>NW_028327176.1:33886666-36570000 GCF_987537825.1 Furipterus horrens
AATTTTAAGTGTATAGTTCAGTGAATTTTTACAAATTATATATATACCAACATAACCACTATCCAGATCATATTGAAGGCTCTACTGAGTCTTCTTCTAGTCAATACCACTAAAAGGTAACCTCTATTCTGACATATCTCACCATAGATTAGTTGTCTGTTTAGAAGTTTATAAAAATAGAATCATATAATGTGCACTCACATAGTTGCTGCCTTAAATTACTTGCTTCATTAGGTTTTACTCATGAGAAACCAGGGACCAATGTCCTCTATAATCAGCTTCTCTGTACTGATCTATCAATATCTAATAAGATATTTCTACCAAATCTTATACATACTATTGTGCATAAATTATCTAAAATGACCCCAAAGTAGATTTACAGAACCATGTTTAACATTATCACTGTTAACATTCATAATATCCTAGAACTGTCTTTTCTGCTGCCATTGGAAATTTCTTTCAAATTTTCAAGTTTTTCTGAGAGTGCACATCTATTAGCTACTCACAAACATTCTGTGAGATTGGTAAGCAGTTCACAATATATTGGTAGTCTAAGTGTTTCTTAATTTACAATATTATAAATTGAAACACAGAACATTAGTGGCCTTACTCTATTTTTTACAGTGATTTAGAGGCAATGCCACATGTGGAATTTAGTTTTTCACATCCCGTGCTACATTATGTTTACACATATTGTGCAAATAGTAAGAAAACAGGAAAAAAAAACTGAGACAGCATTGCACTTATCCTCATATTGAAGCAGAAATACATGGAATCCATGCATAAGAGAGAAAACCAAAAGGCCATGCAATTTCTGAAGAGTTCTAAAGCAACTAATAAAACCTAATTGAAACATTTTAAGACTTACTATTCAGCAAAGACCACGAAGTTACTGATTCCTGTACTTCAGAGTAATAGAAAAGGGACTGAGCCATAAAATTATAGAGAAATAACATGCAGAAAAGTATAAGGGTTTTGCATAATGAACGAAAAACTTTCAGAATGCAAAACTGACTTGTTTTTAATTACAACAATACTTGTGTACTTTCTGAAAGTAGAGTTTACATAGCAATTTCTTATAGAAGACTTATTATGTCCATAATAAAACAAAATCTGAATACCTATGATAAGGCCTTATTTTCAATGCACATTTAAAGGAGTTAACCCTACATGCATGATAGCCACCAGAATGTTCACTGAGAAAGGATACAGAATGGGGTAATGACTGTTTTCAAGAACCAATGTGGCTCAGGGTCCTAATTCTCACAATGCAGCTAAGAAATCAGAAATATTATATAGTCTTGTCTATAATCAATCAGGAGGTTTTTTTATAATAATCAGTTTGATTATCATATTTCATTTAATGATATCCAAAATTAGAACATGATTTCAATGGCACATCTATATATAATTGTTTGCTAAAATATAATGTATTCTTAACTATAAGAATAAGTCGTTTGAGCTTTTAAAGCTCAGATATATTACCTAGCTTCTCTACAGCATACATATAAATAACTTTAACTTACAGGAGAACCTCAAAGATAAATTATAAATATGATAGATACATTTGATATCTAGATCTATACATTAGAACAAATACAGTAAAAATTGCCATTTATGTATGAGATTGGGATGGATTTTATAACATAAAGGTATTTGTTTATGTGGAAAGTGGTAGTTTTTACAAGGGTTTTATGTTAAAGGCTGCTCAATTGTAGTAAAAATTCTCAAATAGAATATGATTTTTAAAAAGATTTTGAATCATGACAAGATACACATTTGAGCACACTTGTATAAAATGGATGTCACTGTCTTTACAATTGGATTTTCTTCTTAAGTTGAAACTTTTGGGCTAATCAAAGATTACCGTTAGATTAGAATTTACTTTAAATGAGAAAAAAATGTTCCATATTTGAATTTTGCTTGAGAGTGCCCCTAAAGAAAATGGTCTCAGTAAGAGTAGCAGTGCTAGTGTCAGTGGTCGAAATTAAAACAAAAATAACAAGCACACACTTTAGATTTTACTATGTGTCAGGCATTGTTCTCAAAACTTTACATGAAGTCTCCTGCTTCATTCTGATAATATCCCTATAAAGTAAGTACAATCACTGTCCCAATTTCACGAATGACAAAACTGAGGAATAGAATTTGACTGCATGACCACTTAAACCAGGCAGCATGGCCCCAGAATCTATACAATTTAACTTCTACACTACAATTAAACCTCAAAATAGTTAAACAAAATCTCAAAATAATTCATTCCACCTTATTTGTGGCATTCTAGAATAGGAACTCAATTTTTATTATTATTTTATAGTCAAAATAAGCTTTTTTTGTTTTTAAGACCGTATAGATGTCTCTCATTGCTATACTTTAAGAGCTTCCCAGAATATTTTATCTAGATCAAAATTATTTATGAATTTCTGCATTTCACTCCAATCTTTTTCAGCACAGATGATCCATCTTCAACAGCAGTACTTTAAACAAAACTCTGGTGAAATCTCTGAATGTTTTTGTCTAGTACCTACCTATATAGTAAATGCTTAATTTTTTTCACCTTACAAAGATTATGAGTACCTACATAACATTTTTCTTTATTGTAGCAGTTAAAACATTTAAAGCCTAGAATTAATCAACCAATATATATTGTCACAAGAAAGACATGTTTAGCTAGATACTTGAGGGTATAATGAAGTATGGCATTTCCAATGGGCTCCAGGGGCCCATGAACTCATTGGGTATATCTGAGAGAGACCACATGACAAATCACAAAGGGCTCAGATAATGCTTTTTACAGGTAGAACCAACATGTCCCAAACAATGAATAGCCTAAGATTCCTATACATACGTAAATCCATAAAGATTCTAAGTTCCTTAGAGAAAGAATCTTTTTTTTCTCTATATGCCTTAGGTCTATCTACAGCTTACAGTGGGTACTTAACAAATGTTGTTGACTGACAAACAGAAAATAATGTTTTCTCTCTCTCTTTTTTTTCCTTTCCTGGGCCCCTATCAATCTGTTCTAACACTGTAGCCAGAGTGACATTTTTTAAGTATAAACTTAATAATTAACATCCTCCTCCTCCTCACCTTCCACACTAAACTCCTTCCATTGCTATTCTACCACTCTGACAATAAAGATTAAAATTCCTGACAACGTCTAGAAGGTCCTCCGTGATCTGGTTTCCCTCCTCTCTCTAAGAGCTCCATACTCAAGAAACTTCTCTCCGTTGCTTGAATGTGCCATGCCATCTTCTGTCCCAGGATTCTGTACCTAATATTTCTTCTCTCCCCTTACCTAATGAGTTTCTTCTCTTCTCTCAGATTTTAGTTTAAACATTACTCTTCAGGAAAACCTACTTTGATTAGGTCAGGTTACACTATTGAAGTTGTCACAGTACCATGTACCAGTCCTCCTAAATACACACTGCCATTTTAAATGTCCATTTATTTATTTATTTACTTTTTAATCATTGTGCCTCTTCACTGGAACGTAAGGTCTGTGAAGGAAGGAACTATTTCTGAGAGTTTACAATGTTACTGCCTAAGTCTAGTACTCAGGCACATACAAAGCCCGCCATATTTGTTGAATAAAGTAATAAATGAGTAAAATAATGAGTGAATATGGTTGTCTATCTGGTCATATTAGTAAAGTCATGGAAAGCAGAGGCTTTATTCAATGACATCTATCACACTGCCATATTTAGTAATATTAAGCAATCAACCATCACAAGCTATATGTATTTATGGTCATTTAAATAGAGAATGTAAATAAAAGAAACATTCAGAGTCCAGTATGAAATTTTCATATAAGTGACCCTAAAAGGCATGAAAACTGCACCTAGAAATCATAAAGTGTTTAACTTAATTTCTCATTGATCAGTCTTTCAGTCTCATTTTTAAACTGGACAGTCATCAAATCACTAATTCTTTTAAGCTGGTAGGAAAATATTATTCCTCTTAAGTTGAAATGTATTAAATAATAATGGCCCCAAGGTACATCAATGAGGATAAATCACTGAAAATCTAGGTACCCCATAAGTATCCATCATTTGGGAATGATAACAGTCTTGAATAGTTCAGTTCTGGGACTGACTCTTGGGGTCAAAGAACACAGTGATGTGTAAGCTAGTTCTGGTCCATCAAATATACATATTATTTTTCCCTCTTGCTTACTGCCTGGACCTGAAAAAGTATCAACCCTAATAGACTGGAAATCTTATTCAGCAGACATACAGACATGATAATACAGGGCTTAATAAGTGTTTGTGCTCTCGCCCAGGCTCTGCCACTAACCTGTTCATGACATATAACCTCTCTTTTATTCTCTTTCCATTACTACATAAATAAATAAATAAAATGTGTTAGGCCTGAATAAACTGAGTAAGGATAAAAATGAACTCATTAATTAAAAATATTCTAGAGATTCACAGGTGCATAAATTGTTTCAAGACATTCTACACCATGGCAGGGGTAGAGGGGAGAAGAGAATAGTCTTACTGTCTTTTTAATAGTTTTATGTTATTTTAAATATGATGGCAACTAAAATGACATTTTTACAACGTTAAAAAATTGTAGTTGAGACCAGGCATCATCTAAATTTTACTTAATGTTTGCTGTTAATTTTTTCTACATTCCCTAATGAATGTGGACTTGTTTTTAAATTAGTTTTTTAAAGAATGTGGCAATCAGTGTAAATATCGGCTACAAGCAGGGCTTTGTTTATACTTTATCTGAATATAAATCATCTATCCCTAGCCATCAATAGATGATTGGTGTTGGGAGAGACATCAATTCTCAATTAATTATTTAGTAGTCAATTGACAAACATGAAACAGGGAAAATAATCAAAATGGAGCCAACTCTTTTGGGAAGAGTCTGCCTTTATCACTCCCATGTCCTATTTGTGTGATAATCAAAGGAATCCAGTCTTTTGTTTTCTTTTCATGACTAGTGGTGATCTTTGCACTCCAGTTTAAGCTCAAATTTTCAAAATGAATCAATGCTCCAGAACAATCCTGGTGGATTTTCTTTTCTGGGTTGAATTACCTTATGCATCAGGTACTATACTGTTCAATTATATAGCTTGGTAATTCCAAATTATTCATCTTCTGGAAAAAGCTGTCCACTTGCAAATAAGATGCATTTCTGAGACATATAATTCTGCTTCTCTTCAAAATATTACTGTTGCCATGCTTTCTCCATTCTTAACTACTCCTGATTATGCATGATACCTGGATCCCTACATTAAAATCACATGGAAATATTAAATTTTTCATTTAAAACACCTTCCCATAGAGAAGAAGCTGTGTCATATCTGTTTCTTATTTTAAGGAAGGAAGTCATACCTCATGTGTCCTTCATTAAATTGCCTGCTCTGTATTTTAAAGTGGCATTGGCATACTTAGAGCAATTTTTGCCACAAAATAATGTTCATTTTTTATTCATTTCTGTGAATCAGTGTAGAGGTATGCAACTTCAAATTATACTATTGCAAATCATCACATGTAGCTATCTTATTCATGATTTACAATTGAGTTGGATTTGGTAGTGGGAAACACGTACTGTTTTATTTATGTAAAGCATAACCACAAAGCCTGAGGCTAAATCCATAGAAATTTACTAGTCAAGCTGAAGTGCATATAGGCCATGAAATATACAATCTTCTATAATGACTTGAACAAAAAACATAGTGAAAACAAAAGCCTTCATCAAGAGGGAGTGAGAAAACAACCTTTTCTTTTTTTTTCATCAACTCATGAACTTTCCTAATGACCCACTTTCTTCTTCCAATCGCCCTTTGCTGTTTAAACAATTTCAAAATGTATCAAGCCTTCATTTCTCCTAAAGTCAGATGAGAGAGAACTGCCAAGTCTAATAAGATTTACAAGGGCTAGTTCCCCTTAGCAGTGTCAGCAAAAATCCCCAGAAGACATTATAGAATAATATACAGGCATACATAGAGCTTAGTCCCGATAGCTTTCAAAATCAGGTTTAATAGTTCACCTCTTTCTAAATTTCAGCCATAAATAGCATTTACCCATGTGTTGATTGCCTTGATTTGACCCATAAACTACCTGCTTTAAACCCTGATATCTTCTCTCCTGATCAGTCATGGATATATCCATGTTTCATTGTTTTCATATCACTCACTTTCTGTTCATAAGCTTTCCTGTATTTATACAATATATTTTTCCTTGATCATTGTCACATAGCAACATTGGAGAGAAACACACTAATGACTGAATTGTATTTATAAAGGGAAGAAAATAAAACTTAGATCTGATTTTATTTTAAATTCAACACTCTTTCAATCCCTAAGAGCAACAGAAATTACAATGTGGCCTCCATTACTCAGACAAATATCATTAGCTGAATATCCTCAGATAAGCTTTTGCAATCCTACATATGCATCCCCTGTTTGTTAGCTTCCCGGTGCAGAAACATCTAAATTTCTCTACTATTTATCTTTCTAAAGCATCTGCTAATTGAGAAATGCTATTTGATCTCTAACATTTCTAAACATTAGCTGGCCTGTCTCCCACTTAAGAAACCACAGAAATTATATAATTTTACTTAAATTGACAAATGTTGAACTTGGTCATAACCTAGAAATTAACATTAATTCCAAGAACCCTCCTTCCAATCAAGAATATCTTTCCATGCCTTCTCCCCCGTTTTTCCACAACCAGGAGCAGGACTTCACACTTTACTTGTAAAAGGCACATCAGTGCCCATGAATCCAGTCTCCCTTGTCCTTTACCAAGTGTAACTATGAGGGGAGTCTCAACCATGGAGCACCTGCCCTGCACTTCATTCTTCACCAAATGTGTGCCCAGTCTTCTAGATGCTTGTTTGCATCTAATGGGGGAAAACTGTGCATTAGGGACTTAAAGGGGGCAGAGGAAAGCACAGCAGTTACAAAGGTGGATGGACCATGGCCCAATGAAGAAAGGGGGTAGCCTGGCAAAGAATCCAAGGAACGAAGGGGACAGGTCATCCTACTGGCCACGTGGCCAGAAGTAGCCCTGGTAGAGAGTTCCCAGGAGGAAACTGAACCTGGAAACGTGGCTGCTCATCCATTAACAGGATGCAAAAGGAGGGGCTGTGGGAGGTGATAAAGCAGAGAGGCGAGAAACACGTGTTCACCTGGAAGCTACCTGCAACACTGTCCGGAGAAGGAAGGCCCCATGCACCAGCCCAGCCCCACCTACCTGGCTCTGCCGCCCCACACCCTCCCAGGCCATTGCCCCAGTGGGGTGGGTCAGGCGTCGGACCTTACCTTGGCTGCAGTCCTTCCCATGGAAACCGGTTCTCGAGCAGTCGCACACCGCCTGGTCGTCCACCACGGAGCACACGCCTCCGTTGAGGCACACCCCGCCGTCACCCTCCTCGCCCGCCTCGCAGGGGCTCCCACCGCCACTATTGGGCGGCTCGTCATCCAGTTTCACCTCCCCGCTGTCCACGGGCAGCGCCTGGGAGGAGTTGACCCTCACGTCCCGAATCCACCCTTTGAAGGGCTCTCGCTCCCTCACCGAGGCCAGCGTGAGCTTGAGCGCCGCAGCGCGCAGTTCTGGGGGCAGCCCTCCGACGAAGAGGCCGCTGAACACCGTCATGTCCCTCCTCTTGGACTTGACCTCCACCCACTTGGCCTCCACCTGGTCGATGAAGAGCGTGGTGTTGCGGAACTGACGGCGGATGAGCACGCTGTGCCAGGCGCCGTCGTTGACCGGCGTGTCGGCCAGGAGCGTGGCGGGCTCGGCGCAGAAGATGGAGAAGCTGAGCTGCAGGCGGCCGCCGCGGGTCAGGATGAGCTCCAGGAAGTCACAGAAGCCCTCGTCGTCGAAGTAGAGCACGAGGCCGCGGGCGCTGCGGGTCTTCAGCTGGAAGCTCATTTCGCTCTCGCAGCAGGCGTTCCACTTGGGAAACCGTGTCCACTGGCCCTCTGCACCCGGGAACTCAAGCCCGCTGCCCAGCTCTGCCCAGCAGCCCAGGAGCAGCAGCGAGAGGCACAAGAGAAAGCAGCCCCCGCGCTGGAGTAGCGCCGTCCCCATACTCGGGGCGGGGGTGCGGCGGGGGGGTGCCGGGGCCGACAGGGTCAAAACCGTCCTGGACACTGTGATGAAGAAATAAGGGTCCGGGAGTAAGTAGGGTAGGGGGATGACCAGGGGTAGGAGGGATGCACCCTCCTTTATCTAGTTCTTTTTTTCTTCTTCTTCTTCCAGCAACCCCTCCCTCTCTCCCTATAGCACCCTTCCAACTGGAAAACGTAGATCCCAGTGGTACAGGGCAGCTGCAAAATTTCCAGACCAAAGGGAGGATACACTTTGGAAACAACGTTCTGGAAATGGCGTCAACAGAAGGTCAAGGGAAATCACTCACCCATTTGAGTCCAATGAACTAGTTCAGGGGCATCAGTGGTGTCAACAGATGCTTCACTCTTCAAATAATTATCATCTGCCAGGTACCATCAGTGGTACCATTCGAAAGGGAAGCAGTTAAAAGTCATATAAGAAGTAAAGACTTCTCAGGGAAGTGCAAGGAGCCACCAATGAACCAGAATCTCTGGATGCTTGTGAATGACTTCTCCAGATGTAGTGTGCCAAACCAGAAGGGATAAAGTGGTCCCTTGTACTTTAGAGCACCACTCATCAACCCCAGTACAGTTTCAAAGGCCTGCTTCCTCTGTCATATCATGGGCTTCCAGCACCACTGTAGCCAAAGAAGAATTCCTTGTGCATGACCTCACAGGCTGTTTTTTCCTTCTCCTTTCCCCTCCCCACCAGTAGGATTCAAACCCAGAAGCTGTGAAATAGCCAGCTGTTAGATGTGGAAATCACAGCAGCTCTTCTTCTTTTCTCTCCACCTCTTCAAGGCCAAGCTAGGACTGCCAGCATATCAATTGGCTGTGTGTTGGTGATGCATTTTGGTTTTATTTTGTCTTTTAATATGGACCAAGGAATCTGCAGAGAATTAAAATAAAATTCTAAAGTCATTCATAGTATCATATAAATCATCATTCAACTCAGAAACCAGGTATATAACTATTGTTGTTAGTAAGCAAGAGTTAACCTTATTGGAAGGAGCTTATTTGTCCTGATCTGCAAGTAAGTCCTACTGTGTCTCAATAATTAATGTAACATTCTTACAATCACGCATTACACCTTTGCAGTTTATTATAACTAGAACTGTTAATAGGGAACCCACTCAGGTTTTCATAGAGATTTGGTTATGGCTATCTTTTACTTTTTCTGACAAAGTTTAATTTTTTAAATATACAAAAAAAAAAAAAAAGGAAAAAGGGGGTCATTTTAAGGACTTCTGTTTATATTGTGTACTCGTTACATGGACAATAAAAATACAACCTATGCAAATCTCAGTTAATAGCTGATTTCACAACAGGCAAAGCAGATCAATCTGCCCACTGGGAACTGTCAGTTTGAATTTGTGTATCATCCCTACCATTTAATTTTTCTCAGAGAAGAAATACTGATAGTTTCTTGGGAGTCTTTTTAAAATTTCAAACAAGTAGTTTTCTCCATTTTATTAAAGGAATAATTTATTATTGAAGAAACATCTAACTGGAGCCAGAAATCTATTTTTGGCAGCATATATGTCTCAATTGCTGTATTATTAACTTCTCTACAGATGTGTAAAGTATTTAGTAATCTGCCTAACAGCGAGTGATCTTAACTTCTCTTCAAGTACTGATCTGGCTGTCAGCTCTTGGAATTTGTGTGGTCAGAACGGCAGTTGACATTGGTGTTACTTTAGCTGATATGGCTCTAGGATGCTAGAATTTAAAATCATATCCTTGAATCATTCACTATATCATTAAATCACCTGTTATTATTCAATTCTAATCTGACAGTTTCTTGAAATGGTACAGAAATTATAAATAGTGAGTTGTTTAAAAGTAATATTTAGTTACAAAATATCACTCTCACATTTTAATAAAAAATGTATAATTTGGTCATATCGAACAAACACATGTATCCCCACATCTCTCTCTCTTTCTCTCTCTCTCACACACACACACACACAATTTATTGCCTGGACACAGAAGTTCACTATCTAATTAACACTTTTTTTCTGTACAAGCTGAAACTAGCAGTAATTTATGGCACCGCATTGTGCTGCTGCTCCTCCATGGAGAGAGCTGAGAGCATTTCTCTTCAGTACAGAGCAATCCCTACAGGTGTCAGCTGAGAGCCACCAAGCTAGGGGATCCCACTTCAAGTTCCTCCCCAGATGAAATTGATGACTGGTTCTCTCTCTTCCAACACAAACAGAACACAACACACACACACACACACACGCGCGCACACACACACACACTGCCCACTAGCAAAAGGAAATAAAAATCTCACTTATTTATTATGGCTGATACATCCCACACCATCAGCAGTCATCAGCCATATCGTGTCTACTCCTGTGCCAAGCCCAATGTGAGGTGCTCTTAAAAACCATTCTAAGATAGCCTATTATTCAATATACTATCATTTTTAGTGGACTTGAGAATCTGCCAAATGTTCAATCCTTTGTGAAATAATTCTGGAATTTCAAGAACAAGAACAGTGCTTTGTAACCATTCATAACCTCATAGGTTAGAAAACCATTTTTTATGTGAGACTCAGAGATGAATATTTTATTAATTAGTATTACATAGATCACAAAATATTTCTTCACCCTCTCTTCTGCACTTCTCTAGTAATGTATACCTTGAGGCACTTTTTTTTTAAAGACTGGAGAAGGGGAAAAAAAAAAAACATTTTAATCACAGGAGAGGTCAACTGACTCTCCCAGTTCTTAGAGGAAGCTCATTGTTGTGTGAGAGTATCTGTATCTATATGGAGAAAGAGGATTCTCTCTAGGTGCTAGAAAAAACCTTGGGAGTTCACAAATTAGAGGGTGAAATAAAAGAATCTGAAAAACAACCTTACTGCAGCCAAAGAAAGAAGCGCTCTAATTCAAAAGCAGACTAACAGCCTCATTAATCTTTTCTTTCATTTCTAGAATCAAATTCATTCCCAAGCCACTGGAAGGATCAATACACTATGCTCATCCGCTGCAGTTGCATTTATTTTAATATGTTTGTAGTATCATACACACGCATATACACATGCACACACACCTTTCTCTGCACCCTTCAATATAAACTGTCATAAAGAACCTGAAGATTTGGGGAGAAATTTTAGAAGCGATTATCATTTTACCCCTGGTTTTTGCAAAGTCCATCAATACCAATTCACATCCAAAATTCTCCCTGGCTTTCCCGCCCAGTCTCTAAGCTCCACGTCTCATACCAGTGCAGTTTCTTGGAGCCTGAAATAGACTACAGAAATTAAGGGTAGGCACAGCATGCGGCTGATGGGGAAGAGAAAGAAAGATGTAGATAAGAGATATATTTTAGTGCTTTGGTTTCTAACTTGCCTGTTTTCTTTCTTTTGCTAATAAATCACTGCGTTCAGCCTTTAAGTTACTACCCCAGTTCCACCATCTCATCTTCTTGCCATCTATTTAAAAAGCTGCATGCAAAACAACCAGGATCTATATCCTCCACCCTCCCACCACCCATCCTTCCCTGTGCATTTGTAGCAGATCCTGGCACAGTTACAACAGGGAAAGATATCCTTCTCGAGCTTGCCTCGCCCCATCCCCTCCCCCCAACCCAAATTGAGCTTCTTTACCTGCCCCGTTATCCCCCTTAGTTCGAGCCTGAGACTGAAGCATGCATCGGTCAAAGCGAATTTCCTGAGGTCTGTGGGTAAGGCGACTGCCGCTGCCTTTTCAGAGGCGTCAGGCTTGAGCGTCTATCTCCGGGAGTGCGGGAAGGAAGAACAGACAACGGAGGGGAGCAGAAGGAGGAGGAGGAGAGGAAGAGAGCTGGGAAGGAGGAGGCGGTGGTGGAGCCCGAGAAGGCTGGGTTACGTGACGCGGGGTGCTGTCCTTCTGAAAGAGAAGGGCGGAGCTGAGCTCTCCGCAGTACCGTGGAGAGCGGCAGGCGGTCGGTCCTCAAGCTGGGACTCTGTTGGGGTCGGCCCGCGGGCGCAGCCCCTCCAGCTCCGGGTCAGGATGCTGCAGAGCTAGGTGTTTCTACCTTTGCTTCATCCCCTTGCAGGGGGAGGCCGACCTGGGGGCGGGGACCTGCTGCAAGCGCTTGTAACTTGTCACCACCCACCCTGAGAGAGAGAGAGAGAGAGAGAGAGAGAGATAACACCAGAGAACCGACTAGCCTACTGAGCATGCCCAGGCCCCTGCTAGACCCACGGAAAGCTGTGTGAAGATTTCACTTTTCCGGGGTTTAGTCATGATTTGGGCGAGGCTACCTGAGACGGTTCCAGGGAAGGGCTCAGCAGCCAAAAGAAAGGGGCCAAGGAGTCAGTATTTAAGATGAGCTCCGGTTTTACTTGTGCACTTTGCTCTCCTGCTTGGAACCCCTGAACGGCTGCAGCTCTTCGAGGAATGCAGGGACAAGCAAGATTCACACAGTCGCTAGCATTCCCTCGATCCAACATTCCTGCTCACCCCTTACTTGGCCCGGCCTGAGTAATTCTTCCATACCTTCAGGATCCGCCTAGGCTGAGCCAAAAAGACGTGAGAAGGACCCACCAAAGTAACGTGGCAACTAACTTGAAGACCAGACTGAAGTCTGTCTAAAAAGGTGGTTTCCGTGCAAGCATCTCGTCATCCACCAGCTTGCAGTGCTCATCCGAGTTCTGTACCTGTTTAACTCTTCCCTCTGTCTCCTCCTTTCTTTTGCAGCTGGTAAAACCTGGAGTGAGTGAAACTGTTGGCAGGCTCTAGCCGTATCACTGGGCATGCCCAGTGGGCATTGCTGGCTTTGGTGACAAAGGAGTTAACTCTAAGGGAACTTGCAGAATAGGTAACAGAGAAGTCTGAAGTGTGTGGCTTTAAATTATAGTTTGAGTCCTATGATCATTTAAATTCCTAACTCTATTACATTCCTAGCCTGGGTTAGTCTTAAAACAGAAACAACAGACATATTTATTTCAATACCACAAACCTAATAGCTTCAGCCTCAAATGCTATAAGGTAAGGCTATTTTCTGCCTCTAGGCCCTATAAAGCAAGACTGTAAGAACTAGACAAACTCAGGAGTACTGAAATAATATACATTCCAAACAACATTCATTTCCTTCCAAAGAAACCAGAACTCATACCTGTGATAAGCCCATTTATACTTTCACTGCTTTTGTAAAAAATTCTAAATAACATGAAGGCACAAACCACACATTTTATTATTTTTATTGCATTCAGAAAGGCAGTGCATTCAGAAAGGCAGTGTGGTCAAGAGAGTGAATATGTGGGAACTAGAATCACTTTGTCTGGGCTTGAATTCCATCTCTGCCATTTATAAGCTGTGATCTTGGGTAAGATGTGTACCCTTAAGATACTCAGTCACCTCATCTGTGAAATGGATATATTAATAACTCCCATTTCATCTGTTTGTTTTTGTGAAAATTAAATAATAAATGGACAGATACTATTTAGAATTATGTCAAGTAAATACTAGCTATTTTTATTAGTTGCAAGCCCACTCTGTTCTGTTTGACCCAATGAAAGCTATTTATCTGAAATCTAGAATCCTTGACTGTAAAATAGGGATTCTATTGATTGCCACATTATTCCACAGGATTTCACTGAGAATGTAATAAAGTAAAAACTGTTAATATGATTTAAAACTTTAAATAGAATTTTAAATAATATAAAGGTAAGTCTCAAAAAAATAACTTATGTAAGGTTTGTAGTCATTTAATGAACTTGGACCAAAAAAAAAAAAAAAAAAAAAAAAATTCTGCTTACTTCAGAGGCTCTTTCAATTTTCCTACCATTTACCAATAGGTTTTATAGCAAATCGCACATAAGGTATGCCCATATGTGTATAGTATGGACATAAAGCGTATTGCAAAAGTAAGTGAAATGGACAGCCTGTTTTTAAAAATTGAATCTAAAAGAGTCCCATGATGCCCTGAAGGTATTGTGTGTACATTAATCAGTGACTCTTAAGATGTTGGCAGAAGATTTCTACAGTCAGTCTTAAGAATCAAAACCCTGTGTTTTACTTGGACTCGTAGAAAAGTCATTAATTGCCCCTAGTGGTTTATGATGTGAACAATTATTTATTTTATTTTATTTTGCCTTTGTGAATTTTAATATTGTCTTCAGCATGGTTACAGAGTGTTGCCACTGGCTCATGATTTTCCTCAGGGTATCTTCTGTGTTTTTTTGATTCAAAGACATGTTAATATTCTTCTTCATGCATAAGTTTTGAAACAATAAGTTATCTGTGCCCACCCCTTATCCCTTTATACACACACATGAACACACACACACACACACACACATACTATCTAAACCAAAGGGCTTGATTATGTGTTACAGTAATCCCCTTTGCAGTTATCAGATTTAAAGTAATTACTGTACCTAGTCTAAGGAACATGAGCAGCCACAAGATCTTCTTCTTCTTCTTTTTTTTTTTTTTTCACTAAGTATGCAGAGGGAAAGCTATGAATATGTGATTAGAATGAAAAAAAAATCACAATGTAATTTAGTAATAAAAG
The DNA here is from genome assembly GCF_987537825.1 of Furipterus horrens. Classification (NCBI taxonomy): domain Eukaryota; kingdom Metazoa; phylum Chordata; class Mammalia; order Chiroptera; family Furipteridae; genus Furipterus; species Furipterus horrens. The sequence continues at coordinate 33,901,251 of NW_028327176.1, forward strand.
CTCTTACTTTATTTTCAAGTATGACTTCCTGTGTTGTTTCCACATGCATTGCTTCAACTCTCTGAATGATAGTTCCCTCATCAGTAAAATGGGGATCATGGCACCTTACTTTATAAGATTGATGAAGAGAGTCCCAGTTTCTAAGGTTGAGTGCCTACTCTACACCAAACAGTGCTTCAAGTGCTTTATATACATTAACTTAGTATATCCCTCACAACAACTCTATGAGGTAGATTCTAGGATTTTATTCATTTTACCAAAGAGAAAAGTGAAGCATAGAGAAATTAATGTAAACAACCAAGGTCACACTAGCAAGTATAAATGCAAGGAAAGAAACAAACTCAACACTGATCTTAACCACCTCGCTACACTGCCTCTCATCAAATGATCAAGTGAACCCTAGCACACTGCTTGACACAATGCAGATGCTAATAAATGTTCATTTCTTTTTTCTTTTTCTAAGAGCTAATACATGTTAATTCATTTTTTCCTACGAGTTTCATCAAGAGGAATCCAGGAAAATAAACAGTCAATTTTGAAATGTTATAATGCCATTATAATGACAAATACTATATGAAATATCTTAAGGAAAACAGGTGAGGTGTTTTTAATGTTAATGTCATTTTTTTTCATTTCTGTGTAAGATGTAAAATGATTCTTCTATATCTGAATTCTAGGCAATTTGTCATTTATCAGAACAATCTCATATTTTTCCAGGAAGGTGGAAACTAGGATGAATTTCTATCAAATCTCTTTAGGAAATCTACCGAATTTAGGCTTACAATAATGTATGAAGAATTTTAACTCCTGCCTCTTGCTACCATTCAGAATAAATGAAATAATTGTGACATCAATGTAGTTGTTTATGACTATGTCTGATTGGGAGAATTTCTGACAACCCAGATATGGAAACAAATAATATTTCATTCCATAAACTGGTAAACATTTTGCAACAATAAATATAAAAACTCAGGATTACCATAAACAAATATATTTCCATAAGGTATTAAATATTAATGAGCATTCTAACATGGAAACTCACTCCACACTAAAAATAAAGAAAAATTGATGGAGAAATGAATACAGAGAGATGCTGGGTTTGTTGCTGCAATTATAGATTGCGCTTTAAGATTAGGAAATCAGTGTGAACACCTATTTTCTCAATTAGCATTAAGGCAAACTAAAGGCTTTGAGATACCCATGAATTCTAAGATTGATATAAAGTTGGAAGGGGGTTTTAAATGATTTAAGAATAAATGCATGATAATAATGAGAGGGAATATGAGTTGATATGTATTAAGTACATTTCCACTTATAAAGGTAAACAAAAGAGCAATAAGATTTATCACTCTGAGGAGATTTTGTATTTTGCTGTAATTCAGGTGATTGAAATGGAATGACTTTTTCTTCTGGAATAATGGTATTACTCAAAAGAGATTAGATTACATGATATTGTGAACTAAATTTCAGTTTAATAGTAAATTCCTCTAATCAATTACAATATCATTATTGCATAATTGGAATGCTGTTATTTAGTTTACAACTTATTTATTTTAATAACAAATATAACTTGTTATCTGGCTTATGATTAAATGTCTCTAGCTGGTTTCCTTTATATGAACAAAAATAAGAGTTTTCTAGTTACAAAATTGATAAATAGTTATCCAACATGCTTCTATATAAACCTTATTCTCACCACCACAAGAGAAACTTTCAAAAGCAAGGGAATGGTATCAGATCCAGGACTTTATCTCAACTACAGACTGAAATGAACGTACTGGAATTCACATAGAGAAGAAGTTCACATATTTCCCATGAAATTTAAGTTACTTTCAGGAGGAATAAACCAACTCAGCATGTTAACTACGTTTGTACTCCATGGCGGTGGGGTGGGAGGAGGAAACATCAGCATAGTAAAATTAGGCTACTTTCACATGAGTATATAAGTTTTCAGCAATCAGAATATAGAATGCAATTTTTAAATGGATACAAATCATTAGAATAATTATTATTATTAAGGTATCAAGCTACAGTACAGAAAGCAAATAGGTACTTAAGAAGTGGATAAGTTCAAAATGATGCACCTGCTAGAGAGGCTTCAATGAGGGAACCCTGCAGTGAGTTTGATGGGCAGCGCTTTTAAATCCAGGGCAGCACTAACACCTGGGTATGTTTTTGTCTTGCCTACTCCCACCCACCCTTCCCCCACAATGACAAACAATCTTTCTGAAGTAAAATAGCAGCTACTAAAATAAGCTTGTGAGAGGCCCCTGCCTAGGACTTTATTTCTCTCACTGGGTCATGAGTTGCAAACTTCGGTTCTCTTCATTATCCCATGTAAGAACTTTTCCTCTTATACCTGAACTGTCTCTCTTTTCTGTACACCCTCCCACCCCCACCTAAAGTTAATCCCTTCCATGTTCAACAGCCAGACTCCAGGAAAGGAATTTTCTCATTCATTAAAAACTAGCTTTGTTTTTATTTTTATTGGGTTTCTGCAACCAGTTATTTGTTCAATTTCACCAGACCTGCTTAATTTCCCTTACTATGGTTTTGAGGGAAGAGCAAGAGAGTTGTGCTAGAGTTACAGATGCCAGTGAAATTCAGAGCCTTAGTGTATCTTTGCTTAATTTCAACCTATTTCTGCCCCTAGAAAGATATGGAGTCAATTTTCTGTGGTAGCTATTGAAATATCTTGTAGTTAGCTTTTAAAACACAACCTGTGTTTTTATTTTTGTTTTTGTTTGTTTCCCATTCTTGTAACTTTCACACTAACCCCACTTTTATAATTTCAAGTCTTATTGCTTATTCAGGGTTTTCTCCTTATTCTTTTGTTTTCATGTTTACCTTTACTATCCAGTTTTTCCGTGCTGCATCTGCTTAATATTTTATTTCACTTAATTATACATATACAATTATTTAAATATATACTCATATAGATATAAACATACATACACTGAGCTAAATATGTTAACAATAAACACAATGATAGATATTAGATATACTCCTTTGGAACTTCATAAATTAGAGTAATAATACCTACATTTTCCCATCAAAATATAAGTTTAGGCTTTTGACAAGAGTTTTACTTTTATAAGATCTTTGAAGGAAAAATAACAATAAAATAAAATGAACTAAACCCTAAATTTTACTCATGCACTTACTCTAGACATCTCATTGAATGAGACTGCAGTCAAGTCCCAGGCAATTTAATTTTCTCTAGCTCAAGGAGAACAGACTGAAATGACTAAGAAAGCCCAGCATGAGATGTACTGGAGTGAGATAAACTGAATGATGAAACAATGAAGATTGGTTGACTCTGTGGCCAACCAAAAATTGTATAATTCTCTAAAAAAAGGCATCCACTCCTCTGCTCTAGCAACTTGTGAGCATGTAGGTACAGGATTGCCAGACCATATAATTTTTCAACAGCAGCTGGAAATCTGGAATTTTTTTGTGAAATCTTTTGATTTTTTTAAGTCTTAAATTAAAAAACATAATAACCTCCACAACCACAACACTGTGCAGGACAAAACAAACGTCTTTGCTGGTTAGCAATGGCGCATGGGCTGCCAATTTGTCACCTCCATACACTCATGTATTAATTTTCTCAGAGTTCAACATTTCAAAACATCTGTTTGTTACAGAGCTAAAGGGGGTTCTCTAATGTGGCGCCTTGGTGTAAAACCCAACAACTAGTGTTGAGGAAAACAGGTCTTTATTTACAGTATTCCAACCTGGGGAGGACAGTGAATACTTCAGCTCAGAGCCCTGTTTTCCCATGGGACCCAGCACTTCCCTTGTTCCCCCCAAAAATAGAAGTCAAAACCATGCCCAGAAGTTCCCCATCCCTTATCTGTCAGCTGTTTCCTTCAGGATCTGGGGTACGATGTCATCAGCCTCTGTATAACAGTCCAGGAAAGCATGTGCCATGTTGCACTGGATCATGCATTGTTCTCCCTTTGCCTTTTCAAAGCTGCATAATGTTCTCCCTTTCAAATCCGCATGGTATTCTCCCTTCTTAAAACCGCATGGAGAACCCCTTCTCAAAACCACATGGAGAACCTTGCTAAAATGTCTGCTGCCTATTTTTAAACTCCTGACTGCCTCCTCTGACACAATGGGTGTGGTAACCAGCTCTGACCATTCACAGAACCTTACGCAGGCTCTGTGTGCTCCCTGTACCATTCCATGGTCCAAAAACCTCTCCCATCTTCTTGGGGCCTTGGAAGTATCAAAGCCATTTATGTAACAAAGACACTGGCCACTACCCACAGGCATGTGAAGGCATCTTAAAGCTGTTTCCTTTCCCCATTCCCCAACCCGCAGGCTCTGGGGATTTTTGGAGACCCACACTCTGTAACATATTTACATGTTCTAAATCCAGTCAAGAATTATAAAATAGATGAGTAGATACAATAAAGATTTAAGGTTCATTTTTGGAATCATGAAATTGTTGTTCTGTATACTTGCTTAGTATATTAAAGGGAATACTGAATTCTGAGTTACATGTTTTCTAGTTCTAGCTTTGTTATTAGTTTGTTCACTATCATAGGCAAATCTCTCAGTTTCTCCTAGCTTAGTGTCTGATTGATATATGTTCTGGGTTGAATTGTGTCCCCTAAAAAGACATATTGAGTTTCTTACCCCAAGTATCTATGACCTTATTTGGAAATAGGCGTTTGCAGATGCAATTGAGTTAAGATGAGGTCATATTGGATATGAGTGTGTCTAAATCCAATGACTAGTGTCATTATAATGAGAGATTTGAAGACAAAGACAAGAAGATAACCCTGCAAAAACAAAGAAATTGGGGGTGACGCAGCTATAAGCCATGGAATACCAAAAAACACTGGCAACCTGCAGAATTTTGGAGAGAGGAATGGAACATATTCTATCTTAGAGTCTCAAGAAAGGACCAGCCCTGCTGACATTTTGATTTCAGACATCTTTCCTCCCAAGTGGTGCAAAAATAAATTTATGTTGTTTTAAATTACCTAGTTTGTGATTTGTTATTACAGCCCTAGGAAACTAATACAGTATACATGATAGAGAGGTTGGGAAAACAGCAGTGTACAGAAAATGTGTATATGAGGGAGGTGGTTTGGTAGATCATTTTACATATCTCTTACCTTAATCCATATACCGACCTTGAGAAGTAAACAATCATTCATTCATTCATGCGTCCAGTCTATCTCTCGCCTTATCACTTTCTCACTTTCACTCCTCTACTTTTTGCTCTCTCTCTCTCAATAAAATATGTCTTAGAGATGGTAATTAACTTTCCTCCATACTCAAGGATTGCTTCTTGATGGAGTGAGGACAGGATCTGTCTAAGACGAAAGGCCATCTTCTTTTTCACTTGGCATTCTTTACATTTTCGAAAGGCAAAAAGTGATCAAATGTAACATAAAAGTATTGTTCTGGAGTCTCCTTTAGTTTTTAAGAGATTGAAAAATTTTTTTAAATACCACAATAAAGCAAGAATATCTTGCCCAAATGGATACATCTCCATACATTTTAGATATATGTACATAGGTCTTGGATAAGATACTGGGACAAAAAAAAAATTGTACTTTCCCAGTGATTCAGTATCATCAGTGCTTTAAAACTAAACTTATTTATTATTGTATTTCATAATGCAATGCAGAAAACATCAATCTAAAGCTTAATCAATTTCAAAAAGTAAGCACACCCAGGTAAGTTTCACCAAGATAAAAAACAGAATATCACACACATACTTCTTCCAGCCACTTCCTATCCCTTCCTCCATAAATGAAATCACTATTGTTTTTCTCACCTCCAAAATTAATTTGATGACTGTAAAATCTATCCATGTTGTTGCATGCCACAGTAGTTTGTTCACTTTTGATACTGTATATAGTTTTGTAAATAAATAATATTTATTTATCCAGTTGTCAATAAATCACTGCATTGTTCTCAGTATCTAAAACTTACAAATAATATGTTATAAATATTCTTATATGGTTATTTGATGCAAATATATACATAATTCCATTGAGCCCATGTCTAACTGTGGAATTGCTGGGTCATAAGTGATCTTCAGTAGTTGCTGCCAAACAGATTTCCAAAGTTGTTACAGTTTATACTCTGAAAAGCAGTGGGTAACAGTATCTCACTTGCTGGATAACATTTGGTAATTATTTAAATTTTACATATTTTAATTGATTCTATTGGTATCTTATTATGGTTTTATTTTTTATTTTTCAGATGACTAATGATGTCATTAGAATATTCTCTTTTGGAAAGTAGCCTATTCAAGTGTATTTTCCCCATTTTTCTATTTGCTCACCCATTTTTGAAACTAGTTGTAAGAGTATATATTCTGGATATGACTTTTTTTTTTTTTTTACATTTAGGTGTATTAAAATATTTTCCCTATTTTGGTAGCTTAACTTTGCCACTTTTTCTTGTGTATTTCTTTTAATAAACAAAACAAATATTAATGTAGTCAAATTTACTAACATTTTCCCTTGTGGTTGTTTTGTGCATACTATTTAAGAAACATTGCCTGTCCTGAGCTGTATTTTCCTATATTACCTTGTAGAAACACACAAAAATATTTTTTTACAATTAGATCAACATTATATTGGGTATTGTTTTCTTTCTTGATAAGAATATCCAGTTAAAACACATACTGAAAATATGATAATTTCCTCATTTTTCTGCAGTGTCATCTTTGACAAATATCAAAAATCAAAAATCAAGTGTTAATGTATGTGAAGGTATGTCTTACACACTATCTATTTTGTTTCACTGGTCTATTTTTGTTATCTAAATTAATGAACTTTTATAATGAAATATTTTATCTGATACCTTTTATAAATTTAACATTATGCACAATGCTTATTGCATTTTATTCATTAAATATCATTTATCAGGTTAAGTAAATTCTTTGATAATCACAATCTACTAATATTGTTGAATACTATTTCAACATCCTTTTATACAATTACACAATTTTTTTCTTATTTCCTCTGCTAATATGATTAACAACACTGGTTAACCACTATTAAATTTCTGTCATACACCTTACTTGGCCATGATATATTACTATTTTATTAATTGTGTTTGGTAATACTTTATATAGGATCTCTGCCCCTCGATTCCTGAAAGAAAATAAGCTGTAATTTGGGAACAAGGTAATGCTATTTATATAAAAAACAAGATGAGACATGTTCCTACTTTTTTTTTTTCTATCTCTCAAAGAGTTTATGTAATATTGGCATTGTTTCTCATTAAATGCTTGGCAGAATATTCACCAGTGAGGTCATCTAAACTAAATATATAAGCCTTATATATTTTTTTTAAATTCATATAGGATCCTTAGAGGTGCTCATTATCCTCTAGTATCAGTAATTTTTATTCTCTTCCTTTTACCTTTATAACTCATGGTAGGGAGTAATTAATATATCTTCTTTCCTAAGAATCAGTGCTTGTCAGCACTTACTTTTTATTGTCTATTTATTTATCACATGATTGACTTCTAATCTTTAAAATTATTTCTCCCTTACTTTCTTTTGGTTTAATGCATTCTTTTTCTAACTTCTGGCTGAATTCTTGAGATGGATGCTTATAACATTAATTGTCATTTTTCCCTCTTTTAAAATACATTACTTGAGGATTACACATTTCCTTTTTAGAATGACTCTAGCTTCACCTCAAGAGTTCTGTTGAGTAAAATTTTCATTATGATTCAAGTAAAATTTTTATTTTTCATTTATGCAATAATTATTATTTCTTTTTTTGATCCATAGATACTTAGAATTTTCTGAGTTAACATTCAAACATTAGCAGATTTTTTCATAATATTATGCATTCAGAATTTATATATTTCATAATACAATTCTGTTAAATTTGTTGTAACTTATTACTTCAAGGACTAGTATGTATTAATTTTTCAGTGTTGTAAAGCATTTAAAGAAATGTTTGATCCACAGTTGTTGTATATAAGTGTTTTGTTTGTTAATTAGATTATTTACCATGTAATTCATATATTATGTATCCTTTATGTTCTATAAAGTTTTCTGCATATATTTTGTTTTAAAGAAATATAATTTTACATATTTTAATATATTTAATCATTGTATGCTAGTCCAATTTGATGAATAAGAGCATGTGTTATGTATGTTTTAATCAACATATTATTCCTCTTTTATTTCTATTAATGCTGCTGATTCTGACCATAAAGTTTAGTTTTTTTTCAGTTATTAGTGTAGTTACCCAGTTTTCTTTTTGTTAGTTTTTGAGGTATGACTTTTTTTTTAGCCTTTTTCTTTTATATATGTTTATTTAACATGCTTCTCTATCAATTGAATTTGGTTGAGTTTTAAAATGATGAATGACAACCTTTGGAATTAGTCAATTATTTGTATTATTTAATTTTTCTCTCTAGTAACTTCTAGTAGTTTTCTGGGATAATAGTATGCATATTTGACTTATCCGAGCCTAACATACATTAATGTTTCCAGGACAATGCAAGAAATTTTAAACTCTTTACCTCTTTTGCCCCTTTCTGACTTTGGTGCTATTATTACCTTGTATCACATTTCTACACTATATACATTACATTTTTTATTTTATACATCAATATTTTTTTATAATTATGTACATTCCGAACTTTCATAGTTATTCATTAATTCCTCCATTTACTTGTTTCCACTGGACTTACTTATTTTTTGTATTCCTTTGTTATTACATTTAGTATGGGCTACTAGTGGCAAAATTTTCAGATTTTTTTCAATATACTTATTTTGCTGTCATTTTTAAAAGAAAGTTTTAGTTTATAGAAAATTCTTTTTTTGAAAAAATGTTTTAGCTTTTAAAAAATAGCATCCCAATAATTTCTAGCTTCCATCAATTATGTTAAAATGTCAGCTGTCAAAGTTAACTTTATGCTAATATGTCTTTTTCGCCCCAGTCATGGTTTTTAGATTTTTTTTTTTTCTGTTGTTTAGTTGTTTTACAATGATTTTCAAAGGCATGGCTTTCTTTGAGTTTTTTGCTGCCTAAGTTCTTCTGAAAAGTGTAACCTGGTATGTAACCTGATGTTTTTCATCAGTTTTGGAGAATTATTGGCCAATATCTAATCGCAAATTGTTTGACACCTATTAATTCTCTCTCTCTCTCTCCCCCCTCTCCTTGCTTGAATTACAATTTCACATATGTAAAAGCATTTCAACACACTCTATGTGTAGCAAGTGATTTTTCTATTTTTTATTATATTTCTATGCATTAGTCTTCATATTTTATATTAATTTAATATGTAGTTTACTAACTTTTCTTCTGCTGATTCTAACCTACTCTATATCAGATTCCTGTTTGTCAAGTGTCTGTTAATTTTTTATTGAATGACATTAAAGTAACAGCACAGCAGACTGTCAGTATAATCTAAGTGCACTTGTCTATTGTTACATATCATTGCCCAGCAACTCTAGGCTGTCATCATTGTGCTTCAAGTTCTATAAACTTCTTTCAAGATTTTTCTTGAAAAATTATTCTTGGTGGGGCAGTTAGTTTACAGAAACTATTCTATTCTATCCTTCTCCATATTATTTTTAAAAATCATGGCATGTCAAGGGAAGTATTTGTAAACTATAATTCTGGAAAACTGTCAAAACAAGTCTATACTCATTTCAGGGCCTTATTTTTCATCCAATAGGCACAGGATAAAATGGACTTCCTCATAGAATAAATAGCTTTATGTAGAATTTTATCTTTTACCAACAAATTAATCCCAAGTGCAAACCAGTCATGTTTTTCATTATGTTGAAGATTTTCAAGCATTTTAAAAGCATACAAATGAAGCATAGTAGCCTGATATGTAAATTATTCATGTGTGCGTAGGTGAAGATATACAAAACTATTTCCTCTAAAGTATAAACCATGAATGATTTGACTTCAACATCAAAACATACTTATTATATGACATCATCATGGTTATAAGTATACTGGGCTTCACTCAAAATGCATTTATCATCAATTAAGTAGGAGTGAGCATGCTTTTCTTATTTTTCATTGCTTTATTCCTCAAAAAAATCCAGGGAATTCTCACCATAAAAATTTAAATGTCTTTGTAAATATTATCTCTAAGGTACATAGATTCTAGAATAACCATGTCCAGAGTTATGGACAAAATATTTTGAAATGTTTCACTTGATATTTTAATGTGGGGCACTAAGGCAAACATAGCATTGGCTTCCTGATGGCTGTCTTTATATCTGCCTTGTTTGACTCTGATTTCTCAGAGTTTCACAAATGTCTACCCTACAGTAGGTATATACTCAATATTTGTATTCTTTCTGCACATTTCTCCGCTTTGTGTAGGAAAATAACATAACTACTTCAGTAAAATATCAATTTCAATTTTTAATGTCTCTGAAAATTTTACTATATAAAATTGAGGCAACTCAAGGCCTCATAACCTTTATAATGCAAAACAAAAAATATTCCTTTTAGGTCTCAAACCAAAAACTTTCCTGCTAATATTAGGATATGAACATATTTTCAAAAGTGACAAGTATTATAATATTCTGTATATAGGCAAAGCAGTCTCACTGTAGAAAAAAATCAAACAATGCACTTTTTTATAGGAAGCTAAAAGCACCTAGATCACGTTTCTAGAGATCCTATCTATCCACACATCTCCACTGCTAATTGTATTCATCTACACTTGCTCTAAGGCTTTTAAGAAATTATCAACAACATATGCTAACTTGAGCCCATTTTTCTACTTCCACAATTAACCAAAGTGGCTCCTTTAGCTATGCTCAAAAGGCTAACTTTAAGTTTATGTTTCAGATTTCTTATTACTTTTCAGTCTGGAAATCTGTCATGTTTGAATAAACAATTTTCAAAAGAACCATGCCATGTGTAGGTTTTAAACAAGCTGTTTTACTCCAATGAAGACAATAGTGAAACTCTGCAATAGTGAAATAGCCAGTTTGACAAAATCTGCTCCTATAAATATATGTCACAACAAGTACTTAGTAGGCAATCAAATATTTGGCTTGGATTTCTTCTTCTTGGTCATGGGACTTCAAAAGCATTTTTTTCAGAGATACTCTTTCATACAAAATATAATAATAACAAAAAAAAAAGAACCTTTGAAGACATTATTAGTTGTTGAGGAGAACTATTATTTAATCAACTCAGTATTTTTTACTTTGTACCTGAACCTGGATACAGGCATTCCAGTTCAGAATGACTTATTTCCTTTATGTATACTCCTCCCCACTTTATTTTAGGTTTAGTACATCAGCTAATTAAAAATTATTAACCAAATAAAATGTTTTAGGGCACTCAATCTAGAAAAACATAAGTCCCTCTGGCTTTAGTGCATAATGATCTGATTAATTTTGGGGAGCACAATTGGTTCTACATGCAGACAGAAACATATTTACCCCAGGAGATTCAACTGTAGAACAAGCTACCTAGTTTGGATGTTCACATGCTTTCAAATGACTAGGGCAATTTTATTCTGCATAGTGTAGAGGAGTAGAGCCAGAACTGGGGTGAGGCATTTGCCTCTGGTGCAAAAATTAAAGGGGGACTGAAAAACTCAGTAATCAAGATGAACAATATTTTAATATACTATTTAAAAATAAATTTATAAAAATATCCATGATAAACAAAAATTTTAAATAAAAACAGGATCAGTATTGCTTATTTTATTTAAATATTACTTACTTTACTTCAGTTCCAATATGTCTTGGTGAGGCATCACATCCGATTTTTATTATTTATTTATTTTTAATGATCTCTTTAGTTTTACACCCAAGGCAAGTGGCTTGCTCACTAGCCCTGCTCCTGTATTGAAGGCTTTCCTTTGTCACCATTGAAAGGAGTAAAGTTTCAGAAAATGCAGTGAAAATTCAAGCCACCTAACATTTTCTTCTTTGCACTTAATGAGATGATCTAACCATGTCTCTATGCAGTGCATCTCAAATTCTAACATCATAAATTATTTACTTACAGATACCCACAATCATCCTGGTGTTCCCCTTCAAATCGATTCTGATTTAATATGCATAATAGAGGGTGTAAGAATCTGTATATTTTTTTCCTTTTTGTATCCTCACCCAAGGGCATACCTTTCAATTTTAGAGAGATGGGAAGAGAGAGAGAAACTCATGTGAGAGGGAAACATGGGTCAGTTGCCTCCTGTAGGCATGCGCCCCAGCCCCAGACCAGGGATGACCCTACAACTAGACCTGTGCCCCAACTAGGAAAGGAACCTGAGACCCTTGGTCCTACAGGACAATGCTCCAACCAACTGAGCCACACTGGTCAAGGAGGAATATGTACTTTATAATCGATATTAAATGATTCTGCTTCAAGTTGTCCAAAGATAATGCTTAGAGAAACACTTGCTAGACTCTAATAGTTGTTCACTATTGTTTGTTTTTCTCCTGATGGAACAAAGTGTTCTTAAGGATAACTGTGGTTAAAAAAAAAAAAAAAGGCTAGAGACCCCTGGTTATATTCAAATCAATGCCAAAAGATAAAAAAGACCTGACAGCTTTATATCTTTTAAGCTTGCACAGCTATGTGAATTTTATTAGGTTGCACAGTTTAGAATTTTAAATTGGAATATATTTGATATGCCAAAAATGACAATAATTGGTAGATGCTATGCTTAGGTACTTTAATTTTATTCACCTTGGAAACTTATCATTTGAACTATTTTACATTTTTAAAAAAACTAATACCTGACTAAGAAAATATTGCATGTGATTACATAATGGAGACTTATATGTTTATAAATATACCTTCAAATTCTCATAATGTGAGCATTAATATTTTTTACAATCTCATGATGACAAAATATAAGCTTTTTAACTTCTACCTCTTTTCATATTGTATCAACTTATTAGTGCTTATGATAATCATATTCTAGGAGCTTTGAAATCACTTGGCTATTCATTAAAATAAAGATTCCTGGGCCTGCTCCAATATCTAATAAATTGGAATTTTCTAAAGAAAGAGCCCAGAAACTTGAATTTTTAATCTTCATTCCCATATAATTCTGTTGTATCCTAAGTGTTGAGTACCATTGGGTGTTATACATGTGTATACATATCCATACACATGTATATGTTTTTTTAAGTATATTTTATTGATTATGTTGTTACAGTAGTTCGAATTTTTTCCCCTTTGCTCACCTCTGCCCAGTACCTGCCCCTTCCCTCCAGCAATCCCACCTCCGTTAGTTCATGTTCATGGATTGTGCATATAAGTTCTTCGGCTTTACCCTTTCCTATCTTATTCTTAGCTTCCCCCTGTCTATTTTGTACCAATTGATTATGCTTCTTAATCCCTGCACCATTTCCCATTTTCTTTCCCTCTCCCCTCCTAGCTGAAAACCCTCCAAATGATCCCCAAACCTATGATTCTGTTCCTATTCTGGTTTGCTTAGTTGGATTTTTTTTTTTTTTTTTTTTAGATTCAGTTGTTAATAGTTGTAAGTTTGTTGTCATTCTATTGTTCATAGTTTTGATCTTTTTCTTAAGTAAGTCTCTTTGACATTTCATATAATAATGGCTTGGTGATGATGAACTTCTTTAGCTTCATCTTGTCTGAGAAGCACTTCATCTGCCCTTTTATTCCAAAGGATGGCTTTGCTGGATAGAGTAATCTTAGTTAAAGGTTGCCTTTCATCACATTGAATACTGCTTGCCAGTTCCTTCCTGTCTACAAAGTGTCCTTTGAGAAATCAGCTGATAGTCCTATAGGAATCCCCCTGTAGGCAACTCTGCCTCTCTCCTGCTGCCCCCAGGACTCTCTCTTTATCTTTCACCTTTGGCATTTTAATCATGATTCATCCTGGTGTGGTCCCACCTGGGTCTAGTTCACCCATGACCCGCTGTGCTTCCCAGGCCTGTATGTCCATCTCCTTTGCAAAATTTGGAAAATTTTCCTCATTTTTAAAAAATTCTTGCTTCCTTATTCTGCACTGGTTGACTTTTTTTTCTTCCTTATGTTCCAAATCATTGATTTGAACCCTGGTTTCCTTCCCTTCACCATTGGTTTTGTGCGGATTTTCCTTGTTTCACTTAGCATAGCCTTCACTTCTTATCTTGCACATTTGCCATATTCAAGCATAACTGTTAAGCCTGTGAGCATCTTTATCACCAGTGTTTTGAATTCTTCATCTGTTAGGTTGTCCCCTCATCTGTTAGGTTGGCTATCTCCTTGTCGCTTAGTTCTCCCACTGGAACCTTGATCTGTTTCCCGTTTGGGGCCATACTCTCTTTCTCCTCATTCTGACAGGTTCCTGTGTTTGTTTGCCTCTGAGTCCCAGGTAGAGCTGTTGCTCCTGTCACATTGTAAGAGACAGAGCCTTAGGGATTCATCAGTACAGGGCGACCTGTTTCACCACGTTGTGGCATTGTTTGTGGAGGAGGGGTCTGAGAGGAAACAATGCTGCCTGCCCAGCACTCGCCTCTTTTCCAGGCACCTCTCCCACTTCCTCGCCGGACTGGCGCCCCTCTAGCTGCTGCCCTGGCTGTCATTCCCAGAGTGGGTGGGTCTGCGAATGTTCTAGGACCATGAGGTCCCTTAAAACTAGTGGACTCTGCTGAGACCCGACAGTTTCTTCTTCCACCCCAACCCCCACTGCTCTGCACAGTCAGAAGCAATGAGGCTTGATTTTCCCCAGTGCTGGGACCGTAGGCTGTGATATCTGCTGAGGAGCTGGGAATGCTCCCCAGGTGTCTCTCCTGACTTTTAAAAATGTGTGACTGTGCTTTCTGCTGGCCTGCTGCTGACACCACCACACCATGTCCTCTCCGCCCCAGTTCCACCCCTCCTACCTGTCTGGATGAGTATTTCTTCTTTATATCTTTGTTTGATGGACTTCCAGGCTGTTTGATTTTTCTGGAACTTCTGGTTGTTTCTAGTTTTGAGGTAGTTGTATTCCTTCTTAGTTGTGGAGGGAGATGCAGCATGTCTATTTATGCCTCCATCTTGGCTGGAAGTCCCATATATTTTTAATGTAGCAATTTGGTGAGACAAGACAGTCTTTCAAGGAGCTCTGCCCCTTTCTTAGTCTCCAACTGTAAAGGAACATAGGACTGCTTCCCTTATTTCATAAATAGCTGGATAAGGGAATAGTATGAATAACAACCGCAGTCATGGCTGAGCAAAAAATGTATTTTTTATTTCACTATGACACTTTTTCTGGGGAGTTTATGGTTTATGTTATATCCTTATAGCCAAAAGTGTCCTATATAGATATGAGAGCTGACAACCAGTACTTTTGTGTAGAAATGAACCTAATCGACAGTACAAAAATATATATTCTTAATTTTTGTAGTACTAATACTTTTTAGTTTCCTTCCTGAAACTAAAGTATTTAATTTTTGGTCAACTTAACCATCACAACACAACAAGTTGCATGAGCACAGTGTCACTGATGCACAATGTACAGGGCATTTCCATTTATGTATCTATTCATACACTCTGTATCACCCCCTTTTCCCTTCATATCTCTGAATCCCTGTTTCTTTCTCTTATTCTTTCTTTCCCCATCCATCTCCCTAAACTTTGGGCCTTCAATCCCTATCTCTTCCAAATGTAAGATTTATGATTTACTAGTTGACTTCACACATACAATTAAACACATTTAACATACTTTCTAAAGCCAAGGCTTCACATTAGCTTGGTTAGAAAACATAATCAAAGTCAATAAACACCATTCATTCAAAGTTGCATATCCAAAAACTACTGTCTTTTCTTGTGAAATTCAAGTCTAGAGAAATCAGCTAGATATTACACCCACACAAAGTCCCATTTGCAAACAAGAGACTCTGTAGATAAGGCAACAGAGCACTGATAAATATTTCTTAATAGTAGTCCTTGTGGTTTTGTTCAGAGCCACATTGTCCGTGCACTATTAAAATACTTATTTGATAACTCTCTTGAAGAGGCTTAACAACATAAAAGCAAAAAGAGGATAGCTCTAGTACATGAATCTTGCAGCACAAAATAAATTATGTCATTTAATCACTGTGCTTCATGAATAATAAAAGAATATAAATGACAACAGATGAGAGTCACCATGCCTTCATCTCACTTCCTTAATTTAACTATTGATGACAATTCATTGACTATCTCACATTCTCAAGAGTTTCTTATGAAATATACAACTGTTTATAAGAATATATCATAATTTATTTGTAAAGATACTCAGGATATTTGATCATCAGACACATAGGAAAGCCTAATCCATGAATGAAAATGGCCATATAGGTGATTTTTTAAACAATCATTGTTCAATCTTTTATTCCAGAAATTTTAGGTATTGCTCTGGATGAGAGATTAGCTTCTGAATCTTACAAATTAATATCTATTCTAGTGTTGCCATTATTTGTTTAATGTCATTGATATTAGGTGAAACTTTGAATAGTATTCAGGGGGGAGCTCAGTACTTCAGAAAATATCCACTAGTCTCTCACCCTGGTTCTCTTGTCAGACAACTTAATGACGAACTTGAGCTATAGCCCCAAAATGAGACTTGTTCTCTCTGTTAAACCACACTTGGCTTTCAAAAAATCCACATTGGTTTACCTTAAGAAAAATCATTATTCAAATTCAAATGTATGCAAAAATAGGATTAACATCTCCATGTTCCTTATTCTCTTCAACAATTATTAATTCATGGACAGTTTCATTTGTTCTGAGTAGTTTCTGCATGATAGTTTTCTACATTCTGGGTTTTTTTTAGTAAATTGCATCCTGTGGTTTAATGTAACATGTTTCTATTTCCCCTACATTTCATATAAATTAAAGGTGAGATTCAGAGACTTCATTAGATTGAAGTTCGAAGGTTTTGGGAATACTACTTTATTGTGGCATCATGCATTTTATTCAAGAGATATGTAATATCTGTCTTTGGGTAATGTTAGCAATTGATGATCATTACTTAACTCGATTTCATGATTAGGGGTTGTAAAACAGTAATATTTTAATTCATTTAATCCTTGTTGTCTATTAACTGAAATACTTGTATCTGGGAGAGCAGGGGGTGGTGGGTAGGGCAGGAGAGAGCAACAGGGAAAAAATGGGACAACTGTAATTGAACAACAATAAAATTAAAAAAAAAATTTTTAAGGCCAAATTTCTATTGTCAACTATTTGATTACCCTGAGTCACAGCTCATATAGGAAGGAGAAGCTGGAAAAATGCCTGACTGTTCCCTTCACTTTTGTATGTTTAAACAATTAGTTGTCTCTTTCTATCATTCAAATGTCAACAATGTATTATTTTGCTTGTTTGTGTTCAATGTCTTTATGACTTATGTATTCAAATATTTTAATACACTTCGGTCTACTGCTATTATTATACTTATTGATACTCAAACCTTGCCATCTTTGGCTAGTGTGAGACTGTTTAGGTTGGTTCTCAATTACTTCCTGATGACTCTGGTATTTTTTGTTAGTTTCCTTGCTCCACCATCAAGCTCTGGTGATAATGGGCCAATATATTATTTCATTACTGGTAGGGATGGTGATATTCTAATGTGAAATAATTCAAGAATGGTGATATTCTAATTTTATCATTTTTTCTTCATTTATTATATGAACAAATACATTCTCAACTGCCCTGGCTGGTTTAGCTCAGTGGATTGAGCGTCGGCCTGCGAGCTAAGTGTCGCTGGTTCGATCTTCCAGTCAGGGTACATCAGAGAAGGAAAACTCTGACTCCAAAAAACCTCCGCTGCCTTGCGGCATACCTCTTCAGGGGAAAGGCTAAGGGAGTAAACCCCGACAGAAAATCCGGAGCCGGAGTCCCTAAGGCGGTTCGACGTTGTAGTCAACACCGGCAACTCCTGCGGCGCACCTGAACCCAAGCTGTATTGACTCCGTCTTTCCCTTGGATCCTTCAGCTGCGAAGAGAGGGGGGGTCTGCTGCATGGGCAACAGCAGACCCTCCATATTACCCTGCCCAGGCTCTGTAGCTTCAGCGTCATCGCAAGATGTCGATTCAACACGGGAGGAGACAGATACTACCATGTCACTCCCGAGTCGGACTGCACAGCCATTCTCGGCGGTGCAGATAGACTCTTAAGAAGCTATACCATCGTCTCTCGAGACGGACGGCTGCCGACGACGACATTCTCAACTCTTTGAATAGCTTGATGTAGTTTGTATGGAAAAGAAGAATAAATATTTTAAATAATATCTTTTTATTTACCAATATTTTAGAATATTAGTTAGTTCTCTTAACAAGGTGCCATAAATTCTGTGGGAGATTAAATTATTGACAGTGGCCCTTGCTATGTTGTTTTTTAGTTCATTTTTAGTAGAAGCAGAATGTTCCTCCCTTTCTTTACTTTTGGCTCAGTCCCTCTGGCTAAAGGCATGGTAACAGTCATGAAAAAATAAACAGCTTGTGTGATTTGGCTTCCTTTCTGGATTTCTGCCATTATCCTGAGAAGAACGTGTCTACTGCTGACCCAAGTAAGATGACAGAAATGCAGGAGAGACATAGAACTTCTGCTGCTTGAAGTCAAGTCCAGGAAAACCCAACTAAAGCACCTGACCTCCAGGAGACACAGCCTCCTGAGGAAGAATCCCTGATTTTTGCTCAGGTCACTGAGTTTGGGGATGGTTTATTTCACAAGATCATTGATAACAAATGACTGATATAATGACCTTGAGAATTTTATGTTATTAGAAACGGCTGAATCCTAAAGAGGTTTGCTATATATCTATCCATTTGTTTTATTATTAGAATATTCTCCACAGTCTCACTTCTATCCAGGAAGAGTCTCTTAAAATTGCTCCTGAATCTGTTTGACGGAACTTTAATATTCTTTGATAACTTTATTCCTTTCTGTTATAACTAGATTTTCCATGATCATTTGTACATTTCCTGTCTTCCTGCCCCAGACCTGGAGTAAGCTATTTCTCTAAGAATCCCCGTATCCTTTTAGCATGAAATGTTACATAAACACAACAATCTTGGTGCTAGAGAAGCTATTAATTAGTACTATGTTGATCGGTTTCTAAGCTAGAAACATTTTCTTTTAAGAGAAAATATGCTAAAAATGTATATGGTTATTTCCAATTAACACAAGACAGTTTTTTCTAAATGTCTTTAATTTATAAATATGTGTCTTTCCTAACATATGTATAATGTGATTTCAGAACCCTAATATTATTATTACTGAAATATGATCACTAAAAATACTCTGAGATTTTGTAGTTTTTTATATGCTGTATTCTCCTAGAAATTAATAATCAAATTACTATTTTCCACAGTCATTTATAATTTTTCAATATATGTGTGATTTAGGCACCCAATAGATGCATTGCTATGTTTATTTTTCCCTTGGTCTTAGAAACTGCTGTAAGGATTTAGGTTTTTTCTTATAATTATGTTAAATATTTACATAGTTATAAATAGAATGAATGAAATAAAGTATTTTTCTGTGAAATATGATTTCCCCAATTCTTCCATTTCATTTCTCCTCATTTTATTATTTTATTTTTTGTTATTCTTTATTTTCAAATCTATATAATTAATGTATCAATATTACATATACTTTTTATTATATAGTTTTTTTCACTTCCTTCATTAAATCAATGGGCACATATTTTACTTCTCTCTGTAGTTAATTTATTGCTCACTTAAGAATACATTTTGGAGATCTTTATATAACAATGAATGAATATATTCACCATATCTTTAATAGCTGCATACTACTCCAAAACGCAAACAGCAGTTTATTCAACTATCCTCAACTTAAGTGGTTTTCAGTCTTTTGCTTTTAAAATAAGGGCTATGATATATGGTCTTGTGCAACAATATTTTGCATTTTTTGCCAGTTGCAGTCCTACAAGTCATTTTTCTTGTTCAAGAGTACATCCATAGATAATTTTGCTTCGCATTGCTGAATTCCCTCTATAAATGCAATCATTTTGTATTCTCACTAGATTTATCTACTGCTGAATTACAGTAGAATTGAGAGCTGATAATTACCCATTTGAATAACGGAAACATTCATGAAAATAAATACAGTACTATTTAACATTATTAAGATTTAACTCTTTGAAAAATAAGAATCTTACACATTTTATAGTAAACATTAGATTCTCAAAATCATGACACTTTTCTTTCAATGGTTTCATCTAAAATATAAATGTATTGTGTTATCAATGGTATTCTTATATTCTCCAGCAAAGAGTTAACAATATTCTCAAGCTTCTTGAATCACAGAAAAAATACTGTTCTCAAAAAGAATTAATGTAATTTGAGATGGATCATATACTTAAATGAAAAAGTTAAAATATAAGCCTTCTAGAATAAAATAAAATAAAAAAATGTATGCAACTTTGGTCTAGCAAAGATTTCCCAGAAAACAAAAAGTACTATAAATAACAGAAAAGATTGAACAAAAAAATAATATTAAGTGTAAAAATGTAATGAAATATAAAATATAAAAATACATTGATAAGTTAAACTTAATTAAGTTAAAATCTATTTTTCTGGGGACAATATTTAAAAAATAAAATTAAAGCCATCCACTGAGAAACTATATTTATTTACAAAAAACTTCATTTTAGAATATATAAAACATTTTTACAACTCAATGTTAGAAATACAAACAACCCAGTTAAAACATATGGAAAAGACTTGAATAGATATCACACACACACACACACACACACACACACACATAATCACATGAATAGCCAAAAAAGCAAATGGAAATATTCTTAACACCAGTCATCAGAAAAAATACAGTTAAACAAAGTAAGGTACCAAAGCACCTCCACTGTAATGGCTACAACACCAGATATTGAAGAGGATGTGGCACACTGGAATTCTCATACAGTACTGGTGAAAATGTTAAATGGTACAGCCCCTTCGGAAAACTGGCATTTTTTTAAATTAGTAGTTTGTACCTTTTTTTTTTTTTTTAAACTTTATTTTAAAATTTTGGTTACAGTTTCATTTTTCTTTTCTTAACAAGGCTATGTTTAATCTCTCAGGATTAAAGAACAAGATTCTAAAGAATTAAACAACAAAGGAATGTAAAGGGAAGGGCACAACTGCCCCATTCTCTGGGGTATAATAGCTATTCCAGTTTAACACCTAACTTCAAAACAAAATTAATTTTTATATTTTCTAAATGAAATAATGTACAACCACCATCTTTTCAGCTTATTCTAATTTTCATACACAAAGCTTCATTTTAAGCTTGGAAAAAAACTTTTGCCGACCTTAGTATGTAGTGTGTACCTTACAGGAAATTAACAATCATAACACAGTAATAATGCCTTTAATGAAGTCCTCAATTTAGAATCTGAAACATTCTTCCATCAAAGGGGGTGAGGGGGAAATTCAGTCCAATGAGTCTGTCTCAAGATCTTCATCTCTTGTTTGCTCCACTTGCATTTTCTTTTCAGTAACTGGATTAATGCTTTGAGCCCCAAATGAGCTATATTTTTTATTACTGTAGATTACATGTTGTTTGGTGCTCAGTTTCCATTTGTTCCTCTTGCTTGCGTTTTCTATCTGCTGCTTCTTTCTCATGTTGGCCTTTGAGCATATTCCTTCTATGAGCCGCCTGAAAGTTTCTTCCACCTTTTCTCTTCTTTTCACCTTCTTGATCATCTCCTTCCTCTTCAGAATCAGAGGTTGATGTAACCCCTGTTTTAGCTAAATTTTTCCTTTTTGATTCAACTTCTTTCTTCCCCTCTTTTTTGTCTGGCTCTTTCCTTGGCTTATCTTCTTTCTGACCTTCTTCATCCTTTTTAAGCTGCTTTTTAGGTTGTTTTTCCTCTTGCCCTTTTTTCTTACTCTTGTCTTCTTCAGTTATCATGTCATTCTCTGAAGGACAGTTCTGTTTTACCATTTTGGGTCTGCCTCTTGGTTTTGGAATCTTGACTTCTGTAGCTGCAGGTCTTCCTCTTTTTGGACTCACTTTAAGATTAGCGGATGCTGTTGCTGTTGTCACTACTCCTGCCTCCTCGGTTTCTACTTGCTTCTCTGCCTTTCTCTTTCTTCCTCTTCTGGCAGCTTTTGGAGTGGTTATGTCAATTGCTTTAGTCACATCCTCATTGCTGGCCTTTTCTTCATGGTCAGTATCTTCCTTTGAAACACTAGTTTCTATGCATTTGACTGTTTAGCTGATGCCTGTTGACTTGAAAATTTCACTTTCGGATTGTTATCTATATCCCATAAACCTTCATTAAAGCCTTTCCTTTTATTTGGTTTTCCGTATTTTTCCTTATTTTCTGAGTAAGGAAATATATCCTTTGGGCCTAAAAAAGCAGTCTCATGAGTTCCAAAGAAGAAAATGGGTAGTTTGTTTGTGGGTGGTTTTACAGCTCCATTGGGAACCTCATCTACTCGAGCTGGCCAATGAGGATAACCTTCCATCTTGGCAAAGATGAGGTCTCCAGGTTTGAAATCACAAGTCATGTTTCGCGAGGGGCGATGCCGGGGATCCGGCTCCGAAGACCAGCAAGGAGATGCGGCGGTACAGACGGCGGGGGGGGGAATGCGGTAGAACCGACTGGAACCAAGGTTCCGGGGCGGCAGTGAGCCCGAGGATGCCTCGGGGTGTTCCAACGCACCTGCAAAAGGGAGAGCTAGGAGGGCGGTTAAAGCTAAGCAACCCGGAGGGACGGGCCTGCGGGGACGGACAGACCGGTAGTTTGTACCTTTTGATTTGCTTCATCCATTTGGCTTACCTGCCAACCTCTAGCAACCACCAACCTGTTCTCTATAGTTAGGAGCCTGGTGCTTTGTTTTGCTTTAGATTCTATATATAAGTGAGAACATACAATATTTGTCTTTGTCTGACTTATTTAACTTAATATAATGCTGACAATTTCTATACATATATATCATATTTTCTTTATGAATCTATCAATGGACTCTTAGGTTGTTTCTATATTTCGGCTTTTCTAAGTAATGATATAATAAACATTGGGGTGCATGCTCATATTCTTTCAAATTAGTGTTTTTGTTTTCTTTGGATAAATACCCAGAAATGTAACTGCTATGTCATATAGGAATTCTATTTTTTTTTATTTTTTTGAGGAATCTTTATACTGTTTACCATAGTGGTTGCACCAATTTGCATTCCCACCAACAGTGCTCAAGGGTTCCCATTTCTTCATATCTATTATCTTTCTGATAATAATGTGTATGAAGTGATATCTCATTGGGGATTTGATTTGCATTTTTCTAATGATTAGTAATTTTAAGCATCTTTTCATGTACCTGTTGGCCACCTATATGTCTTCTTTTAAAGAAATGCTTATTCAGATTCTCTTCCCTTTTTTGTCCCATTGAGCTGTATGAGTTCTTTCTATATTTTGGATATTAATCCCTTATTAGGTATATTATCTGCAAATATTTTTCCCATTAAGAAAGTTCTCTTATTTTTTTTTTTCTGTGCAGAAGTTTTTTTAGTTTGATGTAGTCCCACTTATTTATTTTTGCTTTTATTACTGTTGGTTTTGGTGTCAGATCTAGCTATCACAATCAAGGCCAACTCAAGAAGCATACTGCCTATGCTTTTTTAAAGGAGTTTTGTGGTTTCAGGTCTTACATTCAAGTCTTTCATTTATTTGAGTTATTGTGTGTGTGTGTGTGTGTGTATTGTAATACAGATGTGTAGATTAATTATTTTGCATGTGACAGACCAGATTTCACAACACCAATTATTGATGAGACTGTCCATTCTCTATTTTATATTCTTGGCTCCATAGTAAATTAAGTGAACATAGATGCATAGGTTTATTTCTGGGCTCTCTATTCTGTTTCAGTGATCTATGTGGCTTTTTTTTTTTTTTTTTTTTGCAAGTAATATATTCTTGATCACTATAGCTTTGTCATATAGTTTGAAATCAAGGAGATTGAAGCTTTCAAGTTTTTCTTCTGTCCCAAGATCACTTTGGCTATTCACGATTTTTTTGTGATTCCATACACATTTTAGGATTGTTTGTTTTATTTCTGAGAAGACTGCCATTGGAATTTTGATAGATATTAAATTAAATCTATAGATTGTTTTAGGTAGTGTGAACATTTTAACAATATTCTTCTAACTCATGAACACAAAATATCTTCCTATTTATTTGTGTCTTCAATTATTTTCATCAATGTCATATAGTTTTCAGTGTACAGGTCATTTACCTCTTTTATTAAATTTATCCCTAGGTATTCTATTCTTTTTGATGCAATTGGGAATGGGATTGTTTTACTTATTTCTCTGATAGTTCATTATTACTGTATAGAAATGCAACATATCTATATATTTACTTTGTGTCCTGCAACTCTACTGATTCTTTATTCATTCTAATTTTTATTCAGTCTTGGTGTGGTCTTTAGGGTTTACTGTATATAGCATGTTATCTGAAAATAATGACACTTTTACTTTTTTCTTACAACTTATATGTCATTTATCTATTTTTCCTACCTCACTGCTCTGGTTTGGAATTTTAATACTATACTGAATAATTTTTAAAATCCCCCCAAAAGAAAATTTCATGAACAAATGACTTCACTGGTGAATTCTACCAAACATTTAAAGAATTGTCAATACCAATATTTTTCTAACTTCAAGAAGAAAAATGAGAAGAACAATAACAACAAGAGGAAGAATAAGAGAAGAAGGTGAAAACACTTCTGACTTATGGAATAAGACCAGCATTACCTAATAATATCAAAGCCAGACAAAGGTGCAAGGAAAGATTATTATAGACTATATCGTCGTCGGCAGCCGTCCGTCTCGAGAGACGATGGTGTAGCTTCTTAAGAGTCTATCTGCACCGCCGAGAATGGTTGTGCAGTCCGACTCGGGAGTGACACGGTATCTGTCTCCTCCCGTGTTGAATCGACATCTTGTGATGACGCTGGAGTGTCCTCTCCAGTGAAGCTGAAGCTACAGAGCCTGGGCAGGGTGATATGGAGGGTCTGCTGTTGCCCATGCAGCAGACCCCCCCTCTCTTCGCAGCTGAAGGGTCCAAGGGAAAGACGGAGTCAATACAGCTTGGCTTCAGGTGCGCCACAGGAGTTGCCGGTGTTGACTACAACGTCAAACCGCCTTAGGGACTCCGGCTCCGGATTTTCTGTCGGGGTTTACTCCCTTAGCCTTTCCCCTGAAGAGGTATGCCGCAAGGCAGCGGAGGTTTTTTGGAGTCAGAGTTTTCCTTCTCTGATGTACCCTGACTGGAAGATCGAACCAGCGACACTTAGCTCGCAGGCCAACGCTCAATCCACTGAGCCAAACCAGCCAGGACATAGACTATATATCATATGATTAAAGACACAAAAATTGACAACAGTGTACTAGAATAATGAACCATCCAAAAATAAATTAAAAGATTATTATCTCAGGAATGCAAAAGTAGTTCAACATAAGAAAACCAATTAGATTTCCAGGCAAGATGGAGGCCTAGACAGACATGCTGGGTCTCCCTCCACAACTAAGAAGGAATGCAACTACCTCAAAACTAGAGAAAATCAGAAGTTCCAAAAAATCATGCTTCATAGAAGTCCAACAAACAAAGATATAAAGAAGAAATACTCATCCAGACAGGTAAGAGGATCAGAGTCAGGGCAGAGAGGATATGGTGTGGTGGAGGCGGCTGCAGCAGGATGATGGAAATGCAGTCACACATTTTAAAATGTCAGGAGGGACACCTGGGAAGCACCCCCAGCACCAGACCAGACCATGTGGCTCACAGTCCCAGTGCCAGGGAAAATAAAGCCTCATTGCTTCTGATTGTGCAAACCAGTAGAGGTTGGGGTGGAGGAAGAAACTGTCAGTCTCTTAGCAGAGTCTACTTGTTTAAAAAGCCCCCAGGGTCCTAGAATGTCCACACACCCACCCACTCTGGGAATGACAGTCAGGGCAACAGCCAGAGAGGCGCCGGTCCCATATGAAAGTGGGAGAAGTGCCTGGAAAAGGGGCGAGTGCTGAGCAGGTGATGTTCCCTCTCAGACCCCTCCCCCACAGACAGCGCCACACATGGTGAAACAGGTACCCTCTACTGATGAATACCTAAGGCTCTGCCGCTTACAACATAACAGGTGTGACAGCTCTACCTAAGACACAGAGACAAACAAACACAGGAGCCTGTCAAGATGAGGAGACAAAGAACTATGGCCCAAAAGAGGAAATGAATCAAAGTTCCAGTGGGAGAACTAAGTGATGAAGAGATAGCGAACCTAACAAACAAGGAGAGCCAACCTAACAGATGAAGAGTTAAAAATACTGATGATACAGATGCTCCCAGGCTTGACAGATATGCTTAAGCATGGCAAACACATTAGGGAAGAAGTGAAGGCTATGCTAAATGAAAGGAAGGAAAATCCATACAAAACCAATGGTGAAGGGAAGAAAACCAGGGTTCAAATCAATGATTTGGAACATAATGAAGAAAAGAACAGTCAACCAGTACAGAATGGGGAAACAAAAACTGAAAAAAATTAGCAGAGGCTTAGGAATCTCTGAGACAACTTTAAAGCTGCCAACATCCGAACCATAGGGGTGCCAGTAGGAAAAGAGGAAGATCAAGAAATTGAAAAATTATATGAGAAAACAATAAAGGAAAACTTCCCAAATTTGGTGAAGGAAATAGACATACAAGTCCAGGAAGCACAGAGAGTCCCAAACAAGCTAGACCCAAAAAGGTCCACACCAAGACACATCATAATTAAAATGCCAAATGTTCCAGATAAAGAGAGAATCTTAAAAGCAGCAAGAGAAAAGCAGAGAGTTATCCACAAAGGGGTGCCTATAAGACTCTCAGCTGATTTCTCAAAAGAAACTTTGTAGGCAAGAAGGGATGGGCAAGAAGTATTCAAGGTGATGAAAAGCAAGGACTTACAACAAAGAATACTCTATCCAGCAAAGCTATCATTTAGAATGGAAGGGCAAATAAAGTGCTTCCCAGACAAGGTAAAGCTAAAGGAGATTATCATTACCAAGCTATTATTATATGAAACGTCAATGGTACTTACTTAAGAAAAACAGATCAAAATTATGAATGTTAAAATGACAACAAACATAACTATCAACAAATGAATCTAAAAATAACAAAATTAACTACACAAACCAAAATAGGAATGGAATCATAGGTATGGGGATCATTTGGAGGGTTATCAGCTGGGAGGGGAAAAATTGGGAAATGATGCAGAGATTAAGAAGC
This sequence comes from Furipterus horrens, assembly GCF_987537825.1. NCBI lineage: Eukaryota > Metazoa > Chordata > Mammalia > Chiroptera > Furipteridae > Furipterus > Furipterus horrens. Next base: position 33,928,448 of record NW_028327176.1, read on the forward strand.
ATAATTGGTTGGTACAAAATAGACAGGGGGAAGTTAAGAATAACATAGGAAATGATGAAGCCAAAGAACTTATATGCATAACCCATGGACATGAACTAAAGGCGGTGGGATTGCTGGAGGGAATAGGGATGCTGGGCAGAGGGGAGCAAAGGGGAAAAAAATTGAGACTACTGTAACAACACAATCAATAAAATACACTTAAAAGAAAAGAAAAGAAAAGAAACCAATTAAGCCATTCAGAGAAAGACAAGTACCATATGGTTTCACTTCTATGTGGAACCTAATGAAAACAAAAACAAAACTAGCTAAAAAACAAAATAGAAAGAGACTCATAGATATAGAGAATAGTTTCACAACTTTCAGAGGGGAGGTAGTTGGGGGTCTGGGTAAAAAAGGTGAAGTGATTAAGCAAAGAAAAAAAACCCTCATAGACACAGACAACAGTATAGGGAATACCAGAGGGAAAGCGGGGTAGGGATGGTAGAAGAAGGTAAGGGAGGCATAAACAGTGATGGGAAGTCTTAAGATGGGGTGGTAGACACACAATATAATATACAGATGGTGTATTATAGAATTGTACACCTGAAACCTATATAATTTTATTAACCAATGTCACCACAATAAATTCAATATAAATTTAAAAAAGAAAATTAATATAATACATCACATTAAAAGAACAAAGAGGCAAAAGCACATGAGCATCTCAATTGATGCATAAACAACATTTGACAATATCAACAGTCTCATATAATAAAAATACCAGAAAGAAATAAGAACTGAACAGAACTTCCTCAACATGAAAAAGAGCACCTATGATCAACACTCAGATAAACATTATATTCAATAGTGAAAGACTTAATATTTTTTTCTAAAATTATGATGAAAACAAGGAGGCCAGCTTTCACCATTGCTATCAAACATTTTGCTAATCATAACAATTAGGAACCAAAATCAATCAATCAATCAGTAAAATGAATCTCGTTTGGAAATGGATGTGTAAAACATACTCTTTTTTTAAGATGACACAATCTTACAGGTATAACATTTCCCACATCCAAAAGTAACTACTAGAACTAAGGAATAAATTCAGCAAAACTTGAGGATATAATGCTGCTATCCCTAAATCAGTTCTGTTTCTATACACCTGCAATAAACAATTTACAAAGAAGGAATTAGTCAACATTTCCACTTATAATAGTGTCCAAAATAATAAAGTAACTAGAAATAAATTTAACTAACAAGGTGGAGATTTGTATGCTGAAAACAAATTAAAAATTAAAGAAGACTTAAAAAATGAAAATACATCTGAAGTTCATGGAACAGAAAACTCAATATTGCTAAGTTGTCAATACTACCCAAAATGATCTACAGATTCAATGCAATTCCTATCAAAATTTCAAGGCTTTTTTTTGTATAAATAGAAAAGCTGCACCTCAAATTCATATGATATTCCAACAGGTGCAAATAATGGGAAAAAAAAACTTAAAAAAAAGTTAAAGTTATCATCTTTCCTGATTTCAAAACTTACTATTCTGGTACAAGGCTATAGTAATCTAAATATTGGTAATACCATAGGATGGTATTGACCAATGGCATAGAATTGAGGGTCCAGAAATAAGCTTACACATCTATGACCAATTATATTTGACAAGGGTGCTAAGATAATTAAATGGGTTGGAGGGGAGGAATAACAGTCTTTTCAACAAATGGTGGTGGGACAATACCTGGATATTCACATGCAAAATAATGAAGTGAGGTCCCTTACTTCCCATCATATGCAATAATTAACTCAAAATGGGTCAGTAACCTAAATATAAGAGCTAAAATTATAAAACTCATAGAACAAAACAGATAAATCTACATGACCTTACATTTGGTGATAGATTCTTAGATATGCAACAAAGCATAAGCAACAGATGACAAAATAACTGAACTGGATATCACCAAAATTAAAAGGTCTTGTGCATCAAAGTGTATTTTCAAGAAAGTGGAAAAACAATCTAGAAAAAGGGAGAAAATATTTTCATCCATGTGTCTGATAAGGGCCAATATATAAAGAGTTCTTATTACTCATCAAGAAAAATACAAACAATCCTATTTAAAAATTGATAAATCCTTTAACAAATATTTCTCTAAAAAAAAATACACAAATGTCCAACGAACACTTGTAAAGATGCTCACCAATATTAGTTCTTAGGAAGATGAAAATCAAATCCACTGTGAATTACCACTTATATTCAGTAGAGTGTATATAACAATAATTACAAAAAAGAAAAATGACACATTGAGGATGTGGGAAAATTGAAATATTCATGTATTGCTGGTAAAAGTGCAAATTGCTGCAGCCATTGGAAAATAGTTTGATGATTCCTCAAAACAGTTCAGAGAAGAATTATCATAAGACTCCTCAATTCCACTCTCAGTATAACTCGTATTTATAATAGTGTTCAAAATAGCCAAAATGGAAACAGTCCAAATACCAATCAATGAATGAATGAATTAACAAATTGTTGCATGTACATAGAATATTAGGCAACCATAAAAAAAAATAAAGTTCAGAATGCACATTGCTGGGTGCCAAGGGCTAGAGGGAAGAGAGAATGATGAGAAATTGCTTGATGAATAAGGGTCTTTACTTTGGAATGATGGAAATATTTGAAAGTGGATAAATTTCACAACATTGTGAATGTATTAAATGTCATTTAATTGCTTTCCTTAAAATGTTTAATTTTATGTTATAGGAATTTCACTTCAGTGCATTATTTAAAAATACCATAGGATGTCACTTATATATGTAATCTAAAGAACAAAGCAAACAAACAAACAAAACTCAAACAGAATCATAGAAACAGAGAGAAAATTGGTGATTGCCAGAGGGGTGAGGGGTATGGGGAGATTGGGTGAAAGAGCAGAAGAGACTAAGAAGCACAAATTGATACAAGATAGTCATGGGGAAGTAAATAAAGCATAGAAAATATAGTTAATAATATTGTGATAACTATGCATGGTGCCTAACAGGGTACTAGAAATATCAAAGGGAACACTACATAAACTATGTAATTGTTCAACCACTAAAATGTACACCTGAAACCAATACAAAATAATATTTAAAGAAAAAATACTTATTTGTGAATCAATGCTTTCCAATTGATTTTCATATGCTTATAAAAATATGTGGATAATCTTATGCCCGTAAATTGCACATATGAAGTATTCAACTTTGTTGGTAACCTACTTTTTTCTTATTATTTATTGGGCACCTATTTTTTCCTTGAAATTTTGGAGCATTATAATATAGAAAATATGTAGAGAAGATATGTTTTTTTTCCTGTCTTTGTCTATATTGTTTAGAATTTTCTCTTAATCTTTATCCATAACTAAGCTTCTATTTTAAAAATCAGATTGTATCTTGACTTATGAAAACATAGAAATAAAGACCTTTGAGGTATTCATGGCTGATGTAAGCAGATTTGGCTATTTTACATTTCAAAACTGAAAATGCATCTTTGATACTCTGAAATGTTCTCAGAATACTAGAACCATGATGAACACCTAAATCTCATTCAGTCAACATTCAAAAATAAAACTTCATTTGTACCGTGTTCCTTAATTATGATTCTCCTTAAGTGGGGGAACAAAACAAGGAATCTTATTGTCACTTGACAGTGGATTCATTTTAGATTGCATGCTAAATTTTAGTTAGTTTTGCATAGATTTACATTAGGATCATGTTAAATTTACATAATATCATGTATGTTAAATTTAATATATTACTATTTCAGTAATATTATATCATGCTATTGGAAAGCAAACTTGTTCTTTTATAAGAAAATCTAATATGTGCACAAGAAAAATTTTCTTATTACTAAAAGTGAAAGAAACAATGTAGCTCTCAAAACAAGACAAACTAAAAACAACAAAATCCCTGAAAGAACAGCATAGAAAAATACCCAGAGTTTGCTTTTTAGTTCATTCTTAAGTAGTATAGGTTTTATGTTTGGTTAGGATGAAAGAATTCCATATACCAACATCACCTACAACCTAATAACGCAATACATTGCATTGCCTCCACCAAGGCCATGGACAGCTTTGTCCTTGATGATTCACTCAAATACTAGTCCTATTTTTAATTTCTAGGGAATTAGTTATATTAAACTTTTTATTAGATAAATATGATTCAACCCCCCAAAAGTTACCTAGTGAGGAAGAACAGTCAACAAAATATTTTGATGAGCATTTACTGAGTGCCTTGTTATGCACCAGACCTATTATAAAATCCTTAGTTCCACCATCTTGTTTAGACTTTACAACAGTGTGATGAGGTAGACACTCTCACCACCTGCTTGGCAAATCTCGAGCAGAACACATGTTGGTTGCATACATTTTGAATAGATTATTCTCACTTTACAGATAAACATGCTGAATCTTAGAGGGGCTGAGTTACTGCCCAGGCCCCACTCACTGCCAGTGACATAGCCAGGTTTCAGACTTGGATCGATTTGCTGACAAAATTATACACTTAGCTCCAAAGCCTAAGATTCTTTTCATGTTTGACAAGTCAAGAAGACATTCTTTCTTTTTCTTTTTAACAGATCTCTATAATCAATTATATGATAACAATCTGTCTCTTCCTTTAAAAGAGCATGCTAATTTCCAGCATTTACTCTAAAATTGCTAGCCTTGCACATAGCATCAAAAATCATTTAGCCACAAACATTCCATTTGGGCTATGCTGTGCATATTTTATAAAGTTGTCCCTACTCTTTCTTCAGTCCTTAAATGGCTAGAGAAGGTAACTTAAGAAAGCATTATCAACTGAATGCCAAAAGTGAGGAATGGTTAAAAATACTTATTTGATTCCCAGGTAGATGAGAAGTCTATCATGAAGCGGTTGGAGTCGTAACAAATTCCTACAGCTCTAAAAATGTGTGGTTTGGGGAACAGAGAAACGGAGAGCTGTTCATAGCCTCAAGTTTTCCTTCATGTGTTTGGTTTCCTGTAGAGAGGATCGGTTGCTGGTTTCCAGTTATAAAACTCGAAGTATAATTGTAGTAAGTAGTGACTATGCACTATTTGGAAATTCCAAAGAATGGTCCTACACATGAAGCACTCTGGACGTATATGATAGAGATATAGGGGTGGTTCCAGAGCTAGTACCTCTCTCTCCAAGGGGAGTCTTCTCAAAGAAAGAAGACAGCATTTATCTTATGGTATCTATAGAAAAATAGAGATGTAACTTCATAATTTGCATATGTATATAACATGTATATACATATACCTGGCTGGTTTGGCTCAGTGGATTGAGCGTCGGCCTGCGAGCTAAGTGTCGCTGGTTCGATCTTCCAGTCAGGGCACATCAGAGAAGGAAAACTCTGACTCCAAAAAACCTCCGCTGCCTTGCGGCATACCTCTTCAGGGGAAAGGCTAAGGGAGTAAACCCCGACAGAAAATCCGGAGCCGGAGTCCCTAAGGCGGTTTGACGTTGTAGTCAACACCGGCAACTCCTGCGGCGCACCTGAAGCCAAGCTGTATTGACTCCGTCTTTCCCTTGGGCCCTTCAGCTGCGAAGAGAGGGGGGGTCTGCTGCATGGGCAACAGCAGACCCTCCATATCACCCTGCCCAGGCTCTGTAGCTTCAGCTTCACTGGAGAGGACACTCCAGCGTCATCGCAAGATGTCGATTCAACACGGGAGGAGACAGATACCGTGTCACTCCCGAGTCGGACTGCACAGCCATTCTCGGCGGTGCAGATAGACTCTTAAGAAGCTACACCATCGTCTCTCGAGACGGACGGCTGCCGACGATAACATGTATAATACTTCATAAATGAATATGTTTTAATATAATATCACATGTATATGTCTGAGTTCATAAGCATATAAAATATATAGTATTTTAAAACTTCTTTTAGAGTTAGCACTTATATAAGTGCCAAGTATTTTTATGCCCATGGGTTCATTATAATTCATATTAATACTCTGGTATAGACTTCTTTAAAAAGGACAATATTTATTTCACCTCAGAATCCCAAAGTACTATTTTTAGTAATTATCAAGTTTATTTTCATATTTTATTAATTTTCCTTGTAAAATTACATCTCAAGAAAGTCCATGGGAAAATCGGTAATATTTTCTGTTAATGAATCAGGGATATTACTTATGCATGGATAGCAGTAAGAAGAGAAGAAAGGCAGTAGCACTTTTTCTCAATGCATCTTTTTATCATGATAAAAACCATTAAAATAAATTACAAAAAGTTAGTTTAGCAATATTATAGCAAAAATATCTAGCTATTTACCCTGCCTTGAATTTTTGTTCATATCAGAGCTGCACTTAAGTTTAATATTAGGAAGTAAGTTGGCTAAACTACTTATCACCATTTCATCACTGAGTTCATCAAAGTACAAATATCAATATGGCACAAATTAAATAAGCCACTCAACACTGGAAAATGGAGAGGACACTGAATTTTGAATTGTTTACAATGATCTCCTACTTCAGGTTAGATTCTCTTCATTCAATAAGTAGAAGGATATTGGCTGTCTTCCTAAAAGCCTGTGATCGGAGAGCTGGTATCATTATAATAGACAAGTCTCTCACATTTTAAATTGGTAAAATTTAACAACTGTACTTGAACCCTCTTCAAACTCTAAAGGAAGTATCATTGCACAATGAAATGTTTTGCCTTTATTTCTCACATTCATGTTGGCTTTAAAAGTGTGCCCTAATGTTGTTAAGAATTTCAAGATTTCAGGCATGAAACTGAATCAATGTCTGTAGGAAAGAAGCTCAAAGGCCCAGATCCTTGTCTTTCACATGGTTTTTTTTTTTTTTGAAAATATGAAGCATCAAAGAAGACTTTTTCTTTATTTCCTCATTAACATAATTTTAGATTAATACTAAAGGGACAAGAAATGGCACTGTGGCTCTTTTTTCATTTTCTATAATTTTAAAAATCATTGTTTTACACTGTAAAACACATTAGTCACGCATGACACAATTTATTTCTAATTGTGTAATATCCCTGAGATCACTTTTGTAAATATTATTAAATGATAAAAGTAAGGCAAAGTTTTGTCTGAAGACAAAATATATCTACTTACTATAGGGGTAATTACTAACAAATATGCAGGATTGTTTTAAACTCATTTTGAATCACAAATACTATACCAGATTCTGCATTTCTGTTTGTTTGCCTTGCCTTCTTGGTACTAGTTTATATTGTGAGAATAGGATGAGCAAATTTAAAATTCATAATGAATTGTAGTTTTATGAGACAGATTGTCACACTCATTCTTGGTTTAAAAATAAATAAGAATTGTATTAAGAATCATCTAGGTAGAAAGTTTGAAATTTGTATTTCCAGGCTCTGTGCCCCTAAATTTTATGGAGGTGGGGGGGAGGAACAGGAATTTTAAAATAGTATACCCAGGTGATAAATGGGAAGGGCCCAACCACATTCTGAGAATAATTGTCTTAAGGCTTCTTCCAATCCCAAATCTCTTCTTTTTCTATAGCTGTTAGAAATGTAACACACTTGGCATGAATAGGTAGGCCATATTCTCCTGGGTATTACGGCTCCATTTATAGCAACTGTTAAGATTTACCCAGTAGGTTAAAGGCAGAAGGATAATGGAAATCAAGGAGCTTTCCATAGTCATTCTAAGTTCCCCACCTTTTAAATAAAACTAATAAATTATACAAAACTCATAAGAATTGGCTGCAGTATTTTATGTTCCATACATAAATAAAAAGAGACCTTTTCATGGCAAGTTTATATAATAACTACAATGATCTTTTTTATCTAAAGGTGCACACAGAAATGATTTTTTTACTGTCATTTCCACAAATTTTCACCAGCATTAAAAATGGAAAAATTGCTTACATTAATAAAGAGGTATGCATAAATATTGTATAAAATTCTTATTTAAAATTAAGAACCTCTCTTCAGCAGCAGCGCTCAAAGACAAAAAACATTACCCCTATGTCTAGTCAACCAAAAATCCTAGAATTGTTTCAAGTACAAAAACATATAATTGAAGGGGAAAAAAATTGACTGTAGCCATAAGGAAGGAAGTTAAACATATTTTCCCCCAAATATAGCTGCCCAATTATAGCAACTGAAAGACAGAATGGCATTTCCACTATTTCTTCAACAATTGTCATCCTACGTCATACAGAAGCTTCTTACTTGAATGAGGTACTGTTGCCTGTAGCTAAAGATGAGTGTTATGCCAAAATTAGCTCTTGACTGAATATGCCAACTAGAACACATCATGGACCTCCCTGCTCAGCACAACAGTTCTGGAGAAACTCCTGCACGTAGTCTTTTTCTCCAGGCAGTTTCTTTATCCTGTTCCATTTCCTGTGTATTTGAATGAACTGCATTGAAAAATAAAATTTTAAGAGATGGATAATAATTCAGAAAATAAAATTATCTTAGTGGCAAATTACCTATAAGAAAAGAATTCAGCAGTCTGGAAAACTAGATTCTTGTTAAATGTATGTATTTATATACATATTTACATATTTTATGTCATAAAACTAATGTATTACTACTTAGTTTTAATTATTTTAATGAAGATTAATAAACCTATAGTAAATTACACAAAATGACCTAACCTTAAATGGTCTGTTCAATATTCTTTACATATATATACTTCTACATTTATAAGTATATATTTACTTATATATATTTATATTTTACTTGTTACCCAAGGATATGTTTATTGATGTTTATTGATTTTAGAGAGAGAGAAAGGGAGAAAAGAGACAAATATGGATATGAGAAATATGAATTGATTGCCTCCCACACACTCCCCCACCAGCAATTGAACCTGCAACCTCCGTACGTGCCCTGACCATGAATAAAACTCACAACTTTTTGGTGTAGGGGACAACACTCCAACCAAGTGAGTTAACTGGCCAGGGTACTAGTTACACATATTTTAACATAATCTTTACTTGTGCTACAACCAACCAGATAAGAAATATTTGTATGGCATTTTATTATTTTTATCACTGAATATTAGTTTTGTCTATTCTTAAACTTTACATAAACAGAATTACACAGTGTTTACTTATTTGTGTCTGACTTATTTCACTCATAAAAATATTGTTGAAATTCACTTATGTGTTTAGCATACCAGTAGCTCATTTTTAATTGCTATATAATATTCATTTTATGAACTTATTAAGTTCATTCTTCTACTGAAGAACATTAATGTTGTTTCCATTTGGGGTTTATTATCAATGTAAATGCTATGGGTATTCTTATACAGGTCCTTTTGTGGAAATGTGGGTTCAGTTTCAAACATTTTTTCCAAGTGGGTTTATGTTAGTCCAAGTCCTTCAAGAAGCAGACACTAAAACAGAACTAAACGTAGGAAGATTTTATTAGGGAAAATGACTGTGAGAGAAAATGGAGAGAAAGCTTGAGAAGGCGGAAAAATCTGTCAAGGTGCAATGCATTCTGAACCACCCCTTGTGAAGGATAAGGAGAAGGCAGGTTGGGTGGAAGAATCTTAGAGTGATTTGCAGTCTAAGGGAGTTTCGGTAAGACTATTAGAAAGGCTATTTGTAGTTGGAAAATTGTCAGGCACATTCTCATAGCTGCAGTTTCATTGTTCCAACCCCAGGGCCTGTATGATAATCACTACTCTATGCCAACTTTCAGGTGGCCTGAATTTTAAAATCTAAGAAAACTTATAAAATAAGTCATTATAAATTATCTAGAGATGGCTTATATAGTTATTTTATAAGGTAACTCATAGAGCTCACTTTATAAATTATATATTAGTTTATAAAGAATTATACAGATTTTTAAAACATGTCTAACATTTAAAATTTTAAAAGGTAGTAAAAGTTTATGAATCCCTATTAAAAGGTATAGTTTTATAAATCAACAAATTAAAAATAAGAGGCAAAGCTTATAAACATAAAATGACATATGATGTTGCAACATTTAAGAATGAGGGCAGCATTATAGCAACCAAAATTTTTCAAGTTGTTTCCAAAAAATTAGTATTGTGCACCCACGATATGCAACACACATGGAAATAGAGATTGATTAACCATAAACATATATTTTTAAAGTACATTTTATTATGTTGTTACAGTAGTCCCAACTTTTTTCTATTTGCTCCCCTCTGCCTAGTATCCCCCTTCCCTCCAGTAATCCCACCCCCTTTAGTTCATGTCCTTGGGTTGTGCATATAAGTTCTTTGGCTTCACCCTTTCCTATATTATTCTTAACTTCCCACTGTCTATTTTATACCAACCAATTATGCTTCTTAATCCCTGCACCTTTCTCCATTTATTCCCCTTCCCCCTCCCAGCTGATAACCCTCCAAATGATCCCCATACCTATGATTCTGTTCCTATACTGGTTTGCTTTGCTGGATTTTGTTTTTATTTTTTAGCTTCAGTGGTTTATAGCCATGAGTGTGTTGTCATTTTAATGTTCATAATTTTGATCTTCATTTTCTTAAGTAAGTCCCTTTGACATTTCATATAATAATGGCTTAGTGATGATGAACTCCTATAGCTTTACCTAGTCTGGGAAGCACTTTATCTACCCTTCCACTCTAAATGATAGCTTTTCTGGATAGAGTAATCTTGGTTGTAGGTCCTTGCTTTTCATTACATTGAATAATTCTTGCCAGTCCCTTCTTGTCCGCAAAGTTTCTTTTAAGAAATCAGCTGATAGTCTTATAGGAACCACTTCGTAGGTAACTCTCTGCTTTTCTCTTGCTGCTTTTAAGATTCTCCCTTTATCTTGAAACTTTGGCATTTTAATTATAACATGTCTTGATGTGGTCCTCCTTGAGTCTGGCTTATTTGGGACTCTCTGTGCTTCCTGGACTTATTTGTCTATTACCTTTGCCAAATTTGGGAAGTTATCCTTCATTATTTTTTTTATTTAAGCTTTCAATTTCTTTCTCTTCCTCTTCTCCTTCTGGCACCACTATGATTTGGATGTTTGTATGTTTAAAGTTGTCCCAGAGATTGCTAAGCCTCTCATTTTTTTCAATTCTTTTTTCCTCATTCTGTATTGGTTGGTCATTTTTTTTCCTTATGATCTAAATCATTGATTTGAACCTTGGTTTCCTTCCCTTCACCATTGGTTTTGTGTGGATTTTCCTTTGTTTCATTTAACATAGCCTTCACTTCTTACTTTATGCATCTGCCATACTTAAGCATATCTGTCAAGCCTATGACCATCTTTAACACCAGTGTTTTGAATTCTACATCTGTTAGGTTGGCTATCTCTTCTTCTGTTAGGTTGACTATCTTCTCGTCGCTTAGTTCTCCCACTGGAACTTTGATCATTTCCCTCTTTTGGGCCACAATTCTCTGTCTCCTCATCTTGACATGCTCCTGTGTTTGTTTGCCTTTGTGTCTTAGGTAGAGCTATTGCACCTGTTATATTGTAAGGGGCAGAGACTTAGGTATTCATCAGTACAAGGTGACCTGTTTCACCATGCTGTGGCATTGTGTGGTAAGGAGGGGTCTGAGGGAACAATGCCACTTGCTCAGCACTCACCCCTTATCCAGTAACTTCTCCCACTTCCGTATGAGACTGGTGCCCCTCTAGTTGTTGCCTTGGCCATCATTTCCAGGGTGGGTGTCTCTCCGGACATTCTAGGACTGTGGGGCCCTTTAAACAAGCAGACTCTGCTGAAAGACCAGCAGTTTCTTCTTCCTCCCCAAACTCCACTGGTTTGCACAGTCAGAAATAATGAGGCTTTATTTTCCCCGGTGCTGGAACCATGAGCTGTGCGGTCTGGTCTGGTGCTGGGAGTGCTCCCCTGGTATCCCTCCCCACTTTTTAAAACATGTGAGCACTTTTCACCAGCCTGCTGCTGCTGCTGCTGCTGCTGCAGCTACCACACCGTATCCTCTCTACCCTGGCTCCGCCCCTCCTCCCTGCCTGGATGAGTATTTCTTCTTTATATCTTTGTTTGTTGTACTTCCATATAGCTCGATTTTCTGGAACTTCTGGTTGTCTCTAATTTTGAGGTAGCTGTATTCCTTTTTAGTTGTGAAGGAAGATGCAGCATGTGTGTCTAAGCCTCCATCTTGGCCAGAAGTCATGTACCAACTATATATTTTTATTTAGAGGAATTTATCAATCCGTGAGATCCTATTTTATATCATCAGCAATACTGCATGTCTAAATTATTTTGAAAACATAATGGGAACCAACAAGTAAATCTTTCAAGCTATAGCAAAAACCTTTCAGCCCCTGAGAGGGAACTAGCCACTTAGGAAGAAGAGGAAGTTCTGCCTGAAGAGGATACATTATATCATTTGGCAAGGAGTAAGTGATTAGCAGTTCTTGATGGGGAGTTAAAGTGGAAAAATAGGCAATGATTTTTCTGTAGCTTAATATTTTAATAATATTTATTGCATTCTAAATATAAAACTAATATATGCTTCTCATATATAATCATTTGAATATAAGTATAGAGAAGAAAATAGTAAACATTCGTATGTAAATTCACCACTTACTGTTACTGTTTTGTTGCATTTCTTCCAGCAATTATACATTTGTATTTATATTTGTATATATACACATACAGACATATATATCCTTACTTAAAATAAAATTGATATATACTGTATACATTGTTGGATTTTTTTCTATTATCTAATGAGCATTATAAACTTAAAAGTTAGATTTTAAATTAAGCATCTGATGAAACATTACATAGCTCCAATCTAATCTTTACAATATACTTTTGCTGCTTCTATTGAAGTCCTATGAATTCTCAGAATTTTAGACTCCCACACATTTCAAACAGTATTAAATGCTTTCTAAATATAGATTATTTACAGAATATTCATATTTCTTTATTAGTATAACAATAAAATGTAATGATAATACAGAAATCCTATGCCACAGGTCTGCACAGAATTTATTAATCTGTGAAACCACATGAGAACTTATTATAATTCAGAAATGTATATTTTTATATTACAGTGATTCCCAACATGGTGTCTCTAGCCTCCTAGGGGATTCATGAAATAGTAATGACAGCCTCTGAGCTATTTTCAGTATTTCAAAAAGCTCACTATAAATCATATATTTACCTACAACAAAGCAAAATGCCAAAATGGCAGAAATTATACTACTTAATATGGTAACACTGGCTATCTTATATAAACTCAAAGATTTGAGTGGCTGTTACATACTTTTGGTTAACTGAAAAAAAATTTAATTACTAGTTCACAGGTTTAATCTTTGGTTGAAAAAATCTTTTAAAATATGACAGATGGGCTGGAAATTTTTTGTTGTTGTTTTACAAGAATGTGTTATTGGTGGTGAAAACAATCCCAAGTATAATTTCAAATCATATCTTCCCACATCATACTGAATTTAAAAACCACTAATTATAAGACATATCCTGATATTAGAAATGCTTACATGTGGGAGAAAATGCTAATAATAATTGTCAGATATTTTAAATTATGAGTCACATTTTTATTTCAGAGATAAAATACATGACTTAGAAAGTAAAGTTTACAATATCACATTGTCCATGATGTTAGAATAAGTTTATTAAAACTATACTATGGATCTTAAAATTAAAATAATAAGTATGTTAATTGTGGTAAAATTCAAAATATCTCATCTAATGAATAGAAAAAATAAATTTGCATAGTAAAACTTTGGGATTCTTCCTTTTGGAGTTCCCCTGCTGGATACCATCTAAGCTTGCTTCACACCATTACAAAAGTAGCTTGATTAAATGCCACTGGTAGCCATGTAATTAAGCTACTTTATTTCTGGTAGTTTTTGAGCTCACCCGACAATGTCATTTTTCAAATAAGCATATCTTCTGTTTATAGCATTACAGTTATTGAGAAGATCAAAATGTGTTTTTACCTGCATGTTTACATATTATTTTTTTTCATTTTATGAATGTCTCTCTTGCCCTTCCCTCCCAGAATCCCACTTTTTCTAACTCCTGCTCCCTACTATGTATTTCTTTATTAAGTATAAGTATATGAGCCTTTTCCTAAAAGTCTATTTTCTTGGGAAACCAGCTAAGATAGTGGGTATGCATCCTGGTTTATCTGTTGTGCATGTAAACAGTGTAATTAAAAATAGGACCTTCTTTCATAAGCAAAAGTGCCCTAGTTTATATAATCAATACTATGGTTGTTCTATTTCCATTAGTAATGAGAAGTGTGCTAGCTTACACTGAGATAACCTAGTAACCCTAGATTTCCAACTACTCATTTACCTAGAGGAGTAGCTAACATAAAATGAAACTCAGCATTTGTTTGATGAATAAGAGAATTAATTATTTAAATTCCACTGAATTAGTTTTTAATAGAGCATATGAAATACAATCTAATCATAATTGATTAGATAATAATACATAAGATAATTAAATAATATAATTAGAAAATAACATTCTAATAATCAAAGGGCATGGTAGATAAGCCAAAGGACAATGCTAGCCAGAACATATGTAAGAAGAGAGCAACTATTGACAAAAGAGTCATGTAAGTCTTCATAGTGAAAATGCTATTTTTCTGAGTCTTAGGAGTAAAATGATATTCTCAAACTAGAAAAGAGAAAATAGGCATTCCAAACAGAGAGGAATGCATGATTGTATGAGACTGGAAAATTAGATGGCTCAGTTCATAAAGGGCAAGAACACATTTAAATAACTTTAACTTTCACATTTTAATATTTCTGAAAGTTCCAAGTATCTTTTAAACTATAGAATCTTCTATTCCATGAGCTGTGGGGGCTGCATCTGAGTACTCACTGGGGTGTGTAGTAAATGAATGGGTACCATAGCAGAATAAGTGATCTGGAACTTGATCTTAATGTGCATAAAATGTTATGATAAAAACTTTGCATTTCATTCTATTAACGAGTAAGGACAAAATAATGTTTTCCAGGCAGAAAGTTATGGGAAGTTTTAAAGATAACTATTATCAGAATGAAGAATGGAGTCTAGAAAAATGAGACAGGGAAACCATCCAGAAGTCTATTCCAACAGCTATCTACACAAGAACTAAAATCTTGGCAATGAAAAAAAAAAAATGGAGGAAATGAATTAAAGAGACATATTGATATAGCATCGATGAAATCTGGGAACCGGTTGGGTGTGGGAACTGAGGAGAAATAAAAAGTTGAGGAGATAATGCTCAGATTTCTGATTTTGGCAATTAGAGGGCTATCGACACAGTTAACCAATGAAGAAAACACTAGAGAAAGAGTGATGTGGTGATTCATAAAGTACATACTAGACATTTTAATTGTAAAATTTCGGTGGAAAATGATACAGAATGTGTTTCATAACACTTGTATGAGCTCAGAAGGCAGATTAAGTTTTGATGCAGATAAAGATGTGATATCACTTATCTATGCAGAGGTATTGAAACTGAGCTTATAGAAGGCATCTCCAAAAGAAAGTGTAAAGAGGAAGCAGCCCTACTTTGGCCAGTGTAGCTCAATTCGTTGGGGCGTCATACAGTACACCAAAAGACTGGGAGTTCGATCCCCTGGTCAGGGCGCATACCTAGATTGCGGGTTTGATTCCCAGTCAGGGCGAGTACAGGAGGCAACTGATCAGTGTTTTTCCCTCACATCTCTCCCCCCCACCCCCACACACACTTCTTTCTCTAAAATCAAAAAACATATTTTCAAGTGAGGAATAAAAAAAAGAGTAAGCAGAGAAGTGCAGGGACAAATCTCTGAGAAATTCATTTTTGAAAAGCACAACAGAGCAGCTTTTGTAGGTATCAAAGAAAGCTAGAAAAAAGGACAGAAAAGATTCACGAGCTAATGGGTCCACCAAACTGGAAAGAAGTTAATAAAGAGAGCAATAAAAGATTTGGGTGTTTTCAGAAGGATCAACTAAAATCAAGAGTTAATTTAGAAAATGAATTTAGAAGGTTAACTGATGACCTTAAAAAAGGTTTTCTTTACAGTAAGCACAGAAGCCCTACTGCTATGGTTTGAGCAGTGAATGCAAGGAAAGGACAGAGGGGATCTGTATGTAGAACTACACTTCCAAAGCATTTAGATATGGCAGCAAACAAAGCAAAATTTCAGTAACTATATGAGGATCAATGGTAAGAGGACAGTTTCTACTGCTATTTTAGGATGGGAACTAGAATTTTTAACTGAGATGTTATGAACTATAAGGAGAAATCTAAGTGCTCTTGTAACTGCTTCAAGGATTTCACATATATTTTATTCTAACTTTCTGAATATTTAAGTGCACACTAAAAAAACTATAATACAAATTGCAATGATAGGCATGTATTTTTATAAAACATATATTTTACATGGATGTATAATAATGACCATCACATTGGTGGCCACTGACTCATTCGTTTAATAATCAGATTAACTTTTTCCCTTTGTCATGTCTGTTTACCCTAAGAGAGTTCTGAGATTGTATGGTGAGAATCTGTTTAAGAAATTATTATTAGTCACAACTTCAGTGCTTGAACAAAAATGTTTGATATATTAAACAACATAAGAAGACATTAAAAAGAATTAAAAATACTGAGTCTGAAGTAAGACTGTGAACCTTATATACTGCAAATAAATATTTTTGTCTTAAAGCAGTTTTGGTGTTCTTTATTATTCTTCATGATTGATTTTAGGATCATTTGAGTTAATAACATTTGTAGTGATAACATTTTTATGTTTTATGTATTGAAATTTTGTATAAGTTTTCAGATAAATTTCAAAACTACTACACTAGGATGTAGATATGTATGGACCTGCAATAACATGCCAGGGCTTTCTGTACACTGCTCTGTTTCCTTGATAAGATATTGGAAAGAATTATTCTCCTGGAAAATATCACAGCTAGACATATGCAAATAAACAAATAAATGCCTCACATTAAGTTTGTACATTTCATAGCAACCCGGTATATTTCATGAGGTTGAAAAGAATGAATGGGTGAATTGTGTAACAGGGAAAGATGGAATGCATTGAATGTGGAAGAAAATTACCTATTTCTACACCTAGTTTTTCCAAATATGTTGTCCAATTTATCAAAAGTTCAATATGGGTAATTTAACTTAATAAAATGAAATCTTATGTGTATGTTTCTTATTCTTAAATTTATTTGTGTATTTGAACTTCCCAACTCAAGTTCATCTTCCAAAAAACTTCAAGAAAAATCAAAGTTATGAAAAATAAAGTTGGTTATTCAATGTTCCTTGTGTTAGTATTATTTAAGGTATAGGTACTACTTTTGTTTTTAACTGATAATTTAATGTCAAAGGAGACAATGGCCTTTAACACTCATTCTATAGAATAATAATTTTGACAGTAATATAAAGCTTTACTATATCTTGTGAAAATTTGACTCATTATTTTAGCAAGTTGCTTTATTTTAAATCTTAACCTTAAATGTGTTCATCATTAAACCTCAAAGAGGAAAAAAATGTTTATAATTATAAAGTGAATAAATCAAAGAAGTGGAGTCAAAATTTAAATTCCAATCGGTCTCATTGTTTTTAGTTAGATCGATTAGTCTACTAATAGTTACAATATTTTTAAAATAAAAAGAATTACTCAGTATAGCTATTTCATTTTTATATAGAATACGCTTGCCAAGAAAATAAAAATAGTATAACTTCCCACTACCATGCTTTTTCTGTATTGCAGTGTCTTCTTGACCAAGTATATCACATGAACATACTATGAACAATATGTGCAACAAAAAAAGCTAGTCTCCAAGTTCAAAGCTTAACTCCAAGTTACCTGCCATAGGAATTTTTAGAAACACATATAGCATTTCAACTTTGTAATTTCTGCATTCAATATTCTCTTGAGTTCATTAGCTATGAATTTAGACACGCAAAATAAAAGAAAATTAATGTTGAGTGAAGTAGCAAAATTTTTAAGAGAGACAAGTAATAAAGAATTCTGGGAGACTTTGTATATAACACAGACTAGAAATGACTGAATTGACTATATCCTGTCAGAAGGTATTTCAGAATTCTACAGAAATAAAATATTTGAAATACATGCATAATTAAGCATGTAATGTCTTTTGACACTACATATTTTTACAGTTACATAGGTTTTTACCACTCTTTTTTTCTAAATAATATGTGTTTTTATACCATAACGTGAATAAAGGCTTATCTCCAGGCTTCTGATTGAAGAAATAGCTTGATATATATTTTACCTCTTTGAATATCATTGCTCATAAAATGCTTTGAACAATATTCATACATCCAGAAATGTTAACATATTTTCTTAGATTTCCAAGTTGACAAATATGATTTTGGGGGGGAAGTGGGAAGACTCAACTTTATTCAAACCTGAACCAACTTTTTTCCACATCTCTTTTCTTTAATCCACGTCAAAAATCCCCACCCTGATCAAATTTCTTCCTTAAAACATCTTATTAATTTACTCTTTCTGTTCCTCACACTGACATTACCTAAATTCAGCCCTCTAGTATCACCATTGTACTCTCAGTATGATCCCATGAAGACAAAATCTGACCATAGCTTCTCATCCTCAAAAACCTCTTGATCATGGTAGTAATAATTCACATATCCTGGTCTTTTACCATATACCACACTATCCTCACTGCCTTTTATGAATTCACTCAACTAATCATCACCATAGCTATATAGGTAGTTACCTCTGTTTTTCAGGTGAAAAAACTGAGGCATGAAGAGGTTAGGCAACTTTGTCAAGATCACACAACTAACGAATGGCAGTCAGGTTTCAAACTCAGGCACTTTGACTTTGGCACACTCTGCAAACCTCTCTGGCATCATCCTTTTTTAAACATCCAATGATGTACAAACTAATATATAAATTCAACTGCAAGAAGCAGTTGGTACCCTATCATACCACTTTGTACTTATCACTTCAGTGTACACAAATGGACTCCTAACTCCTACCACTTGCATTTCTTCTCCTGCACACCATGTTTGGCTTCTAGAGCCTCCTTTGCTGCCAATGTGGTAGGTTGGAAGTACCAGTTAATTAGCATTTGCCCTTAACCAATGATCACAGGAAGTTGGTGTATAAATACTCCAATACCATTTGCCTGCTCAAGTGGTATAACTTTCAGGCTTCTATTTTAAGAGGCCTTCAGAGTTTGCCTATAGAATTAAGAGGATTAAATGTTAGCATGCTTCACAATAAACCCTTAATTGTTTACTTTCCTTCCTACCTAGTGCCCTTACTTGCCTAGGGGTATTTTCTGAGCTCACCTACTACATAGACTAATGGCACTTTGAGCTTTTGCCTAAGTCTGTTTTTGGAGGAACTCAATCAAAGCACCTGGTATGAAACTTAGCATCTGGATTCCTGTTCTATCGCCTCCACCAACTCTGCCATCTTCTCTCTGTGTTCTAACATATAGCAACACTGTCTCTTGAGTTTTCTGCACTCTCTCATTTTCCATGATTTTGCAGTCCAGACCCTCCACATTTTTCCCAGCTTTGTCTGCTGGAAAAATTTTCCTTATCTGCGTCCTCAATTTAAAGCTAAAACATTACCTCTCACATTATGAATCCCTCCCTGACTTCCAGGAAAATATAGAGTGTATTTGCCTCTGCTGGTATTTTTTGGTTCAATACCATGGCAATTATTTCAGTGGATTTAAGAAGACCAATCTGTGTCCCTTACAAGAATCTAGGCACCTTGATGATATGAAATGGATCATTACATTTCTCTATACCAAGAGTAGACACTTAGTAATATTTATCAAAAGATTGGATGGATTAATCATTTTGTTAATTTTCTAAGCATTTTGATTCATAAAGTAATATTTTAAAGTTTTTTTCTTAAAAATATTTTGTTTTATTATATAATGGTCAAAAGTTTTTAAATGACCATTAAGCTCATTTTTATGATTAAAGCTTGACATTATCTGTGAATTCTTAGCTATGTGTCAATGTTAAAAATATTACAAAGCTATCTACTATATTACAAGAGTTAATCAAAATAGTTTTGCAAGTTACTATGATATTATTTTAAGTGGAATTTGGAAAATTAAATAAATGTAATTTTTATATTATTACAGTGAAAGGAGCTGTAATAATTTGGTAGGGCTATATTATATTATTTATGCAATTTTATTATGAAACATTTAATGAATGTAAGAAAATGTAAAACCATCTTTTAATAATATTAGACTAAGTATATTCCCTAGGTGTGGTACCAAAAAATCTTTAGGCAATTCATTAGAGGCTATTAATTATTAATTTTATAAGCTAAACTTTTGTTCAGATGACTCAAAGGTGACTTATTACTTGAATGAATTTCATGTGGAATCAAATGTTATTATAGAAAGTCCCCTGCCATTAATTTACCTTTCACTTAAATCAGTTCAAATTTAGTTGTTATTTATAGAGTAAAATTGCTTTTGGAATTTTTAAAATGTATGTCAGCTTTCTATACCTGGGTAGTTTCCTCTTGCCTCTAAGAAAAAGCATCAATAAAAAATTGTGGCCCCCCAAAAAAAGGCACTTTGGGTGTATATATGCCCCAGGCATCAACAGAACCCAGTACTTCTACTTCTGGGTTAGCCTAACATTGTGTCACAGCTGATATTTTAAACACAGTTTTGAGAATTGAGAACTGAGTTTAGTTCTTTTACTGACGCTGTCATACTGTCTCTTGAGCAGCTATTTGTGTGTCTGGTTTTTACATCTAACACTTTTCTTTTTTCCACCTTCTATTTGCGAAGAGAATTTTTAAGATGTATTCAAGTCCAGAAATTCAAATTTATGGTTCCCAAAGCAAATGTGACTCAGCCAGGTTGTGAATTAAGGCAATAAAGCAAATGCCTATGTTGAGCTCTTATTTCTATTCATTTCAAAAACGTTATTCCCTGGAATGGCCTCATGAGACAGACACCTCAGAGTGATTTGCTTCAGCAAACTTCTTACCCATCTGGTGATCTCTAGAATAAAAATGGAACTGGCATAAGTGATAGAAATCCGGTTAACATAAAATGGGCCAATTTCCTTCCTGCCTCAAGTGCATACTTTCTTGATGGCTCAGAACACTTTTCTCACCCTCCAACCTTTACTTATCCAAAGCTTATCTTAGTCTTTCAGATTTCAAGTTAACTACAACTCCCTAGCTCACCAACATCCTCATTTTACACAAATTCATAACCACCAGTACATCTACTTCATAGCTATTTTTAAATAATAGTATAATTATGTGTATATTTTATGCTTTCACTACTAGGATGTTAATTCCTCTAAGATAGGAACCTGATGCATTCCCAAATAGTAGCTAATACAGTGCCTTACCCTTTATAGGCATTTGGTAAGCATGAGTTAATGAATGCATCTTCTCTCATTACCAATTTGTGCAGTCATTATATTAATTGGTTTTGGCGAGTCATCTCCTTCAGATTTTCTAGTAGCATCCTGGTAACCCTTCTTGTGCCAAGTTAGTTTTAATTTATTTTTTGTTTAAAGACACAATCTCCCTGTGGCCCTACCTCAAGATCATTTCTAAGTATATTTGTAGTGATTCACTAAAAATAAAAGTTTAGCATGACTCCAGACTGATTCAGCCTCTGCACACCTCAGAGAGAGGGTCTGTTACATCCTTACATCCCCAGAAGAGTGTCAACTAAATGATTATTAAATAAAGAAGTAAACAAGTGAATAAATGAATTAAAAGAACTTCATGGCATTGTTTCCCATGGTACAAACATCTTAAGCATTTTAATTGAATAAATCGATGACTAAAGAAACAAGGCACATTTTTTATCCTACGGAACCACCCTAAGCCATTCATCAGTTTAGGTAATATGACGTTATGACATATTCTGCTCTATCAATATAACATTCTGAGCTTCCCATGATGCTAAAGTATCTGACTTTTAAAACAGTTTCTGAGCATTGACTTTCAGAAGTTAAGGGCATAGAGTTTTTAATCTAAAGGGGTTTAATGTGGCAAATCAATTTTTATTCACTCTTACTAAATATTTACTAAATACCATATGAGTTTCTTATTCTGTTCTAAATGATGGGCATGCAGGCATAAGAAGCATGGAAGCTGATCTCCAAGGATATATAATAAGGAAGCATAAGTGAAAAAATAAAACAATATTATTACACGTCATGTATAAATGAGTGCAAGTGACCAAAACTCCTCTTGGCATTCAGAGAACTAAGTTACTGTGTATCAAGGAGTCAGGGAAAGCTTTATGAAGGAGTGGAACTCAAACTACAATTCAAAAGATTCACACCAAGTGCATGACAGACAAATAAAAAAGCATAAATAAGGATACAGGGGTTAGAATTCACATTCTATTTAGACAGCAGGCAAAAAATAGCAGGGCATCAATGATTAAATAGGCTGTGTTGGCTAGTCTAGCCAGTGGATGATTGGGGTAGGTGAGTTATGTGTGGTAAATTTAAAGACCTTATAGAACAGTAGATAGTAAATGGCTGTCAAGGAGGAAAAACATTTCCTCTGCCATCACAGATTACATTACTGGGCCATATGAATTAAACCAACAAAATCAGATTAATAAAAGAAAAAATTCCACGAATGTCTTATATATGTAGGAGTTAGCAGAAGGGAAACCCAAAGAAGTAGTCAGATTCAGGGTTTATACACCATTTTTACAAAGGAAGTAATGTTTGGGCTTTAAGGGACCATAAGTAATGGCGCAGCAACTATGAAATGTATGGAGGAAGTAATGGGATGCAGGTTATTTTAGTAAGGTCTGTTTTTACTACTCCTTGGTGTCAATCTTCCTCCTTTGGTGATAAGTGTGTTCTCTCTCCTTCTCCACCAAGTACAGATGGGCACATCCTCACAGAGGGAAATTTATGCCATCCTTTTAGATAGTGAAGGGGAGGACAAAGAACTTCCTGAATCTGCCGATTTTCAACTGCCTTCAGCTCACAATACTCCTTACACCAAAGAGGCATATTTGGCATGGCCTTTCCTGGTCTTCTTCATAGCCTTGAATATCTACTTACTTAAATATCTTGAACTTTATCTTATGTGTAAACAAAGCCATTCAATGATTTGAACAGAAGATGAATTTGTTTTCCATCCCTTCACCTCTTCCAGCACATCTGTTATACTAGCTAATCTGTGTCTTACTGTGCTCCTTTGCTGTTATGTATACAGAAGAACTAATATCAGATCCAATGGCTCATCTCGTCTTCTGAAATTTTGCTTGAGAGATACAATCTCAATTTACCCCTTCCCTAACCCCAAGATCTACTGTTAAACTTTATGATCACATGTCTACTTCTTTCAATTGGTGAATATGTGAGTTGGTGAGGGTAGATATGTAAAGAGAAGAGAATAAAAAACAAAAATAGGGCATTTCAATTTAAAATATCCTGTGGGATAGCATATCTTTCTGTGTCTCCTGCAACACTATTGGTGGAAATAAAGATGAAATGAAACTCTATTTCAAAATTGCACTTGACCTGCAATATCATTTTCTGATAAATATCATGAAATCCAAATTCCTTTTTACCGACATTAAGAATCATGAAAGGAATTGTCTCTTTACCAATTCCTTGAACAATTGTGATAGCTTTTATAATTATAGTCTGAGATAATACCGGCCTATTTGCAGACAAGATGAGATAAAATACCTTGACATCAGTTGCAGAAGCATCGCATAATTCCATTAGGAGCATTTAGATTGCTGCATCACCATCTGGATACCTCTTTGTTAAGGAGTCCTTTTTCACCAATTAATGTACTTCATCATACATTCATTCATGGGTGCAGAGTTAGTTGATGAAAACAATGCAACAGTAACTTGCTGCTGTTCTTTCATCTGCAAACAACTATGAATGCCTCCTTTTTTTTCAATACATACTAGAGATTCTTAAATTTAATCTTAATATTTTAAATTTTTAACTCTGAGAACACTTTTATGCATAGCACATTTTAATTTATTTTTTGATGAACATTTCATACTCACCATGGAAGGGAGAAGAATCAGGTTTTAGCCTGAAAAGCTTAGAAATAACAGTTCTATCCACCAATAAAAAGACTGTCTGAGGTGAATAGTATTAATCAGAAGGCACATCTACAAAGAAGCATTCAATTAAAAGAAAATTAAAAGAAACCAAGCAGCTTCAGTGAATATAGAGTAATATCCTTTTCAAATCTGGTCTCCCAATCTAGTCCCCTTAAATGTTTATTTGCATTTTAATTGCTTGAAAAACAATAGGATATTAGTGAAATTCCTCAGAAGGCAAATTGTCAAAAGACTCAGTTTCAGGCCTATAGTTAGTGATTCACAGAATTGCAGAACACTTCCTTTAATAGGATGCTTTTAGAAAACAGTCTTAATTTGTAATTCTGGGGCATGCGCAGTGCTATTAACAGTTGTGTTCACCATGGCCTTAGGATGTTCAGGACCAAGGCTATGGTCTCCTTTCCTTATAATGGCCACAATAGTTATAATTACATAATTATACATGGAAATAATACTTATTACCCCATGGGCTAATACTTATTTACCCACATATGCTTGCCTACCTTGAAATCTACATCAGAGAAAGAAGGTAATATTTTCATAAGTTGAAAATTCTACTTATAGTATCCAACTTATTGTCAAATATCCTTTTTAGAGCAATAGGTTTTTAAAAATTAATAAATATTTATAATCCTTCCCCCAAATTGGAATAACATTTTTATGTTCTGTTCATATATATTCAAACACTTTTGTGTCTATGTGCTCAAATGTCTGAAATATCAACAAATGGAGCAGTTAACACTTGGGAACATTTTATTTTCACTACAAAAATTGATAGACTTCCAGCCAAGATGAAGGCGTAGACAGACACGCTATGTCTCCCTCCACAACTAAGAAGGAATACAGCTACCTCAAAACTAAAAAAAAAAAAACATAAATTGCAGAAAATCAAACTTCATGGGAGTCCAGCAAACAAAGATATAAAGAAGAAATACTCATCCAGACAGGTAGGAGGGGTGGAGCTGGGGCAGAGAGGACACAGTGTGGTGGCCGCAGCAACAGAGGCAACAGCGGCAGGCCAGCAGAAAGTGCAATCACATGTTTTAAAAAGTCAGGACGGACACCTGGAGAGCTTTCCCAGCTCCTCACCAGATCTCGAAGCTCATGGTCTCAGCATCAGGGAAAATCAAGTCTCATTGCTTCTGACTGTGCAGACCAGTGGGGGCTGGGGTGGAGGCAGAAAGTGCTGGTCTCAATAGTGTCCGCTTGTTTAAAGGTCCCCCACGGTCCTAGAGCATCTGCAGACACACCCACTCTGGGAACAATGACCAGGGCAGCAGCCAGAGGGGTGCCAGTATGGTGTGGAAGTGGGAGAGGTGCCTGGAAGAGGGGCAAATACTGGGCAGGCGGCATTGTTCCCTCTCAGACCCCTCCCCCCACACAGTGCAACAACATGGTGAAACAGGTCACCCTGTACTGACAAATCCTTAAGGCTCCACCCCTTACAATGTAACAGGAATGACAGCTCTACCTGGGACTCAGAGGCAAACAAACACAGGAACCTGTCAGAATGAGGAGACAGAGAACTATGGCCCAAAAGGGGGAACGGATCAAGGTTCCAGTGGGATAACTAAGCAACGAAAAGATAGCCAACCTAACAGATGAGGGGACAACCTAACAGATGAAGAATTCAAAACACTGGTGATAAAGATGCTCACAGGCTTGACAGATATGCTTGAGTATGGCAAATGCATAAGAGAAGAAGTGAAGGCTATGCTACGTGAAATGAAGGAAAATCCACAAAAAAAAAAATGGTGAAGGAAAGAAAACTGGGGTTCAAATCAATGATTTGGAACATAAAGAAGAAAAAAACAGTCAATCAGTGCAGAATGAGGAAGCAAGAATTGAAAAAAAGTGAGGAAAACTTCCCAAATTTTGTGAAGGAGATGGACATACAGGTCTGGGAAGCACAGAGGGTCCCAGGCGAGCTGAACCCAGAGGGGACTACACCAGGACACATCATGATTAAGATGCCAATGGTGAAAGAGAAAGAGAAAATCCTGGGGGCTGCAAGAGAGAGGCAGAGAGTTGCCTACAGGGGGTTGCCTATAAGACTATCAGCTCATTTCTCAGAGGACATTTTGCAGGCAGGAAAGGATTGGCAGGCAGTATTCAATGTGATGAAAGGCAACCTGCAACCAGGATTACTCTATCCAGCAAGGCTACCATTTGGAATGGAAGGGCAGATGAAGGGCTTTCCAGACAAGGTAAAGTTAAAGGAGTTCATCATCACCAAGCCATTATTATATGAAATGTCAAAGGGACTTAAGAAAAAGTAGATCAAAACTATGAACACTAAATTAACAATAAACTCACAACTATCAACAACTAAATCTAAGAACTAAAAACAAAATCCAACTAAGCAAACCAGAATAGGAACAGAATCATAGGCATGGGGATCATTTGGAGGGTTATCAGCTGAGAGTGGGGAGGGGGAGAAATGGAGATATGTTGCAGGGATGAAGAAGCATAATCGATTGGTACAAAAATAGACAGGGGGATGTTAAGAATAATATAAGAAAGGGTGAAGCCAAAGAACTTATATGAATGACCCATGAGCATGAACTAAGGGGAGTGGGATTGCTAGAGGACAGGTGGGTACTGGGTGGAGGCGAGCAAAGAAGAAAATATTTAGAACTACTGTAACAACAATCAATAAAATATACTTTAAAAAATTGATAGAAATATTAGGCAAAAATACTACACAAAACACTCTTTCTCTAGTTTAAGATCATAAACACTAAATTGGGTGAGAGAAATAAATTTGTGAAAAATTAGTTACTTGGGAAAATAAAATTGGGAACAGGCATTTGTGAAACATTTTATTGTTTTAATAACTTTTCTTATGGAATATCCCATTGTCCTTGTTATTTTCTGAGCAATCATGTGATTGCTATAATTAAAGATTTATT
Organism: Furipterus horrens; assembly: GCF_987537825.1. Taxonomy (NCBI): domain Eukaryota; kingdom Metazoa; phylum Chordata; class Mammalia; order Chiroptera; family Furipteridae; genus Furipterus; species Furipterus horrens. The sequence continues at coordinate 33,955,365 of NW_028327176.1, forward strand.
GACTTTTTGCCCTCTCTTTTGATATGAGAAGAAAGGCATCAAGTGTACTGAAAGATTTAGACAACAGTAATACAAGACAGTCATGCACATTACTCTGTATCTATAGGCTCAGATTGCATATGCGAGTATAAGCATTTGTGTGTGTGTGTGTGGATATGCATCTATGTGTGTTTACATCCATAGTCATTGAAAGCTGAGGCAAATTAAACATAAAAGTCAACAGTATGGACAAAGAGAAAAATAATTAGTTTGGTCCTACTAGGACTCCTTACAAAAATAGCATCATCTCTGTATTGAAATGTTGAGAAATAATAGCTAATATTTGCTGAGCAATTGCTATGTGGCAGAAGCTGACTTAAGTCATTTTATGCATTAACTGTTAACTAATTTACTTTTTATGAGCATACTATCAGGTAGGTGCTATGATTAATCTCTTATTTTAAGAATAAAAAAACTAAGGCACAGAAAGCTCACACAAGTTTCTCAAAACTGCAAGACAGATAATTGGTTGAGACAGGATTTGAATTCAGGCTGTCTGTGTCTAGTTATTTCTCTTAATCACTATTTTATATTGCATTCTGCTTGGAAGCATAATAGAAAGTTGAAGTATTTGCGGGCCAGTGGCTAAGTTAAGAATATCTAATATATTTTAAATGTGCACCAAGAAAGTTAACACTTAATGTTCTATGCTTTTGCAGTGTTCATTTATTAATGATCCCATGTGTGAGTGTTAACCCCCGGATAGTCTTCAAGCCCCTTGAGAATAGGCACCAGCCCTTTGTTTTAGTTCTTTGGAATGCCACCAAACAGATAATATAATACCACATTGAGTGTAGCTTCTCAAGGAATGACTTATTACTTGATAAAAATTTAATATGGTTGAACCTCCTCCTCCTCCTCACTTTATCTGATACATTCTGTTTCATAGCTTTCAGTATTAGAAGATATATTATACTGAGATTTTTTTAGTGTTATCACTGAAAGTATAAAACCAGGCTACAATGTTCCTGAAAATTAATCATCTATTCCAGGAAGGAACTTCTCCATTGACAAGGAAACATGAAATCCTGTTCAAATCTTACTTAAAATATCTTCAGAAGAAGGATTCTGTTAGGTTGTTTGTTTGCTTTCAGATCCATTCCCCACCTGTTTGGTTCCCTGCTCTAGTCTGGGCAATAAGGGTTGCCCTGCAGCCACATTTATCAGGCTTCCTCAAGCCCACTGGGTCTGGGTGATGATTACTATATCACACCCTGACAGAAGACTTGACAGAGGGAAGAATAACCTGGCAATTTGGAGTAACATATCCTGGATGCCACTTCACTGTGGTTATCACTCTCCAGAACACTCTGTCTTCTGAGATCTGCTAACATGTCTTTATCCCTGTGACTCTAGAGTCACAGGAATGGCCAAATCTTTTGCTTACCTCTGGGTATCTCATCTCATGTTTGTCTAACACTTTGATTACATGTGTAACAAATCATTGAACTAAATTCCTCTTATTTAAAATACTTATAGTAGCATTCTTGCCCTGGCTGGTTTAGCTCAGTGGATTGAGCGTCGGCCTGCGAGCTAAGTGTCGCTGGTTCGATCTTCCAGTCAGGGTACATCAGAGAAGGAAAACTCTGACTCCAAAAAACCTCCGCTGCCTTGTGGCATACCTCTTCAGGGGAAAGGCTAAGGGAGTAAACCCCGACAGAAAATCCGGAGCCGGAGTCCCTAAGGCGGTTTGACATTGTAGTCAACACCGGCAACTCCTGCGGCGCACCTGAAGCCAAGCTGTATCGACTTCGTCTTTCCCTTGGACCCTTCAGCTGCGAAGAGAGGGGGGGTCTGCTGCATGGGCAACAGCAGACCCTCCATATTACCCTGCCCAGGCTCTGTAGCTTCAGTGTCATCGCAAGATGTCGATTCAACACGGGAGGAGACAGATACCATGTCACTCCCGAGTCGGACTGCACAGCCATTCTCGACGGTGCAGATAGACTCTTAAGAAGCTACACCATCGTCTCTCAAGACGGACGGCTGCCAACGACGACGACGGATAGTAGCATTCCCTTCTTCATTGGACTCAGACTGATATAAGATATATTGTAGGACTTCTGGTCAAGATGGCAGCACAGGTAAACATGGCGTACCACCTTGCAAAACCATATCAAAATTACAAATAAATTATAGAACAACCAACACTCAGAACTGTCAGAAATTGAGTTGAATGGAAATCTGACAACTATAGCATTAAAGAAACTACATCCATCCGGTCTGGTGGGAGGGGCAGAGATGTGAAATGGGCTGGTCTCATATACAAGTGTGGTGGATAAAAATTTGGGAGGGCTATCTCAGGAGCAAGGATCCCCAGCCCCATACCAGGTCCCCCAGTTCAGAGTTACCGTGACAAGAAGATAAGTCCCCATAACTTCTGGCTGCAAAAATTGGCAGGAATTGAATAAATGGAAGAAACTTCTGGAGTCCCAAGCAGTTCCTTTTAAAGATCCCACACATGAACTTACTCAGACTTACTCCCTCAGAGCTCAAGCACCTGGGTAGCAGCTTTAAAGTCACCAGTGGCATACAGGGAAGAACTGCAGTGGCTGGCATCAAGGCAAGAGCTGGGCAACAGCTTTCTTCCAGACAGAAAGGTGGGCAGAGCCACAGAGCAGGCAGGGTGCATCCATATCTGATACTCCATCAACCTGGCTAACACTGTTTGCCCTGTCCTAAAGATCCCATGAGGCTCTATCCTACCCAACTTATAACTGTTACCAATAGCTTTTCCATATGAATGGCTGGTCTTGGCTTATGCTTCACAGTTTCTAAATCCCATTAAGCAACAGCTGGCCTCAGTGAGCACCTCAGTGAGCTCCCAGACCCCACACTTCTTAGTAAGTGGCCTCAGGCCCACCAATAGCACCAACCAGCCTAAATTTATAGCTTGGCTTCACTGGAGAATCTCCAAACCCAGTACAAGGAGGAGCCATCTCAGATTGCTCTAGAGCTCAGACAAGGTGGCCCTGGGCTAAACACAGTTGGGGAATGACCATGGCCTGCACGACCTGGGAAACTCCAGGGCCTTGACACCCACTGGACAGTCACAGACCATATTGGAGCACCATCACTCTGCCCTTGCACAGTTGATTCTCCACGGAGAGTGGAGGGTGGTGGTCAGTGGTCACAGCCAATCCTTGCAGCTCACCAGCCTGGTTAATCCCTCCCATTAATCTGCCAGGATCAACCAAGTATCAACAATAAGAGGAGGGTGTACTCAGACCACACAAAAGGTACACTTCAACTACCCAACTTGGGTGATAGGAGAGGCTGTGCCACTGAGCATTGCAGGTCACCTATATATTAGGCCATGCTACCAAGAGAGGGAGTCATAGCAGTTCTACCTAATACATAGAAAAAAGCACAAGGAGGAAGCCAAAATGAAGAGACAAAGAATCATGGCCCAAATGAAAGAACAGATCAAAACTCCAGAAAAAGAACAAAACGAAATGGAGATAATCAATCTATCAGATACAGAGTTCAAAACACTGGTTATAAAGATGCTCAGGGAGCTCAGTGAGGATCTCAGCAGCATAAAAAAAGACCTAGTCAGAAATGAAGGATACATTAATTGAAATAAAGAACAATTTACAGGGAAACAACAGTAGAGTGCATAAAGCTGAGAATCAGATCAATTATTTGGAACATAAGGAAGCAAAAAAAAAAAAAAGCAATCAGAACAACAAGAAGAAAAAAGAATATAAAAAAAAAAAAAGAAAAAACAAGGATAGTGACTTCCAGTCAAGATGGAGTGTAGGTAGACATACATAGCCTCCATGCACATCTAGAGCAAAAAGTACAGCTATACTATAAAACAAATATCACCCAGAATTGTCAGAAAATTGAGCTGTGTGGAAATCTGACAACCAAGGGTTTAAAGAAGCCACACTCATCCAGACAGGTAGGAGGGTCAGAGATGCAGAGAGGTGTGGAGAGGCAGGGAGATTCCGAGTGGCACAGAGAGGCATGAGATGGGAACAGGCAGTCCCACGTCCATGTTAGTAGATAAAACACAGGAGGGATACCTTGGAAGCGAAGGATCCCAGTTCAGATCACCCATCCCAGGGTCCCAGTGCCAGAAAGATAGGTCCTCATAACTTCTGGCCATAAAAACCAGTGGCTGTTTGGGCGGCAGAAAAAACTGTGCCTTCTTAAAGGGTCTGCAACAGACTTATACTCACTTAAGAACAACAGCTAGAAGGGCACCACTGGCAAATAGGGAGAAAGTGAAGTGTGAGCAGAGAGACAGCTTCTTCCCAGGCAAACTCCAGAGGCCAGACAGTGGCATTATCCCTTCTATGAGCCCTCTCCCATACAGAACAACAGAACAGTAACACAGGTTGCCCCACCCTGGCATTTACCTAAGGTTCTGCCCCATACAGCTTAATAGGTGTGCTAAAACTGAGATCAAAGCACCTACAACTAATACACAGAAACAAACACAGCAGGCTGCCAAAATGAAGAGACAAAGAAATATGGCCCGAATGAAAGAACAGAACAAAACTCCAGGTAAAGAACTAAATAAAATGGAGATAAGCAACCTATCAGATATACACTCAAAAAACTGTTTATCAGGATGCTCCAGGAATTTCTTGGGTACTTCAATGCCATAAGAAAGATTCAGGCAGAAATTAAGTTGGCCTTAAGTTAAATAAAGAAAAATCTACAGTGAACCAATAGTGGAGAGGATAAACATGAGAAGCAAATGGACAATCTGGGACACAAGGAGGGAGAAAACATTCAGTCAGAAGAGTAGGAAGAAAAAACAATTCAAAAATACAAAGATAGGCTTAGGAACCTCTGGAACATCTTTAACTGTACCAACATCCAAATCATAGGATGCCAGAAGGAGAAGAACAAGATTGAAAATTTATTGGAAAAAATAATGAAAGAAAACTTTCTTAATTTGGCAAAGGAAATAGGCATACAAGTTCAGGAGGCACAGAGAGTCCCAAATAAGATGAACCCAAAGAGGACCACACCAAGACACATCATAATTAAAATGCCAAAAGTTAAAGGTAAAGAGAGAATCTTAATAAACAGCAAGAGAAAAGAAGAGGGTTACCTACAAAAGAGTTCTTATAAGACTATCAGCTGATTTTGCAGGCAAGAAGGGATGGGCAAGAAGTATTCAAAGTGGTGAAAAGCAAGGACCTACAACCTAGATTATTCTATCCAGCAAAGCTACACTTAGAATGGGAGGGCAGAGAAAGTGTTTCCCAGACAAAATAAAATTAAGGAGTTGATCATCACCAAACCACTATCATATGAATAGTTACAGAAACTTATTTAAGAAAAGAAGATCAAAACTATGAACAATGAAATGGCAATAAATATATACCTGTCAACAATTGAATCTAGAAAACAAACTAAGCAAACAAGAAGATCAGAGACAGAATCACAGATACAGAGAGCATTTTGATGGCTGCCAGATGGGATGAGGGTGTGGGGGAATGAGTGAAGAGGTGAGGGGAAGAAATACAAAGAGGTAGTCACAGAATAACCATGGGGATGTAAAATACAGTATAGGAAATGAAGTAGCCAAAGAACTTATACCCATGATCCATGGGCATGCACAAAGGTGTGGGGATTGCCAGAGAGAGTGGCGGTACTGGGTGGAGCAGGGCAAAGAGAGAAAATTGGGACAATTGTAATAGCAAAATCAATAAAATATAATAAAAAACAGTAAAAGGATACATAGTAGATACATAGATACATAGTATTTTGATATTCAGCAAAATTTGTAACATGCAGATGTGCTTTTATTATCACCCTGATATTCTTTATTTTCTATTTGGTTTATTTATTTCTGTACTATCAGTGACAAAACTTCATTCCATATAATAGGTAACATGTGTTTATAATCAGATGATTTCCTTCTGCCATTGCTTATATTCACTGGTTCACCAACAATCTTATGTTCTAAAAGAAAAAGTTACTATTAAAAACAAACAAACAAGTCCTTGTAAGTTATATAGTTTTGTTTGTTTATCAGATCTATGTTTTAGAAGACAAAAAAAAAAAATCCACAAGAAATAGAAGTTTTCAGGGCAATTACTTCTGTAAGAAATGTCTCTCAGAGGACATGCCTTATCTCCTTGCATTGTTCTGTGATTGTCATCTATTAAAAAGCAAAGGATGGGTTCTCGAGTGCCTCCTACTAAAAGACAGTAAAGAGTGACTCTTCTACCTTTCAAAAGCAGTGATTGTAATGCCATCCGTTCATATACCAGGAGAGACATATCCATGCTGGCATTGCTTAATTACATTTTTATCTGAATTTTTAGTATGTAACCATAAAAATCACAAAATATTTTCTTTGATAAGTTCTGACATATAATTATTGAAATTCAGAAGCTCTATTTCTACAACTCTAGCAGTTTCTGAATGATAAAGGATTAAAAATGGTGCCAGAGGGGACTTCCGGCCAAGATGGAGGTGTACACAACACGCTGCATCTCCCTCCATAGCTACGAAGGAATACAAGTACCTCAAAACTAGAAACAACCATAAGTTCCAGAAAATCAAACTACATGGAAGTCCAGCAAACAAAGATATAAAGAAGAAATACTCACCCGGACAGGTAGGAGGGGCAGAGCTGGGGTGGAGAGGATGCGGTGTGGTAGTGGCAGCAGCGGCAGCAGCGGCAGCAGCGGCAGCAGCGGCAGGCCTGCAGAAAGTGCAGTCACACATTTTAAAAAGTCAGGAGGAACACCTGGGAGTGTTCCCAGCTCATCACCGGATCTCGTAGTTCAGGGTCCCAGCACCAGGGAAAATCAAGCCTCATTGCTTCTGACTGTGCAGACCACTGGTTGTTGGGGTGGAGGCAGAAACTGATGGTCTCTCAGCAGAGTCCACTTGTTTAAAGGGCCCCCACTGTCCTAGAATATCCACAGATCCACCCACTCTGGGGCAGCGGCCAGAGCAGCAGCTAGAGGGGTTCCAGTATGGTGCGGAAGTGGGAGAGGTGCCTGGAAGAGGGGTGACTGCTTGGCAGGTGGCCTTGTTCCCTCTCAGACCCCTTCCCCACATAAAATGCACAACGTGGTGAAACAGGTCACCCTGTACTAACAAATCCCTAAGGCTCCGCCCCTTACAATGTAACAAGAACGACAGATCTATCTGGGACTCAGAGGCAAACAAACACAGGAACCTGTCAGAATGAGGAGACAGAGAACTATGGCCCAAAAGGGGGAACGGATCAAGGTTCCAGTGGGATAACTAAGCAACGAAAAGATAGCCAACCTAACAGATGAGGGGACAACCTAACAGATGAAGAATTCAAAACACTGGTGATAAAGATACTCACAGGCTTGAAAGATATGCTTAAGTATGGAAAACGCATAAGGAAAGAAGTGAAGGCTATGCTAAGTGAATCAAAGGAATGTCCACACAAAACCAATGGTGAAGGGAAGAAAACTGGAGTTCAAATCAATGATTTGGAACATAAGGAAGAAAAAAACAGTCAACCAATGCAGAATGAGGAAGCAAAAATTTAAAAAAAAAATAAGGAAACTTCCCAAATTTTGTGAAAGAGATGGACACACAGGTCTGGGAAACATGGAGGGTCCCTGGTGAACTGGACCCAGAGGGGACCACACTAGGTGCATCATAATTGAGATGCAAAGGTGAAAAATAAAGAAAGAGTCCTGGGGGCTGCAAGAAAGAGGTGGAGAGTTGCCTACAGGAGGTTGCCTATAGGACTATCAGCTGATTTCTCTGAGGACACTTTGCAGGCAGGAAGGGACTGGCAAGCAGTATTCAATGTGATGAAAGGCAACCTGCAACCAGTATTAGTCTATCCAGCAAGGCTATCATTTGGAATGGAAGAGCAGAGGAAGTGCTTCCCAGACAAGGTAAAGCTAAAGGAGCTCATCATCACCAAACCATTATTATATGAAATGTCAAAGGGACTTAAGAAAAAGAAGATCAAAACTATGAACACTAAAATGACAATAAACTCACAACTATCAACAACTGAATCTAAAAAATAAAAACAAAATCCAACTAAGCAAACCAGAATAGGAACAGAATCATAGGTATGGGGAATCATTTGGAGGGTTATCAGCTGGGAGGGGGGAAGGGGAGATATGGGGATATGTTGCAGGGATGAAGAAGCATAATCGATTGGTATAAAATAGACAGGGGGATGTTAAGAATAATATAAGAAAGGGTGAAGCCAAAAATCTTATATGCACGACCCATGGACATGAACTAAGGGGGGTGGGATTGCTGGAGGGAAGGAGGGTACTGAGCAGAGGTGAGCAAAGGGGAAAAAATTGGAACTACTGTAACAACATAATCAATAAAATATACTTAAAGAAAAAAATAGTATCAGAAGTAGCTTTGTTGCTTCTGGCATCGGTGTTTTATTTCATGGAAATAGTTAACACCTTGAACCAACAGTCAAAGACACTTTTGAATACCTATTACATATACTATTCTAGGTATTACAGGAGATACAAAATCAATATACAACAAATCCTTTATATTTTAAGCCTTCACAGTTTAGCTAGGGAGATAAAATTCACAAAATTTATAAATACAAATACATATGCAAATATATGATACTGTATAATTGTATTAGGTATAAGCAAAAATTTTTTTCTTAGCTTGATCAACTTAAAGTCATTGAAGATTTATTGAAGACTTATTTTTGCACAGCACTGGTTTGACATTCATTTTAAAGAAAAAATGTGACACAAATGAGGCCATTAAGAATGCATCAGGTATGAAAGAGTAAGAGGTTAGGAAAATGCATTACAGGCAAGAGGTCTGATATGCACAACCAATGACTGAGTTCGGTGATAAAATAAACTTTGTAACTCAGTGTTGAGAAATTTACCCTTTCCCCAAAGATTATTTTTTATTTCTTTATGTTTACTAAAGAATTTGTAAATTACGAAAGAAATTGTTGGAGTGTGGAAAAGACAAACACAAAATATGTCTCATTCAGCAATAAACTTCAGTATACTTCTCTTTGATAATTCTGTACAAGGTTTATTTTTTCTTTTTAATTATTTCAATAATTTATTTTTATGAGTATGGACTTACATACATATTTATTTTATACTTTAGGTTACAATTTAGCATTATATTATTTATCTTGTTGTTCTAATAATTTGATATTTGACCACTGGAAGCTTTCCAATTTGGTTTCTATATCCCTTGAACACACACCCATCCTTTTTATTCTTTTTTTAAAAAATACTTCCTTACTCTCTGATACTATAAGATGTTCCAGAATCACCTTCTATTTTTTCTGCCCAGTCCCTCCAATGAGCCATTTCTTCAAGAAGTCCTGATCCACTTTATTGGAGAATAGTGTTCAGAAACCAAGATCTAGAATATATATATATACACATACATATATACGCACATGTGTGTATCTATCTATCTATCTATCTATCTATCTATCTATCTATCTATCTGTAATTGTCACTATATCTATCCCTCTATATACATATTAAACAAACTTTAAGTCATACTTATTTCTTTGACTCTAATTCCATAGCACAAAGTTTATTTTAGCCTTACTTTCTTGTTTATCTGTAACTTCTTTCTCCAACAGTGAGAAAACTGGCTTCTGCCATATTCCATCCATTTACTTATTTGTTCATCCTCAGTATACACATGTAATAGTTTCAAAACTGTTCATTTCTACTCTTGTAAGAAACAACCTTACTAACTAGAGTACAGTGATTATATATAATTCTATTTGTTTATGGTCTTATACATTCCATTCAAAACATCTTTTCCCAAAATTACTTAGACTATCTCCTTTTGTTTGTTCCTGTTTGCTTTGTATACATTAAAGTTTATGGCTTTTAATGTACAGTTCTATGGGATAAAGTCAGACATCTAACACACCAGTACCAGAAAGAAGTTTCTTCACTCTAATAATTCTCTCCAGTGTCCCCTTTAGTATTGACTTCTCTTGATTTAATCAGTAACTATCATAAAATATCCACTGAGTGTCCAGAAGGGTATACTTCTTTAACTTGCTAAGGCCAATCTAAAATTTCACCCCTAAATATCCATCATTCATAAAAAAAAAAAAAAAAAAAAAGATAAACATCTCAATATGATATGTAGGATTTTTATGATCTGGCTTCTCTCTAATGTATTCTCATCTGGTCGCTGGCCTACTGAATGACTCATTTTTGGATAGGGAGGTTAGTCACTCCTTTCTATAGCATTGGGCACAAACTTCTAGTATTTCCCCAATCTATGTAGATGTCTGTTCCCCTAGTTTGAAAATGAGTGCCTTTATAGCTAATGCCTGATAATATTAACCTCTGTTTCTCCAACACTTTGAGCATTTTCAGGTATATAGTAAGACCTTGATCATTATTGGGTAAATGAGAAAGCATATGAGTAAATCAGTGTGCTTGATGCTGGGGGGTGGTAAGCAAAATCAGAAACAGAGGCAAAGGTGATGATTGGATTCCCAGCTCCAAAAATGTATAAAGTCTCCATTATGGAATGATTGCATATATACCCCCAAAATGCATATGTTGAAGCCCTCATCCCAAGGACAATGACATTTGCAATGTGGCCTTTGAGATGTAGTTAGATTTAGATGAGGTCATTTGGGTGGAGCTCCCATAATAGGATTAGTACCCCTATAACAAAGAGCAAAAGACCAGAGTGTTCTGCTCACCACCCCCACCCCAAGTGAGTATATATGGCAAGACAGCAGTCTGCAAACTAGAAAGAGGGCCCTCTCCAGACATCAGATCTCAGCATATTGATCTTCAGTTTCCCAAACTCCACAACTGTGAAAAAAATGTATTAGTTGTTTAAATCATGTTATTTTGTTATAGTAGTCCAAATTGAGTAAGATAGTCTCTGAAGGTGCAAATTATTAATAAAAATCAGTAAAAGTTAATTGACAAATGAATGACTTCACAGAACATTTTTCAAAGTTCTGTTTTTGACCTTAAACCCTGTGAAAACAAGAAAAGAGGCAAACAATATGCTAGTATTTTCCACCTAATATATACCTAGCCCCATAGATGGGAATGGTGGGGGAGGTGAATCAGATTTCAGGCTCTGGCTTCAGCAATTAACTTGACTCTTGTTCTCTTGAAATAGCACTGAAATCTAGTGCTACTTTACTGACTAACCTCCTGCCCAACCCCTTCCTCTTTCCCCCAAGAATGGAATCCAGCCACATATATCTCAAGTGGGAAAATATCTGCAGACCATGCTTGTTTAATACCATTTTCTGTTCACAAAGATCACAATTTTTGTGATTATAGCTTTTAAAATGTGTAGAAAGAGTGACCAAATCTGTTAACAAACATGCATAAGTCATGTAGAATTTTAAAAAGGCCACTTAAATGTGGCTAACTTAGAGGTACCTGTGCATCAAAGGTGCACACAAGAAGTGAAACAAATACTCAGAGGCTTGGGTATTCAGAAAAGCTTTACAAAACAGGTCAATATTTAGTTGAGTCCTCAAGAGTGAGTATGTTTTTATTGAGTGAAAAGGGAAATTTTTCTAGGAAAGAGAAACTGCATAGAGTTGAGATCATGCAAGTGCATGTGGATCAGTGGCTACACCAGCTTGAGTACAAGAGTAGATGTGTAAAGGAGAACAAGACATTCAAAGATTTAAAATTCATTCTGTCATGGACAAATAAAGAACAGCACATCTAAATGGCATATTCTCTTTGACTCAACTCATAACAAAGACTTGAGAACCTTGAGACGAAGGACATGAGAGCAGTTTAGAGTATGTAGGTTGGTCCCTTGAATAACAACCCGGATTTTGAACCCCACCCTGGAACCTCACCCCCTGATGGCTCTGGACAACAGGGTCCTTTCTTTCTTTCATTTTTTTTTTTTTTTTTTATCTTTTGCCACCCTGGCTTTATCTTTTTTAAAAAATTTTTTAAATGTTTTTTGTTGATTATATTGTTACAACAGTTCCAATTTTCTCCCCCTTGCTCCCCTCCACCCAGCATCCCCCCTCCCCCAGAAATCCCCCCAAAGTCCATACCCCTGGTTCATAAAAATTAACTATCCCCCCCCCCAAATATTAGGACCCTTAGTAATCTTGAAAAGGACAATGGGCGAAGGTCTCAAGCTCCTCTAGCTGCTTCAAGCTGGACATGGTCGTCGTCCTACCTACCCTTGGGTCCAGAAAACCCTAATAAGAGTGGGGGTGTGGAGGGGAGGGTGGCCTTCCCACATGGGGAAGGATCGTGCAGACTCCAGGTCAGTTAGCTGTCTCCAGACAACGGCATGCTTGGTTTAACAGGCTGGTGTCCTTGTTGTGTTCTGGGGGCAACAGATTTGGCGAAAAAGGTTAAAAGACATCATTCAATCCATAACTACTAGATGACAAAAGGCAGGGATTAATTTTTCAATGTTCCATATTAGGAAAAAAAAAGGGGGGGGGGCTTCTTTGTAAGAAGGTGCGCTAGGCACATCTCACCTGTCCAAAACCCTTTTGCCCATTATACTTAGTTTGGGCTGAGGTAAATAGTTTAGGTTTTCCCCCTCTCAGACCTCTGGGCCTTTTCTGTCCAAGCCATTAGGATAGAAAAGAGAAACCACTTTTAAAGTGAAGCCCACAGACCACCCCATTCTTCTCCAACCCAGCCATTTAGTTCAGCCAAACCGTTGAGTCTCAGGAGGCAGCGCTGCAGAGAGGATTAAGTGAGGCTTATGCGTACAGACAATCACTCAGGTAATGCGATCATAGGCTTATGTCCTATGAAAACAGAAAACACGTGTTAATTTATGTAACATAACCCACAAACAAGTCTCTAAATCTGTAAGACTGTCTTATTGGGAAGACATCCAGTTGCAAGGCACTTGAAATTCTATTTGCCTGCAACTTGAATATCTTTGATGATATCACAGACATGGTTTAATTTTCAAGTGAAACCGTATTTTAAATGAGAAGAAACTTTTAAGATGGTTAGTTGCCCTATTTTATACTCTACTACTGATCATTGTGATTTTCCTTGAATAATAATTTTTCTCCCTAAGGTTACCCTCCTTGTCTTTAAAGGGACTACATTAAGTCCATTTTTAATTTATCCTGTTCGTTTGCATAAACATAACAAGAGCAGCAAATGATCACTTATGATCTTTAGTTCTGCTTTGCTGGAACTTACCCAAGGAATATTTGGGGTGACATTCAGTCTGTTCTTCAGGGCACAGAAGCTGAGCCACGTATCTGGCATTCATCCTTGCCTGTACACACCGTTTTTTCCAAGTCTTTCTCGTTTTTCATTGTGCCTTAAGGTCCCTTCTAGCCATCTTTAAGGAAAACAACCTTCGTTCCTTCCCTGGAAAGATTGCTGTGGACCGCACAACCAACCACGGTACCAGGCCTTTTATCTCACGGGCTTTTATTACCTTTGAAAGTCATTCCCAGTTCCTCAGGGCTTTTTGGTAACAATCTGAGCCCAAGTATGTTTCCTTCAGGCTTGACATTCCAGTCAAAGACTTGGTCAAAAAAAAAAAAAAAAAAAAAGGAACCTCTATTAACAACTGGTCTTATTAGTTCTATGCAAAGAAACTTATGTCATTACTTACTTGTTTAAAATGCCAAACTCTGGAGGGATCAAATAGGGAGAAAAATATACAACGTGAAGGAAAACTTTTGTCCTAATATTCACTGAACTGGCATTTCCATTCTTCATATTTTCATTTTTCCCCACTAAAAAAAATATTTTGTTTGTTTTTCCATTACAGTTGTCTCACTTTTTTACCACTCTTGCTTCCCTGCACCCTGTCCCTCCCTTCCCCCACATTTAGTCTCCACTCAGTTGCCCATGTCTGTGGGTCATTCATATATATATATATATTTTTTTTTTTACTTGACCCTTCCCCTTCTTACCCCCTTCTCTCCCTCCCACCTACCGCCTTGTTACTGTTAGTCTACTTCTTGTTTACACACATCTGGTTCAATTTTGCTCATTTGTTTGTGTTGTTCATTAGTTTCCTGTAATAGGTGACAGCATAAGGTATTTTTCTTTTGTTGCCTGGCTTATTTCACTAAGCATAATTTTCTCTAGTTCCATCCATGTTGTTGCAAACGGTAGAAGTTCCTTCTTTCTTTCTGCTACATAGAATTCCATTGTGTAAATGTACCACAGTTTTTTGATCCACTCATCTACAGATGGGCATTTAGGTTGTTTCCAGCACTTGGCTATTGTAAATAGTGCTGCTATGAACATTGGAGTGCATAGGTTCTTTTGAATTGGTGTTTCAGGATTTTTTGGATATAATCCTAGCAATGGAATTGCTGGTTCAAAAGGCAGTTCCATTTTTAGTTTTTTGAGGAAATTCCAAACTGTTTTCCACAGTGGCTGCACCAGTCTGCATTGCCACCAACAATGCACCAGGGTTCCCGTTTCTCTGTATCCTCTCCAGCACAAGTTGTTTGTTGATTTGTTGATGATGGCCATTCTGACTGGTGTGAGGTGGTATCTCATTGTGGTTTTTATTTGCATCTCTCTGATGGCTAGTGATGTTGAGCATACTTTCATATGTCTATGGGCCCTCTGTATGTCTTCTTTGGAGAAGTGTTTGTTCAGGTCCTTTGCCTATTTTTTTAATTGGGTTGTCTGTCTTCTTGGTGTTGAGTAGTATGAGTTCTTTATATATTTTGGAGATCAATCCCTTGTCTGAGATGTCATTGGCGAATATATTTTCCCATATGGTTGGTTTCCTTTGCATCTTGCTGATGTTTTCTTTAGCTGAGCAGAAACTTTTTAGTTTGATGTAGTCCCATTTGTTTATTCTTTCCTTTATTTCCCTTGCCTTAGGAGATATATCAGTGAAAATGTTGCTACGTGGGATATCTGAAATTTTCCTATTTTTTCCTCTAGGACTTTTATAGTATCACGACTTACATTTAAGTCTTTTATCCATTTTGAGTTTATTCTGGTGTATGGTGTGAGCTGGTGGTCTAGTTTCATTTTTTTGCATGTCCCCGTCCAGTTCTCCCAACACCATTTGTTGAAGAGGCTCTTTTCACTCCATTTGATGTTCTTTCCCCCTTTGTCAAATATTAGTTGACCATATGAACCTGAGTTTATTTCTGGGCTCTCTATTCTGTTCCATTGATCTATATGTCTGTTCTTATGCCAGTACCAGACTGTTTTGATTACCATGGCCTTGTAGTATAGTTTGATATCAGGTATTGTGATTCCTCCTACTGTGTTCTTCCTCAAAATTGCTGTGGCTATTTGGGCTCTTTTTTGGTTCCATATAAATTTTTGAAGTATTTGTTCTAGGTCTGTGAAATATGTTGCTGGTATTTTAATAGGGATTGTATTGAATCTATAAATTGCTTAGGGTAGTATGGACATTTTAATGATGTTGATTCTTCCCATCCATGAGCATGGTATATGCTTCCATTTATTTGTATCTTCTTTAATTTCTTTCTTCAGTGTTATGTAGTTTTCTGTGTACAGGTCTTTTACCTCTTTGGTTAAGTTTATTCCTAGGTATTTTATTTTTCTTGTTGCTATGGTAAATGGGATTTTTCTTTCAGTTTCTATCTCTGAGTTTTTATTGTTGGTGTATAAAAATGCCTTCGATTTCTTAATATTGACTTTGTATCCTGCTATTTTGCCGAATTCACTTATTAGGTTGAGTAGTTTTTTTGTGGAGCCTAAAGGATTTTCTATGTACACTATCATGTCATCTGCAAATAATGATAGTTTCACTTCCTCTTTTCCAATTTGGATGCCTTTTATTTCTCTTTCTTGTCTGATTGCGGTGGCTAGAACTTCCAAGACTATGTTGAATAGGGGTGGAGAGAGCGGACATCCTTGTCTTGTTCCTGATCTCAGGGGGAATGCTCTCAGTTTTTGCCCATTGAGTATGATGTTGGCTTCAGGTTTCTCATATATGGCCTTTATTATGTTGAGGTATGCTCCCTCTATTCCCATTTTGCTGAGAGTTTTTATCATAAATGGGTATTGTACTTTATCAAATGCTTTTTCCGCATCTATTGATATGATCATGTGGTTTTTGTCTTTCATTCTGTTTAGGTGATATATTATATTTATTGATTTGTGAATATTAAACCATCCTTGCATCTCTGGGATGAAGCCCACTTGATCATGATGTATGATCTTTTTGATGTATTGCTGGATCCTGTTTGCCAATATTTTATTGAGGATTTTAGCATCGATGTTCATCAGTGATATTGGCCTGTAGTTTTCTTTCTTTGTTGTGTCTTGACCTGGTTTTGGAATTAGGGTTATACTGGCTTCATAGAACGAGTTTGGGAGTCTTCCCTCTTCTTGTATCTTTTGGAATAGTCTGAGGAGGATAGGAGTTAGTTCTTTCCTAAATGTTTTGTAGAATTCGCTTGTGAAGCCATCCGGTCCTGGGCTTTTGTGTGCTGGGAGTTTTTTGATTACTGTTTCAATTTCACTAGCTGTTATTGGTCTATTCAGACTTTCTGCTTCTTCTTGATTCAGTTTGGGAAGACTATAGTTTTCCAGGAATCTGTCCATTTCCTCTAGGTTGTCAAATTTCTTGCCATACAGTTGTTGGTAATAATTTCTTATAATTCTTTGTATTTCTGTTGTATCAGTTGTGATTTCTCCTCTTTCATTTCTGATTTTATTTATTTGGGTCCTCTCTCTTTTTGTCTTGATGAGCCTGGCTAAAGGCTTGTCAATTTTGTTTATCTTTTCAAAGAACCAGCTCCTACTTTTGTTGATCTTTTGAATTGTTACTTTAGACTCTATGTCATTTAATTCTGCTCTGATCTTGATGATTTCCTTCCTTCTACTTGATCTGGGTTTTGCTTGTTGTTCTTCCTCTAGTTCTTGTAGCTGTAGGGTTAAATTTTTTATTAGAGATTCTTCTAGCTTTTTTAGGTAGGCTTGTATTGCTATGAACTTTCCTCTTAAGACTGCTTTCACTGTATCCCATAGGTTTTGGGTTGTTGTGTGTTCATTATCATTGGTTTCCAGGAACTTTTTGATTTCTTCCTTGATGTCCTTGTTAACCCTTTCATTATTTAATAGCGTGTTATTCATTCTCCATGAGTTTGAATGTTTTTGAGTTTTTTCCTTGAGGTTGATTTCCAATTTTAAGCCATTGTGATCTGAGAAGATGTTTGATATAATTTCAATTTTCTTGAATTTATTGAGGCTTGTTTTGTGTCCTACCATGTGGTCTATCTTTGAAAATGTTCCATGTGCACTTGAGAAATATGTATATTTTGCTTCTTTGGGGTGAAAACTTCTATATATATCGACTAAGTCCATTTGATCTAAAGTGTTGTTCAGTGCCTCAATATCTTTGGTGTTTCTTTGCTTTGAAGATCTGTCCATTGTTGACAATGGGGTGTTAAAGTCCCCTACGATGAGTGTGTTGCTGTCTATATCTTTCTTGGAGTCTTTCAAAATGTTCCTTATATATTTGGGTGCTCCTAAGTTGGGTGCATATATATTTATAAGGGTTATATCTTCTTGATGGCCCTGGCTGGTTTGGCTCAGTGGATTGAGCGTTGGCCTGCGAGCTAAGTGTCGCTGGTTTGATCTTCCAGTCAGGGCACATCAGAGAAGGAAAACTCTGACTCCAAAAAACCTCCGCTGCCTTGCGGCATACCTCTTCAGGGGAAAGGCTAAGGGAGTAAACCCCGACAGAAAATCCGGAGCCGGAGTCCCTAAGGCGGTTTGACGTTGTAGTCAACACCGGCAACTCCTGCGGCGCACCTGAAGCCAAGCTGTATTGACTCCGTCTTTCCCTTGGACCCTTCAGCTGCGAAGAGAGGGGGGGTCTGCTGCATGGGCAACAGCAGACCCTCCATATCACCCTGCCCAGGCTCTGTAGCTTCAGCTTCACTGGAGAGGACACTCCAGCGTCATAGCAAGATGTCGATTCAACACAGGAGGAGACAGATACCGTGTCACTCCCGAGTCGGACTGCACAGCCATTCTCGGCGGTGCAGATAGACTCTTAAGAAGCTACACCATCGTCTCTCGAGACGGACGGCTGCTAATACAATACAATATATCTTCTTGATGGATTTTCCCCTTAAGTATTATGAAATTCCCTTCTTTGTCTCTTTTTATGGACTTTGCTGTGAAATCTGTTTTGTCTGATATAAGTATTGCTACCCCGGCTTTTTTTTCATGTCCATTTGCTTGAAATACTTTTTTCCATCCCTTTACTTTCAGTCTGTGTAGATCTTTTGTTCTAAGGTGGGTCTCTTGTAGACAGCATATATGTGTGTCATTCTTTCTAATCCATTCAGCTACCCTATGTCTTTTAATTGGAGCGTTTAATCCATTTACGTTTAAGGTTATTACTGATAAGTACTTGTTCATTGTCATTTTTCCCCTTTGTACTCGTGTTCTTCTCTGTCTCTCTTTGTTTCTTTATCTTCTTAGAGCACACCCTTTAGCATCTCTTGCATTGCTGGTTTGGTGGAGATGTATTCTTTTAGTCTTCCTTTGTCTGATAAACTCCTTATTTCGCCTTCCATTTTGAATGAGAGCCTTGCTGGGTAGAGTATTTTGGTTGTAGGCCTTTGTTTTTCATTGCTTTGAATATTTTTTTGCCATTCCCTTGTGGCTTGTAGTGTTTCTGCTGAGAAATCTGATGATAGCCTTATTAGAGCTCCCTTGTATGTTATTAATTGTTTCTCTCTTGCTGCTTTTAGACTTCTCTGTCTTTGAATGTTGCCATTTTAATTACGATGTTTCTTGAGGTGGGCCTGTTGGGGTTCATCTTCATTGGGACCCTCTGTGCTTCCTGGATTTGTGTGACTCTTTCTCTCCTCATGTGAGGGAAGTTTTCTGTCATTAGTTTTTCAAGGAGGTTTTCTATCCCTTGCTCTTCTTCTTCTCCTTCTGGAATTCCTATGATACGGATATTATTACGTTTCATGTTGTCCTGCAGCTGCCTTAGAGCTTCTTCAGTCTTGTTCAGTTTTTTTCATTTTGTTGCATTGTCTGGGAGTTTTTGTGTACATTGTCCTCCAGCTCGCTGATCCAATCTTCTGCTTCCTCTAGCCTGCTTTTAATTGCTTCTACTGTGTTCTTCAATTCAGAGATCGTATTCTTCATTTCCTCCTGGCTCTTATTGATAGCTTCCATGTCCTTTTTGATGCTGGTATAATTCTCGGTAAGTTCCTTATAGTTCTTCTGGAGTTCACTGTAGTTTTTCTGGAGTTCTTTGTAGTTTCCTCTGAGCTCATTTAGCTTCTCCATAATCCATGTTTTAAATTCCATATCTGATATTTTGCTCCCCTCTATTTCATTTAGCACTCTTTCTGGGGATTCTACCTTTCCTTTTGATGGGGGGTTGTTTCTCTGTCTCCCCATTTTTGTGATTCCTTTTGTTTGTTGGTGCTTCTTAGAATGATCTGTTCTTCCTGGATCTGCCTCTGGTAGCATCAGATCATGTATAAGACTGGCCCTAGGCAGCCTATTGGAGACTTCCAGTGATCTACTTCCTTTGTCTCTCTTCTTTAGTTGTTACTATACTTAATCTGTGGTTGGCCGTCAGTCTTAAGGACCATGGGTGTGGCAACTTAATTCCTGTATGCAGGGCTTTTATTTCCCCTTAGTATGATGCCACTTGGAGGGGAATGGTCTGTCTGCTGTACTGGGGCTGAGTCAGCACTGGCTGGTCCTGGGAGGGGGTTAGTGTAGCTTCCACTTACTCCTCCGCCCTCCTAGGTCTCCATCTGCGTTGTCCTTGATGATATTTCTTTAATCTGTCTGGTTGTATTTCAGCTACTTTTTTGGTGGATCTTTTTCTCTGGTTAGTTGATTGAGAGTCACTCTGCCCACCTTGTCTTGAGATCTTCTGTGAAGGTGCTGCTAAAACATAATTACACAACCCCGGCAAGAAACCCACACCCTCCAATGTCTCCCCCAAATACAATCCCACTATAGGCTGCAAATGAGCCCGTGTTAATATACTTGTGGAGATACTGGGACTCTTATTTCGTAAGAGAAACAGAAAGGAGTTGTTTTAAATGAAGGAAGGGTAATTTTTGAGCTGGAAGTTGATAGAGTATTAATATTAGCAATTGGGATCAAGGTTATGTAAGAGAGCAATTAACACTTACACTGTATGTTTGAAAAGGAGGGGAAGGTTACAGTGTGGAATGAGAAAGTTAAGTGTATAGTATTAGGATTATATAATCGGTATATATTATATGATTAGCGTGGGAGGTAGGGTAGACACAACTGACATCCAGGTAGACAGACAGCCGGAAATTGAAAGAGAGGGCTGGGGAGGTTAGAAGGTAGGAAACAGATTGAGAGAGAATTTTTTAAGAACAAAAATACAGAGTAGAAAATAGCAAGACAGGAAGGGAGAGAGGAAAGAGAGAGAGAATGTAGAGAAGAGAAGGGTAGGAGAGAGAACGAAAGAAGAAGGGGAGGTAGAAGAGAGGGGACTGAATTAAAATTCTTTTTTAAATTATATATTATAAAAAAGATTAGGAGATTAAAACATGATATAAAGTTGCAAGATAGAGAGAAAGGGTGAATATAGAGAGAGAGAAATAGGAGATAGGAAAGCAAGAGGATTTGGGAGGAAAAGAGCTCAGAGGAGGGAAGGAAATCAGGAGGAAGAGGAGATATTAGGGAGGGGAGGATTGAAATTGAAGAGTTGACAAAAGATAGGATGAAGGAGAGAAATACCAGAGGTAGAGAAAGAAGTGAGGGGATGGGGTAGAAAAAGAGAAGGGGTAAGAATGGGAGAGTAAAGGGAGATGGGGATAGATTAGAATTATAATTTGAATATTAAGAGATTAGAATATAAAGTGGAATAGGGAGAGAGAGAGAATATGTATAGGGAGAGAAGGAAAATAAGGACAAGAGATGAAAGAAAAACTAATGTAGACTGAAGGGGGACAAAATAAAGAAAGAAATTTAATAAAGCTGAAGGTGCGTAGCGCAGAGAAAGGAGAGGGTGAGACAGGGAGAGAACTTAAAATTATAAAATTAACTGAGAATAGGATGAAGGGGAGACATGCTAAGGGGAGAGAAGGGAGGGAAGAGGAGGGGAGAAAAGGAGAGAGAATAAGAAGGGACTGACGGTAGGGGTAGTTAGAGAGAGAGTGAGAGATAAAAGAATGAGGATTTTAACTCAATTCAACTTTTATGCACAGTCTCTGAGTATTTTTGGTTTGTTTGTTTTTTGGTTTTTCCTTGCTTCCTTCCTGAGTCTGCTCCTATTCAAAATTCCATGAGTTTCAAATCTTTTCTGGTTGTTTGGTTGGCTGTGGGAGGGTTCTGCTTGATTCTGGGATTGCTAGTCTTTTTTTCGTGGGCCTACCACCGCTCTGCTGTGAGCTGCCTTTAGTAGTCCCCTCCTGAGGCACCCTCAGCCCTCCTCAGGCTTGTCCAGCTACTCCTTCCCACTGTTGGTCCAGCCTGTGCCTGCCAGCAATCCCCGCCCTGCCTCCAGTCCTGTCTCTATTCCCAGGCTACAGCTTCTGTTCTCTTCCCTGTCTATATGCCTGCGCACCCTACCTCTCTCCCTGTCTCAAGATCGTCCTTTTGTTCTGCAGGACTCTGGCACAGTCGGTCAAAGTGCCAGGCCCAGTGGCCCTTTCCTGCCCAGGGCCTCTCCCCTAGTCTGGAGCTTTGTAGTGGCTTTCCTACGTGTGCTCTTCTCCTTGCCCCAAAACTTTCTCTATTCTGAGCTACAGCTTCCGCTGGCTTCCCTGTCTATCGGCCTGTGCTCTCTATCTTTCTTCCCGCCACAGCACCATCCCTTTGTCCTGTAGGATTCTAGTGTGGTCGGTCAGGGCAGCGCTCTCCTACCCAGGAGTTCTCCCCCTGTTTGGAGCTCCGCAGCAGCCCTTCCCTGCGGCTCCTTCTCCCCGCCCTAAAACCGTCTCCCCTCCAGAACCTCCGCCTCAGCTCTCTTCCCTACTTACACACCCTGCCCGTCCTATTTCCCTCCTAGCCCCAGACCGGCCTTTTGTTCTGTGGGATTCTAGCGCGACTAAAGAGCAAACACTGGTTTCAAGAACGCAGTTCTCCCCCGGTCCGGAGTTCCGCAGCAGCTTTTCTGTGCTGCCGTTCTCCTTGCCCCAAAACTGTCCCTTTGTTCTGTAGGGCCCTAGCGCAAGTGCCGGGCGCGCCCAGAGTGCCGAGCTTTCGGTCGGAGGTTGCAGCTGAGGATGTTTCCCTCTAGACTCAGATCACAGTTTCTCCCAGTCCTGATTGTTCACTGTTCTCTCCCTCCTCTGGCTTTTTCGGCCAAATCCTCTCCCTAACTCCCTACAAGAATTCACTCCCAGCTAGTGAGCTCTCCGGCTTGATACTGCAAACGCAGGGAGTCTCAGAATGACCCAGCCTGCAGTTTGTGATAAACCCCTCCACCCCCCTCCACGCTGCTCCCACGATCTCCTCCTCGTTCACGTTATCAGATATTCACACTCACTCAGTCATTCCTCCCTGCATTTGTTCCTGGATTCTCTCCTTGACAGGAGCGAGCTGAGAACACTGTCCCTACTCCGCGGCCATCTTACCCCTCTCTCCCAGCAGGGTCCTTTCTGATAACACAGATGGCCCAGTTAATGCAAACATTATAACATTTGCATAACAAATAATTTTTTTTAAATAACCTAATAACAGATGGATAGATGGTAATTTTAAGAAAAACATTCAGAAGACTGCCTTATGTATAGTTTTATTGCTTCTTATAAAATACCGACTCTACTTTTCACAGAGAACAAATAAGATAAATCGAATTGGCATAACAATGTTTTGGTCAATGACGATCCACATATATGAAGATAGTAAACCATGTGGCCTGGATGCATAGTAGGTTATCCTATCTAGGTTTGTGTAAGTGCACTCTGTGGTGTTCACACAACAAAATCACCTATCAACACATTTTGCGGAACATATCCCTGTTTTTAAGCTGCACATGACTACAAATTAATTGAATGGTATCCATTGAGTGAGTGAATGAATAAATGCACGCTATTAAAGAAATAAAATAAATGCCATTTGAAAGCTGTAGAAAGTATAAAGAATCAAAGTGTAACTTGCCAAACAAACCTACATGGAGGGTTGGTTTCTCCTAAGGAAACCACTATATTTATTCCATCGTTGACTTAATGACAGACGAGGAAAGGGAATAGGTGCTTTCTGAAAGAATTCCTCATTACCGTACTCTAGTTTTCAAAAGTGTGTCCTGGTTATGGTTTGGAGGCTACTGCTCCCTTTGATTGCTGATAGGGCTTCAGTGTTATAGATTCTCAGTAAGTTTAGAGACTAACAAACAAAAGCTGCTCCAAAAGCAAAGTCAGAGGCCCTTCACTGACCAGGGAAAACAGAAATATTTTCTTCCCTTCTCAGTCTTTTCTCAAATATTTGTGCTGACTGACGACATGCTGGATATTTGCGCATTCACAGGTTCTTACCCCCAAATTGCAGTCTCCTGCAGGTCTATGGTTTCCAAGAAATTTCTGTTGTTTCTAACAAGTCAAATTGTTTAATTGTTCTTTCGATTGATAGCTTCATTCGATTTTCATTTAATGAAGCAGTAAATGTCTCCTAATAGCTGAATTTACTCAGCACACTTAGATATTTAGATGAACTCATTACTACTACAAAATATAGGAAAACTAAAAGAAACACTTTTATGCAAAGATGTAACATGAAAATGATGAAAAAAAAAAAAAACCTTGCTGTAACACTTATCTTCTAATAACTACCACTTTAAATTTATTTTATAGTTCCTCAGGTGCAGGAGGATTGTGTGTTCTGTATCTAAGTGCATGTGTGTGTTGTGTATTAAAACCCTGGAAAGTATAATTATGAATGCATCAAAGGCAATTAAGCTACATGGTTGTGATTAGGTATATTGTCAAACTGTATTAACAGCTGGCAGTATGGGGGAAAACCCTCCAACTATTCAAGGTTTACTTTGCTGTACAATGTTATTCTATTCTTTGAAGCTGACAAATAATTTTGAATAAAGCATTATTTTCCATTACATAAAACACTATTCTTTTCTTGATACACAATGAATTTCAACTAACATTGTGCACAACGACTAAGGCTGGCAGGTACACATGGATTAAGTTTCATAATTATTCTTATTTGCATAAACACACAGCATAGCCCCTTAGAGCCAGTACCTTGGCATTACTCACAAACCAGTTTCCATCTTTGTAGCTCTCAGATTTCCATTAGGCCATAATAACACCTGTCCTTGCTCTAGGCAATTGTGCAGCCAGCAGGTGGAAGGACACTTCGCACAGTGCTCGGCTCAAAATAGGCATTCGATGCCTCTCTATGTAGGGCTGAGGTGGGGAGCCCAGAGAGTAAACAGACTCTGACCTAGAATTAAAACGCAAAGCGGGTGTCTCATCAGCATTACCAATACCAGTTTGCTGACGCTCTGAGGCTCTGCAATTGGCTTCGTGACTGCCTAACTGCAACAGGCTCTGACCACATCGGCTCCCTGAACACACCTGCTCCCTGACTATACCCTGTTTCTGGGCGGCACTTGCTCTCTGAGCACATTCTGCCCCTTAACCGAACTCTGCTCCCTGACTGCATTCTTCTCATGACTACACCGTACCCTACTCCCTGTGTACACTCTGCTTTCTGCCGATACACTTTCCCATGGCTGCACCCAGCTTGCTGACCACGTATTGCTGACTATACAAATTGGTACCTAACTACATACTACTCTCTGACAGCACCCTATCGCCTGACTATATCCTGTTGCCTCACTATACACTAATACTCTGCTCTTTGGCTGCACCCTTCTCTCTGACTGCACTGTTCTGTTACTACAGTCTGTCACCTGACTACACTCTGTTCCTGGAGTACTCCTGATGATACTCTGCCCTGTCACTGTATTCAACTCCTTAACTACTCCCTGCACTGTGACTACACCCTGCTGCTCACTGACTAACCACACTCCCTGATTGCACTCACTCCCTGCTTCATGGCTACATTCAACTTCTCGACTACACCCAGTTCCTGTTGTCTATGTTTTACTGTTCGATTATACTCTGCCCTATTATACTCTCTGGTCCCCAGCTACCCCTCTTCCATGACCACTCCCTGCTCTTCACTACACTCTGCTCAGTGAATTCACTTTGTTTCTTCAGTTCCCTCAGCTCTCTGACTGTATCAACAACATCCCCACTGCCTTCTTGTTTTCCACACCCTTAGGCTTGTACTGTTGGCTTTCTTGGCAAAGCTGACTCTCAAACTGTCCCACAAACTGTCTTTCTGTAACACATGTAATACCTATTCTCATTTTATATAGAGTAGCAGTGGGAAGACAGTAAACATTTAGGCTTTGTGGGCCATAACGTCTCTTCGGAGACACTCAGCTCGAGAGTTGTGCAAAAGCAGCCACAGACAGTATGAAACCGAATGTGCGTGGCTATGTTCCAATAAAGCGTTTCCTAAAACCAGGCTGTGGGCAGGATTTGGTCTTTGGATCTTAGTTTGTCAGTCCCTGATCTAGAGTATCTTTTGACTCTGGTAAGGGACTTAATACTTTTTCCACCACCATTTTTACCATTTAAACTGAAAATGAACAGTTCTCTTTTATTTCTCTTAAAAGATGAAAGGAAAGAAAAATTGATAATTTATATAGATTCAAAAAACAAAACAAAACGGGACTTTAAAATTGTCTAAGAAGAGCCTTGTATTTTCCAGATAAACTACAGTTAATTCTCAACTCTATTCTTTTGTTTCCCAGTATAAACTTAGCTTTATGTTGGAAGAACAATTTTGTCCCAGACTCAGTAAAAGACAAA
The DNA here is from genome assembly GCF_987537825.1 of Furipterus horrens. Lineage (NCBI taxonomy): Eukaryota > Metazoa > Chordata > Mammalia > Chiroptera > Furipteridae > Furipterus > Furipterus horrens. The sequence goes on from NW_028327176.1 coordinate 33,981,169, forward strand.
TCCTGAAACATCTGACAGTCTATGTAGGAGACTTCACCTGTAAGTAACTATGAAAGACCTTTCCATTAGGAAAGCTCGTTATTCAACAATTGGAAGCACAGCTTAGAATGAACTTGATCTTGATAAATGAAACTGCGTAGTTTGGTTCCTACTTACATCTCCAGCTTCTTGTTGAGCCTTTTCTCTTTTATCCTCTCTATCTATCTAAGCTGGAAGTCTCCCTTTTCTGCAAACTTTCTTGTTCTCAGATCTTCCAACTGTATTTTTGTTCACTTGAAAACAAACCACCATTCCCTTGCAATTGCCATCAATCCTTTATTTTTCAGCTTGCATATCATTTCTTTACAAAAAGCATTTTATGGCACCTCAGACTAAACTTAAATTCCCTTCTTCTACAGTCACCAGGTATTACAATTACATAAATGCCTTCCTTCTTCTATAAACTAAACTCTGTGGAGGTAGGAACCCTGTCTCTTTTGTTCACTGCTCATTTCCCAGTATCCAATGCATACTGGGCCTCTCACTTAAATTTGATTGACTTAGTTACATTCTAATAACCAGTGTAAATAACCCGTATTATATCTTCTCATGAGAAAACAATGGTGTTACCAACTTGATTGAAGTTAGAGAATGGTAAGTGGAAATGTCACAGAAACAATCGTCTTCAGAGACTTGAGGTGGAAAAAACAACAAAACCACACAAACACAACCCGTTCACTAGTTTACATTACTTTCAATCCTATGTAGAAGGTAATAGATTCCTTTCTTCATACATAGTGCACTATGGTGGAATGGAATATAAACATGATCATCAGATATCAATCCAGATGGCTGAATGATGGTCATCACCGATGAGAAGCATTAGAAAGAAAATAAAGGATTACATGTCTGAGGTTAAGCTGAAGCCTCCTATTCAAAGAATAAGAACAATCGTCCTGGCTACAGGGCTCCTGAATACAGGGGTATGAGTTATGCATTTCACAATCTCAGGGGACATCTTTTACATGTATTTGCTGTTTGTCCAAGTGAGCTTTTAAATATGCATTTGCTTGAATCATCCCAGAAAGAAGAGTGCTTTGGTCCCAGTGGCTAAGACCACTAAGATGAGGGATTAATAAAGTAATTAACATTTTATCAGGCCACATATAACAGAACTCCAACTTTACAAAATAAAGGATTAGTTTATTATGGCTTATTATGGAACAAGATATGTGCAATTTAGGGCTAGTGCAGCTTATTGAGGAAATCATTATGGGCTGAGTCTCTACATTCTGGCTTTACCAGCTCTACTTGTAAGATAGGCTTGGACATGGAGGATTTGAGCTGGGCTAAAGGAAGAAGGGGACAGTGAATGTAGGGTAGGTAAAGAGCAGTGTCTGGCACATCTAGGGTTACTTCTAAATCTAGGATAGTAGCTCCCACGTTCTGGAGGGAGATAAGGTTTGAGTCTCAGCCAACTATGCACTGATATACTTCCTAACATAGTTAAGTGTAAGTATGACTCTATCATTTAATCAGCATGAAACTTCAAAACATTGATTTTATAAGTACTAAAGAATAGACAGAGGTGAAATAAAAGAGGACAAAAGGAAGCTTGAATGAGATGCTTGAAAGGGATCATAACAATAAAAAGTCCTGAAGAATCAGTAGTCAGAATAAAAAGAATACTAACATTTAATTTTCAAACGGACCATCTAGATAAGTAGCATGCATTTAGATGTTGGCCTAATAATTGTTATGTATAATATTAGACTACTTTATTACAACAAAACCAGTAGAGACTAGATTCATTGGAAAACAACATCTAATTATATCAACAGAGATATCACCATATTTTGCAGAATGAGCCTGTTTCATGCAAGAGTTTTTGTGCCACACTTGGGATTAGAAGTCCCTTTAAGAGGTGCATGTATTCTTTTTCATAAGATATCTAAATGCTGCTGAGGCACCCAAAGGGAGTAAAGTTAGAGCCTTCTATTTTATTTGAATGACTCAATCATTCAGATTTTCCCAGGGAGAAAAATGTCTGTAGCATAAATGGCAAGTTAAGCTCTTTCATATGTAATAACATTTACAGCTAACTAGATCTTTCCTAATACAGTTCCTCTTTTGAGTTAAATTATTCCCACAAAATAATTATGTAATTTTGGGTACTTCATGGTGCAACTAGAGAATCCAAATGAAAAGAGTTTAATTTGGAAACTTCACTATCTATATAACTCTATTTAATGCTTTCTTAACTAAAATTCTTTCAGGTTCTTTTATCCCTTCATCTTTATGTTTTTTTTTTTTAATTAATTTATTTTATTCCCTAAGTAGCTATAGCAAGAACTTGTGATGTAGTTTGAACTGGGGAAAATTATTCATCTCTCTCAGACTCCATTTTCTTATCTGCCCCTCTGAGAAGTACCTCATTGGTTTGCAGGGATGATTACATAAGTCCTCCCTCATATGTAAATTATCTAGCAGAGCCTGGCACTGGCACTTAGTAGGTGCTTAGTAAAACTTAACTTTTCAATACTCACCTCCTTTTTTTCACTCCATCTACACCTCTTTCTTTCATTTCCTTGTACATGCAAAGTGTCAAGTTATTGCTTTTATTTTATCATTTTTCCTGTTTTTTTGTTTTTCTATTATAGTTGTCCCATTTCCCCCCCATTGCTCTCCCCTACCCTACCCACCCCTTCTCCCACAGTCAGTCCCCACCCTGTTGTCCATATCCATAGTTCATTCATACCTGTTCCTTGACTAGACCCTTCCCTTTCTTTCTCCCTTTTCCACCCTCCCCGACCCTCCTGGTCACTGTCAGTCTGTTCCTTGTTTACATGCCTCTGGTTAACACTGCATCATATTTATATAGGGGTGCATATGTTTCTTCGAATTTTTGTCTCAGGTTTTTTTTGGATAAATTCCCAAAACTGAATCGCTGGGTCATAAAGAAGCTTCTTTTTTAATTTTTTGATGTAACTCCATACTGCTTCTCAGTAGCTTTACCAGTCTGCAGTCCACTAACAGTGCACGAGGGTTTTCCTTTCTCCACACACTCACCAGCACTTGTTTGTTGTTATATTGATAATGGCCATTCTGACACTTGTGAGATGATATCTCATTGTGGTTGTAATTTGTATTTCTTTGACGATTAGTGACATTGAGTATTTTTTCATGTGTCTATTGGCCATCTGTATGTCCTCTCTCAAGGTCCTTTGCCTGTTTTTTTAAATTGGATTATCTGTTTTTTTGGTGTTGAGTTGTATAAATTCTTTATAAATTTTGGATATTAACCTCTTATCAGATATATCATTGGCAACTATGTTCTCTCATTCAGTGGGTTTGTCTTTCGATTTTGTTGATTGTTTCCTTTGCTATGCAAAAGCTTTTTAGTTTGATGTATTTCCAATTGTTTATTTTTCTTTTGTTTCCATTGCCCAAGGTGATGTATCTGAAAATTTATTGCTATGAAAAATGCCCAAGATTTTACTGCTTATGTTTTTCTTTTAGAATTTTTATGGTTTGGGGTCTAACACTTAAGTCTTCAACCCATTTGAGTTTATTTTTGTGTATGGTTTAAGAAGGTGGTCTAGTTTTATTTTTCACATATTTTCCCAACACCATCTATTGAATAAACTATCTTTACCCCATTGTATGTTCCTGCCTCCTATGTCAAATATTAATTGACCATAAAGGTGTAGGTTTATTTCTTGGATTTTTATTCTGTTCCATTGATCTATATGTTTATTTTTATGCCAGTACCATGCTGTTTTGATTATTATGGTCTTGTAGTATAGCTTGGTATCAGGTAGTATGATTCCTCCAACTTTGTTTTTCTTTCTCAAGATTGCTGTGGTCATGTAGGGTATTTTGTGATTCCATATATATTTTTGGAATATTTGTTCCTTGTTTGTGAAATAGGCCATTGGTATCTTGATAGGAATTACGTTGAATCTATAGATTGCTTTGAGTAGTATGGACATTATAAGCCATTGGTATCTTGATAGAAATTACGTTGAATCTATAGATTGCTTTGAGTAGTATGGACATTTTAATGATGCAAATTCTTTATATCCATAAACACAGTTTATTCTTCTAGTATATGCTTCTACTCATTTGTATCTTCCTTGATTCCTTTCTTCAGTTGCTTATAGTTTTCTGAGTACAGGTCTTTTACCTCCTTGGTTAAATTTGTTCTTAGGTTTTTTATTATTTTTTATGTAATTGTAAATGGAATTGTTTTTTTAGTTTCTGTTTCTGACATTTCATTAATTTTATATAAAAATGCAACTTACTTCTGGATATTTATTTTGTATCTTACTAATTTACTGAATTCATTTATCTGTTCTCATAGTTTTTTAGTGTAATCTTTAATGTTCTCTATATACAGAATAATGTCATCTGCAAGTTATGACAAGTAAAACTTGTCATTATTTAAATGCTTTTATTTCTTCTTCTTTTCTGATTGCTATGGCTAGGACTTCCAGTACTATATTGAATAAGAGTCGTGAAAGCAAACATCCCTGTGTTGTACCTGATCTTACAAGAAGTACTTGCAGTTCTTTTTCTCTTGAGTATGATGTCATCTGTGAGTTTGGCATATGTGGTCTTTATCAAGTTGAGGTTTGTTGCTTCTATTCCCACTTTGCTAAGAGTTTTTATCATAAATAGGTGCTGGGTTTTATCAAATGTTTTTTTTTTTTTTTGCATCTATTGATATGATCATGTGACTTTTATCCTTCATTTTGTTCATGTGGTGTATCATGTTTATTGACTTGGGGCTATTGGGCCAACCTTGCATCCCCAGGATAAATCTCACTGAATCATCATGTATGATCTTTTTATATATTGCTGGATCCAGTTTGCTAATATTTTGTTGAGGATTTTAGCATCTTTGTTCATCAGGGAGGTTGCCCTATAATGTTCCTTTGTAATAGTCTCTTTATCTCCTTTTGGAATTAGGATAATAATGGTTTCATAAAATGAGTCTGGGAGTCATTTCTCCTCTTGAATTTTTGAAATAATTTTTCAAGGATAGGTGTTAGTTTCTCTCTGAATGTTGGAAGTCATCACCTTTAATTTTGTAGGCCATCTCTTCTCCCTTGGCTGTCTCTTTACATTTTTTTTTTGACCCAGTTGCATCTTGAATACTATTGTTAGATTCAACCATGACCTGAGGGTTGAATTGAAGAAAGTGAGTAAGACTCAAGAATAACCTCACATAGGAATATGGGAATTAAAACTCTCACAAAAAGTAGGCTCCCAGGAATGCATTAAAATCAATCCAGCAGGACTGACTTGCTGGCAGGCAGTCAAGGATCCTCAGGAGGACTTTGTTCCCCCTGCTTATGCTGTCTGTGTCAATGTTACCCATGTTCAGGATCAAACATAGAAAAAGGTCATTTTCTGCAAGGGGGCAGTGACTGTGGTTATTCTATGGGAAATGTGAGGTTACCATCCCCAAAGACATGGGGAATATTTAGTGTTAGAATTATCTGACATCTCCTCAGCTAGGCTTACAGGGTTTGAGACAGAGCTATATAACTCACTTGATCTCAGCAGGACAAGCTCATTGAAAATATAACATCTGTTCACCTAATGCTCTTCTCCCTATGTAAGTCTCATTGCCTGATTACTTGAAGTAAAACTTAAAACTTTCAAGCAAGTAAACCCAAAAAATGAGCTTACACACAAATAGAACACTAGAATTACTTCCATACCTTTCACTATACTAAAATATTCTCATTATCTGATAGGATCCATTGCCTTATCATTTAACTGCTTTCCTCTTAATGAATAAATACAATTTTTTTTGCATACATCTATTTATTCAAGCAATAAACAAATACCAAATATGTTTGATGTTTTGGGTACTACGATAGGTGTTAGGAAAAAAAACGATGAGGAAAATAGACATTCCCTGCTTGTTATTAAAGATGGATATTAAATAAATAATGTCACAAAAGTAATCATTCTTTTGTTGGTTCAACATACTTCTAGAGTGAGTTCTTGTTTTATACACACACGCACACACACACACACTTTACTTATAATAATAGACACCATCCCCTAGAGGAGGGGCCATGTCTCTCTCACTGGGCCAATCAAAATACTTCATATTTCTCTAGCCACTGTGATTGGAAGGGTCTTGTGGCAGTGTGTTTGAGTTCCTGAGGGAAGACCAAAGTTGCTGAGATACTAATCTATAGAACCAAATGAGCAATGATCAAAGCACAAAGAGAATCTTGTGGACCCATGTATTTTCCTGGTTAAGGTTCTAAACCTTAAACACTTCTTCATATATACAGGGTGGGGCAAAAGTAATTCTATGGTTATTCATATGGGAAATAATAGAATAATTAATAAATAATACAACAATAAATTCTGTGTTTTGCACCTCAGAACTAGAAATCTACTTTTTCCCCATGCTATATATCACAAATTTAATTTGAGGACAATTTTTACCTGCTGGCATTGTATTATAAACTATGCAATGACCAGAAATATATCTTTACAGTTATTAGCAATGCCCATTCTACAGACAGAAGTTATGTGGAAACTAAGTGGCCCTATGACTATGAAATAAATACAGATGAAGTAAAATGTGGGTGAAAAAGAATAGTAAAGAATGGACTTTTGTTCTGTATACACAGCCCACAGAGCTGCACAGATAACCTGTGTCCCACAGAATTTCATTAGGGTGGAAGATTCTACCAGTTTGAAAATAGGTGATTACCTTGCCTAAATTTAGTTTTTAAATACAAATATTTGGTTAATACCAAGGGCATTCCTGAAGAGACTGATAGATCCAAAATTCTAGTACTCTTTTTTAAAGTTTGAAAGAAATATGAGAGAGCAAAGGGGGAAATAAAGTAGATGGTATTCCTGTTTAAAACACTTACATTATTTTCAATGCATATATATTTTTCTCTTTAAACTTTAAGGGCCTATGAACATAATCATGCACCACAGGGAACAGACATTAGTGGTAATTTAATGGGAACAGATATATCTGGAAAGAAAAATAAACATTAACCAGCAGCATTATGTAAAATTTTAAGACAAAATCATAAACCCAAGACCACTTAGAATATTTTATCACCTAGCAAAAGCCATCATTGCTTATATAAACATGGCTTCACAGAAAGGCTGCAGTCATTTTAAAAATAATGTACCAATAACTAGTGGAAAAGAAGATTTTAAAGAAATTATAGCAGTGCTATTTCATTAGAAGGTGTAGCAATATGTATCATTTTAAGGAGCAGAAAATCTTGCTCATTCTGGCTCAGTTTCCATCAGTGGGAAATGACTGACTAGCCCAGCGTCAAGAGTGGCTGTGTAGTAAATTACGGAATCCCTTCAATTATTATTATCATCCATATTCCTAACTGAATATTTCTAGGTTCAATATCTATATTTCGTACGGTAATCTTCTTCATTAAACATGTCCTTTAGTAAAGTAAATGAACATGTCATTAACCCATAGTTGTTAATATAGTTTCAGACCATTCTCCTCAATTTTTTATGAAATGAATTTTTAAGTCACTTACGGGATGGAAGAATCAAGGAAGCTTATATTTGGTTAGGGTAAATAGAAAGGAAACAAACAAACAAACAAACAAAATATAGAACCAAATTTGCTGCTTAGTGCCCTCTGCATTATTTGCAGTTGAAAATGCACAGTCCTCTGTATGATCTACAAGTCCTTCATCCTCTGTTCCCTGTCTACTTCTCTGGTTTCATCCTTGCCAACTCCTTGATCCTTCTCACACCATATCTCATTAATTTCAGATTCTCAAATACCTCAAGCCTCTTCTACTCTCAGGGCTTCCGGAATATTGTTACTGGTTTACAACATCTTCTTCCTTCTCTCCTCTTCCTTTATTTAATTCTCGTAGTCTCTTCCAAACTCACCACACACACTATCATTTTCAGTAAGTCATCTTTAATCTTGCCAGGTTGGCTTAGGTGCTGCTCCTCGTATAATCTCCCAGTGTTTTGTGTTTAACTGTAACATAGCTATTTCTACTCTAATCAAACATTTTATTTTTAACTACAGAAGGTCCATGACCAACAATGGTTTAAATAGTGATTTTTGACTTTACAATGATGCAAATCTGATACACATTTAGTAGGAACTGTACTTCATATTTTAAATTCTGCTTATTTCCTGGGCTAGCAATGGGCAGTACGATGCCGTCTCATGATGCTGGGCAGTGGCCAGAGGCCAAAGTGCTTAGGCAGCCACGCAATCCAAGGGCAAATAACTGATATTCTGTAGTGTGTTGTATTGCCAGCATTTTTTGAGATTGTATTTTGTGTTTTTGCATCCCATAATGTCTACAAAATGCCCATCTGTATGTCTTATGCTTTTGATGATAACAACAGGAAGGCAATGCACTTGGGATAAAAGAAGATAATTGACCAACTGTTGGTTAATGTTAAGTGTTCTGAGCATGTTTAAAATAAGCTAGGTTAAGCTATGATATTTGGTAGCTTAGGTGTTTTAAATGTATTTTCAACTTACAGTATTTTCAAATTAGGATGGGTTTATTGTGACATATCATAAGTCAAGAATAAGTCTGTAATCTAGTTCCTAGCACAGTTCATATAATAAACACCCAGTAAATAGTCAATAAAGAAATAAATTAAAGTATATTTTACAAGTAAAAATAACTATAAATCAGGAAATCAGGGAGACAGCTATTCCTTAATAAAACTACAAAAATAGCTCTAATACCTTAAACAACTCTGATATCTTCAAAACTTTCATTTAATTATGTCTAAATCAGATATTTGTACTTCTATTTATTATATTGATATCTTTTAAAATCCCTCTCTTTTATAATTTCTGTGCATCATTATTTGAGACTAAATTATATTTAACTCATCTGTATAGCTAGCTGACCTGCAAAATTCATATTAAGCTAATACTCATCTTTTTCCAAAATATGTAATCTTAAGACACAGAAGTCCATTAAGTGCTGAGAGTTCCAAAAAAGATGAACCCAAAGAGATCCATGCTAAGACACATCACAATTAAAATGGCAAAGGTTAAAGACAAAGAGAGATTGTCAAAATACATAATGTTAAAATGGCACTGTATCCACAGTTGTTGACACTATGTTGATCATACTAATCTAGACTAACTGAACAATTCATTTTTAAAATGGTAGGTTATCTCATAACTTTCAAATAGTTGCCTGTGGTATATATTATTCACAATCAATTTCACTTAAAATCATAGAATTTTGGTTTGGAAAAACCTTAAGAGTCAGCTTGTCTAGATAGAATTTATAGTTGAAATCCATTCAGTTCATCTGCCGAAACTCTTAGGTTTGCTTTCAGCTTCACAATTTCACAGTTTGGATCAGTGCTAAGGATGTGGAACAAACATGTAACACTACATGGGTGTGTGAGACATGGTGACTGGGCAATGACTATATCTGTCTCCCTCCAGGCTGACTTCATTTACATTGCCGTAGGTAAACAGTGGCTGATTCTGCTCCCTAGTTCTCCTTAACTTTCAATAGCTTAACTACTCTATTTTATAAGAAAATACTAAATTTCTGCTTCTTACTATGAACAATATTTAATAAATTAAATTTTGGAAGTAGTTGCTCTACTATTTTTCACTTTTTTTTGATACTTTTGTTTTTGTTTTCTGTTCTCTGATTGCTATTTGCTAATTGAATTGAAGGAGAAGTTAGTAAAATGGAACCAGTTTGAACTTAATAAAACTAAAAACCAGTTCAGTCTCTGTAAAAGTTTAGAGAAATAATTATTTCAAAAGAATTATAAGAATAAACAATTAAAAATAAGAAAGCACTACTCTTCCCAGCTGATATTGTAAATCATTGAGTCAATTCAAGAGATTTTTTTTTCTCTTATAAAGATGCAAAGTACTTTTAGGGGTCAAGACTTGTGAAATGTAATAAAACATGGTCTTTAGACTACTTAAAAAAGATACTGTAAAACTTTGATAAAAATAAATCAACTGGCACATTAATAATGTATTGGGATATTATAATAAACATGGTGAAGGGCTCTTTTCTCCTAATTAAGTAATAAAAAATGGACATTGAAGTTGTGGAGGCCTAGTCATTTTAAAATAACATTTTGTTTTAGAATAAAAATGTATGACACAGTTTGAGGGTTATTAGTTTACCTTACATATTTTTTACAAGAAGCCGAAGAATTCTTATTATTATTCCTTCTCAGGGTAACACATTGTAATCATGAAATATATTCTCAAATACAAGTCAAATATACACGGACATCATTAGCTAATTTGCATGCACATATGAGTTTGCACAGTATTTGCTAAGAGAAATTTTGATTAAAGTGACCTTAGGGGTTGAAGTTCAGAAAAATTGTGACATAGTAAAAAAAAGAAGAAGTCCAGAACAGTGGACATGTTAAAGGAAGGTACAGTGCACCATATTAGGGACTCCTAACCACTTTGAAGGCCATTATGAACCAGAGAAAGAAGGCAAAGAAATATGTGAATCAGAGGGGAAGATCTTTCTTTACTTTTATAGAATTCTCTAGAGTCAACCATGAATGACATTAGTGGAAATAGAATTATCATTCTAAAATATTTGGGGGGACATATATCTTGCCATGATAGTTCATTGAGTCAAGTTATTGTTGGCATTTATATTGTTTATCCCAAAAGAGGAAACTCTGTGTTCCACATTCCATTGAAGGTGTGTTTTTCTCTTCTGTTTCCAGGGTTTATGATATTATGTGGCCAATTTCTTCATATTATTTATTTATTTATTTTTAATTTTTTTTATTTTTTTTACTTTTTTTAATTTTTTAATAATTTTTTATTTTGGTTTTTCAGTTACAGTTGTCCCCTTTTCCCCTAATTTCTCTCCCCCACCCAACCCACCCCCTCTCCCGCAATCATATCCCTCCCCATTGTCCATGTCCATGAGTCTTTTACGCAGGTTCTTTGACTAAACCCTTCCCTTACTTATCCCCCTTCTCTCCCTCTCCCCTCCCCCCTATTGACTGCTATTCTGCTCTTTGTTCTATTTAGTTCCTTTGTTTGTGTTGTTCTTTAGTTTCCTGTATTAGGTGATATCATATGGTATTTTTCTTTCTTTGCCTGGCTTATTTCACTAAGCATAATTCTCTCTAGTTCCATCCATGTTGTTGCAAATGGCAGGAATTCCTTCTTTCTTTCTGCTACATAGTATTCCATTGCGTAAATGTACCACAGTTTTTTGATCCACTCATCTACAGATGGGCACTTAGGTTGTTTCCAGCACTTAGCTATGGTAAACAGTGCTGCAATGAACATAGGGGTGCATAAGTTCTTTTGAATTGGTGTTTCAAGATTCTTCGGGTATAATCCTAGTAGTGGAGTCGCTGGTTCAAAAGGCAGTTCCATTTTTAATCTTTTGAGGTAATTCCATACTGTTCTCCATAGTGGCTGCACCAGTCTGCATTCCCACCAACAGTGCAGTAGGGTTCCCGTTTCTCCACATCCTCGCCAGCACTTGTTGCTTGTTGATTTCTTGATGATGGCCATTCTGACTGGTGTAAAATGGTATCTCATTGTGGTTTTTATTTGCATCTCCCTGATGGCTAATGATGTTGAGCATTTTTTCATGTGTCTATGGACCTTCTGTATGTCCTCTTCGGAGAAGTGTTTGTTCAGGTCCTTTGCCCATTTTTTAATTGGGTTGTTTATTGTTTTGATGTTGAGTCGTATCAGCTCTTTATATATTTTGGAAATCAGTCCCCTGTCTGTGATGTCATTGGCAAATATGTTTTCCCATATGGTTGGTTTCCTTTTCATCTTGCTGATGTTTTCTTTTGCTGAGCAGAAACTCTTTAGTTTGATGTAATCCCATTTATTTATTTTTTCCTTTATTTCTCTTGCTTTAGGAGATGTATCCGTGAAGAGATTGTTACGTGAGATATCTGATATTTTCTTGCCTATGTTTTCCTCTAGGACTTTTATGGTGTCACAGCTTACATTTAAGTCTTTGATCCATCTTGAGTTTATTCTCGTGTGTGGTGTAAGTTGGTGGTCTAGTTTCATTTTTTTGCAGGTCCCTATTCAGTTCTCCCAGCACCATTTGTTAAAGAGGCTCTTCTCACTCCATTTTATGTTCCTTCCTCCTTTATCAAATATTAGTTGACCATAGAGGCCTGGGTTTATTTCTGGACTCTATTCTGTTCCACTGATCTATGTCTGTTCTTATGCCAGTACCAGACTGTTTTGATCACAGTGGCTTTGTAGTATTGTTTGATATCTGGTGTTGTGATTGCTCCTGCTTTGTTCTTCTGTCTCAAGATTGCTTTTGCTATTCGGGGTCTTTTTTGGTTCCATATGAATTTATGGAGTATTCTAGGTCTGTGAAATATGTCATTGGTATTTTAATAGGGATTGCATTGAATCTGTAAATTGCTTTGGGTAGTATGGCCATTTTGATGATGTTGATTCTTCCCATCCAAGAACATGGTATTTGCTTCCATTTATTTGTTTTTTCTTTAATTTCTTTCTTCAATGTTATGTAATTTTCAGAGTACAGGTCTTTTATCTCTTTGGTTAAGTTTACTCCTAGGTACTTTATTTTTCTTGTTGCTATAGTAAATGGTATTTTCTTTTTTGCCTCCGTCTCTGCTATTTTATTGTTGGTGTACAGAAATGCCTTAGATTTCTGTATATTTATTTTGTACCCTGCGATTTTGCCAAATTCACTTATTATATTGAGTAGTCTTTTAGTGGAGTTTATAGAATTTTCTAGGTATACAATCATGTCATCTGCATATAATGAAAGTTTTACTTCCTCTTTCCCAATTTGGATGCCTTTTATTTCTTTTTCTTGTCTGATTGCTGTGGCTAGGACTTCCAAGACTATGTTGAAAAGGAGTGGAGAGAGTGGACAACCTTGTCTAGTTCCTGAGTTCAGGGGGAATGCTTTCAGTTTTTGTGCATTGAGTATGATGTTGGCCTCAGGCTTCTCATATATAGCCTTAATTATGTTAAGGTATGCTCCCTCTATTCCCATTTTGCTGAGTGTTTTCATCATAAATGGGTGTTGTACTTTATCAAATGCTTTTTCCACATCTATTGATATGATCATGTGGTTTTTGTCTTTCATTCTGTTTAGGTGATATATTATATTTATTGATTTGTGAATATTAAACCATCCTTGCATCTCTGGGATGAAGCCCACTTGATCATGATGTATGATCTTTTGATGTATTGCTGGATCCTGTTTGCCAATATTTTATTGAGGATTTTAGCATCGATGTTCATCAGTGATATTGGCCTGTAGTTTTCTTTCTTTGTTGTGTCTTGACCTGGTTTGGGGATTAGGATAATGCTGGCTTCATAGAAAGAGTTTGGGATTTTCCCCTCTTCTTGGATTTTTTGGAACAGTTTGAGGAGGATAGGAGTGAGTTCTTCCCTGAATGTTTTGTAGAATTCACCTGTGAAGCCATCCGGTCCAGGGATTTTGTGTGCCGGGAGATTTTTGATTACTGTTTCAATTTCCTTTTTTGTTATTGGTTTGTTGAGACTTTCCACTTCTTCTTGATTCAGTTTTGGAAGGTTGTATGTTTCTAGAAATTTGTCCATTTCTTCTAGATTGTCAAATTTCTTGTCATACTGTTGTCTGAAGTAATTTCTAACTATCATTTGTATTTCTGAGGTATCAGTCGTGATTTCTCCTCTTTCATTTCTGATTTTGTTTATTTGGGTCTTTTCTCTTTTTCTCTTGATTAGACTGGCTAGAGGCTTGTCGGTTTTGTTGATTTTTTCAAAGAACCAGCTCCTAGTTTTGTTGATCTTTTGGATTGTTTGTTTAGTCTCTATGTCATTTAGTTCTGCTCTGATCTTGATGATTTCATTCCTTCTTCTTGCCCTAGGCTTTGTTTGTTGTTGTTTTTCTAGTTCTTGTAGCATTATGGTTAGGTTTTTTATTTGACATTCTTCTATCCTTTTCAGATATGCCTGTATTGTTATGAACTTCCCTCTCAGGACTGCTTTTGCTGTGTCCCACATGTTTTGGGTTGTTGTGTGCTCATTATCATTAGTTTCTAGAAATTTCTTGATTTCTTCTTTGATGTCATTGTTAACCCATTCATTATTTAATAGCATGTTATTCAATCTCCATGAGTTTGGGTGTCTTTGATTTTTTTCTCTGAGGTTGATTTCTAGTTTCAAGGCATTGTGATCTGAAAAGATGCTTGATATGATTTCAATTTTCTTGAATTTGTTGAGGCTTGTTTTGTGACCTATCATGTGGTCTATCTTTGAAAATGTCCCATGTGCACTTGAAAAGAATGTATATTTTGCTTCTTTGGGGTGAAAAGTTCTATATATATATCAGTTAGATCCATGTGGTTTAGTGTGTTGTTCAATGTCTGTATATCCTTGGTGTTTCTTTGCTTTGAAGATCTGTCTATTGTTGATAATGGAGTGTTGAAGTCCCCTACTATGAGTGTGTTGTTGTTGATATCCTTTTTGTGGTCTTCTAGTATTTGCTTTATGTATTTGGGTGCTCCTATGTTTGGTGCATATATGTTTATCAAAGTCATATCTTCTGGATGGATTGTTCCTTTAAGTATTAAGAAATCTCCTTCTTTGTCTCTTATTATTGCCCTTGTTTTGAAATCCATTTTGTCTGATATCAGGACTGCTACCCCGGCTTTTTTTTCCGGTCCGTTTGCTTGGAATATTTTTTTACACCCCTTTACTTTTAGTCTGTGTAAATCTTTTGTTTTGAGGTGTGTTTCTTGTAGACAACAAATATGTGGGTCCTGTTCTCTTATCCATTCCATTACCTTATGTCTTTTAATGGGAGCATTTAATCCATTTACATTTAAGGTTATTATTGATGTGTATTTATCATTTCCCTTTGTACCTCTGTTCCTCTCCTCTCTTGTTCTTTTCTTCTTTTTTCTTAGAACACTCCCTTTAGCATGTCTTGCAATGCTGGTTTGGTGGAGATGTATTCTTTCAGTCTTCCTTTGTCTGAGAAACTCCTTATTTCACCTTCTATTTTGAATGAGAGCCTTGCTGGGTAGAGTATTCTTGGTTGTAGGCCTTTGTTTTTCATTGCTTGAAATATTTTTGACCATTCCTTTCTGGCTTGTAATGTTTCTGTTGAGAAATCAGTTGATAGCCTTATCGGAACTCCCTTGTACGTTATTTGCTCTTTTTCTCTTGCTACTTTTAGGATTCTCTCTTTGTCTTGGAATGTTGCCATTTTAACTATGATGTGCCTTGGAGTGGGTTTTTGGGGGTTCCTCTTCATTGAAACTCTCTGTGCTTCTTGAACTTGTATAACTTTTTCCTTCGTCAGGTTTGGAAAATTTTCTGTCACTATTTCTCCTATCAGTTTTTTAATTCCATGCTCCTTTTCTTCTCCCTCTCTAATTCCAATGATCCTGATATTATTTCTTCTCATGCTATCCTGTAATTCCCTTACATCTTGTTCATATTTTTTTAATCTTTTTTCATCTTGCTGTATTGTCTGGGAGTTTTTCTCTACATTATCTTCTAACTCACTAATCCGATCCTCTGCTTCGTTTAGTCTGCTTTTGACTGATTCTACTGTGTTTTTCAGTTCAGAGATTGAATCCTTCAATTCTTCCTGGTTCTTGTTAACAGTTTCTATGTCTTTTTTTATGCTAGTGTAGTTCTCTACAAGTTCCCTGTAATTTTCTTGGAGCTGCTGGTAACTTCCTTGGAGGTTGTCATAGTTGTTTTTAAGGATGTCGAGTATATTGAGCTTCTTTACCACCATTGTTTTGAATTCCATGTCTGACATTTGGGCTATGTCTATTTCATCTATCTCTCTTTCTGAGGATTCCTCTTTTCTTTTCATTGAGGGGTTATTTTTGTGTCTTACCATGTTGGATTTTTTGTTTGTTTTTATTTATTTATTTGTTTTTTTTTTGGGGGGGATGGTCTTCTTTGACTTCCCTCCTTTGTGGTATGAGATTCTTTATGGGAGATCTGGGGGTTTCAGTGGTGCAGTCTCTTTGATATCCTGAGCCTGATGTTCTTGAGTTACCCTTTATGTCGTTTGTTTATGCTGTCTGGTTATATTTCAGATGTTCTTTTGTAGGATCTTCATTCTGGCTAGTTGGTTGGAAGTCACTCTGTCCACTTTGTTTTGAGTTCTTTTGTGGAGATGCTGTTAAAAACATAAACACACAGCCCAGGCAGGAGACCCACACCCTCAAAAAATATCCCCCACCCTCTATCCCACTATCGTCTGCCAACGAGCCCATGTTAATATAAATGTAAAGAGATTAGAGCTTTTATACTATAAGAAGAATAGATAAGAGTTGTTTTTAGGGAGGAAAAATATAATTTTTGATAGAGGGGGTGATAGATTAATAATAGTTGAGACTATGAAAGCCAGTAGGTAATATTTACATCGTATGTTAATAAAAATAGAAGAAAAGGATGGAATAATGCATAATATAGTAAGAAAGTGGGATTGTATTGTATTGGGTTTATATAGTAATTATATTCTATTATTTAGAGTGATAGGGGGGCTAAACTAGACCCACAAACAAATAAACAATGATTGAAGAGAAAGGATGAGAAGGAGAGGTTATATGCAACACGTTTGAGATAAAGTTTGTTTTTCTTTTGGAAGGGAAAAAAAAACCAACAAAAAAAGAAGAAAGAAAAGAAGAAAGAAATAGAGAAAAGAAAGAAGAAAGAAAGAAGCAATAAAGAAAAAAGAAGAAAAAAAATTTAAAAAAAAATCCCAAGGAAAAAGAAGAAAGAAAGAAAGAAAGAAAAGAAAGAATAAAGAAGAAAGAAAGAAAGAAAGAAAGAATGAAGAGAGAAAACAGTGAAAGAAAAAAAAGGGATGTTTTTACTCCGTTTTAGCCTTGGTGTGTCGCCTTCTTTTTCTGTGTCCGCAGCTGGTCTAGTGTAGCGTTTCAGAGGTTCTTGTTCCTTGCAGCACTGGTGTGCACCCGCAGTTGCCGCAATGGTGTGTGCCCCAGGTTGCTGGCACTGCGCATTCCCTTGCTGCCTGCTGGAGCCAGCTGAGGTGTCCTTGTGTGCGCATCCCTGCACGCGCAGGCGGCCTGATAGCTTGCCCCGGGATTGGCACCTATTGTCCCCGGGCTGAGGTGTTTTCGCGTTCGCGTGCCTGTGCCCTTAGTCCCGCTGAGCTGAGCTCCCGGAGTTGGTCTCTCGCCTCTTAGGGCGGGGCCCCGGACACTTGTGCTCAGTGGAAGTGAGCTTCTGTGAGTCGCTGCCGCCCGCTGTTCCCGTGCTGCAACCGCCTGCCTTCCCCCACCCGTCTGGGCGGGCACGAACAGAGCCTGCGCTAGTGGTCTGCTTTCCGGCCTGGGGCCCAACACCCATGGGAGCTGTCTAGGGGTATCTGCGCACGGTCCTCTGCCTGTTCAGTGGGCCCTCCCTGTGCCTGTTGGGGCACTGATCTTATGTCCGTTGGGGAGTGTCCGAGGGATGCCTGGACTCACGGCCCCGCGCACCTGGGCCAGTGAATGAGAGCACTTCCCTATGCGCGCCCCCGGGACCCAGGGGTAGGGTTGGGGAGTGGATGAGCGCGCCTCTGCGCCTGGGCTCCTCCAGAACGGCCTACCACCCCCAAACTTTCCTCCCCTCTCCACCGTCCACTAGAGAAAAATATAAAGGAGAGTTATGTTCTCACTTGTCCGGCAGCACGCTGTCTCCTGTCCTTCAGCGCCAAAGCCACTTGGTCGAGTCCCGTCTCTGTCAGCGGGCAGAGATCCGCTCTCCTCCCGACTCCTCTCCGGGGCAGCCTGTGGTCACCAAAAAGCTTTTGTGTGCTTCCCGCCGCAGCTCGGGCAGCCGCCCCAGTCAGGAATCCTGTTTCGTCCCCTTTTCCTCCGCTATCCTCACTAAACAGGTTGTTCCCAGATGGATTTTCTCTAATCCAGCAGTGCCTTGGCTCGACTCCTGCCAGTGTCCAGCTGCTCACTGAGATGTTCTGTCTGCAATTAGCCCAAACTGCAGACGGGTCTCGGGAGCCTAAAACCGCAGCCTCTCCTCACTCCTCCATCTTACCTCCCTCTTCATATTATTTAAAGTTATTACATCATCCAACAGGTTTTCAACACATTTTTACTTTTCATCAAAATTTCCATAAATATAAATTCTCAAGATGTTCTGTTCAACCCAACTTACCCCATGTCTTTCATTTCACTTAAAATGTGTATATATCCTCTTCGGTATCTCTTACTTTTGGATGCCCAGTGTAATGAATTCAAGTGGCTTGATATATATGTAATTAGTATCACAGGAGGTGGGAAAACAAGAATAAGAAAAAAAAAATCCACAGAAATATTGTCCAAATTTACCCAAATGTGATGAACAAAATAAACTGATAGCCATAAAGTGCTTAATTAATCCCAAGATACTTGAAGAAAATTACATTAAGATATACATCATCAAATTTCTCAAAACCAGGAATAAAGAGAAAAACTTAAAAGCAGTTGAGAAAAAGAAGGGTTATGTGTAGGGAGAACAAAAAATAAATAAATAAATAACAGGAGCTTAGTTGTTGGGGGAAAATGCAATTGAGAAGACAGTAGAGGAACAATTTTAAAGTTGAAATAAAAAGTAGTGTCAATCTTGAATATATACTCAGCAAAATGCCTTAAAGAGAAAGTAAAATTCAGACTTTTTTTCCATGCTTCTCTTCAAGATAAAGATGGCTAACATGCACAGATCTAGCTAATAAAATATATAAGTTGGAGTGTGCGCTCTCCTTCCAAGTGACCAGCTGAGTTGTCAGGTGGCTTTTATGCTTGTGCCCTTCCCCCTTTCCTGACTGGAACACTGACGTGGTGCCTGGAAGTAGAATAGCCATTGCATGTCTAGGCAGCGGGGCAGGGAGTGCCTGGTGGCATCATAGTGTGTATGACTGTATTCTTTGAATTTTATCATTTAAGTAAGACACTTCATTCATTTAAGCACCAACATAATATAATTCTTGACCAAGTTGCCACTTTTTTTCAGAATAACTCATACAAAACTGATTTTTTTCAAATAGTATACCTAATGGTTAAAACCATGCCCTCATAGGTAAAGTATTTTAAGTTTCATAGGTAATTGAATGTATAGATGTATGCATATTTCTTAGGTTAGAAATTTTAGCTGTCAATGGAGTGGAAACAAGAATAGAACTCAAGCAAAACCATATTGTTTTTATAATCATGTTATCGCATTTCTGGGATTTTTTTTCCTTTTATATAGAAGAAAAGAACAGAAAATATTTATACTGAATCTTCTTTCAAAGAAAGCAAAAAATAGTAATAGGATGTTGAGAAGCCTTGTCAGTAACTATAATATATAAATCTTTATGACAAGTTTCCTCTTGACAAAGGAAATACCAAATGCATAGTGGCTTTGTGCAATTCCTTAACCCCTGCTGGAGTCTTTCTAAATTCAAACAAAATTAGCATTTGTTTGGAATCACTGATGTCTGTGCAAGACATTGTGCTAGATACTATAGAGGAAATAAAAATAAATAAGTCTTAATCTACTCTATCACATTACTTATAATCTAAACTGAAAATACAAGATAAAGCAAAATGATATTATTTGGTAAGATATTTGAGCATAGTTTTCAAATGCAATCATTAAAAATGCTACTCATAATCTAATATTTGTCTTATATTTAGTAGATTGTCAAATAAGTATTTATAGATCAAATAATAAAGGTGGAAACAAATTGCTTTGGGAAGTCTAGAAGATAAGGAATTACCAATATTTGGACATCTTAACTGAGTTCAGATAAGCATGATATTGAAACTTAGAGATTTTTGTGGGGAGTGCTGAAAAACTGGATAAAGGGCATTTTAGATATAAGAAAAGTGGGAAAGGTGTTAAAGTTGAATTGTTTATCTTAAGAATACCAAATAGTCTCTGGGGCTAGAGATCAAAATGTACAAGGAGATGAGGATTTAATGATAGGCTGAAGCAGGTTCACATAGGGCCATGACTCTCCTGCAAGGAGTTTAGATAGTATTCTCTAGGCAGTGGGGAAGTCATTCAAAATTTTTAAATTAAAAAAAGGTGACCTGATCCTGCTTGGGTTTATTTTTTAAAATGAATTTGAAATTCTATCTTAACCTTACTCACCTGAAGAAATATAACCTGGGCCAAGGTGAAGGTTGTTTGGAGACACTGGAACAAGTGCATGGAGACTGATCATCTAGGAGATCACTGCAATTGTCTATACAAGCATTGTTGAAAATGTAATTGAAAAAATTTTTTTTAATTGGAGAAAGTTGTTGAGGACTTGATTGAAGGTTCTATAATCAAAATAACAAACAAAAGGTGAACATGTTAAACAGTAAGACTACACGCAGATCCTAAAACTCTGGCAAACAGTTGGATGGGTGATAAGAGTGGAAGGATGACACTGAAGATGGGACATAGCCTGAGTTATTGGAAAAGTGAGAAGATAGGCCTTAACTAACCTAAAGGATAAAAAGGAAAATAGGAATGTAGAATTAATAACAAAATAAGACTCTTACCTATGCTGTCTATAAGAGACTCACTTCAGATCGCAAGACACAGACTGAAAACAAAGGAATGGAAAAAGATATTTCATGAAAATGGAAACAAACAAATGGCTGGGGCAGGAATACTTACTAGACAAAATAGACTTTAAAACAAGGCTATATAGCAAGAGTCAAAGAAGGATCCAACAATTCCACTCTGCTTATTTATCAGAAAAATCCAAAACACTAAATTGAAAAGACACGTACATTCGTATATTTATTGCAGAATTATTTACAATAGCTAAGACATGGAAGCAACCTAAGTGTCCATCAATAGATGAATGAATAAAAATAAGTGGTGCATACATGCAATGGAATACGACTCATCCATAAAATCTTGCCATCTGTAACAACATGGATGGACACAGAAGGCATTGCACTGAATGCAATAAGTCAGACAAAGAAAGACAAATACCTGTGAGTTGACTTATATGGAGAAAATAAAAAAATAAGATAGCAGAGTAAATGAACAAGCAGAATAGAATCAGACTCATATATACAGAGAACAGACTCATGGTTGCCAGAGGGGAGAGGAGTTGAGAAATGGTGAAAAGGATGAAGAGACTAAGAATTATGAATTGGTAGTCACAGAACAGCATTAGGGATGTAAAGTACAGCACAGGGAACACAGTCAATAAGAGTCTAATTACTATGTATGGTGTCAGATACATACTAGACTTATCAGGGTGATTTCTCACTATATTATTTAATATCTAATCACTGGATTTTACACCTGAAACTAATTTTGAAAAATTTAAAATTATTTAAAGTTAAAAAGAAACAAAAAAAAACATAAGTAGTCATGATCAGACAACTTGTGAATCTCAGTACCAGAATTCAAATGCTGGCAAGTGTGCCTGCAGTGCACTCATAGCTGCTTAATTGCTACTTCATTGTGTAAACATGATTCCTTGGTATCCCCAATTACTACAAACAAAATGATGACCAACTTTTCTGTGAGACCGGCAATCCTAAATTTTCGCTATGGCTTGATGTCCAGCAGAGAGCTTTAATAACTGACGATTAGAGAGACAATTGTAACTATACTTGGAGTCAGTGACTAGAACTCATTTTGAGTGGCGACCTTCCTTCCCATTCTGCAAACACTCTAAAACAATCACAGAGTAAGAGACTGGAACTTTGCTCAGTAGTAAACATTGATGTTTCACCTCATCAGCAGACCTCCTTTCCTTGATTTCCCTTTTTGGCTGTATTTTAAGTATTAGTTGCCAGATCTGTACTGATGTCCCTAAAGAGACAAGGGAGACTTATTTTGTCTCTTATAGAGCCTGATGGTCTACTAACCTATTACCCTGCCTTTGAGGATCCTCCTGCACAATAACTGCTTGATATCTCTTTGTTAAAAGTGATACTTTTCCTACCATTTAAGTGGCAAGTGGTTGATATTTTATTTTTACTTTTCATAAAACCATAAAGAAGAAAAGTTAATACACATAATAACTCCCTAACAGAGCTCTGTTACTTTAGCCACTAAAATAACAGCAGTTGTCACTATCTTTTCTTTTATTCAAAGATAATTTGTTTATTTTATTTCTTCATTAATGTAAACTTCATGAGAGCAAGGACTTACTCTATCTTCTTTAAGATACTAGAGAGTGGACAATACATCGTTAGAGCTCAATAAATGCTTGTTTAATGAATGCATATCTGAAAAGCAATGGATGTACCACAAATTAGAGTAGTTCCACATTCTGGAAAGGTGGTTAAAATTTAGAGAAAAAGCCTGTTCTCTTATTTATTTCTAGTCTACAGATTTTTATTAATTTCTTACTTTATACTACTCACTATGTTAGGTACTGGATTTGAGGTGAAAAATAAAGTGGATATAATACCTGTCCTTAGGAGCTAAATAGAGCACAAACCAGTTTATTCTGTAAACCACAGTTGTACTAAATGATTAGGATTTTGGTGAAAACTTTAGTGGCTAATACATCAATACTTTTAGGTAACATTTGACCATGTGACAATAATCCACATGTACTGGGTGAATGCAATGGATTGGCCACTGTGTTAAGACTTAAAATGTATTAAATTTTAATCTTGAATGTACTCTGAGATAATAGGCATTAGTATCCCCATTTTTCCAAAGGAAAAAAAGAAAAAAAAAAAAAACAATTTGAAGTTCATAGAATAAGTGACTTGCTTATTATCCATGCATATCAATTATTTGAATGATGAACGATAAAGAGAGATGGATGAAAGGATAAATACTCATATGTGTTCACTGTACAAGTCTTTCAACTTTTCTATAGTTTGAGTATTTTCATAATAAAATGTTAGAAAAGTAATATAAATTTTTCCTATGTCCTCTAATATTGGAATTCTTGCATAAATTCTGTATCATAGAGTCCTCTTGACTCTTCCAGCCCAAATTAACCCATCTTCTAGGCAAGAATTAACCCCATTCACTCCTATAGGAAATTACAATAAGGAACAGAGATTACTTGGATCATTATCTCTTTATATATGTATCACTTAAATATTTTATCTAAATTACAAATCAATGTTGTTGTGTTTTTAATTACTTATATGCTTGTTACTATTGTGACTATTTAACACTCAGCTGTATAATACAGTTAGATATATTAATGACTATGGGCCTACACATATGCTTTGTGAAGGCAGGGCTTATTTGTATTCATTTTACATCTCTTTCCAACATTAAGAGCCTATTATTTCACAATTTTTTTTTCTTCACAAATATGCTGTTCCGTTCAGTATTCCTAATCAACTGTGGCCCTTTCTGAAAATGTAGAAAAAGGATTCAGGAGTTTTGTCTTAAAAAAAAAAATAAAATAGTATTTTTAATTATTATTAAATGATGAAGGGGGTTATAAAGTACAAACATCCAGGTATAAAATAAATGTCATAGGAATACAATGTATAGTGACTTTAGTTAAAAATATTCTATTGTATATTTGAAATTTTCTAATAGAATAAATCTTAAAAGTTTTCATCACATGAAAAAACTATAACTATGTATGATGATGAATGTTGACTAGATTTAGAAGTGATAATCATTTTGCAATGTATACAAATATCAAATCATTATGTTGGACACCTGAACTAATATAATGTTATACATCAGTTATATCTACATTAAAAAAGGAAAAATTAACAATATATTCAACTGATCTTTACTATATGAGTTGAAATCCAATGATCTTTGACATGAACTTATATCAATAAAAGAATAGCTGCTCAAAACAGAGGGTCTGTGGAAAATATATAGTTAAGAAAATTTGTATCAGTGATGGACATAAGTTTGAAATGAATTTAAAGGGGCCAGGGTAGAAAAAAACACTGTAATTTAAATTCTATTGCCAGAATTGTTGATCATTGTTTGGATTATATACACTAGTGTTCCATGAGACAAATAATGGATGCTCATATATATTGTGTTGATGTCTTTTTATGAGTTCTTCATGGAAGTACTTTACTAACACTTTCCAAAATACCTGGCTGTTTTAAATAATCATTTGGAATAGCATCTCTTCAAAGTACCAGTTTTCATAAGATCCTGAGGACCTTATTACAGAGACACCAGTAGAAGCATCCTCTGGGTTGTTGATGAGTATACTCATAGTCATTGGTGAGATACCTTTAACTTCAGCAGTGATGGGTTTGGGACATAATTTATAAATGGTTACCACTTATGAATTTGAATATTTAGGTAACTGCAATTAGCATAATGATAATATAAAGGAACTTCTAATAATCTATGATTACAAATTTAAGTAACAGTAAGTAAAGGCAGGTGAGAGAGAATAGAACTTAACCCTGTGAAGTGATAAAGCCAAAATGTATCTTAAACATCTATGTATTCTTTTCATTAAGTATCATGTTCAGATACAAAAAGCATAGGACATGGACTTGGATGTCAATGGGAATGTGCCTCAGAAGGAAATAGTCATTCCCATGGACATAAAAAAAGCTATGGTCATGTTTCCACAGTCAAGAACTTCCTGTTCAACCCACCTACAAGTTTCATAGAAAATATCAACTTTCCCTAAGCTAGAGGCTTATAGATGTTTTTAGAAGCTATTTTCAAAGTAGATAAATGGAAAACTGCTATTGCCTTACACCTCTGTACCTGAGGTGTGGTCTATAAAAAAGCATATCTGTTCTAGAGTGTAACCCTGAATTGAACTTAGAAGTTGAGTACCCACTACTTCTGAGAGATGACACTATGATCAGAAAGAGTTCATGATAGAAAGAAAAGAACAAAGAGAAAAACATTGGAACAAATACATTTTAAGTAGTCAGGCAGTAAAAATAGTTAAATGGCTTTATTTTATTTTAGTAAATTATATTTTATTGATTACAATATTACAGTTGTCCCAATTTTTCCATTTTGCTCCCCTCCACCCAGCATGCCCCTCTCCCAGGCAATCCCCACACCATTGTTCATGTGTATAAATTCTTTGGTTACTTTACATCCCCACAGCTATTCTAAAACTACCTCTTTGTTCTTCTTAATCCCCTCACCACATCACCCACTCCTCCACAACCTCCTCCTATCTGGCAGCCATCAAAATGCTCTCCATATAAATGATCCTGGGTCTGTCCTTCTTGTTTGCTTAGTTTGTTTTTTAGATTCAATTGTTGATAGATATGTATTTATTGTCATTTTATTGTTCATAGTTTTCATCTTCTTTTTCTTAAATAAGTATCTTTAACATTTCATATAATAATGATTTGGGGATGATGAACTCCTTTAATTTTTTTCTTGTCTAGGAAGCTCTTTATCTGTTCTTTAATTCTAACTGATACCTTTGCTGGGTAGAGAAATCTTCGCTGTAGGTACCCGCTTTTCATGACTTTGAATATTTCTTGCTCATTCCTTCTAGCCTGCAAGGTTTCTTTTGAGAAATTATCTGGCAGTCTTATGAGAACTTACGTGTAGATAACTAACTGCTTTTCTCTTGCTGCTTTAAAGATTTTCTCATTATCTTTAACTTTTGGTATTTTAATTATTATATTGTGTGTCTCAGAGTGGGCCTCTTTGCATCCATCTTGTTTGGGACTCTGTGCTTTCTGGAGGTGCATATCTATTTTTTTTCACCAAATTAGGGAACTTTTCTTTCTTTATTTTATCAAATAAATTTCTAATTTCTTACCTTTTCTCTGCTTTTTCTGGAATACCTATGATGTGAATTTTGGAATGCTTGAAGTTGTCCCAAAAGGTGCTTACACTATCTTCATTTTTTATTTTTATTATATTTTTCTTTTTGTTGTTCAAACTGGTTGTTTTTTGCTTCCTGATGTTCCAAATCATCTATTTGATTATCGGCTTCATTCACTCTACTGTTGTTTCACAATAAGTTGTTCTTTATTTCAATTAGTGTATCCTTCATTTCTGACTGGGTATTTTTTATGCTTTTGAGGTCCTCACTAGGTTCCTCTTATAGGTGAGGTCAAATGGTATTTGTCTTCTGCAGCTTGGCTTATTTCACTTAGCATAATACTCTCCAGCCATTCATGCTGTCGTGAAGAGCTGGACTTTCTTCTTTCTGACAATTTTTTTTAAATCAGATAGTTTGGAATTTTTCTATTGAATTGTATGAGTCTTTTACATATACACCAGAATAAACTTAATATGGATAAAAGACTTAAATGTAAGCTGTGACACTGTGAAAGTCCTAGAGGAAAACACAAGCAGTAAAATTTCAGATATCCCATGCAGCAAAAATTTTACCATTATATACCCTAGAGCAAGAGAAACAATAAATAAATGGGACTACTGTACATCAAATTAAAAAGCTTTTGGTCAGCTATAGAAAACATCAGCAAAATGAAAAGGGAACCAATCGTATTGGAAAACATATCTGTCAATGATACCTCAGACAAGGGTTTGATCTCCAAAATATATAAAACTCATATGCCTCAACAACAAAAAGACAAACAACCCAATTAAAACATGGGCAAAGATCTAAACAGACACTTCTCCATAGAGGACATATAGAGGGTCCATAGACATATGAAAGGATGCTCAACATCACTAGCCATCAGAGAGATGCAAATTAAAACCACAATGTGATACCACCTCACACCTGTCAGAAGGGCCATCATCACAAATCAACAAACAACAAGTGCTGGCAAGGATGTGGAGAAAAGGGAACCCTAGTGCATTGCTGGTAGGAATGCAGACTGGTGCAACCACTGTGGAAAACAGTAAGGAATTTCCTCAAAAAACTAAAAATAGAACTACTTTTTGATCCAGCAGTTTCAGTGGTGGGATTATGCCCAAAGAGTCCTGAAACACCAATTTAAAAGAGCCTATGCACCCCTATGTTCATAGAAGCATTATTCAACAGCCAAGTGCTGGAAGCAGCCAAAGTACTCATCAGTAAATGAGCAGATCAGAAAGCTGTGGTACATTTACACAATGGAATACTACACAGCAGAAAGAAAAAAGGAACTCCTACCTTTTGGGGCAGCATGGATGGAACTGGAGAATATTATGCTAAGTGAAATAAACCAGGTGACAAAAGACAAATACCATATTATTTCACCTATAAGAAGAACCTAATGAACAAAACAAACAAATGAGCAAAATAGCACCAGATGCACGGAAACAAAGAACAGACTGATAGTGATCAGACAGGTGTGAGGAGGGGGAGAAGGGGGCAAAGAATGGGAGAGGTCTAATCAAAGAACATGTATAAATGACCCATGGACATAGACAGCAGGTTGGAAATTGACTGTGGGAGCAGGGAGGTGGGAGGGACAGTGGATAGTAATGAGGGAAAGATTGGGACAACTGTACTAGAACAACAATTAAAAAAATTATTATCATTCATTAAGTCATTGAAGAATATATTGTTAATGGGCTTCGAGAACAGTTAGACCAGGGTTGGGATCATCTCACTATTAGTAACTCAAATAGTTCTTGCTATTATAATGAAAAAAGAAAAAGAAAAGCTGTCAAGAATATCCGGGGGGAAAAAAAAGAATTAACAAAAGGCACAGATGTGGAGAAAAAAAGAACCCTGGTGCACTGTTGGTTGAATAGTTATCTGGTATAGCCTCTATGAAAAACAGATGAAGTTTCTTTAAAAAATTAAAAATAGAACTACCATATGATCCAGTAACTATATATATTATACACATTGAATATATATTCAGCAAATATATATATATATACACATATTACACATATTGACTATATATTCAGCAACTATATATATAGTATACATATTGAATATATATTCAAAGGAAATAAATCACTATATCAAAGAGATATCTGCACTCCCATATTCACTGCAGCATTATGCACAATAGCCAAGACATAAAGATACCTAAATGTCCACTGATATAGAGGAATGGATGAAGAAACTGTGAGATATATGTACAATGGAATGTTATTTAGCCATTAAGCCATAAAAATAGAAAATCCAGCCATTTTTGACAACATGGATGGACCTGAATCACATTATACTAAGCAAAATAAGTCAAATTGAGAAAGACAAATACTATGATCTCACTTATATGTGGAATCTAAAAACATTGGCTCAGAATCAGAGAGTAGAGTGGTGGTTGCCAGGGAATGAAGGGTGGAGGATATGGGGGGAGATGTTGGTCAGAGGATATAGACTTTCCTTTATATGATGAATAAATTCTAGGGATCTAAGGTACATCATGAAGGCTATAGTTAACAATACTTACTATATTGTATCCTTGAAAGATGCTGTGAGAACAGGGCTTTGATATTCTCATCATAAAAATAACAAATAACACAGTGGCATTTATGTGAGGCGAAAATTGTGTTACCTTATTGTGGTAAACATTTTGCAATATATACATGCATCAAATCACATTGTACACATTGAACTTATGCATTATTATATGTCAATTATATCTCAATAAAGTGGGGAAAAAAATAAAAGAGTCATTAGTAAAACAAATCACCAGGGGCAAACTTGCCCAGAAAGTTGATATAAATATCTACCTTCACATTCGATGTGTACACTTGAATGTCTAATAGGCTTCTCATCTCAGAATTAACATGCCTAATAGAGAGCTCCTGATAACCTGTTCTTTTAGCATTTCTATCTCCTTAAATAGTACCACCATCCATCCAGCTGGTCAGACCCAATACAGACTCATCATTGACTCTCTGTTTATATTTCAAATACTTCAAATTCATCAATGAAATTCTTTTCGCACTACATTGAAAATGTCTAATTAACATGTCTCACCATTCTCTGCTACCTATCTGGTATACGGCACTAGCATCTCACACTTAGACCACCCAGACCACAGACATTGCAGCTTCCTGTTTCCATATATGTCTTCCAATAACAGTTTGAGTATCTTTTTAGAAAAAGAAAATCAGATAGTGGGACACCACTGCTCAAAACCTAGCAATGGTTTTCCATTTTACTCAGAATAAAATCTGAACCTGTGAAAGCCTAACTGATATACACAGAGAGCCCCTAACCTAGTTCACTGCCTCCAGTTATCCTTCCCATTCACTGGGCTCTGGCTACACCTGATATTCTTGGAATATATGCTCCCAGCTCACAGGCTTTTGCACTTATTCTTCCCTGTGTCTAGAACAATTTTTTTCCCCCAGCTATATGAACACCTGACTCAATGTTTTCCTGCAAGGTTCTGTTCAAATGTCAACCCCTAAGACAATCCTTCCTAATTACACAATAGTATCCTTGTCATTTTCAATCCCCTTACATTATTTTAGTTGTCTTCACAACACATTACAATTGATACCATATTTAATATTTATTTGTTTTCTTAATATTTATCTTCCCCAGTAAAATAGAAATTAAACTTTCTGAGGGCAGGGACATTATTATTTTTTATTTAGTGCAATGGCCTTATGCCTAGTTAAGTCCCTGGCCCATAATAGATGGAAAACAAATATTTACTCAATGAATGAATAACTGATTGGTCAATTCGAGTACCTTAAAATCATTAAAACATTAAAATGTGGTTTAGTGAAATGATAGTAGTGATTGTTTTTAAAAATCTAAAACTCCATGACTAATCATCTCTACTAGTTAGGATTTGTTTTCTTATAGTTCTAAAATTATCTAACCATGAACCATTGCATTGACTTGTGAAGATAAATTCATAAAATAAACTGTTCTTTTTCACTATACCTCACCTTTTCCCTTGAGAGGTTAAATGGGAAGTAATTAATGGAAGCAATTTTAAGAGGGAAGCAGGAAAGTAAAGGGCTGCATTTTCAGTCTATGTATTACAAAAGTAAGTGTACAGTGTTAGGTATTTATAAGTTTCCTGTGATAATTAGTGAGTTAATATTTTAAGGTTCCTAATCTTTACAAATCTTTTAATTTTCAGATGGTTTTGTGAATGTTTATGATTTTTAGTAGGGCCATTAACTGTCAATATAAGCATTATTTTGCTTTTGATCAAGAAAATATTAAAAATGTCTTTCTATATAGGATATATAAATCCACAGGATATTCCCATAGGTTTTGTAATTAGATTTCCAAACTTGGATGACCTATCTCC
The DNA here is from genome assembly GCF_987537825.1 of Furipterus horrens. NCBI lineage: Eukaryota > Metazoa > Chordata > Mammalia > Chiroptera > Furipteridae > Furipterus > Furipterus horrens. The sequence goes on from NW_028327176.1 coordinate 34,011,232, forward strand.
TGAAAAGCAATGTTGTAAAAGGAGTGATGAGAACAAAAAATAATCCCACAAATCACACAAGTCTGCACCTTGATTTCATGTCAAAGCAAGTAAGAGCACACAGAGGGAGCAAGATAATGCAATATGATAGATAAGAGATTAGAAAGTGTCCTCACTCACTTATGATTTTAGTCTCTTCTCTCAAGAGGCAAAGAGAAAAATATCATCTCTTTATCTTCAGTTCAATAAAGCAAACCCTGAATGATGTCACCATGAATGAAAATGATTTCACAGAAGTCATTATAAGATGCATGGAAGAATATCCCAAGAGAAAAGAAAGATTGGAAGATTGCTTTATTGAATCACAGAACATGCATATAAATATTCTACACAAGCATATTCCCATGTGAGTTATAGAATATAATTTAGGATTTACAACTCTTTCATCAGAGCAGCAGGTTTGTGATCTTGGGAAGTAATTTACCTCAAAGGCTGAAAAGTCACAGCCCATGTTTTTAGACAACTAAGAATGGCCTTCACGTATCTTCATTTTCTCATTTTAGATTTTAAGCCTATTGAATAAATGTCCAATAAGTTTAAAATATTGTGATATGACCATATATAATTTATTTGACAGGAACTGACTAATAAAATAATCTTTAATAGAGATGTAACTTCTTTTGGCACTTTATTAGTGATTACTGAAATCTAATAGATGTTTTACAGCTCAAGCAATTTTTTTGGGAAATGTACATAACATATGAGAAAAATATGTATGAAATAGAAAAAAGTGCAAAAATAATATAATCACAAATTACAGTATATGTTTATGTTAGGGGAGTTCTTTAAGAGAAACGGTTTTATTTTTAAAGAAAACTCAAACAACAGTTAAAAAATTTAAATTGACTAAATCTTCTAAAGGAATTGATTCTAAATATCTGCAGGTAGTTTAAAAAAGGAAAAGACAAAAGTCTTCTCTCATACTAAGAAACGTTCTGAAGTGGTCTATCATTATTAATTAACTTAGAATCCATTGTCAAAACATTAGTCACATGTTTGCTATTAACGTCAGCTTCATCAGTGCTTTCATGTGGAAATTTCAGATTTCTGCCCTATACTGCATTCCAAGACAATACTCTGAGAAAGGGGTGGGGGAGTGGGTAATGACATGTCTAATCATTCTTTAATTACAATTTAAAATAAATGACACTCAAACAGAAAATGTGAAGAGGAATAGATTAAAATAGAGCTATTGCTCACACAAGTTAGACAGTTTTTTCCTCTATTTCAAAGTCAACCCACAGCAGATAGGAAAGAACTCAATTAGTTGGATAAATGAAATATTTACTTAGAAAGTTATCTAAGATTTAGTGGCCATGTTATTAATATGCATAAGCCTTTTGTATAATGCATTAGTTCCCCTTTATTCATGGTTTCACTTTCCACAATTGCAGTTACCCATGGTGACCTGTGGTTCCAAAATATTAAATGGAAAATTTCAGAAATAAACAATTCATAAGTTTTAAATCATGTGTCTTTCTGAGTAGCATGATGAAATTTCATACTGTCCTGCTCTGTTCTTCCCGGGAAACAAATCATCGCTCTGTCCAGTGTATAAAGCTGTATTTGATACCCATTAGTCTCCCACTAGCTGTCATGGTTATCAGATCGACCACTGCAGTATTGTAGTGCTTATGTCCAAACAACCCTTATTTCACTTAATAATGGCTTCAAAGGGCAAGAGTAGTAATGCTAGCAATTCAGGTATGGCAAACAGAAGCCACAAAGTGCTTCCTTTAAGGGAACAGGTGAGTATAGTATGATAAAATATTGAGCAAGAGTACACTCACATAATTTTAATTACAGCATATTGTTATAATTGTTCTATTTTATTACTAGTTATAATTACTCTCATAATTACTTTATCATAGGTATGTATGCATAGGAAGAACATAGTATATACAGGGGTCAATTATATAGATAGTTTCAGCGATCCATTGGGTGGGTGACTTGGAATGTATCCCCCCAGGGATAGCATGAGACTATTGTAGATATGAGTAAAATAAAATTTAAAAAATTATTGTTCTGTTCATCTCTTCTCATTTATTCACAGTCATTATTTTATCTCCTTGTATCTTTAAAAGTATGTTTATATAACTGTGATTGCTTTTAACTATTCCAATATGTTAGTTAGGCAGATATAACGTGGTTTAATGGAAGGATCTACAAGTTTTAAGATTCAGATTTAAATTTTAACTATCTGATGTGTATAAGTTTTTTTTAAATTCATTTTGTTTCTATTTATTGTCACTCATTTTAAATTATGACTGTACCATTTATTTGGTATGTAATTTGGAACATGTACATTTTCTAGTCTCAGATTCCTCATTTGTATAATAGGGAAAATGACACCCATTTGAAATCACTGTTGTTAGATAATAAATGTAGAAATGTCCAGCATGATGTCAGAAGCATGAAAAGTAGAATAAATATTAGTAGCTTCAGAAAAAAATTATATGACAGCATTAAGAGGAATTCAAAACATTGGGCCAGAACCACTAACTTCCCAAGCTGCTAGAACGATTTTTAAGCATAGATGGACATGGAATCTCAGCAAGAAATCCCGAGTTACCTGAAAATATAAAGGGGTTATAAAACTGGAATAGAGAAGTAAATTTCTACTTGCTTTTTCAGAAGGAAAGACAATGGATTACATAAACTATTGATCTGTGAATATAGTATCTTTCAAAAGCAAAATTCTAGAGTGGATTAAATAGATGTTTTGTGAGCATTTATGAGACAAAGTAGATATGACCAAGACTTGCAAGTATTCACAGAACACATTTATTTCAGATGGGTTTCCTTTATCTGTGTTATAGATTACTAGACAAATACCATAAAGGTGTATGACCTCAGTTAAACATTTGACAAAGTATTTACTAACATAGTTGGAGATATTGACTTAGTGGATCAAATCAATGATATGGTAAGTTGGATTTTTAGCTTATTCCACAATCATACCAAACGAAGGTTAATTAATGGTTGCAAGTCCTCTAGTTTGTAGCCAATTGTTGCAGTTTGATTCTGCCATATTTAGCATTTTTAAATTCAGGGGTTCAAATAAAGAAATAGAAGTTCTTACTAGTAAATCCATTTTATTCAAAAGCTTTTGTGGGACACAAGACAGTAACTGCATGCCAAATAAATCATATCAATTCAATGGTGCATGCTGGGAGAGCATGAAATAAAAGGAAAAAGATTCAGAATAACCATGATAAGTTAAAATGATGGTTCTCAAATAACAAGATAAAAAGCAAGAGAAGTAAATGCAATGCTTCCATTGAAGTTTAAAATGTCATTTATATCACTTGTGTACTAAATAAAATATTTATGATTATTTGCTTGCAACTAGAACTTAGAAAATAAAATAATGGCAGGTTGTATAGTTAAACAAAAATATGTGAATGCAGTTTGTTCATGAAAAATAAAAGTATTTCTGAAAACAGTTCCCTTTTTCCACATTTATCATTGCATATATAACCCACTCCAATTACCCAAGAAACCTCTTTTGTCAGGATGCATCATTCTTGACCCTTTTTAAGTGCATTTATATTAGTAAAAAGTATCTGGTTTTCTTCTGTGTGATTTTTAGTTTTTTTTTATAATTTACATAATTGAAGCATAATCATTGGTACCCATAACAGTTAGATAGCTGAGTTAGAATACTAAAGGATGCCTCCATGTCATATATGAATACATGCTTAAAGTTTCAAATCAAGCTAAGAAAGTTACATAAAAATATTTTCTGTTTTTCAACATTGAAAAATACATCTTTATTATGACAAAATAAAAGTACAGTTAAAGCCATAGTTTTAACATGATTGAAAGTCAGAAGACTTACACAATGATTAAATTTATTTTTAATTCTATAAGTCTGGGTTTCTGCTGAATAGCTACTGATACTTGGATAAATAATAAAGACACATTATTCACCAATCATTACATAGTTATCCCATAAAATTTATTTTTCTTGCCTTTATTTCAGCAATCGCTACTTATATAGTAATATACAGGCTTCTCATTGATCTTTGTTATCCTGCCAGTATGATATGACAAGTTAAAATTTTATTGTGATTACATTTGAATGGTATACAATATGAATATAATTTTATAAAATAAATACATTAACTTAAAATTTAAAATATTAAAAATAACTTTGAGAAATAATTTTTCTTTAACAATATTCATAATTATTTAAGTAAAAAAGCAGAAAATGAATAATAGTTAAAATATTAAGTTGATTTTTAAAAATTAATTAAATATTATTAAATATCTTTATAGATTTTATATGGAAGAAATTTCAAACTTATCAATAACCTTCAAAATAAAATCTAGTATAGGTAGACCCCATATAAGACGGTTGTTAGGTTCCTAACAAATGCCATGTTATACAAATCCATGTTATACGAAACTAAGAACTAGTACAAAAAGGGGGGGTTAGGTCCCAAAATTTTTAAAAAATACTATTATATTTTTATAATTAAGAGAAATATCTTTATTAAAGCAATTTTCATCAAAAGTATTACATATTAATATGAATTAAGTAATGTTTTCTTTGTCATCACTACTAAGCTCCATTAACCAAATGCATTTTCTTTTTTATAAGATATCCTCATCCTCTGAACTTACTTCAGCATTATCTGAATTTCTATACTCTACATTGTGCAAAATAATCTGTTATTTTATATTGCTTTCAGCTGAGAGAACTTTATAAATTTTGTTATACGGTGCTCAGCACTTTTGAAGTTCTCTTAAACTTCGTGCTCCTTTCAGAGTGCAAGGATCTTCATTTAAGAAATATGACTCTAACTGTTCGGCTAAGTCTAGGTCTTTCTTTACACTTTTTAGAGTAAACTGTTTAACTTCTTTGTTTTCATCAGTACTATTGTCTCCTAAGTTACCTTGGCCATTCCAGATGTCATTTCCACCAAAATTGCTTCATCAGTTTCTTCTTCTGCCAGCAGTTCTTGGATATCTTCTACAGTCATATCGTCAAAACCTTCCCCTCCTAAAGACTTAGCAACTTCTACTCTTGCATCCATCCTGTTTCCTGCTGGCTCGATTAGATATTCAGTTTGAATTGACTCTGGTCATATATTTTTCCAAAAAGGATTTAATGTTGTCAGTTTTATTTCTTTGATGGATGAGTTTATTGGATTAATACAGTCCAAAATTTTATCACATTCAGTATTGTACAGGGATTTCCCTAATTTCATGTTATATGGGAGTTTTCCACAATTCTCTAATCATGTTAGAGTGAAACTGCGTTACAGAAACACTGTTATACGAGGGATACCTGTACAAAGAACATTCACGTCCTGTACACAGATTTGTCTATTGTTTCCATTTTACTACATTTAATTTAACATTTACTCTTTCACTTTCTTTCTTTTCTATACAAATATGGACACCCACACACAAATGCACACACACAAAGTTGTTCTAGACTGCTTATGAGTAAGCTAACTTTTACAACAAACCTGTGATAGAGAACACAATTATTCTCAGTTTACAAATGCAATAACCATGACATAAGGAAAATCAATAACTTGTCTAAGGTTACAGAGCCAGTAAGTTGTAGAACCAAAATTTAAAATTTAGTTCCAGAATCTGTAAATACACAGATAATTATAAATTCTTTAAGGGAAAATTCAGGGAGTAAATGAAAACAGGAAACATAAAATTTATTTATTAATTGAAAGTCACTCAGATAAATTTTTGAAGAGGCTACACATCCTTCTTGCATCAGTAACCCTATATGAAAAGTCAGAAAGGTGTCTTTAAAACATCATTTAACTATTTATCATTGAGTAGTTCTCCTTGATTAATATAACCCAGTAGCTGAGAAATATTACCTATTCTATAATATCAGGCTGGCCAAAATCATTAATGGTGCTTTATTGTCATTGATTGACTGTCTCAATGCTTCATCAGATAGTTTTGCATGAGTAATTGTAGGTCACTATTTGTAAAGTGGATAAATTTGCATACTGTACATTAATCAACAATCATTCCCACTTTGAGAAATAATGAAACAGATGGCAACAGCAATAGTACAAGTAAGTGAATTTTGCCTCTGAAGTCTGGGTGGGTACTCAATCAAGAAAATTAGTTTATTGTGGTAATGATTTATTTTAGTTCTAAAGTGCTGTTTCCAAGTAGCAGTTCAAAGAATAAGACCTTTGAAATGTCTCCAGGCATTTCCCCCCACAATTAGAACAGCAAAATTGTGTCTTCAGAATTACATGTTAAAAGCCAAATACCTTCATAGGCTGTGTTCTATAGACTGTTTTCTATTGGTTGTTAATTTTCCAGTAGCTTTGGGAGTGCAGGTTGCAATTCCTATCTAATGTCACTTGTTTATAAGCTGACAATGGGAAACATCATTACTTTATCTCTAATTTAGTATTTAATTTAATTGTGGGTTCATTTCTTAGGCTAGCCTGAACAATTTTTTTTTTTTTTTTTACTTTTTTAAGTTTCAAAATCATAGCTTCAGCTCTGTAAACTGCATATGTTCACAGTTATTCTCTCACTGTCTTATTTTCCTTGGAAGGTAATTGGAGGAAAACAAAACCTATTCTATTTTGACATGATCCTAGCTGTTGCACAGAGTGGGATGGAGAAACAGAGTACCTAATTCCCTCAGGTGTATTTACTCCTTCACATCGATGTTGACTTTGGGAGGGAAATGGCATTTATATTTAAAATGGGAAAATATCATAGCAGAAAAGGTCAAAGTTGTAATCACTAGAAGAGAAGGAATCAGAATAATGACACTAAGTGTTCAGGATTGATGACAAGAAAGATAATATGCCTACAAAAGATGAAATAACACTAAGTCAGCAAGCATTTCAGAATGGGGGGACCATTGCTATATAAGGGTGATTTTTAACTTTAAAAGTAATTACTTTTTTTCAAATATGCTACCAATTTTGTAGAACCTCTGTCATTGGAAACATTAAAAACAGATTGGATGTATTGATTTCATAACTGATATATAAGTATGCAGGTGAATAGACCAGATGGACCTTGGTCCTTTCCAATCATGTAATTCTATGGTCATAGAAAAGTCCAAATTCCGTTCTTGTCTTGGCATATTTGGTTGGTTTCTGACAGGAAAGCAGCTGGTATTTATGGTTGTGTAATGAAACTTCAATCACCAGTTGTGCTAACTGTAGTAAAATGTGAAGGAAAGCATTCTTGTTTGATTATTTTAATTCAACCAGTTTTTCTAAATTTCATATGCTTCACTTTGAATTGAGTTATAGAGCTTTTGGTCTAACCTCAGTCATTCTACACTGACATTGATAAAATCTAGAACTCTATGCATGGATTGGGTGAAGAAAGATCTGAGGACATGCACACATAATCATATTTCGGCAGAAGTGAAATATAGCAAGTATTAGATAGCATCTTGCAGATATGGTCATTATAACACCTTTGATGAAGTGCCCAAGATTAGAGGATAGAGTCTATTCTAACATGTACATAAAACATAAGAGCAAAGTTTATATAAAAAGCTATTAAGTGGAATTGAAATCCATGTAGGCAACTCAGCATCAGGTAAGTCTGTCAGAATATAGCAACTGACTAACCATGCAAATGCCACTTCAGTCTGGGGGCTTGGGATAAGTAAGAAAAGCAAGATAGAAATGTAGACAAAGTAGAATCAAAGTACTGATAATTGGTGGAGCGCTAGAATGAGGTTGACACAGGAAGAAGCCTCAACTCTAACTTCCAAAAGTAGGCTATAATATGTGCAATGACACTGATAGAAATAAAGTAAAAGCCCATTTTTTTAGTGATGTATTGTCAGGGCAGGTAGACCCATTTTATGCTTAATTTTCCTTCTTGAATTTATTCTTGGTCCTGGGAATGAAAACTAGCCTAAACCACGGGTGAAGAAGCCTATGTGAGAGGAAGATTTGGATCTTGTTGGAGTCTAATAAAAATCATCTAAAGAATTGAGGTTACCTCAGGTGCACTCAAATGGAGAGGCAATGCTACTGGATAAGGGGAAGATGAGAAACTTGGATCCAGAATAATGAGTAAGATTATGACTTGAGCTTCAGCTGGGGCTGCCAGACACAAGAAATATGTAGTCATTTGAGTGCTGCTGAATAAATAGAGTAGAGGACTAATTTGTTCAGCTACCGTTACAGCTTATTGCCCATCTTTGGCAGAAAGAAGTACATAATTGCTATAGAAGTGGCCTCTGATGCTACTATAGGGGTTTTTCTGAGCTGTTCTCTGAAATATTTTATAAGGGTGAACATGAGCTCTAAGACCAGGGATAGTGAGATTAAAAAAAAACAAACAACAACTATATTCTTCCTCCTGCGCCCTTGTGTATAATGATTATTTTTGAATGTGGTTTCACAGGTGGAAATTTAGTAAAGTCAGTCAGAAGTCCATAACACTGACATGCCCCAGGAAAAAAAAAGAAATGTTCTCATTAAAACTAGCCACTGTGGAGATCTGCCTGCACCATGGAGCCACAAGTTTCCACCTTATTTTAGAAGGATCAACTAATAAAATCAAATGAGTGTTAATTCATAACAAAGAGCTGTCATCTGAATCTTTTCTCAATGGAAATGGGAAAAAAACCTTACTACAAAGAATTACCTTATGTCAAAATTTTCTTTCCAAGTTAGTTTATTTTTATAACATATTGCCATATCTTGAGGGAAAATGTGGAAATAATAGAAATCTATTTGAGTATTATACAAATCAGTAAATACATAGGTTCAATAAGGAAGACACCGATACTGCTTATAAGTTCACTTTGATAGTTTCTCTCTATGAAATAGGGTTGAATTGCCAAGACATACAATCTTAATATTTATTAATGATATGATACTTTTCCAATCCAAGACAATCTACTCATTTGTTGGCCATTAAAACTGTTTAAATTATTACCACTCTATAATAGTTTATTTTAGAATATTACTGGGAAGAGAGTTATGCAGCCTGTAGTCAATATTTCTAAACTAGTTATTTCTCCTCTTTTTGGAATTGTTGATTGTTGCCTTATAAAGATTAATATAATGTAAAGATCACTATCTTATAAAGTAATCAGATTACTTTGAAAAGTCAGAGTACTTTTTTCAGAGAACTATTTGTATATATAATCATAGCTGTGTTTGTATAACTTTTTGTATTTCAATATTTCAGTTAAAAATGTGTAGAGATCAAAATGAAAAGGTTTGGAATGATTTCAAGAAGACACATGGATATCCTATGGCATAGGACAAAATAGTTATGCTTCAGTGTTTAACCATGTCTAATATTCATGCTAGTGAACTATTTTTAGACTAGTGAACAACTGAGACTATATCGCCATTGTTTTATCAGAGTCTTGTTGTCAAATGAGACAAAAGTATTTTCAAGACAGATTAAAGATGATAGAGTTTGACACAACAAGATACTTTGACATTCTGCCCTTTACGAAGACTTCCTTCCACAGCCCTACCTCCACACATCTAAACTGTATTTTCTTTTCCCTTGACAATGAAAAGAACATTAATTATTCTAAAATCTGAGGTGAGAAGTTAAGACACATGCATTTTGAAAGCAACAGCAACAACAAAACCGACCTCCTAATGATGAGAGAGAGACTGACTTTTTCAGGTGGCACACACTGTTCTGTGAAGATTTGCCATGCTTTCAATGGACTGTCCAGTGACATGAAATTTTCTTGGTATACCTATATATTTAATTCATTAGGACACTTTATTCTGAACAAACACAGATGTTTATGGTTCTGCTTGACTGACAACATTTCTCTTTGCCAAACTTGATTGTTTGGAGAGTCATTAAAGGTCTAACTAGAAACAACTCTACATTAAAAAGAGAGAATTACAATTTAGTTTACAGTAATTAAATCACTTGGTAGCAAGTGGGGCTGAACAGAAGCAATGAATGAATATTTTTTTGAAGCTGCAACAAAGCTCCTAAGTGAGCTCCAGTGTCAGCATATGTTTTCCAGTAAGTCAGGTATGCACTTATTTGCCTTTAGAAAAGCAATACAATTTGGTGTATGTGACAGAAATGCGCCCTACAAGAAAATAGGATCTTGATGCAATGAGCTTTAGACTCATTCAGATAAAGAAAATTAGGTAGGTTTTCTTATTTCAGCAAAATTCTAAGATCATTAGAGCATTCAATACGCAATTATGCCTGTGATTAACTGAGAGACAAACCTGTTTCTCAAACTGACCACTAAACCTCCTTTTCCCCCAATAATGTTTCACAGTATCAATGGTTTATGGGATATACTTCACGATTGTTACTCTGAAATGTTGTTCAGGTAGTAAATTATATCTACCTCTGACTTTTAGAATCAGTCAACTTTGTGCCTTCCTCCCCAAACACAAAATTGCTCAGAAAGGAAATTTTCTGAAACATCTGCTTTCCAGGCATACTCTTCCTGATGTGTTTACTTCCCTCTTTTGATTGTGCTTCTTCTCCTAGTTCTAAGTTTTGGACTCCATTAACATCTTATAACATCAGAATGTCAGGATAACTGGGGGACCTCTTTTCCTCTTTTCTCACCATTATTTCCCTAAAATAATTTGGTCTCACGCTTAGCTTCTTACTTACCTATGTATGGAGTTTTTGTAACACAGAATAAAAAGCATTGGTATAGGCAGAGGAGAGAAAGTGGGAAAGAGATTAACAATAACTAAATGAAACAATTATAATGCTGTTTTTTTTTAATAGCTACTTTTGTTTGTCAAGAATATGGGTAGTAGAAATGAGAGGGACAAGAACAGTAAATTTTGTTAAGTTGCATAATAAAAAAATAATTTAAAAAGGCAGAAGGAAAATAGAAAAGCTGTTCTGACTGGAGAGGAGGCAGGAGAGGGTATAGTATCTAGAAAGCCTTTGGACCACTACTGAGACAGAAAACAATTTAGGGTGATAGTAGAAGTAATTTTGAAAAGTACCCAATTCATTCTCAATTGGATTTCCTTTAACTCTACAGTTAAAAACTGGATGCCTTTCAATTACTTTTAGCCTTTGGACTATATTTCTATGAATGACTATAACTCATTCAAGAGTAAGGCTACTAGGCACCTTGGATTATATTTAGGCTCTATTAGCTTCTTCCATTGCCAGACATCTTAGAATTGTGTTTCAGCTCTTTGGATTTTGGTTTCCCATTGGTTCCTCACTCTGCCTACTGTCTTGGTTTTGACAGTACTATTTATCTTGAATGAGAAGTTTCTACACCCTTTCTAAGCCCTGACATTCCATGACAGACTGACTACTTCTTAGCCCTGAGTTTTGTTTTTTCCCCCCACCATTCTTTGCTATACCTAATCAATGGTACAAAGCACTTAGTTAATTACCTTTCAATATCTCCTGCTTGGAAATGAAGGCACTCTTATATGGTGCTAAAGAATCAGCTGTTCTGCTGGTATAACTTGTAACCAATTCTGCTTTATTGATTCTATTTGTTAATCTTTGTCCTCTCTGCACTAGAGTGTTTTTAGACCAAATGAATAAAAGTTGAAATGATAATTTCTTTGTAGCAGAGTCTCAAGATGTGCACACCTCACCTGGGAGATTTCACAAGGAATGGGTTCCTGGAGCAGGAAGGGTAGAATTCTAAGGGTTATACCTATGAATATGCAGAACTAAAAATTGGAGAAGAGAAATTGCAAGAAGAAAGTTCAGAATCTGTGAAAGACCAGTGTGGGGAAGCAAGGACACCTGTGTATAGATAATAAGGCCTTTGCTCTGGTAGTCAGAAGAAAGAAGGAACCTGTGAAGCATGCAGAAGGCAGGGTGAAGATGTGTGCTAAATTTCCCTTTATGCAACTAAGGCTTAAGAGACTCAAAATTTACACTTTACTGGGTGAGACAACTGGACCATCTGTAGAGAACCCTCTATTGTACTGCAGTCATACAAAGTTCATACATCATCTTCTGAGAACTAAAATACTGCACTTTTATTGCTGTGATTTCCTCACCTCTTAATTTCCCTAAGCTAAGAAGATTACTCTGTGCCAAATATCTGCTGCCATGCATATATTATCTGGCAATGACATGTCTACATGTGCAACATGCCCCTCTCCTCTAGGCACCCTGTGATCTGGCAGCATGCCATGGTAATGCATCAAATTTTGTACCCTGCTCCAAATTGTTTGGCAAGTGAATATACAAAAGGGTCTCCTATTTATATATGCAACCTTGTTGTTTTTGTTATTTTCTATGATTATTTTTATTCTAATTCATTCTTCATAGACAATTTGAAGAGCTCTTGTTTAATCATTTTGCTCCTATTAAGAAGAGGTTATTAAAATCATTTCAAAATAAAAATATTATGCAGAGATTTAGGCTGCTTTATTGCATATTACATCATATAATATTATCATTTTCCTCTGTTTTTTAAAGTACATCGTTTACTAAATTTAAAACTTTTGCAAACTAAAATGTGAAAGGTTTTTTTTTTTTTTTTTTTTTTTTTTTTTTTAATAGCAGTATGGTTTATTAAGCTGTGCCTTAGTACAGGCGCTGGGGCTTGCCCATGGTGCTCTTGATGTATAAAGACCGGATATTCTGCCAGTTCTTTTTGAGCAGTGACACCAAGAAATTGACAGCTAAGTGGATGTTGTACACAAGCTCATCGTCTGTCATCTTCACATGACCAATAGCCACTGCCAGACACAGCACCTTCTTCATCTGGAACTTAATTGTGGATTTCACTTCATCGACTTTGGCCACCATGTTCTCATTGTGCGTCAACAAGGAAGGGAGCTTGCCAGCCTTATTCAGGCCAGGGCCCAGGATTCGTGGGATCTGCTTGATCAGAGACTCTGAAGCCAAAAAGGCATCATACTTCTTGGCCAGCTTCTTGACCAGTTTCTTGTTCTTGTTGAGTTTCTTCAGCGCCTCGATGTCCATGTGGGGGATGTCCACCGCCATGGCCTCATCACAGTGCTGCTGGTCCCCCAGAACACACACGGAGAACTTGGGGCGGGGCGTGGGCTTAAGCCCGAGAAGCGTTTGTCCTTCTGAGGGTCATAGTTCTTCAAGCTGATCTGCAGCTCCACCGTCTCCAAAAACTTCTGGCCCTTGCGCTGGTTCCCATGCAGGACTTCCCACACCGCCTCCTACAGCGTATCGCGGGAGACTTTGCTGCTCATGATTCCTCGTGCCGCAAAAACCGGAAAGGAGATTAATTCCTGAAAGTTTTATAATATTATTCTATTGCTTTAATTATTTATATTTTTTCTATAAGTTACTTATTAGTTATTTTTTTCTTGCACAAATAATAAACATTGCATCTAATAATGATGTTAGATAATATTTTGAAGAGAACTACTATCTGTTCATTTATTTTTGAAACAGCACTGATTTATAGTATAACATCTCATTGAATTTTATATTTAATATTCTATTTACCTCATATAATCTCTGTTTCATATTACCTTCATTCATAAACAGGAATAGTTATCATTTTTCTTATAATTCCTTAGTGCCTTTACATCTTATGATTTACATGTTTTTATTTATATAAAAGTTATTCATCATCACTTCCGGCCAAGATGGATGCGTAGACAGACACGCTGCATCTCCCTCCACAACTAAGAAGGAACACACCTACATCAAAACTAGAAACAACCAGAAGTTCCAGAAAATCAAACTACATGGAAGTCCAGCAAACAAAGATATAAAGAAGAAATACTCATCCAGACAGGCAGGAGGGGTGGAGCTGGTGTGGAGAGGATGCAGTGTGGTGGCGGCAGCAGTCAGCCAGTGGAAAGTGCAGTCTTACATTTTAAAAAGTCAGGAGGGACACCTGGGGAGCATTCCCAGCTCCTCACCAGACCTAACCCCGAACCCTCCGTGCTTCCTGGACTTCTATGTCCATCTCCTTCACAATATTTGGGAAATTCTCTTCATTTTTTTTTTTTTTCAATTCTTGCTTCCTCATTCTGCACTGGTTGAGTGCTTTTTCCTTTCTTATGTTCCAAATCATTTATTTGAATCCTGGTTTCCTTCCCTTCACCATTGGTTTTGTGTGGATTTTCCTTCGTTTCACTTAGCATAGCCTTCACTTCTTCTTTTATGTGTTTGCTGTACTTAAGGATATCTGTCAAGCCTGTGAGCATCTTTATCACCAGTGTTTTGAATTCTGCATCTGTTAGGTTGTCTATCTCCTCATCTGTGAGGTTGACTATCTCCTGTCACTTAGTTCTCCCACTGGAACATTGATCTGTTTTCCTTTTTGGACCACATTTCTCTGTCTCCTCATTCAGACAGATTTCTGTGTTTGTTTGCCTCAAAAACTTGTATCTTAATGATGAAATGAAAACCTCTGTTTTAGGCTTTGGAGTAAGCCCTATCCTAAGACCCATTAGCTATGTGAGACAAAAAGTTTCTACTTGCTTAAAACATTTTTGCTTGAGTTTTACAGTAGTCCCTCTCTATATCACGGCTCACTTATTGTGGCCTCACTGTATTGCAGGATTTTTAACAATATTATATTTAATTATTTATCGTAGATTTTTTGCTATATCGTGGGATTTTGTGGTACTGTATATGTATGTTGTTAAAGTTACATAGGTTTAAGGGTGTAGAATATGTTTAAGAACATAAGTAGTGTTTATAAAAGTGTGGAAAAGGTTAATAAGGGACTGAAACAGTTTATAAGTGTGTGGGAAGGGTTTATAAAGCCTAAAAATATATATAAATACTAAAATAAATGTAAGGTTCCTACTTCACAGATTTTCACCTATTGCAGGGGCATCTAGAACATAATACCTGTGATAAGTGAGGGAATACTGTATATTTTTTGCAAATGAAAGATTCTTAAACAATACCAAGAAAAAAGAACACTAAGGCTAAACTGTGGATAATTTAATAAAGCTCTTTTTGCTTTCTCATTCTATCCAAGTATACAACTAGGTTCTATATTTCAACTGTTTAAGTAGTGACTTTCAAATCTACATCAAACTGGATCCAAACTCTGCCTTCATTCAAGTGCTCCTGATGAAGAAGAAAAGAATAGAGGCACAGAGTTATAGAACATCACCTTAGGTCAACTAGAAATGCTACACATTTCTACTGAGCTTTTTTTTTAAATCACTCTTTTATTATTACTCTATTACAGTTGTCCCAATTTTTCCCCCTTTGCCCTTCTCTGCCCATCCCACCCCCTTCTCCCACAGTCAATTCCTACACTGTTGTCGATGTCCATGGTCATTCATACATGTTCGTTGTCTACTGAGCTTTTGAAGGGAGACTTCTGATATCCACACAAGTTTGAAAGTTACTGGTTTAGATTTTGTGCTTATGCTTGAAACTAAGCAGACAGCAATAGAACTAAAGGTTATTTCTATTACTCTATTATAAACAACCTGACTATAACACTATAGAACCATGTTTACATTTATAAACTTTCCCCTTAATAAAAGAAAAAGCATTATTCATGGTAATTAAATTTACTTTACAGTCAATCTTTTAACTCTCATCATTCAGTATCTTCATGCAGTCATTGAAAAATAAATCCCTGTTATCCTTTACATAATTTTAATATGTATGATAAAGCATATTTCTTTAATACTTAATTAATTAAGTCAAATCAGACATTCACATTTATCCATTTATCCACATTTATCATATTTATTAACTGAAAGTTTCCCTTAATGAAAGGATGCATTTTATTTCTCACAATTTTGTCCATATTTAGAATTGGGTTGAAGATTATGTTAATAACTAAGGGAATAACAAATCTGCCATCAACTTGCTGGTGTCCTTTAATAAGAGAGTTGTTATAAAAAAAAAAAAAGAGAGAATAATGTATGCATCTGACATAAAACATTTTTAAAAGGTGTTGTTGAGGGCTAGGCACATATACTCAGTATTTGTCATCATTATCATTATAATCTATAAGTAATTACTAAATAAAGTTCATATTACTTTCAATTATTATTTTTATTTGAAATAATGTTAGGCTTATAGGGAAGTTGCAAAGAGAATACTGACAGTTCACATATACCTATCAACCAGCTCTACCAATTAAGATAAATGGTTTGAATAATTTTATCATCAATATTTAAAACCTATAAATCTAATCTCTAGTTTCTATAAAATAAATCATGTTTAGACACTTCTCTTATTTGCACATGCAAATTAATTTTCTTGACTAGGGCAGTAGCCTAAAGCAAAAACAACACTAAAGCAAGTGCTTGATTACTTTCTGATATAACATTATAATGGACTGGACTTCACTTGTAAATCTAAATAATCATTAGTTAAAACTGACAAGTTACAAACTTACAGCATATATAGGGATATTTTGTGAAAATAAAAAAAAAAGGGGGGTCAGCGTAAAGGTCTGAATTTGTAGAGGAGGATGGAAATCAGATGCATTCAAAAGAAGAAGGACTACTGTATGTATGAAACTTTCTTTTTCATAAACCTAATGGTAATCATACACAAAAAACCCAAAACTGAGACACATAGCTTAAAAAAAAAGAAAACAGAGGAAAGAAATATGGAATACTACCAAACAAAAACAACAGATGGAAATACAAACATAAAGAACCAATGGAGTCACAGAGGTACCAGAAAACAAAAGATAAAATGAATATAGAAAATCCACATACATCAATAATTACTCTAAAAGTAAATGGACTGAATTCACCAACAAAGAGGCACAGAATAGCATATTGGACCAAAAAACAAAATCCAACCATATGTTGCCTTCAGGAGCTACTCTAAGCTGCAAAGACAAAGTTCCACACAAAGTGAAAGGGTGGAAAATAATTATCCAAGCAAATAACATCCACAGAGGAGCAAGTATGGTCATACTGTACTTATATCTGACAAAATAGATTTTAAAATAAAAGTAACAGGAGACAAAAATGGACATTTTATAATTATAGAGGGGACACTACATCAAGAAGACATAACACTTCTTTATACATATGCACCAAACCGGGGAGCACCAAAATATATAAAGCAACTACTAACAGAACTAAAGGGAGAAAGAAACAAACAGAAAAGAACACAGTCATAGGTGTGTTCAATACAGAAATACTGGCCTAAATGACACAATAAACCAAATGGACATAATTGACATTTACAGAGCCTTTCATTCCAGAATTTCAGGTTATACAGTCTCTGGTACACATAGAATATTCTCAAGGATAAACCATATGTTGAATCACAAAATCAGCCTCAACAAACTCAAGAAGATTGAATTAACCAAACATATTATCTGACCACAATGCTTTGAAATTGGAAATCAACTGCATAAAGGGAAAAAAAAAGTGGAAATGACTTACTGGATCATATAAGAAATAAAAGGTAAGATCAAAAATTATATTTAGCCCTGGCCAGGTGGCTCAATTGGTTGGAGTTTTATCTCCTTCACCAAAAAAGCTATAGGCTTGATTCCCAATCAGGCACATAATTAAGTTTGGGGTTTGATCCCCTGTCTGAGAGTGTATGGGAGGCAACCCGTTGATGTTTCTTTCACATGAATGTTTCAATCTCTCCCTTTCTCTCTTTCTAAAAATCAATGGAACATATCCTTGAATGAGGGTTTTAAATAAAGATATATGGGCAAATGAGAATGACAGTACAACATACCAAAAGTTCTGTGATGTAGTGAATCAGTACTAAGAGGAAAGTTTACATCATTACAGTCCTATCTCAAGAAACAAAAGAGATCGCACGTTACATCTTAAAGCAGTAGAAAAAGGAAAACAGCAACCTACAATCAACAGAGAAAAAGAAATAATAAAAATTAAAGCAGAATTGAATAAAATAGAGAAAAAAAAGACTATACAAAAATGAATACAACAAAAAATTGGTTCTTTGAAAAGATTAATAAAATTGACAAACCCCTGGCTAGACTCACTAAGGAAAAAAAAGGAAAAGACTCATATAAACAAAATCAGAAATGAAATGGAGAAGTTACCACACATCACAGATATAACAAAGGATCATATGAGAATACTATGAAAAACCATGTGCCCCTAAATTCAATAACCAAGAAGAAAATATAAATATATAACCTTCCTAGACTGAATCAATAAGAATGGAAAATATAAATAGACCAATAAACAGTGAGGGATTTGTAACAATCATCAAAAATCTCCGCCCAAAATAGAAGTCTAAGACCAGATGGCTTCACTAATGAATTCTACCAAATATTCAAAGAAGATTTGATATACTAACACCTGGAAGGGATAACACAGACAAAAAAAAAACAAAAAACAAAAAAAAACCCCTACAGACCAATATCTTTGATGACTACAAATGCAAAAATTCTAAACAAAATACTAGCAAATAGAGTACAACAATGTACAACAATACATTGAAAAATAATACTGCATGATCAAGTGCAGTTCATTTAAAGGGCATAATGATGGTTCAACATATGCAAATAGATCAATGTAATACACCATGTTAACAAGAGAAAGCATAAAAATCATAAGATTTCATCAATAGATGCATAAAAAATATTTGATAAGACACAACATCCATTTATGATTAAAACACTCAATAAAATGGGTATAGAAGAAAAGTACCTCTTCTGGGTATCTACCCGAAAAACTGAAAAACATTTACTCACAAGGATAGATGCACTCCTGTCTTCACTGCAACATTATTTATGGTGGCAAAAATGGAGACAACCAAAATGACTTTTGGTTGAGAATTGGATAAAGAAGATGTAGTAAGTATATACTGTGTGATACCGCTCAGCCATAAGGAAAAATGAAATATTGTCATTTGTGACAACACGGATAAACCTTGAAAATATTATGTTAAGTGAAATAAGTCAGTCATAAAAAGCTAAGAACCCTATGATTTCACTCATATGTGGGATATAAAAGTGAAACTCATAGACACAGACAACAGTATGGTGGTTACCAGAGGCAAAGGGGTGAGAGCATGATAAAGGGTAAAGGGAATCAAATATATGGTAACCAAAAATGATTTGACGTTGGATGGTGGGCACACAACATACAGATCGTGTATCATAGAAATGCACATTAGAAACCTATATGATCCTATTAACCAAGTCACCCCAATACATTTAATAAAAATAAAAATGGAAAATTATCTGACTAGAAATTTTAGGGAAAAGATGGGTTGCTTTAAAAAGTCTACATAGATTTATAACTAATAATTTACCCTATAATGGGGGAGGGGGAGAAGCACCCTACCCTATGGAGGAAGGATCTTGAATAAACTTAAAAATATTTTCTTAACCTGATTTTTAATATTCCTGAACATATTGTCAAAAAAGTTGCCAAATCTATTTTTATGTGTTTTTTAAAGTAATGTACACACTTTCTTGGTGACCTAAATTGCATTGGTCCTAAAAATAGACGCAAAGCTTTCTTGCACTTCCTAATAATTTTTTAATAATTCTGAGATGTTTCCGTTGGTCCAAATACATTAAGACCAAGGATCAACTCTATAATTTCAAAATGATAAACAGTATTACTAAGTTTATTCTTCTGATTATGTGGAAATATTTTTAATACAATGATTATATATTGCATATAGATTTGATCCACTTTCCAAAACCTATTTGTTAACTGTAACCACAGCAACAGTTGTGTGGACATCTGTTCATGAGGAATTGGCTTGAAATGACAAACTTGTCTCACAAAGAGCAACAAGAGCTCTTTGATTCTAATGCCTTCCCACTCCTCATGGACTTGGCCAAATGAAAGCCTGCTCTATATCCCTCACATGTTACAGTGTCCAAACACTATTCTGTCTTAAAAACTGAAGTGTAGCCACTGTCTTTCATTATCTCTTGTGATATTTTTATACTGCAAATTGGTTGGTGTGTGACATTTATGGCAACAAATAATATGAGAGCATAAAAGCTATTAGGTTAAAAAAAGTATCATTGATAGGATATAGTGAAATTTTCCTCTGGTTCCTACAGGCTCCATAGTGGACCACACCTGCATCTGACTTAGCAGCATGAAAATGCACTTTTACTAATTTTTATTTCTCTTCATGTGCTGGCCTCTGATCCTGACTTCAAAGTAATTCAGAAACTGTACTTTTAAAATTTACTTTTAAGTAACAAGAACCTATCAGAAAGCAATTACCCCAAAACTTATAGAAACACAGGCTCATTTTATGTCCTATTTCTCTAGGATTTGAGTCTCCAGTGTTTCTCTGGGTATAATGAGGCCATTACATAAAGGTACTATTTAAAATAGAGTACACTTCAGCCCTGGCTGGTGTGGCTCAGTGGATTAAGTGCCACCCTTCAAATGAAAGGGTCATTGGTTCGATTCCCAGTCAGGGCACATGCCTAGGTTGTGGGTCAGGTCTCTAGTTGGTGACGTGCAAGAGGCAACCACACATAGATGTTTCTCTCCCTCTCTTTCTCCTTCCCTTCCCCTCTCTCTAAAAATAAATAAATACGTAATCTTAATAAAAATAGAATATACTTAAAAGTGCCTTTTACGAATCCACAGATGGTAAGTGGTTTGCTTAATTTTAAGCTCTTTTATACTTTTACTTGCAGAATGTTTTCTAGTCACATAATGCACCAGGAAAACAAAACTGAAGTTAAAGACAGGCAACAAAAACAAGAACAACTACCAATAAGTTTTACTGAGGAAAAATTGTATTGGATATTCTAAATTCAAATGCAAAATCAAAAGTTAAATGTGACTGATAATGTAAGGGAGTATATCAAAACCATTGGTTTGTTGAGTTGAGGATACATTCAATCTAAAGAAGAAAGTAAAAATATGCATGGGGCTGAACCCTAAAATCTCTGGGGAGAAGACTTTTTAAACTTCTGTTGGCAAAAGAAATGTGTATAAAAGTTTTGAAAAAATTAGATTTTTGAGACTCAGCTTCTGTATATAATGTGAACTATAACTTGAAAAAATAGTCAATAAATAAGAGACATATTCAACATTGTAACTATTCAAGCAATACAACTTGAATAATCAATGAAATACTACTTTTGTCTATCAGTTAGATAAGTTGGGGGCGAAAAGATCTCATTTATTGCTGTTTGAAGCACAAATTGATATTACTGTTCTGAAAGACACTTTATATCCAAAGAAACCCAAAACACTAATTTGAAAGAAATAAACATCTTATGTTCATTGCAGTGTTATTTACAACAGCCAAGATTTGGAAGCAGCCCAAATGTCCATCAGGTGAGTGGATAAAAAAGCTGTACATTTACAAAATGAATATTATGCAGCTATAAAAAAAGAAAGAAATTGTACCTTTTGTGACAGCATAGATGGACCTGGAGAGTATTCTGCTGAGCAAAATAAGCCAATAAGAGAAAGACAAGTAGTATATGATTTGACTGGCATGTGGAATCTTACGAACTAACAAGCAATATAGAGACAGATTCATAGGTAGTGAGCCTGCTGACAGCTATCAGAGGATGAGGATTAGGGCATTGGGAGGGAGTGTGGTGGGGTTGAGCAAAGAAGGAAAAAGAAAAAGAGAAAAACCTCAGACATGGACAACAGTGTGGTAATTTCCAGTTCCAGGGGGAAATGATGGAGGATATGGGGAGATAAATGGTGATAGAAGGAGACTTGGCTTGGGATAGTGAACACACGATATAGTGTACCAATGATGTTGTAGAATTGTGCATTTGAAACCTGCGTATTGTGTTAAACACTGTCACCTCAATAAATTTTTTAAAAGGGAAATAATATATAAAAACAGACAAATAAAAGATTTCAAGAGGCCTATAATTTTTAATCTAATAATTTGCCTATTCAAATTTAGTCTAAATGTGTGCACAAAACACACATACAAATATGTCTATTTTGCACATTTATTCAATAACACAAATGTGGAATTACATATCCCATAATATATTATATAAATTATCACATCTATTCAATAAACTACTATGTACTTACATAATAAAATAAAGTTATATTTTTCACATGGAAAGATGTTCATTATGTTGAATGACTTTTCAATATAGAAAGTGATACGCATTTTGTTAATTTATAATATTATTTCTAGAAGTAGAGATAATGAATATTTTCTCTTATCTCTCTTTGTACTTTTTCACACATCTATGATATTACTTGTGTAATTTTAAAAAATTAACTGATAAATGCTTTAAAAGGAAGTGACACCAAATTGGTGGACAAGCATAGAAATTAATATATATATTAATTATATAAATTTTTAAAATATACTAGTAGGACCGTAGACAAAACATTAATAGTATTTTTTAGAGTGATGAGATTACAGGTGATTTTTTAATTTTTTTATAATTTTCTATGCTTTCTGAGTTTTATTTACAATAAAGCAAATATTACTTTTATAGCTCATTCATCATTTCTTCTCATCAGTAATAATAAAGTAAAACAAGCACCTAGTGATAGAAACGAAAGGTTAGGGCTCTTTTTGATATTCAATTCAATATAGGGCTAAGAGAAAATATCACAGGGAATGTGCGTGTTCAACTAAAACCTACCTGTCACCCAGGATCTAAAATACAATGGACTTAGCATAAAAAATGTAAAATATATTATTACTATTCGCATATTGGTTGCATGTTGTAATGATAACATTTTGGATATATTGGGTTAAATTATATCCTTAAAATTACTCTCACATCTTTCTTTATAATTTTAAAAAATATATAGCTATGATAAAATTTTAAATTACATACACAGTTTGAATTACATGTCTATTGGAATGTAATAAGCTACATATTTGTCACATGGCCAAATCTACTTTCAAGAGAATTGGAAAATGTATTTATTTTATAAATCCATGTGCCCTCTGAAAGCTAGGGTGATTGTTACCATGACAGAAAATGGAATACTGGAGAGTAGGAGATAAAGTGCACTATCTTCCACCCAGAATTTTCTTTCAGGGAACACAGATTTCTCACAAAGAAGAAACAGGCTCATGTTTTAGAAATAGGAGTTGTTGGGAGAAAATTCTTCATAGGTATTTTGCATTTCTGCTGGACTTGTGAGTAAGGCACTGACTTCCCTTTGTTCCAGACTATCTTTTTCAAAGCTGTGCATATAGTGGATAGCATTGGATGATGTCGTGTCCTGCTTCACAGCATAGAAAGGCAGGGATGCCTTCTGTCTGCCCATTTTAAAAGAGTCAAGTTTCCTAGGCTCAGGGTTTATTGCCTATAACACAGCCCATTGCATATACAGGCACCATCTGGCTCTCTTCACATAGCCCTGTGGGACTTAGGGTTCAGAGAACCAGTGTAAAAATGGTTATACTCTGGCTACTATTAATGAGAGTGATAAACCGTTCCTTGTTTCTGATCCAACAGCATCTATGAAAGTGTGTTAGACTCTCTTGTTAGCTTGCAACTAAGGTAAAACTCAGACATTTTACTGTTTTTGATAACAGTATCTATAATTTGTCAGTTGTACTTTATGTGACTTTAACAGAAATGTTTAAGATCTAGCAATAGTAAGAGCACAGTCTTAGCAGTTTGGCAGTTCTACCACAGATGATTACTGTAAAATGTTGCACAAGTTATTTAACTTCCTGTATTCCACTTCCTCTTACCTAAAATAAAAGCCTACCTCACAGATTTGTCATAGTGATTGTATTAGATAAATTATGTAAAATGTTCAGAGAGTGCTAGGTGCATTGTTTTCACTCAATGAATGTTGTCATTATCAATCAGATGAGGAATCGTGGCTAAATAAGACACAAAATTGCATTGAGCAAATATGACAGCAATTTGCTTTATATGGTTAATCACATATGGCTGGCATAGGGACAAAAATAACTATTTTGAGGGGATATATAACAGCAATATTATTGCTTCAGAGTGTGACACATGTCCTAGGAGACTCACATATGGCAAAACACTTGGAGGTTCCTCATTATATTCAAGAGGAATTTTTGTCAATTGGTGGCTCTTAGAAATGTTAAGATTTATCAGTTGAGGATTAAAGATAAGGTTTTGAGGAAGAAACATCATTAGATATTTCTGGGTAGGTAGATTGCAAAGGAAGTTGATGTACGAGTCTCATACTTTTTCCCATGTGCTCTAAGTTCCTTAGAAATTGCTCCCTCTGTAGGACTTCACTTAATCACCGACGGGGTAGCGGATACTATGTCATTGGCTCTCTCATACTTGATCTCATTTCTCATCACCAACTAACTAGTGCTTATGATAGAATTTTTTGAATGATTTCTCAACGAATATTTATAAGGTTTTTCGAGACTGATCTCACTGAATGGAGGGGCCAAATATTTTTGCCTTTCTAATATTGGCACTCTCATATGATGCTTGCCTCATTGCATCAGGAAATGAGGGACAGTTGGTTTGTTATTTTGAGTCAGGAAGTCTAGAAGTGAAGATTTCGGATTGTGTTGCACTTTTGAGTGCACTTTGGAGTGGATTGTGGATTAACCTAAAGGGATGCTGGGTATAGAGCAAAAGGTGAAACAAAGTAGTGTACAAAGCTTCCTTGGCTTTTCAGTGGTGAACAGACATATATGGCTCTAATCCATACAAAACGTGAATATGATACATTAGCTTGGCCAGATAACTTCAGAACCAGACTCAGATATGGTATTATCAGACAAGGAATTTGAAACAACTATGACTCATATTTTAAGGTCTCTAATAAAAAAGTGGACAACATGCAGGAATAGGTGGGTAATACAAGCAGAGAGACAGAAATTGTAAGAAACTTACATTTAGGATATTGAAAATATCTATATTTAAAAAATCAAAGTATAGGTCACTAATTAGGGCATCTTATGCATTGAGATTATTTATCAAGATATTTTTTCTGACTGTTCTTGATGCAGCTCCACAGGGAAAAGACTTGCATATCTCCCAGGCAAGGACATCGCCTCTCTCTATCTGCTAGTCATGATGGCAATGCCTAACTTACATGAGAAAATTAAATCATTACTTTTACCCAAAGAGAAATGAGCTATTTACCATGGAAATTGAGACAGAAGTAAACTTTGTCTCTTTAGATTGTTTTTGTCCTTTAGCATGCCTTATAAATTTTTGTTGATGGCCAGATATGATATTTCAGGTAAAAGGAACTGAGGCAAAAGGCCTTAAGTGTGAGGCTTTCTGTCTATCTGAGCAGGAGTTATACTATGTTTAATATATGCTGTAGCTTTAGATGTCAGATGCTAAGATTTCCTTCAGTGTCCTTGTTTTTTCCCCAATGCTACCTTTCTCTTTTCCTAGATACTCTTTTTTTAAATAGAGAATAAGGCTTGAAGTTCTTTCAGCTGTAATCCCTCACGGTAGTACAGTTTGGGGAAAAGGAAAGCATTCTCTAGTTCTATTCTAAAATCTCAGGCTGTAGTGAGCCTGTGCCCTGGGCTGTGGCCTTCACAAGTACTTCGCTAATTTTTACACCTTAGGTGAGCAAGGAAAGCTAGATAGGCCTGGGGTTGAGTTTTTGCCTTCTACTTGGTTGCTGAGGGACTGGTCAAATAAAAGTTGATTAGGCTCTAGCAAAGTAGTTTCTTAGGACAGGCTTTTTAAAAAGGAGAATAGACTACTCTGGTTTTATTTCAACATAGCTTATTTCTACTTCCTGTTGTTGGAAACATGAGGGGATTTTTCTCTAATCTTCACTTGAGAAACTTGTGGGGCTCCCAGACATGAAACTTGGGGCCTTGCTAAGAATGGGACCACAGAGATTTTAACTCTGGAGCTCATCCAGACTGAAATCTATTAATTAGTCAATGACTGTTTAAATGCTCCTCCAGGTACTGACTCTAGCAGTGGGCTTCTGCTCCTGGTAAATTGTGATTCTCTGTATTGTCTGTCTATCCAGTTTTCTGGGAAGCAGCTGGCCCTATGACCAAAGGTCTCTGATTCATCTAAGGAGAGCTGGTGATTTTCATTTTAGTCAGCATTTTACTTGTTGTGAGGATGAGAATGACACTTCCAAGTTTTTTACATATCAGACTATGAACCAGAATTCTGCAAGATATTTTTCTGGGTGTTATTATCTTTCATTATCAATGAATTTATAAGGTGCTCCTCTCAGAGCATTACCTGAAAGTGCCTGATAAAGAATTTGATATTTGGGAAGTGGCTATCAAGCTCACCAACATCTAAGTTCATCTCTTCTTTCTTGGTACTCATATTTCCATCTTCTCTTGCAGTAGGTTTAGCTATGTGATGGAGTTATGACCCAATGGAATGGGAACAGAAGTCGCCTGGTACATACCAACCTTTTTCACCAATCCTTACTCTCCATCCTCATCTGTAAGCTTAATGGGAAAGACCCTGAAGATGTAGAGTGATACAGAGCCATCCAGGTTACCTCGATGGCTTTGTGGGACAAAATTCATTTCTCCTTCTTGCCTCCATACAAACTCACCTAGAAAGAATTGTGACATGAGCAAGAAGTAAACTTTTCACATGTTAAAGCACTAACATATTGGGATCATTGGTGACAGTGGCCTATCCTGACTAATGAGGGCAGAGAAGAGGAATCTCCTCTGAGAGAAAAGAAGACAATAAAAGAGAAACTGTAGTCTAGTCTTGTAAACAGTTTGGTTCAGATTTGGATCTGTTGGTACAAAGAACACCCAATGAATTCATGCTGGGAAACTTAACACAATTATGCTGTTTGCATGCAAAACTGCCTACAAGAGCCTGGGTTCCCAAGTAAGAATGCCAAGGTCAGGGTCCTTGAACCTCATCAGCCATATTCACGAATTCCACCTCCCTCCAAAAGGTGTCTTACAGTCATGATCTAGTAATGATGAATTTCTTCTAGCTCTTCACTGAGTGTGTGATTTCACATTTCTGTAGTTGGATCATGTTCATCTTTCTACCTGGAACATCCTTTCACTTTTATATGCTGAGATTTTTTTCACACATTCTTCAAAGCTAAGCTTGGGTGCCTCTTCGGCAATCCTCCCAAAGCCAGGGTAAAGATGGATAAATGTTATTTTTTAAATTGAATTGAGTACAAATCACCTTGCTATCAATGTGGAAGAATACAGGTCAAAAGTAACTGCATGGAGAGAGACTACATTTCCTATGATGGGGACATTAAGGACCATGCCTGACAGTTTGTCTCAATCAATACTAAGCATCTATTTATGCCTAGGATTGCCTTTGGCATAATAAAAGCACAAAAGATGGTGACACAATTTCTGCCTTAAAAAGAGTTTGTATCTGAGACGAGGACATGGGCCTAACTAACTAGGCCAGTGATTCCTTAGATTTAGATGCAAAAAAATATCTTGCTCAGAATGTATATATATCGTTGTATATTACTGACACAAGTGATCTACAGACTGCAATCAGAAATGCTGCACCAGTCTGTGGTCTTCCCGAATGACAATCTATCACAGGTACTTAGTCCGAAGTCTGTAGATATTCAGACTTAGGCCATGCTCCATATAACTCACATGAATTGAATGAACTGCATGAACTGTTACAGAACCCCTGGGCTGCTCCAGTTGAAAACAAACCCGCGGGCTCTTTAGTTAGGGGCCCGATTGCTCACCGCCAAAATTATAACTCTCAATACCAGAGTTTAGTGAAAAGAAAAAGAATAGTTTATTTAACAGTTATATAGATTTAGTTATTTGCGGATTTCTGTTGTTAAGTCTTATGTTCTTTAAAACCCCTATAAACACATATCCTTGCCCACCCTTCCAAACCAGGCTAGTTTTAGAAAAGTCAGAGAAACCCTTTCCCTACTTTCCAAACACAGTTCAGCTTTACCAGTAGCTGCCAATCATTCAGTCCTGATTGGGGAGACCTCGTCTGTGTTATGGGGTCCACCAGCTTTTAATCCAGAACCTCATGGATTCTCAGCCTCCTTGTAAACTGTATAGTTAGTCCTTTTGTAATCCGCACAGTCCGCCTTAACCTTAGTTAAATCCACACAGTCAGACCACCTAAAATGTCTGCCGCTTATTTTTAAATCCCTGACTACATCCTCTGATGTAGTGGGTGCGGTAACCAGTTCTGACCATTCACAGAACCTTACGCAGGTTCTGTGTGCTTTCTCCATACCATCCCCTGGTTCAAGACTCCTCCCATCTACCTGAGGCTTTGGATGCATTAAAGCCATTTTGCATAAAAAAGACACTAGCCACCAGCCTCAGGCATGTGGAGGCATTCCAAAAGCTGCTTCCTTCTCCCCATCCCCCAGCAGCAAACTCTGGGGTTTTTTTGGAACACCCCTGTTTCTGTAACAGAACTGTACGCATGTAAGATTTCAGATAAAAGAGATTGGTATGGGCCAATATAGTCAAGAACTACATCAAGATGTTAAGATTTGATCAGAGTATTAGGATAGAAACCACAAGGGGTCTGTATGCAGATAACTCTGAATTTGGATTACATGTATAGATCTATCTCTTAGTAGCTGTTTAATTTCTTATAGCTTTTATTTTATGATCTGTAAAAAAAATAAAAAAATAAAAACCAAAAAAACTGATAGCAATCATTTCACACTTATATCTTGAGGATTAAACTTACAAGATGAGTGCCTGGCTCAGTGTTTTGCTTCATCCATGCCAAAAATTCTTCCTCAAAGGGGGAGCTATATTTGGATAAGGTGGCTGACATTTATATCAAAAAGAATTTTAGCTATTATTTTTCAACTTTTTATCTAAACTTATACAATATTTTTTCTCAAAATGACCCATTTAATTATGGTTCAGATATAACTGTGATCAAATGAAGGTTATCTGGGTCACAGAAAAATTTAGAAGCCAAACTCAAATTTGAACAGGATGAAGAGAGACTATTCAAGATATGCATTTTTTTTTTTTAATTATAGCAATTGAATTGTCTTTTGTAGCAGGGTATCTTTTTCTTCAGAAGGAAATGTGTCCCAAAGCTCAAAAAGCATCAAAGATATACAGCCTCCATTCCCATTTAATGCCTGGGATTTAATTCATTTACATCCTAAAATGGAGTTGTACATTACAGGAGAAAATAAAGTGAAAACTGACCTTGACATACCATGAAGGCTTGGATCATTTGCTTTAGAGATTATTTACCAAAAGTTTTGCCATGCGGTTAGAAACGAAAACAAGGAAAGTATTAAAAAATGCAGAATAATTTACCAAAATGAACTTAGCTGAAACCTAGAAGCACATTTAACTCCACTGGAATAATGGGGAGAAAATAACACAAAATGTAGCACTCATAGTAGGAATGTCTGTCTTAATTACATGGTTTGTAACTCAGGTGCTGCCTCATAGGCTGGACCTGTGGGGTTCTTAGACACTGATGATATTTAAGTTCCCCTTTTTCTTTTTTTAAGCCACTTTGAAATATGACTTAGATACAAAGAGCTGTACATATTAATATACTCAACTTGATGACTTCGGAGGTAAGTATACACACCCATGAAACCAACACTCTAATCTATGCCATAAACATGCCCATTCCCTTCAAAGGTTTCTTCTCCCTCTTTATTTTTATTTTCTTATTTAGTTTTGTGATAAAAATACCTAACAAAATTTACCTCTTAGCATATTTTCAAGTATGCAATATGGTATGGTTAACTATAAGCACTATGTTGTTCAGCAGCTCTCTAAAGCTTATTCATTTTGCGTAAGTGAAACTTTGCACATTTTGACCTATGCCTCTTCACTACCCCGTCCCTGGTAGTCCCTGGTAACTACCATTCTAAACTGTTTTCCTGAATTAGACTATTTCAGATTCTTCATATAAGTGGAATAAGGTAGTGTTTGTTCCTCTGTGTCTGGCTTATTTCACTTAATAGAATGTCCTGCAGGCTCATTGATGTTTTGCAAATGACAGGATTTTTTTTAAGGATAAATAATATTCGATTGCATGTAACCGCTACATTTTCTTTAACCATTTATATCGACAGACATTCAGTTTGTTTTCATATCTTGGCTAATGTGAATGGAGCTGCAATGGAAATGGGAGTGCAGCTATCTCT
The DNA here is from genome assembly GCF_987537825.1 of Furipterus horrens. Taxonomy (NCBI): domain Eukaryota; kingdom Metazoa; phylum Chordata; class Mammalia; order Chiroptera; family Furipteridae; genus Furipterus; species Furipterus horrens. The sequence continues at coordinate 34,041,186 of NW_028327176.1, forward strand.
TTGAGATCCAGATTTTAATTCTTTTGGATGTGTACATAGAGGTGGAATTGCTGGATTATATGGACATTCTCATTTAATATTTTGAGAAACTTCTGTACTCTTTTCCATACAGGCTGTACCAAATTACGTTTTGCCGACGGTGCATATTCTCATCAGTACTTATGTTTTTTATATTAGCCATCGTAACAGTTGTGAGCTGACATCTCATGTGGTTTGGCTTTGCATTTCCCTGATAAACTATGTCAAGCACCTTTTCATGTACCTGTTAGCCATCTGTGTGCCTTCCATGGAGACATATCTATTCAAGTTCTTTCAGTAAGAAAAACAAAGCTAGAGGCATCACACATTCTGATTTCAATATATTACAAAGCTACATAATCAAAACAGTATGATGTTGGCATAAAGACAGACATATAGATCAATGGAACAGAATACAGAGGTCAGAAATAAACCCATCCATGCGCATTCAACTGATTTTCAAAAGGGGTGTCAAGAACATACAATGGGGAAAGGACAGTTTCTTTGATAAATGGCGTTGGGAAACTGGACACCCATGTGAACAGGCCTGAAATGGGATCCTTATCTTACATATACACAAAGATCAGTTCAAAATGGATTAAGAACTTAAACATAATACTTGAAACTGTAAAACTCCTAGAAAAAAAATAGGGGAAAGACTTCTTGATCTTCTTGACCTTATTTTTTGAAATAATACCAAAAGTTTGGGCAACAAAAGCAAAAATAGACAAACGGAATTACATTAAACAAAAAAGCTTTTGTACAACAAAGGAAACAATACATAATGTTAAAAAGCAAACTAAGGATGGGAGAAATATCTGTAAACCATATAAAGGGTTATTACCCCAAATACATTAAGAATTACAACTCAAAACAACAACAACAACAAATAACAGGACCGCCGGTAGGTTAAGTATTGGCATATTGATATAAGTATTTACACCATTTCACCTGCCCGGTCTTCTTCACCAGTAAATTAGCCTTGTTTTTCTTTGTTTCCCAGCCCTGTCTTTGTGCTCAGTAATGCTGGGTTGCATTTGGTTTCCAGGATATGCCATGCACCTCTTCGAACTTTTCTCCTCTGTCTGGCCTGCTCACCCTGTGCATCCCCGCATCTTTAACACCTTACTGGCTAAATATTGAATGTCTTTAATGCTTGAATGAGGAAGGCATTTTCTCCAGTAAGAAGATAGCACTGACTGCATTTCCTTTTAGATTCTGAGTCAGGTAAACTCATTTGTGTAGGATATTTTAGTGCTGTGATCCAAGTAAGACTTAGAGCTGTCCTTGGTCATTCAAAGCTAAAATATATCAATTGTTTGCTATATAAACCTGGGTATATCTCAGTTTCTTCATCTCAAATAGGATGATAATGACAGTATCAACTTTATATAATTATTACTGTTATTTCTCCTCTGATTGTTTTATAATAATCTATTATAATTGTCTATTAGACTGTCAGCTGTGTGGTGATAACATACTCATCCTATTCTATCTGTAGCCCACCAGCTTTCATCACAGTGTTTAGATCATAAGAGACATCCAAAAATTTTTGGTAAATGAATAAATGATACACCTTTCACTATCAACTCTTATAGAATAGGATGCTTGTATTTCATGCACTGTCTTTCATTTTAGCTTTGTGGGACCATGCTCTATATTCTCCATTAGGTTGCTAGTACCTGGAGAGTAAAGCTTATGCTTCTTACATCCTTTATGATGTGGATCCCATAAGACTATCTATTTATATCCTGGTTTCCTCTAACTAGCATGGGTATCCACTGCTACAAGCTATATTTTTCAGGTCATGCATTCCAAGTTGGGCTTACAGTGTGCATCTCAGTCACCTATACCAGCATCTATCTCACTTGCTGAAGCCATGTGAAGGATTAGCTTATATGTTCTTACTTTCTACCCTTATTTCATTGCCTTCATCTACAGAGAAAAAAAAAAATACCAAAAGGACACAATTATCAGCATAGATACAGTAACAATTCAAGGTACATTTTATTTCTTCATTGACTCTAGAATAGCAAATTACTAGACTTTTCACCAAGGTATATATCTCTATAAACTTGACATTCTAATTGAGTTGAGCCAACCACGCACATTAAAATTTTTATTTAGTTAATATTTAAATTACCTTTGTCTATTTCACTAAAAATGACTGCTTAGTGGCTGAAAAATAAAATGGTCATGTTTTTTCTTAGCTAATGTTCATTTCCCTTCAAGAGATTTGGCTATTATTTATGACACAAATTAGAATCAATGTTAATTAATAGGGCTAGTGTGCTTACTTGCCTTTTAATTCCTGATTACTTCTCTTTTTCCCCCACACCAAATATGACCCAGAGCAAATTTGAGTGTTAATCAGAGAAGCTAACTAAGTCAGATGAGTAACAGTCTCATAGAAGTGAGATATTCTAACAAATACCTCATTTCTCTAGGTCAAATTTATTGTACTATACACTAGTCTAGAGCACTTTTAATATGATTATAGTTGACAAATATGCATTTATTACCTAATTCTGCATATGTGAATTAGAAAGACCTGATCTGGAAGTCACTGAGCCATTGAATTCAACAGAAAAAAAAATTCTTCTTATGAAGTGGAACTGGTAGAAATGTCTATATTTCACAATATAAAAAGCCCAATACTTGCCCTGACTACCATCATACTGAGGTCACTAAAGCAGTAAAATGTTTAAAAGTGAGTGTCTGTTGGTTCTCTTTATGCAAACTGGATCTGTGAAGAACAAAATGTTTATATTAAGGTGATCATTAAGAGTTTTACTCTATAAAATATTTATCACATGGTTTTAAATGGTGAATTATTTCAATTCATTATTTTTATATTGTAGTAACTAATCTAGTACTTGGCACAAAAGAAAATGATACACTTACTGGCAAACCTTCTAAGAAATAATTTTTTTATAATGCCATTGTATATCAAAAACATATCAATGAATTCGTACATTTTTAGTGAATCAGTTTTGGGAAGAATACGGAGGAGAATATTGGCAGTAGTACGTCAAGCCCAGTGATGACAGGGTTATAATCCTGAAGGTCACTTGGGAGTGAAAAGATAAATACTTCTGAGGATGTGTCCTGAATACCAATTCCACCTGGGTCTTCCCTATTCAGGCAAAACTTGAGGGGCTATATTCTCTTCATTTCAAGAGTAGAGAGGATGATGTAAAGGAAGAGATCAGATAAGTAAAATGAAAGCATTTTCCATAACTTGAAATATACTGCTATATCATCTGTGTAGTCCCTACCTATGGTAATAAAGCTAATAAAAAACAAAGCATGCAATGAAGCATAAATTAATAAGTCATATTTAATGGCACCTGATATGTTTAATTTACAGGTATTCTTTCTGTGAAATTGTTAAACTTTAAATGTATTATTATCATGGTTTGTTAATATATATGCATATATGTGTAAATATAGGATAGAACTAAAACTAAATTAAACTAGCACAGTCTCTGATCCTTTGAAACATTACTCTTAGAAAATAATTCAGCTTAGTAATAATTTATTAAGGATCTATTTCATGTCAGGGATGTTGTAGAATCTGAATTAATTACATTGACATGAGTAACACAAACAACTGAAAAATAGCTAAAGTAAATAAATTATGTGTAAGCTCACATTATGGAAGAGCAAAGGGACAAATATAGATACATGAAATACAAAAGACACAAAAGAAAAGACATGTAGAAACCATATTAAGATCAAACTCTTTAGAACTTACTAGAAGTAAGCTTTTATGGTCTGTATCAAATGAAAAGGAAACAAAACTGAAAAAGTGACTTGCTCATAATTAAACAATTGGAAAATTTAGAGCAAGGGACTACACAGGTCCTCAGATTCCTGCCAAATAATCAAAGCTAATATTTATTGAATTGTTATGATATGCCAGGCATTGTTGTGCTACCCAAATTTATCTTCCCAACACTAATTGTGGCCACCTTAGATGGTCACATAGTGGTCAAAGATTGGGAGAGGTATGTAAGACATCTTGATGCTTCGATTCAGCATGCACAGCATCATTTCTGCTTCATTCTATTTTGCAGAGCCAGTCACAAGGTAGTGGGGAGGTAGATGTTACCTCTTGTTGAGAGGAGATGCAGAGAATTATGTTCATTTTTGTAACCTTCCAGATGGTGAGAAATAAAGAGGTAAATTAGAAACAAGGGTCAGCAAAGTAACAACAAACTGCTAGACACATTTTTACTCCTAAAATCACAGAAATAATCGAAGGCAATAACAGACTAAAATGAAAATCTTTGGGGGGGTATTAACAATTAGATTTTCCTATGATGAAGATAACGTTTTATAAGACCCATTTAAATTATTTACTATATATTCTTTGCTTAGAAAAAGCATGTCACAATTGGAAATTAGCTTTGATTTTAAAAAATGATCTTCAGAGTTGTAGGTTATTGACTTTTTGCATAGAAAGAAAAGGTGAGCATTCTTAAAATACACATTAAGAGACACAACAAAATAAATGTGTTAACACATTAAAATTTATTTAAACAACAGGACACCTTTCAAGAGATGGACTATTCTTTTTTTTTTTTTTTTTTTTTTTTTTTTACAAATACTTTATTTCAATTACAATAGTGTCACACCAAAACTACATTAGCACAAAACAGTAATACAAAATAATATGAAATGCTTCACAAATTTGCATGTCATTCTTGCACAGGGGCCATGCTAATCTTCTCTGCATCATTCCAATTTTAGTATATAGGAGATTTCATCTGCACAGACTTTAAACGATCTAACTCCTGAATTCTTTAGTAGAGAAGGTAAGATTGCTCTGAAAGCAGGGAGGAATAATTTTTATTTTAATTCCTTGGAACTGTAAATCTCAACCTACTACATACTATTGATGGTTTGTTTACATTAGGTGTTGGATCTTATATATTTTATCCCCACCCACTTTTTAAATATTAGAATTCTGATTTTTATTAGTGAGCTCCTTTAAAGGACAACAAAACTGATTTAAATTACCTTGAAAATAATATATCAGAATCACACTCACACACACACACACACACACACGAGAGAGAGACAGAGACAGAGACAGAGAAAAAGAGAGAACTTCCAGTATTAGCCTGATGAGCTCTGTGTTTATTCAGTCTGAGTCGTGTTTCTGGTTATGGACCCACTTACTCTTGTCCTCCCTAGTTGCTGAACCCTCCTGGGCTCTCCTCTCTATCTTTTGCCCTCCTTGCTTCTACCCATAAAAAAATATTACACAGAGGGGGTCCTAGAAGAGTAAGGGAAGACAGTCTCTTCCTTTTAAGTTAGCCTATGAGTTAGACATCAAAAATGCAAAATTCAAAATGTTATAAGGAGTCACCTCCATGTTTATTATTTACCCTTTAGCTATGATTTTCATTGCATGTGTATATCTCCCCACTAGACTATAAGTTTCTTCAAGGACAAAGACCGAGTCTGTTTTGCCTACCATAGTATCTAGTATATAGAAAATATCATTAAGTGTTTGTTTAATTAATTCCAAATAGACTTAGTTTATGTCAGAAATATCCCTTGTTGTCATGGCTACAGGTCAATTTGTTACTTCTTTATTTGGTTCCAATGTATTTGCTATATTAATTACTATTACTATTGTCATTCAGTTAAGTAAAATTGTCATAAAATTTTTATGGTGACACATTTTTATAACTATGTGAAGGGATCAAGATATATTTTCAATGTATGAGTCTCACATTAGACTCCTCATCACTACGTGATATTTTTGTCTAATGTTATACTTGAATCTATATGTACATGGTCTCATATCTCTATCAGGGGCTGGGTTTTATAACACCGTTAACAGTTTAGACATTAACACTTTCTTATTTTTTACTTTTTACTTTTAAAATAACAATAAATCAAAATGCATACAAAAATGTGCAACACAGATAAACCCATGTCTTTATGGTCAATTAATATATGACAAAGGAGCTCTGTCTGGGTGGCTCATTTGGTTAGAGCATCATCTGTACACCAAAAGGTTGCAGGTTTGTTCCTTGGTCAGTACATATACCTAGGTTATGGATTCAATCTCTGGTCAGAGTGCATATGGGAGGCAACTGATCAATGTTTCTCTCTCACATTGATTTTTTCTCTCTCTCCCTTCCCCTTGCTCTAAAGTCAATAAACATATCCTTGGGTGAGGCGATATGATGAAGGAAACAAGAACATACAATGGCATAAAGATAGTCTATTCAATAAATGGTGTTGGGAAAATTGGACAGATACATGCAAAACAAATGAAACTATATTTCATATACAAGAATAAACCAAGACAAACGTTAAGACTCAAAATCATAAAACTCCTAAAAGAATAGACAGTAAAATCTCTGACATTTCTTTTAGCAATATTTTTTCTGATGTATCTATGAAGGTGAAAAAACAAACAAAAAAAACAAAACAAAAGAAATGGGACTACATCAAACTTAAAAGTTTTTTCACAGCAAAGAAAACCATCAACAAAATAAAGAGACAATCTACTAAATGAAAGAAGATATTCACAAATGACACATCCAATAATGGGTTAATATCCAAAATTTATGAAGAACTCATACAACTCAATGCCAAAAATTCAAACAATCCAATTAAAAAATGAGCAGAGGACCTGAATAAACTCTTCTCTAAAGAAAACATACAGATGACCAATAGACAAACAGAAATTACTCAGGGTCACTAATCATTAGAGAAATGCAAATTAAAACTGCAATGATGTATTATCTTATACCTGTCAGGGAACTCTCATGCACTGCTGCTGGGAATCAAGATTGTTGGAAAACAGTATGGAGGTTCCTTTAAAAATTAAAAATGGAATTGCTTTATGACCCAGCAATTCCACTTCTGGGAAAATATACTGAAGGAACCAAACACACTAATTCAAAATAATTATATGCACCCCTTATTTTCACTGCAGCATTATTTATAATTACCAAGATATGGAAGCAACCCAAGTGCTCATCAATAGATGAATGGATAAATCAATGGTACATACATGCATTGGACTATTACTTGGCCATAAAAAAGAATGAAATTTTATCATTTGTAACAGCATGAATAGACCTAGAGGGTACTATGCAAAATAAAATAAATCAGACAAAGAAAAAAATCTATATTATTTCACTTTTATGTGACACTAAAGGACAAAATGAATAAACAAAATAGAAATGGACACATGGATACAGAAAACTGACTGATGATTGCTAGAAAAGGGGGATTTGGGGGACTGGGTGAGAAAGGTGAAGGGATTAAGAAGTACAGATTTGTAGTACAAAATACATTGGGGGTGTAAAGTACAGAACAGGAAATATAGTTAATAATGTTGCAATAACTATGTATGGTACCAGGTGGGTACCGGAAATAAGGGGGGGCACTTTGTAAAGTATATGATCATCTAACACTATGTTGTACACCTGACAAACTAATATTGAATGTAAAAACAAAAAAAATAATTAAATACATTTGGAAAAGAAAAATAACTCATTACAAAGTCAGTATCAGAAGAACCATGCCCAGGTTAAAAATAGAAAATTGTTAGCACCCACAGAGGCCCCTTTTGTTTTCTCACAATTACTGTTTTCTGTCTTACTTCAAAGAAGCCACTATCTCAACACATTATGATCACTGTTTTGCTTTTTCTAAGAGTATTGAAATCTTAGTATATATCTGAAAACTTTCTCTGTATACTGTATATATTTAAACTTCTATATATTGAATAATATAGTATGAATTATTTTGTGCCTGGTTTCTTTTTTGATGATATGTTTGTGGCTGCATTAATTACTTTTTTAATATTTATTCTTCCAGAGTACAAATATATTACAATTGAATACATTTTTCTTTTGGTGAATATTTATGTTGTTATATATTTGCTGCATGAGCAGTACACATTCATGCATGCATCTCTTTTAGGTATACCCTTAAGACTGGTATCACTGGGTCATAGCATATGCAAATCTCCAACTTTAGAATATAATGTCAAATTAATTTCCAGATTCATTTTGAAAATTTACCTCTCACCAATAGAGTAGAGGAAATCATTTTGATTCATTTTCTTGCCAAAACTTGGTGGTGTTAATCTTAATTTCAGCCACCCCAATGTGTTTGTACATATTAGTTTCTCTGGCTTTACTGTTCATATCCCCCTGAGTAATACAATTGAGATATTTTCCATATATTTATTGGTTCTTTTTTGGGGGTACACCCATTCAAGTATCCTTGTATATTGGTTATTCTTTGTCTTTTTTTTTTCATAACTAAATTTAATTTGCCACATTCTATATAGACTGAAATGATCACTCAATCACACAATCTCTTGGGTTTTGTATTGAGATATAATTAAAGTTATAGACCCCTTTGGAGAGATGTTACAACTTTCATAATGTTGAGCATTCTAAATCTAGAGCATGTTACACAACTTCATATGGCCCCCTTAACTTTTTAAAAAATCAAATTAATGTTTGTAGTGTTCTGCATAGAAGTCTTAAAAATATTTTTTAGAGTGTATTTTTAGTTGATAATGCTGATGCTATTGTAATTGGTATATTATTTTACATTCATCACCTACATGATCTTTTGCTGTCATATATAACTATAATTAAATTTGTATATTGACTTTGTGTCTAGCACACTTGCTACCACATTAATTCTAATAAGTGTGTGTAGATTATTTTTAATTTTCTGCTACCAGAAACATATCACGTGAAAATAATGACATTTTCTTTCCCCTTTTTAAGTTTATGAACTTTTTTCTTATTGCTTTAGCTAAGAACTCCAATATAATGTTGAATAAAAATAGTAATAATGAGTGTCGACACATCATTCCAGATCTTCAAGTAAAAAAAAAACTTTAAATTCATATTTAACCATTTATTATGGTGCTTTCTCTAATGTTAAACAATCTTTGACAGGTATTTTCCCTCACTTCCCATTTTTTATAACTATAAGTGAGTATTAAATTTTATCTGCACTTTTTCTGCACCTATTGAGATCACTATAGAAAAAATATTTCTCCTTTTCTATTCAATTACATTAACTGATTTCCAAATATTAAGCCACTTTGCATTTATGGAATAAATATATGAAATTAGTTCTAGATGTATGATATTTTATATATACAGTCAATATTCATTAGAATTTAAACACATATTTTTCTTTTCTGTTCTTCATACATTCTTAGAACACCTTTCGTCTACATAGAAGCATTATTCTACAGCCTGAAAAGTAACTTTTGGCATTATTTATTATGAGTCAGTCTATTTGTAATAAATTCTCTTAGTTGTGTTTTTGTCTGAATATACTGTTATCACATGTTTCTTAAAACATATGTTTTTAGCATTTCAAAGATATTGTGAACCTGTTTTGCTTTTCCATTGATTTATTGGGACGTCAGTGAAAGTCCAGGCATTTTAAAGACTTTTCCATTTAACTTCAGATTTCAGAAATTTTATGGGTTTTTTTTTTATGCTTAATTAATTTATTTTAAATATGGTTGTTCCTCATGGAGTTTCTTGAGTTTATTATTTCACTTTTTTCAGTGTTTGAAATTTTTTAACTATTGCTTCTTATCCTTTCTTCCTTGTTATCTAGGACTATTACCTTTTCTTTATTTTCTACCTTTAGTCATTTTGAATAGTGTTTATAACCTCTCTTCCAGTTTTTTACTTCCCTTTTTGACTATGTCTAATCCAATGAAGTCTTAATTTTGCTTATTGTGCTTACAAAGTATAAATTTGAATTGTTTTTGTTTTCTAATTACTTTGCTATGTTTCCTAATTGTCTGCCCAACTTCTCAACCTTGCCTTTATCTTTTTGAACACTATAAGCATAGTTATTTTAAAATCTGGACGTGATTTACTCCAAATTTTTATCTTATGTGTCATTTTTAATCGTTTCTTTCTACTATTTTCCTGATTCCTTACATGTTTGTGTTCTGATTATTTTTTATTGTGTGCTGAAAGTGTCTTTGAAATTCTGTGTGTGTTTGTGTGTGTGTGTGTGCTTCCAGAAAGGAGTATGTTTGTATAGGGCAGACTTTTGTGGACATTAGGGACATGGGACTTCTTCATTAACAGTATTAGAAAAATTGTGGTGATGCAAAGGTGAGATGTAATCTCTGATCCACTGTGTCTCTCCTAACAGACTCAACTACTCAGGAGCCTCTGCCACAACCTCTCCAACTAAACAGAATTTATCTTTGTTCACGGTCTAATCAGAGCCCCGATGCCTCAGCACTCTTACAGTAGTTTAGTGTGCATTCATAGCTCCATTCTATGGACTCCTAGTGCAGTAATTAATGATATAATGGCGTAGTAGTTAAAGGGATCCTCTCTGGAACAAAACTACATTGACTTCTCCTCCTAGTAACTATGAGAACTGGGATAAGTTACATGTTCTTGAATTGTGTTCCTCAAAAACACACGTTGAATCTCTAACCTCCACGTACCTCAGAATGTGACTTCATTTGGAAATAGGGTCCTTCCAGGTGTAATTAGTTAAGGTGAGGTCACACTGGAGTAGGGTGGGCCCTTAATCCAATTATGAAGAGAGAACCACACAGGGAGAATACCATGTGAAGACATAAGCAGAGATTGGAGTGACGGGTCTGCAAACCAGGAACTGCAAGGATTGTCACCTACCATCAGAAATTAAGATAAGGCAAGGAAGTATTCTCCCCTACAATCTCAGAAGGAGTGTGGCTTTGCTAACACCTTGATTTTGAATTTCTAGACTCCAGGACTACGAGATATTAAATTTCTTTTGTTTTAAACCATCCAGTTTGTGGTACCTTGTTATATATCAGCCTTAGAGAACCAATGCATTGTATTACCGCTTTTTGCCTTCATCTGTAAAAAGAAGAAAATAATAGTAACTGTCTATATAATAGACTTACCATGAATGACAATACAAAATATACACTAGAATGGTGGCTGGCTTTTAATAAGTGCTATACATGTCCTTGTTATAGTTATTCTAGTGGGTAAAATTGTTCCTTGAAGGCAGGGGCCATGAAATGTGTTTCTCGTGAATCTTCCAACATGTTATTAAAGGGCTAAATGCACAAGAGAGGCACACAAATCCACGTTGTTATTTTCCCTCTACTTATTTTATTATTCTCAAGTTCCATTGTTTACTTGTGTGGTTTTGCAAATTTTAGGTTTTTATGAATCATATTTCTGTAACCTGATTTGTAATTGTGACATTGCCGATTAATTTTCACCACTTCTTACCCTTATGTGCATGTCAAGTTCCTCATCAACATATGATTTTTAAATATTGACTTGATTGTACAAACCAAAAAGAGAAAAGGTAGATAAAATGAACAGTTTCCAGATGGTTGTGAAATTTTAAATATAAAATGTGGGTTTTGCTTCCAGCTCTGCTACAAACCTGCTAAGTGACCTCAGATACTTCACGTAACATTGTGAATCCTAAGTTTCTTATCTGTACAATAAGGAGATTGAATTAAATACTTTCAAACATTTTATCAGTTTTAATTTTCATGATTACATTATGCTGTGTCTTCTAATTTCAACAATGGCAGGAAAAGCTTGTTCTCATTCATCCATTATGGCTCAACACATGTGGGAGAGAGCAAGCAGGCATCAAATAGGTTTGTTCATTAACTGGTTCTGGCAAGAGCATTTGAACACTCACTGAAATGCAGTGAAGTACATTATTGTTGCTCTTGAAAACTTTTGGTCTATCCAGTATGATTACCTGTGCAAGCACAGTGATAGATGTTTCCAAATATATACTTCTTGTAGCTCACATTTCAAAGGGTCTATTGTTTTGAAAAGTTTTCCCATTCATCCTCATCCGCTTTCCCTTTGCAGCTCTTGTAACTGTGGACTGTCTCTCCCCTGCTTTTCTCCTCTCCTAAGTTTCTTTAATGATATATCTTTTGTCAGATTTTCTTCCTACATTACCAACAAATCTTTGACACTTCTTGCTCTGACCTTGTAAAGGAAGATATTTATCAAACTATTATTTATTTATTTATTTATTTTCTTGTTTCAAATTTCATTTGAACTGCTGATCCATGAGGATTTTTTGTTTTTTGTCTTTCCAATTTTCTTACTATTACCAGGTTTTATGATCCTTCACCATTCTGCTATTTTTGCCCCAGAGTTTTTACTCTAGTGTAAAAAGGACTTTCAATTTTATAGGCACCCTGTAGTTTCAGTGATAAAAGTATAATGCTCCATTAGCTGCTTTGATAACCATATAATCTAACACGTGGGTCAGAGATTTTAACCTGACATTTCACAAATGTCTATTCATCTCCACATTTCCTGTGTAACAAAATAAAATTTAAGAAAAGTTTATTTTAATGCTTTTTAAAAATTTTTTCCTTTCCTAACTATATTTTCTTTAAAAGAATAGAGCATATAACGTATTATAATTGACCAAGGGCATGTTGGAGGAATGAGAATGAGCAGAATAAGGAAAATTATGTTCATTCTTGTGTGTTAGACATTTGAAGAAATGGTGCTAACATGCTAAACTCATCTGAACTAATTTTGTACATCAATTATTGTCTTGTGTTAAAATTATAAGCCTAAATATCTAATAAAGATTAAAAGTTTCCTACTGTATTTTTAATAAGTCAGATGGCTACAATTCATTTTGAAAATACTCTTGTCAATTAATTTCTATTAAAATACACTTTGCTTTTAACTTTCCATTTTTAAGTGTATTTATTGTTCTATGGCTCCTTTCTTCCCTCCAAAAGTCAGATAAAGAAACAATAACAGTATTGTGGGGATTCAAATCCAGTGACTCTGAGTATTGCTGTGTCTTTTAATTTCCTCGGCTTAGGCAAGGGGGGAATCCCTCCTCCGCATTTCCTTGGCTGTTTTCAGTGAGGAGAGTCAAAGCAGCTGGCATTTAGTATTTTGTATTCAGCCAGCTCCTCCTAGTAAACTGTTCCCCAGAAGTAAAGTAGGCAATTAGCAGAATCATTAACTATTTCAAGCCAACAAACTATCTTCTGGTGCAATGAAGTAACAATCAGCAACCATGCAGTCAGTGAGTACTCAAGAATAAAGGCAGCTCACTTTGGAGAGCTGGTCCACTCAGTTGTCCAGAGAAGGCCTGCTGATGCAAGAGAATGGGATTTACTAAATTCTCTGAAGGCAAAGAACTAAACACATAGTTGAACAATGTTGTGTTAAAAGATTCAGAGTTCATGTTCTTCATGATATGTTCATTACTATTATATGGTACTTAATTGATGTGCACATGCTCAAGGTAAGTGAGGTTCTAATATACTCGTATTCTGCACCAATGTAAATATCCCTCTCTCCTTATTATTGACAAAGTGAGCACATGGGTCTATGCATTGCTCTATAATCAGAAGTTCAGCTTTAAGAACAGACTCTAAGTTTTAGAGTCATGACACATCAAAGTTACAAAACCTCTTTAAATATACCCCACATAGTTACTGTCAGGATGCTGTAGCACATGTGAAACCAATTAGGAAAATATTTGGCATACTATACATGTTTAAGAAATATTCTTGAATCTGAATCTCAGATGATTATTTAATATTACTGATTGTTAGCGTAAATTATTTTTCAAAAAAAATTTGTTCTGCCTGTTACATAGTATTGTTGAGACAATCAAGGAGGATGAGAGTGTCAAAATGCTTTATTCAACTTTAATAATTATACATCTGATTGATTCCATGTGTTACACATGGAAGTATCCAGCCACGTAATATGAAAAATAGGAACAGCCCTGGCTGGTGTGGCTCAGTGAATTGAGCACCAGCCTGCAAACCAAAGGGTTGCTGGTTCAATTCCAGTCAGGGCACAGGCCTGGGTTGCGGACCAGGTCCTTAGTTGGGGGTGCATGAGAGGCAACCACACATTGATGCCTCTCTCCCTCTCTTTCTCCCTCCCCTCCCCTCTCTCTAAAATTAAATAAAATCTTAAAAAAAAGAAAAATAGAAACATTTATTGAAGAAGATGCGAGAAACATTGTACATAGGACTATGACGCCTCAGTTCCCTTCCAAGTAGGCACCTTGGGACCTCACACAGTTCTCCCAATAGCCATCAGCTGCCCCACTGTATTTTCCTGAACCTCATAAATAGTCTGAAATCTCTTCCCTTTCAAAGATGATTTTAATTTTGGGAAAAGCCAGAAGTTTCAGGACACCAAATCTGGGCTGTAGTGGGGCTGAGCCACCTGAGTGATTTGATGTTTCGCCAAAAAATTCTGCACAAGAAGTGACACATGAGCAGGCACATTGTGTAATGAAACTCCCAATCACCAGTTGCCCACAGCTGCGGTCTTCTGAGTCATCCAAATAGTTTCCAGGGAGGAATGTTCAAGTTTAATGCAAAATCTGATGCAGATTTCTTGCTCTAGTCACTCAGTCATTTTGAATGAAACAGCCAGACAGCGCACATGCTCACTCAACAGCGTCTACTGCACCCATTGACCAGTACAGTGAAGTCATCATTGTTCATGTATGCACATTCCAGGCCACTCTCCTTGGCTGCCAAGATTACATCAATGTCACATGAACTGTTGTTATATTAACAAAGGCTGGGGTTTTTCCAGACAGACCTTGTACTCTGAAGGTCAGTATATTATTACTATAAGCTAAGTACCTATAAAAAGTCAGTACAATTACTAGGATATATTAAATTCTCAATAAATGGTAGCTGTCATTACTAGAAAAATATATTAGCATTATTATCAATATTGATGTTTTACAGATATTGTTACTATACTTTCTGGTATGCTGACATAATTTAAGAAAATAATGTAAAAGCTAATCTGAAGTCATAAGTGACTATCTTTTTTTATACTACAAATATATTTTTCATTTTAGTAAGTGCTAGTTTTTGAATAATTATTTTGAAAAGAACATTATTAAATACACTTGTCCTGTGCACTCATACATACTATACATTTTATCTGTAGAGTTTCCCCTTCCTTCAGTTTAAGAGGTAAAGAAAAAGTTATATTTCTGGATAGGCCAAACAAAAGAATTATATTCTCCTAAAAAGTAATTTGGGAAGTTTCATCACATTTTGGTTTCCTAAGCAAAACACGACATCCTTAATGTGTTATAAAATTAGTAGAAATAGTTAAAGTACCTTAAATAATATTTGTTGAATTGGGGGGAGAAAAGCCATTCAGAAACTAGATATGCCACTTGGATTTGGAAAGATTAACAAAGTCTTGGGATAGTACAGCTGAATTAACATGCTTTAACTGCATTGCTGTAATTACATTTAATGGAGGGACTCACTTGTTAATGATATGTAAAGATCATTTGATACTAAAATAGCCAAGGCCTAGTTCATGTGGTGTTTTAATTTTGTTGAGGGCATTTTTTCTCCTTTCCCTTTTCTCCTCTCATCTTTCTTCCTTCCTTCCTTCCTTCATTCCTTCACTTATTTCATTAGGTTTCTGGAATGTAAGCAAAAATATAAAATAGGATTTAAAGATTTTTTTTTTTTGACTAGAAGAAAACAGTTCTTGCCATTTTGAAAGCCTTTTGCCTTGTGGAAAGTAACTATCAAAAGTAATTAATTGAAGTTCTTAATGCCCTAAGAATATGTTCTTAGATTGCCCTTCTTCAAGCCTCTGCAAGCAGCCTCCTTAGTATTCTTCCACATCTGCCTGTCACCTAATCCCAAGGTCAATGCCACAAATGTAAATATTTGTTAAGGCAGCATGTCATTTCTGGATTCAATTTCTCTCTCAACTGTCTTTTACTATGTAACAAATCATTCCATAATTAACACAAGAGTAATTTACCTAGGCCTCAGATAGGACAGTTTAGCAATGTCCCATGTTATCATAGCTGGACTTAATCATAGGGCTGCAGTTATCTTGTGATTTAATTCCTAGGGCTTCATGGTCTGAGTTCGTCTTTCTCACAGGTCTAGTGGATAAGGCTCTTAGCTGGCATACAGGTCTCCAGTAGACCAGTCTGGGATTCTTCACATGGTGGCAGCAGTGAAAAGATGAGAGCAGTAGCCGCAAAGACACTTAAAGTCTAGGCAAGGAAGTCACATCACATCATTTTTGTCATATTCTGTCGGACAAAGAAAATCATGGGACAGCCTAAATTCTAGGAGTGGGACAGCCACATTACACAGGACAATACAAATTGGGATAGGCAAATTATTGCAGTTTTGCCAATAACCTACCACACCCTAGTCTAGTAAGAGTGAAACGTGATTGAGCCTGAGAAGCACAGAAGGTGTGGCCGATGCTACTTGGAGGAGAAAAGCATTTATAACAGACAAAACTGAGGTTCTCTGAAACAATTTTTATACTTTCTCAAGCATGAGGATTACCTTTCCTTGAAATTTCTTTAGAGCTGTGCCTAAATTCAATCAGTATTTGTTGAATGAATAGTTGATATTCCTATTTAAAAAATCTAGACCTGTGTTCTATACTGTAGAAAATTATTTAACACTTAAGAAACTTTTTTTCCATAAAACTTTATTAGGTTTTATTATTTCTCTTAATAATTTATATTTTCCTAAGATATATTTTATTTTGTTGAGGTTGAAATTATTTTTAGTCATTATTTTAATCCATTTTCAAAGTCTGTATCTATTGTCCTGGACCCCTTCTTCATCTGGTTTATAAGATTCAGCCTTCATAGCTGTGCCTTTTCTCTATTAATAACTTTGTTTTCTAATTTTATGCACAAAACTAAACAAAAGACACTTAAATATAATCCATTTCTTTTAAATTAACCTGTATCATATTGTTTCACATTAGTAAAGTCTTTTTCCTTCCCCTTCTTCTTTGCACTATTTTATTAACATATTAATTATGAATTATGTATTAGTTTTTATTCAATTCTCAAAGAATTCAAACTATAAAACAAAATGTAAAGTAGAGCAACGGGGTACTTCTTGTTGCCTTCTCCTTTTACAGCAGGTTGCAAACCTACTAATCCCTCTCTTCCTGGTCCATTACCAGTTTTTTTTTTTTTTTTTCCTTAGAAAGAATGAAGTTCCAGTGTAGGTCACTTTTTAAACAGGGAACAACAGAAGGGATAAAAAAGACAAAGGACAATCAAGGTGTGCCTTTCTCATTAAATACTCAGCTCTTTCTTTTTTTTTTTTTTTTTTTTTTTTAAGTATATTTTATTGATTATATTGTTACAATAGTTCCAATTTTTTTCCCCTTTGCTCCCCTCCGCCCAGCACCCCCCTTCCCCGACATTCCCCCCCCAAGTCCATGCCCATTGCTCACGCTTTCATATATTCTTCTTCTTTTTTTAAAAAAATAATTAATTAATTAGTTAAATATTTGAATACTCAGCTCTTTCAATGTCATTCTGTCTTCTGGTGTTCCTTTCAACAAACACATCGGCCAGGTGTTGTGGAAAATATTTCTGATCCAGCCTTGCATTTGTGTTTCTTTAATTCATGCAGTGACAGGGATAGAAATACTTAGATCAAGAACTGAGATAGAGTTGAAAGGATATCGAACGCATCAGTCTTTTATTCTAAATATAGATTATCCCATTTGAGGTTTTGTGTGTAACTAATAGAGATTTTTTTGTTGTTGTTGTTCTTATTGGTAGAGCAAACCTGAAAAATAAGTGTGTCAGGAGGCAGTATAGATTGGGCAGGGCTTCCACTCACCATTTCCACTGCACAGGTGAGGGTCTGAGGGCACCTTTCCCTTTCTACTTTAGTCCTGAGTCTTTGTTTCTTCAATACCTTACAGCTTTATTTTGCTATAAGAACTGACACTCACAAAATGCCAGATCAGTTCCAAGAACTTAGCAGCCGTCTTTGCACATGGGTGTCTGAAAGTTATCTTAGAGTTCTGTTGATCACAAAGGGGCCAAATGTATCACCTCACCTCTAGAAATTAGATATGAAGAAAGAGAACATGGTATTGCTGGCTTTCCTGGGAAGCCTTCATTTCAGCCCTTCCAGTCCTAAACTGCCCCAAGCATTGAACATTCCTTGGGGTGGATGACTACAAGTGCAGGTAGATGCAAATAGGCTGTGGGTAGAATGAATTACTGGGGACTGAGACAGAGAGGAGAGTAGGACTCTGTTAAATAAAGGGATTCTGGTCTGTAACAGTGTGTGTCAGGGAATATAATTTAACAGGTATTCACATATCTATAGTGCGCAGGTAATATAGAAAATGTCTCTGATATGCCCTCAGTCATTGCTCATTAGCCAGTTGGAGCATATATTTAAAACTAAATAATAATAAAAAATTAAAGTAATAAATAAGAGAAAACTAGAGAGGCCAGGGCTTCTTTGGTACAGTAGTATTATGCTTCTGATCCTTCCATAAGTATTGTTTTTATATGCATCTCTTGCTGAATTTTTAAAAATGCTTAAACATGTAAGGGAATTGGGACTTTTATTTTCTCTGAACTGATATTTCTTTAAGATGGAAATATTGTCTACATTGGTTGTTCCCAGGACTTCCTTAGGAGCTATTAAACAACTGTTAATAATACACACAAAATATAAATAAATCCTGAAATCAAGGAGCACTTGAGGGCTACAAGTCTTCCTTTATTCCATCAATTTTCATTAATTATTCTAGTCAAGTAGTTTTTTAAAAGGAAAATCCTTGTATCAAAAATAAATATATGTAATGAAAAAACTTTATATATTCAATATAAATAACAGATAAAAGAGCATTCATTACCCTGCCTTCTCCCTCAAATGAAACACCACATTAAACCTTGGGACTTTGTTGGGCACCATTCAATAACAACTGTAGCTTGGCCCACATCAATTCTTCTTTCCCTAGAACTTCTATAGCTTTTGATTCTACAGCTGTTCCATCACTAATTGTTATGTGACTTGAAAAATCTTCCTCTGAGGCTCCAATTTTTAGAATCTGGGAATGTCAATAAATGGCATCTCTCATTTTCCATAGATGTCATGCAAATGAACATAAAATCACCCTTATCTTACTAATAAAGTTCTTTGTAGGACGTAGTTTAGGTTCAGGCAAATGGTGATCGTCATCCTGCCACCTCCCAAAACGTGCCATTGCTGGATTAGGCAGACTTGCCTGGACACAGGTAAAACGGGATGGCTGCAAGTGTGTACCCTAGGGAGAGACTCCTCACTGAAAATTGACACCAAGGTCAAAGGAGGTAATGAGCACACACCCAGTATAGAGGCAGCTTGATCCCAAAAGAGGGTTTGGAGTAAGAAGCTAAAACAGGCATGCCCAATTATTTCTCCTGACCTTAAAAATAAAATAAGGTCCTTTCCTAGGAGTGAGGTGGTGAGGATATAAAGAACGTCCAGGGTGTTACCCTAACAGGGGTCTCTCGCACACCCCACATCCCACATCTGAAATTCAGATCAAATTTTATTCACCAGAGAGGGTTGCGCAAATGGGCTGTTATTTTTGAAACACATACTACATGATAGTTGTTATTCTCTTTATTATCTTAACTATAGTCTTTGCTCAAAGATTCACATTATTAATATGTTTATATTTGTTGCTGCTTAATGACAGTCTTCTCCCCAATAAGATCTCAAAGTACATAACCACCACCAGGCAGTTAATCTGTCTGCAATTGCTTTTACGTGCATGGTGACAAAATGATTATAATTCTAAAGGTTTTAAGATGATAGGTTTTAAGATGATAGATTCACACAGAAGATGTTCACACAGAAGATGAATGATTACCACAGAAATAAAGGAAGGAAGGAGGAAAGAAAAAAGAAAAGAAGAGAAAAAATACAATTAATTCTGATATACTATTAGATACTTTAATTAAGGGATTTAAACCACCAGGTCCCAGCATAAAGTATGTGTAGCTAAAATCAAAATAGGTACCATTAATCAATTCAACATATAGCTTTTTAAAAAAGAAGGACTATTCTTACTCATTTCCTACCATTGTGATTTTAAGTTCACTTAAAAAACACATTTGTAAAGAAAACTTCTGTATAATTTGATAAAATTTTCACTGATCCCTTCTATTAGCAATTATCACCTAATATGAATGTGACCTTATCTGTATATTTAGTCATAACACTCAATTTTTACTCTTGGTTTGATGCATCCAGACGGAATGTAGGATCATTTGATACTGCAATACCTTATAGGGTTTGATGTTATTTCTGCACTGCCATTACCTGTATACTATAAGCTAAGAGTGCGCTAACCTCACCTCCTTTCTGACACTGCCATCATTCTATATAGTAGACAAGGGAAGAGGGGCAGTCTCTTAGAAGTGCCATACCACAAGGAGAAGAAACAAATCCTGCCTTCTTGTGTCTAAACCCAAACTTAAACTTAACAACGACCACTTATAGCAGAGGGGACCCAGAGCCCTGATACTTGGCTTCCTGTTATTTTTAATAACTGTAGTTTTAAACTCTCCAGTGAAGCTGAAGCTACAGAGCCTGGGCAGGGTGATATGGAGGGTCTGCTGTTGCCCATGCAGCAGACCCCCCCTCTCTTCGCAGCTGAAGGGTCCAAGGGAAAGACGGGGTCAATACAGCTTGGCTTCAGGTGCGCCGCAGGAGTTGCCGGTGTTGACTACAACGTCAAACCGCCTTAGGGACTCCGGCTCCGGATTTTCTGTCGGGGTTTACTCCCTTAGCCTTTCCCCTAAAGAGGTATGCCGCAAGGCAGCGGAGGTTTTTTGGAGTCAGAGTTTTCCTTCTCTGATGTGCCCTGACTGGAAGATCGAACCAGCGACACTTAGCTCGCAGGCCGACGCTCAATCCACTGAGCCAAACCAGCCAGCTTCACTGGAGAGGACACTCCAGCGTCATCGCAAGATGTCGATTCAACACGGGAGGAGACAGATACCGTGTCACTCCCGAGTCGGACTGCACAGCCATTCTCGGCGGTGCAGATAGACTCTTAAGAAGCTACACCATCGTCTCTCGAGACGGACGGCTGCCGACGACGACGACGAGTTTTAAACTCACTGTTTATGATACATGTTAATTTTAATAACTAATAGCAATAATTGATTGGGAACTTTGTGGTATTTATTTATGTTTACGTTCTACTCCGGTCAGCACCATCCATATTATTAAAGTTAAATTCCTCAGCCCTTATGGTTTAAAAAACTGAACTGCTTTATTTAAAAAATCCTTGCATAGTTTTTTTTTCAGTTGTAGTAAATGTACTAAAATACATATTTTAATTATAGAGATTTTAACTGATAAAGCAGATTTTGTTTTGTTTTTCTTAGTTATTTGTCTTCTTCCTCGAGAATGTTTTAATATGAGGTCGGGAGGCCTTGCTGACATGTATGGCTTGTGGAAGAGAAAGAACATATGCCCCAGAACAAGTATATAACATAGTATAGTATAGTATAGTAAAGTATAGTATAATATATTATAGTATAGTACAATATAATGTAGTATAGGTAGGTTCAGGAGGTCTAATTTTTCTGAACTTGTTCTCTTGCAGCTTCTTTGCAAAATTTCCTAGAGAACAGCCAACACAGAGTCAACTCTAAAGTGCTCTGCTAACTTATCAGGAAGAACACCTTTGTTTCCCAAATACACGAAGAACCCTGCAAGGTAAGGCCTGTCTTCTACCTTGTCTTCCTGTCATGGTGAAGACTTCCCTAAGGTGAAGTCTGTGGCAGGCAGCACAGATGTTGCTATAGTGGCATATCAGGACAATGGGATGACACATGGCTAGAAGAAATGGACCACGCTCTGAGCATATTGGAGTCTGGGAAGTCAACCAGTGCTCTGCATAACCCCTCTCTGAGCACCCTGATCTCAGGTTACCCACAGAAGACAAGAAGATAAGACAGCACAAAAGATACATACTGACAGACACCGGCTATTTAATGAGCCATACCTCTACTCAGAGAATATGGAGTGTAGAATTTTAGCATAGACTAGAAACTTGGAGATCATTTAATCCAAGCTTCTCTTTTTATAGGTAGAAAATGAAAGCTTACATAATTTCTCACAACTAGCCTCTGGGAGAAGGGATGCTAAGATCTGTTATGAAAATTTGGAAACACCCTAAATGTCCACCAATAAGAGAATAGATAAGTAAAGTTATAAATGAGTTATCAATAGATAAGTAAATATCTCAATCACTGTGTTCAGGGCAATATGATGTATTAAGGTGTAAGTGTGTGTCTCACCAGTTCTGGAACCTCACCCATACCCCATGAGCTAAAAACATGGAAGAAGTGGATTTCCCACATATTTCTAAATTTGGGGCAATTTCCCAAAGAAGGGAAAGTGGAAGCTGAAGAAGAAACCAATGTTCACAACAAAAACAGATTGCATCCCTCTGAAAGTTTAGCCAATTTATTATGCAGTATAAAGTTACCACTTGTTGGAAAAGTGACCCTGATATGATTTTCAGGATAAAAGAACTATAGTCCTAATCCAGAAAGCAAAACATTTAGTACAAAAAAAAATGCATTCCTCCTAATTCCTCCAAATTTCTTCTCTATTGTATTCAGAGAAATTATGAAAAAATATCTTAATGCCCCCAATTAACTCTCATTGATCACACACTAGATGCTAATTTATACAGACTATTTCATTTAATTTTCTCAAAATATTAGGTTGAAACGATTAAGTTCAATTATTAATATTATTATTATTATTATTATGTTTTACAGATGTGAAAACTGAGGCCCAGAGAAGTTGTCCAAGGTCACATAACTAGGAAATGGTAGAGACAGGAAGACTCCAGAACCTTATGGTCTTTGTCTCCTCTAACGTCTATTTGGTAAGAAAAAAAAATCATTTCCATCTTGCCAATTATTTTTCTGCAAGACTTTGTGTATTAATGTGTCCGTTTGATTCCCAGATTCCTGCTACTTTTACCCCTAGAGGTTTCAGGGTTATGGAAACCTTGCCTCATTCTCTAGGGAGTAGACATCTTCTTTGAACTGTAAATGAAGTGCTAGCTCACGTCAGATTTCACCCACTGGACCTACCCCTGAGCCAATCCCTAGGCTCTTCTTTCAGCACTAAAACTCATTGTCAAGATTTTACTTGCTCCTTATCTCCTTTCATTCTCTCAGAAAGAATGTATTGATTCTTCAGTGGGTCAGCGGGTGGATTTTTTCACCTCAGCGGGAAGCATCTGAAAATAGTAATAGATAATTCAAACCTTCCTATCACAGAGATGCACCACACTCCTGTGTATATGTTTCTTGCTTATGCTTATTTTCTTCCCAGGGAAAAACTAAAAACATGATTCTTGTCAAAATTAGAGGATGGTCGTACAGGTAGGAGGCATTATAAGTATAGAATGGAGTATCTTGAGACCTAAAATATCAAATTCAAAGAATTTCACCAAAAAGAATAAAAGCATGTGCCAATTAAGAGATATTAGGATCACTTGATCATTTCTTTAAAAATGTACATCTCCACCCGATCCACCAATTTATACACCCCACTGTAATATCTAGGAGCATGTAGTCTCCTGCAACTTTACACTGAAACTCACCTGAAATTCCCCAACTAAATAAGCCATCATTACTAAAAAGATTGTGACACAAACTGTAAGCATGTTACTGCAAGTCAGGGAGTACTAAATCAGAGTCTAGGAAGAAAATGGAGCCCATGCACACCAGGCAAAACAACAGAGAGGATTTAATAGACAGAATTAGTTTACAAAGGTGTTAGGAGAACTGAAAGCCAAACAGGAGATGATGAGAAGACCTAGGAATTAGCAATGGCAGGAATCCAGTGTCTTTCCTAGGGTTGGAGAGAAACAGTGAGAGTCAGAACCCAAGATTGGAGCCACCTAGAAAGAATGAGAACCATAATGGGAGGGAGTACAGTGAGCAAGAAATTCCTTTTTATACTCCTTCCCCTGCTTTCAGTCTCCTGTGAGTCTCCCATGGGTAGACGGTATTCAGAAACCAGTATGATGGTTACCAGAGGAAGGGGGGCACGGGGCAGTAATGGGTAAAAGAGGCCAAATATGTGGTGTCAGAAGATGATTTGACTTTGGTGGTGGGCACACAATGCAATATACAGATCATGTATCACAAAAATGTACACCTGAAACCTATATGACCCCGTTAACCAATAAATGTAATAAAATAAAATAAAAAAGAAACCAGTTCTTAAAGAAGCCTGGAAGTGTTAGCTCAGAAGGCACAGTTCCCTAGAATACAGAATAAGAAGCAGGGGACACAGATAAGAGAAATAACAAGTGGTCAGCAGAATTGTTGCAATCCATTCTCTTCTGATATGACAGAGGAGTGCTTTGGTATCTCCAGTAAACAAGAATGCTCAACATTCTCCAGTAACAAATCTTATAGTTTCACTCTCACAGACAGAAATTCATTTCTGTTATTTAAAATTAAATTCCTTTTAGTACTCATTTAACTCATTTTTGGTGGATCTACTTATCTATTATAATAGATTATTATGTCACCTGTAGAAGTGCTGGTGTTATTATATTTTTAAAACTGTGATACATTTGCCATACGTTTTTTAGTGTCAACTTCTGGTGGTCAAAAATTGCTATATTTTATTTCAGTTTTAAAATTTTTACATATTCATTGCCTTAACATGATAATAATTTTATATTTGGTCAAGGGCTTTTGAAAAAAAAAAACTAATTTCCAAGAATATTGCCTTTGTTTTTAATTTTTTTTCTTAAAGATCATGGTAGGGCATATTTTTTTCTCTAGTCATTTATATCAAAACTTAAGAATCTTCATTCAATATTTTGAATATATTTTTTATTAAGGTAGAAGAAAATACTATGGTAAGGCTTTGGAAGGGATTACATTTGTTTAATGATTTACTTAAGAATTCCAGAAGTATAAGAATAGTAGTTAATACTCCTTTTAAGTAGTATATTGAGTTCTTCTTGGGCCGTAAGTCATGCTCTCTCAGAGCACTTTTGATCAGCTATTTCTGCACCAGCTGTCTTCATGTAGGTGGGACTGGGCAGCACCTCACCTCAGCATCAGGCTCCTCCCTCCTGGGGCGACTTTGATACTCAGTGTAGAAACCTGAATAATGTTGATCACTCATGGCATGTAAAACCTCACCATGCTAGGAAAGCAATCACTGATTGGAAAAGCCTAGAACAATGGGAGGAAGCAGTCAATGGGTAAATGTTCTCTTCTTCCAGTCCACAGAAAAATTATTGCTCTTTGTGGTAAATAATCTGAAAATGTCCTTTCATATTGGTTTTCTCCTCTTCTCCCCAGATTAACTCATGTCCTTGCTTCAATCTCTTCCTTAGAGAACATAGCTAAGACAAATAGAATATGTAATTTTAATTTTGTCATATATTTTATTGTATTGTGTTTTTATTTTACACTTTTATTATAATTTTTTTTATCTAAATGACCAAAAACATAAAAAATACATATATCGGGGAATCCCCCAAGCACTGGAATTATATTCTGGAGGGCAGGTTCTTGGTAGTACAGTCTTCCCCTGCTAGGTGAGGATACTAGGAACCCATCTGTATCAGTGTACCAGCTGGTGTTGTTGTGAGAGGCTGTAATCAGCTTCAGTGAATCTTTTTTGAAGACTTTCAATGCATTTGCCCATTTCATGATGGGAGATTTACGAGTGACCCTGTACACAGTGCACTGAGTGGTCAGCAGTTTTTGACCAAAAGCAGCACGGCTGTATTCCCTATCCTTTCTATTCACCCAATCTTGGCCTGAGTGACTTTTTTTGTTTCCCTGGATGAAAAAAGTCCTCAAAGGGAAACGTTTTGCCAATGTGACAGAGGTGAAACAAAAATAGCAGAAGCACTAAAATGCATCAAAAGCAACAGAGTTCAAAAATTACTTTGAGAAGTGGAAAAAAACATCTTGATGGGTCTATTGCATCAAATGGAGAATACTTTGAAGGTGACTGAAGTTTAAACATGTAAGAATAAATACAAATTTTTTATAAGTAAATATAATTTCGGAGGGTCCGCTTTGTATGTGTGTATATGTGTGTGTGTGTGTGTGTGTGTGTGTGTGTGTGTGTGTGTACTTTGTACTTTTCAAAGGATTTAAAAGCTATATCTATTGCTTTGGAGCCATAGGTAGGCAATGTAATTAATATTTATTTCCCAGAAGAAAAAAAAAAACATACAAAAGGGTTAAGTGATTTGCTTAAATATTTCTCTACTCAGTATTCATAGAATGTTGTAAAAAGCATGTTTTTCTGCAGCTGTAACCAAACAATCTACTATATATCTCTTCTCTCATGTTAATGTTGATAGCACTTTAGTAATGAAGCTTTGAATGGTGAAGCAGAATGACCAAGGCCTTGGAGAAAGTGGAGTGACACACTAATTATCCTGCTGCCGCTATCATCAGTGAATCGCTCTTTTGTTAGCCAAGGTCATAGAGGGAAAAAAAAGAATTGCAAAGCACTCACAAGTAGACATTTTTTAATCCCAAAGAGAGCTTCAAAACAATACTAAGTAGGGAACAATGCTGGTTAGGTCATCAGTTATTTCACTCTTATCAATATGAGGTAAATTTATATGGGAAAACGTTACTGTTATCTGAAAAATAACAACCTTCCTCCCAAGGTCTCTGCGAGTCAAACCTTGAGAAAATATTTTCACTAAAAGGAGAAAAAAATGCTGAGATCCTGAGAAGATGGCCAAATATCTGATTTTTTAACAGCAGAAATATATTACCTGGAGAATATTTATCTGCTTAAAAATAGAAAGGTAACTTAACATGATATCTTTAATATATGTTACCTTGCAATAGAACTCTACCCTCTGTCCTCTTCTTCTGTCCTCTCTGTACTATTCAGTTTAGCCTCGTCTTTCTCCTCCCACCCTACTGGTCTGTCTCTTTCACCTTGGAACTAGTCTATCTTTCGTTTAGAACACCGCTACTGCATTCTTATAGACTAACAGTTCACAAGGATTCCCTATGCTTTAAATATGTATTATTAGAATGTAGCCCTGCTTTCTGGGGCACTAAACATACATGTACATTCTTGAACATTGTATGTTGTGCATTGGAGAAGTAGAGGCTAAGATGACTTTACATTATAATAGACAATATTCTTGAATGCAATGTTGGATAATTACATAAATGTTGCTTTCCACTTCCATTAAAAAAATAGAAATGCCAAATACTACAATCTACAGACCTTTTGATTATGTTGATAATTTTCCTTTTTTTTTTTTCTTTCTTCTTAATTCACAGACCTTTTTTTTTTTTTAGGTTCCATGACTTGATAAATTTGCTTTAGACATCACTTAATTTCTGGAGACAGGAGTGGTTTTCAAGCAAAGGACTTGCTAATTACAGTGTTATGGAAACTGACTTTGAAAAATCAATCATTTTTATATATCTGGTTCTGTAACCCAAATACTGTTCTGCTCTAACTTTACTAAAATATAATATACATCTTAGGAAATACACTCTAATACGAGTGAGTAAGCTATAGCCCAGCCATTAAATATGGCTCACAGCTTATTTTTGTAAATAAAGTTTAATTGGAGGACAGCCACACCTATGTATTTTCTGTTGATATTATATTCTGATTTAAACATGAGTCTGTGCATCATGGTTATAATATTTTTTTTTACCATTGCATAATAAATCCATGAGGAGGAGAGAAAGGAATCTATAACCATTTCAGCTCATTGTGCTTAGCATATTTGTTCATAATACCTTTCTAGTTGTTGCTTATAATTTGCTTTGTTTCATGAAGCATGTGATTCATTAATAAGTTTGGGATTAATACCTATACAATAGTTAGGACATGGCAGCATAGTCAGTGGGCTGTCAATCTTTTTTTAAAGGATTTAAATGAAAGCAAATAAAAGATAGGCTGTCAAGGGAGGAATCACAGTGTTGACGACATGTGTCTGTGTAAGCAGATGCAGGGCTCTTAGCACCAATACTGTAGCAGAGCCTTGACTACAGAGGCTGGTGACCACAGGCTTGCTGGGCCAGTTAGCTTTGGGGTAGTTCCAAGGGCTGAGACCTTTATTTGTGAGGATTCACGTGCAAATCATTTCTGTCCACCTCTTTGTGATCATACCTTTGAAACAGATTTCACTTACATAAATATTCAGGTATGTGACCTAATTCTGAGTATATTTCCCACAATGCAGAATAATTCTGTTAGTGGCCACAACTGGCTAACAGTTCAGAAGAAGAGGAGCATTCTTAACCGCTGGCCTTGGTATTCTTAGAACATGTGATTTGGGGCTAAAAGAAGTCTTAGTGATTTTTATGTCAACTCTCTCATTATAAAAGTTGGATAACATGTCCCAGATAAATTAAGTGACTTGTATAATGGACCAGACTATTAATATGAAAGTCAGAATTAGAGCCTAGATTGTTTCAGCTTCTAGTTCATATCTTTCTCTAGCCTAGCATACTTCATTCAAAATTGCTGACCATTTTTCTTACAATTTCATCTCATCTGTTTTTAAACTAGAAATGACTTATTTGATATTAAATTAATGCTTTAAAATGTTTCACAAAAGTAAAATTTTGTTAGATTATTAAAAACCCAAATTTTGTTAAGTTTTGTTTCATATTTGTACAAAGAAGCCATCACAATTAAGTTTTCTGTTGAGGGAGAGGCATGGAAAAGAACTTTTTGCATAAAACTTTCTTATCACTTTATTTACATTACTTCTTAATTTTCCCTGTTAGCATTAGTTTCATTTAGTTAAGTGTAATCCTCTTCCTGCTATATACTTTAGAATTGCAAACATTTCTGAGAAGAATAATATTAAGTCACTGGTTTTTTATTTTGAGTATAAATTCCTAGCTTACATTATGATGACATGGAGGACAAAAGGTTTGGGAGGACAGGAAACACTAAATGGAGAAGAAAAATAAAATGCATGAGGAGAAATTGTGAGAGAATAAAAAATCCACTAACAACAAAATATGTAGGTTGATCATCTTTTACTAACCCCATGTGGTTTTTGAAGCCAGTTTGCAATAATTCACGTGCTCCAGTGATAGGAAACTTTCTGAGGAAGTTTATGCCATCTACAACAACAGGAACAATCATTTGAGACAGTTAGTCTTTATATTGAACTAAAATTTATCTCCCAGTAGTTTTTCTATTGTTATTTGCTCATCTACTTGACATGCTTCCCAAGAATACAAAGAATGATCTGTCCTTTTACATAAACAAAATAGTTCCCTTTCTTCTGGGAATATAATATATTCATATGTCACGTTCTTCCCATAGTTGTAAAGTAAAACAGAACAAAACCTTCTTATTTTTGCTAGAACTAAATTGTTGAAACTCAGACTCAGTTGTTATGAAAGGTATCAAAGAGAAACAACAGATTTTTATTTTTTAATACACAGGAGGGAGAGTTAAGAAAAGCATTATGGGCTTCCATGCCTTATGCTGAAAAGGGGATCCATGCTATAATGAGGCATCTGGGTGCTTTTAAAAAAAATCAAATCAAACAAGTTCTACAACTTTCAGGAACTGTGGATAAATATAAACTTGCCAAGGTACCAACTGGGGACCCAGAAGATTTAGGATTCTTCCCATTGGGTAAGAGGTAGAATAGAAATTAGAACTCAAATATATAAATTCTGAAAAATCCCCACAGGTGTGTAAACCTCAGAATAGTTCTGAGGACTTGCCTTTCAACCTCTTGATTAGGTGAGAATATCAGGCTGTCAGTCTATGTAGATGACTCCTTTAGCCCTTTCAACATAATCTATTCACAGCTAGGATGAAAAAATCTCCCAGGAGATATCACTGATTTTTAAAAAAATTATATCTCTTTTGACATATACTTCTCCACTACATGACATGGGAATTCCAGTCAGGCTTAATGTCTATTACTTGATGTTCTAAACACCATGGAAATCAACCTACTTTAGAGGGAGCTCAAGTCTGCCCCAAAGGCAGATGCATGGCAGGGTATGAGGACAAACTCAATTTGGGAATGCTCTCTCCTATAAAAACACATATGCCTAAAATATAATAATAAGAAAATGAGACTAACGCCTTACCACTGATAACATGCAAATTATTTTGAAAGAGTAACCCACTTCGTCTTTTTGAAATTTTTTACCTTATGGTAAATTTTTTTAGTACCTTTCCAGATACCATCGGTTGAGGGAAGAAGAAAAACAGGAAACTGAGGCCACCAAAATTACTTTGTTCACTTGAGAAGTTCATGGGCAGTAAGAATGATTGCTATTCAGATCACTAAACACCATAACATGGCCCAAAATAAATTTATGCAAGTCCCTTATTCAATGTTTATAGTAACACACTTATTCTTAATACTCTTTTTCAGCTCTCTCTCTTTTTCCTGTTACTTTTCTTTTTTTCAATTCAGTCTATACCCACAACTTAAAATGACCTCTGCTCCGTCTTCTCTGGGTTTCTCCCCAGACCACTATTCCATGTGTCTTCAATGTCTTTTTTTATACATGCATCTGAATTTTCTCCTTTTCTAGACAAAGAGACCTGGGAATTTTACCCTTATCCTTATCCAGTGGATATCATGGTTGACATGACATTTTCCAACCTGGCCATAACCATTTATTTTTACTGTTGACACTAAACACCCCTATGTTCATAGCAGTGTTATTTCCAATGACCCAGATCTGGAAACAGTCCATCAGTAGATGAGTGGATTAGAAACAAACTAACTAACTAACTAACTAAAAACAAACTGTGGTACATTTACACAGTGGAATACTATGTGGCTGTAAAAAAATAACTCTTATCTTTTGCAACAGCATGGATGGACCTGAAGATTGTTATGGTAAGTGATATAAGCCAGTCAGAGAAAGACAAACCATATGATCTCACTTATATGTAGAATCTAATGAGGAAAATAAACTGGCCACTAACCATTTTGATCTGTTATATTGTTTTATCTGTTTGACCTGTTGCCTATGCAGTTATTATTGTCTCCAGTTCTCCAGATGGCCTTTCACTGGTGATTGCCTGAGATCACAAACTCCTAAAGCTAAATGTTTGGTTCATATTTGTGAGACTGTAGAGAGGAAAGGAAAAACCTACCTTTTATTAAGTTTTATATTCATCAATTCCTCAGTCACAATCCATTACAGATCTGCTGTGGGCACTCAAAATTCCCATCATAATGACTCTTTTAGACTAAAATTTTGTTTTCAAATGACCCGGTTAAATGAAACATAAATTCCCTGGAAAGAGTAACATTACTCATTTACAGCCATTAGTTCGCTATTAGAGTTTAGTTTATCAGATTATCTAACTGTCAGGTCACAGAAAGCTGATCCCTG
The DNA here is from genome assembly GCF_987537825.1 of Furipterus horrens. Taxonomy (NCBI): domain Eukaryota; kingdom Metazoa; phylum Chordata; class Mammalia; order Chiroptera; family Furipteridae; genus Furipterus; species Furipterus horrens. Next base: position 34,072,452 of record NW_028327176.1, read on the forward strand.
GGAAATGGGGCACAGGAAAGGGAGATTTGAATGATGTATAAGAACATCAGAAATGTTTCAAGAATTAGATGTTGTTGGTAAACCATCTTCTTCATTGCTTTCCCCAATCCTATGCTCACTCAGCAGCTCAGTTAAGGCACAGGAAGGGCTGGAAAAAGCGAAAATAATGAAGCATTTCCCATCAGCAAGTTCAGAATGGAAGTGAAGAATAAGTGCTCTTTTATGAGGATGACTCATAAAATGAAGAAATATCATTTAGTATTTCTACAGGAAATAATTATTAGGTTCTTTCCATAGGATTTCACAATTTTTCTTAGCTGAAGACTATTGATTCAAAAACTAAAGATGTAAACAAGGGATAGATGAGAATATTCAACAGATGACATGGTCACTGCAGGATCAGGGGAACACTAGAAAATTAGCCCATTAAACCACAGTGAGCAGACTGACAATAGAGGAGCAGTGAAAAAAAATTAAAACAACAGGATGAAAAGGTCTCATGTGTGTTCATGAACTTTAGTGACACTTTTATTTCCAAAAAAGAAGAAAGGGCAGACAATTAGTAACTATTATGCTATTTCCTGATACTCTTTTATTATGCTAATAAATATATCCCCTCTGACAAACTAGATAGTATATTGAAGCCTGTGATAAAAGCTCTTAACTGTGGATTTCCTTTTCCTTAGAGAGCCAGATTGCACATTTATTGTTCCTGTTATTGTTCCTTAGAGCAAAATGTGAGTTTATATTAGAAGAGAATTCCAAAGGGAAGCTTATTTTACACTAGGAATTTTACTATAAAACACACACACACACACACACACACACCACTATACAGGCTCTAGTTTGTGTCAGAATTTATGGTGCAAGATGCTTTATGTGTGTTATGTCAACATACTGCCACACTAATTTAAAAGGTCAGTGTTTTCTCATTATCTAGTTTAGAAAACAAAGACGTAGTTATATTCTGATGTCCAACACACTCAACTTTCTAAAACTACAGTATGTATTTAAAATGTTTCCATATGAAGAAAATAAAAACACTCCCACAAAGTTTAGCATGATTTAAAATTTCCCAAGCTCTTTGCTGTCCCCTACCTCATTAAATGACAACTGTTTGAGAGCTAAGTAAGATTATGTATTTTGCATACGAACAAATTAAAAAGTTCAATGACTTGCTAGGTTTATAAAGTCAAGTGGTAGATCTGGAACTAGAAACACTCTTGTTGACACCCTGTGCAATAAGGGATGGGAAAATCACCTTTAGGTAAATGTTTATTATAATTCATACATGTATACATTATGTATTCATTTCATTTTCTTTTTTATTTAAGGTAATACATGTTTGCTGTAAAAAATATTTAATAAAGGGGAAACGTGATTAAGAAAAAATGATTCCCTAGCCAAAGGTAATTATTATTATCCTTTTGGGGATAATTATTTCAGATTAATATAATATAACAATACAACAATAATTTCAGATTAATATAAGCAACTTAATGTGATATAAATGGTATAAAATAATACACATGTTATGTTATGATATAAATGCTAAAATATAATGTGCTATAATATAATATGATATTATATAAACCTGGATTTGAACCTTGATTTTATCTCTTAATGGCTACATGGCAAAATTATTGACTTCCTGAATTTAACTTTACTTATATATAAATGAAAATAATAATAAAATATATCTTATTTGAGGTGTGGATTAATTGCCATGACATATGTAAAGCACTTAGCAGAGTACCTAGCTCTGAGTAAATATTTAATAAATGTTAGTAGTCATTATTCTTTGTCTTATTATTCATGTGCATACATGTTAAACATACCCATGGAATTTTTATTAACACAAAATTATTTTGCTGATGCTCAGAAATTTGCTGAATTTTCCTTTTTTCCTCCCATACAATAGTAAGCTATGGACATTTTCTACATCAATGAATATTCATAATTATCCTTATAATGGCTCCTTACTGCCTAATGTGTTGATAAACAATATTTTATTTAATGCCTTCTGTATTAATAAGCATTTGTTTCTAATTATAAATTATTATAACTAATTCTGAAATGAATACCTTCATGAATATCTGTCTCTACATGTTCAGCTATTTCATGAATATAAATTCTTATTAGTGGGATTAATTTCTGAAAGAGAAACAATTGGAAAGGAGTTGGTTCATCTAGAAAATGGTATATTTCCAAATTAGCCAAATTGTAGAGGAAAAGAACAATTGATTCAATTGTATATTAGACATATCAGTTGAGATGATTTAGTTGTAAGAAATAGAAAATGTTAACTCAGCTAGGGTAAAAAATAAAAGAATTTTCATCTCAGAATTAATATCATCAATACTTCCAGTTTCTTTCATTGCTATATTTTCATATGCAGTAGATCAACTCACTTATTTCTGTCATACCTTTAAGATGATTACAGCTATTCTGGTAATGATATTCAGAACCACTAGTTCAATGCAAGAAGAAATACCTTTTTATATTTCCTTTTATCATCACAGAAAAAGATGGATATTTAGCTAGTGAGCTAGCTATAGTGAGACAAAGAGCGAGCCATGTAAAATAGAAGAAGAATAAGAGCAAAGAATTTAAAAAAATAAGAGAGAAAGAAAAGAGGCAGTAAGAGCTTGAGAGAAGAGACAGCTAACCTACTGACTCTACAATACTTTCTACAAAGAATCAGAAAGCAGTCTATGATAAAGGCCAAGTATTTGAGAATGAGCTCACTATAAGTGACCTGGAATATGATTAAGTATATGATTTTTTTCTCTTTTAGGGAATGTGTTGAAAGTGGGGTACAAAAAATAAAAGATTACTACTATGGTTAAGGCATTACCTTCTAAATATCCCCCTACCTTCAGAGAAGGAAAACTCTGACTCCAAAAAACCTCCGCTGCCTTGCGGCATACCTCTTCAGGGGAAAGGCTAAGGGAGTAAACCCCGACAGAAAATCCGGAGCCGGAGTCCCTAAGGCGGTTTGACGTTGTAGTCAACACCGGCAACTCCTGCGGCGCACCTGAACCCAAGCTGTATCGACTTCGTCTTTCCCTTGGACCCTTCAGCTGCGAAGAGAGGGGGGGTCTGCTGCATGGGCAACAGCAGACCCTCCATATTACCCTGCCCAGGCTCTGTAGCTTCAGCGTCATCACAAGATGTCGATTCAACACGGGAGGAGACAGATACCATGTCACTCCCGAGTCGGACTGCACAGCCATTCTCGGCGGTGCAGATAGACTCTTAAGAAGCTACACCATCGTCTCTCGAGACGGACGGCTGCCGACGACGACGATCCCCCTACCTTAAAATTCTTAAGCCAATACTCTAAGGCACCAAGTCTGTAATTATTCAGGGTTGAGATGCCTTCCTCTGGTGAAGAGAGGAGAATACACCAGGGGAGTCCTTCGACCCTTTGAGGCTGTCCTCTTCATAATAGTAATTGCTTTTCTTGTGTCCTCCTGGGCCCAAATATATTGACAGTACAGCTATTAACAGAAGTCTTTGAAATAAGTCATAATCATGTTATTTAACTGCAATGGAGGAGTTTTAAAAATGCTATTCTAGTCCCCATCTCAAGTTAAACTTACCCTTGTTATTCAACAGTTCTCTAGATGTAATCAAATGAGCATCACATATCTCCATATACGATACAAGGAAAAATGCTTCTTATTTTCTTTCCTCACAAGTACTGGTGTCCTGAGAAATTGAGTTGCAAATCTGTATTAGTCCACCTTCAATTTCTTACTAACTTCAGCTCAGTCTGAAGGATCTCACTCAGATGACTGGTATAGGCACCTTCAGCAGTGATTGACTGGAGTATTTACCACTTGTGCTATGCATCAGTTTTCTAGAGCTATCATAACATGATACAATAGACTGGTGCCTTAACCAGAAATTTATGTTCTCATGGTTCTGGAGGCTAGAAGTCCAAGACCAACGTGTTGGCATGTTTCATTTCTTCTGATCACTCTCTTTGTGGCTTGCAGATGGCCTCACTCTTGTGGTGTCATCACGTAGTCTTTTCCCCATGTACCCCTTCTTATGTGGACACCAGTCAGATTGGGTTAGGGCCCATTCACTGATTTCATTTAATTTTAATTACCTCTTTAAATGCCCTGTCTCCAAGTACAGTCACATTCTGAGGTACTGGGCATTGGGACTTCAACATATGATTTTGAGGTGTACACTACTTCAGTCTGTTACAGGTGTATATAGCTTTTCTATTAAATTCAAAATTTTACAAATCTTAACTAAGAATCTCACACAAGCAAAGGTAATATTTCCCAATTTCTGTCTCTTGATAAATATCCTTCAAGCATTTCTAATTGACGTTTGAAAATTATTCAACTTTAGGTTACTTCATTTGGCTTCTACCAAATGTAGATTAAGATACTTCTGGATTTTGGTTTTCTTAATACAGTTATTTAAATTATTTCTCAATGTACCCCTGGAATAAGAGACATAAAGTCTCATATATTCACCCTTGCTTAAAGCATCAATTATTTAAGACTGTCAATTCTCACTTTACTGACAAGAACATATCTATGACAAAAATAGTCAACCATCAATTCAATATTTAATCCTAGTTTATATTTGATTTATTAGGATTCTGCTCTCCTCCCCTCCCATTAGTTTCTCTCCTCTCTATACCTTTCTTTAGGGTCTAAAAAACTATTATTCATAGATATATTATTTTAGTGTCCTAGCTCTTTGGCTTTCCCAGCTAAGACCCTTGCCATTGTCAAACTTTCCTAGGATTGCCTGAAGGATCTACACTGACCTCCTCTCAGATTTTTATATATTTTTACCATATTTTTATATCCCAGTCATTAAGAGGGAATTCCAAAATTGGTCTTATTGTTGTCTAAATATCTGTAGATTTTAGATATTTCAGATTTTCTCCATTGCTTTCTGACCCGAGGCTGTTTCTGGGGGAGTCACCAAAGTATATCTCTTCATCTTCAATCTTCCAATCTTTCCCTTTCTAGGCCTTGGACTAATTTGCCAGGTCATTTTACACTGCCCCTACATCTACTTTTATTTACATCCAAATTAGAAAGCCAGTGTACCGTGTAAATTCTGCCAATTGGGAGGCCTGCCCCTCACCACTGTCTTCCAGAACCACCACTGAGTGGGAGCAGAGTATAGCAGCAATACATGTTAGCAGTACACACTCCTATCAGGCCGGCTTAATCTTAAATCCAGCTTGGTATTTTCCCTTCCCTGTGAGCTTGTGACTGCAAGGTATGAGCTGATAGGGAGGCACTAGAACAACATCGATGGATGACATGGGGATTTGTGCAGCTCACTTCTAATTCTGCTCATGCCTCATCCTTGATGTCCCACTGCCATCTGATAATGGGTTTCCTCTGAGCATGACAATATTTATGACTTGGCTCAAAATCAATAGCTCTGGCTGGATAATCAGTTGATGCTCCATGACCAGGTGTTGTATTTCTACCTGGGACCAGGTAGATAAAATATTTTTGCTACAGATCACTAGAGTTCTAAGTTGTGATTTTATTTTTGGGGGATCTTGCTACTACCTCCACTTTACACAGATAACTATAAAGTTATATCATAGAACTACTACAATATATTTCCAAGTGCAGGGTTGCTTGTACCAAAACTGGCAGCTTTCTTTATCTTTCAGTAAATGTGTTGGAGCAATATTTTCAAGTGTGGAATATGCTGCCTCTATATACCCTGAAAAGGCTTTACTGGTGGGAACTGGGAGGTATAATAAGTTGACTTATACTGTTAAGTGGATATCCTAGGAGATCCTAGACTACTAAACTCCTACAATTTTTACAGATATGGCAGACCACATTCTGGAACTCATGTTTCTCATCAAAACTTCCAATGTACCTGCTACTTTTGGATCATATGGCTTGGTTAACATAATGTCTTCAATATAGTGGACCAATATTTTATTTTGTAAAATATCTAGATAATTTTTATCATTTTGAATTACATTTTAAGAGAGTATAGTAACCTAAAAGCCAGAACAGAAATGTTATATAGTTCTTGCCTTTCCCATATAAATGTGAACTATTTGTGGTCCTTATTTTAATATGTATGGAAAAGAGTACATTTACCAGAACCATAGCAATATACCAGTCACCTAACGTTGTCTTCATATGATTTAGCAAATATATCCAAAGTCATCACAGTTGCAATTGGGTCTAGTATTTGTTTGGGGTTGAGTAAACTAATGTAATTCTTTATAATCTACCTTATTTTTGTAGAAGCCTGACTGGTGAATTAAATGGACAGATTATTGTAAATACTACTTCTATATCCTTCTCCTAGGATGTGACATTGTTTTTGATTTAAAAATCTTGTTCAGTACTGGAGAACAGCTTTAAGTGACTCCACTTCATCTTGCCCACCATAATAGTTTTTGCTCCATAGGTCCAGGAACCAATGTGAAGTTTCAAACAAACCACAAATGTTTTCATTTAAAGACTATAGTCAGGTACCTTGAAAATGACCCTTGGACCTAGTGAAGCCAGTGAGAGGTGGATTTCAGCCTAGACCCCATTTATCTCTTGACCTCTACACCCCTCCATTCTATCAAGGTGCTATGTATGATGCTATCTTGTATTTCCAAGTACTAATTTCAGCTCAGATCTTGTGTCCAATGGTCTTCAGATTCCCTTGGTACCCCTTTATTTAGTGTATGGTATCTGAGTAAAAGTCCATATGACACTATGAAAAGGGGCAGAATTATTTTATATACACCTTCCACTTTTATGCAGCCTCCTACTCCCCATCAATCAATGGATCCTGAGAGCTGGCCCATGTCTTGAAACTGGGCAAAAGATCATGACTTAATTGGGGTAGTTGCCTTCAGCCTCATGATTATCAATCATTGATATATTCAGGGTATACAGATGGATCAATAACCTTGTTGACTGCCCATCTATCTTGCCTTTAGAAATGCAGTATTCTATTAAATATTTCCATAGTTCTCTGCAAGTAAGGCCCTTTTGATTTCTCCTCTGACTTGCTATTCAAAACAATACTTGCATCTATCTTGCTTTCAACAGTTAGGTACCACCAAGTGGTTTTATTATCTTAAAATCATAACATTTGCATTGTTATTAGGAAAATACAGCTATAATCACATCATGTTCTTCAACCCTTCCTTAGAGAGACAATCATCATTGAGTTTTTTTTTTAAATTCCTGTGCTTCTTTTTATTAGATTATTTCTTATTGCTTTGGTAGATGTAGCACATTCACAGCCTTATTGCAAAACAGTCACCTAGTGATAGTTTGACCATTAATTAGTATATTCATTCTATCATGCCTGATTCTTTGAGAATGTTGATTCCCTCTTTCTTGTTGTAACAGTATTTCTGGCATTTTTATCTCATTTAATGCAAGTCATTGGCTTTTCCAAATATGCCAGAAGCAACAAGATACTATTCATTAGTATCATCCAGGATGATACATAGCAGTCCTTTCCAGTATGTTAAATTTTATAACTCAGCAGTGTTCCTATAATTAATTTAATATTCCATACTTAAATTTCTCTTCTTTTACCTTTATCCATCATTCTGAGGATCTAGTCTCATGTTTATTCTACTGGTTTCTGCTTGTACATGTTGGCTGGGTCCTGCACATTCTTTGGCATATAGCAACCTTTAAAGGGCTCTGTATTTCCCTAATCTGATGATTTTTGACTTGACCCATATTGTTAGTCTGATGACCAAACGGGGAAGTGAGAGTAGGTCTTAAGAAGGAGGAAGAAGAGGCATGCATTCTTGCAAGACAGAGGCCTCTGTATTATTTTTAAGCAAGTGGAAAAAGCACCTGCCTTTCACAGGGAGGATGAACCACTTCCACATCCACAGAGGTTAAGGAGACTCTAAGGATTAATAATTTGCAGCTGCATTATCTCAGGCATCCCCATTCGAAGTCACAGGGCCTCACTCCTTCCCAATCTAAGATCACTTAGCATAGCAAACATGCCATGATTGAGAATTCAGTCTTTTCTGAAGCTGTACTACTCTTATACTTAAATCCTAAAACTGATCCACTGCCCACTCCCCCATGCCCCGCCACCACCCTCCACCCTTAGGTGCAGGAGAGAATCTTTTTAAATGCTGCAAAGAGCCCTTCTGTCATACCTACCCTTGTATTGGTGATCAATTACATCAAGCCTTTTTGTGTCTTTTTCTTTAAATTCATCAATGATTCCATTTTATGCATATTTATTATCTCCTCAAAGCTCTCTAACAAGTCTAATATACTCATCAGTGCATTTCCATCCTTTAGTATCTCATCATAGTTCACTACTAGTATAGTTGTTAATATTGCATCATAAATATGTACTAAGAGCAATTAGTGCTCCATCTAATACTAGGGATGGTATCTTCATTGCCAGCCAGCCAGTTAGTGATCTAGATCCAAAATCCCATTTAGAGTTAAATTCCTAGGACCACTTCTGGTACCAACTATTATGAATCTGTTTCCTTGGAAAACAGACTCAGAGACTCTAATGTTTGTGTGTGGACTGAGAAGGGCATGATCTAAGTGATAACCCCTATCAAGGATGCAGAGTGAAGGACGGTGTAGAAGAAATACTTGAACTGAGATGTAGTTGTAAAAGTGGCCTCCATTGATCCTTCATAGAATACTGAAGCTGGGATGACCCTTCAGAATCTTTCTGAATATAGTCAAGGGACTAGGCCTTAGTACCCATACCACAATGGTTTATTGCATATAGAGTTTTTGAGAGGAGTATAACCTTGATTGAGGTAGCTTTCTTCTAATGGGAGATACTCCCGGAGAGAAACTCAGCCAGAGCACCAGCAGCTTACATTTTGGGCGGTTAGATAAATGAGTCACTTGGTCCTGAAGATTAAGGTAGATGGCCTAAAATCATGTGCACTACATTTTTTAATGATAATTAAAAAATAAAGGAGATGATAAGAATAAAATTCGCTGATTTCCAATAAAGATGTTTAAGAATTGTCAGTTCTGTCTCAGAAAGGATCAAGACCCTGTTAAACTTAATTGGGTACACAGTACAAACTATGACCTTGAGATCTTAGGTAATAGTTTAAAGTAAATAGTGTTACCCAGGAGCTCTACAGTCAGTTGAAGGAAGAAGGTAAAAGAAAAATGACTGAGGATATGATATTTCTTTTCATCAGAACAAGCATAAGTTTGTCACAGATATGTGCAATAAGAGAAAAGAGTATGGGTAAATTACTTCCAGTTAGAGCTGATGACTATTATGAACAGTATGATTTATTGAATACATTTCATAAAACAGAGAGTAGAGCCCTCAAATTGAAAAATAAACAGGTCAAAATAGGTTAAGTTATTTAACCATGGTCAGTCACAAGACAAGGGATAATACAAGGATTAGTAACTTCATTTCAAACTCCGTGTGTAGGTGTATTTTTTATTTTTTATTTTGTACTACACGCCTTCATACAGAATAAAATATCTTGAAGTTTGAGCCTAAGGTAGCAATTATGAAAAACAAGGATAAAGGAGGCAGGAAATTGAATCTCAGTCCAGAGGCACATGTCAAAATGAGTCATGGAAAGGGACAAGTTTAAGGGAGTGAGTTTGTTTAATTTAATGGTCCCATTGTTCCAAGTGTGTCTGCAAATGATGAGAGACTATTGAAATGCAGAATTGTTGACTTGAAGCCCTATAGAGAAACCTCTGAAAGATTTATGCAATTGGAGATTTTTTTCAAGTTTAAGTCCTCTATCACAAGATCTTTAGCAAATATTTCTGTTTATGAGTTGAAGTAAATTTAAACAGAAAATTTAACAATTTTCTTAGTGATTACACAGCAGCAATTTCAAGACCGTTTTCCTTGGGAATCTGGTTGGTAATTACTAAAACTCCAAAGCTAATTATGTTCTTATGCTAGAGGGACTATAGCTTTTACATTAACAGGCTCGATTTGTAGGCACTGGTAATTCCACTTTCACCTTAAACACATCTTCTTATTCCTACTCCTTAGGGATGGATGGAGGCAATAATTCAATCACTTCCCTTTAGAAAGAGAGATTTTGTTTTAAAAAAATTAGTTAGAAAAGAAAATAATTTATTTCTTTAAGGGGCTTGCAACCAAACTATTTATTTCATTTCAGAAATTCTGGAAATATAAAGATGCTATATTTTAATTACAAACTGGTTTCCAAGAAGACTAAGACCTCTTAAAAACAAGGCAGAGCTAAAAAGATTATAAATATGTGATATTAAATAAATAATCATAGACTATACTGTTGTGAAGAGCTAATATCTGACACCTCACATGAGCAGGATGTTGTTTCTATAAGCTTTTAAATGTATAGTGAGGTGTGAGGCTTCAAATCTACTAGAATATAAATATACTGGATGGGCTTGTATCTAAAGTACCCCATGTTGAAGCAAAAGAAGCTGTGTATTTTAGTAACACCACATTCAGGTAAACAAAACAGCAAAAATGATTAAGTGCAATGTCACAAGCAAGTATAAGCATTTACTTGAATAAGTTATTAACTGTTTTATTTTTTATGAATTGTTCTTTTTTTTTTCTTCTAAATATTTTATTGTTCATGCTGTTATAGCTGTCCCACTGATGATTAGAGTTGCTTTATGACCATTACAAATTCAGAAAGAGACTACATTTTTTTTTATATATAATGATCAAAGGTCAGAGTTTTGGGTGCTAGGGGAATATGACAGACTAATTCTCAGCAGTTATCCTAATCTTATATGGAGTTGAATGAGCACCCTCAGAACATCCATGCGGTACTTCAATGGCAACCTCCTTAATGTAACCCTGAAGCTACAAGTGTTGAAACTTTCAAATAATACATGGTTTTATTATTTAAGCTTTATGAAACTCAATGAATTATAAAAATGGAGTTAATGGATTTCTTTTCATCAGAATTACATAGCTAACCCCATCTTTTAAATTACAGTTCTATATTACTCTGAAATTTAGTTCTATGTTATTTCACAATGTTGAGTGGCTTTCTATGAACTCCTAGGCAAATTAGAAAAAATGTCTAGGAGTTGGTACTCATTTTTTTTCTTTTGATACCAGGTTTAATTTCAACATAAATATTACAGGAAATGGCCACACCAGTGGAACAGCTAAGAGAATTACTTTTCCTTTTTATTGAATTTATTGGGTGATACTGGTTAACAAAAGAATTATGATTTGTGAAATATCAACAATGACTAAAGCAATCTTTTTTTTTTTTTAGGTTTTAAAGTAAGACATAATTTTTCCTCTTAATGTGTATATAAGACCGGAAATGAGGAAATAAACCTGCTGAACTGTGGAGAGATGTGATTATGATGTCCAATGAATTACTAATTAGATATATGGGGGATTTCTAGGATATAAACACTGAATTTGGGCTCTGTCCCTGATGAACTGATAACATCTATTGATTTGTATTTAAGTTTACTGATTCTATATTTTATTATCTTAAATCTCTTGTCATATTGAAATTTTCATTTCTGTTACTTTATTAGTAGCTTGTAGAATATCCTTAGTTTGAATCTGATTCCATTTTTCACTGAGATGTCTCTTTACTCGTTATTTATATATTTTCCTATAATTCTTTGAACACATTGATAACATCTGCTTAGAAGTTTTTGATGCTTTATTAAACATTGTGCCTACCTAAAATCTCTTTCAATTGATTACATTTTTTCCTGAGTAGGCATTACAGTTCTATATTCCTTTGCCTGTCTAGTAACTTTTGGTTAAAATTGGACATTGTAGATATTATATTGCAGTACATCTGTATTCTCTTTTTTTTCTTCTGAGGGTTATTTGTTTTACTTCTTATAGTAAGTAATTAAATTTTCTGGACTCAAACTTTAAAAAATGTCTCCCTTATGGTGTGAAGACCCGGATGTCTTCAGTAAAATGTGTGTATGTGTACATCTGTCTCTTCGGGGATCCCCTTGATGCCTATTTAGTTTTGCGGTAAGTCAATATTTAAAAGAAGTTGTTCTCTGACATCTCAAACCAGCAAAGCTTCCATTCTCTCCTTATTAGGCTATGTTTTGGGTAAGAAGTTTACTAAATTTTTACAACCAATTCCAGATTCTGTCCATGCTTTCAATTTATTCTTCCTAGTCTCCCACATCTGCATGATTTTGAAGATAGCCTGTAATGGGAAGGAGTGTGTACTGCTTCAATATTTCTGTGGCTCTTTTGCTTCCAAAATCTTCCCCTTAAGTTTTTAGCTTTTCTGCCACCTACTCTTAACTGAGTCCACTACTTCCAAAAAGTAAAGCCTGAAATTTTGTTGTCTAAGCTGTAATGGATGGGAAGGTCCCTAGTCAAGGAGAACATAAATGCTCCATTTTTGTTTTATGATTCAGAACAATTGCTGGGAAATAACCATGTCTCAAAATTTTACCTATTTTTAATTATTTGCCAATATCTTTAAATAGTTTTTTACAGCTATTTTATCTAGTTTTATATGTATTTTCTGCAGAGGAAAATCACCCACACACCTCATGCTGCCATAACCAGAAATAGAGAACAAGATTTTCATTTGAGATCTTCTCCCCTATACCTAGTTGAAATATTCTATAAAACCTATAACTCCAATGTTCATTAATATATAATAAACAGTCTATTATTGCTTTAAGATTTTGAAACACAAATTTAGTTAAGAAATTAGCATGTATAGTCTACGATAATAATAAAATATTTGCATTGAATTTATTTTAATTTTTCTCTCTTTCCCCTGACCCCTCCCCATCCCATCTCTGTCCTGCTTCAGGTAGCACAAAGGCATAGCTTTGATGGTTTCTCTAGCATTCAAGAAACTTTGTTCTCTAGCATCAGAGTTAGTTTGAAATCCCTGAAAGATGAAATGGGGGGGTGGAAGGAAAGAGAAGAATTAAGAAAGAACAAAGAAATGTCTTTCCTGAATCAGTGCAATTGTAAGTTGGTTCTGTGCTTTCTGGACCTGGCAGAAGTTCAAAGACTCAAAAGTCCCTATTACCAAAGACTGTTCACCTAATCTCCTTGTATTATGGAAAATGTAGATTTTCTTTTTTTTTTTTATTTAGCAGGCTATTTTGGCTCCCCTTGAGCTTTTGTTTATCTGAGTCTGCCCTATTCAGATACTACTGAGGTTTCTACTTTCTGACAGAAGTCCTTTAGGATAGGACTTCAGTTAGCTTCAGCCACCTCCCTCTCCCAGGACCCACACCCAGTGCAAAGGGAAGATTTCTATATTCCTTGCTCTAACACATTTTCAGAGCTCTGGCCTCTCCCAGTGTAGACATATTTTCTGTGCTGTCACAAGCTGCTTTAGTTACTCAGGTATAAGTTAGGCACCAGTATATGATTTCCACATATCTAAGAAACACTTAGGAAGCTTTGATAGTGGTGCATTTGAAGCTCATTCACCATACTCTTACTGGGAAAGAGTGTAAAAAGGGCAAAGACTCATGGCAACCCCCTCACAAGTTTCTTATCCTTTTTTATGTCCTTAATTGGGGTCTAAGAGTTGAGAAATTGACTAGTAATAGTTTCCTTTGTAAATTATGCATATGGAGATCTCACTTTGAAATTTCACAAGTATCTTAGCTTGTTAAAATACCCGTTTTAACATTTTACTTTATGTAATTTAGCACAGTTCAATGATTTTTCATTAAGACCAGCTTACCTGGAATACTTGAGCATTCTACCTTAGAGATGGTAAAATTCTTATGTAAACTTTTGATCTTTTTGAATAATTTGATGTTTTCTTTTCTTTTTATTTTGTTTACTCCTTCTCAATTGTATGTTCTATGTAGGGCCTGATACAGATCTTTTTTTTTTTTTTTTTTTTTTTTTTTTACAGATTTAATGTGTTTTATTGATTAAAATATTACATTTGTGCCACTTTCCCTTCCCTCTGCTCCCCTCCACCCGGTGGCCCCCTCCCTCCAGTTGTCCCCCCCTTTTAGATTATGTCCATTAGTTGTGCTTACAGTTCCTCCCAACCTCTCTCCGTCTATTCCATTCCCTCCTACCATGATCCCCAATTCCTATATCATCTCCCTCCCTCTCCCCACTCCCCCTCCCTGTTGGCCTCCCCCCACTATGTTTCCCTTACCCACAGTTCCTTTTCCACTCTCGTTGCCTGTTTCGTTTGCCTTTGTTTCATCTCCCTAGCTTCTGTTTTTTAAACCAGTCCCTTTAACTTCTCATATAACAGTGGTTTGGATCTAATGAACTCTTTCAGTTTTATTTTGACCTGGAAACACTTTCTCTGTCCTTCTATTCTGAATGACAATTTCGCTGGATAGAGTATTCGTGGTTGTAGGTTTTGGATTTTCATTACTTTGAATATTTCTTGCCAGTCCCTTCTTGTCTGTAGGGTTTCCCTTGAGAAGTCAGCTGATAGTCTAATTGGGACCCCTTTGTACATAATTCTTTTCTTCTCTCTTGCTGCTTTTAAGATTCTCTCTTTATCTTTAATTTTTGACATTTTGATTATAATGTGTCTTGGAGTGGTTCTCCCTGGGTCCAGTCTCTTGGGAACTCTCCTTGCTTCCTGGACCTGCAAGTCTATTCCCTTCCCCAAGTCTGGGAAGTTCTCCTTTATTATATTTTCACTCAATTTTTCAAGTTCTAGTTCATCTTCCTCATTCTCTGGCAAACCAATGATTCTTATGTTGGGCCTTTTATAGCTGTCCCAGAGGTTTCTGATCCTCTCATTGTTGCTTGCCATTTCCTCTCGCTGCATTGGTTGACTGCTTGTTCCTTCTCCATATTCCAGTTTGTTGAAATGGACTCTGGATTCCTCACCATCTGTCTCGTATGTGGTTTTGTTCCTTTCGTTATGAAAGTTTTTCGCTTCTTTCATATCTTTTTCCTGCTCTTTTGTGAATTCTGTAAGCCACCTGATAACAATGGCCCAGAACTGAGCCTCTGACAGGTTTCTTATCTGTTCATCTGTCAGGTTCTCTATCTGCTGTCTGGTGAGTTGTGCCACCGGGATCTCTATATTTGTCTGCCACATTTTGACAGATGCGTTTTGTTTTCCTGGGCCGGCTGTCGGGGGCAGGGGGCAGTGCCTGCGTACGCGTCACAAATCAGCGACCACCGGCGCCTGCCCGTCCGCGACCTATTTCGCAGCCCTGTGGTGCTTTCTGTGGGGGCGGGGGTCCAAGATGGATTCACACAGTTATTCAGCTAGGAGACCGGGATCCGTCCTCCCGCCCCCCTGGGCCTCACTGTTCAAGGCGATGCTGCGGCTGCTCCCCAGCGCTGGAGTCGGGCACGCCAGGGGCTTGATCGGAGTCGCCTGCCTGTCCGCGACCTATTTCGCAGCCCTGTGGTGCTTTCTGTGGGGGCGGGGGTCCAAGATGGATTCACACAGTTATTCAGCTAGGAGACCGGGATCCGTCCTCCCGCCCCCCTGGGCCTCACTGTTCAAGGCGATGCTGCGGCTGCTCCCCAGCGCCGGAGTCGGGCACACCAGGGGCTTGATTGGAGTCGCGCATGCCAGGGGCTTGATTGCCTCCAGGATTTTTCGCCGCCCCGCCCCGCCGCTCCGCAAACAGCTTTGCCTTCTTTAACTCTTACCTGCCCAAATGGCACCGCTGGTTTATAACTTCATATGTTGGGCTTCCGTGTAGCTTTATTTTCTGGAATTTCTAGTTATCCTTTGTTTTGAAGTAGTTGTATTCCTCTCTAGTTGTAGAGGGAGACCTAGCGTGTCCGTCTAAGCCTCCATCTTGGCCGGAAGTCAAGACCGATACAGATCTTATATAGATGTTACTTGATGTCATTTAACAGCTATTAAGGTCAGACAATCCAAAGCTCTCATTATGCCAAAATTAAAGTTATTTATGTAAGCTCACAGACACTTCCAGAATTGGTTTTTACCTCCTAGGTGGGAACATATTCAAGAAACTTAGAATAGGCTTATTGGTCTGATTCAGCTCTTCCCATTTATCAATTCCTACTCACAGGGGCATGGAAAGGGGGCTCTTTCACAAAGCACTATACATAACATCTATACCAAACTAAGCATAAACTTTTTTTCATAGTTAAATGCAGAAAGTCAAATTTTTTCTACCTCTTTCTTCCTTTTACATGGCAAGTAAAGCTCACTGGCCTGGGAGCAGCCTCTATCTGCCAACCATTGGCCAGTGAAGAGAATTCAGAGAAAATAATACAACCATCAATGAGAAAAGGGAGAGGAGACAAGAAAATGATTAAGCTGTGGTCTCAATCATGCATTCCTGTGCAAGGTGCCCTGATTCATCACAGTGGTAACGGTTGACTTCTTCCCTTGTCT
This sequence comes from Furipterus horrens, assembly GCF_987537825.1. NCBI lineage: Eukaryota > Metazoa > Chordata > Mammalia > Chiroptera > Furipteridae > Furipterus > Furipterus horrens. Next base: position 34,088,761 of record NW_028327176.1, read on the forward strand.
TGCTGCTGTCGATGGCTACATGTCCAGTGTCACCACACCTATAGCACTCTACTGTGGTGCACTCTTTTTGAATAAGCATGTATTAGGCAAAGTATAAACTATACAAGAGGACATGAATATGAGGATCTGAGCAAGCAAAAAGCTTAAAATTTAGAAGCAAATAAATTAAGGTATAGGGGATTGGATGAAATTGGATTTTTATGGTGCTTCTGAGAAGGAAAATAGTATAATGTTTAAGAGTGAAAACTGAGTATTATTATAGCTTTTTTCATCTTCTACTTCAACATTTGCTAGTATCATCTAGAACACAAAGTCTCACTTTCCTCATCAATAAAATTATGTAATGATAGAAGCTAGCTCATAGACAACACAATATGGTTATACTAATTAAAACCATATAACACTTTAAAGCACATTTGAGCTCTCAATAAATCTTAACTTTTATGAATGTTATGATGTTTTCTTTTTAATTTTCCAGTTAGACACCATAGAAATACCAAGAGACAATTAAGTTAGTAGATATTTTCAACAACATAAATATATGATCATAGACATGGACCAATTCATTATCACAAATATCCAGATCAAAGGTTATTAAATTAGAGTCTGGGACTGCAGGCCTTCTGGTTTGCTGGAAAGCTCTAGGTAGAGACTTTGGCCATGGACCTCTGAGCATGGATACTGACATACTATAACTCTGTTAATACTGAACTTGGCTCAAGAACTAGGCAGTCCTCAGATAAACACTTCCTATTCTTTAATAATTATGTAAGATCTGTGCTGCAAACGAATTTCACTTTAGATCTGGCAAGACTCTATCTTGCTCTAACAGTGCAATCGACAGCCATTTACCACCCATGAAGGACTCCGGCAATCAGAGAATGAAGGCACCAAGATGTGCCGCTCTGTATGCCTTATTCTTTTAAGATTTTGTATCTTTAAGTAATTAATTACATTAAAAATGTAAACTAATTTTATTGTGATATGTATGTTTGTGTGTGTACACATATGTGTGTGATCTTTCCTCATTAACCCAGCTGAAATAGTGCACATTATTGTTTCCTAGCTATCCAAAGATATAACTGATATCATTAAAATATGTGAAATTGCTGTACAGCAACTCAGTTGGTAGTAATCTAATGCTCCCAGTAGTCTCCATAGAACCTGTAAATGTTTATCTCCAAATGTACGTGTTTCTTCATATGAATACATACTTTACTAAGTATTATAAATTTGGTCAAAATAGTCAATTTTTCTGTCTTCCAGAAAGTATTAGGTATAAATTCAAGTTTTTTAGATTTCTTTACCCCAAATCTTTCAAAGCTTGCCACATAATTGGCAAATAACTATCTTCATCTGAGTTTTATTTAATGCCATAGTCATCATTATATATTGATTTATATCATGATAACTCAGTGTGCAGATGTAATAGAAAAAAGTAGCTCTAAATGAACTTGAGCAAGTTAGATAATTGGCAGCAAACACTCTAAAGCAGTGATTTTTAACCTTTTCCACCTCAAGGCACACACAGACTAATAACTACAATTCTGCAGAACACCAAAAAAATTTTTTTTTGCTGATCTGACAAAAAATAGGTATAATTTTGATTCATTCACACCAGAAGGCTATTGGCTGTGGTCATTTTTTAATTTGACATCTAAGGGAAAGGAAGTCAGTGCCTCTGACAAAATCATCAGGTACTGCATGTTTTAAAAATTATTGAGGCACACTGGTTGAAAATTACTACACTAAAGCAAAGCCAAATGCCCAAAGTGAACAGATATGTGAGAACTAAGGGAAAGTTAGTGGGCACATTTTGCTGAAAATGAAACAAACTGAGTGTGGTATTTGTTAGTAAATATACCACATATGAGAAGGAAGGTTGCCAATGGGTAGATTTTACTCCTTTTGAATGCATAAGTAATCTGATTTTTTCAAGTTGTAAAAATGTATAAAGGAGTAAAATTCATGAGAGATATATACTGACATCACTGAAGTCAATGCAATGAATATTTGCATTAAGAACTGAAGTAAAACTGAATGCTCATTGAAAAAATTCAGACATTACATATAATATGCATTACACTTTTCAATATATAAAAGGTGGGGCAAAGTAGGTTTATAGTTATTTGTATGGAAAATAATATGATAATTAACACATAATAATACAAGAATAAACTCTGTGTTTTACATACCCACAACTGTAAACCTACTTTTGCCCCACCCTGTGTATGTGTGTGTGTGTGGTTATGTGTCTCTTTATGTAAGCTCTAATGATAGCTTGGACTATAGCAAACATAAACATGTAAAAATAAATCTAGTCCATCTCTCCCTTCTTTCCTCTCTGTTTACTGTAGTTATTTAAAGTCTTACCAAGCTTATTTGCCCTAAAAACAGCCTCTTTGAGCACTAGAGTCCATAAAAAGTGTAGGAGTCCAGAGTTAAAAAGGATTTCAAAATTATTGTTAAAATACTATTTGAGTCATGTTTTTACTCTCTGGGTGACATAAAAATAATTATCTAACCTCCACCAGCCTCTGTTTTTTAATCAAAAATTGGCACAAAATTACACGCTTACATTTTTTAATGATAATTACATGGGAAATGGAAGGAAACACCATGGATCAATGCTTAGGGCACATAAACAGTTTACTAACTCACAATTTTTTTACTGGTGGTATTAGCCCTGAAAATAGCACTTTGTGCCAAACTATGTTTGTTGGTTTTTCTCTCATATGATTCATAAAAATTCTGTACATCTTTTCATTATTCCTAAGGATAAATATACTAATAGGCAGAGAGACCAATTTGGTTAAATAAAGTCAAATAATTTTGAATACTGAAGGGGTCATAGAAGTTATTTATTTAGTGTCTCTCATTTTCAGATGGTATGGATTAGTTTTAAGTGACTTGCTCAAAATTGCAAATTTATTTTTAAAATACTCAAAACCAGATTCCAGGTTTTCTGGTCCTTGACCATTATTATTTCCACTCTTCTTCACCCTATATCACATAAACACACAGAAAGATACATATCTATATATTTTTATGATTATAATTTAATTGCAAAATATTTCCTCTATAACTATCTACCTGAAAGAAATAAAAATACATCTTAATTACATTTTCTATCTATTCTAGAAACTCAACACTATCTGTCTACTTCACACCCAGATTTTCTTTGGCCATGTCAAGGACAGGTGCATCAGGTGATGCTACATGTGGTTCCTTTGCCATCATTACTCATCTACTGCCTTCTTACTCTCTGCAGTGAAGGAGGTTGATCTGAATGTGGGGAAATGAGAAATTTGCCATCTGCTCAGTTTTCTTATCCAAAAAAAGGTAGAATCTTTTATTTTCCCTTTCCTTTTGGTTAGTTATTATTAATTTTCATTCATTTTCTGTTTTATATCTGCATATATCAAGGAGTTAACACTAAACAAACACTGTTTTAAAATATTCTCCCAAAAGTTCTGAGTGAATAATGCTATAAAAACTTACTCATCTGATGTTAATTAATTCAGGATTAATTCTTATAGAAAAAAATACATACATTTCATAATTTGAAATCTGTAGAAAACCTCAGTTGAAAATTGTTTACATTTTGGAAGTTAACAAATGTAAGAGTTACTATATTTATGGATTTCCTTGACTTCTCCAGGTCTCTGTTATTTTGATCACAATAACCAGTCATTGAATATACTCTTACAGACATACATTCATACAGCAACCATGCTTTCCACAGGAAATAAATACAAAAAGTAAATAGATTAAAAATCATTAAAACTAACCATATAAAAACCTATTAGGCAACAGGACACCAAGTTTTTCCTTTGACTTCCTCTATATGTCATTTTTTTCTCTCATAACTCCAGAGACATAAAGTAATGATTGGGAAAAAAAATATCAGAATGGATAATAGCATAATCTATAGTTAACAGTCCTGGATTCAAAACACATCCATCTAAACATGAATGAACCTAACTAAGCCTCTGAAATGTACTGACACTTAGTTTCTGGATCTGTAAAGAGGAATTAATCATATCTAATTTATAGAATTGGTGCATGAATGAAATTCATATATTCATATATCAATATTCATTGATAAATATATAGCTGAACACAATTTCTAGAACATAGTATATTCTCAATAAATATTAATTAGTCTTTTGTTTTCTTTCAAACATACGACACCCTGTTTTCCTTATAATGTTATATTGGATACTCTCAAAAATTTTTTCAACCTTTTTTGCCTTTAGCTGTAAAATAAATTTATCATAGTATTAATTTCTAAACTGAGTATGTTTAAATGTGGGTTAAAAACAAGTCACATTCCAGATATTCAATTGTCATTTTAGTTGACATATAAATGTTAAATGCTTACTACCTTTATGAGTTATCAGGTCCCAAAAGACGTTAGAATTGTACTAAAGAGATATGATATATGTACTCAGAAGACAACAAGGCGTCTATAAGTCTCTAAGTGCAGGTTTTGTGTCTTACTTATTAATAGATTTGCAGTGCCTGTTTCAGTTCAACTTATACCAAGTACTAAATAATTGATGAATGAATTATTGAAACTATGAATGAATGGAACAAGATGAGGGCCTTAGAGGTATACGTGTAGAGAAGGGGGTGATTATTTCCCAGAGGAATATGAGAAACAAATTTTATGATAAAACTGATTCCTAAAGTTATACATTTTAAGGAAGGAAAGTTTAAGAACCATCAACTTCAACACACCAGTTTTTTATGACTTTAATACTGGTATAAAATTTCAAATAATAGAAAATTTTCAAGGATACTAATTCATATATCCCTTAGCCAAATTACCTTTTGTCTCATTTGCTTTGTCATTGTTAATAAAAATAAGTTATTTGAAAATATTGTAACTCTTCATATCACATTATTTGCATCTCCTAAAAACAGGGTATTATTGACACAACCATAATATTAACAAAGTGAAGAAGTTAATATTGATACAGTTGCTCTTTAATCCATTGTCCATATTCCAACCTCAACATTAGTCCCAATAATGTCTTATTTTGTTCCTACTCCTCAACTTAATACAGAATCACACATTTTATTTAGTTGTCATATTTTAATAGTCTTTTTCATCAAGAAGTGATGGGCAGATTTTGTTTTTGTGTCTAAAGCATTTTTTTAGAAGTACAAGCTAGTTGAAGTAACCTCATCTGCATTTGTCTGATGGTCCTTCATGATATATAATATACTATTATATATTATTTTGACATAAATATTACAAAGTGATATAGTGTCCTTCTTACTGTATTATATTAGGAGACACATGATATTGGTTTGTCCCAATATCAGTAATGTTAAGTTTAATAACATTTTTTACCATATAGATTCCATACCCATTTATTAATCATTACTTATTATTTCTACTCCAAGAAACATAAGACTTTAAGAATGTTTATCTATTTAACTTTTTTAGTATGAATTCATAAAATCTTGTTTTATTGAATAAGTTATAATTCATTACTATAATTATATCAACTGATGTTCAAGTTTTTTATTGTTCACGCAGTTACAGTTGTTCCCACTTTCTCTCCCTTTCCCCACCTTTAACCAGCCTCACCCTCTCCCCTCCCCAAGTCAATCCCTATATAGTCAGTCGTCCATGTCCATGGTTGTGCATAAATGTTCTTTGGTTAAGCCTTTACCATCTTTCATCCAGACACCCCTTCCCTTTGGATACTGTCAGTCTGTTCTATGTATTTATGCTTGTTTCTATTCTGTTCAGTAGTTTATTATGTTCATTCAGTTCCACATAAAAGTGAGATCATGTGGTATTTGTCTTTCACTGACTGGCTTAATTCACTTAGCATACTATTCTCCAGGTCCATCCATGCTGATGCAAAAGGTTAAAGTTTTTGTCTTTCTATTTTTTCATACTGCTGTGTAGTAGTCCATTGTGTAAATGTATCACAGCTTTTTCATCCATGCATCACTGATGGGCACTTAGGCTGTAACTAGATCTTGAGTATTTTTTAATGATTTTTTTATGTGTCCCCATCATTCTTTTTTTTTTTATTGTATTTTTCCATTACCAGCTATCCTCCTAATGCCCTCTTCCACCTCCACCTACCCCTCCCACACCCTGCAATCACCACACTGCTGTCTGTTTCCATGAGTTCTCTTTTTTTTCTCTGTCCCTCTAGCTCCCTAACCCCTACCCCCAGAGTTCCTTTTCTTCTTGTTGCAACAAGATGTTCAAACATATTCTTTTTTACTTTACATGCTCCAGCTCTGGAGTCAGGCTTTTATTTACTACTTAAGAATGCCAATCAACTTATTTTAAAATAATGAGTAGAAGAGAAATGCATGTGAAGGAGCTTTTAAATCTAAAATATTGAAAAAAAATCATATCTTTCACATTACAAGTGAGAATATTAATAATCTTAATGGTAATTTTATGTGAGCTAGTATCCAAAACACAGAAAAGGAAACTCAAGACCACAATTCAATCAATACTTTTGGCCTAGATATCTCTGTTATCTTTACAATGTGAGAGAAAAAAAAAACTTATTTTCTTTCCTCTTTCAAGCACATTCTTTTCTCTGCTTTTTCATTTATCTCTGACCCCTACTCCAACTCCTGGATCATGGAAATAATAAACTTTAGCAAAGATATAAAGCCTGTGTTTTCCTCCTTGTACAATTCTCCAAGAGAAGAAGTCTCTTAAGTATCTAGCTACCCACTTAGAATTTGTTTACATTTTAGAGATGAGGGAATAAAAAAATAATACACATGAATTAATGTACCAATAAATTATCATGTCCTAGTTCCTTTTCCCATACCAGAAAATAATTTTTGCTTGCTGTCTTGATAAAAATATATCCACAAATATGTATGTGATCAGACACCAACAGGGGTCAACTCTATGTTAAATTGCTTTCCTGCTGCTCTAGGTTCTTGTGAAAGAAAGCTTGTAAGTCAGTCAATTCACTCAAAGTATATATAAATTTAAAGTGTTCATCCCTTTCAAGACCTGGTCTTATACATTGAAAGAAAGAAATGCTTGACTATAAAGAATGAAACTGTAGCAATTTTGGAAGATATAGTTTGGAGAAATGCTTGGGATCATTAGAAGGAGGAATATAAACTTCTTCTGAAAGAACACCAAACCTAAATATATAGACCTATTTATATTAATAGGTCTGAGTCTCAATGACAACATGGCATTTTTGAAATGGGAATATTTTAATTCAGACAACTTAGGACAGGTAATAACACATTGCTGAACTATAAAACCAGAAGACAGAGGTTTGCAAATACAGATTCAACCTATCTGGAGTGTATTCCCAAAGCCATTGCTAAATAAGTAATAGGGATTCTCATTTGGGCAATTTTTGCTTCCAGGTAGTGAAATGAGTCTTTCCCCTTGCTCTGGGGGTTTAGAACCTAGAATCTTTGTGAAACATGAAACTCTTGCTCATGCAGAAACAGACAGAGCTGGGAGTTAACATTTGTAATTTCCTTAGGGATGATGTAGGTTCAATTATCAGCAGGAAAGGTAGCTGTCTCTGGAAAAGCTAAGTATGATGGTTTCTACATTTCCTCGTTTAATATGCATCAAGAAGTGGACGCTGATGATCAATGAGTATAGCTTTCATTTACTGAGTAATGAAGCAATTTGCTGTCAAATTGTTTCATCAGTCCCTATTAGTCACCTGGGATACAATGCAAAGGAGTTTGATTTCATTATTTTCTTGGAACCAGACTATTGGGATTGTGTAATTTAGGAAGCCACAGTAGAATACGTATTTTCTGTAGATTCTTAAGGAAGAATATTATAAATCTTTAGAAATCATGAGTTATAAAAGGTCTTGCAAGTTGATTTACTTTTTTTATAAGAGGGAGACAATTCCAATGGCAGTCGTGCCGCTATGGTCAGACTATAAGAGAAAACCTTGCAAGACAATCTTTTCTAAAAAAAGAACATCTATCCAACAATGCCTCAACTTCACTATTCAGTTCTCTTCCCTTTCCAGGTCAGCTCTACTTAATTCAAGGAAATCACCTAAGGATCAGATAAAGTTACTTTAGCAGACCCAAAATGGGGAAAATGTTGGCTCTGCGAGAAATTCTTTGAGCCTACATTGATTTAGACATGAGTTTATCCTTCACTCAAATGAGAATGAAACCCATGATCCTATTTCAACCTTAACACCAACTATTCTGTCATCATAAGTTATATACACAACATTTGGATCTCCCTTAACTATTAGCAGTACACATTAGCTATACACCAAAATCTTTTCTGAGAATTCAACCTGTATTTTCTACTTCATCAAAGAGCTAACTGAAGCTATACAAGATAGAGTCATGATCTGATTCCATTTGCTGAATATCTTTCTTCATATCAAATTATACCATTAGAGTATTACAAAACTAATTTTTTTTACTTTGATTTTTCTAAAATGTCTTTGTTAGGTTATAATTTAATATTAATATTGTGCTCTTGACTTTAATAAGGATAAAATAAGAATGTTTTCTCATAATAATTTCTTCTGTATTATTAACATTGAAAATATTATGCATAATTTTTTCAATTGGTATAGCTAAAGCTCTTCAAAATAAACTCCCATTATATTTCACATAAAAACTGTCAAAATTATTTTTGAACAAATGGAATTAATTAAAATTCTATAACTATCCAAATTTTTCATTTACCTTGGTTTTTAGGAAACATGGATATAATTTATCATTTAATAACTTTTTCTTTGATGTACTATTTTTTTTTCCATTTCTTTATTTTCTATTTAATTTTGCTGTTGTATGGTGCTCATGATGTTCTTTTTATTAAAAGCCACGTGCTAAATTTGGGGAATATGAGAAGGTGCTATGCATTTTACAAAAATGCATTCATCAAAATAATAGTAGTTTTCAAGATAAAACTATCATAATCTTTATTAACAAAAGACAAAATGTTTAAGTGTCTCTTTAAGCAATGTTGCCAAGAGGGAGTAGGATGGGGAAATTACCCAAAGTTCTCTATTTTTAGCTTCCCTACTTTCCTCCTTTTTATAAAATACATATTTACTAACCTAGAATATTGGTCCAGAAATAATTTCCAGGGTAAGGTTGCTACTTCTTCTGTACAATTTATTATCAAAGTTTTTTTGTTAGCTCATATAGAAGGCTCATGCTGCTTATAATGAAGTAGTCATGAGTTCAGTCCTTGAACACATACTTTATTCTAACACCTCAAAAAGCACTTATATTTTTAGCTAATTATTAAGCAAACAGGCACAGGCTTTAGGTTAAGTGGATACAAAAAAAATTAATTATGCAAATGCAAAATATTTCAAAGATACAAATAAAACATTCTTGTAAAATGTAGCCTTTTAAAAATATGTTATTGTTATTCAGCAAACTGGGGCTCCTTGAGAAAAACAGGTCTTTATTTACAAGATTCCAACCATAGGGGTGCTGGGAGCACTTCAGCTCAGAGCCCTGTTCTCCCACGACACCCAGCACTTCCCTTCCTCCCCAAAAGGCTATAAACCAAAACCAAGCCCAATAGTTCCCCAGCCCTTATCTACCAGCTCTCTCCTTCGGAACCTGGGGTGTGTTGTCCCCAGCCTCTGTGTAATAGTCCAGGAAAGCATGTGCTGTGTTACACTGGATCATGGTGAAGTCCAGGAAAGACCCAAGTCCTAAGAGAGTGTCCTCTCCATAGATCCCAAGTTCCAAGAGTCCTGATAGAGTCCAGGTCTGCAAGGCAGAGTGCTTGGTGGCTTCAGAGTCAGCTAGAGCTGGCACAATCAAAGCAGTAGCATGCCTGCTTTCTTACCAGCCCAGGCTGCATGCCCAAATCCTGGCCATAAACTGCATAACTGCTTCTGCTTCCCACATGGCTGTTATAACATCCTCCTACATTATGGCATCCCTCATCATGCTTCCTTCAACATCCTCCTTCACCATGGCACCCCTCCATCATGCCTCCTTCAAAATTCTCCTTCATCTTGGCACACCTCCATCATGCTTCTTTTCTCAAGGCTGCCTGCCCTTCCTTTTAAATCCTGAAAGTAAATATACCTTTTCCCCCAGGGCAGTAGCACAGCTATTATCTCTCAGCTTGCCATAGATATTCAAAGTACCTTAAATGCTGTATTATCTCCTTTTCCCATCCTCCAACCATGGACTGGGGACTTTGGTGATCTGCCCACTCCCCTTTCGTTATTGCTTAGTTTGGTCCAGAACTAGGGTATTATTCAATAGCAAATTTAAATACAAGTAATGTAAAATATTTACCTTAGGTGTTGGCAATTGTTGGCTGCATATATGCAGATCAAAATTCTTTTGTTATGTAAATTAACAGACCCACTTGTTATTATGTTAACATTGCAAGATTTCCCTACATTTATAAGAAGCACTCTAGTTCCAGCCTCTTATCCTTTCTTTTGCATTACAATCCATTCATTTTACATATCCTGTTCCTTATATCACAGGATCAGCAATGTAGAATATACAGAATGTTTCTACTTAATGAAAAATATAATCTTGACCTCAGCAACCTAATTTTTATTTAAAAATTTGCTTTTAATTTTAAACACATTTATAAAAAACAGCTTCAAAAATTTAAGTTCCACCTTTTATTCTAGCTATTTCTTAGATCAAGTCAGGCCATCAGATAAAAAAAAAATCTAACAGATTCCTCCTGAACATGGATAGAATTGTTTATACTAATTGTAACGCTGGACTAGATGAAAGAGAATTATAAAGTACAAAGTGTGAAAATATTATTTTTCCTGTAGGAAAATTCATGAGAGAGCAACGTCTTACACTATGTGGTAACTATTTATAATGGTTCTGATCAGGGATCAGCAAGCCACGACCAGAGGGTCAAGCCCAGTCCATTGCTTGTTTTTGTAAATAAAAATTTTTTTGTAACACAGCCATATCCATTTACTTATTTATTGTCTATGACTGTTTTCATCCTATAGTATTTGCCACAGAGATTATATGACTTGCAAAGCATAAATTATTTACTATCTAGCCCTTTACAGAAAAAAAGAAATGTTTGCTAACCTCTGATATTGAGTAAAATTTTCACTGAACAAGTCATTTAATGAATACTCTGAGCATTGTGAACTTAATCATGATAGGCTTTCCTTCTTTGCTTTGCTGAATAAAAGTTCTTAATCAAAGTTGGTACCTACCATTAGTATAAGTGTCATTATGCTAACTATTTTGTGTACTAATGTAACTCCATCTTCATTTCACTGACATATTTTTATTTTTTATTTCTCCATATTTTTCAACTTCTAAAAATCTAGTTTTGCTATATGTGTCTCTGTAAAAATTGTCATGGAATTTCTACATTCTGCAAAGAACACTGTCTAATTTATTTGCATTCAAATGTCCACCTCTCTTTACATAATCAAGTTTTTCTCACGATTAAGTCTGGGTGGAATATTATCTTATAGCAAATATGATTTGGAAATTAAAGATAATATGTTGTTAATGTAATATAAAAATTCAGCTCTAAAATATTTTTTAAATAAAAGAGTGGTACTTAGACATTCAAAACAAAGTATCCGAGGAGCTAGCAGGGAAAATAGTAACAAGACTACTGTGAACAAATTTAGGCAGATTCAGGTTTAAATCTTGACTGTACCAGCTTTGAGATATAGGTAAGTCATTAGATCCTTTCTCATCTGTAACATGGGGGAAATATAATAAAATTTTACATGCTTCAAGTGAGAATTATGTGAGATAGAGCAGAGGTATTCATCTGTTTTGTTCACTGATGTATCACCAGTGCTTAGCATGTGATAGGTACTCCATATAGATAGACAGACAGACGAGGACACCTTGCAGATTGATGGCAGATATTATGTACTCAATAAAAAAGTTTCTTCTTTCTTTTTAGACATTATTTTTCACAGTAGGTGTCTTCAGGCTTATTTATAAATAGTTAAAAGTCACAGGACAGGAAAACTAATCTACCAGGCAGAAATAAAAGAAATTGCTTATACCCAATGAACACATGGGCTACTTTGAAGTATGGAGCAAAAAAAAAAAAAAAAAAAAAATCCAAGAAACATGTTGCTTATGAGTATCTTTTAAACTCAAATTATTTGTTCCTAGACTGATGGTCCCATTTCTGTTAAAGAATTGAATATACAACTACAGTAGCACCCCTGACCCAAATTCTTGTTAAAGCCCCCAGCACATGGGATGGTATTAGGCAGAGGGGCCTTTGAAAGGTCATTAAGTTTAAATGAGGTCATGAGGGTAGAACCTCCATGATGGCATGGTGTCTTTAGAAGAAGAGATAGAGACTAGAGCTTCCTCTCCTGCCTTGTGAGGACACAGCCAGAAGATAGCCATCTGCAAACCAGGAGGATGGCCCTCATGCAAACCTGACCATACTGGTGCCCTCACCTGGGACTTTCCAACCTCCAGAAGTGTGAGAAACAAATTTCTGTTGTTTAAGTCACCCAATCTATGCTATTTTTGTTATAGAAGCCCAAACTAAGACCTACTTCAAAATAATCTATGATGTGTATTTTAAACTTGATTTAATATTTATAAAAATATTGAGATAAGGAGTACAGAGAGTTTAGTTTGCTTAGTACATGCCTTATGATGAGTACTATTGGTGATTAATTAAACGGCCATGAGCTTTTAGACCATCCCAGCTTCTCAGGGTTGGCCAATTTAGCTTAAAGGTGGGTTATTTGTACTGTAAGACAATGTTTTTTTCCCACTACTGTATATAGGATAACTTGCATCTCATTCAATATTAAATGATTATTTAGGATTACATGACTGCATGTGTCTGCTAGAGATGATAGTTAACCAAAATTACAGTTTTTTCTCAATCACTTTGAGAACATAGTAAAAATACAATTAAAAAAAAACTTTCTAATTTTTTTCCATAATGTATGAGTGGAAAATAATAGCAGACTTGATAATAATTAACAGTCATACAACTGTTATAATTAGGGTCTAGCACACATTTAAAATATCAGGGAAGAGGAAAAGCAAACATGTTTCTCCTGGTCCCTGAACCTGGTCAATACTTTATACCACTTGGAGAGCAATGGTGGTTAAGTGCTTATTTGTTCTTTTAATATGATATGCAAGAATGCTTGAAATGCCACCTCTAAACATAAAAATATACAATATTCTACATTTTTAACTTTGATCGTGGAAGCTTATCAGTCCTGGCAAGGCTATGCTTCATGTTTTAATCAGTTAAATCAATTCAGTATTAAAGTTGTGGGCTTTTCGTTGTTGTTTTTCTAATCAATTTGTCCTATATAGCTTACAACTAAAATTAATTCACCATTCAGTTGGGATTTATTTCAATTCTTGTCCAAATTGCATTTTTACATTAAACTACATTCTTATGGATCTTAGTTCACTGTGATTATAATGATTAATATGGCCATATAGCTTCATAAATTAACCATAATTAGCCACAATGATTAGTTAGATAAATCCCATTATAAAAGATTAGATTTAAGACACTGAAAATATGGTGGGTGAATGAGGAGCTTTTATATATAGTTTTAATGATGTTTTGTGTAAGTACCCATTAACCTAGAAGAATTATTACTTATTCACTTGTAAACTTGTTTCACTTACCTTAACCCTACTGTTTTTCTTTAAATGAATGAATGAATAAGTTAGTGACCAAAAACAGCAATCTCAAAGAGTTAATTAGGAAAGCAAAATTGTAACCATAATCCTTTAAATAGACCATAATTTCCCACTAGGGAGAATATTTTTTTCCTACTCAATATTGAGTGTATTTATGGAAGAAGGTGAATAAAAAGAATGGTCTGTGGTCCAGTCTAAATACTTATTAATATCATTATTATACACTCTAGAATTTTAAATATAGAAGAAATTTTACTCTAGTATATCATGGCCCTGACTGGATAGTTCGGTTGGTTAGAGCATTGTCTGCTATGCCCAGGTTGTAGGTTTGATCACAGAGCACACACAAGAATTAACTAACGAATGCATAAATAAGTGGAACAACAAATCAATTATTCTTTCTCTCTAAAAATAAATAAATAAATAAATAAGCAAACAAACAAATAAATAAATAAAACGCATACCTTCAAGACACATGCATCTCTTTCCTCCACCACTAAATAATCCACAAACAATTTCATTTCATTGCACTTTGGTAATGAAAATTAGATGATGCCAGTAACAGAAGAGGAGCTAACATCAGAATAAAGATTTGGAGAGTATGTGGAGTTATTTCAGGGAGGAAGGAAAATTCAAAAGAAGACTGGATGCTGAGTGAGGTTTGTAACATACTGGTAAGGAAGAAACAGAAGTTCAGTGTTACCTATTTCTCATGATCTCATGTATCATCCATGCCCCCCCATCATTTTATTGTTTTAGTTTCCTTATTCATTTTATAGAGTCTTAAAGCCTATACTATAGATAATTCTGATTTCTTTATAAGATGATAACATGCTTATACAATAATTCTTTATGATGGCAGTCGAGAAGCTATACATATATCCAGAGTCTATTTTATCTACCAATATTAGGGAACATTTTTTGTTGCAAAGATTAAACAGATAGATTGCATTTCTTACCTATATGTTAACTGATTTATGGGGGGCAGAAATGAGCTAATATGTTGGAATGTTAGCATGACATTTCATACAATGCCAGTGACCATTTTACTTGCCAAATTAATTCAGTTGGCTCTGTTATGAGTCCTACCACATGGATGATAAAGAGGTGGACGTGCTATAAACAAAATATAATAATAAATGGCAGTGTATCAAAAAAAGGTACAGAGTTGTCCAAAGAAATGTCACTGAAATCAGCTGTTAAGTCAGCTTCATGGTCTGGTATATGAAGAGAATGATACAATGAGTGAAATTAATACACATCCAAGGGTCTCTTTTCTGTGACACAGGGTGGCTAAGAAAATGCAACCAGAAGAGCAAAAAGGATTCATAATTTCAGAAGGACCCTGTATGCAAAAGGAATAATTTCAAAAGATAATAATATTTATATGACAGCAAAAATTTCAAAACAACCTAAATGAATGAGATTCATATAAATTAATATGAAATAGTTTATAAAGTTTCATTGTATATAAAACGCTCAAAGTATGTTACATATTTATTTTAGTATAGTGAAAAGGTCAATGTGAGGTTGAAAACAAAATTATATATGATTTAACTATAAATTTCATGTTCCTAAGTAAAAGAACATGAGATTTATTTATTTTTCCCCTGCAGGTACCTGAATTTCCCTGAGTCCCACCAAGTCACACTGGATTTAAAGGTTTGATATAATAGATCAATAGAAATGTGACCTATTTTGAAATCATACTTTTTTTCTTTTAATTTTCACCCGAGGATATGTTTATTGATTTTTAGAGAGGAAGTGAGACAGAAAGAGAGAGAAACATCAATGTGAAAGGGAAAATCGATTGGCTGCCTCCTGCACATGACCCAATTTAGGATCGAATCTGCAGCCTAAGTATGTGCTCTGAACAGGAAACAAACCTACAAGTCTTTGCTATATGAGATGATGCTCCAAACAACTGAGCCACTTGACCAGGGCTGAAATTATACTTTTTGAAGAGAATCATGTTTTAAGTCTTTGGGGGCATTGTAGTATGTAGAAGGAGATATATACAGGGTAGAGCAAAAGTAGGTTTATAGTTGCTTGTATGGAAAATAACACAATAATTAATAAATAATAATACAAGAATAAACTGTGTTTTGCATACTCACAACTGTAAACCTACTTTTGCCCGATCCCATATTTGTTTGTCATTTAACAAACTTTTTTTGTGGTTAGCTTTGGGCATAGAGCAAGATATAGACAGATGTGAACTTACAGCCTCAGAGGGCAAAGAACCCTGAATTTGATTCTACTCCAGCCTCTCTCTGTATTGTATAAATGTCAGCAAGATACTAAAGCTTCTGAGCCTTATTTTTTGTTTTTGATATTCAAACTAGAGCAAAGAGTACTTATCCTGTACGGTTGTGGTGAGGACTTAGTGAAAGAAAATGTTGAATGCTTGGCTCCATATCTGTCAAATAGGAGACATTCTCATTGCTTTCCTTCTCAAATATAGTATCAGTAAATAATCTGACAGGGACTGAATTCTATGAGCACAAGGAAACCAAATAAAAACCTGACTCTCCTTAATAACAATTGAGACAACAAGACATATTGTTGACAACTTTATTTTTTATCAGAGATTGATACTTTGGTAGAGAGTCTATTAAATTTTTAGCTCTAAGTAAACTTTTAAGGTAAAGAATGACTTGATTAATACATAGACTTGAGTTCAACTATTGAAATCTCCATATCCATGTATTAAAGATGTTTATCCACCATACTGTAGCATGAAATTTTAAATTTTCATAAATCATGGGATTTAGGTACAGGAGTTCTATATACAACTTCCTCTGTTCTTAGTTTTTTTTTTTTTTTTTCAAAATAGGTTTCATTTGCAAGAATAATGGCTAAGATCAAGCATAGGCTATATTCTTAGGAATGAGATGTTAAACTTTCCGCATGGGAATAGTCTATGTTTTATATCTTTTTACATAATGGCATAACATTAATGCACAAGTCACATACTACATATGTAGGTGCCTGCCAGGAAATAAGCCTTTCTAAGAAAAGAGCTGCAGAAATTATCCTTGAGCTGAATGGACATATATCTCATTATCTTTTATTTTTTAATTTTGCTTCAATTTTGTTAAAAGTATTATAATGTTAATATTTTAAATTGGCTATACCCAAGGTGAGTGTACAAACTGCAATGTGCAGGCTAGTCAATTTATATGTATTAGGTAAGGTCAGAAGCTTAAAATGAAAAAAAAAAACAAAACAAAAACATTGCCTATATTTATCTTCCATCTGCTCAGAAACTGTTCAGATTGCCAACACACTGATGCATCATTTACTTACAATAATACGTTAATCACAATAATGAGCAATCAATTTTCACATGTTAAATGAACACTCAGAATAGGAAACCCTGTCATTTAGAAGGCCAGTTAATGAGAGCAAGGTGGAAAAATTGCTTGATTAGGCAGTTGCCTTTTTTAATACAAATGTTTGTGTCATCATGAATTTAGAAGCTGCTAAACAATGGAGCTTCTTTAAGCTGATTTTCAGCAAGTTAAGGAGAACAGACAGCTTTAAGAGGGAACTTCAAGTATAACTGCTTTAGTGAGAACTTACTTTATGCATATTTGATGCTTATTCGTACATGTTGAATAAAAATTAATGGGTATGTTTTGTGGGAAGTGTAGAATAAGAAACTTAATTGAACGGGTAAACTAAAAATGGCAGTACAAAATTTATCAAGTTGATTTCTTTGGAAATAGTCTCAGCTATAAGAAACTAGATAGGTTCTCATATACATATCTCTGTGTCCAAAATGAAAATTTCTGTTTTCGTTGGGAGTGCCTTAGCCACTTATTTTGCATGAGAAGTCTTTACTTTCATCGGTTCTCCCATATAACAGTTTTTGATTGCTTATAAATAACCAGTTTTCTTGTTATATAAACAGTCCATGGTCCAGAGTAGTGGTTGGCAAATTACATCTCATCATTCAAATTCAATCTGCCAAACTGTGTTTGCACAACCTGTGAACTAAGACTGCTGTCCACCATTTTAAACGGTAAAATACACCAAAAGAAAAATAATTGTCACACATGACAATTATAAGAAATTCAAATGTCAGTGTCTG
Organism: Furipterus horrens; assembly: GCF_987537825.1. Lineage (NCBI taxonomy): Eukaryota > Metazoa > Chordata > Mammalia > Chiroptera > Furipteridae > Furipterus > Furipterus horrens. Next base: position 34,106,501 of record NW_028327176.1, read on the forward strand.
TAAATGGAGTTTAATGACCACAACAACATGTAATCATTTACATATAGTCTATAGCTGCTTTGTGCTACATTGGCAGAGTTGAGTACAAAGATGGTTTGACTGGCAAAGTTGAAAATATTTACTATCTGACCCTTTAATGAGGAAGTTTGTTGACCATTAGGCTAGAAAGTAGAGTGTAGAGTATAGGTACCATGCAGGCAGGTATGAAGTGTAACACAGAAATCAAGTTCTACGCCTTATTCTGCCAGGCAGGGGAAATGGAGCAAAACAATTTCTCTCCATCTTTGTCTGAATACTTAAATTGTTGAGGCGATATCCACGTTCATCCTTCATGCTTAATCTGATTCTGCTCTAAAAGGAACAGTCTCGATTTTCTATTGACTAATAATGTTCGATGTTTATTTATCTAAGACCTGGGATTCTCAATTTAACTAAAAGTAAGACACTGATTTGTATTTATGGATATTGTGTTTGGATACTTTGAATTCAGTATGGAGGTTCCTCTATGTAACAATAAATTAGGGCTCCGTTGTAACCTATTATGCTACTTCGCTACTTGCTGTCCTCATTGATAGAACATGCTTCCCTAGGTCTTGCATTTTAGAGTATCAAATATAAAACACTGTAAACCTTCTCAGGCAGCATGCCCAACATATAAAATAATTTCAGTCTGTTCTATATATTTATTATAATGCTAATGATAAATATAACATTGTTAATATACAACAACGATTAATTAAATACCATTTTGTCCCAGGTCTGTTTTAAATACTTTATATGTATTAATACATACACTTCTCACAACAATCCTGTGCTGTACATCTTATTTTATCTCCATTTTACTGAAGAGGAAACGGAAGCAGAAAAAATTCCAGATTGTTGTCACTCTGTTGAAACTTCCCTGTTTCCAAACTTCATGAAATGTAAGACCTCTGAAGCCAAACCTAAACAAATTTTGGTGGAATATCATGATCACAGTGCTATAGTCTGAAGCTTACCAACACTCTTTAATATCTTTACTTTGATGTTATTTTGGGGTGCTATGATTAAATCAGGATGTCCCTGAATTCATTTGTTAAAAAAAAGTATTATATTCTTGCTTTATAGGTGAAACCATTCAAACTTTGTAGCAACTAAATGCCTTAGTTCCTCATGACATTGAAAAGGAAAGAGGTATCAGATGCACTCCTGTTCACAGAGTTCTGAATGGCTTAGCAATGAGCCTTTGTTAGTGATTCAATAGTATCACACTGCTGATGTGAATAATTCGACACTCCATGTTGGAGTGAAATGGGACAATCTTGTGGAATAGAGTTCATTTGCATAATGTTCCCTTCAAGATAAAATCTACATGGTTATGCAAATACTACTTACATTTAGAAGTTACAGTTACAGACATTATGCATGCCTATTTAAAAGATTCAATTATTGGATTATTAATTTGTCTTTCTTTTCTCTGACTATAGTATTCCTTTCAGCTCCCCTCCCTCCTTTCCACTGCCGCAGGGGAAAGCTGTGATGCAGGAGTCAAAAGTGGAAGCTACTCAGAGACATTCTGCCAGTTTCGTAAGTGATGGGGCAGATAGTGAATTGGAAACTCCCTGAGCCTGGGAAGCAGACCAAGGCACTAGGAGCTGTGTGCACTAATGGAGGTTCCCATTTCCCTATAGGAGCCTGGGGGAGGTGGCAGTAGCTCAGAGGGAAATGGCTTAACTCTAGGCAGACCCAAGTTCTCAAGCTCAGCAAAGATGTCTGTTCATCAGCATGAAAGAGGAGCAGCCCCTCTGTTGGATATCTAGGACCCATCTTGGCTCAGACCATGAGGTGATTAGTGGTAACTGTGATGACTGAAAACCAGGGTCCCTTCTGCCTTGTGTCAAGCACTACTTAGGCCTCCTTCTTTTCGGGGCAATGTTAAGGAAGAAAATAATCCTTCAGTTAATTCCTGAGAATTAATTTTCTTCTGTTCTAGCAGTAAAGAGGCTTATATTTGGATTTAATTTAATTTAAAGAAAATAAGTAAGTCTAACATTTCTTGCATACTTGAGATTATGAGCTATAGCTCAAAGCCACTACATAAATATATACATGCAAACAAATTCTTCTGAACATCCCCAAACCTATATCTGTATATCATTCTCCCTCTGGGCACTTAAAACTACATCTAAGTGAGAGTGAAAAAGATTACCCAATAGACAAACACATAAACTCTTTAATTTCTCAACATGTTTCATGAAAAATATCATCTTGGCCTCAATTACTACTTTTCACGTGTTTTTCTACAAGTTTTAGACATTTTCCCTGAGGCTTTTCTTTTGTCACATTGTTTTGGGAGATTTTTCCCCAGTATGGATAAGGGTCTAGAGTACCTGGGTTCCTAATACATTTTCCCAGATATCTCATAGGATACCCTCGAATGGCCATTTAATTTCATCTAACTAAAGTACAGCCATCAGAAATACCTACCAAGACATCTCAGATGCATTTGATACTTCTACTCAGTTATTATAAATGAAGGATCTGTGATTCTTTAATGAAAACTTCTATTGCAGGTAGTGTGTTGTACTCTGATTAGGCACTATTATCCTGCCTTGTTTTGCCTTCAGAAGGACAGGTAGAAATCAAGTTTTGTATTAAATAACATTCTTTGTGAGGTAAATAACTAAGAACTGAGGATAAAAGTGGAAATTACAGATTCTATTCAGATGAGGCCAAATGGCCAATTCTATATGAAGTAAAGGAATTTAACTCACAATAAGCCAATTTATTGCAAAGAGAGAAAAATATTACCTTCTTGTCTACTGTTTATTGCATTTCTCTAATAACATACCATATTTTCAGCTGGATTTAAATATAATATTTTACTTCCTCACCTCCACTTATTATTAAGGTTTTGTTTAGCCTACAGGTTACTTTTATTTCACTTGAGGCCTCTGAATGCTATGTGCCAATAGATATGCAAACATTAGAAATTGCTGTTCTTTTTTCCTTTCTAGGGATCTGCTGATAATACAATAAAGAATTTCAATTTTTACATAAACAGCCACTATCTGAGGTGGTATTTGGAAAGTGCATCTAATGGCCTAATCTCATTTTAGAAAAGTTATATTTTAGTCATGATTCAGATAAAACATGGTATTTGAAGACCATTAATAAACTCTCACTACTCTTCATAAACAGAAACTTAAAATAAAGTAGTCTGGATTGCATACAATATGTTGGTCTTACAAAAAAAAATTAATATGACTGATCATTAATTTCTCATGAACCATAGAGGTAGACCTGTAAACATAGGGAGAATCAGTAAGTTCCAGCAAGATATGATGTGAGGGGTATTCAAAAAACCCTAATCTCTAAAAATATGCCCCAAGGACAGTGCAACACTATTGAAAATATTATGTAAGCAACAACATTTTTAGCTTTCTTGCCTTAGGTTGTTTGTTATTATTTTTATAAATTAAAATATTCTTAGGCATGTGCACTAATCTAATGTTAATCCAACTATTGAAGGTGGACTCTGTGGTTGTCTTGGGAGCTAATAGATAGAATAATAGATGTTTGCCCTCAGGTGAAAAAGGTTAAGCTTTGAAAGGTAACTAAGGACTAGTGCTTGACTGGAGGAAAAAGGTAAGTCTCACCTGCTGTACAGTTCCCCTTATGAGTTATTCTACCCATAGAAGTGCATATGTCCTACTTAATACTATTAAGTTTCTTCAAAGTGTTTATTTCTTTGGCAAATATCTTGATGATATTGAGCTCTGTATATATTGAAACTTTGGTGGTCTGGTGGTCAATATTTTCCCCCATGCACTAACCCAATGAGTATGTATTTTATATTCAGTATTCCTCTTTCTTTATGAACCAAATTATAAAATTCCTTAACAGAATATGTTTTATAACATGATTTTTTCCCCTCATAGAGATGAGAGAATATAGTGTTATAGAACACTAGAACAGATTATCTTGGATAAAAAAACGGCTCTTTTGTTTTCTAGGCTGTGTGACCTTGATAAATAATTTAACTTTTTTTGTCTTTCCATCCAAAAGTAAAAAAAAAAAAAAAATTAAGTGAGAATGGTAATACTACCTACCTAACATAGTTATTGGCAAGATTAGATTGTTTGTGTGTATATTAGGATATCACTTGATACACTGTCAGGGCTAAATATTGTTATTGTTTATTATTATTTACTCAACAAATACTCAGCACCTATTGTATGTCATGTAGTATCCTTGGCACTAAAACCACAAAGCAAAAAATAAAAATTGAAATAAAAAAGAAAACCAAAGACTATACCCATATAAAGCTTAACACCTTCAATTATAAGACTTAGCTATTATCATTGGCCATTATTCCTTAAAGCAAGAAAGACGGCTTCTCCTCATTGTCAAACTGGCTAAAGCATACAAATGGTAGAGAAGGCTATAAAACTATCTTTGCATTGGAATATTTATTTTAGTTATTTCAATACATGTGTAATCAATACCTAGAACAAAACAGCTAAAATAATTAAGAATGAGTGTCCATAAGCTGGGTCTAAACAAAAGTGTGCATTGTTGCTGATTGCTTTTTATATCATTTGTCAGTAGTTCTCACTGGGTCACTGACATCCCTTCCTTTTTCATCATGACAATAAATTTCCTTAAACATGACACAAAATATCATTTGGTATTGTTTTCAATAGTCAGTCTAATGTGAGTTTATCCATTCTACAAAACCAGGAAGAGGTCTTTAATAATTATGCAATTTAGATCAAATAAGTTCAATAAAATTTTACTAATATTTTATAGAAAATAATAATACCTTTTAAAATATTACAGTCTAATCCTATCATTTAATAATTACTTAATTTCTTTTAATGACTTTTCCCACATCTGTCTTCAGTAGAATCAGAGAATAACTTTGCTTATTCAGGCAAGTGATTGATTTCTTTAACCTTCCTTACGAGATAGGTTAGGAAAAAAACCCATAATTTTGAAAAGCCATTGTATTAGACATCTATCTGGCAAAACAAAATGAAAATCATAAAATTTTATCATTGAAAGCGACAACATGGATCATCAAATGCAACAGACTTCAAGCTTTATTTTTTTAAAGCCATCAAGTTCTTTCTTCAAATAAAAATGTATGCGGAAGTCCAAAATGTAAAACAGATAAAATGAGAGATGTTCTGATTGAAATGAGATATAAGCCTGGGAGCTTGACTCCTGGGTGATGGCAATGGAATTCTCTGCAAGTCAAGAAGCCGTAGTTTAAACTTCCCTGACTAAATTCAAGTCCTTCCTTTCATTTTGAAGAAACTTAGGTCTAGAGAGGTAAATATATTTGTTTAAGATCAGAAAGTAAGTGCAAACAGGGCCAGTTGAAGCACCTAAGTCTGCAGATGGCTATTCAAGTTTTCTTTATTTTAGAAAATAGTATTTTTCCCTGTAAGTAAAGTGAAGGTTAGGCCAGGTAATGCACTACTGTTCCAATGGCAAGGTCACATTTTAAGTAGTGCATGTGGGCTGGGAGATACTGTTACAACCTCTGGAAAATAAAATCTGCCACAATCCTTCTTCTGACCACAAGAGTTCACATTCCTCCAACATAAAAAAAGCACTTATCCCCTCCTAGGCATATCCAAGTTTCATCCCATTATTGCATCAATTTAAAGTCCATGATCTCATCAAAACTAGTTTCCAAAGATACAGTTTTTGGAGTACTGCGCCTCTGGATCTGAACATTAGTGAGTCGAACATACCAATTATCTTAAACATCACACCTCACGAATAGTAGAACAGGCATAGGGTAACTGCCATAGGTATTCATGTTTATAAAGGACAGGAACCGTGAGGAACAAAGCAAACACAGATTCATAAAATTCAAAAATATAGACTGGCAACACGCAGTCAGTGCCTTGATTAGGTCTCAGTCCAGTTATCCAGGAGTTCTCTGTACAGCTCTTGGTTTCATCTTCCGGCCTCTTGTGTGTGCGCTCTATGAAATCGTTTCCTTTCCCTAAGAAATGGCTGTTTGTAGCTGAGTTGTCTTTTCAAAGGTGTCTTTCTTATAGAAAGAAGTAGTTCAAGAGCCTAAAGGCCTTCTAAAGATTTTTGTGCTGCCTATCCTTTTTAGTCCATGGTGACAGTGTTTTCTCATTTTGTTAAACATTTGTGGGATCCCCATGAGTCTTATTGGAGCTTAGTCTATTACACAGCATGCCCCTCCTCTCTACTTGGGGCATCTTGTGAAATTGCTGTGGCACAATAGCTTTAGGAATCTTTAAAACTAATCTGAGAGGTATATCTATGAGATCCTATAAGAGCCTTTTGTCTAATCAAAAGAATGCCCTATATTTTTCTGAGGTCTTGATGGGATTCTTTGAAGTCATATCCTTGGCTTCATTTTTTGAATTTTTTTTTTTTTCTTTATGAAAGCATTCTAGATTTAACAACTACTCAGAGGTGACTTACTAAGTTAGCATCCTTTGGCACCTAGAGAGAACAAACATGAAGAAGAGTTCTATTTCCAAATGGCCAAATCCTTGCTCCTTTATATATAATTACTTTTCTTTAACTTGCTTTTCTTTTCTTCAGCTTTATTGCAATATAATTAACAGATACAATTGTGATAAACACAAAATTGTTAAGATTCCCACAATTGGATTATTAACATGTCCTTCACCTTACATTCTATGTGTGTGTGTGTACTCTCTTAGCAAATTCCTATTACCGTCGTCGTCGTTGGCAGCCGTCCGTCTCAAGAGACGATGGTGTAGCTTCTTAAGAGTCTATCTGCACCGCCGAGAATGGCTGTGCAGTCCGACTCGGGAGTGACACGGTATCTGTCTCCTCCCGTGTTGAATCGACATCTTACGATGACGCTGGAGTGTCCTCTCCAGTGAAGCTGAAGCTACAGAGCCTGGGCAGGGTGATATGGAGGGTCTGCTGTTGCCCATGCAGCAGACCCCCCCTCTCTTCGCAGCTGAAGGGTTCAAGGGAAAGACGGAGTCAATACAGATTGGTTTCAGGTGCGCCGCAGGAGTTGCCGGTGTTGACTACAACGTCAAACCGCCTTAGGGACTCCGGCTCCGGATTTTCTGTCGGGGTTTACTCCCTTAGCCTTTCCCCTGAAGAGGTATGCCGCAAGGCAGCGGAGGTTTTTTGGAGTCAGAGTTTTCCTTCTCTGATGTGCCCTGACTGGAAGATCAAACCAGCGACACTTAGCTCGCAGGCCGACGCTCAATCCACTGAGCCAAACCAGCCAGGGTATAAATTCCTATTATATAATCAACTATAATCACTATGTTATACATTAGCTCCTCAGACCTTATCGCCTTCATGGTCTATTTATGTCATGGCAAATGTTGGATTTTCTTTTTTTTTGGGGGGGGGCACTGAATAATATCCAATTGGGTGTGTGTGTGTGTGTGTGTGTGTGTGTGTGTATCACATCTTCCTTCTTCATTCATCAAACAATCGACATGTAATTTGTTTCAATACCGGCTGTTGTAAATAATGTTCCAGTGGTCAAGGAAAACTCTGACTCCAAAAAACCTCCGCTGCCTTGCAGCATACCTCTTCAGGGGAAAGGCTAAGGGAGTAAACCCCGACAGAAAATCCGGAGCCGGAGTCCCTAAGGCGGTTTGACGTTGTAGTCAACACCGGCAACTCCTGCGGCGCACCTGAAGCCAAGCTGTATTGACTCCGTCTTTCCCTTGGACCCTTCAGCTGCGAAGAGAGGGGGTGTCTGCTGCATGGGCAACAGCAGACCCTCCATATCACCCTGCCCAGGCTCTGTAGCTTCAGCTTCACTGGAGAGGACACCCCAGCGTCATCGCAAGATGTCGATTCAACACGGGAAGAGATAGATACCGTGTCACTCCCGAGTCGGACTGCACAGCCATTCTCGGCGGTGCAGATAGACTCTTAAGAAGCTACACCATCGTCTCTCGAGACGGACGGCTGCCGACGGTCAAGGAACTGCAGATATCTCTTCAATATAATGAACTTTTGTTTTCTTTGCAGATATGTACAGAAGTGGAATTGTTGGATCATGTCGTAATTCTATTTTTAATTTCTTGAGGAACCTTCATATTGTTTTTGATAGTGACTGTGCCATTTTACATTCCTGCCAACACTGTACAACCATCCCCTTTTCCCCACATCCTAACCACCACTTGCTATCTCTTGTGTTTTTCCCACTGGCCCTCTTAACTCGTGTGCATAAAATCTCATTGTGGTTTTGATGTGTATTTATTTCACTGATAATTTTGAGATTACTTCTTATGTTTTTTTCTAAGAATTTCAGATCTTCAAGTGTTTAATCTATTTTTTTTAGTGTATTATTATGTATGGTGTAATAGAGGGATCTTCATTTTAGTGCACATGTATATCCAGTTTTCCTAAGATCATTTATTGAAGAGAATATCCTTTTTCATTTTACATTCTTGGCACCTTTGTCAAAAGTCAGTTCACTGTATAAGCGTGGGTTTATTTCTGGGCTCTTGTTTTTGTTCAGTTAATCTATGTCTGTTTTTATGTGAATACGATACATTTTGAACACTGTAGCTTTGTTATATTATTTAAAATTAGGAAGTATGACGCTTTTAGCTTTGTCTTTTTCAAGATAGCTTGGCTATTTAGGCTCTTTTGTGGTTCCACATGAAAATCAGGAATTTTTTTTTCTATTTCTGTGAAAAGTGCCATTGTAATTTTGATAGAGATTGCATTGGATATCTATTTTCTCAGTTGCCATATATACTGTACTTTTCACACTATAAGATGCATCTATATTTAGAGGAGGAAAACAAGAAAAAAATATTCTGAACCAAATGGTGTACTAAAATATTTAATAAAATACAACAGAATAATATTTTAACCATGTAAAGTGAACAGCAGTCACCAGCAGTATTAAGAACCATTATCACTGTCATTAACAAATGAGGAGAGACTTTAAGGTTCAAGTACTTTTCTAGTTTTCTGGGGACCTCAAGAACTCATCATCGCTAGTGTCAGAATTTATGAAGCTCAGTTGCTCACAATCACTGATATCACTTTCTTTGCTATCTTCTTACTAATCAGATGCCCTGACATTCAGCAGTCTGGAGCCATCTCTAAGGCTTTCTTACATATCTGACAGGTGATGATAGCTGTTGCCAGGAATCTCAGCCTTATCTCCCCATGTGGCCTAGGCTTTCTTGCATTATAGTGACTGAATTTCAAAAGCAAGTTCCACAGAAAAGCAGTAAAGTGGGACATTTAAGCATCCCCAGGGGTTTTGCATGGGCCCAGCGCTTCCTCTTCTAACAGCTGTCGCCACCACTGACAGGCCAGGTAATGTGCATCTGTGATGCAATATTCACTCCATAAGATGCACAGACATCCCCCCACCTCCATATTCTTGGGGGAAAAATGTGTCTTATGGAGTGAAAAATACGATATATATATATATGTATATATATATATATATATATATATATATATATATATATATATATATATATATGAGTCTCCCAACTAAATTCTAGATTTCTCTCAGAGGGAATTGATCTTTTGCATAGCAGTGTATTTGGTGCATCCATGGGAGGAGGGAACTTCAGAGCCTCCAAGTCTCCATCCTGGTGATAGCACTCCTCATAAGTATAATTTTTGGTTTCTCTCTCTCTCTCTCTCTCTTTTTTTTTTTTTTATTGGCAGCTAGAAGAAGCTAAGCTAAGCAACATTATACCTGGAAATCTTCTTAACTTAATCATAGAATTTATTCATTGGGTTTATTTTTAATTTTTTTTTTTTTTTTTATTTTCACAGGTAATAATGTTGCTCAACTTGCTGCCATTACACAAAAGTGTTCATCCTCCATCATTCAGTTGCATTTTCCCCTCTTTGCTTTGAGCCTTCGTGGACATTCTCCTCAGGGTTCTTTCTGCTTCTGCTAATAGTCTCAAGGATTTTCAGATTCCATCCACCATCCATTCCCAAAGACAAAGCCACATGTTTTAGGTTTTATTACAACAGCATCCTCTTGTTCCGGATACAACAGATACATAACAAAGCATCCCAAAGTTATTGAAGTATACAAATACAATCATTTATTATTATTTCCCATGACTTTGGGAACTGAATCTGCTTAGCTAGGCAGTTCTCCCTACAGGTCTTTCATGAGATTGTACTGGACAGTGGCAAGGACTGGAGCCATCTCTAAGGCTTTCTTACATATCTGACAGGTGATGATAGCTGTTGCCAGGAATCTCAGCTTTATCTCCCCATGTGGCCTAGGCTTTCTTGCATTATAGTGACTGGATTTCAAGAGCAAGTTCCACAGAAAAGCAGGACTAAGTAAGCTTTACTGTCTTTTATGACCTAGCCTCATAAATCACATATCACTTCTATTATAAGAACATTCCACCCAGATTCAAGAGAAAAACCATCAGCTGCATTTCTAAATGGGGAAGTGGTAATGTCACATAGTAAAAAGCTATGAGTGATACACAGGTCTTTGGAAACTACGATTTGCCACAACCATTTACCACAAAACTTCAGCTGTAATGCATTACACAGCAATAAGAAAACATGAAAAATTAGAATAATTATATTGAATTATTTTATATTAAATGAAGAAAAACAGCTTAATATATTTATTTTAAAAATAAAATATTGGCCACCAGAGTGATATTTGGAAAAAATTACTATGTCAATGTTTTGGTATTTGAAAATAGATCCAACAAAATGTATGATCGTTGCCAATGTGAGAAAGTAAATATTTTACAATAAATAAGGCAAGTCATATTCAGTAGAACAAATAAGTATTTCAGACTGTTTTGAAGAGATAAAATAGTCTGAATACAAAACAAATAACTTCCTAAATTCTAAGATACAGTTATGTGATAAGATGTAATTTCAGAAAAAAACTAATTTGACTTTTAACCCTCTTTGTTTAAGTGAACTTCCTCTTTTTTTTTCCAGAGATTTGTATTGTTAAAGTATATTGACATAAACTAAAAACTAATTACTTTAAATGTCACAGTTGTTTTGGGGCAGCAACTCAACATGCTTTCAAATAGAAATTGGGAAAATTCTCTCACCCTTTCTTATGGGAGAGGAAAAGGGGGCTGGACTAATGGGTTTTAAACTATTAAGAGTTTTTAAGACTGTTGGCATCACAAATCAGGAGTTAATTAAATCATAATTACATAAGGTTCAAATAGATGCCCATCTTAGAGAATGCCTTTTCTTAGCTCCCTTCTTTTATTAAGTCAAGTTTACCTCTTAGTAGTTCTCTCTGTATATGCCTCCTTTGCTGTTCTTTGCATTTAAGCCTTTAAAAAATCCCATAAAAGAAAAATATTTATTGCATGTCTATTATATGGTAGGCATTCTGCAAGTCTCTTTCACATGGTATGTTATATTTTTCCCTCATGGCCCTTCCTCCAGTATAACTATTCTCATACTCTTTTGGTCTTAGAGTTTGCTTAATTATTGCTTCATTTTATTTGAAAATTAATTTTATAAAATACTACATGTAAAAACATAGAAAATTATATAATGAATATCTATGTATCTATCACCTAACTTAATTCAAATCAAATTAACTTGAAGGCTTCTGTGTACCTTTCCTAATTCCTATCCCTTTCATCTACAAAGTAATTATTATAAATTTTTCACTTCTACACATAAAACTATTTTATAGATTTTCATATGTTAAAATGTAAAAAGATGTTATCGTATGTTCTGTGACACTTTTCCCCTAAGATTACATTTTTACTTATATTCATATTCATGCAGTAAGGGAATATTCATTTTTATTTTACTACTGTATAAGTTGTATAATTTTCATCATATTTATCCATTCTTTTTGATATTTACATGATTTAAAATTTTTTCACCAGTATAAACCATGTTGCAATGAGTATTTTAAACATTATTGGCTTTAGTTATTCTCTAAAACATAAACCACCTTTTATTGTTGAAATTAACATTTACTTTCTACATTATAACGAATATAAAAACACTATTCATTACTAAACCCACAGTGAATAGTTTCTCCTTCTTTCACTCCTTTTTTGTTCACTCGTGTTATTGTGGGATAAGGAGATGTGAGACAAGGAAAGCTTATTTTCTTAGTCTTTAAATTGTTTCATTAAACAGGAAGGATGTATTTTACAAGAATATAAATAGCACATTGGTAAAATTTTAACATATTAAAATGAAAAAAAATCAATGTCAAAGAGAAGGCTTAAACAATGTACAGTACACAGTATTTGTTCAAACATATTCAAATATGTTTGCATTGTCTTTACTGAATACTAGAGATCCTCTATTTGATGTTAACTTTCCAATAAAAAATAAAATAAACTTCCTGGTTATCTCTTTGATTTTCTTCTGTGGCAGGGAGAATAATGGCCTTCTGGTCTTTGAATAGCTACATCTTCTAACCCCTGGAACCTATAAATGTTACTTTACAATGCAAAACTGCACTTGAAACAAAGACTTTGCAGAAGTAAGTGTAGGGACCTTGAGATAAGGAGATTATCTGGATTACTCAAATGGACTCTGTCTAATTAGATGAGCCCTTAGCCTCAGAGAACCTTTTGTGGCTGGATTAGAGAGAGAGAGAGAGATGATGATGATGAAAAAGGCAGAGAGAGTCAATTCTGTTGGTTTTGAAGAGACTCAGTATTGCTCTGAACCAAAGAATGTGGTATATGCAGAAGATGAAAAAGATAAGGAAACAAATTATCCTTTAGACACTCCAGAAAGGAATACAGCACTTTGTACATCTTTATTTAAGCCTAGTGATACCCCTTAGCAAAATTTAATTCAGTTGATCATCTTTTCCCTTATAGAAATACTGTGTTATTTGGGATTTAGCAAAAAAAGAAACCCACCTAGTTTTCTTCTTATTTTCATATTCTCCTTATATGGTTTTACTAAACCACTTCCGTGTCCATAGATATAACATATATATATTTAACCATCAAGCCCTGGCTGGCTTGGCTCAGTGGATTGAGCGTCGGCCTGCGAGCTAAGTGTCGCTGGTTCGATCTTCCAGTCAGGGCACATCAGAGAAGGAAAACTCTGACTCCAAAAAACCTCCGCTGCCTTGCGGCATACCTCTTCAGGGGAAAGGCTAAGGGAGTAAACCCCGACAGAAAATCCGGAGCCGGAGTCCCTAAGGCGGTTTGACGTTGTAGTCAACACCGGCAACTCCTGCGGCGCACCTGAAGCCAAGCTGTATTGACTCCGTCTTTCCCTTGGACCCTTCAGCTGCGAAGAGAGGGGGGGGTCTGCTGCATGGGCAACAGCAGACCCTCCATATCACCCTGCCCAGGCTCTGTAGCTTCAGCTTCACTGGAGAGAACACTCCAACGTCATCGTAAGATGTCGATTCAACACGGGAGGAGACAGATACCGTGTCACTCCCGAGTAGGACTGCACAGCCATTCTCGGCGGTGCAGATAGACTCTTAAGAAGCTACACCATCGTCTCTCGAGACGGACGGCTGCCGACGATATTTAACCATCAAACATCAATAACCAATTGTCTAACTTTTTCACTTGGATATCTAATTATATTTCAAACATGTGGCTGAAACAAAATTCCTAATTTTTGTGCCAGACTTTCTCTTCCTACCAATTCAGTTGCTCAAGCCTACTCCCCAAAATAATCCTAGGTTAATCTAACCTCTCACATTCAATCCTTTGGAAAATATTGTCTACTCTACTTCCAATCTGTCCACTTCTCTTTGTCACCTTTACCACTGATCTAATTCAGATCATCATCATCTCTTGCCTGGACATTACACTATAGAGTGAACTAGAGAATATCTGCCAGTTTGTAAACTGAATTAGAGTGGTATGTGTCACAGAATAAAAGGTAATGTCACTTTAAAAAGTATTTTCTTGTCATACGATAAAATATTTCACTTCAAGTCACTTCACCTTTATGTTCATTACTTTCTTTAAAACATAAGAAATATTCATGAGACCACACAGTCTCACACAAAGATTCTCGAATGTGGAAAGAAATCTAAATTAGTTTTCAGACTTACTGATACTTTCTAGGTGTTGATAAAATGCCTCTTGTATCTATGAATAGAAGTTTCTCTCTTCAATACTTTTTCCAGTACAAAAAATTTAATAAAATGAGAGCACTTATTGTCAATGAAACTTAATTATTTTTTAGTATATCATGCAATTTACTGGCTTTCCAACATCAGACAAGACCAAATAGTCTATGACAGTGCTGAGGAATTTGGTTGTAAGTTGTTGAATATAGAAAGAGGACATCCTAGAAAATAAAAGATGCAGTAATCACTTTGCCCTTACTCACTTCATAAATCACCAAATGCAAAATACAAGATTGAAACATAATAGGATCATACGATGTTATTTTTAATAAATATATATTGAAGGCCTTGTACATAACAGTTTTAAATCCTGGATCCAGACCTCATAGACATGTAAATATCCCCCAGCCCATCCCCATCTGTATTTTCTACAACCATACAGACCTGGCAAATTTATTCTTTTTGTTGCTCATATTGAACCTCTCCCAAACCCAAGTCTGAAGTTCCAAATTTGTCACTTGTTTGTTTAGTGACTATGATGGATGAGCTGTGAAGTAACAAATGAAATGCAACTAAATTTCAAGAAGATATTAAAAACTGAGAATACTGCCTTTTGGTAAAGGTGTGCTTTCTGAAATGAAAGGAGCTGATGGTAGTGTATAGAAAGCAATCTAATATTTGGGACTATTACCCAAATTCCATAATTATTAATTAATTTTATGTTTTCTACATCTATCCATTTCTTTCTCCCATGGAATTATTTTTAAGCAAATTCCAAACATCATGTATGTTTATCTGTAAAATTCAATATACTGTTTCTATGACATGCATTCTATTCTTAAAATAAAACTGTAATATCATTATCCTAGTCAGAAATCAACATATAAATTTTAATAGCCTCATACAAATAGTAATCATTCACATTTTCCTTATTGGCTTGTAAATCATCTCTACCACGTCCTTTCTTTTCTGTTCTTTCTCATCCTTTTAAAAATGTTAAAATCAGTTGATGTGTCTCTAAAATATCTTTTAATCTAAATTAACATTTGTCCCTTGGCAGCGGGATGTAGCAAATTGCTTCTGTGTTCATTTGCTTGTTTTTGCATTTACATAACTACAAAATAAATGAATTGCTTTTATCTTTTAAAATGAATACAATATATTAAATAAAGACAAATTTCAATTTGACTGAAACTTTTAATTTAACTAAAAATGAAAGTCAGATTAGAAAAGTAAAATATTTGACATTATAGAGTGAAAGAAATATGATGATTACTAATTTGAAAACTTTTTAATTGATTTCTGAGTTCCAAGTAATATAATTTGATAGTGAGGCTACTCCACTCTCTCCTCTTCTGTTCATCTCCTATGGTATGTACTGGCAACCCTTGAATTTCAATAAGGTCTTTTTCCCCCCTTTTCTGTTTCTGTTTCCGACCACAATTAGCTTTCTAAGTCTTCAGTGTGTTTATGGAACTTATTCCAATTAACTTGGGTCAGGCGGTGGTGCAGCACTGTCCTCTGACATAGCCAGATACTGAACTGCTGACAATAACTCTGTTTTCTAATAAGCAAGTTGGGTTAGAGAAGGACTTAAAAGAATGAAATATACTGATTCATAACCCATTTCCACTATATTTCCCCAGTGTGTATTGTCAGAGAAAAAGAGAAGTTTAGGATTGATTTAAGAGGTGAGTGCACATTTGCAAGTTCAATCCACCGAAAGAAGAAAAAACAAGTAGACGCTCTTGCTAATAGTTTTCCATTGCTGCAGGGTTCCCATGTTATCATTCCCTACACGTGGTGAGGGGCTAAATTTTGACCCTTAATAAATTCTCTGTTCTAGATACCACAGCTGTATCTCCAACCTTTCATAACATAACACCTCTCTGCAAAATATATTTTTTCCATAAAAAATACTCTACGGAGAGATTTTATCTTTTACTATGACCTAACAAAATAATACGTCTTTGTTTTATACTTTTTTTTTTGCTTATAGATGTTGTTCTTAGCACAGGAAAAATGGTTAAAAATGGTTAGACTCCCTTCCATACCTTTCAGGTAATCTTCGTGTTTTTCAGATACTCGGCAGATATATGATGTCTTCACCTGTCCACTGGAGTTGTCTAGCTTCCTGGTGATCCTCTTTCTCTCCTACCATCAAAAAGTTTCTATTCTGTCAAAAGGTACAAAATTCCAGTTATAAAATAAACGAGTCATGGGGAGGTAATGTACAGCATGGTAAGTATAGCTAATAATACTACACTGTACATGTGAAAGTTGCTAAGAGAGTACATTTTAAAACTTCTCATCACAAGAAAAAAAATATTTTGTAACTATGTATGGTGATGAATATTAACTCAATTTATTGTGGTGATCATTTTGCATTAAATATATACAAATATGGAATCATTATGTTGTAAACCTGAAAGTATATGTTTTATGTCAAGTAAATCTCAATAAAAATATATATATATATACACACATATAATTGAAACTGAAATTTTTCCTCATTCTATATCCATGTGCAACAGTATATTTTTTTAATGTAATACACATTTTCATATTAATGTGATGATTAAGGAGTATATGAAAATCCACCATTTATTGAACATCCGCTATTTACCAGTTGAAGTTTTGTTGTGTGTATAACATTCACAAAAATTTCTTTTTGTAATCCTCACTGTCTCTAAGGACAACATTTCTACCTGTGTGGGTGAGAAAGCTGAGGTTCACAGAGACTAAGTAACTTGGCAAGGTTTACAAAAATAGTATGCAGTAAAACTGGGTTTTGAAACCTGAACTGCTTGATTGGAAAGCTCTTGATGTTTTTTTCCCCCATTTTCTATCTCAAGACTTCCAAAATCTCAGAAAATATCATAGACATTGGAGAAGGTTGCCTGATTTTCTCCATGTATTCTTACATGACATAAACGTCTGACATGTGCACAGATTTGGCAAGCAGAAAGCTGCTGTCACAAATGCCAAACAATTTCACAGGATATGTGTAGATTTGGTAAATGGCAAAATTTAGCTTTTTAGCATGTTTAAAAGGGAACTCAGTATCACGGTCTATCTTCTGACATTTAAACAAAAATAGTAAAGTATATTTTTAGAGTATAAACGTGTCTTTACAATATGTTGCCAACAAAATCTATTTGAGTTAATATATTTTTTTTAAGATTTTATTTATTTTTAGAGAGAGGGAAAGGGATGGAGAAAGAGAGGGAGAGAAACATCTATTAGTTGCCTCTTGTACACACCCTGACCAAGGACAGAACCCAAAACCCAGGCATGTGTCCTGACGGGAATTGAACCTGTGACCTTTTCCTTTACAGGACAAGGTCCAACAAACTGAGCCACACTGGGATCAGGCTATCTATTTGAGTTCGATTTTCTAAATGCCCCAATTGAAATGTAAAAAATCACCTTAGGAACTAGTGCTGTGAAGATAAAACTTGAACCAAGTGTTTATTTGCTTATCAGCAGTCACACACCATCAATGGTAAAAGAAGTATTGAGTTATTTTTTAATAGACACCTCCAAAAATAGGATTTATTTTTTCACAGTTACAAGGATTAACTTGTATAATTTGCTAAGTATGGAAATGTCACTAATTTAGTAAATGCCCTGTCTGCAAGCTAGCTTTTCTTCTATAATGAGAAAGCGTATTCCAACAAAAACAACATGAGACAAAACTATCACTCCTTCTTGATTGGCAGCATAGTGAGTCACTCATTCCTGAGTGACTATCAATGCAAGGCAGTGTCTTAATGTCCAAATACAAATTATGTAGTATTGTCTATAAAAGTATCTATCTGAATGTCCTGAAAAGGAACAATGATGGGTTGCATGAAAATGTGGAGAAATTTATTATTAAATCCACCTGCATTCATAAAGGCTTCCCACCTAAACACCAAATATTTCAAGTTGCATTTTGACCTTTCCTACACCTTTCACCTAGGGTCCCTTTGTTTTACTAAATGCTACAGAGAATGGAAGTGTTGTCAATTAAGTAAAAAGGGTGTTTGCATCAACCTTTTCATGTGTGGAATTTAATGACATTTTAAGGTTAAAGTAAAAGTCAAACATCGATTTTTTTAAGTGTCTTCCCTTAATGCACCTAATGAATAGAGATTTCAATAAAAAACCTTTTAATCCAATTTAAAGCTTCCACTATCAAAAGACATTTTTTTTTTCATTTTTTCTCTTTTATTACCAAATGTTCCCTCCCCCTGCCTCCTCCATCTCCCAGGGAAGAAGATTCAGGACAGAAAGAAATGTCAAGTCAAGATGACCTAGGGAATTCAAATCCAGAAAATCTTGACGATGATGTAAAATTAATTAGACAAATAAAGTTAATTCGATAAATTATATATATGTAAATGCCTTTTAGAAATCAGGAACATGAACATTCAGAATTCAGCCAATATTAGATTGAATGCCAATAGTTTTATTTTAAATATTTTATTTATTTATTTTTACAGAGAGGAGAGGGAGGGAGAAAGAGAGGGACAAAAGTATCCATCAGTTGTCTCCTAAACGCAGGAACAGAACCTGAAACCCAGGCCTGTGCACGACCAAGAATCAGTCCACAGGCAACCTTTTGCTTTGTGGAATGACACCAAACTTACTGGGCCATGACCATGAGAGCTGGGTGTTGATCATTTTCTAGATGACTAAAAAGATGCTTCTATCTCTCTTACTTTCCTATAAACTATGATATAGAGGATGATTATTTTCCAATCTAATATTTGCTGTATTCAGAAGGATTAATATAATGAAGCATAATAGAAAAAAAATGTGAACAAAGAAATTGTGATGTTTGGTAAGCAGGAATCTGGCAACTCATACGAGAGGAAAAAATTAGAAGTTAACTGGTGCAATATCACAGCTTCATATTTCACAGGCAATTTTTTATGCAGAGGGGAGCTAGCATGATTCTTTAAACAAAATTCAGACCATAGCAACTCTGATTCTTTAACTCCATTAGAAATTTTAAAATCTCATCTTCCTTAGGTGAGTATTATGGATTCATATTTCTTACATGTAATGTACTCCCATTTTTTTCTTCAGAAAATTATGTTTATATTGATGTTTCTTGGTAAATTATTTGGTAAAATCCATGTGGGAAGCTAGTAGAATCTTGTAAAGTTTCTCTTAATAAATGTTATGCCATTTAAGTATGAGAATGACTGGTCTTTTAGAGACAAAGTTAAATTTAATAAAAGGAAATGTTTCTTTCATATTAATAGTTTATAGGATTTGTGCTCTGTTACTCAGAACCAGGATTGTTTCCTAAATGTGAATATGTGAATTCACCCCTGACTTTTTTGTGAGCCTCAGTAATGCATGTTACCATACAGTACCTTCAATTTTTGTCATTTAGAATGTTTATTCAGAGCAATTTTGAGTTCTAAAGTTAGTCTCCTTTGTTTTAATTAAATGTCAAAAAACTAGAAGTATTAGTCAAAATAAGTAGAAAAGAATAATTTGTTGGGTGACTTTTAGTCAATGATATATATTTAGTTCCCCATAGGAGAAGCAATGAAACTTCTTTATTTAAGATTTGGAAAGAAAATTGGAGTGTGCTTCTGAAGTCTAGCTTAGCTTGTGATTGTATGTGTGTGTGTGTACATGTTTTTCTTTACCATCAGTAATTTGTTGTTTTATCCAATCTCTCATTAGGGAGAGACTTCATTTCAGTGACACTATAAAACTGAATTGTCTACCCAATCATCCCCATATTTTCAGTATTCTTTGCTCTATCAGCATTTGTGAAACCTTGAAGTGACTGGGAGAGCTCAATATAGGAAACCAGTCACACTGAAGGAAAAAAGAAAAAAAGGGTATAAAAAACCCACTTGACTAAAACTGAATTTCAAGATGGTGAAGATCTCTAGATTCCCCCGGGGGGGGAGGGGGCGGGGATGGAGTAGATGGATCATGTTTAAATATTCATTTATTATTCACTTATTCAGTGACTCAATCACCTAAGAAAAGTTTAATGAATATTTACTATGTAATTGACCATCACTAGAAACCAGTGAGTAAAAGATAAACCAGCCCCATCATTGGCTTAAGAAGCTTTCTGCTTGTTGAGATGGGCTAACAATTAGAGGCAATACCTAAGCTGAGCCATGAATAACAAATAGATGTTAGTCAATACAGAGGGGTGGAAGGAGGGAGTTTAGTGCAGTTGGCAGATGAAATGGCATATGTGAAAGCCTTGGGCAGAGAGAGCCTGCCACTGAGGAGTGGAAGGTAATTCAGTTTGGTTGAGACACTACACAGTAAGAGAAAAAGTTGTAGTAAACGAGATTAGAGTGTTAAGCAAATATTTGGTTAATAAGTTTAAAATAATTTAGCCTATGGAAGGAGTTGTCAAAGTCTTAATATGGGAATGCTTTTGCTAGATTGCATTTTAGAAAAAGTAGTCTAAAGGAATTGGAAAGAATGGACCCGAGGAGAAATGTTGAAGGGAGATGGAGTGTATCAGAGGTAGTGCAGGCCTCAGAAGATGGAGAACTGACAGCCTAATCGGTGCTTCTCAAAGTGTGGACTCTGAACTAGCAGCAGCAGCAGCAGCATCTAGACACTAGTTACAAAGGAAGAGATCATGAACCAAGCTATGAATTATAATAAATAAGAGCATTTAAGTAGAGCTTTGAAATTTATATATATATATATATATATATATATATATATATATACATATATATATATAATGTTTACATTACAAAGTGATGTGAGGTTAAAATGAGATCATCTCAATTTTATGGGTAATTCTCAATGGTTTACTATAATGACAGTATGAGAGAATTACTATTCTTTGCCCCAATAGGTATTTATTTTATTTCAAATCCAAAAAGCACTGAAAAAATTAGCTCATTATTTGTATAAATAAGTAATTAAGCTTTCTCCTAAGAGCTAGTTAATAATAAAGATAATAGTAATACTGATATGTTAGCTAACATATATACCTAGAACTTATTGTGTACAAGGCAATTTTCTGAGTGTGTTGTGTGTATTAAATTGCTTAATACTCATAATATCCTTAGCCAGAAGAAGCATTATTATTCCATTGTACAGAGAAGGAAAATGAAGGAGAGATCATTTTAGATAACTTGCTAAAATTTTTATAACTAGTCAGCTTCAGAGCTCAGATTCAAACCTCAGTTATTTGTTCATATACTTCATCACTCTGAGGTTCTGTTGAAAACTAGTTGACATGTGCTGAAAGAATGGAGTTTTAATCATTCTTGGGGAGCAAATAACTATAATTTTTAGAAACAATAAAGGCCAAGAAATCAGGATGGTTTATTATGTGTGTGCATGTCCTTGGTAGTTCAAGGGGTACCTGGCAAAACAGATCAAAATGAAATGAGAAGGTATAAAATAATAAACTCAATTTGTTTTGCTGGCAAGCTTCTGTTCTAACCCTAAGATTACCAATGAATACAAACTGAGTTTAGATTTCTTCTTTACATAAATTTTCAAAACATACAGAAAAAAGCCTTATATTGTATAACAGGGATCGAATGTTTTTCACAGGGTTCTTACGTTAAATAAGAACATATATATATGAAATGACAGTAATTAATATCAATAAGTAATCAAATAATAGGCCACTTTAGTTATTTATTAATTTCAATAGACATTTAACATGGCTATTTTGGACAAGTTATATATAATACATTTTCAAAAAGTTAAGGGTAATGAATGACAATTATCACTAAAAGTATAATGAAATATCAAATTGTGACTTGGAAGTTTACTATGAATTTGCAAGTCTTGAGTGATAATGTGATTGAACATTGATAAAAAATTGCAGTAATTTGTTATTGTTTCTGTAACAAAATATGTACCACAAATTTAGAAGCTTGAGACAACACAAATGTATTAATTCAAAGTTCTGTGGGTTAGAAATCTCCATTTGGTAAGTGGCTTCTCATCTGAAGGCTTGACTAAGAAAGAGCCTATTTTAAGGCACAGCCAGGTTGTTGGCGTTATTCAGTTCCTTATAGCTGTAGAAGTATAATCTCCATTTCCTTATGGATGATCAGCCAGGAGATGTTCTCAGCTCCTGGAGCCCATCTTCATTCTTTGCTATGTGGCTACTCCCATCTTCAATGTAGAATCTCTCTCACAGTTCCCTGTTAAAGGGCTCTCACCTGAGAAGCTCAAACTCACCCACGATAATGTCCCTAATTTAAGATCAGTAAGTTTGGGAAGTTAATAATATCTTCGACACTTCTTCCTAGCAGAACCTAGATAAGTGTTTGATTGAATAATTGGGTAACAATGTATGTACATCAAAGGGAAGGAATCTTAAAGAATCAACTTAGAATAGAATTCTGCCTCCCACAGGGACCATTCAATGATTCTCATTGTTAGAATATCTAGTAGTTTTGGAAATGTTCTGCTTGATCCAGTGACGTAAGCTGTTCACAATGCCTACCACTTTTTGTAAGGAAAACCCTTGCATTTATCCTGCAGTTGTCATTGATGCGTGCCATTTTCCAATTCCAAAAGGGTGTGACAATCCTAGTCCAGACAAGTCCCAACACATATTCTATAAACATGTTTTTATATTCTTTAGCCTGAAACTGGTATTCATTCCCAAAATCCTGATTCTTTTTTCTCACACCGCATTAAAAAAATCAGGGTTTGTCTATTATACAGTTGGAGTCAGAAACTGGGTGAAATAGAATTAAGCATTTCATAGATCAGAAGAATGTCACTTAGAATCTAGATATTAAGTAGGGGCAAAGAGAGATGTTCAGATATGATGGCTAACTCATCATGAGGCATTTCTTTCCCTAAACTCATCATGAGGCATTAGAGTGTTCAGATTTAAGTGAAACAAAGATTGGCATTCAGCCTAAAGTGAAATTTAATATTAGTGATGGTTCCATGACCATTCACTGTCTCCTTAATAAGAATTTATATAGCTGCTGCTCTAACAATGGCTTAGAAGAATGTTTGTCAAAGTGGTGTTCATTATATTATCTGAATCAGAATATCTGAGAATAATTGTTAAAATGCAAATATACTGGCTTCTCCATAGACTTCCCAAATCAAAATCTCTAGAAATGGGCTTCAGGAGTCTATCTGTATTCTAACAAACTTCCCAGGTAATTCTAAACTTCACTAGTTTGAAAAGTTGGGATTATTAAAAATATTTCTAATTCATTTCAAATTATTTTTATAAAGTTTGACTACTTAAAGCATTACAAAGAGTGTTTGAGAAATGGACTAGACCTCAAGATTTAATCTCTGAATCATGCCTTCTGCTTTGGAAGGTGTTCCAATAGCTTAGGGTCTAGGCTTACTATCAAATGACACATACTCCTCCTGAGTCATCAGTAACATTTTGTTCTAGCAGAGATTTTACAAGTCATCTAGACCAATTTTCTTACTATACAGAAAAGAAAATCGAGGTCTAGGAGGCTTGTGACTAAATTCAAAGTCATCCTCATCTGTAGAGGGGAGATAATGTTTTGTAAACAATGTTCAAGATTTAAGTTTCAGTGATCTTTACAATCCATTGTGCTGCCTACATTTTTTATGTGAATCTAGTCAATACTGAAACAGTCTCTGTAAAACAAAGTGTTAATATTTAGGACACTCACCCACAATCATGATTTCTTCTTGAAAACACATAACCAAGCTTTTTAAAACTTTGACTCAAAATATTGCATTCTGATTTGTAATCAGTAAAATATAATATTTACCACTTGAAATATTCCATATGCCATTCTTAATCCAATAAATCTCATTTTATTTATATACAATTTTTAATAATTTAGGTTGCAGACATCTAACATTTTAGATTTTTTTAGGTTGCTATATTTCTAAGTATATTTTGTTTACAGTTTACAACATATTGAACTTCAAAATTTTGGTTTACTTCACTGAATGGTAATGCTGTATTTTGACATCATTAATATCTTATTTATCTATCTACTTATCTATCTATTGTAAGAAGACATGAAATAATTCAGAAATTCACTGCATTGGAGTATGATAAAATGTTTTTAAAAGTCTCTCCTTTGTGATAACAGTTATGTTTATAACAAATATCCTAAAACAGAGGCTTGTCACATTTACAAGTAAATGACTGATGAAAATAATTACTTAAAAACATCCTTCCCACCCAGATGATGTCATCCTAACACAATGTCTCTTACTTTGAGCTTGTAAAAACCTTGTGAAACTGTATATTTTTAGATTATGTGGATGCATAACTGAAGAAAGAGAAGGAGCTGGGGGTGAAATAAAAGTAGGATCACATTAGTGAAGCCAAGTCTGAACCTAGACATCCAGACTGGCCTCCAATTTTTACTATACTGCAATATATTTATTTGTCAGTTTATCTTGTTATATAGCAGGACTGTCACTAATCTCAGGTCCACATTCCTGATGTTAATAAGCATTTTTTCCCCAAATTAAATATGTTTAGAAGTTTAAAGTGTTATCACTCACTGCATACAACTGAATAATTAAATAAGATTATTTCCATCCAGTTAGGGTAAGTTTATTTGGTGTGTGTGAGTGTGTGTGTCTGAGAGAGAGAGAGAGAGAGAGAGAGAGAGAGAGAGAGAGAGAGAGAGAGAAGAGAAGAGAAGAGAAGAGAAGAGAAGAGAAGAGAAGAGAAGAGAAGAGAAGAGAAGAGAAGAGAAGAGAAGAGAAGGGAAAGAAAAGAGAGAAGAAAGAAGAGAGAAAGGAGTAAGAGACACATAAAGGAGAATAGGAAGATGCTTGCTAGTTCCTTGGCTCTCATCCCAGCCTTCAATGAATGCAAGGGATTTAAATTAAAGTTACTTTCCAAGAAAATGAAATAATTCAATTCCCCAAATATAGCCATTGTATTCCTACTATATGCAAAACAACACAACTTAAGAAAAACAGATAAATAAACAAGCAGTCCTAAATTTTTCACATCTTTATAGTTCTTCCAAATATGATATGTTTTTTCAATGTATATAGTCATACAGCCACAGAACTTTTATAACTAGAAGAAACTCAGACATCACAGATTTGAATTCTCTCAGCCCACAGAAAGAGGAACTGAGTCCAAAAGAGTTAAAGTGATTTATCAAGAGTCTCAGAAAAACTTTCTCATAGTATCTACGTCAAAGAACATATATAAATGACTCATGGACATGGACAACGGGGAGGGATATGATTGCGGGAGAGGGGGTGGGTTGGGTGGGGGAGAGAAATTGGGAGAAAAGGTGACAACTGTAATTGAAAAACCAAAAAAGAAAAAAGAAAAAAACTGAGAAGAAAAATGGGTGAAAATATAGGCCAAGGGAATATTATGATTTCTATGGCCCCAAATTTGTTAATGAATAACAAGTTTAATTATATATGTTACTTGCTACAGAATCTCTTTGATCCTAGCTTGGTTCTGAAACACTATTGTGAACCATTGAGTCATCTTTCATAAAGGTGAGACTTTAGCAGGCCTCTCTTCTTAGGAATTCTCCAATTCCTCCCACTGTGAAAAAAATTGGAGAAATTAGCCAATCAGTATAATTTTCAAAGTCATCTTCAGAGTGGATGCTACACCGACTCTTTAGACTCTAAAGCACTGTGTCATAACCAAAGCCAATTGGAAATCCTCAGCATTGCCACGAGCCTGCTGTTCCAGTCAGAGCAAGGGCCGCAATCTCCATTGTAATTGCTAAGTACCAGCTGCCAGTTGAAGATGATCTTTGCAGCAGCTTTTAAGAATCTCTCTTGAAATGATTAGGAGGTAATTCAAAGAGGACCTGAGATATATCAAACACATTGTCTGGTTAAAACACCTAAAGTCTAAACACTCACCATTTTTACCACAGAAGCTTATGTTATTTTTCATCGTAAGCCACAGAAGACTTCACTTAATCTTTAGTCAGTCATCTCAATTTGGGAATATTTTCTTCATCAAAAGAATGTGACACAAAAACATTCTTGTCATCCAGCTGCCCTAATTTACTCCAATCCCACAAATGTCTCCAGAACTCCCTCCTGGTTAAAGGCTCTGCCTCTCAAACCTAGTCTTTAATATTTTCAGTTCCAGTATAGAATGAGTCCTAATGTACAATGAGTTTCAGATGAAGGACTAAAAAGGTTATGAACTTCACAATATAAATGTCTTCTCTACTGCACTGTATAATCAAGGTGTCCAGTGCCCACTCAGCCCTCAGGGTATCAGCTACATGACTGTTATGCAATCATGAAATCCTAGTGCCCAAATTATATGAGCATCTTTTCTCATCTTCTCAACTATGTGATCCATGACTAAGTATCCTATTCTGGAGCAGGTCATAATTTAGGAGCTAAAGTCTGAATCTTGTAATTTTCTTGCTTGAATTTAACAACAAATAATTACAATGCATCAAATTTTCTCTAAGGTTCAAATATTGTTTTGCATTTAAAAATACAGAAAAAAATAACAAGCATATTAACTTGCTAATCATTCTTCCTAAACTATATGGTGAAATATCACAGAGAAACATAGAACAGGCCACGTTGCTAAAGTGGAAGGGAGGTGAACCACAGGATAGACATTATTTGGCTCAAACCCTGATTAAATTCCAATCAGCTTTTCAACATGGGGAAAATCTCTTTTAATCTGTCTCTTTATTTGTAAAATCATATTGATAGCATCTATCATGTAAGTAATTTGTCTAGATTAAACTATATAAGATATGCAAAACACTGTACCTGTGACATACCAAGGTGCCAAATAATACATGATAATTAGTCCTTAAATTTCCAATTTCTTCTTCATAAATTAAAAAAATAAATTGAACAAAAGAATGCTTTATATGAACATTAAGTAAGTTTTAGTTACAATCACTCTACTAATACTGTGGTATTTAGATAAAAGCAATATGAAAGGATTATCACTGTTCATTAATGCATCACCAGTTATAAATACAAGAGAAAGAATCTATTTATGAACTGAACTATATATTCCTGATATCCAGAGTGAGTTATTTTTTTTCAGATTTTGTTTCAATATAACATAATAAGAATTAATATTTAAGTGGATAGACAAAGTTCTACATAAAAATATATATACTGCAGAATTTTACTTAACCTTTGGGTGAAAAAATAAAAGTTGCCTACTTTGGGAAAATATTTGATATCATAGGTTGTGTTTGGGTACTCAACAGAAATCAAAGCAAAGCTCTGTCAATTGTTCATATAGTGAAATCATTATAGGTGGCAAAATTTGCCTCTCCAGGAACCTTTGTAGTAATTGGGGTCCCTCAGAAACACATAACTATTCAGAGTTTGAAGTAGCTCATGCAGGAAAATATTAGTGTGAGGGAATAGGAAGGTTGTCAGAGTAATGGCCAGAAGAAGCTGATCCAAGAAAACAGAATGTGCTCGAAAAAATTCGTCTCTGGGTTCTGCAAAGTCTCTATACCTGATACCTGCTGCTGCTTTTTGTGTCAGTGGCTTCTGCTTCCCTCTTCTTGACAGAACTTTCGGGACTGTCTCTCACTAGTGAGACTGAATCTAGAACCTTGCTCTCAGGGATTCTGGGATATAAAGAATTACCAGGCTTCTAGCCCCCAAGATACAGGAGAGAGCAGAGAAGGAAAATTATTTAGTTATATGAAGATAACTTGTCACAACAGTGATGAAATACAAGGACATGGTGTCACAGTGAATGAAGAAGAAAGTTGGAGCATAAGACAAAAGGTACGTAGTAATGGGGAGAACATAATAAACCAGTTTAGGCATCCCTATAAATATTTGAGTTTACTTATTTGGATTTTTTTTAAAGGGTGATTCTAGAAGAAACATACTATTGTATATAGGGAATATAGTTGCGAGATTTAATTAACAAGTGGAAAAAGTTTACTCTTCTTTTGAATACTGTTTCTCAGTGGGTTCAGCAAAATGGTACTGAATATGTGTGCAAATGTGAGCTTTTCCATTTCCTAGGTTTGGTACTGATTTATAAAGATTTAGAATAGATTCTTTTAACTTTACCTTTCCCTCCCCCTCTAGAATTAAACATATACAGATACATATATGCAGAAATATAATTGTGTGTACATGTACACACACACATGCACACACTCACACAGGACCAGATTGATTATGTTTTTATATGCAGAAGACAGAAGCAGATGGTAGAAACTGTGAATTCCTAGCAACAGACTTTGAGACCACAATATTATTCTAGCAAAACAACAAACACACCACTCATGTAAACTGATCAATGTATAACTTAGTAATGCAAACATTTCTAGAAATTTATTAAATAATTAAATCAATGGTAATCTAGACAAAGTTAATAATGCATTTTGCTTGAGTCTCCATCCTCAGATCATTTTAGTTTTCCAGAGAGGATAAAAGAGAAATAAAATATTTTAATTATTTCTGGCAAAGAAAATAATTCAAAACAGACAAAATAAAAAGAATATATAAATACACACATATATTTAAAGACAGAACAGAGCAAGGTGATACATACAGCTTACTTAATACAAGTGAAAATCTAGACAAAATCAGTCAAATAAGATGCTTTTCACCACTCACAAAAGGACCTCACTACAGATTTTTTAAATGTATTTATTGTTTTCCTATTACAGTTGTCCTACTTTTCCCCCAGTGCTTCCCCCCCCACCCACCCACCCCATCTCCCACAGTCAATCCTCACTCCATTGTCCATGTCCATGTCCATGGGTCATTTATACTAATTCCTTGACTAGACCCTTACCCTACTTACCCCTCTCCTCTGCCTCCCCCATCCCCTCTGGTCACTGTTAGTCTGCTCCTTGTTTACATGTCTATGGTTCAATTTTGCTCATTTGTTTGTTTTTCATTAGTTTCCTATATTGATGATATCATATGGTATTCGTCTTTCTTTGCCTGCTTATTTCACTAAGCATAGTTCTCTTTAGTTCCATCCATGATGTCGCAAATGATAGGAGTTCCTTCTTTCTTTCTGCTACATAGTATTCTATTGTGTAAATGTACCACCATTTTTTGACCCACTTGGCACTTAGGCTGTTTCCAGCACTTGGCTATTGTAAACAGTGCTGCTATGAACATAGGGGTGCATAGGTTCTTTTAAATTGGTGTTTCAGGATTCTTTGGGTATAATCCTAGCACTGGAATTGCTGGATCAAAAAGCATTTCCATCTTTAGTTTTTTAAGGAAATTCCATACTGTTTTCCATAGTGGATTCACCAGTCTGCTTTCCCACCAGCAATGCACTAGGGTTCCATTTTCTCCACATCCTCACCAGCACATGTTGTTTGTTGGTTTGTTGATGATGGCCATTCTGACTAGTGTGAGGTGGTATCTCATTGTGGTTTTTATTTGCATCTCTTCAATGGCTAGTGATGTTGAGCATTCTTTCATATGTCTAGGGACCATCTCTCTGTATGTCCTCCTTGGAGAAGTGTCTGTTCAGGTCCTTTGCCCATTTTTTATTTGGATTGTCTGTCTCCTTGGTGTTCAGTAGTTTAAGTTCTTTATATATTTTAGAGATCAATCTATTGTCTGAGGTATCATTAGCAAATATGTTTTCCCATATGGTTGGTTTCCTTTTCATCTTGCTGATGTTTTCTTTTGCTGATCATAAACTCTTTAGTTTGATGTAGTCCTATTTATTTATTTGTTTATTTCCCTTGCCTTAGTAGATATATTGGCAAAAATATTGCTATGTGAGATATATGAAATTTTCCTGTCTATGCTTTCCTCTAGGACTTTTATGGTGTCACGGTTGACATTTAAGCCTTTTATCCATCTTGAGTTTATTCTGGTGTGTGGTGTAAGCTGGTGGTCTAGTTTCATTTTTCTGCATGTCCCTGTCCAGTTCTCCCAGCAACATTTGTTGAAGAGGCTCTTTTCATTCCATTTTATGTTCCTTTCCCCTTTGTCAAATATTAGTTGGCCATATAGACATGGGTTTATTTCAGTACAGATTGTTTAGATTTAGAAAACATAGGATTTTAGCCTGTTAGAGCATGTGCACACATGTACATACAGAGTAAAAATTCATCTTTATTACCCAAGGAAACAATTAAAAAATAAGCCTTCAGGACAGTATAGGAGACAAAATACTCGATGAGCTTAGATGTTAAAGGAGAAATTGATATTGCTCTATAATTTGCTTTATGATATCAGAGACTATGTAAATAACCTCAGGTTAATTCAAATACAGTATTCCCTCACTTATTGTGGGTTTTATGTTCTAGACATCACTGTGATAGGTGAAAATCCATGAAGTAGGAACCTTACATTTATTTTAGTATATATATATTAAGGCTTTATACATTCTTCCCACACACTTATAAACTGTTCCCAGTCCCTTATTAACCTTTCACACTCCCTTATTAACCTTTTCCACACTTTTATAAACACTACTTATGTTCTTAAATATATTCTACACTTTTAAACCTATGTAACTTTAACAACATACATATACAGTACTAAAGAATTCCACGGTATAGTGAAAAATCCATGATAAATACTTAAATATAATATTTTTTAAAATCCCAGGATACAATGAGGCCACAATAAGTGAACCACGATATAGAGAGGGACTACTGTATACAAATAAATAATGAACTACCAGACTGTCAAACTATCCTCCAGATGTAGTGGAGCATACTGGTCAGAGCTGCTGTCTCAGTTAACTCAGTGAATGATCAGTGTTCATGAAATTCATATGGAAAAACAAAAAAGAAAACATAGGTTAGAAAGTAATTTCCAGTTTTTTTGTTTGTTTGTTTGTTTTTTTGGTGTGTGTGTCTCTTGATAAGATTTCCTTTAATGCAAACACACACACACACACACACACAAACTTCTTTTTAACATTTTGCCTAAATTTGTTCTGTTCCAGGTAGGCTCCACAGATTATAGTATTAGAAAATACTT
This sequence comes from Furipterus horrens, assembly GCF_987537825.1. Lineage (NCBI taxonomy): Eukaryota > Metazoa > Chordata > Mammalia > Chiroptera > Furipteridae > Furipterus > Furipterus horrens. The sequence continues at coordinate 34,137,453 of NW_028327176.1, forward strand.
TTCTAAAATCTTGCCTGAACTTCCACATTTTTTTTCTTAGATCTTCTTGAAAAGAAAGATAAAACCATGACCATATAAAATAATATGAGAGATCTGGCCTGCAGCAGGGTCTTCTATGTAGAGTGATCATTGATTTTTATTCTCTTTATTCTTAAAAATTTGCATTTAACTTTTATAATATCAAAAATCAACTGAATGTCATTATTTATGATTAGATTTAGAATAGTTGCTTGTACTAGCAAATTTATATGATCCAGAAAAAATGTATTGATACTCTCCCACAAAGCCACCATGCTAATTTGTTGATCACACCAAGTCCAGTTTATTATTGCAATAAGGAAGCTGGCATTGGCCAAATATTGTACTACAATAAATAGCTTTTGATTGATGGACACAGTGAGGATATAGTCTTGATGAATAAAGAGTTGTTTGATAATCAAGCAGATTACCTTAGTAGAGTCATTTATTTTCCCAAGAAGATCTCCATATAAATGTACAAGTTATTCTCTTGATAAGTAAACTAGTTTAACAAATTATTGTTTGGTTCATGGTATTTGAGACTAACAAGAAAGTATTTACTAGTTTACAGCTTTATCTTCTTGAATAAAAAATTTTTTAAATAGGAGAATCATGTTGATGTAAGGCCTCTGCTCTTGGTCTCTATATCGAAGCTACAAGGCTGTAGGATTTCAGTTTTCATTACTAAACTCACAAGATCCAGAACAATCAATATAACAAGTTATATTTAGAGATATACCACAGTCCTGCATGAAGAATACAGAATCACCTTCTTATGCTCATATTCACTCAAGATTACGAAGTTGATGAACATAAAAAACTGAGGTCATGAGTTTAATGTAAACTTGCCCATTTAATCCCTTAAGACCTTAAGCCAATGTAAGCACCAGCCAAGACAGAGCAACAGAAGGATGATCTTTCTTCTTCCCACTGAAGCATGTGATATGAGCGCTGTGCTGGCCAATACCAAATAATTCTCAACCCCTGCAGCCCAGAGGAGGTGAGGTAGAAGACAGAACACAGCATAACTGCAGAAGCTACAGGACTTTCTTTTTGTGTAAAGAGACAGACAACCCTTAGGACAAACAGTGGAGCAAGGCTTCCAGACCACGTACATGTCTACCTTACTATGATTCAGATGACTCAGAGCCCAGCACAGTAATGTGTGACAGAGGAAGGGGGCAGGTTGGCTGAGGGCAGAGATTTTCAGCATCGTCTCAGTGCTGTGAGTACAGAGGTGTAGTAGTGGAGGAAGTGGGCTGGAGAAAGGAGAGAGCAGAAAAGTCAGTCATCTTCTCTGTGATCTCAACTGTAGTGAAAGAACATTTAGATCTTTTTGCCACAACTTGCCAATTTCTCTGATAGGGTGGAAAAAAGAAAGAATTTATCTCTGTGTAAAAAGAGCTACCATTTAGATTTATGCTAGATTGGGTTATATTTCCCTGTGCTTGGTGATACATATATGATAAACTTACAAGAATACTGAACAGAGAAAAATGCTTGTGTTCTCTAAAGTAGTACATTTTCTCATGTAATTATGAAGGTATAATACGATATAAAAAATTTGACACAGGATGCAAATTCAGAAAATTATTTTAATGGTCCAGATCAAGTCATATTTTGACTTCTGTTTTTGATTTAAAATGTACAAAAAAGAAAAATGTACATAAAAGTATCCAATATTTCTATAACATCATTTTAAATATAAAATGCCTTTATTTGTATTGCCAGGATTTTCAACCTGTAAAGAAAATGTCCAAAGGAAATGTAAAAAAGCAAGAGAGAAAAATATGTTATGGTTTGGGGTCAGTAATGTTTCCAGAGAACTATAGAATAAATTCATATTCTCTCAAGAATTATACAATGCATAAATAACTTTACAAATATGTTATGAGTGAACTATAGAACATGAAATAAAATTTCTAAAAGAATTATCTTCCCTCAAATTCTACTTTGCAGTTTGCATGAAGTGACACATATTTGATAGGAAAATAATATTATATAACCATCAAAAGAAGTCTAGTTGGAGAAGACTTTTGCAAATGATTGAAAAGGGAAATCAGTAAGTGATAGTGGGGCTGAATTTAATAGTTTATGTAAATGTTATGCAGAATTTGGAAGAAATTTAAACACTAGCTTTCTTTTATTAATAATGGGTTCAGAAATACATCTCTTCTTTCCCAAAAAAATATTCAATGGACTTCTAAAATTTTACTTAAATTATGTTTTTAATTCCATAATTTTATTTTAAATATAAATAGTGGAATGATGTAATTTAAAAAGTGGATAGTTTTATTCTTTTTCTTTTTTAAATTATATTTTATTGATTATGTTATTACAGTTGTCTCAGTTTTTCCCCCTTTGCCTCCTCCACCCTGCACCTCTGACTCCCTCAGGCAATCCCCACAGCATTGTTCATGTCCATTAATCATGCTTATAAGTTCTTCAGCTACTATACTTCCCATTCTTTACTTTACATCCCCATGGCTGTTCTGTAACTACCTACTGGTACGTCTTAATCCTTTCACCTCTTCTTCCATTCCCCTACATACCTTGCCCATCTGTCAGCCATCTAAACACTTTCCATATCCATGATTCTGTCTCTATTCTTCTTGTTTGCTTAGTATGTTATTTAGATTCAATTGTTGATAGACATGTACTTACTGCCATTTTATTGTTCAGAGTTTTGATCTTTTTCTTAAATAAGTCACTTTAACATTTCACACAATAGTGGCTTGATGATGAACTTTAGTTTTTTTTCTGGTCTTGGAAGCTCTTTATCTGCCCTTCCAATCTAAACGATAGTTTTGCTGCTTAGAGCAATCTTGGCTATAGGTCCCTGCTACTCATGACTTTGAATATTTCTTGCCAAATCCTTCTAGCCTGCAAGGTTTCTTTTGAGAAACAAGCTGACAGTCTTATGGGAATTCTCCTATAAATAACTAACTGCTTTTCTCTATTGCTTTTAGGATTCTCTCTTTATCTTTAACCTTTGGTATTTTAATTATAATATGTCTTGGAGTGGGCTTCTTTGCATCCATCTTGTTTGGGATTCTGTGCTTCCTGAACATGCAGGTCTATTTCCTTCACCAAATTAGGGACATTTTCTTTCACTAGTTTCTCAAGTAAATTTTTAATTCCTTGCTCTTCTATTTTTGGAACCCCTATGATGTGAATGTTGGAATGCTTAAAGTTGTCCCAGAGGCTGCTTACACTATCCTCATTGTTTTGGATTCTTTTTCCTTCTTGTTGTTCTGATTGGTTGTTTTTTGCTTTCTTATGTTCCAAATAATTGATTTGATTCTTGACTTTATTCACTCTACTGTTCTTTCCTTGTAAATTGTTCTTTATTTCAATTACTGTATCCTTCGTTCCTGACTGGATCTTTTTTATGCTGCTGAGATCCTCACTGAGCTCCTTGAGCATTCTTATAACCAGTGTTTTGAACTCTGCATCTGATAGATTGCTTAACTCCATTTTATTTAGCTCTTTTTCTGGAGTTTAGATCTGTTCCATCATGAGGGCCATGTTTCTTTGTCTCCTCACTTTAATATCCTCCCTGTATCTGTTTCTATGTATTAGACAGAGGTGTTATGACTCCCTGTCTTGGTAGCATGGCCTAAAATAGTAGGTAGGTGTCCTGTAGCATTCAATGGCACAGCCTCCCCTATCATCAAAGCTGGGTACTTGAGGTGTACTCTTCATGTGGGCTGAGTACACTCTCCTCTTGTAGTTGAGTTTTGATTGTTGTTGGCAGGTCAATGGGTGAGGTTTACCGAGGCCAGTCAGCTGCAAGGACCACTGACCACCAGCCTCTGCCCTCCATGGAGAATCAGCTGTGCAGGTGTAGGGTGATGATGCTCCAGTGTGGTTTGTGGCTGTCCAGTGGGTGTCCAGGCTCTGGGGTTTCCAAGGTGGTATAGGCCAAGGTCATCCCCTACCTGTGTTTAGCCTGGGGCCACCCTGTCTGAGCTATAAAGCAGTCTGAGATGGCTCTTACTTATGCTGTGCTTGGAGGTTCCCAGGTGAAGTCAAGCTGTGAAACTAGGCTGGTTGCTGCTAATGCCAGGTGTGGGGCCATTTAGCAAGAGATACAGAGGCTGGGGGCTCACTAAGGCTGACTGTTGCTTGTTTGAGAGGATTTAGGAAGTTGTGAAACATAAGCCAAGACCAGCCATTCATATAGAAAAGTGGCTTGGGTGGGCCCATAAATAGGGTGAGACAGAGTATCTGGGGATCTTCATGGGGGGACAAACAGTGTTATCCAGTTTGACAGAGTCTCAGATAAGGCACCAGCCTCCTGCTCTGTGGCTCTGTGTGGGCAGGGTTCAGAAAAGGGACAATGGCCTCTGCCTACATTTCTGTCTGGGAGAAAGCTGTCCCCCAGCTCTCTCCTTGATGGCCAGACACTTCAGTTCCTCCATGTATGCCATTGGTGCCTTTCAAGTTGCTACCCCAGTGCTGGAGCTTAGAGGGACCAAATCTGAGTAGGTGAGTCCATGTGCGGGTTCTTTAAGAAAAACTGCTTGGGACTCCCAAGTTCCTTCTATCAACTTAATCCCCACTGAGTTTTGTAGCCAAACGTTTTGGGGACTTTCTGGCATTGGAATATAGGGTTGGAAGACTAAAATGGAGCTGGTACTCCTCACTCCCAATATATACTTCCTAAAATTTTACCCACCACATGTAGATGTGGGACCAACCCATTCTGCATGTCCACCCCTGCTACCAGTCTGAATGGATGTGGTTTCTTTAATTCCATAGTTGTCAGACTTCCATTCAATGTGATTTCTAATTGTTCTGAGTGATGGCTGTTCTATAATTTAGTTGTAATTTTGATGTGGTTGTATGAGGAGGTGAGCCGTGCTTACCTATGCTGTCATCTTGACTGGAATTCCAATTTCATAATTTTACAGATCTCTCCAACCTTCCTGTACTAAAAACTGCTGCTAGAATATTTGGTGATATATTTTCAGTTTTCACTTTTGATCTTTTGCTTTCTTTAAAACAAATTTACCCAGTTTTTGTTCAATAAATGTCAAAATGATGACAAATGCTAAAATTTGCCACTTTAAAAGTACTTAATTATTTATTTCTATTAAATATATTCTATAACATATCAACACTTTGTTAAGCTGATTAACATATCAACACTTTAATTCATATTTATACTCATTTATTTTTATCCTTACCTGTAGACATGTTTATTGATTTTTAGAGAGAGGAGAAGAAAGGGAGAGAAACGTCAATGTGAGAGAGATACATCAATAAATTGCCTCTTGTACATGCCCTGACTGAGGACCAAACCCACAACCTAGACATGTGCTCTGACCAGGAATCAAATATGAGAATTTTTGGTGTATGTGATAATGCTTCAGCCTCTTTAGCCATACCAGCCAGGGCTCATATTTATACTAATTTTTATAAAATAATGTCAAAAGGCAATAAAATATCCATATAACTTATAAGGCACTGTAATAGTGACTAAAAATGGTGACCTTGCTGAGTGAAACTAGAATACTGGCAATCAAATTTTCCCATATCAATTAAAAGATGGAGGATGGTGAAGTTAACATTTGTCCCTGGTATCCTAAATCACAATTTGAGGTTCACTGACTCTATTTTATTACTTCTCTAAATAATTAAAACTAGGTAAGCAACATGAAAGTATAGACTTTGTTGGAATTGTTCAGTTCTGTATTCTCTTGTGTAGATTCACCTGAAACATATTTGGCCCATGGAAGAGTTTGTAAAATTAGTAAGAAGATAGAATTCTTATCCATGTTGCACAACATTTCTGTTTACTATTTATTCTTTGCAATAGATATGGGAGATGATAGTTATCCAACATAGAACTATATCCATGACTTAGATATAGTGGAACAAATTAAGAAAAAACTGGATGGAGAGACTGTGAATCTTAGCAGGAAGAAAACTGAGGGAGGCATCAAGAAAAAAGTAAAAAAGTCTGTGTGCCAAGTAGCAGGGGAAATACTCCACTGCTCGGAAATGATTATATCAGGGAGAAAGATGGGAGGTCCCAGACTGTTCAGAGCATAGAGGGGAATGGAAGCTATGTATAAAGCTAACTCGTTCCAGTTTCTAAGAAGATAATCATCTAAGGACTATTAACAATGATGGCAGATAATTTCATCCACCAAAATTCTCATAATTATTGTTAGGGTGTTAGATATGCCTACAAGATGCATTAGAGTTTGGCTTCTACCATTGGTTCCAAATCTAGGAAAAATATTCTCTAAATTATACTACACATAAGCATTAAGAGGAGCCTATAATAGAACAGATTTGGCTTCATTTTTTAAAAATATAAGTGCTGAATTGTTATTCATTTTTTAATAAAAATAAGCAAATTGTAGTAAGGATTGGTAGGTGTGACTGAAGAGAAATAAATAAACATAAGTTTTAAATCCATATCTTCCTTAATTATTATCTTCTTTAGGAAATAGATATTTTCCTCCCTTATGAAACATTAAATTATACACTTCTAAATTAAATATTATATTTCAATATGTAAAATGTAAGCAGTAATATGCACATATATAAGTTATAAAATTGGGAATTATAAACATACTAGTAATATAATCATACATAGTAATTATTATAGTACTTAATGCAAATCAAGATAAGTCTTTCCTAAAGAGAATCCTATTTGCTCCTCAGGCTTGGAAAAGTTTTGTTTTGTTTTGTTTTTCCTAAGAGATAATAGCTAGTGAATAGCAGAGCCAATTTCTAAAAAAAAGGACTATTGGATTCTAAAGTCTATTACATTATATAGCTTAAATGTGAAAATGTAAAAAGCTTAAAATGTTTATTTTAAGTAGTTATAAGTAAATTAAGGTCTGTTTATAATAACCATATTTATCATTTTATTACTGTAAAAGTTGCTTCTAGGTTGATTCTTTCTGTCATATGGTAAACTAAATATATCATAAATAAGATATTTTTGTGCTTATTTGAAGAAATATAATACTTTCTAATAGAATTGTATCTATAGAACATTTAGATTCCATACTGTAAACAAACATGCTAGTGTGTTACCCTTGAAACACATACTGTTGAAAGAGAATTTATTTATCATCCTATAACTTCTAGGTACTAATAGGAATTAGGGTGTGCAGTTTAGGTAGTTCATGAATAGAAATTATTCTCTGTCTCATTTTCCATAAATTAACACAATTCAAAATGAGCTATGTCTACTTAATGTGTGACAATCAATTTAAATGTATTCAATTATAGACTAATGCCATGTATCTGTAGTAATTTAATGGTCTGATCTACAAAAATATCTAGATCAATTAGGATGGCTTCTTGCCTTAGTGAATTCACTGTTGTTACCGTCTCTCTTTGTCCAGGATAGAGAACTTAAATCTTTCAGCAGCAACTCTTTGGGGTATTTATTTTAAAAGAAAGATGTTAAGAGTCTAGTGGTCCAAACCCAAATAATCAAGAAAAGAAAGGAACCAGAAACCTGAATCAGATTATAACATTGTGATTAAAAAATCATAGATCAAAACGGAGATTTATAGAAGTAAGGTCCTAGAGAAAAGAAAAGAAAAGAAAGGAAAGGAACGGAAAGGAAAGGAAAAAGAAAAGAAAAGAAGAGAAAAGAAAAGGAAAAAGAAAAGAAAAACAAAGAGAAAGAAAGAGAAAGACCGATCAGTAGGTAAGGCAACCCAGACAGTGAAAAAGTTAGAAGCCCGGTAAGAATCCTTTTTTTCATGGCCCTGTGTTCTCCAATCTCACCATCCCTGCTGCTTCAGGGTGAGGACACCAGCTGACTTGATGGTACTTGTCTTTTTTCCCACAACTTCCTGTTTCATAAGAAAGCAGCAGTATGAGCTTCTGAATTCCTAAGAAGTCAAGAAATATGAGAACAAACTGGACAGAGATGCTAAGAGAATATGACTGCAGGAGGTAGCCAGGAAGAGTGGTATTGGTTTGGGGTCTGGAACATCTTGCATGGTTATATTTTCAAATTATTTGGATTATAAAGATTACAGGAAATAGAGATTTTTTTAAAAGATGGCAAGGCCTTCTCCTGGACATTCTAATTCTTGATGTATGGTAGGGCTCAAGACTTTAAATTTTAATACATTTAATACATTGACTAAGAATAGCTGAAAAACACTAGTACATGTTAGGGTTAAAAAGTTTCTGGATATTTAGGCTGGAAACTATATTAAACATAAGAACAACATAATTGCTGATTTTAATTATTTATGTTAGTAATGTGGGAAGGAAGGTGTAGGCTTATTACGTGGGGTTCTATAAAACAGCATGAAGAATTTAAGGAGGCATATTAATTGATTTACTGATATTAAGTTACTTTACAATATAATAAAGTTTACCAGATAAATAGAAAATGATAATTATAGTAAAATATAAAAGGCTATTAAACAAAAAGATTAAAAATAGTTATCATATGAGCATCCTGCCAAAAGAAATCAGTACTAATTTTAGAGTATAACATCTCAACACTTCAGGAACATAGTCTTGAAAAGTCTCCATTATGTGTGGATATAATCCATGTTAAGCAAGATGTTTTTGTAAAAAAATGTTTAGAAAAAAATCTGTTTAAAATAATATTCAGTATATTAAACACAATAAACAACATTCAAGAGGATCACCTATTTAAAATCAACTGTTTGTTGGTATCCATAAATTCTTCTTCCACAGAAAAATAAAACTCTTAGAAATTTTATATCATGATTGGACATTTTGTGTTGTGTTGTGTTGCGTTGTGTCGTGTTGTGTCTGTAAAGGGATATAAAGTCTTGTCCAAACTTCACCTCTCGCCCCCTCCTGCACCTGGACACCCACTGAAAGGTGGAAATGTTTATACCAATCAAGTTTAGCAAATTTGCAGTGTCCTTTTCTGAATTGAGCAATGTAATTAATGGAGAAAAAGAAAGAGAATTAAACTATAAAAATCAAAACACAAAAAAGTTCTGAAAGACCTTTAATTTTCTACAAGTTATTGCAATCTACTGAGAAAGATTCCTTCACAAGCCTCATGTTAATAAATCCTCTTCCTGGTGTTTTGAAATAGCTGATATTTAAAATGTCTATTGCAGTTTTTCTCTCTTTTGGTAAGGTAATTATGGCAAAATCTGTAAAATATCAGGGTGTGTATATATATATATATATATATATATATATATATACACACACACATACACACACACAGGTACATGATATTTAGAAAGGAAGAATGTCTATAGTCTCTTCATAGCAAACTGTATTTCTGGACAATTTTGTGAAGCAGATATAACATTATAAAATATGTTAACTGAATATTTTGTGACTTGATTGCCATACTTAAGAAACACAACTTTTTATATTAAAATTAACTTGGTACTGTAATTTGATCTTAAAATGTCTGTAACATTTCTTTACTAAACATTAATACCAAACAATAAGATTCAAAAAACAACATTTTCATTTATCAGAATCTGAGGGATTTGTTTCCAGAGTTTCGGGGACATGCCAGATATGTAACTTGTGGTTCTAACAGAGTTAATGTTATCCAAGAACGCTGCATACTCCGTTAATTAATGACAAGTGTCATCTCTTACTCTGCCAAGTAAAATATGAAGGTAAATTTCTATCAAAATTCCCACTAACAGAGTATTAGAGGTTAAATATGTTTATAGAAGGAACTTCTGGCAAGAAATGCCTATTACGGTAAAGGAAGTTAAAGTAATCACTTTTCCTTCTTGGAGTCACCATCTGGAGAAATGTAAGAAGACAGTATTCCTAAGCCTTCACTACTACCTCATTACAAATACTTCATTAGTATTTTTCAGTTGCTCATCTGTCTCTCTTCTCTCCACCTGCATATACTCCCAGCCAATTTTCAATAATGACTGTCCCTTTTCCCAGCCCTGAATGTGCCAAGCACTGGACAGATTCTAAAAGGCTTTGCTTCAAAGAAAAATGGAGAAGTTGGCCAGGACTTAGCTGCCATGGAGACACCCTAGATATTTTTTTCTTGCAATTCACATTTGTCTGAATTGAACATTTTTCCCTTTTCTTTTTCTTTTTAAGGGCACATCTTTCCCAACTGCTCCAGATCCACTCCCCCCAATTTATGGATAAAGAGAAACCAGCATTTTCTTTTGAGTTTTCTGTTTTTACTTTTTAGCATAATTTAACAACTTCTTCCACTTTGAAGTATATGACATTTATTTAGCTGACTATCTATATTGTATCTATAATCCTCCAGAATTCTCTTCCATTTCTATTGCAAACTTCAGAGTCTATTTACCATATACTAGCTCCATCCAAACATCTGACAGTTTGGTATTTCACATTAGCTCTTGTATTGGAGGCTCATCTAGTACCCTGTACATGCTTAGCCTATTCATTTCAAGTGACTAATTTACCTCTTCAAATCATAATATCATCACTTCTTGTACACACCGCCATGTGAAACTGTTCTTGATTTAATCTGAAAGTAAGAAAAAGTTGGAAATCTTCTAATTTTAATACTGTCATCCTGTGCAACTTCCATTATTTCTCTGTGCTGAAATGCTAATTACTATATTGTTTTTCTCTGAACCCACTTCTCCATTCCAATCTAGTCTCTATCCTGCAACCAGAGCACTTTTCTTCAAAATGTAAATTTGATCATGTCCCACATCCTTAGCCCCACCTTCACTTTAAAAGATTTTAAATTTGTCATTGTGAGAAAGATGGAGCCAGTGTTATGCTGTTAAGTGTTTTACAATCAGCTGATGGGGACTAGGAGGATTAAAAAACTCTAATTTGTAGCATTTGCAAAATGTCCATTGTTTACTCATATGGTGTCATCACTGAGTATAGAGTTGGAAAAAGATGTGCAAAATTAACCACGGAGAGCCAGCACAGGCTCGAGAACAACACTGGATAAAGGAGAATTTCTTAACTTGAATTTTAAGTTTCTGCTTCGTCTATCCCCTTTGACCTTGTTGTTAATCTAGATGGTCCACCGAGGACTTTGTTTAGTTTCTCAAATGTGTTCTGCTCTCTCTAGCCAGAGGAACTTGGTACATGCTATTCCTTCTGCCTGGAGCATTCAACCTTTACAAAATCAACATCTAAGTTCTATGGAATTTTCTTATGAAAGTCTTTTCTGATCCTGACTGTACCCAGACTAATACAGACCCTTCTATTGTATGCACACTGGGCATCATGTACTTCCTTTTTTTTAGCATTATTGCCATTTTTACATCTATTTGTGTGACTGTTTTATCAATGTTATCTTCTCAACCAGACTGTAAACTCTGTAAATACAGGGGTTATGCCTGGGTGGTCTCATCATTGTATCATCAGTGCCTATGTCTAGAGTATTTCTAAGCATACAGTAGTTTCTAAAAAAATAATAATGACAACATATGTTTAATTAAAAAAAAACATATTTATTCTTCTTCTGCATAGTACTTAGCATAAACTAGAGGTTTATTTGACATTTAGTGAGTGATTAATTGAATATTTTATCTACTCCACTTTTTCATTTATGAAATGTTTTCACTTTTACTAATATCTTTATCCCTCTATATTCTTTAACTAAGTATTATTCTCCACCCTTTCTTGCTACCTTATAATTCTCTATTGCATATATTACATCGCTCAAAGTCTATATTCCAAATTATTTGAAATGCTATTGTTACACTCTGAAGATACCAGTTAAATCCATTTGATCTAGTGTACTGTTCAAAGCCACTGTCTCCTTGTTGATTTTCTTTCTGGAAGATCTATCCATTGAAGTCAATGGGGTGTTAAAATCTCTGACTATGATTGTATTTCTGTTGATCTCTCCTTTTATGCCCATTAAGATTTGCTTTACATATTTAGGTGCTTCTATGTTGGGTGCAAAAATGTTTACTAGAGTTATATCCTCCTGTTAGATTGTTTCCTTGATTATTATGTAGTGTCCCTCTTTGTCTCTTACTATAGTCTTAGCTATAAAGTCTATTTTGTCAGATATAAGTATTGCTAACCAAGATTTTATTCCTTTCCATTTGAATGGAATATCTTTTTCTATCCCTTTATTTTAGTCTGTGTGTATCTTCCAATCTGAGGTGGGTCTCTTGAAGGCAGCATATATATGAAGGCAGCATATATATGGGTCTTGTTTTCATATCCATTCAGCTACCTTATGTCTTTTGGTTGGAGTACTTAAGCCATTTACATTTAAGGTGATTATTGATAGATATGTATTTAATGTCATTTTATTATATTTATTTCTGACTGGTCCTTTTTGTGGTTTCTGTCTTTTTTTTATGCTTTAAATATCATTATGATCAGTACTCTAAACTCTCTATCTGATCAATTGCTAGCCTCCATTTCATTTAGTTCATCTGGAGAATTCTCTTGTTCTTTCATTTGGGGTCTGTTTCTTTGTATTTGATTCTATGTATTAGGTAGAGCTGAAAAGACTCTGGTATAGACCTATGTTGAATTCTGCCTGTGACAGGCCCTGAGCAACCAGTTTGAAGTTATCAGTGATCCACTCCCTTTGCTGGGTTGGGTGTGTACAGAAAAAACCAGGTTGCACCAAGGCTGGTTTTTGCCAGCACTGGGCCCATAGGAGGGTTAGCTAAAGTCTCAAGAGCTCCTAGAGATCTGCTTCAGTTGGATGTTATCTGGGGAACTTTCCACCTCTGGAGCTGTAGGCTAGGGAGTACAGCTTGGGGTTTAACCCCCACATTTCTCAGGGGGAACTCCTGGACACTGAAATTTACCTCTGGGACTTCAGCTTCAACCTGTGGGAGCCAAGCCAACCCTCTCGCACCTCCTCCACACTCAGTCTTATTCTCATTGTGGTGATATGGCCTCTTCCATCTGTTCATGGTTATAAGGCTTCTCTCCAACTAATGTTCAGTTGGTTTTTAGAATATTTTTCTATAATTTAGTTGTAATTCCAGTTTGGTGCTGGGGGAATGTTTATGTACCTTCCACCTACTCCTCTGCCAACCTGAGTCCTCACCATTATTATAACAATAGCTCGATAAACCATCAACCTTTATCACATTTAGTATGGATTCTACATTGTTGCCATTTAGGAAAAACCAGTGTTAAACTCAATTCTGTTAAGAAGATGCAAGGTTGGAAAAATGGCAATGAACTGAATAATAAAAACAACATAAAATTATTAACATTACATATGAGAAATTAATCTCTGATGAATAATTTTGAGGAAAACTTTGATTATTTACAAGGAAATATTGTGAGTGGATCTTAAAAATTACGTGATGGCACTCTATCATAGATACTCTGAGGAATCATCGTCATCATCATCATCATCGGCAGCCGTCCGTCTCGAGAGACGATGGCGTAGCTTCTTGAGAGTCTATCTGCACTGCCGAGAATGGCTGTGCAGTCCGATTCGGGAGTGACAATCCCTGCCGCACTTGTTATAGGTGAAGGCAGATGGCTGTTGTTGCTGCTGTTGACGCTGCTTCCGCCTCGATCTTTTCTGGACCGCCTCCTCATTGCGCGCAGCCTCTGCACGTGACGTACCTTGCCTGACCGCGAGCCTCCAGGCTAGGCGGTCGTCTGCTTGAACTTCCCATGTGTTGAGATTGATGGAGCATTGTGTCATGTCCTTTTTGCAGATGTCTTTGAACCGCAGTTTTGGGCGCCCTGTCATCCTCTGGCCTTCTGCTAGCTCGCCATAGAGGAGGTCTTTGGGAATACGGCCTGCATCCATTCTTTTGACATGGCCGAGCCACCTGAGGCGTCTCTCACTAAGAACTGCATGCAAACTGCTCATGTTGGCTCGCTTCAGCACCTCAGTGTTGGGGACCTTATCCTGCCAGGCGACATGCAGGACGCGTCGCAGGCACCTCATGTGGAAGCTGTTGAGTTTCCTTTCGTGCCTTGCGTAGGTGGTCCACATCTCGCTGCCATAGAGGAGAGTGCTGAGTACGCAGGCTTGGTAGATGCGCAGTCTGGTTTTCTCAGTGAGGCTGGAATTGTTCCACGCTCGCCGGTTCAGTCTGGCCATAACTGTGGCTGCCCTGGCGATTCTCCGATTGACCTCCAAGTCGACTAACAGAGAGCTCGAGATGGTGGACCCGAGGTAAGTGAAGTCATTGACAACCTCCAGGGTGTATCCGTCGATGGTGATGCATGGGGGAGTCCCCGTGCCTTGAGCCATAACGTTCGTCTTTGTCAGGCTGATGGCTAGTCCGAACTCCTAGCATGCGTGGGAAAGGCAAGTGACTAACTGCTGAAGTCCCTCTTCGGAGTGTGATGTCAAGGCTGCGTCGTCGGCGAAGAGCATCTCACGGATGAGCACCTCTTTGACTTTGGTCTTGGCTCGTAGACGGGCCAGGTTGTAGAGCTTGCCATCGGATCTGGTGTGAATGAAGACACCCTCGCTGCAGTCCTTAAAGGCGTATTGGAGGAGCATAGAGAAGAAGATTCCGAACAGCGTAGGCGCGAGGACGCAGCCCTGCTTTACTCCGCTGCTGACTGGGAAGGCCTCAGAGGTTACGCCGTTGTAGGACACCGTGTTGTGCATGTTGTCATGAAAGGACATGACCACAGCAAGCAGATGTGGTGGACAGCCAATCTTCCGTAGCAAGCTGAAGAGTCCGCTTCGACTGACCAGATCAAACGCCTTCGTGAGGTCGATAAAGGCGAGGTAGAGTGGTTTATGCTGCTCGTGACACTTCTCCTGCAGCTGGCGTAGGGAGAAGATCATGTCCACTGTTGATCGGCCAGCTCTGACGCCACACTGGGACTCTGGGTAGACGCGGGAAGCAAGGGTCTGCAGGCGGGCAAGAGCGACCCGGGCGAATACTTTGCCGACGACGCTGAGGAGAGAGATGCCCCGGTAGTTGTTGCAGTCGCTGCGGTCTCCTTTGTTCTTGTACATGGTGATAATGTTGGCGTCTCTCATATCCTGGGGGATGTAACCCTCCTTCCAGCAGAGACAGAGTAGATGGTGGAGCGGCTGTAGCAGGACTGGTTTCCCGCTCTTTAGGATTTCTGGAGGGATTCCGTCGCTTCCTGGTGCTTTCCCGCAAGCGAGGCGGTCGATGGCTTTGCCGAGCTCTGCCGCAGTAGGTGGGGTGTCTAGCTCCTCCATGACTGGTAGGTCTGGGATGGCGTTAAGAGCAGTGTCTGTTACGGTGTTCCTCGTTGCGTACAGCTCGAGGTAGTGCTCGGTCCACCGCCGCATTTGCTGTTCCTGGTCAGTGATGACCTCACCTGTCTTGGACTTAAGGGGGGCGATCTTGGAGGGGATTGGGCCTGTTGCCTTCTGATACCCTCATACATTCCTCGTGCGTTGCCTATATCGGCGGCTTCCTGGATGCTTCTGGACAGGTTTAGCCAATAGATGTTGGCACAGTGGCGGGCGGTCTTCTGGACTTTGTTCCTGGCAGCCCGTAGAGCTTGAAGTGTACTGGGAGTGGGCGTGACCTTGTAAGCCAGTAGGGCCTTCCTCTTAGCCTCGATAACGGGTTCCATTTCTTCCCAGTGAGCCTCGTACCAGTCAGCGTTCTTCCGCTCTTTCTTCCCGTAAGCAATAATGGCGGAGTTGTATATGGCGTCCGGAGACGTGACCAATTGGATTCGATAATGTCATC
The DNA here is from genome assembly GCF_987537825.1 of Furipterus horrens. Classification (NCBI taxonomy): domain Eukaryota; kingdom Metazoa; phylum Chordata; class Mammalia; order Chiroptera; family Furipteridae; genus Furipterus; species Furipterus horrens. The sequence goes on from NW_028327176.1 coordinate 34,153,073, forward strand.
TGCCGCCATTCCCTCGCCGAGTGCATCTTCCATCCTGTTGATGAATTGCTGGGTCTTAACTGGGTTGCTGGCACAACTGGTGTTGATGCGTGGGCGACCCTTCATCTTGGAGTGGTGCAACCTCTTCGGCATTATGCGCACCTTGCTTACCACGAGGGCATGGTCCGTGTCGCAGTCTGCACTGTGGTAGCTGCGGGTGAGGAGGGTGCTGCCAATATCCGTTCTTCTGGTGATGACGAGGTCAAGCTGGTGCCAGTGGCGGGAGCGGGGGTGCCTCCATGACACCTGGTGGATCTCTTTGCACTTGAAGAATGTGTTTGTCACATACAGGCCGTGGTGACACAAAAGCTCAAGTAGTCGCTGACCATTCTCATTGATCTTTCCTCTCCCAGAGTTTCCGAGGCAGGTGGGCCAGGCCATGTGGTCGGCTCCTACTCTTGCGTTGAAGTCTCCAAGGAGATAAAGAGCGTTACTTCTGGGGATCTTGGATAACGCTTCATCCAGTGCATGGTAGAACTGTTCTTTCTCTTCAGTGGTGGCGCAGAGGGTTGGGGCGTACGCGCTAAGAATGCTGACTGGGCCGAAAGTTGTTGACAATCGGAGGGTAAGTAATCTCTCTGTGCCTCCTGTGGGTGGCTCTATGGAGTTAACAAGCGTGTTCTTCACAGCAAACCCAACACCGTTCTGTCTTGGTTGGTCCGGAGACTTCCCTTGCCAGTAGAAGGTGTAGTTGGTTTCTCTGATAGTTCCGTTGTCGGCCAACCGGGTCTCCTGTAGGGCCACAATGTCGATGTTTAGTCGTGCCAGTTCCCTGTCGATGACGGCGGTTTTCCTGGCACCATTGATCCATGGAAGGTCTGCAGTAAGTCCGGGACACATGGTCCTGATGTTCCAGCTAGCGAGGCGAAGAGCTGGAGGCTTCTTTCTTGTTGTTTGCTTGGAATTGCCTGGTGCGAGTGTTTTGTGGCCCACTTTTCAAGAGACGCCTCTCTGATCCCCACGCACCCAGTGGGGCAGGCGAGCCATGGGGAGACGGCACCTAATTGGCTGGGGGCTGCCCAGCTTGAGGTGGGCGGTAGCTGTCCAGTGAGGTGCGATGACCTCTCCCACCGTCAGAGGAGACCCCTGGCGCTCGTTTCCTTCACCAATCGGATGAGCTTATAACCGGTATCTGTCTCCTCCCGTGTTGAGTCGACATCTTGAGATGATGCTGGAGTGTCCTCTCCAGTGAAGCTACAAAGCTTCACTCTGAGGAATAAAAGTCATTATATGTGGTAGATTTAATGAGCTCACCCTGCCTCTCTGACTGCTGATATGGATGACATGAATGAATGGATTCAAATAATTAAGGGAGTTTTTCATACCTATAGCATACCACCAGCATTTAGTAAACATATTCTAGTGAAATGCATTATGTGTTGATAATTTAACATAAATAACTTACTTCCGGCCAAGATGGAGGCTTAGATGGACACGCTCAGTCTTCCTCTACAACTAGAGAGGAATACAACTACTTCAAAACAAAAGATAACTAGAAATTCCAGAAAATAAAACTACACAGAAGCCGAACGTACAAAGTTATAAACCAGCGGCACTCTTCGGGCAGGTAAGAGGAGCGAATCGAGCAGTGCTGTTTGTGGTAGCACCAGGGACAGCAGCAGGGAGAGCAATCCTGGCTGCAATCGAACCCTGGCAGCTCGCGACCCCAATGCTGTGAAAAGCAACCACCATATTGCCTCAAATGGTGAGGCCCAGAGGGCGGGAGGGTGGATCCAGGTCTCCTAGCAGAATAACTGCAGGAATCCATCTTGGAACCCCGCCCTCACACAAAGCACCATAGTGCTGCGAAATAGGTTTCAGATCGCCACCGGTCGCTGGGCAGTGACAAAAAAACACCACAGTGTGGCAAAAAAGGTTGCTGGATGGCCGCCAGTAACTGGGTAGTGACAACAAAGGCCACAGCGCAGCGAAAAAGGTTACAGATCGCCGCCAGTCACTGGGTTGTGATGAGTACACAGGCACTGCCCCCTACAGCTGGCCCAAGAAAGCAAAATGCAAATCTGTCAAAATGAGGCAGACAACTATAGAAATCCTGGTGGCACAGCTCACCAGGCAACAGATGAAGAACATGACAGATGAACAAATAAGAAACCTGTCAGAGGCTCAGTTCAGGGCCATTGTTATCAGGTGGCTTACAGAATTAACAAAAGATCTGGAAAAAGGTGAGAAAGGATTGAAAAACACTCATACTAAAAAGAACAAAACCACATACGAGACAGGTGGTGAGGAAATAAAATCCAGAGTTCAAATCAACAAACCAGAACACAGAGGAGGAACAAACAGTCAACCAGTGCAGAGAGAGGAAATGGGAAGCAAGGATGAGAGGATCAGAAACCTCTGGGACAGCTATAAGAGGCCCAACATAAGAATCATTGGCTTGCCAGAGGGCAAAGAAGAAGAACTAGAAATTGAAAAATTAAGTGAAAATATAATAAAGCAGAACTTCCCAAACTTGGGGAAGGAAATAGACTTACAGGTCCAGGAAGCACAGAGAGTTCCAAAACAACTGGACCCAGGGAGAACCACTCCAAGACACATTATAATCAAAATGTCAAAAGTTAAAGAGAGAATCTTAAAAGCAGTAAGAGAGAAGAAAAGAATCATGTACAAAGGGGTCCCAATTAGACTATCAGCTGACTTCTCAAGGGAGACCCTGCAGGCAAGAAGGGACTGGCAAGAAATATTCAAAGTAATGAAAATCCAAAACCTACAACCATGAATACTTTATCCAATGAAGCTGTCATTCAGAATAGAAGGGCAGAGAAAGTGTTTCCAGGACAAAACAAAACTGAAAGAGTTCATTAGATCCAAACCACTGTTATATGAGATGTTAAAAGGACTGGTTTAGAAAAAGGAGGATCAAAACTATGAACACTAAAATGAAAACTGTATCACAAGAAACAACAACAGAAGCTAGGGAATTGAAACAAAGGCAAACTAAGTAGGCAACAGGAGTGGGAAAAGAACTATAGGTATGGGGAGCATATTGGGGGGAGGTCAGCAGGGAGGGGGAGGGGGGAAGGGAGGGAGATGGTACAGGAATTAAGAAGCATAGCAGGAGGGAATGGAGAAGATAGAAAGAGGCTGAGAAGAACTATATGCATAACCAATGGACATGGACTAAAAGGGGGGGCAACTGGAGGGAGGGGGGCCCTGGGTGGAGGGGAGCAGAGAGAAGGGAAATCGGGACAACTGTAACAGTATAATCAATAAAACACATTAAGAAAAACATAAATAACTTAGTTGAATAAAAACAAACACACCAAATCAATATATAGCCTTTTCTATTTATAATGTTTGATTTTTCCCCTGATACTGTGTTCAGTAGAACATCTGCTGAGGTTGTTTCTACTGGGTTTTTGTTGTTTTTTGTTTTATCTCTGAAAATGAGATGACTCTGTTTTAGTCTTGTATCTTTCACTTAAAAAGCCAGATGTCTGTTTCTTCCAAAAAGTCAGTTTTTCAAAAGTAATTTTAAAAAATAAGAGACATAGAATCTGTTCTATCAAGATTTCTATTTAAACATTATGTTTAAAGTGCTTGCTGCCTAGTTTTTTAAAAGCTAGAAATATTCCTTTTGAAGTGTCAATTTGACTATTACCATGTTTTTGATGATAATTATAGTACAATGCTCATATTTCAAAGAGTGAGATCAGAAGTTCATTTTAATCTCTTCACTGAATGAATTTGGCAGTGTTTCTGTGGAGTCCTGAGTACATGCATTTGCAATACATTTTGATGCAATAAACTCATTGTTTGGATTTATCTGAATGGTTAGACCATTTGACTATATTAGCAAACAGTCCTATGTGGATAGAGCTTGTTTTAAATGTAGACATTATCAGAGAGATACCATATGCTCTTCTGTGAAAATTATTCTGAGTATAATCAAACCACAATTGAATCACACACACCCAAACACACACACACACACACACACACACACACACACACACACACACACACATCTCTCCAGAAAGTATCCAGTCGTGTAATATAAAAAATAGAGACATTTATTGAAGAAGATACAAGATACAAGAAACATTGTACATAGGACAATGATGCCTTAGTCCCCTTCAAAGGAGGCAACTTGGGACCTCATACAGTTCTCCCAGTATCTCTTCCACTGTTCAAAGCACTGCAGAATCTTTTGTTGGAATCACCTTCAGCTGCCCCATCATATTTTCCTTAATCTCATCAACAGCCTGCAATTGCTTCCCTTTCAAAGAGGATTTTAGTTTTGGGAAAAGCCAGAAATCACAAGGCATCAAATCTGGGCTATAGGGAGGGCTGAGTTACCTGGGAGATTTGATGTTTTGCCAGAAACCTTGCATGAGACATGATGCATGAGCAGGCATGTGTTGTGATGAAGCTGCTGATCACCAGTGGCCCATAGCTGTGGCCATTTTTGTCATATTGCACTCTCAACTGATGAAGAACATTGAAGTAGTACTCCTTGTTAATTGTTTGGCCTGAAGGGGCATACCTGTGATGGACAACAGTTCTCCAATCAAAAAACACAGTTAACATGGTGTTGATCTTGCTGAGACTTTGCCATGTCTTCCATTGTGGGGAACCGGGAGACTTCCATTGGGATGACTGGGTCTTTGTTTCTGGATCATAGTCACAGACCAATGATTCATCTCTGGTTATGACCTTCTTGAGGAAATCTGGTTCACTGGTAGTGGTTTGAATCAAGTCTTTAGCAATTGCAACACGATGTTCCTTCTGCTCTGGTAGCAGAAGCCCCAGAAGAATTTTTTCTATGACACATTTAATGCCAAGGTCCTGCATCAAAATCTTGGGTATTTCAACATTCTCAGGTGTTCTGCTCATCGGAGACCTCCATGAACATAGATCACTTTCCACAGATTCCCAACTATATTTGAAATGTTTGTGCCACACTTATTTGTACTGCACTCATTGCATTGTCCTCAAAAGCTTACTGAGTCATCCAAATAGTTTCTGTGGAGGAATGTTCAAGCTTAATGCAAAACTTGATGCAGATGTGTTGCTCTACTTGCTCAGTAATTTTACATGTGACAGCCACACAGTGCACATGCTCACTCAATGACATCTACTGCCCCCACTGACTAGTACAGTGAAGTTGTCATTGTTCATGCATGTGCATTCCAGTCCACTTTCCTTGGCTGCCAGGTTTCATCAATGTTGTGCAAACAATTCTCATTATATTAACAATGGCTGGACTTTTTCCAGACAGACCTATTATACACACACACACACACACACACACACACACGTGTATATATATGTACATATACATAAATGGTATATATATATATATATATATATATATATATATATATATATATATATATAATTTTAGGCTTTACTTAGAAAAACCCTGAAAAATTCTATAAAATATACAAAATAATGTCACTCTTTTGTCCCCATTTGTGGCAATAAGACAAAAACACTTAAAATAGATAAAAGAACAGAGTAAAATTACTCTTGTAATTACAATTTTATGATAAAATTCCTTCCTGCACAAAACAAGAATATAAGAAATCAAACATATCTATATCTAGTGAAACATGCTATGTAGGTGTCGATACTTTACATAAAATCCCAGAGAAGCTTTCTTTCTAAAAGTAAAAACTATGAGCTGAAAAGATAAAGACATTGAAATATTAATATACAGTAATAGTAGTCTTTCACACACCATTATCAATATAATATAGGAGTAGGCAAAAATTAGTGAGAAAAGGAAAATTAACATAAGTAAAAATGTACATATCATGATAATGTATTAAGATTGGCACCAGGTAGTAATGAAAAGATCTTTTCAAATATACACATTGGATATTCATGAAATTTGACCATATATTAGCTCACAAAGCAAACAGAATAAGTTTCATATATCAAGATTAATACTAATAATCCATCACAACACAAAAGTACTAGACATTATCAACAAGATCAGAAAATATAAAGAACATTTTTATATTAAAAAACTTATTGGGTCAAAAGGAATATGAAAATTCAAAATAAGTTAAAAACAATAAAATTCAATTGGTTTTACAATACACATGTAATATTTAAAAAGTATTATAAGAAAACCTATAGCATTAATTACTTAGATTTGTAAAATTACATGTACAAAAATAAATACATGAAATATTCAAATGAAAAATACTGAAACATTATACTGAAAGAAAATAGAAATTATATGATTTAAAAATCCCTAAAAGTAATATGAAAAAATGTCTTAGGACTAATTTGGAAAAGAAAATTTTGGTGTTTTATAAAAATTAATTACAGTAGGTAAGTCATTATTTAACCAAATTAATTTAAAAAAATAAACTCACAAATACAGAGAACATGATAAAATAAATAAATAACTATAGAAGCAGTTCTATTCTGGATGAGCACAGCCAAGAAAACCAGCTTCTCTTCTCCCAGTTACAGACTAGGGCTACAGTATCCCTCCAAGATGGTCAGACTACCACTGCTTCTTATTCACATCTTACCAGCTTTTGGTTGAAGAAACTGTATTCCAGGCAGAATCACCTGAGAGGTCTAGGGCTTATTTCTTTCACTCAGTTACTAGTGAACAGAATAGGCAAATATATTGGACCCCATTCCCCCTGGCTGGTTTGGCTCAATGGATTGAGCGTCGGCCTGCGAGCTAAGTGTCGCTGGTTCGATCTTCCAGTCAGGGCACATCAGAGAAGGAAAACTCTGACTCCAAAAAAAAAAAACCTCCGCTGCCCTGCGGCATACCTCTTCAGGGGAAAGGCTAAGGGAGTAAACCCCGACAGAAAATCCGGAGCCGGAGTCCCTAAGGCGGTTTGATGTTGTAGTCAACACCGGCAACTCCTGCGGCGCACCTGAAGCCAAGCTGTATTGACTCCGTCTTTCCCTTGGATCCTTCAGCTGCGAAGAGAGGGGGTGTCTGCTGCATGGGCAACAGCAGACCCTCCATATCACCCTGCCCAGGCTCTGTAGCTTCAGCTTCACTGGAGAGGACACTCCAGCGTCATCACAAGATGTCGATTCAACACGGGAGGAGACAGATACCGTGTCACTCCCGAGTTGGACTGCACAGCCATTCTTGGCGGTGCAGATAGACTCTTAAGAAGCTACACCATCGTCTCTCGAGATGGACGGCTGCCGACGATTGGACCCCATTATGCACTTTCCCCTTATTTATGGAACAAAAGTTTCATAATAAATGATGGGTTGAAAAGACTGTGATGCACTTATAGATCAGAGGTGTCACTCTCTTCCCCACCCCCTGCTCAAAAACTGTAACACAGAGGTTCTCCCCAGGGAGAAAAACAGATTATAAGAACACAGGACTCCATAGTTCAGGGCTCTCACAAAGAGGGCTGACTTTATTTTCATAGATGGGAAGTTCAAGACTAAGGGCATCTTCCAAAAACAATGACATTGTTAATGGTAAGCAGTAAAGAAAGGTTTCAGTTCTATGACAGCACCAAGTGAAACTACAGGACAGATTGAAGTTTAATGGAGAGAACCAGGATAAGATACAGATAAAAAAGCTTTTCAAGGCTCACCAGGATATGAGACAGATAAAAAGCCTTTCAGGGCTCAGTATAGCATCAAAGACTAGCCTTAAAGACTACCCCAGCAAAAAAAAAAAAAAAAAAAGCTCAGATTTAATTTGATCACACTGTGGAGTAATTTTTTTCTCCAGGAATAAATTATTGTGAAAAATGATAAAACAACCAATGAGCAATCAGTGGAGGCTAAGAGCTGAAAGAATCTGTTGCTAGCGAACCTCTCTAAGAAGAAATACTAGCCCTGGCTGGTGTAGATCAGTTGGTTGGACCATCATCTGGGTAAAGCAAAAGGTCATGGGTTCAATTCTCAGTCAGAGCACATTCCTGGGTTGCAGGTTCAGTCCCCAGTCGAGTTGCATACAAGAAGAAACCAAGCGATGTTTCTCTCCCTCTCTCTCTCCCTCCCTTCCCCTCTCTAATCATGTCCTCTGGTGAAGAGAGAGAGAGGGGAACAGTGCAGAGTGGGGAGAGAAAGAAAAGGACATACTAAAGGAAATTCTTCAATCTGAAAGCAAGTAACACCAGAAAACAAAAGTATGGGATATATTATTCTTGGCTAGTAATTTCTCTCTTTCAGTAGTTTGAATATTTATTTAGTTCCACTCTCTTCAGCTTGTAGAGTTTCTGCAAAGAAGTCTGATGATAGGTTACTTTCTTCTTTTCCCTGGTTGCCTTGAAAATTTTTTGTCATTAATTTTTGACAGTTTTAATAGAATGTGCCTTGGAGAAGGTCTTTTTGCATTGAAGTAATTAGGTTTTTTATTTGCCTCTTGGATTCAAGGATCTAGTTCTTTTCATAGGTTTGGGTAGTTTTCATCAGCTATTTGTTTAAATAGGCTGTCTGGTCCCTTCTTCCTCTCTTATTCTGGTATGCCTATTATTTTTATATTACTATTTCAATGGAGTCAGATGGTTCCCTTAGAATTATTATTATCTTTTTCTTTTTCTGCTCAAGTTTCTCTCTTCTTACCTCTGCACCATTTCTAGATTCCTGTCTTTGATATCACAAATCCTTTCCTCCATCTGGGCTGCTTCATTTCTTATGCTTGCTAATTCATTCTTGATATATTTTACTCAGTTTTCCATCTCCAGAATTTTGTTTTAAGTTTCAATTTCTTTGGTAAAATACTTGTTTTGTTCCTTGATTTGTCTTCTAAGCTCATTAAATTGTCTGGTTGTTTTCATTGCATCTCATTGTTTTTTTGTTTGTTTTTTTTTGTTTTTTTCAGAACTGCAATCTTGAATTATCTGTCATTTATATCACATATTTCCATGTCTTTAAGTTTGTTTGCTGGAGAGTTTTTATTTTCTTTCTGAGCTGTCTCACTGCCTTGATTATTTGTGGTATTTGATGAATTCCTTCTCTGTCTAGGCATATATGTGTAAGTAGCACTTCTCTAGTAGATTGATTTGAAAAAGTCTTTGTAGGTGGTGCTGAATCACAACTTTTTTTTTTTTTTAGTTATCTTGCACTTTCTGGCTTTTCAGATCTCTGAGGGGTACTCAAAAATGGTAAGGTGGGTCCCTCACCTGTGATCTGGTTGCCCCAGTCCCAGGGTACCAACCCCATCAGGGAACCCAGTAGGCAATGGGGCTCCAAAGCCAAGAAATCCCAGTGAGTGCTGTTCCCTGCAGCTAGATGCTGCCATCGGTGTAGCCATGATGTGTGGCGGTTGGTAGGCCTGGGTAACCTGGCTGCCTTATAAATTGCTTTGTCCTCCCAGTAATGGTGAACTCAGCCCTCCATGGTGTCCTCCCTGCACTTTCAGTTCCAGGACCAGTAACAGAGATTGCCCTTGGCTCAGGAAAAAAGTGATTCTGGAATACCAGTTCTCAGGTTTGTAGATAATGTGCCCCACAACCCAACACCCAGAGGAAAGGGAGATGAGCCTGGACGGTTAAGGGGCAGCCAGGCTCCATGGCTCTGTTTCTCTGCCTAAAATGCTGACTGTGAATCTAATTGTTGCTCATTTGTAGGTAATCTGTTTTGCGACTGTTGGGTTTTACAAGTTCTTCTATTTTTTCTATTCTGCACTCTAAGGTGTCTATAGTTAGAGATTTGAGTTTTTAAATCCTGTTTTTTTGGTACAGAGGATACTTTTGATTTGAGGCACATTGTCTTTTCTGAGAAATTGAGTGCTATTATCTCTTCAAATGTTGCTTTTATTTTATTCTTTCTTTTCCTGACACCTTTAGAATAATGTTAATGGGGTTCACATTCTGATCAATTGTTTATGAAACCATGCTTCTTTATTACTCCTTTATCATTCCTATTTCTGTGTATACTTTTATAATGATCTCTTCAGTCTTATCCTGTTTAGAGTTTATCCTCTTTTTGGTAATTTCAATTAAATCATTTTTCATTTGCAAGTTTCTTATCATTTTTTATTGTCCATTGTTTCCTGCTCATTTCCATTTCATAATTTATTTGTTCATGCATCTTGTACGTTTGTTTTACTCTCTGTCTCTCTCTCTCTCTCTTTTTAGCCTGGAGGCTGAATTCTGTATTTCTGTACTCACCTCACCTAACCACACAGATTTTGGGCAGCCTCTAGCTGTTCTAGAAACTCCCAAAAACCAAACTAGATATTCAGTGATGTTTCTGGATATTTCTTGGTAATGATTATCTGAGATATTGCAGACATAGTCCTTGAGTCACTGAGCTGTTTGGTTCACTTTCTGGCAAAAAGTAGGGCCTTTCCTATTCTACCTCTCTCTTTCAATCCACAACTTCCTATATGATATGATGAAATAGGTCAGCCAACAGATTTTTTTGTTTGAATGTTTTAATTAAAATACATACATCTTTGATTTTTCTGTAAAATACTATCCTACCACATTGCTTTAAGAAGTGAGACTCCTCTGGTTCACTGATTGAAAATGGACCTTACTCTATGGGGATTTAACTCCTGATCCACACTGTCTGATGCCAGACACAAAGCCCAGCATGACCACATCATTATATCTAATCTCTACAGCGTGTTTTGCATAGTCTTGTTCCAAATTAATATTTATCTTGTTTTTGAGCTCAATTTTGTCTTTATTTTTTCCGTTTTCAAGTGCTTTTTGTCATTATTATGCATTTGGAATTGGACATTGGGTGGGAGGATGATTAAATGGAAATTCGTGGTATCATCTTGATCAGAGTTCTCTATTATTACTTTTAAATGCTCACTATTTTCTGTAATTTCTCTCCTTTTGGACATTTATATTCCACCTGCACAATTTGTCTAGTAATAAAATATACTGACTATGAACAACATGAAAAACTACTGAAATAATTTAGGAGTCCAGAAAAAAATAGACTTGGAGTGGAAAGTGCTAAGTGACAGTTTTCTTATATATGTGTGTGTGTGTTTGTGTTTGTGTGTGTGTAAAAGGGTGTCAAGTGCAAATGAGTTTACTTATTGTTTATTGAAGTGAAGAGTCAGGTTTACCAAACAGGGAGAAACCCTGAGCTATGATATAATGAAATGACAGCCTAGAGATTCAGTGACTCTCCCAACCTTACAGTTCTTACTCATAGACTGGGTGGCCACTCAGTAGCTTTTAGAGTGTACTTAAATGTGGAATATGTGGATGGATTAGAAGAGATGAGCTTCAAGTCCTCCTTACAACTGAGATTCTGACTTTAATTTACTGGAAAGAGAATTTAGAAAATTCAGAGGTTATCTTTTATGCTAAATTTGCCTGAGACTTCCACCTACTCCCAAGAACAAAGCGATGACATCTTGGGAATTTTGTTGATTAAAGTAATTTGCTATTAACTTCAACTAGTTTTTTATATAATAAGAGAATCACCTATTCCTCAAATGCATGGCTGTGGTTGTATATCATGGTTCTTTGAATTGTGGCTTGTTGTATTTATTTACTTAAGGCATACTTATGTAACACTAATTGAGAACCAAAATTGTTCTAGGTGCTTCACATATATTAACCCACTTAATTTTCAAAAACTTGCCCGAGGTAGATAATAATAGTGTTCCCAGTTTAGAGGTATAGATAAATGAAGCATATAAAGATTAAATAACATTATTTAGGTCATAGAGATAGTAATGACAGAAAGGATTCATATTCAGAAAGTCAGGAATTGAAATCTTTGGGCTTAATAATTACACTGCTCAACATAAAATTATTCAATAAATTATAGCTACTATAAAGTTTTTTTTAGCAACTATGCATTTCATGTTGTAGGATACTGAAATTTATTTACATGCTAAATTTAGAATGAATTCATTTAATATAATAATAAACACTTTTATTGGTCCAGAGAACATTATCTATTATAAAAGATGTATACAATTATAAAACAAAAAAGAGAAATAGCAATGTTACAATAGATTATAAAACTAAATTTTAATTATTCATTGGCATCCTTAAACTTATTGACTGTCTACTTTCCCAAAGGGTTTGGGGTGGTAAGAGTGGAAATTAATTGTTTAATACATGCTTTCCTTTCAAAGAAGGAGTGTTAAGGTAATGATGTTAACACAAGTTTCACCAAAGAACTGCAAGGTGATAAATCACTTTATTAGGAAACCTAAAACAGCCTTAAATTCCATTTAAGACTTATCTAGCAGTAGCCATATTTGTGGAATGATTTGCATGTGATTTAAAAAAATAAATTGATATTGAGGTTATATGATGATGGCTCCTTTATATGTATGATTTATGATCCCTTGTGAGCACGGTGTTTGTCATGCAGACACAGACATACATTTAACAACCAATGCAAATCATAAAAAATGAAGTACCCCAAAACTATTATATTGACACATGTTCCCACAAAATTGTGTTTTCATTCATGTTCCCTCAAATGGTTGCTATATACATAAAATAATGCCATGGAGAATTTTCACCATGTCTAATAAAACATGTTACAGATGCTCTCTGTTTACATGGAAGAATTGCACGGTATTCAGTATAAAAAGCCTTTTAAAGGTGCAAAAACTTGGACAGTTTTTCAGCTAGCTAGATAGAGAGACAGATGATAGATTGATTTTGCTGCTAGATAAAGGGGATACTTTTAAACTCTAATATTCATTTATTAAATATTTTAAAAAGTACATTTACTTAAAAAAATGTGTTCTTGGCTTTTTTGCAAGTACCCTCAAAATACCATAAGTCCTGATACTTTTTTCCCCTGGTGGTTGTAAAGAGGGTAGTAGATCAATAAAGTAAAAAACTAATTAATATTGGACATTCGTCCATTTTTCAAGTTTTTGTGGAAATGTCTCTGGTACTAATTCAGTTAAGAGATGGTTTCAAACTAAACCAGTTGATTTGTTGGCAGTAACCATTTGTTCTAATAAAAGTATAAAAAGTGGTCTAGGGGAGGGGAGAGGGAGATAAGAAAGGAAAGAGGGGAAAGGTCCAGTCAAGGAACATGTAAAAATTGACCCATGGACATGGGCAACATGGTAGGGATTGAATGTGGGAGCAGGGGGGTATGGGGCAGGAAGAGCAATGGGGAAAAATTAAGACAACTGTAAAAGAACAACAATTTTTCTTAAAGGCAAAAAAATAAAAAGATTAAAAAAAAGTGGTCTATAAAATTTTCTGTAACTGTAGCCATAGCTCAAGTTAAAATCTATGTGTACATACTGCTAAAGATCAATCCTGATACAACTTTAAATTTTATTTGTTCTGAGAATGGTTTTATGCTCATTCATATGACTGCCTTAGCAAGTAGAATAAACCATGATATAACTGTAGATGAATTATCTCTGTGGTGATGGTAATTATTTCTAAGAAGAAATAGTGGTCTGATCCCTTGAGTTATGAGGTAAACAGTTAACAATGACAGTTTATTTTCCTAATGCACTGAATAGTATTTTCATCCCTTAATCCATGACTGGTAACTGGTGCCTACTGGAAATCCCTAAACATGTTTTGAATATGGCATTTGAAAAAATGATTTCTAGATAGACTTACATTATTATAAATAATGAATATAGGTCCCAATTGTAGAATTCACATTATGTGACATACATTGGGATAAACTCTTTAAATAGTTATAAGCATCCCCAAACCCTGTGCGGTAAACCTCCCAGTCATCGTGGCTTTTTTCTAGGTAATATGCTTAGTATGAAGCATTTACACATAAATGAACATATATAAAAAACAGTGATGAGAAAATTTTCTTCCTCGGGTTCATGAATTAACTCTCTTTCAGAAAAACTCTTCTGCTTTCAAGGACTCCAGGTTAAGGACCCTTGCAGAATCCTTCTTTGATTAAACTCTAATCAGCATTGTACTCAGATTCCAATAGGTAGTCTTCTATGAGTACATTCACTGTGTGCCACCATGAGGACACTAACACAAACTAAATAAATATTTTATTTTAAATATTTACTCTTTTTTTTTCAGGTTTAATGTGTTTTATTGATTAAAATATTACATTTGTGCCAATTTCCCTTCCCTCTGCTCCCCTCCACCCGGTGGCCCCCCTCCCTCCAGTTGTCCCCCCCTTTTAGATTATGTCCATTAGTTGTGCATACAGTTCCTCCCAACCTCTCTCCGTCTATTCCATTCCCTCCTACCTTGATCCCCAATTCCTATATCATCTCCCTCCCTTTCCCCATTCCCCCTCCCTGTTGACCTCCCCCCAATATACTTCCCGTACCCACAGTTCCTTTTCCACTCTCGTTGCCTATTTAGTTTGCCTTTGTTTCATCTCCCTAGCTTCTGTTTTTTTTTTTAAACCAGTCCCTTTAACATCTCATATAACAGTGGTTTGGATCTAATGAACTCTTTCAGTTTTATTTTGTCCTGGAAACACTTTCTCTGTCCTTCTATTCTGAATGACAATTTCGCTGGATAGAGTATTCGTGGTTGTAGGTTTTGGATTTTCATTACTTTGAATATTTCTTGGCAGTCTCTTCTTGCCTGTAGGGTTTCCCTTGAGAAGTCAGCTGATAGTCTAATTGGGACCCCTTTGTACATAATTCTTTTCTTCTCTCTTGCTGCTTTTAAGATTCTCTCTTTATCTTTAATTTTTGACATTTTGATTATAATGTGTCTTGGAGTGGTTCTCCCTGGGTCCAGTCTCTTGGGAACTCTCCTTGCTTCCTGGACCTGCAAATCTATTCCCTTCCCCAAGTCTGGGAAGTTCTCCTTTATTATATTTTCACTCAATTTTTCAAGTTCTAGTTCATCTTCCTCATTCTCTGGCAAACCAATGATTCTTATGTTGGGCCTTTTATAGCTGTCCCAGAGGTTTCTGATCCTCTCATTGTTGCTTCCCATTTCCTCTCGCTGCATTGGTTGACTGCTTGTTCCTTCTCCATATTCCAGTTTGTTGAAATGAACTCTGGATTTTTTCTCACCTTCTATCTCGTATGCGGTTTTGTTCCTTTCGTTATGAAAGTTTTTCGCTTCTTTCTTATCTTTTTCCTGCTCTTTTGTGAATTCTGTAAGCCACCTGATAACAATGGCCCAGAACTGAGCCTCTGACAGGTTTCTTATCTGTTCATCTGTCAGGTTCTCTATCTGCTGTCTGGTGAGTTGTGTCACCGGGATTTCTATAGTTGTCTGCCTCATTTTGACAGATGCGTTTTGTTTTCTTGGGCCGGCTGTCGGGGGCAGTGCCTGTGTACGCGTCACAAATCAGCGACCGGCCGGCGCCTGCCTGTCCGCGACCTATTTCGCAGCCCTGTGGTGCTTTCTGTGGGGGCGGGGGTCCAAGATGGATTCACACAGTTATTCAGCTAGGAGACCGGGATCCGTCCTCCCGTCCCCCTGGGCCTCACTGTTCAAGGCGATGCGGCGGCCGCTCTCCCCAGCGCCGGAGTCGCGCACCGCCAGGGGCTTGCGTAGCCGGGACTCCTCGCCGGGGTCGCGCACCGCCAGGGGCTTGCGCAGCCGGGATTCCTCACCGCCCGCCGCTCCGGGTGCGACCGCAAACAGCACTGCCCTCTTTAACTCTTACCTGCCCAAATGGCACCACTGGTTTATAACTTCATATGTTGGACTTCCGTGTAGTTTTATTTTCTGGAATTTCTAGTTATCCTTTGTTTTGAAGTAGTTGTATTCCTCTCTAGTTGTAGAGGGAGACCTAGCGTGTCCGTCTAAGCCTCCATCTTGGCCGGAAGTCCCTAAATATTTACTCTTATTGTCTCTATTAAGCATACTTGCATTTTATGTTTAAATGGGTTTCACTTTATTTCAAAAATGCTAAGCCATGAGATGTCTTCCCTTAATGTAAAAACATATTAGTGTTGCTTTGAAGCTCACCAAGAAAATACCCACATGCTCCACCGGTGTAGCCTGAACATGATCTTCAGTGGCATGTTGAAACTACCTAACATACAAAACTGCAGTATTACAAGTAGAATTTTTTAGTTAATTATATATCTATATGATCCTGAATATATTTTTAAACAAAAAATAATTTAACTATTTTTTACACATTACTGGAAATCTGTCTTGTCTCCTTGCCACCTCTGCTATGCTCTTATAATACCAAAAATGTACTATTAGGAGATGTTCATTGACATGAAATTACTGATTTATGCTGATTTATTCCTCAGGATAGCTTTGTAACATACCTCAAAGCTGAGGCAGTTTGAGGTTCAAGTTCCAATTAGAGCTTAGTACAAATCTCTTCAAAGATAAAAGCATAGTAAGATAATTATTGCCTGGAAATTTCTAAAACCGTATTACAGCTCCCACTATTGCCTTCTTGCCAAAATGAACTATCTGCTCATTTATTCTAAATTAGAATTGTGTAGTTAACAAAGATCAAGAAGATTAAAAATATGGTGTAATGCTAGCATAGTATAGCATTTAGTATTTCCTTTTGTAAATATTGCTCTCCCATGCTTAATTAAGTGTTAGGATATCATTGGATCTTTATATAATGTTCGCATCATTAAAATTTAAGCTTCACATTAAAACATGTATGAAGCTCTGTCAAGTATTATTAATGACTAAGCAATGAAGAAATATGAAATCTACAGTGTGTTCAATCTTTAATGTCCATTAAATCCATTTAGTAAGTGTAAGTGGGAACAATGCTAAGTACAATTCTTGCCCTTCTGTAGTCCTTCATATATTATGAAGAAATGAGGGTCTTAAAACACCCATCAATAAGTGATTAAAGGAAAACCATACACAGTAGGTGTAATTTGAATGGGCCTTTCACAGAAATCTTATCTTCCTACTAGTGATAGTGCCAAACTGACATCCTGCCTCCTGCTTTGTAACCAAATGCCTGTGCACGTAGGACTGTGATTATATTACTATCTTAGGCCTTAGATCATCCTCAGCATCAGAATTCTGAAAATTATATTAAGAAATCATTTAAAGGAAATTCAAGTTTCCTTTGAAATAATCTTCAATGCTTTTCTAATTTTTTTATAAATATCTTCTCTAAACCTCTTCTCAGATTGGGGAATAAATCCACTTGTACATATGCACAGAGAGATACTATACTGTTTATTTTCTGTTTTAATTGCTCTTCTAAGTAAATATAACAGATATAATACAAATGTTTGCCAATCATTATACGGCCTGTTGTTGACATGTATCAATACTCACATTTATAACTGAATTGATCCTGAAAAGGCCTTTCTAAATTAAAAATATATTTTTAAAAAATGAGTGAGCATTTTTCCAAAATTAAGATTTTACTTTTTGCTATGGTGTTGTGCTCTAAGAAAAAATAAATACATCATGAAATTTAACTCAGTTTCCTTTCACTTTTAATGGATCCTCATGGGTTTGAGGGAATTTTTATTTACTTATGTCCCCAAAGGAGATCTTCCAACTACATTTTGTAGCGAGTCAGCATCATTCAACTTTCACTGGCTACAAGCTATAAGATAGGCACACAATTTACATTAAATCCCTCATTTTCTACTTTAAGGTGTTAGATCAGCAAAAGGCTCACACTCACCATACTGATACAGGTAAAGTAGACAAGAGATAGTGGAGGATTTGCATCTTCTGATAAATTTAAGTATCATTTTTCCTCTTCAATGCTTATTGCTGTTTTGATTGAAAGATTTTCGATTTACTCCCATATTGTCCTTAATCTTTAGAGATAAATTTAGAATTCTTGTGTGTCAGAAATTGTTGGCATTTGTCGATTTGTTGAATGTCTCTCTGATATCCTGACATGATTAACAATGTGATTATTCTACTCCAGTTACAATAAGTAAGTAAGCATTTGCCATGCCTGCCAGGTCCTAATAATACCCTTTCCTCTGAGACGATATCCATCTAAACACCCACTATTCTTATGTGTCAGAAAAATGAAACAGCACAACTATGTTTGTCCTACAGGGAGGGCCCTGCTTTCTGGCCACAGACCATCAGGGATAGATAACTGCCCTAAGCCAGACTAGTCAGAGTGTCTTAGAATTGAAAGAGATTCTAATTGCTTAGACTTAAGTTATACAAACCTGGTAGTAGAGGTGGGAAGGAGCTGCTTTATACATGAAAAAGTAGAGAAAGCCAGTCTATACCAAAACATAAATAAATAGAGGTGAAGTTAAACCAGGAAAGTGAGAGGACAGAGAGAGAAAGAGAAAGAGGAGGAAATGAAAAGGGCTATAGGCAATGGCTAGTCTTCTTACAGCTTTCTTGTTCTTGGTTTCACTTACCTTAGAAAGCAGCCAATTTAAAAAAAAGTTTTGGGGTTGTTTTATTAATGTCACATCAACGAATTTCACAACTTTGTAGAAATTTATATTTTTTATAAAGCAAAGTTCTCACATTTTTGTGTTACCTTTACATGAGAAAAGTCATGTGTCTAAATCCTATCGCGCTTCTTCCAGGTTTGGAAAGCACGTTCCAGACTTTTTTTTTTTTTTTTTTTAACTGATATTTGTCACATATGCTACATGACTTGGTTTCCTAGGTAACAGAGTATATAGAATTAGTTGTGAATTTTCCTTTCCTTCAGTTCATACTTATTGGTGATGGTGGGACATTCTACAATATATATGAGTTCCAAGATCAGAAATTTTTCTCTTATCCTCTAGTACCTCTTGCCACCTGCCTCCTCACAGGTTCTATATAAATCAATTTTCAAGCAGGATTGCCTGTCCTTCAATTTTCCAACA
This sequence comes from Furipterus horrens, assembly GCF_987537825.1. NCBI lineage: Eukaryota > Metazoa > Chordata > Mammalia > Chiroptera > Furipteridae > Furipterus > Furipterus horrens. The sequence continues at coordinate 34,171,749 of NW_028327176.1, forward strand.
GGTCCTTGTGAGCTTATTACTAGTTTTATGACACTCCCAGATTATGCTATTTAATGAGCCATAAACTCACTTAAAAAAAAAAATATATATATATATATATATATAATATAAAATTGTAATATCAAACCACTCACTGAACATTCACTGAATAGCAAGCACTTTGTCCGTTATCTTTATATACATTATTTATTTGCTTTTTACAACAATCTTAGATAATAAATATGGTTATTATTTCTTTTTGGTAGGTGAGGAAACTTAAGTCAAAAGTTAACAAATTTGTGAGGTCAGGAATTGAATCCTTGCCTGTCAATGCCAGAATTATGTCCTGAGTCATTACACTATGCCAGGAAACACAAAGCTCTGTGTTTAGCTTATTTCTTTGAATCAAACATATGGGGAGGCAGGAAGAGAATCAGGGACCCTCTGTTTAGGGACCAGAGAATACATGGTAGATATATATATATATATATATATATATATATATATATATATATATATATATATATATATATACTGGTAGAGAGGGAGACATTTGACGTGCAGCATTCATCATTATGTATTTATCTCGTAAGGACAGGAGAGCATTGCCTATCACTTGTCTCACCCATTACATAATGTCTTCATGGTGACCGGCTCTTCATAACAAGTTTTCTGATTAATAATCAGAACCAAGGATACAGCCTGTACTGCCATTGCCAGGGTAACTGCTATAAATTGTAGTCTCTCCTTGTACCTCCTTAACATAGCTCACTGTAAATGTCATCTATAATTAATGTTAACTTTTATTTTTTCTTTTTCAAAATTTTCTGTATATATCTGGACAAGATACTTGAATAAGCATCTAGTAAAATATGTAAGTATATGCTAGAAGAGCTTGAACTTGGAACTTTTTCTTGACCATTTAAGCTCACAGCGACTTCTCCCACTTCTAACCTTCTGGAACACTCCCTCCTATCGTAATACCACTGACTCATTCACCTTCTGAGAACATCAGGAATTGGTGAACCCTGTCCTTTATCATTATTTTACAGATGAAGAAACTGAAGGTTAAAGAGACAACGGGGCTCACCTAATGATCTACCTCACATACAATTGCAGACTGCAGAACAAGAAATAGAATTGAGGTTTCTCTATCATAAGTCCAGTGATATCTGCTACATCTCACATAACCACTGTGGTCTACTGTTTTGGTCATCTCTTTTAGTTATGCTTTTGGCTACAAACAAAAAAACTGGCTTTGGATAATTTGAAAAGAATTGAACCTATTTGAGAACATCACAAAAGGCACAGAATTAGTGGAATGGCGAAGAATCAGATCCAAAAAATTAGCAGGGGTTTAGAGAAATTGGCCACCTAAAACAATTAGCATCATCCTGTTATCCTTCATGACTGCGGTAGAGCTGTGGAAACAGCTGTGGCCATGTGGTCCCTAGTGGCACTGCTGCCTTCGGGTAGGTAGGATGTGGACTTGAACAGTGCTGCTGCTTTTCAGTGGTGCTACAGTCTGCGTCCTAGACTGGGTCCTGCTTATTAGCACAAACCACTCTAGAGTCGAAGTCCCAGCTTGGAGTAGCCCAGGGTAAGGTGAGGTCAAAGGCTTGCTGACAAGAATTCAAAATTTCTTCATCAATATTATCAAAAATAGTCTTAGCTTGGGAACTATGTTTCCTTCAGTTTGGAGTGCGGTGTCAAGATTCTAGAAGACATCAAGTATGCCCCCCTCTTCAGTTTTTATAGTAGAAGGTAAAATAAAACCTTTTCTTTCTTTCTTGATATTTCCCCAAACAGAAGGCATTCAGAGAAGTGCCCACTAAACATTCTAAAATAGTTTAATTTGTTGTCAAATAAAAAGTGTACTGGACAAGTTAGGGTAGGCAAGAAAGATTTTAAGACTATGCAATAGGGAAGAGAGATTGAAGTAAAAAAACAGGAGAGTTTTTAAATGCTGGAATGAGCCAGTGGAAAAGTACTGGATGAAGTTAGGGGAGGTTGATCACTGGGATCAGGCTGTTTGTAAGTGGTGCTTATAAATGTCAGGCTCTTACTTTCCCACAAAGACTGGGAGACAGGGGTCTTGTCTTTCTTGATAAAATGTGCAAGGGGATGGAAGAAACTTTTTGTCTTAAAGGGGCAGGGAAATAATTTAGGGTTCAAAGTTTCCTAAAGTGAATGCTCTAAGGAAATGGAAGGTAGGTGCCTATAATCAGGAAGACAAACATCTAAAATTTAGTCAAGTCTAGGAGAATGCTTGGCATCAGTATGTTCATGTTCTGGTTCTTCAACTAGATAGAAAGCTTTACAGGACTTCAACATATATTATTATTGCTTTCTGTCCCTAAGGACCTATCACTACACTCTTAAAATATGGCAGTGGTAAAAGATGACTAAGTATTTGAATAAACACTATGAAAGCCATGAAACATTTTTTAGTATCCCCCTCCCCCATCAAAACTGTTTTGACAATATCAAATAACCTGAGGATAAAAATAGAGATATTTCTAAAGGCATGAATACAAAATTAGGTTAAATGCACTCCAAACTGAAGGAAACATAGTTCCCAAGCTAAGACTATTTTTGATAATATTGATGAAGAAATTTTGAATTCTTGTCAGCAAGCCTATTTGAGGAAATAGCAGCAACAACAGTCTAATTACAGCACCGTTGGTCATGGACTCCCTTTGCAGGTTTACAGGAAACATTATTTCAATATTCATATTTAGGTTCTTTGAGAAACACAACTGGAACATTAAGAAGACACCAAAAATATATATATTTCCTTTAACACTGTAAAATAAGGAAATGATCAGCTTTAAGAAATAGTGCTGCTGTGTTCGGTTGCAGTAACATTTGCAAAGTATAGCTTGATCCTCACTGAAACCATCCTTTATTTCTGAAAAAATACTTTAGGGTGACCTTATCTTAAACCCCTAATCTGAACTACTTTAAGAATTGAAAACAACCAAGTACTAACACTGAACTACTGCTACATTTGGAAATTTGAAATCCCTCTTTCTTGAAATTCTTTCTGGTACATACATTACCCCATTACAATTCAGAACAACAATAACTAAAATCTGGGAGATTGTTGAAATGAACAATGCCAAAATAAAAGCAATAGAGTTATATAAATACATTTTAGACTTTGAAAAAAAGGAAAGGACATATTTAAAGTGACTTCTATGATGCTGTGAATCTACTCCAGGAAACTACAGATTGGGTGAAATAAACTTGATCAGAAATATCTGTATGCATGTGTGTGCACATGAATGGAATCTTAGACAAAGAAAAATAATCCTTGATATTTTTAGTAGGTCAAGTTCCTAAAACAACAATGTTTATGCCTTAATCAATTCTTATTTGTGAATACAAAAACCTTTATCGAAAATGTCCTTCCTTATTTCTGGGCTCTCTATTGTATTCCATTAATCTATACGTCTGTTTTTATAGCATTTGCTGTTTTGATTATTATGGCTTTGTAGTGTAGTTTGACATCAGGTAGCATGAGTCCTCCAACTTTGTTCTTCTTTCTCAAGACTGTTGTAGCTATTTGGAGTCTTTCATGGTTCCATATTTTGGGGGCAATATTTGTTCTAGTTCTGTGCAATATGCCATTGGTATCTTGAAAGAAATTCAGTTGAATTTATAGGTTGCTTTGGGTAGTACGGACATTTTAATGATGTTAATTATTTTTATTCATACATATAGTATATGCTTCCACTTATTTGTATCTTTTTCATTTTCTTTCTTCAGTGTCTTATAATTTTCTGAGTATTAGTCTTTTAGATCCTTAGTTAAATTTATTCTTAGCTATTTCATTTATTTTGAAGCAATTGTTAATGGGATTGCTTTCCTAGTAACAATTATTGGAGTATAGAAATGGAATTGATTTATGGATATTTAGTATCCTACTACTTAATGAATTCATGTATAAGTTCCACTAGGTTTTTTCTTTTTTTTTTTAATTTTGGTTTTTCAATTACAGTTGTCCCCTTTTCCCCCAATTTCTCTCCCCCACCCAACCCACCCCCTCTCCCGCAATCATATCTCCACTAGGTTTTTGTGTGTGTGTGTGTGTGTGTGTGTGTGTGTGTGTGTGTGTGTGGAATTTTTGGGGTTCTCTCTATATAATATCATGTTATTTATAAATAATGACACTTTTACTTCTTTCTTTCTAATTTGGATGCTTTTTATTTCTTCTTTATGATGGTTGCTGTGGCTAGAACTTCAAGTACTATGTTGTATAAAAGTGGTGAAAGCAGTCACCCCTGCATGTTCCTGATCTTAAGGAAAATGCTTAAAGCTTTTGCCCATTGAGCATGATGCTGGCTGTGGCTTTGTCACATATGGCCTTTATTACTCTGAGATACATTTCCTCTATTTCCACTTTGCTGAGTTTTTATCCTAAATTGGTACCAAATTTCATCAAATGATTTTTCTGCATCTATTGATATTATTATATAACTTTGATAATTCATTTTGTTTATGTGGTATATCACATGTATTGATTAGCAGATACTGTTCCAACCTTACAACCCCAGAACAAATCTCACTTGATCATGGTGTATAATATTTTTAATGTATTGCTGAACCCTGTCTGCTAGTGTTTTGTTGAGGATTATTGCATGTATGTTACTCAGAAATATTGGCCTGTAATTTTCTTTCTTTTTACTGTCTTTATCAGTAAAAAACTTTATCAAGTTTTGGAATTAGGCTAATGTTGGCCTAAAAAAATTAGCTTGGGAGTCTTCCCTTTTCTTGAATTTTTTGGAATAATTTGAGAAGAAAAGGTGTTAGTTCTTCTTTGAATGTTTGGTAAAATTCATCTGTGGAGCCATCTGATATAGGGCATTTGTTTGTTGGAAGTGTTTATGGTCAATTAATATTTGACAAAAGAGGCAAAAACATATAATGGGATAAGAATAGTCTATTCAACAAATGATGTTGGGAACACTGAGAAGATACATACAAAAAATGAAACTAGACCACTTTCTTACACCACACACAAGAATAAACTCAAAATGGATTAAAGACTTAAGTGTTACACTCAAGACCATGAGACTCCTAGAAGAAAACATAGGCAGTAAAATTTTGGACATTTCTTGCAGTAATATTTTTTTCTGATGTATCTACTCAGGCAAGGGAAACAAAAGAAAAATAAACAAATGGGACCACAGAAAAGTTTTTGCACAACAAAAGAAACCATCAACAAAATGCAATGATAACCCACTTAATGGGAAAATATATTGGCCAATGATACATCTGATAAGGGGTTAATATCTAAAATTTATTAAAATTTATAAAACACAACACCAAAAAAAAAAAAAAAAAGAAACAAACAAACAAACAATCCAATTAATAAATGGGCAGAAGACCTGAGTAGATACTTCTCCAAAGAGGACATCCAAGTGGCAAACAGACATATGAAAAGATGCTCATTGTCACTAATCATCAGGGAAATGCAAATTAAAACCATAACGAGTATCACCTCTTACCTGTCAGAATGGCTATCAATAAATCAACAAACAACAAGTGTTGGTGAGGATGTGGAGAAAAGGAAACCCTCAAAGCTGTTGGTGGGAATGCAGACTGGTGCAGCTGTTACTCTCAGAGATGAGGTAGATATTAAAGAAAGAGAGCAAAAAGAACTAGACATTGAGTTTAATAAACTGGGAAGAATAAGCCTATTTGCAAACTCAGCCAGGAAGCAGCAGATTCACACTTCAGTGGATTATAGCATTTCTTTGGCAAGAAGACTAACATTCCTCCCTTCCCCCCTCTGGTGCCTGATTGCCAGGTGGGAGAAGGGCAAAGCAGGCATATGCTCAATAGAAGTCCAAATGGCACAGGGGGAAGGTGCTTGACCAAACAGGTCCATCAGTCTAGCCTGGGAGAAAGAAGGGATTGGTTGGGAGGTGGGTCCATCCAAAGACCGCGGAAGCATGGGAAGTTGATTGGTCATTTTGAAAAGGCACCTGGTCCATCCCACACTCAAGCTAACATAATGCCAGGGGAATAAAGAAACTCTTGCCCACCAGGTAACCCACTCACCTGTGAATTCGTACATTCTCTTGTCCGGGAGCACACAATAATGAAGTCATAGCAACTGCATGTCACACAGCCACACAGGCTTTAGGAAGGAGCTTAAAGTAGACGGAGTGGGAAAAGCTAAGCTACCTGGCTGGGGACTGAGACTGCTTAGCTGCCGCCTGTGGGTTCCAAAGGACTGTACTTTAATATGGAGCAGAAACTCTGGGCACTGGCTTTTGTCTTGGCTTTGCTGAGGACTTGGTTAGACTTTTTTCCATGGCAGGACAGAGGAAGATGAGACATTGGAAACCCAGAGGCAGCCTCTGTCTCCATACGAATAAACCATGTCGCACCACAGCCTCCCGTGCCTGGGTCCTTGTAATGTTTTTCTTGTGATTTCATGGAAGAACCTAATTCCCACTGACAAAATTGCCATTGTGGAAAGCAGTACGGAGATACCTCAAAAAATTAAAAATGGAACTGACTTGTGACCCATTGATTCTACTTCTTGGAATCCATTGAAGGAACCTGAAACAGTGATTCAAAAAATATATGCCTCCCCTCCCATGTTCACTGCAGCATTATTTACAATAGCCAAGATTTGGAAGCATCTCAAGTGGCCATTAGTAGATGAGTGGATAAAAAAGCTGTGGTATATTTACATAGTAGAATACTACTTGGCCATAAAAAAGGGATATCTTATCCTTTGCAATAGCATGAATGAACCTGGAGAACATTTTTCTGAGTGAAATAAGCCAGTCAGAGAAAGGCGAGTATCATTATCTCACTCATATGTGGAATACAGTATAATGAACAAAATACAGAAAACAGACTCATAGATAGAGAACGAACTGACACTTGTCAGAGGGGAGGTAGACAGTGAGGCTGTGTGAAAAGGGTGAAGGAATTGAGAAAACAAATACAGATAAAGACAGCAGCATGGTAATTACCAGAGGGGAAGAAAGGTGGGGGGAGGTAGAAGAGTGTAAAGGGGGGATAAATGGTGATGGAAGGAGACTTGACTTGGGGTGGTGAACACACAATACAATATTAAGTTGATGTGTTATAAAATTGTACATCTGAAACCTATATAAATTTATTAACCAATGTAACCCGAATAAATTCAATAAAAAATGGCTCTATTATGACAACTTCTATAAAGGATAATATTCCATAAAACTTGGCCAGAGTGAAGCATATCTCTCCAACAGATGTATGGCTGAAGGCCTCCTAGATAATCCTTTTTGGCTATGATTGGCCATTGTATAAGAAGAAAGTATTCAAATAATGAGTGAATATTTTAACGGTTTTTTGTTTTTGTTTTTGTTTTTCCAGGATTGCAGAGGATTGTTTGTGTCAGAATGTAGAGGTAGCCAGGATGCAACCTGGTCAGACAACAACAGGATATGTTAATCAACCTGGTCAGAACTACCACAACAAGATGCAAATGATCTACTGAATATGCTAATACGACAAACCGACCCTGGCTGAAATGTGCGGTTGGCAGGTTTAAAAAGTGCTCCTGCAGGAGTCCAGGTGGCACCCCTATGGGCCCATGAGGAAGATTGGGAGTCTCTATTTCCCTCGAGTCTGTCCCTTTCCCCTTAGTTCCCTCAACAAACCCATTGCCTGCTTTCATAGTGGTCTCCGGGTGGTTTCTCAGAGCAAGGCTCTTCTGACAGCATAGCAAACTTTTGGTGTTTTTCTTAATTTACCCAAAATGTTTGAAATATAATTGGAATATAACAATAATGATGACATTTTATTGCTAACACGCTTTTACATTTACTGTGCATTTTTTTTACATGTATATATTTGAACCTCACTGAAACATTGTGAAGTCTACAGAGTAGGTTTTATCTCCATTTTATAGGAAGACAATACTGATGTCACTGACAAGCAAATGGAAGAGCTCAGCTTGGAATTCAGGTTTTCTGATCCCTAGTTTATTGAGTTAATAAATACAAAAAATTAAGCATGCTGTTTGGTATATGGAAAATGTCCCCAAAATGCTAGTTACCAGTATTACTATTATTATTAGCAGTATTTTAATAAATATTTTACTGTATCCCGCTCTGAATCAAATTGTGAAACAGAAGTAACAGAATTTACACAATATTTTCCTCTATCCTTTCCCATAAGATCTCTTTTATTTCACTACTTTAAGTGAGATTGCTCATTTCTTCTAAGATGGCAGGAAAATGTGTAAGGCATAAGAATTATTTGCCAGTAATTCCCGAATAAACTAGGCTGATGTCTACAGTTAGCCTAATATGAAAGTCACTGATTATTTTCTTGGAATTTAAACCTATGCTCCTATTTTCCCACTGGGATTCCTCTTTTACCACAAGTACACAGAACATCTGGGAGCCAGAGGTTCTATTGTCATTTAAAATGGCCATCTGCTGCAATTGTCTGCCTTTATTCACAATTAATCCCCCTAGAAATCTCAATCACAATATAAATGACTTAGATGCTAATCAAAAGGGGAATCTTTTGTAACATTGAACCACAGAGAGGACAAAAAAATAGATGAACTTGACTATCAAGCAAGTAATTTATATTCTGCACAACTGAATATAGTACTGTGACGGACAGCTACTTTTGATAAACTCTGAACTGAAAAGATTACAAATTAAACCCCCACCAAGCCTGGAAGCAGTTAAAACTTCAAACTGGATTAGGCCTATCTGAATCTTTAGAAGGTGAATAAATTCATGAACCTTCTGCGCCAATTCCTACTGTCAAGATAATTTTAGTGATCCTTTATTCATGAAATTATTCTGTAAAGGAATATGTAATTAACATTAAACATGTGCCAACCTAGTTCTTTTGGGCAGGAACAAATCATCTTTAGAATTGTTTATAGTATTCTATTATTTATTTACTAGAATACTAGTTAATTTATAATTTTTAAAAAATTAAATGATTGATTTATTTATTTATTTTCCTAAGGACTATAACAAGGGTAAGAAAAAAAATCAGATGTGGTATAAAAACGAATATAGTATTATACCTATATGTAGTAGCCAAAGTGGAAGATAAGGGGCCACTCCTTAACCTGACAAGCTCAGGGTAGGTCTTTGAGGCAGCCTTGTAAACTCAGACCTAGTATAACCACAAAGGATGGTCTGAAATTAAAACTTACTAATTCAAAGCAGTTCATGGCAAGCAATCATGTAGGCCAGTACTTTTCCCTAACAAATGTCAATCTTTACCTTAACTAAGCCTGTCTTACTGTTTCTTTGCATCTATGATAACATATCTCTGGAAAGCTATGGTAACTTCACTTGTTTTCAAACCTCACAAATTCCCTCATTGTTACTGTTATCTTATTAGTTGTTGACTTTTGACTATTAACTATCCTTTACACACCCATGTAAAAGAACTATATGTCTACCATTTTACCTTTTATCTTTTATCTAATTCCAGACGTTTCCCTACTTTGCTTTCTCCCACCTCTCTAATCTATCATGTCTCCTCCTTTGATTCTAATGTATAAAATAAGGTGCTAAACTGTCATTCTCTGGAGCATTTTTCAGTCCTTTGAGATTTTGCTTCTCAGCAATTGTCATCAGTTTGGCTCAAATAAACTCACAAAAAATTCTCTACAGGTTCAAATGTTTCTTACCTTGAGTTGACACCACTCAAAACAGAAATGAGTAAGTCGAGAAATACACGGTGGGCAAAAGTACATTTACAGTTGTTTATATGGAAAATAATACAATAACTAATAAACAAGAATAAACTGTGTACTAACAATGGTAAACCTACGTTTGCTCACCCTATATTTGTATTGTTCTAAAGGTGGTTAATAAATTATCATTTTATTGCCAGAGTTCAGTGTGGGTCCTAAAAGATTTCTGTAACTTAGAGAAAAGGTCAGCCAGAGAGCAGGTAGTAGTGATCCAATATTCTATAGAATAGTTTCAGTTAAAATTGAACTGGTAAGGATGACCTTTGATGTAGCTCTTAACTGTTTAAGAAATGATTGGTGTGTTCTGGACAGGCTGATGCCTTTAGGCACTCATTTAGTTGTTCATTTAACACACATTTATGTTGGAAATATAACATAAACAAGATTAAATTGCCTCCTTTTATTATAAGTTACTCACCTCAAAATGGTTTAAACAACAATGAGGATGTATTGTTGCATGCAACTAGAAAGTTCAAGAGGTAAACATTTTTTTAGATGCTGCTGGATTTAAGTAGCTTCAATGAATGCCATTAGTATATTATTTCTTTATCACTCTTATTTTTCTTTTCTTTCTTTCTTTCTTTCTTTCTTTCTTTCTTTCTTTCTTTCTTTCTTTCTTTCTTTCTTTTTTTGCTACTTGGGCAGGTTTTCTTCATTTGCTAGCCTTTGAATGTGAAGGCACACATTGTAGAGCTTGAGTAAACTTCATGGAAGAAACAAAGTCCCCTTGTTAATTATCACAGCTTATGTCCCCCAAATTGGATGAGCTGTACATCAATAAAGCAACATTGTACAAAATGGAAATTTTCTAATGGCTTAGATCTGGAACTGCCGTAAGGATGGGATTAGGTAAGGTAGGTATTTGAAAGAAGTCTCACTCTAAACGGAAGAGCTAAGAATAGGAGAGAAGCGATGGCCTAAGGAAAATTGGAGTGGCATGGCCAGAATCATGAAACAGAAGGATGGTCAAGCTCATCAACAGATGTCTGCTACTTAATTAATGTGACTAGTTATTCAGTTTAGATGTTAAAATGTGTTGTTTCTGATGAAAAGATTACATAAGTTAAAAATACATCAGTTAAAACCATGACATTTAAGAGGCTAGACAGAAACTACTTGTTTGAGCTGTGGACAGTGGTGCTGTATTCTTAACAAACTCATACGGAGATCATCCTCCCCAAACCCCTCCTCAATGTCAGGTTCTTAAAGGAGCAATTTCCCTTGCATCCCTTGCGGGAGGTGTGAGAAGGCCAGACTGATTTATTTCTGGTTCACCTTTTTTTTTTCACATTTCCAATTCCTTTTTTTTTTTTTTTTGGTTTTTCAATTACAGTTGTCCCATTTTTCCCCATTACTCTCCCCCACCCAGCCCACCCCTTCTCCCACAATCATATCCCTCCCCGTTGTCCATGTCCATTAGTCATTTATACACGTTCCTTGACTAAACCCTTCCCTTACTTATCCCCCTTCTCTCCCTCCCCCATCCCCCCTATTGACTACTATTCTGGTTCACCTTTAAAGCACTAGCCTTCTGGATGGTGATATCCTATTAGACTATTTTGGTTACACCCTGAATTTTGTGTCTTTTACTCTGGGTCCTTTGAAGTCACCTAGCCTGATTTGGCAAGTGTTTTCCATAGTACATGTGGCTTCTGTGTGCTGCTCATCTATCTGAGTTTCCATCTTTATTTACTTTCAACCTGAGCATGTCCTACTTTCTAAGTTCAATTACACATTTAAAATAGTATTTGAAATATTTCTCCCAGCATTTTTTTTTTTCACAGAGAGTCTACCAGTGTACCTAGTTCATATGTTACTAGAAACTGATGTCTAAAAAAGATATTTTTAACTTTATGGTATTGGCCAGATGACTCTTGTGTTTTAGGAAAATTATCATTGACTATTGAGAAAAGAGCAAATTAGACACGTTTGAAACTAAAGGCAGAGACATAATTTAGGAAACAAGTTCAATTGTATAAGTAAGATTTACTGAGACTATAAACTAAAGTGGGTTAGCTGAATGGCAAAAAGAGAAAAAATAGTAATACATCAAAGATTTTCAAGTATACAGATAAAGGTGCATTAGCCTGAAGAAATTAAACATTTTCTTTTGAATCCATATTGCTGAAGAATATCAGATAGTAGTCTATATCAAATTTAGCTTGAGGGCATATTGTAATGAAGTTATAAGTTGAATTGAATCATGACAAGTATGAACTGCTTTGAAGATCTCTTCTCACTACAATGGCATAGACTGTTAGGTTCAACTGAATCACAATTAACCTTAACCAAGTGTAGCAGATACAAAACCTTGAATCCAGTGAGTGGCAAAACTGGAAAGGCTTTGCATGCCAATGGACTTGCTCACTGGTGCCACCTAGGTGAGAAAGTGTGTAACTTATCAAGTAAATACATATTTTTGAGATTCTTTTTTAAGTGGTATTTTTTTGGAAACATTTTAAAAAGTTCCCCAAACTAAAGTGTACCAGATATGAGAAATGAAGCTCTAACTTTAAAACTATATCCATCAAAATAGAAAATAATAAATAAAAAGATGGTGAAGGCTTCATTCCAAAATTACATTTCTTAAAAAAGTCTTCAAATGGATCCAAAACTTATGAATCTAGCCATCTTTAATTCTTTCATGAATTTATTTCTGCACCACACAGTTAACATCTTCTTCTAACTAAATCACTTTCTAACTGCCAGCATTAAAAAAAAAAAAAGTCTCTTTAGAAAGACAGTTTAGAATAACGGAAAAGTATAGACTTTGGAGATATTTAGCCAGTGACATATTTTCTAGATTTGAATGTAACTTCATTACATCTTACATAAGAGACTTTACACAAATATGCCTTTTTCTTCAAACCTTTGTTGCCTAATATATTAAGAAAACATATTTTTACTTTGGAGGATTATTTCAATATTGAGTTGATGTAAGTTGACAAGCACAACAGCTGACATGTATTAAGAACTTACCATCTCAACTCACTCTCACCACTCCTACTCAACATAGTACTGAACCCTAACCAGAGCAATTGGGCGAGAAAGAAGAAATAGAAGGCATCCAAGTTGAAAAGGAAGAAGTAAAATTATCTCTGTTTGCAGATGTCATAATCGTATATGAAGAAAATCCTAGACACTGCAGAAACAAATCTTGTAAAAATTAATAAACAAATTAAATAAAGTTGCAGGTTATAAAACCAACATACAAAAATTAGCTGTACTTCTATATATTTCTATATGCTGATAATGAACTATCAGAAAAGGAAAGTAAGAAACAATCCGTTTCCAGTAGCATCAAAAAAAAAAAAAAAAATCAGCAGGTATATGAAAGGATAGTCAACTAATCACTAATTAGATTAGATAATTATCCATCATTAGGAAAATTCAACCCCAAATCATGAGCTATCTCCTCTCATCTGTTACGATGGCCTTTAGACAACAGAAAATAAGTGTTGACAAGGATGTGGAGGAAAGAGAACCCTGGGACATTACTATTGAGAATATAAATTGGTAGTATTATGTGCAACAGTACAGAGTTTCCACAAAACATTAAAAATAAGAATATCATATGACACAGCAATTCTACTCCTGGATTATTTATACAAAATAATTAAATTCAGAATTTTGAGGAGACATTAGCGATTATGTTCATTGTAGCATTCATTTTTCATAATAGTCAAGAGGTGAAAACAACTTACATGTCCATTGACAGATGAATAGATGAAGAAACTATGGTGTATACTACAATGTATTATTATTCAGCTTTAAAAATAAGAAAATTCTGCCATATTTAACCACATGGGTAGACTTTGAGGACATTATGCTAAGTCAAATAAGCCAGTTGCAGAAGGACAAATATCATATGATTCTACTTATATGAGCCATCTAAAATAGTCAAACACATGGAAGCAGAGAGGAGAAGGGTAGTTACAAAGGGTTGGGGGGTACACAAAATGGGGAGTTGCTATTTAAGAGGTATAAAGCTTCAGTTATATAAAATGATTATGTTCTAGAAATCTGTACATTTTGCTTATACTTAAAAATACTGCATTGAATAATTTATAAATGTGTTAAGAGGGTACATCTCATGTTAGGAATTCTTATCACAATAAGTTCTCCCCACAATTTATAAAAAAGAATATATCATATAGCTTTCATTTCTATTAAAGGCATATAAACATTGTGTGCATGTGTGTATGTATGTATGTGTAATCATATTGCTCCCCCTCACTTATGTATTGAGAGTTTTGTAGAATGGTACTATGTCTTAAAATGATGAAAGTCACACACTTCCTTGAATATCATTTTTAAATATTTTATCTAAAGAAATTAAATAATCATTGTCTAAGGTCTAATCAAGGTCAAAGCCCTTTCCTGTGATGCTCCTTCAGAATCCAGTTGGTGTGTAAAATAGTGTTAAACATAAATAACTGACTAAATAAAAACATGCTCACTATTAGTTGTTTAAATTCAAAAAGATGAATTTAAACAATTTTAATTAAAATTTAAAAGTCTCTCTTGCTTTGTGTATGTGTAGCTTTAAAAAATTTTTCATACAAGTTAATATTTTTATGAGATCTTTCAAGTGTGTCCACGCATATGTGAGTAAATAGTAAATAATCCTTTTGTGGATAAGGAAATATATATTTTTTAAATCTCTGTCATGCTATAAAAAATTGAATGTTCAAATAAGAACATATAGAATGGAAGTGCTTTTCTTCCATTTGTATTAATTTTAAAAATCTTTTGGAGTTTGTGAACAATTAGTAGATGGAGGGAGAGAGGTGAGAAACAGAGAGAATGAGAGGGAAAAAAGCCTAATGGGACACGGCTTAATTGTGTATAACACAAGACATAGTATAGAATAACTCTATTGAAGAGATCCTGGAATATATAAATTGAAGTATTTTAAATAGATGTAGAAATAGAATCAGAAAACATCACTTTTGTGCTTCTCTGTGGGGAAACTGGAAGGTCAAGTTTTGTGTGGAGCAGAAAGATATTTTCTTTTTCCAAAGCCATGGACAGGCAGTTATTAAATTCCCACATTTTGCATGATGCTAGATATAGTGGGCTGAACAGGAGGTTGTAAAGTCCTTGATCTCAAGAAGCTTAGATTTAAGATGAAAGGGAAGGAGGGAAGAATGGAGGTTAAGAGGAATGTGTGAATGAAAGGAGAGTAAAGAGATTATTATGGGTCATGCAATATACTAAGGTATTTGTGTTCACTTGTAACCTTATAACACTCTCATTTAATTAAATAGGAAAACAGACAATTATGAGATAACCTTTGTTATATATTAGTATGTAGTTTAAGTTTTATATACATAGATTCACAAAGCAAGACAAAGTGCAAAATTAATTGCTGTTGATTTGACTTGAACTGACCACTAGTGATTTATGAATTATCAAAGGATTCCTAGAGAAGATGTATCTTGAAGCAAATGTGGAAAACAAAATTATGCAATGGAAAGTTTCCTTGTATTTAACTTTTTGATTGTTATATCAATACCTATACAAAAGTTATATTTTACTATAGATTTTTATACATGTAAAACAATAATTCTTTGCTTGCCAAATAACTCCAGTAAAAACCAAAACAAATAAAGCTTGTGGCTTGTTGCATGTTGGCTTAAAAACATGCCTGATCCTGATATTTCTGTAAGCAAAACTGGATATTTCTTTCAGTTTTCTGTTGACAAACTGTTCTTTCAAACTTTGAATAAATAATGAAAGAAAACCAAAATGGAAGAAAATTAAGTATAATTGTGTGTCTTGTTTTAAATATATGGTCTTATGGACATTTCAGTGACTATTACAGCTATGAGTGAGATTATCACAAGTATATTATGCTCTCCTACAATCTGCTTAGCTAGTGAGAATGGGACAAATCATTTAAGTTCAGGAAAGAAGGTTATAAATAGAAAACTGGATTCTGGCAATGCAAGGTAAAGTTAGTATTAACAATATTTAATGTTCCCTGGAGTGTCCTAAACACTTCCATCTCTATGTTTACGTAGCTGATTTAAATGCATGTTTTATCCACTTCCAATTTTCTATACTAAAATGACACTCCGTCATACAGAATGATTGCTCTCACCTATTACTTATAACCTGTCACATATTTTAAATCAAAAGGCTGAAGGAATATAGACTACGTAAATTTATAACTGGAATTTGCCCGATGTCATTTTTCGCTCTAGTAAGAAAACAACTAGGAAGGACAGACATATTTCTATTGCTTTACCCATATAGAAAAAGTTTACTGAAAGACACAGTTATTATATACATACATCTATGTGAGTATATACTCAGATACAAATAAGTTTAATAAATTTTTTCATAAAGTAAAACTGGCATTATATATAAAGTCGATATCCCTTTTTAATCTTTCCATTAAAAGTCTTATGACTTTGTAGTTACCTTTTATGCATCTGTTAGACTGAATAACAATAATAAACTCTTAGTATATACTACATATTTTACTGTTCTCCTTTGTCTCCATTCAAGCCCATTAATTAAAAATTCTTAATCTAGCTATTCTTTAGAATAAGGAGAGACTGTGAGCCAGATACTTCCTCAGCAATTTAAAACATAGCCCCGACATCTTTTGGTGCTTACAACAAAATGATAACTCTTCATCGTACTTACAATGATCTGATATGCATCTACCTTACCAAACCCATCTTCTAACGCTCTTCCATACACCATCCTATAACCCTACTGGGCCTCTTTCTGTGTTTTAAATGCACTAATTCCTTTTCCTCCTGAGGCTTATGCACTTATATCTTCTTCGTCCAGAATGATCTTTCTTCAGACCTTTCCATTGCTGAATCCTCCTCAAAATTTAGGTCTCAACTAAAATATTACATCCTTATTAATGTCTTCTTTGATTATGCTACAAACTGGTTTTCCAGTTCATTCTAGCTTGCCATCTTCTTTATTACATTCATGATGCTGATCACAATCTGTCATTATTTTATTAGTTTTTACTGATTTATATTCTTTATACTTATATTAATTTTAAAAGGGATTTCCCATTAAAAGTATTTTGTAAAGGTAAAGAGAAAGAGCAGGTCTATGAGAAAAGCTACAAAATCTTTCAGGCAAAGAGAGTCACAGCATATTATTATAATCCTAGAATATAAAGCCCTTAAAGCTAAGATTACTACTCCCATAATTTTAAGATATCAAAATGAATAGTAAAGATCTAAGAGGTTAATGGAGCAAAGAGAAGAAAAAGAGTACCCCAAGAAGAAATATTTATAAATACCTTTTCTGAAGACAAGAGAGATGACAAAGAATATGGTGAACATGAGAAACCAAAGGAAATTTAGCTGGGATGAAGGAAGTGAGGAAGAGTAATGTAAGATAATGTTGGGGAAATAAGCTCAGGGAAATGAGGGCTATGTGTTACCTGTGAGCATCAAATAACAGATGTTAAAATAATGTCAGATAAGACAAAGAATGATTCAAGTGTGAGGCATTCATTTTAGAAGAAGCAAAGAAAGCTGCAAAGAACATTGGTTTCATCCAAATCCACAAGCCCTATGGTTTTGAATCTACTGTAAACAACCTCTATGATTTTGAGTAAGTCACTTCTCCTGCAGACATATTTATAATTGAGCAGGCAATTTCCAGGCTCCTTTTCTGTTTTAGAATTGTGAACATAAACGAATCAGTCTAGCACTTGTCTGCTATTACTTCCAAAAATGCAACGGCTCTTTTGCCTAATATTAACCATTTTTTTCTTTTTAGAGTGGGGAGGGGGATGAGAGAGAGAGAATCAATTTGTTGTTCCACTTTATGTACGCACTCATTGGTTCATTCTTGTATGTGTCCTGACTGGGGGGTGAGGGGGCAGGCAGAGCATCAAACCTGAAACCTTGGCATATTAGGACACTGCTCTAATCAACTGAGCTACCCAGCCAGTGCCTAATCTTAACCATTCTTAAAGATTGTTACTTCTTTTATCTCATTAAATATTTATCAACTAATTACTTCTCCCCCTTAAATAAAAATAAAATAACATCCATGACTGATGTTAAGACAGAGATAAGAATTCTTATCTACTATGTAACCCCATACTTGTTTTTCGATCTCTTTTATCAAAGTTTGAACCTAAGTTCTAAACTTACACAGTTGCCTGAAATCCCTGTTTTAACATATATATAAACTATATATTTCTCAAAAATATAAATGTTATGTTTCCTAAAGTGAAGAGAAACTGATGAGCAGAAGAGAACAGAAATCTCGATTGAGGTCACATCAAGCAATTTCAACAAACAACAAAGAAATTAAAGGGAATGAACTTAGTTCCTTCCTAATATCATTTTGGTTTGTTTCCATACTGCCCTTTCTTTTCTGTTATTATGCAGTTAATGCAATCTAATGAAGTAATGTCTTCTGAATGATTAAGCCATGTATGATTGAACTTGATGAAGGAAATGAGAAAAGCCTTTTATACCTCTAAATAGAATTAATTCCTATTAACTGTAGTAAGTCACAATCGGAATGCTCTTGAATTCAACATTTTGCTCAGGCAAAAATATTTCCAGAATTGAGATATTTTCATCAATATTTGTAATGAAACTTGAAAAGAAAGTAAAGCTGTTGGCATTCGTAGTACTTGTATGTTTTTCAGAATATTCTTTCCAAATAATATCTTGTGGATGTAGTGTTCCCTCTACATAAACAGTAAATGGAAAGATCAGGCAAATCAGAGGATTCTACATGTTTGTGACCTTTTCCTTCACATATTAAGGAAAGAAAATCGTCTTTTTAGAACCTGAGAGGATTTGATATTATCTTTAGCAGAAGAATTCACATTATACTCTGAAAATTGTAGGGAGGCCCATAGAAAATCTGCAACTGTTTAGTTTGAATTAACATTTAAAAAAATACATTTTTAAATCATTGCAATGTTTGTTAACAGGCATGTTACCCCGTATATACCACTTATTAAATATTAACCTATTTGAATAATGTATGAACATTAGTTGTACTAGGTTTACTTATGTTAATATAATCCTTGAAGAAACATGCTTTACCATCTCTACTCACACTTTTAAATGGCTTGTATATCGTCAATAATTAGAAATTCATAGCTTTTCAATAACATTTTTTTAAAATTTGGCTTGAACAGGCATCTGCACCCCAACCTGTAACAATGGGGCACTACTCTCGTCTTCAGACCCAGGCTCAGCTGATGCCAGGTCAGATTAATGCACATCTGCTACTGTGTGTTCTTGGAGGGGATATTGGTTGGTTGTAAAGTAACAAGTGTGCATTGTGTTGGGATAGGTAATATTAAATAAAGTTTCAGGCTTTTTGTGCAGTTGCTTCTTATTTAAACATATTGACATAAAGATGGCAGAGGAGTGAGAGGAGGCTGCGTTCTCAGGCTCCCGAGACCCGTCTGCAGTTTGGGCTAATTGCAGACAGAACATCTCAGTGAGCAGCTGGACACTGACAGGAGTTGAGCCAAGGCACTGCTGGATTAGAGAAAATCCATCTGGGAACAACCTGTTTAGTGAGGATAGCGAAGGAAAAGGGGACAAAATGGGATTCCTGACAGGGGCGGCTGCCCGAGCTGCGGCTGGAAGTACACAAAGGCTTTTTGGCGACCACAGGCTGCCCCGGAGAGGAGTTGGGAGGAGAGCGGATCTCTGCCTGCAGGCAGAGACAGGATTCGACCAAGTAGCATTGATGCTGAAGGACAGGAGACAGTGTGCTACCGGGCAAGTGAGAACATAATTCTCCTTTATAGTTTTCTCTAGTGGATGGTGGAGAGGGGAGGAAAGTTTGGGGGTTGTAGGCCATTCTTGAGGACCGCAGGTGCAGAGGTGCGCTCATCCACTCCCCAACCCTACCCTTGGGTCGCGGGGGCGCGCATAGGGAAGTGCTCTCATTCACTGGCCCAGGTGTATGGGGCAGTGAGTCCAGACGTCCCTCGGACACTCCCCAACGGACATAAGATCAGTTCCCCAATGGACACAGGGAGGGCCCACTGAACATGCAGAGGACCATGTGCAGACACCCCTAGCCAGCTCCCGTGGGCGCTGGGCCCCAGGCTGGAAAGCAGACCACTAGCGCAGTCTCTGTTCGTGCCCGCCCAGATGGGTGAGGGAAGGCAGGTGGCTGCAGCACGGGAACAGCGGGCGGCAGCGACTCACAGACGCTCACTTCCACTGAGTGCAAGTGTCCAGGGCCCTGCCCTAAGAGGCGAGAGACCAACTCCTCCCGGAGCTCAGCTCAGCGGCACTAAGGGCATGGGCGCACGAGCGCGAAAACACCTCAGCCCGGGGACAATAGGCGCCAATAGCGGGGCAAGCTATCAGGCCACCCGTGGGTGCAGGGACGCGCTCGTGGGGACACCTCGGAGCGAAGGCGAAAACACCCCAGCCCAGCAACAATGGGTGCCAATCACAGGGCAAGATCTTGGGCCGCCCGGCCCGTGCAGGGGCTCGCGCACAAGGACACCTCAGCTGGCTCGAGCAGGCAGCAAGGGAATGCGCTGTGCCAGCAACCGCGGGCGCACACCATTGCGGCAACCATGGGCACACACCAGTGCTGCAAGAAACAAGAACCTCTGAACCACTACACTAGATCAGCTGCTGACGCAGAAAAAGAAGGCGACACACCAAGGCTAAAATGGAGTAAAAACATCCCTTTTTTTTTTCACTTATTTTCTCTCTTCTTTCTTTCTTCTTTATTCTTTCTTTTCTTTCTTTCTTTCTTTCTTTCTTTCTTTCTTTCTTTCTTTCTTTCTTTCTTTCTTCTTTTTTCTTGGGATTTTATTTTTTTTATTTTATTTTTTCTTTCTTTCTTCTTTTTTTGTTGTTTTTTTTTCTCTTCCAAAAGAAAAACAAACTATCTCTAACGTGTTGCATATAACCTCTCCTTCTCATCCTTTCTCTTTAATCATTGTTTATTTGTTTGTGGGTCTAGTTTAGCCCCCCTATCACTCTAAATAATAGAATATAATTACTATATAAACCCAATACGATACAATCCCACTTTCTTACTATATTATGCATTATTCCATCCTTTTCTTCTATTTTTATTAACATACAATGTAAATATTACCTACTGGCTTGCGTAGTCTCAACTATTATTAATCTATCACCCCCTCAATCAAAAATTATATTTTTCCTCCCTAAAAACAACTCTTATCTATTCTTCTTATAGTATAAAAGCTCTAATCTCTTTACATTTATATTAACACGGGTTCGTTGGCAGACGATAGTGGGATAGAGGGTGGGGTTTTTTTTTTGAGGGTGTGGGTCTCCTGCCTGGGCTGTGTGTTTATGTTTTTAACAGCATCTTCACAAAAGAACTCAAGACAAAGTGGATAGAATGACTCCCAACCAACTAACCAGAAGGAAGATCCTACCAAAGAACATCTGAAATATAATCAGCATAAACAAACGACATAAAGGGTAACTCAAGAACATCAGGCTCAGGATATCAAAGAGACTGCGCCACTGAAACCCCCAGATCTCCCATAAAGAATCTCATACCACAAAGGAGGGAAGTCAAAGCAGATCATCCGCCCCACCCCAAAAAAAACCAAATAAATGAATAAAAACAAACAAAAAATCCAACATGGTAAGATGCAAAAATAACCCCTCAATGAAAAGAAAAGAGGAATCCTCAGAAAGAGAGATAGATGAAATAGACATAGCCCAAATGTCAGACATGGAATTCAAAACAATGGTGGTAAAGAAGCTCAATATACTCGACATCCTTAAAAACAACTATGACAACCTCCAAGGAAGTTACCAGCAGCTCCAAGAAAATTACAGGGAACTTGCAGAGAACTACACCAGCATAAAAAAAGACATAGAAACTGTTAACAAGAACCAGGAAGAATTGAAGAATTCAATCTCTGAACTGAAAAACACAGTAAAATCAGTCAAAAGCAGACTAAATGAAGCAGAGGATCAGATTAGTGAGTTAGAAGATAATGTAAAGAAAAACTCCCAGACAATACAGCAAGATGAAAAAAGATTAAAAAAATATGAACAAGATGTAAGGGAATTAATTACAGGATAGCATGATAAGAAATAATATCAGGATCATCAGAATTAGAGAGGGAGAAGAAAAGGAGCATGGAATTAAAAAACTGATAGGAGAAATAGTGACAGAAAATTTTCCCAACCTGACGAGAGAAAAAGTTATACAAGTTCAGGAAGCACAGAGAGTTCCAATGAAGAGGAACCCCCAAAAACCCACTCCAAGGCACATCATAATTAAAATGGCAACATTTCAAGACAAAGAGAGAATCCTAAAAGCAGCAAGAGAAAAACAGCAAATAACATACAAGGGAGCTCCAATAAGGCTATCAACTGATTTCTCAACAGAAACATGACAAGCCAGAAGGGAATGGTCAAAAATATTTCAAGCAATGAAAAACAAAGGCCTACAACCAAGAATACTTTACCCAGCAAGGCTCTCATTCGAAACAGAGGGTGAAATAAGGAGTTTCTCAGACAAAGGAAGATTGAAAGAATACATCTCCACCAAACCAGCAGTGCAAGAGATGCTAAAGGGTGTGTTCTAAGAAAAAAGAAGAAAAGAACAAGAGAGGAGAGGAACAGAGGTACAAAGGGCAATGAATAAATGCTCGTCAATAATAACCTTAAATGTAAATGGATTAAATACTCCAATTAAAAGACATAGGGTAACGGAATGGATAAGAAAACAGGACCCACATATTTGCTGTCTACAAGAAACACCTCAAAACAAAAGATTTACACAGACTGAAAGTAAAGGGATATAAAAAAAATACTCCAAGCAAACGGACCGAAAAAAAAGCCGGGGTAGCAGTCCTCATATCAGACAAAACGGATTTCAAAGCAAGGGCAATAAAAAGAGACAAAGAAGGACATTTCATAATACTTAAAGGAACAATCCATCAAGGAGATATGACATTGATAAACATATATGCACCCAACATAGGAGCACCCAAATACATAAAGCAAATACTAGAAGACCACAAAAAGGATATCAACAACAACACACTCATAGTAGAGGACTTCAACACTCCATTATCAACAATAGACAGATCATCAAAGCAAAGAAACACCAAGGATGTACAGGCATTGAACAACACACTAAACCACATGGACCAAACTGATATATATAGAACTTTCCACCCCAAAGAAGCAAAATATACATTCTTTTCAAATGCACATGGGACATTTTCAAAGATAGACCACATGATAGGACACAAAACAAGCCTCAACAAATTCAAGAAAATTGAAATCATATCAAGCATCTTTTCAGATCACAATGCCTTGAAACTAGAAATCAACCTCAGAGAAAAAAATCAAAGACATCCAAACTCATGGAGATTGAATAACATGCTATTAAATAATGAATGGGTTAACAATGACATCAAAAAAGAAATCAAGAAATTTCTAGAAACTAATGATAATGAGCACACAACAGCCCCAAATCTGTGGGACACAGCAAAAGCAGTCCTAAGAGGGAAGAGGGAAGTTCATAGCAATACAAGCATATCTGAAAAGGATAGAAGAATCTCAAATAAAAAGCCTAACCATAAAGCTACAAGAACTAGAACAACAACAACAAACAAAGCCTAGGGCAGGAAGAAGGAACGAAATCATCAAGATCAGGGCAGAACTAAATGACATAGAGACTAAATAAACAATGCAAAAGAGCAACAAAACTAGGAGCTGGTTCTTCAAAAAAATAAACAAAATCGACAAGCCTCTAGCCAGTCTAATCAAGAAAAAAAGAGAGAAGACACAAATAAACAAAATCAGAAATGAAAGAGGAGAAATCAGGACTGATACCTCAGAAATACAAACGATAGTTAGAAATTACTACAGACAACTGTATGGCAAGAAATTTGACAATCTAGAAGAAATGGACAAATTTCTAGAGACATACAACCTTCCAAAACTGAATCAAGAAGAAGTGGAAAGTCTCAACAGACCAATAACAAAGAAGGAAATTGAAACAGTAATCAAAAATCTCCCTGCACACAAAAGCCCTGGACCGGATGGCTTCACAGGTGAATTCTACAAAACATTCAAGGAAGAACTAACTCCTATCCTCCTCAAACTGTTCCGAAAAATCCAAGAAGAGGGGAAAATCCCAAACTCTTTCTATGAAGCCAGTATTATTCTAATCCCCAAACCAGGTCAAGACACAACAAAGAAAGAAAACTATAGGCCAATATCACTAATGAACATAGATGCTAAAATCCTCAATAAAATATTGGCAAACGGGATGAAGCAATACATCAAAAAGATCATACATCACGATCAAGTGGGCTTCATTCCAGGGATGCAAAGATGGTTTAATATTCGCAAATCAATAAATATAATACATCACTTAAACAAAATGAAAGACAAAAATCACATGATCATATCAATAGATGCAGAAAAAGCATTTGATAAAGTACAACACCCATTTATGATGAAAACACTCAGCAAAATGGGAATAGAGGGAGCATACCTTAACATAATTAAGGCTATATATGAGAAGCCTGAGGCCAACATCATACTCAATGGACAAAAACTAAAAGCATTCCCCCTGAATTCAGGAACTAGACAAGGTTGTCCACTCTCTCCACTCCTATTCAACATAGTGTTGGAAGTCCTAGCCACAGCAATCAGAGAAGAAAAAGAAATAAAAGGCATCCAAATTGGGAAAGAGGAAGTAAAACTTTCATTATATTCAGATGACATGATAGTATACCTAGAAAATCCTATAAACTCCACTAAAAGACTATTCGATATAATAAGTGAATTTGGCAAAATCGCAGGGTACAAAATAAATATACAGAAATCTAAGGCATTTCTGTACACCAACAATAAAATATCAGAGACAGAAACAAAAAAGAAAATACCATTTACTATAGCAACAAGAAAAATAAAGTCCTAGGAGTAAACTTAACCAAAGAGATAAAAGACCTGTACTCTGAAAATTACATAACATTGAAGAAAGTAATTAAGGAAGATACAAATAAATGGAAGCAAATACCATGTTCTTGGATGGGAAGAATCAGCATCATCAAAATGACCATACTACCCAAAGCAATTTACAGGTTCAATGCAATCCCTATTAAAATACCAATGACATATTTCACAGACCTAGAACAAATACTCCATAAATTCATATGGAACCAAAAAAGACCCCGAATAGCAAAAGCAATCTTGAGACAGAAGAACACAGCAGGAGGAATCACAACACCAGATATTAAACAATACTACAAAGCCACTGTAATCAAAACAGTCTGGTACTGGCATAAGAACAGACATATAGATCAGTGGAACAGAATAGAGAGTCCAGAAATAAACCCAGGCCTCTATGGTCAACTAATATTTGATAAAGGAGGTAGGAACATAAAATGGAGTGAGAAGAGCCTCTTTAACAAATGGTGCTGGGAGAACTGGATAGGGACCTGCAAAAAAATGAAACTAGACCACCAACTTACACCACACACGAGAATAAACTCAAGATGGATCAAAGACTTAAATGTAAGCCATGACACCATAAAAGTCCTAGAGGAAAACATAGGCAAGAAAATATCAGCTATCTCACGTAACAATCTCTTCACGGATACATTTCCTAAAGCAAGAGAAATAAAGGAAAAAATAAATAAATGGGATTACATCAAACTAAAGAGTTTCTGCTCAGCAAAAGAAAACATCAGCAAGATGAAAAGGAAACCAACCATATGGGAAAACATATTTGCCAATGACATCACAGACAGGGGACTGATTTCCAAAATATATAAAGAGCTGATACGACTCAACATCAAGAAAACAAACAACCCTGTTAAAAAATGGACAAAGGACCTGAACAAACACTTCTCCGAAGAGGACATACAGAAGGTCCATAGACACATGAAAAAATGCTCAACATCATTAGCCATCAGGGAGATGCAAATAAAAACCACAATGAGATACCATTTTACACCAGTCAGAATGGCCATCATCAACAAATCAACAAGCAACAAGTGCTGGCGAGGATGTGGAGAAACGGGAACCCTACTGCACTGTTGGTGGGAATGCAGACTGGTGCAGCCACTATGGAAAACAGTATGGAATTACCTCAAAAGATTAAAAATGGAACTGCCTTTTTAACCAGCGACTCCACTACTAGGATTATACCCAAAGAATCTTAAAACACCAATTCAAAAAAACCTATGCACCCCTATGTTCATTGCAGCACTGTTTACAGTAGCCAAGTGCTGGAAACAACCTAAGTGCCCATCTGTAGATGAGTGGATCAAAAAACTGTGGTACATTTACACAATGGAATAGTATGTAGCAGAAAGAAATGAAGGAACTCCTGCCATTTGCAACAACATGGATAGAACTAGAAAGAATTTTGCTTAGTGAAATAAGCCAGGCAAAGAAAGAAAAATACCATATGATATCACCTAATACAGGAAACTAAAGAACAACACAAACAAAGGAACTAAATAGAACAAAGAACAGAATAGCAGTCAATAGGGGGGAGGGGAGAGGGAGAGAAGGGGGATAAGTAAGGGAAGGGTTTAGTCAAAGAACGTATATAAATGACTCATGGACATGGACAACGGGGAGGGATATGATTGCGGGAGAGGGGGTGGGTTGGGTGGGGGAGAGAAATTGGGAGAAAAGGGGACAACTGTAATTGAAAAACCAAAAAAAAAAAAAAAAAAAAAGATTGATCCATGTTATATGTATCAATACTTTGTTCTTTTTTATTGCTAAATAGTGTGATATTAAAATATATATATATTAACATAAATTTAATTTTTTTTATTTTAGATGAAGTGAATTATTTGAAAAGATAATATTTTATATAGGTAAATAATTTAATTTTCCTTAAGATTTTTTTTTTGAAAAAATGATAGTGGATAAGATCAATCATGATTCACATCAATGACACTATAAAGACCAGTTAATTATTCCATGGTTTTGATAGCGCAAAAACAGTATAAAATGAAACAAAACAATAAGACCCATACTTCTGTATAGTTTTTCAAAAACAGAATATATGCTGTATAAATAACAAACAGGTTCTGTCCCACTGGGCTCCATGTTTTGGAATGCCTTCCTTGAGAGTCTCTCTTTGGTGTCTGGGACACAGCTAGGCTGGTGGTGCCGTCTGGATAGGATGTGTCACATTTGGGCTGGTACCCACTTGGGCCCTGGAGAGCTCTTCAATCCTTTGCCTCATGTGTGAGGTTGGCTAAATCCTCCTGGGGCCTTGGTGATCTCGTGCCATAGGATCGCTCCAGGGCCTTGTAGCCAGGCCCCCACTATAGTGCAATGTCTCATTTACAGAACTGTGTGAGACTGAGTTACCAGTACAGTGTGAAAAAGTTTATTTTTAGTGGCTCAAGCTGTTTAAGCAGATAAGAACATCACAAAAGGTTTTGTCTGGGGGGTCCTGCATACCCTAGATTCATCCCTGATTACATGCCATTAAAGTTTATATAACTCTCAATGTTTTATTCTACACATTTTAACACAACTCCAAGATAGTTGACATGGTACAATGTTACCTTGAAACAAACATAATGGGCATAAAAATAAGTCTTTTGGTGTCTTTAATTGAAAATAAAACAAGGTAATGCTATCAAATGTTTTATCAATAAATACTGAAGCTGACAATTAAAATGCTATTCCAGCACCACTCGGGGTAGTTACTACATCACATATTAGGAAGAAGCATACACATTTAGGAAAGAATAAATATTGAAGTCTGGGCTATTGATAGAGTGGTGTTCTGGTGAACTGTTGCTGTAAAACAAATCATTCCAAAACCTAGTGGTTCAGGGCAACAAGAAAAATTTACTCTGCTCTTAGATCTGCAATTTAGGTAAGATTCATAAAAGATAGCTTATGTTGTTCCACACAGTATCAGCTGGGGCATCTCACATAGGGCTGAAGGATCCACTTCCAAGATGGTTCACTCAGCTGGTTGGCTAAATTATTATACAGTGTTGGTTGATAGCTCAGTCCAGGCTATCAGCAGTGCCCAGATTCTCTCCATATGGCCTATTGTTAATTGGGTTTTCTCAAAGCATGACAGTGAGGTTCCAAGAGTGAGTGTTCTAAATGGTAAGGAGTAGGAACTGCAAGTACCTTCACGCCTGGGCCCAGAAATTGGCTCAGTATCACTTGTGTAATTCCACTGATCAAAGGAGGCATGGAGTTGCCACCTGTGATTCATACAATGAGGATGCAGGTCCCATTTTTCAATAAAGCATGTCCAAGTAGCTTTGGCCATTTTCAATTCATCACTGGAAGATAAGCAAGTGACTACCAAAAACACATTTAGATTATTGTCTGACTCCAAAGAAATTGTTTGAATACTATATATATATATTCTAAACAAGTTGCCCTGGCTGGTTTAGCTCAGTGGATTGAGCGTCGGCCTGCGAGCTAAGTGTCGCTGGTTCGATCTTCCAGTCAGGGTACATCAGAGAAGGAAAACTCTGACTCCAAAAAACCTCCGCTGCCTTGCGGCATACCTCTTCAGGGGAAAGGCTAAGGGAGTAAACCCCGACAGAAAATCCGGAGCCGGAGTCCCTAAGGCGGTTTGACGTTGTAGTCAACACCGGCAACTCCTGCGGCGCACCTGAAGCCAAGCTGTATTGACTCCGTCTTTCCCTTGGACCCTTCAGCTGCGAAGAGAGGGGGGGTCTGCTG
This sequence comes from Furipterus horrens, assembly GCF_987537825.1. NCBI lineage: Eukaryota > Metazoa > Chordata > Mammalia > Chiroptera > Furipteridae > Furipterus > Furipterus horrens. The sequence goes on from NW_028327176.1 coordinate 34,200,165, forward strand.
CATGGGCAACAGCAGACCCTCCATATTACCCTGCCCAGGCTCTGTAGCTTCAGCGTCATCACAAGATGTCGATTCAACACGGGAGGAGACAGATACCATGTCACTCCCGAGTCGGACTGCACAGCCATTCTCGGCGGTGCAGATAGACTCTTAAGAAGCTACACCATCGTCTCTCGAGACAGACGGCTGCCGACGATTCTAAACAAGGTAGTGTGAGAAAATGAGATCCAAAACTGCTTTTGTCGTGATGAGGTTATGAAGACACCCAATTAGAAGATGAAACTGCCTCTTTGGAACTAAGGGTACCATTGTTTTACCCTTTACTTGCATAAAAAAATATAAAGGAAGCCATTGTTTCATGCCATTGTTGAATTGTTTACAAAGCCTCACCTGAAGCTACACTGAGTCTGAAATTTATAGATACACAAACAACTAAATTTCCTACAATGTTTAATCTAATTTCAGTGAACCTATCTTTCTTACAGTTGCAACTAAGATTAAACTAATTGGTACAGTCTTTTAAAGAAACTGATAACAAGTTAGTTAAAGTGACTCTCAGATATTTAAACAGCTGTTTGGTGGCAGAGTTTGCATTTAGTTTAGTGCTCCATCTACCACACTGTTTTGCCTTTCCTATTTCCAAACTTTGTACCTGGTAATTCAATCATGTTACTACATTGATCCTCATATACCAGACTGAAGAAGCTGATTGCAATATTTGTTTGAATAAGACAGATATAAAAAATAAGTAAATACATTAAAAATAAGCAAATTGCCACAACACATTTTTCTTAAAGATTTAAATACAATCCCTTGAAGGTTTTTGTTTTTCTTTTCTTTTTCCTTTTTTTTTTTTCATAGTGAGTATTTTATTCATGGCCTTTGTAAAGGCAAACCATACATAAAGATGTCTGGGTCAAATTTCAGTTGTTGAATCATTTGAAGGGCTGCAAAAGGCAGGTCTGCAGTTTTGCAATGAGTTATTTAATGTTTTGACTTTGAAATGGTGCCTGAGAATTATTTTAGATTTGAAAGTTCTGCCTAAAGGCTTTTGAAACAGACTCTTGTGGATATAATACTTCCCTATTCATCATTAATTGTTTTTTTTGGAAATGGATATAAATTAGTTTTACCATAGGCAAAATGGGCTTGATTACAATTTCCTTCTATGCCAATGGCAGATTTGTGAGTAAATAATAATGCTTCATGAGTAAAAGAAGGCTTTAAATATTTTTTAATTATAAAAAATCCTGATACAATGAATTAGTAAGCTTGAAGCTAATATTAGTACTAATAAAAAGGATAATGGTCATGCATTCATCTATCCATCCATCTATCCAACTAGTATTATTGAGACCTGTAAGTTAAGAGAAAGACTAAATGATGTAAAGAATCATGGGGTAATAATCATGAGGTAGGGAATAGTTGCATTACCCCAAAATATTAGCTAACAATAGTAGCTAACATACTTTATGTGCTTCAAGCTTGAAATTGTATTTGTAAGCATTATCTCATTTAATTTTTAGAGAAGTTTTTAAAAGATTTTATTTATTTTTTAGAGAGGAGAAAGGAGAGATAAAAAGAGGGAGAGAAACATCAATATGTGAGAGAAATGTCAATGAGTTGCACACACCCATTTGGGGACCTGGCCCGCAACCCAGGCATGTGCCCTGACTCAGAATGGAACCTGGGACCTTTTGGTTTGCAGACCAGCATTCAACCCACTGAGCCACACCAAGCCAAGTCTATCATTTAATTTTCATTGTTATCCTATTACTTAGTTTCTCTCATTATCTCCTTTTCAGAGATGAGGTGACTGAAATCTTGCCCAAATGCTTTACAGTGAGAAATGAACCCACCAGGGAGTACATTTGCAAAGGATGCTGTCAGAAAAGATGCATGATACAAATTTCACTTGTGACTGTATTTGATCATTTTCTATTCAAACTGTCTTTAAAGAATTCCTCCTACCCCTCACTCCACACCATCCAGGCAGCAGGGCAGCCAGGATTCTCCAGGTGCAGAGATGACAAAGCAAAATGCAGAGATGAAAAGAATGCAATTGTTTACTTTTGACTTTCAAACACTGTGGGTTAGATCTAAGACAAAAGGTTTGAAAAATATGTTGCAGCCAGTTTTTCCTACCCTAGAGACTAGTACATTTTGTCTAAAATGAAGAGAGGAGAGAGGGGAAGAAAATTAAATTGGAAATAAAGAGAACACGGTGAGTTTTTGAGAAGGAGCCCTTCCCCTCTGACTGAAGCCTGGAAGTGAGGAATCAAGAGAAAAGCTTAAGACATTTGGGGAACCTGGAGGTATAACCAATTTGTACTTTATTTCTCCATAGAGCCCTTCATGGGAAGAGTAGATAAAATGTGGAAACGGTGTGGATTCCTAGACAGAAGGGAGGATCAGAGACAGACCTGAATACAGTAAGGTCTGGGAGATGTGGGAGCTCTCCAGTGGTGTCTAGATTGGCACTGATGTGGCAAAGAGCACTGAGAAAACTAAGAGTTCTTGTGGTCAGAAGGAAAGAGTGGGCACTCTGGACTAATTGCAGATACCATAGCTACCTCTACCAAGGACAGTGACAAAACTGTTTGAAACTTTATTAATCCTCAGGAGTAGATGCAATCATTGAAAAAGTAAAGAAAGAAATCCTAATGTGATCAAGATTAATTCCTATGACTCAACAAAATGATGTTTAAATAAAAATTAAGTTAAATTCTGGAAAATAAATAAATTCACATTTCTTAGATGTCTAAGATTAATTCTTGATATAAATAAATTTACCAGATTGGGATAGTAACAGTAAGATGCAAATTTACAATTTTGTTAAAAATCTGACAGTGATTTATAGTTCCTTTTTCTCTTTCTTGATGATATTTCCCTTAGTTTTTATATATATTACACACACACACACACACACACACACATATACTAATATATATATATATGCATACATGTATTTACATCCTCAGCAAATAGTAATATGTGTATTATGATTTAAATACATATATACACAAATATACACATTCCTTTTTCTCTTTCAAAACATGGATTCCCATCCCTGAGAAAAGATTAAGAAATTATAGATTAATTGATTCCTGAAAATCTTAACCTAATAACTAATTGGAATAAACTTCATACATGAATATAAACCTGGGTAAGTTCAATTAGAAAAGTGAGTACACAAGTAACAGTGGACAATGTTGTGGCATGTAGACCTTGCAGTTTATAGCTTAAAATATATTTATTATCTTGAAAATGATGCAGCTAACTACAGATAGGCTTCACTGATTACTATTTGCTGGGAATGTTAGTTACAAGCACTACTACTACAATTTAAGGCAGTCTTAAGTTGAGCAAAAAGGAAGATTTTTTGAAATTTATTTACATTATTATGATTGCATTGATAAGCTGTGCTGATGACTTTATTATTTGTGTATCAAAGATTCTCAATAGGCAATGGATGGGATTCCATATTTAAGTGAAACCATATGGTATTTGTCTTTCTCTACCTGACTTATTTCACTTAGCATAGCACCCTCTAGTCTATCCATGTCAAATGACAAAATTTATTTTCTATTGCTGCTCAATATTCCATAGTATATGTGGAATCTAGGACAAAACAAACCAAGAAACAAAGAAAGCCAAATCAAACTCAGAGAAACAGAGACAAAGAATTAGTTTCCAGGAGGCAGAGAGATGGATGAAAAGGGGAAAATGAAGATAGACAATAATATTTTGATAAGTTTACATGGTGACAGATTCCTTTGAGAATTAGGGGGTTGATCACATTGTAATGAATAAAAATGTTAAATCACAATACGATGTACACAAATATGATGTATAACAAATAAAAGATTGTATACCAACTATATTTAAAAAATATTGGAAAAGTCTTGATATCCCATAAACACACAAAAAGCTCGAAGTATTTTCTGGGCACTTTATAAAAAGATGAATTAAGGATCATAAAGCAGAAAAGGTATCTTCGTGGACATGTAAATTGTTATTGTAATTTTGTAATAGTCTTTAAAATATTTATAAAATTTGGCCCAGAAATCCTTGTCTTAAATATTTAATCTTAAAAATAATCATAAAACTCCTCAAAAATTTATAAATTACTCTTCAGAATGTTACTTGTAATAATAAAATACTGACAACTTTATTTTCTAACAAGAGAAATTTAATTCATTAAATGATATACTAGCAGTCCTTAAAAACTGCATTTTTTGAAACTTTGTAGTGGTATAGCTAAATATATCACAATATAGTAAATAAATAATGCAAATTAAAAGCAAAAATAAAATTACTTATCATTTTTCTAAGGAAGAGAAATAGATAAGAATGTTTACAACAGTTATCACTGATGTTAAGCCTATGAATAGATTATATATTCTTTAAAAATTTCTGTATACAACCTTGTATTCTAAATTTATTTTCTCAACTCATTTCTTGCATTTATGTAATATATTAAATAAAAAGGGTATTATTCAAAAACAAAGTGAGCACACAAAACGCAATGTAAAAACCTGGTTAGATAAACTTATTTGGTATTCTGCCTGCATGGGTCTGGCTTTGGATGCTGCTGAGAAGAAGGAAGAAAATTGAACCACAGGGTCAGCGCACACCAGAGCTCAACGAGTCTCCCAAGGCTCAGCTTGGATGAGCCCCAGAATATTCAGCTGTGCTACTGAAAATTAACCTGTACCATCTGAACCTCTTAGGTTTGTAATATTGAACATAAAATTTGGCTGAATTGAAGAGATAAAATAAGTAGAGTTTAACACAGACTCATTATTTATTGTAGGTTTTAAAATTTATTTGTGTCATTATTATTAATGCTTGATAGAATAATAAGCTGTATTATGCATTAACTTTTGAATGTGTTCATTTAAAACATGTTTCCATTACATCCAGTGTTTTTTATTTTAAATTTTATAGTAGAACTAGCTTCAATGTTTTTTCCCCCTATTAATATAATTTATTTGTGGTATTATAAACATACCTTGCCAAGCATATACACACATTCACACAAACACCTGAACAACAACAAAAACAAACAACAAACAGGACACTAAAGAAGAAAGTAAAACTTGATGCATAACCCACATGCATAGTTCCAGGCACTTCTTTGTAGATACATATATGCACTGATATAACAGTTCAAGATTGTTATAAATATTTTCATCTATTTCCCTCAGATAAGACTCAAATCAAACTAATTTATTGTTTATTTTTAATCTACATTAAAAATGCTGCTCTCCAACTTCCTTTTTTTGGTTATATGTACTACAATTTTTCCTTGTCAATAAAATAAAACTTTTTGTCACCAGTTTCAATAGATGCATACTATTTTATTGTATGGTTAAATTATAACATATTCAGTTTTTGACATTAAAAATACCTCACAGAAAACTTAAAATAGAAAGAAATTTCCTCATCCTGATAAAGACCATTTATGGAAAACCCACAGCTGGTATAATATTTCATGTTGAAATACTGAATGCTTTCCCCCAAAGGCATTCTGATGTGGAAAGAGACAGAATTGTCTGTTCTCAGATAACATGAATGTTCTTTTAGATATCCGACAGAATCTACAAAAAAATACAAGAACTATTAAGTGAGTTTGGCAAGGTTGTCAGATGCAATATTAATATACAAAAATACATTTTATTTCTATATACTAGAAACATGTAGAATTTGAAATTTTAGAAATGCCATTTATGATAGCATAAAAATATCAATACTTAGGGGAAACCTAATAAAAGATGTGAAAGACCTATATACAGAAAATAACAAACCATTGTTGAAATAAACTAAATTGCATCTAAACAAATGGAGGAAATGCATCCTGTTATTAGAAAAGTGAGTATTTTTAATATGTGAGTTCTCCTTTAACTGATTTATAGTTTGAACAAAATCCCTATTCAAATCCCAGATGTCTGCAGAAACTGACCAACTGATTCTAAAATTCACATGAAAATGTAAGACTCAGAATGTCCACACAAATTTTCAAAAAAAAAAAAAAGAGCATTAAAACTACTTAATATCAAAACATTATAAACCTTCAATAACTAAAAGAGTATGGAAAGTTGGTCAAGAGAGACAAATAGACAAGTGGAACAGAACAGAGTTCATATATAGATTCATACATTTATGGATAACATTTATGGCAAACATGCAATGACAAATCAATGGAGAAATTAGCCTCTTGAACAACAATACTAGTACTATTGGACATTTACATCTGAGAAAAAAAATAACTTTCATTCATCTCTAATACCATGCAAATATAAATCTTAATAGATATGAGCTCTTAAAATAATGAGAAAAAAAACTTCTGGAAAAGTAAACAAAACAGGAGACAACCTTTCTCACCTTAGATTAGGCAAGAATTTCTTAGATAAAGCACCAAAAACATAGTCACATTAAGAGATAAATAGGACTTCATCAAAATTAAAAGCTTCTGCTCTATAAAAGGCACTTAAGAAAATGAAGAGAAAAGAAATAGACCAGGAGAACATTTTGAAAATCATATATCTGATAAAAGATTTGTATCTAAATTGTATAAAGAATTCCCAAAATATAACAATAAACTGAAAGGATTTAACAAGAAATTCAACAAAGAAAATATTGGGATGTCAGATATGTACATAAAAATACTCAAGTTCATTAGTCATTAGTGAAACACAAATTAAAACCAAAATGAGATATAATCACACACTTATTACAATGAGTAACATTTACAAAGGTCAAACAGAGCCCAAGTGTTACTGAGGATATAGAACTGGAACACTCAGACACTTCTGGTGGAAATTTATAATGGTATAACTAACTTGGAAATCATCTTGGCAGTTTGTTAAAAAGTTAAACATTATTTATCATATGATCTAGTCTTTCCACACTGGTGTGCTTACTAAAAGACAAAATCATTGTATATACAAAGACTTGTATACAAGCATTCATAGTGTGTTTTTAATATCCACAAACTGGAAAAAACCCAAATGTCCATTAACAGGTAATTGCTAAAGGAACTGTGATTGATTCATATAATGGATTACTATTCAGCAATAGAAAGGATAAACTACGGATACTCACAAAATAATTATGGTCTATGAAAGTTGGCAGGACTAAAAAATGTGCTTACTTCATGATTCATTTATAAGCGACTCTAGAAAATGAAAACTAATAGGTAGTGAAAAAATGGAAATCAGTGCTTCCTAGATGATTAAGTACATTTAAAGATGGAATAGCCTGATGCAGCAGTTTCAAGTAAATGTGTTAGTTGCCAACATAATGTATGGTATGACTATATTGTCTCTATGACATTTCCAAAAAGTTTTCGCTGATCATAGGCCTATGGTGCGCCTATCCTTTTCAAATGTTCACTCCACCTGAGGTTTAAACTCTCCTGAAGATGAGTTATAAAATTATGTGCTGCTTCAGGAAGAATGAAAGTGGTCCTGATCATGATTCCAAATATATTTCCCATGCAGTATAATGAGAAAATACAATCAAATCAAAGAAAATAAAAATCCTCATTATGCAACCATTCACCTGTGTTCTTAGCATGACAGAATACAGGTTATTTTTACCTTCAGGGATGGTCTGCCCATTTGGCATCATGCAGCCACAAGTATGGAGTGACTATATTTAGTGGATATTAATACATCCTTTTTATATATTAGAGACTTCATACCTTTTTTTGTGTTAAATTATCAAAATGTGCCTAGTAAAAAATGATTTCCATACACTATATATTCATAATAATGAATATATAGTATAGAAATAAACTTTTTAATCACTAAGGAAAAGTGTGACTTAAGTTCACATAAATAGAGTCTATAGTTAATATAGCAAATTTAACTCTGGCGATTCAATGATTCAGTAGCCTTCCATCTCTTAAGACTTAAAAGTGAAAATCTGAGACCAAACCAATCAAGTTAGTTTACATTTTCTAATCCCTGAAAACCCTCTGGATTTCAACTCAAGTGTAAAATAGTATCATTTTAATCTATAACAGAGACCTATTAGGTAGCCATAGATACTGCACCAACTCTAGGGATTTAAATAATAAAAAACACCCTTCCGATGTAAGGTTGGAAACTGCTTGATTTATGTTAATGTTGATGTGCACTTAGTGTTTTAGAAAAGGATTTTATTACTATCTAAAAGCAGCACTATATTAAACCCACAAATTAGCTTCTGTTCTGTTGAAATCTAATTATCTTTATGTTGGGCAATAGTCCAGCAAGCCAGGGGCAAAATCTTAACTTTCTAGATGGAGACTTGAATAGGAAAATGATAGACTGCTAAGCTAAACAGTATTTACTGCAGAGACTCCACGTGGGACTGGGGTGAGGAGGTATGAACACCACACAAGTATCTGCTGCCAAATCAATACCAGACAGGAAGGTCCAATTTTTTCCTTGACATCTGATGCTGTTTCATCTTTCTTAGAATGTATTCAGAATTAATTCTTATTTCCTTGCTTTTATTTTTTATTCCTTTTGGGTACACACTTAAGGCTTTTGTAAAGATGAAGTCTTCATCTTTTCTGGGCATAGCATGAAATCTCTGATGTAATAATTTTTAATTCTTTTACCTTTTGCTTTTATGATCTATCATTTATCCTAAGTATTTATTTAAAGACCTAATTAATGGCGGTGGCCAGGCAAGTATGAAGAAGATATGCTTATAAAATATTCCTACAGAAATAGCCTGGCTAAAAATATATTATTAAAATAAATATTATTTACCCAATATACCTAGCCTAAAAATGTCAGGTATTTGAGGTGTGGTTAGTAATTTATAAAAATTACTAGAGGGATTTTTCTTCCCAGAAGTGTATGAAAAATAATTAATTAAATATGATTAAAAGCACATTATGAAATCGATTATATAAAGTTTGCTATTGAGCTAACTCTATAAGGGTTAACCACAAGATGTTATATATTAAGTTTGATATCATCTCCCATTTCCTCCTAATTATGGAACCCATTAATATTTTTAGAGAGGGCTTAATAAGATTTTCTTTATTCTTACTTTATAAATTAAATAAATATTTATTAAGTGTCTTCTGTGTGTTGAGCATTACCAACACCATTAGGGAGGTGTCCCCACTTCCTGTGGCCAGCTTGTGCCACCAAGGTCAACTGGCAGCTAAGTGCCATCCAGGGAAGAGATCTGTGCATGATTAAAGGACACGAAGAGCAAACAATATGCACACCAGGCTCAAGTTGTGCAGTCTTTACTTATAGCAAGGGAGGAGAGAAAGTGCAGAACATCTAGCCCTTGGCAATGCATGAGACCTCCACTGCCAATCTGCCGGTCCACTCTATAGCCCACACAGGCAATGTAACTGCACCCATCAGGCCACTTCCCGCTGCAGTGAAAAGATCTCAACATCCCTCCTACTCCCCTCCCCCAAATGGGAGCTTTCTGTGAAATAGAGAAGCTAAGGAGTATGCCCACGGGACATTAACTCACACCTTAAACAGAACAAAGGAGTATATATCTGTCTGGGAGCAAGAAAAGATAATGACCTCCCAAAGCAAGTCCAGTAGCAGAGGCTGTGAGGATTAAACCTCTCAGTAAGAAAATGTTCCAGGCCCAAGGCCACCATTATGCAACTGAGAAACTAAGCCTGACTACCATTCTGAACAAGGGATATAATGGTAAACAAGGAACGCTGCCTATCTCGTGGTGAGTCTAATGAGGAAAAAGATAATGTATAAATAAATGGAAGATTAAATGAAGTATTGGCAACTTGTGATAGGTGCTATGAAGAACATACACAAAGCACTACAGTACATAATACAGGAAAGGAGGCTGCTATAGAAAGGGTGTTTGAAAAAGACCCTTTGACTCTGACTGGTGTGGTTCAGTGGATTGAGCGTCAGCCTGGGAATCAAAGGGTTGCTGGTTTGATTCCCAGTCAGGGCACGTGCCTGGGTTGTGGGCCAGGTCCCCAGTAGGGAGTGCACAAGAAGCAACCACACATTGACGTTTCTGTCCCTCTCTTTCTCCCTCCCTGCCCCTCTCTAATAATAGATAAATAAAATATTTTTTTTTACAAAAGACCCCTTGAGAAAGTTAGGGTAACAAGACCTAAGCTGACACCTAACTGGAGAGAAGAAGCTGGCAAAGTGATAAAAAGGGGAAAAAGCACAATCTAATGAGAAGACATACCAGTCAGAGGACCCTTTGCAGGAATCAGTATGTATGTATATATGTATGTATGTATTTATATTTTAGAGAGAGGAGAAAGAAGAGAGAAAGAAAGGAGAGAAACATTGATGTGAGAGAGAAACAGTGACTGGTTGCCTTCCATACTCACTATGACCTGGGATGGAACCCACACACCAGGCATTTGCCTTGACTGGGAATTGAAGAGGCCAACTTTAGGCTTCCAGAACAATGCCCAACCAACTGAACAACACTGGCCAGGGCAGGAATGAGTTATGTGCACTATAAAAATGAAAGGAAACCATGAGGATGGGGAGTTCAAGTACTGAAGAGGAGGTCTGTGAGGGTGGGGAGAGGAGAGGAGGAGGGAGTGGCATGAAATGAGCATGAGTTGGAAGAGAAGCAAATACAAGATCCTGTATGTCTCTATTTCTGTATGGTGTTGACTTTACTATTTCTCATTGTATGTCCCCCTGACATACTGCTTATCATTGTCAATGTCTTTATCAGTATTTGCAGGTAGTGTCACAGACCAGCATGGCCTCAAGAAGGCAATTTAATATATATTAATGCATTAATAATATATAAAATGTTTTATAAATCATATATAAAATTATACATAATAATATATTCATGATAAGTTGACATTCCCTGCAAGAAAATAATCTTCTAAAGTATATAATTAAGTTTTTTTCATAATCAATTCTGCATATTCAAAAATGTATAGCGTCTATCTATTTTATCAATAAATATCCCCCCAAAAAATTTAATTGAATAGGTTGACAAAAAAAGGAGAAAAAAGAGTAGCAAATATCTATTTTGTTCCTTTTCACTGCCATTCCTTCACTCTTGTCCTTGAGATAGCGTATTCAATGGTCTAGCTCTGCTTTCTTGTAAATGGGCATACTGACAATGCTTCCAACTAAGCAATGTCTTAGTTTTATTGGTCATTATTTTCTGCTTTGGAAGGGGTTGTAGGACCTAGTGAGACAATGCCAGTTGGAATAGCCCTGATGTTCACTGTCCAGAGATAAAACTGGATTGTGTGTGTACATGTGTGTACATGTGCATGTATATGTTATGAATGTTGATAGGATTCTTTATTCTCATTGGCTAATTTTCAGATAAAGTGAGTTTATATTAGTTGGGACTCAAAAAGTTATCTAATGTAGGGAATATGTTTTAATAAAACAGAATGAACAGCTAGCTGGATGTGTTGGCTAGTAAAAATTATTTTTGGTAAATAATATTAGAGGCAGAACATCATTAATCTGGCCTGCTTTCTATCTGTTCCTAAAAGAGAAAAAAAAATTGTAAACAGATGATACCCTGCCTTTCTTAATATTTTCAACACCCGGGTCATCATAAATAACATTGTAAGATGTATATACTACATTTTGCTTCCTTTAATTCTTTTGTCACAAACGCTGCAGCCAGTTACGTGTAAGGAAGGACTGACTATCTTCCTCTTGGAATGGTGCTGAAGTCTATTACCCAATGTCTACATGTATTTAACACATCTGCCACTATATATTACCATGAATATAAAAAGGGATTTTAGAGTTTTAAAACATCTGCCTTTATGTAAAATAAACATTTTCCAAAAAAAAGTAAAATTTATTTTATATACTCTAAATTCTATTCTTTTACATTTTTAAAACATAGGACAAAAATAGAAATTTAATTAAACAAAAATACAGAAAAGTACCTCTAAACCTCATGTTTAAATGACACTCATATATATAGTCTGCTTATACAGAGCCTATAATTTTTTAATGGAAATATTTTTAAAATTCAAGAAAATAAAAAACAACATAACATATTCTTATTCTTTCTGCAAGGGTGAGAATGAATAATTCTATGACCATAGTATATAATCTTACATTATTACCACTCCCACTCCCACTTCAATAGTTAATATCAATTAGTTCTAATATCTTCCAAGCACTCTTTTACGTGCTTGACATATAGATTTTCTATTAAGCACTCATAACTCTCCTACAAAGTAGACACTTTACTACATCTATTTTTAAATGAGGAAACTGAGGCATGGATATTAAGAAAATTGTGTAAGTAGTGCTGTTAGGATTTATGAATTGATAATTTCACTCAAGCAGTCTGTCTTAAGAGCCATTTTTTAAATCATCACATCAGTTACTCTCAATTAACAAAAGAAGAATTTAGTAATAAATGCATCTATACAATGAGAGCCAATGAACATAGCTGAATAAATTAGTAAAACTAGTTATAATATTAAGCCTTTGTTTATGCTACTTATTTTATAAATTACCTATGATTTAATAAAAAGCATAGCATCTTTATTGAGTATCAATTATTTTTAAATATTTTAACTTTTCATCTCATCTGAATAGAAATTTATGTCAGAAAGAAAAAAAAACATTTGCACAAAAATCTTTCAATATTATAATTTTCTATTTCACTACAACATAATAGTATTTAGTTTTTAGGTTTATTTATTCAACTGTGATTTTTACAGAACTAAGTGCAAAGTTCTATGGACATACCAAGGTGAATAAGACATCATTTATTTTTCTAACAATTTATAGAGGTAGTGCATGTAAGTGAAATTATTATAATCTAAAATGGAGTATGTACCATAAGAGAAATGCAGATCAAGTGAGATGGTAGTTTAATGACTTGTTCAAAACCAGTCTAGCCTTGTTTTGAATATACATCTTGTTACCTCTTAGTTTCAGATGTATAGTTGAATGACATATTTCTGGGATGATATGATCTTTATTTTATTGCCTGCTTTGTGAATTAACATTTTATTTTATTTAGACTTCATTACTGAAGAAAATTTTTACCAGATATGGAAGTTAGTATTAGTCAAAAAAGTAATTTGGCACATTAAAAAGAGCATCCCATTTGTCTTCTGGAGGCCATAGTTTCAAGAAGTCCATACATAGTACTGTAATTTTAATTCTAATTTTCTTGTATATAACAAATAATTTTTTAGACTGTTTTAAATATATTTTAGCTTTTATTTTCAGCAGCTTGATTGTGATAAGTTTAGCAATGTTTTTTTTATATTGAGTTATTTTGGCTTTGCTGATCTTTAATATGTAAATTTATGTCTTTTGCCAAATGTGGGAAGTTTTGACTATTATTTATTCAATAATAGTCGGGATTGTCATTCCCGAATCGGACTGCACAGCCATTCTCGGCGGTGCAGATAGACTCTCAGGAAGCTACGCCATCGTCTCTCGAGACGGACGGCTGCCGACGACGACGACGACGACGACGACGACGACGAATATTTCTGCCACATTTTCACTCATTTTTTTTCTGGAATTCCAAAAACACATATTTTTAAACCATTTTATATTGTCCCACAAGTCACTGAAGGGTTCTCTCAATCTTGTTTTTTCTCTAATATCTGTATAATAACATAACACATAATACATTATATATTACAAAAATATTTAAGTATATAACAATATAACTATAGAAGAGATACGCATCTCAACTTTTTATTTTTCACATTGGATAATTTCTATTGCTCCGTCTTCAAGTTCATTGATTTTTTTGATATTATGCTTATTCAGTGTTATTGTTTTTAATATATTTTTCAATTCCAGACTTTTCATTTGGATATTTTATAGGCTCTGTTTTTCTGCTAGTACTATTGCTTTGTCCATTAAAAGCATATATTCTTGTCTAGTTGAATATAGATATAATAGCTACTTTAAAGGACTTGACTGACAATTACAAGACCTAGGTAATCTTGAGGTTTACCTCACTTGGTTATCTTTACCTTTGAGAAAGGGCCCCTATTCTAGGTTTTGTGTACGTGTGCATACATGCAGGGGTGTGTGTGTGTGTGTGTGTGTGTGTGTGTGTGTGTGAAGAACTCATATTATATTTAAGAAATTGTGCACATTAAGTCGTGGGAAATCTGGATTCTGCTTTATTTCTCTGAAGGATATCATTGTGTTTGTTTATCCAGGCAATAACTTATTTAGAATCAAACAAAAACTCTTGTTTTACCTACAGCGAGAGGGAGTTGAAACCTTATGTTAATTCCATTTTTTCCTTAGTGGTGCGGTTTTGAGTCTTGCCTGTGCATGTGCTATCAAAGGCCAGTTATAAACTTGGGTATGGTTTAGAATCTCATCACTTTCTTGTGGCACTGGTTGCCCTGGCAGCAAAATATACTGGATGACTTTGTCTTGCATTTCATCAGGCCAGAAAAATCACAGGTAATTTTACCTGGGTTTTAACTGTTATGGCTGTGTTGCAACTTTAGATTGGCTCTTATGATAAAGCCATGTCAGTAAGAATCTCCAGCTATGCTAGTTAGTTCCTCAAAGTTTTAATTCTCTCCCAAATTCTACGTGTTTTCACTCATTCTCGAGAGCCCAAAAATTTCAAAACATGTCTATTCAACAAAGTATTTCAGAATTTGGTAATAATATCACAGTTTATCTTATTACCATTGAATGAATATACCATCAGAATCATTTCCCTGTCCTAGTCTGTTGTCATGCAATGTGAATTTTATGAGTATTTTTTTCTGTTGTTTGATGGGTTTACAATACTCTATTTAATTATTACAAATTGCATGATAATCTTTGAGTCATGGTTGAAGAAGGGTTTGGTATCTTTCAGAAATAACATATAAATCTCCCAGATACCTTTCCTGAGTCATGACCAGAATGACAAATTTTTGTAAAGTTGATGTTGTTTATCTCAATAAGCATGGTCTTATACATGTACACATAAAACCTTCTAAATTAGTCATAGCTGAGATTAATGTTTTCATGACCATCAACTTAGAAAAATGTAAGAATTACTAATATCAGATCATTTATACCATCAAATTAGCTAGTGTTTTGGCTAATAATATGATGATGGTCAGAGTCTTACCAACAGGAATTAAGAGATTTGGGGAATCTATTATTTTCAAAAAGTTCACTTGTAGAATTCAGAATAACAAACAATGTAACACCATATTCATTAATTATTTGCCTATTAGCAAATGAGAGGAAATTTACTGAGATGAATTTTCTATCCTATGAGATTTAATATCACATTTTACTTTTCATTTTTAAAGAAGTGAATATATTGCTTCTTATTTAAACAAATAATCCTCCATATTTTAACTTGTACAACTTTTCTAATAAGTTCTAAGTCTTCATGTAAGTAAAGTTTATCAAAAAAGGATAGCAGATTTGTCTAGCAGAGGTTTCAATACTATTAAATAAGCATAAATATTGTTTATTATCTTAGGATTTTTATTATAAAATCTTTGTTCCTCTGATTAGAATCTGAATAGCACTCACTATGACATTGGAAGATACAATATATCATTTTCCTTTTTTCCAGTGAAAACTTTAAATGCTTATGAGGTTATTGAAGAGTTGATTTAGAAATAATTCAGATGGCAGATTGCCAAGTCAATGAATATGAACTCAACAAAATCCATATAAGTTCAGTTCATTTTAAGCCCACATCTTTTAGAGTTCTTTCTTGCCAATTAAACATTCCTATAAACCTAACAGCAGGGGTCTGCAAGAACCATTCTGAGATGGAGACTTTGACCTGAAAAAGATTGCATGTGGGGATAAAGGAAGAGACAATGGTCAAAAAGGACATTAAAGTCAATAACTTCATTAACATGGTGAGTCATATCCTAAGACACAAAATGGAAAAGAAAAGCAGGCCAAGGAGGTAATACTATGTATTAACCCATAAATTTGCAGTGTCAATGAGATATATTTTCATAAATACATTCAACAGGAAGGTGGAAATAAGGTTTTAGACTTCAGAAGAGATGCTAGAATTGGCATAGTGGTTTGGCTGCTGCAATCATATAGATAAAAGCCAAAGCTCTGTGAGTGCATGCCATTGCAAAGAAAACAGGAAAAAAGAGGAAACTGAATCCAATGACTAAAGTATGTGAGGTGAGGGAGGTATTAAACTAACCCTATTGTGATAATCTTTTCATGATATGTATAGGTATTAAATCATTCAATTGTATACCATACATATACACACTGTTATATGTCAATTAATCTCATAAAACTGGGAAAAATAAATAGGGATAGTAAATGCTTTTAATTAAGGTCAAGCAAAAAAAATACAGAAAGAAAAAACAACAAATATGCTAGACTGTAACATGGAAAGACTTTAAGTAAATATCAAGTAATGAATGTTTGAATATTGGGGAGGAGACATCAAGAGAGAGAAGAGAAGAAGAAGAATATATATAGTATTTTTGCAGAATTGAAGAAAAATTGAGTCTCAAGAAAATGTTGCCAAACAATGAAAATGTTTTAGGAATAAGGCCTAATAATAGATTGCTGTTGATTTGGGCAACTTGAACATTTTAAATTTCCTATTTAAAATCAATTTACAAACACAGAATAAGACTATAGTACTTTGAAGAATTAGTGGAAAATGAGAACTTGGAATCACAAAAGCTAAACTTTTGATAATTTCTTTTTTAGTTAAAGATAAAAGTATGATACTTCAATAAGAAGTGAGGTCAAGATAATTTTTTTTTTTTTTGGACATAGAAAAATTGAACTTTTTATTGACCCTTTGTACTGGCAATAGATAAAAGCAGAAGAAATAAATGGGAAGAAAAATTGGGTAAATACCCAAAGGAGAAAAGAAGTCAAGAATGTAGAACAAAAATATAAGGTCATACGTGAAGAAGAGTCAGAATAAGCTGGCTTATGGAAGCAGAACGGTATTGAATCGTATTTTACTCCCACAGTACAAGTTTAATCCATTCCTCATTGATGGTAATAAGACATCAGGAAGTTGAGCTACCACAATTGCTAGTAACATAAGTGAAATCATGAAACCAGCAGGAGAGGTATGTTTTGCAATGTCCTATCCAGGGCTCCAGTAAGAGTTCAGTGAGGCAGGTCTGATTCACAAACGCTTGTTTTATTTTTGTTGTTATATACCACGCAGTGGGGAAAAAATGACAGACAGGTACTAAGCTCAAGGATCAAGTTTCTCTCACTATTTACTATTCAGTTTAGGCAGGTTAATAACTGCATTCCATTGCTGATCAAGCTACGTGCTCTAAAATCCAACAATTGCTGTTTGATGTTTCTATTATCTTAAAGTACAAACTATGTACAGGTTTGTGTAACAACAGTGTTAAGGCTTTATAAATACTTCACTTTAAAATATTCATATACACGCTTAAACATATTTGTAAACTTAACATTGTATAATTCCTGGTCCAATTTCCCAATCTGATCTATAATACTGATGGCATATTGAACTTACTAAAAAGAATCCTGAAAAAGTCAAGGTAGTCTTCTGTGTGGGAAAGCAAAAACAGAATTAGAGGATTTGGTAAAATAGAGAAAAAATATGCTTCAGACAAAGAAAAGATGTCAAATGAAGAAATATAAAATAATCAATCAATATTAAAAAGCAAATCCAGATTGCTAGATTGGAAACCTAACAATGTACCTGGGAAAAGTCAGGGGACAAGGAATAGTTGTTAACACATGTTGTGTTATATACCTACTGACAGGTTCATTGTAATACTGTAGTATGTACTAGAGCTCTGTGTACCTCTCCTCACTCCCTGCTCACTGTAGGGAGGAAATTGCTCATTCTAAATTTAATGGCAAGATTTATAGTTGAACTATGACTTGGCCTCACTGATGGGCTAGGGAAGGGCATGTGACTCACACTTGATAGAGTTCTTCCTCAGGATTCTCTGACTTTTTAATATATCTTCACATTTTTCTATTATTTTGAGTTATGCCTTTTGCTACTTATAATCTAAACCTTCCTGATTAATAGAAAAAACTAAAATAAATATAGTTTAGTTGCTCGGAATTTAGCATTAGTTCAGTTTACCTTGGTTTTATAAAAAGAAAAAAAAAAGTGTACCAAGCTCTAATTCTGTATTTGTAATAATTAGAGTATAGGAAGGGTTAATATTTGATATGCTGCAAGTAATCTTCTAAATTAAAAATAATGATAAACAAAATTATATAAATAATATTTTCCCAAGAAAACAGAATTTTTTTCAAGTAGTTTGCATTCAAAATACATAACAATTACAAGTGACGCTTGATGTCTTATTATATGTCTCACCGAACACTTCCATGGAAATCAGCTTGTATTTTTGTTAAGAGGTGTTTCATGATATAAAAACACTTTTTTTGTTGTTGTTATGCATAATGAATACATTATTGTTTTAAAATAATCAGACAGTATTTATTACGTTTAAATTTCTGCTGACACACATAGTCCAAAACATGTATTCCGGCAGAGGTAACTGCTATTTTAACCCAATACTTGTCTTTCCAGGTGATATCCTTCCATTTCCTTAGTTATCTGACAAAATACTTATACAAATATACAGAATTATGTGCATTTGTCATTAATCTGTATGTGTATTTAATATAGATGTAACCTTCTATGTATTATTAAGCCATTTTCGTTCAGGCTTATACTTGAAAGATTTTCCTATGGAAGCAGACAAAAATTAAATCATCTTTAAGAGGTATATATAATTTTCCATAATATCAATACATTATAGTTTAGTTAACCCAGTTTATTACTAATGGGAATCTAGGTGAATAATTGTTCTTATTTTTAGGCTTGCTGCCAACAACAAACAAATCAAATGGCTTCACCAGGGGACTGATTATTCTCCTTGTCTAACCTTTCTGCCACTATCAACATCACATGGGACCAATGTTCCATGAAGTACAAACATACACACACTCCACATACATTGACTAGATATCTGAAAAAAATAAAAGAACTGTAAAGTTAAGAAAGACAGTTAATTGGTCAAAAATAAACAAGTAACCACACAAACAAAAAACTGGTAAGTTTTGGAAAAATGATTAACATTTTAATTACAATTACTGCAAGCCAGCACCAAAAGTAGGGTGAGTTCAAGTAAAACTCCCTATATGCTAAGAGAGGCACTGGGTCACAGATTGTGCTCATGACCTACTTAAAAATTTGTGGTTTTCTTTATACTATATATATAAAGTATATATATTTATATTTAAAGGCAATGTGAGTTGATTTTAGATAGTTTTAGATGTGTATTACAATTGATATTACTGCCTTAAATGTGCTTACGTCTCTGATAGTAAATTAATTATGCATCTGATGAAACTGGTAGTTAATAATTTTTTTCTAAGGTCCTCCTGAAAGAGTAAGATATTCACCAACGTTATCAAAAGATAAAGTTACCTGGTGCTTGATGTTACCTCAGAAAAGAACTTGATAACCCTGTACATAAGCCAAACACTTCTCAATGGTGCTAAAAAACTTAGTCAATGTGCAACTTCCATGTTCTGGGAATGTTAGTTTTTAAACTATCAGTAAGTATTGGCCATTGTGTCTAGTTATTTTGATAGCAGTAGATAGTCACTGTGAGCAACAACAGAACTGAGTCATCTGAACAACAGAGTACTTTAAAAGTGGGAATGTGATGAGGATGGCAACAAACAGAAAAATGATATTCTGGAAGGTCAGAAACATCTGCTGTTGGCATTATTCAAGTACTATTTGCCAAGCAGGACATTTTGGAAACAATTAAGGAGCATTCTCTTGTCAGATTTATAATCTGTACCATTTGCTGAAGTAGGAAAGTTACTAAATTTAAAAGATAGAAGTTCAGAATTCAACCAATTATCTTCCTACTCTAGCAGAATACCATTGTCTAATGATATAGCATGGTTGGACAAGCACCTCTGGGGCAAAATATTTCTGAGAACTTTGGTATTGACCTCCATGGACCAATCTTATTTGTAATGTAAGCAAAGATAACAAATTTATAATTTGATAGTATAAAATATCTTCTAGACAAAGAAAATTTTGAATAAAAATAGCAATCATTTTATATTTTTTCAACCTGAAAATAGGTATTTAGCAAATTTATCCAAACTAGGCCATAAACAGAAGCTCAGACTACTGAGTTTTCTCTAAATCAAGAAGATATTCTGCACATATTAAATAAATTCAGTCATCTTGAAATCAATTATATTTATGAGATATAAAATCAATCTTTTATGCTCTCTTGTTTTAGATTTAATACACTCTGTATTACAGAACCTGTATTCTAATGCAGAACATTTTATGAACTGAACAGATGTTTCTGTTAATATAATACAGTTGAGTTATTTAAACTTGCATCATGGTTTCTACAGAAGTGATCTTAAATGCACCTCAGAAAAGACATAAATAGTTCAGTTTAATTACATTTAATGAAATGTCAGACAGCTACACATCATCCAGAGCATGTAAAGTAAAATTCTTACAATTTTTATGAATTTAAGTTTTGGGTATGCAAGTATTTTATGTTTATTATACAAACAAATAATAAACATAAAAGTTTAAGATTTATTAAATCAGAAATAAAATATCAGTTAATATACAAAACAAGTATATTTTAAGGACAAATGAAAGATTTGGTATTCTTTTTCACACCAAAGCTCTAACTGTCTCTTATAAGAATGTATTAAGGTGTTGGACTTCCGGCCAAGATGGAGGCTTAGACGGACACGCTAGGTCTCCCTCTACAACCAGATAGGAATACAACTACTTCAAAACAAAGGATAACTAGAAATTCCAGAAAATAAAGCTACACGGAAGCCCAACACATGAAGTTATAAACCAGCGGTGCCATTTGGGCAGGTAAGAGTTAAAGAAGGCAAAGCTGTCTGCGGAGCGGCGGCGGGGGCGGGGCGGCGAAAAAGCCCGGAGGCTTGGCGCGACTCCAATCAAGCCCCTGCCGGTGCGCGACTCCGGGCGCTGGGGAGAGCAGTCGCAGCATCGCCTTGAACAGTGAGGCCCAGGGGCGCGGGAGGACGGATCCCGGTCTCCTAGCGGAATAACTGTGTGTATCCATTTTGGACCCCCGCCCCCAAAGAAAGAAAGCACCACAGGGCTACGAAATAGGTCGCAGACAGGCGCCGGGCGCTGACTTGTGACGCCAAAGGGCGCCGGTCGCTGGGTCATTACGAGTACACAGGCACCGCCCCCGACAGCCAGCCCAGGAAAACAAAACGCATCTGTCAAAATGAGGCAAACAACTATAGAGATCCCGGTGGTGCAGCTCACCAGACAGCAGATAGAGAACCTGACAGATGAACAGATAAGAAACCTGTCAGAGGCTCAGTTCTGGGCCATTGTTATCAGGTGGCTTACAGAATTCACAAAAGAGCAGGAAAAAGATATGAAAGAAGCGAAAAACTTTCATAACGAAAGGAACAAAACCACGTACGAGACAGATGGTGAGGAATCCAGAGTTCATTTCAACAAACTGGAATATGGAGAAGGAAGAAGCAGTCAACCAATGCAGCGAGAGGAAATAGGAAGCAACAATGAGACGATCAGAAACCTCTGGGACAGCTATAAAAGGCCCAACATAAGAATCATTGGTTTGCCAGAGAATGAGGAAGATGAACTAGAACTTGAAAAATTGAGTGAAAACATAATAAAGGAGAACTTCCCAGACTTGGGGAAGGGAATAGACCTGCAGGTCCAGGAAGCAAGGAGAGTTCCCAAGAGACTGGACCCAGGGAGAACCACCCCAAGACACATTATAATCAAAATGTCAAAAATTAAAGATAAAGAGAGAATCTTAAAAGCAGCAAGAGAGAAGAAAAGAATTATGTACAAAGGGGTCCCAATTAGACTATCAGCTGACTTCTCAAGGGAAACCCTACAAGCAAGAAGGAACTGGCAAGAAATATTCAAAGTAATGAAAATCCAAAACCTACAACCACGAATACTCTATCCAGCGAAATTGTCATTCAGAATAGAAGGACAGAGAAAGTGTTTCCAGGACAAAATAAAACTGAAAGAGTTCATTAGATCCAAACCACTGTTATATGAGAAGTTAAAGGGACTGGTTTAAATAACAGAAGATAGGGAGATGAAACAAAGGCAAACGAAACAGGCAACGAGAGTGGAAAAGGAACTGTGGGTAAGGGAAGCATAGTGGGGGGAGGTCAACAGGGAGGGGGAGTGGGGAGAGGGAGGGAGATGATATAGGAATTGGGGATCATGGTAGGAGGGAATGGAATAGACAGAGGTTGGGAGGAACTGTATGCACAACTAATGGACATAATCTAAAAGGGGGGGACAACTGGAGGGAGGGGGCCACCGGGTGGAGGGGAGCAGAGGGAAGGGAAATTGGCACAAATGTAATATTTTAATCAATAAAACACATTAAATCTGAAAAAAAAAAAAAAAAAAAGAATGTATTAAGACTAAAAAGGCAGGATTGTAGTAAAATAGGCTAAAATTCAAAGCAAGCATCCAATATGAAAATCAACTTCATCAACTAAAGTGAATTGTCAATGAAGTTACAAAGTACTAAAAAATAGTGCACCTTAAAGCACATTTTGCTATTCTCTGCACCCAATGAAAGATTTTCTGAAATCTAGAACATGAAACTTTTCTCAATATCTCTGCAACTGTTAAGAAAAAGTTGAAATCTTGCCTAGCAAGCTAGAGGTTTCTTTGTTTTTTTGTTTTTTGTTTTTTGGTTGTTTTTTTTTTTGCTTTTGTTTTTTTGTTTTTCATGTTGCCTCTTAGATTTAAAGCTGCAGAAGGTGTACTTAAATTTTTTTCTGCATTGAAGATTTAATTCATGATGTTGGACCCTGTTTTTCTTTCATCTCTATAAGGTGAACCAGAAGAAATTTAACTACAAGTGTGGATTTAATTTGCAGAATCTTAAAACTATCTATTCATATATTTATATGATAGGCACTGCACTAGGCCTTTTAAGGATAATCTCTTATAATGCATTATATAGTGTATATGTATGTGTATATATGTATATGCAATATGTATACATAAATTATATAATTTAATACAGTGCCTGAAAAAAAGAATACTATATAAGTATAGCAAACTTATTAGTTCTGGCTATTATTTTATTACTATATACAACTCAAGTCTATATTAATTTTTCTCTATCTTGTGTTTCTTTTAAGGTGCTTTGTTGCAATATCTCTTTCCATACTTTGGATTATTTTGCTTAATTACAGATATTTCTAGTAATCATCACAATTTTAGGATATTTCTTTTTCAAAATTTTAATTGTATTTTTTACATTACCTTTTGGTTCCCTTATAGCTCCCTCCTCCCCAACAATCATCACACTTGTTCATGTCTATGAGATTTTTTTACCCTTTTTGCTGAATCCCTCTACTGCCTAGCCCCAGCTCCCACTAGCTGTCATCCTGCTATCTATGAGTCTGTCCCCATTTTCCTTGTTAGTTTGGTTTGTTCATATGGTGTTTGTCTTTCTCTGACTTGCTTATTTCACTTAGCATAATGTTCTCCAGGTCTATCAATACTATTGTAAAGGGCAAAATTTTCATTTTTTATGGCCATTGTGTAAATGCCCCATAACTGTTTTATCCACTCATCTACTGATGGACACTTGGGCTGTTTTCATATCTTGACAATTGTAAATAATGCTGCAGTGAACATAGGGGTGATTATGTTCTTTTGAAATAGGGTTTTGGTTTTATTCAGATATATTTCCAGAAGTGGGGTCACTGGGTCAAAAGGCAGATCCATTCTTAATTTTTTGAGGTATCTCATACTGCTTTCCGCAGTGATTGCACCAGTCTGCATTCCCACCAACGGTGCATAAGGGTTGCCCTTTCTCCACATCCTCGCCAGCATTTGCTGTTTGTTGATGATGGCCATTCTGACCGGTGTGAGGGGATATCTCATTGTGGTTTTTATTTGCATTTGTCTGATGATTAGTGATGTTGAGCATCTTTTCATATGTCTATTGGCTGTGTGTATGTCCTCTTTGGAGAAGTGTCTATTCACGTCCTTTGTCCATTTTTTAATTGCTGTTGAGTTTTATAAGTACTTTGTAAATTTTGGATATTAACCCCTTATCAGATGTATTGGTGAACACGTTCTCCCATTCTGTGAGTTGTCTTTTTATTTTGTTGATGATTTTCTTTGTCATGCAAAAACTTTTTAGTTTGATGTAGTCTTATTTGTTTATTTTTTCTTTTGTTTCCCTTGCCTGGGGAGATAAATCTGATAAAAAATTGCTATGAGCAATTTGTTGCTGTCTATGTTTCCTTCTTGGATTTCTATGGTTCCATGTCTAACATTTAACTGTTTGATTCATGAATTTATTCTAGTGTGTGGTATAAGAAGGTGGTCTAGCTCTTGTAAAAGTTGTATTTATAATAAGAAATTGAAATAATTTAAAAAATTTAATGCTAGTTCTCTCTAAACCTTCTGGGTTGATGAAATTGAAAGCATTTGGAAATGAGATGAATTGTTTAAAGTGTGTAACACTTAAAAATATAAAACCTTATCTGAAATGGAATAGAAATTTTCATGATATTAAGCAAGCCCAAAATATCCCAAGAATTAAAAAACTTAAGCTTCAAATTCAACTCAAAACCTTTTATATCTAGCATTTATATTTATTAAAATGTTAGGTAAATATCCTCAGCTTAATGATCAAATATCCTTTATTGGTGGGAAAATAAAAGAAGTAATTTAAAGAACAGTACTGTTTAAGAAAAATTTAAAAACAGTCATACTATTTAACTATGTAAATGAAGTAAAACTTATATTTGCCATTGGGTGTTTGTCACAATTGACTCACTCTATGTCTTCTATTTCAATCAAGACATGGAATCAATGAGCTCTGGCTGGTTCTAAACTTCCCAGGCTGCTGGCTTTCTTGGAACAAATAATTAAAATACTCGAAGACTTGAACTAGACTGTCTTAATAATGAAGTAACACATAGGAGAAATCACCATTAAGACAGAGTAATCCTGGATTTGCCATTTACAAGATTCTTCCATTAGGTCTAATGAATTTATGATTGACTTGCTTGATATAGAATATAACCCTACCTATTGTCAGCTGAATCACTTTTACGTAAAAATTAAGAATATGCAGGACCAAAAGAGGAACGAAAGTCACAGGAAAACAATATTGCAGATCATCTAGAATCTGAAGTCAATAAACATGCTAGAAAAAGGCATGGATGTATTCCTCTGCAGATCCATTTGGAAGAGCAATACTGAACTCCTTAGATTCTGTTTTAAACATGGGTAACAAAGTACAAAAGAAAATGACAATCTGATATTGCAACATTGTACCAAATTAGCACCTTAGTGATTTTTGTATTGGGTCCCGTAACAGAAGAGTTCTTCGTGATGCAGCAAAATGCTTCAGTACTGCCGTCTTATAGGAAATGAAACATGGGCATCTCATTTTGAGGTATCCGTGCCCAGTTACAGGCTTGAGTAAAAAGACTGGGTGTGTGGTTGGAAAGGATGAAAGTAATTCAAGTTAGAGGAGTTTAAATAACATAATTTTAATAACATATAAAGAAATTTGTTGAAAGATACTTTAATGACAAAAGAAAAAAAATAAATCTTAGGATTATAAAAAGGAAATTTAAAGAGAAGAATTCTTGATGCCTCATTACTATTTTTCATGTATTAAGGAAGTATGACAAATACAGAATATTTCACACATTTCCCATTCATATCTTGGAAGATCCGCTGTCATTTGCATTTCATAATAGGAAAAGAAATGATATTTTAAATAAAGGAAATAATGTGTCATTTTGTTTCAAGCATGCTGTGGAAATCAGTACAAATGAACTGATTTTAAGCCTAATAACTCCTTAGAGGAATTCTCAGATGCAATTCAAACTAGGAAGAATGGGGAGATCCCATTAGAAAAAACCAGACTCTTATTACTGTCAAAATCGCATCAGTTGATTGTTGTTTTCAACAAGGTTATTCCATCAAACTTTGGTCAGTTTTCAAGGCTGCTTATTTGGCGATTAAGATAAATATGATTGTTAGATAGTCTAGACAAGGGTAGCCAATTTTTAGGCCAACTCAGATTGATGGTAGTGCATCGAGCTTTTAGTACAAGGAGATTTTGAGGCCATTTCCAGGTTTAGGTGGATAGAGGGTCATGATTAATTGGTATTTTCCATGAGTTGAAAATAGAGAATATGGAAAAGATTGTATCAGTATTGGCTATGCTTTTTTTTTCTATATGGACAATGGCTGATAGCTTCTCATGATATTTTTAAAAATTTACTCATAATTTATTAATTCAATAAACTTTTTGCAATAACCTACTATATGATGAGGAGTGAAGTAAGCACTAGGAATTTACCCTAACTTCTGTTATTTCACAGTCTACTGTTCACTAACACTTCCAAAATACAAAATTATTTAGTATTAATAACATCTCACAGAAAGATGTTCCTCATCCACTGAATCTTTCAGAAAATGTTTTGATATTCTCCTGTTTTAATGATAGCTGTCCTCTTTCTTCCCCATTTCCATTTTCATGATCATTTTAGCATCTTTATAACATTGTGTGTATAAATGATTATGAGGTGGGGAGCTGGGTGGTGTCTTTCTGTCTCTTCTGGTGCTGGGTTAAAAAAAAAAAAAAAAAAGACTGTGAGAACAAGTTACTGAAAGTTCACTCTACATAAGAGTGCTGAAAAGAATTTTTCCCTGAGTAATTTGCACTTCTATGGTTTTTGTGAGATGTGGAGGGGTTTAGAACACTGTCTTGGTCCAGCTTTGATGCCAGTGCTTGTTCAATTTGGGGAATAAACAAAATATTGTTTTTCATTCATACATACATGCAACAGATATTAAATAAATATAACCTAAACATCATTCATTGTGCAGGCACCAAAATAAAATGATGGGCAAAGTAGGCATTTTCCTACTCTCATGGAGTTTTATAATACCAAAAGTGACCAGAGCTTAATCAAACAATTCACATAGGTATAATTATCAACTATAATAAGTTCTATGAAGACAAAGCACATAATATTTTGGAAGGTAAAAGGTATTTCCCTGACCTTTTATCAGAGGCAGTATGGCTTATACGTTTGTTTGCAGAGGTGGTACTTGAACTCAGGACTGTATAACGAGTAAGAATAAATTAGACAATGATAGGGGGAAGAAGAAAAAGTGGCTCAGGGTAAAGAAAGACAATGTGCAAAATAGAACTGAGATCAAGAGATATGCATTAGAGTGACTGACCAAAGGCTAGAAAATCTGGGGCTCAGAAGTCAAAGAATGATGGAGGTAAGACTAGGAAGTGAACAAATATATGTCTCAAAATTCCCTAAAATTCAACAATTAACTAACTTTAGTGTTGAGTATCATCTTCATTAAACACCAATTTTATACCAGGATTTCTGTTCAGTTTTGATATCTTAATCTCTTGGGTTCATCACATTAATGAGAATAGAGAGCAAATATAAAACAATTCCTACTGGTCTTTATGTTCCTAAAACATGGATGGGATTACAAATCCTCAGGGTTCATGATGGTTTTATTATACTGTCTAAGAAGAACTGATTAGCTTATAGAGTATGATGATTTGTGTGTCTAATGTAGTTACATTATTCAGAACCAAAAGAAAAAAAAATCACTCTTGGGATTCATGTAATAGTTCTAATTAATCCCACCATGCTTTGATAGATAATTCATGGGACAGTAATAGAACCAACAAACTCCCAATCACACACACACAAAGAAGTCACTTAGTATTTCTATTACTTAGGAAATTTATTTTCTTAAAGGTAAAGAGATGTTTACAAAGGACAACTTTTAAATCAACATAACAGATTTAAACAAAATAGTATTTACAGAAAAAAAAATCCAAATGACCAGTTGGGAATTGTATTATTGTATTCCTTAGACATGATATAGATCCATTCTGAGATACTTAAATACAAATATAATTGAAAGGCAGATTTTTATTTTATTGACCTTTGAAGATATGAAGGAGAATTATGGTTTTAAAGCTTTTTCCTAGATTTCTATTTTAAAAAATGGATCAATAAATGCAGAGTTTTTGCTGCCTTAGAAATATCTATCTATATCTATGTATCTATCTACCTATCTATCTATCTGGATCTATTATTAATTACCTAGATTTTCCCAAAAGTTATTAAAAGAATTGAGATCACTAGCATTCTTCTGGTTTCTGCAGGTATTCTAAAATCAGACAGCTAATCTCACCCACCTCTTGTACACCAGATCAAGAAAAAAATAAAAGACCGCTTAAATAAACTCTGCTGCTTCTATTCCCTTTTTAAAAAGTGACTGTTTATGTAAATTTAGATGATAAATGTCAAGGGACTCTGAAGTTATTTTTGCAGGAGGAGATGAGATCTGTCAAAGCATTATGACACATGAGTATTGGGATATGAGTGGATAAGATAGAGGTATCATTAAAGCTTAGCTAATATCAAAGTGGGTTGAAAATTTCTTGAATCACCTTAGCTCACTTCTTATGCTGGATTTCCAATATGTGGGAGATAATGTATAGTTTAAGTATAATTCTCATTCATGGAAAAATTTGCTTATAATCTTATACTGTCATATTTAGTCTGTAGTTTTAACTTTAGATTAAAACAATGAATTATGAGATGAGAGAAATTATATATCAAGAAAAATATTTTTTTCTTGGAATATGTTCCATTATTGGTAATATAGAATTTTTAAAAAGTAATTTTTCACAGCTATATAATTGCCTATATGTTTAAATCACATTTGGTATATTATATTGATTGAACATGCTTTGGAAAAAGCTAATAGTATCTGTCTTATCAGTCAATTATTTTATTTTTCACATTAAATAGATGCACACTGAGTACATGTTTGAAAAAATTCAAAAAAATAAAAAGTAATAGTTCCTCAGTCAACTCTGACCAATACTATGAACCTACAAGTCGCTATTACTATTAATAATTTGGTGCATACTTGCACACATATGCATATGCATCTCTTTATCTATTTATGTCCTATGTATCCATACATCTAAGTACAGATATATACAGGCATTTCTAAGTATTTCTACTTTAATGGGGTTATACTACATATATGCTTTTCAGCTTTTTTTTTACTAAATTATAAGAAATATGGGACTTCATCCATATCATTATCTTTAGATATGCCTCATTTTTAATAGCCACATAATATTTCATAAAACAAAATTTCTATTTACAACATACACAAAAATGAACTCAAAACAGATTAAAGACCTAAATGTAAAACCTCCAATTATAAAATTCCTATAAGAAATTGTGGACCGTGGGCAGGAGCTAGTCTTGATGGTGATTTTTTTAGATTTGATCCCCAAAGCAAAGACAATGAAAGCACAAAGAAACAAGTGGAACTGCACCAAAATGAGGAGCTTCTGCACACCAAAGAAAACCATCACAAAATGAAAAGACAACCTACTGAATGAGACAAAATATTAGAAAATTCAAATATCTGATAAATGGTTAATATTCAAAATATATTTAAAAATTCATACAAGCCAATCAAAAAGTGGGCAGAGGATCTGAACAGACATTTTTTTCAAAGAAGACATGTATATGTACAACAGGTACAGAAAAAGGCACTTGATATCGCTAATCATCAGGGAAATGCAAATCAAAACTACAAGGTGATATCATCTCACACATAGTAGAATGGCTATTATCAGAAAGATAAGAAATAAGTATTGGACAGCATGCAAGGAAAAGGGAATCCTATGCATTGCTGGTGGGAATATATGTTGATGCAACTACTATGGAAACAGTACAGAGATATCTCAAAAACTTAAAATAAAAATAAAGTATCTAATAATTAATACCTTTAAAAAATAACAGCAGACATCAATAATATTAAAAGCAGAAAATTAATAGAGAAATTAAAAAAAAAACTAAAAGCTAATTCTTTGAAAAGTTCAATAAAATAATTAAACTGCTAGCCAGGCTATGAGAAAAAGTGAAGGCATGAATTATTAATATCAGAAAGAGGAAAATCATTATAGGTCTAATAGGTATTAAGATGATGATAAAGGAAAATAAGTAATTATATGCCCACATCTTCGATAAAATCAATGCAATAGATGAATTCTTTGAAAGATACAATCTGTCAAACCTCTTGCAGGAAAAATAGACAACTGGATAGGCCTAACTCTTTTAGAAAAAATTAATTAATATTGAATAATTTTCCAAAATAGGAAATACCAGACCCAGATGTATTCACTAATGAATTCCACCAAACATTTAAGGAAGAAATTATATGACTTTTTTAGAATCTATTTTAGACTATGGGGGGCATTTCTTAATTCATTTTGATTCCAGCATTAACCTAAAATTAAATGAGATAAGGACACTATAAGAAAGAAAAACTACAGACCTATGTTTTTCATAAATACAGATTTAAAAATTCTCACTAAAATTAGAACATCAAATTTAAAAATGTATAAATAGAATTGTAGATCACAATTGAATACAATTTATCCCATGTATACAATGCTGTTCAGCACTTGAATATTAATTTATGTAACCCACCATATTAATAGGTTAATGAAGAAAAAACATGATTATATCAATAGATGCAGAATAAAAACATTTGCAAAATCTAAACATGAAAGCATTGCAAAACTATCAGAAAACAAATGATAAATGAGGACATTCTAAAATTTATAAACAACATTTACAAAATACCTACAGTAAATGTCATCGTTAATGGTGAGAAACTAGAAGCACTCCCACTAGGATCATGATCAAGGACATATCTGTCTTGCCACTGCTTTTAAACATAGTAGTAGTATTGGCTAATGCAGTGAAGCCAGAAACAGAAATAAAAGTTATACATGTTGGGAAGGGAGATATAAAATTATTTTCATTTGCAAATGGCATGATCATTTAGGGAGAAAATCTGAAATATTCAACAAAAATCTCCTCAAATAAATGATTATAATAATGTTGGAGGATATAACATTATTATTACAAGTCAATAGTTTTAATATATTCTAGCAATAAACAAATGGAACTTGAAAACACATTGCCATTTATATTAGCACCCCAAATCATAAAATATAATACTTCTCCCTTATCCATAAGGGATACTTTCCAAGAGCCCCCCCTCTAGTAGATGCCTGGAACCATACATAGTACCAAACCCTGCATATACCCACATATCTGTGATAAAGCTTAATGTATAAATTAGGTACAGTAAGATATTAAAAATTAATAAATTAGAACAATTATAATAGTTTATTGTAATAAAAGTTGTGTGAATGTGGACTCTTTCTTGCTCTGAAAATATCTAACTGTACTTTATCCTACTTTGTATGATGATGTGAGATTACAAAATACCATCTTAAGTCAAGAATTTTTACCTCTTCACTTAAAGAAAACACTTTCTAATTTCTTTTTGGCATATTCAAATTACCAATATCACTGTGGGGTCATTATTAATTAAAATATGGATTACTTGAACACAAGCACTGTAATACCATTGCAGTTTATCTAATAATCAAAGCAGCTACTAAGTGACTAATGGGGTAGGTAGCATATACAGCTTGGATACACTGGCCAAAAAGATCATTCAGCTCTCAGGTGGGATGGTGTGGTACACTGAGGGATTTTATACTATTCAGAACAGCACTCAATTTAAAATTTATAAATTATTTCTGAAATTATCCATGTATTATTTCCAAACTTCAGTTGACTATGGGTAAATGAAATTGTGGAAAATGAAACTATGGATAAGGTAGGGGGGGTACTATCTTTAGTTATAATTCTAACAATATATGTACAAGATTTATGTGAGGAAAACTACAAAACTCTCATGAAAGGTAACAGAAAAAAAGAAAAACTAAATAAATGGAGGGATTTTCCATGTTCATGATAGGAAGATTCGATATTTTCAGGATGTCAGTTCTTCATAATTTGATATATAGGTTCAATGCAATCCTAGTCAAAATTCCAGTGAGTTATTGGCAAATTAAATTATACACACACACATATGGACAGGTAAAAACAACATAATATTGAAGGTAAAGAACAAAATTGGAGGATTGATATTAATTGACTTTAAGACAATATACACTTATAGTAATCAAGACAGTGTGGCGCTGGAAAAGAATAGGCAGATAAGTCAACATGGCAGAATAGAAACCCAGAAATAGACCCATATAAATATAATCACTGATCTTTGACAAAGGACGAAGTTAATAAAATAGAGCAAAGATAGTTTTTTCAACAAAAATAAGGTGCTGAAACAAGTCAACATCTACATTAAAAAACAAACCTACATACATATTTATACCCTTCAAAAAATTAACTGAAAATATTGTATATATAAAAGTAATATGTAAAATTATAAAACTTCTAGAAGATAACATAAGGCAAAACTTGGATAACCTTCAGTATAACTATGACTTTTTAGATGAAATACCAAAGGAACCATCCATGAAAGACCTAATTGGAGAATTGGTCTGTGAAAGGCAACATCAAGAGATTAAGAACAAAAGCCACAGACAAGGAAATATTATTCACAAAAAAATACATTAGATGAAGAACTGTTATTTAAAATATACACCCCTGGCTGCTGTGGCTCAGTGGCTTGAGCATCAGCCTGCAAGCCAAGTGTCACTGATTCGATTCCCAGTCAGGGCACATGACTAGGTTGCACGTCAGGTCCCCAGTTGGGGGCTCAAGTGAGAGGAAACCACACAGTGATGCTTCTCTCCCTCTCTTTCTTCTTTCCCCTCTCTATAAAAATAAACAAACAAATAAATTATTTTTAAAATTTAATAAAATAAAATAAAAATAAAATATACAAAGTACTCTTAAAACCCAACAATAAAAAATTGGGAAGAAGACCTGAACACAGCTCACCAAAGAAGATATATAGATAGCATATGAAAAGATGTTCAACATCTTATGTCACTAGGAAATTGTAAATTAAAACTAACAATGAGATACCACGACACAGCTGTCAGAATAGACAAAATGGGACATAGACAACACCAAATGCTGGTGAGGATTTGGAGCGACAGGAACTCCACTGCTAATGCAAGTGCAAAATTGAACAGACACTTTGAAAGACATTGTGGCAGTCTCTTATGAATCTAAACATAATTTAATATAGAATCTAACAATCATGCTACTAGTTACTTAGCCAGATGCAATACATGTGTGTATACATAAAGCCTGCACATGGATATCAATGGCAGATTTATTCATAATTTCTAAAAACTGATTTTTTATTCAAAATTACTTAAGAAACATTGAGGTCAGGATATTGAAGTAAAATGGACCAGCAGGATGCTGCTGAAGACAGGCCAGGAGACTCAGCATCACCTTGAGAGGGTGGGGGTGGGGAAATTGATCTGATAAGGAGAATGGGGGAGTCCAGGTAAACCAACTTAGCAGGATACTTGCTAAAAGTGGACAGTGCAGAGACAAATACTATATCTTTTAGTTTTTGAATAGGTAAACAAGCTGTGGTTTATTCATAAAATTGAATTCAGCAATAAAAGAAATGAGTTATCATACTATTAAAGACATGGAGAAATCCTAACTACATAGATGCTAAGTGAAAAAAGCCAATTAAGAAAGGATATACACTATATGATTTCAATTATGTGACATTGCAGAAAACAAAACTGTGTAGAAGTAAAAAGATCTGTGTTTCCCTGGAGTTGGGGAAAGGGAGGGATAAATAGGCAGGGCATGAGGATTTTGATACATGTCATTATACAATTCTTAAAACCCATAGAATGTACAACACCAAGAGTGAACTATATTGAGAGTGAACCTTGAGTGATGATGATATGTCTATATTTGTTGATTGATATTAACAAATATATTACCATGATGGGGGGATGTCCATTGTAGGAGTGTTTATGCATATGTGGGAACAGGGAGTATATGAGACTCTATACTTTCTGCTCATTATTATTTTGAACCTAAAACAACTCTAACAAATAAAGTTTATTAGTTTAAACAGAGAATCTGATGAAAGACACATTTAAAAATCAGGAATATTTAAATAACTATGCAAATAGAGCAAAACTATTTGTTCCATAAGGGACAAGTGAAGCCAGTTGGAGAGAACAGAATGTGCCTATCCATAGATAAGTTATTCTACATTGCTATCAGTTATCTATAATTTAAAGACTTCTTATTAGCCTCCATTGAATCAGAAACAGATTATGCTAAATGATACCCTCTAGATTTGAAAAATTGTACTGAAATGCAAATATTATCCCACTCTGGGTCCTTCTTTCCTTCTATAGCTTGTATAGAGTTAATTTCAGGAGGGAAAACTAGTACTTAATGCTGACTCATCTCTTTGTAAGTATAAGAACTAGAGGATAAACCAATGTTCTTCAGTGACTTCTGAAAATTTATCATTATTTCTCTCCTGTTCTTAGTACCCTTTCTTGTTTTCCAGCCTATTATGAAATATTTTTCTTTGAATATGCAAAAATAATAGCAACATTTTTTGTCTTCTAAGGGATAGAAATTCATGTTCTGTAAGCCGTCTTTAAAATAATTAACCAAGTATTGATTTTTAAAAAGAATTTCCTCTTAAAAAAGTGAAGCACCAATATAAATAAACTTTTGGACATAATCTGATAATTTTGGATTTTGGTATATATTTACTGAGTATATCTTATATAAATAGGAATAGTTGTATATTCTGAATGATATAAATTTTCAAATCTATTATTAACCTGATATATTACATATTTAATTTTGTCATGTGGTGATCCAGCATTTGCTTGATTTAATGTCTTTTATAATTATAGTTCCAAAATATATATAATAGTCATAAATGCTCATGGTCTTCAATAGCTTTCACATTTAGTTTTAGTTTCATAATGTAAATGTATTCTCCTTATCAAGTATGCAAATAAAATCAGAATTTGCATTTATGGAAATAACTCTTATTCATATAGAAAGAGTGAAAAGCAAATGAGACTTTTTAAAGTGAAAACAACTATCACACAAAAGATGTGGCATATTGATTATCATAACTGTAATTTTTTTTTTTTGGAGCAAAATAATCATTCTAGAATATTCCTTCATTAGTTAAGTCCTAGTAAATCACTATCTTATTTTCTTCCTGTAACTTTCTTTTCACTATTTCCCAAACTCACTATTCTAAAATATGAGAATGATACAGGATCACATCATTGAGTTTGTTTTTCTGATCCTAATCTCTATAGCTAGGTGAAAAAACAAAACTTAAAGAAGAAAAATATAGAATATAAGCACTGTTTAGAAAGCCTAATCCAAAGATAATGCTGACTTGATTTTTCTTATTTAAATGTAAATTCTTTATCTTGCTGAAACATTCACTTTCCATTTCAGAGGCAATTACTGACTGTGCATAGCTATTTCCCACACCTCAATTGTCAATAATGTACTATGTCAACCATATGAAAAAATTATACTTTAATTGTAACTTTGGATGCTTTAACAACATTCTCTTCCACATCACAAGCTTTGCTATACTCCAATTCCAATTGGTTTTGTGACTCATGGTTAAGTCTACACAAGGTACCTGACCATAGATAAGGTTTCCAATGCAAGGATTTCAGGTATGAATAGTCTCCATCTCTTTCAAGTTTTCCCCTCCACCTGTCCTGAACCTGAGCTATTTTACCAGCTATCTTAAGCTTTATCACTGCCTTTGTTAGTGTTCACAGGAAATGCTATGCTATAAGAAGTATGTATAGCCTTCATTTAATATAGAGTTCATTATATGACTGTTCTTCATGAAGAGAGAAGACATATTTAGGAGGACTGCAAATTTTTTAAGACAGGTGCCTGAAATACAGCCTTTATATATTATCCACTCATATAGTCTTCTCAAACACCAAATGATTCCTAACTTCATTATATATTTAAAGGACAAAATAAGCCAAGGAATTTAGAGTCCTCACTTGTAAGTTGAATTGGCAGAGAGAACGGAAATAGAGGGGAAGAAAATAAAATAGCTTTTCTTCAAACTTAAAATTGGATTTATAATTTTAATTATAAATTATGAAGGCTATTTATTATTATTACAAAAAATAAATATCTAGAAAAAGTGTAGTCTTCTAGAACAACAATGTGAAATAAAGTTGAAGATGATAATGATGAGTGTGATGATATAACTAATACCAGACTGATACATCATTTTATATGCTACATATGTACAAATGCTGGTGAGGATGTGGAGAAAGGGGAACACTTTTGCACTGTTGGTGGAAATGCAGATTGGTGTAGCCACTGTGGAAAGCAGTATGGAATTATCTCAAAAGATTAAAAATGGAACTGTCTTATGGCCTAACGATTCCACATCTGGGAATATATCCAAATAAACCTGAAACACTGATTCAAAAGAATATATGCATTCCTATGTTCATTGCAGCATTATTTACATTAGCCAGGATTTGGAAGCAGGCCAAGTGTCCATCAGTAGATAAGTGGAATACTACTCAGGCATAAAAAGAAGGAAATCTTACTCTTTGAGACAGCATGAGAGGATCTGGAGAGCATTATGCCAAGTGAAATAAGCCAGTCAGAGAAAGACAAGTACAATGTGATTTCATTAATATGTAAAATCTAGTAAACACAATGAACTAATAGAAACAGACTCAGAGAGAGAGAATAGGCTGACAGTTGTACGAAGGGAGGTGGGTTGTGGGGCTGGATGCAAAGGTGAAGGAATTAAGAAAAAAAAAATCCATAGTCACAGACAAAAATTTGTTTAATTAACATATCTTATCCTTACTTTCAGATATGTGGTCTGTTTTGCAACAATTTCTATTGTGACCTAGACTTAATGGATGCCAAATTAGTTCTAAAACTACTGTTATGCCATCTTGAATAGCAAAGTCTATAGATACCTTATCTGGCCTGGTACATGTTTATTATTTAAAGTAGGAATATCCAAAAGTAAAAACAAAACCAAGTCAAATTTTTGGCAGTATTGACTTCTTCAGACAGATGGCTCATAACATAAAAGTTTTGTTATTTTACTTTAAATCAACCAGTCCTTCCAATAATACCCTGAGTGTATCACCTTATTATTATTATTTTTTTAGAAACACATGGAAGAATAAAGGGATGTCTTTATTCTGAAACCAATTAATGCAATGAGAGCTCTCAGAATGTTTGATTTATACTACCCCAGGATTTTCAGATGACACTCTGCAAGTTTCAAATTATTTGTTAGTCTCTGTGTAACTTAGTCAACTGTTACTCAGTCATTGGTATTCAGACTACTTTTGAAGCACAATGGAGTCTTACAAAAGAACAGGTGGTTCCTGCTCTTGAAGACATACTGATTGAGAAAACAGGACAACACATATTTATTTTTGTCTATTAGACATAAAGGGAGGATAAACAGTTAATAAATAATTCCTCTTCAGAAAGGTGTAATCCTAAATTTAAAAGGCCAGAGGAGAAAGAGAGGGAAGAAGAGAATAAATTAATGATTGGAGCTTGATAGAAATACTTGAGAAATAAGTTTTCAACAGTGACTTAAAAGCACATAAGTGAAAAGAAAGAGAAAGAAGAAAAAAGAGAAAGCAAAAAGAAGTGAACAAAAATATGCATGGATAAAAGACATAGTATTGACATTGGTGATTCAAACCAAGCACCACACTGAAAACAATGAAAAATGCTGTGTAAGAGTATATGTGTGTTGGCTTGTGAAATAACCTCAATCCTTCCATTCTCTCTGTATCTACAACCCTGTACATACCTTTGCAGCTTCTCTCATTGAGACATAGAGTCTATTTCCCTGGCTCTTCAATCTGGGATACTTTTAAGTCTTGCTCTGGCAACATAATGCCACAGAGTGACGGGGTGCCAGTTTCATACCCAATGAACCTCTTTACTCTTAGCCCACTGCCATTGACATTTAAATATTGGAATAACTGCTGCCTAGCCTCCTGGAAGATATGAAGATATAAGAATATCATAGATATTTTGATAGAATGTCAGCTATGAAAATAACTGATCCATTTTATGTGAAGCCCCAGGATATGAGAAACTCCAACAAACTCTATTCAGAGCTCATACACCAATAGCTGCAGATGTGTGATCAAAGGCATCCTAGACCAGTGAGGCCCCAAGTGACTTAGAGACTGATAAGCTAAGTAAACGCGTGAGTTTGAGCAAGGTTTTAGGCTATTTCATGACTGTGTGTGTGTGCATATGTTACATATGTAATGTGTGTGTGTGTGTGTGTGTGTGTAAAGAGAGTAAGGAAGAATAATACTAAAAACACTGGAGAAATGAATGAATGCCAGGACAACTCTTGCAAGAAATTTGAACCCAGACAGGTAAATCTACTATAAAATGCAAAGACCACTTTTATTCTGAAGATGTTTGCTGATATTGCCCCCTCAGTTTTAGTTTTACAGCTTCAATAAACCAGGATCACTTATTTTACTGCCCAAAGCCCACCAAAGAAGAATCATGTAAAATAACTTGTTACTTAACCAAAAAGCCCTATTGTTTTTATCCTCAGGTTAAGTTTAAGAGTGAACTACATCTAAAAGTGTAGCCCTCCCACTCTCACTCCCCAAACTCAAGGTGTCACAGAAAAAGGATGCCTGGTCCTATCCTCATGTGTTCATGAATCACAGGTATGGGTATCCTGGGCAAGTTTGGATATTTTCAGCTGAGAATTTGATTTACTGATAATATCTATGGGCACCAGACAGAACTAACACAAAGTATCTCTAAAGGAGAACACATTCATTTTAAAACTTTAGAAATACCTGTATATAGTTTCTCAAAGATAAAATAACAAAAAGTATTGGTTGAGAGTGGGGTAATAGAAAATAAAATGGTGTTTTAAGACAGAAAGATAAAAGATTTATTTAGATTTAAGGTTTGATAAAGTAAGAATGATGGTGTAAGTTCTAGATAAACAGTAAGAGGTAGATTTAGAATTTATAGCTTTAATACCATGAAGAATGAGGAAAAATGAAATTATAAAAAATACCCACTAATTTTTAAAAATAACTGATAAGGAAACAGATTCCATGCAACGAACATAACAAAATAAGACTTTAGATTTAAATCCCAAAATGTAAGTATTTATTTAAATGAAAAATGTTTATATGCCTTATTTAAACTGGAAGAAATAAGTTCAACTATATGCTATTTAAAGACATCAAAAACAAAGATGCAGAAGACTTGAAATAAAAAAGGTGGAAAAATATAAAAATATTATAAAAATTGGTGCCTCTATGTTAATAATAATAAGTAGATTTTGACAATGCATGACAAACATTGCAATGAATAAATAAATTCATTTCATAATAATAAAGTTTTACTAGGAGAATGCACAGTTTTGAAGTCTTTGGAAACTAATAACATAGACTGAAAATTTTAAAACAAAAGCTGATACTAAGTAAGAAATTCAGACAAATCAACAATTAGAATTTTTTTTACTTTTTATTTATTTTTAAAAGATTTTATTTATTTATCTTTAGAGAGAGGGGAAGGGTAGACAAAGAGAGGGAAAGAAACACTAATGTATTGTTGCCTCTCACGCACTCCCAACTGGGGACTTAGCCCGCAACCCAGGCATATGCTCTGACCAGGAATCTAACTAGTGCCCCTCTGGTTCACAAGCCAATGCTCAATCCACTGAGCCACTCCAGCCAGGGATACAATAGAATTTTTAAACACATTTCTCTAGATAATTGATAGTAAAAGAAATAATAAGGAAATATAAGATATTAATAACATAAAAAGGAAGGAGGAGCTAATGGTTGTATTGAGTTGGCCAAAACGTTTGGTTTCTTCTGTTAAGATGGCTCTAGTAGTGCTTAATTGTCTTTAACATCATTCAAAACAATTTTGTTAGATTGTATTGCAATAGTTGTCATATTAGCATTCATTTTTTAAAAATTATCAAAATTGGTGAATTTTTGCATAGACATTCTAATATTAAAAATGGAAGAAAATAAGCAACATTTTTGACATATTATGTTTTATTATTTCAAAAAAGGTAAAAACACAACTGAAACACACACAGGAAAAGATGTGCGCAGAGTATGGAGAAGTTGTTGTGATTGATCAAATGTGTCAAATGTGGTTTGTGAGGTATTGTGCTGGACATTTCTCTTTGGACAATACTCCATGGTTGGGTAGACAACTTCAAGTTGATAGTGATCAAATCAAGACATTAATTGAGAACAATAAATGTTATTACACATGGGAGACTGTGACATACTCAACATATTCAAATAAATAAAGTTATTGGTGAAAATGAAAAACGTGTCTTTTATGGAAAAAAAAACATATGAACTATCTGGCTAATCCAATATGTTTATCAATGTATCCAACTATGACAATATATCCCTTCTTTTCCTTTAGAAACATTTACAGAAATTGATCAGACACTGATCCATAAATAAGTGAAATTTTGCAAGAAGTAAATACCTTCTCTTCATCTACTCCATTTATGTTTATTTGAGCATAGAAACTTTTAAATCAAAATTTCTTTCTAAAACATCAAAGGAAGTGTGAATATTGTTCTTTCACCAAGGGAGCTATTCACCAGATCTGTTTTATTGAGCCTTTTCTATTCAAGTGCTATATCTGTCACATTGTGTGATATCTTTCTGAGGCAGAAATGTGAAGACAGCTGAAAATAATCACTGATAAAGAAAGTTGCTGTCACAGAATGTTTCAATTTCATGTCATTTTACAAACATTATCCACGAAGCCAGGTGGACTTGGGTTTGAATCATTCCTCTGGTTCAGTGCATGCTAATTTCTGTCATGTGGAGGAGTCGCTTATCTCCCTCTTTAGTGTTATTTGCAAAATTTGGATAAGAATCAATTTACAATCAATTTGAGAATCAAACTCCCTCTCTCTCTCTCTTTCTCAGGATTAGGTCAGAAATGTCCCAAACACCAACCCTTCTCCAGAGCATGTATGTACATTGATGTGCATTTGTTGATGTTAGTTATTACTATTATTTTAATATTATAATACATTTTATTAAATTATAAATGTAGTACCAACTTGAAACCTGGAAAGTGAAAAAAGTATATTTAAGAAAAATTTCGAAACC
This sequence comes from Furipterus horrens, assembly GCF_987537825.1. Taxonomy (NCBI): domain Eukaryota; kingdom Metazoa; phylum Chordata; class Mammalia; order Chiroptera; family Furipteridae; genus Furipterus; species Furipterus horrens. The sequence continues at coordinate 34,241,278 of NW_028327176.1, forward strand.
AAAATGTCAGATGATATAACTGATGCTCAAAAGCAGTGTTGTCAAATGTTTCCTGTCTCTTGAATCATTGAAAATTGTCATTTTAAGACATTCTAATCAATTTAGGGTGATGCAATTCTAAGTTCTTAATAAGATGAACCAGTGAACTGAAATGACTTTTTCATCTTTAAAGCTTATGTGATCTTCAGTTACAAGAAAGCTTTTTCTCTATTTTTTCTTTACCATTTCCATTTATTAGATTTATAATAAGTGATAGCTTTAAATTTCTAGCTTATTTGTCCATAGGTCCAATATGCTATTTAACTATCAATTACACTTAATATTATTTTTCAGAGGGTTGGTTTGCCACACACTTTTCAAATGAATGCAAAACCAAAGAAAAAAATGACTTGCTTATCATTAAAAACAACCTCAACTTGCTTTGTATTAATGATATATCTGTGGCTCACCTGTACATCTAACTCCCTTCAATTTAAACACAAGAACATTCTGTGTGACTCTTTTCATTGACATTTTACATCATAATCATGCATCACTTTCAAGCTTTTGGTAAGTTCCAACTGAAATCAGGTTTTAGATTAATATTATACAAGTTTACACTACATCCTGTATACCCAAGACTTACCATTTATAAAAGGCTTTTTGATACAGAAACAATGGGCTAAGAAGTATATAAAATGCCAAATAGATTAGCATTTTGAGATTTTATAAGATATCAGAAAACATTACAGAAATTTTCTAGATTTACCATTCTTAATCCACCTAACAATTCTGTAAGGTAATTATTTCTTTTGCCATTTTGAATATGGGTTAAAAACATAAATAGAATATACATATTCTCTGTTTATACTGAGGTTAGAATTATTAAAAAAGACCCCAATAGCCTCAGAAGTCTTGAGAAAAAAACAAGGTTGAAGGTATCATGCTACCTGATATCAAAATATACCACAAAGCCACCATAATCAAAACAACATGGTACTGATATAAAAACAGAGAAAATGATCAAGGGAACAGATTAGAGGCCCAGAAATAACCCATAAATTTTTGATTGATTAATATTTGACAAAGGAGACAAGAACATACAATGGGTAAAGACAGTCTATTCAATGAATTATGTTGGGAAAATTCAACAGACACATGCACAAAAAAAAAAAAAAAGAAAAAGAAAAATGAACTAGACCATCTCCTTACACTATATACAAGAATAAACTCAAAACAGATTAAAGACTTAGATGTGAATCTCAATACCATGAAAATCTTAGAAAAGATCACAGGCAGTAAAATCTCAGACATTTCTTGTAGCAATATTTTTTCTGAAATGTCTCCTCAAGCAATGGGAATAAACAAAAAATAAACAAATGAGACTACATTAAACTAAAAAGTTTTGCACAGCAAATGAAATCTTTCAATCAAAAAATTGAAGACAACCCATTAAATGTGAAAACATATTCACAAATGATACCCCTGAAGGGGTTAACAACCAAAATTGTATAAAATTTTTTCCAACTCAACACCAAAAAACAAACACACACACACACACACACACACACACACACACACACACACACACACAAAACGAAAATCAATCCAATTAAAAAATAGGCTAATAGGCTAAGGATCTAAAAAGACACTTCTCCAAAGAGGACATACAGATGACCAACAGACATATGAAAAGATGCTCAATGTCACTAATCATCAGAAATGCAAAATAAAATCACAGTGAGATATCACATTTATGCTCAAACTATATAAAAATAAAATTTCACCAAGTCTTCAATGCATAATCCTCAATAATACTTCTTTTTAAAAAATATTTTTTATTGAATTTATTGGAGTTACATTGGTTGATGATAGTCAGAATGGCCATTGTTAACAAATCAACAAACAACAAGTGCCAGAGAGGATGTGCAGAAAAGAGAGCCCTCATGCATTGTTTGTATGGATGCAGACTGGTGCAGGCACTGTGGAAAACGGTATGAAGTTTCCTCAAAAATTTAAAGATGGAACTGCCTTATAACCCAGTGATTCCACTTTGGGAATTCATCTGAAGAAGTTTGAAACACTTATCTGAAAGAATATATGCACCCTATGTTCATTCAAGCACTATTTACAATAGCCACAATTTGGAAGCAGCTCGAGTGCCCATCAGTAGATGAATGAATAAAAAAGATGTGGTACATTTACACAATGGAATACTACTTAGCTGTGAAAAAGGAAATCTCACATGTTCAACAGCCTGAATAGACCTAAAGTTTATTATGCTAAGTGAAATAAGCCAGTTAGAGAGAGACAAGTACCATATGATTTTACTTATATGTGGAATCCAATGAACAAGATAAACAAAAAAAAATATAGAAAAAAACTCATAGATACAGAAAACAGACTGACAACTGTCATGGGTAAATTGTGAAGCTGGGTGAAATAGGTGAAGGAATTAAACATGAAAAAAAAAAAAAACTCATAGATGCAGACATCAGCATGGTGGTTGCGTGAGGGAAGGGATTGGTGGCAGGTAGAAGATGGTAAAGGGGGATACCTGGTGTCAGAAGACTATATTATTGGTGGTGAAAACACAACATGACATTCTGATGGTGCCTTATAGAATTGTATCTTTGAAACTGTTTTCATTAATCAATGTAACCCCAATAAGTTCAATAAAAATATATTTTAAAAAACAAGTGTGATAGAGGATTATGCATTGAAGACTTGACAAAATTGTATTGTTTCATAGTTGGAGCATAAGTTTCCTTTGTCCTGGCCAACTATCTTTTGAGCTAGTTGTTACCAGTCTTGTTTAGATTCTACATTCCTATTGTTTATGGTGCTTATAATAATTTTTGTATGGAATAAAATGTATGTATAATTTTTATAAAAGAACAAAATGTATTTTTCTCTACTTCCAGATAAGTTGGATCACCTTGGAAGTACAACATACCCAAATTGCACACTTTAAGAAAGATGTATGCAATTTGCTAAGTAATAATAATTCATATTTGAAAATTCAAATATGTTAAGCACCATAAAAATGTCCCAATACCCAGAATATATCTCATGTAATCATAGGATTTAAACCTCATAAAACTACTCTTCACATTCCAGGATTATCATTTTTAAAGTCACTTTAAGAGTTTGTATTTCAAATATTTTAGAATTATTCACTAGTTAGTCTGTTAAGAGTTCCCATGAAGTAACACCTTCTCAATATCTTGACATTCAACAATGAAAAAAAAAAAAAAGGGTAAAATTTCTAGGTTTCTTGGATTCTAATTCATTTCTTAAATGATTCTCTAAAAATTCCTAATAGTAACAGAGTCTTGTTCTATTAGTTCATGAATTCATTCACCTAATTTTTAACAATATTTGGTGAAACAAAGTATCTTTAAGTTCCTATTATTTTGTACTCCTTTACCTAAAACTTCTCCAAAACCAAGTTCATTAAGCAAGATGCCCAAAGGGGAGTCAGTCAGTTCAGACTTATTGGGTCTCCTAGGTTTATAAAAAAATGAATACAAAATTAGACACAAATGTGCATATTTATTTTGAAATAAAATATCAATAATAAATTACAAGTTATAAAGTATTGCAAGTACCACATCACAAAACAAAACAAAACAAAAAAATCCCACCATAAAAAGTGTGTATTAATTATCTAGTTGGCACAATTCTATAATCTTTTTCCTTATTTTTTGGTGGTGTGCTCTTCATTCTCATATGATAACATTAATATAATATTTCTTATAAAAAGTAAAAAAAAATGTATCTCCTCTGGCTATGTTATTTTTTTTTTTTCATTTTTGACAGTTTGGAATTTTTTTTTTAACTTCAGAGTACATTATTGGTATAGTTGTAAATTTTTATGATTGTTGTTAAATTTAAAAATGGCTATCAAATTTCTTTTTATATAAACTGTTACAGTTATGTACATACTTGGTATTACATAAATGTTTGTTTTCTACAAGAAGAAATTTTAATAAATACTATTAAGTATAATATTTTTAGTGGGTTACATTATCTTCCCCCAAAAGATATGTTCAAGTTGTAACCCCTAGAGCCTGTAAATATGGTCTATTTACATTAGATCTTTGAAGATGTAGTCAGTTTAGATGATATCATGCTGGGTTAAGGTGGACCCTAAATTCAATACCTAGTTTCTTTATAAGGAAAGGAGAGGGAGACATAGGGTGGACAGGCTCAGAGGGAAGAAAGCCATTTGAAAATAGAGGAAGAAGTTGGAGTGATACAACTACATGTCAAGGAATGCTGGAGCCAAGTGAAGCTAGGTAGAGTCAAGAAATGATTCTTTCATGGAATGTTCAGTAGGAGCATGATACTATTTAAACCCTGATTTCGGATGTCTAGTTACCAGAACTGTGAGAAAATAAATTTCTGTTGTATTTAGCTACTCAGTGTGCAGTAATTATTTTTATGGCATCCCAAGGAAACGTATATAATAACCATCAAAAAAGAGAGCTTTAATAAAAAGCATGACAGTTTAAAATTCTTTGCTAGTCTTCCTATTCAAGACATGGTGCCTACTTCCCTTTCTGTTGAGTGTGGACCACGTTAAATGACTCACTTATAAAGCTTAGAACAAAGTGAAGGTAGCAGAGATTTGGAAACAAGGTTATATGAAAGGCAACATAACTTATATTCTCATTGCTGTTCTTCAGGTCACATGACCCTGGGAAAACCAGCTGCTGGGCCACAAGGACACTTAGGTAGCCCTGTGGAGAAGCATTTGAAATGAAAATCTAAAGCCTTCTGTTATCAGCTATGTGACTAGGTAAACAAATTGCTAAGACCTCTGCTAGAACTGAGAAAGAAGGCATTAAAGAAAGTCATGCTAAAGATTAAGTTTCATTGGCTTCATGGCATATGAATTTGTTAAAGACATTTTAAAAGCCATATAGTTTAATCTGTATGTATTAAACCGAAAGCTGGTATTTTATACATTAGTTAAGTTCTAAAATAACCAAAGATCAACATGAGGCTATTTTCATAATTTTGTGAAAATGAAAACACTGGACTTAACAACAATGCTAAATGAACATTAAAAGGTTTTTTTAAACATGTTATAATGAGATCTGATTCTTATAAAAAATAACTATCAAAGAAATGAGCATGCCGACTATTCGTTAAGACTCATTTGTTCTTAATTGTTTTTTGATGAATTATGAAATGTAGAAGAGAAAAAATGCCATCTGATAGTTCATATTTTTAAGAAATGATAAAGAGCTGCCTGCAACCCCCATTTTTCAGTGCCACCTCAGCATTAAAATGTGCATGCAGCAGATTTTCAAAGTAAGGGAAAGGATTGTTTAGGGTAAAAGAGGGTACTAAGTTCTATTTTTCTTCTCTCTTTGACAGTAAAAAGAATACACAAAAAATGTATCTAGTAATCAAAGTAAACACAATGTTTTGAGATATATTAAAAATATAAAGATTTTAAAAAAAAGAGTTGGCCAGTTTCTATTTTAACTTATTATGTGTTTAGAAACTGTCACTCCCATCTCATAACAAGGAAAAAGAAAAAAAAGAAAAAAACATAAAATCAAGAATTCTTCTTAAATTGACTACAGAATTAATTGAGGCTACAGGGAAAATTGCCATCCCAAACAACTGAGAGATGGGAAAATACAGAGAATCACAATTTACTGGGAGCAGAAGCCACTGTTAGTAACACTAAAATAGTAATTGATGAGTTTTGGAACATTGAGCACAAAGCAGCTTGATAGGTATCATCTAGGAGCCCAGTCTTACCTTGCAGATTAGAGTCACACTTTGGGTGGGTTTTACTTCCAGGAGCCCCATAGAAGGTTCTCATACTAAAGATCACAGAAAAAGCTCATGCTTTAGGCAGAAGGAAGGGAATGTAACCATTCTGAAATATGTCCATGGAAAGAGTAGCCTTTTTGAAATATTTCTAACTCTAGGGCCTGCTTTGGTAGATACTACTCTTCTGGAGCCATGTCTGACCTAAAAGAAGAGCTATTGGAAAACTCAAGATCCTTCTTTTCTTTCTGTCTCACAAAGGGAATTTAAAAAAGAGGTATGAAACTCTTTTAGAGGTCACACAGGGGACTCTGGCTCATTAAAAACAGAGATTTAAGCATACCATTATAGAATGTTTCTCTACCTAAATACCATAAATATACCACTTCAATAAGACTATAATACAGTAACAGAAAATTACATCTAAGAGAGCTGCAAATCACAGACTCTATGTAAGAAGGAATTTTTAGATAAATACAAAGGAAACAGGAGAGACAAAATCAGCTCTATTAGAAATTGGAGTCTCTGACATCTACAACTATAGCAAACATTAAATACAGTCTAACTCCTGACTAGCTAAAAATAAAACCACACAGTAGGTCTTTTTACCTTAGTTCCTATTACCATTATAATGATGAGCTTTCAACAACAAAAATGTAAAGGCTTGCTAAAAGGTAAAGAAAATTATGATATAAAGAGACAAATCAAATAATAGGACCAGACTCATATATCGCAGAAAGTTTGTGATTATCAGACAAGGATTTCAAAATCACTATACTAAGGGTGCTGATGAAAGAAAGTGGGTAATGTGCAAGAATAGATGGATTATATAAGTAAATAAATTGAAATTATAAGAAATAGTCAAAAAGAAATGAATGCTTTTGATGGACTCAAGTGTTGACTGGACACAATCAAGTAAAGAATCAGTAAAATTGAACATATGTCAGTAGAAAAATATCAAACTAAAATGCAAAAAAAAAGCAAACAAACCTTCACAAAAACAAAAAATAAACAAAAAGCACACATACCCAAAGCCACCAGAAATGTAAAAAAAAGAAACAGAATATCCATGAATTGTGGGGCAGTTATGAATGCTGTAACATAAACATAATAGGAATACCAGAAGGATAAGAGACAAAGGAAAACAATATTTGAACTAATAACTAAAAATTTCAAAAATTAATGACAAATGCCAAACTATATACACAGAAAGCTCAGAGAAAACTAAGCAGGATAAATATTTAAAAACTTACACATAGGCATATCATTTTCAAAATGCAGAAAATACCATGACTATTTTGTCACTACCAATTTGTACTTCTTAACCCCTTCGCCTTTGACACTCAGTCCTCCATCACCCGTCTCCTCTGGCAACCATCTGTCTGTTCTCTATATTTATGAGTCCATTACAGTTTTGTCACGAGGATGTAATATTGTAATAGCTATGTATGGTGTCAGGTGGGGACTGGACATATGGGGGGGTACATTGTAAAGTATATGATTATCTAACCACTATGATGTATACTTGAAACTAATTAAAAAATATTTAATGTGAACTGTAATTAAAAAATAAAATTAAAACATTTTAAAATTCAGAAAACAACAAAAAGAGAAAATTAAAGAAGAGGCTAGAGAATTAAAATACCTTGCATGTAATGGGAAAAGGGAAAGAATTATAGAAGACATGTTTTTCAAAAATCATGTCAGCAAGAATAGAGTGAATTATTTAATGTTTAAAAAACCCCAGCAGCCTAGAATTCTGTATCCAGCAAAATTATTCTTCAGAAGTGAAGAAGAAATATAGACTTTCTTAAAATAAAAACAAAACTAAGGGATTTTGTTGCTAGTAAACTTGACTCGCAAGCAATGTTAAAAAGAAATTCAGGTAATCAATAACCATACCATTGTCTATGTCTATGTGTTTTTTGTTTTTGTTTTTGCTTTTGTTTCATTTTTGCTTAATCCCTTTACCTTTTTCTCCTAGCCTCGCAACACTCTTCTCCTCTGACAGCTGTCAGTCTGTTCTCTATCTATGATTCTGTTTCTGTTTTATTTGTTAGTTTATTTTGATCATTAGATTCCACATATGAGTGATATCATGTGGTATTGCTTTTTCTCTGACTGGCTAATTTCACTTAGCATAATACTCTCCAGATCCATCCATGCTGTCACAAAGAGTAACATTTCATTCTATTATAGAATTGTACATCTGAAGCCTATATAATTTTATTAAATAATGTCACCCCAATAAATTCAATAACAAAGAAAAAAATTAAAAAATTCTTCAGACAGGAAAAATGATACAGGTCTGAAATTTAGAACTACATAAAGAAAGGAACAGTTTTAGAGAATGAACACAGTGAAAGTAAAGTAAAACCTTTTATTTTTCTTATTCTCAGTTGATAATAGAAAACTGTTCAAAATAATAGCAACAATTATAACTTATTGGAAGTGAAATAAATAATAGCAATATTATAAGGGCTGGAAAGGAGGAGTTGAGAACATTGTTTTAAGGTAGCTGTGTTATCTGTTAAGTGGTAGAGTGTTCTTTGATAGTGAATTTAGATTACATGTAAATGTATATTGAAACCTCTTGGGAAAGTTTTAAAAATAATTTAGATGAAGTAAAATAGGTATGATAAGAGAAAAAAGGAAGTGGGATCATATAAAATATTAATTAAAAAGGACTTTGCCCCTTGAAAAAATAGCAATCCATGAAGTATCAGATGGCAACAATGCAAACTTCTAAACTTGATACAGTTGAGATTATAATTGAGAGGAAGACAGTCTTAATTTACACTGTCCTTACAATTTAATAATTTGTAGTAATTTCCATTAGGTTCATATCCATATTCTAATGATAATGACCTTGGCTCAGCAAATACTAAGATGCTTTCAGATTCAACATAATATTGACTAATGGCTCTCTGAGTACCCAAATCTATTCCCAGGGTGGGAAGGTCATAGAGACCTTCTTTCAAGTTGTGATTTTTGATATGGATTATAAGTGATAGACCATATACAAATTTATTCCTTTTTCTAAATTACAGGTCAATTAGGATATTTTGTATAAAAATGGGACAGAAGAATGATCTATTCTACATGCCTGAGTAAGTAATGGAAATTTTTATCAGCTCCCACACAGAATTTTCAAGAAAGAACACACCAAAATTATCTATTTCATTCCATATATGCATTTTAAGAAATAGTTGTTAAATGAATATTTATTAAGTGGATGGATGAATTCTCCATAATATAATCACAAGAATTATTCAGTGGTCCTTACTCCATAGAAGGATTATGATAGTTACAAGTGTCAAGTTCAGAGTACATACATTTAGGGATCTTACCATGAATTAAGAAAGACAAATAGATATCAACAAGCAAATATAAAAAACAGACCTAAAAAGAGTATGCTACCATATATTCACAAAAGCTATCTTAAAAAACAAATACATATTGCTAAGTGAAAACTGATAGTTTGATAGGTCACTCTCTGAGGAAAGCCCCAGTGGCTAATTCCTTTTAGAATATATTCCAAACACACTGACATTGTTTAAAAGACCTTAGATTAGGCCTATACTTACTTCTGCAGCCTTATTTATGAAACTCTCCACTTTACTCATTTTATTTATTTATAACTTAATTCAAAAATATTTATTTATTAAGTACTCTTTAGGTGTCAGGCATTATTCTGAAGAACAGTGACGTAGTTGGAGAGAATACAGCAAGATCTCTGCTCCAATGGAGATTACATTCCAGTGCGTGCATGTGTCAGAGGTTGGGGAGGAATTAGAATGGGAGATGAGGAGGAGTCAATCACATAAATATATAAACTAATGAAGGGAGATTCAAATGTGATTAAGAATTGAATGACATAATAGGATGGAAAGTGACTTCTAGAGCAACTTGAGTTTGTGTGTTGGGAGATGACTTTCCTGATGAAGTATAATTGGAGCAGGGACCCATAAGCAAATGGACAATCATATGCAGATCTGGGGTATACAGCATTCCAGCCAGCAAAAGTGCCAGTTGATTAGAATATATTGAAATTGTATGCTTGTTTTTTAAAAAAGGGAGGATAAATTTGATAGTAAAGAAGAAATAATCTATAGTTCTAGTACATGGCTTTCTTTCATGTAAGAAGTGATTATTGCATTTACTTTCTAAGTATAAATCTCTCTTAGACTTTTTGAAAATTCTGGAAGGAGAAATCTATGCTTAATTTTTAAAAATGACAATTTTCTGTAAGCAATTTGAAAGTGATACAGTGATAAAATATTTTAATCTCAGTGGAGCAAAGAGATAAAAATTAAAGCTGAATAGTAGTCTGATAGATATGCTATGATTATAAAAGATTTTAACACAAAAATTGTTACTAAGAATAGGCATATACGAGTGTTTAACTTAAGCAATGTGGGTTTTGGATGTATTGAAAGTTACCTGTAGAAGGATGATCTATTGCAGAATTTTAGTAACTTGCTGTGTGGGATAGATTCTCATCTGCTCTTGGAAGTTGAAGTGTAAACATGTTTTGAAAATATTTTTTTCATAATTTGGAATATGTAAATTGGCTTTAGTGATATCTTTTAATATATAGAAGATTTAGGAAGTCAAATAAGGCATCAAATAATGTAAGAGAGAGAACATTATTTGAAATGATATTTTGAAAGTTCTATGATAAAATTACTCAGATGTCAGAATGCAAGAAATATTCCAAAATTTTAAGCCTAAAATTTTATTTTCTAAAATTTGTTGGCTAGATTTGCTTTTAATTTTTCTGAAGAAAGTGGGAAGACAGTTTATGTGATGTTCTAGAAAAAAAGGAAGGTATATCATGTATGATTTGGTTACATTAAAGTAGTTTTGATTCTAACATTTACATCATATAACTCTTAAACCATTTCTGTTTAGATTTTATTTATTTATTTTTAGATGGGGGGAAGGAGGGAGAAAGAGAGGCAGAGAAACATCAATGTTTGGTTTCCTCTCGCACACCGCCCCAACCAGGAAACCTGCTCATGACCCAGTCATGTTCCCTGACTGGGAATCAAACTGGCAACCCTTTGGTTTGCAAGCTGATGCTCAATCCACTAAACCACACCAGCCAGGGCCCCCTTAAACCATTTTAACAAAAAGAAGCTTTCATCTTAAATGAGAGTGAATCATATAATACCAAATTTAAGGAAAAAACTTATTTAAAACATTGAACCCTAAATAAGGTCCTTATTCGAGTAATAGAGGAACTTTGATTTAAAACAAGAACAACATACAGACACACAAATGCAAACAAAAGTATTCTATTGCTAGCCTTAGCATTTCTCAATCTGGGGTTCTACCATCCAAAAATTAAGTTAAATGGGGAAAACTGTCACATACAAAAAGAATGTCTTACAATAGTATTTAGATTTTAAAATATCTGTTCAGACTCTTCAAGATGAAATCCTTTTGACTTTAGACCTTGGGCATAAGAAGTGTGTTAAGAAGTCAGAAAGAACTATGGCAGTTAGAAACTGATTATTTCTAACTAAATGCAAATTTTAAATTCAGTTGTTGACATATCATTGGCATCACCGTATTCTGATTTCCATTTAAATTCCACTTTCAAAATACAAGCTGATTCTTTTCACATTCCATTGCAATAAACACAGGTTTGATTATAATTCTTAGCACCACACACAATGAACTTTTATGGTATATTATTATGGTCAAATAGAATGATTGGATGGAGTTTGAAATCCATCATATTATATTACTGCTATTTAGACATTTTCAAGACAAGATTATGGGGAGGGTAATCTAATCACATATTTAGAAGTCCCTGCTGGAGGGCTGCTGTTGAAGGAACGGCTGGACATTTCCTTAGACCAGTGGTTCTCAACCTGTGGGTCGCGACCCCTTTGGGGGTCAAATGACCCTTTCACAGGGGTCACCTAAGACCATCGGAAAACACATATGTAATGAAATATTGTTTTTGTGATTAATCTCTATACTTTAATTATGTTCAATTTGTAACAATGAAAATACATCCTGCATATCATATATTTACATTACAATTCACAACAGAAGCAAAATTACAGTTATGAAGTAGCAATGAAAATAATTTTATGGTTTGGGTCACCACAAGATGAGGAACTGTATTAAAAGGTCGTGGCATTAGGAAGGTTGAGAACCACTGCCTTAGACTCAGATGCAATCTATAATTTCCTAAACACTGTTTTTATTACCCATAGCATTACATTGTTACTTTACTACTTTAGTTAGAAGAGACTAGATTTAGGTAAAATTCATTAATTGTTTCTTAACAAAATATTGCTTCAGTATGTTTCATTTGTCTATAAACTATGTTTACTGGTCATTTCCATATGAAAAACTTCTCCCTCCACCTCAATTTCACCATCTTCTACATAAGTTTAACAAGTGTATTTTAGTATTTATGTTCCACTTATAATATCACAAGCACTAAACAAACTACATATACTTTTAATGAATATTCCAAACAAGAAATATTGATTAACTGGTTTCATTTAGCACTGCAATTCTTTTTTTTTTTTTTTTTTTTTTTTGGTACATAAAATTGCCATTTCAAAACCTGAGCTAAAATTTAAGTTACTTTATAGCTACACCCATTCTCTGAAAGACTATCTAAACAAGACCTGAAGTCTATATAATGCAGCAATTTAACACTTCAAAAATTTTTATATTAATTTTAAATCACATTGACTAAATATTATAAGCACAAGAGTTTTAGGAGTTTTCAAGGTTATCAAATATCTGCTCCATAGAACTATTTTCAAAACTGTCTATATTTTTCATATAGTGTTAAGCTTTCAATGATGTTAATCTGAGAAAACAACTGCATTCTTCACCAGAAGTGTGAAGACATTTTAACTAATAAGCATAATTTCTGCTGGTGTGATCATTATGTGTGTAACAGGAGTACTTCAAGCAAAGAGCAGTAATTGAAAGCTACAAATTGAGATAAGTAGAACCCAATGCTTTTGTATAAATTAAGGGTGACTGGATTTCCACTAATAAAAAAAGAAGATTGATACTCTCTATTAAAATGTTAATGCTTTGTCCAAGCAAAGTGTTGATATTACATTTTCTCTAATTGTTCTTGTCTGCCTAATTTAGTGACTTTTCCTAGTATAATGTTACAATCAATTTAAAATTATTGATATGCTCAAATATGTTAAGGTTGTTATTAATTGGCCTAAAATGTACATCTTAATTAATTCAAAAATTTCAAACAAGGGATAATAGCCTAAATGCCAATTAATACAAAAATGAGTAAATAAATTATCTTGCATAATAAAATACAATATAAAATGGAAATTAACAAAGTGTAGTTATACATCAACATAGATCAATCTCATACATATATACTTTGGAACAAGTCAGACAACTTTTATGATTCTATTTACATGAAATTCAAGATTAGACTCACTTAGTCTTTAATTGCACAAGTCAAGACAGTAATTGTCCTTGAAAAGTAGGCAATGATGCCTGACCAAGACATCGTTCATTAGAAAGCAGAGTTGGGGACAGTTTCTGAAAGACCCTAAAAATATGGGAGGACAGGAAATTATTAAGCAGCAAATTAAATGAAGAATTTAAGTGGTGCTTAAGGAAGATTATCTGAGTAAATTTGAAACAAATCCAAGATGGGTAGGTCTAGTTTTGTGTACACTGGAATAGTTCTCTTGATATGACAGGTGTTGAAGCAAAGACATTTTGTGTATGAAAGCCATAGAGGGCTTGGTTACTGAGTATTTAGATGAAAGCAAAGAAAACAAAGTTTCTGTTTAAGATCTGAGTCTGGGGGTACAGTGATAGTACTGACAAACAGTGAGTTACAAAGCCTTCAATAGGGCTTCTTTGAGAGAAGAAAATGTAAATATATAAATCATAAATATCTCTCTTAAAAGAAATCAGCCTTTGGAATAAATCTGGAAACAAACAAAAAAAAGAATAAATTTATCTTCTAATAAAGAAGGGCTTCAAAAGTTTTCTCTGATGTTCAGTCTTTCCTAATTCCTTTTTGTGTTTATAAATATCAATATCTCAATTAGTTGTTTATTACATACACCTGCTGCTCGAGTCAATAATTTCCCTGGAGATTACCTTTTAGCTCTAGTGCCTAACAGTATAAAAGCTCAACCAATGAAGATGTTGCCTAAGACAATGGTCATTCTCTAGCTCTCTTAGCAGATGAGGAAGATTAAGACACATCTGGGGCCCTGACAACTACCTAGACTCCTATATCATCTAGGGAAGAAGAAATATTTCTATCCCTCAAGTTCCCAATGGGGTCTTTAAAATACTCTGAGATACTTAAGAGCCTTGCTTTCTTTATTCTTCCTGTCTTCATCAGTTAATCTCTATAAAGGTTCTAAAGTTAAACACTTTTCACAGACTATCAAGTTTACATTTTTTTGCCATGCTAATCCTCACCCTTAGTTCCAATCATCGAAATGTAATTTCTTTTTAAAATGTGATAAAATACACATAATGTAAATGTTATCATCTTAACCACTTTTAGGTGTTCCATCAATAATCTTAACTACATTCACATTGTTGTGCATCTATCTCCAGAACTCTTGCAAAACTGAAGCTCTATAACCATTACACAACTCATTCTCCCCACTCCCAGCCTATCTCTCTAAATTTGACCCATCTAGGTTAACTCATATAAATGGAATCATACAATATTTGTTCTTTTGTGACTGGCTTAGTTCACTTAGCATAATGTTCTCAACTTTATCCATGTGGTAGCAGATTGAATAAATGTATCAGACCAAATGCAATTTCTGCTAGCATTTGGTTTTACTTCCTTTTAGTCATATTTATATACATTTTACATTTTCTTCAAATAAAGATTTTTGCTTTCTGTTTTATTCACTGAACAAGTGCTATTTTACATTAAAAAAGTCTTAGGGAACAGGATATGTTTTCTTAAAAAACATCTCGGTAGTATAATTTTAAATGAACGCATACATACTTATAAAGTATATGAGTGTGCCTTTTTTTGCCTTTTAATTTTGAACCCAGCTTGGTTCTATGACTTTTATTTGGGGAGATCAATTTGTACATATGTAGCACTAACAAGTTTTTAACTTATGTTTATTAACTCATTTTATTCAAAAATGACTTGTGAACATATGTGTCAAGCACTTGCAAGGTCCTAGAAATACAAAGCTAGGTAATAATACAAAAGTCATAGCTCCTGCTTTCATTAAAATTAAAGTTTTAGAGGGGAGACAGATATATAAATAATTATTTGAACAAATCTAAAGGTATAGTGATGGTAAAAGCTAAAGGTAAATTACTCTATGTGTCTACAGTAGAGGTGTAGTAATCACTAAAATCAGAGAAAGCTTCCCTGAGGAAGTGAGACGTGGCTTAATACTTTAAGAACGGGCAGGAGTTAGTGAGATGAGAGAAAGAGGGAGGAATATTTTAAGCAGAGGAAAAAAGGATATGCAAAGACCTTTGGTGAGAGGAAGTAGATAATATAAACCAAATAGCCAAGACAGCAAAACAGCAGCAGTTATAAAACAATAAGAAAACAAAAATCAGTAATAATTAAAATAACACCATATATCTGAATTTCAGACCTTCAGAGCCAACTGTCTTTTGATTCTCATTGGTTGCCTCAAAGGCAGCTAAAACTCATCATGTCCCACATTGAACCTATGATCTTCCTCTCAAAAAACATAGTCTAAGTTTCTCCTAAAAATAGGCTGCCAATGCTGAACTTATAGTTTGCTAACTCCTTATTTAGAAAAATAAATTATTTGAGAAGCCTGGGTTTATGCTAACATCTCTATCTACATACCTAATCTATAGTTCTCAGTGGTTTTTGGGCTAGCAGCTGGCCATCTGACTAGAAATGCAAAATTTTCATCCTAACCATACTTATATTGAACTCTGGGAATGGGGCTCAGCAACCTGTGTTTTAACTTCTGGTTCTGATGCAAACTCAAATCTGAGACCCACATGAGCAGAACAGGGGGTTTCAACCCTGACTATGAATTAGAATTATCTAGGAGGTTTTCAATAAATTCTAAAACCAGAACTCTTCATAGAATAATTAAATCGGTATCTGAGGATGAAGGACAGCAATATGGTCTCAAGTGATTCTTATATACTGCCAGCAATTAAGAGCTATTGATATTATATAAATCTTACATATTGAAAGTAATCAATTTTTCCTGATATTAAGTTAATTTCAATAATAATTCACCTAAAGTAGTAACATCAGAAGAATTAAACTTAAATGGAAATAGACTTGTCCTGATTTGATGATTATGCATAAAATTCATTGCAAGGAAAATGGTTTAGTCTAAATACATAAACAGAGTACAAACAAGTTGAAACCAAAAGCCATTTTATAATTTTGTTTTACTTTTGCTTTTAATAAATGTTCTATAAATCACTTTAAATTCTGGAAACTTTGGGATAAGATAAATTACCTCTTTAAGTCATTTGAAATCTATTGGGAGGCAATTTCTTTTTTCAAACTTAACCTTAAAAAAAAATGGGGTCGTAGAAGGTGTAAATTATATACTTTGGCCTAATTCATCACAAAATCATACATGCATTTATATGGATATTATCACAAAGTTTGACTTTTAAAAATGGAGATGTGTAATCATTATTTATGATTGCATAACTTACATAATTTAACCATACAATTCTATCATTCAAATTTACTGACAATTATATAAACTTAGTAGTGGGGATTTATTATTCATTTACTAAAATTGACTGCTTCAGGAAAAACACTAAATGTTTCAATGGTGGTCATCTTATTTCCTTGAATTTGTGACATGAAATCTCAACATATTTATAGTTAATACAATGCTATTTTCCACATGGATATAGTCCTTTGACCCACTTGAAAGCAAAAAGTTCTAACTTTTTGTTTGGTATTTTGATATTAACTAAGAGTTTCAATATAAATGTCATGCTATTCAAAACACATTACAAACACTCATTTTTTGTTTTGTTTTTGTTTGTTTTCTAGGAAAAAAGTTAGAGACTTTGATTAAAAACCCTGTTGATATTATAGGAGAAAGATTTTGTATCCACGACAATTTCCATGTCAAGGTGACTCCAGGTGTTATTAGTTCCATGTGAAGCTTCTGATGCAATAATGATGGCTTGTGTGAGTTGTTCAGAACTCTCAAATTGCCATATTTTATCACTTTAATGCACATCTCAGCTGAGTTTAAGGCATTTATCAACATTTCAGACAAATAGTGAAATACTTATAAAGCTTTGTTAATAAATGGTCAAAGAGCAACAACTTGAAAAAAAGTGAGGAATGTATTAGAGGAAATGGGTTAATAAAAGTGTTTGACTTAATTTCATCATCTTCATTCAGACTAAAAGGAGGCATCAAAGAACAAACAAACTGTAAGAAGCAGTGACAGTCATTATCATGGTAACATTCTTGTTAAAATTATTTGGATCAGGTAAAATCTAGGGCATAATGGAGCTAATATAAAATTTCCACTTTGGTCAATTTTATAAAAATACTCTTTGGGTTAATCCTTTGAGATTTAGTTGTGTGGCATATAATTTAGCTATACAACCTAAATGCTCACTCTTTTTCCTCTTCTTCTTTTCCTCTTCTCCCCATCTCATCTCTCTTCTCCCCCTCCTCCTCTTTTTAATGGATACTACAATTGCACATAATTTCCACTTCTATTTCTACCACCCACTAATATTTTTGAACAACTTTAAAAATCACAAAAGATTGTTAGTTAAGAGAGTGAGGGTATGTCATGCAACACTGTCATGTTTGCTCCTTTAGGCTTTTTGTAGAAACTTACAAGTAATTGTTTAAGTCATAAAATAATCTGTATAAAACCAGTAATCTCATGTTTACTTTTAGATTTGATACATACATATGTGTTTCTAAGTGTAGTGTATATCTAGATCATTTCTTTTCAGTAGGTCTGAGATAGGGCCCAATAATTTCTATTTTTAGTAAGTTGTCAGGTAAGGTTGATACAGCTTCTGATTTCTCTTTAGGAATCATAACGTACATCATCAATTTAGCAAAAAATAGCCCTGTTAATTTTACTCCTTGAGGCAAAATTTACAACTGGTTTTATTTAAGAGTGGCATTTTATTTTAGACTAAACCTGGGTTTTAGTCTTGGCTCTGAGAAACTGAACATACCAGTAGATAACTGACCATGTATAAAAAGTAAAACTCTGACTCACAGTCTATGCAGCAGCCAGCTCAGAATTCGAAATCACAACTTCTGCAGTTACCAAATCAGGAAGCCAGACTACATCTTCTGAAGTAATCAACCCAGGATGATTAGGACTTGGTCAATTGTTGTTAGCTTCTTTCCTTTTGGCCTCACTTCTAACTAGTGGCCAACAGAGAAAGCCAAATATGTTCCCTAAACCAATCACATAAGAAATCTTGCATCTAGTTAGCCTAGCTTCAGCTTCTCCATACTAGAAACCTCTAATCAGAGTGTCCTTAAAACCTTCCTTTTTAAAAAAAATTAATTTACTAGAAAGTCTTCTCACTCACCCTGCTTGCACTTGAGTTTATTTAAACACAAGTGATGGCTGTTGACTAATTTGTTCTCATTTGTGTGGTCCTTGTTTATTTCTACAGCTCTACCAATTATTAGCTGTTTGATTTTGGTAACTTAGTTAAAATTTCAATGCCTCAGTTTCTTCACATATAAAACTAAGGTAATAATAGTATACATAAATGATTACAATTTTATTCATACTATTTTTAATTCCATTTGTCAACTTTATAGTGGATCTCTAAAGACAATATTCCTTGTTGTAAAATATCTGTGATTTTATAAGATTATGTTGAAAAATAAAATGCATGAGGAAACATAGAACCTTCATGACACATTCTTCCTATAATCTATGTCAGGACAATATTTAATGAACTAACAAACATGCTTTTATACAACAAATAGAACTCATGAAACCAAAATTATTTCTATTTTTTGTAATAGCTGCTGAGAAGCTCTTCACTATTTCTATTTCTATTTAAGTTTTGACAG
Organism: Furipterus horrens; assembly: GCF_987537825.1. NCBI lineage: Eukaryota > Metazoa > Chordata > Mammalia > Chiroptera > Furipteridae > Furipterus > Furipterus horrens. The sequence continues at coordinate 34,260,107 of NW_028327176.1, forward strand.
TGTCATTATTTGATAACCTACTTCAAATTACTTTTGAGAAAGGCAAAGTAAAAACCAGGGCATATGTCTGTGTGTATACGCCTTTTGAAATTATTAAAATTGCATAAGAAATGTGTTTTTAAAATATAAATCATACTGGTAAGAATAAAGTCTTGTTTGACTACCACCCCAAATCTCTATATTTATTTCAGAGGTAATCCCCAAAATTAGTTGGATGTATAATATAAACTTCTTACATATCTTCTATGAATTTATAAACATAACAACAGATCCCTGAATAATATGGTTTTGTTCAGTCATTTTGTTACAATGTTCTTGAGATGCTGTAGGAACTTGTCTCTTGTTTATACAACTAGCATATGGTAAAACTGGTTTCTTTACGCATCATTTTACTTAAAGTCACTAAATATATCAAGGTCATTAAGTGAGGACTTACTTTACTTGTATTTTTGAGGTCTTTTGACCAACATATTTCAGTTGCTCCCAGGAAAAAAATTCTTGCCTTGGTATTTTTTCTTTTATAATTATTACTTTCAGTTTTAAGTATACTATTTACTGAAAATTTTAACTTGTTTATAAACTATCTAAATCTATGCCATTTTAACTAGGACAAGTTTGGGTCTGACATCATGTTTTTTCCACAGGAGTAAATATTATATAGAAACTGAATTTTGTCCTGTAGGAATACTAGATAAAATATTAGGAAGAAAAATGCATATTAAGGGATCATGAGAGAACACAAATGGTGACTGACTTTAGTGCAAATTAACTTGATGTCGAACACTCCGCAAAACATGTATAAAAATAATAGTATTCATTAGGCCTGTTCTTTGCATTCTAGATATTTATCAATTTAATGTTTTTTTATCAACCTCATTTTATAAATGAGCCAACTGCTATCTAGAGAAATTGAGTAAGCTCCTCAAGCTCACATAGCTCATAAACAGCATAAGGGATATGAACACAAAATACCCATATTCAGAAACTAAACCCCCAACTTCTACATTGCTTCTTAAGGAAAATATTTCCCAAAATGAATACCAACAAGAAAAAAAATTTTAAAAGCATGTACGAAACTTTGGAAATGCAGTGAGAATCTTCCTCTTCTTCTGAAAACCACCATTCTTGAGTGGTTGGGAAATATCACCCTTTTTCTCAGTAGCTTCGCAATTGATTTTATGTCGTATTTTCATACTGAACAGGACAGCAGTTCCCTTAGCCTTTCTCCTGACTATGTAATATAGAACAGCAGCTGTGGAGTTTCAAAAAAGCATTCTTTTTTAATCTGACTCATAAAATACATGGTAATCTGCATGGAAATGAGCAGGACTGAATTTGAACACTCTTAGGCAAAAGATGGCAGGCATAACTGAAAAAGCTCTCTAATGTAGTCTGAATTTAACATTTAATTTTCTTATTAGCAACAGAAGGGCAGGCTGATTTTCCACAGGTGTAAGCAATATACATAATTAATGCTACCCCCTCAAGTGTTCTATAAAGATCGCTGGCCAGCATTAACTGCGTACATACTAAGCTAAAATTGGATCATGTCTGATATTCAGTTTTGAAGTTAAAGTTATGAATGATGTGATTCATGTATGCATTTGAGGATGTTATCATCTCCTTTTACTTTTAAAAACAGCTTTAGAAAGTCAACATAGCATTCTCTTGGGGAAAAAGGAAAATCTCTCATTAATCCATGAACAGGAATTGTGTAGACTGGTAAAGCTGCAGTGAATGTGAATAAAATTGGGCTGAATAATAACATTTAAAGTAAAATAGAAAGATCGACAATTTATTTGCCGTTGCTGAGCACTGAATGCACAGTTAAATTGCAGTTATTTGGAACATGAGGTCTTTTCAAAAACAATTGTTTGGCATCAAAACCATTGCCAGACGTGAATTATGTGCTTTGAAGACATTTTCTGTTTTTTATATAAAGAATGGATTCAAGCCACAGTTGTTCAGAGGGCAAAAGGGCTCCTAACTGCCAAGTTTAATTTCTGACATTGTGATAAACAGAACAAAAGAGACCCAACTGGAATTTCACCTGTGTTTTAGTAACCTTGCTGAAGACCTCTTTACAGCTTTAAATATTATATGATTTATTTTCTTCTTTTTTTCCATATTATTTCAAAAATTCCTACTTCTGCAGGAACTACTATGCCCAAATTCAGATAAAAAGACCTCCTTCCAGTAAGTAGATTGATATGAAACCAATAGATGAAAGTTTATTTGTTTGTATTTTTCTGATTTTTAATAAGAGCTCTCTTTTTTTGTTCAAATAGTATTCTAAATGGAGCCATTTTGATTGGTTAGGTCAATGGTAAAGTGAAATTTTGTAAATTCCTCATATACCTGGAAACTATCTGTTTGCAGATCAAATTATAATGGTGATATTACTGACCAGCCAATTGGGAATAGCATTCTATTACTGGAAACAGATTAGCATTATTCCAGCTAAATGTGAACAAGAGAAACTAATTGCAAAATGGCTGATTGGGGCATGATAAATTCTGTAACTGCAAAATAAGGAAAAATAATTGAACTACATAAGAATCAAAGCCATAGTTTTATGTTTTGTTTTGTTTTTTCTCATCTGTGTCATCTTGTGCAACTAAACTGGTCATTTACAAATAAGCATTTAAATGAAAAATTATATTTATCTAAGGTTTTTAATTCACTGATGTTATTTACATCATCTCAATTTCTTTACTTAATAATAAGATAGTGATCATGTGGTATTAATCATTTTGTAAGAAATTCATTGATTTATGTGTTCATTAAAAAATATTTATTAAGACATTTCATATATGCAGAAAACCATTCCATATGCTAACAATAGGGAAATTAGCAAGATTGTAATAAGTAATAGCTAAAAAATAATAAAACAGGGTATGTGAACTACAGAGTAATGACAGTGAGGCTACTTCAGGAAAGTTTTCTTGGAAGAAGTCACATGAATATCATGGTCTTCTGTAGGAAACATATTCCAGATAGAAGAAATAGTAACTTTAAAGTACAAGGCATGGGAACAAACTCATATATTTGGGAAAATTAAAGGGGCAGAATGCCTAGGATATAGTGAGAGAGAGTAGAAAGACAGCAGCTTAGGTTGTATAGCTTTTCTTAGGCAAGATCTTCTACAACATCATAAACTTCTGAAACAAGTATCCTAAAGGCAGCAAAGCACTTGGCGGGGGGTGACATGACCTCATTTATATATTCAAAACATCACTCAGGTTGCTGTTTACAGAATAGACTTTTGGGTGAGGAGGAAGGCATGAAAACAATGATACAGACTTCCGGCCAAGATGGAGGCTTAGACGGACGCGCTAGGTCTCCCTCTACAACTAGAGAGGAATACAACTACTTCAAAACAAAGGATAACTAGAAATTCCAGAAAATAAAACTACACAGAAGCCCAACATATGAAGTTATAAACCAGCGGCGCCCTTTGGGCAGGTAAAAGCGAAAGGGGGCGGTGCTGTTTGCGGTCGCACCTGGGACAGCGGCGGGGAGAACAACCCCGGCTGCAGTCGAACCCCGGCAGCTCGCGACCCCAACGCTGGGGAAAGCACCCACCACATTGCCTTGAACAGTGAGGCCCAGGGGGGTGGGAGGACGGATCCCGGTCTCCTAGCTGAATAACTGTGTGAATCCATCTTGGACCCCCGCCCCCAAAGAAAGCACCACAGGGCTGCGAAATAGGTCGCGGACAGGCAGGCGCCGGCCGGTCGCTGATTTGTGACGCGTACACAGGCACTGCCCCCGACAGCCAGCCCAAGAAAACAAAACGCATCTGTCAAAATGTGGCAGACAAATATAGAGATCCCGATGGCACAGCTCACCAGGCAACAGATGGAGAACCTGACAGATGAACAGATAAGAAACCTGTCAGATGATCAGTTCTGGGCCATTGTTATCAGGTGGCTTACAGAATTCACAAAAGATCTGGAAAAAGATGAGAAAGAAGCGAAAAACACTCATAACGAAAGGAACAAAACCACATACAAGACAGATGGTGAGGAAAAAAAATCCAGAGTTCAAATCAACAAACCATAACATAGAGAAGGAACAGTCAACCAGTGCAGAGAGAGGAAATGGGAAGCAACGATGAGAGGATCAGAAACCTCTGGGACAGCTATAAAAGGCCCAACATAAGAATCATTGGTTTTCCAGAGAGCGAGGAAGATGAACTAGAACTTGAAAAATTGAGTGAAAATATAATAAAGGAGAATTCCCTGACTTGGGGAAGGAAATAGACTTACAGGTCCAGGAAGCACAGAGAGTTCCAAAACAACTGGACCCAGGGAGAACCACTCCAAGACACATTATAATCAAAATGTCAAAAATTAAAGATAAAGAATCTTAAAAGCAGCAAGAGAGAAGAAAAGAATTATGTACAAAGGGGTCCCAATTAGACTGTCAGCTGACTTCTCAAGGGAGACCCTGCAGGCAAGAAGGGACTGGCAAGAAATATTCAAAGTAATAAAAATCCAAAACCTACAACCACGAATACTCTATCCAGCGAAATTGTCATTCAGAATAGAAGGACAGAGAAAGTGTTTCTAGGACAAAATAAAACTGAAAGAGTTCATTAGATCCAAACCACTGTTATATGAGATGTTAAAGGGACTGGTTTAGAAAAAGGAGGATCAAGACAATGAAATCTAAAATGAAAACTGCATCACAAGAAACAACAGAAGCTAGGGAATTGAAACAAAAGCAAACTAAACAGGCAACGAGAGTGAAAAAGGAACTATAGGTACGGAGAACATATGGGGGGAGGTCAACAGGGAGGGAGAATGGGGAGAGGGAGGGAGATGATATAGGAATTAAGGATCATGGTAGGAGGGAATGGAATAGACAGAGAGAGGTTGAGAAGAACTGTATGCACAACTAATGGACATGAACTAAAAAGGGGGGACAACTGGAGGGAGGGGGGCCACCGGGTGGAGGGGAGCAGAGGGAAGGGAAATTGGCACAAATGTAATATTATAATCAATAAAACACATTAAAAAAAAAAAGAAAACAATGATACAACTTAGCAGGCAAATAAAGTATGGACTTTCTTCTCATTCTATCTTTCCAATGAAGTGAAAGCAGAACTTGTGGTTGCTTGTGGGTTGTTTGAGGCGTAAGGAGAGAGAAAGAAGTGTGAAATAGTCATCTGGGAAAGTGGGAGGGTGAAATGACCAAGGAATTGTAATAGATCTACAATCCATGCTGAGGGGCTTCAAGATCAGAGGTTGTAAAATTAAAGTGATTTCAGTCAGTTCATCCAACTTGTTCAGTAGTGTAGAAAAAAAGAAAAACAAAAGAAAATTGAACCTAAGCCGATAAAAGAGCTTGAGTCAATAACTTAAAGAGCTATATATTTTTTAATTATGTGTCTTGACTTATTAAGCCTATTATATTTTATCTCCTTTTCTTTGTTCTTCTATAAATTGACATCAGAACATATGGCTAAGCCTTACCTGACCATGTGTGGAGAGACAAGGTGGGCCCTAGCTCCTTTCTGTGTTGGATCGGTGGCCACTGAGGTCCACCTGTCTTTTTGAGTGCTTTGATGGTACTCACCATTGAATACGTCTGAGTACCTAACTAGAGGGCTCTGGTAAAATACTACTCACACTCAGGGGTCTATATGCTTTCATGTCAAACATCCACTAGTTTACTGTTCCTCTCAGCAACTTGACATTCTCTCACTAGGTTCATGGGAACACGTGAAAAACTTATGCTAGTCTCATGGTAGAGTGAGCTAGGAGCCCTCCCTCATGTTTATTTATCAAGCTGCTTCCCATTCAACTGCATAACTTGAGACAATTTTGTCATGATCCATATCCAAAAGCTGGGAGTCTCCAAGGACATACAGTTCCCCACATGGTGCCTTAAAAGGCAGGCAACTATCTCCAATTAACTTTGACTCACCCTATATTTCTATAAATATTTTTAAGCACCTCTCTGCCAAAGTACAGGCTTAGGGAAGGGTGGCGGTGGTGAGGGCTTTGAGCTGGCAACAAGAACACTGACATTTTATCTAACCTTCCTCTTCTTCATACTGGCCTAAGATAAAACTCAATCACTTAGTCTACCAGATTGGTCCCTTAAAATTTTAGAAGCCCTTTATTCTCTAAGAAAAAATTTCAAAAAAAAAAAAAAAAGAAAGCCAAGAAGTTGCTTTCAAAACACTTGTTAAAAACGCTTAGAAAATCTACTTTGAACTCAGTTAGTCAGTAGCCTCATTTTTTTCATGAACATAAGCTTAGAGGTGGAAATATACAAGAAATCATGATTTCAGTGGGAAATAAAAATACATTGTTCTTTTTTGAATCCCCAACATGCTATTTGTTTTCCACAGATACAAAAATTTATGTTTTTCCCCTCATTAGTGGTACAATGAGAAGAAAACTGACAAAGAACTTATACTTGTCTCACCAGGTTTTTTTTTTCCCTTGGCTTGCTGGGCAAAGAAAGCTTAATTATTTTAAATTTACATACTTCTGTCCACAATATAAATAGGAAGAACTTAGTGTTTTAAAAAGAGACAAAAGGGTAAAAAATATATATTTTAAAAAGCAAAATTAGCATGAAACGAGAGGCCAAACAGAGCAGCCCAGACTTCTGAATGAGTCTACATTTCACTTACCAGCCTTGTAGATTATGAGCACTGTAACTTTGAGCCAGTTGCTTCACTCTGCTTGACAATAGTTGGGACATTTCTGGGCATGCATAGTGTGGTTGTAAAAATTAAATGAGATAAATGGAAGCTGCTACTAGCGTTGTTGTTGTCATTATTATTAATTTATTATAATTTGAAAGAACTAATCTATTAAAGACTTTGCAATTTAATGTCAACAGATTAGCCTTGAATAAAATATCCATTTTATGAGATATAAGAGTTAATGGGGAAAAGTTCAAGACTTTCTCACAGACAACATTAAACCATATAATCTCATCAGAGACACAATCATAATAAACAATCCTCAATTTATTTGTGTAGAGATAGTCAAAGCATTTCAAGGAGGACTATAAACTGTTTCAAGTTTGTAAGGTTGCTAGAGATACTCTTCCTTGTACAAGGAAGAAGAATATGGAAGACAAGGCAGTTTTCTCTCCTAGCAACATCTGAACTCTGTATTCCTCATAGCCCATTTATTCCTTTAAACAGGAAGGCGGGAAGCTGCTGCTTTCAGTCAAGTGCAGCTTGGCCAGAAGTTTTACAGTGTAATTATCATTATGTATGAGGGCTGTAATTATGTGGCATACCCTTAGTGATTCTCCCTCCTCATTATTGTTGACCCCAATCCTCTCTGACTTGGACCTTTATAAGTATGTCCCATTGGCACGAAAAGCCTTTCTAATAAATGTCCCCTTCCTGAATTCACATAGCTTTCATTTTAGTATTCAGCTATGTACTGGACCATATTTGTGTTCCATGGGAATATGTCCTGTTATCCTTTTGTTTCCCTTATATTTTAATGATCTCTGTTTTTCAGGGTGTATTAATAAAAGAAGAATATATTTTATTCTGATCCAAATATATTTTATTCAATGGGCTTTATTGGGAGAGTATCAATTTCTGTATAATCTACATATGATCTAAATATCATCTGAATTCTCTGAATTAGTATTTTACCTATAACTTTCTGTTTTGGAAGAGATCATGTGTGTAGAACAACCCAGTTTTGTTTTGTTTCATTTTGTTTTAAGGTCTTTCTTTGTCTCTATAAGAGTTTCAAACATAATTAATTTATGAGCACTAGGCTTCGGGCTTGATTACTTTAAAGCAGATCAGCAATATGTCTGCACTGAAATCACAGCTGCTGTAGCTATGCATTTGCATCTGGACTCATTGTTTCATCCAAACCGAATTTGCTGCACCATCAGGCTCATCTGAAATCTCAGTTCTGTGGGTGTTGGCACTCAAATTTAAGTTACTTGAATAATCTAAACATAACTTTAAAAAAAAGAGAGAGAGAACAGAACTCTATGTCTATGTCTATGCCCACAAAAAGTAAATATAAAATTTAAATATTATTCTGTGACAAGATAAATATGCACTTGTTCATTTAAGTTAAACATCTAAGTGCTAAGTTTATTAATTCTCTTTCCCATGCTCACTCATAGCTCATTTATTATTATTATAATAATGTTTCCTAGAACTGCATCGTAAATTGGTTTCTTTTTGCATAGGCTCCTCTATTTTTATATTTACATTCTAAATATTGAGTTAAACATAAAAAATTGTATTTTCAAATTGTGAACATCCAATACACTAACAGATGCTCTTCAAATGCATGTAAGTAAAGAGATATAGGTTACAGAAAAGACACACACATACACACACACACATACACACTACTCATATTCTCCTAGGTTAACAGTGGATGGATCAAATTAATATTTTTCTTTAAATATACTAAGTCAAAACCCTGGCTGGTTTGACTCAGTGGATTGAGCGTCGGCCTGCGAGCTAAGTGTCGCTGGTTCGATCTTCCAGTCAGGGCACATCAGAGAAGGAAAACTCTGACTCCAAAAAACCTCCGCTGCCTTGCGGCATACCTCTTCAGGGGAAAGGCTAAGGGAGTAAACCCAGACAGAAAATCCGGAACCGGAGTCCCTAAGGCGGTTTGACGTTGTAGTCAACACCGGCAACTCCTGCGGCGCACCTGAAGCCAAGCTGTATTGACTCCGTCTTTCCCTTGGACCCTTCAGCTGCGAAGAGAGGGGGGGTCTGCTGCATGGGCAACAGCAGACCCTCCATATCACCCTGCCCAGGCTCTGTAGCTTCAGCTTCGCTGGAGAGGACACTCCAGCGTCATCGCAAGATGTCGATTCAACACGGGAGGAGACAGATACCGTGTCACTCCCGAGTCGGACTGCACAGCCATTCTCGGCGGTGCAGATAGACTCTTAAGAAGCTACACCATCGTCTCTCGAGACGGACAGCTGCCAACGACGACGACGACTAAGTCAAACCACTCTTTAAGTTAACAGTATTCTCCAATGTGTTATGTCCAGCAGAGAGCAAAAACTATATGTTCTTAACCAAAAATCAGGGAGTATTATTGAATTTATTTGTGAAAATCCATATTTTAATAGAAATATTGACACATTAAAAATATTGATACACTGAAGCACATCTGGAGGAGACTAGTCAAGGAAAGGAGCTGATGGAAAAAGAAACCTGAGCATTATTTTCCAGGAAAACAGAAAACTCACTAGGGACTTGGTAGCTGTCTTAATATATTTGAAAGACTGTTTTGTGAAAAGTAATTTATATGAACTCTAAATGGAAATCTAGAACAAATTGATAAGTGTTAGAATAAGGCAGACTTGGGGTAAAAATAATAAATGACTTTGTAAACAATGAAAGCTGATAACACAATGTACACAGTGAGTTTCTTGTCACCGGTAACATTCAACTTTGGTCTTTAAGAAATGTTATTGAGTATATGCGCACATCCTACTAGATAGTTGGCCAAGGTATTCCTTAATGTCGCATATGACCCTGAGATTTATTTCTTTAGAATGTAGTCATTTAGTTTGTTTGTTAATAGCCTAAAATATTGCAGCCATCTGGAGTGGTATAACTGTTTTTACCCAAAGACATTTAATGGCCCAATCATCCAGTTTGGTCTGGAATAAACCAAGTCTATATATATTCTTGAGTAAAATTATTATTAGTGTCCACTTTTACCTTAAATATTGTCACAGTTCATACTGAAAAATACACTAAATATATTGGCAATTCTTTCAAAGGATTTAAAACACCAGTGTTCAAAATATATGGTAGAAACTTCTTTTATATCTCCTGATATTATACCTTATTAATAACTAATGGATATACTTAGCAAAATAATTTAAGCAATAATTTTCTTAATATAAAAATAACATACCATATTTTCTCATACTACTGCCAAAGAGAAGCATAATATTGAAGTTATTCTTTTAAATTCTTAAGGTATCATTTAACTTTCTTAAATATTTAATATATATATAAACTGCTCTAAAAAATGCTTGGAAAAATTAAAATATAGGTAGTGTCTTACTTCTAAAATGAGAAAATTTATAAAATATTTAAGAGAAATGCCCTGTAAAATATTTTCCCTAGTAAAATCTTTTGGATGACTATATAGAGAAATAAACTTTTTTTTTTTTGTCTAAGAATTTCCATACTTAACATGCTTTTAGGGTTTAAGATTTATTTTAGTTTTTACAGCAGATGTACTTATAGACAGGTGACTAAACAATCTTCACTTCTATTGTGATATCTTCATTCACTTCTCTATAGTATAATTTTATCATTAACAATGTAGAATAAAATTGAAATTTGGTTTGAAAGAATAACTGTTTGGAGTATCAATTGCCAAAAGGACATGTAGGATCATTTGATAATATTTTAAAAAGGAGGTTTACTTAATTATTTGAATAAAATTTAGAAAGACATTTTTAAGTAAAAATAAAAAATAAATATTTTCTGCATAAAATGTCTGATACCATAATATTAAGTATCTAAAGTTTAACTTATATAGTATCTGTGATGCATGCTCTTTCAAAACATTATATTTCTCTTTATTAAAAATTATATTAAGATTAAAAATAGAGACCTACCTTTAAAAAATATTATAGAAATATGCATTTGAAACCTATACAATCTCATTAGCCAATGTAATCCCAATAAATTTAATTTTTAAAAAGTTGGAAAAAAGTCTTAATTGTATCAATTCAGCGCTTTCTTTGATTTAATTATTCAACAGTATTCATTGCATGTCCTCCATGTGCCTACCAGTGCTCTGGATAAAAAGATGAATATTCTGTGCTGTGCAATATTACAAGTAATTTACAAACATTAAATCTTCTAATAGATATAACAACACTGAATGAAGAATTTCCAAACTGGAATTTGACTTGGGCAGTGTGGGTATAAGGTCTACACTGTTAATTTCTTCTTCATAGCTGCAGTTTCATAGATATTAGAAAACAATTTTGAGTACTTGTTTAGGTTCTCTTAAAATTTTATACATTATTCCAGAGGCGCAAGGATGGGTCAACATATGCAAATCAATATGATACACCACATTAGCAAAATAAAGGATAAAAATCATATGATTTTATCAATAGATGCAGAACAAGCATCTGATAAGATACAGAATCCACTTATGATCAAAACACTTAATAAAATGGATATAGAAGTAATGTACCTTAACATAATAAAGGCTATATATGACAAATCCTCAGCTAATATACTTAATGGAGAAAAACTGAAAGCTTTTCCTATAAGATCAGGAATGAAACAACGAAGCTCACTCTCTCCACTGTAATTCAACATAGTATGGGAAGTTCTATGAGAGCAAACAGACAGGAAAAAGAAATAAAAGGCATTCAAACTGGGAATAAAGAAATAAAATTGTCCCTTTTTTAGGACAACATGATTCTTTATATAGAAAACTATAAAGCCTCCGCCAAAAAACTATTGGAAATACTAAACAAATTCAATAAAATTGAAGGATATAAAATCAATGTACAAAAATCCATTGTATTATTATATACTAATAATAAATTTTCAGAAAAATTAAAAATCATTTTGCAATTGCAACAAAAAGAATAAAATACCTAGGAATAAACTTAACAAAGGATGTGAAGGACCTACACACTGAAAACTATACGACGTTATTAAAAAGAAATTGAAGAAGATATATAGAAATGGAAAGATATTACATGTTCATGGATTAGAAGAATCAACATATTTAAAATGGCCATATTACCCAAAGTATTATACAGATTTACTGCAATCTCCATTAAAATCCCAATGGTATATTTTGAGGCAATAGAACAACAACAACAAAAATGGAACCCTGAATGAACAAAGCAATTTTGAGAAAAAGAACAAACCCAGAAGTATCATAGTTCTTGACTTTATATTATACTATATAGCAACTATAATCAAAACAGCATGATAATGGCAGTAAAACAGACACACAGATCAATGGAACAGAATTGAGAGCCCAGAAACAAACCCACATGTATATGGGCAAATAAGCTCCCACAAAAAAAGCCAAAAAAAAAGGAGAAAAGAAAGCTTCTTCAATGAATGGTGCTAGGAAAATTGAAAGCTGCATGCAAAAGAATGAAACTAGACTGCTATTTGTGACCACGAACAAAAATTAACTCAAAATGGATCAAAGACCTAAATATAAGACCTGAAACAAAAAAAAATACGTTAAAAAAAAAAAACATAGGTATTAAACTTATGGAAGTTGGTCTTAGAAAGGAATTTGTGGATTTGACCCCAAAGACAAGGGAAGCAAAGGCAAAAAAAAAAAAAAAAAAAAAAAAAGGAAGATATCAAACTAAAAATCTTCTGCACAGCAAAAGAAATAAAATGCAACCAAGCTAATGGGAGAATATATTTTCAAACAACTTCTCTGATAAAGGGTTAACATTCAAAATGCACAAAAAGTCACACACCCAACAACAACAAAAACCAAACAATCCAATTAAGTCCAATTAAAAAATAGGACCTAAACAAACATCTCTCCCAATAAGACATACAAATGATCAACAGCTATATGAAAAATGCTCAACTTCACTAGCTATTAAGGAAATGTAAATCAAAACAACAATGAAATAACACTTCACAACTGTTAGAATTATCATCAATGAGACAAGTAATAACAAGTATTGGAGAAGTTGTGGAGAAAAAGGAATCTCCATTCACTGCTAGCTGGAATGCCACCTGGTACAGCGCTATGGAAAACAATACAAAGGTTCTTTAAAAAATTAATGATAGAGTTGCCATATGACCTAGCAATACCTCTTTTGAAAACATTCCTCTGTAAAGATATAGGTAACCCTATGTTCCCTGAAGTATTATTTATAGTGGCCAAGGCATGGATATAACCAGTGTCCTTGGATACATGGTTGTATAAAGAAGATATGCTACATATATACAATGGAATACTACTCAGCCATAAGAAAAGATGAAATACTGCCATTTGCAACAATGTAGATGAATCTTGAGAATACCAAACTAAACAAAATAAGTGATATAGAAAAAGTTATAAACCATATGATTCTCCTCATATGTAGGATATAAAACAGAAAGCAACAAGTGAACAAAACAAGACAAAATATCAAGCAAAAACTTATAGACACAGACAACAGTACAGTGGTTATGAAATGGAAAGGGGGGATTGGTAGAAAAGGATTCAAGTATATGGTGATGAAAATGATTTGACTTTGGGTGGTAAATACCCAACATAATATACAGATAATATATTGTAGAATTGTATACTTGATACATACATTTATTAAGTAATACCATCCCAATAAATCTAAAAATAACAGTAAAAGACCAGAAAATAATTTTACATATCAATATTATTTCCATAAATACTTTATTTTCTTTATTAAAGGCTATGACTAAATTTGTTTTGGGTTGTATTGTTTGTTGTTACTTATCTTGTATAACCTGAGAGTATTTGGTTACAATTAAAAAATAGATGTGCTACATCAAAATATCTGTAGATTAGTGTAATATAACATTTTTTAATACAAAATAATTAAGAGGGATTCTCCCAAGGGGAAGAGAATTACAAGGAAAGAACAAAAAATATTGGAAAATAAGTGTTATGATGATTTACATAAATAAAATACTAGCATATACTGGTAGGTACAATATAATCAAATTTTGTCAAGTAATCATATCTAATATCTATTCATAATTACAGCCAATTGTAATTTAATTATCTGAAGATTAGTGAGATTATGATGAAATAAGCTTTAAAAAGACATATATGGGACAGAGAACCTATTGTGTTTGGGATTATTCTGTTTGCATATGGAAGAACTGAGAGAGCCCTGAATAAAAATGACCAATTGAATACACAGAGAAATAACATGTCACAGTTTAAGCTATTCATTAGTGAAACTTTCTTGATTGTGATAAATGATATTGGCAGTGTAGTTATAGGCAGCAGAAATATAACTGGAAAGATCAGATCTAGATTAGTTACTCTATTTTAAGAGGGACAGAGACAAAGCTAACTGTATTGAAAAGTAACTGAATAAGGAAATAAGCAAACATAAAATGACAGCATATAAGGATTGGTTAAAAAAACAAAGCACTCAGGGTAATGATAACTATATTCATATAATACAAGGGACAATTTTAGCATCATTAAATCTAATTTAACTATTCAAACTGCATGAAATTGTAACTAGTTGCTTCAAAATAAAAGAGATGCCCAATCTTAAAGATATCTGACTTTAATTTAATGACCATTTGTTTAGCTGGAAAGATGATTTTTTTAAAACAATAAAATCCATTGTGATTGAGGCATTGAAATGGTGGAGTTCTCCAGTAATATGTAAATCGGATGAAACAAAGGGGGCCGAGTCCTTACTTTAAGAAAACAGGAAACAAACAATGAATAAAATTATCTATTTAAAAAGTGTAAATATGGCCCTTGCTGGTGTGGCTCAGTGTATTGAGTGTTGGCCTGTGAATCAAAGGGTCATTGGTTTGGTTCCTAGTCAGGGCACATTCCTGGGTTGAGGGCCAGGTCCCCAGTGAGGGGTGTGTGAGAGGCAACCACGCATTGATGTTTCTCTCCCTCTCTTTCTCCCTCCCTTCCCCTCTCTCTAAAAATAATAAATAAATATTTTTTAAAAAGTGTAAATATGAAAAAAAGAAATACATTAAAGAGGTGAAGAGAAAACAGGTCCCAACAGAAGTCAAGGTGCAAGATAATTTTGCAAAGGATATCATCAAAAACCTTCAATTCTAGAATAGCATCATTTATTTATTTTTTAATTCAGCAAGCTTATTAAGATCTTACTGTGTGCAAGGAATAGTGAAGTATTAGGGATTTAATGTTAGGAAAGACAAATACAGTGCTTGGTCTCTTGGAGCTTTCATTTCGGCCAAGGTGGTAGACATTGTACAACTAATTTTAGCATTTTACTCACAATAGTAACATATGATACAATGTATAAATTGAAATTGTTAGGGAATGAGTGCAAAATGCTATAAAATAATAGAAGGCTATCTAATCCAGTATGGTTTATCATTTAAGAATTCTTTGACATGTGACAATTAAACTAAGCTTTGAGGTTAAAGAGGGAACAAATTTGGCAAAATACATTGTGAGAGTGGTCATTAAAAGAACTAAAACTGCCAGGGTTGATAAAGTACAAAAAAGCAAGAGAAGAGTGGCCTGACATGAGGTAGTAAGGTTTGGAATTTCAGCTTTACTTTAAAAGTCATGTTTAAACAGGGGAGTGAAGGAATCAGTCTGAATTTATACCATTATCTCTGGCTATAGCTTGTGGGGATATTAGGGTAGGAAATAGGAAGAAGAAAAGGTAAAGGTAATTGATTATAGAAAAACCAGCTAAAATATAATTGTAGTATTCCAGGCAAGAGAATGTTACAATTTGGAGGAAGAAGTAAGTAAATGTACCATCTTTGAGAGAAAGAAAAGAGACAAGAAGAAATTATAATTGAGGGAGAGAATAGTGATAAGTCTGAAAATAAGGCTTCCGGAGAGGCAGAGAGAGAGAGATAAAATACAGAGTTTTGAAATATATAGGTAAGAAAGATGGGTGGGTGATTAGGTGTTTTGTAAAAGAAGTGTCCACTTTACAAAATGAATTACAGTATATTTTCTCTTCTGGAAACTGTTCTTTTATTATTTCATAAAAGGGCAGCATTTACAGACAGTCCCATGAGGGTAAAGTGAGGCACACCAGTGTATTATTCTCTGTTCTTGCACCTTATCAGCAGTTTGGAGGGCAGTGAACAACCTATTGAAACCCTAAAACCATTTCTTACCTCACCTGAATTAGACCTGTAGGGCTTCAACTCAAATGCTGACCTGAAATTGCTCTGGCTTTTGAGTTCCAACTTAATTGTGTCTTTAAATGATATGGTTCTAGAACCAGTGCTTCAGGAAAGGAAATCCAACACAAATTTGAAAAAGGCTGGTGCAGGGAGGGAGAATGGAGTGTGCTTGATGATAGAACTATAAATAACAGTGGTAATAACATATATAGGCATCATCAGTTGTGAAAACAACAATTTCAGGGGACTCTCAGTGACCAAGTCTAACAGGGAAAATTTAAAGGGAGATATTAAAACCTCGGTTCACTGCTGTCAGTTGAAACTGGCCAGGTATAGAAAACAAAATAGATTATGTCAAGTAACTAAATAAAATATAAAGAAATCAGATGTTTATGTACTACTTCCATTTATTTATTTACTTGTTTATTGTTTGATTTTATATATATTTATCTTGGAAAAAGATGAATTTTACCTGAAATTAAATTGGGTTTGATAAAAAACAATACATACAGAAACACACACGTACCTTTTTTATAAATTAGACTATAAAACCAAACACTCCCCTTAAAATTTTAACTATATCATGACTGAAAGACTTTTTTTATTGACTAGTTTTAAAAATTGCAAGCTCTGAATTATTTCTTCTGTTAATTTAAGTGTGGAACTGAATGCTATAGGGCACACTTATATCCTAATAGTAGCTATGACCTTGTACCTTTTGTTCAAGATGCAGATGAGTAGGCACAGTGAACATTAAGGAGAACTACAGAAAGTTGAACCTATACCAGATTGCTAGCAACCATACTTGATAATAATGGCAAACCACAAAGACATATTCCACTAAACATAGGCCAAATGCATCCACATTACAAACTTCCATTTTCAGGATCTCCAAAATGCTTACAGCCACTTCAGTACCTTCAAAGATAAAGGGAAATGTGAGTGGAAAGTCAGTCAGAGTGGAAAGTTAAAATAGTTTACTACGGTTAATTTTAAAAGGAAAATGTGAACAAGTGAATACATTTCTGGGATGCCCAGGCCCTGCTGGAGCCTATGAAGGAATCTCTGCAAGTGAGGGTCCATGAAACTTAAGCCCCCTTTTGCTTTCTGGTGAATCCTGCGCTACCTTTGTATGTACCATTTGTTTGTTTTCACAGGTGTGCTATTAGCATTTTAGGCTGAGCAATTCTTCCTTGTGTAAAATTGAATGCTGCTTTTCAGGGCCATTATTATCCTTGACTCTTTTGAAATGAAATACCAGTAGCACCCCTTACAATCTCAACAAAAGATGTACTTTTCCAAACACAGCCAAGGAGAGGGGCAGGTGTCATCCCCAGGATGATAACCACTGTCTATCAGTAGCTTGAGTAGGTTTCTTTTGTTGTTTGTTTGTTTGTTTGTTTTTTTACAGAACTTCAGGGCTTTATTAGGAGGCTACTCTTTCAGCGACACCCCCTGGCTGGTTTGGCTCAGTGGATTGAGCGTCGGCCTGCGAGCTAAGTGTCGCTGGTTCGATCTTCCAGTCAGGGCACATCAGAGAAGGAAAACTCTGATTCCAAAAAACCTCCGCTGCCTTGCGGCATACCTCTTCAGGGGAAAGGCTAAGGAGAAGGGAAACTCTGACTCCAAACCACCGCTGCCTTGTGGCATACCTCCTCAGGGGAAAGGCTAAGGGAGTAAACCCCGACAGAAAATCCGGAGCCGGAGTCCCTAAGGCGGTTTGACGTTGTAGTCAACACCGGCAACTCCTGTGGCGCACCTGAAGCCAAACTGTATTGACTCTGTCTTTCCCCTTGGATCCTTCAGCTGCGAAGAGAGGGGGGGTCTGCTGCATGGGCAACAGTTGGCCCTCCATATCACCCTGCCCAGGCTTTGTAGCTTCACTGGAGAGGACACTCCAGCGTCATCGCAAGATGTCGACTTAACACGGGAGGAGACAGTTACCGGTTATAAGCTCATCCGATTGGCGAAGGAAACGAGCGCCAGGGGTCTCTTCTGACGGTGGGAGAGGTCATCGCACCTCACTGGACAGCTACCGCCCGCCTCAAGCTGGGCAGCCCCCAGCCAATTAGGTGCCGTCTCGCCATGGCTCACCTGCCCCACTGGGTGCGTGGGGATCAGAGAGGCGTCTCTTGAAAAGTGGGCCACAAAACACTCGCACCAGGCAATTCCAAGCAAACAACAAGAAAGAAGCCTCCAGCTCTTCGCCTCGCTAGCTGGAACATCAGGACCATGTGTCCCGGGCTTACTGCAGACCTTCCGTGGATCAATGGTGCCAGGAAAACCGCCGTCATCGACAGGGCACTGGCATGACTAAACATCGACATTGTGGCTCTACAGGAGACCCGGTTGGCCGACAACGGAACTATCAGAGAAACCAACTACACCTTCTACTGGCAAGGGAAGTCTCCGGACCAACCAAGACAGCATGGTGTTGGGTTCGCTGTGAAGAACACGCTTGTTAACTCCATAGAGCCACCCACAGGAGGCACAGAGAGATTACTTACCCTCCGATTGTCAACAACTTTCAGCCCAGTCAGCATTCTTAGCGCGTATGCCCCAACCCTCTGCGCCACCACCGAAGAGAAAGAACAGTTCTACCATGCACTGGACGAAGCGTTATCCAAGATCCCCAGAAGTAACGCTCTTTATCTCCTTGGAGACTTCAACGCAAGAGTAGGAGCCGATCACATGGCCTGGCCCACCTGCCTCGGAAACTGGGAGAGGAAAGATCAATGAGAATGGTCAGCCACTGCTTGAGCTTTCATGTCACCACGGCCTGTGCGTGACAAACACATTCTTCAAGTGCAAAGAGATCCACCAGGTGTCATGGAGGCACCCCCGCTCCCGCCACTGGCACCAGCTTGACCTCGTCATCACCAGAAGAACGGATATTGGCAGCACCATCCTCACCCGCAGCTACCACAGTGCAGACTGCGACACGGACCATGCCCTCGTGGTAAGCAAGGTGCGCATAACGTCGAAGAGGTTGCACCACTCCAAGATGAAGGGTCGCCCACGCATCAACACCAGTTGTGCCAGCAATCCAGTTAAGACCCAGCAATTCATCAACAGGATGGAAGATGCACTCGGTGAGGGAATGGCGACAGATGACATTATCGAATCCAATTGGTCACGTCTCCGCGACGCCATATACAACTCCACCATTATTGCTTACGGGAAGAAAGAGCGGAAGAACGCTGACTGGTACGAGGCTCACTGGGAAGAAATGGAACCCGTGATCGAGGCTAAGAGGAAGGCCCTACTGGCTTACAAGGCCACGCCCACTCCCAGTACACTTCAAGCTCTACGGGCTGCCAGGAACAAAGTCCAGAAGACCGCCCGCCACTGTGCAAACACCTATTGGCTAAACCTGTGCAGAAGCATTCAGGAAGCCGCCGATATAGGCAACGCACGAGGAATGTATGAGGGTGTCAAGAAGGCAACAGGCCCAATCCCCTTCAAGATCGCCCCCCTTAAGTCCAAGACAGGTGAGGTCATCACTGACCTGGAACAGCAAATGCGGCGGTGGACCGAGCACTACCTCGAGCTGTACGCGACGAGGAACACCGTAACAGACACTGCTCTTAATGCCATTCCAGACCTACCAGTCATGGAGGAGCTAGACACCCCACCTACTGCGGCAGAGCTCGGCAAAGCCATCGACCGCCTCGCTTGCGGGAAAGCACCAGGAAGCGACGGAATCCGTCCAGAAATCCTAAAGAGCAGGAAACCAGTCCTGCTACAGCCGCTCCACCATCTACTCTGTTTCTGCTGGAAGGAGGGTTACATCCCCCAGGATATGAGAGACGCCAACATTATCACCATGTACAAGAACAAAGGAGACTGCAGCGACTGCAACAACTACCGGGGCATCTCTCTCCTCAGCGTCGTCGGCAAAGTATTCGCCCGGGTCGCTCTTGCCCGCCTGCAGACCCTTGCTTCCCGCGTCTACCCAGAGTCCCAGTGTGGCGTCAGAGCTGGCCGATCAACAGTGGACATGATCTTCTCCCTACGCCAGCTGCAGGAGAAGTGTCACGAGCAGCATAAACCACTCTACCTCGCCTTTATCGACCTCACGAAGGCGTTTGATCTGGTCAGTCGAAGCGGACTCTTCAGCTTGCTACGGAAGATTGGCTGTCCACCA
The DNA here is from genome assembly GCF_987537825.1 of Furipterus horrens. Lineage (NCBI taxonomy): Eukaryota > Metazoa > Chordata > Mammalia > Chiroptera > Furipteridae > Furipterus > Furipterus horrens. The sequence goes on from NW_028327176.1 coordinate 34,280,107, forward strand.
CATCTGCTTGCTGTGGTCATGTCCTTTCACGACAACATGCACAGCACGGTGTCCTACAACGGCGCAACCTCTGAGGCCTTCCCAGTCAGCAGCGGAGTAAAGCAGGGCTGCGTCCTCGCGCCTACGCGGTTCGGAATCTTCTTCTCCATGCTCCTCCAATACGCCTTTAAGGACTGCAGCGAGGGTGTCTTCATTCACACCAGATCCGATGGCAAGCTCTACAACCTGGCCCGTCTACGAGCCAAGACCAAAGTCAAAGAGGTGCTCATCCGTGAGATGCTCTTCGCCGACGACACAGCCTTGACATCACACTCCAAAGAGGGACTCCAGCAGCTAGTCACTTGCCTTTCCCAAGCATGCAAGGAGTTCGGACTAGCCATCAGCCTGACGAACACGAACGTTATGGCTCAAGGCACGGGGACTCCCCCATGCATCACCATCGACGGATACACCCTGGAGGTTGTCAACGACTTCACTTACCTCGGGTCCACCATCTCGAGCTCTCTGTCAGTTGACTTGGAGGTCAACCGGAGAATCGCCAGGGCAGCCACAGTTATGGCCAAACTGAACCGGCGAGTGTGGAACAATTCCAGCCTCACTGAGAAAACCAGACTGCTCATCTACCAAGCCTGCGTACTCAGCACTCTCCTCTATGGCAGCGAGACGTGGACCACCTACGCAAGGCACGAAAGGAAACTCAACAGCTTCCACATGAGGTGCCTGTGACGCGTCCTGCATGTCGCCTGGCAGGATAAGGTCCCCAACACCGAGGTGCTGAAGCGAGCCAACATGAGCAGTTTGCATGCAGTTCTTAGTGAGAGACGCCTCAGGTGGCTCGGTCATGTCAAAAGAATGGATGCAGGCCGTATCCCCAAAGACCTCCTCTACGGCGAGCTAGCAGAAGGCAAGAGGATGACAGGGCGCCCAAAACTGCGGTTCAAAGACATCTGCAAAAAGGATATGACACAATGCTCCATCAATCTCAACACATGGGAAGTTCAAGCAGACGACTGCCTAGCCTGGAGGCTCACGGTCAGACAAGGTACGTCACGCGCAGAGGCTGCGTGCAACGAGGAGGCGGTCCAGAAAAGATCGAGGCGGAAGCAGCGTCAACAGCAGCAACAACAGCCATCTGCCTTCACCTGTAACAAGTGCGGCAGGGATTGTCACTCCCGAATCGGACTGCACAGCCATTCTCGGCGGTGCAGATAGACTCTCAAGAAGCTACGCCATCGTCTCTCGAGACAGACGGCTGCCGATGATGACGATGACTCTTTCAGCATTAGAAAAAGGAGATACAAGTATAAGAACCAAGAAATTTAATAAAATATCTGTATTACTAAGTTTGAATTGGAAATCCTGACATAAAATATATAGTTCATATCTGTGTCACTAAAAAATTCTAGATGTGATAACAATAAAGTAGCAATGAACCCACCTAGGATACAAATGATAGCCTTGAAAACCAGTGCTACGTGGAGGGAATGGCAGATTCCTTGTCTGGGCACCTTGCTACTCCAAAAAGCAAGTGAGTTATGCAAGTCTACTGGGAGTCATGTCAAAGGAATACAACAGCCAAATTTAAGGAGCTTCCTATTGGCCAAACATGGGATAATTTGAATATCAAAAATTATTAAAATTAGTGAGCTAGAGTAGTAATATCTCAATTCTATATAATAGGCAACCCCTTTAAAAATAATTGCAAATAATTAAAACATACTGCATCATAAAATCACATGTTCATAATGATATTAAAAACAAAAAGGGCAGGGGTTGACTGAGAATGCCAAAACACATAACTAAAACCTGTAATTTAAAGAAACAGTTTTTAAAGGACAGTTTTGAGATAACTGAGATAAGATAAATAATGATATGCCTACATGGTCAAATGTGTGTGATGTGTTACTCCTTTCTTTTAGGTCCTCTTCTTTTTACAACTTTTTTGTTATGCCCTACCAGACACATTACCATGTACCTTTCCAGACTCATCCCTTTTTCCCCTATGTTTCAGCCCCAGGGAGCTTTTTGACTTTGTATAACCTGCTAAAGGCATTCTTGCTTCACGATCTCCACAAATTTCATTCTCCCTTTCCTCAGCTAATACCTGTATGTGACACTTACTCAATGACAACACTGCAGCAAGGTCTTCTGCTCATATCCCAAAGTTAAATGTTGCCAGCCACACTTTCTCATAGCACACTTCTGCTTCACAGAACTTAGTCCATGCTGTAGCTATATCTGTTTGTGTTTATTTCTAAGAATTTGTCATCCCCACTAAAGTCTCATGGGTGGTGCTCTGTGTCTTTTATTCTCTGTTATATCACCAGTACCTAGGACAGTGCCTGACACATGAACGGTGTCAAAAAAAGATTTTTAGAATGAAGAAATACAATGCAATTAATTTTAAATTAAAGAAAAAATTGTCACAAAACATACTTAAAAGTAATCTACAATTAAAGACATGTGATTTATACAAAATGCTTTTGGAAATGAATGGATTCACCTATGTACTTCACCGTGCCTTAAATATTGTTATCATCACCACAAAAATATCAGGTCTGATAGCATGTGGAAATATTTTTCTAAATCTGAGTGTCAACTAAATTTTAATATAAAGGCTTCAATAAAAATATTTTAAACAATTATTTTAGAGATACAACATTTGACATTTAATTTTGAACCTTCCCTCATTCTTTGTTGACTAAATACCAGCATCAAATTATGTGACAAATTTTTTCCATACATAATTATCTAGACTTGCCAGAAATTTAAATAAATTAAAATGAAAGAGGTCTCTTAGTTCCAGTATAGAATAGACTGAAGACTCTTACAAACACTCTTTATATTCCTCTCATTAAATAGAATTTTGTCAATGCAGCTTCAGTTGGGGCAAAGAATCACTTGTTGTTTCAGAAAACTAGGCCTGACTTGGCAGAGATTTTTGTTGTGGGGAATGAGTAAACACTAGTTTGTTTTTGAAAATTCTGATTTACAGTGTTTCAGTAGGTTTCACCAGGTGGTATACTTACAGAAGAATGAGGGGGGAATAGAGAATATGTGGATAACATATTGCAAACGAATAATTAAGTGTCTTAAGGGAGGAAAGTATAAAGCAGCAAGGAGCCGATGTCCTATAAATAATTATTCCCTTTTCACTTTTTAAAAGCTATTTAAGAAGTCCACTATGGTGATATAAGAAGACTTTAAACTCACCTCCTTCCATGGACACATGTAATGTACACCTACCTACAGAGTGATTCCTCCCTAGGAAGAACTGAAGGCTGATTGAACAGCATCTACACAACAAATGGTAAAGGACACATAGAAATAGGTAGAAGAGATAGAGACATGGGATTGAGGGGAACCTTCCCCCTGGAATGTGGTGACCTCCTGTATAGAGGGATATCATTGAGAGGTTTGTGTGTAGACTAGCCTGCACTGTAGTACAGCAAAATACCAGTAGTTTAAAGAGCACCTAGACTATATGGGAGGAAAATCTATTTACTAACTTCAGAGCACCTTCGAAGTTGACGGAACAGCTAAAATTCCCTCCAAGGCCGAATATGCCAGAGACCATTATTTTGGAGGGTTTCCCCTCCACCTTGATTGTACAGGTAGGAGCACATTCCAGGTACTCTAGCTGGCCTTCCAAGGCTGTCCCAGTATGCCACAGGGCCCTGGCTCAAAACAGCTTCAGCTTTCCTGTGTAGAAGTCCCAGCATAATGCATTCTAGCTCTCCCCCAAGCCTTCTCCTGTTCAAGTTTCTGCTCCAACTCCGTCTGGCACAGCAAACACTGGGATGGTCCACGCGACTGCCAGCTCCAACTCTAGCTGGCCTTCCAAAGTCATCTGGCACTCATAGGCAATGCAGGGTATGGACATGCATAAGGCTACTCCTTCAAGACTGATAGAGGTAGTTGTTGTGCTTAATACATTAAAAAAAAAAATAGAAAAATGAAATGAGACAAAGAAACAGGCGTGAAACAAAAGAAAATTATAAAATTCTAGAAAAAAATGAATGAAATGGAAATAAGTAATTTACTTGATAAAGATTCAAAGTAAAGGCCATAAAGATGTTAACTGAATTCAGATTAAAATGGAGGAAACAGTGAGAACTTCGGCAAAGAGACAATATAAGAAAGAACCAATCAGAGTTGAAGACCATAATAACTAAAAAAATACATGGAGGGAATTAACAGTAGATTGGATGATACAGAAGAATGGACCAGTGATCTGCAAGTCAAAATAATGAAAATTACCCAGTCAGACAACAAAAGATAAAAAATTAAAAGTGAAGCTATTTTAAGAAACTTCTGGGAAAACACCAAGTGACAACATTTAACCTCTAGGAGCTCCAGAAAGAGAAAAGAGATAATAAGGGGAAGAATTTATTGGAAATTTTTTTTTTTTTTTTTTGCTGAAAACTTCCATAACCTGAAGAAGGAAACAGATATCCAGGTTTGGAAGAAAAGAAAGTCCCAAACAAGATGAACACAAAGAGACCCACACCAAGATATATTTTAAATGGCCAAAATTAAAAGATAAAGAGAGTCTTAAAAGCAGCAAGGGAAAAGAACTAGTCCCATACAAGAGATTCCCCCATAGAACTATTAGCTGATCTTTCAGCAGAAACTTTTCAGGCCAGAAGGGAGTGAATGATATATTTAAAGTGCTGAATACCAAAAACTTACAGCTAATAACATCCTTCCCCAAAAGGTTTTTATTCAGAATTAAAGGATTATTTCCCAGGAAAGTAAAAACCATCGGAGTTCATTACCACTAAACAGGCCTTATAAAAAATGTGAATGGGTCTTCTTTAAGCAGAAAAGAAAAGGACATAACTAGAAATAAGAAAATATATGAAAGAAAAAAGCCTCACAGGCAAAGGCAAATATACACTAAAGGCATTGAATCAGCCAATTGAAAAGCTGGTATAAAGGTTAAAAGATAAATGTAGTAAAATCAACTATACAGTAAATAGGGGTTACAAAATATAAAGATGACAAATGTGACATGAAAAAAATAGTGGAGGGGGGGTACAAACGAAGTTCTTTTACAATGCGTTCAAACTTAAGTGAGTTACAGTTTAAAATAGGCTTTGTATGTATATAGGTCCCTACATGTGAACTTTGTGGTAGCCACAAACCAAATGCTAAGAATAGATACATGTGTACACACACACACACACACACACACACACACACACACACACACGAACATAATGCTAAGAAAACCATCAAACTACCATGGAAGTGATAAAGGGAAGAAGAAAAAATAGAGAAAAAGTACAAAAATAATAAGACAACAATTCACAAAATAGCAATACATACATCATTATCAATAATTACTTTAAATGCAATTGGACTAAATGCTCAAATCAAAAAGCATAAGGTGGCTAAGTGGATACAAAAACAAGACCCATCCATATGCTCCCTACAAGAGACTCACTTCAAATCTAAAAACACAGAGATTAAAAACAAGGGGATTGAAAATGATATTATATGCAAATGAAAATGAAAAGTTGAATTTAAAACTAAGACTGTAACACAAAACAAAGAAGTTAATTATATAATGATAATATGGATCAACCCAAGAAAAGGATATAATATTTGTAAATGTTTATGAACCCAACTAAGAGGCACCTAAATTTATAAAGCAAATATTAATAAAAAGAGAAAATGACAGCAATAAAATAATAATATTCATTTATGTCAATGGATCCAGACAGAAAATCAAAAAGAAAACATTAGCCTTAAACAAATCATTAGATCAGATGGACTTAAGAGAGATATAAAGAACATCCCATCCAAAAGCTGAAAAATGCACATTCTTTTCAGGTACATATGAAACATTCTCCAGGATAGATCATGTAATGCCACAAAACAAATCTCAATCAATTTAATAAATGTGAAATTATATCAAGCATCTTCTCTGACAAGAACAGTATGAAAGTAGAAATCTATCAATAAGAAAACTGGAAGAAAACCCACAACAACCTGGAGACCAAACAACATACTACTAAACAATAAATGCATCAATAAGCAAAATCTATGGGACACAGCAAAGGCTGTTCTAAGAGGGAAGGTCATATAGATACAGACCTAACTTTTACTTATTTCACTTAGCCCATTGTTTTTGATGGTCATCCATGTTTTAGCATATACTAATGCTTACTTTATTCTTTAATTTATTGATGATTAATATATTAAATAATATATAATTTTTTTGTTTATTCATTCCCCAGTTAATGGGCAGGTGGTTATGATTATGAATAATGAATGAAACAATCATTAAAATGCCTATGTGGGGTCATATACTTTCTTTTGGTATTTTCTAATAGTGGAATATATGGGACATATTTTAAATGTATTCAAACTTAAAATACAACCATACTTTTACCCAGAATGACTCATTTTAGATAACTGTATGTATGGATGTAGTGCTATATGTATGAAGTAAGCCTAGCTTCTTAAAATGAGCTAGAAAGTAGTTCTTCTTTTCCTAATTTCTGCAAGACATTCTGTAGCATTCACATTATGTCTTCCTTATATGTATTCCATTTTGTCTTTAGTGAGTTTTTGATAGTTCATATCTTTTGAGGACTTAATTTCATTTCAGTGTTTTAATTTAAAGATGTAGGGTTTTTCATAGTGTTCTCTTACTGTTCTTTTCATGTCTGTAACTTCAGTTTTGATGTGCCACTTCCGCTCTGGTCTTTATCATGCACTTCTCTCTGCTTCTTTTTGTATGGTTCCTTTGTGTCTAAAGGAAAAGCTTTTATTACTGGCTTTAGATCTGCTTTTTGTTGTTGTTGTGATAATAGGAGCCTTTAATGCTATAAATTTCAATGTAAGCAGTACTTTAACACCATTCCACCAATTTGATATATTTTCCAGTTTTGTTCTATTTGAAATATTTAAAAATTTCCATTCTGACTCCCTCTTTGATATTTAGAAATGCACTGTTAAATTTCCAAGTATCTGGGAATTCCCAGACATCTTTCTTTTATGGATTTTTTCAGTTATTTCCATTACAGTTTGAGAATATACTTTAATTTCTCTTCTTATGTCAGTTCGTTAAGACTTGTATCTCCTATAACATGCACTTCAAAAGGATTTGTATTCTGGTTTAGATTGGAATTCTATGACTATACATCATGTAAAGTTGCTAGATTTTTCTTCAGGTCACCTATATTCTATTTTTCTGCCTACTTGTTCAGTCAATTATTGAGAGAGGTGGTGATTTCTCCTAATATAATTGAGGGTTTTTCTTTCCCTTTTCATATCAATCAGTTTTGTCACATGTATTTTCAAGCTTTAGTGTTAGGTATTTCCACAGCTAGGATTTTTAGATCTTGGATAATTGCTCTCTTTATCTTTATATTAATATCTCTTTTTATCTCTGATAATCTTTCTTGTTCTGAAATCCACTTTGTCTGACATTGATATAGCAATTTCATTTTTATGTGTTTACATAGCATATCTTTTCTCATTTTCTACTCTTTTTAAAATATACATTTTTTGAATGATTCAAGATTTACATAGTGTTGCAAAGATAATATAAATAGTTCCATATAGCTCTCATCTAATTCAACTGAGGCTAACATGTTGTATTATCATGATTTGCTTTTTAAAACTTAGACACCAACATTTATTATTTTTCCAGTCATGTTATTTATTTGGCCCAGGATTGAATCCAGGATACCTCACTCATCTAGTCACCACGTCTTCTTAGTTTACTGTGGTCCATGACAGTTTCTTACTCTTTCCTCTTTGCCGTGTAATTGCCAGTCTTCATTAGTCCTGTGAAATTTTTATAGAATGCCTCTGTATTTCAGTTTGTCTGATGTTTTTTCATTTTACTAGATTGGTGTAATTAGTTTTAGGAAAGAAAACTGCAGAGATCAAGTTCCCACCTTATTCCATTATACCAGAAATACATGATGTAAACATGGCATATCACTGGTGATGCTAACCTTGATCACTTGATTAAGGTGGTGTTTGACAGATTTCTTGACTATAAAGTTACTATTTTTAATTGCCCATGTTTTATTCTTTGGAAAGCCGGACATGCTTATTGAGCCATACATCCTGAGGTCAATTTCCTATGTGTCTACAGAACATACCTTTACTTCCGTAAGTGCTTGGGAGTGGGAGGTTGTTATTATAGTATGCAGTGGAACTGAGTATAAAGACTATTGTTGTTAGTGTTATCCTCAGTGTAGCACAGGCTTCAACTATCTCTAGTGCTACCTTTTGTTTTTGCTGAGGACTCTGTTTCACTGTTATTTTTATTTAATATGTTCTAGCACAGAGGTGGGGAGCATAGTGAAGGGGGCACTTTCTATCCACCAAGATTCAACCTTAGGGAAGCACTATAAAATTGGGTGTTAGAATGATGCACTTATAAAAAAAAACCTTCACAAATATACTGTACAATTGTATATCTGAAATCTATATAATTTTATTAACCAATGTCACCCTAAGAAATTCATAACAATAAAATAAAAACACAAATAAATAAATAAATAAACATCTAATAAATACCTCAAATTCAACATATCCAGAAACAAACACCTGCTTTCAATCGATGGCCTACTTCTCCTATTTTGCATCTCTGAAAATGACAATTCTAGTTTTCTAATTAGGTAGGCTAAAATCTACCATCATCTGGCTCCCCTCTTACTTTAATACCTCATGTACATTCATCTTTCAATTTGTTAGCTCAGTCCTCAACAGATATACAATATCTACTCTCTTTTTATTTTTATTTTTTTACCTCACTGCCAACATTATCGCTGTCTTGAGTTATTATTTTACCTCTTAAGTGCTTTCTTTGTCTCCATTCTTTGGCCTTTACACAATTACTCTTCACAAAGCAACCAGAGTGATTCTTCTGGAATACAAGTCATACTGTGTTGTTTCTCCTTTTAAAGCCGTCCAATCATTAATCATTTCACCTAGAATAAGGGCCAGAATACTTACAGTCACCTGCAAAACCTAGATGTTCAGGCTTTTTCCATATGGTTATAACTTTATATACCCATTCACCTCCTTTTCTATCCTAATCCTGCCGTAGGCTTGCCTCACTTTTCAAATACTGTATGTCAAAATATGTCACTACCCTGCAAATCGGGGCTTCTGCATTTGATTTTGCCTCTGTCTGAAGTGTTTTACTCCAAAATAGCGTCATGGAAATTTCCTTCCCATACCAATTAAGTCTTTTGTAATGAACCTAATAAAAAAGCAACACCCTTTTCCCCATATCCCCTATGTCCTCCACTCTGCTTTTGGTTACCTGCAACTCTGCTTGACATAGTATACATTTATTTGTTTATTTTCTATTTCCCATTGGGTAGATGTTCCTAGATGGCAAAGAAATTGTCTGTACTATTTACTACTGTATTCTCCTTTCTGAGAAGAGTATCTGACAAAGAGTACTTACTTAATTGAGTGTTTCTATGCTGAATTAGTAAGTGGATGAATAAATCCCAGCCATTTTATTGTCCACCAAAACCATGGACAGCTCTATATTATACAGTAGCTTTTTGACTAGAGGCTAGGTCTACATTTTCTGGTTATTTATAGATTTTAACCATCTTTTTTTAAAATAAATTCCCCAAAGGTCATCTTCTGACAGTCCCCAAGTAACACAAATAATAGAATATTGCTCTGCCAGAAACTTAACCCAATAAATTTACAGAGAAGCTGATTATTTGTATATATGACTAGTGGCTAATGATTGTTTTATAGACAAGCAGATATTAATATTTGTACCAACGAAATTAGGTACTAGAAAAAGTTTCTAAAGATTAAATCAATAATTGCAGAAGGAGAGAAATCTGGTGTTTTAACTACCTCAAAATTATTTCTAAGATCATGGCAATCTAGGTCATAACTAATGAAGCTAAAATATCTGGTAGATTTGACATTTAAAAAGAATCTTGTAAATTTTGTTTATTTTGTTTTTATTAATGATGTTTTATATTATTTTTAGTTATATTCAAATGAAGAAAGACATATTTTTGATTTGGGTTTATAGCCGAAAAAGAAATAAACCAAGTCTTTAGCTAACTTCTAAAGTTTAATGCCATGAATATATTCTTCAATTCAAATAAAAGAGCCCTTTTGTTAAACGTTGTATTTTATCCATCTAGAATCAAACACAGTGAAATTAGAAGGTCAAATAAAACTTCTAATTAAACACACAGGTTAAATACATACATCTAGAGACTGGATTTAAAAACTAAAACTGCCTTAGAGCCACAAAGCATATGGCATTACAAATTTAAGGCAAGCACATTTAAAATGTACAGTGCATGCACACAGTTCTATCCAGCAGCCACAGATGACGATGGCCCCGTTCTACTACAAGTGTATGCATCAAGGAATTATACCATAAACATGCCCGAGAGAAATCCACACCAGCTAATGATGAAAGATGTGTAACCCGGGCGGCATTCATCATTTAGATATAACACAACAACTGTATGTCAATACGGAGACCTTCAAGATCTGTTCAAGTTAACAGGAAGTTTTCCCTGAGTTCACACTGCTCTTGAAACCAGGGGCAAATATCCCCTCAGACAATTCTGCATGGCTGCCTAAGAATCAGCAGTGAATTCAGTTCAATCCCACTTAAAAACTGTGATCATCTATATAAAGAACACCAAATTATTAAGTGTAAATACTATGATTTCCTCAACTGTGGTTAGATATGGATCAAGACTGCTCCCTGCAGAGCTACTGTACTCAGATATACTAGCTCAATTCCCTTTCCTAGACTCTAAGAGCCTAATAATAATAATAATAACAACAACAATAACAAAAACAACAAAACCTTGGTTTATGTCAACGCATCATTTTTCCTTTACTTTTTCACAGATACTACAACATTAAGTAGAATAGAAGGGGGTAGTCTGCCTCAAGCTTCTAGAAAAATAGATACAGAAATAATTCAAAATTTGGTAGTAGAAGGAGAGAATAGAAATTTGATTTGCAAATGACTTTCCAACTTGCTCTCCTAGTGAATTCAAAAAGCAAGATTGACTTCATCACAGTAAAAGTGTTATATGCCATAACAATTTTTCTTTAAAACGTTATAAAATTTGTCAAAAGAAAATTTAAAAAATTCAAGCACAACCAAAAAGTCCTTCCATTGATGATTGGATAAAGAAGATGTGGTACATTGGAATACAGTGGAATACTACTCAGCCATAACAAAAGATAAAATATGGCCATTTGTGACAACATGAAAGGATCTTGAAAATATCATGCTACATAAAATAAGTCAGACAGAAAAGGTTAAGAACATATAATTCCACTTATATGAGGGATATAAAACTGAAAGCAGCAAATAAACAAACAATTAAAAAAAACTGATAGACACAGACAACAATATGGTGGTTACCACAGAAACAGAGGTGGAAAGGGTAAATGGGTTCAAATATATGGTGACAGAAGATGATTTGACTGTGGGCGATGGGCAAAGAATGCAATACACAGATGATGCATCACAGAATTACACACTTGAAATCTATATTAATTTATTAAACTTTGTCACTCCCCCAAATCAATTAAAAACTAAAAAAAATTAAATGCAAAATATTCAAGCACAAATATAATTTTTCACTTTTTCAATAACTCTCATGTAGTTAAAGTTTTTAAATCTTTTCAGCACATCCTCAGTTAGCTTCTTCTCAATTGTATTATTTCTATGAACATTTTATAAATCAAAATAAGAACCTTCAAAGGTCCTTTTTCCCCAGCAAACATCCCATCTCTCAGTTCTCTTGCAGTAAACTCCTCTCCATGTTTCTCTACTCTGTCTCTATTTCCCCAATACCAAATTCTCCCCAATCCTCTAACTAGCCTTCTCTACCACTTTTATGAAATTGTTTTTTTTAAGCCATCAATGAGAATAGAAGCTATTTTTAATTTCCTCCTTTCCCATAATCCATACATTTGAACTACTTGAAAGTCCTGTTGATTCTAACTCCAGAACATTATCCAACCCCTCGAATCTCTCCATGTGTACCACAACCATCCTAATCAAAACCATCTTTATATTTTCCTTGAAATTTTCCCAGTCTCTACTTTGATCTCCCTTCTCTCCTTCTCTCTAATCAGACAGCAGCCATAATAAAATATGAATCAAATAATATTCCTCCCCTTCTTATAATCCTTTGGTAGCTTTGGGACGCTGTATTATCTTGTCTCTATCTTCTGGCCTTTTCTTATACCAAAATATCTCCTCTTACTATGCTCTAGCTATAGAAGCCTCCCTTTATTCCTTGAAACACCAAGCTCATTCCAATCTAGTCCTCTGAACTGGCATTCTTCTGTATATGCCTCCTTCCTTGGGAAGACCAGGGTGACTGCTCACATGCCCTACCTAAAGGAATTGTATATAAAAAACACTATATATTTATATACCAACATATATAAACATATATCTAACATTATGCTAGGAGAGACAATATTATAAACATCTATATGTCTACATCTAAATTTATATTTATACACACACACACACACACACACACACATATATATATACACACACACACACACACATACACACATGCATACATATATATTTCCAAGACTGTGCTACCATTTTACCCACAACTTAACCCAATGGATTATATATTGAATAGAAATTTAAAGCCATAATAGAAAGCTGGGAAGAAAAACATGTTAATAAGAAACTTTCTTCAGAATCCCTAAACCAATATAAATATTACCAGAGGATCAACAAATATCTTCCCTTATCTAGAAATAATAGAAGTTTATAAGCCAGGACACTTGAGCATCTCCTGCCTGCTATCTTTTCTCCTTACTTCCCATAGGACAGGTATCCAGTCTTCTCACTCTCTGAGATTTCTAATCTTCTTCTCTTCACCCTGCCAGCAAACACTGTGGGAAGCTTGTGTTTAAAAATCTATATTTTGATTGAGACTCATTCATATAGAAATACTACCCTTATCACATATTTATATTTTACATGTATTTGCTATTTAATTTATAGTTTACTTATGTTTAATATTTATATTTTTAATATGACCACAACATCATTTCATAAACCTGAAATCACCCTTTGACAAGTCTGGACCTGATTATAAAATGTTTTCTTTTTTTTCCCATTGATTTTATGATGAGAATCTGACTTTGAATCTTTCCCCTTCTTTTCCTTTCTTTATCTCTACATCTGTCCATTTATTCATATTCCCTCTGTCATGATCTTATTTTAAGCCTTAGTCAAGACCCACTAGAGTTACAGCAACAGCTCCAAATCTTGCCTTATTCTATCATTTACATTATGGTCAAGGAAACTGTATATATATATATATATATACACACACACACACACACACACACAGACCATATATATATGGGGCACTTAGGAAATAAAGATTGCTCAAAAAGTTAGTTCACTAACTTACTCAAACTCATTAATTGTCCTACGATTACCTTCAGATTAAAATATAAATGTTTTAGAGTCATCATGGGTCATTTGTCCCTTGCTTCCCCAGAAGTTTTTCTCCTGACACTCCACAAACCCTTAAAGCACCAAACTTAAAAAAAAAAAAAAAAAAAGTATTTCCTTAAAGGAATCAAATCTCCCATGTTTCTACATCAAAGACATGAGTGAATTAATTCTTTATAAAAGGTCATTAGTTGGGAGTATGACCTGAGGCAGTAGGAAAACTTAAAGCAAAAATTTGTTTCCTATGCATAGATAAATCAAAATGAATTTCCCAGGGAAGATGAAGCACAATGAAGAAAATAAATCATCTGCTAGGACACATGGCTTCTAGTAATCATATTTACACGTGTCATGATATGAGAATGAGTTGATATATTTCTGCTCCAACAGAATGATTTGACAAAGAAGTTTTAAATAATCTAAATGTCCATGAGTTATCCTGTATCTACAACACTGCAATAATTCAGTTAGGGTATGACAAATCTAACACCCTTAGAGCTAATGATAAATTTAGAGAAAACAGTGCTGACCTTTATGAATAGTAAAATGTTGAAAAAAATGATGCTTTACCCATATGATTTTATGTGACTTCACTACTCCTCCTTTGACTAAATGGCTTCTTGAATAGAGCAAGCAGGTTAATATAATTAGGACTCAAATTCATATTACTGGTCCCAAGTATATAGATACATAAAAATTACAGAAATATTTTCCCAATTAAAGTAGTAACTACACAGCCCAAGAGTAAAGATGATGATAGATGATTCATTAAATAACTAAATTTGTATTGTCTAAAATCATTGAACAAAAGGCAAGGGAATGCTTAATTAAGTATCTATTATATGTAGGTAATTTTAACTACTTTTATCATTTAATCCTGCCATTAAAACTATATTATAGGTACTATCACCACAATTTTACAGAAAAAGAAATTGAGACTAATGGAGTTTAAATATCTTTCCAAGGAAACATGGATGGTGAGCAAGAGAACTTGGATTCCAGCCCAGAACTGCTATTCCTAGTCCCCAAATACAGATAATAATAAATATCTTACAGAGTGTGATTATTAAATAAGATAGTATATTAAGACTGTCCATCATAAGATTCTGTTTCCATTATATGTTAACAGAAAGGATCCTTCCTGCCTAGTTACAAAGGTGTCTTCTTAGGTCCAGGATTTCAATAGCTGTATAACAATAACTTTGGCAAATGTCATACGTATTATAAAATTTTACTTAAGTTCTCTAACCTTTGGCTGTGAATTTTAAAGCCTCTTAGAGCCAAGTCAATAATAGCAACCTGGTGGTGGAGCTTGTAGGACTTAAGGAGAATTGTAAATGTGTGCCAAAAGTACAGGTATTACAATAAAAACAAAGCTAAACACCCCAGCTGTTCAAGCATGAAAGCATTCTCTGATATCCTAAATCTGGAAGAGGGCGGCCACAGCTTGTGAACTTGACCTACTTGCTGAGGGCAAAACCAGACTACTGTTAGCTTGGCCTAGAATTCGGAATCAGAGAGCTGGTGTTATATCTCTTTCTCTTTCATACTAAAAGTTACCCTTATTTCGTGCAGACCAAGGTGCCCATAACCTCTAGCACTTGGCCATGGAGGTATTTTACTAATTTCCTATATGTTTACCATCCTTCTGGCAACACTTCAGTTAGGATCAGGATTGTTTCCCTAGCCGGGAACCAATTAGTTTGTTCCCCTTGAAAATCTGAATTGAAGACTGCAGTTGGCCTTTGTTAAGCATTCAAGCAGAATGATAATGTAGAGCTTGGACTTGAGTTGTAAAGCTATTCCAAATTCACAAGAAAGCTAAGTATAGGAGAAAGCAAACACTACAAGTAAGGAAAAGGAATTGAGTGGGAAAGAGGAGAGCAGAAAATAGAAGGCTCATATTGGGAAAACGAGAGAAGGAAGGCCATGCACCTCCTTAGAGTTACAGAGTTAACTGGCTCCAACCTTTCTGGGACTGACTTCCTTAAGGTCCAGATGTACAGTAGCACTCAAATTGCATGTCCGCAACTTTACAATACACCACTCATTTTACGTGAATGTATTTGAATGTGTTTTTTTGGTCTTGGGACTAAGGGAATTTGGTAAAACAAACATAATCAATTCCATTAGATATATTTTTTTGCTTCATTCCTGTATTACAAGATATGTAAATTCCCTCTTCTGAGGAATTTGCATTACATCTATGTAAATACTTAGGATATCTTGTCATTTTATAAATTTCTTAAATTCTCGTGTAATCCTGAGACAAGAATCTGGGGACTGATATAGCATACTAATATTACCTCTGGAGGGCCAAGGGTCTTTAGAGATATATAAATGTTTCATTTTTACAGATATTCTAGTATTTTTCTAAAAGCACTTGGCACCACTGAGCAATGTAATATGATAGCAGTTTTATTGCAACATTTCTGGCATTGAGAAATTTTTAATTACATGGCAATATTAACATATAATTAAGCATGGATTTAAAAAAGTACTAACTTTGGTTTTTGTGTGTGGTAGCAATGAGAAAGAGAAAGATTTAGCTTGGGTAGTCCTGGAAGAGAAGCTGCTGGAGTTTTTTTAAAGAGGATAGGATAATATAGCAAACAAACAAACAAAAATAAATAAATAAAAAATACTGGGATATAAATAAAAGTGCCCAGATCCTGATATTAGTGTTGAGGCTAGTTAGTATATAGTTTGGAAAAGGCACTTACCTTTTGCTGAATACATTGTAGACATCATTTGTAAAACAAGAGTCTGTTTAACAAACATATGTGTATTTGCTATACATTTGGATCAGTTACATTGTGTGATATAGGGATAAATTTAAAATATTTCTTGATCTAAGGAAATAATATTTGGCCAAATCTTCTGATAACAATAACAAGAAAACCTGAAACAATATATCTTAAAAATCTTTTTGAAGATATCAGAGCTACAAAAATGATAAAGAATTACTAGGGCAAGTTTCAGAGAGAATAGATAATTCCAAAGATATTGGTGCAATTTGGGGGGGCTATTATTCCTTTAGAGACATACGCCAGTCCTGAAAGAGATTCTTGAGAGACCCAGAAGCTGAACAGTTTTGAGAAACTCCTGTGCTGTGCAACAAACAAATTCAGAGCCTTGCAAGCTAAGAGAGCAAGCAGGTAAATTCTCTAGGCTTTCCTCTAGAACCAAAGTGTATTACCCTAGATACGAGGGTGAATCAGAAATTAAATTAATTTCTAAGGAACCAAAACACAGTTTTTCCCCCAGTTTTATTGAGATTTAATTGACATATAACATTGTGTAAGTTTAAAGTGTAAAATATAATGATTTTATACACTTACATAGTGTAAAGTGATTATTACAGTAGGAGTAGTAGGATTAGTTAACACCTCCATCACCTCACATAATGACCATTTCTTTTTTAGTGGTGAGAACATTTAAAAATTACTCTCTTAGCAATCTTCCAATATATCGTCGTAGTCGTTGGCAGCCATCCGTCTCAAGAGACGATGGTGTAGCTTCTTAAGAGTCTATCTGCACCGCTGAGAATGGTTGTGCAGTCCGACTCGGGAGTGACACGGTATCTGTCTCCTCCCGTGTTGAATCGACATCTTGCGATGACGCTGGAGTGTCCTCTCCAGCGAAGCTGAAGCTACAGAGCCTGGGCAGGGTGATATGGAGGGTCTGCTGTTGCCCATGCAGCAGACCCCCCCTCTCTTCGCAGCTGAAGTGTCCAAGGGAAAGACGGAGTCAATACAGCTTGGCTTCAGGTGCGCCGCAGGAGTTGCCGGTGTTGACTACAACGTCAAACCGCCTTAGGGACTCCGGCTCTGGATTTTCTGTCGGGGTTTACTCCCTTAGCCTTTCCACTGAAGAGGTATGCCGCAAGGCAGCGGAGGTTTTTTGGAGTCAGAGTTTTCCTTCTCTGATGTACCCTGACTGGAAGATCGAACCAGTGACACTTAGCTCGCAGGCCGACGCTCAATCCACTGAGCCAAACCAGCCAGGGTTCTTCCAATATATAATGCAGTATTATTTACTATACTCGCTATGTTATACATGATCCCTAGAACTTACTCATAATTATATGTTTGTGCCCTTTGACCATCATCTTCCCATTCTACCTATCCTCAGCCCCTAGCAACCTCCATTTTATTCTCTGAATCAATGAGTTAGGCTTTTATAGATTCCACATATAAGAGAGATTATATACTATTTGTCATTCTTTGTCTGATTTAATTCACTTAATATAATATCCATCCATGTTGTCACAAAAGGATTTCCTTTTGTCTCATGGCTTTTATATATATAAACTAGCCCTGGCTGGTTTGGCTCAGTGGATTGAGCGTCGGCCTGCGAGCTAAGTGTCGCTGGTTCGATCTTCCAGTCAGGGCACATCAGAGAAGGAAAACTCTGATTCCAAAAAACCTCCACTGCCTTGCGGCATACCTCTTCAGGGGAAAGGCTAAGGGAGTAAACCCCGACAGAAAATCCGGAGCCGGAGTCCCTAAGACGGTTTGACGTTGTAGTCAACACTGGCAACTCCTGCGGCGCACCTGAAGCCAAGCTGTATTGACTCCGTCTTTCCCTTGGATCCTTCAGCTGTGAAGAGAGGGGGGGTCTGCTGCATGGGCAACAGCAGACCCTCCATATCACCCTGCCCAGGCTCTGTAGCTTCAGCTCCACTGGAGAGGACACTCCAGCGTCATCGCAAGATGTCGATTCAACACGGGAGGAGACAGATACCGTGTCACTCCCGAGTCGGACTGCACAGCCATTCTCGGCGGTGCAGATAGACTCTTAAGAAGCTACACCATCGTCTCTCGAGACGGACGGCTGCCGACGACGACGACGATATATATATATATATATATATATATATATATATATATATATATATAACCATTCAACATACATGAATGTTGAATGTTTAGGTTTTTTCCATATTTCCTTATCTTGTCTATTGTGAATAATACTGCAATAAATATAGGGGTACAGATGTCACTTTCAGATCCTTATTTTATTTTCTTTGGCTATATACCCAGAAGTGGGGTGACTCTACAGTGGCTGAACCAATTTACATTTCTACTAAGAGTGCAGAAGGGTCCCCATTTTCTCCATATCACCACCAACACTTATCTCTTGTTTTTTGTTAACAGACATTCTAACAGTTGTGAGGTGGTATCTCACTGTGGTTCTGATTGCATTTCACTGATCTTGGAGGTAAAACATCTTAACATCTTGAGCATCTTGAATATCTTTTCATGTACCTTTTGTATGTCTTCTTTTGAAAAAGTCTACTCACATTCTTTGCCAATTTTTAAATATAATTGCTTGTTTATTTATTTATTTATTGCTATTGAGATGTGTGAGGTAGTTATGTATTTTATATATTAATCCCTTATCATATAAATGGCTTGCAAACATGTTCTCCCATTCCATAGGTTACCTTTCATTTTGTTGATTGTACTTTTCGCTTTGCAGAGCTCTTTTGTTTGATAGTCACATTTATTTTTGTTTTTGTCATTGTGCTTTGGTATTATATTTAAAAAAAAATGTCACCAAGATCTATTTGAAGGAACTCGTTCCCTGTGTTTTCTTCCAGGGTATTATTATGCTTTCACATTTTATATTTAATTATTTAATCCATTGTGAGTTGTATAAATAAGAGTCAAATTTAATTCATTTGCAAGTAATTATCTAGTTTTCCCAATAGAATATTTTCAGAGGTTATTTTTTCTGTATTGAGTATTCTTGGCTTCTTGACAAATATTAGTTGACCACGTATGTGGAGGTTTATTTCTGAGCTATCGTTTCTGTTCCATTGGTCTGTGTGTCTGTTTTTATTCCAATAATATACTTTTTTGGTTACTAAACCTTTGTAGTAGTGTTTAAATTTGAAAAATGTGATCCCTCCAGCTTTGTTCTTCTTTCTCAGAATTGCTTTGGTTATTCAGGGTCTTTTGTGGTTTCATATGAGTTTTAGATTTTTTTTTTTTTTCTGTGAAGTACCACTGAAATTTTGATCAAGATTGCATTGAACCTCTGGATGGCTTTGGGTAGTATATATATATTTTAACAACGTTAAATTTTACATCTTATGAACACAGGAAATATTTTCATTTATTGTGTTATTTTCAATTTCTTTAATTAAATTCTTACAGTTTCCAGTGCACAGATCTTTCACCTTCTTGGTTAAATTTATTTCTAAGTATTTTATTGTTTTTAAAATTATCATGAATAGATTTGCTTCTTTATTTTTTCAAGATATTTTCTTTTCAGTGTATGAAAAAAAACCCTCATTTTCTGTATGTCAATTTTATATTTCGCAACTTTACTGTCAATTAGTTCTATCAGCTTTTTAATAAAATCTTTAGTATTTTCTACTTATAAGATCATATTAATAGAAAACAGATAATTTACTTCTTTATGATTTTCTAGTTTTTATTTCTTTTTATTTTATAACCTCAAGATTTTAAATTTTATACCTTAAGTCCTTTCATTTTATATATTTTAAATGATATAATTGCTTTGTTTAGGGCTTCCAGTATTATGTTGAATACATATTAAAATAATATTAATAAACAATTTTATATTAACATATTAATGTAATAGAAAATATTAATATACAGCTAAAATTTCCATTTGGAGTGATAAACAATAAAACACTAAAAGAAAAAGTCAAGGACCTATCTTTTACTTTGACTTGTGAACAATTAATGATTACCTTACTCTATTAATCTGAAAGTTAGAAACAGAATTTTGAAAACAGGATGGCCTTTGGAATATGTCCTTAATTCAAATTATAGTACCACTTCTTAAATCAATGCCTTTGAATATACTATTTATCATTATAACACTCAAATGTTTCACCTGTAATAGGTCATTAATAGTGCATACTCTTTAAGTTTTTATTAAAATTAAATGAAAACCTTCTATAATACATAGCACAATTACATTTTCTAAAAATAGTTTTCTTTTCACTAAAAAGTTAATTGGGAAAAATGTCATAGTCACTACAACTCTGGATGGTAGACTATATACTTATTTATGATTTGTATTTGTTGCTTAAGAATATTTTTGTCTTGGAGGGCAATGATACACAGATACATTGTAACAGGTCATTTAATTTTAATGTCTAGAATGCCAGTATTATAAAATTGTAAATTTTTCAGAAATTAACTTGTATATTTTCCAAAATTCCACTAAAACTCTAGCAATATTTTTTTATTAGACTAATAAGTTGATTGTGAAATTTACATGAAGCACAAAACGCTAGGAATAAATGAACCAACCTGGGAGTGTTACTCTGCCATATATCAAAAATATACTGTACAAGTATAGTAATTACAGAGACAATGTGTTGGTGTAGAGTTAGGCAAAAAGAGAACAATGGTGCAGGAAAGAGAGGCCAGAACTACACATGTGCATATATTTAAACCCAATGTATGACAAAAGTTGTTCTCCAGAAAAGAGACTATTAAAGAAATGGTACTGAAATGCTTGGTTATCCATATAGGAATATTAATATAAATGTATTCCTCACATTACACTAAAAATAAATTTCAAATGGATTTAGGAACTTAAATGTAAAAGGCAAAGCTATAAACATTTTCAAATAAAATATAAAAATAGTATCTCTGTGACCTTATGGTAATAAATGATTTAACAAGCTATAACACATAATAAACTCTACAGTAAAACAAATGAGAAATTCAAATCTACTAGAATTAAAATGTGATTTTAATTAAAAATATAATAAAGGAAGGGGTAATATGCAAATCTACAGAAAGTAAACCCAATACATAAATGACTCAGACTAGTATTAATTCAAGGAAAGGGATGGTGAATGGATTTCAAAGATGCTTGTAAATTTATATTTCTTAAATTGGCAATGATCAAATGACCAAATCAATTAAATTATTATTCTATGAACTGTGTATAAAGACCTTATATAATCTTTTGAATGCTGCTTAAAAACTGAAATAATCGTCGTCGTCGGCAGCCGTCCGTCTCGAGAGACGATGGCGTAGCTTCTTGAGAGTCTATCTGCACCGCCGAGAATGGCTGTGCAGTCCGACTCGGGAGTGACAATCCCTGCTGCACTTGGTACAGGTGAAGGCAGATGGCTGTTGTTGCTGCTGTTGACGCTGCTTCCGCCTCGATCTTTTCTGGACCGCCTCCTCGTTGCGCGCAGCCTCTGCACGTGACGTACCTTGCCTGACCGCGAGCCTCCAGGCTAGGCGGTCGTCTGCTTGAACTTCCCATGTGTTGAGATTGATGGAGCATTGTGTCATGTCCTTTTTGCAGATGTCTTTGAACCGCAGTTTTGGGCGCCCTGTCATCCTCTTGCCTTCTGCTAGCTCGCCGTAGAGGAGGTCTTTGGGGATACGGCCTGCATCCATTCTTTTGACATGGCCGAGCCACCTGAGGCGTCTCTCGCTAAGAACTGCATGCAAACTGCTCATATTGGCTCGCTTCAGCACCTCGGTGTTGGGGACCTTATCCTGCCAGGCGACATGCAGGACGCATCGCAGGCACCTCATGTGGAAGCTGTTGAGTTTCCTTTCGTGCCTTGCGTAGGTGGTCCACGTCTCGCTGCCATAGAGGAGAGTGCTGAGTACGCAGGCTTGGTAGATGGGCAGTCTGGTTTTCTCAGTGAGGCTGGAATTGTTCCACGCTCGCCGGTTCAGTCTGGGCATAACTGTGGCTGCCCTGGCGATTCTCTGGTTGACCTCCAAGTCGACTGACAGAGAGCTCGAGATGGTGGACCCGAGGTAAGTGAAGTCGTTGACAACCTCCAGGGTGTACCCGTCGATGGTGATGCATGGGGGAGTCCCCGTGCCTTGAGCCATAACATTCGTGTTCGTCAGGCTGATGGCTAGTCCGAACTCCTTGCATGCTTGGGAAAGGCAAGTGACTAGCTGCTGGAGTCCCTCTTCGGAGTGTGATGTCAAAGCTGCGTCGTCAGCGAAGAGCATCTCACGGATGAGCACCTCTTTGACTTTGGTCTTGGCTCGTAGACGGGCCAGGTTGTAGAGCTTGCCATCGGATCTGGTGTGAATGAAGACACCCTCGCTGCAGTCCTTAAAGGCGTATTGGAGGAGCATGGAGAAGAAGATTCCGAACCGCGTAGGCGCGAGGACGCAGCCCTGCTTTACTCCGCTGCTGACTGGGAAGGCCTCAGAGGTTGCGCCGTTGTAGGACACCGTGCTGTGCATGTTGTCGTGAAAGGACATGACCACAGCAAGCAGATGTGGTGGACAGCCAATCTTCCGTAGCAAGCTGAAGAGACCGCTTCGACTGACCAGATCAAACGCCTTTGTAAGGTCGATAAAGGCGAGGTAGAGTGGTTTATGCTGCTCGTGACACTTCTCCTGCAGCTGGCGTAGGGAGAAGATCATGTCCACTGTTGAACGGCCAGCTCTGAAGCCACACTGGGACTCTGGGTAGACGCGGGAAGCAAGGGTCTGCAGGCGGGCAAGAGCGACCCGGGCGAATACTTTGCCGACGACGCTGAGGAGAGAGATGCCCCGGTAGTTGTTGCAGTCGCTGCGGTCTCCTTTGTTCTTGTACATGGTGATAATCTTGGCATCTCTCATATCCTGGGGGATGAAATAATAAAACTTTAAAAATAAATAAAACAGATGACTTGGAAACATGCAAAATAGCAGGAAGGCTTCCTGTCATTGGTTTGGCAATATGACACTAAAAGCTTAGGCAACAAAAATAATAAATAAATTAGAGCCCTGGCTGTTGTGGTTCAGTGGATTGAGTGCTGGCCTGCTAACCAATAGGTTGCTGGTTCAATTCCCAGTCATGGCACATGCCTAGGTTGTGGGCCAGGTCCCCAGTTGGGGGTGTGGGAGAGGCAATGACACATCGATGTTGCTCTCCCTTTCTTTCTCCCTCCCCTTCCTTCTCTCTAAAAATAAATAAAATATTTTAAAAATAAATAGATAAGTAAATAAATTAGACTATATCAAAATTCAAAATGTCTGTGCATCAAATTATACAATAAACAGAGTAAAGAGATAATCCATGAAATGGTGAAAAATATTTGCAAGCCACATATCTAATCAGGCTTACTATACAGGAAATATAAAATAAAAACTACTACAACTCAACAGCATCCAAAAACAAACAATCTGATTAAAAAGTGGAAAGGAGATTTGATCAGAGATTTCTATAAAGAAGATACACAAATGACCACTAAGCCCACGAAGAGATCCTCACTATCATTCATCATCAGGGAGATGCACATCAAAACCTAAATGCAATATTACCTCTCACCATTAGTAGAGATATTATCAGATACTTAAAATAACATGTAAAACAAAATAACAAGTGTTGGTAAGGATGTGGAGCAATTAGAACCCTGGAGCACTACTGGTAAAAGTCTTAAATGATACATTCACTATAAAAAATATTATGGTAGTTCCTTAAAAAGCAAACATATAATTACCATATGATTCAGCAATTCCACTTCTAGATATATATCTAAAATACTTGAAATCAAGATCTCAATGAGATATTTGTAAACAACATGAATGTACTTAAAACTAGGGAGTGGTATACTTAAAATGATTAAGATGATAGATTTTATACCAGAACACTTGTGAATTTTACCACGGTTAAAAATAATAATTAAAATATTCCCTTTCTGATATACATCAAGCAAAGAGGTGTTGGTAATTGAAATAAAAATAACTTAAAATGCACTGCTTTCAAATGAACTTGAAATAGTACTGTACCCCAAGTAGTCTTCTTATTTCATGAATGCAGTAACAGTTCTCAGAATACATTATATTTGGACTTTCCTTATATTTTTTTAGGTTACCAGAGACTTTTAACAGGTCAGGCACACTAGGAAGCTGACTTTTATTTCACAATATTATATCTCTATCACTTTTAGTTATATACACTCAATGGGTCAATAGGCCCAATGAGCTTATTAAAGTACTTGAAGCCATCTCATCATGAATCAGTGGAAATGCTAACAGAGCCTTTTATGTTTCAGAAATCTCAGTCCTAGTACAGGTATGTCTACTTTCAACAAAGTTGTGTTTTTACCAAATGTTCTCTCTTGCTTAGAAGTATAGGTGATCCCATTATACATAAGAAGCTTCTCATCTCTTTGTGTGGGACTATCTGTGGCATTCATATATTCTGATCTCATGTTGAATATATTATGAGAAAGTATGTGTGTTTGTGTTTATAGATCAGTTCATGATTGATTTTATATACATGAGGTTATTATTATTAAGCATTTAAGATTTATTTACCTACTTCACTAGAAATATTGGCAAAAGAGTGGAGCTGTAAATCATTGTCTAAACTTGCAACTCTGAAAATTTGAATGTAGACTTCTTGAATACACTGGTTTTCATAAAAGATTAGTTAGTATTTTGTCATAAAGTGAGCAATGCTTTCTCTAAAAGTTGGAAGATATTTATTTTGATCATCAGTCATTCTGTTGATACTTTGCTTATATGTTGTGTGATAGACTAGACTATTTTACTGAGGACATAGAAATATTTAGTATTCTTATTGCTAACATTTGTAACCCTTCTAGAAACAAATTATGACAAGCAGAAGCTTAGTGAGATACTAGCTATTCATTTCTTTGAAATGTTTCTTTTCATGTATACATTACTTATATCTTCTTTTACAAGAAAATATAAGTTAACAAAAGCAATAAGTTGGACTACAGATGGAAAAATTTGAGCTACCTTTCCACAAATAAATAACAAGACAAGTCACCTATGTTGCAATAGACTATACATACCCAGAAACATTGAAAAAATACTTATGGTAAAAGTGATGAAGCCAATGTTACTAAATTTTATTGAATATACAAATAAATATACTTAATTAAATTAGAATTTTAACAATGGTGAATTTTCCATATTTCTGTGTTAGAAGAAGGGAATGAAAGTTATGGAAAATTAGAATTTTAACAATGGTGAATTTTCCATATTTGTGTGTTAGAAGAAGGGAATGAAAGTTATGGAGGAAAATTAGGCCTGCATACTAATATTTTACAGTTTAGTTCATTAAACTGAGTCATAAGTGGAAAACCCACTCACTGGATATGTATTCCTTTTCTAAGCAATCCCTTCCTTTTAAGCATTAGAGATAAGAGCAGTCATTTTAATAAATCTATATTTCTGTCAAATATTTCCATAGACTTGAGACATAATAACAACTGGAGAGATAAATAAATAATTACTCGGGCGTGGTTTTTTATTAAAGAGACTATATAAATAATTATATAAAACATGCTTTCAAGACAAATAAGAGGATATGGAAAATTGCTTCCTGGACCTATGTGGTTCATTTCTGGGCTATATAACCCCTAGGGCTTTATATGCATATTTTGCATCCTGAAGTTTTATATAAATTTAAATGATTACTATTTTATTATTCACAACAACCAAATTGATAATAATAGTGGCATAATAATAATTTAATGATCATATTTTCTATAAGTAATCAGAGAGGGA
Organism: Furipterus horrens; assembly: GCF_987537825.1. Lineage (NCBI taxonomy): Eukaryota > Metazoa > Chordata > Mammalia > Chiroptera > Furipteridae > Furipterus > Furipterus horrens. The sequence goes on from NW_028327176.1 coordinate 34,306,102, forward strand.
GAAATTGGAATTATAAGGGGATAACGGGCATGGCTATAATTGTGAAAGAAAGAAAATAAATACATGTAAGTTGTATTAATACCAGTTGGCTGGAGACTACTTGTTCACAACTGTCTTTTCTGTAGCATCATTGTTCTAGAGGCTCGCATACAAGAGTTTATGAGAATAATTAGATACTAACTACTATCCCAGTTTCTATCTAGCTTTTCCATAAGGCAGAGGTTGAAACAGTTTCTGAGTTACTAGTTCACTAAGAAGTAAAAGCCCAGGTAATAGCAAAGAACCAGGAGAATGACGAGGGGAAGAAGGGAAAAGCAAATACACAGAGACATTTTCGAGTTGGCTTCCACCAAGGATAATTTACTGCCCAGTCTTATGGGACTGGCCCTAATAAGTAAGCCCTATACATTTCCACAGTGGAGGTAGGGGAGGGGAGCTGGAGGAGAAAGGAAATAATTTATCCACCACAAGGTTTGCACTTCAAAGGAGCTCGCAGTGTCCTTCGTGTTCAGGAGGAAATATTTGGGCAAGAGGCTCTGCCTGGGTATGATTCAAGGGGCTGAGTGCAACTTGCTTGGAAGAGCTTAAAGCCAATGAGAAGCTGGCTGCTGAAGCAGAAGCTAGAGCGTGAGACAGGCAAGGCTAACAGGATCTGAAATACCTGATATGGCTACCAAAGAATAACATTTCAAGGTCTCTTGTTCTATGTAAAATTCATATTAGCAAGCATTTTTCTCATGCTCATGATGCGTAACACACTGTATAAGGACAAGGAGTGCAAATGTAAAAGTAACTAATATCTACCTACAAAGATCCACAGTGCAGGAAGGGATAGAGTGGAATGACTAATGGCATACAGTGTGTCTTAAAAATATGCCAAGAAAATAAGAAATGGGTACAATTAATTTTGGAATTGGGGGAGGAAATTTGGGACGTTTTAAAGAAATACATGTGTCATGTGCCACTTGAAGTATATGATATGATATGATATGATATGATATAACCAGTTGCCGTTCTGTCCAAGGTTAACATGTGAATAAAGGCACTAAAGTTTCAGACTATGACAGGTTTAGGGACTGATGTGTGTAATCACATGTGGCTGAATGAATGAGAAACAGAAAACAGACCTGCAGGCTATGATTACTGAAAGCTGGGACTGAGTTGCAACACCCAGTTGAGTGCCAGAAATAGAGTATTTAGTAGATACTTCTTGAATGAAGAAGCTTTACGGAATGTCATCCGCTGTTACATACACACATGAAAATGGGTTTGAGGTTGTGCTTAGGAAACAGTTTTAAAACAAAAGAAGCAGAATACTTTGGGATTTTCAGAAATTTTGATATTAATTAGGATTGATACCTAATAGGTAGCATTCATTAAGGTTATTTTAACATAAAATTGGTCTTTCATATTAAACTCCGCTAAATATCTTGTGGGATTCTTATCTCTGTAATGTATTTTAGATGATGCTGTGGTAGAATATAGTGCATGTGTGGAGAAGAAAGAGAGTAGTGAATGTAACTTCAAGTATGCATATTCTTCACAAGGATTAAGTAAGAACATGTAATGCTATTTCAGCACACTGCCACTTTAAAAAACTTTAAAATATTGGTAGAACAATGACAGATTATGTAAAAGGTTGACTGTGACCTCAACAAGATATTTAACAAAGTCATGTTACCCTCAAAAAACAAGAGAGTAAGAGAACGATGGGTGGGCGGCAGTATTCTTTTGTGGATACTTTTTTAGGTAGTTGAATAATGATAACAAAAATCATATTGTCTCCAATCTGCAAAGACAGCTCCAAGTGGCAGGGCTCAAATCTTTCTATTTTCATCTGCCATGACATATTATTAAATGTGTTTTAATCAAGCCATTGAATAAAATTGGAGAACTACCTACTCAATTTTCAAAGGGTAAATGTAATTTGAATGATAGTGAGCATACTGGGTGACAAAATCAATATGCTAAAAAGAGCCAGACAGTTGAAACGATCAGACACAAAAACAAGCTGACATTTTTTAATAACTGTTAGGAAAAAATGTTGAAAATCTTCCATGTGCCTAGGTAAATGACTACATGTATCAAAGGAGTGAACAGTTCACTGAATCTTGCATTGGTTAAATTATATCTGAAATATATTGTCCATTTCATATTAATGATACTGTTCATGTGTACATTCTTCTAAACTTCAGAGAAATAACCTAACCTATAAGAGAGCCTAGACAGAGTGGAATCAGAAAAATAAGTCATATTTTGATGTATTTACTCACTTAACTTCTTGCATTGAGTTTACTCCTTTTATAAGGTTCTATTTTAGGCCTGTGGGATTCAGTGGTAAAGCAAAAAGACAGAGCGCTTGCTCTCATCATGAAGCACTCATCTTTGTAAGATGGGTATTAAATAGTAAATCAAACAGTATAATTGGAAATTGTGATGTGTTCTAGAAATAAATTTCAGAGGCAACTTAGATCCAAGTGTCAAGAAAGAATACTTTAAGCACTATTAAAAGAAACAAAACAAAACTTGCCATGTGGGTCAGTTGAAAGATTGAAATGCTACTGTATACATACAGAGGAGCTTTCATGGACCAGAGGCCTTAAGATACTGATGTTTAGAGGTTTGATTTAATGACTGAAGATAGAAGTATTGTCGATTTCTACTGTGACAATTCATTGCAAAAATAGGTAAAAGTTATAAGAAGAGTAATTGCATCTTCAAAATTTCAAAACCTTTTGAGTCCAACATGGGAATGGTGCACATAGTAGTGAAATACGGCTCACATGTACGTATAAGCATATCCCACCTGACTTAGAGTAGATTAAATAATTCTGGTGTCCCTTCCAATAGCAAAAATATATTTTTAGCATTGAATTTTATATAGTGATGAATATTTTTCCTACTTTACAACAATCACTTTATAATTTCTGTACCATATACCTCACTCCACCCCTAATGTCAGTATAGACTCTATAGAGCACTATTATTATTTGCATCAAATGAATTTTAATCTTATTATATACATTAAATGTGCTTTGGAATTTTCAGAAGTATTAAAATCATGTTTACGGGGAAGATTACTACCATGCAGAAATTTTGTTATCTTCAAGATAGTGGAGCCTGGTGGTTCAAGGCAGACATTAAGGACACAGATTGCCTGATTGCAAACCCTGGCCCCATTGCTGTGTGTTCTTAGGCAAGATATTTCACCACTGTTAACCTCAGTCTCATCTCTGTAAAATAAAAATAGTTCACATAGTATAATTTATTATGAAGATAATATATGCCAAAATTGTTTGCTATTGTTATATCTTTAAATTGTTTTTGACCAATATGATGGCCAAAACTTTTCTGGAATGGCACACAGACCAATACCACCAGTGTTTCCCTTTGTTTCTGCCACTCTGAAGAAGCAAAACCACAAGAATGGTTAATGATAGTAATGCTTCCTTAATTTAATATTAATGTTATAAAAACGTGACTTCATTTTATAAAATAAAAATGCAATTTTGTAAGTCATTTATCAGAGCCCACACTACATTTAAACATTCAGAATAAATTAGAAGAATTCAACACCATCCATAAATAAACTTGCCAAAAACCAGGACCTAAATATCATTAAACTTATAATTAAATTATAGGGAATATAGAGGCACTGGGGACAGAGAAACATGATAAACAACATGAAGAAGGTACAATCAGTATAATTCAGACTGTGAGGAAAACTTGAACTACCTGGTTTCTTCAACAAGAAGAAAAGGAAAGAGGGAGGGAGGGAAGAAGCAGGGCAGAGAGAGAGAGAGAGAGGTGCTATATATATTTTTAAATATTTATGGGGTCTATCAATCAATATCCATGAGAATACATACCTTGTTTAGAGCCTGATTCAAACAAAAAATTATCAGTTTAAAATATAAGTGACAGACAAATAGAAATTTGACCAATGACTAGATATTTCTGGATATTATGGGATTGTTATCTGATTTTTAGATATGATGATGGCAATATGGACATGTATTTCTGAAAATACTGGTTATCTTTTAGAGGTACTTGATGATATATTTACATACAACTTTTATAAAATATATAGGAAAGGGGTGTGTATGGAACATAGATGATTCAGGACTTGCTAATTGTTCAAGATAGGTGATGAGTACATTATACCAATCTCTCCATTTCTTTTAAAATATAAAGCTCTATAATATAAAAAAGTTTTAAAGCCAATTACAAAAATTAACCAATTATAGAATTGTACAATTGGTCTATAAAATTGAGATCTTAAGCCTATTTTTCAAACTATGGCCCTAAAGTTTAAAAACTATGCAGACTGATATAAACATATAGATACAGATAAAGTGTTCTCAAATAATGTGTTCTCACATTGTATCATTTATCATTCTCAGATAACTGGAGCCAAGATAACTTATTACCCTTGACCATTATATAAAGCTATTTTATTATTCTGAATTATCCAGATAATTTCCCAAACGTGCAAAATTTTTTTCTGGGTGTATATAGAAACTCAGTGAAGAATTACCTTAGGAATTCTTTCTCAATGCTGTAAATTACAAACACTGTCTTCCACAGTGTTAGGAAGGAATCGTGACATTTTGTGAAGAGGAAATTGTGTCTCCTTGTAGAAAGCTGGTTAGCAAGCTTAACAAGACAATTTATTTTTCTGGAAATAGTTTTAACTCAAATGTGCTGGATACAGCCCATGCACTGCAGAATGATGTATGAAGAAGATCACAGGATTAAAATCTTAAGGTGAGGCTAGGCTTGGACAATTTTTCATTACAGCTTCTATGTCATGGCAATGGATACATTCATGCCACTCTTGTCTGTATACATTGTTCATAATGGGGAAAGTAGTTAAACTATTATTTCAGCATTTGCTTATGTAGAGACACTGATGTAACTTTTGACATATTGACAAAAGTCGATATATTTTTACCCCCCCCCAAGGAAAACTTTGGTAGACAGTATAAATTTCTCATCAATTAATTTATCTTTATTGAGCACCTATGCAGTGATAAGCACTGTCATGACTATAATGCTGTATCACACCCAAATTTGGTTTTAATAGTTATCACAAATATATACATAACACACACACACACACACACTGTGGAAAACATGGCTTGCAGGCTCTTCTTATTCCATTCTTTCTTATTTAATTACTAATGGTAATGTGACCAGACAAAATGCCTCATCTAAATCATTTACAGATAGAAGCCATATGACAATACTTTCTAATGAGATATAAAGAGAAGTCATGGTTTAGTTTGGAGAAAGCATTTTTTTAAAAAGAATATTTTCATGGCACCCCCATTTCATTCCTTACACTTTCTGCTTCCCTGCCTAGAAAAAGGGAACAATACCTTGGAGAACGCAGCTATATTTGCCCACGAGCACAGAAGCGGCACACCTAAACAAGCAGAGCACCAAGTCAGCAGGAGCATAGGTTCCTGCACTGCATCTTTGGATGCTGCATCATCCTGGAAGTCCTACTTCTAGTTTTCATGTCATACAAGATTAATACGATGGATACATCTTAGGCTATGACTTGAATAGATTCTAAATGTATAAAATTTTATAAGAAATAATATATAAATTTATTATATATAATGAAAATTTACATACATTTATAATATTGAGAGTCAACATCTAACATGCCATTTAAACAGCTATCAATCTACATTTAAATACTGAATCTATGAGTGTACATATGTATGCATGAAGCCTTTCCATAAAGTATCCATCCATGTACTATGTAAAACAGAGACATTTTTTTAAGATACAAGATATAAGACACATTGTACATAGGACAATGATGTCTCAGTCCCTTTCAAAGTAGGCACCTTGGGACTGCACATCATTCTTCCAATCACCATCAGCTGCCCCATCATATTTTCCTGAATGAAAGGTAATTTTAGTTTTGGGAAAACCCAGAAGCCTCATGGCACCAAATCTGGGCTATATTTGGGGCTGAGTTACCTGGGTGATTTGATGTTTCACCAAAAATCTCTGCACAAGATGTGATGCATGAGCAGGCCATTGTTGTTTTGATGAAGTTACCAAGCACCAGTTGCCCATAGCTGCAGCCTTCTGAATCATCCAAATACTTTCCATGGAGGAATGTTCAAGCTTAAGGCAAAATTTGAAGCAGATTCATTTCTCTACTCACTCAGTCATTTTGAATGCAATGGCCACGCAGTACACATGCTCACTCAATGATGTCTACCACCCACACTGACTAGTACAGGGAAGTTGTCATTGTCCACACATGCTCACTCCAGTCCACTCTCCTTGGCTGTCAGGTTACATCAATGCTGAGAGAACCATTCTCATTTAATTAACAATGGCTGGACTTTTTCTGGATAGATCTCACATATTTTTACATAGATGTATACACAAATGTACAAATTATACTGGATATTATTTTATTATGACTTATGGATGTGGCCTTTGTGACTGCCTCTCACCTCTATCCTGTCCACAGTCAACTACAGCCTTATTCCTTACTCCACAGCATGAAATCTGGGTTAATGCTACATTAGCACATAAGAAAATTGACCTAATAAATCTAGTGTACCCTTGTGCATTGAAAAATCAATACAATCAATGTGTATTTTAAGGAATGATTGCTGCAGTGTACTACATACATGAGTACATATTAATACATGCACTAATGTTTTTAATGCAGCAATACAGTAGAAATAAGTCTATCAGATGAATACATAATAATATAAAATATAACAAAATGAGAATGACTGAACAAATTATGATACATCTGTATCGTGAACATTATCAAAGCCAATGTGTTAGATACATAGAAACATGCACTGTTGTTACCTTAGAATTCCACTTACAAACACTGCATTTGTGTGTGTGTAATAATTTGCCTTCGCATGGGAGAAAAGGGATTTCCACCATACTGGTAAGGTTGGAGAGTTATAGACATTGGAACTGGGGGGAGGTAATTATTATTTTATAATTTTTTATTATACACCTTTGTCTTTTGCATTATTTTACTTAACAATAAACATGTTATATATACATACATACATATATAACACACATATATTGGAAAAGAAGAGGAGTCAATCCATATTTAAGAGACATTGACTTTAAAAACAACATAATGGTGGGAATTTTAGGCATCATCATACAAGGATACGTGGTAAATGAAGGAAAGTTAAGTCCATGTAGGTGGCAGAATACATTTTGTGAGTGGTTGTAGATGTGTTTATTGCAGTGAGATACTTTTGCCTCTAATATATATATATATATATATATATATATATATATATATATATATATATATATACAGAATAGAGAAGAATAAGTGATAAATTTCCATTTGGCTGAATTCTACTAGTGCTATCTTTTTGCTCCTGTTACCTTTAATGCTGCAAATTATTTAATAAACTTTGCCTTGTAAACATAGTCACCCTTGATGCATGTAATATGTGAGAAATGAAATTCTTTCACTTAAAGAACACGTCAAGAATGCAGGGACAGATCTCCCATTCTTTATTGAAAATGTTTCATTTGCTTTTAGGGTCTGGTTGCATATCCTACTCATGGGCACATTTCAACCTCTTAGTTTTATGAAGTAGAAGTTCTTTCTTAAACATTATTTGTAGTAATAAATGTCACATAGAGGTTAGGGAGCTGAGTGTCAGAACATTTCTGGAAACTTTTTAGATGTTAGGTTGAGAGTTCCTCTTACAGAATGAAATCTCATTTACCAACCCTATGCCTCTCCAAGAGCAAAAATATTTTTCTCTTTCAATAGCTCTGAATAATGAACTGTTGAAATCCCACTGTTGATTATGAAAGTATATTTTTTTATAAATTAAGGTTAAAAGACACAGCCTTGATTAATGTCAAATCGATAAACATCCAACTGAACTGAGATCCTCTATAAAAGACTAGTGTTTTCTCAATTAAAGAGCCCTAGTATAGTGGCAACTGCTGGAGGTCTGGATCCAGCCGAACCCCCAGTTCTTGACTTACTATCTTCATGAACTTGAGAAAAGCACTAATCTACCCAAAAGCTTAGAGTACTTAACCAAACAAAAGAATAATAATAGTATTTAATGCACAAGGTTGGTTTAAGATTAAATTAGATCAGCAATATGCCTAAAACATAAAAAGGAATTAATAAAATATAATCATCAACATATTTCACTCTTACCTAAATATAGATAAATGTTAATATGATTTTCTAAATGTTTACTTATTATAGTGCCAGATTTTAAAAGTTATTATGACATTACTCTAAGCATTTCACATGCATTAGCAAATTTAATCTTCACAAAAATCCTAAAAGGAAGTGAGGAATATTAACACCATTTATGCACAAGGGACCAGAGGCACAGGGAAGCTAGGAGTTCAGGGAGCTGGGATTCACACAGTGGTAGCGTAGTTACTGGCTGCAATGCCCAAACTCTGAACCACTGTCCTCTCAGAAAACATCCATCACATTTAAAACTTTCTTTAAGCTAAGCAGTTTTGTTGGAATTACATTTTCTGACATGTTTCTGCTTAGTACAGGGCAGCCTGCCCTGGGATTTCAGATTTAATTCCGTATAGTTGTTGTTGTTTTTTTCAGTTTTCTAATTTAGTCTCCTTTTCACATTTATTTTAATAACCCAAGGTTCTTTCTCTACCAGCAAATAGATCTTGCTGGCATCTTTCCTATTTATAGAAAATTTGCTCATCAAAACCATCTTGTTCAACACCCTTATCCTTTTAGGGTTGTAATTTCCCTCTTCCTGTTTCATTCTCTCCAGATAACTTATGAGAATGCAGAAAAAGCTCTCCCTCTATATAAGAATGTAGTATCATTAAGGGTAGACCTATCCAGTTTTAAAGGTTAGAAACAGAATTGATTTACTATAATGAACACACAAAGCCCTAGAATTTACTTGGATGTTTCTGTCTTTTGAAATTTATTCTCAGAATACATGACATTATATATGAATAACTGAGGTCACTTTTAGTGGGATATAGTCTTGCTTAAATTTACTAATAAAAAGAACGTGATATAACTAGAATTCTAAATTCCACTGATAAAAATTCCACAAATTTCTAAAGGAAAACATAGAAAGAAAAAATATTACTCTGTCAATTATTCTATCAGATATAAAAACAAGTTTGATTTTCTAAAATATGAAAGAACTCAAGCAAGTGACGATGATCAGAAAATAAGCCATAAATAGAGAATACATCGTAAAATTACTGATGGAAACAAAAACACACACATTTTTAAATAAGAGTAGATAGTTGGAAAATATGGTCAAAGAAAGTATGTACTTGACTTGAAAAAAAAATATTGTCAAGGTAATAATATATATGATCATGAGAAATAAAATCTATAACTGAGAGATAAAATTTAGCAAAATGAAAATATATTAGAAGATAAAGTTAATAATCTCAGAATGTCAAAATTGTATGAAAACATGCTAACTTGTAGATAACAACCCAGGAATGGAGACCAGATACAAAAACTTTATAGAAAAATAGGAAAATAACTCCAAGAACTTTTCCCATGTTAAAAGGCCTTGTATAACCATGGAGGATCACACACACACACACACACACACACACACACACACACACACACACAAACTCAATATTTAGCAGCAATGTTTGGGAATGTCAGTACTTAAGGAAAACCTTAAGCTATTTTAGAGACAAAAAATAAGTGGATTGGCAAAATTAATGCAAGAAAAGTATGGGGAAATATCTTCAAAGAGCTGAGAGAAAATAATTTTCAAAACAGAATTATTTAACCAGCCAAAATAATACAAAGGACTGGAAAAAATAAATAAATACTTGTGCAATTAAGCTAGAGCACATAAGCAGGGAAAAGATCAAAACAGACATTATTACAAGGAAAAATAGATGAAAAATAAGTCCATGAAAAGAAATTCAATGACATCAGTTATTATGAAATGCAAAATAAAATTCAGTGAGATAAATCTCCACATGTACCAAATAGCTAACATTAACTGACAATATTATAGACTGACAAGAATGTAAAGTACCAGGAACTCTCATGCATTATTGTCGGGGATGAAAAATGATGCAGGCACTGTTTGGTGATTTTTATAAAGTCTACGACCCATCAATTTTATAAGAAATAAAAACTACTTTTCACAAAACACACACAAATATTTGTAGCTACATTATTCATAATCACCAAATCTTCAAATACCTGAGACATCTTTCAAGTGGTGAATAAATAAACTGTGGTACACCCATTTACAAGAGTATTCCTTGGTAATAAAAGTGGTCAAACATGCATGCACTGATGTGAATAAATCTTTTAAGTACATTACCTTAATAAAGAAAACCAGGCTCAAAACGCTGCACGTTGCTCAGTTCCATTTACATGGCATATGGAAAAGGCTGGGAATGGAGAGCAACTTACTGGTTGACAGAGAAAGAGGAACAGGTGGTTTACCTATTAAGAAGAATAATGAAATATTCTGAGTAATAAAATTCTGTGTATATGACTTTTGTGGTGGAAATAGAACTGTGCATTGATCAAATCTCATAGAATTGTGTACCATAAAGCAAAAATTTCCCTACAAAATAATGGCATGGTACAGTTCAAAATGCCAAAGTCAAGAAAGACAGAAAAATACTGAGGCTCTCTCACAGTAATGGAAAATAATAAGTAGGCATAATGACTCAGTACATTGTGGAATACTATTTTGGGTGCTGGGACAGGAAAAGAACATTAGTGAACAAGATGTCAAAATCAGAAGAGTCTGTTTTGTATTAATATTTATTGTATCAGTATTAATTTATTAGTTTTGATAATTGAATGATGATTATGTGAAATACTAATATTTGGGAATTACCTAATATTTTTGAATCATTCTATATCACTAAATTTAAACAGTAAAACAAACTCACAATAAATTTTTTTTTAATTTTTGAAGAAGACAAAAAAACCCTCCATTTTTTATATGAATTTATAATGTTTTAAATAGAGTTTTTTCTAAAAAGGATATAATGTTATTCTTTGAAAATAAAATTATATAAAATAAAAACCTAGGAACATAATTAATAATAGATATTATCATTATCAAAAATTTTAATAATTTTACTTAAGAGAGATATGTCATATATTTGGATGAAAAATTAAATATTGTAAATATTCCATTCTCCACTAAAATAAATTTAGTGGGATCTCAATGAAAATGCCAGCAGTATTTTAATAGAATTTGATTATATGATTCTATAATTCATATACAAAAATAAACTAATAACAAATCAATTCATGAAATAATATTTAGAAAACATCCCTTGTTAGACTTAAAAAAACGTGTTTTATTTTAAAATTTTATTTAATTTATTGTGGCACATTGGTTAATAATAATATTACCTAGGTTTCATTTGTAAATTCTATAATGCATAATCTCTATATTGCACTGTGTATTCACTACTCAAAGTCAAGTCTCTTCTCATCACTGTTTATTCCCCCTTAATTCTATTTTCCTTCACCTCCATTCCATCTGGTAACCACTATGCTGTTGTCTGTGTCTATGAGATTTTTTTTGCTTTTGCTATTTGTACATTTGTTGCTTTTTGTTTTATATTACACATATGAAGTGAAATATATGGCTCTTGAAATTTCCCGTCTGACATATTTCACTTAGCATGATATTCTCAAGATCCATACATGTAGTTGCAAATGGCAGTTTTTTATCTCTTGTTATGGTTGTGGAGAATTCCATTCTACCACATCTTTATCCAATCATCTATCAAAAGACACTTCAATTGTTGTTTTTTTAAAGTTTTATTTATTTATTTATTTTATTTAGAGAAGGAAAAGGGAGGGAGAAAGAGAGAGAGAAACATCAATGTATGGTTACCTGTCACATGCCCCCAGCTGGGGACCTGGCCCACAACCCAGGCATATATGAAAACTGGGAGTCAAAACAGTGACTCTTTGTTTCCCAGGCTGGCACTCAATCCACTGAATTACAGCAGCCAGGGCAACAGTTGTTTCTATGTCTTGGCCACCATGCTACAATGAACACAGAGGAACATATATCTTCATAGATATTTTTTCAAAAATTTTAGTTAGATACCAAGTAGAGGGATTGCTGGGTCATATGATAACTCTATTCATAAAATTTTTAAAATCTACAGTAATTAAAATGTGGCATCAGAATAAAAGACAGCTGTAAGAGGGGAGGAAAGAGAGGGACTTATTGTAAGAAGGTGAAAGAATTAGCAGAGAACATATATGAATGACCCATGGACATGGACAATGGTGTGGGGAATGACTGTAGGATTAGGGGCAGGCTGGGTTGAGAGGGGCAAAGAGGGAAAAATTGGGACAACTGTAATGAGAATATACAATAAAATAGTTTAGAAACAGATGATAAAATCTATAGAAAAAAATAAAGAGGCTAGAAATAGAATAGCATGTATGTGGTAATTTAGAATTAGAGTTTTATTTCAAATTAATAAAAAATGTTGAAAGATCTAAAAAGTAGTGTGAGGAAAAACTATTTATTCAAATGATGTATAATTGCTTTATTGTTTAAAAGCATTAAAAAATTACAGATTTATTAACGGCCAAAAACAAAGCTATACAATTATCAAGAAATTTATATAAACATGTTTAATCCCTTTCTTTAAAAAGCAATCATATTTATGGTAAAGGAAGTAAGTTAAAATACATATGAAAAGACGATGTAGTGGTTAAGAACCTACCTAATGCTACTTGAAATAATAAACAAACGAACCCACAAATGTTTGAAAAATAAGACAACATTTATTTCTCACTCAAGTTAATAATTAATTGCTATTCTTCCAATTGCTGAGTCAGGGTCTCATGCTCCTTTCACCTTGTAGCTCTGCTCTAAGTCAAGATGCTCCCAAGCCCACTCTATGGTATTCTCCATTTCAGCAAAGTGTAAGGGAATACTAACATGGTGTATCATACAAGTTTTGATGGGAGGTTTGGATTTGGTACATATAATCATTGGCTAGAATTTAGTTACATCACTACACTTAACTACAGCAGAGACTATAACATGTAGAAAGAAGATAATACAGTTTGAGTGAATAGATAGTATCATTCTGCCACATATATAAATATTTACATATTTATAAATATATATCACAATATATTTATTATATATAAATATTGTGTGTGTGTGTGTATACATTCAGGAAAATGTCCAGCCATTGTTCATATAATGAAAATGGTTTGTGCAACATTATATAACCTGTCAGTCAAGGAGAGTGGACTGGAATGTGCATGCATGAACAATGACAACTTCACTGTACTAGTCAGTGGGGGTGATAGACACTGTTGAGTGAGCATGTGTACTGTGTGGCTCTTGCATTCAAAATGACTGAGTTAGTAGAGAAATGAATCTGCATTAAATTTTGCGTGAAGCTTGACCATTCCTCCACAGAAACTATTCAGATGATTCAGAAAGCTTTCAGGGACAATGCAATGAGTACAGTGCAAACAAATGTGTGGCACAAACATTGCAAAGATGGACAAGAATCTGTTGAATGTGATCCACATTCTGGAAGGCCAGCAACAAGCAGAACACCTGAGAATGCTGAACATGTATGGGCTGCAATGAACAAAGACTGGCGACTGACAGTGTGAGAACCAGAGGCTAATCTGAGGATTCCAAACACTACTGTGTCCGAGATTTTGATGTAGGGTCTTGTCATGAAACTTTCATGGCAAAATTCAGTCCATGGCTTCTGCTACCAGAACAGAGGGAACATCGTGCTGCAATTTCCAATGAGTTGATTCAAACCACTGCCAACAAAAAAGATTTCCTCGAGAAGGTCATAACCAGAGATGAATCATGGGTCTATGGCTATATGTATGATCCAGAAATGAAGGCCCACTCATCCCAATGAAAGTCACCTGATTCTCCACACCTGAAGAAGGTGCAGCAAACTTGCAGCTAGATCAAGTCCATGTTAACTCTGTTTTTTGATTGAGAAAGTATTGTCCATCACAAGTATGCCCCTCCAGGCCAAACAATTAATAAGGAGTACTACCTCAATGTTGGTTGAGAGATGCAATATAACAAAAAAGGCCACAGCTATGTGATTGGCAGCTTCATCACAACAACATGCCGGCTCATATATCATGTCTTGTGCAGAGTTTTTGGCAAAACATCAAATCACCCAGGTGACTCAGCCCCCCTACAGCTGAGATTTGGTGGCCTACAACTTCTGACTTTTCCCAAACTAAAATCATCTTAGAGGGGAAGAGATTTCAGACTGTAAATGAGATTCATAAAAATACAATGGGCAGCTAGTGGTGATTCCAGCAAAGTCTTTTGCATTGTTTTGAACAGCAGAAGAGACACTGGGAGAACTGTGGGAGGTCCCAAGGTGCCTACTTTGAAGAGGACTGAGGTGTCACTGTCCTATGTACAATGTTTCTTGTGTTTTGTATCTTCTTCAATAAATGTTTCTTTTTTCATAGTACATGGCTGGATACTTTCTGGACAGATCTTGTATATAAAATCACTGCATTGTAAACCTGAAACTAATATAATATTGTATGTCAACTATACTTTAATTTAAAAATTGAAACAAAATGATTAGCAAATTAAATTGAAAGGTTATAGGAAAAGTGGGGAAATGATCCTCATTTGTATATAAAATCCCAAAGAAACCCAATAATCAATGAAAACATCATTAGAACTTAAAGTTTAATCAAATAAGTATACAGTAGTGAGGCAAAAAAATGTGTATTTCATATATTACTACATAGCTACGTTTTAACTCAAAGTATTAATCAGGTTGCTCTTTATGTACTTAGCAATCTCCACTCACTTGCTTAAACCCTGAGGGACATTTCACTTCCCCACATCAATTATGGCAGAAACAAGATCTGAAGAAAAGATTCATCTGCTACTTAACTCTTCTTAGAGCATGCTAGAACATTGATAGATAAGGAAGATCCTATGTAAGAGTCAGAGAGGATGGTGACTAAGACAAATGGAAGGAAAAGACTAACTGCAAGTGTAAGAATTACCTAAACAGGAAGGAGATAGAATGTTCTGACAGCTCAAGAAAGAAAACACAGTGGAGATGAGTCTGAGGATCAGCTGCCCTTAAACAAGTGTCCTCCTGATGACTTCTGGGCTAACCTGTGATTTAGCAGTCCCAGAAAGGGTAGCCCTCCCTTATCTGAGCCAAGTGCAACAACAGGAACATGGAAGGAGTACCTTCCTCCTAAAAATGTTTTAACTTGGGGAATTACTTGTGGGCATGAACACCAACATAAAGCCTCTGGCACACTTAGAGCAAGCAAGGGTGCTTATTTTTTAAAAGTACATACTTATATGTATTAGGCAAACAAACATATTTAGAAATATCTAAAAATGCAACAAAAACTATAATAAGAGATTTTAAAAGTTTTCTATAAAAATTGAAAGATGATTTGAAACAAGTGGAGAGGTATATTATGTTCTTGAGTAGAAGACTAAATATTATAAAGGAGTACATAAACTGAAATTTGTGACTATTAATTTTACGTGTCAATTTGTGTGCACCAAGTTGTGCCCATATGAATCACAGTTTCTAAGTCTTCTTGTGAGGGTGTTACTGGGTGAGATTAGCATATGGATTGGTGGACTCAGTAAATTTCCTTTTCCAATGTGATTGGGCATCATCCAATTCATTGAGAGCCTACAAAGAACAAAAAGCAGAGGAGGGGGAAACTCGCCCCTTTTTTGCTGCCTCATTGTTAAGCTGGGACATCTCATTTTATCTTTCTGCTCTTCAGACTGGGATTGATATCATTGTTTCTTCCAGTTCTCAGGACATCAAACTCTCAGACTAAATTACTCCACTGGCTTTCCTGAGTCTGCAGCTTGCAAATGCATGCAACTTCTAGACCTCCTCCATCTGTGTGTGAGCCAATTCATTACAATAAATTTTCTTTCATATTCTATTGGTTCTGTTTCTTTGCAGGACCCTTAATAATACAACTTGTTCCATCTGACATTGAAACACATTTTTAAGTCAATAATAATTACAATTGTGTAACATGGTAACCACAAATACACACACACACACACACATCAATTTACCAATAAAGATAATAATTACAGTACAAGCCCTATTTATTCAATGGAATTGATTTTATGTTATAAATACATTTAACAGTTAAAGGATTTTTAAGTGAAAACATGAAAGTAATAAGCTTTTATAAAGAAATAACTTTAATTAGAGCCTCAATAGAAGCTATAAAGCCCTCATTATGGATATATTAAATTGTTAAGTACTCATTTATATACTTGATAGATTTAATTCCTTTTATATTGTGTATATCTGGGGGAAAGTAAGCTTTAAATGTAAAAGAATTAAATAAAATATTAATAGATAAGATTACTCAATACTAGAAATACCAAGCCTTATTAAAAGTTTTACCAAAAACCAAAAGAAGCAAACAATCAAGATCAGAGCAGAATTAAATGACATGGAGACTAAAATTACAACTCAAAAAATCAATAAATACAGGAGCTGGTTCTTTGAAAAGATAAACAAAATCGACAAGCCTTTAACTAGATTCATCAAGAATAAAAGAGAGGACCCAAATAAATAAAATAAGAAACTAAACAGAAGTTACAACCAATACCAGAGAAATACAACAGATTGTAATTACTAGGAACAACTATATGCCAAGAAATTGGACAACCTGGGGGAAACTGACACATTTCTAGAAACATACAGTCTTCCAAAACGGAATAAAAAAGAAGCAGAAAGTCTGAATAGACAAACTACTAGTGAAATTGAAGCTGTAATAAAAAAATAAAATAAATAAAATAAAAAAAAACCTCCTGTCACATAAAAACCCAGGACTAGATAGCTTCATAGACAAATTTTACCAAACATTTAGGGAAGAACTAATTCCTATTCTTCTCAAACTATTCAAAAAAAATTCAAGAGGGAAGCCTCCCAAACTCTTTTCATGAGGCCAGTGTTACCCTAATTTTAAAACCAGATAAAGAACACAACAAAGGAAGAAAACTACAGGTCAATATCTCTGATGAACATAGATGCTAAAATCCTCAACAAAATATTGGCAAACCAGACCCAGCAATACATTAAAAAGATCATACACCATGATCAAGTGGGATTCATTCCAGGGATTCAAGGATGGTACAATACTCACAAATCAATAAACATAATACACCACATAAACAAAATGAAAGACAAAAATCACATGATCATATTGATGGATGTTGAAAAAGCATTCAATAAAGTCTAGCACCCGTTTATGATAAAAACACTCAGCAAAGTAGGAATAGAGGAAGCATACCTCAACATAATAAAGGCCATAAATGAGGCACCTACAGTCAACACCATACTCAACAGGCAAAAACTAAAAGCTTTTCCCCTAAGATCAGGAACAAGACAAGAGTGCCCACTTTCACCACTTTTATTTAGCATACTATTGGAGGTTCTAGGCACAGAAATTAGACAATAAAAAGAAACAAAAAGCATCTAAATTGGAAAGGAGGAAGTAAAACTGTAATTATTTGCAGATGATATGATAGCATACACAAAAAACCCTATAATCTCCACCAAAGAACTATTCAAAACCTAACAAGTGAATTTTGCAGAATAGTAGGATACAAAGTCAATATTAAGAAATTAAAGGCATTTCATACACAATCAATTAACCATCAGAGAGAAACTAGAAAAAAGTCCTATTTACTATAGCAACAAGAACAATAAAGTACCTAAGAATAACCTTAACCAAGGAGGTATAAGACCTGTACACAGAAAACCACAGACACTGTAGAAAGAAATTAATGAAGATACAAATAAAAGTAAGCATATACCATGTTCATCGATTTGAAGAATTAACATAATTAAAATGTGCACACTACCCAAATTAATCTATAGATTCAATACAATTCCTATTAAAATGCCAATGTCATATTTCACTGACATAGAACAAATATTTTAAAAATGTATATGGAACCAAAAATAACCAAGAACAGCCTTAGCAATTTTGAGAACAAAGTAGGAGGAATCATAATACGTGATATCAAACTATACAACAAGGCCACTGTAATCAAAAGAGCCTGGTACTGCCATAAGAACAGACACATAGATCAGTGGAACAGCATACAGAACCCAGAAATAAACCCATGTCTCTATGGTCAAATATTATTTGACAAAGGGGGCATGAGCATACAATGGAGTAATAATAGCTTTTTCAATAAATGGTGTTGGGAGAACTGGACAGGGACATGCAAAAAAATAAAACTAGATCACCAACTTACACCAAACACCAGAATAAGCTCAAGATGAATAAAAGACTTAAATATAAGTTGTCAAACCATAAAAGTCCTAGTGGAAAGCATAGGCAGTAAAATTTCACATACCTCACTCAGCAATATGGAAAGAGAAATAAAGGAAAAAATAACAAATGGGACTACATCAAATTAAAAACTTCTTCATGGCTAAAGAAACCATCATCAGAATGAAAAGGGAACTGACCGTATGAAGGAACATATTTGCCAATGACACCTCAGACAAGGATTTGGTCTCCAAAATATGTAAAGTAGTCATATGACTCAACACCAGGAAGACAGACAATCCACTTAAAAAATTGACAAAGGACCTGAACAGACACTTCTCCAAGGAGGACATACAGAGGACCCATAGCTATATGAAAGAATGCTCATCATCACTAGCCATCAGAGAAATGTAAATTAAAACCACATTGAGATACCACCTTACATTGGTCAGAATGGCCATAATCAGCAAATCAATAAACAACAAGTGCTGGTGAGGATGTGGAGAAAAGAGAACCCTAGTGCACTGCTGGTGGGAATGCAGACTGGTGCAGCCACTGTGGAAACAGTGTAGAATTTCCTCAAAAAACTAAAAATGAAACTGCCTTTTGATCCAGTGATTCCACTGCTGGGATTATACCCAAAGAATCCTGAAACACCGATTCAGAAGAACCTATGCACCCCTATGACCATAGCAGTGCTATTTACAACAACCAAGTGCTGGAAACAGCCTAAGAGCCCAGTAGTGGATGAGTGGATCAAAAAACAGTGGTACATTTACACAATGGAATACTATGGAGCAGAAAGAAAGAAGGAACTCCTACCTTTCACAGCAGCATGGATGGAACTGGAGAGTATTATGCGAAGTGAAATAAGCCAGACGTGAAAGACAAATACCATATGATCTCTCCTATAAGAGGAACCTAATGAACAAAACAAACAAATGAGCATAATAGAATCAGAGGCATGAAAACAAGGAACAAGGGGGAGGGGGTAGAAGGGGTAAGAGGGGAAAGAAAGAAAGGATCTAGTCAAAGAACATGTATAAATGACCCATGGACATGTATGACATGGTGGGCATTAACTGTGGGAACAGGGAGTGGGCTGGACAGAGCAGAGCAAGGTGGGAAAAACTAGCACAACTGTAATAGAACAACAATAAAATATTTACTAAAAAAATCTTCCTAAAAATTGGGAAAGTATTTGCCAAATAGAATAAACAGTGAATAAGGTGAAAAAAGAAATGCTATAACTCACTAAGGTACGAATGGCTTATAGAAGAGACTATAAAACTATTAATAAATTTTATTAGTGATCAAAGAAATAAGAAATTAGCTTGACAGTAATAGTTTTATATTTATATAGCAAATTATTACATGTGATGTTGGCAGCCTATCATTGGAGAGGTGTGTTCTTGCTTTTAGAATCCTGATGACAAAGATCTGGTACTAAGTGTCCAACAGCCATGCTTAGTTAGCTGTATTGTCTATCTTCTGCCTCTAGGTGCCCTCCCTGGTGATATGTAACCACCGGTGGACTCACTTCTATATCTAGATATGAGAAAGTTATATTTTTCCTGTCAAATCAGCAGACATATCTAGTTTTCGAATTCGCTAAAAAACAGTCTGTTTTATATAGCTAATGTTCCTATCTACTATGGTTTATTTTAAAGTAAGAGTGTGTTTTCTAAAGAGGAAATTTCTACTTCTCTCAACATTCTCAATTCCCTTGCTATTCTGGAAGATATAGCTGGTTTTATGATCTATCAAATACAGTTTCTTTTAAATAAAAGATCTTCATTCAAAAGAGAATTTTTCAAATATTAAAAACATATATTCACAGACTTCCCTCATTTTTTCAAATTGCTAGATAAATGGAGTGTACTAAACAAAGAATGCCCAGAGTAATTTTTCTAGCTTAGCTTCTTAGAATCACTTAAAGTGCTCTGGCAGACAGTAAATAATGGTGAATTGCTAATCAAAGAAGCATCTAATATATACATAGTTTTAAAAAGTAGTTATCATTTTTATAATTATAAATTTAATATCTTGTTTGCCCCAAAATGGATTTAGAATATTACAAAATATGTACAAGAAAAATGTATAAATATAAAATAAGTCAGAATAGAAATAATTTTTTTCTTTGTTTTCCTGGGTACCAGATAAAGTAAAACAATAAATTGAGTTTCTAGAACAGATTTAAAGAGAAAGATAACATTATTCTGTCTAAATGTCTTGTTATAAAATTAACCTTTACTTTTTATCATTTTATTTTTTTATTGTTTTTTCTATTACAATTGTTCCACCACCACCCCTATTGTTCTCCCCTACCCTGCCCACCTTCCCCCTCTCCCACAGTCAGTCCCCATTTAGTTGTCCATGTCCTTGGGTCATTTATACCAGTTCATTGACTAGACCCTTTCCTTTCTCTCCTCTTTTCCCTCCCTACCCCTCTAATCACTGTTAGTCTACTCCTTGTTTACTTGCCTCTGGTTCTATTTTGCTCATTTGGTTTTTTTGTTCCTTAGTTTCCTGTATTAGGTGAGATCATATAGTATTTGTCTTTTGCCACCTGGGTTATTTCACTAAGTATAATACTCTCCAGTCCCATCCATGCTGCCATGAAGGTAAGAGTTTCTTCTTTCTTTCTGCTGTGTATTATTCCATTGTGTAAATGTACCACAGTTCTTTGATCCACTCATCCATTGATGGGCACTTAGGTTGTTTCCAGCATGCAGAAAAAAAGAAGAAAAAAAAAAGAAAAGAAAAAGAAACTAGACCACCAACTTACACCATACACCAGAATAAACTCAAGATGGATAAAAGACTTACATGTAAGCCATGATACCATAGAAGTCATAGAAGAAAACACAGGCAGTAAAATTTCAGATATCCCATGTAGCAATATTTTCACCAATATATCTCCTAGGGCAAGGGAAATAAAAAACAAAACAAAACAAAACAAATGGGACTACATCAAACTAGAGTTTCTGTTCAGCAAAAGAAAACATCAGAAAGGGAACCAACCATATGGAAAATTATAATTGCCAATGATACCTCAGACGGGGGTTTGATCTCCAAAATACATAAAGAACCTATATGACTCAAGACCAAGAAGACAGACAGTCCAATTAAAAATGGGCAAAGGACCTGAACAGACAATTTTCCAGGGAGGACATACAGAGGACCCATAGACACATGGAAGAACGCTCAAAATACTAGCCATGAGAGAGATGCAAATTAAAACCGCAATGTGATACCACCTCACACCTGTCAGAATGGCCATAATCAATAAATAACAAACAAGTGCTGGAGAGGATGCAGAGAAAAGGGAACTCTAGTGCACAGTTGGTGGAAATGCAGACTGGTGCAGCCACTGTGGAAAACAGTTTGGAATTTCCTCAAAAAAACTAAAAATGGGACTTCCGGCCAAGATGGAGGCTTAGACGGACACGCTAGGTCTCCCTCAACAACTATAGAGGAATACAACTACTTCAAAACAAAGGATAACTAGAAATTCCAGAAAATAAAACTACACGGAAGCCCAACATATGAAGTTATAAACCAGCGGTGCCATTTGGGCAGGTAAGAGTTAAAGAAGGCAAAGCTGTTTGCGGAGCGGCGGGCGGGGCGGCGAAAAATCCCGGAGGCAATCAAGCCCCTGGTGTGCGGGACTCCAATCAAGCCCCTGGCGTGCGCGACTCCGGGCGCTGGGGAGAGCAGCCGCAGCATCGCCTTGAACAGTGAGGCCCAGGGGGGCGGGAGGACGGATCCCGGTCTCCTAGCTGAATAACTGTGTGAATCCATCTTGGACCCCCGCCCCCACAGAAAGCACCACAGGGCTGCGAAATAGGTCGCAGACAGACACTGGTCGCTAATTTGTGACGCGTACACAGGCACCGCCCCGGACAGCCAGCCCAGGAAAACAAAACGCATCTGTCAAAATGTGGCAGACAAATATAGAGATCCCGGTGGCACAACTCACCAGACAGCAGATAGAGAACCTGACAGATGAACAGATAAGAAACCTGTCAGAGGCTCAGTTCTGGGCCATTGTTATCAGGTGGCTTACAGAATTCACAAAAGAGCAGGAAAAAGATATGAAAGAAGCGAAAAACTTTCATAACGAAAGGAACAAAACCACATACGAGACAGATGGTGAGGAATCCAGAGTTCATTTCAACAAACTGGAATATGGAGAAGGAACAAGCAGTCAACCAATGCAGCGAGAGGAAATAGGAAGCAACAAAGAGAGGATCAGAAACCTCTGGGACAGCTATAAAAGGCCCAACATAAGAATCATTGGTTTGCCAGAGAATGAGGAAGATGAACTAGAACTTGAAAAATTGAGTGAAAATATAATAAAGGAGAACTTCCCAGACCTGGGGAAGGGAATAGACATGCAGGTCCAGGAAGCAAGGAGAGTTCCCAAGAGACTGGACCCAGGGAGAACCACTCCAAGACACATTATAATCAAAATGTCAAAAATTAAGGATAAAGAGAGAATCTTAAAAGCAGCAAGAGAGAAGAAAAGAATTATGTACAAAGGGGTCCCAATTAGACTATCAGCTGATTTCTCAAGGGAAACACTACAGGCAAGAAGGGACTGGCAAGAAATATTCAAAGTAATGAAAATCCAAAACCTACAACCACGAATACTCTATCCAGCGAAATTGTCATTCAGAATAGAAGGACAGAGAAAGTGTTTCCAGGACAAAATAAAACTGAAAGAGTTCATTAGATCCAAACCACTGTTATATGAGATGTTAAAGGGACTGGTTTAAAAAACAGAAGCTAGGGAGATGAAACAAAGGCAAACGAAACAGGCAACGAGAGTGGAAAAGGAACTGTGGGTAAGGGAAGCATAGTGGGGGGAGGTCAACAGGGAGGGGGAGTGGGGAGAGGGAGGGAGATGATATAGGAATTGGGGATCATGGTAGGAGGGAATGGAATAGACGGAGAGAGATTGGGAGGAACTGTATGCACAACTAATGGACATAATCTAAAAGGGGGGGACAACTGGAGGGAGGGGGGCCACCGGGTGGAGGGGAGCAGAGGGAAGGGAAATTGGCACAAATGTAATATTTTAATCAATAAAACACATTAAATCTGAAAAAAAAAAAAAAAAAAAAAACTAAAAATGGAACTGCCTTTTGATCCAGCAATTCCATTGCTGGGATTATATCTGAAGAATCCTGAAACACCAATTCAAAAGAACCTATGCACGCCTATGTTCATAGCAGCACTATTTACTTTTTATTGTTTTAAAACATCTTTCTTATCTAACCCTATTTAGAAAACCTGTTAGGTAGCCCACAAGTTGATACCAATAATCAGACTTTCTCTTTTTATTCAATAATGGAACTGGTCATAAAAACAAAGAGAACGAAGAGTATAGGTCACTACATCTCTATTTCAGTTTAATGGCTAGCCTAACACTCAGAACTATTGTAAACTGTAAGTACTGTTTCTAATACTGTGGTGAAAGACAACATGTAAATGCAAGGTATAATGTTGTCGTCATTATCATCATTACGGTTGCTGCAATCTTGAAATAAGATTCACTGTACTTCTTGCAATTTATAATCAACTCAGAGCTAACTCAAAAATAGCTGCCGACTGCCCTCTATACTTTTCTTTTTCTTTTTCTTTCTACAGACAACCAGAAGTATGGAAAAGCTCACTGTGAGAAATGTTGGCAGTGAGAAGGACAAAAAAATGTTTATCTTCACTCAGAAACCTCTTAATGAAATTTTATACCCAAATATGTTTTTCCAATAATGAATATTAAGTGACTGTCCCTGTAGTGATTTTACTACACAGTCATTGGTTCTTTATACTTGATGGGCTAATGTGGGACAAGGATATTACATTTACTTGCTTCTGTGTTTTTCAAAATTAAAAATGTATCTGATGAAGTGCACTTGCACAATTCTCGTTTGCAAAATACTGTCAAACACCAACAATAACTGGTTTCTGGAACAATCATGAGGGACTGTAGTAGGAATTGTCAGTATGTTGTTTGGAAAGGAAGTCAAAGTAAAATAGCTATTTTAGGAAAGATTGAGGACAATGCTTGCCCAAAGTGATTCAGTTCATACTCTTTATGTGGCAAGAGTGAGATGTTAAAGTAAGATTATGCCTCATAAAATAGAGAGAAGGCACAACACCAGCTGTGGAAAAAAGTATGTTTTGGTTCTTTTGCATTCTATTCCCCCATTCTCTCTGGAAGCTCTAAATTTATTCGGTAAGCATATCAGACATCCCAGGTAGATCCAAGAAGATGCCTGTGACACTAAATATTAATATAAAGTAATCATTTGCTGTATTTTACATATTGTGAGAGGTGGAATATATGTATGCATATATCTTACAAAATTTGGGTACAAATTGTTACCCACCTTTCAGACTCAGGAGTCACATCAGCACCTAACTGACTCCAGAGTCTGTCTCTGTCCTTGCACCTATGCATATAAATCATGCTCCACAAAATACTGTGTTAAAGGAGATAATATAAATTGATATTTAAGATATTAGATTATTTTTCTCTTTTTTGTTTTTGCAATTATATATTTATATATTTACTTTAGATTATTTTAACATGTTTATTTACTGCTTTAAGCATATGCCTTCTTTTCACATTTTTAAAAATGTTTTGATACCAGATGATTTATATTTCTCAAGAATTAGAATAACAAGTAGTAGATTTACCTTTCTCACAATAGCAACAGCAAAAAGATCAAGAACAAATGTATAAGGCAACTAATTTAAACTTAGCAGACAAAGAAGGATAGTTGTCCTTGAATGAGGGGAAACAAAAAAGTAATGCCTATGATTGTCCAATCTTAACTGCCTAAGAGAGATTCAGGCAATAATGTAATGCGAGTAAACCTAAACAGAGCCCAGAGGTTTACCTGAGTTGGTAAACATACCTGGAATTCTGAAAAGAGTAAATTAAAGTATTCTGAGTACTAGGGAGGATAACATTGAATAGAGAAAGCTGAACTGAGAGGTCTAGCTAGGATGAGTGCTGATCATTGTATGCATGAGAAGAAAGCACCCAAGGGCAGGGGAAGAATAACAGAAAAAGTATTAGAGGAATAATTTTCAAAGATCACAAAAGACCAATAATAGTTCTCGTTACCACCAATGAGAGTGGTGGTAACCCTTTTATAGTTTATAACTGCATCAAATTGATACATTGTACACCTTAAACTTACACAATATGAGGTGTCATTAATATCTTATTAAAGCTGGAAAAATAAGAGAGAAAAGCCACAGGCTGAGAGAAAATTTTTGCATATCATGTGTTTGTTAAATAATTTATATCCAGAATACATAAAGAACCTAGAAAACTCAAAAGTAAGAAACAACAATAATAAATAATAATAAACTATAAGAAAATCAACAATCCAATGAAAAAAAATAAAAAAAGTTTCAACGTGTACTTCATCAAAGATGATAAGCAAATAAGAGCTAAAATGGCAATTAGCATCGTTTGCAACTGGGAAATTGCAAAATAAATGTACAATAAAATACTATTCAAATTTTATAATGGCTGAAATTTAAATGTGAATCAAACAATATATTGGTGGAAATGCGAAGTGGCTGGAATTCTTGTACACTGCTTGGAGAATGTAAAATGATACATTCAATTTGGAAATCAGTTTGGCAAGCTCTATAAAAGTTAAACATACACCTACCATTTGACCTAGCCATGAAATCTTTAGGCATTTATCAAAGAGAAATTAAAGTAATACCCATTCAAGATGGAGTTATAATCGAATTAATTCAGAAGGAACATTTTCTCATCATTCCAAGTAACAAGCGGGACAAGATCTCAAAGAAGCTACTAACATTTTATGTTGTCTTGTGACCCTTTAACCACGGGACAAAGGAATATTGAGAGTCTATTTATTTACCACACAAGATATCATCAGTGCCTTCTCACCACCTGCCTCTTCCTGTCTTTTAGTTTTCCTCCTGGGACCTCCCCTTTCTTCTCTCATATCTAGTCTATTTGGACTGCATTAGTTTAATTAGTGCCTTGTTATACTCAATAATGCAATCCAGAGCCTTCTTCTAAAAGAAGAAAGGTTAAATATTAAGTCACTTTCTTCTTAAAGATTTTAGCTTGTGTGTCATTTTAATACTTTTCAGACCCTCTTTCTACCTGGTTATTATGGTGACTATAAGTCCTTTCTATTCCTGGGAAAATTCCAATTCCTTCTTTTCTCCAAAATTATGTATAGGCCCTACTCTCTAAGTACATATATTTAATATGCATATAATTATATACAAAAGCACATAAATAAACATAGTTATATATAAGAAAAGGAAAAAAATACCTGTCTTCACTCAAGGTTAGCAACTGTCCTTTTCTTTCTTTGGTGACTATATGTTATTATGTAATGAGTGTTAAGGCCGTTTTCCATGTATCTATTTGGTTTCTAATTATGTCATAACTTTATGTAAGTGCTTTATATAAATTGTACATTTCATAAAGCATACTGAAGTCTGTCCGGAAAAAGTTCAGTCATTGTTTTAACAAGAATGGTTTGCCTGGCACACTGTACTAGTCAGTGGGAGGGGGGGTAGACACCATTGAGTGAGCATGTATACTCTGTGCCCGTCACACTCAAAATGAGCAAGTAGAGAAATGAAACTGCATCAGATTTTGCATTAAGCCTGGACATTCCTCTGCAGAAACTATTTGGATTATTCAGAAGGCTTTTGGAAACAATGCAATGTGTGTAGCACAAATAAAAGTGTGGTACAAATGCATCAAAGGTGGTCAAGAACCTGTTGAAAGTGATCCGCGTTCTGGAAGGCCTAAACAAGCAGAACATCTGAGAATGTCGAATGTGTATGATCTGCAATCAGCAAAGATTGGTGACTGACAGTGCGAGAATTAGTAGCTGATCAGAGGATTCCAAAAACTACTGTGACCAAGATTTGGGCACAGGATCTTGGCATGAAATGTGTTGTGGCAAAATTCAATCTGCAGCTTCTGCTATCAGAGAAGAAGGTCACATTTTGCTGCCATTGGGAAAACTGTGCAAGGTCCCAAGGTGCCTACTTTGAAGAGGACTGAGGCATCATTGTCCTATGTACAATGTTTCTTGTATCTTCTTTTTTAAATATCTCTATTTTTCATAGTATATGGCTGGATACTTTATGGACAAGACTTGTATTTATGTACATGCACACACCTCTATTCTATATTTATCCAAAACAATTGTTAGTATAATGAGAATGGTTTGCACAACACCAGTGTAACCTGGCAGCCAAGGATAGTGTACTGGAATGCACATGTATGAACAATGACAACTTCACTGTACTAATTATGGGGGTAGTAGATACCTTTGAGTAAGCACGTGTACTGTGTGGCCATCACATTCAAAATGACTGAGTGAGTAGAGCAATGAATCTGCACCAAATGTTGCATTGAGCTTGAACATTCCTCTGCAGAAACTGTTTGGACAATTCAGAAGGTCACAGCAGCTGTGGGCAACTGGTGATTGGCAGCTTCATCATGACAACGCACCCACTCATACATCATGTCTCATGCAGAGTTTTTTGTGAAACATCAAATCACCCAGGTGACTCAGCCCCCCTACAGCCCAGATTTGGTGCCCTGAGACTTCTGGGTTTTCCCAAAACTAAAATCACCTTTGAAAGGGAAGAGATTTCAGATCATAGATGAGATTCAGGAAAATACAATGGGACAGCTGATGGTGATTTGAAGAACCTGTGTGAGGTCCCAAGGGCCTACTTTGAAGGAGACTGAGGTATCTTTGTCCTTTGTACAATGTTTCTTGTATTTTGTATCTATTCTTTAGTAAATGGCTCTATTTTTCATATTACATGGCTGGACACTTTTTAGACAGACCAATTTCATTTGTTTGTCCTTGCATTCCCCACTGCTGATTACCTTATCTTACATTTTAGTTTAAGCAGCTTGACTAATGAAATTTCATTTACTGTCCAACAGGTATCACATTTTTTTTCTTCTATTATTGAGATGTGGACTGTAGATTGTCAATCCCAAAGAGATACAAAGTTGGAACTCCTTATAATGTTCCAAGTATGAGTTTGTTCACAATTGACAATAAATTAAAATATGTTGAGAACTTTCCCTTTGAATTCTATGAGAGTGATTTGCATGATTTATTGTTCATGCAGATTTGTCCACAGCTGGGTCACTAGTATCACTCAGTACTGAATAAAGATTGTCCTTGAATATTAAACTTTGCTAGGTCTCCTGTAATTCCCTTAGCATTATTCCAAGGAGGGTGAAGCCAATCTTGGTTGAATAATGAGAGAAATCATAATGGTTTTAGTTGAGGTTCAGAAAAACTAAGAGACTCTCATAATGTTTTTAAAAATGTTGGGGTCCATAGTTAACACATAGTTCCCCTTGATTGCCAGTCCAGGTATTTTGTTTTTTGTTTTTTCTTTTTAATATTGTGTAACATTATCAAGGTACCTAGAGTGGAAAAAACACATTCATTAGCAAAATTAATTCTACAATTGATATACTTGTTAAAGCTCCCTTCTTACTATAGTCATACATCTATCCTAGGAAAACTGATACATATTCTGTACAGGATAAGGAAAGGAAAATTATATTATTCCTGAAAAAGATTCAGTTTCTGCAGTCTATAGAAAGATTTTATCATGTTATAGAGATGATTCGTCATAAAATAGTTTATGTGGCTAAACAATCAAAAGCAGTTATTTATGACTTAATATGGGGAAACAAAATTAGAATACAAAGATTATAAACCAAATATAAAACAGCTGTTCCATCCAAAGTTTTGTTTTTGTTTTGTTTTGTTTTAAATATAAAATTAGCTGATCAATATAAAGTTTCAGTGCATATAGTTTAAACATCTCTTTGTTTTCATTATATGAAGGGAACTCAATATCTTCTTTGAAATGATTAAAATATTTTCATTATAGGTGCATTAATATGAGAAATCTAAAGTGCAGACTAAGATAATCAATGAACTATACAGAACCTGGAAAAAATCATAGGCTATAGGATATAAAATAGCCAACTAGGGTTGCAACCTGTCAGAAGATTAAGATTTAGAGATTGCGAGTTTTGGTTGTTTGAATTAATGGCCAATTAAAAACTTACTCTCACTATCTCAGGAGGAAGCAACCAGAATTTGTGTTGTTCACTTTATTAGCTTTTATTCGTTAAAGCTTTTCAGATTACCATCAATTTGTAATTCACAATTTAGTTACTTGAGCTCAGATCTTTTTTCTCCTTTTTAAATGAGAAAAAGCTTCTCCTTACATGTTCTAGAGAAGATCAGAATACATACCAAGCTTGGTCAAACCCTCAACAACATATGTATTTTTTTCTACATTAATTCTTTAAAACAAACATCATTCTTGACCCAGAAATGGCAGAACTTTAAAACAAAGAATAACATCAGAGATCACCCCTAAGAGCCTTAAAATTTTGCAAATGCCTCAGAAAAATTAGTGGCTTGCCCAAGTTCACATAACACAAGGCAATATACAGATGATGTAACATAGAACTGTACACTTGAAACCTATATAATCTTATCAACTCATGCCACCCCAATAAATTCAATGAAAAACAACTTAAAGCTGACTGAATACTCAACCCTAAACCCTGGGTTACTTTTACTACATCATGAGGTCTCTACCACTTGAAATAAGGGCTTTAAACAGTAGTGTGTTTTCGTGTTATTTTCATCAACATTTTATATTCTTTGGACATATTTTGCATAAAGCATGATTCAATCATTAAAATAGAATTTTCTTCCATTTAAAGCTATAGTGTTCATTTGTTTTAGCCATAAAGCAGCCAGCAGGAAATGCAAACAGAGCTGCTTGAAGCCTGGAAAAGTTCCTGAATGAAGTTCAGCACTGTCTCCTTCTTAAGCAATAATGAACATTTATATTTTGGAAATAGTCGAAGCCTTGGGGAAAATAAATGAAGCCCTTGTTATCTGTTGTTGGAGATGGAGAGTCTAATGATACATAGTAGTAATCATGACAATAATAATGATAAATCCTGATCTGATGCTGGGTTGGAAATAGAAATGAATGGGCTTTGGGTAAAAAATGAGACAGTTTATCACATTCTGAGAAACACAGGTGCCTTAACTTCGGTCTGTTCTCTGGGCCTACACAGAAACATCAAGTGAAAAGTGACAGATGCTCCTCTTTCCTGCTGCTTTTGCAAACTTACTTTTCTCTATTTCAGAATAAAGTGTTTGAGTTCTTGCATGGTCTAAACAGAATCCTTCTCTCAAACTTTAACACAGACTTTAGAGAAACTACTGTGAGTGTATTACTATCACAATGAGTCAAGGTTGTTTTCTTCTGTTCCTCCGTTTATGTTTATTTCTATACTTAACATAAAACCTTACTAACACCCGTTTTTTTTTGCTCCTCCACATATGCTTGCCTATCTTCATTTTCACTTATATCCCTAATCTTTTACTGATGATGTTCTCCATGATGTGATGACTTTTCTGGGCAGCAGCCATCCAACACACGTTTGTATGTGGCTTCCACTCATTCTGTGTTAGTCATATTTTTATAGTAAGTATACTTTGGGTGGTTTGGTTATATTTGATGTTGGCTGCACCTTAGACAATCTTTTAGAGCTCTGTTTATTATCCACCATCTTATACATTTCTGAGAATGCAATTTAAAAATAGCTTTTTGTACCTTTAGAAGCTCTAGGAATGTTCCACAACTATAAACCAAACTTCTCCCCATGTGTTCATAGGTATTACTTTGACTACTAGAGTGTTTTCACCTAGAAGTCATCTACAACCTGACCAGCCTGCTCACTTGTGCCACTGGAAAAGATCAAGGAAAATGTTTTCTTCCTTATACTTTTATCAAGTTCCCCATCCCCCAGGATGTAGAATGGCATTACAATTACTGCTCAGCATACAAGGAAAAGAGCTTGAGAATGTGAGACACAGCAACAGAGTATCTATGCAAATCAGAAGATGCTTAAGTACTCAGTAATGCATGATTATAGAAATATTAACTGAAGATTGGATCAAATACTAACCAAGAAAATTAAATTCATTCCTCCTTGTATTCTCCCCAAACAACCCCAAAATCAGCAACAAAAACAACCAAAAACAGATGAGAAAATCCTTAGAATCTAATGTAATTTAAAATAATTGGAAAGTATAGTGGCTCTCCAAGGAAAGGTAAATAAACCTGCTAGACATTTGCCAGTGGTACAACTCTGATATAGACTCTCATTCTTCAGTTGTTTCAAAAGACTAAGTTGTAAAGCTGAGATTTTGGACAGATGATAGAGTAGAAACAGAAATATTATCCTATTGCCTATATTTTAACAATAAAATTAATTAAAGATAATTTTCAGCAAAAATAACAGCCAACAAAATATAACCCCCTACATTCTTTTTTTATCTTGAACAATTCTATGGAGATAATTTCTGCTATAGTTTCCTGTTACGCCAATCTTCACACGTACTCTTTAGTGTTAGATGGAATAGTGAACAGACAGCTTCAATTGGTCTACTTCATGACTTCATAAATGAAAATGACCAGCAACAAAACAACTGGAGGTTAATGCCAGCCCCTCCAAAATCTGTCCTCTGATTCCAGCCCATTGTAGATCTCTTCATGCTTCAGAAGGTCAAATGGTATGAGTTTGACATTGACCTTCTACATACCTCTGAAATAGCAATATTAAATCAAACTCAGTATTTAATAAAAGGGAGAAATTAGTCTAGGACAGATGAAAAAAACCAGCAGACCACAAAAAAAGGGCGTATATTTGCTGGGAGGGCAATACATATCTATTTCTAATGAAGTGGCTATTTAATAAATTAAAATAAAATTTTAAAGTACCTGTAAAATTGCTGAAGGGAAGATAGATAGTAATTTTAACTAAAGAAGAAAATCTCAGATGAAATAAAAAACTAAAATTGACTGAGTTCTACTGTCACTTAAATAAGAGAAATGTAAAATTAACTTGGAAGGTAATTGAATTACAGGTGATAAATGAGGGAACTTCAATTATAATGAGATAACAAAGTATGATTATATAACAGACATGAAATGATGGACTAGATAAATATAACTTTCCAATAATAGCCATTTTCAAAGAAGAGAACAACAAATAGGCTAGTAATTATAATCATGGATAAAAAAAGAAAATTTGTACATGAGGTTGATTGTTTAGAGGTCTTAAGTTTCCAATTCTAAAAATATTAAGCAAAAATAAATATAAATTTATACGTTTTAAGTGTTTATTTCAATACAAAAAAGTTTTCAAATTCCCAAAGAGGAGGAAAGGTTAATTTTACTAAAGCTAGAATCAGATTTGCTTTAGAAATATCATCTGGAAAAAAAAATGCTAGAAGAAATGAAGCAATGTAGATTTCAGGAGAAAATGATGTAATTCAATAATTTACTAAGAATCACCTCTGATTTTTTTATTAGGTTAAAAAAACATTTTTAATTATATTTTATCGATTATGCTGTTATAGTTGTCCAAATTTTTCTCCTTTGCCCCTTCCACACAGTTCTCCCTACTGCCTGAGGCAATCCCCACACAGAGTTCATGTCCTTGGGTCACCTGCATAAGTTCTTTGGCAACTCTATTTCCTATACTGTACTTTACATCCCCATGGGTATTCTGTAACTACCTATTTGTACTTTTTAATCTCCTCACCTCTTCACCCATGGCCCCCACACCCTTCCCCATCTAAAACCCTCTCTGTATCCATTATTCTGCCTCTGTTCTCCATGTTTGCTTAGTTTGGTCATTAGATTCATTTTTTGATAGATATATGTACTTATTGCATTTTATTATAGTTTTGTTTTGTTTTGTTTTGTTTTCTTAAATAAGTCCCTTTAACTTTTCATATACTAATGGTTTGGTGACGATGAACTCTTTTGTTTTTTTCTTGTCTGGGAAGCTCTTTATCTGCCCTTCAATTCTAACTGATATCTTTGCTGGGTAGAGCAACCTTGGCTGTACTTCCCTGCTTTTCATGACTTCTTATATTTCTTGCCAATGCCTTTTGGCCTGCAAAGTTTCTTTTGAGAAATCAGCTGACAGTCTTATGGAACTCTCCTGGTAACTGACTGCTTTTCTCCTGTGCTTTTAAGATTCACTGTTTATCTTTAACCTTTGGTATTTTAATTACAATATAATGTGTCTTGGAGTGGGCCTGTTTGCATCCAACTTGTTTGGGACTTTCTGTGCTTCCTGGGCTTGCATGTCTATTTCCTTCACCAAATTAGGGACGTTTTCTTTCATTAATTTTTTCAAATAGATTTTTAATATCTGGCTCTTTCTCTTCTCTTCCTGGTACCCCTCTGATGTGCCTGTTAGACGTCTTGAAGTTGTCCGAGAAGCTGCTTAAACTATCCTTATTTTTTTTTTTAGTTCTTTTTTCTTCTTGTTGCCCTGACTGGTTGTTTTTTGTTTCTTTATGCTCCAAATCATTGATTTGATTCTCGGGTTCATCCACTCTAGTGTTGTTTACCTGTACATTGTTCCTTATTTCAATTAGTAAATACTTCATTTCTGACTGGATCTTTTTTATGCTGTTGAGGTCTTCACTAAGTTCCTTGAGGATCCTTATAACCAGTGTTTTGAACTCTGCATCTGATAAATTGATTATCTCCCTTTTGTTTAGTTTTTTTTTTTTTTTTTTTGGAGTTTTGATCTGTTTTTTCATTTGGGCCATGTTTCTTTGTCTATTCATTTTGGCAGCCTCCTTGTGTTTGTTTCTATGTATCAGATAGAGCTGCTATGACTCCATTGTGATAGTGAGGCTTAATGTAGTAGGTGTCCTATAGGATCCAGTGGGACAGCCTCTCATATCATCCAAGCTTGGTACTCAAGGTAAGCTATTTATAGGGGATGAGTACACCCTCCTCTTGTAGTTGAGCTTTAATGGCTGTTGGTAGATCAGTGGGAGGGATTTACCAAGGCCAATAAGCTGCAAGGATTGGCTATGACCACTGACCACCAACCTCTGCTCTCTGTGGAATATCAGCTATGCAGGGGCAAGGTGGTGGTGTTCTGACATAGTCTAAAGCTGTCCACTGAATGTACAGAGTCTGGGGTTTCCTGGTTGGTGCAGAACAAGGTCAGCCCCCACCTGTATTCTGCCCAAGGCCACCCCACCTGAGCTATAAAGCAATCTGAGCTGGCTGCTAATTATGCTGGGCTTGGAGATTCTCAAGTGAAGCCAAGCTCTGAATCTAGGCTGGCTGCTGCTAGTGCTGGACCTGGGGCCCCTTTACAAGAGGTATGGAGTCTCGGGGCTCAATGAGGCTGACTGCTGCTTGTTTGCGAGGATTTAGGAAGTTGTGAAGCATGAGCCAAGACCAGATATTCATATGGAAAAGCCTCTGTTAACAGCTTGGGTGGGCCCATATATTGGGTGGGATGGAGTCTCAGGGGACTCCAGGGTGGTGCAAACAGTGTTATTCAGGTTGATGGAGTCTCAGATATGGCACCTGCCTTCCAGCTTTATGGCTCTGTGTGTGAGAGTACAGAAAAGGGACAAAGGCCTGTGTTCACCCCTCTGTCTGGGAGATAGCTGTCCTCCAGCTCTTGGCCTGAATCCAGACACCCCAGCTCCTCCCTGCATGCCACTGAAACTGCTAAAGCTGCCATCCTAGTGCTGAAGCTCAGAGGGGATGAGTCTGAGTAAGTCCATGTGTATGTTCTTTAAGGGATAGTGCTTGGGACTCAGCAGTTTCTTATACTGGCTTAGTCCTGGCTGGTTTTTGCTGCCAGAAGTTACGTGGACTTACCTTCCTGGCACTTGAACCTTGGGCTGGGAGGCCTGGTGTGGGGCTAGTACTCCTCACTCCCAAGATATTGCTCCCAACTTTTTATCCAAATCATAATTACCCAATACCATACTTTACTGTAGAGTTCACTCTCAGTGTTGTACATTCTGAGTTTGGGCAAATGTATAATGACATAGATTCATCATTATAGTATCATAAAGAATATGTTCCCTGCCTTAAAAACTTCTATGCTCTTCTTATTCATAATGCCAACCCCACCCCCTGGCAACAAATGATAGTTTTGTCTTTATAGTTTTGCTTTTCCTATAATGCCATAAAATTAGAATCATATAGTATATCACTTTTTCAGATTGGCATCTTTCATTTATTAATATGCATTTAAGGTTACTCCATTCCTTTTCATTATTTAGTATTAGGGTAATGCTGGCCTCATGAAAGAAGTTAGTAAGTAGTATTCTCTCTTTCTCTATCCTTTGGAAGAAATTGTAAAGAATTGATGTAATTATTTCCTTAAATGTTTGGTAGAATTCATGAGTAAACAGACACTTTTAGTTTAATATCCAAATTATGTAGTTCATCAAATCCAATATTATGTTTCTGAACATTTGACCAATGGAATTTTTTAAGTGACAACTGTCTATGGTAACATTAAACAGTTGAATTATGACTTTGGTTACTCATATTTCTGCTCAGTTTAATACAAAGTTCATGCAAAAATAAATCTATTTTTCAACCTATACTCATATTTAGTTAACAAAACTCTAACAGCCCTAATGGTTAAATATAATAATAATTTTTGAAGCTGGACATAAGTAATTTTCTAGACAAGTTTTATCTCAAATCACTCATAAAAGTCAATATTGAACCAGGTTAATGACTTAGCAGTACTACTTTTCACCCTTGTTAAAACTGGC
Source organism: Furipterus horrens (assembly GCF_987537825.1). Lineage (NCBI taxonomy): Eukaryota > Metazoa > Chordata > Mammalia > Chiroptera > Furipteridae > Furipterus > Furipterus horrens. The sequence continues at coordinate 34,342,168 of NW_028327176.1, forward strand.
TAAAGTCAATGAGTTTTGTGTTTGGTTCATGAGTATTCTTCCTTGTAGATGAAGTGGTGTTGATAATAACTAACCATATTCAAGGTCAATAGCAATTTGCAAGTGGAAGAGATAGTCTTCATATTTCATAAGAGAAAGGATGTTTGGGAATGAAAATAATTTCATGGCAATGTGTTATTAAGTACTTTAATTTAAAGGGAAGAAGTTAATTGTTAATTGATACATAATTATTTAATAAAAAATTCCTGACAAAGTGATATTGTAGCTCAATAGAAATTTTAATCCATATGCAGAAATGATTATTTAAGTTTAGTTGCTTACAGAGTTTAACTAGCAATTATTTTTGATACATTATTTGTTTTTCAGAATTACAGAGCAACCCTGTAATAAAATAATACACAATATATTCATAAAAATTAAGAATATCACCAGATAATATCTAATGTTTCCATGCATGTAAAAAAAATCAGAATGAACTTTAACTGTTAAATTGGTATGCTTGTATTTAAAATAATTTGATGATGTACACCAACAGCCTTAGAATACTGAAGGTCCATTGGTATGATAATTCATACTCTAAGGACTTTTCCTATGGGAATAATAAAACAAAAGCATAAGCATATATACATAGCAGAGTTTATCACTCAATTATAATTAAAATAGCAAAAACAAAAATCAAATCTATAGCAATAGAAAATTTCTAAATAAAAATGGTAATATTATATTATGGCAATAAGCAATTATTTAGAATACATACCACATGTATAAATCCACCTAATGAAATAGAAAAAGTTCTAGAAACTACAAATAAAATATTGAAAATAGTGAACTTTTGGACATGGAAAAGGGGGATTCTATAATTTTTACAACTTTTATCTCACCTCTATTGTCTATATGATTTAAAGGAAGAAAATAAGAGATGGAGAGATACATGGAAATTTCTCAGGATCAGGATAGTATCTTGGAGTTTTTGTAGATTAGGGTAAATGTGTGTATGTGTAAGCCAGTGAGTGTATGTATGTGTGCTTAGGTATACTTTTTCTCCCCTTTTTAGTAACTTTGCAACTCTCCAAAATTATCCCTGAGGCACTTATCCAGTATTAAATCTCTAAATATCTTACTTTCAAGCTTAATTTTAAATAATAATTGAGCTAGGTGTGTGGTTTTATAGGAATCAGTTCCTTGGTAGCAGAGAATTCAAAGGACATGTGCTTTTATTTTTGGACACAGCAATTGATATTAAACTTCACTAATATCATAGGTAATTCTATATTCTTAAGACCTATGACTCTTTAGACTCATTCCAAAATGAAATTGTTTTTCTCTCACTGAAGTGGAAAATAAAGAAATTCTCTAGCTACAGGCACCCTTTTCTGGACTTATCTTTTAACATGCAGGAATGTAGCAAAACCTATGCAGTTCAATTCAAGAATCAGTTTTGTTTCTTAGCTTGACTAAGTACCAATATGCAACTACAGTAGGACTTTTAGTTTATCAATTTAAAGCTTTAAAATATATTTAATCACTAAGATAAATTAAATATCAATAAACAAGTTGGTAATTGCATAAGACATTTCTTTCATATGAAATTATAAAAACTATTATTTAGACTGTTTCCCAATCTTCAGGTGCAGAAATATGAGCTTGAAATGATGACTTTTCAGTCACAGAACTGGTAGAGTTTTATTTTTCTAATGATTAATCCTGCACAATGACTTTACATTATTCCATGTATTACATTCACTATATAATTTACTTTCTAAGTTTAAACAATCTAATTTATTCATTTACTCTGATACAGTTGTCCAGAAAATAAACTCAACATTTAGTTTCCAGCTTTTACAATAAAATTTTGTAATTAAAATTTTCAGTGTATATATAATACTATTTTGCTAATTTTTCCTCTCTCCAAAAAAAGAAGAGTTACTTTACAATTAATGTGTCTCTTTTTCAAAACTCCTGTAAGGCAGCTTTAAAAGATGCATATAATATCATGAAACAACATCAATGAGTAGGCTAGCATAGTTCTCTCTATAAAAAAAAAGAAAATGTGAATTCTAGAAAAATCACATCTGAGGTTGACTTTGTTATCACAGTGACTATTGCATTACTTTCTTTTCATGACAGAATGCTATCCATCTTTCAATGTCATGACCCAAGGCCATCACTACTCTCAAGTTAACCCCAACCACCAAAATAAGAAATAATCACATAAAAAGAGAGGACTGAGAGAAAGGAGCATCCTCTCTATGCTTTAATACTTTACAGAATGGTATTATTTACATTGGATAGTTTTTTCTTCAATCAGGCATTAGCTATGAGCTCATTAGATGGTAAAAGACCGTGAATTTATCATCTTCTCCTTCCCAATATCTAACACAGTGACTATTATTTAGTGACCATTGAATTGTGCTGAAAGGGGGTCTAAAAAAGAGTTAATCGTTTTTTTATGTCAGTGACCCAAGTCAAAGACAAACAGGAACACATTGTAATGGTGCAAGGTGGGTTCTTTATGTGTCACAAAGAGGGAGAACATACAACGTGGGGATATGGGGTATTTCTGTAAAAACGTGTTAGAATTTGTTTTAGGATTTAGGTTTGATTGAGTGATTTGGGGGTGATTTAGACAAGTGGGTGTTTATTCTAGATTAGATGGTGTCAGAAAGTGAAGGAAATTCTATAATTGGGAGTTAAATAAATTTAACTGTGAAGGAGAGAATAGTGTAAGAATAAAGTTGTAATTGGTAAAGAAGTAGCAGTTACACATTTTGTATTTTAGTGGGTGGTAAACTTTTTACCTTTGCCTAGAAAAAAATTAGGAAATGACCTTACTTTGTCTCGTTATCAAGGAGCTTTTTCCAAAGTTAGTATTCTGTGATATGACTTATGTCTAATAGGAGAATAACTCACCCCTACTGTGAGAGTCAGGCCAGCTTCTGAATGTCAGGGGCTATTGTTTTCTTCTTTTAATCTACTTCTATTGATCATCTTAAAATTTAGATAACTTAAAATAAGTTGCAAACTACTTACAAATGACATTTTAAAATTAAAGAGCCTGTAAAATATTTTAGAGACTATATTGTTGAATGATGCTTATATATAAAATGCAACTTACTAGAGATTTTTCAGGTAAATATCACTTCTGCCTGCTTTAAGTAAAAAATATGAGGTGTCATTAATAGATGTTTAGATGATAAACTATGTGTGCTTGATTTGTATTTTTCAGATATATTTATGCATTGAGTGAAAACCTAAAAGAAATAAGCAATTATGAAAAACACATTCAGGATATTACCAAAGACAAAGTAAGTTGTAAGAATTCACATTAAAGTCACAATATCTTATTAAACATTATGAATTTGTAAAAAAGTTATTAGAGACAACAGATACATAACCAAACTTAAAGGGATTTATTTCTTTACAGAACTTACCTCAATAACTTAATTTCCTAATATCATATTTTTATTAAATCTAAATACAAAATGACAATAGCTTTCATATGTTCTCAGGCTCTCATTTCCAACTAATCCTAAATTTATTCTCATAGTGCATTCCTGATACATATGAACACAGAATAGTTAAATGCTTATTCCAAGCAATATGTTTCAAATCCAAGTAGTTTTCTCCCTACCAATATTTGTCCAGTATTTCCTTCTGTATACTCTAGTTCCCTTTATTGGATGGTAATGCATAATTTAAATAACTATAAAAATTTAATATTTTAGTTATACCAAAATTATCCTAGTATCCATGCTTAAAACTTAAATCTCCAGTTCCAAAAATATTACATTCTGGAAAGACAAGCTATAGACACAGTAAAAATAATTAATGGTTTTAGGAAAGGGTACAGGTTGATTAAGTGGTGTACAGGGAGTTCTTCAAGGCAGCCAAACTATTCTGTATGACACTACAATTGTGGAAACATAAAACCATTTATTTTTCAAAGTCCATAGAACATTTCAGCACAAAGAATCAACCTTAATGTTATGCAGTCATCAAAAATAATTTAGAAGCTCAGGAGAATCCAAGGATAAATTGTAATATGTTTTTAAAAAGAACCCTTAATTTGTTTATGAATGTATGAAAAAAACTTTAGTAAAGGGTTTAAAAGAACAACATGCTTATCTAAACTTTGTAAATGAGTGAAGTTGGTTAGATCAAAGGCAAAAGAAGCTATACATAAACAATCAGTATATAAAAAGTCTTTGTACTAACTTCATAATTTTTCTGTAAATCTAAAACTGTTCTTCCCCCCACACACACATGAAAAAGGAACATTTTGCTTAGATAACTAGATAGTGGGTAAAGGAAGTGCCCCTATATTTGAGGATTATTGGAGTTAGGGAACGGGTTGTTGGAAACAGAGGCTGGATTGGAGGCGATATCCAAGGATCCAAACTACCAAATAGATTTTTAATTGTTAAAATGAAGGCAGATGGTGTGTTCTGGTAATAAATGCAGTTCAGGCTGACATCCAGCTCATAGTGAAACTTCTGGGCTCATGAACCCACATAGTGGTTATTTCCTCCATTTCGAAATGTATGATTGGATTGGCTAAACTTGGTAGTTAGCAGAACACACAGGTTGGTGCTTTGATCTGTGGGATAAGATTCCTCATAGTAGAGAAAGCTAAATGAAATCCTCTGGAACTTCTTCACTAAGTCAATTAGTAAATCAATAACAATATTACTAGGCACAACTTCTGCCATGATATATAGGTAATATTAATAGAATAAAGAGAAAAAACCCATAGGATCATGTCAGCAGATTCTGATAAAGTATCTGACATACTCAACATTTATTCCTGATAAAACATCAAAAAAAAAAAAAAGAAAAAAAAGAAAAGAAATAGAGAAGAATCTCCTTAAACTAATGGGCATACTCAAAATACTTACAGCTAGTATCATAGTTAATAGTGAAGATTGAATGCTTTCCATAAGATTAGGAAAAAGACAGGTAGTCCTCTCTTAGCAGATATCTATTCAACATTATGCTAGATTTTCTAGCTGGTGCTATCAGGAAAGAAAAATAAATAAGAGGTATTTATATTTGAATAAAAAAGTAAATCTGTTACATAAGACATAATTCTCTATGTGGAAAACCTTAAGGAAACCCCTCTTCCTACACACAAATTTATCTCTATTCATAGAATTGATCAACACATTTAGTAAGGTCACATAATATAAGTTCAATATACAAAATTTATTCATAATAATAGCAGTAAGAATAATAGTCAGTAATACATTTAAAAATGAAAGATATACAATAAAAGCTACAAAAGATTTCTGATAGAAATTTTTAAAAATCTAAATAAAGTTATAAGAAATCCATGTTTATAGACTGGAATACTCAATATTTCTCATGATGGTTACTCTCCCCCAGTTGATTTATAGAATCAACAAAATCCTCATCAACATATCAGCAGGCATGTTTGGTAGAAATGACAAGCTGACTGCTAAAAATAATGTACAAATTTAATGGCCTTGACATTTTAAAAAGAATGGAGGGCATATACTATCTTATTTCTACAATTACTATTCAAGATGCAGTAATCAAGATAATGTTATACTGGTGTACAGATAAGCATATACAATAATGGATCAGAATTGAGACTTCAAAAATAAACTATTAAATTTGGTCCATTACTTTTTGGCAAAGAAAAAGAGATAATTAATTGGAAAGAGGGTAGTTTTCTCAACAAATTGTAATAGGAGAATTATTTATCTATATGTAAAAAATTAACTTAGAATCTTACCTCACATTATATACAAACATTTATTCAAAATGGGGCATAGATATAAATGTAAGACTTAATGTTACAAAACTTCTAAAATAAAATCTAGGAAGTACTCCTCAGGGTCTTGAGTTAGAAAAATATCTCTTAAATATAACACCAGTATGATTCATAAAAGAAAGCATTGTTTAATTTAAATTCAGCATTGGAAACTCCTATGCTTCAAAAGACATCATAAATAAAAATTGAACAGATAAGTCATATTTGAAAAGCATATATTCAATTAAGGATTAGTATCTAAAATATATTACTAACTCTTTCAAATTGGTATTTAAAAGAAAAATTCAGATTCAACAACAGGTACACAATTTCAATAGACATTTCATCAGCAAAATTGTGTGAATGTCTAATATGCATATGAAAAGATGCTCAATATCCTTTGTAATTGGAAAAAATGCAATTGAAAACATACTGAGATGCCACTAGACACATAATAATGGCTATTATCACAAAGACATAAAACAAGGGTTGGTAAGGATATGGAAAAATATGTATCCTTATATATTGCTGATAAGAATAAAACTGGTTCAGCTATTTCAGAAAATATTCGGAAGTTGTTTCTTTTCTTTTTTTTTTTTTAAATACATGAACATATACCATATGGTCTTACATTTCCATTCCTAGATATTCATTCAAGAAATATAAAGTCACATGTCCATGCAAAGCCTTGTATATGAATGTTCATACTAGCATTATTCTTAACATTTCTAAACTGGAAGGCATCTAAATGTGTATCAACGCATAGATGGATAAACACAATGTGTCATATTTATAACACATTTGCCAAATGCAAAGGACTATATCTTGTATGATTGTATTGTCCAGAAAAGTAAAAGCTATAGGAATCAAAAGCAGATAACTGGTTGTCTAGGGTTGACAAGAGAGTGGATTGACTAAAAATGAAAGGAGGAAACTACTGGGGTAATAAAAAGGTCTTACTATGGGATTGCAGTGATGGTTATATAGCTCCATAAATTTACTAAAAATAATTTAATTGTAGACTTGTTTCTGAGTTTATAGTACGTCATTGTTAACTCAGTTAAGCTATAAAAGATACATATCACATCTGGGTAAAAAAATGGTAGAAAATAGTGCCACTCTCAAAGAAAGATTAGCCCACTTTTATCTCCATTTAATTCATGGGTCTGTCAACTAAATATAATGTGCTCCACTTACATATCTTCTTTGGGGTCAATGCACCCGTTATGGGCAGAATAATGATCTCTCAAAGTTGTCTATATCTCAGTCCCCAGAACCTGTAACATGTTAGGCTGCATGGTGATGGGAAAGTAAAGTTACAGATGAAATTAAGATGCAGCATGAGAAATACTACATGACTTTGAAGACAGAAAAAGGTCCTAAGTCAAGGAATGATGACAGCCTTTAGAAACTGAAGAAGTTAGAGAAAATAGATTCTTCCCTAGAGCCTCCATAACAGAAACAACCCTGCCAACACTTTGATTTTCATACAGTGAGACTTGTTTCAGACGTTTGACTTCCAGAGCTGTAGGTAATAAGAATTGCTTTAAGCCACTAAACTAAGTAAGTGATAATTTTTAAACACCGAAATAAGAAACTAATGCAGCACCCATTCCCCAGGCTGCTGGGAATACTGATGACTACTGATGACTCAGATTTGTCTCTAACTGGGAAATGTCCTCATCTGCAGAACATTATCTAGTCCACAGTTTTTCTTCCTTCCAGTGTGTGTCAATAATTAGCTGAAGTGGGGTTACAAAGGCCTTAGTTAATGTAAATTGCAGGTCAGCTTGTCACTCTGCTCAGTCCTATTTTCAGTTTCTTAAAGGTGCATATCCTGAGACTATTTCCCAATAAATCTTATGCATACAACTCCCCAACTTTAGAGTGTTTCCTGTATCACAGCTTCATTAACATAAATTCAACATAGAGCCTCTGCCTCTTCACTGACAGCTGCATAAAAGCCCATGTTTCAAATATCAGGAATTTAAAAAAAGTCTAATTAGTTTTCCATAATATATTATTTTCAGTTTTTCCTTGATTGCACATTTTAACACCTACATTTCCAATGAGCACAATGCTTTTAATAAACACTGATTTTTCTAAGTAAGGCTTTAAAAAACAATATTTGACTGTATATTCAAAACAGTGCTTTGGGTAGGAGAGGTTGCAATTCTACATGTGTGTAAAAATAGCAACTTATGACAAATAAGTCTTTTGACATTTATTGTCAAACCCCAACACATTGTAGAAAAAATAAACTTTAAAACATTAACTTTATAGTTGCTTACAATGTATAGATCCATGCACAATGGAAGCAAACTACATTTTTTCTTTGAAAACATTATTTCATATTGGTAGTTCAATATTAAATCCATATGGGAGATTTCTGTAGATTTGCCTGATTATTGTTATGTATTCAGTCCTGGTCCTTGGTGAGTGGCACCACTCTAATTAACTGCTGTTCCTGACTCATAGCTATCAGATACTGGTTTCAGCTGAATCAACAGTTAATAAAATTCATAAATCTTGCAGAGGGGTTCAGATTCTGAGAGCACCATTATTCTTTCTTAATTTCTCCTCTTGGTGAAATATGGATAACTTAAGTAGTGTGGCTCATATTAGTTATTTTTACTATTTTCTTCATTTAATGAACTTTTATTCAGCATAATCAGGAAATCTTGGTATGTGTATAGCAAAAAGTACATTTTTATTACTGAACTGTTTGTTGAAATGATTCAAAATTAGAACTGAAAGAGACTCTAGAGTGATTCCTATGTGTCAGGAAATCTGTTGAGGGAAAAAGTGGATCTCATGTTCTCATTCTTTACCTAAGGAAATAAGTCTTGAAAGTTTATGTGACCCCAAAGTTTACAGCTAGTCTTTGCAGAAGCAGGATGAGAAAACTGAAGGAGGAGAAATGGAAATCAGGGAGATTCAAGGTCAAAGAGAGACTTGATTCATTGTTGTTGGCCTGAAATGGAAAAGGCCATGTCGAAAGCATGAGGAGAAATTGAATTCTGATAATAACTAGTGATTTGGGAGGGGACACCAAGCCCTAGAAGAAAACTGAAACTTTGTCTGACTTCTTGGTTTGAGCTTTATGAGACCCTCAGTAATGAAATCAACCATGCCATTCTGGACTTTTGAACAATGGAAACTGGGATCAGAAATAGATATTGTTTTAAACAGCTAAATTTGTGGCAATTTGTTACACAGCAATGGAAAATGATTTCTTTATTCTGTTATTTTCACTGAATGATGCCTGAATAGAACATTTCTCCTGCCTGTTTTCTTTTTTCTAACCACAAAGGCTGGATCATCTATAAAGGTGAGAACCCTCTACATATGGCGTTCTGCTTGAAGTGTGATCAAGTGTGGAGCATAAAAGTAAGAATGAAGTTGGAGACACTGCTTTTGATAACTGATTTAGCCACTTATTGGCTGTGTGTCTTTAGTCAAATCTCTCTGCCTTACATCTCATGGCTAAAAAATGAGAAAATATCCATTCTGAGTATCTCTTAGAATGTGAAGTAGAAGAATATATTTATGAAATAAAACATACATCATATTCAAACCAAAAGACAAAATTCTAATTGAAGACCTGAGAAGAAGAATGAAAGAGGTCCTAAATATGTCTTTTCTATTATAGCCTTTGCCAGAAATCTTGATTGTTATAGTAGAATTAGGTCCTCCCACTTCAGATATCTATAAACATCATTACCTGGGAGAGCCCGAATGGCTTACCCACATTCACTTTTGAGACCATGTTCAGTGAACTGTTTTCTGTTTTCAACAAACTAGAAAATATGCACAGGCTCTGTCTAATATTATATCTATTGAATACCTCTTCATTGCTATTAGATGGTGGATAGGTCTGATGGTCACATGTGTAACTCACAAGATTCACAACTCACAAGTAAAAGCACTAAGACATACAATTTTAAGGATAAAAGTTCTGGCATTTGCCAGTCTGAATACAAATATTTATCCTGGCACCTTTTTAAAAGAAGAAACTTGATATTGATAATAATTCCTTTGCTTGTTCAATTAATAGTGGGAAGCAGTAATTTTTAAACAATTAAAAAAGTTGATTTCTCTTAAACTAGTTCCACTATAGTGGTAGAGGTTGGTAGGTCAGCCAAAGCACAGCCATCTTCTTTTAAGGAAACAGCCTGTGAAACTAACACTACACTTCCAACTGTTAGACTCTCTCATTCACAGGATCAGCTGAGGTGCACAAAAATAGATAAGAAATTTAACCTTTTTCTACCTATAAAATAGGTGTGATAATAACACCTGTATCAGTCAGGTGTTAACGAGATGTGTACTAAGAGATTTATTTAAACTGGCTTACACAATTGTGGCTAGGTAAATATTAATTCAACAGGGCAGGCAAACTCTCAGGCATTAGCTGTAGTGTCTGTCCACAGGTGGAATTCCTTCTTCATTAGGGTGGCTTCAGCTCTCCTATTAAGGCCTTTTAACTGATTGATTCAGGCCCACCCAGATTATCTAGAATAATCTACCAAGACAACCAAATCACATCTACGAAATAGCTTCATGGTGATGATTAGATAATGTTTAACTAAGTTACTGGTGACTATAACCTAGTTAACACATCAAAAAAAAAACCATCACGGCAACTTAATCATGAAAGAGAATATATATGTTTGTACGTGTGTATATGGGTGGATGTCTGACACGTTTTTTTGTTCTCAGAAAATTCTAGCCTGTAAAAAAAATGGAATGAATGGTAGAAACTGCTGAAAATACTGCACCTCTATGCTTCTTTGAACTGAGGTGCTTTCCTGGAATTTTATTTTTCTATTATAAGAGTGTCTTTTGCCTCTATATGATGTATTATCCTGTTTTATTTTCCAATGTGAGTACCACTTATACACCACTTTAGATGGAAAGAATTAGAAAAATATTTCCTCATTTTTTGGTACTATAATGCTTCTAAAGTAACATCAAATATTTAAGTCCTTGGTGCAGGCTCTGGTTTAGGGGAATCCAAACAAAGATCTCCCCATAATCATATCTCTTACTTCCTCTCTTCCTCCATTTCCCTTTGCTCATTTTTCATCATCCGAGCACAGGTTACTCTGCACATATTACTCATATGATTTTCTGGAACACTCTCCCCAAGGCCTGATATTCTATCTATATCTTAATTTCACTAAGATCTTCTTGCCCTGGAAGTTATAGCTTAGACACCAGTTTTTCCATGATATTCCTACAAATAAAGCTGGTGCCCTTCCTTGGGAGCTACCATATGTATGAATCAATGTATCATTGTACTGATAACCCTGAATAATAAATTATTTACTTGCCTTACTCTTGTAGTCCCTAGCTCTTATACCTTGCATTAATATGTAACATATATGTAATAAAGAATAGGAAAAATTGCTCTCAAGTGCACCAAGAGATAAGAATACCCCATGTGATATTAGCTATCCTTTCCTCTTGAACATTTCCAGATATGTAGCAGCACTGCCCTCACATGCTACATCTGTTACTCAAAACCATCTTTGCTGACGGCCTCATTTCCATCTTTATTTATGAACGTCTCTAAGTATAAAATTATGTTTCTGGATCAAATATGGCAACAGTGAAAAATTCATTAGTATTTTCTATTTGCATCAACCTCTAATTGTAGTTTGTATGGTAAAAAGTTTATAATATGCAGCCTTGGACAGCGAATAAGACCGACAGAGAAAAAAAATTTTGTCTCATCTGAAATACGGTGTTGGGGAAAAACTCTGTGGCTATCCTGGATTGCCAGAAAGATGAAGAAATTGGTTCTAGAGCTAATTAAGCCTGAAACATCTCTGGAGGCAAAAATAACAAAACCGAAGCTGTCCTACTTCAGGCACACCATGAGAAGGCAGAGTTCTTAGGAAAAGACTAGAATGCTAGGAAAAATTGAAGGCATCAGGCAAAGAGAAAGGCCAATTAGGAGATGGGTTGACTCCACATAAGAAGCCACAGGCCAGTGTCTACAAGAGCTGAGCAGAGCTGCTGAGGGCAGGACATTGTGGATGACACTCATGTACAAGGTCTCCAGGAGTCAGAGCTGACTCAACACACGTAACACAGATGAAAATCAGTTATCTTAATATTTCTTTAAAAACTATACAGCTGTACTATGGAATCATAAGTATTGCCTTATGGTCATGTATTATCTCACTTACAGAAGAAAAAGTTTATGTTTTTGTTTGTTTACCTGGGTGACATGTGTGCCTGAGGTCCACCAACCCAGAGTTGTCCAGCTGAAACCGGTCTTGGTCCTGTAGCCTATCAAGCAAACCCCAGTCCTGCTGTGCACCTGTGAGACTCGTGAAATTCGTGGTCATAGTCAGGTGGTCCCTTGCCCCAGGGGTTGGCCAGGTGTGGGTAATTGACTCTGGCCCGAAGTCAGTGCGGGGGCGGGACCTGCAGCCAGGCAAGAACTGAAATGCACACTTATGGGATCATTCTTTAGCTTCCCAGAGCTGGGGAAAGCAACCTCAGGGAAGGTAGGCCTGCTTCTGGAGCATAACCCTGCGGCCTCTGTCCCACAGTCCGGCAAGGGCCAAGGCGCTGGCAGCCCAGTTTCACAGGTACTTTCCTCCTGGTCAGTTTATATGATATATAATATTTTTCAAGATTTCCTAATGAGAAGTGCCAATGCATCATATTTGCATAGTCATAAAAATTATTAGTAACCTTGAGGTTACTTTACATCTTTTTAATGCTGAGGTATTTGCTTAAATGCTCCCCATAAATTAATGAAATTTTATATCTTAAGTCTTGCTGAAGCATTTATACTTATGACAGGTATTTCCTATGTGAAGAAGGGGAAGAAAAGTGTGAGTTTTTAAAAATTTTGTCTGCAAGTGTGAGTTTCTATTTCTCAAACTAAAAAGAAAAAACAATGGAGTATATGTCTTGGACAATGCTTAGATACTATGTTGTAAACAATTTAAAATCTCCCTATATATTTCCTTGGAAATAGGTAAGTCTTAAGTTCTTTTAAAATACTTTTGGAGGATTATTTTAAAATTTAAGACTGTTTTCCAAGATAAAGAAGAAACTTAGTAATATTATAAAGGAGTATAAAATTAACAGGAAATATGCAGCAGACTAATTGTTAGATTTCTCAGTGGGAAGAAAAAGGTTCATGGAAAACTCATACTTTGATTTGAAAAAAGAACAAAAGTTAAATGGAGACAATGATGGCTAGCTGTATTATATATACTCTCACATTTATTACTGTTTATTTTTTAATATATATAGTCAGATAAGGTATTCAATATGTCCATACTTTTACACTTTATTTCAACAAAATTCAGTATTATAAAATTTATTTTGGGTTGCAAAAGGATTTACAATTTTAAATGAGTTAAAATTGAGACCAGATTTTAATCTATTTTACTCTGAATTTGTGGTATAAATACTCAGGGTCAGGTTTAGATATATCTAGAATAAAATGAGCCCTTGAGTGCTTTTACTAAATTCTTGCCCTTATTTCTAGAATATCTCTATAACAGAAAGTTAAGTGAGACATTTGTTTATTTCGAGAACTTTCTAGCAGGGTTCTGAGCTCAAATCAAAGACCTCTAACATTGAGTAGTGACATGACAATTGTGTCCAGAATCCCTAATAGAACTCATTCAGAAGTGAAGTATCTAACCCTACCTCGATTAAATCACATTCAGTTCTCAGTTTCTTTCAGGAGAATTTTGGAGCTCTTTATTCTTACTCACTGCCAATCCCATGGAGCAAAATCTGAGTCCATATTCATGAGCTGAGAACAGAGACACTGTCCCCCTATTCCTGAAGTGACACCCTTCTATTATGATGATATGGGGTGAGTGTACTAGCCACTAGGCTTAGCTAACCTCTCTGAATTATCAAGTGTTTGCCCTATGAGTTGGGGCAAAGAAACAAGGACCTCAAAATTCTCAGCCTTGGTTGATCCCCTGCTCTTTAGGGAATGGATTGAGAAACGGAACCCCCAGGTTCTTAGACTGACCAGGAATTTAACCTCTGCAACTTTTAACTTGGGTTTGGAGAAGAGAAATTTTGGTAGCCTGTCCCTCGTGTTGAAATATCATATCTTTGACTGGGAGCTGAAGGGTTGACGGATTCCTGTATCCTTGTTCACACTGTCTAGATTGGAGCATCTATTATCACATTTTAAAAAATTCACAATCAAGCTTTATTACTTTATTAGAGCTAATAAATATTTCTAACGTCAAGATATTAAAGTGAGGAAGAAGGGCCCGCTGCTGGACTGGAAGTGAACGTTTCTAGGTCCAGAGGGAACAGAGATAGTGTGGGCTGTGCTTACTGCCCAGGCAGTGGCAGAAAGGGAAATTAGAGAGCAGGTCATCACTAAGTGTTACAGAGTTTCTGAAATAAATGTTTATAATATTTTGTATGTTCTTAGGACAACTTTCAGACTTAAATGGTTAAAAATATTTTATTCTGTTTTTTCATTAACATTTGGCCCCCTTAAACACCCCTCCCCGCAACAACCACCACACTGTTGTCCATGCCCGTGACTTCTTTTTCCTTTTTGCTCAATCCCTCCACTCCCTAATCTCCCCCCTCCCATAGCTGTCATTCTGCTCTTTAGCTATGAGTCTGTCTCTGTTTTGCTTGTTAGTTCAGTTTTTTCATTATATTCCACATATGAGTGAAATCATATGGTATTTGTCTTTAATAATTGGCTTATTTCGCTTAGCATGTTTTCCAGGTCCATCTGTGCTGTCGGAAAGAGTGAAATTTTCTTCTTTTTTTATGACTGAGTAGCATTCCACAGTGTAAATGTCCCATAGTTGTTATATCCACTTATCTACTGATGGACTCTTGGGTGGCTTCCAAAAAATAGATCCATTTTTATTTTTTGAGGTATTTCCATACTGCTTTTCACAGTGGTTGCATCAATCTGTATTCCTACCAACAGTATAAAAGGGTTCTCCTTTCTCCATATCCTCACTAGCACTTGTTTGTTGATTTATTGATGATTGTCATTCTGACAGGTTAGAAATGATATAATATTGTTGTTTTAATTTTTATTCTTTGATGATTAGTGATGTTGAGCATCTTTTTATATGTCTACTGGCCATCTGTATGTCCTATTTGGAGAAGTCTCTATTTAGGTGCTTTGCCCATTTTTAATTGGGTTGTTTGTTTTTCTTTGTGTGTGTGTTGAGTTTTGTAAGTTTTTTATAAATTTTGGATATTAACCCTTTATCAGATGTATTGGTGAATATCTTCTTCATTCTGTGGGTTGTCTTTTTTTAAAAAATAATTTGTTTTGTTTATTTATTTTTAGAGAGAGGGGAAAGGAGAAAGAGAGGGAGAGAAACATCACTGTGTGGTTGCCTCTCACTTGCGCCCCCAACTGGGGACCTGACGTGCAACCTAGTCATGTGCCCTGACTGGGAACCGAACCAGCGTCACTTGGTTCGCAGGCCGACGCTCAATCCACTGAGCCACAGCAGCCACGGCTTCTGGTTGTCTTTTTATTTTGCTGTTTGTTTCCTTTGCTGTGTAAAAAATTTCTAGATTCAACGCACTTTCTATCAAGATTACAGTGGCATATTTCATAGAATTAGAACAAATATTTCAAACATTTTTGTGGAACTATAAAAGGCCCCTCATAGCAACAGCGATCCTGAGAGAGAAGAACAAATTTGGAAGAATCATGCTACCTAAAATCAAACTATACTATAAGGCCATAGTAATCAAAACAGCATGGTACTCACATAAAAACAGACACATAGATCAATGGAACAGAATAGAGAGTCCAGAAATAAACCCACACTTTCATAGCTAATTAATATTTGACAGAGGAAGCGAGCACATACAATGAGCTAAAGATAGTTTATTCAATAAATAGTATTGGTAAAATTCAACAGATAACATGCAGAAAAATAAAACTATACCATCTTCTTACACCACACACAAGAATAAATTCAAAATGGATTAAATAGTTAAATTTTAGACCCAAAACCATAAAAATCCTAGACAAAAGCATAGGCAGTATTTTATCTGATGTATCTCCCCAAGCAAAGGATACAAAAGAAAAAATAAACAAATGGGACTACATCAAAATGGTTATTTTTTTAATACTTTTCACGTGTTATCACCAGTGTTTCACTGGGTCTGGCTCTGCAGAGCTCCTCAAGCTGCCGCCCCAAATATAAAAATTATATAAAAGGATACTTTATAAACTCATTGGAGCAGATTACAAATTTTGAGTGACAATTGGGACATGAAATGTATCAACTAACAAGCACTGAGTCAGTCAGCTAAAGCAAATGCTTTTGTAGGTTCTCCAAAACTTCAAATATGATCCTTAGTCCAACAGAAAATTTTTTTGTGAATCAATCTTGCACGTTGCCAAATATATATTAATATCAGCAAATAAAATTGTTGATATTAATCTTATCTAGCCCCAAATGCTAATTGCCTATAATTTACTAATTAAAAACCTCAACTATATATATATGTGTGTATATATATATGTGTGTGTGTGTGTGTGTGTGTATATATATATATACATATATATATTGCCCTGGCTGGTTTAGCTCAGTGGATTGAGCGTCGGCCTGCGAGCTAAGTGTCGCTGGTTCGATCTTCCAGTCAGGGTACATCAGAGAAGGAAAACTCTGACTCCAAAAAACCTCCGCTGCCTTGCGGCATACCTCTTCAGGGGAAAGGCTAAGGGAGTAAACCCCGACAGAAAATCCGGAGCCGGAGTCCCTAAGGCGGTTTGACGTTGTAGTCAACACCGGCAACTCCTGCGGCGCACCTGAACCCAAGCTGTATCGACTCCGTCTTTCCCTTGGACCCTTCAGCTGCGAAGAGAGGGGGGGTCTGCTGCATGGGCAACAGCAGACCCTCCATATTACCCTGCCCAGGCTCTGTAGCTTCAGCGTCATCGCAAGATGTCGATTCAACACGGGAGGAGACAGATACTACCATGTCACTCCCGAGTCGGACTGCACAGCCATTCTCGGCGGTGCAGATAGACTCTTAAGAAGCTACACCATCGTCTCTCGAGACGGACGGCTGCCGACGACATATATATATATGCAATATAATACAAGAGATAGTTGTGTTATATTACAAAATATTTGGAGAGCACTGTACTTCCTTGTCCTTCCACTATGATCTGTATGACTTTCTATAGTTATTCTTCCAAGTTATACCCTTATCTGGAACTTGAGATTTGATTAGATGATCTCTAGGTCAGTTGGAACTCTTAACACCCTTTAATTTTATAAGATAATACCCTGACATTCAAGTACAAATGTCAAGGAGAGAGTTAAGAGATACAGGATTAGAAGCTGACTGAGTGTTCAGAAGTAGAGATTTATAGTAAAGATTGATTATTATTGATTTTGTATTAAAAAAAGGAACAAGAATAGGTTTGTTTCTTGTAGAAGGACAAATGAAGAAAATTCCCAAGAAAAAAGACAGAAGTACAGTGAAAATAATGACATTTTAAAGTCTTTGAACTTAAAGATAGAGAATTTCAAGAAGGAAAACTGATCAATAATGTCAAGAGTCAAAAACATTCATAACATCCTTGGGGGGAAAAGGACTTTTGATCCAATAATTTGTGAAACTTATGATAACAATTTCAAAGAGCAGAAAGGATAACAGTAAGTTTTCAAAAAATAAAGGGAAATGTACATAAAGAAGAATTGAAATATTTGAATATAAAATAGAGTGATAAGACTGTAGGTTTTAGAGATTTTATTAGATATACTTTTATAGGCACCTTGTAACTGCACTACTTGAAAAAAGTTTAACAATCCTTTCCCTGAAATGTAAATAGAATTTACTTTTATTTATATTGAATTAACTTCTTTTTTATGTTAGAGGGAGTCTATTATTATTAATGTTATTCTTGGATTTGGTATATAATTTCTATTATGATTATGTTTTCATGGATAAATAAGATTCTAGCATACCTCCTTTAACCTCAGTTTTTAGACTGCATTTTATTTTTATTTATATAATTAAGTTTACTTATTATATTTTTATATATTTGAATGACTGTATATAAAAATAATCAGGACATTGACTTGATTAATTCTTCCTGGGTATAAACAGGATATCCAGAATATTATCATGAATTTTTAAAAATATGCTATAGCCTACACAGTTTAATTTTTAAAAAATAATTCCAATGTGTGTAACTTTTATTATTTTTTCTCAATCTTCTATTTCTCACTTTGTGATTTGCCACACCCCATCTGTTGCTAGGCTGTAACACTCCTACTGTTACAGAACCCCTGGGCTGCTCCAGTTGAAAACAAACCCACGGGCTCTTTAGTTAGGGGCCCGATTGCCCGCTGCCAAAATTATAACTCTCAATACCAGAGTTTGGTGAAAAGAAAAAGAATTGTTTATTTAACAGTTATATAGATTTTGTTATTTGCGGATTTCTGTTGTTAAGTCTTATGCTCTTTAAAATACCCACAAACACATATCCTTGCCTCCCCCCTTCCAAACCAGGCTAGTTTTAGGAAAGTCAGAGAAACCGTTTCCCTACTTTCCCAACACAGTTCAGCTTTACCAGCAGCTGCCAATCATTCAATCTGATTGGGGAGGTCCTTTCTGTGCTGTGGTGCCCTCCAGCTCTCAATGCAGAACCACCTGGATTCTCAGCCTCCTTGCAAACTGCCTTCTTCCTGCAAACCGTGTGGATCTTCTCTCCTTCTCAAAACTGCATGGCAAGAGCCTCTTAAAGCAGCCTGGAGACCCCTTCTCCAAGCCACATGGAGAAGGCCCCTTCACCAAGCCACGTGGAGGGTGCACACGAGAGAGCAAGAGCGAGAGAGCCCGAGAACTAGAGTGAGAGCCCGAGTCAGAGCGCCAGAGCGAGAGTCCCAGAGTGAGAGCATGAGCAAGAGCCAGAGAGAGTCAGAGCGCCAGAGCCAGAGCTCGAGAGATCCTGAGTCAGAGAGCGAAAGAGTCTCAGAGTGAGAGCACGAGCAAGAGCCAGAGAGAGTCCTAGAATGAGAGCACGAGCGAGAGCCAGAGAGAGTCCCAGAGTGAGAGCACGAGCGAGAGCCAGAGAGAGAGTCTGAGAGAGTCTGCAGCTGCTTATATATCCCTGACTGCGTTATCTGACGCAGTGGGCGTTGCAAACAGTTCTGACCATTCACAGAACTTTACGTAGGCTCTGTGTGCTTTTTCCATACCGTCCCCTGGTTCAAGACTCCTCCCATCTGCCTGAGGCTTTGGATGCATTAAAGCCATTTGCATAAGAAAGACAGTAGCCACCAGCCTCAGGCATGTGGAAGCATTTGAAAAGCTGCTTACTTCTCCCCATCCCCCAGCAGCAAACTCTGGGGATTTTTGGACTCCCCTGTTTCTGTAACACTACCATTTTCCTCACCCTTTTCCTTGGCAAGGTTTCTTCTAAATACAAGCATTGATACAAGGCTCCAAATTACTAAACTGTTTTCTTTTTTTGTTGTTGTTGTTTTTTGTTTTTGTAAAACAGCATCTTATTGATTCTGAGAGCTTGTTATTTTTTAGTGGTTTATTGAGAAGAAATTTTATTTTATAGTGATAATCTTTTACAACTTTCTTTAACTTGGAGATGATACTATGTAAGAAAGATTTAAGATTAGTCTTGAAACATTTGAAGTGCTATCAGATGGACAGAGGAATATATTTTTCAAAGTGTAGAACTTGGACAAATCAGTGGAAGTTGTACTATGTTGGCTAAGCTTAGAGGAGCTTTATAACAATGGTACAAATAGCTTCTGAGAGAAAACGTTCTCTCTGAGTGATGCTGATAGCTCATCTGTCGAGCATTCTCTAGAGAAACTCCTAGACGAGGCAAGAAGCTATATCAGATTTTACTGATCAAAGTTCTCATATAGCTTTGTGACTTTGAAATGGTAAATATTCACAATATGTGAAAAAACATGAAACATAACTGTATGACTTTAATTGTATAAGAATGGAAGCTTGGTTGTAGAGGTATACATGGTGGACTTAAAAGGACACATGAAATTGTAAACTGCTTGTGATTACAGATGACTCTGTTCTTTGCTTCTTGTGTTTTTCAATTTCCTATTATATGCACATGTTAACTTTAAAAAATATTTTTTTTAAAACCTAAAAAATAGGTTAATGAATGAGTCTCTCAATCATTTACATACATCTAAATTTCAATCAACAGTCTCTTTAGAAATCATTTCATCAAAACCTCTTACATTTTATTACGAGTTTATTAACATGTTAAGTGAAGTGCCTAGGATGGTTTAACTTAATGAGCCACCAGCTTATTAGAATAACTTTCAATGCTGAGTGTGCCTGTGTGTACATCTTGGTGGGGTGGATGGTTAACAACAACTTACTGACTCACCCCAAGACCACTCAACTGGAATTTCTGCTGATGAAACATGCAAATGTGATTCTGATAATCCAATAAATTTGAGAACAATTGATTCTCCCAGGCACACCAGGTTCCTCCTAGTCATATGTTCTTTTTACCACACTACATTGCTTAGGTCCATTCTCCATAAAACCTGTGACAAGTTTCTTTAAAATAGTATTTCGCCAGTCAGTGAAATTTGTTATCTACTCGATCTTATTTTAAATTGGGTCAACATAGGTTGTCCAGTTAGTTTTCGTCCAATTTTAATTAGAGAATTTTCTGTGAAATATGGACATAAACAAAAAGTCATCCTAATGTGGGTCCGAAGAGTGAAGCCAACAAACCACACTGGAAGTTATTAAATGATTCAATGTAATAAAATTGGACCCAAACAACTTTTTATGTAAGAGCTGCTAACAAACACAGGGAAGTAGATGACTGATTTTTGTCTATTTTTTGCCAATTCCACTTGATTTTCCTTTTGACTTTAGTAAGTAGCTGCTGGTTTCTGATGTTTTCTAAGACATTTTAAAATATAATTGACTCTTGAGTATCCTTTATCAGTAGTACCTGCATGTCTATTAAGCCATGTCCTCCTTAAGGAGAGGAATTCTAGTTTATGAGAGCCTTGCTTGAGAGATCATGCTAAAAATTGGGTAAATATAGCACAATTGGTTTGACAGTGCTGAGCTCAGAAAATTCTAGAAAGCTATATTCTAGATATGTAATTCCTCTATATTATGTTTCATTTAGTGTTTTAATGATCACTTCATAATACTCTTTTTAATGAAACTTGTCATTTGATAATGTCTTACTCATTTTTATTTTAAAGCTGTATCTTACTCATCTTGTTTACATTCAACTAGTTTATTTAAGTGTAAATACATAAATCTGTTAATTCTTGTGTAACTTTAAAAAGCTAGTTTCTTTTATCTTAATTTCTACATCTGTAAAATGATTGGATACCCCTTTTCCTTGTTTAGGGAAACCTCATCCTCTCTAATAAGGCATTCCCTGGAAAGAACTTGCTCAAGCAGAGAGATCAGCTTACACTTATAACTCAGTATTGGCAAGAGCCTCAGTCAGGAATACAAATGTAGCACATTTTCCCAAGATTCCTAGAATAGGAAGTCTTATGTTCAACAATGTCCCAATGTCATTCATTCACATCTTCTGACCTAATAGTCCTACCTACTTACCATATGAACTTTCTGTTATTAACAATTTCTTTAGTGCTTTAGGACTATGATATATACAAGGATCTTTTATCCATCCAACTAGAATAAATCAATTTTCTAGTCCAGATATGGCTGCTGTCACATTTTCTTATTGATTTCAAATTATCTAGATGCTCCTTAAGTTTTGGTATATTTTAGACATCTCTGTCTTTGTATATTATTCCACCATCCCAAAGCTTTAACTGATTGTCAGTTTTCATAACATGTCAAAGAGAGCCATTTACATATTCTATACTGCCTATTAGTTCTTATTAAGTTGCAAATGGTGTTAAAAATGCCATTAGTTACCAGGTATGTTGAAAAAGCAGCTGTTAAAATTTTAATCTGATATTTTTAGAGTAACAGTAACCAACAGACAAAAATTGGAATAACACACATACATACATATTTGATGCATTTTTAGTTATTTTAACTAAGAGTAATAAATTTTTCTGTTAGTATATAGGTATAATTATAAAAAATGTTAGAAATAAGTGAAATCTATGAGTATTCAGTGATTTACAATCTAAAATTAACCTACAATAAATTAGAGAAGAAATATATAAAAATACCTCAAGGAACATTATACTAACAATGTCAGTTTGAATATACTAACTTATTCACATGTAGAAATGAGTCAGGGAAGGATGTGACCAATGGTTATGTATTATCCATGGAGAGGTGAGGAAGATATATCCACAGAGGTATTAGGAGTGGCCTCAACTAATAGACTGGGAGTGATATGGCCATTTAGCAAAGACTTCATTGTAGACAAGCCTGATTCTGAAATGTAGTCTTATTCTAAGTAGTTTGTCTGGAGTGAGATTAGTATGATCATTAAATGAAATTTTCTTTCCATTTTGGTGATAATTCTCACAGAAAAAATACAATGGTATGGAGAAAATTGGATTGTCATATTGGTGTGAATATTTTGAGTATTATGTGAGGTATGGATAGGATTTCATAATTTGGCTTTGTGAACTTATATGTTAACATCTTATAATCTTGGTAACAGGGAGACTTTTTTTTGAGAAAAACTCTGTTGTCATTTTATGAGCAAACAGGCTTCTGAGCATTTAAGGGTAAACTGGGAAATAGTAAATTCCCCAGAGTCTTTCGGACTTCTTGGAAAATCTTTTGCTATTCTCCCCCCCCACCCCCAATGAAAATTTTAAATATATATATTTGATTGGGACTTTTAATTTCTTCATTTCTACATCAAGGTAAGTGCTTTCAGATTCAGATACTTTGATTCAATATGTAGCATAACATATGTGTTGTTGTCTCTTTCTTTCCTTACCCATGAGGATGGTGATCATCAGTGCAATTGTATTCTTCATAGCATTCAGCAGCCAACCTACCCCTTCTGAGTCTCAGTGACCACCTATGGGAGTGAGACCAGCCCTTTTTGTGTTTCCACCCTTCCCATAAGTCTCAATATGGCTTCTGTAAATCTTTGCTAGTCTTCAGTTGATTATTTAGGTTTATTTTTCTTTTTTTAGTTGTAATTCCAGTTTGGTCCTGGGAAGAAGTGGATATTACATAGTCCAAAGCCATCATGAAACTTTACCGCACAAAATTAAGTATTACTGGTACAGTGCAAACTTGCCTAACTTTCAAAAGCCTCTCTAAATTGAGAGCTACACTTCAAATAAAGACTCTAGAATCAAGTATTTTGAATAAAAGCTTAGAGATAGGAATATGCAAATATTAGAGGTGATAAAGGTATATCATGTAAATATGAGGTATGTCCAAGAAGTATCCAGACATGTAATTATGAAAAACAGACATTTATTGAAGAAGATATAAGATATAAGTAATGTACATTGGACAATGACCCCTCAGTCCCCTTCAGAGTAGGCACTTTGGGTCTTCACACAGTTCTCACAATTGCTATCAGCTCCCCCATTGTATTTTCCTGAATTTCATCAACAGTCTGAAATCTCTTCCTCTTCAAAGGTGATTTTAGTTTGGCAAAAAGCCAGACATCACAGGGTGCCAAATCTGGGCTGTAGGGTGGCTGAGTCACCTGGGTGATTTGATGTTTCACCAAAAAACTGAATGAGACATGATGCATGAGCAGGCACGTTTTTGTGATGAAGCTGCCAGTCACCAGTTGTCCATAGTTTCAGCCTTCTTAATCATATGAATAGTTTCTGTGGAGGAATGTTCAAGCTTAAGGCAAAATCTGATGCAGACTTGTTTTTCTACTCGCTCAGTCATTTTGAAAGTGATGGCCGCACAATACACATGATCACTCAATGGCATCAACTGCCTCTTCTGACTAGTTCAGTGAAGTCCTCATTCTTCATTCATGTGTATTCCAGTCCATTCTTCTTGGCTGCCAGGTTACATCGATGTTGCAGAAACGATTCTTATTCTGTTTACAATGGTTGGACTTTTTTTTCCAGAGAGACCTTGTATTTCTTAGGAAGGATGTCACAGTCAAGCCTTATTTCTCTCAAAAGACATTGACCGAAATCACAGAGATAATAAATTTCATCTTTAGTGACAGATGTTATTAAACTTGGCAAGGATAACAAAAAGGATAAATAAAATTGATGAATATATTGTTATTCTCTTTCTTACTATCTTCTTTTTTTTTAAATTTTTAACCTGTAAAGCAGTGAAAATAATGGAATGAAGCACTAGAATTAGAAAGTCCTTTAAAAATCATTTGCACTTGGGAGGAGAAATATGAGCACCCTTATATTCTTAGAAGTCATAACCATGGTAACTTAACCCCAGGATAGCAGGTTTTAATTAATATGATGCTCTATTTTTGCTTTCCCTTGCTGCCAAGTATATGATTGGCCTTGAATGTCACTTGGTTCACCCATATATCTTTCTATCTTGAGATAATCACTGAAGGAACTATTTCTGTAGTGGATCAGAATGATGAAGACCAACAGGAGAATTTCTACTTTCCCAATATAAATGAGGATACTCAAAAATACATCTTTTTGAAGTGTATTAACAGGTATCAGATTGTGGGGGACAGACAGACATGGGGAGATGTGGGAAGCAGACAGGCTTGGTTTAAGAGACTCTGACCGCTATGCGGAGCCGCCCCCAGCTGGGCCCTTAGCTGGCAGGTTGTCTCCCAGGCCTGCTCTGAATCCCACCCTCCAGGGGATTTTAAAGATAGAATAGAAATCCAAAGTGGCTTTTAAGGAAAAGGGAACCTGCTCTGTTTTTCTCTGTAAAGCCTCAAATCCTTGTCAGTAAAATGTGAAGAACACAATGATTAAGTAAGAGGAAGTGCTTTTGACCTTGTGTAAAATACCTGGATGTTTCAACCCTGTATTGATCTGCACTTCCCTTTCACTCCCTACCATTTGGGAAAGTGCTGCATGTTTTCCTTAATTATTTCCTCATATGGAAAGTGGATAAAAACCCTGGCTAATAAAGAAACGAGGGCGATTTTCCACTAGAGAAAACCCCCTCCCTTCTTTCCTTGGATGGAGAGTGTCTGAGTAGTTTCTTCATCCACTCTGAGGGACCCAGAGTCTCTCTCATCAGATTATTGAATTTCAGGAACTATACTTTATTATGACTGGAAACTTAATGAATAAAACATATTCTATATCTGATGTCAGAAAACTGAAGTCACCTAAAAGGAAAAAGATGGTTGCTAAGATTCAATTCATGTATCTCACTAGCATAATCTCTGCTTTTCTGGAAAAGAAAGATGGCTGAGAAACCAGGAATCAACTCATTCAGTGACTAATCAGTCAGCTAATCTCACCCCTCAAAGATGCCACAGCCAATTTATGAAGTGATGGTTCTAGGCCTGCCTTAAGTTACTGATGAAAACCTGAAGCTTGTAGTACTATGTCATTGCTAATTTCTTCCTTAGCTTCTATGAGGGGATCAAAAATAGCACTAAAGACAATTAGAAACTTAATGTAGCACACTAAGTTTTGGGTTGCAGTGTTACAAATAAACATAGAAAGGCCTCCTGTTTTTTCCTCTCTCTACCCCTCAATATTAGAAATAAGATATTTCTTTAAAATAGAGTTATGAAGGTTTTTTGAATTTCTCTGATTCAAAAACAGTGGATTCAATGGACTTGACAGACACAATCTGTAATTCCCCATGATCACCATCCTCCAAAGAAAACATCAAGAGCTAGAGATTTGCCTAGACATTTTTCTAAAGAAGATGTACATGCCTCCAATAGGAATATGAAAAAGTGCTCATTGTCACTAATTATTAGGAAAATGCAAATCAAAGCAAGAGTAAGATATCACCTCACACCTGTCCTTATGGCTGTATCAACAAAAACAAAAACAGATGTTGGCAAGAATGTGGAGAAATCAGGACCCTTGCACACTGTTGGTAGGAATGCAAAATAATGCAGCCACAACAGAAAACAGTATGGAGGTTCCTCACAAAATTAAAAATAGAACAAACATATGACCCAGCAATCCCACTTCTGGGTATTTATTTAAAGGAATTGAAATAAGAATATTGAAGAGATACTAGTCTTATATTCATTGCAGCATTATTCACAAGAGCCAAGGTGTGGAAACCTAAATATTGATAAGCAGATAAATAAATAAAGAAAATGTGATGTATACATACAATAGAATATTATTGGGCCTTATCAAAGGAAGGAAATTCTGACATTTTATTGTACAACATGGATGAACCCTGAGGTTGTTATGCTAAGTGAAATAAGATTGTGATAGAAAGACAAATAGGGCATGATTCCACTTATATAAGATACCTAAAAATAGTCAAATTTATAAAATCAATGAATGGAATGGTAATTGCCAAGGGGCTGGCCACAAGGGAAAATGGAGAGTTACTAATCAATGAATATAAAGTTGCACTCCAGCAAGGTGACTAAGCTCTAGTCTCTTGCCTAGGAGGGCCGTAGTAAAATATTTTGGCTCATCGATGACAACATGAGCCAAGAATTGCAGCCATAGGCAGAGGTTCTATGGGGAAAAGTTTAGACAGGGGTGCTAAGAATAGAGAGAAGGCAATACAAAGCTCTATTTTATTATCATTAATTATATGAGTGACTAAAGCAGATGAAAAATTTGATAAAACTAGAAAAAAGGTCAAACCTTTTGAACATTTTTGCCTAAAATTCATGTGCAGATCAAGTAGTGGCCATGCATGTGGAATTAAAAAAAAAAAAAAAACCATTATGATAAGACAGATATGTTAAGACAAGATTTATATACTGAAAATAAAGGACAGGATCTCAAGTGTGGTCCATCATTCCTCCCTCCCTCTCTCCTGTTCCTCTTTTCCTCCCTTCCTATCTTATATTTTTTTGGAAATGGACATACACATAAAAAAAGCCTATCAAGGGAGCATCAAGCAGGAGACTTCCCTCTGTAGCTAGAAGTATTTATAGGTAATCGTTTGGAGAGCACAGTTGTGACATGTCAGGGTTAGAGGGTACAGTAGTCTTTTTACTATAATGACTTTCAGGAGACACTGTAGTCACTGCCATCTGTAGTGAGCTTAGACATTTACCATTGAACATGAGTAATGGGCCTGTGTTAAAAAGATAACTCTGCTATCTGTGTAGTATATCAAAAGAGCTCATGAAATTAAATCCTTGCCCATCTTATCCAGATTGTGCTGACCTCAGCTATTTGCTTAGCCTTGGGCAATGACCCAGATATTAAATGCTATATGCACAGAGGATTAGAATTAAATGTATCTGGAGGGCTTCTAGGATGCAAGTTTTATCCTCAGAAGAATGGAATTGGGTAGACACAAAATATCTACACTTGCCCATCTTCAATATTGGTCTTATAAAATGTTTTCTCAGTAATTAAAATGAAATGTTTAAAATTCTGAAATACAATAAAAACGAGGTCATTAAGAGCTATCTGTATCAGCTTTGCCTCCACCTGACTATGTGGCTGATGAAGTCAGTTCATCCCTCTGGAGTCAAACCCTCTTAAAGGGAATTTGGATTTAATATACTACGGTGTCTTCCTTGTAAGACTATATGGTTCTGTGTGGGAGGCATAACAAATGCTAATTTTATAAGTCTATTTTTATCGTCCCAGCCCTTTGTGGTTAGGCAGGACCACTGTACTCATTCTTGGCAATGAGCTCAGAGTACAAACAATATGGTTCACTTCCAACCAGAACCATAGAAGAGCAGGGTGAGAACACAGTGAACTCTGTAGTTAAAACATTCATGTGATGTGGTTTAAGATGTGGACCCTTTACTGGCCTAGGCCCCTGCATGATGTCATAAAACAAAATTAACCTACCAAGTAATGTTGGACATGTCATGTGAATGAAAAATAAAATATTTGCCGTCATAAGTTACCAAGATGTTAGGGTTGTTACTACAGCATAATTCAGCCTGCCCTAAGTATTAAATATTCTTTAAAATTATTTCTAAATATGATATGCTGACCTATTCTTCTATTTCTATGTGTCCATCACTAGTTTATAAAAAATAGAGGCCAATGTGATTTAAGACATGTTATTTTAAAAGTATTTTATAAGTGCATTAAATAATAGAACTGGAAGAAATATTTGAGATCATTCATTCAAATATCTCATGGATATGAAAATTATATCTCAAAGAAAATATAATGGCATTGACAAGTAAGAGTAAGAGTTGAGTGTCATTTAGTAATCAAGTATTGACTGAACTTCAATTTCTATGATATTCTAAAAACTAAGAAGGCACATGTCTGCTCTCAGAAAGTAGGTATGTTTCTGCATGTAGGATTCTAAGGCATCTTGAAAATTTAAAAGTTTTTGCTTAAATTTTTTGGGGGGAGATGTTTAGTAATTTTCTAAAACTTAGAATTTCTCTTTTATACTGCAATTATATCCTCCCTTCAAGCTTATGACAGTTTACTTTTAAAAAATCAGTCTTTTTAATAAAAGAGTAAAAATAAATTATGAACCCTTTTAAGCCCCCATATAATCATAAATGTTTTTCAAGATCATAACAAAAATTGTAAAGATTATGTTGACTTCGGTCACTCAGTTTAAAATTTGGACATATTAAATGACTTGTCTTTGGTCACATGATACGTTAGTAGAAGAACTAACACAGATAACATATTTTTACTATTTTTTTTCCTAGATAACCCTAACAACTGCCATGTGAGTGTGTGAGCAAAAATTATCACTCTTTCTCTTCTACAGACAGGCTGCTGTTGCTGACATCTGGCAACAAGAAAGTTTCATTTGGGGAACTCTAATCACCTTTATGACCTCAGGCATATGCTTCTCATTCACGCAAGTCTTCTAAACTGATACATTGGGATAGGTTCCCCAACTGTTTTTACAACATAGTACTTTTATTTCTCTCTACTTTTCATAAGTTGAAATACATTTGTAATTATGCTCTAAGCACTCCACAAATGGAGAAATTATTTCAACAATGTATTGTTCTTTTCACCCTGTTCCTCCATTGTTACATTATTTCATCTTGCTCGATATAGTAGTAAAATTAATATTTTAAAGAAAAATATATGGCTAAGTTCACTTTTATTTGTACAGATTTTCTAAGTCAGAGGCATGTGAAAAGATAAAGATATCTTCAATATCAATTTAGGATGCAGATTTTTCCTCCAAGGTATGTTTTCTCATAGCCAGGATTCAAATAACTATAGTAAACGTGGAAAATAGGTGTTCAAGCCTACTAAACTTGTGTGAACCTGCTTTTCACTGCTAATGCAAGTGAAAGCTGGATTGAAATTCTGTAAGCACTATAAAATAATTCATCACTGCAGTTCAACGTTGTTAACTATTTTAAGGTATTGATGATGTCAGAAAGCCATGTGTCTGGAAGAACTGTGAAAGAAGATAGCCGTCGGCGGCGGCGGCAGCAGCCGTCCGTCTCGAGAGACGATGGTGTAGCTTCTTAAGAGTCTATCTGCACCGCCGAGAATGGCTGTGCAGTCCAACTCGGGAGTGACACGGTATCTGTCTCCTCCCGTGTTGAATCGACATCTTGCGATGACGCTGGAGTGTCCTCTCCAGTGGAGCTGAAGCTACAGAGCCTGGGCAGGGTGATATGGAGGGTCTGCTGTTGCCCATGCAGCAGACCCCCCCTCTCTTCGCAGCTGAAGGGTCCAAGGGAAAGACGGAGTCAATACAGCTTGGCTTCAGGTGCGCCGCAGGAGTTGCCGGTGTTGACTACAACGTCAAACCGCCTTAGGGACTCCGGCTCCGGATTTTCTGTCGGGGTTTACTCCCTTAGCCTTTCCTCTGAAGAGGTATGCCGCAAGGCAGCGGAGGTTTTTTGGAGTCAGAGTTTTCCTTCTCTGATGTGCCCTGACTGGAAGATAGAACCAGCGACACTTAGCTTATGGTGTATTATATTTTTAATATCCTGATGGATTATTTTGTTAATGTTTTATTTAGTATTTTCACATGGATATTCATGTGAAATTGGTCTATCATCCTTTACCTTTTGTTATTAGTAAAAAGGTATGAGATCCCCTTCTTTTCTTATGCTATCCACTTAAATAGCATCAAAATATCTTGAAGGGCCCCAGCTGGTGTGGCCCAGTGGATTGAGTGCCAGCCTGTGAACCAAAGAATCACCTGTTCGATTCCCAGTCAGGGCACATGCTTGGGTTGCAGGCCAGATCCCCAGTTGGGGGCGCACGAGAGACAACCACACATTGATGTTTCTCTCCCTCTTCCTCCCTCCCTTCCCCTCTAAGAATAAATAAAATCTTAAAAAAAAAATACCTTGAAGAATTTACTTATAAGCCATTCAAGTAGTGCTTTCTGGGATAATAGTACCAAATAATTCTCTCAATTTCTTCCATGGTTATTGGGCCTTTTAGGTTTTCTCTTTTTTTTTGAGTCAATTTTGGTCATTTGTATTTTTATAGAAACTTTGTTTATAGTACTACAAAAGTAGGTAGGTAGTAAACTTTCTTAGCACTCTTCTGCTTTACGTACATGGTATCATAGTGTGTATAACTATACATATATGTATACATGAGTATCATACATATCTAAAATATCATTTATGTACAAAAATATGTAACATATCAAAATATAAAGCATAAAAGTATAATTAACATATGAACCCATTACACAACCACAAAACTAGAACATAGCCAAAAGCATCCTCTCCACACTAAAGAAGATGCAAATTATAGAAAACAGGATTTTTTTTTTTTTACATCTATACTAATTGCATTATGTCAAAAAAATGTGGTCTTTATGATACTGGTTCTGAGACAATACTGGCTAGTTCATGATTAATTTTGTAATTTTTCCACGTGTGTTTGGAAAGAATATGAATTCTCTAATGGCTAGGTGGAGAACTATGTATGTCCATGAGATTAATTTATTATTTAAATCATCTGTATCTTTATGTTTGCTTATCAATAATTGAAAAAGGGGTGTGAAAACATGGATATTATTGTGTCTCTTCCTGTAGGTCTTTCAAATTTTGCTTTATACAGTTTGAGATTATTAAGCACATACAAGATTGATTATTGTCCTGGTGAACTGAATTTTTTATCACCATATAGTAACTCTTTCTAAAATGCTTTTTTTGGTCTAACATTAATATAGATGTGCCAGCTTTCTTTCTGCTGTCTTATACTTAACTCATATTGTTACGGGGGAGTCCCCCCAAATCCCCAGAGCCTGTGGGTTGGGGGATGGGGAGAAGGGAACAGCTTTTAAGATGACCTTGCATGACTATGGCTGGTAGCTAGTGTCTTAGTTATGCAAACAGCTTTGGTTCTTCCAAGGCCCCAAGGAGATGGGAGGGGTTTTGACTAGGAAATAGTGAAGAAAGAGCATACAGAGCCTGCACAAGGTTCTGTGAATGGTCAGAACTGGTTACCACGCCCACTGTGTCACAGGACACAGTCAGGGATTTAAAAATAAGCAGTAGGCATTTTGGCTAGGATACCATGTGGCTTTGAAAGGGAAAGGAAAACTCCATGCAGTTTACAAGGAGACTGGGAACTCCACGTGGTTCTGCATTAAGAGCTGGAGGGTACCATAACAAAGGCAAAACTTCCCCAATCAGGCTCAAATGATTGGGAGCTGCTGGTAAAACTGAACTGTGTTTGGGAAGTAGAAAAACTGTATCTCTGACTTTTCTAAAACTAGCCTGGTTTGGTAAGGGGAGGCAGAACTATGTGTTTGTGGGTGTTTTAAAGAAAATAAGACTTAATAGCAGAAATCTGCCAATAATCTAAATCTGTATAACCCTTAAATAATTCCTTTTTCTTTTCACCAAACTCTGGTATTGAGAGTTATGCTTCTGGCGGTGGGCAATTTGTTGGAATTTAACCCTTTCCTACTTGTAACATACAACTTAAAATTTTGGAATTAGGGGGTTGGGTAAAAAGTCCATTTAGTTTTTTCCATAAAATAAAAGACATATTTTTCATTTTCACCAATAACTTTATTGATTTGGACATTTTGAGTATGTTGGCTATCTCCTGTGCAGTATTATGTTGATTGTTCCCAATTAATGTCTTGATTTGATTGCTATCAACTTCAACTGGTCTATCTAACCATGGAGCATCACCCAGTGAGAAACCTCCTTCACAAAACTTTGCAAACCACTTTTGACACATTTGATCACTCGCAGCATCTTCTCCATACACTGCTCATAATTTTTTGTGCTTTTCAGTTGTGTTTTTACCTTTCTTGAAATAATAAAGCATAATATGCCAAAAATGTTGCATATTTTCTTCCATCTTCAATATTAAAATTGCTACACAAAAACTCACCAATTTGATAAGTTTTATTTAAGTGCATGCTGATATAAGAGCTGTCACAATATAATCTTAACAAAATTGTTTTGAATGAAGTTAAGTATAACTAAGTGCTACAAGAGCCATCATATGGAGTAAAAACAATATAGACATTTTGGCCAACCCAATACTTTCATTGAAGGTGATACTGTCCATTTCCTTTCCCAACTCCTTTTTCTTCCAAGATTGTTACTAGCTTGATCCTTTTCTAACATTTGATCCTATCACTTTCCTGGTTAAAAACCTTTCAGAGTTATCCTGTGACTCTAGGGTAAGTTCAAACTTCCCAGTCTAGCACTTAGTCTCCAAAATGATGACAAATCTACTTAACAATTTACACTTCTTACTCATCCTAAACCAAAGTCTATGTTCCCCTGACCTCCTACCTCTCTGTTGTTCCATTTCTTTTCATGGCCCTTTCCAGTTCTTCCTCTGCCTTCATTTTACTTCAACTACTTGATTTTTCATGTTATGTTTTGATCTTATCTTAAAATCACTAGTGCACTCACTACCTTCTCAGAGGTCCTTTCTCATCTTTTTATTCCCCCGCTTCCAGCTGGAAGTAACATAGCTCCAGCCCAATCATATATCCTCTTTTGAATTTCTCTGAACTTCTCTGCACTGCCCCTTTTGGGTTTTCACAGTGCCTGGTAGAATCTCGGCACATTCTAAGCGCTCAGTAATATATAATAAAATAATGGCATGAAGCATTAATGAAGCCTTTAAAAAAACTATCCTCAGATGTGTTAAAATGGAAACAAAGAAACACTTAAAAGAATCCCAGATTTTAAAATGTTTGTTCAGCAAATGATTGATATGGGTATTGTGAGATTTTATAAAATGAGATTTATTGATAAACAAAGGAAAATAGAGAAGTATTTTCCCCTAATTATCATTAGCAAGTGCAGTAAAGGAAGAAGACAGGTTGTTTTATTACCTGTCAAAATCTTATCTTTTATAAGTGACAGTATTATAAATTGAAAGCTTTTCTAAATAGAGTCATATACAGATGTTGAAGGTAGAAATTGGACTGATTCTTTACAGATAGAAGTTATAGATGGAAGTTTTATTTTTCCAACTAAATCTCTGGCATTTTTATAATTTTTTCTTTCTTCCAAAGTACAATGCTTAGTCACTGCTTGTCCAATTTCAATTTGAGGAAGATTTTACAGTTAATCAGGATGTAATCACTTTTTTCACCTCCTTCATTGATGACTTATAAATTCCTATCCATGAAACCCTTTAAAGAGAGCTGAAAGTGTTTACTTTTATCTAGCCAACCAGGAAGAAAAAATCAGGTTTACAAACATCAACAACAAATTAGCAGATAAACTAGTAAGGAACATAATTTTCCTTTTCTCAAATGATAATTTAAAAAAATGAAAACAAAGAATTTTGGAGAAGTATTTAAATGAACAGAGAGGAATTTAGTTTCATTAAACTCACAACTCTGGTTTCCTAGCTTTTTCCAGGAATGGCAAAAAATGAATGCAAATGATTTTTACCCTTACAAATTAGCATTAATTTGGAAAAATATAAAATATTTGCTCTATTCCTTGATTATTTTATTTTATTTTACACACACATATTTAGTAATTTAATAATGCATTTTGGTTTTCTTTATGCAATTTCACTGCAGTTCTTTGGCCAGGCTAACTTTCAAAAAAAAAAGAAGAGATTGCCTTTCCTGTTCAAGGCCTCTGTGTGATGACAGGCAAGTAAGCTTGGCTACCACACTTGAGTCACACAGGCAATTTCTCCTTCATCTATACTTTTAAATTTTGGGCAGACCCTTCAAAATCTGAAGCTCTGAAGATGAAACATTTAGGCAAGGAAAGGTTTATCGTCCTTGAGATTCAGTAACCACACGTCAGTGTCTCTTTTGCTCTCTTTCACTGCCTCTTTTCATTGATGTAAAAGCATTGGCTTAATTTTCAGAGCTGAGGACATCGTTAACTGCAGCTTCAGATAAAACACTTCAAAAAAGTTCTAAAGCAGAAAACTTACAACACTCTGAAAATTTGAAACTTTTTAATTTCCCATCATTATTATAGAGTGCAGAATCAAACGTGAAGTCAGACTTTTAAAAAATGTCTATTCATAGAACATGATTTCCCACAAGCCTCTCCGAATTATTATTTTATAAGTTGCATCTTTATTGGGCAGGATGTCATTCAAAAAATCCTTGGGGAAATTGCTAGCACAGTCATGGTCATACTAAATTTTAAAGCTTACAAACACATTTTATTTCAGAGTTCAAGTGTTCTCAAATTATATAAACTCACATTTATATATATATAAGTACATATATATGTATATATAAGTACATATATATGTATTTGCATATATATATATATGAATTCCACCACCATAAGTGTAGTCACTTGTTTATATAATAAATATGACCACTTAATGGATTATTATAATTTTCTTATTGAAGTATAGTTTCAGGTGTACAACATAGAGATTCAACATTTAAATACCATGTAAAACGACCTCTGCAATCACTCTAGTAATCATCTGTCATCAAAATATTACAATATTATTGATTATAGTCCCTATCCTGTACATTGCATCCCCTTGACTTAATAACTGAAAGTTTGGACCCCTTCAGCCTCTTCACCTATTCCACCCATTCCTCTAC
This sequence comes from Furipterus horrens, assembly GCF_987537825.1. Taxonomy (NCBI): domain Eukaryota; kingdom Metazoa; phylum Chordata; class Mammalia; order Chiroptera; family Furipteridae; genus Furipterus; species Furipterus horrens. The sequence continues at coordinate 34,376,951 of NW_028327176.1, forward strand.
CCCACCCCCTTCTCCTCTGGCACCCATCAGTTTGTTCTCTATGTTTATGAGTCTGTTTCTCCTTTATTCTGTTTTTCATCTGTTTTGCTTTTTAGATTCCACATTAATAAAATCATATGGAATTTGTCTTTCTTTGACTTATTTAACTTAACATAATACTCTCCAGGTCCATTTATGTTGTCACAGATGGCAAGATTTCATTCTTTTTTATGGCTGAGTAGTATTTCATTATATATATATACACACACACACACACACACACACACACACACACACACATATATATATATATATATATATTGGGTTGGCTAAAAATTTTGCTTAGTTTTTTCCATAAGAAGATGGTTCTAGTAGCTTCTTAGTTGTCTTGAACTTTATTCAGAACAAGTCTGTTAGATTATATTGTGACAGCTGTCATATCAGCATGCATTCAAAAAGTTATCAAATTGGTTAATTTTTGTAGACATTTTAATATTGAAAATGGAAGAAAATATGTAACATTTTTGGCATGTTATGCTTTATTATTTCAAGAAAGGTAAAAAATCAACTGAAATGCAAAAAATTTTGTGCAGTGTATAAAGAATGTTCTGTGACTGATCAAATGTGTCAAAAGTGTTTTGCAAAGTTTTGTGATAGAGATATCTTGCAAGATGCTGCTCCACGGTCAGGTGGGTCAGTTGAAGTGTATAGCAATCAAATTGAGATATTAATTGTGAACAATCAATGTTCTATTGTACGAGAGATAGCCAACATTGACAAAATACCCGAATCAATAAAGTTATTGGTGAAAATGAAAAATGTGTCTTATTTTATGGAAAAAATTAAATGGATTTTTTTGGCCAACCCTATCATTCGTATATTTATACATATGTTCTTACATCATCTTCACCCATTTGTCTATCAATGGCCACATAGTTTGCCTTCTTATCTTGACTATTGTAAATAGTGCTGCAGTGAATGTGGGAGAGAATTGCAGTTTTCTTTTTTTTTTTTAAGTATATTTTATTGATTTTGTTGTTACAGTATCACAATTTTTTCCCCTTTGCTCCCCTCTTCTCAGTACGCCCCTTCCCTCCAGCAATCCCACTCCCCTTAGTTCATGTTCATGGGTTGTGCATATACATTCTTTGGCTTCACCCTTTTTGATATTATTCCTAACTTTCCCATGTCTATTTTTGTACCAACCAATTATGCTTCTAATCCCTGCACCATTTCCCCATTTTTCTACCTTCCCCCTCCCAGCTGGTAACCCTCTAAATCAGTGGTTCTCAACCTGTGGGTCACAACCCCTTTGGGGGTCGAACAACCCTTTCACAGGGGTCACCTAAGACCATCAGAAAACACATTTATAATTACATATTGTTTTTGTGATTAATCACTATGCTTTAATTATGTTCAATTTGTAACAATGAAAATACATTCTGCATATCAGATATTTACATTACGATTCATAATTAGTTATGAAGTAGCAACAAAAATAATTTTATGTTTGGGGGTCACCACAACATGAGGAACTGTATTAAATGGTCACGGCATTAGGAAGGTTGAGAACCACTGCTCTAAATGATCCCCATACCTATGATTCTGTTCCTATTCTGGTTTGCTTAGTTTGATTTTGTTTCTATTTTTTAGATTCAGTTGTTGATAGGTGTGAGTTTGTTGTCAATTTATGTTCATAATTTTTATCTTCTTTTTCTTTAGTAAGTCCCTTTGACATTTCATATAATAACAGTTTGGTGATGATGAGTTTCTTAATCTTTACCTTGTCTGGGAAGCACTTTATCTGCCCTTCCATTCTAAATGATAGCTTTACGGGATAGAGTAATCTTGGTTGTAAGGCCTTGCTTTTCATCACCTTGAATATTTCTTGCCAGTCCCTTCTTGCCTACAAAGTTTCTTTTGAGAAATCAGTTGAAAGTCTTATAGGCACCTCTTTGTTGGTGACTCTCTGCTTTCCTCTTGCTGCTTTTAAGATTCTCTCTTTATATTTAACCTTTGGCATTTTAATCATAATGTGTCTTGGTGTGGTTCTTTTTTGGGTCTAGCTTGTTTGGGACTCTCTGTGTTTCCTGGGCCTGTATGTCTATTTTCTTCACCAAATTTGGGAAGGTTTTCTTCATTATTTTCTCACATAAATTTTCAATTTCTTGCTCTTCCTCTTCTCCTTCTGGCACTCCTATGGTTTGGATGTTTGCACATTTAAAGTTGTCCCAGAGGTTCTGTAGCTTCTCCTCATTTTTTTTCATTTCTTGTTTCCTCATTCTGTACTGGTTGACTGTTTTTTTCTTTCTTACATTCCAAATCATTGATTTGAACCCCAATTTCCTTCCTTTCACCACTGGTTTTGTGTGGATTTTCCTTCATTTCATTTAGTATATCTTTCACTTCTTCCCTTATGCATTTGCCATACTTAAGGATATCTGTCAAGTCTGTCAGCATCTTTATCACCAGTGTTTTGAACTCTGTGTCTCTTAGGTTAGCTATCTCCTCGTTTGTTAGGTTAGCTATCTCCTTGTCAGTTAGTTCTCTCACTGGAACGTTGATCCGCTCCCCTTTTTGGACCATACTTTTCTTTCTCCTCAACTTGCCAGGCTCCTGTATTTGTTTGTCTCTGTGTCTTAGGTAGAGCTATCGCACCTGTTACATTGTAAGGGGTGGAGCCTTAGGTATTCATCAGTACAAGGCAACCCATTTCACCACGTTGTGGCGGTGTATGTGGAGTAGGGGTCTGAGAGGGAACAATGTCATTTGCTCAGCACTCGCCCCTTTTCCAGGCACTTCTCCCACTTTTGTATGGAACTGGCACCTCTCTAGCTGTTGCCCTGGTTATCGTTCCCAGAGTGGATGGGTTTGTGGACGTTCCAGGACTATGGGTGCCCTTTAAGTGAGCATACTCTGCTGAGAGAATGGCAGTTTCTTTCTCTGCTCCAATCTCCACTGGATTGCATATTCAGAAACAATGAGGCTTGATTTTTCCCAAACTGGAACTGTGAGCTGTGCAGTCTGGTTAGGAGCTGGTGACACACTCCAGATGTCTCTCCTGACCTCTAAAAATGTGTGACAGCCCTTTCCACCGGTCTGCTGCTGCCGCCGCTGCTGCCACCACCACATTGTGCTCTCTCCATCCTGGCTCTCTCCCTCCTACCTGTCTGGATGAGTATTTCTTCTTCATATGTTTGGTTGTTGGACTTCCATGCTGCTCAGTTTTCTGGAACTTCTGGTTGTCTCTAGTTTTGAGGTAGTTGTATTCCTTCTTAGTTGTGGAGGGAGATGCAGCATCTGTCTAGGCCTCCATCTTGGCCAGAAGTCCTGCAGTTTTCTTATTGTGAATGCAAATCTGAAGTATTCACACATTCAAATTAAAATCTATTCATTATTTTCAATATCTACTGTTACTATCGTGTTCATACAGTTTGTATTTCTTTCTAGGATGGTTAAAAAAATTTACAAGTCTTGAGAAGCTATTACAAATTCTTAATCCTGAATTCAGGATGAGTTTCTCAAATACAAATTTGATTATGTCATTCTGTTATTTAAAACTCTCTTATACCTATGTGTTGCTGAGATAATGTCCAAACTTTTTCAAAAGGCAGCCAAGTCCCTTACAAGATGGTGACTTTGTAAATGCCTTGAGTACAAGGACTTTCACCCAACGACAGTTTGTATCTTTACTATCTATTATGGCATCTAGCAATCCTAAACATATGCTTAAGATACAGAACATTTGTAGAATGACTGTTGAATGAGTCATGGGAGAAGAATCATCTCATCTGCTATATTTCTAAATATAGTCTCTTCTATGATTAAAAAATACATCTTACAACTTTATCTCTTCCAAATGAAATTTTTTGAAAAGGAGTCTTTTGTTGTTGTTTTCTTGTATACCACTAGCTTCTGTAGATTTCTTGAAGTTTCCTTGTTGTATTTTTACTACATACACATATACACTATCATTTTATTGCTTTTTAAAAGATTTTAACATGCAGACTTAGTAACTTTAATCAGCATTTTTACCATACTTCCAACCAATATAAATATACTAGTATACATTAATTTATATCTCCTATACCCAATTTATATATTCTGGTTGTTCAATATTATATATTTAACTTGTTTTCCTTTTTTCAGTCTCATAAATTTGACATTACACTTACGGTTTTAAACAGTCATCATTGCTTTAAATTTTCCCATAGAGTTACTAAATTCTGTACTTGTCATCTTGCATATTAATCATGGAATTTTTCTGTTGTTCCTGAAGTACACTTATTAGCAATCTTGGTAGTCAAGTTCTCTTGATTTCAAAATCTGTCACTTATTATAACTATGAAAATGTCTTCATTTTGGCCTTGTTCTTAAAATATATTTATAATGGACACACAATTTAAGGCTGAGGGTTTTTTTCCCCCAGCTCATTATGATGTTAATCAACTATCTTTTGGATTTCTTTGTCATCATTAAAAAGTCAAATATCAGTCTAATTGACATTGTTTTCCAGGCAATCTTTCTTTCCTTTCTTTCTTCTTTTAGGAAATTTTATTTATCATATTTGGTAAACTGATTTTATATATTTAAAAACATTAAATATTTCCTATTTTGTGTTCTAAAACCTTTTGTTTTATTTCTGGCCATTATTACTAGCTATTGTTCATTTTGCCTTTTATTCTTACATATTCCATGATTTTTAAAATTGTGGTCTCAAATTTGTTGGCATTTAATTTGTAGTAATTCTTTTATAAGTGAGTAAAAGTTGCTTTCCAAACACACACACACACACACACACACACACACACACACACACAAAATTTGAATCTGCCAGGCCTTTAAAGTCAATTGAAAAACTCAGATATCTTTTTTATCTTAAGAATTTTCAGATCATATAATACACCAAATTTAGGCAATGATTTCTCGGGGATTCAAATTATGCATTCAAATTTCATGGGAAGTTTTCTGTTTTTGTTTTAATATTTTAATTTCTATTCTACCCAGAATAAACAATAAAATTAGTAATTATATTTTCTACAGTATATGTTAAGTTTATTTGTAGTTTACATTTAGATAGCTCAGCATTACATAGTACCTCTTCTTAGATTATATGTTCTGCTCTATCATTGTCTCTTGCATTGTGATCAATGAGAAGTTTATTGTCAGTAGAGTTTAAAAGAAACCCCAGAGCAAAATCTGACCTCTGTGAGCTCTTCTCTCTGACTTTCTGCTTCTACTATTTTGTATGGCTACTGAATATTTATTTTAAAAAATCTCCTTAGCTCAGCAAAAGTTAGAAAATTTTTTGTTTTACTATATTTTAGCCAGTGTTATTAGTTGTTTGTGGCAGGAGGTTTATTCAGGTTATCTCTTTAGTCATGTCTCAGGAAACAGATTTTTCTCCTTGATGCACTCCTCTCTAAACCTTTTGCCTATCTTTGTGAAACTCCTAATGACAACAATTATTTCTTTATAAAATGGACACTTTCTAATTTAGGACTTGTTTGCTTTCTCTGTTTACTCAGATATAGTTGACCAAAAAAAAAAAAAAAAATTATACCACAGGATTCTCTCATTCTTACATAACTTTTGACTCATGTGTCTCAGCTTTTTATTGAATCATCTTTTTCTATCCTTTATTTTTGTTGTTCCCAGGTGTGATGTTAATATTGTGTGCACTTGCTAAGCTGTAGTGCCCATTTCCTAGATCATGCATCAATTTAGATGTTATGGTGAAGATATTTTTTTTAGATGTGATTGATCTTTAAATAAGTTGATTTTGAATACAGTAGATTGCCTTTCATAATGTTGTTTGGCCTCACCCAGTCAGTTGATGGCCATAAAAGAAAAGACTGAAATCTCTGGAAAAGGAAGGAATTCTGCCTCCAGATCACCTTTCGATCTTAGGACTGCAACATAAAGTCATGCATGAGTTGCCAACCTGAAAGTTAGTTCCATAAATTTCAAACTAGCTAGTTTCCACAATTGTGTTAGCCAGCTAATTTTTTCCTAATTCCTGTATAGTTCTCTGTAAGTAGGGTGCTGCTGTAACAAGTTTCTAAAAATGTGGAATTGGTTTTGGAATTAGGTAATAAATAGAAATTGAGAGTTTTGAGTAGTGTGATTAAAAAAACACCCTAGATTTCCTTGAAGAGATAGTTGGTAGAAACTTGAAATATAAAAATATTCTACTGAGGGTTCAGGAAGAGGAGAGAAAAGCTGGAGAGAAAAGTTTTCTGTCTTCGAGGACATGGACAAGTATATCAACATGAAGAGAAAGTTGCTAGAAGTACCACTGCTCAGGAGCTCCTGGTGAGGTCTCATGTGGAAAAGAGGAATGTGGTACTGGAAATTGGAAAAAGGACAATTTTTGTTGTAAAGTGTCAGAGAACTTGGTTAAATTGTGTTCTAGTGTCCTGTGCAAAGTAGAACTTGTAAGTGGTGACATTAGGTATTTAGCTGAGGAGATTACTAGGCAAAATATTGCTGATGCAGCTTGGTTCCTTCCTGATGCCTATTGCAAAATTTAAAGAGGAAAGCAATACATTGAAGAAAGAACTGCTAAGCAATAAGATGTTTGGCAGATTCTTTACCTACCCAGATAGCCTGCTCTAGAAACAGGAATAGGAAAGCAGGATCCTTTGCTAAAGAGATTATGTGTGTGACTAACAAATCCAATCAACCATCTAAGCAAAGATAGGAAGAGAGATGCGGGTATCCAGTTAAGATCAGTGGAGGACCCTCTTGCCTACTGGCTTGGGCCTCTGAATTGCATGGGAGGCCAACAAAGTTTTTGAGAATTTGATCCCATCAGAAACACTGGCAGCTTAGACTGAAAGAATCAGAGATGGAACAAAATAAAGACTGTCAGACTTCTGGTATTCAACATGCAGGACTAGTAGAGCTATCTGGTTGCAAACCAGTGCTATCCTTCAAGAAAAGAGAAGAATGACCCCAAAGACAGTTCCGAGGCCATTAGGGCCAATGCTGTCAACACAGGCCTAGAGGGCACAGGCCATAGGGTGTGTGGGAGCTGGACCAACTCCCTGTCAGTTCCACAGGGTGAGGCCACCTGCTCAGTTCCAGGAGGCCTTCTTCCAGAGGCTGCAGCCACAGAAGCTAAGGCCAGAACATTCAGCCCAAAAAGATGTTCTCAAGTCTTATAACAATAAAATTTATCCTACTAGAATTCAGATTTGCTTGGTTCCTGTGACCCTTTCTTCCATTTTTTCCCTTTTGAAGTGGAAATGTCTATTTTATACTTGTTCACTATTGTATTTTGGGAACAGGTAACTTATTTTTTGATCTCACAGGTCTATAAGTGAAAAGGAATTTTCCTCAGGATAATTCATACATCAACTCTCACCCATAGCAAATCTTAGATAATAAATTATATTTTAGATTTAGATTGATGTTGGAATTGGTTAAGATTTTCTTTGGATGTTGGGATGGGGTGAATATATTTTGCATATGAGAAGGACGTGAATTGGGAGCAGAAGGTGGAGTGTTATCAGGTAAATTGTGCTCCTTCAAAATTCATATGTTGAAGTCCTGACCTCTAATACTCCAGGAGGTGACTTTGAGATATGATCTTTACAGAGGTAGCCGAGTTAAAATGAGATCATTACCCTGGGTGCTAATTCAGTGTGACAGGTGTCCTAACAAAAAGGGAAAATATGGACACAGATACGGAAAGAGAGAGAGACAGACACTCAGACACACAAGATCATGTGAAGAGACCTGGTGAGAAGATCACTAGCACATTGCATTTATAACAGAGGAGAGGCCTGGAACAGACCCTTCACTTACAGCTCTCAGAAGGAACCAACTCTGCTGACACCTTGATTTTGGACTTCTAGCCTCCAGATCTGTGGGGTGATGCATTTCTGAGGTTTAAGTCATCCAGTTCATAGTACTTTGGTATATCAGCTCTAGCAAACCATTCTACCAGAGTTCTGACTCCAGTCCTTCTTTTCTCTGTTTAGTCAATATTTTAGGAAGAAGTTATTTGCTCTCAAGTTTTATGACATCTGAATTTATTGTAGTATATCAAACTAAGTTGATAACATATATCTATTTCAAATTCCATTTTTAAAATGCTTATTAAACATCTTTACCTATATGTCTTATCAGAATGTATCTAAATAAAATGTTCCTTTTCTGATCATTTTCTTATATAATTTATTTTGATTAAAGACCTTTTATTTATTGCCTCGGTTTTATATTAAGCTTTCCCTCTGTTTCTTTTCCATATTTAATTTATCCAAATATAAGTCTCAACAATTCTACCTTAATATCTCTGCCATCCTTAGTTTGGTCTCTTAACGTACCATTATGTATATAATATCTTAAATTGTGAAGCAGCATATTGTAGCATTATTTAGATTTATGTTCGAATATAAGATGTCAGGAGGATTATTTAAGTACCTAGAGTCTCTGTTTCCTTGTTGATAAACATAATTTTTTAAAAATTCAAGTCTGATTATGTAAATTTTCTAATTAAAATTAGGATTACAAAATTTAGAAGACTTTTTATGCCCATAAGAAAATATTTAAAGTTAGATTAGGAAATATACTTATTTTCAAAGCTAGTACTCCTGCCTATTTCTCTAGAGCCCCACTTTCCTCTTGCACCCTATGCCTAAGAAACACTAAACTATTTTTATTTTCTTAAAAACTATTTTTTACATATTAGTGTGTTCTTTCTGCTCACAATATCTTTCTGCCAGTTTAGCTGCCTAGTAAAATTCTTCTTACTCTTTCCAAAGTCAAAGACAGAATTGTCTCTTCTGGGAAGCAGTTTCTGAATCCCTATACTTAGTCATTTCTCTGCCCTTTGTAAACAACGGTCAGTATCTGTGAAAACATTTGTTGTTTACAAATACTTATCTTTTTTTGAAAATGTGGTTTTCTTGAATGTAAGAGTTGTGTCGTTTTTGTTTTGATTCCAAAGCATAGACATTGTTTGCTGTCATTCAGAGTCAATAATGAGTGCAGTGATTACACTCAAACTAGATAATTCAAGTAAGGCCACATCAAATAAAAAAGTCTTAGGGAGGACACAGAAAAAACCTAAACGTTGGACAAAGTATAGCTTGCCATAATTTCTCTGTAACTGTAAAACATTTTGTAAGATCCAAATTAAAATTTAAATCGTAATTATTTAAGTGACAATGATTAGCTACTAAGTCATAAATATGAATATAGTTCTATGTTAGCTATGATTTACACATTCATACCTTGATGATATTGACAAAATAGCCAGAAATTTTTCAATTCTTTATTATGTTTACTTTTCCATAAAGAATATACAATCATATCTAATTAAGTTATTGTTAGGGCTGACCCAGGACTCATTTTTACACAATGATTATGTACTTATTTGCTTGGAGTCCTAAGTCTTGATTTAAAAATTTAACTTACGATTTTCAGCTTCCTAGTAAATGGGTTCTTCTCTGTAATCACAAAGTAGAGCAACATTTAAGTTTTGAATAATTCACATCTCTTCTGGTTGCCTCATTTATAAAATGAGAATAGCAATGTTTACATACCCTACCTCTCAGGAATGTTGTGAAGTATAATGACAATAAATATTGTGTAAACACTGAAAATGTGAGAAATCACTTTAGACAGTGTATACTCTATGTTGGGCTCAATGCAATCTGTTTCAAGCATCTTAGAAGACTACCTTTTCAGCTTTAAAGGAAGTATGTTGTGCCTTCCTTTAACTGGTTATTTATAAATAAAAAAAAAAGGTTTTTTCTATTATCATTGCCAAACTATGTCACGTTCTATAAACGATATGGCTGGAAAAACTTTAAAAATCCATTGGAATATGCCTTTCTTTAATTTTTTTTTTTAGTTTACCAGACAGTCAAATGACATTAGGTGAATTTCAGTTTTATAACTTTATTTTTATTCTGGCATCCATAGCAATGCAAAGATCCTTGTAATGGAACTGCCATATGTTGGCAAAGGTCTAAAAATCATATTTTATGATATTTTGGGTGAATTCTTACATAAATTATTTTGATGTTACATAGTCATCTAACACCTTTTGGCTTGTAGAATGTCCTATTTTCTTCATAAAGCATGAAATTGATGCTTCAGCTTGCAAAGATCCATTCCAGAATCCTAATACTTCATATGAGCCAATGATATAGGTGGTGTAGGGAAGTTCACGGAAGCTTGGTAAATTTGATCAGCTTCAATCCCAACCCCCCTTAGTTATTAGAGTTCTTTAAGGAAACCAGATACTTTTTCTAAAAATACACCAGCCTCACAAGTCAGAGATGGTCAGGTCTATCAATGCATTTTCTTCTTTTTGGTTGGATTCTATTTGGTCAGTGTTAGAGCTGTAAATCCTTCTGCATTTCTGCACCTGTGGATCAGAAGTCAAGTCCCTGGGGACATTTAAGAGCTGCCAGTTTTCCCATGATGTTTCAAGGGGGAAGAACTTTAGTGAGGATTGTCATAGTTCCTGTATTGCTAATTCTTCCTAATATTCCAGTTAGCTCTAAGAGAAATCATATATATCACAAGTCTGGTAGAAGAAGACTTGCTTAATTCACAATTTTGTTAAAAAAAAAAAAAAAACAACAACAACTTTGAAATGTATCTAGGCAGTCACAACCTGCCATTAATTTCTTTAGTTAGAGCTAAATCTGGCTGACATTGATGTTGTGTTTACATTAATAGCTCAAATTAAAAATAAAGTCATAATTTGCAATGCAGTATTTAGGACTTAGAACTAAGTACTAAATGAACAAGTCCTTTTGAGCATTTTGAACTAACCATGATTTTTTATTTGATGCTTTCTTTGGTGGGAGGACCTGCATATCACATAGAAATAAAGGATTGCATCAAGACACTGGCTTGCCAAGACATTGGCTTACTCCAAACATTAATAATAAAGCCACATATTATTGTGTTGCTTATAATGATTGAATTCATTGATTGATCACTTAATTCTTAATTTATAATGCCTGTGTACAGTCAATATCATTTCCACCCCTAATCTAGTCATTTCTAAAATTATGAAAACAGGATTTTGTTTGTTTGAGATTCATACAAAAAACATGTTCATCCTATATGTTCTGCTGTCTATGAGAGCAATCAAAGATAACTTTGAGAAAAAATATTGAAGATTTTAGATACTAAGCAGAGGATCTGTAAATAATGGAAAATCATTAAAGGCATTTGAAGGAAGGGTAAATTGGAAAATGAGGGCTTTTTCAGCTTTTCTGAGATATAATTGACAACGCTGTGTTAAGTTTAAGGTGTACAATATAACAGTTTGATACACACACACACACACACACACACACATATATATATATTTTGAAATGATTACCACAATAGCATTAGTTAACATATCCATCACCTTATATAATTAACCATGTGTGTATGTGTGTATGGTGAGAATATTTAAGATCAATTTTCATAACAACTTTAAAGTATATAATACAGAACTGTTAACTATAGTCACCAAGCTGTATGTTAGGCCCCCCGAACTTATTCATCTTATAAATGAAAGTTCATATTCTTTGACCAACATCTCTTGATTTCCCCCATTCTCCAGCCCCTGGCAACCACCATTGTACTCTCTGTTTCTGTGAGGTTTTTGTTGTTGTTGTTGTTGTTGTTTCATGTATAAGTTAGATCATATGATATTTGTCTTTCTCTGATTTATTTCACTTAGCGTAGTGTCTAGGAGGGCTTTTTCTTTTTTTAGGTTGGTAATGGGTATGGACATAATGGTTATGTCTGAGTTAAGTAATCACTTGCACATGATCAAGTTCACAAATATACTGAAACAAACAAACAAACAAATGACTGGCTTACAGTATTCTCTTGGAAGGTGTTAGGGGTTATTGAAGGTATGCTAGTGGACCCTTGGTCACAGTCTGGGATTCCTATAATTTTAAGGGTCCAGAAATGCTGCAGAAAGTGGAGGCTATTGAGAATCACCAAAGATGCCAAGAAGCCTTGAGAATTACGGGGAGCCCCCTAAGAAAGGTTAATATATATCAGTAACTGCCTTAATTAGGAATATGACAATGACAAAGGAGTTCTTTCAGTCTTGAGTGAAGTACATTTTTTATTAAATTGTTAAATATTTACTTTTATTCATTGACCAAATATTCATTGATTGCCTCCTGCATTCAGACAGTTTTTGAGCAGTCAGTAAATAGTTGTAAACTAAATATAAACATATTCTTCTGTCATGGGACTTACATTGTGGTCAGGTAGATGGTGCATGAAAGATAATAAACCAATCTATATGGAGATCATAATAATTTTATAATAACAGGTTTAGGTGAGTGGAAGTAACAGAGGTAGAATGAATTAAGAAAATAATGGAGCATGAGGAAGTGGAGATTGTGACAATAGACAATTCCCTGAGAAATTTTGCTGCAGAGAAAAATGAAGAATAAAACTGTATATGGAGGGTAATGTGTTGAGCAGGGAGTTTTCTTTAGGATATTTGTACATGAATGGAAGTCAAAAGTCTTAAATTTGACAAGATATTCATAGTGGTTTTGGTTTCATTAATTATGTCTGACTTCTAAAAAAATAATATGATTTCTAATGTTATTAAAATCTTAAATTGATAACTTTTAAATTAAATTAAGTGATGTATATGGTCAATAGATTTTGATGCTCAGAGAATTTTTTAAATCATGAAGGAAACAATAAGATTAGATAGTATTGTGAAAATAAAAAATGCTATGAAAATTTTAAACCACGGTTATATTATTTCAAAATTATGGTATTATGAATTATAATATCCCAAATGTGGATAGAAACTATAACCTGCTAGTCTCAAAAGTGTGTGTGTGTGCTTACAATACTATGCTATATTTTAAGTTAAAAAAACATGGCTTTGTTTTCAAAAACAGTACCCAGAAATTCTTTTTCAGTAAGCCAAAGAGCTGTAATTTACTGTCTCAAACAATTGAAAATGTGGCCTTCTATATTGTAGATGACCTCATTACCAATATGAAAAATATTTGTAACCTGTCTTTTGAAAACATTCATTTTTATTTTTTCTTTATCATTCAAATGTAGAAATACCACTATAGATCACAAAGCTACCTAATGCTCAATCACACCATAACAGAAATTCAAATAGAAAAAAATCTTTAATAATAGTTTCTCCCACAAACCTGAATATATTTAAATCTTAATTCTTACTTATCTTGTACTTTGCTACTTTATGTTAATTTACATGTCTATTAGTATCTGCTTGTATACTTGACTTCTGCTATGTTTTTATAAATTCAATTCTTCCTCATTTTTTAATATGTATTTGTTGTATTTGATCTCCTGTGTCTCTTGTAAATGAGGTACTTCAGCGTGACTCTCACTTAATTAAAATTTTACATGAATAAATCAAACCATAAAAAGTATTTTCTTTTTCAATCTTCTCCATGACATGAAGAAATTCCTTATAAGGTAAGGCTGCCAAAAGGTAGTCATCTTAATGAGTTGCTATTTTCAAGGAACAGTATTAATCATTAGACACAGACTCCCTGGAAACCCAAGGCAACAACGCTCACCTGGAAAATAACATGATTCAATTATAAACAAAGTTTCTGTGTGAAAAAGCATTAATTTTCCATTTTCATATGTTTCACTGCCATTTTGAACTCATCATCACTTTACTGCAGCTCTAGATTTGCCAGCTTACCACATCCAAACCTGCTTTCACAAGCAGGAGGAACATCTGTGGAAACAAATTAATAGTGCCTCAGGAGAGTTCTTGTTGTATCATTACAATTTTAATACAAATTATGTGATGAAGTAATATTAATATCATGGTAGAGGATGCTATATTTCTTTGATTAAGAAAGACATAAAATAAATACAAAAAATTGGTTCTAAACTGATATATCAAAACAGTTGGTAAGTTGGTAAATTATTTTTGGTGGAGCAATATGGACAATTAGACAATCCAAAATTTTAATAGGTTTATAGATATACACTAAGCTAAACCAGAGTTTAAACAATCCAATACAGATTCCAAGTACATGTTTCTCTCATAATTAAAAATGGGCATTTTATTGATTTAATATTTTATTTTAAGACATTTTCACTAAGAGTCTCAAGAGAAAAATAGATCATTTCAATTTGAAGTCCCCAGGAATGCAATCATACAGCATTGCCAGTGGGACTAGTGCACTATGTTCATAGTATAGACAAGATCTTCAGCTTGAAATAAGTGAGTCTGTGCTGGCAGCAAAAGGCATGATATAAGAAATTTTGGAAGACAAAATTAGGTTTCTCTCATTTTACTTTAAGTTGGAGATCTGCACCTTACATTTGGTGGTGTGACTTTTCTCCACTCTTGTTCAATATTTTTTTAAGATTTATTTTTGCATTTATTTTTAGAGAGAGGGGAAGGGGAGGAGAAAGTGTGGGAGAGAAACATTAATATGTGGTTGCCTCTTGCAAGCCCCCAACTGGGAGATGTGGCCCGTAACCCAGGCATGTGCCCTGAGTGGGAATCAAACCATTGACCCTTTGGTTCACAGGTCAGCACTCAGTCCACTGAGCTACATGAGCCAGGGCTCGAGTTCAACGTTTTTGAAAAACAAAACTATCATCTTTGTTTTCCCAAATAAGTGGTCAGACATTAAAAAATAATATAACTATGTTATAGACCAGAGGTTAACTTTAAAATCAAGATAACTATATAGAATGCAGCAGTTGGACATTTAGAAAAATCTACAGATGGGATGGGTCTATCTTGTTTAGTTGCTTCATAATTGCAAATACAGCTGCAATATAGAAGAAATGGCTGAAAAGTAACTGTTAAAAAGGAAGCAATGGATAATAAATCTTGACACACACTAACCAAACAGACCTTCCTTGAAATGGTTAAATTCTCCTCAAAGCACTCAGTATATTCTCTTAACCCTTGTGTAGCTTCTTAATAACTCCTTTAAAGCAGATCACTCATTTTGAGAAAGTACATTTCTCATTTTACAAAAGGTGTACAGAGTTCTGAAAAACATACATCAGTTTTTTTAAAGCTTGCTTAAATCTATCATACAGAATTAAAGTATATATTCAAAATTTAAATTCTAGTGGAAAAGCAAGTGAATAATTAGAAAATGAAGATCAGTTTTACCCTTGAATTTATTAAATTTTTAATATATATGTATATGTTAACTTTATTGTAAGCCCAAAGTGCCTGCCTCTCTCTAATATTTACAGTGTATTTCCCAAGGACATATAAGCCAGCAAGAAAGACTAAGGCTGAGGGGAAAAGCCTAAGAATTTTTGAGGGTAGAGAAGTTTAGAGATCCTTTCTTCTTGGCTTCCTGATGGCTTCTGTGCCTTCCTTAGTAACGAATGAAAGCAGCTGTTGAGGTCCTCAGCTGCCACACTCTCTGCCTTGTTCTCTGCTGCTTCTGTACTTCTTTCTATTCACAGCTCACCTTGAGGCTTACACTTCTGACATCTGTTCCCCAATTGAGGCTGTGAAATTGATGTTTCTCTCCCTCTCTTTCTCCCTGCCTCCCCCTCTCTCTAAAAGTAAATAAAATCTTTTAAAAATTATTAAAATCTAGTTACCGAAATTGAAACAAATGGGCAAGAATAGTGGTCAGCTGGTTTCAACTAAATGGAAAACTAGTGATTAGAAAATACAGCCAAAAAAGTTATTAACCCTTCAGAAGAGACAAATAAAACATGAAAAATAAAATGAAAAATTTGGGAGGATGGAATAAAATAGTATCACAATATGATAGGATAAAAGAAGTCAATGAAAGAAAAAAAAAGTATTTTCCTTCACTAAATTTGGCAAGACATTAAAGTCTAGAACACACAAAGAACTCGTGCATACCAACAGCAAATGGTCAAATCATATGGATAGCCTGATCATAAAATATAAGATTTTAAAATTATGATGTAGAAATCAGAGAAAGGCAAATTATGCAATAAGATATTTTGTTGTACTATGAAGAGACAGTTATTAGAAGGATACATAAAAATATGCAGAGAAGAAATTTCTGAATACTGCTGGCTAAGAATAGATTGTGGAAATCATTCATGAGAGGATCTGGTAATACTGAAGGATGTTAATATTTGTATATGAGGTCTGTCCAGGAGATATCAAGGTATCCAGCCATGTAAAATGAAAAATGGAGAAACTTATTGAAGAAGATATAAGGTACAAGAAACCTTGTACATAGGACAATGACACCTCAGTCCCCTTCAAAGTAAGCACCTTGGGACCTCACACCATTCTCCCAGTCACCCATAGATGTCTTGTCATATTTTCCTAAATCCCATTAATGGCCTGAAATCTCTCCCATTTCAAAGGTGATTTCAGTTTTAAGAAAAGCCAGAAGTAGCAGGGTGCCAAATTTGGGGTGTAGGGAGGCTGAGTCACCTGGGTGATTTGAATTTTCGCCAAAAAATCTACATGAGATGTGATGCATGAGTGGGCATGTTGTCGTGAGGAAGCTGCTAATCACCAGCTGCCCATAGCTTCAGCCTTCTGAATCATGTGAACAGTTTCCGCAGAGGAATGTTCAAGCTTAATGCAAAATTTGATGCAGATTGGTTGCTTTACTCTCGGAGTCATTGTGAGCATGACTGCCACATGCTCAGTCAATGGCGTCTATCACCTCCACTGACTAGTACGGTGAAATTGTCCTTGTTCACCCATGCGCATTCCAGTCCACTCATCTTGGCTGCCAGGTTACATGGATGTCGTGCAAACCATTCTTGGTATATTAATAATGGCTGGAATTTTTCTGGACAGACTTTGTATTCTATCAGAATATCTCATTTGTTGACATATTTTCCAGAGAAAAAGTTTTTCACTTATCACAGGGGAACATTAACATGTTGTTAATCTTGGTCTTATTTGTCCTCACTAGAAACTGATGGCAAGTCTTGGTCTGTGATTAAGGAAATGTATTAAAAACATGTAGAGTAATTATGCTATGTGTATATTATGCAATAAGTGGTATAATGAAATGTAGCAGGATGAACAAATCATAAAAATAAGTTTGAGTAAAAAGCCATAAAAATTAAATCAAATCACTGTACTATCACATACTCATGTACTCACACAATACATATATAATGATCTGTATCAAACTTTATTAGAGAACATGTCTATGAGAGAGAGAGAGAGCTAAGGCAGTGGAAATTGGGTAATAAGAGGGAAAGGTAAATGAAATAAAGTAATGAGAAAACATGAATTTAAAGCACAGTGATTTGTTGTGAACTAAACTCATGATTAACTCAATTCTGTGTGTTTCATATATAAAGGTGATGGTTGCTCTAAGATCTTCCCTAGTTTCTTGAGTTCCCAACTAGTTGATTCAATTTTTGACAGTTTATTTTTGCTTTTACACAGGGATAAACTTTGGAATTCCTTACACTGCCATTTGTACTGTTATCCAGAGCCATAACATTTTAAAATATGAAGAAAGTTAAGTCTTCATTCTTTACTATATATTTGACTTTCTTTACTCTTCACTACCCCTCCGCACTCTTCCCCTCTGGTAACCACCATACTGTTGCCTGTGTCTATGAATTTTTGTTTGTTTTTCCCATTTGTTCATCTGTTGCTTTCAGTTTTATATACCACATATAGAATTGTACACTAAGAACCTATATAATCTTACTAATGTCACCACAATAAATTTAATAAAAAAGGCAAAAATTAAAAATTAAAAATATGAAAAAGTATTGGACATAATCTATTAAGTCTATTTTTGTATAAGAATTGAAATAAAACATTCAAAATTTTAAAAAGTATAATTGGGCATCAGTATGCAAACTTTTTTATACAAAGTTGTGTCTTAACATATCATATATTCCAATAGATACCAGAAGTTAATAAAACATGAACATCTCGCTGGAAGCTAAGCTTGGATATGTTCTTTATATGTCTCCCCTTTAAGCCTGTTTCTGTTTTACATTTCTGCTGACACTAGTCTGAGAACATCAGCATCAGTTTTTATTTCATATCATAAAGTTCATAAATTGTCAGTAAATATTAAGGACCCCATTTCTAAACACCATTACCCTATTTTAGATTTCATTATCTCTGAATAAATGCACTGTAATAGATTCCTAGTTAATGGTTCTGCCTCCAGACTCTTCTTTACATAATGCTCCAAAAGTAAAATTTTCTCTTTTATCCCATTGTCATATTACCCAAAATCTATAAGGCAATAAAATGAAATTATTTACTGTTTCTCAAATATTATGTATGCTTCTAAGTCTACCTCAAGTTCCCTCTTCACCAGCAAGTTCTAAGTCATTTCTATTATTCATCCAATTACACATATAACTTATTTAGAGGAGCTTTTTCTCCTAAACAAGACCTTTTTACATGTAACCTGGTTATTTTTGTGAATAATTGTTTATCCTGGGCATTCTTTTATTAAGTACACACGCATTTCACTTCTCTAAAAGTTTTCTAAGTGCAGAAATAGGTCTTTCTATCTTAGTAGCTATTCTTTATTTTTCTAAGTCTTTTGTGTAAATTCGGCACTCAGCGAATATCTGCTCAATTGAAATTAAAACTAATGTAAATTGCTTATCAAAAGTTGGCAACATGCCATTCATTAAATATATCATGTTCTCATAATTATGAATTTCTCTTTTATTATCTTGTTACAAAAGAGACTATTAACAATTATTTTAGCACAGTGTTAAATATATATTTTCCTGTGTAGAAATGCCAAAAGTAGCACCCCGATAATAGACTGTATAATATAAACTGGAAAATACAGCAGATGCCTCTTTTGGCTTTATTGAAAAGAGATCATATATTTATAGATAAGCTGACTTAAGACTTAATGGAAATCTTTATAAATATTTGAATACCTTGAGGCTAAAATATGCTTCCTTATGAAAGATCATTAAATAACAAGGTATATTGTAATTGAAATTTTATTTACTCTAGGATCAAGTTTATTTTGTGATTTTTCCCTGTCTCCCAAATGATAATAAACATATTTATCTCCGTGCTGGTAGTCAAATGGTTGTAAATGGGCTGTAAGGGAATATTTTCTTTCAAATTCCTTGACTGAATTTTTTTTAGGCTGTGAGCCAAGCTATTCTTACCTCTTTAATATTCTTAGTAATTGCTCCATACAGTGCTGTTATTGCCCATTCTGCTCTACATTTGAAGTAAGAAACATACATTGATTAATTACCTCCAATTTTATTTGTCAGATTTCATCAGTAATACAAAACATGTCACACTAGTCTTGGAAGGTGGATAATTTTTAAAGGAATTTCCATCTAGTGTTCTTACTATGCATGCCTAGATATGACTCATCACTTCTGTGATCCTGACTGGGACCAGAAAACTCAGTCTTTGGTGACAGGTCCATATATCCTAACTGTGCAATATCACACCAACTTCCATCATTACCCTTTGAACTTTCTGAAGACTTTTATAGTCTTTTTGCTAATCATTTGATTCCCAATACACCCAGTGAGGCAGATGAAATGAATATGATCATCTCCTTTGACATATGAGAAAACTGAAACCCAGAAAGATTAAATTAATCATTTAAGTTAAATGTCAGAAACCAGTTGTCTTGGCTACTAGCTCTTTTCTATTTCTATAATGTCTTGCTGCAATTTGGGGCTGATTATATACTTTCTGGTGAATAATGGTATCAAGTTTTTATGTAGTTATTTTTACATACTGTGTCAAAAGGGTGTTGGAAAACAATGTTCGAGTAATTTTTAAGACAACATGGAAAAAACTTGTTAACTTGTGTAGTTTCTATTTTATGATTTTTTTTCTTAAGGGCTTGAATCATTGTACTAAGATATTAATTATTATTACTCTTCATAGTAATGGGCCAGTCAATGAAGCACAAGTCTATCAAAAATAACACCGAGAATGTTAAAGAATTAGTGAAAAAGTTAGCTAATAGCTTGATCTCTATGGGCAAATATCTCTTTCTTATCCCCCAACTTCTAATAAACATTAAACAAGTTACTTACTTTTAACTTCAAGAAAGATATATTCCAAACTGCGGAAGGAACAAAAATTATATCTAGTGTTCAAATTACTCAAGCTGCGAACTTTTGATCCTACTTCCTGGTACCTTGTCCCACCTAAGTGCACAGTAATATGGGTAAGTATATGTTTTACAGACTTTTATAACATTCTTATTCTAAAATTTTGATAATTTTCCACTTATGAAAATATAATTCAAATAATGCGAATTCTGAGACGTTTATTATCTTGCCACATATCTCAGAATTTAGTGGAAGCGAAGTTCTATTGTGGACTATATGTTGGTGTATAGGGAGCCTCACCTTACTTTTATATCATGTAAACAGCTTTCTTACCCGTGAGAATTACCTTGCTAGATAGAAGATGTAACCGAGAGAAATTAAAGAAGGTACTTCCGAATATCGAAGAATAAGTGGCTAATATATAGCTGGATCATATATTTAATATTGTAAATCTCTTTTCTCTCTTACAGAGCTTAATAGAGTAAAATTAATTTTTAGATATAATATTTTTAGATAAATCTCAACTCAGGTGATGATGTTCCATAAGCAATCTCTATCCAGGGACCAGGTTGGAAGTTACTGTTACTGCTGTACATATTTGTAAAACTTTCTCATCACCTTTTTATTGTGTTGAAATGTTCCTGATCCATACTTTTTCCTCTTATGGAAATTCAGTGGTATAGTCAACAGCAATATCATCACAAATGTTCCTTGGTGGGGATAGACAACTATGCTCACCTATAAGTGGTATGTACCATAAAGGACTTAATTCAAACAGATGCAACCTAATTAAGACATTGTAAGATGTTTTCCTCACCATACGCGCACATCTCAGTTTAATAGAAACAGTTATAGATTGGCTGTTGAATTTTTACATGCTTACCTTTATTCACAAGACAACATATAAATTATAATCAAAAGAATTTATTTTAGATAAAAAAAAACAAAAAACAAAATTCATGACTTGTTTTTCATGGAGATTCTCTTTTACTTTTCCAGGTCTTTGTTTAAGCCAAATTCCTCTCTTTAAATTCAGTCCTTCTGGATAATTTACTTTTGGGGATGGTAGGGTTATTGGACATTGCTTACCATGATGCATGATCATCTCCATCACGAACCATCGCCATCATGTTCTGTTTGTCTATGTCAGAACAGATGATGACCAATGGCCTTCCAGGAAACTTATCTATTATCCTGCTAAAACATATAAGTAATATTTACATCTAGATGATTCCAGTCACTTGGTTATTTACTGGCTATTGACCTATTTGTCACATTCTTCTTTATTTGATGACAGACCCTTTTCACTGACTTGCTGAATATTGCAGGGACTGGAAGCCTGAAGACTACATATCCCAGTTCATTGCCAACTGGCCTCCAGTGAAATTTAACAATATAAAACATGTCATAAAAAAATGTCCATTTTGCTTCTGAAGTGCTAGTCCTATTTTAGGATTCAAACACTTGCTGCTCACACCTCTCCTGTAGTTTCAGCACTGACCATTAAGCAATGTCAGTTATACTACAGTTAGTTTCGGCTTATTGGTTCAAGTCCAGAGGTTAAGATGACCTCCTCTTAAATTTTCTTAAGGTCTCACTTTCTCTCTCTCTCTCTCTCTCTCTTTTTTTTTTTTTTTTTTTTTTGGTACTCTTTTAGTTAATTATGGCATATTTGCATTCAGTTCCCTGCACTATATCTTTCTCTGTTTGAAATATCTAGAAATCTGGTTGATACACTTGTTAGAGGAAATAATACCATGAAATTCATCTTCAAAAATGACAGTTTGGGTGGGTTTTTTGACTTGACTAGTCTTGAACATAATAGTATCCTAAATGCCAGTGGAAAATGGGGTGTCTTAAATGTATACAGTAGAACAGTTATTTAATTCACTTTATTTTTTCTTGGGATGAGGTTCAAATTAAAGACAAAGCTTTGAGACACCAGTTGATTACTGCAATTGAGTTTTTTGTGAGAAAGAGATTACAAAGATGGAGACTGTCTCACAATTTCTGATTATGTTTTGGGAAAAAAGACCATGCTATAAAATTTTAGCAAAAGTTACAGAATCAACATCACTAACATTCTGTGATTAGGCTACAAGTATATCTTATCTCATTATAAGACTCTTGCAGCTGAAATTCAAACTCAAAAGTTGATTTTGTATGAGGGAGAATTAAAATGTCTGTTGATTAATAAATATTGCTCTTATTGAAAATTAGAAGATCAATTAGAAAATAAATGAGATCCTGGGCATTATTATGAGGACATATGTGCAGATTCAGATTAATCTCTGAAAGTTGAACAACCAAATCCCCTTGAAACTTCATAGCTAGGGAACAAATGTTGTCCCCTGTCTAAGGAGACTGGCTTTCCTTTGTCTGAAGATCCTGTGATGACATCAGGTGTAGATTCACCTTTTAACGGCATACACATTTGCTTCAGGACTCCCCCTATTATCTCTCATTGTCCCAGGATCAGAATTAGAGCTATATCCGTCATGCTTGGTCTAGGGAGGAAAATGTATAGTGTGAACCAGCAATAGATAATTAATACCCCCATTTTTTCAAAATGTGACTTTATTTCAACAGAAATCTGGCAAATATATTAGGAAGTGAATTTTTAATGGTTCTAGACTAGAGGTCAGAAAATTGAATTACGTAAGCCAATCTGTTTTTGTATATACTGATTTATTGGAACATAGCCATACATTCATTAATGTATATGTTAATGGCTGCTGTTGTGCTACAATGGCATAATTGAGGGGTTGCAACAGAAACCTTATGGTCATTAAGCCGAAAATATTTCCCATTGACTTCTTCAGGAAAAAAGTTTGCTGACCCCTGATCTAGACCAAGGAAGAATGAGTGTCACATTGGATCAGGCTAAATTTGTGATATTTTTTTATCCAAATCCAAAAGTAATGTGTTTCCTGTAGTAGCTCAATTCACTGGTAGAAGCCTGGATCTAAAATTGCTCTCTATTAAGTGAGGCTGAGATCAAAGAAATTATTTCATATTAAGTAGATGATTTAAAGACATAAGAATGTTTAATATAATTTACTTCTGTAAACTCCATCACCCTCAAATACACATCCCAAGAGAGCCTAGACTCCATCTCTTCAGTCCAGCATTAGGAAATGCATCAGTCAGTGAGTGAAGTACCATTGCCACTGTGCTGACTGCCCTTTGCATAGCCAAGGTTAGCAGATGTGGCCATTAAACTCAGCTCCCCAGTTATAAATGGCAGGGTGAGATCTTGGAGACAAGTACCTCTCTGGAGAAACTATCTGATTAGAGTGATTAATGATAGTAATGTTGGAACCGTAAATAAATGTTTTATTTATTTATGGCAGAGGACTATTGATAGTAGCCAATGGATCATAGCAATGAAATAGTTGAACAGCTGGTCAGAACATATTACATGGCTTATATAATCAACAAGACTCTGGCTCTGGTGAACAGAGATCTGATGTAAGTCATTTCACAGGCAGCTAGTTTGTATATCCAAAGTTACTTAATAAAGGAAAACTTCGTCCTCTTGAAGAACCTTGTGTATTTCTTGGTTACTCTCTATAAATTTTTACACTCCAGTGGTCTAAGGCTTGTTGGAACATTTCCTTAAAAGAGAGAAAAGTCAATGCATCTTCTACTACTACATATCCTCCACGCACAATACTTGGTACCATATTCTTCCTTTTTTTGTTTTGGAGACAGTGTTTACCCATGTGGGTATTCTCCTTTAAGTCATCTGTTGGAATGCCAGTTTAAATGAGGCTCAAAGAAAACCAGTGCTCTACAGAGAGATCTAGGCTATGTATTCAATACAAGATTCTTTGTTCCTTAGGCCTTGTGATACAGTATATCCAATGGCACTGATGTATTTGTAACAGACAGGAATGATTTAAGGACCAAACTTCCAAATATAATTACAGTGCCAGTCTCTAAGGCATATTAGGAAAGCCATGTCCCCAGATACTTTTTTATTTTTTTGTAACTTGCCCTTGGGCCCTCATGGAAACTGAATGCTTTTCCAAAAATATCAAGGACTCTGCATTCCAGGTATCATATTATGAACCCAATATTAGCTGAACATCCAAGCCATAAAAATCCAATGTGCATCGTCACAATCCCTAGACAAATGGCCTTAGAACTTACTAAGTTGTATATAGATAGATAATGAAGGCACTATGAATTTCATGAACCAGAAGCTCAGAGTTCTAAAGCACCTATTCCTGTTACATTGATTTATTTATCTTAACCCACTTCTATGGTTTCATACTGAATTTTCTATAAATATAGTGATAGTGAAGAAATACTTGGTTTTGCATGATACAGCAATTTTTTTAATGTGTTTTATTGATTATAATATTACATTTGTGCCAATTTCCCTTGCATGATACAGCAATTTGAGATGGCACTGAAAGATGGGGAAAGGAAATCCTTTAAGAGGGCATACATTGAACCTACGTATGTCATTGTCCAGTTTGATGAGAAGATAGAGGTATTAGTCTATATTAAATTTTGGGCAGTTGCTCTGGGTTTGGCTATTTGGTCAGCAACATGAAAATATATGATTAGAAGATGACAAAGAAATTTGATGGAGAAAAACATATGGATGAATCCTGCAAAAATAGGCATAAAATATAGGATGCCTCTGTTCCATGTAACATCTCTAAATGGCACTCATTGCTGAGGCAGTGGATAAGATGACCTACGCTGTTTGTATCAGTTAACTTTTCTCTTTGACTCTTGGCTTTTTGCTCAATTAGCTCATCTACAAAGTCTTTATGGCACTGAGGATGAAGAAGCTATGCTTGAGCTAAACAACATGGACTTTCCATCACTGAGGTCAATTTGTCTTTTGCCGCTGCTTAGTGCCTACACTAACAACTGTAGAAAACTACCATGAATCCTCAATACGGCACCAATATCAATGGGGGCAAGTCATGCACTTGAAGGCAGCTTAGTATATCAGACACCTTGGATCATGAAGGTGATAGCAATTTGTTTTTACTGATATAGACACTAATTATTGACATGGGTTTGCCTTTTCTGCCATAAAAACTTCTGCCAGCACTTACATCCAAGGACTTATGGAATTTCTTAAAATAAGTTCAATTAATAATATCCATTATATATTTTATTCTGTAAAAATAACAAACTTTAGGACAAAAGAGCAGTAGACAGGGATTTAATGACATGGGGCATAGTAGTCTAACTAAATAATTATCCAGAAGCAGTGTTTGTTATCAAATGTTGAAAAGGTCTATGGGAGTCCTTCTAACTTAAAACTCCTATATTAAATACCATTCTTCTTGAAACTTTTAGGGTGGTACCTGTTATTGTATCTGAACCATGACCAATACATCTTGCCTCATTTTAGAAGGTTTATCTAGTATCTATAGAATCATTATGTTTTGATCACTGCCAAGTTCAACTGTCATTGACAGACAGTTATAAGTAATATCTCTTACTCCCTCCATTCCCTCAACACTATTAGTAATATGACCAAGACAACCAAACCAGTTGATATGTTGACTAAAAATCTATTTATTTAGTTGAAAATCTCTTTGGGCATCAGTCAATGTGGCATACCAATATTTTAATCATTTTAATAAGTGAACAAGTATTATCTTCTTGCTTATATTAGAGGTAGAAAAATAGAAAAAAATGTTTGCCTGCTGAAATCTTGTTAAAAATCAGCTTGAAAATAAAATGATTTCAGAGAATAACATCTTAACATAAGGTGGGAAATGGAATAATCTATCTGGGTAATGTGTTAACTGGTTTAAACTAATTTATAAAGTAATGACTCTTAGTTGGGCTGTTTTGGTTTCTAGGGAATCATATATCTGGAGATATTTTTGGTTATCACAATGAGTTTGGGGGGATGTGGCTGGCACCTAGTGGGTAGAGAGGCCAGGAATGATCCTTAATATTCTACAACACATAAGACAGTCCCCCTTTTCCCTAAATATAGCACCACATTATACTACCACAAATATCAACAATGCTGAGGATGAAACATCTGCTATAAATGAACAAAGGTCTCTTTCAAAAGACATTCAGGACTGAGAAAAGGCAAACATAAATTGAAAGCCCAATACAGTAAGCCCAGTCCCCTACGTATTCAAGGAATGGAAAAGAGGAACCTTGGCAGCATGAACATTAAATTAATTAAAATCATTGTATTCAAAGAATTTGTATCTTCTTTTGGTCAAGTTTCTATATCTCTCTAAGTCTCATTTTACTTGACTGCAGATTGAGGAGACTAGATTCATTTAGATCCATTTAGATAATATCGTTAATACTGGGCTTGGTTTCCAAAACATATTACATGGGTATCCTGTATATAAAAGTGATAAAGAATAGGGGAAGAAAGAGGTTCTATCTTTGAAAGATTCTTATAGATAGACTCTGGTTAAGCCAGTTAGAGATGTCTTGAAACCTAGTGCTAACCAGAGGAGAAACTATAACTCATCTTTATTCCTGACTGCATTGCCATACCCACTGAGTATTTGTTTACAATTTTACTAAAAGATGTGGTCTAATATTTCTCTGTATCCTTCTAAAGTCTCAGAAACATGTAAAAATAATAAAAAGAGGTAAGAACTTTTTTTTTTTACTACTAAGCCTTTGCTATACAAAAGTTCAATTTCTTGAATCCAATTAAACTACATAATATGGACTAGAAATTTAATAAGAAAAAAAAAAGAGTTTTGGAGTATATATTGAATTGTGCATTGTACTTGACCATGGAAGGAAGGAAAAGATAAAAATAAGGAAAAGTATTTCTTGACTAGAAAAAGACACTGGAGTTGTAAAATAACTTCAAAGTAAGTGTTTTTTCTCACACAGAAGATTTAAGAACTTTATTTTAACATTAATATTACGTTTAAAAAGGTATGCTATAATCAGAAGTTAAAATACTGAATGATGTCTACTCCTCAAAATCAATGAAAATTATTAATTACTAAATATCCTGTTTAGCATACAGCTATACAAAATGTCTACACTTCAGGAGAGTCAGGGTCCTTGGTTACACTGAGCATTTTGATTACTCCCAAGGCAGTGTACCTTTGTCAGTAAAATAGAATATAAACCCATCAACTGTTTTGCCAAGGTAAAGATATTGCATGTATGGGGCCCATACAATATCAGTTATAGACTCCAGGGTATGAATATTTGGAGATAACTTCTTAATACTTCACGTTCTTTATTTAACAGATCTTGGTGAAAAAATCCAGAGCAATACATACTTTCTCTGAGAGCAGGCTTTGACACCAATAAACAGAAGTAGATAGGTCTAAAGTCTAATCTGCCAGTTGATGAGCCGAAGATGCTATTGGTGTTCCAAATGTTTTGTGCATATTGTAAGAATTTCCCAATGATGGGACATTGATCTTGTGGTCATATCTCTTGATTTCCTAAAAAATACACACCACCATACATGCATACATGTGTTGTACAGAAACTCTGTGTGATAAAACCTCCTTTAAACTGTGCCATGTTTTGTTAAATTACTGAAAGCCAATGTACCTGTCAGAGTCACAGTGGTGGTAAGTCTGCCATCTGTTCATTTTCTAGTCTGTGCTGAAAATACATGGTAATCCAATCATCATTTTATATTTTCTTCAAAGGATTTTCATGGAAATGCATGGTTTATGAGTTAGCATAATGGCCTCTTTTGAGGAAGAATAAAATCCAAAGCACTTGGTCTCTGGCTTTGATATTTTATTATACAAAATGCAGATTATTTTTAAAGTCAACCATTAACACATGGATTTAAGCAATAAATTGGTGATAAAGGAAAATTTTTCAACTGGCACTTTGTTTTGCTTACATAGTTCTTAGTCAATGCTGACTTCTGTTCTGGGAACAATCAGATTTATTAACCATGCATTATTTAAAAATAATTAAGCCTGGGTTCCACCTCATTCCTACTTTTTATATTCCAACTAAGTGTCTCTCTTTTTTCACTTTAATTTCTTTTGTTTGTTTATTTAATTACTTCAATAAATAAATTAACTAAATTAGTATTTTAGTATAATCACAAAGAAACTTTCAGGAATAAACCTTCCTAATGTTTTCTGCAGTGCTAATTGGATTACATTTTAGAAAATAAAAATATGAAAGTTCTACTTACTTGCCATTATCCACTCAATGTATTTCTATGTATATATGTATGTATTTATCTATCATCTATCTGTCTACCTACCTACCTATCTGTATGTCTGTCTACCTATCTATGTATCTAGATTGCATTCTCCTGGTTTAGATGTTAGCTCCTGGAAGCAAAGAAATATTGAGTTTGCATTACACAGTAGTATGTACAGTGAGAAGTTAATCTTACAGTTAATTGCATCTTTTAGCCCTGAGAAAAGCTATTACTATTTCCAAGGGGATAACTTTCCCTAAATAGTGAAGAGTACAAAAAACCTCCACTGCCTTGCAGCATACCTCTTCAGGGGAAAGGCTAAGGGAGTAAACCCCAACAGAAAATCCGGAGCCAGAGTCCCTAAGGCGGTTTGACGTTGTAGTCAACACCGGCAACTCCTGCGGCGCACCTGAAACCAAGCTGTATTGACTCCGTCTTTCCCTTGGACCCTTCAGCTGCGAAGAGAGGGGGGGTCTGCTGCATGGGCAACAGCAGACCCTCCATATCACCCTGCCCAGGCTCTGTAGCTTCAGCTTCACTGGAGAGGACACTCCAGCGTCATCGCAAGATGTCGATTCAACACGGGAGGAGACAGACACCGTGTCACTCCCGAGTCGGACTGCACAGCCATTCTCGGCGGTGCAGATAGACTCTTAAGAAGCTACACCATCGTCTCTCGAGACAGACGGCTGCCGACAAGGTCTGGCTCTCTTACAAGCAAGGGTGAAGAGAGAATGCGTATGTTTATTTGTTTTAGAAGCCCACACAAGGAAGCACACTGTGAGCCTTGATATCAAGGATACCTGGACAAGTACCCTGATTCCCCGGAAATCAAGGCTGAATAAGAGTTTGTTAGCTTTTCTTCTCACTGTCCATTCATATGAGGACATCGGTGCCACTGGATACTCAGTCAGTAATGGGCCAGGGAAGTAACCTGGTATATATAACCTATGAAGTCTACCTTTACCTGCAGTGAAGTTCTATACAGGTAAAGAGAAGTCTGTAGGTATTTTAAGTTTATATTGTTCCTTCTTAGGAATATTTAGTTCCCAGAAAGGAAATCAGTAGAAAAGAGTACTAGCCCAGAAAAGTGATCACAACAACAAACCACTGGTCACATGCTGGGCCTTACGCTCAGTAGCCTTGGCACAACTGAGGATGCGTGAATGTGACAGAATAACACAAACATTTCAGAAGCAACAAATTGAGAAGGGGTATCTTCTTAGAGCTCCAAGCATTCTTATTCTACTCTTTCTGAATGGATAGATTTCTTTACCTGAGTAAGATATGAGTATGATTTCCCTGCTTTTCTTAGTCAATCAGGAGATAGAAGGAATCTAAAGGAAGGAAAACTTATTGTAGCCATAGACTCTAAGGTCACGTACAACTCAAACCTTGACTTTCTAAAAAAAAAAAAAAGTTCAAGAAATATCACTATAATTTCAGTTCAGGATTATTTTTTAAAATTTTAGTTAACAATCTAACAAAATGCAATGTTTGTATAAATTTTTCATCTGTGAAAGTGAAGGAATTCATTAAAAGAAAATCCTGCTATAACAAGTAAAAATGGTTGACAGACAAATGGAGAATGAAGGTCCATAAAAATCAGTGAGACTCGGTTGGATGGGGTAGTCCATGGGAGAGTGGGTGGACAAGCAGTCCTTCTTCATACCTCTATCACTTGGAAGTCCTTTATTATGTAATAATACCAAGTCTTCTGAATAGTTTACATCATTCAATCTCTTTTCTCTTTATAAAATGAAGGAAATGTGCAGAACATTAAAAGAGTTTATTTTAAAGCAATACAATTATACTTTTTTTCTTTTTTTAATAAAATGTCATTAAATGAAAAATTTATTCAGCCTTGGACTGGTGTGGCTCAGTGGATTGAGCACCAGCCTGTGTACCAAAAGGTTGTTGGTTTGATTGCTGGGCAGGGCACATGCCTGGGTTGTGGGCCAGGTCCCCAGTTGCGGGTATGTGAGAGGCAACCAATAGATGTTTCTCTTGCACATCAGTGTTTCTCTCCCTCTCTCCCTTTCTTCCCCTCTCTCTATAAATAAATAAATACAAACCTGTAAAAAAGGAAATGTGTTCAATGGTAGAATTACTAACAATAAAAATAATTGAAAAGGGATAGTGTTTTATACCTTGAATTAATCAATTATATACTGCATTTCTGGAGAAAACTGATACAAATGCTAGAAACCAAAAACATGTATCTGTAATAAAAATGCTAATGATATTTGGATAAGCACTATAAAAATATGAATACAAAATCTTCACCATCGTTATCAGTGTGTTTTTAAGACTGAGGCACAATACACATTGCATGTGATCTATATATTTTTTCCTTACATACCTGTGTGGGTAGCTTCTGCCCCTACCTCATCATAGGAACTTGAAAATTACATGCTAGTAATTCAGTTTTGAATACATATTCTGTACATCTTTGTACTTTTTCAAGTTTTTATGGCATGTAATTCTCCACATATATTGGTTATTAGTTACATTATTATTCTGAAGAATGTGACTTTTATTTCTTAATGCAATTAATGTGATTACATAATGGATTCCAAGACACTAGCTGGCTTCTTCTGCACATCTCCAGTTTAAATAACCAAATATTCTGTTTAAATTTTTAATTATTATTTAAAGTGTATATTAATATTTCTGAAATTCTGTTCACATATATTTTATAGGTATAAAATAATGCTTCTATGACTTTATCCACCAATCTATTGAAAAGAGAGAGAGAAATGGAAAGTAAGGGAATGCACACCACAATAAACAGATAAGGGATAAAAAAAAATCACTGTAATAACTGTGGAGTCATGAGCCAATAAGATGGCATTTAGTTTTATTAAATTTTTAAAAATCCTTCTCTGTTTTTCTGTGTCCCATTCTTTTTCCTCTCTCCCTTTCTCTCTATACACACATGCACACACAGCTCTGAATATAAATCTCTCCATAATAATTTAAGTCAGTATTGATTTAAATTAATGAAATGTTGGTGTGATTTATGGCTGCTAGTTTTATGTGTGTTCATGACTTCTAAGCTGCTGCTTTGAGACATTAGAAAAAAAGATCAAGTAGTATGAGAAAGACAGATTTTTGAAACATCAGGACAGGGCATTAGCCATGAAGCACTAGAAGTCTGATAAAAATATGCCCCGAGGCCCCAACCCAATTAAACACATTTGCAGAAATGGAGTATTTCAGATTAGTTTCACAGAGATGCTGATGGTTCCCTTCAAATAGTTAATCAAATTCAGCTGAATCACATCACCATGGACAAATGCCACGTCTCCTTTTCCTGGCCTCATAGACTAAAAGGACTGTGTTGATGCATTAAAATCTTCTTGAATAAGCTCTTTTATTTGCTTTTACTTTATAATTCCTGACCTTGTCAACAGGCAAAGTAATTTTCTTAGGATGAAGAATGAATCATGCTTTATAGCAGATGTCCTCAACCCCAGGTGTGCTTATTCCTAAGGGATACAAAGGCTTTCCAGAGGCTGTGTGGCACAGATCACTTAAAAGACTTGAGTACAAGATCTTCATCTTCCTTATGTACTTCTCTCTAAAATCAATCTGATTGAGACTCCTGAAGTTCGGATCTACTGAAGGTTCTGAAGCTTCTTTCTTTCTTTTTCTAATAAAATTGATTTTCTTTTGTAATTTTCATTGTATTTTTTCCATTACCATGTACCTCCCTCATGCCTCCCCCCACAATCACCACGCTGTTGCCCATGTCCCTGAGTCCTTTTTCTTTTTGCTCCGTCCCTCCACCCCCTAATCTCCCATCGAGCTGTCATCTGCTCTCCATCTATGAGTCTGTCGAAGTTTTGCTTGTTAGTTCAGTTTGTTCATTAGATTCCACATATGAGTGAAATCATACAGTATTTGTCTTTCTCTGACTGGCCTATTTCACTTAACATCATGTTCTCTAGGTCCACCCCTGCTGTCTCAAAGGGTAAAATTTTCTTCACTTTTACCTCTGAGTAATGTTCCACTATGTAAGTGTCCCATAGTTGTTCTATCCACTTGGGCAGCTTCCATATCTTGGTGATTGTAAATAGTGCTGCAATGAACACAGGAGTGCTTATGTTCTTTCAAATTAGTGTGTTGGATTCTTTGGATATATTCCCAGAAGTGGGATCACTTGGTCAAAAGGCAGATTTATTTTTAATTTTTTGAGGTATCTCCATACTGCTTTCCACAGTGGCTACACCAGTCTGCATTTCCACCACCAACAGTATAAAAGGCCTCCCCTTTTTCCACACCCTTGCCAGCACTTGTTTGTTGATTTATTG
Source organism: Furipterus horrens (assembly GCF_987537825.1). Taxonomy (NCBI): domain Eukaryota; kingdom Metazoa; phylum Chordata; class Mammalia; order Chiroptera; family Furipteridae; genus Furipterus; species Furipterus horrens. Next base: position 34,409,423 of record NW_028327176.1, read on the forward strand.
ATGATAGCCATTCTAATTATGAGGTGATATCTCATTGTGGTTTTAATTTACATTTCTCTGATGATTATTGACATTGAGCATCTTTTCATATGTCTACTGGTCATCTGTATGTCCTCTTTTCTTTCCCATCTCCACACTATGCCTAATTGCCATTCCACCAGGTTACTGACATCACATTGACCAGCCTTCCAGAATCCTACTAGTCCCATTTATATTCTTGGGCACCAACTGGAAGCATAATTCAAAAATGTGTATTCCCAAAGGGAGGGTATTGGCTGCAAAGCAACATGACTTAACCAAATAAAATAAAATTTAATTTAAAAACACCTGAAGAATCAGTAACAACAAGACTTGAGCCATATCTACCTGTCTGCCTCACTCCCTTTATCTATCTAACTTAGAATTTAAATTCAGAAGTATGATGTCATGAGGCTTGTATTACCACAATTATTTTTAAATGAAAACCACTGTAAAATATAATGAAGTTAGACTCAGTTATGAGAGAAAGTAAAATCTTTTGACTGATTATTTGACCAGGAGAATTGTCAGATCAATTGGGATTGATGGTGATTGTTTTTCATAACTTGAATGAGCTTAATTTATTGGCAGATAGTTATGTAATAATAATATCAATAATGATAACAAAAACAGCCTTTAAAGCACATATACAAAATGTAAAAATGACTGGCCTTCCAGTTAAACTTAATGCAAAAAGTTGGAAATAACCTTAAATGGTCAGGAGATACACATCACAGTTTGAAATTCTTTTAAGGGGCCCAGGAGCAAAAATTTATGTAAAACACTACTTTTTCTTGTTAGGTTATTGAATAGATTTGTTTTCTGACAGTTTTTTTAAACTAATTTATTTAATTTAGATGAGTACATCAGTACTCAAGGAGAATAGAAATCACAGGATTTACAGCTGGATCATATATCCAAGGGGATACATGGATTTGCAAAATGCTCTTGAAATGGAAACACATGAAACTCTATTTCAGACTCATGGACTATTAGGTCAGCAAATACACAATACATTTAGTCTGACCCTCTTCTTTAGTGGTCAAGGAAACAAATCCATAGGCAAGTCAATTGCCCAAGCCACAAAGTTGGTAGCAGACTAGGGATCTGGATTTAGGATTCCTGATACCAATTCTCTACATTTGATTACACCAGTCTTTCCCACTTTTAAGCACAGAAAGTTTGTTTTCAACTTAAAATTTATAGGATAACATTCAATAAATGAATGTGCGAAGGCAGTAGAGAGATAAACCAGACAAATGTGCCCAGAAGTTGTTTTGTCAACATAAGTGAAGAGTGTTTTTTGGTACTATGGACACTATTTATTACTAATTAATGGAAACAGTCATTATTACATGCCTGATTGACTGGTTTTGTTGCACCAGACTTCTAATATATTAAGTCACTGTGTTTTGAAAAGTATACAACCAACAAGATGTGCTTTAGTAGAATCTAAATGTATTTACATTCAGGGTAAGATCTTATTGGAAGTAGGTTCTACAGATTTATTTCAACTATGTGTGTTATTGTGTTTTGCTTGTTTACATTTGTTGGATTCTTACTAAGAATTTTATTTTTCTTATTGGGATAAAATCAGTAACATTATTTGGTATTTTAATTACAATATTTATTGAATATATCAACCAGGTCTAAGTTCCAATGTCTAAGTAGCCCATGTTAACTCATTGCTTTGTTGATTTATATGCCTTGAACTTAAAGTTTCAGCTTTTCCCCCCAATATCAATAGACTAAATTACAGCAAGAAAAGGTAACTCTCTTCTTTACTAGGATATATCATGAACAAGCCTACAGTTTTCTTGTCATTGTCACAATTAAAATTATATTTGACTTTCTAAAACAGTCACTGAAAATGCTACATCAAATTCCAATACATATTTAAATTTAAGCTGTGTCTATACATATATCAGTCCAATCTGTTGAAGAGCATAGTTTTGAAGTCAGATTTTTGGAGGTGAATTCTGGTTCAACTTTGATTAGCTGTCTGATATTAGACAAGGGAAGTAATTCACCAAGTCACATTTTCTTCATTCATAGAAATAGAGAAAACATTGTAACTAGCAAATATACATATTTGTTTTGAGGATGAGATTAGATAGTTTTTGTATTACACAGGGGAATAGTTTCTAACATAATTCCTGTTGAGTTCAATTTTTCATTTTTTCTAGAGTTAAATAGGCATGTAAATTTCAAAACTGCAGTTAGTTTTCTTCTATCACATCAAGTGTTTTCTGTAAAGCTTATCTTAATGTGACCACTCCAGGCTGGATCGAGCCTGGATCAAGGGAAGCACTAGTGCTCTCCTACTGGCTGAAAGCAAACCTCCCTCAAGTGGGGAGGGGTGGGGGACGACCTTGGAGTCTAGCGGCGGGTTCATACTTGTCTAGGCTATTCAGGTACACACGAGACAGTGTGGTGAGAGGTTGTGTGCCACTCTATATAGTGAATTGTATTCTGAAGTGTAGTCCAAGTTCTTGCCTATATACAAGGTGTTAGCAGAATTTCTTTTTTAATTTACATACATACTTACTTTCCTTCAAACCCTGTCTGACTTTGCTATTTCTCATCCTAAGTGCCTAAACAACCCTGATTTGTTTTGTTATATCTGTGGCAGTTTCACCATTCTCAAAGGACAAACATCAGCGCATTTGTCAGAAAATCCTATTTTGCATATTTTAAAGTAAAACTTGGTAATAAAGATAAGTCTTGGACCACTCACAAGTTGTACAAGCAGTGTGTTGAGAGTTTACAGATGTGGACAAAGGGAACACATGATAAATTGCCATTTGGTATACCTGTGGTTTGGTGAGACCCCAGAGATCATTCAAGGGACCGTTATTTTTGTGTAGTGAAAACATCAGGATATAACAAGAAAAATAAATGTAAAATAGAGTATCCTAGTCTACCATCAGCTATACACCCAGTGCCTCATTCAGCTGAAATCCCAGTGCCAGTTTACATTGAACTACCTTCTTTCAAAAAACAGGAGTATGGAGAAGAATAAAGTGACAGCAACGATGAAGATTTTGAAGTTGAAGATGACTCAGTTCATAAGGGATTTGATCAGCATGAGTTGAATGATTTGGCACGAGATTTTGGACTATCCAAAAAGGCTTCAGAACTCCTAGCATCAAGACTGAATGAGAAAAACTTGCTTGAAAAAGGAGCAAAGGCATCCTACTTTCGATCAAGAAAAAGTCCATTTCTGCAGTACTTTCAAAGTGACAGTGGCTTTGTGTATTGCCATAACATACATGGTTTGATGGAGGAATTGGGAATTTCAATCTGTAATACGACTGAATGGCAATTGTTCATTGATAGCTCAAAGTGAGCTTAAAGTATGTCCTCCTCCACAGTCACAATTTATTTGGTGCAGTCTTAATTGGCCATTCAGTTTGTTTTCATAAAAAATATGAAGACATAAAGAGTCATTGATTGTTGCACTATCACAAGCACAATCGGATCATCTGTGTTGACTTTAAAAGGTATGCTTCCTTCTTGTTCAGCAATGCAGATACACCAAGTATCCCTGTTTTCTGTGTATGTGAGACAGCGGAGCTCATAAGAAGCATTGGGTGGAGTCGAACTGGCCTCCAAGATCTGACCTCAAACCTGGTGATCCACACATTCTACATGAGCCACTTGTTGACAGGAAGAATGCTATATTCCCACCTCTGCACATAAAATTGGGTCTCCTGAAGCAATTTGTGAAAGCTTTGCCAACTAAAGGAGACTGTTTAAGTATCTCATTTTGGCATTTCCTAGCCTGTCGTTTGAGAAGATATAATACCTTAATATGTATGTTTGGTAGCAGAACTTTACTACTTATACAAAATTTGACTTACAGTAACAATATATAGCCTTTTAAAAAATATATTTTATTGATTATGTTGTTATAGTAGTTCCCATTTTTCCCCTTTGCTCCCCTCTGCCCAGTAAACCTCTTCCCTCCAGCAATCCCACCCCTCTTAGTTCATGTCCATGGGTCTTGCATATAAGTTCTTTGGCTTCACCCTTTCCTATATTATTCTTAACTCCCCCCCTGTCTATTTCATACCAATCAATTATGCTTCTTAATCCCTGTACCATATCCCCATTTCTCCTCCTCCCCCCTCCCAGCTGATAACCCTACAAACAATCCCCATACCTATAATTCTGTTCCTATTCTGGTTTGCTTAGTTGGATTTTGTTTTTATTTTTTAGATTCAGTTGATAGTTGTGAGTTTGTTGTCATTTTAGTGTTCATAGTTTTGATCTTTTTCTTAAGTAAGTCTCTTTGACATTTCATATAATAATGGTTTGGTGATGATGAACTCATTTAGCTTTACATTGTTTGGAAAGCACTTTATCTGTCCTTCCATTCTAAATGATAGCTTTGCTGAATAGAGTAGTCCTGGTTGCAGGTTGCCTTTCATCACATTGAATATTGCTTGCCAGTCTCTTCCTGCCTGCAAAGTGTCCTCTGAGAAATCAGCTGATAGTCCTATAGGTACCCCCCTGTAGACAACTCTCTGCCTCTCTCTTGCTGCCCCCAGGACTCTGTCTTTATCTTTCACCTTTGGCATCTCAGTCATGATGCATTCTGGTGCGGTCTCCTCTGTGTCCAGCTTGCTTGGGACCCTCTCTGCTTCTCAGACCTATTAAGTCCATTTCCTTCAAAAAATTTTGGAAGTTTTTTTCATTTTTTTCAATTATTGCTTCCTCATTCTGCACTGGTTGACTGCTTTTTTCTTCCTTATGTTCCAAATCATTGATTTGAACCCCTGGTTTCCTTCCCTTCACCATTGGTTTTGTGTGGATTTTCCTTCGTTTCACTTAGCATAGCCTTCACTTCTTCTCTTATGCGTCTGCCATACTCTAGCATATCTGTCAAGCCTGTGAGCATCTTTATCACCAGTGTTTTGAATTCTGTGTCTGTTATGTTGTCTATCTCCTCATCTATTAGGTTGGCTATCTCCTCGTCGCTTAGTTCTCCCACTGTAACCTTGATCCATTCCCCCTTTTGGGCCATACTTCTCTGTCTCTTCATTCTGAAAGGCTCCTGTGTTTGTTTGCCTCTGCATCCCAGGTAGAGCTGTCGCTCCTGTTACGTTTCAGGGGCGGAGAGTTAGGGATTCATCAGTACACAGCGACTTGTTTCACCACGCTGTGGTACTCTATGTGGGGGGAGGGGTCTGAGAGGGCCCAGCACTCGCCCCTTTTCCAGGCACCTCTCCCACTTCTGCACCAGACTGGCACCCCTCTATCTTCTTCCCTGGCCATCGTTCCCAGAGTGGGTAGGTCTGTGGGCATTCTAGGACTGTGGGGGCCCTTTTAACAAGCAGACTCTGCTGAGAGACTTGCCAGTTTCTGCCTCCACCTGAACCCCCACTGGTTTGCACTGTCAGAAGCAAATGAGGCTTGATTTTCCCCGGTGCTGGGACCATGAGCTGCAATGTCTGGTGAGGAGCTGTGAATGCTCCCAGGTGTCCCTCCTGACTTTAAAATGTGTGACTGCATTTTCTGCCAGCCTGCTGCTGCCGGCCTGCTGCTGCCACCACTGCTGCTGTCACCACACTGAGTCCTCTCTGCCCTGGCTCTGACCCTCCTACCTGTCTGGATGAGTATTTCTTCTTTATATCTTTGTTTGCTGGACTTCCATACAGTTTGATTTTATGGAACTTCTGGTTGTTTTTAGTTTTAAGGTAGTTGTATTCCTTCTTAGTTGTGGAGGGAAACACAGTATGTCTGTCTATGCCTCCATCTTGGCTGGAAGTCTACAATATATAGCCTTTATATGAATAAAATAACTCTAAATAAACAGTACATTCAGGTAATTTTTTTTTCATTTTTCTTTGCATGTATATTTTGTATGTTTTTTGAGACAAAGGGGATGTATCCTGTACCTTAAAAAGTTGATGTGATAGAGAAAAACTGGGGTTATTTTTGTATTCAGATGCCAAAAGTTAGTCAAAAACAATGTGAGATCCAACTCAACAAAAATTGTGTTCCCCAGTGTTATATTCCCTGGCTGTGATTAAGCATTCTATAAATGTTCGTTACCATTATTATTGTCTTATTCTTCAATCTAGCAAACACCAAATTTGTTTCATTTCTTGAAAATCAGTGCAAGATCTACATTATCTTTGTAGTCTTTAAATATTTGGTCCAAATTCATTTTCTTTTTTTCTGAACTGCCATTATATTCTTTATCTCATTAGTATATAGAATACTGCTCTTTATTTTTAAGCATTAGCCATGTCACTCTAGATAATGTTTCTTAAGGCCAGGGTCCAGAATACTAAATACTTATTAGCCAGTTAACACAAACTCATTGAATTATTACTGATTAAACATTAGAATGGGTATGAAAGCTGATTTCTTAAATGGCAAAAATGTATAACTACTTTAAACATAATTTTATCACAACTATAAAAAGAGAAGATATTTAAGGACAAACATAATAAAGAAATATATTCCAGCAAAACAGTGTTGGAATTTGCAAATTATACAACTGAATACTAGCAGACTGGCCAGTCACAGAAAATGGAAAATGTGCTAGTTGTGGGGAAAGTGCATAAGCAAGACCACATGCATCACAGAACCCCCAAAAGACTTAGGCGCTAGAGGCATGAAATATACATGAAGAAGGAGCACTAGTGTAGGAACTTGAAAACAGGAGACTTCTTTGAAAGTTTGTAGAAGTTAGATTTCATGACCCCAAGAAGAAGACTAGAGATTTATACTCTGAAAAGATTGAATAAATTGGTACTTAGGGAACCTAAGCGTATGTGAAAGAGATCTTTATAATGAAAAACTATGGCAACAAATCAAATTATTTTTTCATCATTTCGCTTTAAAGATGCTACAAATTTACTAGCTTAAAGGAAAATCATAATGACACAGCCACCTCACACTACAGGAAAGTATACTAATTAATAAGGTAACCAATACCAGTGACTTTTTTTTTTTTCCATTTTCTGGACATTATTTATTTGAACATGTTTCCTAACATGCAAGACAGCAAATAAAACAAGATAGGTAAAATACTGAGAAGAAACACTCAATTTAGAAAACAGAGGACAGCCTAAATAAAATAAACCAAAAATATTATAATAAATACCATTAAAGAGCATATATGTATACATAAGTAAAGATATTTCTATAAAAACTATTTAGGTTTTAAAGTTGTTAGTTGAAATTAAAAGTGATAGCAGGAAACAAAATATAAATGGAAAATGTTATAAGATAAAGATGAGGAAAGCTCCCCATAATTAGAACACATATAGTCACAGAACTTGAAAAATAAAAGATCAGTTGTAGGAAACCTAACATATAGAGCAAGGAGGTTCACCAATGGAATAATAAAAATAAAGAACAAATAGCTGAAGAAACAAGGGTTACTCAGTTAAGAAATAATGTTAAAATGTTCAAGATTTATACAGGGAGAAAGTAGTATAATATTTTGTTAAAGACAGACATTGTGAACTCTTTAACAGCCACTATGAAAATAAGTTAATCAAAGAACTATATGCAGTAAGCCAATAGGAGAGATATAATGGAATAAACCTAAAAGAATGTAGCATTTATCAATTGGGACAAATAAAAAACAAATAGTAAGCTATTATATTTAAGTCCAACTGCCTCAATAATTACATTAAATGTAAATTGTTAAATACTCAAGATAAAAGGTGGAGATTGCCAAACTAGAAAAAACCAACAGGTGTTGTTTGTAAGAAAACACACTTCAAATATAAAAATTCAGAGAAGTTAAAGGCTTTTGATGTGAAAAGACATAATAGGCAAGCAATAATCATAAGAAAACTGGAATAATTATACTTATATTGGATGAAATGAATTTCAAGACAGTAATTATTGACAAATATAAAAGAGAAGTTTTGTATTATTAAAGTGGTAAAAAATGAAGATTTGAGTTTCTTGACAGAAATGTCCCACAAACATTCACAGTGAAGAATGCCCAAATCAGGAACATATATCACCATTAAGGAGCAGATATTTGAGCACAAAGAGAAGATTCTAAAATATTACATGGGGAAAAAATCAAATTACATGCAAAGCATTATAAATTTGAAAAGTATCAAATTTCTTAGCAATAACTAATACTGGAAACAAGACAACATGCAATAATACCTTTATGTTTCCCAGCTAGAAGTCTACTCCCATTAGAATTATTTTTCAAATATAAAATTAGGGGGGAAAAATTAAGACTTAGACCTTCTCAAAAAAAGATCCCTATATATTGTCTTTTAAGAACTCATGGAAGATATGCTATGTTAGAAAGGAAATTATGGCAAGAGAGAAACAGATGAGTGACTCAACACCACAAAGTGGTAAAGTAATACCCAGGAGGAGAGTGTTAGGAGATTTCAGTAATGTGTACAGCTGTACTTTAGGCCTAAAGGGCAATTGGTCCAGATTAGATTAGGACCAAGGCAGGGGACGCCTATTTCTAAAAAAAAAAAAAAAAAAAAACAATGAAAATGATAGAAGACTTGATAGTTTAAATATATGGAAAAGAGATTTACAATTTTTTTGAAGATTTTATTTATTTTTAAAGAGGGGAAGGGAAAAAGAAAGGGAGGGAAAGAAACCTCAATGTGTGGTTGCCTCTTGTGAGACCCCAACTGGGGACCCGGCCTGCAACCCAGGCATGTGCCCTGACTGGGAAACAAACCGGTGACACTTTGGTTTGCAGGCTGGTGTTCAATCCACTGAGCCACACCAACCAGGGCTAGAGATTTACAGTTTTTACAGGATGAACATAGAGAGCTAAGAAAATGAAAAAGGTAATTGTTAACTTCACAAGACAAAATGGAGTCCAACAGTGAAATGTAATCAAAATACTGTACATCATTCAATTGTAGATAAAAGTTACATGCTAATATTATATATTTGTTGATTAATGTTTTAATGGGAATTATATATAATATAGTTATAGTAGAGACGGTAGCTGTCCAGTGAGGTGCGATGACCTCTCCCACCGTCAGAGGAGACCCCTGGCGCTCGTTTCCTTCGCCAATCGGATGAGCTTATAACCGGTATCTGTCTCCTCCCGTGTTGAGTCGACATCTTGCGATGACGCTGGAGTGTCCTCTCGAGTGAAACTGAAGCTACAGAGCCTGGGCAGGGTGATATGGAGGGTCTGCTGTTGCCCATGCAGCAGACCCCCCCTCTCTTCGCAGCTGAAGGGTCCAAGGGAAAGACAAAGTCAATACAGCTTGGCTTCAGGTGCGCCGCAGGAGTTGCCGGTGTTGACTACAATGTCAAACCGCCTTAGGGACTCCGGCTCCGGATTTTCTGTCGGGGTTTACTCCCTTAGCCTTTCCCCTGAAGAGGTATGCCGCAAGGCAGCGGAGGTTTTTTGGAGTCAGAGTTTTCCTTCTCTGATTTTAGAGATGTCCTTCCTCTTTCCTCCTTTACAGTCTTGAGGGTAGCATTTACAGGCTAAAATAGAAAACTGGCAGTGTAACCTTCTAAGCAGATACTACCAATACCCTGCTTGGGTATACTCACCCAACAATAAACATCTCTTAAATGTCCTCCAAGTGCCATGCCTCGAATTAGTAAATGGCAGTGCAATGGCAGCCAAACATTTGGATCAGTTTCACTAAGTAAACCACCAACACAAGTAGGTTTTTAAAACAATAGAATAGTGTCTCATTTTATTAAAAATAATAACTATTTTTAAGCAACTTACCAGCAACACTGAATAAAAACCTGGCTGTGTTTCCCACTGTTTCAACTGCTCCTCAGCTGGCTTTAACACAGCAGTATCCTGACTGGTGGCCTGAGTTAAGACTTGAAGAACAACAGTGCTGGCACTATTGAGATCCATGGAAACCAATTGGCTCAGTCCGAATAGCCCGGCTCTCCAGCTTCCACTGTCCAACACGAAGTGGCGTCGGTTGGTCCCGCGCCCCACGCTTGCAAGTCCACGCGCCGCCGCCCACTGATGCCGAAAGCGGCTTCTAGGAACGCGCCATGTTCTGAGTCGCAGCTCTAAACGATGCGGACGCTAGAATATCGCGTCACAGACATCTACAGCAATAAAAAAGATCAAAATACTGATACACAAAACAACACAAATGAATCTCAAAAAGCATTACGCTAAGTGAAAGAAGCAAAGCATAAAAGTCTACATGAAGTTCTAGAAAATGCAAAATTATAGAGACAGAAAGTAGATCACTGGTTGCCTTGGGCTATGGGGCTAGAGGAAAGGATGATACAACAAGACACAGGATAATTTTTAGGGAGATGGAAATGCTTTAATCTTGATTCAATAGTAGTTATGCTACTGAAAAGCAATTTGGGGTCCTGCTGCCTGCCGCCACCCTCTAGGCAAAATTCCAGAAGCAAAGGTTTGGTGATAAAGAAAGTCTATCCAGTCACAGCTTCAATTACTTAAGCCTATCAATTAAGGCTAAACTCTAACACCTGGGCCCTGCTATCATTTCCCCCTGTTTTAATCACCTTATTTCTATAGGGCTAGTTACAAACTAAAACAGCATAAAATACAAAAACTACACAACTTTGGAAGAATGACAGGCTTCTGCCTCATAGCCTGTTCCCTCTAGAACACCCAAAGAATAAACCAGGGACCCTCTGCCAGGCCAGCCCAATCCTTTAGAAAAATAGGAAGCCCCACACTTTGTTCTTCCACAGAGACACGAACTTAACAATATACTGTCTAAAAACGCTTTAAGAGAACTCCAGAAACCAGTTAAAAAGTCATAATATCCCAGGAAAGTGCAAAGCCAAAACCAGCTACATTAAAATGGTTAAAAAAATTATTTCACCCATGAGAGCCCCTCCCCTAAGCCAGCACAGAAACAACCTTAAAGAAATGAAGACCTAATAATTATGAGACAAAAATAAAAACGACCATCTTAAATAAGTTCAATGAACTTCGAGAGAAAACAGACAACTAAGGAAAATCAGGAAAATGATGCATGAACAAAATGAAAGTATCTTAAAAAACAGAACTTCAGGAATTGAAGAATATAATAATTCAATTAAAATATTCACTAGGAGGACTTCTGGCCAAGATGGAGGCATAGACAGACATGCGGCGTCTCCCTCCACAACTAAGAAGGAATACAATTACCTCAAAACTAGAAACAACCATAAGTTCCAGAAAATCAAAGTGCATGGAAGTCCAGCAAACAAAGATATAACCTGCAACCAGGACCACCCTATTCAGCTGCACGTTTACATACTACATAAAACACTTTTAACTTTGAAATAACTGTAGGCTGAGAAAAGGGAATCAAAGTTGCAAAGACACGACCTGAGTTCTGCACGTCCCCTCACAGCATCCTTACGGGCCGAGGTGGGATCTGCAAAAAGGACATGACACAATGCTCCATCAATCTCAACACATGGGAAGTTCAAGCAGACGACCGCCTAGCCTGGAGGCTCGCGGTCAGACAAGGTACGTCACGCGCGGAGGCTGCGCGCAACGAGGAGGCGGTCCAGAAAAGATCGAGGTGGAAGCAGCGTCAGCAGCAGCAACAACAGCCATCTGCCTTCACCTGTACCAAGTGCGGCAGGGATTGTCACTCCCGAATCGGACTGCACAGCCATTCTCGGCGGTGCAGATAGACTCTCAGGAAGCTACGCCATCGTCTCTCGAGACAGACGGCTGCCGACGACGACGAGTTATAGTAGATATCTAGATTGGAATAAAAGAAAAGCATTTGTGTCTAATATATTCAAAAATGTTATGATTAAATACTCATTTTCCATTTGGGGAAGAAAATGATAACACATGAATCTTAAATTTAACAAATACCTACACAGTGGTATTATTTTAACATATTAATACACATCCCAGGACATACAACTGAAAATGCAAGTGCCTTGACATACCAAAATGCAGGAAGAAAATAATTAAGAAGGAACTGCTTTTTTTTTTATGTTAAAAATGTAGCAGGACTATTGACTTTTTAACTTTTTTGCTAATGCAACCTTAAAAACATAAAAAATACATGAAATATTGAAAACTCTAATAGGCATAGGTGATAATTATTATGGTGATACGTTATTATGAACTCTATCAGGAGGAGATAAAAACATGTCTAGAAGAAAAATAAACCAGCTTGCATATGAATGAAGTTTGGTTTCAATATGTAACAACATACTTTGGGCCATGCCTTATACTGTGACTGGCCATTGAAATCGTCATGTGACCCCATTGAAATCTATATGTCCTAGGGTATGAAAATTAAATTAATCTAGTTAAGTACACTGAGACAGTTTGATGAATGCCAAAGAGATTTGCTCCAAACAAAAAATCACGAATGTTGCGTCATCTGACATTTACTGTTTCTTAGAACTTTTGCGTATAAAAGTTTTCTTTCCACAAACAGTATTTTCTTCCTCATGCCTGAGGAATGGTACTCCCCCACTCCACCACAAATAGTCTACACTGTAGAGAAGCAATGGGCTTTAACTGCAGCACATATGTTTGAAGATGAAACATTGAATCTTAAATGTTTTATGTAGACCTGACGCATGCTGTTTGCTAGAAATTGAGAATCTGGTAAGTGAGTCTTTCAGCATTTCAGTGCAACTTCCTTTTGCCTAAAACAAAATGGCTTTTCAATTCTTACTATGACAAACTATTCATTGCAAACTAAAATTTCTGTATCTATTTCAGACTGCCTCCAGCAGAGGAACTAACAAAGTTATTGCACTTTTACAATTATAAGGAATTCTGACAGTGATTTTGGCAGCCTCTTCCATGAGGTTATTTTGGGGAGTATAGGTTTCTATTTGTGTCTAGAAAAAAAAAATAGGAAAACCAGCAAAGATATGTTGGAAAAAACAAAAGAACACATTTTTTTTTTTTAATGGAAGAAAAAATGATGGGTGAAACTGAGGCTTAACGAATTGGTACCAGTGAAAGAAAATTGCTAATAACAATTTTTCAGTTCTTATGAGCTACGCGTTGTAAATTCTGAATCAGTTGCTAGTATTATCACTGGATCTGATTTTAAAAATTCGGAAAAGGCTGTATAAAATGAAAAAATAGTAAATATAGAATTAATCAGAATTCTTTAACTTAAAAAATAATTTATTTGTTTATTTATTTTTTATTTTTAGAGAGAGGGGAAAGGAGAAAGTGAGGGAGAGAAATATCACTGTGTGGTTGCTTCTCACTCATGTCCCCAACTGGGGACCGGACATGCAACCTAGTCATGTACCCTGACTGGGAATCGAACCAGCAACACTTAGCTTGCAGGCTGATGCTCAATCCAGTGAGCCACAGCAGCCAGGCTATAATTATTTAACTCTTAATCAAAGCTTCAGAACTGAAAGATCATCAACTATCATGGTTACATTTATTTTCACATTTATCTACAGTCACAAACACAGTTATATGTTTAACAAATTTCTTCTAATAAAGCTGGTATGTATTTATCCATCCAACCATTTTTTAATATAACCATTTTTGCTGAAGTAGGGAGGAAAACATAGATAGGCAGAATTCTATACAAGAGGACTTTGCTCATTTTGTAGCTAGGAGTAGAAAAACTAAAGATTCAGAGCAAGTACAAAAGCAAGAACCATATCCTTAAGCCAAAGAATCTCTTGTTGCAGTCAGATCACTTAGAGGGAATGAAATCCAGTTCCCTTCACTCAAACTAAGTAGAAGAAAGAAAGCAGGGTCATCCTGCTGGCTCAGGCTGGCTTTGATGGCCTAATCTTTACTATTTCCAAGTCCTCAGAGATATACACTGAACAGTTACAAAAAAAAAAAAAAAACTGACAAAGGACCAAATAAGCCACCGCCGGAATTACTCTCAGCAAAAAAGAACTGGAGCGTATTGAAGCTTCTTATTTGGCTCGTTGATGAGTTTGCTGTTATCTCTCTGAGAACTTGGATACAAATGAAAAATTTAACAGACTACATGAATCTGGAAATAACAGTGAAGCAATGTATGTGCTATAGGTCCTCAGTCTTGTGTACCTACATCTCCAAGAGTAATTCCTAAATTCTTACCTAGAGTTTATAAATTGCCTTTAAATGAACCTTTATTTGGAAATATCCTAGTGGTTTGTTTGTTTGTTTTTTTATTAAACTTATTGGGGGAAATATCCTAGTTTTCATGTCATTTTTTTTCTACATAGAAAATTGGGAATAAGGTGGAATAAATGCTCATTGAATGTAATTAGAACACATCCTCATTTTTTTCCGGCAGTGGAGAGGCCTGGGATAGTAGAAGCAATGTAATTAAACAATGATCACAACGTTGGAACACAAGTCCTTCCAAGGAGAACCATCGGGGGCTATAAGCAATGAGTAACTGCACAGGAGAGAAGATACCCGCCTTCAAGGCTTGTGCTCTGATGGGTACCAGGGCTTCAGGCCTCAGAGGGAACTGTTATTGTTATTCTTGTCTAAAATTTAGAACTGCGAAGAGCAAACACACACACAGCACTTGATGATTTTGTACAAAAAGAATCAGGTTGCCCTGATATATGAGTGGAACACACTCAGCCTTTGGAAAATGCAATCCGTGAATGACTGCTGGAGCAAATAGCTGTAATAACAAAATAATGATGCAGGATGAGCTGGAAATCAATACAAAATTATCTGAAAGCAGTGAATTCCATGGGAACCTGGACAAGAAGCGACAAATCTGTCCTGTGCAGAAACCTCTACAACTCAGGAAATATGTAGAATGCATAGAAAATATTAGAAAACAGAAAATCTAATTCTATAACTTGTAGACACTTTGCATGTATTAACTTATTCAACAAATATAGTTTAAATGCACAGAATCAGAGTTTAAATTTCACTAAACAATGTTGAATGAACTGCTAAAAGTTTTAATTAGCAAGAAAGAAAATAAGGTCAACAGGTAGGACAGATATAAAGGCAGTAATGGTAAGGAAGATTTTAAAACATATGGAGAAATTCAAAAAAATGTAGGTATTAAATATTAAACTAATTAATATATAATATATTTTAAATAAAAGCTGATAAAATAATTATAAAATCATGAAGTATGTGAGGGAGCTTCTAGGGAAAACTCCAAGGTTCTTTTAATGTTAGGAAAATGGATAGAGATTATAATTACATTTAGACTTTGCTGGCAAAATACAGCTTTTGTTTTTCTTTTTGTCTTAGTCAGAATAACTTATGTTAAATGCTGCTATGGACAAACCCAGTAATATCAGTGGATAAATGAGAATTTATTTGTAATTTATGAAAATCTAATGGAAGTTAAGCAGCTCTCCTTCCTCTTAAATCTATGCCTCTGGAACATGTATCCTACGAGGTTATCGCAGCAGGGAGAGAGACGTACACTGGCTTTTCATTCTCTCATCTTGAAGGACACTATAATCATTTCTCATTGTCCATCAGCTCTTGGTCTCAAATGGCTCTGATCTAACCTACCAAGGCAGGCTGTAAACATACAGAAACACAGAGGATATTTTGTGAGTCATGAAGTACATATAGATAAATATTTACTAAAGAAAAAGGATAAAACATTCATCATTCAAACCAATAAAGGGTAAACTGAAATAAAGAAAACAATAAATACAACATGGTTAAGAAAGGAAACGTAACAAAGTTATGAGAAATAATGTTAAATAGCAGACACAAAATAAGGTTTTTTTGTGTGTTTGTTTTGTTTTTTAAGTATATTTTTATTGATTATGTTGTTACAGTAGTTCCAATTTTTTCCCCTTTGCTCCCCTCCCCCAGTACCCTCCTTCCCTCCAGCAATCCCACCCCCCTTAGTTCATGTCCATGGGTCATGCATATAAGTTCTTTGGCTTCACCCTTTCCTATATTATTCTTAACATCCCCCTGTCTATTTTTTACCAACCGATTATGCTTCTTAGTCCCTGCACCATTTCCGCATTTCTCCCCCTCCCCCATCCCAGCTGATAACCCTCCAGATGATCCCCATACCTATGATTCTGTTCCTATTCTGGTTTGCTTAGTTGGATTTTGTTTTTCGGGTCTTTTTTTAGATTCACTTGTTGATAGTTGTGAGTTTGTTGTCATTTTAGTGTTCATAGTTTTGATCTTCTTTTTCTTAAGTCCCTTTGATATTTCATATAATAATGGCTTGGTGATGATGAACTCCTTTAGCTTCACCTTGTCTGGGAAGCACTTAATCTGCCCTTCCTTTCCAAATGATAGCTTTGCTGGATAGAGTAATCTTGGTTGTAGGTTGCTTTTCATCACATTGAATACTTCTTGCCAGTCCCTTCCTGCCTGCAAAGTCCTCTGAGAAATCAGCTGATAGTCCTATAGGCACCACTTTGTATGCAACTCTCTGACTCTCTCTTACTGCCCACAGGACTCTGTCTTTATATTTCATCTTTGGCATCTCAGTCATGATGCATCCTGGTGTAGTCCTCTCTGGGTCCAGCTCGCTTGGGACTCTCTGTGCTTCATGGAACTGTATGTCCATCTTTTTTACAAAATTTGGGAAGTTCTCATTTTTTTTTCAATTCTTGCTTCCTCATTCTGTACTGGTTGACTGTTCTTTTCTTCCTTATGTTCCAAATCATTGATTTGAACCCCCGGTTTCCTTCCCTTTACCATTGGTTTTGTGTGGCTTTTTCTTCATTTCACTTAGCATAACCTTCACTTCTTCTCTTATGTATTTGCCGTACTCACGCATATCTGTCAAGCCTGTGAGCATCTTTATCATCAGCGTTTTGAATTCTGCATCTGTTAGGCTGTCTATCTCCTCATCTGTTAGGTTGGCTATCTCCTCGTCGCTTAGTTTTCTCACTGTAACCTTGATACATTCCCCCTTTTGGGCCATACTTCTCTGTCTCATTCTGAAAGGCTCCTGGTTTGCCTGCCTCCATGTCCCAGGTAGAGCTGCTGCTCCTGTTACATTGTAAGGGGCAGAGGCTTAGGAATTTGTCAGGACAGGGCGATCTGTTTCACCATGTTGTGGCGCTGTATGTGGGGGATCTGTCCAAGAGGGAACAATGCCACCTTCCCAGCACTCGCCCCTTTTCCAGGCATCTCTTCTACTTCTGCACCAGACTGGCTCCCCTCTAGCTGCTGCCCTGGCTGTCATTCCCCAAGTGGGTGGGTCTGAGGACATTCTAGGACCGTGGAGCCCTTTAAACAAATGGACTCTGCTGAGACTGGCAGTTTCTGCCTCCGCCCCAACACCCACTGGTCTGCACAGTCAGAATCAAAGAGGCTTGATTTTCCCCAGTGCTGGGACCATGAACTACAATGTCAATGAGGAGCTGGGCATGCTCCCAGGTGTCCCTCCTAACTTTTTAAAATGTGTGACTGTGCTTTCTGCAGGCGTGCCACTGCCATCGCTGCTACTGCCACCACACTGCATTCTCTCTGCCCCGTCTCCTCCCCTCCTACCTGTCTGGATGAATATTTCTTCTTTGTATCTTTGTTTGCTGGACTTTCATGCAGTTTGATTTTCTGGAACTTCTGGTTGTTTCTAGTATTGAGGTAGTTGTATTCTTTCTTAGTTGTGGAGAGAGATGTAGCATGTCTGTCTACATCTCCATCTTGGCCAAAAGTCCCCAAAATAAGGTTTTATAACTAATTTTAAGCATGTCAGAGAAGCCAGTAAATTTAAATTTATTAATTCTGTCATTAACAGATAGAGGATCTTATGTAATATTGATCTATTTGAAAATATAATAATACAAAGGTTGAAATGAGGGCATAAAATTAAATAAAATCAATGTTATCAATTTGACTTTTAATATAAGAATATTAGAATGCAAAATTCAAACAAGAAAGCAAAGATTGACATAACTTAATGATAATGTACCATAAATATATAAGAATGAGCATATATATAATAAAATAGCATCAAGATTTATGAAATAAAACCTAGGAGAATCATAAGCAAAAGACAACAAAGTCACAAATGAGATTCAAACTATATTCCTCACACTGAAGTAGATGAGAAAGAAAACACTGAGTAAGGGTAAAGAATAATATAAAGACATAGAGATCATCAACTATATAAAACAAGTTATTTGAAATTGAAAATATGGGAAAAATCTGGTAAAGAGAAAAAAGAAACTACATACTTGTTCACTAAAGTAATTAAAAGAGGAAAATACTTAATGCAGCATATTTTTAAAAGTAAGCTAATATTAAGCTTAGTAACTTTGAAAACTTACATGTTGTAGACAATACCAATTAAAGTATATAAATTTGACACAAAGGGGCATTAAAATAAAAGAAAATAATCAAGAAGGAAAATGAAGTATCTAAAAAATAGCCTTTAAAACATCCTCAGATATTATACAATTGACTTTTTTTAAGACTTTATTTATTTATTTTTAGAGAGAGGAGAAGGGAGGGAGCAAGAGAGGGAGGGAAACCTAAATGTGCAGTTACCTCTTGTGTACCCCCAACCGGGACTCAGCCTGCAACCCAGGCATGTGCCCTGACCAGAAATCAAACCAGTGACCCCCTGACTTGCAGGCTGGTGCTCAATCCACTGAGCCACACTAGCCAGGACACAATTGACTTTTAAAAGCAAGCATGACAAAAGCTTTCTCTTTTTGCATACAAAAATAATGAATTATTTCCTCAATTTTTTGGAAGCCCAAACTGTTCATTAAAAGTGAAACCTGAGTAAATTATGACTGAAACCCTTCTGGTCTGGGCCAGGTTGAGCCATAATAGGTTTTACCATAAATAAGGGGACAGCACCAGAACTATACTTTTCATTAAATTATTAGTAAAAGGTTTTTTTGTTTGTTTGTTTTTTTAAGAGATTTTAAATGCTTAATTATTTAGGTCTAGACCCAGTTAAAGAAAAAGGAAATAATCAGGAGTAATTCAGGATACTATGTAAAATGAGCTGGTAAAGAAGTAAAAAATTGCTCACATTTTGACAGTATTACGTAGAATACCAGACACAGAAATTTAAGCTTTAGACTTAATTTGGAACATAGTATTTATCTTTTTGAAACATTTATTTGTCTACCAAATCTTCAAAACCTGTTCACCCCAGTAATATTATATCATTTTTATTAGTTAACATATTTATTTGTAATTGTTTACTTGCAGGTTTCAATAATTTCTATTGTCTTCATAAATGGTTTTCCTTTACTGTCTTTTATCAACAATCCTTTATTTCTAATAGTTCAT
Organism: Furipterus horrens; assembly: GCF_987537825.1. Lineage (NCBI taxonomy): Eukaryota > Metazoa > Chordata > Mammalia > Chiroptera > Furipteridae > Furipterus > Furipterus horrens. The sequence goes on from NW_028327176.1 coordinate 34,428,585, forward strand.
AGAGAGTGACTATAATTCATTTCTGAATAAGTGAAGTAATCTAAAAACCTTTTAGAGCTGTTATCTACTTGCTTGCAACTTTTTTGAATCATGTTTTTACTTGGAACCTTTGGAGGAATGTTGACTTACTATTATAAAACTTATTGACTGGTCAAACTATTAAAAAAATAGACTCTACTCACAGTCTTGTCCTAACATACACATCTTGAAACCAATACATTTCAAAGACCTATATGCTTCCTCCTGTGATGTTGCCTAATATCAGAGAATGCAAAAACAATTCTCCATAAGTATATGTCACGTGCAGCTGCTTCACTGATGCATTATGCAGAAATACTAAGTAAAAAGAATTGTATGTAACCTTACAATAAAAAACACACCCATCAGAAAAAAATCATTTCAAAAAGAATTAATGTAAAACATTTTAGTCTTTCATAAAAAATGAAGGGCAGTATAATTCTTAAAATGTGGCATTTATATATATTTAAATTATTAAGAAATAACCTTTACCTATTTCCTAAATTTTCAATTCTCTTTTTTCATTTTCTCTGCAATACAATTTACTTTTCAAACCAGAGGGAATTTTTAAATCTTGACAAGATGTCAATCCAAACTGTGTCATGGGAAGTGTAGTTTGAGCATCTATAGGGTGTAGGTAAAAGAACTCTCCTTTCTCAAGAAGTAGACCATCCTTCCTAAAGGCAGATTTTCTGTGAAAAAGTGAACTTGAACATTTGGACCTCTCATACAAGGCTGTTCAACACTGAAAGAGGGTGCTTGAAAATAGGTTCTAATATAGTGTATGAAGATTGTGGTATTAGTTTTTTTTTTTAAATTTATAATTTGTTTGCTCTTTTTCATTATTCAAAATAAATAGGGCCATATGCTCTAAATTTTATACTTATTATTTGTATTCTTATTTAATTAGTGCCCCCCAAATTGTATCAGTTTCACACCCTACAGAACACAGATCACCTGCTTAGAATTTTTGTCTCATTATCTGTGTTGGAGAATGTAGGTCCAGGCTGGGGATAAGTGGTAACTCAGGATCCTTGTCTCAGTGCAGTCATATTTATATTACTGTACTGTCTGTGAATATCCATCTCACTGCTGGACTAGTAATTTCACTCAAACCAGGGAGCAGGGAGAAAGAATCAATGACTCTCTTTTAAATGTTGTTACATCAGCACTACTAATATATCCCATTTGTTTATATTCTCAGTAGGTTGTCAGTATTTGATTGAGAACCTCCAGGAATTAGATGTTTTTGAAAGAAATTCATAATCATAATATAAGTGGATTCAGAATGAGATTACATCAGTATGTCTTTCTTTTTCTTTTTTTCAATATTCATTACACTTGAATCCAGAAGCTGAGGTTGTAGCCTTATACTGTGAAAAAGTGGTCCATAAAGAGATTATATAATAAGTGAATAGATTAATTTTCCCAGAGCACATTGATACTTTCACTATTACTGTCCCTGAGTTGAAAATATTTTTCTTTCTTATTTAGTAGGAGAAATGTTTCTACTTATAAAAAAAAAAAGTTAACTATGAAACAATTAGATGAACATTTTACATTTTCCCCTATTTTTATACAGAGATCCTACTAGATATGTTTTCCCAAAAGTACTTGACTATCAAGTCAGGTGCTAAAAGGCATAGTAGGCTAAATACGGATGAATGTGAAATGCCCTGCTTATTTTCTATGGACTGAACTGATTGAGCTGGTTTCGGGGTGTCTTCCCTATTGACCAGAAACTTGGTTCCTTAGACCAACTCACAGAGTGACCTTTTTAAGGAAGAGTTTCCAATGCATCTATTGGTGTTCCATGCTAGTAAGAATAGTGCTATTTAAAACTAAATACAGTCATTTTAGATAATGTATAGTAGATATCATTTTAAGTATAATACATAGAATTTCAATTTTTAGGCATTATTGATAAGACATTTTTTTCTTACATTATTCCAGATATGAATCAAAAATAGCAAATTACATGTGGAAGTTTCTTTCAAAAAGCCAATTCAATAGCCACATTTAAACTTAAATAGTCCCTATTTTTTACTTCTGACTGAAGTAATAATAGCACACTGGTGTTTAAAAAAAAAAATTATGTTCCACACATTAACTTTACTACTACAGCCCATATATTGGTTTAATTCATCATTTTACTAGACGATTAACAAAAGCATCAATTTAACACTCTATGCATAATTCTCCCCTGAGTTTTGATTTATTATGTTCTAAGGAATAATTGTCAAACAACACAACTTAGTTCAGGTCGAGAAATATTTGAGTCTGTATCATGGAAAAATAGTTAAGATAGCGAAATAAAAAAAGTGGTTGATGCTATTACAGATGACCCCACTGGTTAGTGAATTGCTTCCTATAATAAAGTTAGGACTCTCAGAGAGCCCTTTTTATGATTGTCATAATACCAAGTGCTTGGGAAAGTGAAAGCTACACATAGTTGTATGTATGCACTATGTCATGGAATAGCATTTTGGAAGACCAAGCATTATTAAGTGGTTAAGACTGGTATTTGTATCCAGACTATCTAGGGACAAATCTTGGCTCTCATATTACTGTTGTTCAACACTGGAGAATTTACTCAAGAGAAATGTGCCTCGGTTTCCCTTCTCTAAAATGCAAATAATTGTAGAACCCGTTCTGTAGATGTGTATTAGAACAGTGCCTGACAGATTCAGAATGTTTAATAAATACTTTTGTTGTTGCTTTGTCATTATAAAAATGCATTTATCCTTTCATACTATTAAAGTGAAATATGGATCATCACTTCTTGAAATCCTGTTCAAGTAAACTCAGAATTATTTATATATTATTTATCCAAGTGATTTTAAATTTATCTTTATATGATTTTAAATTGATATTTGAAAATGTACCTTTCATTCTAGTATAACATAATACCAAGGAAATACAAAAATTGATAGGTCTAATTTACATTTTTTATTGAAAAGAAATCATTACTTTCTATGACATGTGATGAAGCTTGACATTGCTTTTTATTTTTATTCATATTTTCTTATTTTTGTTTTTAGTATTTGCTTTTTTAAAAGTGGAAAGCAGTCAACTACTCCAACAGAGTAAAGGCTATATGGAGGAGGATTATCTAATTCCCATTTAAATGTGTTACTTATAATTATAATATTTTTATAATTAATGAAATAATTACCACTATTATTGCTATTAAAGTACTATTTGAAGCATCTGTTGTCTTTTTTTTATTGCTTTCCATTACAGTTGTCCCATTTTCCCCCCATTTCTCCCCCCTACCCCTTCTCCCACAGTTATTCCCCACCCCGTTGTCCATGTCCACGTGTCATTTATACATGTTCTTTGACTAGACCCTTCCCTTACTTATCCCCATCCCCCCCAATAACTGTTATTCTGTTCCTTGTTCAATTTTTTTTTATTTGTTTGTATTGTTCATTAGTCTCCTGTATCAGGTGATATCATATGGTATTTTTCTTTCTTTGCCTGGCTTATTTCACTAAGCATAATTCTCTCTAGTTAGATCCATGTTGTTGCAAATGGCAGGAGTTCCTTCTTTCTTTCTGCTGTGTATATTCCATTGTGTAAATGTACCTCAGTATTTTGATCCACTCATCTACAGATGGGCACTTAGGCTGTTTCCAGCACTTGGCTATTGTAAACAGTGCTGCTATGAACTAGGGGTGCATAAGTTCTTTTGAATTGGGGTTTCAGGATTCTTAAGGTATAATCCTAGAAGTGGAATCGCAGGTTCAAAAGGCAGTTCCATTTTTAGATTTTTGAGGTAATTCCATATTGTTTTCAATAGTGGCTGCACCAGTCTGCATTCCCAACAACAGTGCAGTAGGGTTCCCTTTTCTCCACATCCTCGCCAGCACTTGTTGTTTGTTGATTTGTTGACGATGGCCATTCTGACAGGTGTAAAGTGTTATCTTATTGTGGTTTTAATTTGCATCTCCCTGATGGCTAGTGATGTTGAGTATTCTTTCATATGTCTATGGACCCTCTGTGTATCCTCCTTGGAGAAGTGTTTGTTCGGGTCCTTTGCCCATTTTTTAATTGGGCTGTCTGTCTACTTCATGTTGAGGTGTGTAAGTTCTTTATATATTTTAGAGATCAATCCCCTGTCTAAGGTATCACTGGCAAATATGTTTTCCCATATGGTTGGTTTCCTTTTCATCTTGCTGATGTTTTCTTTTGCTGAACAGAAACTCTTTAGTTTGATGTAGTCCTGTTTGTTTATTCTTTCCTTTATTCTCCTTGCCTTAGGAGATGTATTGGTGAAAATATTGCTACGTTGGATATCTGAAATTTTCCTGCCTGTGTTTTCATCTAGGACTTTTATGGTGTCACAGCTTACATTTAAGTCTTTGATCTATTTTGAGTTTATTCTGGTGTATGACATAAGTTGGTGGTCTAGTTTTATTTTTCTGCACATCCCTGTCCAGTTCTCCCAGCATCATTTGTTGCATCTGTTGTCTTAATGTGAATGAGAAACCTTTTGTCAGTTTTCACACAATCTACTTACAAACAAACATGAGTTTTCCAGTACTACAGTTAATGTATGTTAATGTTAAAGTACTAACCAGTATGGAGTACTTATTAAAACTATATATGAGTTCTCTCTTTTCTCTTTAAAAAAAATAGATTAATTCCAAGACTTTTTAAAGAAATATTTTAATATTTTTTTGTTTGTGAAATTTTTTATTTATTAAGTTTTAAGTATATTTTATTGATTATATTGTTACAATAGTTTTAGTTTTTCCCCTTTGCTCCCCTCCGCCCAGCACCACCCTTCCCCCAACAATCCCCCCCCAAGTACATGCCCATGAGTCATACACACAAGCTCTCCTGCCTCACCCTTTCATATATTCTTCTTATTTTTCTGTTAATAATTAAATAATTAATTAATTATTTTAACAATGAAAAATAACAATCCCTCCCTCTCAGACTTAAGACCCTTTATAATCTTATAAAGGACAATGGGCAAAGGTCTCAAGCTCCACTAGCTGCTTCAAGCTGGACATGGTCATCGTCCTACCTACCTTTGGGTCCAGAAATCCCTAATAAGAGTTGGGGTGTGGAGGGGAGGGTGGCCCTCTTACATGGGAAAGGATCGTGCAGACTCCAGGTCAGTTGGCTGTCCCCGGACAATGGCATATGAAGCCAAATTTGCAAGTTATGTTTTACAAATACTACATTCTGACAGATCCCTGGGCCAATGACATTTTTCTAAGGATTTTTACTTTTATTTTGGAAAAGACTCTTTTCTGAGACTCTAAAGTTGGACAATATTTGACCAGTATCTCTGTTATATTTTGCCACAAAATAGATGACAAAAGAAATAAATATCCAATTATTTATGTGCTCTTTAAAAGGGGTTAATATTAGGAAAACTGAGTCAATTCTTTAGTAACTTTTCTCTAAGAAGTTTTTGAAGATGGAAGGTGATGAAATAGAAGTTTGCTTGGGGTGATTAGAAAGGGGTAACTAGAAAGGGTAGAATATAAAATCCCTGAATTCTAATAGCTACTCTTCCATTGACTGAGTGATTCTCTCTAATACTGTGAAAGTTGTTTAAGCACTGTGAAATTAGGTGGTGAAACTAAATCCATTCAGAAGTCTCTTTCAGCACAAAAATTATTCATGATAGCATAAATAATCATAATTATAACATTTAATCAAAAATGGTCTGCCCTTAGGAAGGATAAATGTTGACTATTAATATGATTTCTCAGTGTACACATGCTTTAGGAATATCTCCAATTAAAAATTTCCCTATGTTGGTGTTTAAACATCTCTACTAATTATATTATTTAAAATTAGAAATGGGTGTCTTTACTCTTGAGAAAATTTTATGTTTTTAATTAATCCCTTAATACTTGGAGAAGGAGGAGGAGGAGGAAGCAAATGTACTAATTGTACTAATAAGAAATTGCTGCTTTATATCTACTAGGAAAAAGAATTTTTTTTCCCAAGAATTTACAGTGAAATGATAGAAAAAGGTTGGAGGAAAAGAGTTAATACTGATGAAAATATAAATTGTTTCAGTGATTATCATGTTAGCAGAACAGCAATGAAGGTCATTACCCAAATTTGTGTTATAGATTGCACTATAATTAGAAAATACATAATACATATGCAGAAAAAAAAACAATTCCCAGTGAAAGAAAAATACAAAGACTACTTGGAATTTCAGAAAAAAAAAAAAGTGCAATGGCTGTGGGCTTTGTCCTGAGAGAATGAAAAGGTGTTGAGCATGGTCTTAAATAATGGATAGGATTTAAATTATTAGGTTCGGAGATTATAAATTGATATAGCCATTTCAGGCAAAGATGAACTGCATCTGAAAATGTTAAATCTGTGAGTAAAAGTTATTTGAACATACACAGGTGTGAAACCATTATGCAACAACTCACCTCTGTGAGGAAAACACAAGTCAGGCACTGAAGGGAGTGTGAAAAAAGGAGAGTGTTGGAAGCTGGATTGGATAAGGATGAAAAGGTCCCATCTATGAACAGTATGAACTTCAGATACAGACACATTGTGACTGCTTAAGTCAGATGAGATGTAGTAGTGTGTGACTGAGTGGACACCCAGCTCCATTCATTTTCCTAGAGCTACAGACATGTTGCAGTGATTATCTGAGTAGAAAGAATGTCATATTTCTATAATTTAGGCTCTCTGAAAGTATACTTTCAAGTTCAGGGATTTACGCGGCATTTAATTCTAAATGACCCATTCTGAAGTAGAAAAAACAAATGAGTATAGATCTAACCAAGGAATTTAACCATGGTAACTGAAAAATCAGCAAGAAGTGGCAGCTCTTAAATTATGCAATACTAATATTTGATATAGGGAGAAAAACATAAAGAATAGAAGTATATCAATAAAATGAAAGTGTGAAAGTGATCTAGAAATACAGGGATAAGTGAAATATGTAGATACAGATTATTGGGAGTCGCATAAAAATTTATCCTTTGAGGATTAAAATTTTTATAGAAATGCAATCTCAGAATTCATGTGAAAAATTTGCTTTGATATATAAGAGGCTGTATATAGTTGCTGTGGCCTAGAGGGTGGCGGCAGGCAGCAGGACCCCAAATTGCTTTTCGGTAGCATAACTACTATTGAATCAAGATTAAAGCATTTCCATCTCCCTAAAAATTATCCTGTGTCTTGTTGTATCATCCTTTCCTCTAGCCCCATAGCCCAAGGCAACCAGCGATCTACTTTCTGTCTCTATAATTTTGCATTTTCTAGAACTTCATGTAGACTTTTATGCTTTGCTTCTTTCACTTAGCGTAATGCTTTTTGAGATTCATTTGTGTTGTTTTGTGTATCAGTATTTTGATCTTTTTTATTGCTGTGGATGTCTGTGACGCGATATTCTAGCGTCCGCATCGTTTAGAGCTGCGACTCAGAACATGGCGCGTTCCTAGAAGCCGCTTTCGGCATCAGTGGGCGGCGGCGCGTGGACTTGCAAGCGTGGGGCGCGGGACCAACCGACGCCACTTCGTGTTGGACAGTGGAAGCTGGAGAGCCGGGCTATTCGGACTGAGCCAATTGGTTTCCATGGATCTCAATAGTGCCAGCACTGTTGTTCTTCAAGTCTTAACTCAGGCCACCAGTCAGGATACTGCTGTGTTAAAGCCAGCTGAGGAGCAGTTGAAACAGTGGGAAACACAGCCAGGTTTTTATTCAGTGTTGCTGGTAAGTTGCTTAAAAATAGTTATTATTTTTAATAAAATGAGACACTATTCTATTGTTTTAAAAACCTACTTGTGTTGGTGGTTTACTTAGTGAAACTGATCCAAATGTTTGGCTGCCATTGCACTGCCATTTACTAATTCGAGGCATGGCACTTGGAGGACATTTAAGAGATGTTTATTGTTGGGTGAGTATACCCAAGCAGGGTATTGGTAGTATCTGCTTAGAAGGTTACACTGCCAGTTTTCTATTTTAGCCTGTAAATGCTGCCCTCAAGACTGTAAAGGAGGAAAGAGGAAGGACATCTCTAAAATCAGAGAAGGAAAACTCTGACTCCAAAAAACCTCCGCTGCCTTGCGGCATACCTCTTCAGGGGAAAGGCTAAGGGAGTAAACCCCGACAGAAAATCCGGAGCCGGAGTCCCTAAGGCGGTTTGACATTGTAGTCAACACCGGCAACTCCTGCGGCGCACCTGAAGCCAAGCTGTATTGACTTTGTCTTTCCCTTGGACCCTTCAGCTGCGAAGAGAGGGGGGGTCTGCTGCATGGGCAACAGCAGACCCTCCATATCACCCTGCCCAGGCTCTGTAGCTTCAGTTTCACTTGAGAGGACACTCCAGCGTCATCGCAAGATGTCGACTCAACACGGGAGGAGACAGATACCGGTTATAAGCTCATCCGATTGGCGAAGGAAACGAGCGCCAGGGGTCTCCTCTGACGGTGGGAGAGGTCATCGCACCTCACTGGACAGCTACCGTCTCGCCATGGCTCGCCTGCCCCACTGGGTGCGTGGGGATCAGAGAGGCGCCTCTCGAAAAGTGGGCCACAAAACACCCGCACCAGTTAATTCCAAGCAAACAACAAGAAAGAAGCCTCCGGCTCTTCGCCTCGCTAGCTGGAACATCAGGACCATGTGCCCCGGACTTACTGCAGACCTTCCGTGGATCAAGGGTGCCAGGAAAACTGCTGTCATCGATAGGGAACTGGCACGACTAAACATCGACATTGCGGCTCTACAGGAGACCCGGTTGGCCGACAACGGAACTATCAGAGAAACCAACTACACCTTCTACTGGCAAGGGAAGTCTCCGGACCAACCAAGACAGCACGGTGTTGGGTTCGCTGTGAAGAACACGCTTGTTAACTCCATAGAGCCACCCACAGGAGGCACAGAGAGATTACTTACCCTCCGATTGTCAACAACTTGCGGCCCAGTCAGCATTCTTAGCGCGTATGCCCCAACCCTCTGCGCCACCACCGAAGAGAAAGAACAGTTCTACCATGCACTGGACGAAGCGTTATCCAAGATTCCCAGAAGTAACGCTCTCTATCTCCTTGGAGACTTCAACGCAAGAGTAGGAGCCGACCACATGGCCTGGCCCACCTGCCTTGGAAACTTTGGGAGAGGAAAGATCAATGAGAATGGTCAGCGACTGCTTGAGCTTTCGTGTCACCACGGCCTGTGCGTGACAAACACATTCTTCAACTGCAAAGAGATCCACCAGGTGTCATGGAGGCACCCCCGCTCCCGCCATTGGCACCAGCTTGACCTCGTCATCACCAGAAGAACGGATATTGGCAGCACCCTCCTCACCCGCAGCTACCACAGTGCAGACTGCGACACGGACCATGCCCTCGTGGTAAGCAAGGTGCGCATAATGCCGAAGAGGTTGCACCACTCCAAGATGAAGGGTCGCCCACGCATCAACACCAGTTGTGCCAGCAACCCAGTTAAGACCCAGCAATTCATCAACAAGATGGAAGATGCACTCGGCGAGGGAGTGGCGGCAGATGACATTATCGAATCCAATTGGCCACGTCTCCGCGACGCCATATACAACTCCGCCATTATTGCTTACGGGAAGAAAGAGCGGAAGAACGCTGACTGGTACGAGGCTCACTGGGAAGAAATGGAACCCGTGATCGAGGCTAAGAGGAAGGCCCTACTGGCTTACAAGGTCACGCCCACTCCCAGTACACTTCAAGCTCTACGGGCTGCCAGGAACAAAGTCCAGAAGACCGCCCGCCACTGTGCCAACACCTATTGGCTAAACCTGTGCAGAAGCATTCAGGAAGCCGCCGATATAGGCAACGCACGAGGAATGTATGAGGGTATCAAGAAGGCAACAGGCCCAATCCCCTCCAAGATCGCCCCCCTTAAGTCCAAGACAGGTGAGGTCATCACTGACCAGGAACAGCAAATGCGGCGGTGGACCGAGCACTACCTCGAGCTGTACGCAACGAAGAACACCGTAACAGACACTGCTCTTAACGCCATCCCAGACCTACCAGTCATGGAGGAGCTAGATACCCCACCTACTGCGGCAGAGCTCAGCAAAGCCATCGACCGCCTCGCTTGCGGGAAAGCACCAGGAAGCGACGGAATCCCTCCAGAAATCCTAAAGAGCGGGAAACCAGTCCTGCTACAGCCGCTCCACCATCTACTCTGTCTCTGCTGGAAGGAGGGTTACATCCCCCAGGATATGAGAGACGCCAACATTATCACCATGTACAAGAACAAAGGAGACCGCAGCGACTGCAACAACTACCGGGGCATCTCTCTCCTCAGCGTCGTCGGCAAAGTATTCGCCCGGGTCGCTCTTGCCCGCCTGCAGACCCTTGCTTCCCGCGTCTACCCAGAGTCCCAGTGTGGCTTCAGAGCTGGCCGATCAACAGTGGACATGATCTTCTCCCTACGCCAGCTGCAGGAGAAGTGTCACGAGCAGCATAAACCACTCTACCTCGCCTTTATTGACCTCACGAAGGCGTTTGATCTGGTCAGTCGAAGCGGACTCTTCAGCTTGCTACGGAAGATTGGCTGTCCACCACATCTGCTTGCTGTGGTCATGTCCTTTCACGACAACATGCACAGCACGGTGTCCTACAACGGCGCAACCTCTGAGGCCTTCCCAGTCAGCAGCGGAGTAAAGCAGGGCTGCGTCCTCGCGCCTACGCTGTTCGGAATCTTCTTCTCCATGCTCCTCCAATACGCCTTTAAGGACTGCAGCGAGGGTGTCTTCATTCACACCAGATCCGATGGCAAGCTCTACAACCTGGCCCGTCTACGAGCCAAGACCAAAGTCAAAGAGGTGCTCATCCGTGAGATGCTCTTCGCCGACGACGCAGCTTTGACATCACACTCCGAAGAGGGACTCCAGCAGCTAGTCACTTGCCTTTCCCACGCATGCAAGGAGTTCGGACTAGCCATCAGCCTGACGAAGACGAATGTTATGGCTCAAGGCACGGGGACTCCCCCATGCATCACCATCGACGGATACACCCTGGAGGTTGTCAACGACTTCACTTACCTCGGGTCCACCATCTCAAGCTCTCTGTCAGTCGACTTGGAGGTCAACCGGAGAATCGCCAGGGCAGCCACAGTTATGGCCAGACTGAATCGGCGAGCGTGGAATAATTCCAGCCTCACTGAGAAAACCAGACTGCGCATCTACCAAGCCTGTGTACTCAGCACTCTCCTCTATGGCAGCGAGACGTGGACCACCTATGCAAGGCACGAAAGGAAACTCAACAGCTTCCACATGAGGTGCCTGCGACGCGTCCTGCATGTCGCCTGGCAGGATAAGGTCCCCAACACCGAGGTGCTGAAGCGAGCCAATATGAGCAGTTTGCATGCAGTTCTTAGCGAGAGACGCCTCAGGTGGCTCGGCCATGTCAAAAGAATGGATGCAGGCCGTATCCCCAAAGACCTCCTCTACGGCGAGCTAGCAGAAGGCAAGAGGATGACAGGGCGCCCAAAACTGCGGTTCAAAGACATCTGCAAAAAGGACATGACACAATGCTCCATCAATCTCAACACATGGGAAGTTCAAGCAGACGACCGCCTAGCCTGGAGGCTCGCGGTCAGGCAAGGTACGTCACGCGCGGAGGCTGCGCGCAACGAGGAGGCGGTCCAGAAAAGATCGAGGCGGAAGCAGCGTCAACAGCAGCAACAACAGCCATCTGCCTTCACCTGTAACAAGTGCGGCAGGGATTGTCACTCCCGAATCGGACTGCACAGCCATTCTCGGCGGTGCAGATAGACTCTCAAGAAGCTACGCCATCGTCTCTCGAGACGGACGGCTGCCGACGACGATAGTTGCTGTAAGGGACAAATGGTATTATAGCCTTTACCTAGCAAAGAGACTCACAAATCAAAAGCCAGTTACAACTCCAGGGTCATTTTTTTGATACCCTATTCTTTTCATTCTTAATTAGGCAAAAACCAGTGGTTTTATTAGGAGATTGATTTGTAGATGGTGTGAACATCCTTTGGTAACATTAAGAAACGACTTGTAGAATATTATGCACTAAAGCTTTCATTACATTCTCATATATTTATTCCAGTGAAATACTATTTAAAAACTGGGACATAATACCTAATATCAGAACTTAGATTTTCAAGTATTAGATTAGTCACTAAGCCACATGCTAAAAGCACCAATGATCTAAATTTGGGGATTATTTTAGATTTTCAATTTTAAATTAAAAGAAATGACACCTAAACACTCAATTATATTATTATTTTACATCCACTAATAGGAATAATGAAAGCAAATAGATACATAAGATATGTTGAAATGAGTGCTATGCTAAGGGTTTATCTCTGGGTATTCTACTTTATGGTCTATAAATTCATCTTGTGCATCAGGGAGAAATTCCCAGGAGGAGACATCTGAGCCAGGTTCTGAAGGAAGAATAGAAGAAATTTAAGAAGAATGGTGAGGACAAGAGTGTCATAGGCAAAGGGAATATCTTGGACAAAGACCCAAGGGAAAGAGAAGACATCACATCTTTGTTAAACTCCTATTCAATTTACCTAGAATTCAGAGTTCCAACATGGGACTAGAAAGAGATAATATTGAAGGAGAAAAAAAATCCTCTCTTTCTCTCTGCTTTATTATTCCTTTTCTGTTTTTCTTTCTTCCTCTGTTCTTTCTTTTTTTTTTCTTTCAATATTTTTCTGGAGATTAACGAACATTCCTACCAAATGCGAATTCGAAGTCAGAGTCACTTCTGATCTTTATCATTATGGGATAGTGGAATTCCCTAAGATCCTTATTAGTGCAATTGCTTTTCATTTTCTTTTATTTTCTCTTCTCTTGCTCTTTCACCTAAATGTAATTTATATATAGAAAAGTAATTGAAAACTGGCCAGACTTTGTCAATTTAAAAATAGTTTATTCTGCATTTTATGAGATATTTGCAGCTGACCAAGTTTCTCCTTTTAACAAGTCCCCAAGACACTTCCCTGTAGATGGAATTTAGCTCTGTTCTGTAACAATGCACACTGAATTTCTCACCTGCCCTTAAGCTCCTTGGCCCAGTGACATTCCACTTTAAGTTTAATCAGACAGAAAAATCACAAAAGCTCTGGTCTCAAGTGGCCACTTTCACTTTTTTTTTTCCCTGAGAGAATGAAGAAAAGAAATTTTTGGTATATGATTTTCTACACACCTGTGTACCGTGTTTGTTTCAAATCCAGGCTGACCTAGGTTAATGCCACCTCTGTCAGTGGGAAAACCATCACTAAGCTTTGCAGTCACCATAAACAATCATTTTTAGTGGCTGTCTCCCTGAGGATATAATTTTCATCAGGGATTTTCTGAAGAGAGGCAGAAAAGGTATGAGAAAGACTCAAAAAGCTGCTTACTAGGGCTTGACTAAAGAAGAAATTGGATTTGGCTCATTTATTAAGCCATAGTTCATGAGCAGCAAGTGTTCTTAAGACAAGAAGGCAGACTGCTCCTCTGATTGGGCCCTGGAGCCTCTTGAGTCCCGCACCTCATATCATCCCATATATGTGTTGCTGGGTTTTACAATTAATGATATGACACCCGTTGAGATGTGTTGATTTCTTTTTAATGTTTATAGGAAATCCAGTGTACTCTTAACACATTTACTACTTAAAAATTGTTTTTTAAAGTCTATTGAGGTATTTTTGGCATATAAAATTATAAGATATTTAAAGTGTATCTGAAAGTGATTTGATATATGTATACATTGTGGAAGGATTCCCCCCATCTATTTAATTAACACATCCATCACCACACATAATTATCTTTTATTGTGTATTTGTGAACATTTAATTTCTACTATCTCAGCAAATTTTCATTATACAATGCAGTATTAGCAATCATAGTCACCATGTTATCTTACAGCTAAAAATCTGTACCCTTTTACTAAACTTCCCTTTTTCCCCCCTAAACCCCAGCTTCCAACAATCATATTTTTATTCTCTGATTTGATGAATTGGCCTTTTTCTTTTCTTTTTGTAGATTCCAGGCATAAGTGATACCATGCAGTATTTGTCTTTTCACACTTGGCTTATTTCACTTAGCATAATATCCTCAAGGTCCATAATGTCAAAAATGGCAGGATTTCCTTCTTTCTCATTGCTGAATGTATACATTCAGTACAGACAACTCTTCAATATCCTTCTTTCACTTCCTTTGCATATATACCCAGAAATGAGATTGCTGGGTCATATGATAATTCTCTCTTTTTAAAGTTTTTGAGGAACCTCTATACTGTATCTATAGTGGCTGAATTAATTTACATTACCAATAACAGTGCAGAAGTTTCCCTTTTTTTCCCCCTGTTTCATCAACACTTATTATCTCTTGTCTTTTAAATAATAGCCATTCCAGCAGTTGTGAGGTGATACTGCATTGTAGTTTTGATGTGCATTTTCCTGATGATTAGTGATGTTGAACACCTTTTCATGTACCTGTGGGTCATTTGTATGTCTTCCTTGGACAAATATCTATTCAGTTCCTCTGCCCATTTTTAATCAGATAGTTTGTTCATTTGTTGTATGAGTTCTTGGGCATTAACCCCTATCAGATATATATTTCCTCTTATTCCTTAGATTGCCTTTTTATTTTATTGATGGTTTTCTTTGCTATGCAAAAGCTTATTAGTTTGATATAATCCCAGTTGTTTTTGCTTTGTTTCTTTTGCTTTTGGTGTCAATTAAAAAAAAATTGATAAAACCAATATCAAAGAACTTACATCTGCATTTTCTTCTAGACGTTTTATAGTTTCTGGTCTTAAAATCAAGGTTACTTAATCCATTATGAGTTGATATCTGTACATGGTATAAAGTTTTATTCTTTTCATGTTTCCAGTGTCATTTATTGAAGAGATCATCCTGTCACATTGTATATTATTGGCTCCTTAATTGTAAATTAATTTTATGGAAAAATGGCAAACTTATATGGTATGACTTATATGTGGAATTAAAAAAAATAAAATTTATAAAATTAAAGTAAAAACATAGATGTTAGGAGCTGGAGGTTGGGGAAAATAGGGAATGTTTGGTTAAAGTATACAAACTTGGCTATTTAAGAGTCACATATATGCAACCATATGTGCATGGTTTTATTTCTGGGCATTGTATTCTGTTCCATTGATCTCTGTATCTGTGTTTATGCCAATACCATACTATTTTGATTATTAAAGCTTTGTAATATAGTTTGAAATCAAGAAGTATGATGCCTCCAGTATTTTTTCCTCATGATTACTTTGACCATTTTGAGTCATTTGGAGTTTCATATAAATTTTAAAATATTTTTCTATTTCTGTGAAAATTGCCATTGAAAATTTTCTAGGATTTGCATTCAATCTATAGATCACCTTTGGTATTATGGACACTTGAACAATATTAGTTTTTCTAACCAATGAACATGCTATATCTTTCATTCACTTGTGTCTTCTTCAGTTTTTTCATCATTGTCTTATAATTTTCATTGCATGTATTTTCACCTTCCTTATCAAATTTATTCCTAGGTATTTTATTCTTTTTGATGTAATTATAAATTGATTGTTTTCTTAATTTTTATTTCTGATAGTTGATTATGGGTGTGTGGAAATGCAACTGGCTTTTGTATATTGATTTTGTATCATTCAACTTTATTGAATTTGTTTATTAGTCTAACAACTTTTTTTTTTTTTTTTAATATGACACCATGTCAGCTGCAGAAAGAGATACAATTTACTTCTTCCATTCTTCTTTGGATGCCCTTTATTGTTTTTTACATAATTATTCTGATTATGACTTCTCATACTAAGAGACAAAATGTAGAGAGTGGGCACCCTTAATGATTCTAAGATCATTCTTAATATTGAAAGAAAAGCTTTGACCTTTCATTGTGGAGTAGTGTTGCCTGCAGGCTTATCATGTATAACCTTTTTTATGCTGAGGTACATTCCTTCTATATTCAGTTTGTTGAGATTTTATTTTATTATGAATGGCTATTGAGTTTTGTCAAATGCTTTTTCTGCCTCTATTGACCTGATTGTATTTTATTTATTCTTCATTTTGTAAATCTGTGTATCATATTGATTGATTTGTATATATTAAACTATCCTTGCATCACTGGAATAAATTCCCCTTGTATGTGGCAATAGATCCTTTTAATCTATTGTTGAATTTTGTTTTCTAAAATTTTGTTGGGGATTTTTGTATCCATGTTCATTACAGATATTGACCTGTAATTTTCTCTTCTTCTAATGTCCTTACTGGTTTTGGTATCAGAGTAATGCCATACACATTTCTTCTTTAAAATGTTTTTTTTTTTAAACTTGTTTGAGATATAATTGACATTTATTCTTAAAATGTTTCTTATTATAACCTCTTCTGATATATCACCCCATGTACTTTTGATTAATTATCCAAGTTAGAGAGAGACCACTGCCCACCTGGAATTAAAGCAGAGCCCCAACTTTAAAACATTTTCAAAATTTTCCTCTTGCTATGAATACCTCCCAGAGCACAAAAACCCTGGAAAGTCACCTTTTCCAGCCTACACATATTTCTGAGCATTACTAATTTTATACTTTAAGTGTTTAACTGTGCTTCTATGATATTCTAAATACATTTTAATTTAGTAATACCCTCTGGTTAAAAAAATACTGAATATTTCTTAGTTTTTATTTTAAAAATACTTGAAGTTAAATGTCCCCTTAATAATAGTATTTATTAAATACAAATGTTTTCATCACAGTGATTGTTTAAACCTTTACAAGATGCAGCAAAGAGATTCCAAATATTCTAAGCAATCTTGATAAAAAGATCAAAGTTGGAGATATCACAATACCTTATATCAAACTACACTACAATGCCATTGTAATAAAAAAATCTGATAGCAGCATAAGAACAGGCATATAGATCAATGGAATAGAATAGAGATCCCAGAAATAAAACTGCATCTTATGATCAATTAATATTTAACAAAGGAAGCAAGAGCATACAATGCAGTAGAGATAACCTCTTCAAAAAATGGTGTTGGGAAAATTGGACATATGACATGCAAAAAAATGAAACTATACTACCAATTTACACCATACACCAGAATAAACTCAAAATGGGTAAAAGACGTAAGTGTAAGTTGCAAAACCATAAAAATCCTAAAAGAAAACACAAGCAGTAAAATCTCAGACATCCCTTGTAGTAATATTTTTGCCAATATATCCTCTCAGGCAAGGAAAACAAAGGAAAATATAAACAAATGGGACCACCTGAAACTAAAAACCTTTTGCACAGCTAAAGAAACAATCAACAAAATAAAAAGGGAACCCACTGAATGGGAGAACACATTAGCCAATGATATGTCTGATAAGGGGTTAATTTCTCAAATATGTAAAGAACTTAAACTCAGAGAAAGACAAATACTATATGATCTCACATGTGGAATCTAATGAACAAAATAAACTGATGAATAAACAGAAGAGAGGCATGGATAGATACATGGAACAGATAGACAGCTGTCAGAAGGGCAGGCAGTTGAGGAGCTGGATGAAATAATGTGAAGGCATTAGCCAAAAAATATACATACATGACACATAGACACAAACACTGGGGTGAGAACCAGAATGAAAAGGTGTTGGGAGCTAGGTGGAATTGGACAAAGGTGGGGGGGAGTGGGGACAACAAAAGACTTTGCTTGTGACAATAGGTGCACCATGCAATGTGCAGATGATTTTTTTTTTTCAGTTGTACTCTTGAAACCTGTATGGTTTTGTGAACTAATATCACCCATACCTTCAATTGAAATAAATAAATAATATTGAAAAAGAAACATCAGCTGTTGAGAAACAAATTAACGAACTTACATGCATTTTAGACAGAGGGGTAAAGGTTTTTACTGTTGGGTTAAATATGATTAGAGTTTTTAGAGATTCCAGGCAGAAAAAGTAGCTAAAAACAAAGCCTTAAGAATGAAAGTGGGCAGGGCTACTAATCTTTTCTTTGGGCGAAGATAGTCTTTACTCCACACCAGTGATCATGTGTTCAGAGGACACCAGGATGAATACCAAGGACATGTGATTAGATTCTGATTGTGACTAAGGAAATTTATGTCTAATCGATATAACTGTAATTAGATGAAAAAATATTTTAAAACAGGTCAAGGATAAACTACAAGATATTAACACCTTCCTTATGAAGAGAGTATGGTAATCAACTGACCTGAATGAGTGGCCCATTGAGATGTTTATATCTATTATAAAGATGGCTGCTTGGAGCTATCATATTTTGAAATTCTTAGAAATTAATATCATTTTCTTGGTTTAGATTTTGGAGCATATCAAGCAAATTTTAAATAGTATTAAGTATCTCTGTAGGATTTCTAAGGGTGTGATAAAAGTAGATTTACAGTTTATCATATGGAAAATAAAACAATAATAAAAATACAATAATAAACTGTGTTTTGTATACTCACAACTATAAATCTACTTTTGCCCCACCCTATATATGTGTAGACACTGATAGCATGTCACAGAAGCAACCAATAATTCTCATAATTAGTTAATATTTTGAAGTCATTCCTACATTACTCATTTATATAAATGGTTAAAGTAAGCCTGGAAATGTCTGTACACACTGATAAAAATTAAATGTATGCACCTGAAAAGCTAAAGAGAGGCCCAAAAATCTGTTCAACACAAAATAGTGTCAACATATTGACTCTGCAGATAGGCAGGACAATTTCCTGAGGTTATACCTGCTAGTTACACAGTATGGCCTTTCAACTGCAAAAACAATGATCAGAAAAGGTGAGAGAGAGAGAGAAATCAGGAAAGGCTTAGAGAATTTAGAAGAGAAAAATGACTTAATGAACCCATAATGTTTAATACAATTACTACATAGGGTCCTCATTTAAATTTGTGAGCAGTGGCTCTATGTTGAAACCACCAAAGCTAGTAGAACTTAAATCATTTATTTTGTAACCTATGACTCACAAAGGCAGGCAGACTGGTTATTCGAGTAACCTTGAATTTCTCATGGCTTCTAATCTTAAGCAGTGTGTGTACATATGCAGAATAATGCATATGTGCCTGTGTGTCTGTGTGCATGTGTGTGTTTATGTGTGTGTGAGTGTGTGACTAGATGTTCATGACCAAACTTTTTGTATAATAGAATGTAAAACAGAATGTAAAACAGAATTTTTGGTACCCCAAAATACATGCACATTCCTAAAAGGAGCTAAGCTTCTTACTGTATACTTTTTCTTTACTGCATATTAAAACACAAACAAGTCATCAGTGATTATAGATAAGGGACATCCATGGAAGGAATACAGAATTATCCAAAGACCCATTTCTACTACAACTTGCCCATACACCCACAAATATGTTTTCTAAATAGTGGGACATCATTTTACATTTTGTTCCTCTGGGCAATCTCGTAGCTGTCCTTTGCTCAACTAACAGACATGGTCAGAGGTACCATTATATTCCCAGTGGGGATTCATTAGAGAAAAGAGAATGGAAGGCCTTGACTCTTCAGGTAGACTAGCCATTTGCAGCTTGGGTCAAAGTTCAAGTTAATATTAGTTTAGTTTAATGGTCATTGGAGAGGGATAAGAAGAGTGCTTCAGAGAGGCATATTTCTAGAGAGTAGTTTTCCACCCACATTATTCTTTTATTGGGTCCATAAAGGGATTCTGTGTTTATGACTTTATGTGTGTACAAATCTCATCTCACAGATTTTTAAGAGCCTGAATGTCAGTAGTAATTCATTTCCAAACCACCCTCTTCATGGTCAGACTCTTTATGTGAATGGAACAGACTCCCAAAGAAACAGTGACTCATGAGATACCAGTGCACTTACACAATTTATGGTGTTTTTTTAGTTTGCTGAATGAGACAATAGAGTAATAAATTAAATAAAGGGATGATTAGAAGTTCAAGCCATAATAATTTAACTTAAAAATACTTGATTTTCAGTCAAATTATTTAACCTCTTTAGGTTTTAATTTTTTCATCTGTAAAATAATATTATGAACCTAATTTACTCCTGAAGTCAGTTTCAGCTTGATAATTATTTTATTATATAATTGTTGAATCATAATTCTGTTAGAATTCATGAGACTTTTATCTGAATTCCTAGTAATTCTAATTGGGTAGATAAATAAATATTATGTACATATAAAACAACCTCATGTTTACAATTTATGGGACATATTGTAAAATTTAAAATATACTAGACAGCTGAGATTCTTGAAATCACTAATAAAATAATCCTACTTTTATAATGCTAGCTACAGGGACTTGTTAAATCATACTTAGGCCCATTGGTTCACAAGTATACATTTTTTGTAGTTTACTCTAGTTGTTCAGTTCTATTGTTAACTTTAGACTATCCACTTGGTCCATTGTGCATGAACTAAACCTCACTTCAAGAAATGCCTTCTGGAAGCTACTAGTGTTTCATGAATTTAGTTCTAAATTTCATGCCTGTTCCCTTTTATATACTGGATTCTATTTTGTCTCATACCTCATCATAGATTGCTTTTCTTACAATGAAACTGGCTTCTCAACAAACACAATACAGATGCTGTTTGTGGCCACTGTGCCTTTATTTGCTTTGTACTACAGGGCTGTGCAATCCAGTAGTAGCACGTCCATGGGCTATTGTTAGCACAATGACAATATAACAATGACAGTGATGAGCGCAGCTGTTGTGCTATGTACATTTATTATGCTTATAACTTCTTCAGAGTTGTGATGCTACATTACTAAATAAAAAAGAACTGTACATAAACAGAAGAAATTATGTATTATTAGGTTGTTTTTGACAAGCTACAGAATATATCTATAACTTCTAAAACGCAGTGCAATATAATAATAAAAACAAATATTCCAAGAGCTAGATATAATCTATTTTTATTTTATGGGCCTAATTTAATGTACTGAATTCCCTCAGTGTCTTTTGTTTGGTTTCTTTTCTATTTTCTTTGGTGAAATTACCCAAAACATGGGAAAGAAGAAGTTAAATCCTGAAGTCTGTGCTTTCCTTCCTTTCTATATAGCTATACCCTCTGGGAGAAGATTCTGGTTCCAGGACCTGATTGAGCAATATTTTCTAACATTCAGGTTCATTGTGCATTAATAGATTCTGCACATAACTATGATGCTTTCTCTATAAGGAGAGCAGTGACCCTACTCAGGGACTGACCCTGTTGTTTCCTCTTTCCTCACACAATAATTTAAGATTTAGGGTTTTCTTATGACTTTGGACTTAAGGCCAGCTGGTCATTAAAAGTAGTGTTTGACTTTGAGGTTCGGAGTCATTGGAGACACTGCTTACTCATTTAGTGACATGTGTTTAACCAGAGAGAAATGCATTTATATTCGGGGTATTAGCTCAGATAAGAGTGACTAATATTTTGATATTTGTATGTGTCATTGTTTGTTCATTTTCCTTGTAGACAGTGCCACCATCCTTCAATTTGAGGGCCATAAGTGCAGAGGTCAACATACAGAAATAAATTCAAAAAATTTAAAAATATTTAGCATACATGTGAAGGAGGAAAGGAAAGTCTCAGAAACTATATAGAGGTTGGAGAGACAATCACTGCAAACTACAAAAAGTTAACAAAAGACTATGAGATTGCAAACGGATTTATCCAGTGAGAGGAAAAAAAAAATGTAGATTATCTGCAAAGTATGTGGAAATTGAGTGGTATGATTCATGTTTTTAATCCTCACCTGAGGATATTATCATTGATTTTTAGAGAGAGAGGAAGATGGGAAGAAAGGGGTGGAGGGAGAAAGAGAGAGAGACAGAGAAAGAGAGAGATTGATTGTCTCCCACATACACCCTGACCAGGGATTGAACCCACAACCTTTTAGTATACAGAACAACATTCCCAACCAACTAACTGACCCACTGGTCCAGGGTGGTATGATTCATCTTTTTGATGAAAACTTTCTCTTAATTAATTTTATATTTGCCTATTAGGAACCAGTTGAAACAGATTAACTGGCATCCTGGCAAAATTGAAGCCATCTTTTTACTATTATTATTATTATTATTATTATTATTATTATATTATTATTATTTTCTGCTTTCACTTCATAAGTATACCTTGCCTCCATTCTCATCTTACGGCCTTCCCATAGTTCTTCATTACACAAAGTGTGTCCTATAAACTAGTGACACTAGCATTACTTGTGAACATTTTAGAAATGTGGAATCTAGGCCCCATCCCAGAGCTACTAAATTTTAACATCTCCCCAGGTAAGGAGTGTTGCAATAGTAACAGGGTAACACTGCTTTTGCAATTTTTCTACTGTTATTTGCCTGGCAATAGTAGTGATCTTGCTGCAAATGAAGACCAATTAAGAAAATGCAGAGAGATGAGGGTAGGGGAACTTTTTTGTTTGTTTGTTTTCTCCCTTACAGATTTTCCATGAGTCTAGTTCTCTCTGATGACTTATAGGCTAAAGAGCTAAGCCTAATTTTAACCAAGAATGTGGCTGTTATCCTGGGGTGAGAGCTTTCCTGGGAGCAATAACTCGCTAATAGACTGACCAGGTCATAGGAGACTGAATGGACCATGTATATCAGCAGGCTATCAAATAAACAAGATGCTTTCTGCCCTCAAAATACTGTCTGATGGGTTATGTGGGAAATGTAGCAACATTTCACATAAAATAAACTGCAATGATACAGTGACTGCAAAAGTATTTTAAACATCACAGTAAGGATCTGGCTTTCGATGGTCAATTGAGAGGCCTTGATATTGGCCATTGAAGCTGAAAATAGGAAAACAAGAATGTAGCTATGTTTGCTAATGTATTTTACTGGTCAGCAGTAAAATAATTTTGAATTTAGCATCTATGAAAAAGAGGCTAATTAGTTGAGAAGCATGAGATAATAAACTCATTAGGAAAAACATATGTAAGAAGGAAGTAAAATAATATAGAAGTCTTAAATTGAATTTGCATGTGGGTATCAGTGGGAACAAAAGACTAACTTCATTTTGAGCATTTTAAGAATGATGTGGCAATGCTGTTAAGAAAACTGGAGGAGGTCCGTGGGTAAGTTTTATAAGGGAGAGAATGTGTTCAGTTCTTGTTAGGCTAATGGTTAGGAAGGTAGAAATGCCAGCAGTACTGGAGATTATAAGATAGTGATACATATTAGGAAATTTACTGATATGAAAGTGATTATTTGAAGGATATTAGGATAATAGTTTAGTATAGGGAGACAACAGAAGAGGAAACTGTAGAAGGAAAGGGAAGGAAAAGAAATAGGAGGTAAGAAAAGGAAAAGAAGGGAAAAGGAAGAGGCATGATAAGACAGGAATGTAAGTGATGGTGAAAAAAGAGATGATTAGAATTTGGAACATAAAAATGCAGCAGATACAAAAAAAGAGAAAGTCAAGACATAAAGAAAGTAGGGTTTCTTAAAGCCTCCTGATAATCCAAATACTATCAGGTTAAAGTGTCCCAGTAAATTTGAGAGGAGGAATATTTTAGAAAATAAAGCATTTAAAATGTGGACATGTCATATTTTGAAAGAGATTACAGAAGATGAGGACAGAGAACTACTTCAGGATTGAGGAATTTGGCCACTTTGATCAGCGTTAATTTGAGGGAGAAAGAAGATTGAGTGGAACAATAAGAGAAGCAGACATGCTGTTGTGCATGATGAGAGAATCAATTGTGCTTATTTAAAACAGGCAAGGAAGAATAAACTTCAGCTGGAAAAAGTAGGATATACAAAGAGAGAAGAAAATCACTTAGTACATGACAGGAAGAGCCATGTGTTAGAGAGGTAATAAAGACCTATAAGACAACTTTTTGTCTTCAAGAATTTTACACTCTAATAGGATGACAGTCCAAGTCTTTTTAAACTTTAATTGTTTATGCTATTATAGTTGCCCCATTTTTCCCATTTCCCCCCCTCCAGCCAGCCCAACCCCCACTTCCATAGCACAGAGGAACAATTTTTAACATAATTCCACTTGAGTTTGAGTCTTCAACCGTTTTAAATTTAAATAGGCATGATGATTTCAAAATCGCAGTTAGTTTTCTTCTATCATGTCAAGTTTTTCTCTACAGCTTATTTTAATGTGACCACTCTAGGCTGGATCGAGCCTGGATCAAGGGAAGCACTAGTGCTCTCCTATTGGCTGAGAGCAAATCTCCCTTGAGTGGGGAGGTGTGGGGGATGACCTTGGAGATCAGCAACAGGCTCATACTTGCCTAGGCTATTCAGTTACACATGAGACAGTGTGGTGAGAGGTTGTGTGCCACTCTATATAGTGAATCGTATTCCAAATTGTAGTCCACGTTCTTGTCTGTATATAAGGTGTTAGCAGAATTTATTTTTTAATTTACATACATACTTATTTCCTTTCCTTCAGATTATGTCTGCCTCTGCTATTTCTCATCAGAAGTGCCTAAACAACCCTGATTCATTTTGTTATATTTGTGGCAGTTTCACCATTTCCAGTCGAAGGACAAACATCAGCGCATTTGTCAGGCAAGTCTATTTTGCATATTTTAAAGTAAAACTTGATGAACAAGGTAAGTCTTGGGCCCCTCACAAGGTTTGCAAGCAGTGTTTTGAGAGTTTACAGATGTGGACAAAGGGAACATATGATAAATTGCCATTTGGTATACCTATGTTTTGGCAAGAGCCCAAAGATCATTCAAGTGACTGTTACTTTTGTATAGTGAAAATGTCAGGACATAACAAGAAAAATAAATGTAAAATAGAGTATCCTAGTCTATCATTAGCCACACACCCAGTGCCTCATTCAGCTGAAGTCCAGTTTTCATTGAACTACCCTCTTTTGAACAACAGGAGTATGGTGAAGAACTAAGTGACAGCAATGATGAAGATTTTAAAATTGAAGATGACTCAGTTTGTAAGGGATTTGATCAGCATGAGTTGAACGATTTGGCCTGAGATTTGGGACTATCCGAAAATGCTTCAGAACTCCTAGCATTAAGACTGCATGAGAAAAACTTGCTTGAAAAAGGAGTAAACGTATCCTACTTTCAATCAAGAGAAAGTGCATTTCTGCAGTACTTTCGAAGTGATGGTGGCTTTGTGTATTGCCATAACATACATGGTTTAATGGCAGATTGGGAATTCCAATCTATAACACAACTGAATGGTGACTGTTCATTGATAGTGCAAAGTGGAGCTTGAAGTGTGTCCTCCTCCACAATGGCAATTTACTTGATGCAGTCCCAATTGGCCATTCAGTTTGTTTTTTTTAAGAATATGAAGACATAAAGGAAGTCATTGATCTGTTGCAATATCACAAGCACAATTGGATCATCTGTGTTGACCTTCAATTGGTCTGCTTCCTTCTTGGTCAGCAATGCAGATACACCAAGTATCCCTGTTTTCTGTGTATTTGGGACAACAGAGTTCATGAGAAGCATTGGGTGGAGGTGAATTGGCCTCCAAGATCTGACCTCAAACCTAGTTATCCAAACATTTTACATGAGCCACTTGTTGACAGAAAGAATGTTGTACTCCCACCTCTGCACATAAAACTGGGTCTCATGAAGAAATTTATTAAGGCCTTGTCAACTGAAGGAGACTGTTCCAAGTATCTCATTTTGGCATTTCCTAGCCTGTCATTTGAAAAGATAAAATACTTTAATATGTGTGTTTGGTAGCAGAACTTTACTACTTGTACACAATTTGACTTACAGTAACAATATAAAGCCTTTATATGAATAAAATAACTCTAAATAAGCAGTATATTTAGGTAAATTTTTTTCTTATTTTCCTTTGCATATACATTTTGTATAATTTTGGGGACAAAGAGAGGGTATCCTGTACCTTGAAAAGATGTGATAGAGAAAAAATGCAGTCATTTTTTGATTCAGTTGCCAAAAGTTAGTCAAAAACAAGTGTCAGATCTGAGTCAACGAAAATTGTGTTCCCCAGTGAATTAACCCCCAATTGTTGCCTATGTCCATGGGTCCTTCATGTATGTTCTTTGACTAATTCTTCACCTTCACTCTAATTGGATGGTAATACAAGTCTTTACATTGATAATTATCAAGAGGCTTCAGCTACTTGCATGTATTATTCCTCTTCTCATACCCACTGTGTTAATATATACTCCATGTCTATTGCTGGCATTATTGCAAGAGACTTGTAACTATCTCCAATCTCATGCCTTCTAGTCCACTCTCTAACAGTGATTCACAATTGTGGAGCATTTTGTATAACCTTGTGGATCTTTTTGCTTATCAAATTAGTGAGTGGAGACAGGGGTGCCAGATGTGTGCAATGCTGAAGCAGTCCTTACAAGTGGTTGTCCTGTATGTCTTGTTTTTGCCAAATGTCCAGGCAGGCTAAAGCCATTACAGATACATACCAGTAAGATTATAGAACATAAATTCAATGAAAGCAATTGTGATCCTATAACAATGGAAGTTTTTACATTTCTTTTGACAGAATTTTTTTTAAATGTTATAAATCAGTAGAGATAAATGGAAAATAAGGTATTCCATAAATTTCATTTAGAAAAGTTGTTTTAAAAGTGTTATAGTTTGTTGCATTCCTGTTAATATATTTGGAAATTGTAGTGAAATAAGACTATATTTTGTAAAAACCAATTTTGGAAAATTTTGATCTGGTATAGCTGCATTTGTTTTCTTTTCTTTTGGTTTATTCTCTATTCTTTATTGCTTAGAGAAAGATGATATCCCTAATGTTATTTTTTAGAATTAGATAATTTTTGTATTTTTTGACATGACATGGGTGTTTAAGACAGACTGTGTGTTTTGTGATTCTTTTTTTTTTTTCTTTTAACTTAATTTTATTTTACTTTTTTAATTTTATTTTTTGGTTTTTCAATTATAATTGTCCCATTTTTCCCCAATTGCTCACCCCCACCCAGCCTACCCCTTCTCCCACTATCATATCCCCCCTTGTTGTCCATGTCTATGAGTCATTTATACATGTTCTTTGATTAAACCCTTCCCTCACTTATCCCCCTTCTCTCCCTCTCCTCTCCCCCCCAATAACTGTTATTCTGTTTCTTGTTCTACTTAGTTCATTTGTTTGTGTTGTTCCTTAGTTTCCTGTATTCTGTGATATCATGTGGTATTTTTCTTTCTTTGCCTAGTTTATTTCGCTAAGCATAATTCTCTCTAGTTCCATCCATGTTGTCACAAATGGCAGGAGTTCCTCCTTTCTTTCTGCTGCATAGTATTCCATTGTGTAAATGTACCACAGTTTTTCGATCCACTCATCCTAAGTGCCCACCTGTAGATGAGTGCTTTGTGGTTCTTTATCATCACCCTGACACATATCATAAACATAGGGGGTTATTTTAATACCATGCTTATTTAGAAATAAGTGTTATCTCATTGATAGTATATTATTATTTTTCCTTCATTAAGTGTTTAATATTTTTTGTATGATATTCCTACTCAATTATATTTATCCTTCATTTTTACTTTATTTTCTAATATACCTGTTTATTTTCATATTTATTGAACACATACTGCTGTGTACTGAGAATATTCAAGATATTAAGTATATAATACTAAAACAAAAAAATGAATCTCTTCCCTCATGGGGCTTGTACTTTAGCAGGACAGAGAAATTGAACAAATACATAGATTAAAATAATATAAGTAGACACCATTACTGAGAAGAAAAGCAAAAAAGACTTCAAAGTGGCCCAGGAGGAATTTGCAAAATTTAAATAAAGTGATTAAAGATTACCTTGCTGATATAATGACATTTGAGTTTAATTAGAAGGAAATAAGGGAGGGGATTATATGGATATCAGACCCAGCGAATGGCAAGTCCAACGGCACAGAGGCAGCAATTTTCTTGGCATTAAAAAAAAAAAAAAAAAAAACTGCAAGAAAGCAAGAACAACTGGAACAAAATAAATAAGTTGGAAAATAAGTTGGAGGCAGAGAATGAAGGACTTAAAAACCATTGTAAAAATTTCAAGTTAATGATCTTTATATAGTGGAAAGCTAGGGAAAGATTTTGAGCAGAGTGACATAATCCGACCTATGTTTTTAAAGAACCACCCTGGTTTCTATTTTGACACTGTCTTGAACCTAGGACATAAGTATGGAGACTAATGATATGATATGATATACGTAATGTTATATATGTATGTTATATATATATGTATGTATATATATATATATATATATATATATATATATTAGTAATACAAAATTAGGAATGTTCTCCATCAAATTTAATATACAGTTTTGTATTTCCTAAATGGAAGTCTAATGAGAACTTCTGTGTTTTCAATGTAAACAGAACTTAACTAGAAAATAATACTTTGATAGATGTGTTTATAGCAACTATTATTGGAGGTTTGAAATGTGCCAAATATTGTTGTGGACACTCAAGATAAAAATGCAAGTGAAATATTCACATTCTCTCCTTCCTTGGAGATTATAGTCTAAGATATAGAGCTTGCATTTGTTGTTCTTTAAATATTTGTTCCTGTCCTGCTATCCTAAATTTCATATCTCTTTGAAAATGGGTTATGTATCCAATTATGTACATGTGGATTTGTTAATTTATTCATTCACTCATATAGTAATTGAGAGCACTGTGTCATGTTTTGAGTGATTTGTATCTGTTAGGTAAGTTGGACATTGCTGGAACTAAGTAAATGTGCAATAAGGGCTTGCAGAGTAGAATTGAATATTGTGAACAATAAAAAACAAAGATGACTAAAGGGTTAAGAAACTGTATCATAAGATGTAGTTGGGGAGCATAGAAATTATGCTCCCTGTGTTGGAGTTGCTGAACTTAATGGTTTTTGCTGATCATTTGCAAGCCTTTCTTATTCTAAGTGCACTTTAGTGACCTCCCCTGTCAAGGCAGGACAGTAATACTTGCTGACCTTTCAGGGATGGAAGAAAGAGCAAAAGAAACATGCAAATGATTGCATACAAATGATCAGACTGAGATGGCCCAATATAAATGCTAACTAGAAAAAGAGCAATTTACTTCACAGTATAATTTCAATGCACAAGGAAACATCAGACCATCGATTATCTGTTCATATGTGAAAAATAGTTGAAAAGAAATTCACAACTATAACAAAATGTTTGTTCAAAGCTCTTTTTACATCAGGTCTTCTTTGAGAACCAAATGTTTATTTTAAAAAGTATGGTCCTGAAGCAAATGGGTAATGTGTGTTACTGTCTTACAATTTTCTAGAAATAGAATAGAAAGGTGGACTTGTTTATCATTTGAAACAAACAGTCTCTTCTCCCCTGATCATTCAAATGGAAAGACAAAAATCTCTGTGAAATTATGAAAGTGTTTAAATTTTTGTTTGTCATATACAACTGGAAAGGCACTTATAAATTATGAAAATTTGCTCAATTAAATTACGAACCTCAGGAAGAAAACTTTTAATTGTAAGTTTTTTTTTTACCCCAAATTTCCATCTTTACTATAAAATAAGGTAATGGTTCTGTTATGTAAAAAGTTTCAATTTCTAAAATTGCTACAGATGTTATCTTTAATTTAGACTTCCTTTCTATTATTTAAATCACTTTTTATTTTTCAATTAGAGTTGACATACAATATTATATAAGTTTCAGGTATACACCCTAGTGATTAATACAGAGAACATTTGGACAGTTGCCAGGTGGGAGGAGCATTGGGGGGGGATGAGTGAAAAGGTGAAGCAATTAAGCAATACAGAATGGTTGTCACACAATAGTCATGGGGGTGTAAAGTACAGCATGGGGGGCAGTGATATAATCAATAATACTTGAATAACTATGTATGATGTCAGTTGGGTACTAGAACTTAGACTTCTTGCTCCTATATTATTTTTAAGTATAGTAAAAGTGATGACATTATCCTGAAGGGATAAGCCACAGGGTATAGATAAGGAAAATGTTATACAGTATTACTATTCAACAATGCTTACTTTGTTTGATACTATAATACTAGAAGAAAAAAATTCTCTCTCTCTCTCTCTCTGTCTCTCTCTCTCTCTCTCTCTCTCTCTCTTTCTCCCCTGCACACACAAACACAGGGGAGTCTGCATGCATGTATGTACACAATAACATCTTTCTTTTGGAACCATTTGAAAATAAATTGCAAGATATATGACACTTCATTATTAAATTTCCACTGGTGTCTCCCAAGAACAAAGGCATTCTCCTGTATAACTATAGCATTATCATATCCAAGAAATTTAACAGATACAATCATTTTATATAATATACATTATGATTTAAATATGACCTATTATGCCAACAGTGGACTTTATAACTTTTTGGAGGGAATGCAGGAGCATCAAAGATTTACCTAAACTCAAGCATTTGTATTTAGTTGTCATATCTTAGTTTCCTTTAATCTTTAAAAGTTTCCCTATTTATTTTTAAACTTTCAAGACCATAATAAATTTGAAGAGTCAGTTACAGCTGTTTTGTAGAATTTCAAAAACATAGATTAATCTGATTGTTTCCTCATTATTAGATTTATGTGAAACAATTTTGAACCCCAGTAGGTGATAGTTTTAAATGCATGTAATCAAAAGCACATAATGTCATTTTCCCCATTGTAGATCCCTTGGTTGAGATAGTATCTGCCAGAATGCTCCTCCATAAAGTTAGATTTTCTGGTTTACAATTAAAAAGCAATCTGTGAAAAACAATTCGATGTCATTTGAATATCCTATTTCACAGCAAAATGTACCACCTTGTTTAAACATTCAGTGATGATCTTTGTCTAAAAATTAACTACATGGTAATGCAAAGTGGTTATTTTTTTTAATCTTTCTGATTTCTCTGCTTATTGACTGGAATTACCTGGTAATGAAGAACACTCCTATTCCTTTGAACTCACTCAAATTCCTTGATTTATTATTACCATTAGAGCCCTGGCTGGTTTAGCTCAGTGGATTGAGCGTCGGCCTGCGAGCTAAGTGTCGCTGGTTCGATCTTCCAGTCAGGGTACATCAGAGAAGGAAAACTCTGACTCCAAAAAACCTCCGCTGCCTTGCGGCATACCTCTTCAGGGGAAAGGCTAAGGGAGTAAACCCCGACAGAAAATCCGGAGCCGGAGTCCCTAAGGCGGTTTGACGTTGTATTCAACACCGGCAACTCCTGCGGCGCACCTGAAGCCAAGCTGTATTGACTCCGTCTTTCCCTTGGACCCTTCAGCTGCGAAGAGAGGGGGGGTCTGCTGCATGGGCAACAGCAGACCCTCCATATCACCCTGCCCAGGCTCTGTAGCTTCAGCATCATCGCAAGATGTCGATTCAACACGGGAGGAGACAGATACCATGTCACTCCTGAGTCGGACTGCACAGCCATTCTCGGCGGTGCAGATAGACTCTTAAGAAGCTACACCATCGTCTCTCGAGACGGACGGCTGCCGACGATTATTACCATTAGCAATGTGTTATAAACCATTACCATTACGATCTCATCTACAGTCTGAAATCTCTTCCCTTTCAAAGGTGATTTTAGTTTTGGGAAAAGCCAGAAGTCACAGGGCACCAAATTTGAGCTACAGTATAGCTGAATCACCTGGGCAATTTGACGTTTCACCAAAAACACTGCATGAGATGTGATGCCTGAGTAGGCACATTTTCATGATGAAGCTGTCAATTACCAGTTGCACATATATGTGACCTTCTGAATCACCTGAATAGTTTCCATGGAGGAATGTTCAAGCTTAATGCAAAATTTGATGCTGATTCATTGCTCTACTTGCTCAGTCATTTTGAATGCAATGGTCACACAGTACGCATGCTCACTCAAATGACTAGTATAGTGAAGTCATCATTATTCACACATGTACATTCTAGTCCATTTTCCTTGCTACCAGGTTGCACTAATATTGTGCAAACCATCTTCATTACATTAGCAATGATTGGACTTTTCCTGGACAGACCTTACACACACTCACACACACACACGTACACACACAGAATATGATATGTTCTATTAATTACATTGAAATTAATATTCATAAAGGATATTTTCTTCCTTTATCTTATAATTTATTTGCCTGAATTTTGATATCAGTGAAATGCTGGCTTTACAAATCCTGTCTTCTCATGCTTATAATCTGCTTTTATCCCTTTCTAATTAGTTTTTAATTTCACATATTGTATGTATGTTCATTGAATGTTCATTTGACTTTTATAGACTACACTTATTTGTTAATTTATTACTCTAATCATTTTGTTCAACTCTTTTTATGTTTTCTCGGTTTTACTAATGACAGTTATTTCATTAATTCTTGTCAACTAACTCCAAAATCTAAATTGCCTATAGAATAGTTTCTTTTTTAATGTTCATTTTTGTGAATATATTTAATTTTTTGGAGGACCTTTCAATTTTCTTATTGAATAGTGGGTACTGTGCATGTAAATTCCAGGAACTTATAATGATGTCTTATTTTTTCTGAAGTTCTTCATTTCCTGTATTTGGCAAATAGAACTGTGTCTGGTCATATTACTTTAGTCAAGGATGATGCAAGTGTTGAAGTTGATTGCCATCTTGATAGGACTATCTCTGTTTCATCCTCCTTCCCCCAGGATTTTCAACTAAGAGCCTACTATCTTTTATGGTATCTTCTTGGCAAATCCCAATTGTAATATTTTATTCAAGACATTGTTCAAAACATCATTCTACAACTAAGAAGTTTCTCACTTATGTTTCCTATCCTGCACTAACTCAGAATTTGACTCTTGTCCTGAAAGAAATTCCAGCTGAATTCTCAACACACTCTAAGCCTATAATAAGTGTTCTTTTGGGTTCTCTTTTCTCTAGCAATGGATCTGACTGAAGTTATGTAAGAATTCTCAGATGATTTAGTCTGCCCAGAATCAGTAAATACCCCCACGGTAAAGTGACTGCAGAATTCATTTCAATTTTCCAAGGTCCTCGCCTTCTAGTCATCTAGCTTCTGTAGGTTTTGTTGCTTTATCAACTCTCTAAAAGTTTTAAACTAATATGATTATATATATATATATATATGTGTGTGTGTGTGTGTGTGTGTGTGTGTGTGTGTGCGTGTGTGTGCGCGCGCATGCGTGTTTTGCATTTTCTGAAGCTGTGATAAGGCCTAAGCAGAATCCTCCTGTGTTCTTTTGAACAGTCCCCATCAGTATCACAATTTGTTCATTTTCTGGCACAGCAGGACATTTTAGGGGTTCAAATTATGTTTTACCTGCCCAAAACCTGAATTCATCCATGTCTCCAAGACATAAGTTTCAGTAATAATTAAAGATAAGTGAGGTTTAGTTGGTATAAAGAAGTAAACAATTTAAGTTTGTCCAAATTGATTTTAATGTGCTTAGAGTGAGAAAACATGGTGGATGATCTAGAAAGTCAGAAATGTCTAAATAGTGGATAGATATGACTACTAAATATTAATATTTGGAAGCATTAGAAACCATGGAGATAGAATAGTCCTGGAAAGTATGTACAGAATGAGCACAGAATTGAAAGAGCACAGAAAAGTTGAAGACTGGAAACTTGTAGAACACTAAAATTTAGGTCACACCAAAGAAAGTCTATATAACTCTCCTGATCTAATTTAGAATAGTAATAGTTTAATGCTTCATAAACCATTACCAACACATTTAACTATTAAATTTAGTTTTTATAAAATCATTTAATTTTTATTAAATCCAAGTGCTAGTGTTTTGTTATAGTTTATATTAGTAAATTGTACCCTCAACATTAAATAAAACTGTTGGTTCATAGAAATATATGCATTTTAAAGTGTCTAAAGATTTCTCATCAATAACAACTGAGTGATAGTATGATAGTGGTCAATAGATGACATTCAATGACAAATGACATTTATGAAGATTGATGTGCTTTATGTAAAACTTCTCTTTAGACACATATGCAGTGATTGCCCATTGCCGATTGACCATTTCTGATTCCTTTATAAAACTGTTATATATTTTTTATTTTTCAATTGATTTTTTTATTACCATTTAATCCACTTATACCTCCCCCCACCCCCAGCAATCACGACACTGTTGTCCATGTCCATGAGTCCTTTGTTCCTTTTTTCTCAATCCCTCCATCCATTAACCCCCTCCCTGCTGTGGTCCTGCTCTCCATCTATAAATCTGTCCCCAATTTCCTAGCTGTCATATATAATTTAGTCTCGTTTTATTGAGAAATAATAGTATTATGAGAGGATCTATTTTAACCATTACAATTCTTCAGTGCTTGAATTATATTGACAATTGTGTCACTTAAAATATTAATTTAGAAAAGTTAGACTATAAATCAAAGAAATAACTGGATATTAAAGGATTTTGACTTGACTTCATAGAGCTGCTTTTAATATATTATCATCTGTCATATAAGACTTTCTTATTTTCTTTCAAGATTTAAAGTGATAAGTTTTCTATAGCATTACTTAAATCTCTCTGCTAACATTTTATTTAATTGACAAAATCTCCAGGATGGTTCATGGATTAATAAGCTATTTAATAAATATTGTATTAAATAATGTCAGTGAATAATGACATTGATGTCAAAATTTCTTCATTTTTCATGTGTAAAATGCTTATGTATATTGTTTCTTATAGTTTATTATAATTATAAATATAAATATCTGTTTATGAATATTAGGCACAGAGAAGTCATTTCTGGCTTGTAAGAAAGTTTTGATTTATTCAAATTATGTATAAAAATTATTGCAATATGAGCATCAATAGTTAAATTTTTATCTTAAATTAAAAGAAGACATTCTGTTCATCAAGTTATGTTACTAACAACTGAGCCCATCAAAACCATAGTGAAGTCACTCTGTTGTGTAACAACGATGTGATATAATAATATATAATCATAATTCACCTTTTTATTAACTTATATATTAAACATTCTTTACTCAAAACAAAGCAGTCAGATTAAAATAATAAAACCTGGATTTTATTTATTTATTTATGTATTTATTTATTTTGCCACTTGTGAAAAAAGAGACCCTATTTAATATTGCCTATTTAGTACAAAACAGAGCCTGGACTGACTAATTTACTGCTTTTTCCATTGAACATTAACTGAAAAAATAAATCCTTCATATCATCTTACTAAGGAGGCTAGAACATGAGCATAGCTATGAAACCAGAAAATAGAAGAGAATTGCCGGAAAGATTACTCTTTGAACCAACTTTATATTTGTATATGTTCTATATATAACCACATGTGTCTATTAGGATAAACATTAACTTACACTGCTATCTCCAAAGTTTCTTGTGGTTATTTTTTACCACCAGATCACTCTAGCCTTCTCCCTTGCATATCTTACCACCTGCATCTCCAACAGTAAGAAACCTGATTTCTAAACTCTGTCATCCATTTTCTTAATTGTTCAATTCCTGTATACCTCAATATAGTAGCATCAAAATTATTAACCTGTGCCCAAGTAGGAAACAATTTTATTAACTGAACTACAGTGCTTATGTGGAGATTCTTTTGTCTTTACTTTGATGAGTTTCTCTCATTTACAAAGTTGGCTAGGTTAACACCTTTTCTACTTACTCCCTTAGATTCTCTTTTCAGGGTCTGTATTTTTTTCCCCTGGAATCCTCCTACTCCCTAAATGATTTTTTATTTTTATATTTTAGAGTTTCACTCATGATTTTTTAAAGGAAGCAATCCTTTGAAAATAAATTTATTGCCCCTAGATCAATATAATGTATATATAAATCATAATCTTATGCTCTTACTTTGGTTAACATAGAGTCACATTCATAATAGCTGTATGTTCAAAATGGCTAAGGCAATATTTTCAAAATTAATCATTAAAAATACAATCAATACTTTTATTTTTATTTTTAAATAATTTTTCAACATCATTTCCAGTCCATTATCCTAACCTATACCCCTTACTTTTGATACCAGGCTGAAGGTTTTCTGAAATATAATGTACTCCAGTGATTGAATTGTGTGGAAAAATTGTAAATTGAAGACCATGACCTATGAATGGAAAGTGAGAAAAAAATTAAATGAAGGAGAATATAAAATTAGGGGAGATTTGTGACCACATGTTGCCAGTGGCTGTTGTAGAGGGAAAGATGCTAAGCAGCACTCCCTACCAAGTATCTTATTGCATTGTGTGGCAACACTCCAACAGAGTGAGATAAAGAAGACTAGGTAGGACGACGACCATGCCCAGCTTGAAGCAGCTAGAGGAGCACGAGACCTTCACCCATTGTCCTTTATAAGATTATAAAGGGTCTTAAGTCTGAGAAGGGGGGATTGTTATTTTTTATTGTTATAAAATATTAATTAATTAATTAATTTTTTAAAAAAGAATAATATAGGAAAGGGTGAAGCCAGAGAACTTGTATGCACAACCCATGGGCATGTACTGGGTGTGGTGGGATTGCTGGGGAAGGGTGGGTACTGGACAGAGGGGAGAAAAAAGAAAAAAATTGGAACCATTGTAACAATATAATCAATAAAATATACTTAATAAATAAATAAATAAATATTTTTTTTTAAAGAAAGAAAGAAAGATGGTGGCTTAACTGACATAAATAGGATTCCCATCAATTACAATCCAGTTTCATGCAAAGAGGAAAAGGAACAAAATATCTTTCCTTCCTCAACATTGTCTGTTAATTTAAGTAAAGGAAAATGGAAGGAGGCTATAGCCATTTAAAAGTATTTTTTCCTCCCATATAAAATAATTTGCTTTTTTGTGTGTGCTATAAAACTAATTGTTTCAGGATCAGTAAAAATTTAACCTTATTTATTTTTAAATGCTGTGAAAAGAAACATATTTAGAAGTCAGCCACAAAGCAGTAAAATTGATTGCTGGTTTATCTGGTACAGCTTTGAGTCCCTCATTGAGCCAGGAAATAATTGATTGCTAGAAGCCTTGTAGCAGTGGTTAAAAATTGATAAATGCTAAAGCAGGCGCAATAGTTTATAGCTTCTAAAGATTTGTGGAACCTCTATATTTCTCTCTCATCACCAGCTCTAGATCATGAAGTAAAATTTAAAAGGCTTTTGGTGTTTTTCTTTATAAATTACATCAGCTACTCAGAAACCCGGTAGCTGAGGGCACAATGGGAAATTTTTAGTTAGATGGTCACATGTATGATTTATAAATGCAACTTGTATTTTGGGTAGTATTTTATTGCTTTGCATTAGCTAGCACTAATGAAAGAAAAATTCTTTAACAATATCTTTTAAAATGACTAACCATCCATTAAACTTTGGTCTATAGAAATTGACAAAATACTAACAAAATATATTGAAATTTCTACAGTGTTTCTCTTATTCAACACCTTATAGTCATAAAAGCATAAATGTGTTTTTGGAGTGTATTTAGAAGTTTTGCTAAATTTTCCTTTCCAAACATTTTTTAAAGTAATCTGTGAAATAAACTACCTGGAAACAAACAAGCAAACAAACAATAACATAAACTGCACTCTTCCTTTTCTCAGTCCGATTTTTGTGGGAGTAGAGGTGAGTTACATAGCAGTGATGAACTTGATTAAGTTATAGCCTTGTACTCCTATACACAAGTCTCGGGTATGACCAGTCACCACTAATAATATATACCTCTTGAGGAACTTATGTTTAATAGATAAATGGGAAAACTACCATGTAAAATGCTCCCTCAGGTAACACAAAGGGGAAAGCTTGGCACTCTGATTTAAAATGTCTACAACTTAAATCAACAAACTGCTCTGCAAATTCTAGAGAATGCAAGGGGAAAACACTTTTAGAATTCAGGGACAAACAAAATAGATAAAAACCTGATCCAATATTCATAAACCCATTACGTTATTTAATACTTAGGAGTAATTCAAATGTATTTCTTTCAGTGACAATAATAATAATAAAAGTGGATTTATTGTCCTAAGCTTAGAGTTCACCAAAAAATATTCTGTAAATATCAATGGACACACATAATAAGAAATGCACCAGACTGGCAGGTGATGTTAATATTCCCAACAAGACTCCACTGACTAAGCATTATTCTACATGATTCTAAATACATTTTGCCAGTAGAGCTATTTTAAACTATTATAGTTGTGGCTTTGTTAAATGTTAAAGTTTTAGTGATTTAAGATCTACTGTCTTCATTATTGTGTTCATTTGAGTTTAATTCAACGTACACTGGTTGAGGGCCCACAGCAGAGAAGGCATTGTGCTTCGGTGCTAAGAGGGATTCAGAGATGGCTAAGACGACGTCTGTTTCTAAACCGTGGCTGTTTGTGGGGCTCAGTAAACATCTCCCTAAAGGCAGAAACAGTGGAAGTAGAGTATCTCTGGGTCACCATCAATTATAACACTCTGTGGAGAAAACATTATTTACTTGAGTAGATCATACTGCTAAAATGGCTTCTGGAAAGCATGGGCCAATATTTAATGACACTCTATGAATATAAAAATAGAACTAATATTATCAGAATGTCAGAATTGATATAATGAATAAAAGAAAATAAACACTTATATGTACATGTATAATGATTGAAAAGAAATTTACCAAAATGCTATCAGTGGCTTTCTATGGTTTTGAAATTGCTTGGAATTTTAGTCTGTTTTAAACAGTTGTACATTTTCTAAATCATCTACAATGAACATGTTTCTCTAATATACATTTACTTTCCATACATGTATATTTATTTCTCCATATATATTTGCCTAAAGCTTACCTTGTTACCTAGGTGGTTTAATTAGTTGATAAATATTTATAATTTGAAAATAATCACTTTCTGATATATTTTTTCTTTTGTTCTCTTTATATAGATTAGCACACATTTATAAAAAGTATTGTTTTTGAAGCCAGACTGTGCTCAAATGCTAGGTGGAAGAACTTGGGCCTACACTGGAGAAAATTATTTAAAACCTATATGGGAAAAATTATTTAATCTTTGTGTACCCTGATTTCCTCATATGTAATATGAAATAATAATAGGACTTTGTAAAGCTTCTGTGAATTTCAGATGAGTTAATATTTGGAAAATAAGTTACCATTAAGGAGACTTAATAAATCTTACTATCAGTAGTAAAATTCTGTGTATTCTGTTCTTTTATAATATCACTTAGTTTTACACTCTCTATCAGCTATATAATGTAAATTGTCATAATCGGAAATTACCTGCAAAACATTCCATAGTAATTAATTTATACGCAGGTTTAGGTGACTAAACATACTTCTCTCGTATCACTAAGGAAAGAACAATAAAAGGCTGTGCTGATGGGAATAAGTATAAAGTGGGAAACGTGAAGAATTAGAACAGGAAGAATCTAAAGGAGAGAGGTAGAGATTTCAGATTTTTTTAAATGAATTAAAAACTTAGATTTTTCCAGTGACTGACACCATGCTTGTTCCCAAAATCTATATGCAAATACTTCTTTTTCAAAGTTCTTTTACACAAACATTACCAAAAACATTATTGCCTTTATCTTATAAACTGGAGATCCCTTTAAGGAGTACATACCAAGTACATTACTGTAGGAAGAGAATATTCCTTAGGAAAATAGACAAGGTAAATGAAGAAGCATCTATTAACTATCTTCTGTGTATCCCGGTGAGCTAGCTACAGTGGTTCTGATAACCTCACAGTATGTTTGATAATGCATATAGTCATTGAGAAATTTTATGCTATAAAACTTTTAAACATAGACTCAATAGTAAATGTGCTTTCTTTTATGTACTGTTTGAAATTGTACATTTCTTTTTTTCTTTACTATCAAGGTATAAATCATGAGGAGAAATAATAATAGCAACATTGGGCTTTTCCCCCATTTCATGTATTTTTTCCACCAACGTCTGTTATTTATTTACTTAAGCGAATTACGGTTCTAATTCAGGCTCACAGAAAGATCTGAGCTGCCCCAGATGGTTTCAAGTAGCCATGATTGAACTCGGCCGGGAATCTGACAGCACATCAGAGCACCTGTGAGATCAGCTGTTCCATGTGCCAAGTCAGAACTGTTTTAATCTGGAGTAATTGACTTTGGCCAGGGTGAAGGGTCTGTCATGTCACTTTAAAAATATAGCTTAGTATGGTTAGCTGCAGAGAACATTCAAGAGCTAGGGGGCCCCTGAATCTCCATAAACTTCACAGGTTTTAGGTGCTCGGAAATGGATTTTGGAGTGATTGCTGTGAATTTTGACAACCTCAATATATCATTTACTTCAGCTGCCTTTCAGCAAACTTTCTGTGAACAGAAATCACAGATGATAGATTCATCACAAAAGGCCATGACATAAAGCCTTTAAACATTACCATATAACTCTCTAACTGAGTCGCAAAAAACTGGAGCCTTAAAACTCTCTGACTATTTTTTTTCTAATCAGGACCAGATACACACACACACACACACACACACACCTGTATATACCTGTACACACATGATATATTTTAGAAAATACTATAGCCAAATTTACAGCCTAGTTATGGCTATAATACAAGACCTCACAGCATGCATTTTACATACTTAACCTCATCACTGATTTACATTTTGTTATCTACTCTCTTTCTCCTATTGTCTTATTTCCCCCACTAACATTATAATATTACTGATTTTAGCCACTTTAAATGCATATTTGGCGAGAACAAAAATGCTACAAATTAAAAACTAAATTTTATAAACTCCCCTGACATAGGTAAACTGGAATCTATTTTATGAGGCCCAAACAAGTTTATGAAGGGATATAAAATCAATTTCTGCAAAGTAGAGTTAGGAATTAGAGCTGTGTGGCCTAGAGCACAAGAGACTACTGACCAAAGGGCTTGAAACAGTGACAACTGCTTGACACTGCTGCTGTTTTTAACATATGGCTTGTCAACTAGGACAGGACAGTCTCATTAGAACAATCAGTTTAGGCCACCACTAACTTCTTCCAGAAACTGCTACACTACTGCTCTCATGGGGGGATGGAGATCTTGAGGCCAAGTTTTACCAACATGGTTTAAATTCCTGTGTAAATTGGTTACCTTACAAAAAATTAGTCTATCTAGTAATCAGTTTCCTCAGATTCACTCATCCTTCATCTTCATAATACCTTGGATTCCTTTCTCTTGATTTTATAATCCAAAGCATTCTACTGTGTCTTTTGGAACATCTATAAGTAAACATCTTCATATTCTCATCCTTATTGCTGAACTTTCACTTTTTTGCCTTAAATTTTTCTGGAGAGCTCGGCTTGTGTTGCTTGGTGGGTTGAGTGCCAAACTGCTAATTGAAAGGTCATCGGTTTGATTCCCAGTCAGGAAACATGCCTGAGTGATGGGCCAGGTCCCTTGATAGAGGAGTATGAGAGGTGATTGATTCATGTTTCTCTCCCTCTCTTTCTCCCTTTTCTTTCTCTCTCTCTCGCTAAAAATAAATTTAAAAAATGTTTTTAAACCTTTAAAAAATTCCTGGAGACACTGAAGATCTTACAAGTCAATAAATGTGCCTATATTCCACAATAGAAAGGTCTGGAGAGGAGGTTGGCAATTCTTGCAATGCCATGCCACTATCAAGTTAATACTAGCCCAAGCAGACTCTGTAGTTATCATAGATTCTTACCTTTGACCTATAATCTTCCAACCATTTTTCTCACTATACAACTACAGAGAACTTTTTAAAATACCAAATATATCATTTTCTGCCTTAAAGTTCTTTAACTATTACTTATTGCCCTGCATATAAAATCTCATCTTTTGCCATTACTAACAGAGACTTTCTTGATTGAGCTCCAACTTAGATTTCAACATTCACCACCTATTCTGATTGAGGTTATTGAATTGCTGACATGTCCCCAAATAAGTCATTTTCTCTTTCACTTTGAGACCTTCAGGACCTCAGCTTCCCTCTTCCCAGAAGGCTCACCTTCCTGCCCTGGCCCATGGGAGGGCTTATTTTGTAAAAATTATTATTTTCAGGAATGCTTCTGTTAACCATCACATTCTGGGTACATTAGGGTGCTTTTTCTTTGTGTACCCACTGTTCTGTCTCTCCTTGTTTTGGATCCCCCAATTTTTATTGAAATATTATTGGCATATAATATTGTATGAATTTAAGGTGTACAGTACAATGATGTTTAAGGTGCATAACATATATTTCAGAATAATTACCTTGATAAGTTTAGTTAACATCCATCCATAACTTCACATAGTTTGAGCCTTCTTCTTGTACTCAACCTATTTCAGTAAAATAACCCTTGTAATTAAATTTCTCTACAAATACACTGTTCCCAGCATTCAAGTGGCATAAGACATACTCAAAAAATGATATTTAAATGAATTGAATTAAATTTAATACATACATGTAAGGAGGGATAGGTTTGTTTTATTCAATGCGAAGTAGTAGAAGTAAAACAAATGAATAAGCATTATTGGATGACATATTTTAACCAAAAATACTAGAAAGATTCCAAAAAAGTTATCTAAAAATGTACTATGCTGTCTTGAAACATAGTTTCTCACCTCTAAAATTAAAATATGCCTTGATCAGCAATCTTCAAACTTTACTACTTGTTCATAGGCTGAGTTACATTGTTCTTTTCTAATAAGACATGCCACATATACACACATACATCATACATGCATACACATGTGTGTGCATTTATGTTAGTATATTTTTGTGTGTGTATTGTGATGTAGATGTAAAGTCTAATATAAAAGGAATAATATTATGGACTGAACATGTCTCCAAAATTTATATATTGAAACCCTAACCCCCAATGTGGCTGTATTTGAAGATGGGTCTCTATGGAAGCCATTAAGTTTAAATCAGGTCAGACAGATCCGGGCCCTGCTGTGATAGGAACAGTGTCCTTATAAGAAGATACTACCTCCCTCCCTCCCTCCCTATCTCTCTCTCCAAGTCATGTAAGGACATAACATGGAGGCAGCTGTTTACTTGTTATACTTTTATTGCACAACGAAATTATTAACAGAGGTATTCAGAATGTACTATATGTTGGTGAATGTGCTTCAATCACTTATAATCAAAACACTGTAAACAAGCAATCAAGAAGTTTGGCATAATGCAGAAGAGCATCATTTTATTACAGTTTATCTGCTGGTCATAGATTGTAACTTCTGGTAAACTTAGTTCCCATAACTCTATAAGGCATTTACTCACATCTACTCCAAAATTCT
Organism: Furipterus horrens; assembly: GCF_987537825.1. NCBI lineage: Eukaryota > Metazoa > Chordata > Mammalia > Chiroptera > Furipteridae > Furipterus > Furipterus horrens. The sequence continues at coordinate 34,471,684 of NW_028327176.1, forward strand.
GAAACATTGTCCTGATAAAAAGGAAAAAGAAAATGCAAAATCCTTTACTGGAGGAAATTCCCATCCCTCAAGTCACTCATTTACAGGCTCATACATCTTACAGTTTTCTGAATTTGGAAGGGCACCAGACAATCCATGGGAAAGAGCCTCTGATTTAACAAATTGTCAAAATACATAAGTGAATTTAACATCTCAAATATTTAGTGTACCCATGATTAGATAACCTATTTGAAATGTTTATTCCATAAATTAAAGTTGCATTTTGATAGGTTCAGATCTCATAAAATCGTCTCTAAAATAGTTCCCATTCTTATACACCAAAACTCACTGTGTTCTGTTTTGATCTTTATAATCTATTTTTTTAAAACCATATTGTATTTTCCCTACTCTCTAACCCAAAGAAATCAATATTTTCTTCTACTCTTCTTTCTTTCTTTTTATATATAAATGATTTTAGAGAATGAAATGAAATGAAAGAGATGAAATTTTTTTTGAGCAAGGAATTTACAAATACTACAGAAAATATACACTTTTTCATAGTGAAAAGAAATACATGTTTTAAAGATATTATACATATCATAGATTGATACCCACACATATATTTGATGTTCTGTACCAGGGACTCCACACTGACAAATCTCAGTTTGAGGTGATGTAGAGCCCTCTTTGAACACTGGCTTTTCTGAGGAAATAAAGTTAGATCTGAGCTTCCTCAGCCTAGCTGTTATGGGTGTAATCTGTTCCAGCCATGCTGTCTGGCAGCCTAGATTTGTTCTATTCTTTTGTTCATCTCCCCGGTTCTACATCATCACCTCATACTTTCTGAAGCATCTGTCAGAACCTTTGCCAGAGCAAATTTATGAAAGTGTAATGATACCCTATCTCACCATCACCACTAGATCTTTCTAAAATAAAACATACACTTATTTATAAGGAGTTTGACATTTTTATTAAGGAAAAATGTGAAAACTTTATGAATGTAGAACAGATAATGGTGGAATTCAATTATACCTACCTATGCAATTGAAAAGTATGACACCATCAAAGAGGATTTTGAAGAATATTTGGTGAGAAGTATTTGGAAAAGTGCTTTTAGTGTGGTAACTGGAATAAAGGAAGATGAGGATGGGTCAAGTTGTATTTTCTTAATTTTATTAAACACATACAGACTTTACATACATAAAATTCTTTTCAATGTAAAATTTTAGTTAATGATAAAATACGAATATTTCTTAAATCTGGCTGTTTCAATTATCTGTTATTTTAAATTAAAATTTGATGTTTTTTTTTTAAAGTGCTGCTGCACCAAACATGTAATGTGTTTATATTCAGAAGATATTTGCTGAATAACCCATGCACCTCTATTATCTTCCTAATCTGGGGGTGGGTGATTATTTTTATCCATAATCCCAACTATAATTGATAGAGAGTGGCTGCCTGGAGTACTGACTTCAGAATAAATCTGAGGCTCATCAGGAAAGATAATGTGGTCAATAAACAGTGGCTACCATTTGTTTAAGAATGTGTGGAAGCATAGAACCCCATTTTTACCATCCTTCCAAAAGATATTTCTTTTTTCTTTTATTTTTTAAAATCATATGGATTATTTTATTTATATCCTGTAACACACAGTTCATATTTTTAACTATCTCTAATAATTCTACTATTTATTTGGTTGAAATGTTTAGTGTAGCATCTGGTTTTGATAGAGCATTAATAGCTAGACCATAATATTAAGAAAATTATGAAGGTAAAGGTATTAGATGAAAAGGTGATGTCTTGAACTTGGACTAAGTACTAGTGCTGTATCAGGAAGCTGGATCAATTTATTTCCTGTTGAATGTGACACATGGACCTTGCTATGAAAAAGGTGTTAAGATTTGGTAGTGCTTCAAAGTTTTTATTTTGGTGGAATACTGTAAAACTATTTTTTACCTAGCATTATGGGAAAGTGTACGTTATGTACAAACCAATTTCTTAAATGATTACAACTTTAATCTCTTAAGCAATTTTAATTTATGTCTGATCTTGTTGGATGTTAATATTTTTCCAAATATATTTTTTTCTTATTTTTTGCTCTAAGAAAGCCCCCCGAGTATTGAGTATTCTTTATCAGTATCCAATACACATAATATTTATTTCTTATTTTAAAACCTGATAACTTAAATTCTCCATTAATTTATTAACAGGTTGTTTATTATTTTTCTTTTTGTTCCTCACGTCTTGCTTTCTTTCATCTTTGCATAGTACATGAATTCTCCAGGCTTCCTCACTCAGCTCTCAGAGGCCAGTTGTTACAGAAACAGGGGAGTCCAAAAACAAACCCCAGAGTTTGGGGCTGGGAGATAGGGAGCAGGAAGCAGCTTTCAGGATGCCCTTGCATGCCTGGAGCTAGTGGCTGGAAACATTGTTGCAAAGATCCGTTTTACTTCCAAGACTCAGGAAGATGGGAGGGATCTTGGACTGTGGGCTGGTACGGAAAAAGCAGACAGAGCCTAGGTAGGGTTCTGTGAATGGTCAGAACTGTTTGCAACACCCACTGCGTGAGAGGATGCAGTGAAAGGGAGAGAGAAGGCAGGGAGGAAGAGAGAAGCAGCTGCGGACATTTTGGGCTGGCTCTGGCTCTAGTAGGCTCTCTCTCAGGCTCTCTCTGGCCCTCACGCCCTCACTCTCTGGCTCTTGTGGGCTCCCTCCATCTGGCTTGGAGAAGGGATCTCCAGGCTGCTTTAAGAAGAGGCTCTTGCCAGGCTGCTTTGAGAAGGAGAGGAGATCCATGCGGTTTGCAGGAAGAAGGCAGTTTGCAAGGAGGCTGAGAATCCAGGCGGTTCTGCATTGAGAGCTGGAGGGCACCACAGCACAGAAAGGACCTCCCCAATCAGAACTGAGTGATTGGCAGCTACTGGTAAAGCTGAACTGTGCCTAGGAAGTAGGGAAACGGTGTTTCTGACTTCCGTAAGACTGGCCAGGTCTGGGCGGGGGAGGCAGAACTTTGTGTAAATAAACAATTCTTTTCCTTTTCACCAAACTCTGGTATTCAGAGTTATGATTCTGGCGGCAGGCAATCAGACCGCTAACTAAACAGCCCATGGGTTTTGTTTCAATCGGAGCAGCCCAGGGGTTCTGTTACACAGTCATAGTTATAAATTGCAGAGGGCAGAAAGAGAAAAAGAATAAGAATAAATAAATATGAGAATAAATGAATTGGGAGTTTTTTTGTGCCAAAAGTTCCCTTGATTTCTTGTTACTCCTTGTGTTATTTACACACAGCAAATATGGTCTTGATTAACTCTGTGTTGTGCACATGCCTGCACAGGGTCCCATTGGTGCATCACGCTCAGGCTCCCGAGTTTAGAATTTTTTTTTTTTTTACTAAATTTAGTGGGGTGATGATGGTTAATAAATTTATGTAGGTTTCTAGTGTACAATTCTATGATTCATTATGTCTATACTATATTGTGTGATTACCACCCAATGTCAAATGTTCTTCCGTCACCATATATTGGACCCCCTTTACTACCCCACCCCTTCCCCCTGGTAACCACTGTGAGTTTTTTTTTTTTTTTTTGTATGTTGTTCTTCTTGTTTGTTCATTTTTTGATTTCAGTTTTATGTCCCACATATGATTGAAATCATATTGTTCTTGACTTTTTCTGACTTATTTTGCTTAGCATGATATTCTCAAGATCCATTCATGTTGTTGCAAATGGCTGCATTTTATCTTTTCTTATTATATAGAATTCTTTCAATTTGTACTTCATTCCCAGCCATAGTGACCAAAATATGAACACTAGGTCAGCATTTCTGCAGTTAGAGGGAGCCTCTAACCTGGTACACGAACTGTGCCAGAACTAGCTTTGTTCTAATTTTCAAGTTTGGTGTTGTGCCAGTCACTAGTCCTGGTGCCTTCCTTTAAAATGAGTCTCTGTTTGGGATCAGTAGTGGCCCTTCTGCTTGTACAAAAGGACTGGGACCTTTCAATCCATCAGTGAGGCTTGGCCATGTTGAAAGGATTGGGCTTTAATTCATTTCTTTTCAGAAAGTCCTTAGGATTCTATGTAAATCTACTCATATCCTTCCCTTCCTTTTAGCTTTGTGTACTTAGGAGTTAAATCTTTAAAAAAGTACTCTCCAAGGGAAATGGATATCTATTTTCTAATATAACTGAGGCCACAGATTAGCATAGAATGTAAAAAAGAAAAAGAAGAAATAAATAAAGAATATCTGCCCAAGATTCAACTTTCCTTCCATTCTAGCATAGAACTGATTGGTAAAACATAAGTTTTGTCTTAAAAGGTACCAAATCTGGTGATTTTTTGTCTTGATGACAGAGCATCATCATTGTGGCTATAATACATTATACTGTGTCCCTCCTCTTAACCTGGAAGTGTCCATTCATCCTTCAAAGCTGAGTTCAAAAAATTACCGTCTCTGAAATTTTAGCAAACATTGAAACAGAATTTCACCATCTAATGGGTTCACAAGCTGATGCCTTTATAATTTATGGCACATATGTTTGCCAATATAAATGATCCATTTGAGTTAAATTGCCACAGCTGCTAGAACACCTCTTGCCAATTTTAGAAAACATATTTTAAAAAATCTAGAATAGTATAACTCTTAAATATAAAGAAAAATTTCTCTCTAAAACCAAAAAAAATGTGTTTCTTACCCATCATTAAAGAATAATATATATATATAGAGAGAGAGTATATAGGTTCTGAATGGATAGGGAAATGAATGAATGCTAAAATGATACCAATGTGTGGCCTTGGACAAGCCACCTCATTTTTCTTTTGTGAGTCTTTACATGTAAGCTGGTACTAATTTTTATTTAATTACTTTATTTTTTATTTCTTTTTTTAATTGTTCTATTACAGTTGTCTCAATTTTCCCTCATTGCTCTCTGCTCCCCCATTTCTGATTGTAGCTAATTTTTTCATAAATGCTGCCTTTCCTAGATTTTTTTCCATCCTTCTTACTGACAAAAGCTTTCAGCTTTCTCAGGAACAACTGAGGTTATATCAATGTTACTATATAACTCTTAAAGTTAGAGTTGAAGTTATAGTTTCTTTTAGGATGAGGCTCTGACAGTCTTAAGCATTGCTGTGATCTCAGGACAAAGACTATAGTAGGCACTCAGCAAGTGTTTGTTGAATCAATAAATAAGCCTGGCATATACATTTTTTTAAGGATTCTGAGCTTTCAGTGTTATTATCATGAAGGGAACTTCTCTAGACCTTTATTTGTAGAATAAGAATAAAAAATTGAGATTCAAAATAACATTCATCCTGTCTCACAGAACCCCAAAACATCATAGTATATAAAACATAGCTATTCTAATAACAATGCAAAGTATTTTATTAACATTACAACAAAGCAAATGATTACTTTAAATAAATGTACATCTGAAATTGTAAATGTATACAGATTTAAAAGTTGCAATAAAATGTAATTATTGCCATAATTATTTGGATCTCAGAAGACTTTTCAATAATATTTCTGTTTTAGTAATGACAAAATACATATAATTTTTAAAAGTAAAAAAAAGATTCATTTTTTCTTTTTTCTTTCATTCTTGATCAGAGTGCTGCTTAAGGGTACATAGTATAGAAACAGATTTGCTTCAAAACCAGGGTTCAAATCCCTGATATGTAGTTTGGGACTTATTTATTAGCTCCCTGTTTCTCATATTTTAAGTAAAGGTGACTACAATATTAATTAACTGGATTGTTGTTAGGATGAAATGAGTTATTACATGGAAACCTCTTAGAAAAAAGCATGACACAAAATTGGTATTCAGTAGATGTTAGCCAAGATTTTTATAATGAGAAGCATAATTAACTTTCAAAAAAGAAGTTTTCTTTGAAAATCCATAATTTACACCATGAATGCTTTGAATATATGATCCCTTTCTACTCCCACCACATTCTGCAGTTGCGTATTTTTGGCTTCCCATCATTCCTTTCAAACTGCCTGTCACCAGTTTAGCTCCTTCCTGAAGGCTAGTTTCTGTATTTTATACTTTAAGGAAGCATGAAGATTGATGAAAGGAAACAAAATATTTGGAAAGTCAAGGTATTAGGTATGTAAAAGAGCATTTAACCTTGAATCAAAATAATTAGATTCTTAGATTTGTGTCAATGTCAAAAGAACTCTATGGCAGAATTCAGTGAGTGTGACTTCAGAATTCAAGTAAATGCAAAGGGTCATAGTCATTTTATATTTGCTTTGGTTCTTTTAGTTCATATCATACATGGGTAATAGGCAGAGGTTAATTTATATTCATAGTTAATTTTTAAATATCCATATTTTAATATTTTTCTACTAGTTATCCTGGGCACGGCATAGTTTTAAGCACTGATATAATCCATGATTTTCTTTTAACACAGAGTCCCCATATTTTCAGTTTTAATTTAAAGTTCCTCATTTGGAATAGAAGACTTGGTGGCATCTAAATACTGTTTTGAGTCTGAAATTTGTAGAGTAAGACTTAATTTTGAGAAAAAGTCAAAATATGACATATATTTCTAAAATAAATTGAATTTTCATTGAAGCCAATTGACATTTATAGAGGTATTGTTTGGTTTAATTGATGACAGAGGAGGAATCCTAAAATTCACTGAAGTTTATTGTCCATCTGTTTTTGTCAAATCATGTTAAGTGTCTCTGGATATATGGAGCTGTAGAGAAAATAAAAACTGATAGTGCTCTACAGTTGGATTTTGATGCTAACATCAAAAACACCAAAATAAAAATGAGTTTTCTGTAAAATTAAAGGACAAATACTTTGTTTTTCTTATTTTCAAAAATTTGGTGGTGGTGGGGTGATGCACAGAATGAAAATAGGCAAAATAGAAAAGAGGTAAGAAGAGAAACAAAAGGATAAAAACAAATGTAAAAAGCATTGGATACAGAAATAAAGAATAGGAGACATTGTCCATTACATCAAGATAAGATGAAGAGCTTAAGAATCAAAGGGAAGAAAAGAAACAGGTCCAAAGGTCTAGCTGCCTGCCCTTCAAGGCTAATGACAAAGTTCAGCCATTAGAACCTACCGAACATAGCTGTCTGTGGGGGACTGAAGAAAACTTCACTTTCTGCTTATGATTCCCCGTGTGGTTGACTCCTTTTCAACACCTCTATCCCATTGGCTTCACCAAGTAACAATGGTGGAAACATTGGTAGCATCTCCATTTTTTGTTTTGAAGAGGAGGGAGGAAAAGCCAAGGGGGGTCTGTGTTTAGAATATTCAATAAGCACCACTAAATAGAGTTGGAGTTAAGAGATTTTTCATTTCTAACTCCTGCAGATAAATCAGTCTTTTCTATCCTCCACCTCCACACCTCCAGAACTAAGGATCTAGAGAAAGAAATTTACAGAAGAGGTGAGACAGAAAAATAGAATGCCAACAGGAGTTAACTAAATTTAAAATTTTACTTTCTAAAAGACACAGATGGCAAGTTTGTTACAGTTAACGCATCACAGGAGGTTTTTAAATAACCCTGGTTAAGAATCAACTTATGAACATGTAGCCATTAAAATGCAATAAATCCAGTCAGCACAATAGATATGCAGTAGGCAAGAACTATAATAGATGCTTCACCCTTTTAACAATAGGCTTAAAATAGGTTTGCTAGTTTAAGAGGTTTTAGGGAATTCTGCGTTTGCATGTGTGGAAACAATTAAGCAGAAATCTTGTAATAAACAATGTTTTTTCCTTCTTATGATCTTGCTCAATTTACTGTTTGCAATGTTAGAAATATGTTTAATGCAGCATTAATTTTAGATTCTGTTACCAAAAAAAATGAACCTAATGGAAAATGGTCAAGACAACATATGCACAAGATAAAATGATACACATTATTTATAAAATATATTTCCTTTGTCAATAAGAGCTGTGGAATAGGAAGCATTTGTGTAACAACAACAAAAATGCTTTTTTAGGGGATTAACAATGATCTAATGCTAGGAATTCAGTATCAATGTGTTATGATTCCTCTATTCCCTGAGGAGAATGTGGCCTTCTGGGAAAGCACTGTCTTCGAAAGCTTTGGTAAATAATTGCTGAAATGGCCCATCACAGGCTGCCAGGCCCTGGCTGAGTCATCTTTACCTGGTGCTGGAGTGGCTTTCTGAAAGCCCAACTGGCGCACTTCTCTGCTGTTGGCATGACTATATTTAGAATCCATAGCTAGAGAGCTCAGGGCTTCTCAGGATGGTATTTTTAAATGCGTCATCACTCTAGACATGCTCTCCCTCCCTGTCCAACTGCTTCAGCCTTCCTCATATTTTCACACATCCAAATGGAAAAGAATCAAGAGAAATCACAATCTAAAGGAACCTCTGACACTAGTTTCATCTGGAATGTTAAGCTTTGAGCTTAGAAGCATGCTAATAGCTCCCTTGGCTCCTGTGCTTAGTGAGGTTTGAATTCTTCTGGCAGCTCTGCAGTATTGTATTGGGCTCATTGTTCAGTGTAAGCCTTAGGGAAGAATACAAGAAAGTCCAGTAGATTTATTTCCCATTACTTTTTAGAATACACTTTACAGAGGTTTGCATGCTGAAATAGGATATTCTAGCGATTGTTGGCCATGACTCTGCTCTGTGGTGTATAGGTAATGATGAAGCATCATGGGGAAACCCAGACCTTTGTCCTAGCTATGGAGGTATCTCTGATGAAGTCGCTAGGGGCAGGAAACAAAAAATCCATATATAGAATAAACACCTGAGTAAAACTGTATTAGCATGTCAGTGGAATGAGAAATCTTCATGGATAAGAGAATTCTCCCCTTCATCTAATTTGATTCACATCCCTGGAGTCTGTTTAACAAACCAACACTATTTTCATGATCCTGGGAAATAGTATGAACTCAGTTTCGAGGGAGTTGACCAATTAGCACATTTGTTAATTCATATAATATGAACTTACCATGTACCAGCTTTACACATTTGTACATAGTACCTTGAAATATACAGTTGATTTGAGAAAAAAAGATTTATGCATAGCACTTTGCTATATACAGTGGATTTGGGAAAAAAGAAAAAGAAAAAAAGATGACTCATGTTTCCTAATACCTAGCTAGGGAATCTAGGATGCATATGACAAGTAAAATGTAAAAATAAGACAATTATATTAACCTGGAATAACCAAAAATTGCATAACAAAGTGCTGAATGATGAGCATGGGACAGTCAGATATATGGGCTTGCATAATAAAAAAGACTGTAAGGGAGATACTGAAAACTTGTGAAAATAATGTAAGAAAATAGGAGGAGGATGTTGGAAGGAAGAGGTGCTCACTTGCAGCATACAGAGTAAAAGGACAGTGAGGCTAAGTGGTGAGAGAATATTGAAGGAGCATAGGAACACCCAAGCTGCCGTGATAACATGGGAATGCTCACAAAGGGTAATTGTCGAAATAATGATGCTAATGGGGTAAGTGCCATTATATGTTTGGAGTACAACAGTGGTATATTGAAATAGTTTGGGCCGGTGATTTGGAAGAATTCCTATATCATTGGAGATAATAAAAGTCTAGAAATAAGAATGGTAGCTAAGAACTGCTTTCTGTAATTCAGGATAAGGCCAAGAAAGGCTTCAACTTGATCATGAGAGAGTGAATGGAAAGAGGCTATTCTGAGAAATGTTATGACTGAAATGATTTCAAATGTAGGGGAGAAGTTAGGTGGGATGTCCACTGCCTACCCACTAGAGTCCTTAAGATATGTGAATGAGTGAAAAAGAAACAAGGAATAAGATAGCTGGGTTCAAAGGCAAATAAAAGGCCCACACACATGAAGTAGGACTATTCCTACAACCCTGACAATAATAGCAATAATAATTTATTAAGTTTTTATCAATTGCAAGCAATGCCCCCCAAAAGTGTGTATGTCTATTTTATTAAACCTCCAAAATTCTATAAGGAAATTAATATTCTCCACAATTCAGAAATGAGGGAATGAAGGTTTAAAAAGGTTAAATATATTTGCCAGATATTTCTCATTCAAGATTTTAAGTCATATCTGATTCTCCCACAGAGCTAGGGAACTTCTGTTTTATACTTAGTGGTATACACTTCCATCCCTATCACTGATACCTGTGACATCTATTAATACTACATTCTAGTAAATATTTTCAATGCGTTATGAATTTATTTGCCTTATGTACCAATTTCCACTTGACTCTTTGAATATCAATACCATAAGAGAGTCTGTGAAATCCTTATTTAAATCTGTATTATGGTATTTCCCTGGCCACTATAGCTCAGTTGGTTGTCCCTTAACCAGGAGATTTCAGGTTTGATTCTGGGTCAGGGGACATACCTAGGCTATGGGTCCAATCTCCAGTCTGGGCATGTGCAAGAGGCAACCAATTCATGCTTCTCTCTAGCATTGATGTTTTTCTCTCTCCCTCTCTCTCTCTCTAAAATAAAATAATTTTTAAAAAGCAATGAAAGCATGTCCTCAGGTGAGGATTAAAAAAAATCTGTTGTATGTATGCAGCAGTCGTACACATGCAAACACGGATAGATAAAATAAAATTTGCCTGACTACACTTACTCTTAGTAAATTTATTCCTACCTTTCTAAATGCTTCATGTATTTTCTTTCAAAAAGTTTGATATAGTTTCTCTAAAATATTGGTATTAATAATGATAACTACATAGCTTAAATACTATAATTTCTATTGTAGCTTTTAAAATTTTATTTAAAAATACCAGAATCACATTTACTTATCTCCACATTGTAGCAAGCTCTCCCTGGTTTATCAAGATGGTTGAAGTTGAACGTTCTCATCTGCAAGTTTTCTCAGTATTCCAGGATATACCTTATCTGGAATAGGAAAACTAAATCCAGTTATATCATGCAGAGATCTCTTAAAAATTCCTAAGTAATGTTTCTACTAAAATTATTTATTATTGTTATTATTTATTAAACTTTTTACAGGAACAATTTCTTCTTGGCAAGTTAGGGAAGTTCAAATAGTACTGAAAAAGTATTCTTTCTCTTAGCTTTTAACTGCCACTCGCTCCTCTCTATTGCTCTTATTCAAAATAGAGCTTAAAATTTCTGTTTGGATTTGTCCACACTGAGAAAAGACAATGTTATCTTGGACACATAATGATGGTGCTGTTCACTGAACTTGAGATTAATTTTACCTGCAGCAATAATGGACTATTTAGCTCTTTTTTCTCCATTGTCAGAGTGCCTTCTTTTGACAAATAGCCCTGTATAATGAGATGATTTTAAATGGTGAGGTGTATATTCTTGACAATAAAACAAAATTTAGCTTTTTCTTTTGTTTTTTAATCCAATCTAACTTTATCAAAATTAAAATTGGACTTCTGGAGTTATTAACACTACAGTTTAACCACCTGAACTAATTGTGCAGAGATGAGCTGAGCTGGTAGTGCCACAATTACAAACAATGCACAAGGCTATTTTCAGTCTTTATGAGAGAGGACTAAGGACTGAAAATATGAATGATAATAGCTTGAAGAAAAAAATATATTTCCTCTAATTTACCAATGAAAGAGTCCTCGGCTCTGTCAACATGTAGAAAAAGAAAAGTACTTAGTTTCATGGAGGGTTGCTCAGTGTTTTTTATACACTGCTCATTTGAGTCCTAAAATAGCCTGTTCTTAATTATTTTGATCCCTGTTTTATGGAGCAACATACCAAGGTTCAAGGATTTATGTTACTTACAAAATATGGAGAGAACTTTAAATATGTATTTTAGTTAACTTTTTAGGTGGATAAAGATCATTTCCTTAGGCAATTTTTCTAGGCAGAGTTCTTATTTCACAAAAAAAAAACAAAAAGAGTTTCAGAATGACTTCTACATCTCTAGCATTTGTTTTTGTGGATATTTCCATTTCATTGGGGCTTAATATAGATCCACCATATCCTAACATCTCTTCCTGGACTATACGTGTCTAAGATTCTGACTGCACTTTCATCATATACTCCTTTTCTAGATTTACTCAGGTAGAGCCAATGAATAAAGGCTTCCAATGAAAGGTAATGATTCCTGGTAGCACTGAGGAGCATCTAGGACACATGTTATCACGTACTTTCAATAATATTGTGCATCGTTAATGTGAAGACAGCAAGGCCTAGTATGTGTATGTCCCCAGTGCATACTGTATCCCACAGTCAGCCCTTTAATCACCATCTGTCCCCTCAGCCTGGTCACTCCTGACATTTATGTTCAAAGTAAACCAATGACTAGATAATAATAATAATAATAATAATAATAATAATAATAATAATAATTAGAAAATAAAATTGTGGATAAGTTTTAGAGAGATTAGTATGAAACCAGTGCAGGTGTTTCAGGTTCTTGGAAATCTTTTTTCAGCAACATTTCTCCCACAAGGCTCTATTCTAAGGAATTGATTGACTCTCAACCAAAATGATTTGACACAACCATAAGGTGTAGCAAAAATGTATTTCTGTACTACTAGTATGAATACAGTGTAAACCATAGTGACAACTACCACTGCTACTACTTCTCTTACCTTGACTACCAACAAACACTTATAGGACATTTAATATCTTCCATAAACTGTGCCAAGAAATGTATGTGTATTCTTAGCCTTTGAAAAAACACATTGGAGGAATTACTGTTATAAGTCACACAGCTGGTAGCTGGAAGAGTGGATTCACATCCCGAGAGTCTTCTGCTCTCTTCTGGCTGCTTCTACTGTTGCTCTTGCTGGTAGCAGCATAACAATCTCTAGGTTAGATCTGTTTAATAAAAAAAAATCCTTGTCAACCACTCCATTATGTTGCCAGTCAATACAGTATTTATATTTAAATCTGAAGCATTGATTATTGTCTTCAATAATACATGTAATGAAAGAAAGAGGAAAGAAAATATATTTCCCAGCCAACAAAGTCAGGTATGACAATGGCATAGAATTATTCATATATGAAAGAATATTTAAAGAAAAAAAGTACAAAGCTATAGCCTAAATTTTGGAATATAACACAGATAAAGCAAAAATTTTATATATATGCAATTAGAATTAGCGAAGATTCAAGGTATTCCTATAATGTTATCAATAACTGCTATATTGACAATGATTTACTGAGGATATAGAAAGACATGGAGCTGCATTCACTGACCTGACAATTGCACATGGGAACCTGCCTATTGTGTGTGATGTAATGGAAGTAGATTTGAAAAGCATACTTCTAGAGAGTCAAGGTTGCCAGAAACACTGGTTGCCAGAAGGGGATTTCCAAATAAGTGATGGAACTTACTGATTCCCTCACACCCTTGTCCTCTCACTTGCTCTCACTTTCTCTGACTTCTTTCTCTGTATACAAGATGGAGCAAAAGTGACCTTACAGTTGTTCATATGGAAAATAATACAATAATTAATAAGAATACAAGAATAAACTCTGTGTTTCGTGTACTCATAACCGTACACCTACTTTTGTCCCACCCTATACATATATGAAGAACCACTACTTTACTTGAAGGGCTATAGAACTTTGAAATTTTCTAAAAGTATATTATAGAATGATAGTAATTGATAGTTATGATTTTCATATACATAAGCAGTCACAATGTAAATTATACATATTAATACATTTAACATGTTTAGGTCTATATTTTTCTAATATATAAGCCCTTCTCATTTACAGCTGCATAATTATATGGTCAGGCTGCAAGGTTTAAAGTTAGCCTTAACCTTTTGAAAAATTCTACTACTGACAAAGACTTTTTCCTTGATCAGTGGGGTTAAGGATTCTCTGAGTCTCCTTTTTGACTAGGCTCAAAGTTGAAATCTGTTCTTACCTATTTTAGTTCAGTTTCAGCAAGAATCATACTGAGACAGTTAGTAAAACTCTCTCACCCTTGCTGTCTGATCAAATTCTTCATTCTACACTCTACATATCATATTACCCTAGCCTGCATTCAGCAAAAGTCTGGTTGAGCTGGTCTACCAAGAATTGCTCCAGCTTTGATATTTCCTCTTCCTACACTGTTCCTTGGCTATTATTCTATACTTGTCCTTGTTATACTCAAGAGTTGAGACTGATTTCCCACCACCCCCTTTTCCAACCTGCCCCACTGCAAAAACCCTAACACAGTAGTGCTATAATATGGGCTTATTGTCAATCCAGATTAGTTTGATCTATTTCAGTTGTCCAAAAATCTTCATTTATAATTGTCATTTAATCAAAATTATTTACATATGTCTATATCCAGACATTTAATGAATTATAAATCAGAATTTTTTAAAAAATAAGGAAAATAATAAAAAAAGGGATGAACATGAGATTTCCACATACATATTACAAGAAAAAAAAATGGACATCTACTTTAAAAAAATACAGTGAACTAGTCTGGATCCAAATACAGGCCTGGAAACAGAATATATACCTTTACTCATGAAAACTTAGTAAAGAGTACATATCATTAAAAACAAAACTCAAAGATGATATTATAAAAATGGATTTCATAGAGTTAGGAAAAGAGGTTAAAAACAAAATCTAATCTAAAACTAATGAATAATTTAGAAACATCAAAAAACAACAAAGGATGGATTAAACTGAATTATAAAATAGAAGTTTGACAAAATTAAACTGAAGTCATAATAAAATGAAACAAAGCAACAAAATCAGAGATGATGATCTGAGATATCAGACAGTAATAATACAACATAATTTTTGTTTTTGAAGTAGAAATCCAAAAATTAAACAGAACCTAGCATTCAGAGATATAATAATAAATAAAGGTAAAATTAAAAATATGCTAAAAATATTTGGAAAATTAAGTAGGCATGAAACAATTGCCAATAATACATGATTAAATTATTGAACTTAAACTACAAAGAAAAACATGTATTAAATAATGGGCACAAAAGAACAAGTCATTTATTGTAGGCAAACAAAAACTTAGTCTGGCCTTAGTTTTCTCCACAGCAACATTAAATGCCAAAATATAATGGTGCAATAGATACAAGGTTCTGAGGGAAAATAAAAACCTGAGTCAATATTTTACATATACCCAAATTGTCCTTCAAATGCAATAAAACAAGACAAAACAATGCAGAATGACAAATATTTTCAGGCATGTAGAAGCTCAGGGAATACAACACTTGTGGACCATTTTCGAAGGAAAAAAGAAAAGCAAATTTGATAAATAACTCCAGTCACCTAAGTGGTGAAGCAAAACAAAATAAAATCTGAAATGGAAAACCTGTCATAAAAAGACCAGATGAGAATACTGAATGCACTTAAAATTTAAAAATAGAATTAATACCAAACATCTCTGGAAATGGAGGTTATAAAACAGAATATGACTTTCATAAACTTTGGCAATGTATAAATAATAATGTAACTTACAAAAATTGGCATATGGGGGAGGACAGAAGGAAACAGAAGAGCACTATGTATCTAATCATTTGGAGCAGAATTCAAATATTCTCTGAAATTGAAACATACAGATGAAAAATGGACTCGATTTCTTAAAGATGAAAAAGTGACCCCTTACACTTTATTAACCTTAGAGATTTTTTAGTGGAAAAAAAACTTACTTCAATAATTTGTGTCAAAATATTGTTTCATTAAAAGCGACATGTTTAGCATGATAGGATTTCTATGAAATATTTTCTATGTAATTACATTTACTTAGAGAGGTTAATAGAGAGAAGCATATCTAGAATGAGGATCATCTAAAGTTATAAATGGTATTAGATGGAATTTAGGGTGCTTTTATACTTTCTGTTTTATATCTATGCTCTACAGTATTATTTAAATTTGATATTGAGCTCCTTTTGCAATGTTTCCAAAAGCAATGAAATTATTTAATTTAAAATAAATGACTACAGGCTAATTTTGTATCTCTGTGTCACCAGAATTTTGTACAATGCCCTTTACATTGTAGAGATTCAGAAAAATTTATTCAAAATAATTAAGACATTCATCTGAATCATGTCTTTATGCATCAAACTTCACTGCTTTCCCAGGCTGACCCCTGTTCAATGAAGGCCATAATAAGTGCTGCATGTATTTCAGTAGATTCGTGTACTACTTCTCTTCTTTCTCTCATCCTATCTCAGAAAGATTGTGACAGATATTATAGTTGCTCAGATACTAGCACTTAAATTTCCACAAATCAATTGATTGTTTTAAAGTGTTTACTCATTAAAAGATGTGCATGCACTCACACATAACATTCCCTGCAGAATGGAATATATGTATTATATGTACTGATAAAACCAATCCAAAAATTGTTTTTTCGAGTGTACTGGCACAAATCTTAACTTGGTCCAAAATTCTCTGCTTCTTTGCAGTTTGATGTTACTTCAAGTTTGGAGAGTCATTCTGACATTTCTTTTGCCTGGGACTAAGGGAGGGTAAGTGGTAATAAGATGGGAGGATGTCATTCTTCCATATGAACATGGATTGTCAAAGTTAAGAAGGTAGAAAATCATGAACATTTTGTTTTGTACTGTGAAAGTGATTTTGTGAGCTTGCTAATAATAGGCTGGGTACCTGAGTTCCTCAGATCTCATTAGGTGTATGCTCTTGTTTTTATTTGAGGACTTAATAGTTAACATTATCATAAATATCATTAATTATAACATTTAATTTTATTCAACAGTCTGATGCTTTGGTAGCACTATGCTTTTTGCCTATAAATCTACACACACACCCATATATGAGCTTACATAGAAGAAGAAAGTAAAGGGTGAAATGAACTTTTTTAACGTATTTTGTTTGAGAGAGACAGTTTGGAGGCATTGTTAAAATATATTTATTAATTTGACAGGTATGTATTAAATCTTACTATTAGTAAGTATCACATTATAGCTGCTCTTGGGTACACAAGAATGATTAATCACATTTGCTTTCAGGGAAGTGACAATGCATTAGAGAAGAAAAAGAGCATTCCACATGCAAACAAAATAATAAGTTTCATTCAGCAGACCAGTGACATCACTGAAACCTACTTTTTTTAAGTATCATTTTTGAGTCATCATGGTGAATGGATAGGAAACGGGATGAATTCTAGTCAGGTAAAATTAATGGGTTCATTGCAATAATCCAGATAAAAAGATGATAAGAGTGTAGTTGTGAAGAGTGATGTTGGAGACAGTAAGAGTGTGGAGTAGGGATATATTTAAGACGCCTGACCCACCTGAATGTCAGGAGATGAGAAAGACAGTGACTTAGATCTATATCAGATTCCTTTTCTGAATGAAGAGAGAGATGGATATCCCATCACCCAAGATAAGAGATATAGGAGAAGAAGTGAGGGGTGTATTAATTCAGTTTTGCAAGAACTAAAATTTTTAGTGAAGTCCATGAGGCATTCTTCAATCTGTCCCTTGCACACCTCTCCAGCACCAGCTCCTTCTTCTGCATCACAGTCCAGCCTAAAGCAACATACCCTTACAAAAACATGCCATACTTTTCACTCCTGTAAGAGATCACCTCCTTTCAGACACTTGTGCCTATGATGCAATTCAAAGGTTGTTTCCCTCTCTGAAGCCTTCACTCACCTGCCAACATTAGGGAGCAAAGCATACCTTAATTATGTTTGCTGGTATGTCTGCCTCAACAGCATGCTTCATAGGAGTAGAGACTGTGTTTATTCATTTTAATAACACTAACCTTTTGTATAAGTGCTCTAAAAATATTTTTGGTTAAGAATGACTAGTAGAGTGCCTAAGTGAATGTTTCAAGATAAATTGACTGAGTGAAAAAATAAATTAATCAACACAATAAGAGAGCTACAGATGAGTGCATGTGAGGTCTTATTAGGGAACATTCATTCCTATCAGGAATAATTATGGAAGGTTTCACACAGAAACTGATTAGTAAATTGGTACTGCCCGATAAAATTTGTGATGTCTTTATTTTACTTAGAGGAAAGTGACGAAGCAAGTATGAATGATAAAATGCTCAAAAGACTACAGGATAATGACACAGATTTTATTTACAAATTTTGCATCTGATACCTGATATAGGTATATATCATAATTTTTGGATTTATTAAATAAAGCAGGCCAAAAAATATTTACGATAACTACAGTAAACTCAACTCATGTCCCCATACACACTACACATATATGTGTGTGTGTATATAATATTAACTTTAACATAAATAATTTTTATAATCAGTATATTTATGCAGTGTTACCTTTGTTTTCATATTGATGATAATTTAAAGAAACACTTAAAGCATGTTGAACTTTTTGTTTCAACAGTATTTGGTTATTTATATTTATAGCTGGCAGGTGTAGGTTAGCTTATGTTTCCTTGACTTTCAAATTCTATAAAAACTTCTTAGTATACTTTCCTAACAACACAGATGCAGCAGAGTGGAGCTAACAAAATTATCAGTTTCCATAACCAACATTAAATTAATGAAGTTAGCATGCAGCCTTTGAGTCTGAAACTTTTAATGAGGAGGCTGATTTATAAGAATGATGAAGTATTATCTCTGATCTCCTTTGAATTACAGATTAAAACAACAATGAAATGCTTTTGAAAACTGCCTGATTAGTTGATCTGAAATTCTAGGATATTTCAGTTATAGAATATTGTAGGAATTTCTGTTTATCAAAGATTGCAAGTCTTAAATCAGTGACACAGAACTTCTTTCTTTAGATTTTTCAAGGTATAGTTATTTTCTCTGGTTGATATGGCAGGTTTTTTCAATCCCAAATAGTTCAAATAGTGGCATCAATAGGTTGACAAAGAGCCTTTAAATTATGATATTAGATGTTGCTGGATTATACTATATAGATCTTACAGAATTTACTATGGTTGGAAAGCAAAATTTTAAAAATTGGGGAATCAAAGCCCATTAAAACTTTAGGATGACTAACTGATTTAATCATGGGAGAAGTACTATATATATATATATATATATATATATATATATATATATATATATATACTAGTATCTTTCTCTCCTAACAAAAATCTGTTGCATAAATGCATGACTAAACTATTAAGCACTTGGTTGTGTGGAGTATCAACAAAAATTGATTTTAGAAAACATGGGTAATATTCATTATGTTGAATAAGTTAAACTAAAGTTCACTTAGATTAAAGAGTGATATTTTTAAAAGAAATAATAAATTAATATGGTTCATCATTTTTTTCTAAAACAAGTGCTTCTTTTCATTATTGTGTATATATATATGTATATGTGCAAATCATACTATACATCAGTTACTATATGTAACTATATTTCCTTATATCACACAGTATGTTGAAAAAAAACCTTAATTATGTTGCATTTACAATAAAGATATGTCTCATTTCAGAGGCAAGATTTTTTTCTGCTAAATTCATTGTTATTTTGGTTCAAAGATAGCATTAAAACTGGCACATAAGGGGGGAAAGATGGGAAGGGTCTAACCAAGGAACAAATATAAATGACCCATGGACACAGACAACTAAATGAGGATTGACTGTGGGAGAGGAGAGAGATGGGAAGGGCAGGGGAGAGCAATGGGGGAAAAAAATGGGACAACTGTCATAGAAAAACAATAAAAAGAAAAATAATTGGGACAACTATAACAGCATAATCAATAAAACATACAAAAATAAACATAAATATATTCATAGTAAAAAAAAATACTGGCACACAAACTATATTTACCACATTTGAAAGCTATACACTAACAGTATAGCTTTCCACCTCTACTCCATTTTAAAAGACAGCAGCAGAAAGTTACCAGTAAATGAAAGAAGTTTGACAAGGGTAGCTGTACTTCTCCTCCAGAACCATGCAGATTTATTTAGAAATTTTAAATGTGACACTGATTTATTACTTATGCTTTATTAATAAACATACTATAAGTAAGTGAGTTTTAACAAAATACTAATAAATGGAATAAATACATGAATGGGAATCCTTGTTATGTTTAACAATGTTTGCTATATGATTATATATAAGATAGTCAAAAGATGTGGGGTTAATTTCTTTTATTTATTCAATCATTATTTTTCAATTATTTAATCACTCATTTTATTTAATGTACAGTAGGCACTGAGCTCAGCTATGAGGATACAAAGAAAAATTATATTCTAGGGAGCTCACCCTCAAATAAGGCAAAATCAGTATTTGGTTATGGGAGTCTAACCCAAAGGAAGACATGTACATAGACTATTGTAACCAAGAACAAGGAGATATTTAATTCATAATCAACTCTGTGTGCCCAGATAGAGAAACCTTTCTATCTGAGATACACATTTGCTGGGCCAAGAGGAAATGGGAAATTTTAGCAAAAATGCCAGACTCTGGAGCGGCAATGTGATTGTATTATAGTAATGATTAGATTATGACAGCAATTTTCAACCTTTTTAAAAATCTCATGGCACACATAAACTAATTACTAAAATTCTGCAGCACACCAATAAATATATTTTTGTTGATCTGACAAAAAATAGGTATCATTTTGTTTCATTCATATTGGATGCCTATTGTTGTGTTGGCTGTTGTTATTTTTTAATTTGACAATTTAAGGGGAAAAGGTCAGTGTCCCTGACTAGATAGTCAGGTAGTGCATGTTTTAAAGATTCTTGTGGCACACCAGGTGAAAAATCTCTGGATTCTGAACTATTTTTGACTCAATACACAGAGTTTTAATTTTAACATGTAGACAGTATGGAACCATTAAAACTTAAGGAAAGAATTAGATAATCATGTTTGCATTTTAAAAAAATAACTGGCTATAGAAATATCTTCCAAGGAAAATGTAAAATCTCTGGTGCATGGAATGTGTGAAGAGCTCTATGGATCTCCTTCCCAGTCTTCAGATACTCCCCTTGTTATGGATTTTACTCTCCTTGAAAGCAGGAAGCAAACCAGAAAACTGATGAAGAAGTTTTATATATGGGTGCTGACTAACTTGTTAGTCACCTAGGAAGATAGAACTAGTTTACAAAACTGACACGATTTAATTAGTGCCAGTATCTAAACTCAGAAGAGTGTATAGCTGAAGCTGTAAGAATAATATTGTATTGCTACAGTTATTCAAACTATAACAAGTCACTAGGTATAACTTTTTTAATCGGTGGAAACATTTTATACTTTAATTTATACTTTAATTTTGGAAATGCAAGAAATAAAGAATAGTCAAAGCAGTCTTAAAGAAGATAATAAAAATTGGAAGATTTAAATAACCAAAGACAAGACATGCCATAAAACTATAACAATTAAGATATGTGATGTAGGTACATGCATATTTAAAACAGACTAGATAATATTGGAGATCCCAGAAACAGACCCACAGATATATAGCCACCTGATGTAAACAAAGACTCCTCAATTATTCCAATAGAACCAAACCCCGTATATACATACTTTTCTATTTCCTATACATACATGTATATTTAATTTATAAATTAGGCAGTTTTACAAAGAGATTTGTTCTTATCATATATGTCAGCATATGATTTATGTTGCCTTATTAAATTGAGAATTTTCACCATTTCATGTAAAGAAGACATTTTACAGCTCTTCTTTAGCATTTCTGAATTGCCAGCATCACTGCTCTCACACTTTGGGGCCATGAATAAGTCAAATAAGGTGTACTTATGTATACAAGCAGTGTGAGACTGCCATAGTCAATCTGATAACTGAGCTGTCACTAAGTTAAATGATTAAGGGGCATGTAGCTTAAACGTGTGAATATGCTGGAAAAAGTGATGATTTATGCCCCAGGGAAGACTGAGCAAGATGGTGTGAGATTTCATCATGCTACTCCTGATCAGAACACAATTTAAAACTTAAGACCTGTTTATTTCTGGAATTTTCCATTTAATATTTTTGGACTGCAGTTAGCCATGAATAAATGAAACCACAGAAAGTGAAAATGTAAATAAGGAAGGACTATTGTGCCTTTCAAAACTTTGTAATTCCTCACCAGTTTTTTTGTTTGACTCATGAACATGAACACAGTTCATTGTAGATGCAGGTGAAAGGGCTTATGAAAATGTAGTAATTTCCATAGATCCAGGGCTCTGTGCTACACTGAAGGTTATAGAGTATACCATTCTTCGCTTTTTGTTTGACCTGATGTCTGAGGCCATGTGTAAGCTGCCCTTTTCCTTCATGGTAGAGGACATAGTGGATTTCTTGATGCAGTTCTCTGTGTTTCAGTCAGTCAAGGCGACTTCACAACTGGCCTCTTCTTGTGATGCCGGGTTGTGATTCATTCTTTGACCTACATCTGTTCCCGAGAAGGACATTTTTCCTCTTCCAATGACACAAATGTCCTGGTAACTCTCATTTATGAAATCTTTCTTTCTGTATCAATATATGTTTGTCCTCCTATATTTCCAATGATCAAGAATTTATGACACTGTCTTTTCTGCCTATTGAATAGTCAGACAAACAGAGGCAACTAGAAATGCATATTCTCTGTTTTTCTCATATACTATTTATACCACCTCTGACTTTCTCTATGGCCTCTGTCTGTTTTCCCAGCAACACATCAAACACTCAGTTTAATTGGTGATCTGTGGCAGATTCAGTCACCTGGGAAATACAACAACCTCTGCCTATGATTACTGCAAGTCTATAGGATCTGAGTGAATATCATTTCTGAGCTAGGGATTTCCAAATTACTACCCTTTCTTAGAGCCAAATATTATTGATCTAATATTTCTTTAATTCCTCTATTCTAAGAAAGAATTTAATTATCTGTGGTTTGCCTCCTTGCAGATGCATCTTATTTTAATAGGAAAAATACATTCCATCTACAGTGATTTAGTCTTTACAAAGCAAGACTCTACTACTATATATCTACAGATATAGATATATAGGTCTACATTCTATATATATTAATGTTGTATGGTCATAGAAATGCTTTATATCCTACATAGGATATAAAACTTCAGTTTATTACCACCTCCCATAAGTGACCAATGTCTTGATGTTTGTTACTTATAAGTTAGTGTTTGCTTATCTTATATATATAGAATCTTAGAGTACATACACTTAGAATTCTTTCATTCAACACATTTTTGATATTTATTAATGTTATGTGCATCAATACTTCATTCTTTTATATTGCTGAGTAGAATTACATTTTGAATATACCACTATTTGCTTTTCCATTGTTCTGTTGATGAACATATTTGTTATTTTAAGTAGATTTATTTTCACTTTCTAATTATTTGCCACTGGTAAATTGTTAAATTCACTGATTCTAGTTTTCTTCATATTTCTTAGGATTTTCTGTGTAAAACTCCATGTTGCCTTCAAAAAAAGAAGTTAAATATGTTTTCTTTCTTCCTTCCTACCTTTTTTCTTTTTATTTCTCTTGATAGCCTATTGCCTTGATTAGGACTTCAGGTATAATGTTAAATATAAGTGATGTGAATAGACCTCTTTGGCTTATTTCTGATCGAGGGGAAATTTGAGGAAAATACTTAATTAGCATGGTATTAGTGGTAGATTTAAGTTTATGCCACTTATCAGGTTCAGAATGTGCCTTGTATTCCTAGTTTACTGAGAGTTTTTCATATGCATGGGTGTTAATTTTTCTCACATGCTTTTTCTGTATCTATTTAGATGATAATACGGTTTTCATCTCTTTTTCTGTTAATAAGAAAAGGTGCATTGATCAGTTTTCTAATGTGAATTAAAACTTATGTTCCTGGAATAAATCCCACAAACTCACAAAGTACTTATTATATATTGATGATTATATTAGCTGATGTTTTGTTAAGCACATTTACAGTTATATTCATGAAGGATACTTGTCTGTAAATTGTTTCTTGTAATATTAAGCTTTTGTATTCAGGGTTTTTCTGCCTTTACAAAAATGACTGAGTCTCTATTAATTCCCACAGTGAAGCAGTGCTTCAAATCTTAGCCAATTACGGATGCAATTTTTTTCTGCTCCTGTGACTTAAAACAATATTCAATCTCCCTTCTCTTAGTTGTCAAAATCATTGGGGAATCAGTCTACA
This sequence comes from Furipterus horrens, assembly GCF_987537825.1. NCBI lineage: Eukaryota > Metazoa > Chordata > Mammalia > Chiroptera > Furipteridae > Furipterus > Furipterus horrens. The sequence continues at coordinate 34,495,643 of NW_028327176.1, forward strand.
CATTTTCTGCCACCATTCACCAATCTCTCCTTCACAACAATGTTCTTTGTAGCCAATCAGCTTTCACTACCCTTCTATTGAAAGTTGTCAATGACTTCAATACTATTTTCACACTGGAGTTCCAAGCCCATATTTCTGGGTTTTGCCTCTTCCTATCAGAACATCTATGACCACCTCATGCTTAGTATTTTTAAAGCTGAACATATCACATTACCTCCAAGTTTATTCCTCCTCTCTGCTCTCCAGATATTCCAGTGACAGCAGTGCCATGCCCCATTACCTAAACTAAAAACCATAGATTTATCTTTGACTTTGTATCTTCTACTCTCTATAGGCAGTCAGTGGACAGTACCTGTCAATTCTAGCTCTGAAATTCTTGCCATATTAAAAACTTCTTGAAGTATCACTGTTCATATCTTTCTTGCTGGTTGCCCAGACTACTACCTCAGCCTTCTAACTGATCTCATTTCTTACAGGCCTCTCCACACCCCTCCAATCCATTTTAAACATTACCATGAGTTGTCTTCTAAATGCATTATGTCAGATTTCACCATTTTTCTCCCTCAAAAACATAATTATCAGATTAGAAAGGAGTCCATATCTTGAAGGCTGAAACTCCATATTCCAACCCTACTTAATAATTTTACATGTTTCCTCTATGCTATCATATAGTATCAAAATTTAATAACTTATTTTCTTATGTATGCTGCATATATTTTTGAGTCAACTTTTGTCCTAATTTTAATTTCTTAATTTTGATCTTTCCCCCTTCTTAGCATAAATACTATAAGGTAAAATTATAATAAATATTTGTGGAAGAATGATTGAGTTTCCATTGACTTACTTTGTTTTAAGAAAAACTCATTTGTAGTCATTTTAAAACGACAAATTTCTCTTAGTTATCTTAGACATATCAAGGACATATTGAAGCTATGTCCTTTACTGAAACATAAAAAGGAATAGTTTAAACACACTGATATGTTTGATTATGAGGAAATAACATACTTTTAAATTATTTACTAATGAAGGCCACTTTACATCTTTCTCTTGAATTTCATAGTTTTAAGTCAATGGCCTTCATCCCTATACTTTGTCACTTATGTTATCTTACTGAAATTATGTGATTTTATCATTTCTCTGGAGACCCTCAATTAAAAGTAAAAATCTTCAGACTGTTTATCAATCTTTATTTTGGTTAAAATAATCAAATTTATTTCTTTATCAATTTTATTTTCATTAAAACAAGTAGTCAAGTTTATTTAGAATAGGAAGATATCTTTTATTATGTGCAAAGTAACATGATTTAACAGAACACTCAGGAGCTATGGCAACTTAAAGGCTCCAGTGTGGTAGATGTACATACACAAGAGCAGCTATTTCTCAATGACAAGTGTCACAGAGGTAGTTGGAGGGAGCTGTTACTGAAAACATGTGGAGCTTTATTCTGAGCTCCCCAAAACTACTGAGGTTTTACATTATAGGAGTCTGAAGTCCTTCATGAGGAACTGGGGCATACTTGTACATGTCAGAAATATGTGTTGACATTATTAATATGATCTCATTAATACTTGCCAATTACTAAGGACAGAGGAAATTGTTTCTCCAGAGATTCATGTTGTTATGTCATTTAGAATTTCTACTAATACTTAATCATATTTTTATAACGTTTATTGGAATTAACAGGCTGAAAGAATGTTTATTTCAGAATCATTTTTTTAAAGCATCCTGGGTTATAGGTGGTCAATCAACATATGTCTTTTCTTCTTCTATGCTCATGCACATTGTAGAAACCTTGCTCCAAAATAAGGAATTACATTGCATTAAAAAAATTAGCTGATTAAAAAAATAAGACCTAGTATTTTTAGTTTTTCAGATCAATACTTCTCATTTACCACTTTCTTGGGAAGGTAGTCTAATATTATAAATGTCTAGGTGACTAAAACTTTTAACACATTGATCCATGACAGTGATAATTTTCTTCGAATATTGGCAAGTTATTGTTTACTGAAGATATTCTAGGCATGTCATATTCCTACAGACTTCTGGCAATACACACATGCACACACACTCCTACTCTGTATGCGTGCTAATGTTATAAAAACTGAAACTTCTGGAGATTTCCATATGTCTTCAAAAGTATAGGAAATACTCAGTTCATAACAATTTAAATTCTCAGAGGATAAATTTATAATGATGAGAATCTTAATAGAAAGACACTAGAATGAGCTGAAAATAAACCTAATACCTTTAAAGAGAAATAAAAAGGAATATCATAATTTTGATGTAAATTAAGTTTACAAATAGTTTGACTGATTTGGATATTATATATCTGCCTGCCCACTTGTTCTCCAAGTCTTTCCTTGTTCTAATGTATGGATTCTTATCTAAAATAAGGTAAACCTACCCTGCAAAAAGTACAAACATGTCACATACAAGCAACATTTCTAAACTATTTCTTAAGCTTAAAAAACAAAATTGATTTGACAACACAGATGAAAGCATAACAGTAGGTTACCAATTTTATTTTCACACATTTTTCTGAGAGCTTTCAGATTCAGATTTTATGTGAATCACTATTTGTAAACCACTCATTTTTTTTTGTTTCTGGAGCTCTTTCAAATGGTTCCAGGTCTTTGCTGAAGTCATCCGTGGATATAAAGAATGACATTTTGGTAGTAGTGCATTTTATATCACAGTAACAAGCGTGAACTTCTGTTTTGTGGAATGACCCTGAAATGGGTACAACTGGGAGAGAAGAGAATCTATCAAGATGAATGAATACTTTTTTATTAGGTGAAGCAAACCATTTGCTCTGTCAACCTACTTTTTTTGCTTCAGTGATAATGGGGCCTTTTAGAAACTCAAATTGTCTCACATTCCATACCTGATAAATTTCCATGTGTTAGAACTACACACAGACATACTGCATGTTCTCCAGCTGGCTTTTCTGCCCACCGAATTTTCTAAAATTCAAATTATTCACATTATACCCAAACTCTTTTCCCTTGATGAGGCTGCCAATGTATTTCTGGATTTTAGTCCGACATAAAAAGAATTGGTATTTACAAATACAGATAAAACAGCATAATAGCTTTTTCTTCATTCTTTTTAGGTTGTCTTGGGGTATGGCTTCAGCCAATTTTTCTTGAACCTAATCTCAGTTTTAACACTACCGGTACCAATTTTCAGCTGCCAAACATCTTCTATTTCTCTCAACAATATTAGTTGTAATTGGGTGAATAGAATTTTTTTGAAATATTCTTTAATCCTAGTATGTAATTGCTATGTTTATCTCCAAAGTTCTTATAATTTGTATCATTTATTATATATATACTGTTTGCTGCCTTGTGTTAAATGTGAAAAATATCACATCTTTTATAAAACCCCATTTTATATCAAAGGAGTAAAGCATATGTCATTATTGTCTGATGATGTTAACTTCCTCTGGTACCATAATGTTATTGATCCCATCTAACATAAACCTCTACCAAGCCTAATCAGAAAGCTGTACATGAAGTTTACAATAATTTTCAAAATCAAGTGAGTTCAAGTAAAAAAATAAAATTAAACTTATTTTTGATATCTTTTAGTTTGGAATCCTATTATACTAATACCGGTAGTTGCTAGAGTCAAAGATCTAAAATCTGTCAATCTGAATTCAGAATCCTTAATCTGTCAATCATAACTTTAAGTACTACAGTATGTGATAATTATATATAAGTAATATAATAATATAATTATTCTTTCCATTTACACCTAAGTAACTGAGATACCATATATATATATATACATATATATATATACATATATATATATATATATGTGTGTGTGTGTGTGTGTGTGTGTGTGTATAATATCATTTATATGGTATATGTTTATCTGAATTATTATGGAGGTCTATTTGAGGAAGTAGCTTATGGAATATCCAGCAGATATTGGCTAATATGATGTCCATTGGAAAGTAGACACAGTAATAGTTGGAAGAGTGCAAACCATAGAATTGTGCCATCAAATAAAATATTCATTAATCATGTGCTTAGATCATTTGATTTACAATGGAATAAGGTAAAAAGTTCAGTTCCTCAATAACTTGGCCACATTATATCTTAGTAACTACAAATAGCTTGTGGCCATCATGTTGAATAGTGCAGAAAGTTTTAATAGACAGTACTGGTATTTAAAAAGAACAGTCTTTGGTATCAAACATAACTGACTTCTAATCTCAGCTTTACTACCATTAGCTAAGTGACCTTGACAATGTTATTTTATTCCATCTATTAAGTATCATATTGACCTTGAATTCTGAGTGTGAGTTGCTAACAACTCTGTTTTACAATGGCTTCAGTGATTCTGGGGTAGCCACATTGTCACAGGACTGTAAAACAACCAAGCCACTTGAAGACAAAAACCAGGGAAGATCCAAAGATACTGCACTGCAAGTTCAAATGAATTTGTCTCCCTGTGACAAAATCTTTGCTTCATTTTCATGCTGTCTTCATGGTCTTCTGTTTACAGCCAGTTTCTTCCTTCCATTTGTCACAGAGGAAATGCTTTTGTCTCCGCAGTTCCAGTTTGAAATCTTCAAAGAATCTGTCTGTGATGCTATTCCCCTAACTATGCCAGGCAGTGTGGTTTAAAGAGGGTGCAGTATGATGCTGCTGCACAGGGCCCAGCTTAAATCAATTTTAGGGACCAAAGATGTTTTATCATGTAATAAAATTGAAGGTGCCATCCAGATCATTGATGGAGTAGAAAAGAGAAGCCAAACATGAACATCTTCTAGTTGACTCAAGACCTAGGACAAAATAGCATCTATTACAAGATACAAGATGTGAATCTTGCAGGTGGTTGTGAGGAGAAATTAAATGGGCATCAATGCCTGGCATATGGTAGAATCTCAGTAAATCATAACTGTTGATTGTTTTTCTCTTACTCTTTATTAATTAGTAAAATATGTAGAGAGGCATGGCACCTTTACCTCTCACTTCTCCGAAGTCTTGCATAAGTGCAGGACTTCCTGGCCAGTCTCATCTTCCGGAAGGCTTTAATTCCAACTCAACCTTCCCTTCAAAACTGCCATTAGTCCTCTTGGGCAAACAGGTCATAGCCTAACTCCCATGTCCTCCTTCACTAATTCTCTGGGTTTTATCTGCTTCAAATGATCTCCAATTTTTCCCTTTCCCTACTTTCCTTATGGTGTGTACCTGATTGTTACAGTCCACCCTGGCTGTATTTTCTTTTCTGAAATGGTGTGGCAGCTTTTGCCTATACTTTACTGTTATGCTTCACTTCGTTACTTTTAAAATACATTTTCCCACATTTAAATGTCTCTGAATTTGCAGTGGAGAGTGTCTTATAATGATGATGTCTCAAATCTCTGTTGGCTTGGAAGAACATAAGGTGAATGAAGCACTTTAATTCACAGAAATCAAGTGTTTATGGGGAGGGGCTGGATGAGATGCTCTATCAGACATTTTCTGTACTGGATAAATAATAGTAAATAGAAATGTATTCCACAGTTTGTTTAAGCATTTAATAATTAAACATATGTGAATTATCAAATTTCTCCTATTTTCAGTAATCATCTATAGAACTTTTATACACATGGAACACCCAAATATCGGTCGGCAGCCATCCGTCTCGAGAGACGATGGTGTAGCTTCTTAAAAGTCTATCTGCACCGCCGAGAATGGTTGTGCAGTCCGACTCGGGAGTGACACGGTATCTGTCTCCTCCCATGTTGAATCGACATCTTGCGATGTCGCCGGAGTGTCCTCTCCAGTGAAGCTGAAGCTACAGAGCCTGGCCAGGGTGATATGGAGGGTCTGCTGTTGCCCATGCAGCAGACCCCCCCCTCTCTTCGCAGCTGAAGGGTCCAAGGGAAAGACGAAGTCAATACAGCTTGGCTTCAGGTGCGCCGCAGGAGTTGCCAGTGTTGACTACAACGTCAAACCGCCTTAGGGACTCCGGCTCCGGATTTTCTGTCGGGGTTTACTCCCTTAGCCTTTCCCCTGAAGAGGTATGCCGCAAGGCAGCGGAGGTTTTTTGGAATCAGAGTTTTCCTTCTCTGAACACCCAAATATACAAAATGATTATTTCATAAGGATAGAAACCCAAAATTAGCACAATAATGCATTTGTGCTTCTTGATAAATATTGCCAGATTGTTTTACAAAGTGGTCTTAATCAATTTACAATTCCACTAGAAATGCATTTGTACTTGCTAGATAAGTATTTGAAATTAGTTTAGTCATCTGGTTGTCAGAGAATATTCATCACCAGATCAAGTCTTTCATATCCAAAGTTCCATGATTTTTCCATTTCTTATTGCTAATGGCATAAAATAACCAAAACAAGCTCATCCAGAGGGGTCCTATTTTCAATCAGTCACCCATTAGTACACTATTGTTAGAGTATCAGGGGGAGAAGACCTTGATTTGGGCTGCTTTCCATTGATCACCTAACCTCAAATTTTTCATATACATATGGAACATATACAGAAGGTTGTGATAGAGTTATTAAAACAGAATATAGGTTAAAGGCACAAATATATTCTTCAGGCCGAGTTCCTATAGTACGATGTGTAGTTCAACGGGCATCATTTGGGATCTTGTTAAAAAGGTTGATTGTCAGGCTCTACTCCTACTTCTAAGACCTTCTGTATACAGTTTCTAAACTGTATTTTAAGATTTCCCTTTGGTTCATGTAAGATAAATATTTAAGAACCATTGATATGGGTGGTTATGGAAGTTACACTGAGAAATATCATTCTTAGTGCTTCTGTGTCTAACAATTGCCATCATTTCTTCAGGTGACATTCACAACAAAGTGCAGAGGGAAAAATCCCTCTCCCCTCCACTGATCTGTGTTTTATTTGTAATTCTTTAGAAACATATTTTAAGTGTGGCATTCTCATGATTTGAACTTGTTATAACTTTCTGTCTCAACTAATACCTTTTAAAATCTGAGTAGGCCTCCTCTGGTATTCCAAATAGATTTTTCTCATATCATTAACATTGCAAATTTTCAATAACCATTCTCTACTTAAGCCATTAGATGTTTCCACGTACATCTTTATTTATTTATTTATTTTTGGTGGGGACTCAGTGGCAAAATAAATCAAGCAAACATTTATAGTTTTAAAATGTGCACCATATTCTGAGACAATTCACTCAAGTATAATCTTGAAGAATAATGTGCTAATATCTGTTTATTCATTAAAAAAAAATATTTAATGAGCTCCCACAATTTATCAGACTTAAGTGATAGGGTTTTCATAATGAACAAGAGAAAAAAAGTCCTTATTCTCAGAACAAAGGATAAAAGACGGGCAAGGAACAAAGTAACCACAATGATTTCAAATAGTAATAAGGGTGGAAAAAGTGCTCTAGGCTTCTGTTTGGTTCTGGAACAATGCTAGTTTACATGCAGCAAACCTCAGCTCTTTGGTTAGTATTCTGGTGTCAATTTGGAATTATTTTTTGTGTGCTATTGTGATATTATGCTATTGTTTATACTACGAGTTCGATTACTCTTAGGCCAAAGCCCAGGATTAAAGTAATAGGGTTTTATAAGGAAATTCTTTCTACATGTTGGATATAAGATTCAATGATAAGATAAAGAGAAAGAAAAACCAGGTTGCTCTATAAAATATGAATAAGTTCATATATTAAAACAGGTATATTTTAATATATGATTTATTTTTATTTTTAGAATAAAACTGATCATGTTAAATTGAGATCCAGAGAAGTTACCTCGTTCTAGCTCATATATTCTAGTAAACAAACATACAATTAAAAACAGATTGCAACTTAGGCATCTGTAACCCTACAGTGCCATTTCTTGCCTATCTTGTATCTTCCTAACAACAAATAAAACATATAGAGAATTGCTGGCGAAGATCCAGTAGTCAGCATTTCCTTAGGAGAGGCAATAACTGGAAGTACAAAAGGCAATGGGACAAATGGCACAAGTCCTAATGGAAATCTGTTAAGCATTAGGGACTGAAGGCTCTCCAAAGAATCTATAAAGCCTTGTCCAAGGAATGCAAGGTCAGGTACATGGAACTTTTTTCTGACTCAGCATGTCTTTACCCTTATGAGATAGGATCAAGTTCAGGAAGAACAGTTGACATAGCTACACCATATACTCTACCAAATACTATATAGTTATAACACGTATGTGGATAAGAGGATGCAACAAATAGAAAATCAAACTGAGAAACATATCCCTGAAATATCTTCTAGAAACAGAGAAGATACCATGTACTGAGTTTCTGCTGGGGGTATTTCCTGACTTCCTCTGCTATAGGCTGAATATTAGTGTCCCCTCCTAAATTCATATGTTGAATTTTAGCCCCCTCATGTAATGGTAGTAGAAGGTGGGTCCTCTGGGTCCTTAATTACATCACGAGGGTCAATACCTCATGAATGGGATTGGTGCCTTTACTGGAAGGGAAAGGAGAGCTTGCTTGCTCTCTGCTCTCCCCGCATCTTTAATCAAAGAAGGGTGCTTTTACCAGATGCCAGATTGGCTCATGCTTTGATCTTAGACTTCTCTGCCTTCAGAACTATGAGAAATAAATTTCTGTTGCGTAAGCCCCCTAGTCCGTCTATAGTACCTTGTTATATCAACTTGAACTAAGATACCACCTAAAATATTTAATTGTAGTTGATGGTACTTCAAACATAATCACTACAAAATGCTGTGTGGATATCATGATTCTTAGATCTATTTTCTCTTCTCTTTCTCTCTTTCTCCTCTTGGTGGTGATGCTGCTGCTGCTGATAAAATACTGACAAGGGTAAAAAATAATAATAACAGAATAAAATCTATCTTTGTGAAATAAGATGCAATAAAAATAGAAAAGGGAACTACAACTTGGATAAAATTAGACGTGCATTTAGTAAAACGTAAGAAATCATGGATTCTATGGATCACAATGAACTAACCCTATGAAAAGAGATCCCATGGGAACTGGCAAGAGTAAGAAAATAATCAATGGATAAAACACAAAATATACATTTAAAAACTGTAACATAATAACAGCAGAGGAGTAATTGAGATAAAGGACAAATTTGAGAATTTATAAAACGATAAAAGTTTAAAATGCATGCAGAACTACAAGTGATAATATAAGTAAATAAATTTGGAGAACAGAAAATGCATGGGCAACATAGTGATATCTGATGATTGCCAGTTTATAAAGAACAGAATATCTTTCCTTGATTGAAGAAAATTTAGATGTAAAGATTGTTATGGCCCCCAGATTAAAATTTAAGATAGAGAGATTAAAAAAAAAAAAAACTACTTAAGCATAGCCTGGTAAAGTTAATTTTTTTAAGAAAAATGAAAATCTTTCCAAAATATAAAAAAGGGACATTAAACAAAAATTAACAAAAAGAATCACATCAAAGAGTTGCAAACACAAAGAAAAATCAGCCTAGTTTCATCTTTATCCACTAAAGTTCTAAATTCCATTAAGACATTGGTACAAACTCAGAGACGAGTTTTATTAAGAGGGATAATCAAAGATGATAATGTAATGGTGCTTTACTCAGCCAAGTTGTTAATGTAGATATTCAGTTGGAGAAAAAAAATTTCAAACTTATAATAACCAATAAAATAAACATTGAAATTTAGTCCTAGTACAAAAAAAAAAAAAGCTATGATTAAACCATGAAGAGTCAAAATAAATATCTTGAGAACTTTAGGTTTGGAAAAATGTGACTGATAGATAGCACTGACTACTGAAACCTTTTAATATAATTAATTCTAAATACATGGAAATAAATCAGGAAAACTGTAATAGCATAATCAATAAAATATAATTAAAAAGTAAATACATGGAAATAAGGTTGCAAAATAGAATGCAAATTTTATTACTAATTCTTAAAATGAGCATGCAAAAAAGTCAAAATGATTTATTCATGAACCTGAGGCATCAGTAACTTATAAATTTAAAACTCAATTAAAAAGCACAGTAATTAAGATCAGAGGTAGGAGCAAACAAATACATGCTACTTAAAAAAAATATTATCTCCCATGAGGGGAATTCAATATATACTAAATGTAAAAGTTATAACACACACAAAAATAAATAAATAAATAAATAAGTAAAATAAAATAAAAATAAAAGTTATAACACAGAAAGTTTTATTTTTCAAGTGTATACATCTATATTTTTAGGTTTTATGGAAAATATGTAAACACATAGCTCATTTAGAAAAAAATTAAAATTCAGAAAGAGAGAAAAGGACCTTCTGATTTTATCCAGAAAATAGACTAACATATTTGAATATTCTTTCAGTTAACACATAACTTTTTTGAATATACAACATAAGACATTTAAATAATTAGTTTACCTGACACAATATTTACAAGTGACAGAAAGACTTGATCAACAGGTGAATATATGATTGAATTGTGACATATGCACTTGATAGACTATTAATAAACAATGGAAAAGAATGAACTGCTGATACATGCACCAATATGAATAAATCTTCAAAATATATTATTGAGTAAAAGAACACAGTCATATGATAATATGTGTATGATTCCACATATGATAAAATTTACCAAACAGGAAAACTAAGTTATGGTGATATACATAAGAACATTGGTTGCCTGGTTCCAGGGATATTGATTAGAAAGAGACTGGAGAAAACTTATTGGGGTAATAAAATTGTTCTATATATTAATCAGGATGTTGGTTATACTTCTTTCAACTACATACTTAAGATACGTGCATTTGATGTTGCATAAATAATAATGCAATAAGAAAAAATTTTCCTGGGTAACTTTTTCCTGATGTATAGCTACAGTGAAATAAAATCATAATAATCTTATAATTTCTGTAATGACAATTTTAAAACTTCTGTGTAGAAATTTCTTTCCATCCCTACCACATATTCTCTCTATGATGATCTTGACTCCTATTTTCTCCTAAAGAAAAGTAGAAACCACCAGTCAGGACTCCATCAAATACACCATAACTAATTTCATAGTATTGTATATCTGAATCCTCACTATCATCTCCCTGAACCCTCTCCTCTCTTAATATATATATATGCATTGAAACACGATATTGATTTCTTTCTTTTCTGTCCTTTACAGTAAGCATATATCAGTGATTGTGCCTTCTCTTTCTTTAATATATAATCCCATCCTTCATATTTTGTCCCTGTTAATTTACAAAACCAAAGCTTAACACAACAAAATGAAATAAAATTATTTTAGAATTCTCATTCATCTCTTGCTACAGTCTTAACTGTTCCTTATGTTTAAGTTATTTCCTTTAAATTATGTGTCTATTTCCAGTTCCTTATATTTCAGAATTGGGGTAATATAAAAATAACATTAAGAGAGGGCAACAATGAGCTAGAAAAGAAGAAGGCAAAGAAAATTGGCAATCACTTGTATAATGTCTTGTCAGTAATATGTCTATGGTGGTAGTGAATTCTAACTTGTCTTAAAGGGATAAATAAGTTTAAACACTAGATAATTACCACCATTGAAATGAGGTGAATGTTTGTTTGTTGGTACAGTTAAAGTATAAAATGTTTCCACCGATTAAAAAAGTTATACCTAGTGACGTGTTATAGTTTGAATAACTGTAGCAATACAATATTATTCTTCAGCTTCAGCTATACACTCTTCTGAGTTTAGATACGTGTCAGTTTTGTAAACTAGTTCTATCTTCCTAGGTGACTAACAAGTTAGTCAGCACCAATATATAAAACTTCTTCATTCATTTTCTGGTTTGCTTCTTGCTTTCAAGGAGAGTAAAATCCATAGCAAGGGGAGTATCTGAAGACTGGGAAGTAGATCCATAGAGCTCTTGCACCAGAGACTTTGCGTTTTCCACCAACAGGGGAGCTGGCCCTCAACCTAGGCATGTGCACTAACTGGGAATCGAACCAGCAACCCTTTGGTTAGCAGGCTGGTGCTTAATCTACTGACTCACATCAGCCAGGACTCAGTATTCTTTTTGTGAATAATTTCTAGGTTCATGACATTGTAATCAAAGAAGATGATTGACATGATTTTAATCTTCCTAAGTTTATTGAGACTTGTTTTGTGTCCTAACATGTAGTCTGTCCTAGAAAATGTTCCATGTGCACTTGAAAAGTATGTATAGTCTGCTGTTTTGTTATAAAATGCTCTGCAGGTATCAATTAAATCCATTTGATCTAGTGTGTCTTTTAATGCCACTGTCTTCTTGTTGATTTTATGCTTGGCAGATCTATCCATATAAGTCAATGAGGTACTAAAATCCCTGACTATGACTCTATTTTTATTGACCTCTCCCTTTGTGTCTATCAAGATTTGCTGCACACATTTAGGTGCTCCTATGTCTGAGTGCATAAATGTTTACTAGGGTTATATGCTCCTATGGGATTATTCCCTGTGTCCTTCTTTGTCTCTTACTATAGCCTTAGTTTAAAGTCTATTTTGTTGGATATAAGTACTGCTACCCCAGCTATTTTTTTTTTCTTTTCCATTTGCATTAGGTATCTTTTTTCATCCCTTTACTTTTACTGTTGTGTATCTTTCAATCTGAGATGGGTCTCTTGGAGGCAGCATATATGTGGATCTTGTTTTCTTATTCATTCAGCTACCTTATGTCTTTTGGTTGGAGCATTTAAGCCATTTACATTTAAGGTGTTTATTGATAGATACATATATAGTGCCATTTTATTATTAGGCTGTTCTGTTTTTCTTTCTCTTTTTCTTCTTCTTAAAGCAAGCCTTTTAACTATTGTTACAGTAGTGGTTTGGTATTAATGAACTCCTTCAGCTTTTTCTTGTCTGGAACCTACTTTTTTCTCCTTCAATTTTAAATAATAGTCTTGCTGGGTAAAGTAGCCTTGGTTGTAGGTTCTTGCTTTTCATCATTTTGAATATTTCACACCACTCCCTTCTGGCCTGAAATGATTCTGTTTAATAATCAGATACAGTTTAATTGGTGCTACCTTGTAGGTAACTAGCTGCTTTGCTCTTGTGGCTTTTAAGATTCTCTTCTTGTCTTTAAGCCTTGTCATTTTAATAATGATGTCTTGGTGTAGGCCTCTTTGGGTTCGTCTTCTTTGGGTCTTTCTGATCTTCCTGGACTTGTGTGTCTTTTTACTTCCAAGATTTGGAAAGTTTTCCATCATTATTTCTTCAATTAGGTTCTCAGTCTCTTGCTTACCCTCTTCTCTTCTGGTATCCCACTTTGTGGATATTATTATGCTTCATGTTGTCCAAAATGCTTCTTAAGCTCTTCTCTCTTTTTTTTTTTTTCTTCTTCTTTTTTTTTTTTCAGTTACAGTTGTCCCATTTTTCCCCCATTTCTCTCCCCCACGCAGCCCACCCCTTCTCCCACAATCATATCCCTCCCCGTTGTCCATGTCCATGAGTCATTTATACACGTTCTTTGACTAAACCCTTCCCTCACTTATCCCCGTCTCTTCCTTCCCCTTCCCCCAATAACTGTTATTCTGTTCCTTGTTCAATTTTGTTCATTTGTTTGTGTTGTTCATTAGTCTCCTGTATCAGGTGATATCATATGGTATTTTTCTTTCTTTGCCTGGCTTATTTCACTAAGCATAATTCTCTCTAGTTCCATCCATGTTGTCGCAAATGGCAAGAGTTCCTTCTTTCTTTCTGCTACATAGTATTCCATTGTGTAGATGTACCACAGTTTTTGGATCCACTCATCTACAGATGGGCACCTAGGCTGTTTCCAGCACTTAGCTATTGTAAACAGGGCTGCTATGAACATAGGGGTGCATAAGTTCTCTTGAATTAGGGTTTCAGTATTTTTTGGGTATAATCCTAGCAGTGGAATCACTGGTTCAAATGGAAGTTCCATTTTTTCAAAGAACCAGCTCTTAGTTTTGTTGATCTTTTGGATTGTTTGTTTAGTCTCTATGTCATTTAATTCTGCTCTGATCTTGATGAATTTCTTCCTTCTTTTTGCCCTTGGCTTTGTTTGTTGTTGTTCTAGTTCTTGTAGCTTTAGGGTTAGATTTTTTATTTGAGATTATTCTATCCTTTTCAGATATGCCTGTATTGCTATGAACTTCCCTCTCAGGACTGCTTTTGCTGTGTCCCATATGTTTTGGGCTGTTGTGTGTTCATTATCATTAGTTTCTAGAAATTTCTTGATTTCTTCTTTGATGTCATTGTTAACCCATTCATTATTTAATAGCACATTATTCATTCTCCATGAGTTTGGGTGTCTTTGATTTTTTTTCTCTGAGGTTGATTTTTAGTTTCAAGGCATTGTGGTCTAAAAAGATGCTTGATATGATTTTAATTTTCTTTAATTTGTTGAGGCTTATTTTGTGTCCTATCATGTGGTCTATGTTTGAAAATGTCCCATGTGCATTTGAAAAGAATGTATATTTTGCTTCTTTGGGGTGGAAAGTTCTATATATATCAGTTAAGTCCATGTGGTTTAGTGTGTTGTTCAATGCCTGTATATCCTTGGTGCTTCTTTGCTTCGATGATCTGTCTATTGTTGATAATGGAGTGTTGAAGTCCCCTACTATGAGTGTGTTGTTAATATCCTTCTTGTGGTCTTCTAGTGTTTGCTTTATGTATTTGGGTGCTCCTATGTTGGGTGCATATGTTTATCAGTGTTATATCTTCTTGATGGATTGTTTCTTTAAGTATTATGAAATATCCTTCTTTGTCTCTTTTTATTCCCCTTGCTTTGAAATCCCTTTTGTCTGATATGAGGACTGCTACTCCGGCTTTTTTTATTTTATTTTATTTTTTTCAGGTCCGTTTGCTTGGAAAAATTTTTTATATCCCTTTATTTTCAGTCTATGTAAATATTTTATTTTGAGGTGTGTTTCTTGTAGACAGCAAATATGTGGGTCCTGTTTTCTTATCCATTCCATTACCCTGTGTCTTTTAATTGGAGCATTTAATCCATTACATTTAAGGTTATTATTGACGAGCATTTATTCATTTCCCTTTGTACCTCTGTTCCTCTCCTCTTTTGTTTTTCTTCTTTTTTCTTAGAACATTCCCTTTAACATCTCTTGCAATGCTGATTTGGTGGAGATGTATTCTTTTAGTCTGCCTTTGTCTGAGAAACTCCTAATTTCACCTTCCATTTTGAATGAGAGCCTTGCTGGGTAGAGTATTCTTGGTTGTAGGCCTTTGTTTTTCATTGCTTGAAATATTTTTTACCATTCCCTTCTGGCTTGTAATGTTTCTGTTGAGAAATCAGTTGATAGCCTTATCGGAGCTCCCTTGTATGTTATTTGCTGTTTTTCTCTTGCTGCTTTTAGAATTCTCTCTTTGTCTTAGAATGTTGCCATTTTAATTATGTTGTGCCTTGGAGTGGGTTTTTGGGGGTTCCTCTTCATTGGAACTCTCTGTGCTTCCTGAACTTGTATGACTTTTTCTCTCATCATGTTGGGAAAATTTTCTGTCACTATTTCTCCTATCAGTTTTTTTATTCCTTGTTCTTCTGATCCCTCTTTAATTCCAATTATTCTGATATTGTTTTTTCTTATGCTAGCCTCTAATTCCCTTATTTCTTCTTCATACTTTTTCAATCTTTTTTCATTTTGCTGTATTGTCTGGGAATTTTTCTCTACATTATTTTCTAACTCACTAATCTGATCATCTGCTTCATTTAGTCTGCTTTTGACTGGTTCTACTGTGTTTTTCAGTTCAGAGATTGAATTCTTCATTTCTTCCTGGTTCTTGTTAATAGTTTCTATGTCTTTTTTTATGCTGGTCTAGTTCTCTGCAAGTTCCCTGTAATTTTCTTGGAGCTGCTGGTAACTTCCTTGGAGGTTGTCATAGTTGTTTTTAAGGTTGTCGAGTATATTGAGCTTCTTCACCACCATTGTTTTGAATTGTGTCTGACATTTGGGCTATGTCTATTTCATCTACCTCTCTTTCTGGGGATTCCTCTTTTCATTGAGAGGTTATTTCTGCATCTTACCATGTTGGATTCTTCTTGTTTGTTTTTATTTTTTGGGTTTGTCTGCTTTGACTTCCCATCTTTGTGGTATGAGATTCTTTATAGGAGACCTGGGGGTTTCAGTGGTGCAGTCTCTTTGATCTCCTGAGCCTGATGTTCTTGGGTTACCCTATATGTTGTTTGTTTATGCTGTCTGGTTATATTTCATATGCTCTTTGGTAGGATCTTCCTTCTGACTAGTTGATTGAGAGTCACTCTATCCACTTTGTCTTGAGTTCTTTTGTGGAGATGCTGTTAAAGACATAAACACACAGCCCAGGCAGGAGACCCACACCCTCAAAAATATCCCCCACCCTCTATCCCATTATCGTCAGCCAACGAGCCAGTATTAATATAAATGTCGAGAGATTAGAGCTTTTATACTATAGAAAGAATAGATAAAAGTTGTTTTTAGGGTGGAAAATATGATTTTTGAGAGAGGGGATGATAGATTAATAATAGTTGAAACTATGCAAGATAGTAGGTAATATTTACATTGTATGTTAATAACAATAGAAGAAAAGGATGGAAAATGCAGAATATAGTAAGAAAGTAGGATTCTGAAATTAATAGTGGTACCACTTCTTCCTTTTTAATATTTATACTTCTCAGTTTATTTTTTATTGCATTGGCTAATACCACTATTAACATGTTGAATAGAATGGTGATAAGGAATACATTTGCTTTTTTCCTAAAGAGGGAGAAAACAATAAGTTCCCAGTAATCATGATGTTACTTGTAGGCTTTTTTTTGTAAATAACTCAGTTTATGGAAGATCCTTTCTGTACTTTGATAGCTTAAAGGTTTTTTTGGTTGTTGTTTGATTCTTTAAAAATAAATGATTGTATGAGAAACAAGATGGCGGAGGAGTAAGTGGAAGCTACACTAACTTCCTCCTAGAACTAGTCTGGATTTACAATGTAATTTTGGAGAAATCATCTGGAATAACGAACCGAACACCAGCTGGAGAGAAGTCTTATAACCACGGAGAGACAGAAAAGGCCGCTACATCACAACGTGACCGGTAGGGAGTGCGGAGACGTGGAAGGGCTGGCTGGGCTCCCACGGGTGGCAGCTGAAGGGGCTGAGAAACAGCTCAGCAGCCGGGGATTCCCCCTGAGAAGGGCAGGGTCTAAACCCCCAGCTGGGCTTCCCAGCCTACAGCGACAGAGTGGAAAGTAAAATAGTATCAGCTGTGAAAAGCGAAAAGCCACAGGCTTTCTTGCTAGCCGGAGAGAAACAGCAGGAGAAAAAGAGCTCTTAAGTGGATCACATACGAAAATATTTTGGCCACCACTTACCCTGGGCTCAAGCAGAGGGAAGGCAGAGAGGACTGGAGACACTTGGGGAGAATTTGGCACGGTGGCTTTGAGGGGAGAACTGGAGGAGCAGCTGACTGGGTCCCAGTGCTGACTCATCCCCAGTACTGCGGGTAGACCATTCCCCTCCAAGTGGCGTCAGCCTGAGGGGAAGCAAAAGCCCTGCCTACAGGAATTAAGCTGCCACACCCACAGTCCTTAAGCCTGACAGCTAATCACAGATTGAATAGATTAACAATCAAAGAAGACAGACAACAGCAGTAGATCCCTGGAAGTCTCCAACAGGCTGCCTAGGGCCAGACTGGTACATGATCTGACGCCACCAGAGGCAGATCCAGGAAGTGCAGATCATTCCAAGAAGCACCAACAAACAATAGGAGTCAAAAAAATGGGGAGACAGAGAAACAACCTCCCATCAAAAGGAAAGGTAGAATCCCCAGAAAGAGTGCTAAATGAAATAGAGGGGAGCGAACTATCAGATATGGAATTCAAAACATGGATTATGGAGAAGCTGAATGAGCTCAGCGGAAACTTCAAAGAACTCCAGAAAAACTACAAGGAACTCACAGAAAATTACGTGAGCATGAAAAAGGACATAGAAGCTATCAATAAGAGCCAGGAGGAAATGAAAAATACGATCTCTGAATTGAAGAACACAGTAGAAGGAATTAAAAGCAGGCTAGAGGAAGCAGAAGATCGGATCAGCGAGCTGGAGGACAACCTACACAAAAACTCCCAGACAATGCAACAAAATGAAAAAAGACTGAACAAGACTGAAGAGGTTCTAAGACAGCTGCAGGACAACATGAAACGTAATAATATCCGTATCATAGGAATTCCAGAAGGAGAAGAAGAAGAGCAAGGGATAGAAAACCTCTTTGAAAAACTAATGACAGAAAACTTTCCTAACATGACGAGAGAAAGAGTCACGCAAGTCCAGGAAGCACAGAGGGTCCCAATGAAGATGAACCCCAACAGGCCCACTTCAAGACACATCATAATTAAAATGCCAACATTCAAAGACAAAGAGAGAATCCTAAAAGCAGCAAGAGAGAAACAACTAATAACATACAAGGGAGCTCCAATAAGGCTATCATCAGATTTCTCAGCAGAAACACTACAAGCCAGAAGGGAATGGCAAAAAATATTCCAAGCAATGAAAAACAAAGGCCTACAACCAAGAATACTCTACCCAGCAAGGCTTTCATTCAAAAGGGAAGGTGAAATAAGGAGTTTCCAAGACAAAAGAAGGCTAAAAGAATACATCTCCACCAAACCAGCATTGCAAGAGATGCTAAAGGGTCTGCTTTAAGAAGATGAAGAAACAGAGAGACAGAGAGGAACACGAGTACAAAGGGGGAAAATGACAATGAATAAGTACTGAAAGAAAGAAGGAACTTCTACCATTTGCAACAACATGATTGGAACTAGAGAGAATTATGCTTAGCGAAATAAGCCAGGCAACAAAAGAAAATTACCTTATGCTGTCACCTGTTACAGGAAACTAATGAACAACACAAACAAATGAGCAAAATTGAACCAGAGGTATGTAAACAAGGAATAAACTAACAGTAACAAAGGGGGAGATGGGAGGGAGAGAAGGGGTAAGAAGGGGAAGGGTCTAGTCAAAGAACATGTATGAATGACCCATGGACATGGACAACTGGGTGGGGACTGACTGTGGGGGGGGGCAGGGTGCAGGGAAGCAAGAGGGGGAAAAAAAGTGAGACAACTGTAGTGGAAAAACAAACAAACAGAAAATTTTTTAGTGGGGGGGGGAATAAAAATATAAAGAATAGAAATGCAAGTTCAGTGAATATTAGAAGGACAAGGATTTTCCTTCCGATAAGACAGTCCTACAGATTTAGAGACTTGTATGTGGGTTCTGTTACATAAATTAACATGTGTTTTCTGTTTTCAAAGGGCATAAGCCTACAATCTCATTACCTGAGTGATTATCTGTATGCATAGGCCTCACTTAATCCTGTCTGCATTGCTGCCTCCTGAGACTCAATGGTTTGGCTGAACTAAGTGGCTGGGTTGGTGAAGAACGGGGTGGTCTGTGGGCTTCACTTTAAAACTGGTTTCTCTTTTCTATCCTAATGGCTTGGACAGAAAAAGCCCAGAGGCCTGAGATGGGGGAAACCTAAAATATTTCCCTCAGTCCAAAATAAGTATAATGGGCAAAAGGGTTTTGGACAGGTGAGATGTACCTGGCACACCTTCCTCCAAAGAAGCCCTTCTTTTCCCTAATGTGGGACATTGAAAAATTAATACCTGTCTTTTGTCATCTAGTGGTTACGGATTAAATGATGTCCTTTAACCCTGTTGCCCCCAGAATACAACAAGGATGCCAGCCTGTCAAACCAAGCATGCCGTTGTCCAGAGACAGCCAACCAACCTGGAGTCTGCACGATCCTTCCCCTTGTGGGAAGGCCACCCTCCCCTCCACATCCCCACTCTTATTAGGGATTTCTTGACCCACGGGTAGGTAGGACGACGACCATGTCCAGCTTGAAGCAGCTAGAGGAGCCCGAGACCTTCATCCATTGTCCTTTATAAGATTGTAAAGGGTCTTAAGTCTGAGAGGGAGGAATTGTTATTTTTTATTGTTAAAATATTTAACTAATTAATTAATTAATTTTAAAAAAAGAAGAAGAAGAATATATGAAAGGGTGAGGCGGGAGAGCTTGTATGTACGACCCATGGGCATGGACTTGGAGAGGGGATTGTTGGGGAAGGGGGGTGCTGGGCGGAGGGGAGCAAAAGGGAAAAAAAATTGGAACTATTGTAACAATATAATCAATAAAATATACTTAAAAAAAAAATAAATGATTGTAAAGGTTATAAGAGGACTTGATTAACTTCTGTTAAGATGATTATGATTTTTACCCATGCTGATCTACAAATGTTAAACCAACCTTGCATTTTTGGAATAAACCTATTGGTAATATTGGCCCAGGTGCTTCTGCTTCAGTTTCACATTAGTCACTAACTATAAAATTGCTCCTGCCTCTGCAGGCTAGACTAGGCACATTCTTCCTTCTGCTATTCAGGCATCTAAAACCAGGACACTGACCTCTTCCTACTTGGCCAGGCTGGGGGAGAGGAACTTGAACACAGGCAAGTGTGTGTCAGATGGTAACACTGAGGGAAGAGAGGAAGAGGGCATAGTCTCCTGTGGTTTTTTTTTACTCTTTAAAAGATATGTGTGCATTTTCATTATCAGCTTTCAAGATCTCAGTAAGACTTGACATCATTAGATAACAATACACATTGCATAAAAAATGTTCACATTTTGAATTAACAAAAATGGAAATGGTCTTTTTTAAACAGCTTTTTTCCTACCTCCCATGTGGCTTTACAATTTCCTCTGGATAAGTGCTGTGAAAAACAAATTTTAGATAAGTTTCTACAACCTCACTAATTTCTATTTTGAACTTTCAGAGAACCAATATCGAGAAAATATTTGCTTTCATGCTGGTAATATCAGGGGAAATTTGTTGAATAATGCCCCAACAGAGACAGCCACTCAGGTAAAGTTACAGAGAATAGTAAGCACATAGAGATGCCCCACAGATGATTTATGGAATGAAATGAAGGTGAATAATAAAATCTTTCACATTTTAAGACTCAAAACGAAACAAAGTTATTTGCTGTGAAATATAATGTGTAATACAATAACTTTATTGTGATAACAAGTAAGGGCAAAAAAGTACTCCTGGTTGGTGCTTAATATATTTTTAAAATGAGCAAAAAATGAGCTGTATGTATGACTGGTTAGTTCAGTTTGATAAGATGTGATGTTAAACAGTCACACATCAAGAATTTAACTGTTATAAAAACTTTCAAAATTCTCAACTTAAGCCATTTCATCATAAAATGAGAAAAGTGAGTTTTATAAAGGTCAAGTAAATTTTTCAAGAAAGGACTTAGAACTAGTGTGCTTCTTCACACATAAATTCCACATTATTTTACACTGTTCCTATTGATTTTTTCTGTCTTAACTTTTTTTATAGCACATAGATTTCTATGTCTCATATTTTTGTAGCATTTTTATGCCAGACTGTACATTTCATGTAATTCATTCATTCTTTCAAACAGTGAATATTTCAAAATGAGAATTTTATTGCATCCCCATTTTATAGCTGAAGAAACTCAATCTCAGAGGAGTTGTGCACAATCCCTAAAATCCCAGGTCTAGTAAGTGGCATACTTGGGATTCAGAACTAACAGTATCCTACTAAACAAGTCCATAGTCATTTTAGCAAACAGTAATAGTTCTCTAGCTTTCCTCTTCTAAAGAACAAAGAGAAAAATAAAAAAGACAAATTAGCAAAAATCCTACTTCAGTTTGCTAAATATTGATGTCATTTCTCTACAGTAGGCATATTATTGGGTTATGTTGGCAGGCAAAATGAAAGAATCAAACAAAGAAAGAAAGAAAAAAAAGGAAAACAAAATCATAACCATATTACTTAAAACAAGGTCAGTAGCATTTGGTATTTCATGACCCCTCAGGGGAGTAAATGAACCTCTACTTCCACTTAAACTTTGAAAATTAATAAGCATTAGATTTAACCCCTCATCTAAACAACTGGAAAACAAAAAACAATCTGCAACAGTGGTTTTCAGTTATTGAATAACAAGCAGTGCAACTGCGAGCCACAAGAGAAGGATACAAATGAGAGAAATCCTATAACTGCAACAGTTTACTTTCTAGAGGTCGTTTTGGCAGAAACAAAAGAGAAAGCAAGAGAAAACAACCTCAGAAGTCTCACTGAGTGGAAAAAAACGTTACAGTTTGGAGAAACTGAGGGACCCATAACTTGTGAAACTCCTGGAGAAGAGGGAGCCACACACACCAGAGATACAGAGAAGTGAGGGAGAAAAGAAGAGATGGTGAGAGAGAGAATGCATGTGAAATCTGAAGAGTTGTCTCTTTAAGTCTTATGCTAACAACTGACTATGTGTGACTGAGAAGGGATTAATCAAGACTGGAAGAAAAAAGAAACACTAGAGAGTAATAAATCAAATAATTTCTTGAGTTTATACAGAGATGAGTGCAATTTGTGAGCCAACCAGCCAGAGTTGAAAGACCATGTAATACACAGGGCATCTGATAAGAGTTCTCAGAAGAGTATTACCTTACACAATGAGATAAATTAACATTAGACTAAGGAGTGCCCTGAAATCAACTAACCAACTAGAAAATCTTGAAGGATTTAATTCTAAATAACTCAATCGTAGAACAGAACAAAGAGTGCAGTACTATTTAAAGGTATACCACTAAATCCAGAAACCAATAATGTACTATACAAAGTGTACTGCATAAAATAAAAAACATTACCTGGCATGCAAAGAAGAAGGATAATATGATGTATTATCATGAGAAGGAATCAACAAATGTAAACAGATTCAGCAATGACATATGACCTAATTAACAGAGAATGTCATACATGCAGCAAGTGGGAATATGTTCCAGAGTTCAAGGAAATGTTAGAAAATAGGAACATAATGAGGAAAGAAATGACAGGTATAAAAAATGCATATCTCTGTATGGGTAGCTCAGTTGGTTAGAGCATTGTCCTGAAATGCCAAGGTAGTGGGTTGGATCTCAGGTCAGGACACATACAAGAAGCAACCAATGGACCCACAAATGAGTGGAGCAACAGATGAATGTCTCCCTTTCTTTCAGGGATAAAAATACAATATCTCAAAAATAAATATGGATGACATTAACAACACATTACTCAAAAGACAATATTATTAAACTTGACATTATAGGAAAAGGAACTACCTAAAATAAAACATAAAGACGATTGTATATAACTCTGCCATGAACATAGGGGTTCTTATGTTCTTTTGAATTAGTGTTTTAGGTTCTTTTGGATATATAGTCCCAGAAGTGAGAGGGATAGCTGGGTCAAAGGCAGATCCATTTTTAATTTTTTGAGGTATCTCCATACTGCTTTCCACAGTGGCTGCACCAATCTGCATTCCCACCAACAGTACAAAAGGGTTCCCCTTTCTCCACATCCTCACAAGCACTTATTGTTTGCTGATTGATTGATAATGGCCATTCTGACAGGTGTGAGATGATATCTCATTGTAGTTTTAATTTGAATTTTTCTGATGATAAATGATGTTGAGTATCTTTTCTTATGTCTATAGGCCATCCGTATGTCCTCTTTGGATAAATGTCTATTCAGGTCCTTAGCCCATTTTTTAATTGGGTTGTTTGGTTTCTTGGTGTTGGATTTTGAAAGTCCTCCCATTCTGAGGGGTTATCTTTTTATTTTGTTGATTTCCTTTGCTGTGTAAAAGCTTTTTAGTTTTATATAGTCCCACTTATTTATTTTTTCTTTTGTTTCCCTTGCCTGGGAAAATATAACTGATAAAATATTGCTAAAAAAAATAAAATAAAACATAAAGGGAACGGAGCATCAGTGACATGTTGGAGAATTGCAGGTGTAATTAGATTTTCAGAATGAGAAGAGAGGGGAATAAAAACATTTTATCAAAACTTAATATCCTAATTTTTTCTAAATTTAATAAAATTTATAAACCTATAGACCCTCAAAATGTAACAAGTCCCAAACAAAAGAAACAGATAAAACAGCACCATGGCACATCCTTACCAAGCTACTGAAAACAAGGGATTAAGTCCTGATCTACTTAGTCCAGATTTTTACATTACAATATACATATAGTTTGCAAAAAAAAAAAAAAACAATTTAAATTGATTTCCAAATAAATATATAACATTACACTTTATTATATCTTTTAAAATATATATTGGTATAACTAATTAACACAAACCCTAAGTGTTCAGCTTCATATAATTTTACCTGTATATATATCAGTGCAATCATCATTTAATATATGAAATATACATAATTATGTAAGGCTCTTTCATGGTTTTTCCCAGAGATAACTATTTTGCTTTCTAAAATTATAGATTAATTTTGGTTGATTTCAAAATATATGAATGGAATCATATGATACACAAATATTATATATATGGTTTCTTTCATTCAATATTTTGTACTATTCATCTGTGCTTTTGTTTTTAGCATTACATTTCCTTTTACTGATTTAATTAATAATTAAACTAAAATTCATCTATTCTCAAACATTATGCATTAATTTTGGGGGTTATTTCCAGTTTTAGGCTGCTAAGAACAAAGTTGCTAGGAATATTTTTAAACATGCTGTTGGTGGACTTAAGCAGTTGTGTTTTGTGGTATTTATTTAGGAGTGGAATTATCAGGTCATAAAGTAATAGTTTGTTTAGACTTAATAGATGTTGCCCAAAGTTATTTAAAGGAGTAGAACCAGTTTACTTTCCTACAAACAGTGCAAGACAGTCTGTTCACTTCCTCACCAACTCTTGGCATTGAAAGTCTTTTCAATGTTAGTCATTCTGGTGAAGTGTGGTGAAATAACATTAAAGTGGTAATATGCATTTCCCTAGTGTGTACTGATATTTCACACATATTTATATGTTTATTGGCCATTTGGATATCTATTTTTTGCTTCTTCATTTTTTCCAGTTTTGAGAGTTATCGGTCATTTTATTAATAATTTTTAGAATTCATTTATATTCTTCTTTAGATGCATTTATTTCAAATATCTTCATCCAGTTTCATGGTTTACCAATTTCAATGATAAAAACACTTGATTTCTAAAAGCTTGATTTGTTTGTATTATGACTTTATAGTTATTGCATTTCTGCCTTGTTTAACAAATAAGTTAAATAGGCCAGAATGAGTCATGAAGTTATTTTCATATATATTTTTCTTGAAGATTTATCGTTTTTACCTGTCATATAACTGTAGATCTATGACTCATTTAAAATTATATTTTGTGAGGCATGAGTCAAAATTATTTTGGTTTCTATAATGTTAAACAATTGCTATAGCACTATGTATTGAAATGTTTCTTTCTTATTCAACTGCAGTGACTCCTATTTTGTAAATCAAGTGAACGTATATGTGTAAATTTATTTTTAAATAATAATATATCTAATTTGGCTTTGATTAATAGTAGTGCCAAATACCAACTAAAGATGCATAATATTTTTTGAAGCGTATAATACCTCCAACTTGGTATTCTTTTGAGGTTGTCTTCTCATAGGTTTTCTTCATTTACCTATAAATATTAGCATTAGACTCTTAACTTCCAACATTTTTTTCTAGAATTTTAGTAAAGTAGTAAGATTGCATTTAAAGTATAGATAATTTATATATTTAACATCTAAATAAGTTAAATCTTAAATAATAAACTTCTCTATATTTATTGGACTCATCTTCAGAATTTATTTAGCAATATTTATTTTTAGTATTGAAATCGCACAATTCTTTACTGTGATTTTAATGGTTTTATATTTGTGTGTTTATTTGCTATTATAATAGATATTTGTTAAATATGATTTCTATTTTTCATTAATATGTAGAAATAAGAGATTTCTGCATACTGACTTTGAATTTAGTGATCTTAGATATTTGACTATAAAGTTCCCAGGAGTGGATTATTTGAATTTCTATCAATTAATACTTATTTATTTATTTTTTTAATGCTTGGTTTAACAGGTTGGCATCCTTGTTGTATTCTGGGGGCAACAGATTTGGCAACAGGATTAAAAGGCATCATTCAATCCATAACCACTAGATGACAAAAGGCAGGTATTAATTTTTCAATGTCCCACATTAGGGAAAAGAAGGGCTTCTTTGTAGGAAGGTGTGCCAGGCACATCTCACCTGTCCAAAACCCTTTTGCCCATTATACTTAGTTTGGGCTGAGGGAAATATTTTAGGTTTTCCCCCTCTCAGACCTCTGGGCCCTTTCTGTCCAATCCATTAGGATAGACAAGAGAAATCAGTTTTAAAGTGAAGCCCACAGACCACCCCATTCTTCACTAACCCAGCCACTTAGTTCATCTAAACCACTGAGTCTCAGGAGGCAGAGATGCAGACAGGATTAAGTGAGGCCTATACGTACAGACAGTCACTCAGGTAATGAGATGAGTCTTATGCCCTATGAAAACAGAACACACATGTTAATTTATGTAACATAACCCACAACAATCTCTAAATCTGTAGGACTGTCTTATCAGAAAGACATCCAGTTGCAAGGCATTTGACATTCTTCTTGCTTGTAAATTAAACATCTTTGATAATGCCACAGACATAGTTTAAATTTCAAATGAAAACAAATTTTAAATGAAAAGAAACTTTAAAGATGGTTAGCTGCACGACTTTATAGTCTACCACTGAGCATTGTGATTTTCCTTGAATCGCGATTTTTCTCCAAAGATTACCTTCCTTGTCATTAAAGGGACTGCATTAAGTCCACTTTTAATTTGTCCTGTTCATTTGCATAAACACAACAAGAGCAGCAGACGATCACTTATGATCGTTAGTTCTGCTTTGCTGGAACTTACGCAAGGAACATTTAGGGTGACCTTCAGTCTGCCCTTCAGGGCACAGAAGCAGAACCACATACCTGGCATTCAGCCTTGCCTGGAAACACCCGTCTTTTCCAAGTCTTTCTGGTTTTCCATTGTTCCTTAAGGTCCCTTCTAGCCATCTTTCAGGAAAACAACCTTCATTCCTTCCCTGGAAAGACCGCTGTGGACCACACAACCAACAAAGGTACCAGGCCTTTTATGTCATGGGCTTTTATTACCTTTGAAAGTCAATCCCAGTTCCTCAGGACTTTTTGGTAACAACCAAAGTCCAAACATGTCTCCTTTAGGCATGACATTCCAGTCATAGTCTTAGTCAAAAAACCCTCTATTAATGACTGACCTTATTAGTTTTATGCAAAGAAACTTATGTCATTACTTACTTCTTTAGAATGGCAAACTCTGGAGGGATCAGATAGGGAGAAAAATATACAGTGTGAAGGAAAATCCTTGTCCTTCTAATATTCACTGAACTGGCATTTCCATTCTTTATATTTTCATTTTTCCCCTATTAAATTTTTGTTTGTTTGTTTTTCCATTACAGTTGTCTCACTTCTTTTCCCTTTTGCTTCCCTGCACCCTGCACCCTGCTTCTCCCACATTCAGTCCCCACCCAGTTGTCGATGTCCATGGGTCATTTATATATGTTCTTTGACTAGACCCTTCCCCTTCTTACCCCCCTCTCTCCTTCCCTTGTTACTGTTAGTCTGCTCCTTGTTTACATACCTCTGGTTCAATTTTTCTCATTTGTTTGTGTTGTTCATTAGTCTCCTGTAATAGGTGATAGCATTAGGTATTTTTCTTTCATTGCCTGGCTTATTTCGCTAAGCATAATTCTCTCTAATTCTGCCTATTGCTATGGGATATTACCTTGAATACTGATTTACTAGACATTAATAATTGCTCTATCTATTATTCTATCTAAATGTATAAGTAGTTTACGCACTATTACTCAAACTAGAATCTCAGATTAGGTGAAAACATAATTTCTATTTTTTTCTGATAATCTATATCTTCCTAAATACAATCTCATCAGCTGAAAGTAAAATAGGACATTGTAAATCCTGGTGATGGTTAGCAGAGTGGGTGTCAAGGCTTAAGGGTCAACGGTTATATATTTATACAGCAAATTACCAGCAAAGGCAAATCTGATACAAGGTAATTTCTTTTCATGGGGTCTTATAGTCAGCAGTTCAAAGCTTTATTTTAATTGATTAGAAATTGGTGCCTGGAATATTTAAGCAACTTGTCTTTGACTGCATAGTCAGTCAGTGGCAAAGAAAGTGCTCGAATCTAGAGCCTACATATTACCACAATGCTTTTTTTCACAATGCTTATATTGTGGGAAATGTTTATATTGTGGAGAAAAAAACATGTTGTTGATTGTCTCACCTTAGGTTAAAAGTGAACAGACTGAGGGAAAATTGATCAACATTGCAAGATTGTGGCAACTATCCTAAAATATAATTAGATCTCATGACTAACAGCAGGATGCTACTTCTGTAAAAATTTCTTTGTTCCTCACAGCTTGAGAGTAAAAAATATCATCTTAACTACAGCACAACAAAGTGTCTACTAAAATAAATTGCAATTTAATCTCTCAACAACAAGCTTTACCCTAAAAATTATAATGACCAACATTTTTTGAACACCTGCTATTTCAGGGAGAGTGCTATGTGCAGTGTATATTATTTCATTTAATTATTTCAACAGCTTTTTATATATTGCATTTTTTTTGTCTTAGTATAAGAATAAAAATTTTAAGGAGGAGGAGAAACTTTCCCAAAGTCATTGCTTCTTTTTTTAATGGGTTAAAAGTGAATTTAGGATTTGAACCAAGAGACGGCCGTCTTCAATGCCTTAGTTCTCAAGCCACACACGGCACACACAGATTTCACTTGCATCCAGTTATGAAGACTGTTCTTCCTTCTCCATTTGTGACAAGCTTCTTTTTTCTCCCAATTTTCAATTTGCTTTGCCCTACATCAGGCCTTGTTTCCTTTAGTTATCTTTTTATTTTCCTCACCCCATTCCATCAATCCTGGTAGAAGTCTCCACTTCCCTTTGGAATCTGTTATGTCAATGTCTCAGGATTTTTTTTCCCTCATACATTAGATAGGCAAACCACAATGTTGTAGCCTAGAGCTGATACCTGCTAACTACAACCCATAGGCCAAAACCAAACCACTACTTGTTTTTACAAATAAAGTTTCATTGCAACAGAGTCATGACTATTTATTGATGCCTTGTATTTTGCAGCTTACACATTTAGTAATCATAAGAGAGACCATATGGCACACAGAGTCTGAAATATTTACATTTTGTCCTTTATAGAAAAAAAATATTAGCAACTCATAGTCTAGTCTGCATAGGTAATGATCCCTGAGCTGTTTGTTACTATCAGTGAGAATATAAGAACACAAACTCAGAGTAAACATTTCAGAAACTTCTATTGTGATTTGACAGATTAATAGCAAGTCTTTGGATCCAATAAGAATAAAAAATGGGACTGATTTTGTACTTCTTTTATAAATTGTATTTTACTAGTAATAAATTTATTGGATTTTACAGAAATATCAGAATGAAATAAAAACAATGAAAAAATATTTTTTCACACAATGAGGAAAGTACTATATTTCAGTTATTTTCCTAGCTATAGACCTGGACTTCCAAAGAAGTAAATATTCCTTTAATATTTTTTTTGAGTATATTTTCTTGAATTCATTCATAGACAGATCCTAGTAGAGCAAGAGGAGGACTTTGGCTGATTAGATTAATATGCGGCCATGGGGAAATATGCTTATTATTATTGATAGGATACTAGGTGTTCTGTTTTGTTTTGTGTTTTTGTATGCTGTTAGTTGTTAGTGAATGCCTTCCCTGTCTAGCTGTAGTGATTAAAAGAGTTAAATCTAGTTATCATTTAAATAAGTAGCCTACATTACATAGAGTGATATTTAGCTTAATTTTCTTACATCACTCCTACTAAAATGCTTCAACTGTAATGTTGCTGCATTGCATTTTATGTAAGGAGCAAAATTACAGTATTCAAAATAAGTTTTTGCTTTATCCTCTAGGGGTTTTTCAGAAAGAAAACATCTTTATTACCTGTAATCAAATAAATACAACTTGAAAATGCTTTCCCCCCCCCCCCAGCAGATTCAAGAATTTTCTGGCTTCTAACACTACAGCTCTTCCTCCTGAAATTAACAGTCCAGGCTACAGTGTTTGGTAGAAATATGCTTAACACTTGCTTCTGAGGGAGATGAGCATAATTGCCCAATTTGCAGAAATAAACCAAAACTATGTTTATATATATTTTTATATTTTACTATTTATAAAGTGCTTTATACATGGTTTCATTTGATTATATGATCTTAAATCATATTCCACAGAAAAGAGGCAAAGGTAATGATTGACTTATACAGAATCACACAACTAGTGAAAGACCTGGAACTTCAATCTGTGTTTTCTGAACTCAGTCTTCTGTATCCCTGTTCTTCAGCTTTACTCTGCGGCCTCATAGCCTATGCCCTAGGCATAAAACTTCGTTGCTTTGCTTTGTTTACTGCATGTTGACTTAAACAATCTGTATCAATTTCCCCAGTTAACAGCATGGAAAAATCTGAATTCTTTCAAATGTTCATTGGTGCTGAATAGTCTTTATTTGGAAACCACTACCAAAACATGCTGGGTTGTATTAGGCTCTGAAGTGTACAGAGAAGAGAGGATTCAATGCGTGCGGGAAACTGAACTTCTGAAAATGTTGAAGTAATTGGCATCCTTAAGTGCCACCTTCCAGGTATTTCTGCCTATAGCCACAGAATTCCAGTATAATCAGATTCCCTTAAGTGCAACATTCTATAATTGTAAAAAATATAACTCTGGCATTGGTGGGTTAGTTATAACTCTGCAGGAAATGCAATTGCCCTAGAGAAAACTTTTAATATGGAAAACAGCTCAGATTTATCCCAATGCCTCTCACAATTAACTCTTTTACTAAATGGGCCTATTAATCTCAATATTTCCAGGATAATTGTTTATGGCTCACTGATAAATAGCGAGGCACCATCTGCACATAAAATCTCTTTATATTCCTTTCCTTTTGTCATTGTATCTTGATACTAATGCTATTAAGGCCATATTTTATTGGTGAAGAAATAAGTACATTCATTTATACATACCAAACACATTTCCTAATTTGACCTTTTGTGGGGAACACTTCTGCTCTGAAAATTAACAGTAATGATTGTCACATGAGGGGGCAGCTCTAGTCCACTGTGTCCTAGATTTGTATTCGTAGTGTACTGTAGATAACACAAATCATTAAACAATTTTGGTTGCTGGATACTAAAGATGCTTTGCCAGTAACTTGGTTGTAAATAGTAAATTGTAGAGTAGGTTTAAGTTATTGTGAAATGAGTGACACTGACAGGGAAAAGAAAATTTCATTTAGGTAATGAGCTGTTTTTCTATACTATTTATGACCAAATGGAGAATTTAACCATTGTGAAATCTCATCAAAATCACCCCAGTGTAGTCATAATATAAGGTGCTTACTTTTTATTATATAAGAAAAATAATATAATTTTCTTAAATATTTTTCTTAACATTGAGTTAAATGGATTGTCAACATAGTTCTTATCCTTCTGTGAGGAAATGGCTTTCAACATAGTGTGAAGGGTGGCATATATCATAATAAATCTTGTACACATTTGATGAAATATCTTTATTTCCATTTCACATAAAATGTGCAGATGCACTCGCTGACTTGTTAAAGTATATGTTTTTGGAAATCTTTACTGACCTTCCTTTCCTGATTAAAAATAACTATTCCACAGATTTATAAAATGGGGGTTAATAGTTCCTTACTATTTATCATTTCCATTTCTCCCCCTTCTCATGTGGGTATTTATTAAGTGGGAGCAGCTGGGAATTATCTTCATAAATTATTTCTTTTCATGTATCATTAGGCTTCAGCACCATTCATGCGTTAATTATTTTATTTATTCTTAAGAATATCCTGAGTATATTTGTACTATAAATCTTGATAAGCAGATTTACCTCTAAGATTTTCCAAGACCATTTGCTGTGGATATAACATCCATATTACAGATTACTAAGAAAGACCAAAAACTAAAATAGGTAGTACGAAGACATATATATTATAAATAAGAAATAAGGAATTAGGAAATTAGACTTCTAAAGTTAAGATGAGGGTTTTTAGAATTCTTTTTATTTGCTTCTCAAACCAATGTTATGAACTTACTCAGATATTTGTCTATGATATCTCCAGAGAAGGGCAGAGAAGCATTAGAGTGAGTGCTTGTAGTCTTGGAATATGGAAAAGAAGTAGAAAAGGGAAATAATATTTATTGAATACTTTTATTTTCAGGTACATCATATTTGTATTCTTTTCTAAATATAATCTATAAAACCATAGGTTACATGCACTAAACAATTAAGTTAGGCAGATTAAATAATTCAAGATCACATTTATAAATGAGAAAGCTGCAAGTCCATATTTTCTGTCTTTAAACTAAGGTTCATGTCAAGTATTTGGCATTTCTCAAACTTAAGTAGACAACAGTGACAGCTACAGATGTAGTTAAAGCACAGATTCCACAGCAGTGACATCAACATAATGACTGAGGAGGTCTCTCCAAGCTCATGGTAGCCCCACAGAAACATTTTTTTAAAAATTAAAAAATAAAAATAAAATAAAATTGCAGAGGATGTCAGAAACAACTTTGTTGTAATTCTATATACCAGTTAAAGGTTTATAATAACCAAGTACATTCTGAGTCAAGAAAACCTGAAAACAAGTTTCTCCATGTTTAAATTTGTTCTTGCTACTCCCTTCCTAGAACCATGGCAGTACTGAACCAGAGCAGCCATGTTCCTAGTGTGAGACTCTGGTTCCAGTTCCCAGAGTGAGAAGAGCAGACCTTATTTGCAAATTATGGGGCTTGTCTGTTCTATTCTGTTTGGGACTACTTGAAGGACTGTGTAAGTACCCATATCTATTGTGCCTAAGTCATAACTTAGGCCAGAAAAATGGTGAGCGTAGCTGGAAAATGCTGTAAGGAGAACTAGCAACCCACAGATACATGAGGGAAAAGGCTATGGTTAAGACATGTAGTAAACTATGAAAGGCTTGGAAGAAAAAGCTGGAGGATATTCTTGGGAAACTAGGACATTCATTTTTTTTTTTCTAAAATGTTTGTTCTATTACACTTGTCCCCTTTTTTCCCCATTGCTCTCTCCTGCCCCACCCACCCCTGCCTCTCTCCCACACTATCCCTAACCTGTTGTCCATGTACGTGGGTCACTTATATCAGTTTCTTGACTAGACACTTCCCCTTCTTTCTCTAGTTCTCTCCCTCTCTCCACCCATCTGGTCACTGTCAGCCTCTTCCTTGTTTCAATGCCTCTGGTTTTATTTTGCTCATTTGTTTGTTTTGTTCACTAGGTTCCTGTATTAAGTGAGATCATATTTGCCTTTCACCATCTGGCTTATTTTACGACGTATAATACTCTCCAGTTCCATCCATGCTGTCACAAAAGTAGGAGTTACTTCTTTCTTTTTGCTATGTAGTATTCCATTGTGTAAATGTACCACAGTTTTTGATCCACTCATCCACTGATGGGCACTTAGGCTGTTTTTAGCACTTAGCTATTGTAAACAGTGCTGCTATGATCACTGGGGTACATAGGTTCTTCGTAATCGGTGTTTCAGGATTCTTTGGTTATAATCCTAGCAGTGGAATCACTGGTTCAAATGGCAGTTCCATTTTTAGTTTTGTTGAGGACATTTCATACTGTTTTCCACAGTGGCTGCACAAGTCTGCATTCCCATCAACAGTACACTAGGGTTCCCTTTCCTCCACATCTTTGTGAGCACTTGTTTGTTGATTTATTAATGATAACCATTCTGACAGGTGTGAAGCGATATCTCATTATGGTTTTAATTTGCATCTCTTTCATGGCTAGTGATGTTGAGCATTTTTTCATATGTCTGTGGGCCATCTGTATGTCCTCCTTGGAGAAGTGCCTATTTAGGTCCTTTGCCTGACAAAGATATGGAAATTATAGACCTAAATTCCTTATGCATATAAAGCAAACATCCTCAACAAAATTGAATGTAACTATATATTAAAAAGATTACACACTATTATTAATAGGATTTACCCCAGGAATGCCAAGGCATTTCAACACAAGAAAATTGATATAGTATGTAACATTAACAAAATATTGGAGAACGTACACAGTCATCTAAATTGACCCAGAAAATGCATTTGACAAAATTCAGCACACTTTTATCATAAAAACATCAGAAAATGAGAAATAGAAGGGACTTTATCAATATAATAAAGGACGCTTATGAAAAACCTCCCTATAGTACTCAATGGTAGAACATAAAAATTGAGTCTTAAATTAGAAACAAGACAAGGATTTCTGCTTTCACTCATGCTATTCAGCATTGTACTACAAGTTATAACCATAAAAATTACAGGAGAAAAATAAATAAAATGCATCAGATTAGAAAAGAAATTAAACTATCTTTATCCACAGGTTACATAATTTTAAACATATAGAAAATCCAAAATAATCCACAAGAAAACTACTAGAGATAATAAATAAATTCAACAAAGTTACAGGGACTCAAAATCAACACATAAAAGAAAACCTACAAAATGAGAGAAATATTTGCAAATTATGCATGTGTACCTGGTAAGAGTTTAATATTCAAAAGATATAGATAACATATAAATCAACAACAAATAAGCAAACAACACAATTTAAATATGGACAGCCTTGAATATACATTTGTCGCAACAAGATATATAAATTACTAATAATAACATAAAAGGATGCTCAACATCACTGGTTATTAGGGAAATACAAATCAAAACCACTATGAGATACTGATTAACACTTTCACACTTATTAGGATGGTTATAATAAAAAAAAATTAAATATGTTGGTAGGGAATATGAAGAAATTCAAATATTTGTGTACTATTAATGAGAATGTAAAATGGCACAGTCACTGTGGAAAATTGATTGAAATTTTCTCACAAAGTTAAAGGTAGTACTACAATGTAGCCTAACAATTTCACAGCCTGTATATTCCTAGAGAACTTAAAACAGAAACTCAAGTAGGTATTTGTATTCCAGTGTTCACTGCACCATTATTTATTGATAGAATAGGCACACGATGGAAACAAGTATTCAATGTTTATCAATAAATGAATGAATATATAAAATGTGGTGGAGTATAGTGGATGAAGCTGAGAATCAAATCAATTATTTGGAACATAAGGAAGCAAAAAACAACCAATCAGAACAATAAGAAGAATAAATAATGCATAAAAGCAAGCATAGTGTAAGCAGCCTCTTGGGACAACTTTAAGAGGTCCAACATTTGCATCATAGAGGTGCCAGAAGGAGAAGAGAAAGAACAAGAAATTGGAAATCTATTGGAAAATAATGAAAGAAAGTTTTCCTAATTTGGCAAAGGAAATGAACATGCAAGTTGAGGAAGCACAGAGAGTCCCAAACAAGATGGATGCAAAGAGGCCCACTCCAAGACACAACATAATTAAAATGCCAAAGGTTAGCAATAAAGAGAGAATCTTAAAAGCAGCAAAATAAAAGCAGTTAGTTACCTACAGGGGAGTTAGTTCCATAAGACTCAGATGATTTCTCAAAGGAAACTTTGCAGGCTAAAAGGGATTGGCAAGTAATATTCAAAGTCATGAAAAGCAGAGACCTACAGCCAAGATTGCTAATTGAAGGGCAGATAAAGAGCTTTCCAGACAAAAGAAAACTAAAAGAGTTTATTATCAGTGAACTAGTATTATATGAAATGTTAAAAGGACTTATTTATGAAAAAGAACAAAGTATTAACAACGAAATGACAATAAATACATATCTATCAACAATTGAATCTAAAAAATTAACTAAGCAAACAAGAAGAACAGTGAAAGAACTATGGATAAGAAGACCATTCTGATGGTTGCCAGATAAGAAGGGAGTGTAGGGGAATGGGTGAAGAGGTGAGGGGATTAAGAAATACAAATAGGTAGTTTCAGAATAGCCATGGGAATGTAAAGTACAGTATAAGAAATGGAGTAGCCAAACAACTTATGTGTAACGTACAGATATGAACAATGATGTGGGGATTTCCAGAGGAAGTGGGGGTTGATGGGTGGAGGGAGCAAAAGGGGAAATCAGGACAACACTAATAGTATAATCAATAAAATATAATTTTTAAAAATGAGAAAAAAATACAAGATTAAATTTTTTTTTTAACCCAGGCACACTATCACAAGAAACAGAATAATATAACTGGGAATACGAAGGGATGATAGAGACATACTGAGAAACCATACAGATAATTGAAATATAAAACCATGGTTCTAAAATAGTATTATAAATATACAAAATGATTTAAAGAGGTATAAGAGTGTAGTGAGTAGGAAGACTGGAGTTATAAAAAAGAACAACATGAGATGGTAATGTCAAGAATACATGCAAGTAAAACTCCAAACTAGAGGGCAGACAAGGAAAAAAAAAAAAAAAAAAAACCTGAAAAGAAAGAGAATGGTTCAGTGGCTTTTGGGAAAATTCAATCAGTCTAATGTATGTGTAATGGAAATCCCAGAAAGAAGATTGAGAGAATGTGAAGAAAACTAATGTAATAATTTTTCAACTTTAATTAAAAAAATAAAACCACTGTTCCAAAAATTTAACATCAATCAGGATAAAAAGAAAATTGAACCAATTGCATGTCATGATAAAATTCCTGAATATCTTAGGATAAACAGAACATTTTAAAGGCAGTTAAGGAAGAAAAAAAAAAAAAGCACCTCACATATAGAAGAACAAAGATAAGAATGGCAGGTGACTTCACAAACAGAAGGAAAATTATACCAGGTGGAAAAATGGTAATTAATGAATGAAATGCTTCAGACATAGTAATTATGTAAGTAACTTTTTTTTTATTTTATTTTTTGGTTTTCCAATTACAGTTGTTCCATTTCCCCCCTATTGCTCCCCCCAACCCATCCCACCCCTTCTCCCGCAATCATATCCCTCCCCGTTGTCCATGTCCATGAGTCATTTATACACATTCCTTGACTAGACCCTTCCCTTACTTATCCCCCTTCGCTCCCTCCCCCTCCCCCCTATTGACTACTATTCTACTCTTTGTCCTATTTAGTTCATTTGTTTGTGTTGTTCTTTAGTTTCCTGTATCAGGTGACACCATATGGTGTTCTTTTTTTCATTGCTTGGCTTATTTCACTAAGCATAATTCTCTCTAGTTCCATCCACGTTGTCGCAAATGGCAGGAGTTCCTTCTTTCTTTCTGCTACATAGTATTCCATTGTGTAAATGTACCACAGTTTTTTGATCCACTCATCTACAGATGGGCATTTAGGCTGTTTCCAGTACTTAGCTATTGTAAACAGGGCTGCTATGAACATCGGGGTGCATAAGTTTTTTTGAATTAGGGTTTTAGGATTTTTCAGGTATAATCCTAGCAGTGGAATCGCTGGTTCAAAAGGCAATTCCATTTTTAGTTTTTTGAGGTAATTCCATACTGTTTTCCATAGTGGCTGCACTAGTCTGCATTCCCACCAACAGTGCAGTAGGGTTCCCATTTCTCCACATCCTCGCCAGCACTTGTTGCTTGTTGATTTGTTGATGATGGCCATTCTGACTGGTGTAAAGTGGTATCTCATTGTGGTTTTTATTTGCATCTCTCTGATGGCCAATGATGTTGAGCATTTTTTCATGTGTCTATGGACTTTCTGTATATCCTCTTCAGAGAAATGTTTGTTCAGGTCCTTTGCCCATTTTTTATGTGAGTAACTTTGAATCAATTTCTTATTTTTTAAATTTTCTTTAAAAGATAATTGACTATTTAAAGAAAGAATATTTACCAAGTATTTTGAGGTTTATTACATATGTATGCTACCAAAAACAAAATATGTAACATGGGAAATAGAAGTATACTATTGCAAAGATTTTAATATGTGGAGCAGTGTAATATTTTTTGATGTTAGATATATATTAATGATATTAAATGTAAACAAGAAAGTGACAACTGAATATGTTTATTTTTTAAACAGAGATAAAATTGAACATACTTAATTAATATTTAAAAACAGGGAAAATTAGAAATAACAAGGATATGGAACACATGAAAAACAAATAGCAAGGCCATAGTTTAAAACCCAAAATTTTCACTAGGTACATTAAGTGTAAATTGTCTCAAACCCAATTAAACAATAGATGCTGCCAAATTGGAAATAAAACAAACAGCAATATACTATCAGGAAGAAACACATTACATTATTTTTTAAATTTGTAAAACATTTTATTGTTTATGCAATTATAGTTGTCCCAATTTAACTCCTTTGCCCCTCTCCACCCAGAACCCCCTACTCCCTCAGGCAATCACCACACTATTGTCCATGTCCATGGACCATGCATATATGTTCTTTGGCTACTCCCTTCACCTTCTCTCAACATGTCCCCACCTCCTCTCTCTCCTCTTACAGCTGTTAGCTGTTCCATATTTCTATGCCTCTGATTCAAATATCTTGTATAGCAATATTTTTTATGATATTGTCTTCTAGGGCAAGGAAAACAAAGAAAAACATTAACAAGTGGGACTACATAAAAATAAAAAGCTTATGTACAGCTGAAGAAATCATCATCAAACTGAAAAGGGAACCCACTGTATGGGAAAACATACTTTCCAATGATACACTGGATCAGGGCTTAAA
Source organism: Furipterus horrens (assembly GCF_987537825.1). NCBI lineage: Eukaryota > Metazoa > Chordata > Mammalia > Chiroptera > Furipteridae > Furipterus > Furipterus horrens. The sequence continues at coordinate 34,534,203 of NW_028327176.1, forward strand.
TTCCAAAATATGCAAGGTCTGTATGGAAAAAGTCCAGCCATTATTAATATAATGAGAACTGTTTGTGCAACAGCGATATAACCTGGCAGTCAATGAATGTGGACTGAAATATGCAGGTGTGAACAGTGACAACTTCACTGTAGCAGTCAGTGGAGGCAATAGATGCTGTTGAGTGAGCATGTGTACTGTATGACCATTGCATTCAAAATGAGCGAGTAGAGCAACAAATTTGCATAAGCTTTTGTATTAAGCTTGGACATTCCTCCACAGAAACTATTTGGATGATTCAGAAGGCCGCAGCTATGGACAACTGGTGATTGACAGCTTCATCACGACAATGTGCCCACTCAGGCATCACATTCCATGCTGAGTTTTTTTGTGAAACATCAAATTACCCAAGTGACTCAGCCCTCCTACAGCCCAGATTTGGTGCCCTGCGACTTCTGGCTTTTCCCTAAACTAAAATCACCTTTGAAAAGGAAGAGATTTCAGACCATCGATGAGATCCAGGAAAATACAATGGGATAGCTGATGGCAACTGGGAGAACTGTGTCAGGTCCCAAGGTGCCTACTTTGAAGAGGATTGAGGCATCATTGCTCTATGTACAATACTTCTTGTATCTTGTGTCTTTTTCAATAAATGTGTCTATTTTTCATATAACGTGGCTGAATATCTCCTAGACAGGGCTCATATATTTCCTCATTATTAAACAAAGATATTAATTCTCAACTGGTTGCTATTTTAAAAGGCTATCTACCTGAAAAACTATTACAAAAATATATTTTAAAGACTTCTTTGAATGTTATTGAAGGATAATTAACAGACAGTGAAATGCATCATTTTAAGTATACATTGTAATGAGTGTTACCTATTGTATACAAAGATGTAACTATCACCACAGCCATTCACTATAACTATCATTTCATTCACCCCAAAAAAGATTTCTCCGTGTCCCTTCTCAATCACACTTGTATTTTCAGCATGAAAGTTACTGATCTGCACAATGACACTGGAGACTAGATTTGTCAGTACGTCATTTTATAGAAATCAAATAATACATATTTCAGACTGTTATATTCTCTAGATAAAGTCATTTTTTAAATTTTTATGAAATATTCCTTTGTCACTGCTCATGTATCTATCCTTCAATCTCGTCGTCGTCGGCAGCCGTCCGTCTCGAGAGACGATGGTGTAGCTTCTTAAGAGTCTATCTGCACTGCAGAGAATGGCTGTGCAGTCCGACTCGGGAGTGACACGGTATCTGTCTCCTCCCGTGTTGAATCGACATCTTGCGATGACGCTGGAGTGTCCTCTCCAGTGAAGCTGAAGCTACAGAGCCTGGGCAAGGTGATATGGAGGGTCTGCTGTTGCCCATGCAGCAGACCCCCCCTCTCTTCACAGCTGAAGGATCCAAGGGAAAGACGGAGTCAATACAGCTTGGCTTCAGGTGCGCCGCAGGAGTTGCCGGTGTTGACTACAATGTCAAACCGCCTTAGGGACTCCGGCTCCGGATTTTCTGTCGGGGTTTACTCCCTTAGCCTTTCCCCTGAAGAGGTATGCCACAAGGCAGCGGAGGTTTTTTGGAATCAGAGTTTTCCTTCTCTGATGTGCCCTGACTGGAAGATCGAACCAGCGACACTTAGCTCGCAGGCCGACGCTCAATCCACTGAGCCAAACCAGCCAGGGTAATCCTTCAATCTACTATTCCTGATATTCATATAGGTGTTCCTGTGCTTTTATAACAGCCCACCCATGGGAAGTATAATTCCATCATTTGACTTAAATGTTATTTTATTTAAAATGTTTCTATGCCTCTGATTCTATTTTGCTCATTAGTTTAGTTTGTTCTTTAGATTCCACATAAAAATGAGATCATATGGTATTTGTCTTTGACTGACTGGCTTGTTTCACTTAACATAATAGTCTCCAGGTCCATCCATGGTGTTGCAAAAGGTGAGAATCCCTTTCTTTTTACTGTTGCATAGTATTCCATTGTGTAAATGTACCACAACTTTTTTTTCCACTTGTCTACTAGTGGGCACTTAGGCTGCTTCCAGCAGTTGGCTATTATAAATAATGCTGCTATAAACATAGGAGTACATATATTCTTTTAATTGGTATTTCAGGATTCTTAGGATATATTTCCAGAAGTGGAATCACTGGGTAAACAGGAAGTTCCTTTTTAAAGTTTTTGAGGAAACTCAATTTTGTTTTCCACAGTGGCTACACCAGTCTGCATTCTCACCAACAGTGAACTAGCATTCCCTTTTCTCCACATCCTTGCCAACACTTGTTGTTTGTTGATTTATTGATGATGGCTATTCTGATAGGTCTGAGTTGATATCTCATTGTGGTTTTGATTTGCATCCCTCTGATGGCTAGCGGCGTTGAGCATTGTTTCATGTGTCTAAGGGCCATCTATATGTCCTCCTTGGAGAAGTGTTTGTTCAGGTCCTTTGCTCATTTTTTAATTGTGTTGTTTGTCTTCCTGGTGTTGAGTCATATAAGTTCTTTATTTGAATATATATAAGAACAAGAAGTACAGTAACAAATTAACATGTCACTCTAATAATTAATGCAAAAAGGCTTAATGATATTGATAACATATGCAAGTTGTAAAGACAAGTATTTTTAATTTTAGAAATAATGTCTTATATAATTCTTGGGTCAAGGAAGAAATGCACACTCTAGTTACCAATTCTTTATTAACTGCTAAGATGAGATTCATACATATGAAAATCTATTCTGTATATTTGAGTTGCATTTATCAGCAATCATTCAACATGAAACTCATATATTGTTATATGAGTAAAAAAAAGGAGTCATGTATTTGTTTTTAGAAAATGTAAAAATGTAAAAATCAACTGAATGCCAGAGTAATAATAAAGGTAAAAACCAATACTAATACACTAGAAATGAGAAAAGAAGCTAGACATTATATATTAGATGTAATTTTTTAAAAACAAATAAAAAATAAAAATATAAAATGGCAATAAATATACATACAAATTTGAAAAGTTTAATAAAAATAAAAATAAATTAAGATCATTAACATGAACATAGAAAACAGAAGAGTTAACTTATATTTAGATATTTTACAACTCTTTTTATTTTGGAAAAATCTTAATGAAATAGATTAAAAAAGAATACAAATAACCAGAACTGACTGAAGGGGAACAGGATAATGCAATCTATCAATATCCAAATGAAAGTTTAATAAAATGCTACAATGTTATCTCACAAAATAAATGTGGATGCAGACTTTTATTAGTGAATTGTCTAAGTTGAGGAACATTTTCAGATCTTAAGTGAAAGAAAAATCATTTCTATGCATATTATACAACTAGCATAACTTAATATGGAACAGGATTGTAAGCTCAGAACCAGTCTTATTTATGGATATTAATGCACAAATACAGAATGCAATTACGTTGATTTAAATTCCACAAAATAATAGCAACATACCATACCATGATTAAGTGAGTTTATCCTGGGAATGTTTCACAAAATAATAGCAACATACTGTACCATGATTAAGTAGGTTTTTCCCAGGAATTCAGGAGTATTCAATATATCAAATACATCAGAAATTTAAGTGCTGGTAAGGCCTTTAATAAAGTCCAGTACCTACTACTGATAATATTTTAACAAAGTAGAAAAAGACAGCTAACTCTTTTTTTTTTTTTTTTTTTTTTTTTTTTTGCAGTGCTCAGCCTTCTATTAGAAACTCTGCCTTCCCGGACAAGCCGGCCCTCCAGCACCCTCTGGAGCACTCCTGGTGGGGTGGGGGCAGGGCGGAGGGGAGGGGTCCCTAGTCCTGTCCTCTGAGAGGGACCCTGGTGAGGTTTGTGTGTTTGTGGCAGTGGTTGGGAAAGGGCTTTCATGCCCTGCATGGGGTGCACGTGAAGTGGTGGCCCAGAGCAGGACACGGGGCCCTTCCTGTGGGACAGCCCATTCCAGGCAGGCAACAGCTGAGGCCTGGGCTTTCCTGCGGGGCCTCCCCTGTGACCCCGAGGCCCAGCCCTCTAGATGATCCTTTCTTGGAGGGTCACACTGGACACATCTGCCTCACGTTGGCTGTGTGACCCATGCCTGGCACTGCTCTCTCTCGGCCCATTTCCCCCACTGGGAGCCGGACCCCTAACCCTTCAGAGGGAGACTCCCGAGAGAGTCCCGTGGGCATGCAGCAGGTGCAGACTGTGTGAGGGGGGAGCAGGTGACTGGGACAGGGGCCTGGGCACGGGGACCGGGGCCTAGTCGTCTTTGTCCTTGGCACCATGCTTAAGGATGCGGGTGAACTCCACATAGTTGAAGTTGCCTTTCTTGTCAATGGGCGCCTCGCGGTACATCTCGTCCACTTCCTCATCTGTGAAGCGGTCACCCATGGTGGTGAGCAGCTCCCGAAGGTGGTCCTCATGGATAAAACCTGAGGCCTCCTCATCGAAGCAGGCGAAGGCGTTGCGGATTACGTCCTCTGGGTCCGTGCCGTTCAGCTTCTCCCCAAACATGGTCAGGAACATGGTGAAGTTGATGGGCCCAGGGGCCTCGCTCATCATGCCCTCCAGGTACTCGTCCGTGGGGTTCTTCCCCAGTGAGGCCAGCATGTCATGCAAGTCCTCCTTGTCAATGAAGCCGTCCCGGTTCTGGTCGATCATGTTGAAGGCCTCCTTAAACTCCTGGATCTGGGACTGGTCAAACATCGCAAAGACATTGGATGTGGCCCGCTGTGGCCGCTTCTTGGTGGTCTTGGCCTTGGCCCGCTTACTGGACATCTTGGCTTCAGGTGGGTGGGGCTTCCCTGGTGCTTAGAAGGCGCTCTCTCCGTCCACGGAGCTGGTGCGGAGCTGGTGCGGAGCTGGGATCCTGGTGCGGAGCAGCGTCGGGTAGGGGCTACAGCTAACTCTTTAAAGTAATGAAAACAATCTATTTTTAAGAAATGTCTAAGATTATACTAATAAAAATATTTTCATCAGGATAGGAATGTGTTGTTTTCTTTAGGTAAACACTATCATGTAACTGATCAAAATTTCAGATCATTAGCATAAAAATCACAGGAGAATGACTACAGATAGACAAAAGAGATTTTCCAAGCTCATTCTTTCTCTGTAACTATTCCCCCCTTTATGTCTTTCTTTCTCCTATCTGTAGGGAAACAGCCAGTGAAAATAATTCTTGGGCAGTGGTCCAGCTTGTACTTATTATTCCCACATAAAAGAATGAGCTGGTTAACACAATTTTTAACTCAATTATGTGAACCCTGACATGTAATCCTGTGTAGGTATGGGTGGGGTAAATAATATTTAAAATCATTATGTAGTCATTTTTTTCTCCAGGGTGGCATTCTCCAAGTGTAATAAAAGGCCAAATAATGATTCTGGACATGGAAATGAGAGATTTTGTGTTTAATGTATTGTCTGGTAGTGCAATCCTAAATAGTAAGGATAAAATCAAAGTGTGGATTTTAGGGCAATTTTATTTGAGGTGTCCTCTAACATGTTAAACACACACAGAAAACTTTTCCCCAAAGATTAATAAACTCACCTAAAATATTTTGAGCTAGACTCTCCTCTGTGGGCCTTGCAGTCACTTTGGTACTAAAACATTCTTTTATAGCAGGTGCTTTTCAAATGTAAAAAGTTTAAAGGGATGGGTAAGCTTGTCAAATTAGTTTGAGAAATTCATCGTCAACCAGAATCAAACAAGTACCTTATTCCTTGAATTATTAAAATATTTAATAAGAAGAACTAGAATAAGAAGTGCCATATTCTATGAATTTGCCTTGGAAATATCTTTTTCTTTCAATCAGTATTACTTAGGATTAGTGTTTCACAAAACACAAAATTTTGGAAAATATTTGTCTGGAATTGTTTATACATGTAGAGAATCCAGGTTTTATGTATTTTGATAACCACCATAATTTTATAATATGCTTGGTGATTTGCTGTAATTTAACATATGCAAAAAAGAATGATGTATTTTTTAAAAAATATAATTTAATTATGTCCTCCTTTATCTTACGTTGTTCTTAATATTCCAGCACTCTTCCTGCTTTTATTGCTCCCTCCCTCCCTCCCTGCTTGTCTCCCTCCCTCTCTTCCTTTTTGTGTAAACCTCTTTTTCCTGATTCCTGCTATTTAAGCAGGAGGAGATAAGGTGGAGGACAAAGAGGCAGGAGCTCTGGTGTTCTCTGGTGCCTCCCTGGGAATAGTCAGTCCTCCCTCATGACCTGGCAGCTTATCAGCTCAGGAAAGTGATTACAAAATTGGGTTTGGGTTTATTGATGATTTAACTTGCAAATTGCCTCTTTGCCTCCCTGGGATTCAGCTAAGACTATTAGAAGTAGAGTTGGACAATTTCCTCTTGTTACTCTCCTTAAGTTCTGACATTTCATTGTATGCATCTTCGATTTTTTATTTTTTTTACAATAATCCGGAGAAAGAAAATATCACTGAAATGTTTGGGTCTTTTTATTTTATTTATTTTATTTTATTTCACATTCTTTGTTCCGAATCTTATGAAAATCATTCCACAGATTTTAATAAATGAATTTGGAGGCCCAACATCGATGAGGATAACATTATGCTTGACATTATGAAAGTAGACATCCATATGTCTTAAAAGAGCATAGCAAAGAAGGCAAAGGTTGCTATATAATAAGTATAAAAGGGTATGAAAATACAAAAAAACAGGGCATCAAATTGGAAGTGGCATTTAAATTGGGCCTGGAAGGTGATAGATAGAGTCGATGTAAATAACTAGGGAGCAAGGCACACCACACGTTTCCCAGCATGGGGCAGACAAGCCATGAGGAGTGGCCAGGAGAACTGGGTCTGGAGTCAGAACAAGAGGAGTTGAGAATTCAGCTCTGACTTTTGTGGGCTCTGTGACAGTGTCTGTCCTGTAAATACAACAAACCTAACAGTGGTATCTAAATTACAGGATTGTTATGGAAGATTATGTGACATAATGGATTTTCAAAGGCTTAGCATAGTTCCTAGTGTACTTACTAAAAGAAAGCTCTTATTCTTGCTACAAAAGTGAGAATTTTGGTGTATTTGAGCCAGAGTTGTTGGGAATTCAGGGTGTTTAGAAAATTAGGATGGAGCCAAAGTTGGAGACCTAAGACTATTTTATTTATTACTATAATTTTGAATATAGCAATGACATGATCAAATATGTGTTGTTATAAAGGTAGTCATTGGGAATATTTGACAGGCTCAGAAGAAGAAAATATATAGTGACAAAAATCAATTTTGAAGTGTCTAAAAGGACTGGAACATGTAGGACAAAAATAGAACAAAGAGGAAAATCAGTCAGTGTGAGCCAGTGAATAGGTTTGTGGTGAGAAAAGTCTCGGTCTTTACAGTGATGAAAATAGCAACATTTCCTTTTAATATTCATTAAAAATATTTCTTTGAGCCCTTGTTATGTTATAAACGTTGCTCCAGGAGTTGGTGAATTTCTCATGTAGTTTACATTCAAACAGGAGACAAAATATGTTAGTCACACTGTTAATAAATAAATAAACTACAGATGTAGTAAGTTATAATGAATATTTTAACAGAAACATTTTAAAGAGATAAGTAGTGATCAAGATAAATGTAAAGCAGGCTACTTTAGATAACTTGAACAAGTAGAAAGATATACATTTTATATTATACTTGTAAATGAGGACAAGTTCTGTAAAGATAAAGATTTACACAATTCTTGCTTCCATTTTACTAGTTCCATGAGCTTTTCACATCCTCTACTAAAGACCAGGCCGACGCTCAATCCACTGAGCCAAACCAGCCAGGGCTCAGTGGATTGAGCGTCGGCCTGCGAGCTAAGTGTCGCTGGTTCGATCTTCCAGTCAGGGCACATCAGAGAAGGAAAACTCTGACTCCAAAAAACATCCGCTGCCTTGCGGCATACCTCTTCAGGGGAAAGGCTAAGGGAGTAAACCCTGACAGAAAATCCGGAGCCGGAGTCCCTAAGGCGGTTTGACGTTGTAGTCAACACCGGCAACTCCTGCGGCGCACCTGAAGCCAAGCTGTATTGACTCCGTCTTTCCCTTGGATCCTTCAGCTGCGAAGAGAGGGGGGGTCTGCTGCATGGGCAACAGCAGACCCTCCATATCACCCTGCCCAGGCTCTGTAGCTTCCGCTTCACTGGAGAGGACACTCCAGCGTCATCGCAAGATGTCGATTCAACACGGGAGGAGACAGATACCGTGTCACTCCCGAGTCGGACTGCACAGCCATTCTCTGCGGTGCAGATAGACTCTTAAGAAGCTACACCATCGTCTCTCGAGACGGACGGCTGCCACCGACGACGACTAAAGACCATCACATGTCTTCAATGGTCTGTGATTAAACCACTGGGAACTTTGTAAAGCATATGATAATCTAACCACTATGCTGTGCAACAGAAACTAATACAAAATAATATTGAATAAAATTTAAAAAAAATAAAGCATTGAGAACTGAGTAGAGAAAATATGCCTACTCCAACCATGCTAAGCTGTTGCTTTACTAGCTCCAGAATGTTCTATGGACAAATAAACAATTAATTGTTTGGTCTTAAATTTACAAGGTTCTTCAATTTAAGATAGTCTGTCTCCTCCACTGTGGTTCATATGTTTTCTGAACATTCACTGAGGATGTAAATGTGAAAGAATATAGATCCTACATTATATAAATTATATACATTTAATCAAACTTATTTTTTGTGGAAGACACTTGTTTCAAGTATCTGATTATTTAACACTTGCAAATCAATCTTTCCTTTCCTCCTGTCTGCTTACTCTGTCTCTCCTTGATTTGGTTGTTTGCTTGCTTTTCTTTTTTATAATGAGTTTCAGATCTCTAAGAAACCTGGTATTTTGAATAGGTCTTGTTTTGTGTTTGTTTGTTTTTTTGTTTTTTGACATGAGTATTATAAATCAATTCATAAACATATATTATTTTAATCTTGAAAAGTGATATATATATATACATTTCATGCATGAAGTAGATATAGTATATTTAACTTAGTTGAGATCTTTCAGTAGGGAGAAAGGGTTTTAAAATACAATTTTCAAATTAATCTGAAATGGATAGTCTTGTATTGTCCTCCTCCATATATGCAACTATTCTGGAGGAAAGAGTAGAACAAGGTACATACCTTTTTCATTTTCATAAGGCTGCTAAATGGACTTTCCTTGTAATTTTGCCCTTTTATATATCCATTGGCATGTATTCAAATACCCATATCTTCTCATTCTAGCTAGCATTTAGCATTCTTTTAAAATCTGAGGCATTATTGTGGGTGTGTTTCTCCCTGATCACTAGTAAAGTTGACCAGCTTCCATATGCTTAGGGAGCATTTAGATAAGTTTAGCCCATTTGAGTTACTGAATTGTCTGATTGGTTTTTGTTTTTGATTTGTAGTTTTAAGACAAAGTCTTTTGTTGAATGCAACTATAGCCAATTTCTTCTCTTACTCCCATAATTTCATTATATGTTTTTATGGTCCCTTTTTATCTCAATGTCTAGAAGTAATTCACATTTAAATTTGCATTTCCTTAGTTACTACTTAGGAGTAGTGGTTTTATGTTTATTGGCTATGTTATTTTCTTTCCAGTAAAATGTCTTGCAATATTAGTGTAATTTTCTTGAGTCATTTCTCTTATTTATTTTTAGTAACTGAAAAATTGTGCGTGTTTTATTTATTTTTAGTTGAATCACTTTTCCAGTCTGTGCTTGTCGTTTAACTTAGTTTAATTTTCATTAGTAAAAGTGTGAATTTTAATTTTCCAGCTTTATTGAAATATAATTGACATATTTTAAATTTAAAGTATGCAACGTGTTGATTTGATACACATATGTATTGCAAAATGATTACCACAATAAAGTTAGTTAAAACTTCTCTCACTTTACATAATTACTTTTTATTGTGGTAAGAATTTTAAGATCTATTATCTTATGTTCAAGTATATGATATATATAATATTGTTAACTATAGTCACCATGATGTACATTAGATTCCCCAAAGTTATTCATCTTATACCTATACTCATCTTCCTTATAAAGTCTCAAGTTTGTGCACTGTACCCAAACTCCAGTCCCTCGCAACCACTGTTCTACTCTCTGCATCTCTGAGTTCAAAATCTGTATATTCCACATACAAGTCAGATCATCTTTAACTCTCTGACTTATTTTAATTAACATAATTTCCTGAAGGTCCATCAGTGTTGTCACAGTCTATCCACATTTGCACAATTGGCAGGATTTCCTCCTTTATAGATAAATAGATAGATAATCTGAGAAATATAAATAGATATTATTTCATTATATATGATGTATATATGTGTGTGTACATGCATACATGAACACATATATTTAATTTTCATGATAGATAGAATCACATTTTTATTTTCTTTGTCCATTTATCTGTTGATAAACACTTAGGATGTTTCCATGTATTTACTATTGGGAGTAATGCTATGATGAATACGAGGGTGAAGATAATCCTCAACTTAGTGAGTTTTTTTTTCTATCAACTATATACAAACAAGAGGGATTACTGGATCATACAGTAGTTCTTTTGTGGAATCTTCATGTTATTTCCCATAGTGGCTGTACAAGTTTACATTCCCAGCTACCAGTGCACAAGTGTTCCCTGATCTCCACATCTTCACCAACATTTATTATCTCTTGTCTTTTCTGATAATTGACATTTTAAGAGATATGAGGTAATATCTCATTTTGGTTTTGATTTTCATTTTCCTGAAGATCACTGATGTTCTGCATCTTTTCATTCACCTGTTGGTCATTTGTATGTCTTATCTGGGAAAATATCTACTCAGGTTCTTGGCCCATTTTTAATGTGATTGTTTTTAAATATTGAGTTCTATAGGTTTTTAATATTTTGAATATTATTCCCCTATCTATTATAAAATTTGCACACATTTTCTCCCATTTCACAAGTTTTTTTTTTTATTTTGTTAAGTGAGAGAAAATTTTCCCCACCCTCTGCTAACCTTGGAATTAGTTTGCTCTTCTCTTTTTAGTTCCTTGAGGTGTAAAGTTAGGTTGTTTATTTGAGGTTCTTTTTTCTGAATGTAGGCTTGTATCTCTATTAACTTTCCTCTTATAACTGCTCTTACTGCATTCCATAAAATTACTGTATCCTTATAACTCATAAGGAACAAGCTGGCAGATCAGAGGTATGAATGAATTCCAAACTTTATAAAATTTCAAAATCCTTATCTGCAAATAAAGCAGTTAACTTTTAATCAAAACTTATCTCTCAGTCGAAGTTTTCCTGAAAATATGAAGCATTTAAAATTTTACATTATTAGGTTACCCAAATTTACATGTAGTCAATAGTTATGTACGAATGGCTAGATGGTGAATTTCATACACAAGAACTAAAACTTTCCAGGGTGATAGCATGGACTAGATAAAACTAAACTGAAAGAGTGATATTTCCCTGAAGTGAGTAGAAAAAGAATCTCAAGTCTAATAATACGTATTAATTCATCTGCAAGGAAAATAATTTATGTGTAAGATCTAAGGAACCTTTTCTTTAATGTTCCAAATCTAAATGATAAAAGTCCTGATTTCAAGTAGACATATATCAATGGCAGCAATCATTCAAATAGAAATAAAGTATTACTTTTTTAGCCACTGATTCTCAAAACCTATAAAAAGAAAGTAAACAACAGGATTTTAGTGCTCTGCTCATATTTCTTTTTATTACCACTTTTACCTTGGGCAATTCCAGAGTGTATAGGTACAGAGGTGAAGATTGTGGGACAGGAAACATACCTGTTTTTGCATCTTCTGTTTTGTAACTGGAAATCTTTGAACTTCAACTTCATCATCTGTAATATGGACTCTATGGCTTCTGACATTTGTTCTAGCTCAGGCATTCTGTGCTTTATGAAGCATTCTTGTAATTTGTTTGAGTGATATCCCACAAAGAAGATTTATGGTAGGAAAAGAGAATGTGCTCCTAAAGTAGGTGAAAATTTCTTCTCTTCAATTTGGTGCATAATGTCACTTAGTAGGCAAAGTGTTAAAAAAATGTAAGCCTCAAGTCTGCATTCTATTGAAGGGGTTTTCAGGGAGTGGGAGGACAGCAGAGCCTTTATGTCTAGAAGAGTCATCACATTCCTCCATAGGCACTGATCACACACAAAAGAGATGCTCTGTTGATTCCACGTGGAACTTACCTTTTGAACTGGCTTTGGTTTTAATTTTTATTACTTTATTGCATATAAGTTTGTTATTATTGTTGTTTTCCCATGAATATGTAGAAAATTGTACCTATCTATACACTTTTGTTTGAGCCACATTAGAAAGAGAAGGTGAAAGTATATCATCTATGGCTATAGAATCAACAAGAAGCCACATTAGCAGTGTAAGGCTCCCAATAGGAGAGAAAAAGAGAGGACAGAGGTCAAACTTTACCTTGTAAAAATCTTCTTGGAGCCCATAGTAATTCTTTGCTACCTATTACAAAGAGAAATATTCTCTACCTTTGCTTTTATTATAGAAGGTTTACTTCTTTCTGTCTACCAGTTTGGTAAATAGATGTGGATCTCTGATATAACAAAAATGAAAAATGTATACAAATATCCATAAATATAGACATATAATATACATGAGTTATATGTGAAAATGTACTTTTTAAACATCCCATATTTTATTTTTTATCATGCTTTAAAGTACACAACTAAAAATAATCATTCTCTTTCTTGCAATTATGGAAGATTAGCTTTGGGTAATGTGATGGTCAGCTTTATGTGTGCACTTGACTGGACCATATATGATCAAATACGTGGTTAAACATTATTTCTGAATGGTTGTGTTTCCAAAAGAGCAGACTGGATATTTTCATCTCTATTGTGAGTAGGCATGATCCAATCTGTGGAGGACCCAGATGAAACAAAACAATGGAGGAAGAGAGGTGCTCTCTGTCTTTGTCTCTCTGTCTCTGCCTGTCTCTGTCTCTCTATCTCTATTTCTTTCTTTTTCTCTTTCTATTTCTCTTTCTCTTTTTTTCTACATCTATCTCTGTCTCTCAGCCTGACTACTTGAGCTTGGCATCAGTCTCTCATTGCCCTTGGATTGGGACTTGAATTATTGTCTCTCTTGCTTATCAAGCCTTCACACTTGAACTAGAACTCCACCATCAGTTCTCCTGGTTCTAAGGCATTTGAACTCAGACGAGAAATATATCATCTTTCCTGTCTCTGACTTGTAGACAACAGATTGTGGAACTTTTCAGACTCTGTAGTCACATGACTCATTTCATCATAATACATATCTTTATATAATTTGTTCATATATATATTTTATTTCTCTGGATAACCCTGATGAATGCAAGTATATAAATTCTAAAGTTCCTGAAACAGCAACATGTTAAATTGGCCTGATGACCCATTCTCACAGGTTAATATTTTTCTGAAATGCAGGCTCAGAGATTCTTGGATCTCATCTTTTAATGGATGAGTGCTTCATAGGAATATTCACTCTGAAAAAATAGGTTTAATATATGCAATATCCTGAAACATAATGAGAATTTAGCATAGATATCTCCTTGAGCACAAGCAACATCTAATAGCTTCAGTGGAGTAGTTCATTACATCAGTAGGTAACAATGATCAAAGTTGAAAGATTTATTTTATTTCAATAAAGTTTGATTATCCAGGTAATATTTTGTACAATGATGCTATTAATAAATAATTTTAGGATATTAGTTATATTGTACAATTTAACTTAATATGTATATAGCTTTAACATGTGAGAGGATATAATATAGCTATGATTAACAGATAGAAACCTCTTTTCATCCCAAATGTATCAGAGTAATGTTCTCCACTCAGGAATTACCTCATTAATTTACATAGCAAGTTTTCAGAATAGAAAAGAAAATTATAATAAAATTGTGTAGAAAAGTATACATGCATATTTAGGGAAAAAAAAACAGAGAAAATAAGCTATTTATTAAAGATCCCATAGAAACTTAATAGTAATAACTGATATGTATTGAATGTGTTCTGTGGGTCACTCATTTAAGCTGTCCACAAAGAGTATTTCACTCTTTACTGAAGACAGTCCTTGAGTTAGGTACTATTATGTCCTTTATAAAGGTGAAGAAACTGAGACAGAGAATGTTTTCATAAGTTATGAAAGTTAGGTTGCATTGCAGACAAGACTTTAGCTCAGAGTTATTAAAGTCTACCAAATTTTCTGTCACCCTAATGATAAGATATATTATTATTTCTCACTTTATATAATGATCGATTATTACATTATCTTTAATTATTTAACTTAATTTGACTTATTTTATTATCCCTTCATCTATATTATTTCTCCTAATTTCTACATGTTTTTCAACAACTTCAAAGGTCTTATATATTTATATTTTAACACTGTACTGACTTATAAAAGTAACAAACCACTGAGAGATGTAACAATCTTAATTTCAAATAGAAGGATTTCAAAAATTATGATCAGAGAGGGACCACTTATCATTGACCAGGGATAGAAATTAAATGTTAGGTAAACAATGAACATCTAAACCTGAATGAAGATGATAATGGCTCCCTTTTCTGGTGATTTTTCTCAAAATTCAATCTGTGCCTCAAATATTTTAAATCGTCGTCGTCGTCGTCGTCGGCAGCCGTCCGTCTCGAGAGACGATGGCGTAGCTTCTTGAGAGTCTATCTGCAGATAAATATTTTAAATATTACTATATTTTAATGTGTGTGAGATTATAATTTAAATTAAATGTAGACAAAGAGAAAAGTGATGTAAATTTTACCTTTACTATTTATCAAATGATCATTCATATTCTTATAAACAGAGCAAATATTTATATAGGACCTATGTCTACTCAGGTAAAAATAAGTAGGAATTTAATTAAAAGATAAATTATTCATGCTACATATTGCTTTAGTCCTTAAGTGAAATGATGGATATGTGGGTACACATTTTAGTATTAGCATTCATAATGTAGATGTTTGTCACTTACATAGTCTACCATATATCAGATACTATATTTAGAAAATATGTATTTATAAAAATTAATAATTCATTTAAGCCTGAGGCCATTCTATCACTTTGTAAGTCACAGTGGGAAAACAAAAACTGCCAAGGTTCTATAGATGATTTAGATTGAAAACCTGAACATTTCTTTCTAAGATACTCAGAAGAGTCAGAATGATATTAATATAGATTTCTTCTTCCCTGACTTCCACACATGAACTGAGGACAATCGAACCCATGATGATCTCTCTTTTCACATCAGCTATGTGTAATGAGAATGGTGAGGAACACAGATTCTCTCAGGACTTGTCTTGGAAGGGCCTTTTTCTACAGAAAGAGGCTACCTGACTTTTCTCTGACTACAAGACTGAGCTCTGTACTCTCTCACTCGGTTGTCTTGGCCACAACTCATTAAACTCAAATCTCCCACAGACTTACAACTGTTCATAGACCTGATGTAAAGGTGTTAAGCAGGCTATGAGGTGCTTTGTATAAAGACTCTGCTTATAACAACATTTCATGTTAAATAGTGACTTGAGTAGAAATTTATAATAAAGCAGTTTAACTATAGCGAAGTTTGAGAGCGTGTACATACAGATATGGCAGAGATCATACCAAAAAAATTAAAAGCGAAGAGCCAAACTTGTGCAAACACAGGTATAAACAAAGACAGAAGGGGCCATGGTGGGCAATCACTGAAAAAGAGACATGAAAGCCTACTTTTTATGGTTATTAAGAGACTGATTTGAGATCTGCCAATGCATCTAAGCAAGTGGTGAGTTCCTCTTCTGCCAAGAATCCTTGATATGTAGGTAGTGAGGCAAACTTTCCATGTTAACTTACAATAACTTCCCATCACCTGACATAACCTGAATGTGATTCTGATTCTGCTAACCTAAAACAGTGGAAAAAATACCACAATTCATGAATCAAATGACTTTCAATGTTTGTTAGAAACTATAGAAGCATATTCTTTTCACCAGTTTCATACTGAAAACTTAAATTCCCCCTACAACTTCTTATGAGAATGTGATGCAGTTTTTTGCTTACCCTACAATTGTAAACTCATTAGCTATCAAGGTAGAAATTGCAGCCAAATTCAACAGTTTAAAAAAAAAAAACTTCTCTGTATTAAATTAATGTGTCTCACACACATTTTATTTATTGACATATTATCTTAGAAAGACTAATGAAAATAGCATCCATTTGTCTTCCAAATGAAAGGTTTCCAAATGTTATTAGTAACTGTATGGGTCCTCTGTTTTTTTTGTTTGTTTGTTTGTTTGTTTTTTAATTTTTTTCAGTGTTTTCAGTTTCCTGGTAAAATGCCTTTGAGAACACTTAACTTTGAGTCATGATAATGACTGCATTAACATTGCAAGTATTGTTCTCTTGATATATATAATCCCAAAGAGCATAAAACACCTCAAATGTCTGAAAATGTAGTAGCAAAGTAAGTACCACTTTAAGACAGTTTTACTTTAATGTGATTAAAATCATAGAAAAATAATGATTTTGCAGCTTCAACATACACTGGGGTAACTTTAGACTTTGAAGTGACCCTTGATAAATTTTATATTGTTAGATTTGGTTTACTTTTCTACCTAAGTTCATTTTGGATGGGATACTCACTTGCAGCTTAATCACATATAACTTTGTTTTGCATTTTGTTTTTATATTTATAAGTCCTAATGTCTTTTATAGCTGTAATTAGATTATAATTTTTTTCTAAATTAAGAGTCAGACATTATGATTCTTTTTCTCCTTTATGGCTCCTAATACAATGTTGTGCATGTGACATATTTTAAAAATATATGGTGTGGTGATGGCCTGAGATGTGGGGCAGAGACTGCTAGAGGTGGGCAGAGGGGGGAAAAGTGGGGACAACTGTAATAGTGTAAACAATAAAAAATTAAATAAAAATATATATGTACTCATCAATTAATCAGTAAATTTAAATCTATAACTTTGTTTTCTAAATTATAAATATAGCTTGATATTTTAGGTAAAATGCAGGTGAAACTTTATCATCTGTTTATCATTTTACCAATTAAAAAATCAATGATACTTTATTTAGTTATATGTTTGAATGTTAAAAATATGTTTTCAGATTGATAGAAATGCATATCCAATTGGAAAATGGTCATTTTTGTTAAATCTCTATTTTATATTGTATCTCATCATAAATTAATTTCATGATTAAGCACAATGACAGGTTTCTGACCAGAACTACATCTAAAATGCCACGAGATATTTGTCTGTTCAACTTTGCCACTTGCATCATTGCTGCTGCCATCTGATCAGGGTTAAGATATAGTAAATGCCAAAAGTCATTTATTATATTCCCAAGGCGTTGTGGACACCTCATTAGTCCTGTGGTTAATTAGTATTTGCCTGATCATTAAGATTATATCATTTGACATTCAAATGAATATTCCAAATCCATGGTAGTAGGAGAATGCATATTTAATTTACCATACTTTTTCCTGACTCTAGAAAAACTAAAGCACTATTTTAATATTTTTACTATTTACAAGCATTACTATTACATTCTATGGCAAATATTATTATTGAAATATTAAACAATAGCTTACATAATAACTTACACCAAAACAAACTATACTAAATGTTATTAAAGCCTTCGTCAGTCTAAAATCTAAAATTCTCTGTAAGTTTACCTTTGTCCCTTGGAGACAGTCCTGAGAAACTCCTCACAGAAATAGACTGTTAAAGGGTAAGATAAAAGGATTGCAAGATACAATATTATTTTGTGTAATAGGATGTAGTTTATAGAGGTATACATATAATTTAGTATGCCATTCTGTTTAACACAAGAAATGGTCAAAGTCTTATAATTTTTTTAGCTGTGATATTTTTACAGGAAAAATGCAAGTTACATTTTATATACAATTATTATATTTTATAATATAATAAATCCTTTTAAAACACCATGTTTGTGGTGTAATAATTATGGAAAACAGTAGGGGTGTTATTCACCAATTCCACCTCTGACTGTATATTCAAAGGAGGTGAAATCAATATTTCAAAGAGATGTCTGTGCTCTCATGTTTATGGCAGCATTCTTTATAGTAGCCAAGATATAGAGAAAATCTAAATGCCCTTCAACAGGTAAATGGATAAATAGTATGTGGAATATATGCAATGGACTATTATTCAGCCATAAAAAAAGAAGGAAATCCTGACATTTGTAACAACATACACATATCTTGCCAGACAGAGGAAGTCAGATATGATATAGTATCACTTATATGTGCAATATTAAAAAAAAAACAAAAAAAACAAAAACCCTAATTCATTGAAACAGAATGGAATGGATGCCAGGGGCTGGGGGAAGGAGGAAATGAGGAAATGTGGGCAAAATAGCACACACTCTCATCCATAAGATGAATAAATTCTGAGGATCTAATGTAATGCATAGTGATAATAATTATAATATGGTATGTGTAGCAGAAATACACTGAGAGTAGATTTTAGGTGTCATCACTGCAAAAAAATTTTACTCTCTGAGATGATGGATGTGTTAATTATGTTAACCTTCACAATTTTTCCCCAAAGTATACATATATCAAATCACAACATTGTACACTTTAAATATATGTGTAAAAAATAAAATAAAACATTTTAAAATAAAATAACATTTAACTTTAACAAATAGAATGAAATATGATGTTAAGAAAAACTTTTTGACCTTGCTATAACACAGAGTGTCTGACATACAATTTATATCAAATACATGTAATACCAGTTGCTTAGGTCACATTATTCATTTAGGATTACTTTTATTGTGCTAAAAAAATGCATACCATGAGCTCTACTCTCGTAACACATTTTTAAGTATACAGCAGAGTATTATGAGTAATAAGCACACTATTATGCAATATATCTCTAAAATGTTTTCATCTTCCATGACTGAAACTTAATACCAGTTAAACATTATACCCCCATTTCCCTCTCCCACAGCCTCAGGCAATCACCATTTTACTTTTTCCCTTTGATGAGTTCAACTAATATAGAAACCACATGTAAGTGGAATCATGCAGTTGTTGTTGTTTTTTCTGTGACTGATTTATTCCACTTAATATAGCGCCCTCAAGGTTCATTCTGTTGTAGCATGTTATAGGATTTTCTTATTTTTTGTGGCAGAATAATATTATACTATATGTATAAATGACATTTTTTAATCCAATCATCTGTAAATGGACATTTAGGTTGTTTTTACCTCATGGCTATTGTGAATAATGCTGCAATTAACATAAAAATGAAAATATTGCTTCTAAATCCTGGTTTCAATTATTTTAAATAAATATCCAAAATGAGCTTGTTGGACACTAAGGATTTTTCTCTACATATTAGGACGGAATTATAAAAATGGTTTTAAGGAATAGATCTTCTCACATAATTTTTTAAAATGTATATAAATTATAGCAGAAGCTTCAACAATCTAAATGCAAAAAAAATCCAAAAAGCTTGACAAATAAAATATTAACTTATATAAGAAAAAACACCATTGGTGCAGAGAAATATTTAATTACAAGATAACATTCTGAAAACTGTATCAAGAATCATTGATCAAACATCTACCAGAGCATAAAATGGTACATGCATGTATTGCCATTACTTCTTGCATGCAAGAGCAGTTGTTTAGTACTGCAGGCAAGATTATTTGCATTTAAGTGTTTTCCATGGAGCAAGAGGAAAGAAAATCTTCCTTAGAGTAGAAGGGTACCAAAATTTGTTGAAGTTCCCTTGGATCTGAGAAAGTCTTCTGAAAATAAGGCTGCCAAAAATAAAGAGATTGGTTAAATATTCTTTATTTTACTAAACAAAACAGACTTAAACTAAAAGTTGTAATACATGTTCTTAAGAGTAAAATTCAACCAAGCTAAAAATTGAAACCAGAAACATAGATTATATATTTCTTTTTTCTTTTTAAAAATATTTTATAGTTTATGCTATTACAGTTGTCCCAATTTTTCCCTTTGCCCCCTACACCCATCCCCCCCACTCTCCGGCAGGCAATCCCCACACTGTGTCCAAGTCTATGGGTCATCATACATGTTTTTTGACCAATCCCTTCACCTCCTTGTTTTCTTAATTCTTCTTTTAATGTTCTAATTTTTATTGTAATTTTGCCATTACCATTTAACCCCATAACACACCCCTCTCCCTGCAGTCATCACACTGTTGTCCATGTTCATGAGTCCTTTCTCCTTGATTCATTACCCCCTAACTCCACCCCCCCCAAAAAAAGCTGTCAGTCTGCTTTCTATTATTAAGTCTGTTTCTACTTTGCTTACAATCTCAGTTTGTTCATTAGATTTTATATATGAGTGAAAGCATATGCTATCTGTCTTTCTCTGACTGACTTATTTTACTTAGCATAATGTTCTCTAGGTCCATCCATACTGTAACAAAAGGTAAAATTTTATTCTTTTTATGGCCGAGTAGTATTCCATTGTGTAAATATCCCATAGTTGTTTTATCCACTCATCTACTGATGGACAGTTGAGCTTCTTCCTTATCTTGGTGATTGTAAATAATGCTGAAATGAACATAGGGATGCTTAAGTTCTTTCGAATTAGTGTTTTGAGTTTCTTCAGACATAGTCCCAGAAGTGGGATCTCTGGGTCAAAAGGCAGATACATTTTCAGTGTTTTTAGGTATATTATACTGCTTTCCACAGTGATTATACCAGTCTGCTTTCCCACTAACAGTACAAAAGAGTTTTCTCCACATCCTCACCAGCACTTGTTGTTTGTTGATTTATTGATAATGGTCATTTAAGAAGGTGTGAGGTGATATCTTACTGTGGTTTTAATTTGCATTTCTCTAATTAGTGACATTGATCATCAGTTCATATGTGTATTGACCATCTGTATGTACCTCTTTGGAGAAGTGTCTGTTCTATTCCTTGGCCCATTTTTAAATTGGATTATTTGTTTTTCTGCTGTTGAGTTTTGTAAGTTAGTTACAAATTTTGGATATTAACACCTTATCAGATGTATCAGTGAATATGTTCTCTCACTCTGTGGGTTATCTTTTTATTTTGTTGATGGTATCCTTTGCTGTGCAAAAACTTTAGTACAATGTAGTTCCATTTGTTTATTCCCCCTTGCCTGGGAAGACATATCAGGTAAAATATTGCTATGAGTAATGAGATTTTATTGCTTATGTTTTCTTCTAGGATTGTTTATGGTTTCAGGACTAATATTTAAATCTTTTATCTGTTTTAAATTTATTCTTGTGTGTGGTGTAAGAAGGTTGTCTAATTTCATTTTTTCTACACTTATCTGTCCAATTATCCCAAAACCACTTATTGAATAAATCTCTGTAGTTCATTGTATGTGGTTGCTTCTTCTGTTGAATATTAATGAACTAACAAAAAAGAAAATTAAGAAAACAATCCCATTATCAATTGCTTCCAAAAGAATAAAGAACCTAGGAATAAACCTATCCAAAGATGTAAAAGACCTGTACTTGGAAAATTATACTACACTGAAAAAAAAAAATTGAAGAAGATATAAATAAGTGGAAACCTACACCATGTTCATGGATAGGAATAATTAACCTCATTAAAACGTCCATACTACCCAAAGCAATTTATAGATCTAATGCAATTCCTATCAAAATTCCAATGTTGTATTTCACAGAACAAGAACAAATATTTCAAAAATTATGTGGAACAACAAAGGCCCTGCATAGCAACAGCAATTCTGAGAAAGAAGAACAAAGTTGGGGGAATTATGCTACCTAATATCAAACTATACTATAAGGCCATAGTAATCAAGATAGCATGGTACTTGTATAAAAACAGACACATAAATCAATGGAATAGACTAGAGAACCCAGAGATAAACCCATGCCTTTATAGTCAATTAAATTATATATTTCCATATCCAGAGAACTTCCTTAAATAACATAGTTGAGAACAACTTTGTTTCAAATACTTTGCAGGGTATTTTACAAGTGAACCCTTCAACATCCCTGCATGGTATTATGAGCTTCTCTTTTAATAAAGCACCATAAAGTAAATTAGTACCTTCAAAGGCGTAGAGGTAGAAAGTGGAAGAATTTATATTGAACATCCATATGACTGGTAGTAAATTCTATGCATTTAATATTTTCCTATAATAAAAAGCCATGCTTAGGACGTTTTTATAATCAGAAAGTTGCAACATTAAAGCAAGAGACACTATAGTAACAAAAACAGCAAAAGTGTGGATACACCTTAGTTGTGCATTTTAAATTTCACAGGGTGAATCTACCTAGATAGGTGAGTCTGCAAAAGTGCAAAATTGCCACACACGAAAAATAAATAAATAAAAAAGTTTTGCTTTCCTGGCTCACTATGGTAGAAAGTATCCAAGTGTTTGCTAACTACCAATCTACCACATCCACATATTTTCTTGTAAAATCCTTAAATAGATTATGGTGCATAGAACAAATCCATAGGAACTATTAGCATTATAATGTAACCATATATAGTATGTAAAATGTCAAAAATATTGAAGCAGAAGAATAAAAATAAATAGAAATAAATACCCAGAAAAAATGTTGAAAATTACATTGGCGATAACAGACCTTAATTTGAAAACAAAAAGATATATGTATATGTTGTAGAAATGTCTTAGACATTTAAAAAATAAAATATCAACACTGATATTTATGGAGAATGAGGAATCAGACAGATACCTTTACTTATTAGCTCATCTACTTCAAAAATACAAGACCAATATAATAGTGTAAATAATTATGTACATTTTATAAAGCCATTGTGAAGAATTTTGAACACTGTCTAATGTAAGGCTACGCAATAGGAACCAGTTTGATTCATTTTTTAAACTTCTCGATGAGAAAATGATTTTGAATTGTTTTTAAAATTATGAAGGGTTTAAAATAAAAATGGGAATGGAAAAACTAAAACCACACTGAATTAATTAGATCACTTGACACCCCAGAAGAGTGCTTTTAAAGTTTTTCTCCAAGATAGTTTTGGCTTTGGCAAAATTTAGAATTACAAATTTGGTAGTGGTGATTTTTGACAATTGTTAAATTTAGAGTCATATTTATATAGATCAATTTTATTCAAAAAGGGGACTCGTTATAATTCTGTCAATCTTCTCTGTAACTCAGATTGCTTTGCATATACAAGTTATTCAATTTAGTACCTTGATGGCAGTTTTTACAAAAGCTTAGAGAGAAGCTATGTTGGTCAAGGAAAGACATAAGATAACCAATTTCCATTCAAATCAATTTTTACTCTTTTTCTTTATATTTAATTTTCTCAGCTATCTTAGAACAGAGACTCTGATATTGTCATGTGTTCTTACATAAATTGAATTTACAAAATATGTACATTTATTAATCATCAGTACTTTGCTCCCCTCAGTGTGACATTCTTATAATATGATATATTTAAAATTCAGCACTGTATTTAAACTGGGGACATTTTCATCTAATTCAAATTTCAATGACTAATTTATTAGGTAATGCGATCCAGGTATTTTAGAAAAAATTCTAAGATTTTTACTTTTGCTTCTGAGAAGTTGACTTTTACTTGCCTTAATTTGAGTTATGTCTAAATTTATACTATGATACGTATACACTATGGAATACTACTCAACCACACAAAAAGATGAAAATACTGCCATTTGTGATGACATGGATGAACCTTGAGAATATTATACTAAGCAAAATAAGTTAGAATAGCTAAGAACCATAGGATTTCACTCATATGTGGAATATAAAACTGAAACTCATACACACAGATGGCAGTATGGTGGTTACCAGAAGAAGGGGTGTGGAGGGTAATAAAGGGTAAGGGGGGCAAATGTATGGTGATGGAGGA
The DNA here is from genome assembly GCF_987537825.1 of Furipterus horrens. Classification (NCBI taxonomy): domain Eukaryota; kingdom Metazoa; phylum Chordata; class Mammalia; order Chiroptera; family Furipteridae; genus Furipterus; species Furipterus horrens. The sequence continues at coordinate 34,558,093 of NW_028327176.1, forward strand.
TGATTCAACTTTGGGTGGTGAGCACCCAATGCAGTGTACAAATTGTGTTTTATGTAGGTGTACACTTGAAACCTCTATGATCTTATTGACCGGTGTAACCCCAATAAATGTAATAAAAATAAGATAAATTAAGTATGCCAGAAAAAATGTGATATATGTAACATATTAATATTAGTCATGATGATATATTTCTTTATTGTTGTACTAAATATATTTCCTCCTTGATATTTTTTGGTTTTTTGTTTACTCAGAGTTATGTCCTCCTTAAAATTTTGTTGTCATTGTTGTAGTTAAATGTACATATCAAATAATGAAAAAATAAAAGTGAAGAAAAGGAGAAAAAAGCATCCCCAAATTACTGGAGCTCAAATTGCTGAGCCTCTTGAATTTGGGAAAGTTGGTTATTTCCCATTCTTTGGCCCATAATTGTCTTCCCCATGTGTCTTGTGGAACTGCAACTTTCTGCTGAATAGAAACAATCAGCATTAGATCCTGTTGGGGAGAAAGGTAACGTCATTGCTATCTATACATGACACAGGGCTGGAAAGGGGATATGCTCTCAAGATAATACCAGGTACATTGCAGGCCTTGTCATTTGAAAACAAATTGCTCCTGATAGTCATTACTGTCAAGTACCTAAAAAAACAAAAATTATTTGCCAGAATAACAACTGCATACTAGGTGTGAGGGAAATTGTTGATTTTTCTACAACAACAAATCATAATTAAAACAGTTGCAGCCTGGTTAAGTTTATGATAATACATTGTCATTCTCCTAGATCCATTTATCTTCTCCTGAGGCTAAAATATGAGTTAAAGGGGATGTGGTAGAAATCACCACCCTTGGATATTTGAAGTGATTGTTGGTGGCAATCATCTCTGCAATACTCTAAGGTGGCAGCATTGCTTTTGTTGTACTGTTTTCATAGGTAGAGTCAGTTCTATTGATTTGCACTTGGCTTTTCCTACCATATTAGTCCTCATTCCATGGGTCGGAGAGTTAATGTGAGGATTCTTCCAATTGGTCAGTATGTATATTTAAGCTGTGCTGCTAAAACTGGGGTAATAACCACAGAGCAAATTTGGAGAATCATTGTGCTCATTATGAAAGGTACCTGAGCTGAAACTCCATTGGTCATTTGACCTCCAAACCTCCAACTCCAACTGGTGGACCACAGTGAGTTTTGGGTCTCCAGATAATGTGTCAATTAAAAACCAGTCCTCCAGAAATATTTTTTCTTCCCACTGCAGTTGCTCTGAGGAAGGTTAACAGTATACATTTCGACAGTTTAGCTGTTATTTTTTGCCAGGCAACTCAGCTTCATTCAAGGGACTTGAGATCTGCACAGTGTTTATTCTCGGACTTTGTGGAGAGGCCATGACTTTTTTAAATTGGGTCAAATCAGATTTCTATTCTCTAGACCCAGAACTACAGCCCATAGTCCAGCCTCCTGTATTTCTAAGTAAAGTTTTCTTGAAACACATCTACACCCTTTTGTTTATTTGTTTAAGATATGCTGGGCTTTGATATTGAGACTATTGATTCATTACCAGAGATCATAACTATTGATTTCTGTCATCACACAAATGAATACCATACACCTCTAGTATATTCCTTCTAAAACTGTCTGGTTTGAGATATCCCAGCATGCATCACAGCAAAGAATTTACAACTAGTCTACATAAGAAAATCATATGGGAGTTAAATGTGTTATATATCTTTGACTTCAAGAAAAATTTCACAGATCTCTACAATAAATAGTTGTTAAATTCTCATCATAAAATGATTGAATAACTATTCAAGCTTTTACAATTTTAAGAAGCTTAAATATTTCCTCTGTAATAATTATATATATATATATATACATCATTAGTATTTATTGAAAAATCTTTTTTATCATATATTATACAAAGCAAACCAATGTGCTACCTTCTAAATTAAACATAATTTAGAAATCAAACTTGTTTGGTTTCTATTAATGAAAATTTATGATAATATTCACTGTGTCATATTTCTTTCAAGGATTTTAGAATGTTGCATATATTCATGTGATACTTCAACACATCTCACAGTCTCTCAGTGTGGGTAAAGGTTCTCTGTTTTAGCATATAGTCAAGGACACAGAGACTAGGCTATATGGTTAAGGTCAAATAACAGTATATAGTAAGAGCTTAGGGCAGGATAAATTCAGTTTTTACAAGATGATAATAACTGTTTTAGCACTACAACTCTCATTATTTTATGTGAATAATTAAGGTACAATTTAGCATTTTTGAGAATAACTTGAGATTTCCAAGAATAAGAATAAATATCATTCCTAGAATTTTATAAACCCACTTTTTACTATATATTAAAATTTTTGTTTGTAATCTTTACTTTTTGGAATTAAGTCACTGCTCATATATTAACTTAAGACAGATAATATTCATTTTATAATATCATCCACCCAGTCAAATAATCCCTAAACCAGTGAATAGACTAAAAAACAAACAAACAAAAACAATAATTACAAGATGAGCTACTGAGTTACAGTATTACAATACTCCTGCCTGCTTCTGATTTCCTAAAGGTATAACAATCACTTATAGGTAGAGATTTTTCTACCCAGAACACAAACATGTAATAGTTCATTTTTACATTTTTTAAGTTCATTATAACTCACATTTTGCCTAAGAAAAGTATCTCACTAGCTTAGTTCAAGATCCAGCTTTTCTAATAATGTCTTTAACAGTGTGGGGGGTGAGAAGGTTAACATTTAGCATGCTGGTTTCAGAAGATCAGCAACAACAGTGATTGCATGATCCAATAATGTTTTTTAAACTTTTTTCAGTTTAGTGGAATTTTTAGTCAGAGTAGGTCCTGTGAATGTAAGTTCCATATGTTTACTACCTACTGTGCAAAATAACTGGTTACTCTGTAGAGTTACAAAACTACTACTTTCAATTCCAGGAGGTCTTCTCTAATATTATGGGTTTAATGAAAAAAACAAAAACAAAAACAAAAACCAGAAGTTTATGGTACACTTCCATTCATATTTCATATTTCATAGATAAAGGTGCATTGAAAAATCACCAAATTCTCTCATTTTGCAGGGGAAATTTAGTTCCACAAAAGTTAATAACTTTGTCTAAGTATCAGAGATTATTGATGTATTTATCCTCTAATAAAATACTATACTTATAACTCTCCAGCCTACCCATTCACCTTATTTTCCTTCTCGATAATTTTTTAACAACTAGTATTTGCAAGTATTTGTTGGAAATGTAGTCTATGTCCTTCTGAAGTTTACATTTTAGTCAGAAAGAAGGAAAAACAATCAACTAGAAAGCTAACAAATACGTAAATTATAAAGAGTATGATGATACAATGTGCAACTTCAGATAAAATAGTAAGAGTAAACTTCATTGACAAAATGACCTTTGAAAAAATTAGAAGGGGTAGAGAGAATTAGGAGGCAATGGAGGAGGACCAGGGAAAGGTGTCAGCTTACTTGAGCCTTAACAAGGAGATCAGTGTGACTGAAATGATTAATCTAAGGAATAAATCAGGAGAAGTTTTAAAGGTTCAGATAATGTGGAATCTCTTGGTCCATTGTAAGAAGTCTGGTCATTACTCTGCAGAAATGGAAAACCACTACATGATTTTGAGCAGAGGAGTCACATTATCTGAGTTACATTTTCAAAGGCTAACTCTGGCTATAATATCGAGAACAGACTACAGATCATAGAAAGCAAATTAAGAAAGCAGAATGATGATTTAGGAGGTTATTGCAATAGGGTACAGGAGAGATAATGGTCACAATGATTTTAGAATATTTAAAATACTTTTTAATATTGTTTAAGAAAGCATAGGAACAGAAAAACTTATTTACTCACTCAAGTGATATGTAAGTCTTTATGATCATAGCTTGATGGCCATGATGGGTCAGATTTAGACTCCAGGATCAGACATACTTGGGTTAACTGTCACTTAATGATTAGTGACATTGGGGAAAGAAAGAATGAATAAACGTGTTTACTGAATCACAATCATTCGCAAATGTAAAAAATCTTGCATTTAATGATTTTCTAGACAGTATTTTTAATGAAAGATAAGTGTGGGGAAAGAAGACAACCCCAAGAAAATGAGTGTTAGGGGAAACAGGTTTATATGTGTTCTGGGAGGAATGTTGAATTAAGTTATAGAATATAAATAGCAAACAGTGATTATATTTTGAATTTTCATAGTGCCTTTTCAAACCACTACCCCACTGGCTATATTTTCTTCACAACAATCCCAAGAAGCCAGTACAACAGAGAAATAAAATTCAGAGAATAAAGTATGTATCTAGTGATACAGAGTTGATTGGTAGAAGAGCTGAACTAAATCTAATTACCTAGGCCTTTAGTCAAAAGCAATTGTTACTAGACCTGACTGTTAACAACCTTAAAATGGGAAAATATGTTATCCAAGGCATTTATATCATTGCTTTAATAAGAACATAGAGATAAATAGTTTCAATGGCAAAAATATGTCCAGCTTTAAATATTTTCGAGCCTTGGATTATGATTACAATGACTATATTTGACCAAACAGTAACAAGACAAAAAAAAAAGAAAAATCCCTTAAGAGGGGTCTATTTAGCCTCTCCCAAGTCATTGTAATGCATAATGTCAGAGAATTGAAAGTTCAAAGTGTTCCCAGGAAAGAATTAAATGAAGAAAAGCTACAAACTGCAAACTGCAAGGACAAACTAACCACCAGCCCTACTCTGAGTGGGGGTTTTGGTTATGGGGAAGTTCTCCATAAAGGGGAGCTATAAATATTTATACAATGCATTACCTCAACTCCAGTTATAGAAATGTGTTCATGATGAGTTTAGATAGGTAATAGTTTTAGGAGGTTTGAATCAGTCTCTCCACATAGAAGCTTATTTGCATAATGATGTTGATAACACTTCCGCAGCGGCAGAAGGACGTATGAGTAGTTTATTGCATTATGTGAATAAATGGTTTTAGATATGGATTTATAATGTATTTGGAGTATCATTTATTGCCAGGAGGGGTGTGTGTGAATGTGTACAGGTTGCCCAATGACTGCTTACCAGAACACGGCAAGATGAGTAGAAGGTGGCATGTTTACCTCTCACGTTGGCATGAACATCCCAGTAGTACCTGAAGGTGGAGTGTCAAAGGCCGCACAAACTGTTTGGCCAACATTGAAGTGATAGACCATTTCCTTGGCAATCCTGCTAAAGCCACTCATGTTTCTTATCTAATTTCAAGTAGGGGACCAAGGGAAATAAGTCCAATTTCCATGTAAAGATGGTGAGTTTCCACAAGTACCATGAAAATTTCTATTAAGAGGTATTTAGAAATGAGCCTCTCTTGTTAAGATAGACAAACAACTTTTCAGATGACAGAATAAGAAAAAAGTTTTGGGAATGTCAATTAAGCAAGCTTTATGGGTGTCCTCCTATGCCTTTTTTCTTTTTAAGCTCAGAAACGCCACATGTGGCCTCTACTTACTTTTATGCTTCATCAGAGATTGACTTTGAGTTAGAAGTATCATGGGAAACAACATCTGGCCAGTTCAGGGAAAAGGGGCCTTTACTGAGCTACTGTGGTGCTGGGGTCAGTGTCCTTACATTAGTGGTGCAATAGGGAGGAGAGCAATGCTGAACAGGGGCCAGTAAAAAAGTTAAAGTGAGGGACAGAGCCATGGACCCAATGGTGGGTTCTCAGGGTCCACGTCATTTGGAGACCTCTGCCACATAAAATACTTGGAGTGATTACACCATAATTATGTCTTCTGCATGGTGAAGAGTGATGTAACTTATGTACACTAGCATTTATTAAGGGCCTGCTATGTGTGTACCTTTTTAAAAGGGGTGAGATTGAATGCTGCCTTAAATTCTAGCAGCAAAGCAAGTAAACGAAAGCAAGTAAATAAAATAAGGACATCCTACTTACCAAAATCAAAGTTCAGGAGCTCCTTTTTCACCAAACTGGATTTTCTTCAGTATTCCCCATGTCAATAAATATTTCCAACACCTACACAAAATCTAGGATCATTCTTAACATCTTGACAATCACATTAGGAAAGTTTCAGTAGGCATTCCTGAAGACTGGTGGGTGCAGCTGAATTCCCATCAAGGTGCTAGTCTTGACTGAAAGGCTCCACTTGCCAGTGTACATCAGAGTTCCATAAGATGCAAACAGGAGCTTGCTACAAAGAAAGCAAAAGTTTATTAGTTGAGGAAGTGGTGCCGCATCTGGACTCATAGGTGAGCTAGTGTTCAAAGACCTGGCTTCCTGATGGCTTTCAGAGGATGGGTTATATATGGGGGGAATCATTAACCATGGGGCCTTGTTAGGGTCATGGTCTCTATTGCTCGGATGGCAGATAGTGGATTAGCATATCTGGCCCTGATGTCAGCCATTGTGTTCCTTCATTTGGTCTTGCAGATATTATGGGTCTGGAGCTGAAACACAACTGAAGCTTAGATACTATCTTTAGCTTGAATGAAGCTCTGTCTCTGTGGTCAGTAGACCCAAGGCTTTATTCCTAAGATTCTTTAATGCTTACCAACGTCTTATTGTCCTGATGCATTAATGATAAGGGATTGGATGTGCTAAGGTGAAAGAGGCAGGTGAGTAAGGGTACTGGATGAGGCTAGATTGACTCGAAAGGAAAGAAAGGGGGAAAGGTCATATTTAAAAAAATAAAGTTTCTGTGAGGTTACAGTGCTTTAAAGATATTTATGGAGGATTTCCAATAAGATCTCAAAAAGAGTTATGCTATTCTTTATGACTACAAATTTTGTATTTTATTACTATGGATAGTGAGATACACTGAGTTGTTCACTCATGGCCTCTGCTTTGATTGCAATAGATTTGAGACATGCAGAATGTCTTAAAGAATATACAAGCCAGCTCTTCTGGAGTGTAGTCAATCTGCCCCTATTTTCTCAACAGAAATTTTTTGCATTGTTTGAAATACACATCTTGTGATTTGGGGAGGGCTTGCTACTTTGATCGATGGCTGGGTAAGGAAGCCTCTATTCTTAGAGGAAAAATAGCTACAAGTGACATCTGACATTCTGATATGGAACTTGAAGTATCAGTCAGTCATATTTTCCCATCCATGTAATCTACTAAATGACTTCTGTATCAGTGAGTAAAATAAATTTTTGATACCAATCCTATCCAATTGTTATACTATAAGCACTATCAGGTCAGAGATACTGTCAGTTATGTTTTTAGCAGCAAATATCCCTGGAACCTATGACAGTGTTTTGCAATAGTTGTGGGCAATAAATATCTTTAGAAGAATGATCTTCCATCTCTAAATCACCACCCAATCTTGTCATTGTCGTCATCGGCAGCCGTCCGTCTCGAGAGACGATGGTGTAGCTTCTTAAGAGTCTATCTGCACCGCCGAGAATGGTTGTGCAGTCCGACTCGGGAGTGACACGGTATCTGTCTCCTCCCGTGTTGAATCGACATCTTGTGATGACGCTGGAGTGTCCTCTCCAGTGAAGCTGAAGCTACAGAGCCTCGAGAGACGATGGTGTAGCTTCTTAAGAGTCTATCTGCACCGCCAAGAATGGCTGTGCAGTCCGACTTGGGAGTGACACGGTATCTGTCTCCTCCCGTGTTGAATCGACATCTTGCGATGACGCTGGAGTGTCCTCTCCAGTGAAGCTGAAGCTACAGAGCCTGGGCAGGGTGATATGGAGGGTCTGCTGTTGCCCATGCAGCAGACCCCCCCTCTCTTCGCAGCTGAAGGGTCCAAGGGAAAGACGGAGTCAATACAGCTTGGCTTCAGGTGCGCCGCAGGAGTTGCCGGTGTTGACTACAACGTCAAACCGCCTTAGGGACTCCGGCTCTGGATTTTCTGTTGGGGTTTACTCCCTTAGCCTTTCTCTTGAAGAGGTATGCCGCAAGGCAGTGAAGGTTTTTTGGAATCAGAGTTTTCCTTGTCATTGTATCCACTAAGTAATTGCTGGTCTATGATAAGTATATTTATTTATCTTTTCCTGAAGCAATCACTATGTTTTCAGATCAGAGTCAGTTACTCTTACTTACAGCAGTAACCCCAGGGTATTCCCCACCCCACACTCCCCTTTGAGGCTGTGTGATGAGAGCCAGACATTACCCAGTACATGTAAAAGGGATTTCTGCACTATGAGAGAGGAACCCTGAAATTTTGACTCTGAAGAGATATATAGTAGTTTCCACTCCTTTTTCCCCAAGAGACTGAGAGATACTTTGCTTTCTAATGTCTCACCATCTTTACAAATGAAAGTTGCTGCTCTATTCTTATTGCCCTTTAAAATAGAAAGATATGGCTCCATAGAGACAAATTTCTAAATATCTCTGGTAGTTTCTCATATCTCAGATTTGCTATTCAGTAACATTTCACATCTAAAGGTTTTCTTTTAACTCAGATTCTAGTTGTTCTCTCTCTCAGAAAACTCTGACCATGCAGAAACATGAAAATATTCATATTGCTTCCCATCAGTCTGCATATTTCTTCTCTTCTCCACTGTCTTCCTACCAAGCTACCTTACTTTCTCATCAGGACTATTGCAATAGTCTTCTCCCGTCTCCTCTCAGCCCCTGTTGATCCTTTCTCCCACGTCGTATCCAGAAAGTGACCTTCCAGATGCAGGACTAGATCATATTCTCTAAATGGGACCTAGGTTATAAGCCCTCTGATGCAGCTTTTGGTCCTACCTGCCCCTTAGCCTTAATCACCTGCCATGCTTCCCTCCTGGAGTAATCAGTTTTCCCAAGTTCCTGAGGCCATTCTTTCCATCATCGCTCACTTCTCAATACCTCTGGTTGTCCCAGATTCACCTTGGGGTGGAGACAGCCTCCATGTGGCTCATGTTGAACATCAGAACACCACATGAATTCAGATAAATTGATACTTACCCCAGAGAGAGCACTCCTAGACTCAGTGACTCCATACAGCCTCTTGGTGTGACAAAAACTAGAGGCAGTTCCTTGTAAAGCCGGGCCCAGCTCTCTCACAGACACTGTGTATTGGCTTTCTCTATTTTGCTTTCTTACTTACCTTTTTCTCTCCCTCTTACCCCTTTTAATTGGAAAACCCTGGAATAGAAAGCATTGACAAATAAGCTTTTTTTCAGGTTCTAGGAAATTAGACTATGATGCACTGCTCAGTGAAATATTTCATTATTCATTATTTTAATGAGAAAACACACTGGATCCTTTCACATGGCTCCTGTGGTCACATAAGCTTTTAGCACATGCTCCTTCTCTTGAGCTGCTCTTTTCCTTGCTCTTGAAGCTCTGTATACTCAGATTTTCTTTCAGTTCTTTCACTATATTAAGGTTCTTCAAACCTCAGAAGCTTCATATGTATCCTCCCTTTTTCTGTACTGCTTTCCCGTTCTTACTCTCACCCTGTACATCTGTAATTTATATTCATCTCTCAGGTATCAGATGAAAAATCACTTATTCAGTGTTTCCATCTTTCCACCAGGTTTAGGTAAATTTTCTTTGATATTCTATTATATCACTTTTACATATTCTTCCAAAATCTCCACTCAATTCTAAATTAATGATCTGGGATGCAATACTTATCTGTTTAATATTTGACACCCAGCTCACTACTGTAAATTTAAACTCTATGAAGGCAGAAATTATGTCTTTTTCATTTTTTCAGTTTTAGGTCCAGTGCTACACAGAATCTGGAAAGTACTATGCATTCAATTAATATTTATTAAATAGGTAAACAAATAAATGAACAACTCAAAAGAGCTAAAAACATTTTCTGAACATTTTAAAAGTGACATGGTTTGACCAGTTATTTAATTTTAATAGTACTTGATAAACTGTAAAACAAAAAAGCACAAAAGAAGTACAGCTATGTAAGAATTGTGGCATAATTTGAAGAAAGTGGTTGTATAAAGGTCTGTTAATGCTTTGTTAATAGGGCCCCAAAGAGTATTTCTCTATTTGTTTTACCACTTTTTAATTAGAAAATTGAGTTTTATTTTCCAAGTTCATTGGACAAAAATAAATTTATGTATCTCAACTGATCTTGTGAGAAAAACATATATATGCATTTAAAATTTATCTTGACTTTTCTTTCATATATCAAATTCTAATTTTGTTGTTCAGTCATTTTTTCTTTTAAAGAGTGGACTTTGGGTGGTAGACACACAATGCAATATACAGATTATGTATCATAAACATTTATACTTGAAATCTATATGATCTTATTAAACAACATCACCCCAATAAATTTAATTAAAATTTTAAAAAGGAGTTAGTGCATAATACACAAGACTTAGGAAATAATTTTTCAACTTGGTGTCAAATCTTTCTTGCATTTGTTCAGTTGATTTTCAAGAAGAAATGAAAGTAGACTAAAAAAAAATCAGTGATTCAAGTTATGGGATATTGAACATCTGAGGGAAAAAGAGGTGATTTTTTTATTTTTATTTTTTACTAATAACAAGATTTTGGCTTCTATTTTCAACTTTGATTCCATTTCAATAGGCAGTTTTTACTTTGTCTCACCCTAAGCATTTGAATGAGAATACAAACATTACTTGGCAGGGCAAATATTGCTATAGATAGAAAATAAATAATTATCATAAAAGTAGAGAATTCAATATACAATATAAAAATAGTATGGTATACAGAATACCAAGATTATTCCTAATGACCTCTATACTTTTATAGACTTATCTCTTGAATGGGGTCATATACCCACAAATATACTGATACTACTACCATGACTATATAGCAAGGGAATTTTTTTAGTTGTAATCAATATACCAAAGAAATTGACTTTGAGGTAATAAAAAGGGGATGGGGACATTATCCTAGATGGGCCCAATGTCATCAGGTAACCATTTTAACAGCAGATTTTTGTGTGGCTTTCTTTGCTTGGTTTTTCCATCTAGTCTCAGAGGGAAAAGCAAATAGGCATATTGCAAACTACCTACATAGAAAAACAGCCTTTAGGAGCTGAGTTAAATGTGAGTGAACAATTAACAAGGAAACCAAGATCACAGTCATGCAACATTAAGGAACTGAATTTGGCTAACAGCTTAAATAAGCTTGGATGAAGACCTTGGGCCTCAGATGAAAACCGTGGGCCCAGCTAACACCTTGACTGCAACCATGTGAGATCTGAGAGGAGAGCCCAGCAGAGCTATGTGGAGACTGCTGACTCGGGGAATCTCTGAGATAAGAAATTGATTGGGTTGGCCAAAGAGCCCGTCTAGTCTTTTTTCCTTAAAATAAAAGACATGTTTTTCATTTTCACCAATAACTATTGATTTGGATAGTCTGAGTATGTTGGCTATCTCCTGCTATTGGCTTCTAGTGGGTATAGGCCAGGGGTGCTGCTAAACATCTTCCAATACGGAAGACAGCCCCAAAGCAAAGAATTATTTGGCCAAAATGTCAATAGTACAAGAAACTTCGCAAATCACTTTTGACACCTTTAATCAGTCACAGCACTTTCTCCTTATCATACACTGCACAAATCTTTTCTTATGTTTCAGTTGCATTTTTATCATTCTGGAAATAATAAAGCATAATAGGCCAAAAATATTGCATATTTTCTACCATCTTCGATAATAAAATGGCTTCACAAAAATTCACCAATTCTGATAATTTTATTTAAGGCGCACTGATGTGACAGGTGTCACAATACAATCTAAGAAAACTGTTTCAAATGAAGTTAAAGACAACTAAGCATTACTAGAGCCATTGTTTGGAAAAAAAACTAAATGAACTTTTTGGCCAACCCATATATTAAGTTCATACATCTGTAGTGTTACACAGCAACAGTAAACTAATACAATGAGCATAGTCTGCTTATTATATTTTTTTACTTTTTTTCTGTAAACAAGCAAGAGTCCATTGAGCTAATTATCATGTTGTGCTCTGAATGTAAGAATCTCCATATCCGAAAATGGAGCAAGCAATGATGGAAGTCAGCTGAGAAAATGGAAAGATATCCTGTAGAATTCTTCTTGGATGCCATATGTTCACTTTCTTCTTCTTATTTGCCACTTAAATTATTCAAATTTATTTTCTAAGACTGTAATGTATCATGTGACTAGGAAGATATTATTTTATACATGCCCATTTCAAAGAGCAATCTAAAAATATCAAAAAGTGAGAAACACATACCCTTTCAATTACTCATTCTACTTATAGGAATGAAACATAGTTGAATAAATATGCAAACATTAGACATAAGGTTATCCATTGCAATATTGCCTATAATAGAAGAAAATCAGAACTAACCTAAATTCCTATTAAGTGTGTGTTGTGGAAATCAATTAAGATGCATTTATGCTTCTAAAAACTTTGCTGCTATTACAAAAATATATTCTGATGTGAATGGATAACAATGTCCATTATTTTAGTGAAAATATTACTGAGTATTCGTCGTCGGCAGCGGCAGCCGTCCGTCTCGAGAGACGATGGTGTAGCTTCTTAAGAGTCTATCTGCACCGCCGAGAATGGCTGTGCAGTCCGACTCGGGAGTGACACGGTATCTGTCTCCTCCCGTGTTGAATCGACATCTTGTGATGACGCTGGAGTGTCCTCTCCAGTGAAGCTGAAGCTACAGAGCCTGGGCAGGGTGATATGGAGGGTCTGCTGTTGCCCATGCAGCAGACCCCCCCTCTCTTCGCAGCTGAAGGGTCCAAGGGAAAGACGGAGTCAATACAGCTTGGCTTCAAGTGCGCCGCAGGAGTTGCCGGTGTTGACTACAACGTCAAACCGCCTTAGGGACTCCGGCTCTGGATTTTCTGTCGGGGTTTACTCCCTTAGCCTTTCCCCTGAAGAGGTATGCCGCAAGGCAGCGGAGGTTTTTTGGAGTCAGAGTTTTCCTTCTCTGATGTGCCCTGACTGGAAGATCGAACCAGCGACACTTAGCTCACAGGCCGACGCTCAATCCACTGAGCCAAACCAGCCAAGGGCCATTACTGAGTATTATACACTACATAATACAATATATAAATGTATATTTTAAATATATGATATTTGTATTTATAGAACACACCAGGAAGCTTACAGATAGGCTGTTAATAACACTGATTTGGGAAAAACCTCAGTCTTTCCTACTGTGTTTTTTCTTTATTCTCACATTACTATCCATCTACAACACTTCAGACAACAGCTGTGTAAGGGTATCCTCCCACCGAGTAATTATCTCACACCAACTGGTTGTGCTATAATTTAACTCAATTCCGCCACTGCCTACCTGGTGATAGCATCAGATTCCACAGGTTTAGGGCTCAGTCCCATGAGACTCCCTCCCAGGTTACCCACAACTGCTCTCCAACTTGGCTACAAATTAGATGTTCCCTTAAGTCCCTTATAGGGTTCAATTAATTTTTTAGAGGGTCTCACAGAGCTCAGGGAAACAGTTACATTTACCAGTCTATTAAAGAATATGATACAGCATATATAGATAAACATTCTGATGAAGAACTACAATAGGGCAAGTTCTGGGAGAATCGCAAGCACAAGAGCTTCCCCTGGAGCTGGATATGTGGAAGTGTTCACCAGCCAGGAAGCTCTCTGAATACTACACTCTGAGGATTTTCTGGAGGCTTCCTCATATAGCCATGACCAGTTAATTTATTTTTAGCTCCTCTCCCCAGTCCAGAAATGTTGGAGGCCAGCCTGAATATTTCATGCTTCTAATAATGGCCTGGTCTTTCTGATGGCCAGCCCCCATGTGAAAGCTATCTAAGAGCCCACTCAGAGTCGCTCAATTAGAACAAAAGACACTCCTATCACTTTAAAGATTCCAAGGCATTTAGGAACCCTGTTTCAGGAATTAGGGCTAGAGAACAAATATTAGAACAGAAAATGCACCTATTGCTCTTAAGACTTAGGAATTTACAAGAATTTCAGGAGCTCTGTGACAGGAACTCAGAGCACAAATCAAAGTATACATAATTTCTATTATCTTATAAAGTAATTTTTGTAAATGTGATTGGTGTTAGGTATATATTTACTTTTTATTTATCACTTTTTAGAATTGTTTAATTTTCCTCTCTTCAAACATATCTTATTTTTATAATATCAAATAAATACAGATTTTTAGATGATTTATGTCTACATGTACAGGAACTTCAACATTTTATCATAAATATATTTACAGATATTGAAAGATAACTATATTAATAACAATTTAATACATAACTTAGTAAAATTGTAAGTTAAAAAACAGCATTTTTCCATTAATATATCTAAAGCATAGGCATGTAAACATATGCAATGATATAAAAATATATAAATATAATAACATTAATTTTTTGTAATGCAATGATGGTAATTTTCACTTTACATTTTGTTTCTGAATCTGGAAACAAATATTAAAATATGTTTTTATCTTAGATTAATAATTGATTTAAATTATTTATATACCTAGAATCTTTTTTTCTAAATTGATCTAACCTATTTTTATATGGAAAAAATCAGTTGCTGATCTATTTTAAAACTCTATAGTTAAATGAATATTAAATTTACATCAATTAACTCTTAAACTATTAATTGAAACCCACTTAAATTTATCTCGGTTATTTTTAGACATTGAACACATTTTACATAATTTTTATACTAAATTTAATGTGTTATCAAAAAATACATAGCATCTTCCATTGCTTCTTTGATATTAGGTTAATTATTTGTCAGTTAGATTTATTCCTGTCATAATAATTAAAAGGTAATGTATTTCAGTATTCTAATATGATTTTGTCTCAAGCCAATGCTGAAATGCAAAATTGATTCTTTCCCTATTTCTTTCATTTACTAGGTCAAATAGCTAACTGAAGTGGAATCGCTCTTAATTGCTATCATCTGTCAGTAGTTAACCCACCCAAAATTTTCCAATACTCTCAGAATTTTGAACTAAAAGAGAACATTGGTGACTAATCAAAGATTGTTCAAGCAATCATCAAATACTGTAAGAAAGAACTATATAATTAAGGAAACAGCATTTAAAAGAATTATATGTTACTGCTCATCTGAAAGAGTTTCTATAGGGCTAACCTTTCCTCAGCATTTTATTAGCAATATAAAGTAAGGATAACTTACATTAATTTCAATAAATAAGCACTACTAGATTTTTAAATATGTATATATAGTTATTGTATTTTCTACTTCAAAAATACTTATACACATAAATAAATGGCCAGGCTTTTTTTCTTGAAATGTTTTACAAAATTATATAAAGGAAATATTTTAGTAATGTTTTAGAATTTTGTCAACTTGTGGGGCTATTCCTCTCTTTGGAACTATACTTTTAATTCTTTAACTATGAAGATGCAACTTTCAAGAACTAAGAGATCAATTAAAGGTCTTATCCTAACTTTTGGGTCTTCCAAAACAATGTTTCAGCAATTAGAATTCTTTCAAATGTGTGACCATCTAGTACCCCAATAGTCACTGTACTCACCTCCACAGAGAGGTAGAGGCTGAAAGTCTACAACCATGTCCTCAAAACATAATTCACTAAATGCTTCAAAGGATAAGGAATCGGACCTTTTTTTCTGACTATCCCATTGGAACATTCACTCATAGTTCTTTTATATCTTTCAAAAAATATACAAGAATGTCATTTATTCACAACTTTGTTACCTCATTTAATTATCAAGAGTTTGTTGACTCTATAATCATTAGAAATGAGGTGAGAATGATTTTTGGAGAAATATAATTTTACATACAAAATTTGAAAACATGTTTTTATCTTCCCTTTACACATAATATCTCCTCATGGAAGAGTTACACATAATTTCCATTTACACATAATTTCTCATGGAAAAATAGCCATTGTAGAATGGCTATTAGGAAAATATAAATTGTTTTATTTTTATGAATAGTTTTAAAGATTATATTTATTTTATAGTGAGCATTAGGAAGACTTTTCAACATAATGAGAGTTGACTAAAGATCCTCCGAAGCTCTTAGATATTTAACAAATTTTCTTTATCAATAAAACAAATAATAACAAATTAATTATTTCATCTTTAAGCATTTTAAGTATATTTTGGCAATACACATGGCTGAAATGGGAATAAGACTAAGGTTACAAAGATGTGTAGCATCTGCTATCTGCTCTTAGAATGCGATGGTTTGGGGCATAAACAATAGAGTCGGGTTATCTCAGTTCAGTTACCTGAGCCACCTTGGATAACTTATTTAACTTCTCTATCTCTCAGTGTCTTCATCTGTGGTATAAAAAGTGCTACTGAGTGACTGCAAAGATTCAGTGAATTAACATATATATTTTACTTCATGCAGTACCTGGTAGATAAAAAGCCTGCAGAGTCCTTGCTATTACAATTAACCAGTTTAAAAGCCTAAGTAAACCCATGAAATGATTAACAGTGAATTATGTTGGACTCTGTTAAGCACCAATCAAGTGTCATGGATATGTACTTATATGTGTTACCAGAGGAATGAAATGCAGCATCTCATACTGAGGACTTACTATGAGTCAGGCACTATGGGAAGAATTTTATTAATATATTTTCTTTTTTCCTTTTTTGCTTAAAACAACATATATTTATTGTCTCAAAGTTCTGGAGCCTAGAAGTTAAAATATCAAAGGTGTCAGCAGGGCCAGGCTCTCTGCAAGTGACCTCTAGAAAAATTTGATTCCATATCTCTTCCAGCTTCCTGAGGTTACCAGCGTCTTTGCCTTGTGGCCACATCACTCTAATTTCCAGCACAGTCCTCACATTGTCTTATCCTCTCATAATAAGTTTATTTTCTATTGCTGTATAACAGATTACCACAATCTTAGTGACTTAAATTACACTATTAGTTGGAGTTCCTGTAGGTTAGAAATCCTTACATATGGCTTGGTTCTGTGTTCAGGATATCACAAGGCTGAAATCAAGATGTTGGCTGGATGAATTTTTCATATGGATGCCCTGTTCATGTGGTTGGCCAAATTCAGTTCCTTGCAGTTGTAGGACACAAGGTTCCACTTCCTCGCTAGCAGTCAGTCAGAGCTGTTTTCAGCTGCTCTAGGCTCCCTGCATTCATTACCACGAGGTTCTATCCATGTTTGACCACAGTGCTGCATAACCTCCTTCAGCTTCAAATCTCTGACCTCCTCTTCTGCTACCAGATGAAGAAAATCTGTTTTTATAAAAACTCATGTGATCCAGTTAGGCCCACCCAGAAAATCTATTCTAGGGTCAACTAAATAATAACCTTATTTAGAACTCTGGTGCTGTGGCTCAGTGGATTGAGCGCTGGCCTGCGAGTCAAGTGACGCTGGTTCGATTCCCAGTCAGGGAACATGACTAGGTTGCATGTCAGGTTCCCAGTTGGGGGCACGAGTGAGAGGCAACCACACAGTGATGTTTCTCTCCCTCTCTTTCTCCTTTCCCCTCTCTCCAAAAATAAAATAAACAAATAAATTATTTTTAAAAATAATAATAATAACCTTATTTAAATCTACAAAATTTTTTAAAACACCTAGATTAGTGTTTGAATAATTGGGAGAAGTTACAGATATACCATAAATAGAAAATTTGGGGATCATTTTCAAATTATACCTGGAATACATATCTTCTATAATTTAAGTTTCATAACAACTATTAGAACAAGAAACTACTATACCTTGTTATTAAGTAGATAATAGTAGACAGAGAGGCTCAATAAAATTGTTAAATATTTTACAAATGTTTGTGGCCATGGTTTTCACTAATGCTCTGCTTAAATACACTATTAATGAGTTAGTGGAGACTTTATGGAAGACTAAGAATTAAGTAGGCCTATAAATACAGGCAATATTTTATTGTACAGTGGAAGGTGATGGCAGTTCAGGTAAGAACAGAATAGCATAAACAAAAACCTAAGGGCGATAAAGAACCTATATTATTTTGGTGGCAAGTAGACTTCCATCAGTAGAAAAGAATCCATGTAGGGAGACAATGGTGTTGAATAGAAGAAGGATGGTTTTTGGCCAGAGAAAAATGGCCTTTAATTCTAGACTAAGGAGTTTGACCTTCATTCTAATTGCAAAGTTCTAATCATTTTATTGATTATAAGGAACAATGGAACACAGTTTCTCTTTTATTTATTTATTTTTTAATGTGTTTTATTGATTATAATGTTACATTTGTCCCAATTTCCCTTCCCTCTTCTCCCCTCCACCCAGTGGCCCCCCTCCCTCCAGTTGTTCCCCCCTTTTAGACCATGTCCATTAGTTGTGCATACAGTTCTTCTCAACCTCTCTCTGTCTATTCCATTCCCTCCTACCATGGTCCTTAATTCCTATACCATCTTCCTCCCTCTCCCGCTTCCACCCTGCTGACCTCCCCCCAATATGTTCCCTGTACCTATAGTTCTTTTTCCACTCTCGTTGCCTGTTTAGTTTGCCTTTGTTTCAATTCCCTAGCTTCTGTTGTTGTTTCTTCTGATGCAGTTTTCATTTTAGTGTTCATAGTTTTGATCCTCCTTTTACTAAACCAGTCCCTTTAGCATCTCATATAGTAGTGGTTTGGATCTAATGAACTCTTTCAGTTTTGTTTTGTCCTGGAAGCACTTTCTCTGCCCTTCTATTCTGAATGACAATTTCGCTGGATAGAGTATTCGTGGTTGTAGGTTTTTGCTTTTCATTACTTTGAATATTTCTTGCCAGTCCCTTCTTGCCTGCAGGGTCTCCCTTGAGAAGTCAGCTGATAGTCTAATTGGGACCCCTTTGTACATGATTCTTTTCTTCTCTCTTGCTGCTTTTAAGATTCTCTCTTTATCTTTAACTTTTGGCATTTTGATTATAATGTGTCTTGGAGTGGTTCTCCCTGGGTCCAGCTTTTTTGGAACTCTCTGTGCTTCCTGGACCTGTAAGTCTATTTCCTTTCCCAAGTTTGGGAAGTTCTGCTTTATTATATTTTCACTTAATTTTTTAATTTCTAGTTCACCTTCTTCGCCCTCTGGCAAACCAATGATTCTTATGTTGGGCCTTTTATAGCTGTCCCAGAGGTTTCTGATCCTCTCATCATTTTCCTTGCTTCCCGTTTTTTCTCTCTGCACTGGTTGACTGTTTGTTCCTTCTCTGTGTTCTGGTTTGTTGATTTGAACTCTGGATTTTATTTCCTCACCATCTTTCTCATATATGGTTTTGTTCCTTTCATTATGAGTGTTTTTTTATTCTTTCTCATCTTTTTCCAGATCTTTTGTTAATTCTGTAAGCCACCTGATAACAATGGCCCTGAACTGAGCCTCTGACAGGTTTCTTATTTGTTCATCTGTCAGATTCTTCATCTGTTGCCTGGTGAGCTGCGCCACCGGAATTTCTATAGTTGTCTGCCTCATTTTGACAGATGCGTTTTGTTTTCTTGGGCCAGCTATAGGGGGCAGTGCCTGTGTACTTGTCACAACCCAGCGACCTGCGGCGATCCGCAACCTATTTCACCTCACTGTGGCACTTTGTGTGGGGGCGGGGGTCCAAGATGGATTCACACAGTTATTCCACTAGGAGACCGGGATCCGTCCTCCTGCCCTCTGGGCCTCACTGTTCAAGGCGATGTGGTGGCTGCTTTCCCCAGCATTGGGGTTGCAAGCTGCCGGGGTTCCACTGCAGCTGAGACTGCTCTCCCTGCCGCTGTCCCTGGTGCGACCGCAAACAGCACCACCCACTTTCGCTCTTCCTACCTGCCCAAAGGGCACCGCTGGTTTATAACTTCATACGTTGGGCTTCCATGTAGTTTTATTTTCTGGAATTTCTAGTTATCTTTTGTTTTGAAGTAGTTGTATTCCTCTCTAGTTGTAGAGGGAGACCGAGCGTGTCTGTCTAAGCCTCCATCTTGGCTGGAAGCCCAGTTTCTCTTTTAATTAATTACAACCACCTTATCCTGAGTTGGAAATCTCATGAAGAAGAGACCCAGAATAGGAGCAAGACCTAGTATGTCCATCTCCTGAGATGTTCACCCAATCTCAGGGACCACAGCGAATTCTCTGCCTCTTGCTTTCATGTAGTTTGACCAATTCTTCCACATTTCATAATTAGTTGAATCTATTCCATTTGTGTTCTTACAATAAACATGCAGTTATTCATTTGTTTAACTTATAAAATTAATATGCTACAGAGCATAATCTAGTCTGTCTTAATATCTAATGTTTAATAAGTGTCTTCCATGACTACAGTAACTAAAAAGAAATCTCAGTCTCAATCTTTAAACTGATATAATTCACCTGGATGTTTTTGACAGCATTAATTTGATATGT
This sequence comes from Furipterus horrens, assembly GCF_987537825.1. Lineage (NCBI taxonomy): Eukaryota > Metazoa > Chordata > Mammalia > Chiroptera > Furipteridae > Furipterus > Furipterus horrens. Next base: position 34,578,333 of record NW_028327176.1, read on the forward strand.
GGCACATATTAATTCTGCTTCTATTATTCCATAAGGATTCCATTCAATGGGTAGATTAAAAAATGTCTAAGATCTATAATATTAATGTAATAGTTATAATATTTATTCTTCTTTTATTTTAAATATTTTTGCAAGCTTTCATCCAGGCAACTATTTATGTCCTGTAAAGTCACATCTTCATGAAATAATTTGTTTTCAGGAAAATAGCTGCAAGTGTACTGGTGATATTGGTTTCTTTGTGAAAATAAAATTTGTTTTAAAAAAAGTACAAAAAGCAATTAATTACAGATAAGGGGGAAATTCAAGCAGATCTTACATGTCTCATGGCAGCAAATAATGGTTTAGAAATGATGGGTGAGGGTTATGAAGACCCTCATATGGTTATGGAGAATGCTCTAATAAATCTAATTAAAAACTGTACAACCAATCAAGTAGTTAAAATTTGGAAAACAAAGTTAAAAATACATGAACTTCTTGGAAAAATACGTTTGAATTGTTTTATAAAGTTATTGGATGTCAAAGTTATAAAAACCAAATATTATTATAGAAGACATAACAGACATTGAATCCTTTTAGTTATATAAATAAGGCTAATAACTGTGGAAATTTGGAATAAAGAAAAACATAAGTGTTAAAAATATTAATAATATAGATATCTGAGTATTAGAAAAAATTAAAAGGGAAAAGGAAGAAATGGGAAATGTAAAGCTGCTGGTCTCCTCATTACATAAAATTGCAGTCTGAGTATATTATTTATAGATTAAAATCTGATATTGATACTTTATACATATTTCCCTGACTGGTGTGACTTGGTTGGGCATCAACCCACAAAGCAGAAGGTTACTAGTAAGAATCAAACTGTGGGTTAGATCCCTGGTTGGGGCATGTACAAGAGGCAGCCAACTGATGTTTCTCTCTTACACTGATATTTCTCTCCCTCACTTTTTCCCTCGCTTCCCCTCGCTCTAAAAATAAATAAAATCTTTTTTAAAAATTTAAATACTTTATACATATCAAGGTTTAGAAGCATCATATAAAATAAAATAATGTTACAAACACATACACAACATCTGAATAATGATAGAAAATTTTATTTTAGCTATTTAAACCCACAAACATTTAAGCAGATTTATTTTTTTAAAAAGGTGATGAGTGTATGGAATGACTATAAGTACATCACATAAGAATTTATAAGCATAAAATAGAGAATACATCTTTCATTTCTTTTTATTTTAATAAAGGCCACACAAAAGCTGATGATTTAAAACAGCAATAGAATAGAGAAATAGAGAAATACAATAAAACTAAAGGAGGGGAAAAAAGATATCTCTATAGTTATAAATTGTATACAATATAAAATAGTATTTTACATTTTTAAACAAATACACTTGACATTTTTATTAAAAAATTAAGTAGAAACATAAATTCTTTAACAACAACAACAAAAAAATCCTGTATCCCTAGTCTCCAAGCTGCTGTCTGAAAATATTTGATCAAACAAGTGTTATTCTTACATAATACATAATTAGAAAGCTATACTAAACTTAGATGTTTAGGTGAAAGGATAACGTTTCACTTTTTACTTTTAATATGAAGAAATTATTACACACACACCCACAGTGACCCCTTTCCCTACAGTCTTTTGGTAAAGTTTATCATTCATCTTTAAAATTTTGTTGTATAAATTTTGTTACATTTTAATCAGATAAAATTAAAGTAAAATATAGTGAGTGATATACATTTAGTCTTACTTATAGTTTATAAGATATAGAAATTTGATTAAGAACCACAAGGCAGATAATGTACAGATAACATTAAACCTAGAAAGAAACAATGGATAATGTGTGGAGATGCTGTAAGGCAACCTTTCTTAACCTTGAAATTGGCCTCCACTGAGAAAGGAATACACTCTATAGAAATAAATTCATAAAACTTATGTTTAATTTTGTATTATTATAATCTAGTTATATACACATGTTCTTATCTAAAATAATACTCTTTTTCCTTCTTAAAGAATCAAAGTGTTGATTTCTAATTCTCAAAATGTTTTATTATCAGAATTTGGGAGTGTAAAAACCCAAAGGAGCCAATTCAAGACCGAAAAAACATACAGAAGAAAAAGCTAAGCTTCAGGGGGAAAAAAAATTGCCACCCAGCTGCCTCCTTTTTCCCTACAACTATATTTGAAATGACTGTTCTCACAAACCACCAAAATGTGGGACTAGAATGTGCTGCTTTGAATTATACTCCATGATAATAATGCCTTGTGGTCTCATTTATTGTTATGTTTATAGAGCTCCAGTGTGTGAGCTTTACTTAGTGGTTTTCCACTCTACTAGCAGCTCCAAGCCACTCTCAAATATTACTGGAGGGAATAATCAAGGTAACTTCAATACTCTCCTTTGGAAGCATATTTTGTTTTGTTTTTCTCCTCCATTCCAGGCCATCAACCATCCCTTTTTAGCACTAAGGCATATTTATCTGGTGGAAATATTTTAGTTTGAATATATTCCTGACGCCCAGGCTCAAGCTTTATTTTGTAGCTGAGAATATCATCTAACATGATAAAATGTTGCTTATTGAATATAGTGGTCAATATCTAGGGAGTAGGTAAGGAGTCACTGAAAGCAGGATTCTCTACATTCTGCACCAAATAGAGTTTCTATTTCTATTTTTTTAAAGTACTTACAATGAACCAAAGAAACACATTTTATTTTTGAAATGTAGCCTTATTTAAAGATCATAAGTAAAAAGATCATTTAAATCACGAATTTGAAGCACTAATAAGTATTATATATAAAGAGCTGATTTTAACCAATCAAATAGCAATATATAATTTACATTAAAACATTTCTCATTCTGTTAAATATCTGTGTTTACAGTTAACTATAAACATTTATTTTTACCTGATATCAGCATCTGAAACAATTCTTAAGTGACAGGAAATTGATCATTCAAGGTCAACACATTACCTATTGGCCATTCAGTAGTTTCTTTCCCTAATGCCTCAATAGTCCCAAGGAAATGGGAAAAAAAAGCCAGACTATTTTGCATTAAACATTCTGAGATACTATAATTTACTGTCCTTGAAAATAAATTATGAATCATCATATGCATCCACATAATAATCACTCTGTGAGTGTGATAAGTAGAAATCTTTTTAGTATACTACTATGAATATTTATCTTATATAGTAAGCAAATCTGGAAGGAGAGTTTGAAAAGAAAAATTAGGTGGATTTTTTTTGTCACCACTGTGTTTTCTAGAGTAACTTGGGTACCAGTCTATCCAAGGAAAATTGTATTAGCTAACAGCAACAATTCAAAAATCCAGTAGTGTTATTTCTATAGAAAATGTCCATGAATCACAGCATAATAAGTGGATTGTTTGCATCTTATTTCCAGGGTGTCTAGTGGAGGCAAAGCTGTGGTTTCAATAGAAGTGGGGTTAAGAAGCACTCCTTTTCCCGAGGATGTGAATAAATAAATTCTATACCTGAGAATAAATTTTCTTGGCCTACAAAAGGACACACTAAGTCCTATAAGTGCCTCTTCCATAGCTTCTGTGTGTTTTCACTTTTAACATTGTACACTTGGGAGCATTATGTCACATCTACTGGAGCCACTTTGCCCACATACACAGTTCCTTGGAGTTTACATTGCGGTGTTTAGCTAACATCTGACTGTTGTAGAAGCATGAAGACCGCCTAACCCCCCTTTTTTACCAGGACGAACACTGAGGCACAATGTACGCACTGGAACACGGGACACCAACCAACCCCTGGGGTCTGTGGCCTGTTAGGAACTGGGCCACACAGCAGGAGGTGAGAGGTGGGCCAGTGAGGGCAACTTCATCTGTATTTACAGCAGCTCCCCATCACTTGCATTACAGCCTGAGCTCCGCCTCCTGTCAGATCAGTGGCAGCATTAGGTTCTCATAGGAAAATCTATGTGCTTGAATCATCCCAAAACCATTCCCCTCTGTGGAATGCGATTTCTTGAACTGAAATCAGACCTTTGCTTGGCTTCTTCCCATTTCATCTCTTGGTTCTCTTATATTGTTACAATTTCCTGTTTAGAACCGTTACTTAATAAATCTATTGCATGCGGATCTTCATTTCAGAACTTGCTTCTGATATGTATTTATGTATGCATTTATTTTAGGGCAGAGTGAATAGGAATTCAAGTAAAAGAAGAGGACCATGGTATAGCATGGCACCTGCCCCTTCTTGGCCTTTTTAACTGATTTGGATCCCAAAGGACTTCAGCTTGAGATTGAGGTACTATTTTTTGAGCTACTTTTTGAGATTCTGAGTAATGTCCATGGTAATTTGAGACCACAGTGACAAACTATGTGATCAGAGTTAGAGATAGGGGTATTCTCCAAATTGTTGTGGAAAGCTCAGTAATGTTTGGATATCTCAAGGAGTGTTGGCTTTAAAACAAGAGGAGTGAATAGCTTTATTGGTGTTTACAATAGAGGGTTTTAGCAGGAGAGACAATGGTGGGACACCATGAAGAACAGTTAACACGGAAGAATGTGTTCCTGAACATATGAAACGCAAGCAGTGAGAAACATCAGAGCTTATGAGGAATCAGAGAGAATAAGATTCTTATATCATTGTAAAGGTGTCCTCATGGAATTGTGATTCACTAAGATTATGCTTAAGAACTAGATATTTCTAAGAGAACTTACATTTCTTTTATAACTCAGTAATGCCAAGAATAATATCAGGTGAAGAGGTGATAATACTAATAGATAATACTATATTCAGTTTCTCAAAACACTTGTTTTTTTAACTATCATAGCAAATCTCCTGATTTTATAGGCCTCATATAATTTTTCCCATTATATATATGAGGAAATTAGACTAATAAATGTCTAAATTCACATAGTTATTACATGGCAGCATTGGTTTCTGAGCCTATGTTTTTTAATCTCATGTGATTTCTGTATTTTTAAAACATTATACTATGAATACTTGAAGCTATTCCAAGGAAAGTGAACAATGTATGGTATCTCTTATGTACACTCACATGGAACTACTCTAAATTTTATGCCTTTTGACCATACCACAAATAATAATATTCAAATGTTATTTCAGATGTAAAATTTTAAGAACAAGATATGGATGTTCGTCTGAAAGAAAATAAGCTGATGAGAGCTCAGAAATAGTATGCTTCTAATTAATCTCTTCTTAATTTAAGTGCTAACTGAACTTATCCAGATCAATGTCCTTTGAAACATATAAGAATATCTTAAATGTGGCCTTGATAACATGGAAGTTTAGAGTTATTCCATATGATTTACTTTAAGTTAATTTTAAGATTTTGCCTTACAACTTGGTTGAATGACAGGTAGGCTCATTAAACTTTCTAGTGTTCTTCAAACTGTCTTCCTTGTTCTACTGTGCTTGCAGTGATCTTCATCGTATAAGAATTTGGTACATAAAATTTCAAATTTTAGACACAAGAATTTCAAAGCATTATTAATAAAACATTCTCAAAATATGACTCATAAAACAACATTTATCTTAACAAGGGATCTGCTTAAAGAAGTAATTTTAAACTTTTTTACTTCTGACATTGTGATTTGATAGCTCATATTTTTTTTATTCTTACATCTATAAAATGAGCATGAGAACAACTTGTTAATAAGAAATCAAAGTTTAGAAATCTAATTGTATCTTATTGGTAGACTTACTTTGTAATAGCAATTTAGGGTCTCTCATTTCAAAAATAAAAGTTTTATAGATACATACCAAAAACAAGGGATAAAGTCACAAGTACCTGTACTAAAATACACTGGACAAAAATGCAGAAAATGACTTATGCTCCTCTTGAAGACCCTAACTCATTGAATTATTTTGAACAATTCACTCAACATTTTTAAACTTTAATTTGTTCATAAGTAATACAAATTACTTAATTTGCAAGTATCAAATACATGTGATAGTTAAGAAACATTCCAAAAATTGGTGGATAAATTTGTCAGACCTTTGCCAACATTTAAGTGGCAAACCAATTATTGAGATAATAAAAACAACTGTCCTTGTTTTACTAATGAAGTCTTTAGAGGGCCAGGGGTATGACTCCAGAAACAATTCAAAGCCCACCAATTCCGTCTACCTTCCCCAAAATTTCTATTCATCTCAAAATGCTTGTAAACAATTGGCTTTATTAAACCTAAGTACTTCAAGGAGGACTTTGTATGTTTCTCCCTGTACTTTTGAGTTGTAAATACCTGGTCTTCTTCAAGAACTCTTATCTGAGCCACATTTATTTATTTATTTATTTATTTATTTATTTATTTATTTATTTATTTATTTATTGTTATTATATACAGTTGTCCCAATTTTTCCCTTTGCCCTCCTCTGCTTAGCCCATGTACCCTCCGCCGCTCCTACAGTCAATCCCTACACCATTGTCTACATGTCATTTATACATGTTCTTTGACTAGTCCCTTTTCCTTCTTTCCACCATTATCCCCTTTGCTTTCCCCTCTGGTCACTGTCAGTCTGTTCCTTGTTTCCATGCCTCTGGTTCTATTTTGCTCATTAGTTTATTTTGTTTATTAGATTCCTCTTATAGGTGAGATCATATGGTATTTGTCTTTCAACAAGTGGCTTATCTCACTTAGCAGAATAGTCTCCAATTTCATCCATGCCATTGCAAAAGGCAGGGATCCTTTCTTTCTGCTGCATAGTATTCCATTACGTAATTGTACCACAGTTTTTTGATCCATTCCTCCACCGATGGACATTTCAGCTGTTTTCAGCACTTGGCTATTGTAAACAGCGCTGCTATGAATATAGGGGTACTCAACTTTTTTGAATTGGTGATTTGGGATTCTTGAGTTATATTCCTAGCAGTGGGATCACTGGATCAAAAGGCAGTTACATTTTTAATTTTTTGAGGAAATTCTATACTGTTTTCCACAGTGGCTGCACCAGTCTGCATTCCCAACAACAGTGCACTAGAGTTCCCTTTTCTTCACACACTCACCAGCACTTATCTGTTGATTTAGTAATGATAGCTATTCTGACAGGTGTGAGATAGTATCTCATTGTGGTTTTTAATGCATCTCTCTGATGGCTAGTGATGTTGAGTTTCCTTTCATGTCTATGGGCCATCTGTATGTCCTCCTTGGAGAAGTGTCTATTCAGGTCCTTTACCCATTTTTCAATTGGGTTGTTTGTCTTCCTGCTGTTGAGTTATTTGAATTGTTTGTATATTTTGGAGATTAAATCTTTATCCAATATGTATTTGGCAAATATGTTCTCCCATAGTCAGTTCCTTTTTTATTTTGATTATGGTGTATTTAGCCTTGCAGAAACTTTTTAGTTTCGTGTAGTCCCATTTGTTTACTTTTTTCCTTTATGTCGCTTGCTCTAGGAGATGTATCAGCAAACATATTGCTATGCGGGATGTCTGAAATTTTACTGTCTATGTTTTCTGCTGGGACTTTTATGATATCAGGACTTATATTTAAGTTCTTTATCCATTTTGAGTTTATTCTGCTATACGATGTAAGTTGGCACCCTAATTTTATTTTTTGCATGTATCAGTCTAGTTCTACTAACACCATTTATTGAAGAGACTGTTTTTACTCTATTGTATGCCCATGCCCCCTTTGTTGAATATTAATGATCATAGAGACTTGGATTTATTTGGCTCTCTATTCTGTTCCACTGATCTATGTGTCTGTTCTTATGCCAGTACCAGACTGTTTTGATCACAGTGCCCTTATAGTATAGTTTAATATCAAGTATTATGATTCCTCCAACATTGTTCTTCTTCCTCTGGATTGCTGAAGCTATTAGGGGTCTTTTTTAGTTCCATATAAATTTTTCAAATATTTGTTCTGATCTGTGAAATATGCCATTTGTATTTTAATAGGAATTGTGTTGAAACTATGGATTGCTTTGGCTGCCATGTACATTTTAATGATGTTAATTCTTTCAGTGCATGACCATGGTGTAAGTGAAGAAGATACAAATATACCATGTTTATGGGCCATTTTTAAAATGGAAGTTTGAAGCCCTGGCTGCTGTGGCTCAGTGGATTGAACATCAGCCTCTGAGCCAAGTGTCACTGGTTTGATTCCACGTCAGGGTACATAACTAGGTTGCACATCAGGTCCACAGTTGGGGGTATGAGTGAGAGAAACCACACAGTGATGTTTCTCTTCCTCTCTTTCTCCCTTCCTCTCTCTCTAAAAATAAATAAACAAACAAACAAATAAATTTTTTTTTTTAAATGCAAGTTTATAGGAGGTAATTCTTATGGAAAGAGATAAATACATTAGCCATTGGAGTAGACCAAATTAACTTATTTCAGCTGATCCTTTCTAAATTAGTGAGTTTTACTTTATGGTACCTGTTTCATACCTAAAATACCTGTGTCTGTATGTCTGTTTGTATGGTCATGTGTGTTGTGGTATTTTCTACCTTTGAATGACATTGTTAATTAAATAAAAAAAGAGTTCTATTATTTTGACTTAAAAAACAAGACCTTATATAAGGATCTTCAAAAATAGAACAGAAACTAACTCATATGCTTTTCAGAATCACATTGTCTAAGAAAATATTTGCTATTAAAGCTGGTTTAAATATAGTTTTCTTTTTTGTAATAAATGTATTGAGGTCAGTTTGGCTTATAGAGTCAGATAGTTTTCAAGTGTATATTACTATGATATATGATCTGTTTATTGCATTGTGTATATTGCTCTAACCAGCTGGTACAGAGCCTCTAACACCCTCTTTAACTTTTGTTTTATGCTATCATAAATAACTAAATAATTCTATGACTTTCAGCAAATAATTTAAGTGCTGTGAACTTTAAATTCCTCAAGATTTGTTGAACTAAATTATATAAGATAGCTTATAACTTGGCTATTCTCTGCTTCTAGAGAAGCCTGGAGAGAGAAGACAGGAGAAAGAGAGAGAGAAAAGCAGAAGAGAAATAAATTGAACCAAAAGTTACACTAAGACTGATAGACAAATGTTGTGGGAGATTAAGGAGAAATATGTCACAATATAAGGAGCAGTGAACATGTGCCAAGAGACAGTCTACCATGCTGTGACACAATTTTAGATAAACCACCACAATGTGCTGACCTATTTTACAAAATAGGAACAAAAGAAGTATCTCTGTCCTTTATCATATTACACAGATATTGGGTCACTAATGTATACAGCTAGTGATTATGTTTCCTAATCTAGAGAAAAACATAAAATATATGCCAATAATAATAAAACTATGTAAAATTAAGTTATTTTCTAGGTTTTCCAATAAGTCTGGTAGGACTATTTAAGCTTAAATTAGCCTTTCCACTGCAACTTTCTTAGGCTGTTTTTGGAGCAAGAAAGCGTAAAGAATTTCAACTCTGATGGTGACTATGTGCAAAAGGGTTGTGGCTTTAAATCTAAAAATAGGAAGAAGTCATAAGGCCTCAAGGCTCTTGCCTAGAGGTTAATTAATTAGTATTAATATTCTTCATCACAACTATATTTTTACTTGCTACCAATTGGCTGAACAGATGCTAAAGGACTAAAAGTCTGGCACCTCTTGAAAAATTATCAAATCTCATCAAGACGATTAGTTTTGGAAACTACATTAGAAATTCTTTGCTGACTTAAGGAGAAACAGTTTACTAATGTCTGTTCTGGGAAAAGATTTATGCTGAAAACAATTCCCTAGTAAATTGCCACCCCCTCCCCACACACACACACACATACTAGATGGTGGAGATAAATAGAAGGAGCAATTTTGTTTTTCCTAAATGACCATCTTAACAACTAGCCTAATCTCTAGCTAGGAAAAGGGACTAGAAGCTGATTCTACCCGATTTGGCTGCTTCAATGACTTAAAACAACTTCTCCCTTTGAAGAAGTATATACACATGTACCTAGAAGATAAAAAAGAGGGAGGAAGAAATCCCAAAGCAGTAGAGAAGAATAAGAGAGAAACATAAGGTATATTCTACAAAGGAGCCAAAAAGTCAGTATCCTGCCAGCAATTTCAAGATGATTAATTGCCAACTCCACAGAAGGTGAAAAATCTTAAAACAGGAGAAAGAAAAAAAATGACCTGAGAAAAATATTAAATGTTAAACAGTTTGCTTTTTCCAAAATTATTACAGATTCCATGGATCCTTTAGATTCATTTTTGCCTTTGATTATTTCAAATATATTTTTCTTCTCTCTCTAACAAGATACTAACCATCCTGAGACAAGTTTCTCATCATTGTAAAATCGATGAAGATCGATAGAGACTTTGCTTTGCTCTTTGCTGTGTCCTTAGCACCTAGAATAGTGCCTAACTAGATGCTTATAAACTTTGAATAGACTAATGAATATACCAGTTTTTGTGCAAACAACTCAAGCTTACTGAAAATCCAAACCAACCAGATACAAGAGTGGACAAATACAAGACCACAATATAATTAATTAAAACAGACTTTGGCAAATAATATCTATCTTGCTTGTTCCACAAAGAGACAGGCGTTTTCTCAGACCTTTTGTTTTTGTTTGTTGTTGTTGTTTATCTGACAACTGCTAATAATCAGCCAAAACAAGTTATATGGCCAAACTCAAAACTAAGGTGCAGGCCCTGGCTGCTGTGGCTCAGTGGATTGAGTGTCAGCCTGGGAGCCAAGTGTCGCTGGTTTGATTCCCAGTCAGGGCACATGACTAGGTTGCACGTCAGGTCCCTAGTTGGGGGTGTGAGAGGTGACCACACAGTGATGTTTCTCTTCCTCTCTTTCTCCTTTCCCCTCTCTCTAAAAATAAACAAACAAACAAATTAATTAATTATTTTTTTAAAGGTGCAAGAACATAGACTTCATCTCCTAATTAATAAAACCATTAGTCCAGTTTGTTTTATGAATATTATTTGCTAAATCTGTACTTCTCTCCTACAGAGTTGAGCTATACCCATCTCAACCTGCAAATTTTCCACCACGCATTGCTCAAATATCCTCTTCTTGAAAAGTTCTCTGGTCTTCCTATTAAGAATAAGCCTTTTCTTTTCTCTATACCTCTATTACTTTCTCCATATCTGCAATTTAGAATTCCTTCTTGTTCATTATTCTGCTTAACTTTGGTCCTCTTTTTTGCCCACCACCCCAACCAAGAAAGCCTGCAAAATCTGACAAGTTACCAAAATAATAAAAATACTAATGGACAATACTTCTCAGAGAGGAGGATTCTCTAAATGTTGTAGAAAAGAGGAAGGGGTATATGCTTGTAGCTTTTATTCTTCCTCTTTGATTTTTAGAAGTCCTTATGAAATTGTATTTTCACAAGTTTACTTTGGAAAGAGCCTCTCAAATCAAGGATTACAAACCCAGGATACTTCCACAGACCCTGTGCAGTTTCTAAATTTGTCTCATCTTGATTTCCCAAGGTGCTAGTCTGACAGTTTTCATTTACCTCCTCCTCTCTCAGTTTCCCTGGTTTACCAAGCATACTTAGCATTTGGGGTGAACTAAACATAATTTTCTTGTAATTAAATGCATTCAAAATGAAGTTCACCAAGCATAAAAATTCCTCTACTTATCTGTCAACAAAGGCTCAATAATGAAATCTGTAAGAAGGAATTCTTAAATTTAAACTCCACAGGTCAAGTGAGTGGGCTTTAAAATTATTTTTAAAACAACTAAAGTGGGCGGCAAAATTTTTATATAATATTAAAACATAGGGAAATTGTTTGTTAAAATGAAATTATATAAATATTCTGACTAATGGAAACAAGCCATTATTAATAGCAATAGATGTGCATGGAGCACCTATTCTGGTTTGATGCTGAGATACAGAACAGAAAGGTGAATGTGAGCAGACTGTGCAGTACTGAGAGATGGGAAAAGGCTTTCTGTTATCATGACATCAACCATATATATTCATTTTATATCTGTTAACCTATCACTCTAATTATAATAGTCATTTAGGTCACCTCTGTGACCACGTATCTTTCTCCTTCAATGAGGAGAAGGCAAATGGATTAATAATGTTTCTATTTCATAAAGGTGCTACTTCATGAATAATATGATTAGTGTTATTAGGGATGTTTACGTGAATTACACTGAATTGAGACAGACCATGGAATTGTACCATTTGGATAGAAAGAAAAATGGGTTAATCTGATTTTGAAATCGTGTATATTCTGAGATTGAGTTTCAGATTTGAGTTTTTTATTATTTTTGTTTTAACTAAAGAGACTACCACTGTTTTCAAAGGGCTGTTTTTTATGTTGATACTAATAAGGACACAGAAGGTAGTGTAGATGGGAAGTACTGTACTGGATTGTCTCCAAATTAGATACGAGCAAACAGGAAACAGGCTGATTATGCTGGCAGACCTGGGAAGAAAATTCAGACTTTCTGACTTCATGTTCAGTATCTTTCCAATGTAAAACAAGTCTAGTTACTCTTATTAAAGCAGGACAGCTGAGATCTAATTAGGCACTAATGGGTCAGACTTTTCCCTCATACATTGAAATGAACTTATTTCTCTGAATTTTGTGGCAAAATATTAATATCAAACACTGATAAAGTGTGTATTTTGCATGTGCTGTATTTGTTTTGTGGTTACCTTGATCCCAAGGTCCTCAATGAAAATCTATTTCCAATATTTATGCCTAAATAAATGAATTGACTTCATTGACTGGAAGAAGTAATTTGATGTAGAATGACTAAAACCCCTAACAGAATAAGGAACAGAAGGCTTATTTTTTAATTATAAATAATTTTCTATGACTAAGGACAAAGGATCTGGAAACTGTTCAGTCTAGGGATGCATTGTATTAGCATTGTGTCTTTGGCTATGTTGTTACACTTCCTTGTGTTTTAGTGTACTGTTTTATAAAATGAAAACAAAGTAACGCCTATCTCATAAACTGGTAGAGGATTAATTGTGCTAATATACCTAAAGCACTTAGAACAATGTTGAGTACATAAATAACACTCAGTAGTAGATAGACAGTTTATATGGCCCTAGCTAAAAAGCCCAGGGTAATTATAGTTGTAATTTTATTTAACTGAAACTGAGATGATTTTACTAGCTGTCACCTATATTTTTATCAACAGATTTTAATCTCAGAATTTATTAAAATAAAAAGTATCTACTAAAAATATGTACTTTTATTTTTAAGATATTTTTCCCAGAATGAAAGACAGATAACCACTATTTAATATTAAATGTAAAGAAACACCAAAAGTAGAGAGAGTGGGGGTGAGTTGTTAGAGCACTGTTATTCAGTATGAGAACTACAAATGTGTGTATAGTAGCTGATGAGTTAATTAGATTTTCAAAAGGTAATTATAAGAAGTGTTAATACATAGTGACTCATAACTCAAGGAAATAGAGGTAGATTAACAGAAGTGTTTACTAATGGTTCATAAATGCCAAACCCCATTTATCTTCTGTAGTTGTCCCTTCTGTTCTCATTTTGTTTCTTTTCCTTCATACGTATGCATCTCATCCTCCTCTTTTTCATTATCTCCTTTCATCTTATTTCTCAATTTTTCATTTCCTTCTCTTATGATATTTTTATCTCATCACCCTTTCTTCTATACTCTTTGCATCCATTAATTCAGAGAAGAATGATACAAATCTGAGTATCATTATTTTAAATAAATTTATGTTTTTCATAATTCTGTAATTAAAATACATTTATCTATATGTCCCATTACATATGATTTCTTATATTTCTATTTGATTTTCTGTCATCTCAAAAGGATCTATTAGACTATGTCATATATAACTTCCCAAAAGGTAAAGTTTAAAATTTCACTTAAGATGAAGGTGATCTTTTTACCAGTTTTCTCAGCTTTCCTCATTACTCTCACTCCCATTTCTAGATTAAAGAACTGTTGTGATGTTTCTGTGGCATTTGCTCTTTCCTCAAGAGCCTGGGATGTAACGCTTACAAAGTAAATGATAATTTTCTGTCTCTTTACTGTTTTTTTTTTTTATTCTATTCCTTGGGGGTCAGTAAAACATATGGCCAAATTGATTATCTGAAGCCCCCAAACCTAAGACTTTGTTTTTCAAAGAATCCTTTGATGCTCTTGTGGTTTATGAATGCTAAATGGCATTCTTGATCTATGCCAGTATTAATGCCCGGTCAGACTGTCATTAACTTTCACCTTTATTGCAAACTTTCATAGAAAGCCACATGGAGGTGATACATCAATTTGAAAATAGTTAATTAGCAGCCTGCTTCTCTTTGCAATTCTTTCCAACAAGGTCATACACATTAACAGACATGTTCCCATGACACTAAGTCACCATAAAGTCTAGAATAAATATTCTACACAAATATAGGCATTGGTCTTTTTCTTAACCTGTTCAAAATGAAAAATGTGTGTAAGGCATCAAACAACAGCACATTAACTGAAGAGTAAGGCAAAAGTTTTGGATATTGTGGGGTATATACCAAGAATCACTTTTACTTCTCCTAAAATGGAAGTACTTATTTGGGGAAAGTGTTCCTATAAAATGGTGAAAAAATTAAAATAAATGTAAATGTTTTCAAAACAAGGGTAGGCATATTATTCAAATTATAACTAATGTGATTTTAAATGTAAATGTGTGTACTTTGGGTGAGATGGTGACCAGTTTCATAGAGAATCAGGGAAAATGCTCTTATGCATTTAGCACATAGGATTATAAAATCCACATAATTCACACAGACAATAACCAGTAGTGTTCTATGTAGCCATATATACAATTGTTGCTATCAAAAATGATGACAAAATTCATGGTGATGCCTGTATTTCTCAAGTGTCTAATAAATCCATTGTTTTGTTATGTAGCAGACATTTTATTCTAATTTTCTTTAATTGATTAAAACACCTTAAAAGTTTCTCAAATTTTGGTTGGTCTGTTACTGCTTTTATTGGCACAAAAGGAAAGAGCATGAAATGAATTCATGAACACAACTATAGAGAAAATCATAAGATGGTAGTATGTTGGGCACAAATATGATGGACACAAATCAGCAATAATATGGTGCTTATTGGATAAAATTACTCTAGGCTGAGATCTTATTATTTTGACACTCAGTTGTTGATTCCTGGTGGAGCAGGTTGGACAAAAAAGGAAACTAAGAACTCGACCTTATCATTGGTGTTCTCAACATCTAGTTGGAAGAAATATATATGTGAGATCATTTGATACTCAATAACTTCTAAATTACATTATAGTTATTAGAGCAAGATGGAGGCATAGACCAACACACTGTCTCCCTCCACAACTAAGAAGAACTACAACTACCACAAAACCAAAAATAACCAGAAGTTCCAGAAAATAAAGCTACATAGTAGTCCAATGTATGAAGTCATAAACAAGTGGTGCTCATCCGGACAGGCAGGAAGGGTGAAACCATGGCTGAAAGATCGAGCTGTGCTGGAGGCAGCAGCTGCAGTAGCGAACAGCGGGACCCAGTAAGCAGACACCCTTATTTGGGGGGAGGAGAGAAGTGCCTGGGAGCCGGCCTTGGCTGCAGACCAGACCCTTCGGCTCGCGATTCCAGTGCCAGGGAAGACAGACCCCATTGTCTCGGACTGTGAGTCCCAGAGGGCATGCGGAAGGAGGAGGAGACTCCCAATTCCTAAGCAAAGAGTAACAGCAGGAATCCATCTTGGACCCCACCCTCACACAAAGCACCACAGTGTGGTGAGAAAGATCGCCAGGTTGTGATGAGCACACAGGGCTCCACCCAATATAGCATAGGAGGTCTGACAGTGTCTCGCTCAAGAAAGAAAGATAAACAAAATGGTCAGAATGGCAGAATTAATGATTGAAATACCAATCACACGGCTAACGAAAAAACAAATAAGAGACTTGACCAATAAACAAATAGCGAATCTTTCTGAGGCTCAGTTCAGAGCTATAGTCATAAGGCAGCTTACAGACCTAACAGCGGGGCTGAATCAAGACAGGGAAGGAATGAAGGCTAGTCCTGCTGAAATGAACAAAAATACATACAAGAGAAGTGGTGAGGAAGGGAAAACCAGGGATCAAATAAGCAAATCAGAACATAGGGAAGGAACAAACAGTCAACCAGTGCGGAAAGAGAAAACAAAAAGTGAGGAAAATGAGGAGAGGCTCAGAAACCTATGGGACAGCTATAAGCGAAAGAACATTCGAATTATAGGATTGCCAGAGAGTGAAGAAGAACTAGAAATTGAAAAATTATGTGAAAAAAATAATGAAGCAGAACTTCCCTAACTTGGGGAAAGAAATGAACTTACAGGTCCAGGAAGAACAGAGAGTTCCAGATAGGCTGAACCCAGGGAGGACCACACCAAGACACATTATCATCAAAATGTCAAAAATTAAAGATAAAGAGAGGATCTTAAAAGCAGCAAGAGAGAAGAGAAGAATTATGTACAAAGGGGTCCCAATTAAACTATCAGCGGATTTATCAAAGGAGACTTTATAGGCAAGAAGGGACTGGCAAGAAATATTCAAAGTAATGAAAATCAAAAACCTACAACCATAATTACTCTATCCAGCAAAACTGTCATTCAGGACAGAAGGGCAGAGAAAGTGTTTCCTGGACAAAGTAAAACTGAAGGAGTTCATTAGATCTAAACCACTGTTATATGAGATGTTAAAGGGACTTGTTCAGAAGAAAGAGGATCAAAACTATGAACATTAAAATGAAAACTGTATCACAACAACCAACACAGAAGCTAGGAAATTGAAACAAAGGCAAACTAAGTAGGCAACAAGAGGGGAAAAAGAATTATAGGTATGGGGAACATATTGGGGGGAGGTCAGTGGGGAGGGAGAAGGGGTAAAAAGGAGGGAGATGGTACAGGAATTAAGAAGCATAGTAGGAGGGAGTGGAGTAGACAGGAAGATGCTGAGAAGAACTATATGCACAACCAATGGGCATGGATAAGGGGTGGACAACTGGAGGGAGGGGAGGCCACAGGGTGGAGGGGAGCAGGGGGAAAAGAAATTGGGACAACTGTAACAGCATTATCAATAAAATAAAAGAAAATAAATAAATAAATTACATTATAGTTATTAGAGACAAAATTGTATTAGAGAAAAGTAGGGTCTGATTGGGGCCAGATAGAAGGAAAGAATAATGTAACTGGTGGATCTTTCTAAGAAAGAGTTCTATATCAGAGAAAAAAGAGTGCTAGGAGCAATAAGGAACTGAGAAAAACTGTAGTATGTCCTGCAGAAATTGTAAAACTTTTAGTTTCATCCGAGAAAAACTTTGATAGAGAAAAGAAAAAAAACACAAAATTTAAGATAAAATAAATGCTCTTGGAATTTTTTTTTTTCTGCTACTGACCAGCTGCATCACAAGAGCAAGTTAGTGGACATCATTTAGTCTTAATTTTTTCACTTGCAAATTAGAACAAGTAATATATAATGTAAAAATATTTTTTAGCGTTGTGTGAGGTAACAAATGAAGAGAGCCAACACAATGACTAAAATACAATAGAAACTTCATAAGCATTCCCTAAAGATCCATCCTATAAAGCAACAGACAAAAAAGATCAAAAGGAGGGATAATATTGGGTTTATAGATCAGAAAGACATAATAAAGGTGTTGGTTGCCCTCAAATAAATATACAGCTTTAACATAACTTTTATCAAATTCTCAGTGAGATTTTTTTGTAAATATAGATTATCCTAAAATGCATATGAAAAAGTGAAGACACTAAAGTATCTCAAACAATTTTGAAAAAAAAATAAACTGGGAGGAATCAGTATAATCTTATTATAAGATTTACAATATAACTTAGATCAAGGCCATGGTATTGATGTAGGGATAGACACACAGATTAATGGAATAGAATAGAAATTCCAGAAATAAGTCTGTATAAATATGCCAAACCAATATTTAATTTTTGACAATGGTTCTAAAACAATTCAATGGAGGAACAATAGCATTGTTAACAAATAGTGTTGGAGTGACTGACAGTTTGCAAAAAAGTGATCACTAAACTAAGTGTTATACTTTAGAACTCAAACAGGATCACCAATTTCAATGTAAAAGGCAAAACTAGGAAAGTTTTAGAAAAATATTGAAGAACATCTTTACGATTTATATTAGGAAAAGATTTTGAATTTATACCAAAATATCACCCATAAAAAATATCAATAAATTGGATTTCATCAAGATTTTTAAATTTTGTTCTCAAGAAGGAAAAAACCATAAAGAAGAGATAAGTAAGAACATGCTATAAGCTGGAACAATGCAAACTGCAAATCACAGATCTAGTAAAGCACTTGTGTCTATAATATAGAAAGAGATCTTAAAATACAACAGTAAAAATAAGTATAATAAGATAATGGGCAAAAGATGAGCACAGATATTTCTCAGTAGCTATGAGTAGATATCTAGGGGGCAAATAATACATCAAAAGACATTAAATATCACTAGCCATTAAATCATTAAAATCACAAAGAGATTACTACACACCTATCAGAAAGCCTAAAATAAAAACAATTGTGAAAACACCAATTTCTGGAAAAGATGGAAGAAACTAGATCACTCATAGATTGCTGGTGGGAATATAAAATGTTACAATGACTTTGAAAAAGTTTTCTGAAAAACTAAACACACAACCCAACAATTGCACTAATGGGTGATTATTCCAGAGAAATAAAAAGCTATGTTCACACAAATGCTATACATGACTTCAAATTATGCTACAGGGCAACAATAATGAAAACAGTGTGGTATTAGAAGAAAAAACAAACAAACACAGAACAATGGAACAGAATTTAGAGCCCAGAAATAAAACAACATGTGTATGGGCAAATAATTTTTGACAAAGGAGCCAAAAAAGAAAAAGAAAAAATTAATGGTGCTGGGAAAATTGTAAAGCAAAATGCAAAGGAATGAAACTATACTACAGTTTTTCCCCCATGTACAAAATTAATTCAAAATTGATCAAAGACCTAAATACAAGATCTTAAATAATAATTACACTAAAGAAAACATTGGTACTAAATTTATGGATCTTGGGCTTAGAGAAGTTTATGAATTTGACCCCAAAGGCAAGGGAAGTAAAGGCAAAAATAAATGATTGGGACTGTATCAAACTAAAAAGTTCTGCTCAGCAAAGGAAACTGCCAATAAAACAGAAACACAACCAACTGAATGAGAGAAGATATTTGCAAACAACAGCTCGAACAAGGGGTCAATATTCAAAATATAAGAATGACTCATACAATTCAACACCAAAGAAACAAAAAATCCAATTTAAAAATGGGCAAAGGAGGTGAACAGACAGTTCTCCCAAGAAGACATACAAATTGCCAACAGATATATGAAAGGATGCTCAACTTCACTAGCTATTAGGGAAATGCAAATCTAAATTATTTTATACCACCTTTGGATGGGATGTGGAGAAAAAGGACCCTCATTCACTGCTGGTAGGAATGTAAACTGGTATAGACACTATTAAAAATATATATATATCGTCGTCGTCGGCAGCCATCCGTCTCGAGAGACGATGGTGTAGCTTCTTAAGAGTCTATCTGCACCGCCGAGAATGGCTGTGCAGTCCGACTCGGGAGTGACACGGTATCTGTCTCCTCCCATGTTGAATCGACATCTTTCGATGACGCTGGAGTGTCCTCTCCAGTGAAGCTGAAGCTACAGAGCCTGGGCAGGGTGATATGCAGGGTCTACTGTTGCCCATGCAGCAGACCCCCCCCTCTCTTCGCAGCTGAAGGGTCCAAGGGAAAGACGGAGTCAATACAGCTTGGCTTCAGGTGCGCCGCAGGAGTTGCGGTGTTGACTACAACGTCAAACCGCCTTAGGGACTCCGGCTCCGGATTTTCTGTCGGGGTTTACTCCCCTAGCCTTTCCCCTGAAGAGGTATGCCGCAAGGCAGCGGATGTTTTTTGGAGTCAGAGTTTTCCTTCTCTGATGTGCCCTGACTGGAACATCGAACCAGCGACACTTAGCTCACAGGCCGACGCTCAATCCACTGAGCCAAACCAGCCAGGGCTAGTTTCCATATATATATATATATATATGGAAACTTCTCAAAAAATAAGAATAGAGTTACCATATGATCCAGCAATCCCTTTTCTGGATATTTACCCAAAAATTTGGAAAAAAATTATTTGCAAAGGTAAATGCACCCCTATGTTCATTGCAACAACTGAAGTGCCCTTTAACCTATGATTGGATAAAGAAGACATGATACATGTATACAGTGGAATACTGCTCAGCAATAATGATACCAAACCCAGGTTTGGCTGCCTGCTTCTTCAAAAGCCAATGAATGAGAGACAGGTGCTAGGGTAAGGAAAATGGTTTATTCAAGAACTAGCAGCTCTAGAAGTTGGGCAACTCTCATCCAAAGACCACCTTAACGTCTTAGTGCAGGCAAAGGTTTTTATAAGGAGGGAGAGGGAAAACAGAAAAAAAGAGGTTAAAAGAAGAAAGTTGAAAAGTTCTGTAAGTGCAGACCAGCAGAGTTTACTGTGATACAGGCCTCAAAACTGGTCAAGGAATGGTATGGTGTGTGCCATCCTGGTTTTCCGCCATCCTGGCTTTACAGCTGATGGAGCAAATGTCCCACAGCTAGAATGCCTGAAAGTCAGAGTCCATATCTTGAAGCTAGTTCCTAGAATCCTTATACTAAAATGCTGTTTATCTCCAAGTTACATATTAGTCAGAGTCTGCATTTACAGAAACAATTTCAAAAGGATGGTGGGGTGAGTTACAATAAGAAAAGATGAAATACTGCCATTTGTGACAACATGGACAGACCTTGAAAACATTATACTAAGTGAAATAAGTCAGAAAAAGCTAAGAACTATATGATTTCACTCATATCTGGGATATAAAACTGAAACTCACACAGACACAGACAGAAGGACGGGGCGTGGAGCTGTACTAAAGGATAAAGAAGGCCAAATATATGGTGATGGAAGACTATTTACTTTGGATGGTGACCACACAATGCAATATACATATTATGTATCATAGAAATGTATACTTGAAGTCTATGTAATTGTAAGCATATATATAACCAATGTCACCCAAAAATGTGATTTAAAATAAAATAAAATAAAACACTCATTAAGAAGACAACCTTTAAAACTGGGTCAGAAATAACAAGAATGCTGAAATTATCTACTAGCAATGTAATATAAACTGTGGATGAGCTCATAGTTTGACAATAAAATATAAAGGAGTAAATATATGAGAGATTACAAAAATGAAATTTTATATTTATAATAGTGGGTGATTTGGGATATAGTTTTTTTTTATTTTTATTCTAACTACCAATAAATAAAATGCTTTATCCTGCATCTACTTATCACAAAAACTTTTTAATCATTGAAGTAGAATATAGATTAGGCAACAGATGGATTCAAGCTTTTAGACAACTAAGCTAAAACACTCAAGACATACTTAATATAAAAATAAAATTGGCAGAATATATGAAATCCCTTCCCTTTCTATGAAAGGTAATACTATATTATATGAAAATGCTAAAGAAACTTGATGTTTCCAAGTATAATAAGCATAAGGGTTCAATAACATAAATGCTCGAAACAATATTACAGTTCACATTTTTAGATAGAAAGTGAGTGGAAAATTATTACCAGGTTATTCTTCAGTTGAAGACAGAAAAATTAAATGTATGTGAGGCTTTTCAACAAGTCCTGAACAAAAGTCATTTTAAAAGTTGCAATACTTAATTTTTTAAGAAAACAAATAAGATTTTTACTTTAGTGAATGGAATAATTTAAAAAATGGATTAACAGTGTGTAAATAAAAATGTTTTTGCTTTCTGCTTGCAGCTACTCTCTATACTCTAGTCTAAAATATCTTGGAAAATATGAAAAATAACATACACATACATATACACATGATGCACTTACACACTCAAATAAAATACTCTACAATTTATTCACTTACCAGGAAAAACATTTTAATTGTTGAAGCAGAATAGATGTTTCAGGTCTTTCATTAGTTTAGAATTTTGACTGTGATGTTTTTATGACCATCATAAAAGTGGGATAAACATATATTATTGTACTGAATTAAAAGAAGGTAATTAAAATGAAAAATTAAAATTAAATACAATAAAATCATTTATTTAACTAAATAAGCAAAATGTACATTTAAGTATAAATATGTACTAAGATAAGCTTATTGAGTCTTATTTTTAATATAGATATTTCAGCTATAATAATATTAATATAATCTATCATTAGTTTTAACTACATAGAGAAAAAAATTTTTGGAAATCAATTCTTAAAATATTACAAAATCTCACAAACCCAAAGAAGAGATCAGAGAAAAATACAGTTCAAAACTCTTTGAAATGTATTATGGTTGTTAAAACTAATTGTAGGTTACAATTAAGCTTCAAAATTTAGTCAAATACAGAACATTTTCACTAAAGATAATAGTATATTATATACTCAGTCTTAGATCTAATACTATCATTTCTGAAAAAATAATAAAGAACAAATGAATGGAGACAATGCCAATAAGCCCTCACATTAATGAAGATATTTATAAGGACAATAAATCAATATTAACAATGTTATCATTATTACAGAGTGCTAATATTGAATAAATTCCTGGTTTTCATAATAACTCTTAATAGAAGTGTTAAATAAGAAGACATAGCTTGGTTATGCATTGCTTAGCAGAAATTCTATTCAACACAGAATATCTTGGGTATCTGCCAGAGTCAGCTTTCATGTTTCTTCTTAAATCATTTTGTAGAAAATAAGACCAAAATAAGTTGACTTGTTTTCTGTTTATTATCTTTTGTAATAAATTATCAAATATTTGCTGAGTGAGCATGCCCAGCTTTGAACTAAAATGCTACGGATTAAAAAATAATTGAAACTTATTCCCAGTCTCAATTACTGTATGTGTAGAAAACATAAATATAGCACAAATAAAATAAAAATCAAAAGCTAGCTTTTGAGATCAGGCATCTTCAGAATGGGATGGCCTAACACAGAGAGCAGGCTGATGGTTGCCAGACGGGTGGGGATTTGGAGGAATAGGTGGAAAAGGTGAAGAAATTGAGTAGTACATATTGGTAGTTATGAAATAGTCATAGGGTTGTAAAGTACAGCTTGGAAATATAGTCAATCATATTGTTAAAACTATATGGTGCTGGTTGGGTACTGGAAATATGAGGGGGAATGCTTTGTAAATTATATGTTTGTCTAATCACTATGCTATACACTTGAAACTAATATAAAATAATATTGAATGTAAATTGTAATCGAATATTTTTTTAAATCTAAATTTCTGTACCACTTGGCAATGAATTATAATAAATTTGTTCCAAATTAAAAAAAAATAATAAAAAAGCAAGCATCTCCCTGATGAGGGCAGGGGCTATTTCTTTTTAATATTTATTTGTTTTCTAGGCAGCTGATATGAGAAATTTATTCAATACATGTTTGTTAAATGAACTAGTAAAAACATTATCTTGATATAGACCTCTGAGTCTCAATTATTGAACAAAACTTTCGGTAAACAGTATTTGGAATTTTTCCAAAAAACATTGTTACTTCTCCCCAATTTATTTATTTGTTCAAATGTTTATTTATATTATTATAAACTTATATTTATTTAATGCACTGGTGTATAATTATTTAATCTGTTATTTATGGTTTTGTTCAAATTTTCCAGCATTAACCATTGGGAATTCTTCCAGATTGATTCCTGGGTCTCTTTAACATACCCCTATCCCTTCATTTTTGTGAAGCAATTCTTTTCTTGCTTCAGATCCTTTTATTTTCCTTTTCCCAACCATGGAATCAGCCATTTCTCCTATGGGTCTTCGACTCCTTTTAGAAACTTAATAATGAGAAAAATAAATAAAAACAATTTTACATGAACAAAATTTTGAATCGATACTTCTCAAAAGAATATTCACTATTTATGAAAGAAATGCAAATGAAAGCCACAATGTGATATTACTTATGTATATATAAAAATAGCAAAAATATAAAAAGATAGATCATAGGTTGTTTAAGATGAGAAACAACTCTAAATCCAGATAGATTTCTAAAAGTCAAACACAGAAGACTGTATATTGTATGATTCCATTCATATGAATGAAAAATTGAATAACCCCTTGGAAAATAGTATGGTAGTGTCTCACAAGGTTTCATGTACACTTACAATACTGTTCATAAATCCCATCCTTCAGTATTTATCCAGGAGAAGTAAGAACGAATGTCTACACAAGACTTCTTTTTTCCAGCATTACAGAAATATAATTGGCATATTACACTGTGTGAGTTCGAGGTGCACAGTATATTGATTTGACATACTTACTATTGCAAAATGATTGCCTCCATGACATAGGATACATCTCCATCCTGTCATAGGTGTATGTATATATATTTCTCTTGTTACCCATTTTGTAGTAATCATCAAACATTGTGCATGGGCATAGTAGGCACTCAATAAAAGTCTATGTGAAAGAAAGTTTTGCTAAAGTTAAGGAAAAAAAATTTGCTTCTAGACAGTTGTGTTTGTATATATATTTATTTAAATATGTATATAAAATATATTATTTAATATATTGTTTTATATATTAAAATATAAGTTATGTATAAAACATAACATTGTGTATATTATACACATATATACAATTATATATAATAATTAATATACAATAATATTAGAACCAAGTTTTTTTCTAAATATAGCAATAGTGGATATTGTAATCTAAAATCATTTTTCTAAAATAAAATGTAATTTTGTTTTAAATTCATGAACCCAATGCCTGATATTTATATACCAGAAGGATTCATATAAGAACTCCAAAATCTTTTGTGAATGCAGTTTGGGTAAAAGTAAGAAAGAAGAATGGGAGGGATGGTAAAAAGGAGGAAGGAAGAGGAAATGAGGCAAGAAGGCAGGAGAGACCTAAATAAGGAATGGTAGTTAATTAGGAAGTGATAAAATGTAAAAATCATCAAAGTTGGGAAAATAAAAACTGATCATCTAAATATAGGTGTTCTAGTGTTAAGTGAACTTGCTCAACATTTTCCCAAAATAAAAATCTGAAAGTAATACAAAAATTTAAAAAGAATGCTTCTATTTTAGAAAAGGGCAAAGACAAAGAATAGCTATTTGTTGCCATTTATAAAGTTTCTTGTCCATTTATCAGTTTTTTCTTTCAGGGTATTTGACAGGAAAAGTTACTCACATGCATATAACTTTTCAAAATTCACATGAAATGCCTGAAAATAGCACCTCCCTTATAAAATGCACTTTTTTTTAGATCAGTGGATATATAATCAAAGCTAACATTATGGAAACTGTAATCACATTTTCTTTGCAGCAGACGTGAATTATTCTTAAAGGTTGTTGGCATCCCATTCATTTGGAATAGTGACAAATTCGGATTTTGAAACATAGGTTTTCTCTTGGTCATTCCCTTCAGTTCCCTTTCAATTACCTTTTGTTATCTCTTATAAATAGATCAGAAAAGACTTCTCAAAACAATTTTTTGTACATATGTAAGAGTCCTTGCCTGCATTTTCTAGAGACAACTGTGAAATAACCTTGTTAATGAATGACATTTGTTTACCTTGGAATAAAAACATTTTTTGAAATATTTTTTCAGATAATAATATAAAATAATATCACAGTCTTTTTACAAATGTTAGCCAGAATACATTTTGTAAAATAATCATTAAATTCCTTAAATTTACCAGGGGCTCAGATTAATTGTGTTGAAGCACTATTACAAGTCCCTCACTAATAATTTGAGATTTCACTGACAATGCTATTAAATAAAGTAGTAACCAGTGCTCAGCTGAAAATAATATTTAACTTATTCAATATTAATTTTAAAAATACTGGATTCCACTAAAATTAATTTTTTCAAGCAGTTGGGCTTAGTTTTTTAATTATCAAAATGTCATTGGGAATAGACATTTTTCTAAAGTATATGCCAATTGTAGTTTGCTCATTTAATTGTTAATGCTCTTAAATACAGAATTATATCTATTTTACTGGGAATGTGTTTTTATTCAGTATTCCAAGTAGCCCTAGAAAGTCAATTTTTCGCTCATGAAGTAATAGATATATAATGAAGTTACAACTATCCCAATGTTTATATAAATATGGTTTAAAAACTACCAGTGTTAAAACTAACTAAAAGCCTATTAAAAATGTTGATACTTCTACCTGTTTCTTTTCCATTTGTATTCAGTAGCCTGAGTTATAACTTAAGAATTTATTATGTTTAACAAACAACTCAGTGTGATTTTTTTGCATTAAAATTAGAGAATTATTTAACTTATTTTATGAGGTGATATTTAATAGAAATTAATGAGGAATATGTTCTCAACATCTCAGAGGATAAGTTTGAAATGTAGTTCTATTATGTAAATGGGTAAATAGGAAATGTTTTATTTTTATTAAGAAAATTTCTTTTGAAGATTATAGCACATGCCACAAAATGGATGCTATTAATCCAATGGGTCTTGTCTAGTCATCAAAGATGGTCTGGTAGGATCTCTACATATAAAATGCTTAATAGCAGTTAATTGAATTGTGTGCCTAAAGGATATAAAACACTATTTATTTACAATTTATAATTTATTATTGTCCTGAGTTAAGACTCAGATTTCTCTAATTCTAGTTAGAGAGTTGGAAAAGTATGAGATAGCTCCAACCAATATTATCCCTTTACCTAGAGATTCCAAGGCAACAAATTTCACATGGCACAAGTAAAATTTTTATCACATCAATTTCTATATAATTTAAAGCCTATATATTTCAGTTTGTTTCCTCCGAACATATCTAATTGCTCTTTTTCTGTAGTAGAAACTCATTATTCAGAAAATCATACTTAATGCATATAAAGAAATTATCATTGTGGTATTACTGAAAATAGCTAGAAAAGCAATAGACAGCAGTTTGTGATCAAATGTTATATAGTATCATTAGTTTTGACTTGTCTCTCAGGAATAGAAAAAAATGGGGGACCTCAAAATTAGAATGGATGATTAACAAGACATTTGGTGTAATTATTTTGAAGCTTCTACACACTTTATCATTGCTCTCACAGACATGAAATAAAATACTCATTACCTGCTAAAATACTGAATATCTATGGAAGCATATAAAAGACTCAGGAAGGAATGAATGATAGAAGAAACTCTTGCATTAAAAATTTTGTGAATTTATTGTGTTTGTTTCTATACATTTGTTGCATATTCAGTGGGAGTTCAGTAAAGGAAATAAAAATAACATTAGGCATGTCAATAGAAATGATTTAATATAAGGAACCCATTATATTTTATTATGAAACTGATTCAGATCTCTATGAATAGGGTGTAGGATCACAGCTGCTGGTACTAGGGTGGTATTGGTGGTGAGGAGGTGGTGAGAAGAGTGTTGATGAAACTTGTTATAGAAATTCAAAAAATGTCTGGAGTCTACCACAGTAGGCTGTAGTTTGATTGCCACTGAGTGAAATACAGTTGCTGCTAGAAGGACAAGGTGCCCCTGCTGGTGCTATGCTGACAGGAAAGCAAAGATGATTCTTTCTGCTTTCAGTCCTTTACTATATCCCCTGTTGGCAGAAACTAACAGGAAGTCAGATGGCAAAGGTATCTGGGAAATGTAGTTTTCAGAGTTACAATCAGAGAATAATAGATCATAAGTGGGAAGAATGAATTTGAAGCTAAAATAAAATAGGTAGTGCCTGACATGTGTTGCCTCTATAAATATTCAAAAGAACACGATAGTATATTTACAATCACCTTTACATAAGTGTGAAGTAACAGGGAGATCATTTGTTATAGTTTCAGATGCCTGAGTGGCATGTAGAGGATTTATACTTCCTGTGAAGGCATAAGAATATACCTATATATCCTTATTTTAACACTTGTCACACTTTTTGTAGGTGGTTACCTGACTCTAAATGTGATTTTTCTATGGGACCTTAATATCTGTAGTGCATGGCATATTGGGGATATGGTACACGCTCAGGAAATGTTGAGTGAAATGAGTAATGTCATCTGGGATTTGGAGATAATAGCATTGTATCCTCTTATAATGCTAAGGAATAGAATTTTCTTCTGTTTTTCACAAATTCTTCTTTTGACTGAAACGAGGAGAAGGGTCTCCCAATTAAAAATTAAGAGAATTCAAAAGAATCACAAGCAACATTCAATCAAAATATGAAGGCTAGGGATAAAAGAAGAATATTTTATGCTCATTATTCCTGATTATACATTGAAAACAAAATGACTTATTTTAAATTTAGTAGAACCCCTTTTCCTGTGTTCACCTATAAATAAAACTTGATAAATGTTTATTGTGAATTATAATTAGTGCTTAGCAACTGTTTTCCCAAATAGTCAATAGTTTCATTTTTTCTCCTTTTATTATATTTGACTTCTTCAATGACTCTGCAAAGGAAATTTCATACTTACTCCCATGTTTTTGACATTTGAGTAATCTTCAATACCATTGTATTTTCCTTTATTTTTTCCTTACTGGTAATTGACACTGCTATAAGCATGAAATTATCAAATATGGGTTATAAATCAAGTTATTTGTCTTGAATTTTAGAACAATATGCACCAACTAGATGCCATACAGGCTCAACTGGGAATGTTATTTGCACCATTTAAGACTTAAATTTATATGTATGAAGAAAACAATTATAAAGTAAGTTTTTTCACCATCTTCTGCCTATTCTATCCCAGGGCTTTGCCTTCCCGATGACATAGTCAGCCACAATCATGGATATGTGAAGAACATAGCTATATGGTTTGTAAATATCCTACATAAAGATTGATTCTAATCATTGCTCACATAGGACATTTCAGGTAGCAATGGAACTCATTCCATTACTATGTCTGCATAATTACTTTGTAATTTCAAAATGAAGTAGCATATAGTAAAGTTTTATTAGGTTCATAGATTATGTGTGTCAGGAATTAGGATAGTTTACAGTCAAGACAGATGTCTCTGACCCACAATATCTGGAATCTCAGCTGGTGTACTGAAATTGCTGGGGCTGGAAGATCTGAGGATGGACATAGGGCGTCTCTCTCCTGATGCAGGCTTTCCAAGCAGCCTCTCAGTGTGGCAGGAAGTAGAAGCCACATGTCTTATAAAATGTCTTCACATGTCCTGCCTACAAGCATAGATCATCCCTCTGGTGAATTAAAAGGTTGAATAGAACTTAGTTGGATTAAGGGAAAGAGAAATATAAGAAAGGAAGGAACAAGGTAAATTATTCTATATACCCGGGACTAAACCAAAACGACATGGTAGAAGGAAGTATATACTGTGTAGAGTTTCAGTAATCCTAGAGAGTACTATACAATGCATTGTGTATTTGTCAGTCAGACAAATTATAGTTTTCTGCTTAATCATTCTATCCGAAGAAATGTTTGCTTCCATTTTGGTTGGTTTCTTAAAGAGAAATTTGAAATCTAGCCATTTATGCCATCTTCTGCAAAGCTAGAGAGGAGTCTTTTTTACAGCTTTTAACACTTAGCTGTGGAGACAGGTAGCTAGCACTCAAGTAGGCTCTCGAAGCATTGAATATTCAGGGACAGAAAGGGAATGGACAAAGAAACCAGCTCTCAGGAATGTTCAGATGGATTGACATTGATGGCTAAGTGGAGAGCAGGGAATGAGCAAGAGTATGAATATGGGATACTAAAATGGAGTTTAAAAAGGAAATACCAGTATTTGATTTTCCATTTTCTCCAAAAATTTTAAAATTTTCCCCTTGTACTATTAAATATCCTCTTATATGTGGAGTCAATGGTTCTCAAAAATCTTTGAAGCCTGAATTTATATACTACCTAACATGTTAGGACACAGTTTTATACATAGGACCTAATCTAAATCATAAATTTATTGCCTATAAGGGTTAGACAATATTATTGCTATGAATGCTCTCAATTGTTCACATACTTTAAAATAGTTATCTATTTAGAGTGACTAGAGACATTTTGGAGGTGCATTGTTAAGATTTTCAGGAATTATCTGGGATATTGGGGGGGGGGGGTCAATAACCAAGGATCATTTAAAGAATTTCCAGGCAAAGCTAAAAGATCAGCTGAAGTTGGAGACATTTAATTGGTAGCATTTCCAATCTACTTTTTCTCTTTGCTTGCTTCTTTGTTTGTTTTTGTTATTTTGGCATCTGTTCAGTGAGCTGATGCTGGTAAAGAGAAAAGTGATAGCTGTTTTGAAGAAGAGGGTTTGCAAAGTCATAAAGAACACAGGGGGGAAAGGAAATATTTTTTTGTATTCTGAAAAGAAGGGCTCTTAGGAAAACTTTTGTCACTGCTTTTACTGTTGTTGCCACCATCATAGTCATTATTATCATTGCTGTCTTGCTTTATTTCCTGATAAATAAGAATTATATTAAACATACTCCCCATATTTAATAATTGAGTGGTGTTTTTAATTGACTGAAAAGCACACACGAATAAGTCTCTTTTATCTATGTGGTTATCCAGTTCTATATGCCTAAGTTACCTAGATAAGGTCACACAGCTAGAAGGCACCAGAGCCGAGACTAGAACTCCATTGCTTTTGTCTATAACACAGGATATCTGTCCACTTACTAAGAGTCCTAGTCTCTCAGAGGTCCTTCAAAGGCTTGCACAAGCATTTCCAATAAAGAGTAAATATTTTACAAATCAGAATATTGTAATATGTCTATGAGTTATAAAGAGTGAGCCAATATGATAATTCTTCATTATTAAATGTATCTCATTATAAACACTATATACATGAAAATGCAAGCATGTGTTGCTCACATTAAAAGATTAATAAATACATATTTTCTCACTTAATAAGATGTGTTAAAGTTATTCCCATACTAGCATATATAAACATGCTCCAGTTATTTAAGGACCGCATCACAACATACCATATGGATATACAATGACTAACTTATCGCAGTTGATTATACCCTGCTTTTTGAAACACTCTTATCTTCAGCCTTTCATGACTCTTCTTAATCTACCTTCCTGTCTGCAACCCTGCTACTTAATATTGAAACAATCCTGGCACAAGCCCTTGCTTTCTCTCTACGTTATCTGTACCATCTACCTAGATGACAACCATGAACCCATAACCTTGAGGTATTGTTTATATTCCAGTTACTCCCAACATTGTGGAGGGGACCATACATCAATATTAAATAGGAATCTCAAATTTTTCCCAGACAAAACAGAATGCTTTATTTATACTGCAAACTCACAATGCATATCATACTGTTTTTCTGCTTCCTCGTAGCAGTATATCATACCATCCTTTGTCCTTTTCCTCAAATTAAAGTTAATAAAAGGTCCAAATTTAATTCTTATCATTGCCTCACTTACTACATCTAATTCATCTTCACATGCCATTAGCTGTTCCTCAAAAATATATTCCAAACTTCTCTTTTTCTCTTGATTTAAAAAAAAATAATTAAAGCCAGTCGCCTCTCACCTATATTATAGCTATAGACTTTTTCCCTTCCTTCTTCCTCTCTATTCACAATCCAATCTATATATTGCACTTAAAGACATATTTCAAAATGTAAACCAGATTATAGATTTCCCCAGTTTCACAATTCAGGTGTCTTTCCATTACACCTAGAATAAAAACACAAACTCCTTGTTATGACCTATTTGAGTCAACCCTTATCTTTTCAGTCCCATCTCATAAAGCTTTCCCAGTACTGTAAACTGGATTCTCCGATTTTAATGCTTTCCTTTCTCTATAGATGAGAGAGTTAAAAACTACCTTTCTTGGACCTCCTTACAATTTTGTTTCTAGATTAATATTAGAATTGCTAATCAGATGCTCTTGTGCAAGCATTTATAATATGGAAGTAAAACAGTGGGCATATTTCTGCCCAGTTAGCCATTTCCTTCAGCAAAGTAAATCTGAGAACCCAAGGGTTCTCACAGTGATATTCAAGTACCCTTTCTCCAGTTTCCTGGATGTTGAGAGGCAGGTGTAGTGGAGGCAGTGGCCAGATGTGTCTTTCCAGTGTCTGGTGCCAGCTTGTGAGTGTAGAATATCCAACAACCATGTACTTTATAGAAACTCACTGCAAAAGACTTAGCATGTGCTGAAACTTGACAAATCCAGTGGTAGTCTCAAAAGTCACAGGTTCACTCACAGGGAGGTTCTCTAGTATGCTGGAAAACCCAGCTGTCTCCTCCAAAAATGATAAATTTTCTAACTCATCTTAAAAATTCTGTTCCGTTCAAAAGATTTAGTGTGTTGATTTTCCAGTACTGATAACTAACTTAAGCATATACCAAACTAGTTTTCATTAACTATATCTTTGAACTGGATCCTATTTTGAACACAATACCCTCAAACTTTGCAGAGTAGCCTTCAAAGTATCCTTTAGCTTTCAGCTGAGTTATTATCTACTTAGAATAGTTTCCCTTGAACATCCAATCAAAATTATCCCCTTATATGTGGCTTTCACACATCACTCTTTTATTGTCTTTACAACATTTGCCTTTGTAAAAGATGATTTTGTTTACTTTCCACACTCTCTCCCTTCTCCCCCTTAGAATGCAAATCCCATGGGAGTAGAGACTTTTTCTGTCATTTTTACCATTAGGTTTCCAGCCCTAGTAAATAACGCAGAATATAGTGAATAAACATTTGTTCATTAAGTGAATGAAAGAATGAATAAATGAATGAATGAAGCCTGCCATCTCTTGATGAACAATCATATATTTTTAGTATATTTGAAAATATAACAAATTAATGAGTAAGCCTATTTGTGAAGAATGTCTTTGTATACTTGTGCAAGTATAGGGTAGCGTTCCAAAAGTAGGGTTTTGGGGTAAAAGAGCACGTGCATTTTGAATTTTAATGCTCACTGCAAAATTCTTTCCAAAGATGTTACACCAATTTCCACTCTCACTAATTATGTACAAGGGTTGATTTAACCAACATGAGCCGCAAGCTTAAGTACTACCAAAATTTCAAATCATTGCCAACCCAAATGATGAAACATGTTTTCACTGTAATATAATTTACATTTTTAACTATAAGTGAGGTTGAATATTTATTTATGTTAATACTTCATAGTTTTCTTTATAACTGCATGTGCTTTGCCTATTTTCTATTTTTTTGTGTGAAGTACTTATTTATTAAGATATTTGTCAAGTGTTATGATTTGCTAAATTAATCTTTGATTTGTTTGAATAAAAATTTTTTCAGTTGCTCTTATTTTTTTACTGTTGAAATCTCAGACTTATGGCAGACTTGTAGAAAGATACAACCATTTGCTTTTGGGGTAATATTTTTGATAGATCATAATAAAAAGAGGCATTTTAACATAAGCTCCAGACCAACTTTAAATGATTTTATCTTTTCTCTAACTTTATTTCTACTTTTGTTCTTCTTTCACCTTCATTATGTACATATCACTATTTGTCTGTATCATTGAGTCAAGTCTGGCTGTGAGTAATAATCAAAATAACAATAGCATAAAGAAAATAAAAATCTACAAGCAGTCCAGGGCTAGTATGCGCCACTGCTCCATACAGTTCTCAGAAACCTGGATTTTTCCAGCTCATTTTTATATCCTTAGAATAATCTTCAAATCATTCGCATGGGCCAAGTTGTAGACAGATATCTATGTTCCAGGAACTGGGGTGAAGAAAAGTATGACTAAGGATGGACAGATGTTGCATATCAGTACTCTTCTCTTAGGGAGTGCTCGGAAGGCTGTTGTAGGATGTTTCTCCTTTCCAGGACATTAGACAGATTTAGTCATGTGTCCACATTTAATAATTCTAGAAATTGTCCATTTTGATGGCCCTTTTACTTACTATAAATGGGGAAAAGAAAGCTAATTTTATCTAATTAAATATTTTCCATTTTTCTTTTCTATCTACACTGCTCCTCTACATTTTCTGATTTCCCTCCCCAAGATCTCAGGAGATACAGAGAATAATGTACTTCTAAAATTCATATGGGGGTCTAGTCAAGGAACTAGTTAAATAACCCATGGACAGACAACGGGATAGGGATTGACTGTGGGAAAGGGGTGGGCAGGGTGGGGGAGAGCAATGGGAGAAAAAGTAGGACAACTGTAATAAAAAAATAATAAATTAATTAAAAAATTCTTATGATCATATTTATCAAACTTAAGGGTAGCCAACACAAGTGAAAGGGTCAGAATTTGAAAGAATATTAAGAAACTTTTATTTAAGTTTCAGTACATCTATCAAAGATTTGCTTCCAAAAATAATCTCTAGATACAGACTGTATGACACCTAATAATTTTTAAAAATTAATAAACTCTTTAGAAAAAGTATGCTGATTATAAGCTAATTTAATATTATAAAATTGGAATTATAAGTTTCATGTGACTTAATTTTTATTTTATTGATAGCATTTGGATAGGGCTATAATTTATGTGCACTATTATAGCCATTTCAAAAAGTAAGATGAAGGATAAAAGCTGATTATTTTCTCAAA
This sequence comes from Furipterus horrens, assembly GCF_987537825.1. Classification (NCBI taxonomy): domain Eukaryota; kingdom Metazoa; phylum Chordata; class Mammalia; order Chiroptera; family Furipteridae; genus Furipterus; species Furipterus horrens. Next base: position 34,612,817 of record NW_028327176.1, read on the forward strand.
TTTACACATAAATTTGAAAATGAGTTTGAATTAGAACTAGTAAATGTATTTTTTTATGATGTGGGGAAATCACATTAGTGCTGTCAGCCTCAGCTACTACACTTGTATAAAGCAATATTTCACTTTAATTTTTTGAATGTTTGCTTTTTAACCAGCTTATCTTTTACATTCCTTTTATAAAAAGATTTTTGTTTCTTTGTTTATGCATTCTATTTTGGTATAATTTTCTGTCAACATTTTTGCTAATGTTAATGAAAAGGACTACACAGTTCATTGTAATTCACTTCCATTTTTTTACTTGATGCAAATGTTTACAAATATTTCCATTTTTCTTTTTACAACTATGCTAAATATTCACCTGTGGCATCCTAATTAGAAGATATTATTTTGGGAATTGGTATTACCAGTCTAAAAACAATTTCTGCTATTCTCATTTCTTGCTTGTTTAGTTTACAAATCAGGTATTTGATCCCATAAAATTATATTCTGCAAAACTTGTGCTTCTCAGAAACTTCATTGAAGACAAGAAAAATATTATTCCTAGGATAGGTGTTTCAGAATGATTAACAATTCATTCAGGTGAAGATCTAATTCAAGGTTACCACTTTAAAATGGAAAAAAATCTATTTGTATTCACATTCATTTTCCTGATCTTTGTTAAACATCTCTTGGGTGTAGAATGATAAGACTGCTACTAGCTCACAGAGCTTTTAAGGAAACAAACAGGTTCTTCCCAGAGATCTATTAACATCATTCCTTTATCAGAGTCTGGTACCTCTTTATTAATGAGGATATCTGGGGAAAATTACCAGAAGGTCTAGCTGCCTGAATGCGACTTTCTTATCATTACCTAGTATCTTTTCTGAGGATTTTAGATTGATTCTTACTATCTTTTTACATATAAGCTAATTTAGTATGCCTTAGGTATGAAGAGTTTTCAGTTATGTGATAGCAATGAATAAACTAACAGATTCAGATTTACATATCCCAGTGTTGAAGAATACACAATTCAAAATTATAAAATTTATCTTTGCAAGGTGCTTTGCAGAGCTGGAGTTATAATGTAACCTTTCATTCTAAGCAATAATGAAACTAACAAATTATTTTATCATAACGTCATATGAATCTAATAATTTAAATGCAATTGCTGTTTTTACCTAAACAACTTTCACATATAATCTTTCACAAAAACTGGATCTGAAACTTAATCATACCCAAACTGTCAGTGTACTACAGATTTTGTTTACTCATGGTAGGCCATGCTCAATAAAAATAAATGTTCTTATTTAAGTGAGAAATCAATTTCGTTGGAAATAACATTGAGTTTACAGACCAATGGGTTTTATTTATTTATTTGTTTGTTGGTTGGTTTGTTTGTTTTGTTTATTTATTTATTTTTAGAGAGAAGGCAAAGGAGATCGAGAGGGAGAGAAACATCACTGTGTGGTTGCCTCTCACTCGCGCCCCCAACTGGGGACCTGAGGTGCAACCTAGTCATGTGCCCTGACTGGGAATCGAACCAGGGACACTTGGTTCTCAGGCCGACGCTCAATCCACTGAGCCACAGCAGCCAGGTCAATGGGTTTTATTCATAACTCTTTTTTTTAACAGACTCAATATGACCTTGAGTCAGTTACTTTATTAGTCCTGAATCCATTTTCTGTATTTGTTAAGTGAGGACAATGTTATTTTCTTTGAAATGTTAAGTATTAAATAGGTGGAAGTATACAAAATATATTAACACAAGTACAGTGCTTTCCACATTGCAAGCAAATCAATTCCTAAAATTTTATCCCAGTTCTCTTAATCCCAATTTACATAAGATTATTTTAACATGATATCCTCACTCAATTTGAACTGTTTTTATTTTTTTTTTCCTGAAGATATTTCCACTATGACAGTTGTATCATCTGATAACAGAAACTGTACCAAGCACTGATAAAACCTCTTACATACCCAAGTTGCTATTTTCTCCTTAAAAGAGAAAATAGCCCTGGTTGGTGAGGCTCAGTGGATTGAGTGCCGGCCTGTGAGCCAAACGGTTGCCATTTGGATTCCTGGTCAGGGCACATGCCTGGATTGCATGTCAGGTCCTAGGTTGGGGGCTTGTGAGAGGCAACCAATCAATGTTTCTCTTGCACATCGATGTTTCTCTCCCTTTCTCTGTCTCTCCCCTTCTCTCTAAAAATAAATAAAGTATTTAAAAGAGAAAATATGCCACCTATAAACCAACATTAAGAAATTAATTAAAATACATTTTGTTTTAGAGATTTGGTGGTTAAAATGTGATTATAAGAAAATAAATGGGACCTGATTATAATTAAATAAAATATAAAAAATATAATTTAACTGCTGACCTCAAAAATAGTGGGCATATAAAGTCATTTTTCTTAGGTATTCTGTACTTTCTTTTTTATCTTATCTCTAGTATTACCATCGGTGCTTAGCTAGGTATTGAAAAGTGGGGCAAAAGGGAATTAGACAATGAGCTTAATAAACGGGGAAGTAGGAGGAGTCTGCTTGCTCAGCCAGGAAGCTGCAGCTTCATAATCCAGGGGATTATAACATTGCTCCACCAAGGGGTTAACACTCCTTTCTCCCCCAATCCAATATCTGAATGTTGGAGGGCACAGGGGGAGGTGCTGGACCATAGAGGCCTGCCTTTCTGATTAAGGGGCGGACCCATCCAAAGCCCGCAGAAGTTCCCCAGAAGAACAAAGAAGCTCTTTCTCTCTTGCCCGTGGCCTGCACCTACCTGCACTGCCAGTCTCCTGTTCTCTCCAGGCCCGAGCAGCCATGTCACCCGTGGCTATCCATGAACCTCCACTCACAGGCTCTAGGAGAGAGCCTGAAATGGGCTGCAGCTGCAAGCACACGCTAAGCTAACCCGATGCTGGATTGGACTGGACTATCACATGGAGCATAATTCTAGGCTGTGGCATTTATCCTTGCCTTAGTGAAAACAAGATTGGAATTTGCCATGGTGAGACATACAGAGAAGGGACATTGAGAAGTTAGGACGGGAACACCCTTATTGTACATCATCAATAAACCATACCACAGAGCCATATCCTCTTGTGCAGGTCGCAGGAAATTCTTTTCCTTCAGAGAGCACAAGAACTCCACTTCCACCAATAAAACTAGTATGTTCATGAGCAAGTCCTTCAGGCCAGAAAATAAGGTATGACTCATTCTATTTGTAAAATCTTCACAAGTATGAAGTAAAATCTTTAACAATGTGTACATTTTTATTAAGCCATAAACAACAGGATACAGTGAAGTAGAATATAACTTGCTGCAAGTAAGAAGTTGAACATGAGATCAACTGGTAACCATGATACACTTCCATTGATATATAAAATAATGAAGGGCCAGTAAAGTATATTTTATTCCATAATATAGCACTGAAAAATTCAAAACTTAAGAAAGATCTTTACAATATTCTCTGAGCTTGGTTTTTCAAACAGTTCTTTGTTGTTGTTGTTGTTTTCATTGTAATTCCCTGAAGTTCAACATACAAAATTCCATTATTCAAATTTGTTTCTCAAACACCTAAAGGTGAAGAACAACCATTCTATAAGCATAAAATCTATTTGGAAAAACAGTAAACATTTAAGGAACAAAGCAAGGCAATTAAGTACTGAAGTGAAAGATGCTAATTCAAGTTGGAAATCTAGAAAAAAGGGTAGATCAATGTTGGTTTTCTTGTTTTGTTTGTTCTTCAGAATACCAATGTGTAGTGATATTCAAATACATCTTTTAAGAATTGATTGATATAAAAATAATTAGACTGCTAACAAGAAGAAAAAGAACATTTCTATTAAAAAATGTGTGCAAAAACTCAGCTTTACACGTAAGAGTCACATTGGAGGGTAGTGGCTAAACATATGATTTCATATGAACAAAAGTGAAGCACAAAGCCTAGAAGCCAGATTAAAATAGGAAAAAGACATGAACATTAAAAAAATTATATATATACATAATCATTCCTTAAAATATGAAAAATATTAAAAATCAATAACAATTTTGGCACTCCTCTTAAATTTTAATGAATTAAAAACCACTGACAATATTTTAAAAGCCTAATTTACTTTTTCTCCAGCATTTAGTATCCTCAGAAATTCTTAATTTTTGTCCAATGATAGGGATGATATGATATCTTATTTTGCTGTTAGAATTTTCTTCATTATATTTGAAGTTAAGTATTTTTCTTTTGTTTATTAACCATATGCTTTTCTTTCTTAGTGAAATGACTGTGTCTTTTGTCAACTTTGCTTTTTTTCTTACTGACTTACAAGCATTTATTATCTTTAAGGACATTAAAACTTTGTAGGTTATATATGTTGAAAAGATCTTTCACTTTTAAGTGGAAGAACCTGCTCTCATTAAGATTTTTCAGCAGAAACTTAATGGAGATTTTCTTTTAAGTTACTAGCTTTTCTTTCTCTTGCTGTTTTGAAGATTTTTTTTTTTTTTTTTGTCGTTCATTTTTGGCAGTCATTACTATTGTGTTGGGAAGATTTCTTTCAGTTTACTTTGGTTGCTTATGAGCATCATGATCTTAAAAGTCTAAATATCTCTCCAGATTTGAGCAGTTTTAATTTATTATTTCTTTTCTTTAAATTGTATTTATTTGTTTGTTTGTTTTTTTATTTATTTTTAGAGAGAGGGGAAAGGGAAAGAGAGGGAGAGAAATATCATTGTGTGGTTGCCTCTCACTCGCGCCCCCAACTGGGGACCTGACATGCAGCCTAGTTATGTGCCCTGACTGGGAATCGAACCAGCGACACTTGGTTTGCAGGCTGACGCTCAATCCACTGAGCTACAGCAGCCAGGCTTATTATTTGTTTAAATAAGTTTTTTGGACTTTTCTCTTTTCCTTTTCCTACTGGATTCTAATAATTTGCAAGTTGGTTCTTTGATAGTATCCCATAGATTATGTAAGTTTTCTTCATTTTTTAAATTCTCTTTTCTTTGTTTTCCTCTGACTGAATACTTTCAAAGTTCCTCTATTCTATTTCACACATTCTGTCTTCTGTTTGATCTGTTCTTCTGATGAAGCTCTCCATTGCATATTTAAAATTTCACTCAATGTATTTTTCAGCTCCAGAATATCTGATATCTGTTTGGTGCTCTCTCTCTCTCTTTCTCTCTCTCTTAGATTTCCACCTCTTTACTACACTTCTCATTTTTTTTTTGTATTGCTTCTCAGATTTTGTTAAACTGTGGTTTCTTTTTGGTTTTTGTTTTTGCTTATTTTGTAGCTCAGTGTTTTCTTAAAACAGCTAATTTGAATTCTTTATTGGATATATCCATGATTTTGTATTCAGTTACTGGAAGATTGTTGTGATCCTTTGGTGTGGTCATGGTACCTTCATTTTTAATGTTACCTTTGCTTTTGAAGGAGCAGTCACATCCCCCAATCTTTACTAACTGCCTGTGCAAGAAAGATAATTTCCATCTGCCCTGCTAAAAATACTGAGGCTATCTCAGACTTTCTAGCCGATCCATGCTTCTTGCTCCTCCTTGTAGCAGAATTTTTAAACTTGTATGCCTTTCCTGGATCCTGCAATGCACCAGGCCAAGTGCTGACAGTCTTTCTTTTGTTTTCCCAAAGGCAGTAATTAAGCTCAAGTGCTTTGCCAAAATATTTGGGTCATCATTCTGTGGGTGCTCACTAGCTATACACCAAAGCTTGCCCTGGCACTGCTGTTGGGAGTACACTCAGGGAGCCAGCACAGCCATACTCTCTTTGCCAATAATTCTCTATTCCTGCTTCTATGCTAAATCTGAAGTATATATTAGTTTCTTATTATATTTAATTTAAGAATACAGAGGTAAGTTGTCTAAGCCAGTAATGAGGTGTTACCATCCTCAACTCTTGTCTTCATATTTGTGTCCAAATTACAGTTTCAACTCTTCACATAAATATTGCATCTAGAGTGACAGGAAGGAAGAAAAAAGAGGAGTAACTTCTTATTAATGTAAAGAATTTACATTGGAAGTAAAACACATCATTCCTGTTGACATCAGGCTGTCCAGGACTTAATCGTATGACCACATGTATAGAAAGAAGGCTGCAGAATGTGTAGCTGCATGGCTATTCCTTATTCAGCTCCATCATACAGAAGAAGGGGAAAATAGCCTTTGGAGAAAGTTAGCAATGTCAGTCATAAGAGTCTTTATAAAATATCCTCTGTGACACCAGGGGCCACTTGTAAGTACATGTTGCAGTGTGAAATTTATTAGCCAGGATTCAAGAAATATACTCTTATATCATCATGACATTCACACATTTTAACCTTTGGAAAAATAATCATTTTATAAACATTTTACATCTGTCAGTTGCTGGAGGTCAAAAGAAGTACTTATATTTTGATTCTTGAAATCATGCAAGCATAATTCTGCCTAGTACTTTTACTTAATATATTTTCTTAATAATGTTTTCAGATCAGCTACACTCCAATGCCAGCTGATAATTAGATTTCTAAATACATCCATTTCATCTCTTGCTGAGCTCTATCAGTCTATCTTAATAATGCAAATTATTTGCCATGCTTGTATACCTAATCTCATTATACAGAAAAAAAGCTTTGTTATTGAGGTAGCTGAAAACTTAAATGTCTATAAAAGCTCTCTCATAAGGTTTCGAACAAAATAGAGTTGAAGGGTAACCCTATTTAATTGCATTAATTCTACTGTCAGAATTACTCCCAGTAATCAGAGGTTTTCCCTCTGTGATTAAATTTATCAATGGATAGGGGCTCAAAGAACACACTAGAGATTACTAAGAATAACATCACGAGGCTTCTAGCCAAGATGGAGGCATAGGTAGACATGCTTTGCCTCCTCACACAACCATAAGAAGGATTACAAATGCCTCAAAACAAAAATCAACCAGAAATTCCAGAAAACTGAACTGTATAGAAGTCTAACCACCAAGGATTTAAAGGGAAAATATTCATCCAGAGAGGTGGGAGGGGAAGGAGGGGCAGAGATGGGGAGCTGGGATAGAGAGGGTGTAGTGTAGTAAAGGTGAGGTTGCAGTGGGAAGACAGCAGTGGCTGCAGATAAAAGCTGGGAGGATACCTGGGGAGCAATCCCAGGCCCAGGTTAGACTACACATCTTATGGTTCCAGCACTGGGAAAATAAAGCCTCATAGCTTCTGGCTGTGAAAACCAGTGTAGGTTGGGATGATGGAAGAAACTGCCTGTCTCAGGAGGAGAGTCTATGTAGAGGGCCCCTAGGATCCTAAAAAGTACTCAAACCCACCCACTCTGGGAATCATCACTAGAGCCATAGCTAAAGGGTGCCAGTTGCATATGGCAAGTGGGTGAAATGGCTGGAAAAGGGGCAAGTGCCAAGCAAGCAGCATTGTTCCTTCTCTGACCCCTTCCCCACATACAGTGCCACAAAGCAATGAAACAGGTTGACCTCACACTGACAAATAGCTAAGGCTTCCTCCCTTAAAATGTAACAGGTGCAGCAGCTCTACCTAATACACAGAGACAAACACAGAGAAGCTGTCAAGGTGAAGAGACAAAGAAGTTGGGCCCAAAAGAGGGAGCAAGTCAAGGCTCCAGAGGGAGAACTAATGAAGAGGAGATAGCCAGCCTATAAGATTCAGAGTTAGAAATACTGGTGATGAGGATACTCAGAAAAATGCTTGAGTACAGCAAATGCATAAGGGAAAAAATGAAGGCTATGTTAGTGAAATAAAGAAAAAAATCCACAGAGAAATGATAGTGAAGGGAAAGAAGTCAGGGATCAAATCAATGAACTGGAACACAAGGAAGAAATAAACAGTCAATCAGTACAGAATGAAGAAACAAGAATTTTAAAAATGAGGAGAGAATAAGCATACTCTGAGACATCTCCAAAAGTGCAAAAATCCAAATCATAAGGATGCCAGAAGGAGAAGAGGAAGAGTGAGAAACCAAAACTTATTTGAAAAAAATAATGAAAGAAAACTTCCCTAATATAGTGAAGGATATAGACATACAAATCCAGGAAGCACAGAGTCCCAAAGAGTTTGGAACCAAAGAGGACCACACTATGATGCATCGTAATTAAAATACCGAAGACTAAAGATAAAGAGAGACTCTTAAAATCAGCAAGAGAAAAGAAGAATTACCTAGAGAGGAGGTTTTATTAGACTATCAGCTGATTTTGCAGAAGAAACTGCAGACAAGAAGGAACTGACAAGAAGTATTCAAAGTGAGGAAAACCAAGGACATACAACCAAGATTACTCTGTCCAACAAAGCTATCAAAAAATACTAGGGAGGTTTTTTTTTTTCTTAATCACCTTATTCCACTTGAGAAATACTATAAAGACAAAGGCTAAAAGGTGGCTTCTGTGAAAAACAGAGTAAAAAAGAGACTTTATAACGAAGACATAAATCTTCAGTAAAAATTGAAATATAAAGGAAAAGAAGGAACAAATAATGAGTGCACATTGATCTCAAACTTCTATAAAACAATTATTGGCTCTATATCTCCCTCTGCCAATACAGCCTTTAGCAAAACGTCACCTACAATGAACTGGAAGTGAATCAGGATGACAAGCCAGGAATATGTTGTCTTTGTTAAGTGACTTTCAGTAGTAATAGTATGTCTCCTCAATGAGGACTGCTATGCTTTGTCCATTCCTTTTTGTGCTTGTCTTGGAGAAGTTAAAGACCTCTTTTACAAGGCCAGAAATTTAATTTAAGATTGCACTACCAGACACTAGCCTGAGAGGTGACCATGAGTAGAGAAGAAGAGTAAAACAGTAATTGTTTTGGGGAGTTAGGAATTAGAATAATGACATATCTTCTATCAAGACAAAATGAAAGGAAGTGAGATTAAATGCTGATGCCAATAAGATGTTTGCATGGGGATAAGCACAAAGTATTAGCAAATCCCTCCTGACAGCCCTTATTTTCTCTGTGGAATATGGGCAATTATATCTCATCATAAAGGTAGAGAAGATGGAGGAAACAAGGGAAGACATGCTATCAGCAGTCATTATGGGAACTAAGAGGGAGAAATTGTTTGATGCATATAAGCCTTTTGGGTGGCATTAGGGTTGAGTCAAGTTAAAGAAAACCATTTTTGCAACCACATGTTATAGGATTGAATGATTTTTCCCAACCAGTGTCAATAAGGGACAGAAAGCCATGGATGACGAAGAATGTGTTTTGGAATCATACTCTTCTGGGATCATATTTTTTCTTTTACCTTCTAGATATGTGATCTTGGACAAGATACTTCAGACACCTAAACTACTTTCCCTTTCTGTAGTAGTTGAATAAGAGTGCCTATAGCATGGAGTTGTATGAGGATTCAACAAAGTAACGCGTGTATACAATTTAGCATAGTGTTTGACACAAAAGCCATTATAATAGGGGAAATAATGGTGCCTAATGAAATTTGTTTAAATTTATGAGTATTTAAGGGATGTAGGAAAAAGACAGTACAAAATGGGAGTTAAAATACTATATGAAAATGGATTTGAATAATCAATATGAGATTCTAAAAATTTTTAAGTATATTTTATTGATTATGCTGTTACAGTTGTCCCAATTTTTCCCCTTTGCTCCCTTCTGCCCAGTTTCTCCCTTCCCTCCAGCAATCCCCCGTCTCTTAGTTCATGCCAATGCGTCACGCATATAACTTCTTTGGCTTCTCCATTTCCCACACTATTCTTAACATCCTTCTGTTTATTTTTGTGAATTAAAGGAATTAGGCACTAGAGGCAAAACAAGAGTAGTTTGTTTTAAACGGTAAGGCCATGGGGGGCACAGAGGTCTGATATTGGTAAATGAATAAAGTATGGGGCTGATGAGGGACGTTTGTTCCTGATAGTATTAAGAAAAAAATGCACAGATAATTGCCATTTTAATCCCATAATGCCTATTAATATATTTTAATTATTTATTATGAATTCATTTTGTAACTCCAAAATTATGTTATGGTAATGTCAGAACATGTGTAGTTTATTATACAACTTCTGTACTTCAACTACAAACAATAACTATATGTTGAAAAACTGAAAAAAAAAGCATATTATGGAATATTTTTATTAGTTATTTGTTCTCAAAACCTGAAAAATCTCATTTTATCATTCAAATAAAATCATCAGGTATATAGCTAATTTTGTGATGTCAGTTAATTTCAAGTAAAGTCATATATATAATTTGAAAACCATACTTTCCCTTTTAAAGACCTTTGTGTTTCTGAAGTATGAATACATAAGTAAAAATGACATGTCACCAATTACATTTTATATAAAGTAAGAAATGAAAGTTTCAGTTTTCTTTCTCTCAAGTCTTTTTATGCTGAACTCCTTTAATTCTTCATTGCAAAAGAAAAAAAAAATTTTCTCTCTCTCTCTCTCTCCCCCCTCTACATCTTGGGTCAGCAAGACACCACCTAAGGGCCAAATTTAGTTTTTATAAATAAGATTTTGATGGAAAACAGCCCCCTATTTGTTTATCATACATATTGTCTGTGACTGCTTTCATGATACAATGACAGCACTGAGCAATTGCAACTCACTATAAGACTATAAAGCCTAAAACATTTGTGATCTTGCCCTTCACAGAAAATATTTTCTGACTCCGATTTACTTAATTATATGTTGCTTATATTTTCCACTTAATCATGTGTTTTAAGTGTCTTTCTAGATCCATATATATATATAGAGGGGTTCTATTCATTTAAATTATTGAATTATACATTAGTTTATCGTTGGTGGAAAATTAGATAATTTTTAAAGATATCCTCTAGTCACATTTATTAAGTGCATATTAACAATTGCCAATGCATGGTACATATCTTTTAGAATATTATAGAAAAGCCACAGTATTCTCTAACATATTCATATATACTGTTTCATAATACAGATATATCCCGCTTTGTGAAAGTTTGTTATACCAGTAAGCTTTTTTGAAAGACCTGCACTAACATGGTAACAAAAGCCATAAAAGCAAAAGTTCTCCTTGCATTTTTTGCAGTTAGCAAAAGAAGAGACTAATGTGAGTCTTTCATAACAGCAAAGTGGCATGATTTGAACTTTTGAAAAGTGTAGTATACTCTTCTCTTTATACCATCTTTGGCTTATGAAAGGTTTCATAGGAGCATTCTGCTTTCAGATAGCAAGGGGCAACTGTATCTGATTCATTATAAAATGAAATCTACAAAGCATGAGAAAAATTCAAATGAGTAAAAGTATTATGGAAATTGCTGTTAAAAGAACCTAAGTTCAATAATGCAAATTTAAAGAATATTACTCCATGGAGTATACCAGAGTTAGTGATTGTTAGTTAACTACTAGATAGAAGTTTCTTCCTTTTATCCTTAAGAACTATTATTTAGCCATGTCTCAGTTAAACATACTTAGTATTCTAGGCTCGCATGCAGCTGGAAATGGCCTGTATTGCTAGTATTCCAAAGTAATTATGGAAAGAAATAAAGACACAACACCTCCAGGTTACCAACCTTTTGATAAACCTTGAGATGTGCAGCATTATGTTAAAGGCTTACATCCTGAAGTATGGTGGGGTGAAAGGTAATGGACCTTGATGCGTTTTGAGCTATAATACTAGCCTTGAATTATCTTACACTGTGTTGGAAAAAAAAGGTTTTCCTCCTCTGTTTCCCCTTTACTCTCACATTACTACTGCACTCACAACACTTCTGATGTCAAATATGCGGGTTTATTTTTCCCCATACCAAGCAATTCTGTGACAGCAGGAAGATGCCGACAATTTAAATTAATTCTGACACTATTTACTGGGAGATAATGCCATATTCCACAGGTTATGTGTTCTAATCCCATGAGACTTCGCACTACTTTAGATGTCAGTTGCAAAGAAGGTCCCCAGGCTGCACACAACTTCTAAGTTGGCTATTCAATACAAATCAGAAGGCCCCATGACTTTCTCCCCATTGAATTTGATTATTTGCTAAAACAGCTCCCAGAACTCAGGCAAACATTTACTTACATTTACCAGTTTAATAAAGGAAATGATAAAGAATACAGATGAACACACAGATGAAGAGATACACACATAGGTTGAAGTCTGGGAGCGTCCCCAAGCATGGGAATTGGGTTGCGTCACCCTCTCAGTACATGGATGTGTTCAACAACCTGGAGACTCTCAAAATCCCTTTCTATTGGGATTTTTATGTCAGATTCATCATGTAGACATGACCAAATTATAAGTCCATTTTCAGTTTTTCTCCCATCCAAGAGAGTGGGGAGGAAGGGCAGAGGCAGGACTGGAAAGTTCAGGCTTGTAATTATGGCTTAGACTTTTCTGTGACCAGGAGCTATACAGGAGCCATCCAGGAGCCCACCAGAGTCAACTCATTAGAATGAAAGACACTCCTATTACCCAGGGAATTAAAAGCTTTCAGGAGCCCCGTGTCACCAGGTGTAAGACTAAATATTAGGACAAAAGATGCTCCTAGTGCTCTTATCACTTAGGAAATTACAAGGGTTTCAGGAGACTTGTGCTAGGAATCAGGGGCAGAGACCAATATATATTTTCTATTATCTCACATATCCCTATGCTTTTGTGGCATGGGGCAGTTAAGACCCTATATATTTTAGCCACAGTAGAACTTTTTTGTGTTTTGAACCAGAGATAATTCTCACAGGCAACCAGCAATCCATAATGTGTTACAATTAGTTCCATTAGGCCAGTATTAACTTTCTATGTGAGCACACTTTTCCCCTAATGACTGTAAGAACCTTGAACATAGGAAGTTTTTATAAAGTAGGTATTTAATACATAGCCATAGCTTTAAATACTATTTACATTTTAATAGTTCCAAAATTTCTATTCCTAAACCAAAACTGTCTTCTTATATGTAGTCTTATATAACCACCAGATTTTTGTTCTATCTCCCCTTAGATGTCTGGCATAAATTTAAAACTTAACACATCCAAAACCAAATGCTGAATCTCACCTGCCAAATTTTTCTCCTCCTTCAGTCTTCAAAATCTACACCCACTCTGTTACTCAGGTAGCAAGTTGGGTCATTCTTATTCATAATCAACATTACCAAAATGCAGTATGTCACCATGATCTCTGAAGCCTACCCCCCAAATTTTGCTAGCCCCTTCTCTCCCCCTTTATTTCAACCCATAGAACATGTCATCACCTCCTACTGCTGCCTCTGCAATTCTCTCCCTCAATTAAACACCCAATTTTCCTTCGATGCCTCTCCGTTGATTTTTTTACACAAGAGTTATCTTTTAATATATAAGTTAAATGTTGCTCACTACCTACTTTAAATATTTTCAATGGCTTTCTGTCTGTCATACTATGAAAATATAGTCTAAAAATGCCCTATAGGACCAGCTCCTTCCAACCTCTCAACCTGATCTTATCATTTTCCTGCTTGTTCATTATGTTCAAGAAATCATGTGTTCTTCCAGTTCTTAAAATACTTTAAATTCTGTTCTACCTGTTAGACTCTATGAATGTTGCTCCCCTTCACTGAATGCCTCCCTAGATAAGTATTACCTTTCCTTTAGATTTCAATTTTGATATTATGGCCTTCCTTTGAGAGTCTTTCACTGATATTCAATCTAAGTTAATAGTTCCTCCCCTGTTCTCACCATTTATGTAATTAGTCCCATTGATAGATTACAGCACTAATACCTCTCCCTTAATAGTACTATATTAACAAAGTCAGAGGCCATCTCTCATTTGTTTCAACACTGTATGCTCAGCTCTTAGGATAGTTTATGGCACATAGTAGGTTCAATAAAAGTATAAAAATGATAGATTAATACATAATGAAATGAGTTTGCTGTAATGCATTATCAGGATTGCATTAAGGGATTTCAGAATCAAGAGGGCACAATGAATACCATCAAGACATTATTCCTGTGTCTTTAATTGTGATACTATAAAATCTGGATCCTTAAAAATCAGTGAAGCTATGGGTTTTAATGCTTGATTCTTGCTGTCTTTCTTTTTCTTTATTATAGACAAACACACACTGATAGTCACCACATAAGGGGCATATTGGCATTTTGGAGATACCTCCTGTTTACTGTGAACACTATAGCCTTATAATTATCTGCTATCAAATTCATGAATAATAGTCACTACAGGAATGGGGTTATGGCCATGACTGAATTATTGGAGACATGGTCCTTGTCCTGAAACTTTCTTGCAAAATATCTTCTGTTAAACCTTCCAAGAGATTTATACCAAACAAAATCAAAATCATGAAACCAGCATAAAAAGCACCCCATATTCTCTAAATTCATGAATGTAGCAGAGATGATTCATCTAGTAACACAGAGTGTGAAAATAGACTACAGAAATGGAGTCCAACGTGGATAGTGAATTTTACTATTCATTTGTCTTAATGTCCAAAAGAAAAAAAGATCTTCTTGTGCATAGTTTTCACACACATATAGAAAATATTCCTTCAGTCATAGTTTATTTTAAATATATTGAATGTTATTGATGAATGTGAACCTTAACATGATCTAGGTAAAATGTTGGCTAGATTGATTTATTTCTCCACTTCCACATTTGGTGCTATGTTATAAATTTTTATTGTTCCACATTCTGTTGGTTTTTACCTTAATCAAAAAAATATATATATATAGGTTCAATATTTTTTCTTAATAGTGAGTATTTTACTCATTTTAGTAATATTTTTTGGTATACAGTTTCTAGATGTTTGGTATACAGTTTTTAGATATATGTGATTAGTAAAATATATTCAGATATACTGTAAGATATAGTCTGCCAAAAGTCAAAACTTGAATCACCTCTCTAAACAATCCAGTAGAAATATTTTCCTTTCCATATAGAGAATAGTGACTGTAATGACATTTTGTAAAAAAAAACACAATAAAATGAACACCTCAGAAGAAAAGTTAGTATACCATGTAGATATGATATTTAAAAAATTAATCTGTTAATTTCTAAACTGATTAAGTTTTAATATTCATAAATTCACTCAGAATTAATGTCTTTACTTTTTTATTTGTAGTTTTTATTTGAATACTTACTATTAAAGATTTTATTTCATCTTTATATTTCTTATGTTCACAAAGTGAATACAGTCTTATGTAAGAAACTTAAGATATAGAAGTACACAACGTAGAACTGAGAATCTCCATAAATTAATTATCCACAATTAGATGCAATTTAATGTATTAAGATTAAGTTATTATAAATTATCTTAAATATTAATTTTATTACACTTACCCAGGACAATTTTGGCTGACAATAAGTGGAAAAACATAACTGCCACAAGTAAATGCTCTTCAATGTCAAGTCCTGCAGCAGTGTGTCACATGCACTGTTCCAGGTCTCTGCTAAAACTTGTTAAAACCAATCACAGCATATTTTCGTGCATAAATCAATTTTCCCCAATTTTTAAAAAACTTGTTGGCATTCTCTATTTTTTTGAAGTGTAGTTGACATGTAGTTATATGTTTCATGTGTAAAACCTAGTGATTATACATTAATATACCTGCCCAGTGATCACTCTGAAAAGTCTAGTGAGCATCTGTCACCATACATAATCATTACAATAATATCGTCTCTATCCCTGTGCTGTACATCACATTCCTATGGCATATTATTTCATAACCTGAAGTTTGTAGCTCTCATCGCATCCACCCGTTTCATTCATCTCCCTACTCCCTTCCTTCTTGATAACCAACAGTTTGTTCTCTGTATTTGTGAGTCTGTTTTTGTTTTGTTTTGTGCAATCCTTTGTTTTTTATTTTAGATTTCACATATAAATGAAACCACACGGCATTTGTCTTTCTCTGTCTGACTCATTTCAGTTAGCATAATGCCCAATTGTTACATCCATGTTGTCCCAAATAGTGAGATTTCATTCTCATTTATGGCTGCAGAATATTTATATATTTACATTTTCTATATATAACACACACAGACATATTTAACATCATCTTGATCCATTCATTTTTAAATTTCTGTACTTGTATATTTATATCATATATATAACACACAAACATACATATATAACATCTTGATTCATTCATCTATCATTGGACATTTAGGTTGCTTCTATATCTTGACTATTTTAAGTTATGTTGCAATAAATATTGGAATGCATATTCCTTTTGAATTAGTGTTTTCTGTTCTGTGGATAAATACCCAGAAGTGAAATTGCTGGATTATATGGTTTTTCAATTTTTAATTTTTGAGAAACTTTTATCTATTTTCCATAGTGATCTCACAAATATACATTCACATCAGCATTGCATAAGGGTTCCCTTTTCTCCACATTCCCATCTACCTGTGTTTGTTGTCTTTTGGATAATATACACTCTGACAAATGTGAGGTGATCTCATGTGGCTTTAATATGCATGTCTGTGATGATTAGTGATATAGAGCATCTTTTCATGTGTCTGTTAGCCTTTTCATGTCTTTTTTGCAAAAATGTTTATGCAGGTTTTCTGCCTGTTTTTAAAAATCAAATATTTTGTTTTTGTATTTTTTCTATTGAGTTGTATGAGTTCTTTACATATTTTGGATATTAATCCCTTAACAGATATATCATTTGCAAATATCTTGTCCTTTTTAATAGGTTGCCTTTTCATTTGGTGATGGTTTTCTTCACTGTGCAAAAAGCTCTTTAGTTTGATCTGGTTTCATTAGTTTATTTTTGCTTTTTTTTTTTTTTTTTCTCTTGCTAAGATTGTCTCTCAAAGAGCTTCCTATGTTTTCTTCTAGGAATTTTATGATTTCAGGTTTAAAACCAAGTATTTAATTCATTTTGAGTTTATGTTTGTAATGCCACCTGCAAATATTGACAGTTTCACTGCTTTCTTGCCAACTTAGAAATGTTTTGTTTCTTTTCTTTCTCTGATTGTTGAGGCTAAGAGTTTTAATACTATGTTGAATAAAAGTGGCAAGAGTGGACATCCTTGCCTTGTGAAGAAAATCTTTCAACTTTCACCATTCAATGACATTAGCTGTGGTGTTTTCAGGTAACTCTTCATTGTGTTGAGGTATATTCCCTCTATACCCACTTCATTGAAAATTATTATAATGAATCGATGAATTTTTAAAATACTTTTTTGCATTGATTGAAATGATCATTTGACTTTTTCCTTTGTTTTGTTAACATGGTGTAACACATTGATTGATTTCCTGATATTGAACCACTCTTTCATACCTGGACTAAATCTTACTAGGTCATGGTATATGATCCTTTTAATGTATTGTTGAATTCAATTACTAATATTTTGTTGAGAATAATTTGCATCTATGTTCATCAGAGTTAATGGCCTGTAATTCTCATTTTTGTAGTGTTTTTTTTTTCTTCTGGTTTTGCTATCAGGGTAATGCTATTCTTTTCGAATGACTTTGGAAGCATTATGTCCTCTTCAATTTTTTTTGAAAAAGTTTGAAAAGGATTTTTGGTATCTTCTTTAAGTATTTGGCAGAATTCACCTTTAAAAACATCTGATTCTGTACTTCTGTTTGTTAGGAGGCTTTTTGTTGTTGTTTGTTTGTTTGTTTGTTTTGATTACTGATTAAAATTCATTACTATTAATTCATCTTTTCAGATTTTCAAATTTTTTTCTCATTCAGTCTTAGAAGATTGTGCGTTTGTGTGAAGTTATTGTCTCTCCTAGGTTATTCAGTTGGTTGGCATATAATCATTCCTAGTAATCTATTATGTCTTTTTGTATTTCTGGTGATGTCACTTGTAACATCCCGCTTTTTATTTCTAATTTTCTTTATTTGGGTATGCTCTCTTTTTATCTTCATGAGTCCATTGGAAAGTTTATTAATTTTATCTTTTCAAGGAATCAGTTCTTGGTTTCATTGACTATATCTTCATTTTACATGACACCAGATTATTTTTCAAAGTGGTTATTTGAATCACTTCCACCTGCAGTGCATAGTATTTTTCATTGTAGTTCATTTTCACCAATGTGTGGTTTAATTAGTTGATATAATTTTTATTCAATTTTTGTCAAATTAATGGTGTTTCCATTTTGTCTGTCTGTGGTTATAATTTGAATTTCCTTTACTACCAATGAGGTAGATCATAAAATTTGTGCTTAGTGCACACTTGTGTTTATCATCCCTGAATTATTTGTTTTTCTCATGCATGTTTATTTATTTTTGTCTTTTTGAGTCTTTCTATTTCCATAAGTCTAATATATATTATGAAGCATATGTTGGTTTATCATTTCAAACATCTATGCCCACTTTTTGTTTTTTCTGCTAATTTACAAATATATATATATATATATATATATATAAAATTTTATTCTTGTTAAATTTTTCAAGCATTGTTTTTCCAATTCATAATTTTTATTCTTCTTAAGAAAACTTCTACCTGGCTGTCATGCTTTAATATTCTTTTTATATTTTGATTTTTATTAAGTGTGTAATTGATGTGTAATTAAGACATGAGTTTAAAATGATAATGCATTTCCCAATTTCATAATAAATAATTTCAAGTCAGTTTTGGGATAATCTAGTTTTTCTTCCATAAATTTATCACACAGAGGAAAGGATTTGAGGATTGGAGAAAATGAACTAATGAACATATATCGTCGGCAGCCGTCCATCTCGAGAGACGATGGTGTAGCTTCTTAAGAGTCTATCTGCACCGCTGAGAATGGCTGTGCAGTCCGACTCGGGAGTGACATGGTATCTGTCTCCTCCCGTGTTGAATCGACATCTTGCGATGACGCTGAAGCTACAGAGCCTGGGCAGGGTAATATGGAGGGTCTGCTGTTGCCCATGCAGCAGACCCCCCCTCTCTTCGCAGCTGAAGGGTCCAAGGGAAAGATGGAGTCGATACAGCTTGGGTTCAGGTGCGCCGCAGGAGTTGCCGGTGTTGACTACAACGTCAAACCACCTTAGGGACTCCGGCTCCGGATTTTCTGTCAGGGTTTACTCCCTTAACCTTTCCCCTGAAGAGGTATGCCGCAAGGCAGCGGAGGATTTTTGGAGTCAGAGTTTTCCTTCTCTGCTGTACCCTGACTGGAAGATCGAACCAGCGACACTTAGCTCGCAGGCCGACGCTCAATCCACTGAGCTAAACCAGCCAGGGCCAAATGAACATATATACAAGCTCTATATTCTATAAGAATATAATTTTTCAAAAGATAATGGTCATTATTCTAGGGTATGTTTAGAAAATATAGCTTCTCACATTTGTTGGATTTCTCAAAAAGTTGCTGTGGTGTTTTGCTTGATCTGAGCAAGATCGTGATTTCACAATAGAAAGTCCTAGATGGGAACATACCTAGAAACTTTTATTGTCAGAATTATTGTGCTAGAACAGTTATAATATCACTTTATAATTTCACAAGCTACTTGAAGAAAGCTACATCCCTTGGAAGAACAACATCCAGTTTGGAAGTATTTCTGGTACCTGCGGTCAGATTTACTTACTCCATTGTTATATATTTATTACCATATATTTGTGGATATCCTAAATGTTCTATCAGCAGCCTTGTTGCTGATGTATACAATCTCCTATCCTGTTTATTGGAAGTTCTCTTCATTGGCTAGTACTGCCATAACTAGCACCATTAATTAGATAGCTTAAACAACAAAACTTTATTCTTCGAGTCCTGGGTGCTAAAAGTCCAAGATTAAGGTGTCAGAAGATATGATTTCTCTTAAATTCTCTCTTCTTGAGTTGCAGATGTTCTCACAAGGTTTTCCTTCCATATACTTGCATCCTTGGCATATTTTTTTGTGGCCAAATTTCTTCTTATAAGGATATGAGTCAGATTTGATTATGGTTCACCGTAAGGACCTCATTTTAACTGACCATCTCTTTAAAGGCCTTGATGCACCACAAATGCAGTCACATTCTGAGATACTGGGGGTTAAATTTCCAACATATGGATTGCTGGGGAGGGACAAAAAATTAGCCCATAACACAGGTTTTAGAGGGACTTAATTTGGGCACATATGGAACTTAAATCACTATATCCAGAAAGAGTTTAAAATGTAAACTAGAACTCTGGATGTGACTCAGTTTAAAGATAAATGTAGAAGATAAAAACAAAAGATAGTTGGGCGCTCCACATAGTAGGAAAATCTTGTTTATGATGTGGAGCAAACGAGATAAATCAATTAAAAATAATTATAGCATTCAGAAAATAAGTAGAACTATGTAGTAACACAAAAGCAAAAGGAATACAAAGTTTCCATAGAAGAAACACATAGAATAAATTTTCAGATTATGTTATAATCATATATAGATTTATGTCAAATTGATTTGTGAGCGAAAATTTGTAAGAAAATAATAGAAAAATGTAAGTTATTTCAGAAGAAACAGCTAATAAATGATTCCATAAAAATTCCTGGAAAAATCAGAGCATGTTCATTTGAGTTGGGCAATCCACTTTGCATTACGTAATTTATTGTACTGTTTTGATTTTACTTTTTCTATAAACATGTATTGTGCTTATGGAAACTAAAATATGAAAGAAATGAACAGGAACTTATTTAAGATGAAATGTGAGTGATTTTTGCTTAAAGAGAAAAAACTTCCTGTGTTTTTACAGGATATGTTTAGTGCCAAGAAGGGTGTTAAATGTCATTCTCTGTGAATTGTTACTGCATTAACTTGATTGCACATTACCATCACCTCTTTTTTGACTACTTGGACTTTTGCCCCTGCTTCTATTTATGAACCTATACTCTAGTCATTGTGTTAGAGAACAGGGGTGTCCAAAAACCCCCAGAGCTTGCTGGCTGGGGGATGGGGAAAAGGAAGCAGTTTTCAGGATGTCTTCACGTGCCTGAGGCTAGGGGCTAGTGTCTTTGTTATGCAAAAATGAATTGGATGCTTCCAAGGCCTTAAGTAGATGGGAGGGGTCTTGGTCCCTGAGATAAGTGGAAAAAGCACACAGAGCCTGCGTGAGGTTCTGTGAATGGTCAGAACCGGTTACCACACCCGCTGTATCAGAGGACACAGTCAAGGGTTTAAAAATAAGCGGGAGACATTTTAAACGAGGCTGACCATGTGTTTTTGAAAAGTTCTCTCCGTGTGGATTTCAAAGAACGGGACACCATGCTGCTTTAAGAAGGGAAAACTCCATGCAGTTTACAAGGAGGCTGGTAATTCACGCGGGTCTGGAATAAAAGCTGGTGGACACCTTAACACAGACAAGACCTCCCCAATCAGAACTGAATGATAGGCAGCTACTGGTAAAGCTGAACTGTGTTTAGAAAGTAGGTAAGTGGTATCTCTAACTTTTCTAAAACTTGTCTGGTTTGGTAGGGGGAGGCAAAGATATGTGTTTGTGGGTGTTTTAAGGAACATAAGACTTAACGGCAGAAGTCCGCAAATCTAAATCTATATAATCATTAAATAAACAGTTCTTTTTCTTTTCACTAAACTCTGGTATTGAGAGTTATAATTCTGGCAGCGGGCAATTGGGCCCCTAACTAAACAGCCTGTGGGTTCTGTTTCAATTGGAGCAGCCCGGGGGTTCAGTAACAATTGCACAACAGGCAGTTATATTTTTAACACATAACGCACAATCATCCTTAATGCCTGTTGCTTTCCTTGGGTCTTAGAAAAACATGCAGATTCTTTAAGATGACTTGCATGTTTACATATAACCTGACTCTTGCTTACTTTTCTAATCCTATTGCATTACGTTCTTTATGAACTACATTTAAGGTGCATATAGGCCTCCTTTTCTGTTCTTTAAACTTACCCCCACCCCCAAGCAGTATATATTTGACTGGAATGTCTTACTTCCAGCCTTGCAAATGCTAGCTTATTAGCATCCTTCACCCTTTAATTAAAAGTTTATATCTTCAAACTACTTTATTTAAAATCATGCCATTTTTAACATCTATATTCTATCTCCTTGCCCTGTTTATTTTCTTAATTAAATTTTGCACAATTGTTCTTTTTTATTAACATATCTATTATGCACTTTTTCTTTAGATTGTAGGATCCTTGAAGCCAGGAACCCTGAACCTCTTGCTTACCCCAGACTCTATTTTACTTCTTGCTCTATAATAGGTAATAAATATATATTTAATTACCTAAACATTTTATTTTTATTTTTAATGTTTAAGTTGAGGATATAAACTGGTTGAACAGGAGACTATGACTGGTCTCAGTAGGGCTTTATTTAATCACATTTTCATTCAATGAATATTTGTTAAACACTAAGTCCAACTACTATTTAGTTTCTAAGGGCACAGAAGTTAATAAAACAACCCAGTCCCTGACTTCATGGATTTTGTTTGTCAACAGTTACAATATAGTTTGATAAGTATGCACGTATGGAAAGCTCAGGAGAATGTACTGGCAGATGAGTTAAAAAACGTGCTTGAGAGTGTCCTTACATTGGATGGTCACAAGAGCCCTGTTTTGAATATTAAGACAAGTTTCCTCATTCATTTCTCTTCAGCTCTGCAATATAATTTTTAAATTGTATTTATTGTAATCTTCCTTTCTTTTCTTTTCCCTCCATCCCTCCCTATGTCCCTCCATTCTTTCCTTTTCTTCCTTCCTTCCTTCCTTCCTTCCTTCCTTCCTTCCTTTTAGAAAGAAAAACATCAATTGGTTGCCTCCTGCGCTTGCCTGCACCCTGACTGCAACTGGAGACCAAACTCACAATCCAGGCATGTGCCTGCACCCTGACTGCAACTGGAGACCAAACTCACAATCCAGGCATGTGCCCTGACCAGGAATTGAGCCTGTGACCCTTCTGCTCATGGGACAATGCTCCAGCCAACTGAGCCACATCAGCCAGGGCTGTGATATTTCTTTATAAATAAAATTCACTTTTTTAAATTTCAGGAGAGGATTATATATATTTACTATAAGATGACCATTGAACCAAAGAAAGGGAATAGATGAGATCACTCAAAAAGTGTTATAATTTTTAAATGATTTTAAAATAAGGAAAACTTAGTCTGGGTAATTTTTAAACCAACCAGTTACATGCATAGAAAAAGAACACATATAGATAGGTCTGCTATGATGAGAGTGGATCCTTTCAGAATCTCAGTAGAGAACTGGGGGAGAATAATACATACCAAAGAGATTATTGTATTAAATGCAAAAAAAAAAAAAAAAAACATGTAATAGTTAGCATGGAAACTGGCATATAGTAAGATCACAGGGAAATATGTTCCTTATTTTAATTTCCAGCTAATACTTTCAAGCCATTTTAAATGCTGATTCCAGACCTTATAATAGATATTCAAAAAATTTCTAGTGTCCATTAAATTAAAAGCAAACTTTACAGATAAATGGTCAAAATCCCCCCCAAAATATGTACAGAGACATCTTTTGAAATTTTTTAAATTTTAAAAATATGCTCCCAATTATTATATAATTTTTTGCTGGTGCCAGGCCTTTCTTATATCTAAAGTATACCCTCTGATTTTGCCTGAAAATTTCTACGTGACCCTTTGCAATAGCATTCTGGAACTTTATTACTACAGAATATCTCACATCTAAAATCTCTGTGGTCATCTTTCATTTTCATTACTTCTTCTGTGGTTTTATATTAGGTTTGTCACCCAAATCATCTAAATTAATTGAGAGCAGAAAATTATTTCTAATACTTCATTTATGTATCTTCAACATACAGAAGAGTACCAGTTACAGAGTTGACTTCTTTTTCTGTCTCTCTGTTTTTGTACACACACACACACACACACACACACACGTGTGCTCACATATGCGTGTGCCAAATACATAAAGATAATATTTTATAGTTCAAATAGTTTCTCCAGGTTATAATCTCCTATTAATTAACATTCATAAAATCATAGAAAGAGAGAAACATGAGATCTTGAAAGAATATCAAAGGTTCATCTGCTCCCTGAACCAACCACAGAGGTTCTAATTCAGTACATTTGTTGTGAAGGTCCAACACCTGCATTTTGTCTAATGCCAAAAGGTGATACTGATGCACACTCCTAGTTGTGAAATTCTGATCCCTTTGATCACCTCCCTCCCATCTTTTTTATAAATGCAACTGACACCCTGAAAGATAACTTTTCCCAGGTCACAGGAGTATTTGATGACAGAAGTAGGAGAAGAAATGTCAGCTGTTCTGTGACATTTTGCAGTGATGTTTCTTTCCTGTGAAGCCACTGGTACTGGCTTTGAGTAAAGGAAAACAGCAGCACTCTATTTTTCCTGTTTTCCTCTTATGTTACTGCTTTATTTTTTCCACAAGCACTATCCTTTTAAAAAACCTGCAGCACTAAAGCTTTGAGGCTGTCCAAATGATCAGGCAAGCACAATGGCTCTATAGCGAAAGTTTATTTTGGAGCTAATATTTTTGATCAAACCCAAGAAACAATCCGAATTGTATTCATTGAGATATGGACTCTCCTAGCATTTTCCTCAATCCCAACTCAAATGAAAATATAGAATCAAGCAAAGTAATCTCATTCTCACTCAGATATAACATATAATGTCTTCTAAATAAGTATTCAACCCATTGGACAAAGAAAACATCATGTTAAAATCTGTAGTGTAGTTGGAGTGAGTCCAATCACATTAGATGTTGCCACCTTTGATAACTTTTCTTCATTTTCTAAAAGTATTAAATATATAAATTATTCCATAAACCCATTTTAGCATAACTGGGGTAATACCTGCTTAATTAATGATTATTATAATACATTTCATATTTAGACTTTGTAAGTTGAAAAAATATTTTTGAAATGGAAAATCATAAGAAATAAATGATTCTACCAATATCTTCTGTAAATCCCTGAAAGTAAATAATGTCATTGTCATTTTGGAAGAATCAGGCATCAACAGACTTGATCTTGGTATCTCTGGAGGTAGAGGCAAGATATAGTTTAATGCACAGAGCCTCAATATTTTTATGTAATGTTTTTTTAAAATGAACAATAGCTGGAGGGAGAGACCAATCCCAAATGAAAAATGTCAGGAGAATATTTATAAACCTTCATGTTTAAAGTTGAAATTCACTTAGATTCTTTAATAATTTTATCCAAAAATAGAAAGAAGTATTAATTTCATTATTACTGAATTGTTATTAAACATTTGGCAGTCAATGACTTAAACCAAACTGGGCTAATTGAGTAAATTATAATCATCCTCTGTGAGAATATTTCTCATAAATTACCTCTGATGTCCAAAGGAATATTATGCATTTATTCTAATAAATTATGTCTACATGGTAAACTGAATGAGATTTTAATATTTTAACATTCATTAAATTGTGAAGGCTTAGAGCCTGGATAGTGATCAGTAAGTCTGTTTTGTCCTCTAATGAGAATAATTCCCTTACAGTTAATTGCCATCCTTATAATAGATTTATATAAATTCAGATTAACCCATAGAATTGAAGTTAATATTTTAATTTTGCATATTTTATTTTGGAATTAAGAAATATAGGTTTAGTTTTTACTCAAACACTCAATATAAGAACTTTAATATGTATAATGTGGGTAATCATTTTATTTTATACTTAGCATGCAAGCTATACAATTAAAAGCTAATTTATATGAAGTTATAAAAGCTTATCCAAATTATTCCTTAGTCTGTGTCATTATTCACATTTTTATATTTGCAGTCAGTGATACATTGTGCTGAATGATTGAAGCATCTGGAGAGAAGGCAACTTCTCTAAAAGTAGATAGACTTCACAGAGATGGAGTAGAACTCTAAAAATCAGGGAATTGCTGTCCAAAAAGAAGAAGAATTGGATAGCTGACATTCTAAAATACAAATATCTAGCACAATAATGTAGGATGAAAAATAATAGGGAAATCAATTTGGGTCAGAAACAATTTTAAATGAATCATCTGGGAAACCAGACTAGTTTTCTTTACTAATAAATTGCATATAGCTCATTCCACATGTGATTTGTGGTCTTTTTTAGTATTTTGTTGGTTAAATGAGAAATATGTAAGTTTGGGGAGGATGTCTACTGTTTTTTTCACTGTTCATTTTTATGGTCTTATTGTTTTAGTATATAGTCATCTGCATATTGATATCCTGGCTTACTGTTATTAAGGGATCTGATGATTCTTGATGATATTTCTGTGAGTAAAAAGATGACCGAACTATCTCATTTCTGCCAGCTTGGGGCCAAAATTAAAATGTTCCCAAATCCCTAACAGTACACTTTTGATTTCTAACACATATTGATATTACTCTGACATTATTTTTGCATAAACACACTGATTTTAAAGTTATAATACTGTGTATACATTCTTCATCAACTTAAAAAGACAGTGACCAAATCAGACACCTAAGACTGATTTTTAAAAAAATAACTAGATATAGTGTTTTTTAGCTAAAATATGGTAGGAACAACATGACATGGAAAAGGCCGTCTTTAAGAAGATAGTAGATAGTAGATATTCACTTCATTTCTGTGAGGCACCTGGAAATAAGAAAAATTATAAATATTGTAGAAGATATATCAGACAAAAACATATAAAAATTAAAAAAGATTTTGAGTACTTATTTTTCTACCTCAAATGTATACATTTTACCCTCTTACAATAAAACCAGCCCAGTTGTGTCAAGCAGTGAAGATAGTTGTCTGCTTCTACATGACAGTAAAAACTAATAAATATTCTGTGTGTTTCCATTGAGTATAGTAACTATTTAACTACATGACAACTTTCTGTAAGAAAAGGAAGAATAAAGTTAGCCAGAAATGGCAGAGAGGTTTGAATTAGAAGTCCATTCTTCCTGGTATGCATCTGCCCTTTGTCTTTACTATACTAGACTTTATCTCAAAATAATTATAAAATACAGAATATAGCCAAGCAGAAATTTCTACAAAAAAGTTGCTAAAATCCCAAAACAGATACTACTTGGATTCCATGACTTTTTATATGTATTCTGATTCATTAATTTCCCCAATTTTATTCTCATTAATATGATCTGGTATACTCCGATTTTCTTTGTTTTGTCTTTCTTACTGAAGCAAGGATAAAATTAAGAATTGTCTGCTATCTATTCTACAAGTCATTCATTTGTGTACTTAATAACTGTTTATTAATCACCTATTATTAGGTAGTTACTACTAAACCAATGGATGAAGAAGATTGACATTGTTTTCTTTGCTCAGAGAAAGCCTGGTCTAAAAGGGAATTATTTATAATGATTAGTTTTGCAATATTTTTTGTTTAAAATGTTATATATTATGTTGTATGTTCATAATGTATTATACTATATATGTATATATGGAAATAAATATTAAGCTCTCAGTAGTGAGATCTCAATAGTGAATAGGCATTATCTTTGTGAAGAGAAGTGGAAAGAGTACATATCCCACACAGAGTGACAATCATTGGACTGGAGGGACCTTGCCACTTTCACAGATTTTAGTGATGGCCAATATGTCAGGGGCACAAAAAAGTGAAGAATAGCTCAGGCTAGGAAGGTAGGAATATCTGTAAAGGATAAAGTTTTGTGGGTCATGATAAGGATTTAACATGTGATTCTAACAGGAAAAAGTAATTAAAGAATTTTAAGCAGAGTGATAACATGATAAGCTTTGGATTTTAAATATAGTCATTTTAAACCAAGTGCTGTCAATTTCTTGGAAAGAGCCACCCAGCAATAGAAGAAAAGGCAATTCAAGAATTGCTATATAACATGAGATGTTGGTGGCTTTGGCTGTGGTCTAAGCAGTAAAACTGAAGAATATGTTGGAAGATTTGTAATATAGTGATCCTTTATTTAATTCTCACAAAAACCAAATGTGAGAAATAAGAAAATTTATACAATTTTCTGGAATTCATTAAGCATGTCTCAGAAAAAAGGTTAAAACCCAGCTATTCAAATTCAAAGCCTGAGGGTATGTGTGTTTCTGTACATGCGTGCATACTAAATGTGGTAGGTGGATACATAAATTAAATAAAAAGTGCATATTGGATTTAGCCCCACACATTTTTTAATCTTTGGGAATGCTGTTGTTTTGTTTGTTGATATGTATAGGCTAATATGCATATACCAGATCAGACATTTTGGGTTTAAAATCTAGCTTTTTCATCTACCAGCTATGTGACCTAAATAATGTAATTTAATGACTTTGTTTTTTCATCTGTAAAATGGTGTAATATTAGTGCCTAGGTCATTGGGGAGTAGGGATTGAGTGAGTTAGTGATAATCATTTGCTATCTGACATATAATATGTGTTCAGTATGCATTGCTGCAGTGATGATAATGATGCCAATGATGCTGAATGACAAGCTAGATTTTATAAATCAAAGGGAGCTGAATAAGTGGAAATTGTAAGTATAGGTAATTCTTTTGAAAAGTAAAATTTTTAAACGATGAATGAGAAAGGGCCCTGAAATAAAGAAATTGACCTTCTCCAAACAGAGAACCTGTGTTTGCACTAATCTCCTTGGAAGTAACCATTATTTGTCTGGGAATATTGGAGTAGTCATATAATAACAATGTGATGTACGGTGAGGTTTTATCACACCTGACAGTCTTAGGGTGAGGCTGGCCATGTTAGAAACACCAATCATAATTTAGGGTGAGAACTTTGGATCAAATATTGTCAGTTGATCTGAATTTAACTATGTAAGCAATCAATCAATCATCCATATGTAATGAAGCCCCAATAAAAACTCTAGGCACTGAAGATTATATGAGCTTCCCATGAATGACGATATGATTTTCATATTGTTACACATCAATTCCAGGAGGGTGTTATGTCCTGAGGAAATGAAAACTTTGGAACCAAGTGTGATTTTAGGCATCTTCTCTATGCTCCTGCTGAATTTGCAGTTGGTGTTAAAAGTGAGGGTGGTCTTTTGTGGACACTTCCTTTTAACCTTGTAATTGACCTAACTCATTGAAGTTGGTTTGTGAAGCCTTGAGCAGACTTGGCAGTTTAGATAAATGTGTCTTCAAACCATGCCCTTTGGCTAATTTGAGGCAGACTATAAGTAAGAAAATTTTGTAATTTAGGAATGTCCTTTAATTATGTTAATGAAGATACTTTGTGACAGTTATTTAAAATGTAAAGCACTACATGAAAAGAATAAAAGAAAAAGAAAAAATAGCCCCAAACTAACTACTGAGGGAAAACAGTCGTAAAATGTGGCATAACTATCTTCAGAGTTCTATGAATGTCTTTCTTTATTAATTTATTTTATCTATATAAATGAATGGGGAATTTTTTTATCTAGATCTAGACTACCTAGACATGCAGTGGTAAGAGTATAATATGTTAAGTTAATATTGTCTTGAATTTAAAAAAACAACAAAAAGTGAACTAAAATAATTGGTGCAATGCAAATACTTTAGAAGAAAGTTATCTTTTTACTCAAGAAAAAAAATCACTATATTTAAAGAAAATTATGAGAATAAGGGTTGGAGTATTTTATAAAATTATGTTTTAATGTAAGTGGTATTGATGGATATTCTACTTGAAAGAACAAGGGATTTACACACAATCCTCCCAGAAAAATCTGCTTTTACATCTAGATTATGTGTGCTTATATTGTTTTGATTTTACATGTATTCTATTGTACAACAACAGTTCTAACTAAATTGCTAAACTCAGTTCCAAGTCTTAGGTTTTACCTCTCAAGATCATTCATTAACAACAGCTTCCTGATTTCTAAATTCCGTATTTTGTTTCACTTCTTGGTTCGCTAGATTGACCATTGATTTTTTTGAATGATGTCTAATATGCAACACTTTATGAGAATGCCTTCCTAGTCACTTGATTCACAACTTGCCAGTATACTAATCTTGGATCATAATTTCCCCACAATTTTGGTGATAACATTTCTATATAAGCTTGAATGTTGTGTTGAATATGAGAGCAGTCTTAATTTCTCCTCTTATGTAGAAACCCTTTTGATAAACAAACAGATATTTTTTTTAAAAGATGATATATTTGTTTTAAACGAACAATTTTAGGTATTTTTGACGTTGAACTCAAAAGTCTTAGTTTATCTCTAGCTACCGATTTTCAGAATCTCAAATATCAGAATTAAGGTAAAACAAACCTAAAATGAATTCAAAATGTATTTGCGAAACATTTTTTAAATGATAGCTACAAAGATGGCAGGAGTTTTCTGTTTTTCAATTCATTCAGCTGTGTCAACAATCAGGTATATAGTTGGCAATTCTGGACTAAAGTGTGTGTTAGCCAGAGTGTTGTCTACCAAATAAAGGTATCAAAGCTGAGGAACAATTTGCATGGGAACAAGAGCAACAGAAAATTTAGAAACATGAACTACTTTTGTTACAGAACCCCTGGGCTACTCCAGTTGAAAACAAACCCACGGGCTCTTTAGTTAGGGGCCCGATTGCCCGCCGCCAAAATTATAACTCTCAATACCAGAGTTTAGTGAAAAGAAAAAGAATTGTTTATTTAACAGTTATATAGATTTAGTTATTTGCAGATTTCTGTTAAGTCTTATGTTCTTTAAAACACCCATAAACACATATCCTTGCCTCCCCCCTACCAAACCAGGCTAGTTTTAGAAAAGTCAGAGAAACCCTTTCCCTACTTTCCAAACACAGTTCAGCTTTACCAGTAGCTGCCAATCATTCAATCCTGATTGGGGAGACCTCGTCTGTGTTATGGGGTCCACCAGCTTTTAATCCAGAACCTCATGGATTCTCAGCCTCCTTGTAAACTGGATAGTTAGTCCTTTTGTAATCCGCACAGTCAGCCTCAGCCTTAGTCCAATTCGCACAGTCAGTCCTAACCTTAGTGAAATCCGCACAGTCAGCTTCAGCCTTAGTCCAATTCGCACAGTCCACCTTAACCTTAGTTAAATCTGCACAGTCAGTCCTAACCTTAGTTAAATCCGCACAGTCCGCCTTAACCTTAGTTAAATCCGCACAGTCAGTCCTAACCTTAGTGAAATCCGCACAGTCAGCCCGCCTAAAATGTCTGCCGCTTATTTTTAAATCCCTGACTACATCCTCTGATGTAGTGGGTGCGGTAACCAGTTCTGACCATTCACAGAACCTTACGCAGGTTCTGTGTGCTTTCTCCATACCATCCCCTGGTTCAAGACTCCTCCCATCTACCTGAGGCTTTGGATGCATTAAAGCCATTTTGCATAAAAAAAGACACTAGCCACCAGCCTCAGGCATGTGGAGGCATTCTGAAAGCTGCTTCCTTCTCCCCATCCCCCAGCTGCAAACTCTGGGGTTTTTTTGGGAACACCCCTGTTTCTGTAACACCTTTACTTTTGTTTCCTAATAACTTCAATTACTCCAAACAAGCTTATAGTCATTACCTCTCAAAAAAAAGCGGTAAAGGAATTACAGTTATGGCCAATAAGACAAAACCCAAACAAAGAATGAAGGCGCTGCTTAGCATTCCTTAACAAACAAGCAGTTTCTATATGTCTTAATGTTTTTTTCCAGTTCTATTAGTAAATATCCCTGCTAATTTAGGTCATTTAATCTTATCTCTACTGATCATTTTCCTATCTACAAGAACAGAGTCAATATCTTTGGAATTACATTCTACACATCCTCAGATGTTTTGCTGAATCATTCTGAGAGTGGGAATAGAGAAACATGACCAAATGAAACTGAATGAGTAGGGATTCGATAAGCCTCTCCATTTTTATTTCTTTTGTAGCTTGATTTCTGCCTCTCATTATATGTGAAAGAGAAAATAAGGTCTGATAATAAAATTAAATGCAAAACTCATTTTAGTTTTATAATTTAATTATAAAAGTTTTCACTTATAGTGTGTGATACGGTGTTGGCAGAGTAAAGATATAGGATAAGTAGCTATTTATTTTTATCAGTCACATATAGTAAATTTTATTTTATACTCTCCATGCTTTTCACTTCTACTATTCTCAAATTCATTATTCTTCTTTAACATATGACATCTTCAGGACATATTAAAACTTACTCAGATCTTTCTTAGTGGAATAGCTGTCTCAGTGAGATGTTGAGCAACACTTTTTTATGGTATGGTGTTCAGGGTGTGGGTATAACTGGTAGAAGTATTGAGGTTAGTCACTATGTCAAGAAGTAAGATGGCGAAAAATCCTGTGTCCATATCCACTTGGTACAAGAGTTAAAATGAAGCAAATAAAAAAAATCAACAATATACTTATGAACTACAACTTGAACTGAGAATTACATGAGTAAAAGGCACACTGAAAAACGTTGTACTGACTCGTTTCCCAGTTATTACTTACTGCTTTTATGTGCTAGCGGACTAAGAGGATGGAAAATTAAACTTTATTAGTTTGAAATAAGACTATTAAAGCTAATTAGATTACCACAATATAACCAGTAGTAGTACCAGAAATGCCTCAGTGATTCAGTAACTAAAAAGTTATTAATTTATTTTTGAGGAAGCTTAAGATTATAGAAAAGCTCTTCTCAGGTTGTGAATGATATCAGCGATGGTCCAGATTTTTCAGCCTTTCCGTATCTTTTACTACCTTGTAACCGCATACTCTTACCACTGAAATCAGAGTCATCTGCCCCACCGCTTGACACGGGGTTCAGCCATGTCACTTGTTCTTTCCAATAGTATATTAGCTTGTGCACTGTGTTTTGCTGTCTTGAATCTTTGCCATCTTTATGAGAGCATGCCTAGACTAATCTGTTGGAAGATGAAAGACACATGGAGCACGGCCAAATCGCCAAAGTGGTCCCAGCCAAGACAACCTAAATTAGCCAACAGCTAGCTGTTGAGAGTGAGCCTACAACATAAGAGACCACAGTATGTGAATGAGCACAGCCAAGATCAGAAACATAACCAGCTGATCACAGGCTAAATTACAAACATTCAGACTAGTAAGACGAACAAATGCTGAATATGCTAAGCCCCTGATTTGGGGGTATTAGATAATTGATGCAGAAGTCCTAATGTTTAATTACAAATATATGTCTAAAGTGAGATTTATTTATTTTTCTAGTTTCTTGCATCTATTTATCTCAGGATGTGATTATAATTCTTGCTGTAGAACTTAGAACAAGATTGTGATATAAAACATAAAATAATATTTTCTTGAAATAAAAGATACTCAAATTCAAAAATTAATAGTATTCCTTGTATTGATACCAAAAAATTATTTGTAATTCCACCTATTACATTACAATGATAATGGGAAAAGTCAGGAGTCTAGGGATCTAAGAATGTTAGTACAAATATTAATTTTTATATGAATTAAAATATGCATGTATATTCTTGAATGTCAACAGGATAACACACTAAGAATTGTCAGGTATTGTTCTTCCATGGACATATTACTTAAATAACTGCAGAAAGAGAGAAAAAGAGAGAGAGAGAGAAAAGCATGTGCTAACAAGGATGCAGAGAAAATAAAACTCTTGTGGATTGCTTATAGGAATCTAAAATTGTGCAGCTACTGTGGAAAACAGTATGGCACTTTCTCAAAAAACTGAATGTAAAATCACCATGTGGTCTAGCAATTGCACTTATGGGAATATACCTATGATTAAAGGATGAACTCAGATATTGGTAAACCATATTTATTAGCAGCATTATTGACAATAGCAAATGAAGAAAGTAACTCAAGTGCCCAGTTACCCTTTGACAGATCAATGGATACACTATGTGTGTGTGTGTGTGTGTGTGTGTATACACATATACGTATATATAAAGAAATATTATTTAGCCTTAAAGAGGAATGAAATTCTGACACATGCTACAACATAGATGAATCCTGAAGATGTTTTTCAGCTGACATAAGCCAGACACAACAGACCAAATATTGCCTAGGTCCACTTACCTGAGCACCTAGAGTAGTCAGAGTTACAGAAACAAAAAGTAGGATAATGCTTGCCAGGGTTGGGGGTCAGGAGAAGTTATTATTTAATTGAGACCCAGTTTCATTTTGAGAAAATTAAGAAAGTTCTGGGGATGGATGGTATTAATGATTGTAAAACAGAGTAAGTATACCTAATGCCATTGAATTTTCCACTTAAAAGTGGGTAAAATGGTAAATATATATTTATAAATATATTTTCCACTGGGCCATAGCTATTCCATTTACAAAATGTGTGTAGCAAAACATTTCTAATTACAAATTACTAAGGATCATATGATATGAATAAGAACATGACATTTCAAAATAAATTATATGAATGCAAGTAATTCTCATATAATTACTAAAGTAGTCTTGGAGTAAAAAATAACATATTTAGAAAATGTGAACATCTCTCATAAAGCTCAGAAACTGGTATGTATATTTAAAATGCTTAATCTACCCAGAATTTAGTTAATGAAAACCCATGTCTAATTCTTTCTCTGAATATTTTCACAATTTTATTTCTGATCTACTAATGTCTTGAATTCTTTTTGTTTTCTCACATCCAATTGATTAAATCAGCATATGAATTGAAAAAAAGCTTCATTGATTTGAAGAGAATAAAAATACTTGAAAATTTTAGGTTATAGATTCTGCTTCTTTTTCTCCTTAAGGCCTAGAGAATTAAATTTTTTCCTCATTAATTTTCATCTGTTTTACTGTCTTAATGTTAACCCACCACTCTCCAAACCCAGTTAGTGTAGACATATATAGCCACAGACACACACATAAAAACATACTCCACCCTGAACAACAAACCCACCAATTTAGATATTATTCAAACTAGAGCTAAACCTTAGTACTATATTTGTATTTGTGTGTTTGTGTGTGTGTGCGTGTGTGTGTGTGTCTGTGTGTGCGTACTGATACCTTTATAGTATGAGTGGGAGTTAACAACTGAGATTGAAAATAAAGGATAAAATAAAATCTTTCCCTCTCATGTCCAAACATTTTTCCTAAGAGTACAACATTAAAAAGAGTGCAAGATAATCTATTCTCACCAAAGAATGGAGAGAAATGCAATAAAAATAAGCCCAAAATTCTCTAAAAATGAATCCTCTAGAGTCATTAATAGAAGTATCTAGTTACTAGTGGTAATAAAAGTTTCCATAAATTGAAACATAATTTTTTAAGAATTAGTTTAATTTATAAGAGGACAAAAATTAACATCATTTATTTCAGTAAGATATGGTCCTTCTAAGTTTGTTGTTTTCCTTTTATACTGAGTTCACACCTAGATCACTTTGTGAGTTTAGAACTTTATAGCTATGCACACCTAGTAATTTTAAGTAAATATGTGTCTACTTGAGGGTGAAAAGTACATACAATTAAAATACTTTCCCCTCCCCACATTTTAGAAAATGAACAGACATGGAATTTTGAGACTGTGCTTGCCAGGAGTTGAATGGTGAGGAGAGAGATGAATTGGGAGAGCATGGAGAATTTTTAGGACAGTCAAAATATACTGTATGATACTATAACTGTTGATATCTTATTATATATTTATCCAAAGTCAAAGAATGTCCAACACCAAGAGTGTGAAGCCTAATGTAAACTATAGACTGGGTGATTATGAACTGTCAAGGTAGTTTCCTAAATCGTAACAAATAAACCACTCTGGTGGAGGATGTTCATAATGGGAAAAGCTATGCATGTGTGTAGCGCAGGTATATGAAAAACCATTGTACTTTCCTCTCAGTTTTTGTGTGAACTTAAAATGGCTATAAAAGTTAAAGTCTTAATTTAAAAAATAATTTTTTTTAAAAATTTAAAAAGGTTAAAAAGTCCAACCATACAAAAATAAAACAGAAAGCATCAAAGGGTCAGTAAAGTTGTGTGTGCAGAGTCCTAGAGATTCTCAGCTGGATATGATTTTAAAAATACATTATTTTCCATATAATTACAAAAGATTGCTTAATATGTTTTAAAATAAGAACCAGAAAGCAACTGAGAGAAATTGAAAAGAATCTGAACTGAAATATGGGTCAATTAAGGTAGAGAAAACGTTCTCTTTTAGCTTTTTTGAACTCTCAGTTCTTGGACAGACCAAGGCTTGTTTAAAAAGCATCCTTGAAAATATGAACTCAAGTGGTCTATCTAGTTGGGGAAGAACAGAGTTTGAGTAACCGGAAGGTCAAAAGGTAGGCAAGGATTGCCCCTAAAGCAATTCCTTTATGTTATTATCAGAAGAGGCCAAACTCTTTCCTATGTAGTGTTTTCTAAGTAGCATTTCCTCCAGGCTGTGATTTTACAAAAGAAAAACTTTTACCTTATAACTCAATGTCTTTGGGCACAGCAATATTCAAAGGTGCATCTTTTTGTTTTACAAACCTTGAACTTCTGAGTCATATCACAGTTTTGTGATGTACAACTGTTTCCCTCTCAGAAAAGTCAAAACAAGAGGTTTCATCTCTTGCTACAAATGTACTCATATATCAATGCATTTAAGTCATTTAAAACTTTAAAATAAAGAAGCTGTAATATTTCTGTCAAAATTAAAATAGACCTATCAAAAGAAATCAGAAGCTTTTCAAATATTTTTCTTGCAGGAAACAGTTCTAGAACATATAAGAATTAAAAAGAATGGATATACAATATTTTGCTTCTCTCCCCCTTTCTTATTCTCTTTCTTCCCCCACTCTCTAGATGTGCATGTGTGTTCTTTTATTTAGAATTTAAACTACTAAATATGTTATTATGTTTATGCTGATGGACATCCGTGACATTTCTTAAATATAGTCAGGGATATTCACGACAATAATCACCTTTTTATGTATTATGGTCTGACCTTTTTTCCCCTAAAAAATTGCTGTAGGTGCCTATTGAGAAAAAAGCTTCAAGAAATATATATATTGAGCCAAACATTCCCTGTAACTGCTTTCTTTTTCAGCTTAGCTCATTATTGCTCCAGTGTGCTGAATGGCTCCCTGGAGTAACAAAAGATCAGAAGGAGCAGCCATAAGTATGTAACTTAGTCTAAACTAGCAGTCAGACAGTAAGAGGATCTAACTCCTTGTGTATGTGTGCACACACACCAACACACACAAAGCCTCATAGGAAATAATTTTTTATTAGATAAACAAAATTAATTAAAATTTGTAACTGTTTTAATCCCACTTACCCTTAAATGATTTAAGGTATGTATAAAAATACATTCTGTGCCCAAATAATTTACTCATATATTATTGAATTAGGTGTGCCAAAAAAAAAGCTAATGATACGATAAATAAGGTAAAGATAAAAGCTGGATGAATTAAAAAATTATATAGACAAAAGTATAAATAAATGCTTGCTGAATTATAGACTGTAAGAAGAGGCAGATTCCTATATACATGTTAAGAATTCTGGCTGTGTTCTAATACACAAAATGACAACATTGATAAATTAGCATAAATTAAGAAAATTAAGTTAAAATTATTCTGCACATGATCTGAGTAAAGATTAAAGAGAAGAAAGTTTTAAAGGAAGAAATAACTGACGTCCGAGAGGATGGGGAATTTTACTACTTTTAGCAGTAAAGCAGTGGAGATTTGTTATTGACTGGATGGAAGGGACAGTGAGGCATCAAGGCTAGATCACAAATTTTGGCCTTATGTATATTAAGTATGCATGTGTATATATAAGTATAAAACATGCATGTGTATAAAGAAAATGCAACTAGTTGGTTAAAAAGTAAGTGGAAAACAAATACAGAAATGTATGTGTATGTTTCTGTAAGAAATCTAAATAGAGTTTTGTTTTCCTTTCTGCCCTGGATGAACATGCCAGCAAATGTATCCCTTTTATACTTGAACATAAGGAGTCTTGTAACACTGTCTGCCCTTTTCCAGTGCATTCCCTTCCCTCATTTGTCACTTCTACTTATACTCATGGTCTGGGAAAAGAAACATATAGAGAGACACACCCTCTCAGAATTTGGCCCTTGCCTTTGAAATCATCAGCAGGCAACATGGCTTTTCCCGCAAGATCAATAGCAACGATCTACTGAGCATTTCTGTGTCCCAGGAACAGTTCCAGGAACCAGAGTAGAGCATTTAAGGCAACAGACAAGATCCCAGCCCAGACTGAAATTATATTCTACAGGAAAGAGACAAACAAAACGTCACAAACAAGCAAAGGTATAATATGTTAGATTGTATTTAACATTAAGGAGACTAATAATTCAGGGAAGAGAGATAGGAATTTAGGGTTTGTTTGTTTGTTTGTTTTATTTTACCTAGGATGCTTAAGGAATGCCTCACTAAAAAGGTGCTATGCAAACAAGACATGAAGGAGGGAAACAATAACTGCGTTGTCCCATCTGAGAGTAAGGTTTTTCTGGCTTTGGATGTGGCAGTAATAATACCCATTTTTCTCAAAATCTTCCTACTTGCTTGCCACTTTTTAGTTCCATAGCCATTCCTATAGTTTTAGGGTTTGTTAAAGGAGCACCCCACTAATAGCTTCCAAAATCTGTATTGTATTTCTTGCTATTGGACGAAGAACCTTGACATTTGTGCCATAAAACAACAAATACTCATTATATTGTATAGCTCCTGTGGGTTGATGATTAAGAAGAAGTTGCACTGGGCAATTTTGTCTCGGGTTCTTTCACGAGTTTGTAGACAAGTTCTGAGCTGTGGTGCCCGCCATCCAAGAGCTTGACTGGCACTGAAGTAGATGATTGCAAGATGGCCAACACTCGTGGCTCCAAGCTGGTTAGTAGTAGACCTCAGTTTCTCTATAAATGGACCTCTCCGCGGGATTTCTTAGAATCTCCCTGACATGGCAGCTCACTATTTCCAGAATGAGCAAGCTAAAAAAAAAACAGAAAAAGAAAAGCAGAAGTTTTTCATTTTTTTTTAAATGTCACATATTGTTATTGTTCTATTACAGTTGTCCCAACTTTCCCCCATTGTTCTTCCCTGCCCTGGCCCCACTGCTCCCACAGAAGTTTTTCATTTTGACCTAATCTCAGAGTCAGATAGCATCACTTATGACACATTTATTCTATTTGTTAGAAGCAAGTCACTAAGTCCAGGCCACATTTATGTCAAAGACTCCCAGCTACATTTTAACACCGCTGTAATCTGTAATAAAAGAATACTAACAGGTGCAGAGTGTCAGGAGCAAGCCAATTTAAGTGAAGTCCCCTAACTGGCAAATTAAAAGTCATAACAATGAGGCAGCATAGGTTGATTAGATTATTTGTCAGAGAGGATGACAAATCTCTGTTTGAAAATTATCTTCAATTCCATTTGGAAAAGTTAGCAGTAGTGAGAAATCAAATGAACAGTATTGTGGATGTTCTGCTACTCTAATAGCATACATTAGTAAACTACAGCATGATTTAAGACATTTTAGTATGAATTTCATACCCTAAGGTCTTATTTTCCTCATAGCTTCAGCTTTCTTACCTGGTCATAGAGCCCACGTTATCAATACTATACCTTAAACACTACAAGTCACACTAATGTTAATGCAATTTCAAAGGGCTTGCATGTGGTTTGGGGTGCAATAGAAATGTCTTTATCATAAGCATTAGCACATTTATACATAATAATGAGATTTGGGGCAAAAATGTATAAAGTCAAAGAAGAAACATGTCAGTAAAGAGGCTTTCAACTGATACTTATAAAACTGTACATTAAAAATGAACAACTTTTAACACCTTTAAATTATGCATCAGTTAAAAGTAAGCAGAGGAGAACTTTTAGTAAGTATTAAACCAAATACCCCATTTGAAGTTCAAAATATGTTTCACTGTATATAGGCATGTGTGTTGGTTTTTGTGAGTTTTATGTGTTTATCATTACATTTGGAAATAACAGTCACCCTACCTTAACAATATATGGCAAGTTTTTATGGAAGCCAATCTGTACCCATATGTTCCTCTTCTACCAGTACCCTGTGGACTAGATGACTGTTCATTTATTCAAGGTATGTCAGCTATGCCTCTGGATGGTCTTTCCTCTGCCTCTGACACCAAAAGAATCTTTAAATCAATAATTCCTTTCTTAAGCTTTCATCTCCCTCACAACTACAAGCTCCTTGAGGGAGAGTCCGTGTATGTTTTCCTTGTTTCTCAGGATCTAACACTATACCAATGAGCAGATGCGTAATATTGTTTGATAAATAAATTAATGCACAAACAAAAGAAAAATGTATAAAATTTAGACAGTGTTTACAATATTGTAATATTTCCTTCTTTTGCATTAATCTCAATGTGTACTTAACAGCTATTTTTTATAGTAACTTGACAATCTCAGTGGTTAGCATAGCATAATGATAGCAAGGATGTACTTTTAGAATGACACAAAATTGAGTTTATATTCTACATATGCCAGAGAATCTTTTGCCAACAAACTATTTAAAGTCTATAAACATCAGTTTCCTCATCTGTATAATGAAAATAATTAGTCATAAAACTATTTAGCAAATGCTTAACTTAAGGCAGACAGTAGTATCATTTCTACCATTAAATCCACTAGAGCACATATGCCTGTATAATTAAAGGTTATAAAAATAGTATTTAGCATGTTTGATTTTTACAGCAAATTTTTTTTATGGTGGCTTACATTTTCACTCAAAGTCTTAACATTAAAGTTAATATTCTCAGAAAGAAGAGTTAGCAACAACCTGGTGTTTGACATATAGATATTTTAACTTTGGGGAATATCTGCTATTTATTTCCATCATTATATATGTTTAAAATTAAATACATTTCAATTAGACTTTCAAGCCTCAGGCTGGCATTAGTTGCCAATTATTTTCATTCACTTATTTAGATGGAATCCATTACTGAAAAGCATAATTAAAATCCAAAGAACAGATAGATTTTTTTTTCTATTAAAGGAAGGTAGACTATGTCTCTTCATCTCAGATGTCTTAAGAGTGAAAAATTCATAGCAAGAAGTCTGCCTTAGGATGAAGCAAATGAGAAATGCAAAAGCAGGAGCATCTGCATAAAAGGTTCAGAGCTTTTGACACTTTACTTGAATATGGAAATTAGACCTTTAGCTTTATACCAAGCACTTAATATTCTCATACAACACATTTCATCATGAAAAAGAAGAAATTCAGAATCTAAAGCACTGGTTTTCAATCTTACCTGCATACTGGAATCATCTAGGAAACTGTAAAAACCACTGATTCTTATGTCATATCTCCAGAAAATTTGATTTAATTCACAAGATTTGTGCTGAGAAGTGGGATTTTTAATAAGCTTCCTGGGTGATTTTTATATGCATTAAAGTTTGAGAATCACCGACCTAAAGGAAGGGAATGAGGTAGAGTTCAAGTAAATACTGCAAAAGTTCTTCTCCAGTATCTGATAAGGAATAGGAAAAGAAATTGCAAAATCTGCTGGTTACCAAGTCAATAGCTAACCACAGTTTACATACCATGGGCCTCGAACCAGTTTCAAAACATATATAACTGAACCACAGTTCATAAACAAAGTCAGGAAAAGTTGTTCAAATAGCTTATTTACCTCGGGTTTTCCTTTACCAAATTAATTTATTTCCAAAACATATTTCTTTTCAATGTGACTAAGATTTGGAAAATGTAGTGAGCTCTATTTCTCTGCCATTATTAGTGGACACCAGAGAGGAATTTATATTTGAACTTCATCTATACAGCAAAACAGTATAGCCAATATACTATACAATATATTATTATACAATGGTGTAAGTGGATCTATATATATTTCTTTCCTGATATCAGAAAAAAATATTTATTTTATATGGAATATTCATTGTTTAAAAATTCTGACTATATGGGAAACTATTTATATTCTTGTTTCTCACATACCCAATTCCTGAGTTAAAGTCTATTAAAAAGCAACGAGGTGATATATAGGGTGCCCTCAAAACTTTCAGAGTGAATAATATCCAGCTTTTCTGGTGCTCAACACACTGCCTAGAGATAATGATAATGATGAATTTCCATGCAAACTCCCTCAGATATTAGGAAAATGGTTTCCTTTAATTCATATTAGATACTCAAGTTTTACATCAGTTTGGCTCCCTGAAAAAAATACCCCTTAAGATCCAAAAATATTACTTCACTTAAAAAACTGTAGATATTTTGCAAATAACACACCATGCCTAGGAACTGCAAATATTAAGTGAAATAAAATAATGTGCTCCTTGAAGGTCTGGACTTTATGTTAGGCAGAGAAATACTAACATGACAAACTAGAGCCATATCTCAGTTTTATGTGCAGCTGAGTTTGTAGCCACTGTAAATTCTTGGAAAAATTTGTATCCAGCAAAGATATTCCAGATTGAGTGCTGGGAAAAAAAAAAGTCTTTGGGAAAGTTCAGAGTAAAGATGTGATGAATAAAATAGGTTGTTTGTAGTACGATGCCAACATAAAATAAAGAACAGCAAGATAGTTGCAGTGTGATCAATGTATCTCAAAACTAGTACTACATTCAATTTGTTACTTTCCTCAGTGAGGAATAAGCCACAAAGAGCACTTTTAAGGATGTCAATTTTATTACTTATTTATGTTATTTCTTCTATTTTTCCCACTGAAGTGAACTTAGCTAAGAGTCTTAACAATTTTCACACTCAAAATGCCACCATAAAGATCAATTATTCTTCCTGCCCCTCTGTTCACACTTATCTTGTATGCTGCTGCCTTGGTTTAAAGTCATATTACATTATTCATTTCATGTATTTAACTAAACATACTTTTGTTCAATATTTACTAAGTTGTAGGCACTATGTTCAACACTAGGATACAAAAGTGAGGAAAAAAATAAGTTTTCCTACCTGTGAAGTCCTAACAGTCCAACCATGAAAACCTGATTTTAAAAATGCATATTTTAAAAATTAATTTTCTCAATTCTGCTACTTATTGTTCATAAGCCCTATTATTTTGATATTGCTCAGTTGCAGCTCCCCATTAGGAAATATGAACAATAATACTTTTCCACTAGGATTAGTTAGAGGACTATAAAGATAATCAACGGACACTGCCTGGTAGGTAGAGGTCTCAAAAAAAAAGCAGTTGTCATCTGTGTAAATCTTCAGGTACAGTCAGAGGTTGTAGTTTTATTATTTTTACTTCTAAAAGCTATTTTGTTATATCTCAATAAATTCAATGTATAACTTTACTGTGAACAGCTCTGTACATGAGGTCAAATCATTGTTTTGCCCTTAGTATTTTTAAGCATTTAA
This sequence comes from Furipterus horrens, assembly GCF_987537825.1. Lineage (NCBI taxonomy): Eukaryota > Metazoa > Chordata > Mammalia > Chiroptera > Furipteridae > Furipterus > Furipterus horrens. The sequence goes on from NW_028327176.1 coordinate 34,655,795, forward strand.
GAAAATGAATCATTTTTTAAACCCAGACTATTTCAATCATAACTAAAGCAAAAGTCAAAATGTAAAACAAACAAACAAAAACAGATGTGTGTTTTTCAAGGCCTTAGGCAAGGTTAAGGAGAGAATTTCATTTCATTATTGATCTACACATATCTTAAAAAAAGAGATACAAGAGAAAAACCAAAGGGGAAAATCCCAACAATAAAGTAGCCTCAGGAAGCAAGTGTCAGATGTTACAGTGCAGCAGAATCTGAATTTACTCATTAAATGCTAGCTCATTTTGCAGAACTCCTAGAATACAGGTAAAGCATTATGAAGAATTAAATCCCAAATCAGATATCTGAGACAGCTTTTTTTTTCTTTATTAGGAGCTTGCAGCAGAGTGGGAAATTATACTGACAAAGAAAAGTCAGGTAACAGGTCTGTACTGCAAAAATCACAGAAAGCCAAAAAATAATGTCGGATAAAAAACCTTTATGGAGGAAAATTAGAATCAGGAATATGTGGACCCTAAATGTGTTGCCTTTTGTGTTTAAGAATTAAACTAATAAAGGAATAATGTTGTGGATAAATAGTGAACAGAGATCAGGTTATCCATTCAGACTGTTCATGGATAAATTTGAAGTAAATAGTGTCAGTTTCTATTTCTGCAGAATCATAATAGGGGGAAAAAATGTGATGAGCTTTGGGATCATTAGATGGTTACAGTGATATTCAGACTAACAGAAAATACATGGTTATGACCATACTCCAGATGGTGGTTTGGCTACATTTTCTAAAACTGAGAATACCGAGAGTATACTAGGATGTGGGACAATGGAAATTCTTATATGTTGATACTGAGGATGTAAAGAAAATCACTTTGTAGAAGCGTCAAATTCTTTTGTACAGATATAAGTACCCATATTATATAATTCAGCAATTCCCCTTCTCACATATATATCCAATAGAATTGCATATCAGTGTCCCAAGGGATGTGCACAAAATAGTCACAGTAGCATTACTCATGTATCCTCTTGAAGTACGTTATTTTTAGAAGTGTTTGTTAAGTTAATGCAGATTGTTATGGTTACCTTTATTTCATTGCTTCTTACTAATATGTCAGATTCTATCTTTGTCTTTGTATATACTATGATTTATAATATATAAATGTATATACCATGTCTACTACTATATATTTAATATATTATAATATATTTGTATTGTATAGAAACAATTTGTATATAATTTTTCATATACTATATAGTATATACATGGTGTCTCCCAGAAGGGGAGAGGGCCTGGAGGTTGAATCAGTCATCAATGGCCAATGATTTAATCAATCCTGCCTTTGTAATAAAGCCTCCATCAAACCCAAATGGACTGGATTCCAAGAGCTCTCAGGTTTATTTATTGACTACTCTACTCCTGGGACCTGTGTTCCACAGCCAGCCCTGTTCCAGACCTACAGCCTCTCTAGACTCTAGACCAACGATTTTCCATCAGTGTGCTACTCTACTCCTGTAAAGGAGGAAAGAGAAAGGACATCTCTAAAATCAGAGAAGGAAAACTCTGACTCCAAAAAACCTCCGCTGCCTTGCGGCATACCTCTTCAGGGGAAAGGCTAAGGGAGTAAACCCCGACAGAAAATCCGGAGCCAGAGTCCCTAAGGCGGTTTGACGTTGTAGTCAACACCGGCAACTCCTGCGGCGCACCTGAAGCCAAGCTGTATTGACTTTGTCTTTCCCTTGGACCCTTCAGCTGTGAAGAGAGGGGGGGTCTGCTGCATGGGCAACAGCAGACCCTCCATATCACCCTGCCCAGGCTCTGTAGCTTCAGTTTCACTGGAGAGGACACTCCAGCGTCATCGCAAGATGTCGACTCAACACGGGAGGAGACAGATACCGGTTATAAGCTCATCCGATTGGCGAAGGAAACGAGCGCCAGGGGTCTCCTCTGACGGTGGGAGAGGTCATCGCACCTCACTGGACAGCTACCGTCTCGCCATGGCTCGCCTGCCCCACTGGGTGCGTGGGGATCAGAGAGGCGCCTCTCGAAAAGTGGGCCACAAAACACCCGCACCAGTTAATTCCAAGCAAACAACAAGAAAGAAACCTCCGGCTCTTCGCCTCGCTAGCTGGAACATCAGGACCATGTGCCCCGGACTTACTGCAGACCTTCAGTGGATCAATGGTGCCAGGAAAACCGCTGTCATCAATAGGGAACTGGCACGACTAAACATCGACATTGCGGCTCTACAGGAGACCCGGTTGGCCGACAACGGAACTATCAGAGAAACCAACTACACCTTCTACTGGCAAGGGAAGTCTCCGGACCAACCAAGACAGCACGGTGTTGGGTTCGCTGTGAAGAACACGCTTGTTAACTCCATAGAGCCACCCACAGGAGGCACAGAGAGATTACTTACCCTCCGATTGTCAACAACTTTCGGCCCAGTCAGCATTCTTAGCGCGTATGCCCCAACCCTCTGCGCCACCACCGAAGAGAAAGAACAGTTCTACCATGCACTGGACGAAGCGTTATCCAAGATCCCCAGAAGTAACGCTCTTTATCTCCTTGGAGACTTCAACGCAAGAGTAGGAGCCGACCACATGGCCTGGCCCACCTGCTTCGGAAACTTTGGGAGAGGAAAGATCAATGAGAATGGTCAGCGACTGCTTGAGCTTTCGTGTCACCACGGCCTGTGCGTGACAAACACATTCTTCAAGTGCAAAGAGATCCACCAGGTGTCATGGAGGCACCCCCGCTCCCGCCACTGTCACCAGCTTGACCTCGTCATCACCAGAAGAACGGATATTGGCAGCACCCTCCTCACCCGCAGCTACCACAGTGCAGACTGCGACACGGACCATGCCCTCGTGGTAAGCAAGGTGCGCATAATGCCGAAGAGGTTGCACCACTCCAAGATGAAGGGTCGCCCACGCATCAACACCAGTTGTGCCAGCAACCCAGTTAAGACCCAGCAATTCATCAACAAGATGGAAGATGCACTCGGCGAGGGAATGGCGGCAGACGACATTATCGAATCCAATTGGTCACGTCTCCGTGACGCCATATACAACTCCGCCATTATTGCTTACGGGAAGAAAGAGCGGAAGAACGCTGACTGGTACGAGGCTCACTGGGAAGAAATGGAACCCGTGATCGAGGCTAAGAGGAAGGCCCTACTGGCTTACAAGGCCACGCCCACTCCCAGTACACTTCAAGCTCTACGGGCTGCCAGGAACAAAGTCCAGAAGACCGCCCGCCACTGTGCCAATACCTATTGGCTAAACCTGTGCAGAAGCATTCAGGAAGCCACCGATATAGGCAACGCACGAGGAATGTATGAGGGTATCAAGAAGGCAACAGGCCCAATCCCCTCCAAGATCGCCCCCCTTAAGTCCAAGACAGGTGAGGTCATCACTGACCAGGAACAGCAAATGCGGCGGTGGACCGAGCACTACCTCGAGCTGTACGCAACGAAGAACACCGTAACAGACACTGCTCTTAACGCCATCCCAGACCTACCAGTCATGGAGGAGCTAGACACCCCACCTAATGCGGCAGAGCTCGGCAAAGCCATCGACCGCCTTGCTTGCGGGAAAGCACCAGGAAGCGACGGAATCCCTCCAGAAATCCTAAAGAGCGGGAAACCAGTCCTGCTACAGCCACTCCACCATCCACTCTGTCTCTGCTGGAAGGAGGGTTACATCCCCCAGGATATGAGAGACGCCAACATTACCACCATGTACAAGAACAAAGGAGACCGCAGCGACTGCAACAACTACCGGGGCATCTCTCTCCTCAGCGTCGTCGGCAAAGTATTCGCCCGGGTCGCTCTTGCCTGCCTGCAGACCCTTGCTTCCCGCGTCTACCCAGAGTCCCAGTGTGGCTTCAGAGCTGGCCGATCAACAGTGGACATGATCTTCTCCCTACGCCAGCTGCAGGAGAAGTGTCACGAGCAGCATAAACCACTCTACCTCGCCTTTATCGACCTCACGAAGGCGTTTGATCTGGTCAGTCGAAGCGGACTCTTCAGCTTGCTACGGAAGATTGGCTGTCCACCACATCTGCTTGCTGTGGTCATGTCCTTTCACGACAACATGCACAGCACGGTGTCCTACAACGGCGCAACCTCTGAGGCCTTCCCAGTCAGCAGCGGAGTAAAGCAGGGCTGCGTCATCGCGCCTACGCTGTTCGGAATCTTCTTCTCCATGCTCCTCCAATATGCCTTTAAGGACTGCAGCGAGGGTGTCTTCATTCACACCAGATCCGATGGCAAGCTCTACAACCTGGCCCGTCTACGAGCCAAGACCAAAGTCAAAGAGGTGCTCATCCGTGAGATGCTCTTCGCCGACGACGCAGCTTTGACATCACACTCCGAAGAGGGACTCCAGCAGCTAGTCACTTGCCTTTCCCACGCATGCAAGGAGTTCGGACTAGCCATCAGCCTGATGAAGACGAATGTTATGGCTCAAGGCACGGGGACTCCCCCATGCATCACCATCGACGGATACACCCTGGAGGTTGTCAACGACTTCACTTACCTCGGGTCCACCATCTCGAGCTCTCTGTCAGTCGACTTGGAGGTCAACCGGAGAATCGCCAGGGCAGCCACAGTTATGGCCAGACTGAACCGGCGAGCATGGAACAATTCCAGCCTCACTGAGAAAACCAGACTGCGCATCTACCAAGCCTGCGTACTCAGCACTCTCCTCTATGGCAGCGAGACGTGGACCACCTACGCAAGGCATGAAAGGAAACTCAACAGCTTCCACATGAGGTGCCTGCGACGCGTCCTGCATGTCACCTGGCAGGATAAGGTTCCCAACACCGAGGTGCTGAAGCGAGCCAATATGAGCAGTTTGCATGCAGTTCTTAGTGAGAGACGCCTCAGGTGGCTCGGCCATGTCAAAAGAATGGATGCAGGCCGTATCCCCAAAGACCTCCTCTACGGCGAGCTAGCAGAAGGCAAGAGGATGACAGGGCGCCCAAAACTGTGGTTCAAAGACATCTGCAAAAAGGACATGACACAATGCTCCATCAATCTCAACACATGGGAAATTCAAGCAGACGACCGCCTAGCCTGGAGGCTCGCGGTCAGGCAAGGTACGTCACGCGCGGAGGCTGCGCGCAACGAGGAGGCGGCCCAGAAAAGATCGAGGCGGAAGCAGCGTCAACAGCAGCAACAACAGCCATCTGCCTTCACCTGTAACAAGTGCGGCAGGGATTGTCACTCCCGAGTCGGACTGCACAGCCATTCTCGGCGGTGCAGATAGACTCTCAGGAAGCTACGCCATCGTCTCTCGAGACGGACGGCTGCCGACGACGACGACGACGATATAGTATAAATAAATACATGATATAACTGTATGGGCATATAACAATTTATATGTCTGTTTTCCTCTTAATGAGCTTTTAGGTTGTTTTCAGGTTTTTGCAGTTATAATTACATTTTCAAGAAAGGGTATGCATGTACAACTACAATTAGTAAACTTATTGGGCTTTATGATCTGCACATCCTCAGCTTTACCAAATATTGCCATATATCTCTCCAAAGTGTCTATACCAATATTCATGCATTCATTTTATAGGTCTTCCAGATTCAAAGTTTATTTCAATTTAGTGAAGGTTCTATGTAATTGTTGTCTTTTTTTTTTTTTTTTCTTTTCTTTTTAGGGTAACTAGAGAGATTCAAAACCTCTTGATGTTTTCTTTTTATGATTGAGTTTCATCTTCTATGATATGCTTATTTACATAATTTGTCCAAATTTTTGTTGGATTCTTTTTATACTCATTTTTTTGATGAGCTTATATATTTGCAATATTTATACAAGGCAATCATATAAATTGTAAGTATTTTTTCAATGAGTAACAACTTGTCTTCATATACTTTTGTCTTCTTATACTTTTAATGTGTTTAATGTCAGAACTGACTTATTTAAACAATACAAGTAGGAATATTTACAATCTGCTAAGTGAATTACATGCTTTATTTAGAATTTTATGTCTTTTACAATTTTCTCTGTAAAATATACCCACATATTCTCTCATATTTAACTAATTTATATCTGTATTGCTTGCATAAACAATAGTATCTTAAAACATTTGACACTTTTGCTGTAATATAGGTATGTACCTTTTATTTTTGTTACTCTTGTAGCCACAAGCCACTTTACTAAACTCTCTCTTTATTTCTAATAATGCATCTAAAGGACCTGTTGGGTGTTTTTCTATGTAGATGTCATGTAGTACTACATATAAGTAAAATATATTGTAATCTATCAATTCAAATTAATTTCAAAAATGTGTTATTAAAATACATTTCAAAGGAATTAATATAATATATTGCCACAATACAATGTTTTACAATATATAAAACAATGTTACATGGACATTCTGCATCAAGGAACATTTAAAAAATTCATATACTTTCAAATCTTTATACTTTGTATTACTTAAACTTGTCTTACTTGATGAATAGAGTATAGACATATTTTTCTTGTCCTTTGATTTAACAAAATTCTTCTTATATTTTACCATTGACTTTAATATTTACTGCAGATCTTTATATTAAGAATGTTTCTATTGTTAGTTGCTAAGTGCTTATAATATGAATATCTGTTGAGTTCCTATCAAGACTATTTCTTTTTCTGTTAAGATGACCATATGGATTATTCTCTATAATATACTTTGTATGAATTACATTAATAGAATTTGCAAAACTAAGCCGTCATTTCATTTTAAGATAATATCGCTTTGGTCCTTTCTAAATAAAATATGGGTTTTAGTCTAATACTATATTTGGAAAAATTGCATCTAGTGTTCCTAAATTTGGTTTGCAATATTAATTTTATACTGCCCTAATTTGTTTTTAATATCAAAGTAATATAGTCTCATAAAGTGAATTGAGTAGTACCACCACTTTCTCTATTCTCTAGAAAAATTTAGATAAGACTAGAATATTATTTTTCATGAAAATTTGGCAGATATCATGAGTACAATTATATGGGTTTGACAAAACACAATGTGTGGTTGGATTTTTAAGTAATACCAAGATAATTTTTTAAATGACTATTAACTTATTGAGATTTTTGTATTTCTTCTGATTCAGTTTGATAAGTTTTAATTCTTAAAAAATATCTTATCTATTATTTTGTTCATTTATTGGCATAACATTATTCAAAGTATAAGAATAATTATTTTAATATCTACTAAATGTTCACTTAATTTTTATCTTAATATTATGTATTTTTACCTTCTATTTTTTCTTTATTAATTTCAGCAGTGGGTTGTCTATTTTACTCAATTTTTATAAGTAAATCTCTACTATTTTTTTACATGAATTTCAATTGGATTATTAACTGTACATATTGTGCTTTATTAAGTGAATTAAAATGTGAGCATACTATCTGGCAGATCGTAAGCGCTTTATACATGTTAATTGCTATTGCAGATCTAACTCCTCTCATCCTAGTATGCTGGCCAGCTATGTCGGCTTACATTTTGTTTTCCTTCTGTTCCCTCCAATTTGCTAGTGATTTCAGTTTGACAAGCAGGCACCCTCTGTATTAAACAGCCCTTCTTTGTTTCCTCCGTACTATCTATCTAGTAAGTTATGTCAACTAGAATGCAACTCTCAAGATATCTTTAGTTGATTGATTTGAAAATTTATACACAAAGGTTCAGCTGAAACAAGACAATTTACATTATGCAGGGTCATTTGGTAAATTAGATTAGGTATTTTTAATTTAACTAATATCGTCGTCGTCGGTAGCCGTCCGTCTCGAGAGACGATGGTGTAGCTTCTTAAGAATCTATCTGCACCGCCAAGAATGGTTGTGCAGTCCGACTCGGGAGTGGCACGGTATCTGTCTCTTCCCATGTTGAATCGACATCTTGCGATGACGCTGGAGTGTCCTCTCCAGTGAAGCTGAAGCTACAGAGCCTGGGCAGGGTGATATGGAGAGTCTGCTGTTGCCCATGCAGCAGACCCCCCCTCTCTTCGCAGCTGAAGGGTCCAAGGGAAAGACGGAGTCAATACAGCTTGGCTTCAGGTGCGCCGCAGGAGTTGCTGGTGTTGACTGCAACGTCAAACCGCCTTAGGGACTCCGGCTCTGGATTTTCTGTCGGGGTTTACTCCCTTAGCCTTTTGCACATTCATATTGCTAATAGGTAGACCCTACGTGTCATATGAAGATCGTTTTCTTTTTAAATTAACTTCTTATGATATTACTTTCTATTTATATTTTAAACTCTTTGACCGCTCTTGGAATTACAGTGTTGTCTTAATACATCCAGGCTTCTTATTTAAAAAAATACCAAGTCTCATTGCCTTATAAATAACCAAAAAAAAAAAAAAAAAAAAAAAAGAAAGTATATATTTCTGATAGTTTTGGATGCTGGGAAGTCCAAGATCAAGGTGGTGGCAGATTTGGTGTCTGGTGATAGCATGCTTTCTGGTTTATAGACAGCATTCTTCTGGCCATGTTTTCACTTGGTCAAGGGATGAGGGAGCTGTCTGGGGTCTCTTTTATAAGGGCATAAATCTCATTTATGTGGGCTCTGTCTTCATGACCTAGTCACATCCCAAAGGTTCCACCTCAAGTACTATCACACTGGGAATTAGATTTTAGTATATAAAATTTGGGGGAACACAATCCTTCAGTCTATAGCAAGAACAATGTCACTAGTTCTCGTTTAATTTAAACATTAATAATGTTGTTTTGTAACTGGATGGTACTAAATGATTTTAAAGAATTTTTTAATGCAGGCTCTGAGTGGTGGGGAGAGGAATATTTTGAGTTAAATGCAGAGACATTGGAAATACCAAACAAACAACCACCGTTATTTTTCACAAATGTTGGGCTGACAGGTTGTTTAATGTAAACAGAATAATGCATGTCCTGACATTTTCAAATTGTTTTGCAACTTTTAGAACTGAACACTTCATCATGCCTTTAGTTCTCCAGTATTCTTTTCAGAAAATTCTTCCTGCCTGAAATAAGTGTATGACATTAGATTTACTTCTAAGAAGACTACAAATAGGTCTACCTTTAAAAGAAGTACTTCCAATGTTCAAATCAGATATAAAATCTAGTCAGAACTGCAAATATGCACTTGTACTTATACCAATTTAACATTTATGTGTATCCGATAATTGCTTTGATAATGTGGGAAGAAAGTTCAACTAAATTTTGGAGAGTCTGGAAAAAAATCTCATTTCTAACAACCATCTTGCTATTTCTAATGTTCAGTTTCACAAAACTATATGCCTCAAATGTACATAAGAGCCCTATCTTAAGAAAGTAAATAAAGGAGCTTGCTTAAAACAATGAAAGATAATTTTAAAAAATGAATAGTATTAGGTTTACTATTTTATGAAAGATTCAATACAAGCATCATTACCATAATATATAGAAATTGAATTGATTGTAACTAAATAAATGCACTCATGCACACAAAGTCATTTTTAAATAATCACATGTTTTATTCTGTCTGATAGTCTCTCATGGCTTTATCCATAGTATCTGCAATAATCAGAGGTTTAATTTCTCGCCAATTAAGTTACATTACATTAGCAGGACATCTATTTAAGGATGATGAAAATATGAAAATATTTGTGATATTATCAGCAAACACTGAAATATTTAATTTTTATGATATGTATAAATATGAAATATTTGTTATAATAGATTAATAGTAGACCTGTATAATACTTATTAATGTATCAAGTGTCACTGTGTTAATAAATCCTACATTTATAAAGGTTTATTCCTTTAGACCAATAATATTATTTTTGTAGTTATCTTAACATTAGTTTTTTTGAATAGTTGAAATAACTTAATATAATTATGTTTGGCTTATTGCCTTTCTACTTATCAACATCTGACACTGATATCTTATAGTCATTTTATCATTAAATAATATTAATTCATTATATCTATTCTTCCTCTTGATATTCAACAGAATTATCCGAGCAGATGTGAGTCAGTTTTAAGGGACCAAAATACAAAGATTGCCCACAAATTCTCTCTTCAAGAATAATGAATCAACAAATATCTGTATGCATTAGAAACAGATGAGCTATAAGTCCTAACCTCAGAATAACTTTCCTAGACTTCCGGCCAAGATGGAGGCTTAGATGGACACGCTCGGTCTCCCTCTACAACTAGAGAGGAATACAACTACTTCGAAACAAAAGATAACTAGAAATTCCAAAAAATAAAACTACACGGAAGCCCAATGTACAAAGTTATAGACCAGGGGCACTCTTTGGGCAGATAAGAGTGAAAGTGGGCGGTGCTGTTTGCGGTAGCATCTGGGACAGTGGCAAGGAGAGCAATTCCGGCTGCAGTCGAACTCCGGCAGCTCGAGACCCCAACGCTCAGAAAAGCAGCCACTACATCACCTCCAACAGTGAGACCCAGAGGGCGGGAGGACGGATCCCGGTCTCCTAGTGGAATAACTGCAGGAATTCATCTTGGACCCCCACCCCCACACAAAGCATCACAGCGCTGCGAAATAGGTTGCGGATCTCCGCTGGTCGCTGGGCAATGATGACAAAGGGCCACAGTGCAGCGAAAAAGGTTGCAGATCGCCACCGGTCGCTGGATTGTGACGAGTATACAGGCACTGCCCCCTATAGCCGGCCCAAGAAAACAAAACGCATCTGTCAAAATGAGGCAGACAACTATAGAAATCAGGTGGCGCAGCTCACCAAGCAACAGATGAAGAATCTGACAGATGAACAAATAAGAAACCTGTCAGAGGCTCAGTTCAGGGCCATTGTTATCAGATGGCTTACAGAATTAACAAAAGATCTGGAAAAAGATGAGAAAGAATTGAAAAACACTCATACTGAAAGGAACAAAACCACATACGAGACAGATGGTGAGGAAATAAAATCCAGAGTTCAAATCAACAAACCAGAACATAGAGAAGGAGCAAACAGTCAACCAGTGCAGAGAGAGGAAACAGAAAGCAAAGAAAATGAAGAGAGGATCAGAAACCTCTGGGACAGCTATAAGAGACCCAATATAAGAATCGTTGGTTTACCAAAGAGCGAAGAAGATGAACTAGAAATTGAAAAATTAAGTGAAAATATAATAAAGCAGAACTTCCCAAACTTGGGGAAGGAAATAGACGTACAGGTCCAGGAAGCACAGAGAGTTCCAAAAAAACTGGACCCAGGGAGAACCACTCCAAGACACATTATAATCAAAATGTCAAAAGTTAAAGATAAAGAGAGAATCTTAAAAGCAGCAAGAGAGAAGAAAAGAATCATGTACAAAGGGGTCCCAATTAGACTATCAGCTGACTTCTCAAGGGAGACCCTGCAGGCAAGAAGGGACTGGCAAGAAATATTCAAAGCAATGAAAATCCAAAACCTACAGCCACGAATACTTTATCCAGCGAAACTGTCATTCAGAATAGAAGGGCAGAGAAAGTGTTTCCAGGATGAAATAAAACTGAAATAGTTCATCAGATCCAAACCACTATTATATGAGATGTTAAAAGGACTGGTTTAGAAAAAGGAGGATCAAAACTATGAACACTAAAATGAAAACTGCAGCACAAGAAACAACAACAGAAGCTAGGGAATTGAAACAAAGGCAAACTAAACAGGCAACGAGAGTGGAAAAAGAACTATAGGTATGGGGAGCATATTGGGGGGAGGTCAGCAGGGAGGGGGAAGGGGGAGAGGGAGGGAGACGGTATAGGAATTAAGAAGCATAGTAAGAGGGAATGGAATAGACAGGAAGAGGTTGAGAAGAACTATATGCACAAACAATGGACATGGACTAAAAGGGGGGGACAACTGGAGGGAGGGGGGCCACCGGGTGGAGGGGGGCAGAGGGAAGGGAAATTGGGACAAATATAACACTATAATCAATAAAATACATTAAAAAAATAAAAGAATACCTTTCCACTTTTTAAGTTAAAACACTTTGAGAAATCAAAAAACACAAGCTAGAAGAACATCCACAAATTATTGCTCAATAAACAGTTACAAATTATCCATTTTCATAAATAATATTTTGACTTTAAATACATAACTTGGCCTCTAAGGGGAAAATTGTATATTTATAGAGACCTACCCATGAGCTAATTGAAATAGCAAATGTTTACCCTGGATCACCTCATGATGGTGCCACCATTTAACAGATTAAGATTTATGGAATGTCACTGCTAATGGCACACAATGGTTGCAGCTGCACTGTTTGGGTCATCCAGGAAGTGTGGTTGGCTAGGAACACACTGCATCTGCATGCTTGATGTTAACACTTGGGCCTTTTATAGCTCTAATAAAGTTGACACTTTATGCACAGACATGCCAGAATCCAGAGCCAAGCAAGACAAAATCACTGAGGTGGAGGGGCACAAACTCAAGCGACCTGCCAAAAACATGGGCAGCTGCATTAGAAACAGGAAGTGGGTTCCATTGGCACACCTGCTACAGACGCCTGGTTTGCAAAAAATCTCTGCTGCTTTCCTCCAATAGACACATGCAACACTTGGTTCATTATTGCTTCCTCATGTCAAAAGGAAAGATTCAGAATCAGGCTTGTGCTATTTATTCAACTTATTCAACAAGAAAGTGGCCCACTAATAATTAAAGTTCTTGCCCACCCCATTTTTAAAATGTAGGAAGACATAATCAATGTGTACAGTCTGACTTGTGAGATGTTAGTTTGCATCATTGCAGTTACATGATCTGAGAAAAGTCCCCAGAGTTTCAGGATGAGAAATACTCAAGTGCTCCATATTTTTATTGATATATCTGTCCTGAATATTTCATATATATTAAATTATATAATATGTAACTTTTTGTATTTTGGCTTCCTTCACTAACCATGTTGATAAGAATCAAATATGTTATAGCATGTATTAGAACCGTATTCATTTTTAATACTAATATTACATTGTATGGATATGACACATTTTGTCATTTATCTGTTGATGGATGTTGTGAATGTTGCTACTACGAACATTAGTGTACAGTATTTGTTTCAGTACCTGTTTTCCATTCTTTTGAGTCTATACTTAGAAGTGAAACTCCTAAACCATATGAAATTCTGTGTTTAAATTCTACTTTTCAAGAAATGGACAAACTCCTAGTGGCTGAATCATTTTACACTTATATTTTACTAATACTATTATTAATAGTCAGCTAGTGCATGTGTGGAATGGCATCTCATTGTACAGCAGTAAGTTTTTAGATAGAAGACAAAAACATAATATATGAGGGGAAAACTGTTAAACTGGGCTTCACTAAAATAAAAACTTATGTGAAAAAAAAAAAAAAAAACTGTGTTAAGAGAATGGAAAGACAAGCCATGGAATGAAAAGGAAAAATCTTGGCCAAATACACATAAGATATAGAACTGGTATCCAAAATACACAAAGAACACTTAAAACTCAACAATATCAAAAAAGACAATCCAATTTTTAAAAATGAACAAAGAATATATACAGATTGCAAATAAGCACATTAATAAATGAAACTCAGTACATTTATAATTAGGGAAATTCAAAGTAAAATAATAAGATCTCACTACCGACCTATTCGAAAGATTAAAATCCAAAAACAAACAAAAAAGAAAACAAACAAAAAACACCTGACAATACCAATTGCTGGTGAGGTTTTAGAGCAAGAGTCTCCTTCATTGCTAGCAGGAATGCAACGTGCGTGGACGCGTTGGAAGAAAGTTCTATGGTTTCTCACAAAGCTAGATTTAATCCTATGATATAATCCAGCACTCGCACCCCTAGGTATGTGAACTGATGAAAACATATGTTTTTATAGCCGCTTTATTCACAATAGAGAAAAGGTGGAAGGAAACAAGAAAGTCTTTGACAGGTAATGGGTAAACGATCTGTAGTCTATTCGTACAATGGACAATTGGTCAGCAGCAGAGAGAAATGCGCCATAGAATGCCATAGATGGACCCAAAATGTGTAAGGCTCAGTGAAATAAGCCAGTCTGATAAAGGCTACATATTATATGCCTCCAAATACAAGACATTCTGGAAAAGGCAAAACTACATATTAAGAAAGATCAGTTGGGCCAAGAGTTTAAAGCAAGGGTATGAGATTTGATAAGGTGAAGCATAGTGGATTTTGTATTGTGGTGAAAATTATTCCACATGATAATGTAATGGTGGATATATGACATTATCATTTTTGTAGAAATACACAGAGATTTACAGCACAGAGTGAATTTTAATGAATGCACTTAAAAAAAATATTTAAGAGGTTGGGTAAATCCCAGGAGAAATTCAGAATGTAACAAAACACTGTAATCGCATTACAAATATAGAAACAACTTCACTGAAGGCAGTGGGGAGAAAAAGAGCTGATCTAAGGAACAGATAATGAGTGGGACCTGCAAGACTAAAGGTGAGAGAAATTGCTTACAGGCCCTGTTCTATAAAGTTTCTCCCAGTGGGGTACAGGTAACAATTCTGATACTGCTATGTCTGAATATTAGAATTAAACAATTAAGTAAATAGATCCCAAGTGGCGGGAGGCAGGTTACTCATTGTAGAAATGAGAATTTACAGATAAACAAGGTGAAGAGGCAAAAGTGATCCATATGTTAATGTATTAGAGTCGGAGACATCAGTATGAGCTCATGTTTAGCTTATTATAGATACATACGGTTACATATGAAATATTTATAGATATATGTATATACATAACTTGCATACACTCACACATATCCTTGCTTTGTCAGTGGAATTGGCCTAACATCGAGCATACAGAGTTTAAATTTGTATACCATTTTCTAATTTAAAAAAATAAACTGTTGGAGAAATGACTATTTCTAGACTCAGGTATAAGATTATATCTTATACCTTAGATGTAAAATGAATCTGTAAGATATAGCAGTGCTAGAAAAATAGTAATAATTATTAATAAAACACACTGATGAATGAAAGTTAAAGGGCCAAGGAGCTATCAGAAAACAAAAATGGAAAAAGTCAAAACATAAATAAAGTAGTACTAGATTAATTAAATTACACAGCAAGGATAAAGCAAATGTCCATGAGTTCATATTGATATAAAAAAATAATTGAATAAATACATAGATATGAGAAGTGACAAATATCCCCTGCAGAAGAATTCTAAATGATTTGTGTAGTTACTGTACACTAAAGAAAAGAACATTGCTTCCTGCTCCTTATGTATGACCTGTGCATAGTAATTGTCTTCTAAAAAAGTATAGTATGGAAAAGAGGTTAGTATAATAACTTTACAAAAGAGACACCTGGAAAACACTACTTCAGCAATATCATAAAGTACAACATTAAATGTGAAAAGTCATGATTAATAGTATGTACCTTTAAAATATCACCCTGGCTGGTTTGGCTCAGTGGATTGAGCGTCGGCCTGCGAGCTAATTGTCGCTGGTTCGATCTTCCAGTCAGGGCACATCAGAGAAGGAAAACTCTGACTCCAAAAAACCTCCGCTGCCTTGCGGCATACCTCTTCAGGGGAAAGGCTAAGGGAGTAAACCCCGACAGAAAATCCGGAGCCGGAGTCCCTAAGGCGGTTTGACGTTGTAGTCAACACCGGCAACTCCTGCGGCGCACCTGAAGCCAAGCTGTATTGACTCCGTCTTTCCCTTGGACCCTTCAGCTGCGAAGAGAGGGGGGGGTCTGCTGCATGGGCAACAGCAGACCCTCCATATCACCCTGCCCAGGCTCTGTAGCTTCAGCTTCACTGGAGAGGACACTCCAGCGTCATCGCAAGATGTCGATTCAACACGGGAGGAGACAGATACCGTGTCACTCCCGAGTCGGACTGCACAGCCATTCTTGGCGGTGCAGATAGACTCTTAAGAAGCTACACCATCGTCTCTCGAGACGGACGGCTGCCGACCTTTAAAATAATAGGATGAAAATGGCACTTGATTGTTGTAATCTTCCTCTCAAAAACCAGTAACTTCACTCTAGTCACGAGAAAAAGATACGAAAAATTCCAATAGATGGGCATTCTGCAGGATATCTGACCAATAATCCTGGAAGGAGTCAAAGTCATCAAAAACAAGAAAAGCTGAAAAACTCTCGTAGCCAAGAGGAGTCTAAAGAGACATCACTACTAAATGTAATGTGATTTGAATGAGCTCCTGAATAGGAAAAAAAAAAGGACAGTAAGAAAAATGAGGGAAACATGAATTAAGTATGGGTTTAATACTCACCAATATTTATTCATTAATTATAAAAACATTATTTTAAAGTAAACTTAAATTTATAAAAGATTAGTAGAATTCTATACTGGTTTTTAAAAGTGACTATATATCAGTACCTTCCACTGACATATGACAGATATGCCTTTAACTGATACAGATTAAATTTTTAAAGGACTGAAGAAGCTTTACCTTTAGAGTCTAGCTATTCCACTTATCCCAAGGAAGAAGCCCCCTCCGCCACCACAAAAACAAACGAACAACAAACAAACAAACAAACAAACAAAAAACCCTCATCTCAATAATATCCATTATAAATTGTCCTGGTCTTTTTCATTGGAAAAAATTGCATTTTAGTGATTTAATTTTATTGAGCAAAAAAAAATGTACAACCTTTTTGTCCATAGCATGTAATTCTGAGTCTGTATAAAATGGGTTTATTTGGCTTATTTTAAAATCCAAGGAGTATAGAATAAGTGATGTTTTGAAATTATACTGTTGCTTGTGATCTCTTTATTCCATTATATAAATTGTTTTTTAAAGATGATTCAAATGAACATTGAATAAATAAAAGAATATTCTTCAAAATAACTAATGTTTTTCCCAAAGACAAATACTGATAATTTCCATTTACAATCAGTCCTTCTCTATTCTTTCAATCTGCCTTCCTATTTTCAAAGCTTGGTTTTTATTGATGTGTGCTTCATCAATACATCAATAAGTTTGGAAGAGAACTATTCCTCTTTTGTATATAGTGGCAGGAAAAAGTTGCAACCAAAGTAGGATAGTATAACATAATGTAGCTACAAACTTGTGCTCAACAAATATTTAATAAATTAAATTGCAGGCACCTGAAAATGAAGATAATAAACCTCTCACTCACAAACAAATCCAGAAAAATCTATTTTTGTTAAAGATACTGGCTACAGAATAATTTTCTTCTTTCCAGTTCTAACCTATCTAAACAGAACTATTTAACAGATACAGAGAGACACACACACACATGAACTGTTCTTTTAATGACAGATGATACCAACCCCCAAACAAGGGGATAATTCTTTAAGGAATTAAAATTACTTAAAATATGTCTGTTTTTCTAAGACATAAAATAAAATACTCATCTCAATATTTTAATGTTTAAAGTAATAAAAGTATGAATGTATTAGAATAAATGTTTGATGCTTTAAATCTGTTGAGAGAATAATTTAACCTTTCTGAATAGAAGTAGAGTAGATTTAAGTAGTTTGACTATTCCTACAGGATTAGTGTAGTTTATATTTTGATACTGACAAGCTCTGATAAGAGCAATTAAATATTCAAATGGGTTTCTAATGTAATTCACCACATATTCATTGTGTGCACTTAATGCATAATATTCAACATCTAAACATGTGTATTGCTTTCATCCCAAGACAGAGTGTTAATATTCTATGATTGTCTCTGTAGTCTAATTTTCTGACATATCATAGAAGAGAGTATTTGGTTTGTGCACAGCCTATGTGGAAAGGTTTTCCAGTGCTTCCTAGAATGCTAGGATAAAATGCTTGTTGAGATGGATCAGTGTGGCATCGATGCCATCTGAAAACATGGCAGGGAAATGTTCATCATTGATAAAAGAAATAGAATTACATCAAATCAAACTTTGCAAATAATTTAACAATCCTACTAGATCTTAACAGAATTCACTCATGTTCTGTACGTCCATTTTTCAGACTCTCCATAATTTGTTTCTGCTTTTTTCCTCCATAGACAAGGTAAAAATTCTCCCTTTGCTGCATATTTTCAATATCCCCCAAGAGAGATTAATTTAAGTAAAGGGGTGCTCACAGGAACTAAAATATATGAAATGGCCAGTTGTTTTTTTCATTTTAGCCTAGTGATCATTTTCACAACTAGTATAAACTGACATAGAATCAATTTTTCAAAGAGATTGCAGGCCTTTCTTCCAATACCCTTATGACATTGGAAGTTAATTCCTGCCACACAAGAGGTATGGTTAATAAGACTCTTCCCTGCCCTGGCTGGTTTGGCTCAGTGGATTGAGCACTGACCCATGAACCAAAAGGACATGAGTTTGATTTCCAGCTAGGGCACATGCCTGGGTTGTGGGTCAGGTCCCAGTTGGGGGCATGTGAGAGGCAACCAATAGATGTATCTCTTACATGTTGGTGTTTCTCTTCCTCTCTTTCTCCCTCTCTTCCTCCTATCTCTAAAAGTAAATAAATAAATAAAAATTTTAAATAATATTCTTCCTTGAATCTTTGCCAAAGTGTTAATGCTTTTATGCTAAAACATCATTATATTATCACATGGAAGTTATGAAATTTCACATTCAAAATACCAAAAGTAGTTATTGGAAAAAAATGAAAATAAAATATAACATTTGGGAAAACCCTACTTTAAAGAAAAAATAAAATTAATATCATGTATTGAAAATGTTTGTTTTAGTAAATTTCAACAATGTTGCAAAGAAAAACAATAGTAAAAAAAAATCAACAAACAAGTGCTGGTGAGGAGGTGGAGAAAGGGGAACCCTTTTGCACTGTTGGTGGGAATGCAGACTGGTGCAGCTACTGTGGAAAGCTGTATGGAGATACCTCAAAAATTTCAAAATGGATCTGCCTTTTGACCCAGCAATTCCACTTCTGAGAATATATCCAAAGGAACCCAAAACACTAATTCAAAAGAACATGAGCACCCCTATGTTCATTGCAGCATTATTTACAGTTGCCAAGATATGGAAGCAGCTCAAATATCCATCAGTAGATGAGTGGAAAAAACAACTATGGGACATTTACACAATGGAATACTACTCAGCCATGAAAAAGAAGAAAATTTTACCCTTTGCAACAGTATGGATGGATATGGAGAACATTGTGCTGAGTGAAATAAGCCAATAAGAGAAAGACAAATACCATATGATTTCACTCATATGTGGAATCTAATGAACAAGCTGAACTAACAGGCAAAATAGAGACAGACTCATAGATGGAGAGCAGGATGACAGCTTTGGTGGGGAGGGTTGAAGAGGTGGAGGGATTGAGCAAAAAAGGAAAACAGACTCATTGATATGTACAACAGTGGGGCTATTGTGGGGAGGAGGGGTTATAAGAGGACTAAACGGTAATGGAAAAGAATACCATAAAAAAAAGTAAGTACACACACACCAAAAAAAGCCATATCACAACACCTTATTTATTAGCATATGTACTTTGTACTTATTGAGAGTAAATATTCTAGACTTATTAAAACCTTTTTTGGGAGGGGGTCATATATCACTCTGCATACACATAATATATTAAATTAAATAATTGTTCCAAAAAAATGCATACTAAAGTTCTTGATATATTACACATAATTGATACTCCATATTTTTGAGAAAAATTAAGGAGAAAAATGAGTTTTTCCCTTCAATCTCCATTTTGAAAGTTTTATTTGATGTGAAATACTTCACTTTTAAATTTAGGTAGTCTGAAGATGTTATGTCATTGCTCATAAGCAATTTGTGTGATCGTGAATGGATCATTTGTTTTACACTGAGTTCCAGGCATTAATGTTGGGTAAAGGGCAAGCCTAATGATTGAGAAAGAGGAAGTACAGCAAAAGCGGAAAACCTGAACTTAAAGGGAGGCCATTCTAGGACAGTAAAGTCACCTGTGGGTACCTAACACATAAGGAAGTGGGGATATCAGAAAGTAAAAGAACAAACAGAAAGAGGTAGGGTAAACCTCCAATATATTTTGTTGCTCCTGAGAATACAATTCATTTAGAACCAGATGCCAGGTTTATCATGGATCCATATCAATAAAAATTAAAGTAAAACAGAGACTTCTGGCAAGATGGGGGCCTAGACTGACACGCTCCATCCCCCTCTACAACTAAGAAGGAATACAACTACCACAAAAAGAGAAATAACCAGAAGTTCCAGAATATAAATGGAAGTCCAACATATTAAGTTATAAAGCAGTGGTGCTTGTCTGGACAGGTAGGAGGGGTGAAGCCAGGGTGAAGAGGTCAAGCTATCCTGATGACAGCAGCAGCAGCAGCGACAACAGCGGGACAGCGGTAAGTACAGACACCCGTATTTAAGGGGAGGTGATCACCCCCAGCTCCAGACCAGACCTGTCAGCTTGTGATTCCAATGCCAGGGAAGGCAGACCCCCATTGCCTTGAACTGTGAGGCCCGGAGGGGGTAGGAACAGAGGAGGAGGCTCCCAAACTCTCAGCAGAGAGTAAACAACAGGAATCCATCTTGGACCCCCACCCCACAGAAAACACCACAGCGTGGTGAGAGGTGTCACCTGGGAGTGAGGAATGCATGGGGCTCTGCCCCCTATAGCGTAGGAGGGGGGACAGCCTCACCCAGGAAGCAAAGGTAAACACAAAAGTATCAGGATGGCACAGATCATGATAGAGATCCCAGTGATGCAGCTGACCAGCCAGAAAATATCTAATCTAATCTAATGAAGCAGTAGATAGGAAATCTTTCTGAGGCACAGTTCAGAGCTTTGGTTATAAAAATGTGTACAGACCTAAGAGCAGATCTTAAACAAGACAGGGAAGTAATGAAGGCTAGTCCTGCTAAAATGAACAAAAGCACATACAAAACTAGTGGTGAGGGCAAGAAAACCAGGGATCAAATCAACAGATCAGAACATAGGGAAGGAACAAACAGTCAACCAGTGCAGAAAGAGGAAACAAGAAGTGAGGAAAATGAGGAAAGGCTCAGAAACCTATGGGACAGCTATAAGTGGGCTAACATCTGAATCATAGGACTGCCAGAAGGTGGAGAAGAAGAACTAGAAATTGAAAATTATGTGAAAAAATAATGAAACAGAACTTCCCTAACTTGGGGAAGGAAATAGACGTATAGGTCCAGGAAGCACAGAGAGTTCCAAAAAAAACTGGACCCAGGGAGAACCACACCAAGACACATTAAAATCAAAATGTCAAAAATTAAGGATAAAGAGAGAATCTTAAAAGCAACAAAAGAGAAGAGAATTATGTACAAAGGGGTCCCATTAAGTCTATCAACCAATTTCTCAAAAGAAACTGCAGGCAAGAAGGGACTAGCAATAAATATTCAAAGTAATGAAAAGCAAAAAACCTATAACCTCAAATACTCTATCCAACAAAGCTGTCATTCAGAATAGAAGTGCAGAGAAAATGCTTCCAGGACAAAGTAAAACTGAAAGAGTTCAGCAGATACAAACCACTGATATGTGAAATGTTAAAGAGACTTGTTTAGGAGAAAGAGGATCAAAACTATGAATATTAAAATGAAAACTATCACAACAGCTAACAACAGAAGCTAGAGAATCAAAACAAAGGCAAACTAAGTAGGCAATGAAAGTGGGAAAATAATTTTAGGTATGGGAAACATTATGGGGGGAGGTCAGCAGGGATGGGGAAGGGTGGAAAGGGATGGAGATGGTACAGGACTTAAGCATAGTAGGAGGGAGTGGAGTAGACAGGAAGATGTTGAGAACTATATGCACAACCAATGAGCATGGACTAAGTAGAGGGACAACTGGAGGGAGGGGGATCACTGGGTGGAGGGGAACAATGGGAAAAGAAATTGGGACAAGTGTAACAGCATAATCAATAAAGCATATTAAAAAAATTAAAACATAATAAAATGAAAAAGCATGCTATATCTACATATACTTCATACATACCTGTATATAATATTTACTAATATGTTACTTGTGTTCTAAAGCAGACACAACATAAAAATTTTAATGGATGAGATAAATTTAAAAATATATATCTTAATATGTTTTCTCTGATCTCCAGTATCTTTTTTGCTCAAGCTTGGGGAATAAATTTGAAATCTATTGGTTTAGGAGATGGTTAAGGATCCAGACAGACAAATATGTAAATTTTTGTCTTTGACTATTTCTAGTGGTATGTTTCTTGCATGAAATATATAACCTCTTTAAACTTCAGTTTTTTAAAAGCAACGCGTTTATAAGATGGGGTAATACTAGAACCTAGGTTTTAGAATAATCAAAAGGCTAAATGAGACATTCCAGCAAACTGCTTAGCTCCTGCTTTGCTTGGTGTAAGTACCCAGTGAAGACTATCTGTTATGATTATATAGGTCAGCAAGAGTTCTGTGTATCTCTGGAACAATTCCAGAACATGAGTAATGGTTATAAATGAGCATAAAAGTGTATAATTGCAGGAACAGAATTGACCTATAATTTTTGAAGTGAGATACACACACCACCATCACCACCAGACTGCCACTGAGATTCTAACCAAGGGAAGCAAAAAAACACAAATTCCATCAGGATTTCTGTTCTATTTTCTAATTCATAATCACTAGAGATGAAATCCATATAATTTATTTGCATTGTTTTACCACTTGACATTATGTTAATTCCTTTTCTGTTAATTTATTGTTTGTTGAACTGGTTTCTGTGGAACCCTTAGGACACACTTCAAAATGAAATATTTTTCATCCCTATTAAAATATTTTAATGAATTCAAATCCTGAAAGTGCTTAATGATGACCAGCAGCACTAGCTTATACAATGAAAAAGAGAAGTTGTTGGAGGATATAACACTCACACAAAGAGGCAGCAGAAATGATATCCTGGGCCACATATTTTAAAGGGGATGATCCTAGCATAGGGAAATATGTCAAATAGTAAAGTAATGCCCATTACTCAGAAATTATTTTTTTATCTCTTGCCTTTGCAAAGACATTTACATAAGCCTATCTTCATTTTTTAATAAATGCTCTTGTATTTTGTCTTAAGGGAGAATGTTGCACTTTCAGCCTGTCTCTCTAGAGTCTGTACTTAATTAACACCAAATATTATGTTTGCTAAATTTATATTATGAACACAGTCTTGTATTTCATTTTCTCTAAATACAGAACTCTATAAAACAAGCAAAAAAATTTTAATCCTTTCCGGAGATTGGGGGGGGAAGGAGGGGGAAGGGGGGGAGAGAGAGAGAGAGAGAGAGAGGGAGAGGGAGAGGGAGAGGGAGAAGGAGAGGAGAGAGAAGAGGGAAGTGGGAGAGAGAAAAAGAGGGAGAAACATCAGTATGAGAGAGGAACATCAATTGGTTGCCTCCCAATGTGTCCTGACTGGGGATTAAATCCACAACCTAGGTATGTGCCCTCACCAATAATTGAACCCATGACCTTTTGGTGTACAGGATGATGCTCCACCCAACTGAGCCGCCCAGCTAGGAAAAAAATCTAAAGATTTTCTACGGAGCTTATATTACTGTCTTACTACTACCACAAATAAAATATAACTATTATAGGCTTTACTCTGAATGTGGCCAAGCACTAGAAACCAGACCTGACAAGGGACAGCAAAGATAATATGGAGAGAGCAAGGCTGTCAGGCACATACATGAAGGGGATACATATTCCCCATTTCTAGTTTTCCTAGACAAGGAGGAAATTTTCCCCTAGAGGACATTTCTAATCCTTTAGTTCTATTGGTAAAATCAAGGGAAAACCAGGGCACCCTGGGCTCAGTTCCATGCTGTTCTCTCCCATCTCACTTCCTCCAGCAGCGACCTTCCCCACCTGGTCTGGCCTAATTATGAGTTTCCATGTTTGGAAGTTTATCCCTTAACCAAACCCACACTCTCTGAAATAATCCCTGTGAAAGGTGGTGTTCTGGCTTCCCTCTTATTCCTTAAATTTTTCAGAGATTAGGAAGGAAGTGTAGTCTATTAGTAGCTTCAATGGAGACCACAAAGCTGGCCAGGTATAGTGAGAGAGATGTGGCATTGGAGGCAACGGAGGGAAGAGCTGGACACCAGGTTATGGACTTAAGCCAGCAGAGGTCTCTGTGGTCACCAGCATCAGAAATCCAATCATACCACACACTCTAGAGCTCTTACACAGGTCTTTTGTTCCTAGAGGGATGGAGGGGGCAAACGTAGGATTAAACAAACATGCACACGTGCACGCTGGGCGCGCACACACTCACACTCACACACACACACACACACACACACACAGTAAAGCCAAAGTGAAAGAGAGAAGCAAAGTAACAGAATAGTAATATTGCACAGTGGCATCAAGGAATTAGTGTATTATGTTGTAGCAGATTAGCAGAACGGTTGATGACACCGTTAGCCCAATGGCCCTTTCAATGATAACCGTCAGAACACCCACCAACACCACTGTGTATTGAACAGTAAGTATATGTCAAGCAGTAGGTCAAAACTTCAATGCATTAATACATACAATTTTTAAAACCACCCTAAGAGATAGGTACTTACTGCTTAGGCACTAGCGATCAAGAATTCCTTAGCCCTGGCTGCTGTGGCTCAGTGGATTGAGTGTTGGCCTTTGAGCCAAGTGTCACTGGTTCGATTCCCAGTCAGGGCACATTACTAGGTTGCACGTCAGGTCCCCAGTTGGGGGCGGGAGTGAGAGGCAACCACACAGTGATGTTTCTCTCCCTCTCTTTCTCCTTTCCCCTCTCTAAAAATAAAATAAGCCAACAAACAAGTAAATAAAAAATAATAATAATAAAAATAAAAGAATTTCTTAAATTATCCCCAAATTAGAGCAGAGCTAGCTGAGAATCTTGAATAGTATTAAACATATGGGTAGGAGGTAAGTGGCCACAATTTAAAGATTAAAGATTTATAGGGGTGACTCTTTATAGTTTTAGGCCTTCATGTACCACATAGTTAGAGGCCTTTGTGAATCATAAAGTGAGGAGAGCCCTTGTGTGATTTTCTGCCTTACTCTCTGATCTTTAGATATTATCACCATTTTGCCGAAAAAGAATCTGAGGCACAGAATGGTTGTCTTATTGAAGACCATACAGTTGCAGTGATAGAAAACTGTAGTCACTGCTATTAAGTCTTGGAAACCAATTGCTAACTCTTTGGGTAACAGCTGCTTGAAGAGCCAAATTAATCTTTCCTAGAGTGCCCATGATTTGTGTGCTTTACTTTTCCCCCACCAAAGTTTAGACACTTAAAGCATGGTGCTTAAAATAACTACCTCCTACCTTCTAATATACACCCACCCTCTTCAGCGTGATGACTGCTGGGCCCCACTGCAGTCCAGGTTGTCCTGAGGGGTGCTATCTCCTGCAGCTTTCTCTAGAAGGCTCTAGGAACTGAAATCACCATCCACACAATTTCACTGCTCATAAAGACAAGCAGGAAGGGGAGAACAAAAGGAGTCAATTTATCCATTTTTCTGTATCTGGAGTACATGTGGAGTCCAAATTGGTGGTTTGCCTCAGCTCTCCCTGCTAGGATAATTTGGGGTAAAAGATTGTAACTAAGTGTTATGTTTAAACCAAGCCAGTCACACTGTGCATTATAAAGACCACATTACAGAGCGTATTACCTTTCTAATATATCTGAGTGTATGAGTAAATTTCAAAGCAGGATAGCATCCATGAATAAAAAATTGTCACCCTTAATTTCATAATGCTATTCAAAGATAGAGACTTGCATGTCTTACTTGATTTCTATTTTGATATTATTTTCACTGATAGTGAAGTTCAAATGCCCTGATTTGTTTTAAAATCCTTCGTTTTGTCTTGTCTGTCTTGTAATTATGTATGAACATACACACTCTCAATCCCTAAAATGTGTAACCTTGTCTGTGTTTCTAATTCTCTCCTTTTCCTCTAAAATTAAAATATAGCATCAAGTCCTGGGTGTCTCCCTCCATAGAAAGATCTAGATTTTCTCCTGTGTTTTTACTCACTGCATTTGCCCAGCAAAATTACAAGTCAAATCTAAATCTTACTCCCTACCTGAATTATTGTAACATGTTTATTCGCTCTTTTTACTATCATCTCCATTCTCCAGTTACCCAAAGCAAAATTACCAGAGTTCTCAAGCACTGAATATATGTGTACATGTACAATAATGGTTTATATTCTAACTCTTTTCTCACTATTTTTAAGAATTGTTTCTCTGTTTTTCATTGTGTCAACTCCAAATCTATTAACCTAATAACTATTAATAGGGGTTTCTCAGAATGTCATAGTCTTGTCTGTGTAGTCTTGTCTGGCTAAATGGCCAGAGGGTTTTGTTTGTTGGTTTGTTTTTCTCTGCTCCCAATAAATTCTAGCTCTTTGCCTTTGCTGTGCCATGTCTCTACTGATTTAGATAATGTCCGACTACAGGAGACATTACCATTCTCTCTGATATCCATTTCTCTTTTGCTCCTGACACGCAGGTAATTGTACCTTTCTGCCTCTCAAGGTTAAGTGGGACTATGTGACTATTCTGGATGTAGATGTGGTCCCAATTTGGGACTGCAGCATTTCACAGAAAGTGCTAGCTATATCCTACAATTCTGTCATTTCTATTCCATGGTGATCACGGGAGCATATGATAAGGTGAACCCTTTATCTTTTTGAAATAGTGAGTTTCCAACAGGTACACGTTGGGACAGATAGCATGAGCTACAAATAAAACGTTTTTGTTTTAGGCCACAAAACTTTGGTCACTATTCTTAACATATTTAGCCCCATCTGAATTATACATAAAATACTCAGTCATTTAAAATTCAAAACCAGGAAATATTGCTTTGTTACTTCTAAATCTCTTCTTTTTCTTTTAGCACTTTATATTTATCTCTGTGCTCTAATTTTGCATCAGTTCACTTTATACTCTGCCTGGTATAAAACTCTTCTCCCCAAAAAAGCATATTAACAGAAAATTGATCAACATTTAAACCATGCTCATGACTCTGGGACATAATAAACTAAATTTCAAATACATTTAAAAATTTACATGTTTGTTCCAAATTTATGTGTGCCCTGTGTGTATATTTTATATTATATTTGGGAACTTTTTTGGATTAGATTTTCCCCCTGCTTCATTTCTTCTGTCTTTTCCAATTCCAAGAAGACCAATGATTAATAGGATATTTTATATTTTCCTTCTAAATTCTTTCCATATGAAGATTCCACAAACTTTAACAGGAATTAAAAATAATAATATATTTTAACCTGTTCAGAAGTTTGTACATTTTTTTAGACATCCAAATATTAATGAAATGGTCAGTTTTAAGAACAGTATATGACAAGTCAATACAATGAAGGTAACAAATAATGGAGAATAATCAATTGTTTTCCAACTAATTTTAACCATGCTGATAGTATGTTTACCTTCTGTGATAAATTAATATTAGCATAAAAACCAACAAATTTGTGGCTAGGCCTGAAAACTCATATTTAAATATTTGTCAGTGATTACTAAGGGCAGTTAGAGTGAGAGTGCTAACAACATAAATGTTTTCTGATTATGTCTCATCCTGAGCTCTGCCCTATTGCAATACATTTTAATAATAGAAGGTGTGGAGCTGAAATATTTAATTTTACAATATTTCATTGTACACTTTTAAATGGGTGACTGCATGGTATGTAATTATATCTCAATGATCTGTTACAAAAATATTTCATAAAAAACTTGATAATTTGAATGAATTTCTAAATATAAGTGTATTTTAACTCTGTTATCAATGATAGTCTGATACACCCATCCTGGATACCAAAGTACATTCTACTTAAAATCTTCAGTTGATATAATTTAGTACTAATGAGAAGGATAGGTATAAAATATACTTGGTGTGCTTTGGTCTTGGTCTAATTTTTTGGTCAATTTCTATAATAATAAATGTATTTATTTTAGTGCTTCCATGGTATTGTATAAAGGATATGCCAATCTATAACTATCTAGCTAACTATATAGAGTTAAGTACTGTGTAAGCATAAATGATTTAGTGTTAAAGGATAAACTATGCTTAAAATTATAAAAACGGAATAAAATTTTAAAGACATTTTTGACAAACTATAGGTAAATTTGTACCTAATTGATGCCTTGAATAAAGAATACATTGCAGTGACACTAGCACAATGAAATTGGTCAGCATTTCTTTCATTAACCCTATTTTTTAAATAATAGATTTATAGATTATACCTTTACTTTAGAATTAATATTTAAATAACTTTGGATGAAGTTAAGCTGACCTAAAAACATCCTTGGTGATTTCATTTTACTGAACAGGCAGGAAGACAATGTTCTCTCTTGGGAAGAAAACAGGCCAAAGAGTTTGAAAGATAACTTTCAATAACTTTAAATACAAGAGTCTTATCTGTTTCAGAAACACAAGTATATATATATATATATATGTATATATGTATATATACATATATATATATATGTTTTAAAAGGTATGTACACATAGACACACACAAACACACACACACATACAGCCTACCACTCCAACTAAACTTAGTATACATGCATATTTGCATGTACAGAGAAGGTCTCACAGAGGGCAGAAGGCAATAGAGGCAAATCTTCTTGAGCCAGATGTTTAGGACTACAGTCTTGACTACCAAAATCTAAATATAGAGCCTGACAAACAACTCACACTTCTCTCTAAGCCATGATTCATTAATCTGCAAAATAAGGGATTAAATTGGAACACATTTTGGTTCCTTTTACACTGGCAACTCTCTGATGACCCAAATATTTTCTCCCTTTACCTTTTTTACCCCATGGATACCTCCTAAAATAAGCAAAATGAAACATGTCCATAATATATCCTTTAAATAGTTGTCTTCTACATCCAAATAGATTGGGGTAGTTTGTGGCATATAATTGCTTTGTCAAGAAAAACAGTAAAATATAGACAAAATAGAAATATTTACATATGCTTAAAGAAATCATAATACTTTTGAAGCAACAAACATTCAGGGGCAAAGATTTTGGAGTGTGAGATTTTTGAATGATGTATTTACAACATGAAAACACGTTTGTTTGTTTTTTTCTGTAGGCATCTGAGAATCTGGGCTTGGCCTGGACAGAGGGTCACTGCAAAGGGACCTAAAGAATACCAGAATTTTTGGTGGTCTTATAGACTACAGCAAAGGATAGTAATTGTTTTCTGTTATGAGCCAGAAAATAAACATTTTCAGTTTTGCAGCTATACAGTTTCTGTGGAAACTACATGCCGTTGTAGCAAAAGTAGCCCCAGATAATATGAAAATGAATGGTTGTGGCAATTACAATAAAAGTTTGTGACCATTGAAATTTTAATTTTCTATAATTTCACATTATATAAAATAGTGTTTTTTTAATTTTTATTCAAGTATTAGCTTTATATATAGAAAAAAATTATAATATTCGCTACTTATCTATTTCATATAATGTTCTTTTCCAAGCCAAGATTTTCAAAATGTTGATGGTTGCATTATTACTATGAACGGAGGACTCAGACTGCAAACCTGAATGTTCACCTTGTCATCCTTTCCTCTTCTAACGCTTCCTTTTTTATCACCTTCAAATTACTGAACAATAGGGTAGACTAAATCAAGAGATGAGCTCTAAAGATTTTAAGTTTATGAGTTTGCATAATGACTGTAATTGCTGAATGAATATATTCACTCTTTGTTCATTTTATTTTTAAATGAAAGTGAAAATTTAGCATGTGAAAAACCTTTTAGAGAAGAAGGCTGAGAGAGGAATTATTTCTGTTTTAGACCTGCCCATGAAAGTGACTTCCCCTATAGAGGCTCCCGCTGAACTGCCTGTTTTCCAGTAGGTCAGACTCTCTAAAGGCCACATACGACAGCGAGACTGCTAATGCCAAGCCGAGATACAGCAGTCAGCAGGGCTTTCTCTACTTCTGGTAGGCTGATGACCTTCTGAAACCTAATAAAAATAGGATGTATTGACAGAAGTTTTGGGGGATTTTTCAGTGTAACCATGTTTTGTGTCATTAACTTTCTTTATGCAATAAGCAAGGAAAGACATTTTATAGATTTTGCATATATGCTGTGTAACAGTACAGTATTGTTGAATTGCGTGCTTTATTAAATGAACAGTTTAAAACAATTTTTATTTGATTTTAGCTTACCTAATTCAGGCTCCACTAGAATTAGAACAGAGAGTGTTTTGTGCAGATATATGGGGTTTACAGAGCACTTTTTCTTGAAACGCCACTCTGTTTACAAAACTTTCTTCTTCTTTAGCAAGATCAGAGAGAACATCAATACACCTTGGAATCAGTGATAAATGTGCTATGGCAAAACTTAGGAAATATTTTACTTTTTTTTTTTTTTTTAATTTTTTTATTTTGGTTTTTCAATTACTGTTGTCCCCTTTTCCCCCAATTTCTCTCCCCCACCCAACCCACCCCCTCTCCCACAATCATATCCCTCCCCGTTGTCCATGTCCATGAGTCTTTCATACAGGCTCTTTAATTAAACCCTTCCCTTACTTATCCCCCTTCTCTCCCTCTCCCCTCCCCCCTATTGACTGCTATTCTGCTCTTTGTTCTATTAAGTTCATTTGTTTGTGTTGTTCTTTAGTTTCCTGTATTAGGTGATATCATATGGTATTTTTCTTTCTTTGCCTGGCTTATTTCACTAAGCATAATTCTCTCTAGTTCCATCCATATTGTTGCAAATGGCAGGAGTTCCTTCTTTCTTTCTGCTACATAGTATTCCATTGTGTAAATGTACCACAGTTTTTTGATCCACTCATCTACAGATGGGCACTTAGGTTGTTTCCAGCACTTAGCTATTGTAAACAGTGCTGCAATGAACATAGGGGTGCATAAGTTCTTTTGAATTGGGGTTTCGAGATTCTTCGGGTATAATCCTAGTAGTGGAGTCATTGGTTCAAAAGGCAGTTCCATTTTTAATCTTTTGAGGTAATTCCATACTGTTCTCCATAGTGGCTGCACCAGTCTGCATTCCCACCAACAGTGCAGTAGGGTTCCCGTTTCTCCACATCCTCGCCAGCACTTGTTGCTTGTTGATTTGTTGATGATGGCCATTCTGACTGGTGTAAAATGGTATCTCATTGTGGTTTTTATTTGCATCTCCCTGATGGCTAATGATGTTGAGCATTTTTTCATGTGTCTATGGACCTTCTGTATGTCCTCTTCGGAGAAGTGTTTGTTCAGGTCCCTTGCCCATTTTTTAATTGGGTTGTTTGTTTTCTTGATGTTGAGTCGTATCAGCTCTTTATATATTTTGGAAATCAGTCCCCTGTCTGTGATGTCATTGGCAAATATGTTTTCCCATATGGTTGGTTTCCTTTTCATCTTGCTGATGTTTTCTTTTGCTGAGCAGAAACTCTTCAGTTTGATGTAATCCCATTTATTTATTTTTTCCTTTATTTCTCTTGCTTTAGGAGATGTATCCGTGAAGAGATTGTTACGTGAGATATCTGATATTTTCTTGCCTATGTTTTCCTCTAGGACTTTTATGGTGTCACGGCTTACATTTAAGTCTTTGATCCATCTTGAGTTTATTCTCATGTGTGGTGTAAGTTGGTGGTCTAGTTTCATTTTTTTGCAGGTCCCTATCCAGTTCTCCCAGCACCATTTGTTAAAGAGGCTCTTCTCACTCCATTTTATGTTCCTTCCTCCTTTATCAAAGATTAGTTGACCATAGAGGCCTGGGTTTATTTCTGGACTCTCTATTCTGTTCCACTGATCTATATGTCTGTTCTTATGCCAGTACCATACTGTTTTGATTACAGTGGCTTTGTAGTATTGTTTGATATCTGGTGTTGTGATTCCTCCTGCTGTGTTCTTCTGTCTCAAGATTGCTTTTGCTATTCGGGGTCTTTTTTGGTTCCATATGAATTTATGGAGTATTTGTTCTAGGTCTGTGAAATATGTCATTGGTATTTTAATAGGGATTGCATTGAATTTGTAAATTGCTTTGGGTAGTATGGCCATTTTGATGATGTTGATTCTTCCCATCCAAGAACATGGTATTTGCTTCCATTTATTTGTTTCTTCCTTAATTTCTTTCTTCAATGTTATGTAATTTTCAGAGTACAGGTCTTTTATCTCTTTGGTTAAGTTTACTCCTAGGTACTTTATTTTTCTTGTTGCTATAGTAAATGGTATTTTCTTTTTTGTCTGTCTCTGCTATTTTATTGTTGGTGTACAGAAATGCCTTAGATTTCTGTATATTTATTTTGTACCCTGTGATTTTGCCAAATTCACTTATTATATTGAGTAGTCTTTTAGTGGAGTTTATAGGATTTTCTAGGTATACTATCATGTCATCTGCATATAATGAAAGTTTTACTTCCTCTTTCCCAATTTGGATGCCTTTTATTTCTTTTTCTTGTCTGATTGCTGTGGCTAGGACTTCCAACACTATGTTGAAAAGGAGTGGAGAGAGTGGACAACCTTGTCTAGTTCCTGAGTTCAGGGGGAATGCTTTCAGTTTTTGTCCATTGAGTATGATGTTGGCCTCAGGCTTCTCATATATAGCCTTAATTATGTTAAGATATGCTCCCTTTATTCCCATTTTGCTGAGTGTTTTCATCATAAATGGGTGTTGTACTTTATCAAATGCTTTTTCTGCATCTATTGATATGATCATGTGATTTTTGTCTTTCATTCTGTTTAGGTGATGTATTATATTTATTGATTTGTGAATATTAAACCATCCTTGCATCCCTGGAATGAAGCCCACTTGATCATGATGTATGATCTTTTTGATGTATTGCTGGATCCTGTTTGCCAATATTTTATTGAGGATTTTAGCATCGATGTTCATCAGTGATATTGGCCTGTAGTTTTCTTTCTTTGTTGTGTCTTGACCTGGTTTGGGGATTAGGATAATACTGGCTTCATAGAAAGAGTTTGGGATTTTCCCCTCTTCTTGGATTTTTTGGAACAGTTTGAGGAGGATAGGAGTTAGTTCTTCCCTGAATGTTTTGTAGAATTCACCTGTGAAGCCATCCGGTCCAGGGCTTTTGTGTGCCGGGAGATTTTGGATTACTGTTTCAATTTCCTTTTTTGTTATTGGTTTGTTGAGACTTTCCACTTCTTCTTGATTTAGTTTTGGAAGGTTGTATGTTTCTAGAAATTTGTCCATTTCTTCTAGATTGTCAAATTTCTTGTCATACAGTTATCTGAAGTAATTTCTAACTATCATTTGTATTTCTGAGGTATCAGTCGTGATTTCTCCTCTTTCATTTCTGATTTTGTTTATTTGTGTCTTCTCTCTTTTTTTCTTGATTAGACTGGCTAGAGGCTTGTCGATTTTGTTGATTTTTTCGAAGCACCAGCTCCTAGTTTTGTTGATCTTTTGGATTATTTGTTTAGTCTCTATGTCATTTAGTTCTGCTCTGATCTTGATGATTTCATTCCTTCTTCTTGCCCTAGGCTTTGTTTGTTGTTGTTGTTCTAGTTCTTGTAGCATTGTGTTTAGGTTTTTTATTTGAGATTCTTCTAGCCTTTTCAGATATGCCTGTATTGCTATAAACTTCCCTCTCAGGACTGCTTTTGCTGTGTCCCACAGGTTTTGGGTTGTTGTGTGCTCATTATCATTAGTTTCTAGAAATTTCTTGATTTCTTCTTTGATGTCATTGTTAACCCATTCATTATTTAATAGCATGTTATTCAATCTCCATGAGTTTGGGTGTCTTTGATTTTTTTCTCTGAGGTTGATTTCTAGTTTCAGGGCATTGTGATCTGAAAAGATGCTTGATATGATTTCAATTTTCTTGAATTTGTTGAGGCTTGTTTTGTGACCTATCATGTGGTCTATCTTTGAAAATGTCCCATGTGCACTTGAAAAGAATGTATATTTTGCTTCTTTGGGGTGGAAAGTTCTATATATATCAGTTAGATCCATGTGGTTTAGTGTGTTGTTCAATGCCTGTATATCCTTGGTGTTTCTTTGCTTTGATGATCTGTCTATTGTTGATAATGGAGTGTTGAAGTCCCCTACTATGAGTGTGTTGTTGTTGATATCCTTTTTGTGGTCTTCTAGTATTTGCTTTATGTATTTGGGTGCTCCTATGTTGGGTGCATATATGTTTATCAAAGTCATATCTTCTTGATGGATTGTTCCTTTAAGTATTATGAAGTGTCCTTCTTTGTCTCTTTTTATTGTCCTTGCTTTGAAATCCATTTTGTCTGATATGAGAACTGCTACCCCGGCTTTTTTTTCTGGTCCGTTTGCTTGGAATATTTTTTTATATCTCTTTACTTTCAGTCTGTGTAAATCTTTTGTTTTGAGGTGTGTTTCTTGTAGACAGCAAATATGTGGGTCCTGTTTTCTTATCCATTCCGTTACCCTATGTCTTTTAATTGGAGCATTTAATCCATTTACATTTAAGGTTATTATTGACGTGTATTTATTCATTTCCCTTTGTACCTCTGTTCCTCTCCTCTCTTGTTTTTTTCTTCTTTTTTTCTTAGAACAGTCCCTTTAGCATCTCTTGCAATGCTGGTTTGGTGGAGATGTATTCTTTCAGTCTTCCTTTGTCTGAGAAACTCCTTATTTCACCTTCTATTTTGAATGAGAGCCTTGCTGGGTAGAGTATTCTTGGTTGTAGGCCTTTGTTTTTCATTGCTTGAAATATTTTTGACCATTCCCTTCTGGCTTGTAATGTTTCTGTTGAGAAATCAGTTGATAGCCTTATCGGAGCTCCCTTGTATGTTATTTGCTGCTTTTCTCTTGCTGCTTGTAGGATTCTCCCTTTGTCTTGGAATGTTGCCATTTTAACTATGATGTGCCTTGGAGTGGGTTTTTGGGGGTTCCTCTTGATTGGGACTCTCAGTGCTTCTTGGACTTGCATAGTTTTTCCTCTCATCAGGTTCGGAAAATTTTCTGTCACTATTTCTCCTATCAGATTTTCAATTCCATGTTCCTTTTCTTCTCCCTCTCGTATTCCGATGATCCTTAAATTATTTTTCCTAATGCTATCCTGTAATTCCCTTACATCTTGTTCATATTTTTTCAATCGTTTTTCATTTTGCTGTATTGTCTGGGAGTTTTTCTCTACATTATCTTCTAACTCACTAATCCGATCCTCTGCTTCGTTAAGTCTGCTTTTGACTGATTCTACTGTGTTTTTCAGTTCAGAGATTGTATTCTTAAGTTCTTCCTGGTTCCTGTTAACAATTTCTATGTCTTTTTTTATGCTGGTGTAGTTCTCTGCCAGTTCCCTGTAATTTTCTTGGAGCTGCTGGTAACTTCCTTGAAGGTTGTCATAGTTGATTTTAAGGATGTCGAGTATATTGAGCTTCTTTACCACCATTGTTTTGAATTCCATGTCTGACATTTGGGCTATGTCTATTTCGTCTATCTCTCTTTCTGAGGATTCCTCTTTTCTTTTCATTGAGGGGTTATTTTTGCGTCTTACCATGTTGGATTCTTTTTGTTTTTATTTATTTATTTATTTATTTATTTATTTATTTATTTATTTATTTATTTATTTATTTTGGGGGGGTAGTCTGCTTTGACTTCCCTCCTTTGTGGTGTAATATTCTTTATCGAAGGTCTGGGAGTTTCAGTGGTGCAGTCTCTTTGATATCCTGAGCCTGATGGTCTTGAGTTACCCTTTATGTCGTTTGTTTATGCTGTTCGGTTATATTTCAGATGTTCTTTGATAGGATCTTCCTTCTGGCTACTTGGTTGAGAGTCACTCTATCTACTTTGTCTTGAGTTCTTTTGTGGATATGCTGTTAAAGACATAAACACACAGCCCAGGCAGGAGACCCACACCCTCAGAAAGTATCCCCCACTCTATCCTGCTATCGTTAGCCAACTAGCCCGTATTAATATAAATGTAAAGAGATTTGAGCTTTTATACTATAAGAAGAATAGATACGAGTTGTTTTTGGGGAGGAAAAATATAATTTTTGATAGAGGGGTTGATAGATTAATAATAGTTGAGACTGTGCAAGCCAGTTAGTAATATTTACATTGTATGTTAAGAAAAATAGAAGAAAAGGATAGAAAAATACATAGTATAGTAAGAAAGTGGGATTGTATTGTATTTGGGTTTATATAGTAATTATATTATATTATTTAGAGTGATAGGGGGGCTAAGCTAGACACACAAAGGAATAAACCACGATTAAAGAGATAGGATGAGAAGGAGAGGTTATATGTCACACGTTAGAGATAAAGTTTGTTATTATTGGAAGAGATGAAGGAAAAACACCCCCCAAAAAAATCCCCAAGAAAATAGAAGAAAAGAAGAGAGAAAGAGAAGAAAATAAAAAATTTACCACAAACCCCCCCTAAAAAAAAACCCAAAAGGGAAGAAAGAAAGGAACAAAGAAAGATAGAAAAGAAAGAATAAAGAAGAAAGAGAGAAAAAAAATTAAAAAAATATATATATATATACCCCCAAAAAACCCCCCCAAAAAACCCCAGGAAAAGAATAAAGAAAGAAGGAAAGAAAAGAAATAATTAAGAAGAAAGAAAGAACAAGGGAGAAAAAATTTGGAAAAAAAAAATCGATGTTTTTACTCCGTTTTAGCCTTGGTGTGTTGCCTTCTTTTTCTGGGTCTGCAGCTGGTCTAGTGTGGCAGGTCAGAGGTTCTTGTTTTTTGCAGGACTGGTGTGCGCCCCCGGTTGCCGCTATGGTGCGCTCCCGCGGTTGCCGGCATGGCGTGCTCCCTTGCTGCTTGCTGGAGCCAGTTGAGGTGCCCTTGCGCGCAAGCCCCTGCACTCTCGGGCGGCCCGAGAGTTTGCCCCGCGGTTGGAGCCCACTGCTGCCGGGCCACGGCGGTTCCCAGTTCGCGCCGAGGTGTCCCTGCCCGCGCGTGCGGCCCGAGCGCTTTCCCCGGGATTGGCTCCTGCCTTCGCTGGGCCACGGCGGTTCCCCGTTCGCGCCGAGGTGTCCCTGCCCGCGTGGGCGGCCCGAGAGCTTTCCCCGGGATTGGCGCCAACTGACCCCGGGCTGAGGTGCTTTTGCGCTCGTGCGCCACCCCGTGCCCTCAGTCCTGCTGAGCCGAGCTCCGGGAGTTGGTCTCTCGCCTCTTAGGGCAGGGCCAGGGACACTTGTGCTCAGTGGAATCGAGCGTCCATGGGTCGCCGCCTCCCGCTGTTCCCGTGCTGCAGCTGCCCGCCTTCCCTCACCCGTCTGGGCGGGCACAAACAGAGCCTGCGCTAGTGGTCTGCTTTCCGGCCTGGGGCCCTGCACCCACGGGAGCTGTCTAGGGGTGTCTGTGCACAGTCCTCTGCGTGTTCAGTGGGCCCTCCCTGTGCCCGTTGGGGCACTGATCTTATGTCCGTTGGGGAGTGTCCGAGGGACGCCTGGACTCACGGCCCTGCGCACCTGGGCCAGTGAATGAGAGCACTTCCCTATGTGCGCCCCCGCGACCCAAGGGTAGGGTTGAGGAGTGGATGAGCGGGCCTCTGTGCCTGGGCTCCTCCAGAATGGCCTACCACCCCCAAACTTTCCTCCCATCTCCACCATCCACTAGAGAAAAATATAAAGGAGAATTATGTTCTCACTTGCCCGGCAGCACGCTGTCTCCTGTCCTTCAGCGCCAATGCCACTTGGTTGAGTCCCGTCTCTGCCAGCGGGCAGAGATCCGCTCTCCGCCTGACTCCTCTCTGGGGTAGCCTGTGGTCGCCAAAAATCCTTTGTGTGCTTCCGGCCACAGCTCGGGCAGCCGCCCCAGTCAGGAATCCCGTTTCGTCCCCTTTTTCTCCACTATCCTCACTAAACAGGTTGTTCCCAGATGGATTTTCTCTAATCCAGCAGTGCCTTGGCTCAACTCCCGCCAATGTCCAGCTGCTCACTGAGATGTTCTGTCTGCAATTAGACCAAACTGAAGACGGGTCTCCGGAGCCTAAAACCACAACCTCTCCTCACTCCTCCGCCATCTTACCTGGAAATATTTTACTTAAATTTTGTCTAAAGCAAATCCAACATCTTGAATAAATTCAACAAACATAAAGACATAAATCATGCTGAGTGAAAAAGGTGAAGAGTTAAGGAAAAAAAAAAAAAAAGAAATTTCACAGGCACAGACAATATGGTGATTTCCAGAGGCTAAAGGGGAGGTAAATAGTGCTGGAAGAAGATTTGACTTTGGGTGGTGATCACACAGTACCGTATACAAATGATATATTATAGAATTGTACACCTGAAACCTGTATCATTTTATTAACCAATGTCACCCAAATAAATTCAATAAAATATTTAAAAATAAGGATATAAAATAAAAAGAATAAGCAAAACCCCTAATACTTCCAAAATCAGTCATGTACTTTCAAGCATGGTATATGTGGGTGTACATGTGTGCATATATAATTTATTCTTTTTATTGTTTCATGTACCCTAGATGAACAGTGGCATTATAAAGTGGTATGTGAATCATGGTGATTGAGTGAAAGCTGTATGAACCTGTTTGGAAGAAGAAAACATGGAAAAAATTAATATTTTTCTTCCATACCTTGACATTTCAAACAGCAGATAAACAGGATAATTTAAGTCAGTTATTTAAAATTTAGAATTCGGTTTCTTAAATGCAATAACCATATTTTAACCGCTCAGCAGTCCCAACAGTTACCACTACTATATCTCACATTTATCCCATGGCAAAAGTTTCTATTGGACAGTACTATTCTAGAATATTTTTTTAAAAAATTAAAAACTAAAGATGGAGGCTTAGACGGACACGCTAGGTCTCCCTCTACAACTAGAGAGGAATACAACTACTTCAAAACAAAGGATAACTAGAAATTCCAGAAAATAAAACTACACGGAAGCCCAACATATGAAGTTATAAACCAGCGGTGCCATTTGGGCAGGTAAGAGTTAAAGAGGGCAGTGCTGTTTGCGGTCGCACCTGGAGCGGGGAGGAATCCCGGCCGGTCAAGCCGCTGGCGGTGCACGACTCTGGCGCTGGGGAGAGCGGCTGCTGCATCGCCTTGAACAGTGAGGCCCAGGGGGACGGGAGGACGGATCCCGGTCTCCTAGCTGAATAACTGTGTGAATCCATCTTGGACCCCCGCCCCCAAAGAAAGCACCACAGGGCTGCGAAATAGGTCTCGGACAGGCAGGCGCCAGTCGCTGATTTGTGACGCGTACACAGGCACTGCCCCGGACAGCCGGCCCAAGAAAACAAAACGCATCTGTCAAAATGAGGCAGACAACTATAGAAATCCCGGTGACACAACTCACCAGGCAGCAGATAGAGAACCTGACAGATGAACAGATAAGAAACCTGTCAGAGGCTCAGTTCTGGGCCATTGTTATCAGGTGGCTTACAGAATTCACAAAAGAGCAGGAAAAAGATAAGAAAGAAGCGAAAAACTTTCATAACGAAAGGAACAAAACCGCATACGAGAAAGATGGTGAGAAAAAAAAATCCAGAGTTCATTTCAACAAACTGGAATATGGAGAAGGAACAAGCAGTCAACCAATGCAGCGAGAGGAAATGGGAAGCAACAATGAGAGGATCAGAAACCTCTGGGACAGCTATAAAAGGCCCAACATAAGAATCATTGGTTTGCCAGAGAATGAGGAAGATGAACTAGAACTTGAAAAATTGAGTGAAAATATAATAAAGGAGAACTTCCCAGACTTGGGGAAGGGAATAGACTTGCAGGTCCAGGAAGCAAGGAGAGTTCCCAAGAGACTGGACCCAGGGAGAACCACTCCAAGACACATTATAATCAAAATGTCAAAAATTAAAGATAAAGAGAGAATCTTAAAAGCAGCAAGAGAGAAGAAAAGAATTATGTACAAAGGGGTCCCAATTAGACTATCAGCTGACTTCTCAAGGGAAACCCTACAGGCAAGAAGGGACTGGCAAGAAATATTCAAAGTAATGAAAATCCAAAACCTACAACCACGAATACTCTATCCAGTGAAATTGTCATTCAGAATAGAAGGACAGAGAAAGTATTTCCAGGACAAAATAAAACTGAAAGAGTTCATTAGATCCAAACCACTGTTATATGAGATGTTAAAGGGACTGGTTTAAAAAAACAGAAGCTAGGGAGATGAAACAAAGGCAAACTAAATAGGCAACGAGAGTGGAAAAGGAACTGTGGGTACGGGAAGCATATTGGGGGGAGGTCAACAGGGAGGGGGAATGGGGAAAGGGAGGGAGATGATATAGGAATTGGGGATCAAGGTAGGAGGGAATGGAATAGACGGAGAGAGGTTGGGAGGAACTGTATGCACAACTAATGGACATAATCTAAAAGGGGGGGACAACTGGAGGGAGGGGGGCCACCGGGTGGAGGGGAGCAGAGGGAAGGGAAATTGGCACAAATGTAATATTTTAATCAATAAAACACATTAAATCTGAAAAAAAAAATTAAAAACTAAAAAAAAATCCTTTGATGTTTTTAACCTATAAGAGCATATTACTGGGAGTATACAAATATCATATTTGCATTGAAATTACCATACATTCATAATATAAGCTGTATTATGAGATGTAGTTATTATTTAGAAAGCTAGGCATACATTTGTTTCTCATAATTCTTAATTATTTTTTCAAAAATTCTAAAGTTTCTTCATTTTTTATATTGATAATTTGTGCCTGCTCCCTTTTCTTTCTCATTGGCCTACTTAGAAAACTAGCTTCTCATTTCATAATTTTTTTTATTGTTTTTATGCCCTCAATTTTTTTGATATGTTCTCTTTCTTATTTCCTTCCTTCTGCTTTAAGTTTAATTTTCTTTTCTATATTCCATTTCTTTAAAGTAGAAGATTCTATTATTTTGGGTGGAAACTTATAGGAAAAGTTTGACTTAGGGTAAAAGCTGAGAGGAAAAAGTAAAAATCAACTAAAAAAGAAACACTTTTCCAATACCTTTTAGTTTATAGAGATTCCTTTTCCAGATTCCTCTGGCCAGAAAAATGGAATTTCTGTTGGAATTTTATCTGATTTTTTTTTTTTTTGGAGCTCTGTCAGGTGCCTGCCTTTAGCTCAAAGCTATAATAATATATTATAGAAATTAAAGTAAGTAGATAATTCACTTTTGAATACATTGTATCCAAGTTTTAACTCCCCTTTCCGATTAATCTGCTTATTGTTGTATTTTTTTCCAGAGTCCTCATATAGTTCTTTTTTTTTTTTTTTAATTTTGTGCAGAGATTTTAATCTGTGGGAAAGAAAGGCTCTAGTGGACTTCCTCTAACTTAACTGGCATAGTAATATGATTCTTTTCAAAGAAATCAAAACGAGAAAAATATAATGATATAGTTAACTGCTCTTAATTCCTTCATGTATATCTTATTTTCCATCTCCTTTCATTTTGAAGTATGTCCTTCAGCTATTCTTATAATGTAGGTCTTTTGACACTGAAATTTTTAGTTTTCATTTAACACAATTAAAAAAAATTATTTTATCTTGTTTTTGAAAAGATCATCCTTAAAAACAGACTTGTGGAGTGACACATCAGTATTTGTTTTTGGTGTTTTTGAAGAGGCCATTCTCCTGTATTTTGGATTTCAGTGTTGGTTGTGTGTGTGTGTGTGTGAATGAGTATATTATAATGTATTAGCTGTTTCTTATTACACAATAAAGTTGGTTTCAAATTTTTCCTTAAATTTATTGGGAAGACATTGGTTAATATAATTCTATAGGTTTAACGTGTACAATTCTATGATACAACATCTGTATATTGCATTGTGTGCCCACCACCAAAAGGCAAATCGTCTGTCACCATACTACACCCTTCACCCTGTACTACTTCCCCTCCCATGTCAACTATCATTAGCATCTTGATTTCCCTCTTTATAGTGTGTCCTTCTCTGGTTGATTTTCAAGTGTTTCTCTTCATCTTTGCTTCTCAATAGCTTGACCATGATATTCTTAGCTATGCTTTTCTTTGTATTCATCCTACTTGAGGTTCACTAAACTTTAAAATATTTTTCACCATATTTGGTAATTTTTTAATCCATAAGATCCTTGGATATTTTTTCTACCCTGTTGTATATTCTTCTTTTGAGGCTACAGTTACAGCTAGTCTTACTGCCTGATAATGTCTTACCTGGCATTGTGGCTCTGCTCACTTATTATTCCATCTATTTTTTTCTGTTATTCATACTATATATTTATTGATCTGTTTTCTAAGCCACTGAACCTTTTCTCTGGTATTTCCAATCTTATGTGAAGCTCATCTAGTGCTTTTTTTCATTTCCTCTATTTTATAATTCAGTTCTTAAATTGCAGTTTGGTTCTTTTTCAGATAGTTTTTATTTCTCTGCTGAGATTCCTCATATGTTTGCTCAATATGACCATCCATTTTTTTTAAGTCCTTGGACATAGCTATAATAAATGTAAATTCTTGTCTGGTAATTTCAACATCTGGGTAATTTTGGCATTCATTTCTATTGCATCCTTCTTCTTCCTTTTTCTTTTTATATAGGTCACAACATTTCCCCTTTTCTACATGTTTTTGAGTTTATGTTTCACTTTGTTGATAATACATTATAGTCCATTATAAAACATCTTTCTTTAAAGAATATTGATTTTTTCCTGATAAGCACTTAAATTATTTGTGGCTCTTTTTGATCATTCAGACTTGATTTTATTCTTTATTAGGGTATGCCTATTTTTGTTCTGTTCCTAGCCTTAGCATGTGGGCCCCATATTAGAATAGAGGTTAGTAAACTGAAACAAGGTGACACAGTCAAGTGGTCTATTTTTGTTCAGAGCTAAGAAATTTTTTAACATTGAAAAA
This sequence comes from Furipterus horrens, assembly GCF_987537825.1. Classification (NCBI taxonomy): domain Eukaryota; kingdom Metazoa; phylum Chordata; class Mammalia; order Chiroptera; family Furipteridae; genus Furipterus; species Furipterus horrens. The sequence continues at coordinate 34,698,431 of NW_028327176.1, forward strand.
TACTTGTTAAAAAGAAAAAGATGAATATGTGACAAAAATAATTACTGTCTGTTCCTTTATGGAAAATGTTTGCCAACCCTTTTCCTAGGGCGCAATCCTTATAGTTCTTTCTCCAAGGTCCTGATTTTTTTCCCTTGTTTTATCTGAGTGCTTAAGAAGCTCAGCAAGATCTCTCCAGCTACTAGGCTGAAATTCCAAAGTTTCACAAAACGAATGACCTTTGGTATCTCTGTTCTGCTATCAGCTCCATAGCAGCTACCCTCTACTTTGTCTTATATATTCTTATCCAGTGTACCTGAAGCCCAGGTCTCTGCCAAAAATTAGTCATTGAATCATTCTTGCAGATTCCTAGTTCACACCTCCACCTCTCCTCACCCTCCTGCACAGATATCTCCTCTTGATCTCTGTACTTTTCTGCCACTTTAACAGCCTTAAACTATGGTATCTGTCTTCTCAGCTTAGCAAGATGGCCCACCTGATTAAGTACCACCACCATGCACTCACCAGGCAGAGTGGCCCCCATTATACATCCTAGATGAACATGGAACACAGCCTTGCACTGCCTGTCTCCAACAACTGGAAGTAATTAGTCTTTCAATTCATAGTTGTGCATAGTAGAAAGGCAAGTTTGATGCCAGTTGCTGTATTATTATAGCCAATCACAGATATTCTCCCCATGTTTTATATATTCTTTCTCTCACCCACCCACCCTCCCAGCCTCACTGCTCTTTGATTACATTGGCATTTTAAAATATGAAGCATCATATCAGAGACATTATTACCTTCTCTTTCATCTACTTGAAATATATTTCTTCTCATCCTCAAGAGGCTAGCACTATTTACATCCCAGATTAAATATCATATCTCAAAGACCCTCCCCATCCACTCTCATACTTGACTTGATTATTTACCCCACCTCCACTTGGTCCAAGTCTATTTTATCAACTTCAAATTATCTTCATGGTATATGTTAGCAGCTGATAATGATTGTTTTACTTGTTAATTTACTTGTTTATTGCCTGCCATCCACTCATGTAAATGTAGATTTATTTTAATCAAGGTCTTTGTCAGTCTGATTACTAATAAATCCACAGGGTCTAAAACAGTACCTGAAACATAATAATAAAAAGAACAATAATAGGATTGAACATTTATATAATGCTTATTATCTACCAGGTAGGACACTACAGGCACCATTACATGTACAACTTATTTAATTCTCAAAAACTTTATGAGGTAGGTACACCTATTTTCTGTATTTTAAATATGAAGATATTAAAACAACAAGAACCCTTAAGCTGGCAAATAACTTACATTGTTAGAATTCAGTTCCAGAAACATGATAGACACTTTAAAATAATGAATGTGTGAAACTACAAATGATTTTGTTAAGTAAGTATATTCATGCTAGAAAAGAGGTAGAAGAGGAATTAGCTTTTGCATCAGGAACTCAGGAAAGCAAGTGAGGCTGGGGGAAAATGCACATTTTTACAGTGCATACATGTGAGATCCTTGTTTCAGTGGGGTAGAAACTGATTTGGTTTACTGTATGTGTAAACTTTGTAAAGTTGGAGCAAGAATATTTGAGAACAAACAAGTCTAAAATTTGGAATTTTCATTAATTTAATGGAAAGTGAAGTCACTGAGGATATTGTAACATAACTGTCAAGTGAAATTACATTTATGTTTTGAAGGTAGAAAAATAGAATTAAATATTGTTTTCATTAAGAATCATCCTACATGTAAAAACACATAATATTTGCTTTTTATGTGTTTTCACAAATAAATCATTTTAGTTTTTCACTTATAGCAATAAAAACACATATAGAGGTTTCTCTTTTCAAACTTGATGCTCACTGGAAAACAGACTGCATATATAGGCATAAAGGGTTAAATTGCTTTCACACAAAAAGTCTATGCTTCTGTTTTAATGATAAATTTATGCAGCACCTTCTGGGTTAGTATCATCTGCTCAGCTGTCAAGCTGCCAGATAAATATAATAGACTTCCCCAGAAATTTGCTTCTACATAGAATCACATTTTCCATAGTTGTTCTTGACAATGTGTATAAAATCTCCATCTTCCAGTTGTCTGGTGTACAATTTAGGATAGCTACATGAGAAGCATATGTGAAAGTAGCTTTTGAGTATCTAATTATTAATTCAGGTGTCAACCTGTTTGTCCACGTGGGACTATAGAAATACAATATGTGTTTGTCATTTGAGTTGTTGAGAGAGTTACCATGTAATCAGCATCCCATAAGTAAACCTTGCTAGGAAGTAAACCCTCCAGCTACAATGCAGCTCTCTCTAAAGGAGATACTATAATGGAAGTATATAGGTAATATTTCATATAATGTGCATCAACAACTACATATCATTTATAAAGTCTGCAACATAAGACCTAAATCCAGTATCTCTTCCTCTATCATATCTAAACCAATAATAATATTTAAGTCAGGGACTGGCAAACTATAATATTTGAGCTTAATTAGTATTGTTGTTTGTTCTTATAAATAAAGTTTCATTGAAACACAGTTTACATAATGTTTACGGCTACTTAGTGCTAGAGTTGAGTAATTGAGACAGAGCTATTATAGTCCACAAAGCCTCAATATCTTCTATAGAGCCTTTACCAGAAAAAGTTTACCAACCCCAATTTAACTACAGTTGACCCTTGAACAATACAGTTTGAACTGTGTGGGTCCATTTATACTCAGATTTTTAAAATACATGCTATAAATGTATTCTATCTTTCTTATGATTGTCTTAAGAACATTTCCTTTTCTCTATATTATTTATTGTAAGAATATAGGATATAATGCATATAACATAACAAATATGTGTTAATTGACTGTTTACATTGTCAGTAAGTCCTCTGGTCAACAATAGACTATTACTAATTATGTTTTGGAGGAATCAAAAATTATATGTGAATTTTTCACTGTGCTAGGGTGAGTATCCCCAACACACATTGTTCAAGGGTCGACTGTGATGGGACAGACAGTCTCATAAGCACACTGAGATATCTATGGGTGGTACATAAACACTATATATTTAGATAACGGTGAACATTTCTTAAGTACTTCATAAAAGTTTAAAAATAAGCACTAATGTTATTAGTTCTGACAACAAACCTGGCAGGTCTCTATTATTGTTATAAGCATTTTAAAAGTCAGCAAGGGTCCAGCTCTTGAACAGATGCATTCTTGTTATTAATAGCTGAACTGTTGAAATAAAATATTTAAGCTACACCAACAGAGATTAAATTCAGAATCCTGAAATTACTATTTACATAATCCTGGGCAAGTATCTCAATGTTCTTCTGTTGCAGAGTCTTCATCTATAAACTCAGGATAACAAACTTCATAAGGTTGTTTGGCATTAAATAAGTTAATAATGAGATGGTCTTGGGAAGATAATTTAAACATAAAAATGAAACAAACTGAAAGTTGTCAGAGGGGAGAGGAGAAGGGGGAACTCGATGAAAAAAGGTGAAGGGACTAGCCAGAAAACATATGTGCATAACCCATAGACAACAGTGTGTTGGTGGCCATAGGGAAGGGGAGGCAGCGGTTTGGTGGAGGTGGGCAAATGGGGTGAGGGTGGGGACATCCATTATAGCATTAACAATAAAATTAAGGAAAGAATACAAAGCAAATAATGGCTATTAAGATGTTATTTTTATTATTATCAGTCATGCTGGATCTTCTAAGACTATAATTTCTACAGATTCTTCCCATTATATTATATCAGCTTCTCAGTTCTACATTTCAAGTTGTCTTACCCTCTCAGATTGTTTTTGATACCAGATGTATGTTCTGAATTTATTGGGATATGGTTCAGTTATATAAACAGAAACAAAACTTTGCTTTGTCCAAGAAGCAATTGATCATTAAATATCTGTAGTTTTAAAACACCTATAGGGTTTTCATCTTGATTATTTTCTACTGTCCTCTTAAAATCAAAATATGATTATATATACTAAAATATTAAATTATTTTTAAAAAGCCTTGATGCATAAGTTTTATTTTTTTAGTGGTTTGGCAGTGTTTAGTCAAAAAGCTCTTTTATTATTTACAAATAGCATGGGTATAAATTAAACCTAAGCCTAAAGTTGCTTTTTAAGGGAAAAATAGATATTTGTTTCATGAGTTGTGCATATAGGAATTGCTACACACCTCTAAATCCAGATGATCCAATGCTTTTTCAACATTAACATATTAAACAATATGTAAATTACTCCCAAGAGAGTCATAGTTTGATCTGTTTGACATGCAGACAAGAGACTTCCCTCAGTGAAATTCCATGCCACAATAAATTCAGTGGCTTCTTTGGCTCAAGAACTACCTTAAAGTATATATTAATGCACTCTTGATAATTATTAACAAGCTTAATATCAACACAGAGCAAGCTTAGTCTTCAAAATTATTTCATTAATGACCTTCAGCATCTTGGGCATTTTTGCATTGCCAAGACAAGAGCTATTTTCTATAATATTTGCAAAAAGAGACTGATTTAGTTTAAGAAAGCATTCAGTATATATAACTAGAGACAAATTCTATCAGAAAAGGGAAAGAGTAACTATTTTTTAATTCTATGGGAAGTACCATGAAAATTAGGGAATCCATTACTACTCCTAAGTAATTAAAATGATCTGTGAGATAATTAAATGTGTAATGAAAAGTTAATTGGAAATTAGAGCATATTAAGCACAGTAAACAATCCATTTAACTTATTATGTAAAATGGGTACTTTCTACAGTGCCCATGTATATGAACTATATAATAAAGTGCAAATAAATTATTATGATATTTTATTTATAATATTATTTATCTAATGTTATTCATAGTATCATTAGAAATGTAACAAATTACTTCTTTTTTGCCAGCCCAATAATGTGGTTATTCAACTAATCATTGTTGAATAGATACTTGTGTGTGTCTGTGTGTGTTGCTGTGAAGAAATTAGTGAGAAACAGTGTGCCTAGTCTTAGAAAACCAAACGAAAACTAAGAAAAATTCCTGAACATACTGAACTCTCAAATCAGTAACATAGAAGATTCTTTTTATTTTAAATATTATTCTATGGAGCATAATATGTATTGAATACTTGCTAGTATTAGGCACTCTGCTAGGCACTTGGACAAATTCATCACAATAAAAACGGAATGTCCTGACCTTTAGGTTTATCATCCCTATATGCAGTGTAGGCTGCTAAAAACCAGTCAACATCACAGTCAAGCCTTGGGAATAACAATGGATTGAGGATAAGGCATTTATGTTTATGTCTCAAGTGTTTTGTTCTCCTTTATTTTACTTACCAAGACTTAACTTTTATTAGCATTAATTTTTATGAACTCTTTTCAACTCTAGTGAAGAGGTGAATAATGAAATAGAATGAGTCTTTATGTACTTTCTTAGTATAACTAATAAAAAAGAAAGACTATATTTTGTTTTATTGACTAAGGAGTTATTTTCACTACATCTATTAAAAGTCTCTCTGTTAGTACACGCAGACCCATGGGAAATCTCTGAGATTGAAAATCCACCTCTGTAAGCACAAGGTAGGGAAAGACCAAGAAAAGAGGCTGACCACTCCAGACTGGCAATTGGTAGAATTTATTAAGGGAACTTACATATGAGGCATATTTTGGGTGGAGGCAAGACCAAGTGGACATCCTCAGAATCACGTGGCCAGCTCTAAAGAATTATACAGAACAAGGCAGGATGGATAGGGGTAATGGTGCTTGACTGGCCTCAGGTAAGGGGGAACACACCTTACATGGTTGCCCCAGGCAGGGAACAGGCCTCTTCCAGGAACCTTGCGTAAGAGGGAAGGGGCTGCTCAGGTAGTCTCTGAGGGGATTTATGGGAAGCAATATCTATTCTGGTCAGGATCTAACTGGCAGTCCTCTGTCCTTTACAATGTGCTTTGGAAATTTTTCCAAAGTTGCAATTGCTGATGACTTAGTTTTAAATATATTACTTTATAAAGATAAAACAAATGAAATGACTGCTAAAAGTACCTAATTTTCATTTGTAAACTGTTATCAGTTCCTTTAAAATCTAACTTATTTAAAAGACAAGAGTTTGTTCATCTCTTTTATAAAATGCTAAAAGACAGTCAGAAAAGGAACTACACCTGCATGTTGCATATGTAGATAGTAAAATATCTTGCAACTTGAAAATTCACTGAGGAAGATACTGACAAGTGTTTCCTACTATTTCACAGTTAATTGCAAACTGCATCAGTCACTTCAGTCATTTTATTTTCCTTTTCTCATATAGTAGGGTTACAAGAAACATTGATTAACTAGGAATGTAAGTGTTGCGATTAGCAAGTATTTTATGTATTTAACCAACCAATGAGAAAACCCCAGGTATGCTTACATTTCATAGGCATTTGGTAATTTGTTATACCTCAGACTCTAGCACATGTGGTTTGGACCCACACATTATGCAACAGAAGGCCATGGTAAGCCACAACTGCATTTTCTTAATCAATCTTTATCTCTGTTATCGCTCCTACCTTGAAAACCTTATGAGGAGACTACTCACTCATTCATAAAGCACCCAGGAGTCCAGCCAACTGGAAGGCATGTAACAACAACCGCCCATAAAAAATGAATGATAAAAAACAGATAAAATTTGCATTGAGGCATAAGTACCAATGCTTTGCTATCATAAAAATATTTAAAAGAATTGTGTTAGTTATAAAAATATTTAAATAATTGAGATTCCTAACTTCTGGTCAAGATGGAGGCATAGGTAGGTATGCTTCACCTCCTTGCACAACCATAAGAAGGATCACAACTAACCTCAAAACAAAACACACCCAGAACTGCCAGAAAATCAAACAGTGTCTGACAACCAAGGATTTAAAGAAGCCATATTCATCCAGATGGGTAGGAGAGGTGGAGCCAGGGATCTGGGGCAGAGAGGATGCAGTATGGTAGTGGCAGGGTGCCAGCTGCTGGTGGAATGGGTCATCTCACATTCATGTGTGGTAGATAAAAATTGGGAGGGATACCTTGAGAGCAAGTGATCCTAAACCCAGGCCAGACTGTGCAGCCCAGGATTCTAGAGCCAGGAAAGTAAAGCCTCAGCACTTCTGTCTGTGAAAACCAGTAGGGTTTGGGGAAGCAGAAGCAACTGCAACTCTCTCAGGAGAGTCTGTTTAAAGGGTGCAAGGTCCTAGAATGTATGCAAATCCACGCACTCTGGGAACCATCACCAGGACAACAGCTAGAGGGGTGAACCAGTTGCATACAGGAAGGGGTGAAGTGACAAAGAAATATAGCTCAAATGAAAGAACAGAACAAAACCCCAGAAAAAGAACTAAAGGAACAGAGATAGCCTACCTCTCAAATGGAGATGACAAAACACTGGTGATCAGGATGCTCAGAGAACTCACTGAGTACAGCAACAACAAAAAGGAAGAAGTGAAGGCTACACTAAGTAAAATAAAGAAAAATTCACATGGAACCAGAAGTGAAGGGGAGGAGACCAGGGTTCAAATCAACAATTTGGAATATATGTAAGTCATAAGCACTCAATCAGAACAGCAAGAAGAAACAATAATTCAAAAAAAACAAAGAGAAAATAAGATGACTCTGGGACATCTCCAAAAGTGCCAACATCTGAATCATAGGAATGACAGAAGAAGAAGAGGAAAAGCAATAAATTGAAAAATTATTTGAAAAAATAATGAAAGAAAGCTTTCATAATTTGGCAAAGAAAATAGACATACAAGTCCAGGAAGCACAGAGAGTCCCAAACAAACTAGACCCAAAGAGGACCACACCGAGACACATCATAATTAAAATACTAAAGGTTAAAGATAAAGAGAGAATCTTAAAAGCAGCAAGAGAAAAGCAGAGAGTTACCTACAAAGGAGTTCCCATAAGACTATCAGCTGATTTCTCAGAAGAAACTTTGCAGGCAAGAAGGGGCTGGCAAGAAATATTCAAAGTGAAAAAAAAGCAAGGACCTACAACCAAGATTACTCTATCCAGCAAAGTTATTATTTAGAATGGAAAGGCAGATAAAGGGCTTCCAAGACAAGGTAAAGCTATAGGAGTTCATCATCATCAAGCCCTTATTATATGAAATATTAAAGGGACTTATTTAAGAAAAAGTAGAAGATCAAAACTATGAACATTAAATTCACAACAAACTCACAATTGTCAACAAATTAATCTGAACAACAAAAACAAAAACAAAAGAAGCAAACAACTAGAACAGAAACAGGATCATAGATATGGAGATTATTTGGAGGTTTATCAGTGGGGAGGGGGAAGGGGGAGAATGGGGGGAAATGTACAGGGATTAAGAAGCATAAGTGGTAGGTACAAAATAGACAGGGGCATGTTAAGAACAGTGTAGGAAATGGAGAAGCCAAAGAGTTTATATGCATGATGCATGGACATGAAATAAAGGAGGCATTACTGGAGGGGAGGGGATACCAGACTGAGGGGGGCAAAGGGGGAAATATTGAAACAACTATAATAGCATAACCAATAAAATATATTTAAAATAGAATTCAGAAGCGGATACACCAGAAATGAGTGTTTTTATTATTTTTTATTGATTTAATATATTTGTTAGTGTATTTGCTAGTATAGCTTTTACATTTAATTTAGTTGGAGTAAAGCTATATTCAGTACATAAAGCTACTATTTTAGTTATGTATAATTTTACTGATAAAATATAATAATTGGTATTTTTATATATACATATAATAGTAATGATTAAAATGTGTTTTTTTTTCTCAGAGGAGGAAATATCAATTTTCATAAAATGAATTTCATATATATACACACACACTTCGTCAGATGTGCTAGGAATATTAACATTGTTTTATAGACATTATTGAACAGTAGTTATTAATAATCCAGAACATCAGACATATTGACTGTTCAACAAGGTGTGTCCTAGATTCTCACATCTATCAGTCAGTCAGATTAACAGTAGTATTTCACTTTAACTGGACCTTTAAAAAATGAACACCCAGGTCAGGTTTTATGGTATGTAAAAATTTTTCATTAGCTTAAGTAGTCACTGGATGTCAGCATTGTTTCATTAAAATTTGTTCTGAGGTATTATTTTTGACTAACAAGTTTGTAATTCTTAAGTATTATCAAAATTATTTTCCTACATTATCTTAATCTTAGAGACAAAGGAACAACGTGATAAAAGATGAAAACCTCTTAGAAAATATATGAGATGTTGTGTTTAAATAGTCAAATTCTATTAGGTATAGATCATACCATTTCAGGCAAAATGAAGACCTAGTAATAAAGAACTAATTCTTTCTGCCACCAAAATGTCCACAGATTGATCAAGATAGGCCTCCTCATAGGAAAAGTGAGAGGAAAAGGTCTTACTTTTATTTTCTCCTTTCTTTCCTTCCTTCCTTCCTTCCTTCCTTCCTTCCTTCCTTCCTTCCTTCCTTCCTTTCCTTCTTTCCTTCTTTCTTTCTTTCTTTCTTTCCTTCTTTCTTTCTTTCTTTCTTTCTTTCTTTCTTTCTTTCTTTCTTTCTTTCTTTCTTTCTTTCTTCTTTCTTTCTTTCTTTCTTTCTTTCTTTCTTTCTTTCTTTCTTTCTTTCTTTCTTTCTTTCTTTCTTTCTTTCTTTCTTTCTCTTCTTTCTTTCTTTCTTTCTTTCTTTCTTTCTTTCTTTCTTTCTTTCTTTCTTTCTTTCTTTCTTTCTTTTCTTCCTTCCTTTTATTTTCTTTCTTTCTTCCTTCCTTCCTTTCTTTCTTTCTTTCTTTCTTTCTTTTTTTCTTTCTTTCTTTCTTCCTTTCTTTCTTTCTTTCTTTCTTTCTTTCTTTCTTTCTTTCTTTCTCTTTCTTTCTTTCTCTCTCTTTCTTTCTTTCTCTTTCTTTCTTTCTTTCTTTCTTTCTTTCTTCCTTCCTTCCTTCCTTCCTTCCTTCCTTCCTTCCTTTCCTTTTATTTCTATTTCTTTCAGAAGTGTGGTGATAGCTTTACTTTTAGCATGTTCAATAATATTTCTGTAAAATATTATTGAAAACTATAAAAGTTAAATTACAGTTTACTACAGTCTTCCTTTCTATATCAACATATTTTTCAAAATGTTACCCTGAATTCATAGTTTTACACATGTAAACCACAACATGATAACCATGGAGTGTCTCCATAGTGATACCTGTAGTTATTTTTGATTACACATGACTGATGAGTACACAGGAAGCATGGTAACATCCATGTTTCATCTAAACATTCATCTCTGGAATGAGAAATCTGTCTTCATTTCACTAAAATATGTACAGAAATCTTCCCAACAAAAGGAAATACACACTCCAGCACACCACTTATTCTCCCAGACATAACTCCCTTCATTTTCTGCAGTTTGTGGAAGAATGATGAGAGAAAAATTGCCTGAGAGCACTTAGAACATGTTCAAAGCAGAGTTCCTACCCAGAGAGAAAGAGAAGGAGGCAGCCGAAACTCACATCACAGCCAGCTACTGACAGAGCATGCAAACAGAGCTTGTTGACATCCATACAATTCAATAAATGAGTAGTCTGAAGATGGAATCTTGATGAAACAGTAATCAAAAAAGCAAAGATCCAGTAATAATTACCCTGAAGGATAAAAATATTATGGATTAGGACAATATTCCACTCAAAGAAGTAGATAAGAGTGGGTCTGGGTTATTCCATATCTACATTTGTCATGGGTTCATCCATTTCTTATTGGAAAAATAACAAATTCCAAATTTAGAAAATACTATATTCCCTTTAAAATGAATTACACATATATTTGCATAAAATAAAACTATATATGTAAAATTTCAGTGTCCCACAAATTATCATCTTAGATATCTGTTTTTTGGATTCAAGATGTTGATGTTATGTTAAAACATGACCAGGGAGATATAGAATCTCTTAAAGCAATGATTCCCAAATCTTTATATCTTAGAACATTTATGCTCTTAAAAAATATTAAGAACTTCAAAAAGCTTGTGTCTACATCAGTTTTATATATCCACACTTGCCAATATAGAAATTAAAATGTACACATTTTAAAACAATCATTCATTAATTCATTTAATAATAAAACAAATTAATTGCATGTTAATACAAATATTTTATGAAAATAACTATTCCCAAATTGAAAAATCAGTGAGAAGTTTGTCATTTTTTTTATATTTGTGCATTTCATTTTGTTATCTTACTTAATAGAGAACAGCAGTATTCTCATATCTGCTTTTGTAGTCAATCAATGATATATTATTTTGGTTGGTGTATAAGAAAAAAAATCCTGCTTCACGCAGACATGTACTTGGAAAAGGGAGGATTATTTCAATAGCCATTTTAAATTACTATGAATGTTCTTTAATACTTTACCAAAACTGGTAAGTGGTATTTCTTTAAAAGACAGTTGCAATATGAAATACCGAATGACATAAGTAAAGATTTCCTATTCCAGTGTATTAGAATTCATTGGTCTATGTTGTGCACATTTCATTGACTTTTTAACAAATGCATTATTTTGTAACATAACGCATTGGTCATTTAGAAAATATCTGATCACTGAGTTAGACAAATGTTCCAAAGGTTAGCATATTTTATGTAATATTGTTAATATAAGCATAGATCTCATCAGAAAAGAAACATTGGAAACCTATCAAGCTTTTGGTGGTCCATATGTTTTCCATATCTTTACATTTGGCTTAAAATCTTGACTTTTATCATTGGCCACAAATACAGTGCTTACTTCATTCATTTCTTAAATATCTGTCAAATACCCAAGACCAAATACCACAATTTGAGTGTAGGTTATTATTTCAACTATAATGATGTTTTAAAAGAGGGGCTACTTCAGCTTGCAGCTTAAATAATTGCAGAAGCATTTGGGTTTTTTTTTCCCTGAAATATTCATATCACAGGTATTCGTCAGGAGCGCTTAATATGGACATTGCTGTTAGCCAGTTAGGAGCCTTCCTCCCAAACTGTTTGATTCAAATACTGTGATGTCAGCAAATATAGCAGAGTAGGTATAGATCCCAGGACCTGTTCCTCAACAGAAACATTAAACATCAAAGACTCCATGGTTTGCAAATCATAAGAAAATCACTATTGGGTCTTTCACAGAAAAAAAAAACTTGTCGATCTCTGATTTGAAACCATCTGACTCATAAAATACCTCAGGTGTGTAATTAATACTTATTTCAAAATGTCCAGGGGAAGTAGTTTTCAAATTACAGTATTTTTTTTTCATTTTCCTACATGTCTTTATTTTTATAAAATGTAGCAGAAAAAATTTAATTTTTACAGAAGATTTTAATCATCTAGCATGTGTTATTTCTGAAAGGCCTGGTGTCATTCAGAGTATATTATATTTTCACATATTTTACAAATATACTATTCTGAAAGTAAAAGTAGATATATTAAAGTATTTATAATTCTGTTTCTTTCTCTTTGGAAATCAATACCTGAAGAAAACTTGTGCTAGGCACTAAGGATGAGCATGAATAAATTTAATCACCTGCGTCAAATTTATTTTGAAAATACCTGGTTAGATTTTATTAATTGGCAAATAATAAGTATTTCCTTAAATGCAAGTTAGTTCATGAATTAAATCATTTTATTCTTATATTATCAGTACTTATCATTCATAATTGTACTTTGGAAAATATAGTAAAAGTACTGTATCACTGAATTTGAAGAAATTTATAAAGTCTTTTACTTTTAACATGAGGAGAAATTTCTAGTTACTTGTGCAGTTCCTATATACTACCCTATGGCCTAAATAAATGAACATAATTTTTAAGTCAATTAACTCCATGCCTGAAAATAATTAAGAATGAATAGAATCAACCCTGTTAAGTAACTCAAATATTAAGTAATCATGGTGAGTGTTCAATCAAGGCAACTGTCATGTACCCCATCCTGCTGACTACATGCAAAATTATTATTAATGCAGTACCAAACCTACATATCCCTTAGTCTTCAGACAGCCTGCGCCTTTCAGCTGTCCATGGGGAAACAGAAAATGAAATGGATCATTCTTGCTTATTTTATAATTTAGGTTTAATTGTGCATTGCAAAAACAAAAACGTATTAGACTGCTGTATAAAGCCAGTAAAGTACAATTGTGAAGTAATCCATGTCAAGTTTGTCCTTGCTATGTAAAATGAACATCAGCTACATATTATCTCACTCACAGAGTTAAGGAATCAGAGCAGCCCGAAACATCATGGGAAAGTGAGTCAGCTGCGCTGTCCTCTTAGGGGATTATTTGAAACATGTTTCTTATTGTTTACCAGGATTGTTCCCTTGAAGTTCATGAGTGTGCAACACTGGAACTGTCAGATTAAGCAAATAAAAATACAGGGTGCTGAGGTAAATTTAAAATGCAGATAAACAGTGAATAATTTCTAGTTTAAATATGCCCCATGCATATTTACATACATATATATGAAAAGATATTTACTGTTTACCTTATATTTACATTTATCTGGGCATCTTGTATTTTATTTTGCAGCCCTCTACCATAGTCAATATTTTCTCCCTTCTCTGTTTCACTCTGTCTCACTAATTTGTGATTCTGGGCTCACTTCTCAAGTAAATGGACAACTCAGTCATCATTTCAAGATCTTGTTTTGGGGAAATTTTGCAAAACATGTGACTAACTGATTCAGCAGTTGAAGCAAAATGAAATTAGTGGGGAAATAAGACTCAGTGAGGGCTTGGTTAAGGTCAAACCAGTGAAAACTGGCTACATTTGGTGGCTCTTGTCCATATAAAATAGAAAAACAAGCTACTGATAGTCAACCCCCCCCCATATCATGTGCTAGTACTTTTACCAGTGATTGCTCTCTGACTGTGAAGAATACTTAAGAAAAATTATTATTTTTAAAGCATATTTAATCACCTTGACCCAGTAGTTTGAGTTCCGGCCTGTGTACTGAAAGGTTGCTGGTTTGATTCCCCTTCAGGGCACATGCCTGGGTTGTGTACCAGGTCCCCAGTTGGGGGCTTGTGAGTGGCAATTGATTACGTATCGATGTTTCTCTCCCTCTCTTTCTCCCTCCCTTGCCCCCTCTCTAAAAATAAATAAAACTTTAATAAAAAAACAAAAACAAAATAAATTAACAAAGTATAGTTAGTCAAACAATGTCATATTACTTTCATATGTAGGTCTAGTAACCATCTGTCACCATGCAAAGTTATCATGCTATTATAGCGCATATTCTCCTTGACCTTCTTTATCTCACTTTCCACCGCCCTTCTTTCTGCCAACCATCAGTTTGTTCTTTGTCACTATGAGACTGTTTCTGTTTTGTTTGTTCATTTCTTTAGATTTTCTTTCTTTCTTTCTATTTGTTTTTCTCTGTTTTGACTAAAACCTGCTTGCAGTTATCTGACCTAATTTTGACAGGGAGAGCAATAGCAAAGCACATGGGAACAAAAACCCCAACAAAGGAAATAAAGTTTTAAACCTTCTGCATAGGGGGAATAGTCATGGAAGAGAGATAAACATGTCAAATGATGGCAGTACATGTAACTCATGAGATCTCCTGGGGCCATCTGCTGTATACGGTTCACTTTGGGAAGCAATACTTCCTTTGATTTCTAAATATTGGAGCTCAGATTGCAGTAATTCTTAGATGCTCTAATAAATATTGCATAATAGTTTTGACAGACAAGAGAACGCACTATTAAGAAGGTATTTAAAAAGTCATGGAAATATAAATATTGGTAACATCTTTTTTTGAAAGAGATATTTATTCTAATACCATCATAGAATGAATCAGTGGTTTAGATATTATGAGTGAGTAAGAAACTGAGCCACAACTGCTCAGGTAGCTGGTGTACAGCAAAATCTGTGCTTAACCAGGTTTTAATTGAGCATGCTAATTGAGAACTTCTAGAGTTACTGAAGTGGAGAACCGTGATAAAATTCAAGAGCTCAGACTCCCTGGAGGATAAGAGGATATTGGATTCTTTCTTTAAAGAAATGAGGCAAATAGGTGCATTGATACCTTCAAACTCTTCATATAATAGACCTGTCTGGCCAGTAAAATCAGCAGCTGAAAGGTCTTGGTGACTTTCAAACCTAAGGGGAGTCGTTCCCCAGCCACGTCACTGTCAGTCACTATAGGAGAGGAAATGCGGCAAGTTAGAGGAAAGTTGAACAAGCTACATTATCTCACTTACACTTTCTTTTCTATGCAGTCTCAGGAGGTATCCAGAAATAGTTTCCTTTACATTAGATGGAATGCAATATATTTTACCATGCAAGACAAAGGTATTTTAATGCCCTGCTTATTGTCATAATTTAATGAAGAAAAAAATTGACTATAAAATTACTACTACAGCTGAAATTAATTATAACATTAGTAAAAACCAATTTCTAAGAAAGAGTGCCTTCTTTATTGGATAGGTGGTATGTGACTTGATGTCCTTGGTTGGCTAATAAATCAGGTCAAAATATAAAGGGAACATTGAATATTTATATTTTTATGAGATTAGAGGTGTTGACGATAGAGATCCATGTTTGAGTTTCTAATAAAATCCAGAAGGAGAGTAAAAACTGGCATTTGGAATAAGGGACCCAATGATGACTGATGATGAATCTGCTTACTACTTACATTATGACACACAGGATCCCAGCTTCACCTTTACTGCTTATGCGAACTTGGTCAGGTCACACTGCTCTTTGTGTCTTGGTTTCCTCAAGCATAAAATGAGGATAATATATCTCCAAGGCTGTAATGATCAACAAATAATTAATACATGTAGAGAGTTTTGAACACAGTAGTCTCCAAGAAACGTCAGTAACTATCAGCTATTGGTTTGCAGGTGGCACTGCACTTAGCCAAACTTGAACATTAAATCACTGAAAGCAGAGATTTCAATAATGCCCTGAGTGGTGTCATAAACAAACAAACAAATAAACAAAACAATTCAGCTAAGGAAGAAGGAACTAAAAAAAAGTCACTTATTAAATATGCAGATCATATTATCAGGAACATGAATAATAAATAAGGGTGGATCCAAAGCTATTCATATAATTCATAGTCAAGACACAGCTGATGCTTTAGTCTGATTAAATCTTTAGGCAATTTATCTCCAGAAATTAGGTATGAGAACCATGATAAAAAAAAATTTTTTCAGGAGTATGGATAAGGAATCAGTTTTATTGAAGTACAATTTGCATGTAACAAAATTCACTGCTTTTAATGTATAATTCCATAGGTTTAACAAACATCTACAGATGTGCACCTGCTATCATACACAAGATATAGGATGTTTTCATCATACAAAAAGTCAATCATTTATACATAACTTTTTCCCCTTGGCCTTGTTCCCTAGCAACCACCAATCAGCTTCTTGTCACTACAGATTTGCTTTTTCCAGAATTCCATATAATCTGAATCATACAGAAAATAGTTTTCCTTTTTTATTTGTTTCACATGGCACCAACTTCCTAAGCTTTATGCATATATTGCAGTAGTTATTACAGTGTTCCTTTAACAGACAAGGGCTATGTCTTAAAGACTGTAGATGACCATCTGATTAAAAATGTATATCATATTTAGCTAATGACTAATGGACTGTCCCTTACCAATTAATTAATTTGGAAGGCAGGATTTATCTAAGTACTAACCATTCCTTCTCTTTATGATATGTTTATGCTAATCTCTAATGCAAATTCTATGTCATACTGTATCATTACAATCCAGCTTGAGCAGAGTAAGAGCATAAGTAAGGAAGGATTTGTGATGTCAGAGAAGCCAAAACAAATAAAATTGTTGTACTTATAAAAAGTCATCATTGGCTTATCATGTGAACTTTCTTCAAAAGTTGAAGTGAAACAAGCCAGTCAGAAAAAGACAAGTACCATATGATTTCACTCATATGTGAAATCTAATAAAATAGAAATAGACTCATAAATTATGAACAGACTGACAGCTGTCAGAGAGGAGAAAGATTGTGGGGCTGGGTGAAAAAAGTGAAGGGATTAAGAAAAAAAAAATCGTAATCACAGACAACAGCATGGGATTACCAGAGGGAAAGGGGGGTGAGGACGTTGAAGAGAGTAAAGGGGGAATAAATGGTGATGGAAGGAGACTTGTCTTGGGACGATGAACATACAATACAACATACAGATGATGTATTATAGAACCATACACCTGAAACCTATATAATTTTATTACCAATTTCACCTCAATAAATTCAATAACAACTTTGAAATGAATCAAAATAGGATCTTGGATAGCAATACAGTACTATCTTTCATTAAAATAATTTTTTCTAAAACATATGCAGGTATGCAGAAGACAAAATTAACTCATGAATCATTGAATGTTTTAAGTAAATAAAATTTTTATAAGTAGAGCATAGCTTAACACTTTACTTTGGATTCTATATAATTGCATAAATTGTTTATACCTTTAGCCCCAGTTATGAATCATAATAGTAATAATAATATACTCTAAAATATACTTAGAAAAAAACATGATTTATAATTAGCTAATAAGATAAAGGTCAGGCAGATGCAATTTCACTAACATAGAATGCTCTTATATTAAATCATACAATATGATTTTGGAATTCTAGATCTGAATACTATCTATTATAAATAATGTTATCATAGAATTATTATATTGTGTATAGACAATAATAATTTTAATTGAAAACTGCAAATACCTTGTCCATACCCATATATAATAGCATTTCTTTGCCTTTTTACCTGTCCCACTAATTAGAGCCTTTTCTTTTCATAGCACATTGAAGTATACTGAACTCAAAGATTTCAAACAATTTCTTGCACAGTATTTTCATCAAAACAGTAAAGATGTTTTGGGAGGGATAAATCAAATGATGCCTCATTCAAGCTACTGAAGCTTGGAGTCAGGTATTTGATATTGTCTATTTGTTTAATAGCAGCTTAGTTTGTAACCTAATTCACACAAACACACAGCTGTAAACTGTGTTAACTATTATAAAGACCAGAACACGGTGCTTAAGGGCAGATAGCAGGAGGCAGCTATTTAAAATTAAGTGGTGAGTAGAGGCTGTTCTGATAAAGTGCAATTAAGCCGGCTTTTGAAGAATAGAAGTTAGCCATGCTAAGAGATGAGGAATGCAATAGGAGGTGGATGTGCAGAGTTCATGGAGCAGAAAGGACTGGAGGCATTTTAGGAATCCCTGGAAGTCCTATAACTAGAACATGAAAATAAAGTGCCAGGGAGGTGAGGGACAAGGCTGGAGTGAAACCATGCACATCTAATAAGACATTTGCATTTACTCCAAGTGAAATGGCAAGCAGAAGAATGCATAATCATGTTGTCATTTTATTAAATAAAGAGATCTCAATATGAAGGGCTCTGTGACTTTTGAACTGTAGAAAGTGCAGTCTTGGAACCAGAGTGGAAGTGAGGAGACCTCTTAGGAGGGGTTTCCAATCTAGGTCAGAAAATGTATGCCAGTGTTGTGTAAAGAGTCCACAATTGGAAGGGTGGAAGCTTTTAAAATGCTAGGAAATATATTGGAAGACTCCAAAAACATGTTGATCTTGTTTCTCTTTTGATCTCTCGTGAATGCTATGTCCACCTCCACTTGCCAATACTTGGCTTGCCATTGGTACTTATCTGATGTTCCCAATATTATAATATTGCCTTTCTGATTTATATACATTAAGTTTCTAGTTTGTCTTATGTTTTTTTTCCAAATTCAATTACTCTTCAATTCATCAGGCACTGCTTCTATTAAACTTTTGCTATAGGCTATTGCTAAAATGCACTATGAGCAAGTAAGAACAGAAGTGCTTCTTCAGTTTCAGTCTTTTTTATCTTAGAGAATGTAACACCTCATAACCATCAAAAGGAGGGGGCTCATTTAATTTTTAGTTATGTTCTAGTTTTCCTTATTTTTCTCAATCAAAACCACATAGTAGAAAGTATTCTAGTAAGATATGTCTGAAATTTTTAGAGTAAGTGTTCCAGTGATATTATACTTCATTTAAAAGTATTCCTAGGAATGGTGCATAGGTCCTTAAAAGACTCCATGGAAGGGAATATTTTATTCTATAGTCAATTCAGTTTTACATTAGCTCCTTTGACTCTGAAAGTGGCCCATCTTCACTCACAGCAAATTGATTGTCTAGAGGTCCCAAACTGTCAAATTCAGAGTACACATTAAACCTAAGGACATTTTCTGTAGTTCACCAATCTAATTAACATGATCAGTCAGCTGAGCAAACTCTCACACTAGCAAGTCAATTGTTAGGGTCATTTCAGGTATTTTTAGATTAATGTCTTTAATAACATACAAAAAGTGATGCTGATATTTAGGAAAAAGTAATAAAGAATTGTAACTGAAGAAAAATAGTCCTGTCAGCTTCCTCTCTGCAGTCTAAATATGACAAATTTAATCTAGATATGAGCAAATGCATTAATGGGATTTTGGATTCTCAATATAAAAGCTAAGGATTTTTTTCTAATTTTTAAAAAAGAATTATAAGCATTACAAAACTATTTTGTAAATATTCTTATGAAATTTAATTAAGTCTGTTATATGTGAAACAAATCTAAGTGGACATTGAACAATACTAATTTTAAAGAAGTTTAATTTTTTATAAATATGAATTATCATTTCATGATTTCCTATTAGCTCTATGATGAATGTGTACATGGTTACTATTTCTACACCTACTGAAATGGATTAGGTGAGTGGAAATTATTGCGGTAACATTCAACTGGTTAGAACTCAAGTTTTGAGACACACTAAGCAGAGTAAGCCTGAATGTACATGAGTTACAAAAACTGGGTGTAAGGAGAAGCTTAATTTGCCATTGTTAGAACTTGACTTTTTTACCCCCGGTCTTTCAATCAAACCTATAATGTCATTTTGGAAAAGTCTCTCTTTTCTGTAGTCATAGTGGAAGTTAGTTTCTATGCTGGCCACACTGTTACTATACTCGTATACATATTTCCTTAATGAACATATGTTTACCTCAGCTTTAATTTCTCCTCGACAACTTCAGCACTTTTGGTTTTTCATTGCCTCTCTGTTTCACATCCTTAGCCCCAGACCTGAGAGACCCTGACCGGCACATATGTTTCCCTCTTACTAAGTTTGGAAATTCAAACTGTTTTGTGGAGTTTCCTCCCCATCAATTCCTCCCACATTGATAAGAGAGGGTTTTCTATGCCACTCTCCTCCCTGGTCTCTGCATTCTCTCCGTGTTTGGGTTTGATTTGAGGGAATTTTTTTCTTCAGGCAGACCATTAGGAAATGTGAACCCGGGGATGTTCTGCAGGATAGTGTTCCAGTGCCAAGTGGAGTTGACTGATAGGATACACTTTTTATCCTCATTAATAATTTTGTATCTTGCTATAGGTAGTCTAATAAATCTTTTAGATTCTTCTAGTGAAATTGTCTATTTCATCTAAGTGTTTAAGTATATTTATATACATTTGTTTAGAATATTCTCTTATAATCTAATCTCTATTGTGTATGGACATACATTCCATTTTTAAAATTATTATTTAATTGTGTTTTCTTAATCACAAATAGTTTTGAATGACAAAAGTTTTAGACAGTCTTCACTGGGTTTTTTTGTTGTTTCTCGTTGCATTAATTTCTTTTTTAAAGATTTTGCATTAATTTCAATTTTTAAACTTCTATTTCTGTATATTTTTAGAGTAGATAAGGCATTTGCTTTCTGAATTTGATTTTACTTGAATATATATTCCTTTAAGATTAATTTGTTGTTGTTGTTTTTTTTCTAGTACATGCTTTTTAGGTCACAAAATCACCTAAATATTTCTTAGTAAAATCCAAAAGGTCTATATGAAATGTTTTTTGTAGTCTTTAACTTCTAAATATTTTATAAATTCCATTACAATTTTATCTTTGACACATCAATTATTTAGAAGTCTTTTCTCAGTTTTCCCATGTTGTGATTGATGTTTATCTAAGAGGTATTCTGCTATAAAGTAATTTGTAATCACTTTTTTTCTGTTGCTGTGTATGTAGATGTCTGCATTACAAATAAGAGAAAACACTCCTTGTTCACCAGATAACAGTAAGTTATGTGATACTTTTGCCCATTATTATTCAGATGAAATAGCTCTACCTTGAAGTACAAACACCAATTAATCTAAGAAGTAAAAGAAGAGTAGTTATGATGGCCTATAAATTCCTCAACAATATGACAGACTCACCAGACTTAAAGGGAATTTATTTTTCTAGTCATTTGCCAGTGAGTCTTTTTCAAGTATTTTGTTTTTATGATAAGAGGTTTTATATTAAAACAGTAAATTCAAATACTATATACATAAATGGGACCTAAGTAATCATATTTATTTATTTAACAATTTTCCCATGGAGAGATAATAATAGTATCTACCTTATTGAATTATTATTCACGTTGAATAAATGTTTGAATGAATATACAACTGTATCTGGCCTATAATAAACAATAAATGTTATTTAAATAAAAAGCATATTGTTATGCATAAAATATTTATTATCTCTCCTACAAAAAGTTTGTAGGAAAGCTAAATCAACTATTTTGTTATAAAAAATAAAGTAAGCATAACAAAAAAGTGATTTTAATTCAAATTTTTTTCATCAAAAAATTGATGTTTTGCTTATTTCACAGAAACCTGAGCTTAAAGTAATTTCAGAACCCCAGAAAATATATAACTGCCATGAAAACTCAGATAAACATGAGAAAATGGCTGCATAAAATAAATGTGTTATTCTATTGATTTTAGTCAATCATGAGTATTTGTTGAAGGTTTCTAAGTTGCACCATGTATCATAAGCCACGGTAATGAAACTGAATGCACAGGAGGATAGGAATATTCTTTGTGCATATCATACTAGTCTCAAAATGTATCACAACACTCCTGGGATTCCTTTCTGGCTTCTTTTTGCCATTTTTTTAGATTCTCATTGATACCATTGAGCACTGAGAGACTTGTCTGATAAAAGAATATTTGAATTCATAATGATTGAAGATGAAACAAAACTCAAATTTGGGGAATGACAAATTAGTATTTGATGAACATCAAGGGGCCAAAAACACTTGAGAGATAAATGAAACTAGGAAAGCCAAATGGTCTTCAAGTACATAGATCTATGTTTCCTAACTCCCAAACACACATAAAAATATTCTAAAAAACTTAGTTTAAAACTATAGCTATAAACTGAATCCAGTAACACAACTCTGAGGGAATAAGAAAAATATCATAAAGATATTTAAAGGATACAGATGCAACTTAAGTTTTCCAGAAAATAGAGTTGATGTAAAATAATTATTTCATTTTGACAACTATCCTATTTATTTTTTCTCTAAGGCAAAGATATTATCATACATATTTTGACACATTATATAAGGTGGGTAGGTTGATAGTAGCAGAATAATTAAGCTGGGATTACAAATATCATAATATTTATTAGTGAACACACACTTACCTCTTTCTCTCTCTCCAGTACCTCAAGAAGGTATTTTATTTTTTTAGATTATAAATTCCTGTCTGTAAGTGAAAAGATTAGACTATCTTATTTTTGTTTTACTAAAACATTCTGTGATTCAGTAAATTCAACCTTCACTTTTTTATTGGAGAAAGGTGCGATGATAAATAAAATAGACACAAAATAATAGAATACTAAATTACCATATTTTTCGCTCCATAAGATGCACTTTCCCCCCCCCCCAAAAAAAAGTGGGTGGAAACATCTGTGCATCTTACAGAGCAAATATTGCATCACAGACCATGCTGTGTATTACCTGACCTGTCAGTAGTGGCGACAGCTGTTAGAAGAGGAAGCGGTGAGCCCATGAGAAATCCTTGAGGACTCTTAAATGTCCCACTTTACAGCTGAAACTCAAGGCATCTGGTCAGTTACCATCAGCCTCTGCCCATCACCTGGGACCTGGGAGTGGGCAGAGAGCTGCCTGACACTCCCAGCTACAGCTGATGACCTGTTGAATCAACTGAGGCTGATAATGGGTATGAGACACAGCGCCAATTGTCAATTGTCTTTGACAGTGTTTGGGGTCTGTGTCAGTAGAACCACCTCCAATCACCAATCACTTTGTCTTTGTTCTGTCAGACATACGAGGAGATGGGTGGAGCTGAAGTAAAATGTTCTTGGCTGGCTATTGAGTCTATTAGAAACTACAGCTGTCTCGTCTACCTCCATACTGTTTCCAGTGCACACCAGATTTCTGTGTGAGGAGGCCAGCAGTAACTGGGTGAGCAGCCATAAATGCTGAAGTTTGTAATACAGAAAGGGAGTTATGGTGGGGTCACTGTTATTCTGTTATGTTTTATTAAATATTTTAGTATACCATTTGGTTCAGAATATTTTTTTTTCTTGTTTTCCTCCTCTAAACCTAGGTGCCTCTTATGGTCAGGTGCATCTTATATTGCAAAAAATACGGTATTCTAACAGTTTATTTACTCTTTGGGAAATCATTTGATTCACTGCAATCTTAACTTATTAATTTGTTTTCTTATATCATGCAAGTCATTAAGGAGGAATTGTCTTTCTTTTACATGTGTTGTGATACCTGGGTTATTGAAGTTTAGACCCCAAAAAGAGATTTAAAAGCCATTATTATGTAACTGTGGGTAATTCTTTAAAATCTGCCTTAAAGAGACATGACAATAGGCTATTGAAATCATGTCATGTCATAATTATTCAAGATAATTTTTTTCTGATTCTTGCCTATTGCTCATGTAATCTATAAATTATTTCATTTATTCTTAGCCCTGTATGGGAAACTTTATGCTCAAGCACATAGTAAAGTTGTTAGAGCGAAGTAAAGTTTGGGTTTCTATGAAGATGTTGATCTCTCCAAAAAGAATAAATGTATCATCATTTTGATATTTTTGTTTATATTTCAATCTAAGATGATTGACCAGTGTGGCATGGGACCCAGTATTGAATCTGTCTGGGTGCAATATCCTCACCTATTAAATCAATAGTTCAGTCCAAATGATAAATGTGATTCCTTAATGATCCAAATTTCTAATTTCATTAATGTAATTAATTGTATCTTAAAAATAATTTGTCTAATCTTGATTAAACTATATATTTTGTTAGATTTTTTGGAATTCTATTGAAATTGGATTTTTCTTGAATAATGCTGTCTGTTTGTTCTTTATCATTTTTTAAGGAGTAAAAGTAACGTTTCAAGCCTTGGCTGCTGTGGCTCAGTGAATTGAGCATTGGCCTGAGAGCCAAGTGTCGCTGATTTGATTCCCAGTCAGGGCACATGACTAGGTTGCATGTCAGGTCCCCGGTTGGGGGTGCGAGTGAGAGGCAACCACAGAGTGATGTTTCTCTCCCTCTCTTTCTCCTTTCCCCTCTCTCTAAAAATAAATAAATAAACAACAACAACAACAAAAAATAAATAAATAAATAAAATTTTTTAAAGTAAAGTTTCAATAGATTTTAAACTACATGATAATTCCAAGCTTTATAGGATGTTATTTGAAAAATAAGATCAGCTAGGTATACATGATTTTAATTTTAGCCTATACATGATTTTAATTTTAGCCTAAAGACAAATATATGTGGTGTAAAATTTACACATATGAGTACCATTAACTTTGTAATGAGAAACAAAATAACAGTAACTTAAACAAGTTTAAAGTGTATTCTCTAGGTGAAGTGAAGTTCAAAAGTAGATAGCCCAAAAATGATATGGTTGTTCTATGATTTATCAGGAATTTATGCTCTTTTTACTTCCTTTTTAAATATAGACAGAATGGATGCTATAAAGCCAACAATTATATCAATATCCAGGTTCTAGGAAGGATTATCAACTCAGGGCAAAGTGGATATATGTATATGCCAAAGAAGCCTGTCTTCTTTCAGTACTTGTCTGGTCTTAACAATATGATCTTTTTTATATATCTATAGGTCTGAATCCTGCCACTTAGACACATTAACTATGGTGTAAGCTGAGAAAATATAATATTTCTGATTGTGTTTTTATTAACCAGAAGGAAGAGGAGAGTAGATATCCATAGGAAAACATGTTCTGCACCATTTTTAAAATTTAATTTAAATTCCCCAAAATAATATTATGCCTGTGATAGTTTGTTCTTTGTTTCAGTTTGGCTAGCTAGACTCCAATTATTCAATTAAACGCTATGTAAGCATTAATGTGAAGGTATTTTGTATATATGATTAAAGTCCATGATCAGTTGCCTTTAAGTGAGCTTATCGTAGGTAATCATAGTAGACATGATTCAGTCAATGGAAAGGCATTATGGGCAGATGAAGCTTTCCTAAAGGAAAAGTTCTGCCTCTGTTTGTAGCTAAGTTTGTACCACAGGGTCTGAGTGTACCCTCCCTGACTTACAAGCATTCATCTGTTGGGGATGGGGAGTCAAATTACTTATAAGAAAGCAAGGGGACTTTAAGGATGGTGCAAATTTTCTATTTCCCAACTGTGGCAGTGGACCCAGAACTCTGAGTTTCCTAAAACTAAAAGAAGTGTACACAACAAAGACTGAATTTTATAGTACATAAATTTTAAAAAGTAAATAACAAGGGTGAGGAAGAAATAAAAATTAAATACTATTATAACAAAGATATCTACTTCTAATGATTAATATAATCATGTCGAAGGGGTAGGGTAAGAGAAGAACTAACCTAGTAAATTTGAAAAACAATATTTTACCTACATAACATAAGGCAAAAGACAAAAGAACTATGTATAAATACCATATTCTTGTTAGTAATTTATTTAAATTCATGGCCATATGGATTAGCAATACTGAAACCACTTTATGTAAGCACTATGGTTGAAGAAATAAATAAATATATTGAACGTAATGGGAGCATTGGCTCTCGGTATTATAAAGGAAATTTACAGATAAGGAAAGTGGGAAGCTAGGATGAACCTTGTGGTGTTTGAAAGTGAGGTATTAGTATGAACACACATTTAAATGTATATATGTATATATACACATTTAAATATATATATATATATGCAGTTAGATAAACACATAAAAATATATAGATATATGTGTATTCATGGGTTAGTATCATAATATTTCCTAGCCCTGTCTAGAGGGACTGGAAGCCATGGCCCAGCTCCTCACGCTATTCTAGCTGTACTGTACATCTTTCAGTCACTTGAAATAGCCTGTCTCCTACCCAAGAGTCTTCAAACATATTATTCTTTCTTCCTGATATGTTCTTCCCTTTCCTCTTCATAATAATTGTTCACTATTCAAATTTACTTCAATTAGGCAGGGAAACCTTTTGAACCTCCTTAATAAGACCAAATCTCTGTGTCACACACTTTCTAAGTCCCTCTAAGAGGCATGGAACCACTTAGCTTAACAAATTCTACCTTCGCCTAAGCAAAGCCGTCCCTAGTACATCTTGTTGACAGAGTAGTAAATGCCATCTCATAGACCATTCTACTTTATGCAAATCTTCTTCCTGAAATAATTTCCTTCAGACAGAGATACAGGAATGGAAGGCAGTTGAAGATTCATAGTCCATCTTTTACATTTGAAGTCGTTTTGGCCTTGACACTGTAATTAACCATCTGAAGACCTTAGTAGATATGCCACTTCTCTGAAGTTGCATAGTCTCATGTGTTAGAAGTGGTTGGTTTACACAATCACATAGATCTTCACTGCAATAGTCTGCCAGATCCTAATGAGCTGTAAGGAATTGTTAGCAAGTTATTTGTCCCTCAAACATTGTAATTAAAGTGCTAAATGATTGGCTGTAAAGGACTTGAGGCTTTAAAAAGATGAAGAACTCCAATAATGGCAAGTAGTCCTGTGGTTGTAAGAATTTTATTATCAGTATAAAAATGAAAATGCAGGTTTACAAACTATTGGTATATATCTTAATGTCAAAACTGAATTGTGGAATAAACTTATTTTAGTGATATAAATTTATTACTTGTTTACTTATGCTATCATAAGTATCTCTTTTTTTCCATGGTTACTACATTATTCCATAACCACAGAGATAGAGCCTGCTATATACCAGGTACTATGACAGATACTGAGAATTCAGAAATAAATGAGATCCCACACACACTCACTCAGAGCTAGCTCTAATTTGAAAAAAAAATATTATATATGATGATTCATGTAAGCTTAGAGTCTTATGAAAACATGCAAGGACACAAAATAGCACAACTTCAGGAAGAATTGGTTAAGTTCAAGAAAGTCTTTTAGCAAGAAGTGAAATAAAGTTGAATCCTGAATAAAAAGCCAGATTGTTATCCATATTTTTTTCTTTTTTCCAAATCTACTTGTTTACCCCTTCTACTTAGGGGGAAGTTACATATACATGAGAGAATTTCCCATTCAGTTGGAAATAATTCTATGACAATTACTCTAGAGTCCATAGTATGTTCAGTGAAGTCACAGATTATGAGGAGGCAGGGATGGAATGTGTAACAAAGGAAAATAGAACCTGTCGGGAATGAGAGTCAGATAACCAAATCAATAATTTTCAAAGTGTATAAACAATTGTTAGGTTGCTAGAGGATTTCTATGATTATTGTAAATGTCTTAAGCCATGTTGGGTAAAACAAGAAAAGATTCTGAATGGAAGTAAATTCATGGACAATAGAGAGAAAGGAGAATAAGTGTGTAAATGCTCCTCCTATAGTAAAATGATGTCATGTTAAATAGTATACATTCATGTGAATTAATAACCCAGATGTTTTAATACACAAAAGTGTGAAATGTCTCAATAATTCATTAACCTGTAGGGGGATAAAAAGAGACCATTAAATGGGTACAAAAAAGTGGTTTCATTCTTTTTTTTTTTTCAGATTTAATGTGTTTTATTGATTAAAATATTACATTTGTGCCAATTTCCCTTCCCTCTGCTCCCCTCCACCCGGTGGCCCCCCTCCCTCCAGTTGTCCCCCCCTTTTAGATTATGTCCATTAGTTGTGCATACAGTTCCTCCCAACCTCTCTCCGTCTATTTCATTCCCTCCTACCATGATCCCCAATTCCTATATCATCTCCCTCCCTCTCCCCATTCCCCCTCCCTGTTGACCTCCCCCCAATATGCTTCCCGTACCCACAGTTCCTTTTCCACTCTCGTTGCCTGTTTAGTTTGCCTTTGTTTCATCTCCCTAGCTTCTGTTTTTTAAACCAGTCTCTTTAACATCTCATATAACAGTGGTTTGGATCTAATGAACTCTTTCAGTTTTATTTTGTCCTGGAAACACTTTCTCTGTCCTTCTATACTGAATGACAGTTTCACTGGATAGAGTATTCGTGGTTGTAGGTTTTGGATTTTCATTACTTTGAATATTTCTTGCCAGTCCCTTCTTGTCTGTAGGGTCTCCCTTGAGAAGTCAGCTGATAGTCTAATTGGGACCCCTTTGTACATAATTCTTTTCTTCTCTCTTGCTTCTTTTAAGATTCTCTCTTTATCTTTAATTTTTGACATTTTGATTATAATGTGTCTTGGAGTGGTTCTCCCTGGGTCCAGTCTCTTGGGAACTCTCCTTGCTTCCTGGACCTGCAAGTCTATTCCCTTCCCCAAGTCTGGGAAGTTCTCCTTTATTATATTTTCACTCAATTTTTCAAGTTCTAGTTCATCTTCCTCACTCTCTGGCAAACCAATGATTCTTATGTTGGGCCTTTTATAGCTTTCCCAGAGGTTTCTGATCCTCTCATTGTTGCTTCCTATTTCCTCTCTCTGCATTGGTTGACTGCTTGTTCCTTCTCCATATTCCAGTTTGTTGAAATGAACTCTGGATTTTTTTTCCTCACCATCTGTCTCGTATGTGGTTTTGTTCCTTTCGTTATGAGTGTTTTTCGCTTCTTTCATATCTTTTTCCTGCTCTTTTGTGAATTCTGTAAGCCACCTGATAACAATGGCCCAGAACTGAGCCTCTGACAGGTTTCTTATCTGTTCATCTGTCAGGTTCTCTATCTGTTGTTGTCTTGTGAGCTGTGCCACCAGGATTTCTATAGTTGTCTGCCTCATTTTGACAGATGCGTTTTGTTTTCTTGGGCCGGCTATAGGGGCAGTGCCTGTGTACGCGTCACAATTCAGCGACCGGCGCCTGTCTGAGACCTATTTCGCAGCCCTGTGGTGCTTTCTTTGGGGGCGGGGGTCCAAGGTGGATTCACACAGTTATTCAGCTAGGAGACCGGGATCCGTCCTCCCGCCCCCCTGGGCCTCACTGTTCAAGGCAATGCGGTGGCTGCTTTCCCCAGCGCTGGGGTTGCGCACTGCCAGGGGCTTGACTGCCTCTGGGCTTTTTCGCCGCCCCGCCGCTGACCGCAAACAGCGCTGCCCTCTTTAACTCTTACCTGCCCAAATGGCACCGCTGGTTTATAACTTCATATGTTGGGCTTCCGTGTAGTTTTATTTTCTGGAATTTCTAGTTATCCTTTGTTTTGAAGTAGTTGTATTCCTCTCTAGTTGTAGAGGGAGACCTAGCGTGTCCGTCTAAGCCTCCATCTTGGCCGGAAGTCGATCCTCAGTGGTTTCATTCTTTATGGCCTCTCAAAGGTAAGATATTATCATCCTCATGGCTTGAAAATAATTTTCTTATATTTGTTTTTTATTATTTCACTTATTTAGTTAATAATTTAACTCCCCTGTATAAAATCTGGTATGAGAAATATTAAAATAACTCAGAAACTTTAAAAAATTATAATAGTAATAGTGAAGTGGTACCCATGTGTCCACCCTCTATCCTACCCCCACTTTCTGTGCTTAAGCGTTGCTAATTAATCATGGCACTGCTTATTGAACCCTGATAGAATTTCTAAAACTCTTCAGCACAGCAATTCACCACCAATTGATAATAATTGGTACAAGAATATCAAATTAATTTGTTATTATTGTTCATGTTGGAGCTAAGTAGTGTATACTAGAGAGGAAACTTCTCCCTTGTATTATAATTTTCCCCAGTGACTCCAGTTTAATTAACATAGTACAAATGCTTCCCAGGTGCCTTGTAATAGCTCTAATACTAGGCTTAGCCCTGGAGTTTCTGTACAGAACACTCAAAACACACATATCTAGTTAGAGAGAGAAGATAAGTTTCATGTAGAAATAGAAAGAACTAAGTGGTACAATGTGTGGTGCAGATTGCTGAATATATATTTAGAAGGAGTGATCAGTTGCGCTAAATGAATCCAGAAAGGCATCAAGAAAACAGAGGAATCTGAGAAGTTTGTGAACACGTTAAAATAAAGTCATATTCCTAAAATTAAGGCACCTTGAGAAAGGCTCTTTCTAAATAGGTGGCAAAAACTGGTCTTAGCATCTTTCCCAGATCACTGCTCAAGTCTAACATTGCAGAGTCCCGATGGAGTGAGTCTCAATGGTTGAGCTAGAGATGTGAATTAAATACAAGATTCATATATTTTAGGAAAAGTCTCCCATAAAGGCCATACTAAATATTTTCAAACCATTTAAATTTCTATTTTGTGAAAAGAACACTAGCACTATACATTTTCTTAAGAGTATGGTTGGAATCAGACAGACTGTCTGATGTTAAGGAAATTTATTTACACAATGACCTCGTAATATAGAATATGAGGAAGATTTGTGTTTGTTTTTTGTTTAGAGAACAGAAAAGAAAAATAGCCCAAATAAAAATAAAAATTATAGAACTTATTACTCTGAATCCTAAAAGGCAGGTGTAGAATATAGAAAAATAAAAAAGCACCTACTCACCTACTACTATGTGCCTGGCATCTTGTGTTAGGCAAGAAAGGGGAAAAAACTTACTATGTGCCACATCTGCTATGTGTCTGATGCTTTAAATATATAATTTTATTTAAGTCTAAATGATAGATTTATTTTATAGTAAGTGAAAATGAAATTCTACAGTGTTCTTAGTTATATAAAATCCACTATTATTTTTTGTTAGACTTTAGATGGAGTATTTATATATTTAAATTTAGCACCTCACAATGTTTTGGACTAGATGTGACTCATGGGCAGAGCTCTGCCTCAGCCACTAGAAAAAGATAATTATAATTGAGGTTGTCAACACCAGCATATGGGTAATACTTGCCAGAGAGAAGCTGCAAAGGGATCCAGAACAAAAATATCATAAGCAGGTACCATCTTTGGAAAGGAGTGAAGTTTGCTGATCATGGATCAGTTGGAAGGTTACATACATCCCTGAAACATAGTAGTTTTTGACCTTAGCCACCCCTAATGTTGCATGCTAGCTTTGCCATATACTAGTCATTTTTATTGGGCAACTTAATTAACTTCTCTAAATCTTAATATCCTTATTCATAAAACTCATAATGTAAAAAATAAATAAATAACAGCAGCCTCAGACAGTTAGAGTGAAAATTAAAGGAGATAACTTTTATTTTATTTTTTTATGTATATTTTATTGATTATATTGTTACAATAGTTCCAATTTTTTCCCCTTTGCTCCCCTCCGCCCAGCACCCCCCTTCCCCGACAATCCCCTCCCCAAGTCCATGCCCATGGCTCACCCTTTCATATATTCTTCTTCTTTTTTTTAAAAATAATTAATTAATTAGTTAAATATTTTAACAATAAAAAATAACAATCCCTCCCTCTCAGACTTAAGACCCTTTACAATCTTATAAAGGACAATGGACGAAGGTCTCGAGCTCCTCTAGCTGCTTCAAGCTGGACATGGTCGTCGTCCTACCTACCCTTGGGTCAAGAAATCCCTAATAAGAGTGGGGACGTGGAGGGGAGGGTGGCCTTCCTACAAGGGGAAGGATCGTGCAGACTCCAGGTTGGTTGGCTGTCTCTGGACAACGGCATGCTTGGTTTAACAGGCTGGCATCCTTGTTGTATTCTGGGGCAACAGGGTTAAAGGACATCATTCAATCCGTAACCACTAGATGACAAAAGACAGGTATTAATTTTTCAATGTCCCACATTAGGGAAAAGAAGGGCTTCTTTGGAGGAAGGTATGCCAGGTACATCTCACCTGTTCAAAACCCTTTTGCCCATTATACTTAGTTTGGACTGAGGGAAATATTTTAGGTTTCCCCCCTCTTAGGCCCTGGGCTCTTTCTGTCCAAGCCATTAGGATAGAAAAGAGAAACCAGTTTTAAAGTGAAGCCCACAGACCACCCCGTTCTTCACCAACCCAGCCACTTAGTTCAGCCAAACCATTGAGTCTCAGGAGGCAGCAATGCAGACAGGATTAAGTGAGGCCTATACATACAGACAATCACTCAGGTAATGAGATCGTAGGCTTATGCCCTTTGAAAACAGAAAACACATTTTAATTTATGTAACATAACCCACACACAAGTTTATAGATCTGTAGGACTGTCTTATCGGAAAGACATCCAGTTGCAAGGCATTTGACATTCTTCTTGCCTGTAAATTAAACATCTTTGATAATGCCATAGACATAGTTTAACTTTCAAATGAAAACAAATTTTAAATGAAAAGAAACTTTAAAGACGGTTAGCTGCACTACTTTATAGTCTACCACTGGGCATTGTGATCTTCCTTGAATCTTGATTTTTCTCCCTAAGATTACCCTCCTTGTCATTAACGGGACTGCATTAAGTTCATTTTTAACTTATCCTGTTCATTTGCATAAACACAACAAGAGCAGAAAATGATCACTTATGATCTTTAGTTCTGCTTTGCTGGAACTTACGTAAGGAACATTTAGGGTGACCTTCAGTCTGCCCTTCAGGGCACAGAAGCTGAGCCACATACCTGGCATTCAGCCTTGCCTGTAAACACCTGTCTTTTCCAGGTCCTCCTGGTTTTCCATTGTGCCTTAAGGTCCCTTCTAGCCATCTTTCAGGAAAACAACCTTCGTTCCTTCCCTGGAAAGATTGCTATGGACCGCTCATCCATCCAAGGTACCAGGCCTTTTATCTCGTGGACTTTTATTACCTTTGAAAGTCAGTCCCAGTTGCTCAGGGCTTTTTGGTAACAACCAAAGCCCAAGCATGTCTCCTTTAGGCATGACATTCCAGTCAAAGTCTTAGTAAAAAAAAAATCGTTATTAACAACTGGTCTTATTAGTTTTATGCAAAGAAACTTAGGTCATTACTTACTTCTTTAGAATGCCAAATTCTGGAGGGATCAGATAGGGAGAAAATATATACAGTGTGAAGGAAAAACATTGTCCTTCTAATATTCACTGAACTTGCATTTCTATTCTTTATATTTTTATTCCCCCCCCCACTAAAAATTTTTCTGTTTGTTTTTCCATTACAGTTGTCTCACTTTTTTCCCCCTCTTGCTTCTCTGCACCCTGTCCCTCCCTTCTCCCACATTCAGTCTCCACCCAATTGTCCATGTCCATGGGTCATTTATACATGCTCTTTGACTAGACCCTTCCCCTTCTTACCACTTCTCTCGCTCCCATCTCCCCCTTTGTTACTGTTAGTTTATTCCTCATTTACATACCTCTGGTTCAATTTTGCTCATTTGTTTGTGTTGTTCATTAGTTTCCTGTAACAGGTGATAGCATATGGTAATTTTCTTTTGTTGCCTGGCTTATTTCGCTAAGCATAATTCTCTCTGGTTCCAATCATGTTGTTGCAAATGGTAGAAGTTCCTTCTTTCTTTCAGTACTTACTCATTGTCATTTTACCCTTTTGTACTCGTGTTCCTCTCTGTCTCTCTCTGTTTCTTCATCTTCTTAAAGCA
Organism: Furipterus horrens; assembly: GCF_987537825.1. Lineage (NCBI taxonomy): Eukaryota > Metazoa > Chordata > Mammalia > Chiroptera > Furipteridae > Furipterus > Furipterus horrens. The sequence goes on from NW_028327176.1 coordinate 34,732,075, forward strand.
GACCCTTTAGCATCTCTTGCAATGATGGTTTGGTGGAGATGTATTCTTTTAGCCTTCTTTTGTCTTGGAAACTCCTTATTTCACCTTCCATTTTGAATGAGAGCCTTGCTGGGTAGAGTATTCTTGGTTGTAGGCCTTTGTTTTTCATTACTTGGAATATATTTTGCCATTCCCTTCTGGCTTGTAGTGTTTCTGCTGAGAAATCTGATGATAGCCTTATTGGAGCTCCCTTGTATGTTATTAATTGTTTCTCTCTTGCTGCTTTTAGGATTCTCTCTTTGTCTTTGAATGTTGGCATTTTAATTATGATGTGTCTTGAAGTGGGCCTGTTGGGGTTCATCTTCATTGGGACCCTCTGTGCTTCCTGGACTTGCATGATTCTTTCTCTCTTCATGTTAGGGAAGTTTTCTGTCATTAGTTTTTCAAAGAGGTTTTCTATCCCTTGCTCTTCTTCTCCTTCTGGAATTCCTATGATACGGATATTATTACATTTCATGTTGTCCTGCAGCTGTCTTAGAGACTCTTCAGTCTTGTTCAGCCTTTTTTCATTTTGTTGCACTGTCTGTGAGTTTTTGTCTACGTTGTCCTTCAGCTCGCTGATCCGATTTTCTGCTTCCTCTAGCCTGTTTTTAATTCCTTCTACTATGTTCTTCAATTCAGAGATCGTATTCTTCATTTCCTCCTGGCTCTTATTGATAGCTTCTATGTCCTTTTTCATGCTGGTGTAATTCTCAGTAAGTTCCTTGTAGTTTTTCTGGAGTTCTTTGTAGTTTCCGCTGAGCTCATTGAGCTTCTCCATAATACATGCTTTCAATTCCATATCTGATAGTTGGCTCCCCTCTATTTCATTTAGCACTCTTTCTGGGGACTCTACCTTTCCTTTCGATGGGGTGTTGTTTCTCTGTCTCCCCATTTTTGTGACTCCTATTGTTTGTTGTTGCTTCTTAGAATGATCTCAGGAGATAACTTTTATAAAGCTACTAAGACAATGTTTGACATGTATGTTGCTCTCTGATTAGGTATTCCTCTTTCTCTTTACATGGTATAACAAAAGTTAAAGTAATATGATAGAAATATCATTATCATTTTAAGGTTAGATACATAAATTCTTGTCCACGTTTAATCACGGATTTGCTGTGTATCTAGTTTCAGACTGCATAAAGTATGAATACTAGTCATTATGGGGATTAAAAATACAAAACACCTAGTAGATAAGTGTTTTGAAAGTATAAGGAGCTACTGATATAAAGGGCTTTAACAAAGTAATCTTTTATTTTATGTTTCCTTTTACAATTATTCCAGAATAATTTAAACAAACACAAAACAAATTAGTTTCATGCACTCTTTCCTGTTTCTTAATCCCTAAGAACACTTCCACAATTATATATAGTTGGAATAGTTTATTCAATTTTTGGCCAAGGCAAATCTTTAAAATTTAAATGCAAATAAAGAATGATGTTTAAAAGCATTGAAATTTCTAATACATTTTTAATAAAAAAGACCAAAGGCCATGTCCTTCAAACAGGTCACCAAGCTATAGTCCCATCTGGTGACCCCATATAGTACAGCAAAACCAGTAGTTATTTGACGCATTAACTGCCTCGTCTCCCTCCTGCCCACCTCATTGACATAAGTAGTTCACCACAGTACTCTTGCAGATTGTGAATGCAGTTTCAGAGACTTCTTATGATGTACTTACTGGTGGCAGCCGTCCAACACTTGCAATTTGCACAGAACTTTTCACTTTGTTTTCTAGGCTATTGCTGGAGTCACTGGAGGGCTTGATAGCATCCTAAGCAAGGTCTTGTCAGAGAGGGGACATCAAAGAAAATTATAAAAGAATCAATCAACACTTTGCCTCATTTTTCTCCCTAATCAATGTTACAGATCCAACTACATATTCTGTATTGCCACCTTTGGAAATAGGGTTCAGGGAGAAATATCTGATTAGCAATTTGAAAAAAGTTTTACCTAAATAATGTTGCTCCTAGAAGGAGACAAATAAATTATACTTGGTATCATTACAAATAAAATGACAATGAAGTATTGTAAGGGTCCTCTATCATCAATCTTCCAGTCTTTCAAACAAGATAGCTCAGAAATGTCCTTCTCATTTCAGTTTAGCTTAAAAATGCTTTTTATAGAATGCTACCTTTTTCTGCACTTAACCCCTCCAGCTCCTTAATGGTGACCAGGGATTATGAAAGGACCGATGTGCCTTGAAATAAAATTTTGCACAGCCAACATTTTGAAAGGAAAAATATCGGGCACACGTGCCATAGGCCTATCTTAAATGCAATACCTACAACAAAAGCAATGCCAAATACAATCAGCCACATACAGGCTTGAATAAGGGGCACATGAACAGCATTTGCCAGGGTAAGTGGGGAAGCAGGAAAGTGTGATCCAGATAGAAGGCAGCGGTGGATATTTAGGGATTAAACATGGAAAAGGAAAAAAACATGACATAGGTGATAAATGCATGAAAGGAACACATCTCCCAATTTGATATTTTTGTCCATGGCTGGAATTCCCAAAATCGATAATATCTATAAAGGACATCATATCAAACATGTATGGTAGTTATAATAACAAATAATGATTATGTCACAAATTTTAATTAAGGCCAAAGTAATTACACAAAAGTTCTTTGAATATGTCTGCCATCAATTGGTTTTTATATAAATTTTTAAAAAGTGATGTCATGTGTAGTCTATTTTTATTCTTTCTTCTTTAACCAAAGCTAATGTGAGATGAACACACATGCTGCTAATAGGAATCTCTATCATTAAAGTAAAAGTCAGTAAGAAACAATATTATAGATTTCATTTCCTGCACAGCTAATGAAATTTGTCAATATTGAATTTAGAAACATTTTTCTGACAAAGTGCCTAGAAAGTAGGTCAGAAAGTCCATTTGTATGTATGTGGGTAACTTGTAAATTTTTCCATGTAAGCAGTTAAACGATTGCTTCCTTCTGATACATCTCTTATCTCCAAGAGTTGCAGAGCAAGGCAAAGTTCTGGTTTCCAGTCATTAATACAGGAACATTACCAGGCAGAGGAATATTCAATGGGAAAAATTTTAGTAAATGCTCCAAAAAGTGACTAGATATGGAAAATGCCACATAGCTCATCAGAATAATATTTCTTAACAAGCCTCAGACAGTAAGATCATTTACAACTTGAAGTTTGGAATGAGAAAAGTATGCATCAAAATTATTAATAGAACAGAACAAATTTAGGGTATTTTAACTTTTCTAATACTTTATTCATAAGGAACAACAAAGCTAGAGCTGAAAAAAACTTAAAGGTGTTTTAATACATATCCCCTTTAAGCTAATTTTTATCATTGACTTACCCACAGAGATTGCATAGCCAACATGTGTAGAGTGATAAAGAAAATTTCATTTTTGAACTTTACCCTATAATCCCAGCTTGTTGTTCATTGATATGGAAACTAAACATTTAGAAGGCAGTAAATACATTTTTATTTTGTATACAGTCACATACTGCCCCATATTCTACATTTTAGCATTGAAAACAGAAAAAATGAGAAAATATAATTATATTCTAAAATGAGAGCCTTAGCTTGTTGCCATGTTCTCCTGGTTCTAGAAATATATTTTGCTACAGAATTTCTATAGCCACAACAATGTATACCATACCTCTAAGCATCTGCTCCTCTATAGGAAAATTTAGAAATGCAAGGCTAATTTAACATTAGAAAATATATTAGTTTATATATTTTGTGGTTATAAAAATAAATATAGGAATTAACTGTATAATATTCATCATGCAGTTCAGCAATGAACATTCCTTGGTCATTTATTATATGCCAGTGACTCTTCCATTTACTAGAGATAGATAAACTGATGAACGAAAGAGGCAATTGAAAATCATTACCCACCGGGAGCTTGCATTCTTGACAAAAATAAAAATTATATATATATAAGAAATAATAACTCTTAGCAACAAAGAAGGAGGAGAGAATTATTTAAACTAACTAAAGTCTGTTAATGAAAAAAAGAAACTACTGAAATCACCACGTTTAGGTATGCGCACGAGAAGCATTTCCTTCCAATCCAGGGCCAGGATGATGACAGCACTAACCCCATTCTGTTCCACATCGTACAGCATAGCCATGCCAGTCCAATCAGGCAAGAATAATGGAAAAAATACTGCAAATAAATAGAAAGGAAGAAATAACCGTCATTATCCACAGATCACATGTGTATACAAAATCCAGAAGACACTATAGGTAAACAGCTAAAACTACGTTTTGTGAGTACAAAAGCAATATACAAAATTCAATGCATTTCTATATGTCAACCAAATATTTAGATAGAATTTCAAAGATACTATTTTAATTGCATCAAAATACAAAGGAACTAGAAATAAATCTAACTAAATATATTCAAGACCTATATTTAGAAATAGATATAACTATGTTCAAGAGACTTACAATTTTTATTAAAACATAAAAGAGAATATTTATGTTAATGAAATATACATTATGTTCAAGTAGTCAAAGGCGTAATAGTCTAAATATTCTAATTATTTCTAAATTAACCTAAAATTCAATGCTATCCTAATAGAAAAATTGATATGCCTTTGAATGAATAGGTAAAGGGACTTGATAAGATAATTCTTAAATTTCTACACAAGAGGAAGATTCAGAACAGCCAAAGCATTTCTAACGAATCAAGGCCAGATGGAAGTATTTGCCTTACTTTATGACAATTATTATTATAAGCTATAAGTATTAATTTTGCTATTGGAATAAGAATATACAAATAGACAAATGTAACCAAAAGGAGATTGCTGAAAGACCTACATGTATATAGACAGTTGTATTTGATAATTTGCTATTGCAGATCCATTGTGAAAGTGAACAGATATGGCCACTTATATGGATGAATATATATATGAGAGGCCTGTCCAGAAAAAGCCAGCCATTGTTAATATAATAAGAACAGTTTGTACATTGATGCATCATGGCAACCAAGGAGAGTGGACTGGAATGTGCATGTATGAATAATGTCAACTTCTCTGTACTAGTCAGTGGGGATGGGTAGACCCCACTGAGTGAGCACGTGTACTGTGTGGCCATCACATTCAAAATGGCTGAGCAAGTAGAGCAACAAATCTGCATCAGATTTTGCGTTAAGCTTAAACATTCCTCTGTGGAAACTTCAGATGATTCAGAAGGCGGCAGCTATGGGCAACTGGTGATTGGCAGCTCCATCACTACAACACATGTGCTCATGTGTGACACCTCAAGCAGAGTTTTTTAGTGAAACATCAAGTCACCCAGGTGACTCAGCCCTCCTGCAACCCAGATTTTGAGCCCCATGACCTCTGGCTTTTCCCAAAACTAAAGTCACCTTTGAAAGAGAAGAAATTTCAGACCATCCTTGGGGTTCAGGAAAATGCGATGGGATAGCTATTGGTGATTGGGAAGACTCTGAGGTCCCAAAGTGCCTACTTTGAAGGTGACTGAGGCAACATTGTCCTATGTACAGTGTTTCTTATACCTTGTATCTTCCTCAATAAGTGTCTCTATTTTTCACATTATATGGCTGGATACCTTCTGGACAGATCTATTTTATGCATAAATATGTGTATAAATTAATAAATCATTTTGGAAGTTATATTTATTATTACAATCTATTATAATTTAACTTTTTACTAAGACATTGAATATGAAGCACATAGTAAAATGTTGCTACAGTAATCAATCTGATTGCTTTAGATTAAAAAATTTAGGATCATAAAACATCACAAATGAAATGAAGGAAAATAAAATGAGGATGAAAAGGCAAGCCACAAACTGGGGATTACAGTTACAATATGTATTACTTGCCATTAATTACTACCCAGAAAATTACTAAGAATTCTGATGTTTCTATGAAACAGAGCATTAAATGTGGGAAAAAGAAATAAGCAGGAATAATATCACATGTTGGCAAGAATGCTAATCACTTGAAACACAAACTCAATGTAGATGTTCAGATAATTATCAATAGAAAATAAAAATGTTTCCAAATTCAACCTTTAAGGAAAACAGTTACTGCAGTACCTAGTAATAGTAATGTTCATTATATGCCTACACTTTATTCTAACAATGCTCTCCTATTAAATGATCTATTAAAACTCTTAAACAAAAGCACGAGTAAACTTGTAAAATACTGTTTATGTCAATATTTTTACATGAACAGAAAACTGAAAATAACCCAAAGGAATAAATTCAATAGACAGTTAAGTTCTGATGCATTCAAACAATGAAATATCATGCAACAATGATAATGGATAAACTATAACTACATGTATTAATATGGATGAATTCCAAATTTAATGTAGATTTAAAACATCATATTGAAAAAAGTACTGAATGTTTCATTAATTTGAATTTCAAAAGCAGGAAACTGTGTATTGTTTAGAGATATTAGTTTTAAATAGGAGTAAAAAAGCAGGGCAATTATTAAGAAAAATTTAAGTTGTTGGTGTTGGAAGATACACTATGGGTTTAGCTTGTTTCCACATATATTTGAGTAAAAGCATTGACAGCTATCTTTTGAAATATGTTTTCAAAGATGTTTGTATAACTATCAGCCTTGAAACATACAGATAGTATCTCCTTCTGTGGAAGAGGACAGATTTGCTTGCTACCAAGAGTAATAAAGATAAGTCTTCTACTGGGGCAAAGATTGAGAAGGATTCTAACAATCCCCTCAAAATATTGTAGTTTTTTCAACGCTCCAAATTATTCAATTGAAACACAAACCCACCGTACATGCAATTTCCCTCTGCATCCACATCACTTCCATGGGATTGGGAAGCAAGCTGAGGTAACGGGAACATAAAGCTAATGTTGTCTACTCTAAGTACGACAGTTCTTTTCTCTGGCCTAAGAATCTTTTGTCTTCAAGGATTCACAAAACTGCATCAGGCTAACAGTTTGCAAGCAGGGTAATAATCTCTGAACCATCACAGTTCTCAAAAAGTGGCAATATCTGGTAAGGAAGAGAAGAACAGAATTGTTGTGTCTCATATATGGGACTTCTGGCTTGGGGGAATGTTCTATTTCTTGCCATGGACTGTAGATATCCACAAATATAACATGAATGTATTTAAAAATGCATAACATAAGTAAAGGCAAATAAATGAAAATGGAAATCATTAGTATCTGAACTCCATTGGAACTATCACCACAAATATTTTAGAGCCAAATAATTCCATCATCCTGTCTTTCATAAAAAGTATATATTATTTACATATTTATGTATGCTTACATATAGTAAAGTTGGTATTATATTCCATATTGTTTTTAAACATTACTTTTTAAATTTCTCTGATAATCTTCCATCTTTAAATTTATGTTTTTTTGCATTATAGTTCTTAACAATTGTACATTGCTACATTGTAAGAATTTACCATAATTTATTTAACTAATTTCCTATTATTGGACATATTCTATCGTTACTTTCATCTACTTCTACAGTTTCCAATTCCTCCAATAAAAATCTGTGCTAACCTAGCCTACTTTATGTGCAACTGTAGAGCCTCATGCCAATTCTGGAACTGTATTAACACATAATATTAAATATAACCCAGTAGTGACTCACTAAAAGGCCAGAGAAGGTTGGGTAACAGGGAGGTTAAAAATAACTGCCACAACAACAGTCCTCAGGGCAAACACAATTTATTTGGGAAGAAATTTATAATGGAATGAATATATATTGTTTTATTCCTGAGAAGATGATGATAGATGCTTATGACAAGTATGATGTCTACACACATCATTCATAGTTTTATCTGTCACTGCCTTTGACACATGGAATATCCATGTGACCAAAAAAGCAAGAGCAAGATAAATCATCATGGAGAGATGGAATGTAGTTTCAACTTTTTTGAGTAAGCAAATACCCTATGGACTTTACCCTGAAATATTAGAGGAAGAAGAGAGACCATTTTGTTTTATGGAAAGTTTAACAAGCTTCTCACAGAAGTTCTAGGTGCTATTGACTTTGGAAAGGCAACTTTAAACTAGTTGTGATCAGGGAATAGTGTGAACACAGGCAGCTTTGGGTTATTTTAATGAATTTACACTAGTAAAATTGAGTCCCCTGTTTTATAAAACACATGACTTTTGGGGGCATGAATCACTAGAAATACAAGTAAACAAAGACATTAGCCAAAGAACATATATCTATATATGCCTAGTCCATGGACACAGACAATGATGTGGTGAAGGCCAGGGTGGGATGGCAAGGGCTGGCTGGAGTGGGCGGAGGGAAAGTGGGGCACATCTGTAATAGTGTCAATAAGAAAATAAAGAAGCACTTGAAATTCATACTATTTTAATGACACTGGTTATTTCTCTAATTTAATCTTACACAGTTTAGTTATTATGGTATGATCCTTAGTGGAGGTCCCAAACACTTTATCCAAAATAGTTAGGGTAAAGTATGTTACAGGGATTCAGAATCCTTGCAATTTTTGAAAGGTGAAATGATGCATATGTTGTGCATTATGTAAGATCCCCCATAGCATCTACCATAAAACTCCATCATCAAAACCTATAACATTACTGCAGTGAAACATATGAAAAGCTACACCAAACTGGAGTAATAAAGACTACAAAGAACCTTGCATTTTTGTATCAAATGTATCATCAAATGAATTGGCTACATAATTATAAATTTTTGGTTTATGGGGCTTTTTGAATTTTTAAATTATAAATAAAGCACTGGATATCAGTGTGCTATGACAACAACATAGCAAAACACAGAAGAGTATAAGGCAATTTATATATTCTGAATAATAAATATTGGATACAAGAGTTGTAAAATCCTAAAGTGCGACCAGTCTGTCGAAAATATTTGGGTACCACTTAGAATTATTATTCTACATATTGTACAAGACACATTATATAATCTCAAATAAATGAGTCTGCATGCTATTAAAATGAAAGAGGCCATGGTTTTAATTTAATAATAATATATTTATGTCAAGCTTTACAAAAATGAAGAAAACATAGCAAATTATGATCTATACTTACTTTTTATCATGCATATTCATTTATTTTATTTTTAAGCTTTTTAAAAAATAAGTTTATTGAGGTGACATTGGTTCATAAAATTATATAGTTTCAAGTATATAGTTCTATGATACATGATCTGTATATTGCTTTGTGTGCCCACCACCCAAAATCAACTCTTCTTCTGTCACCATATATTTGACCCCCTTTACTCTTTACTATCCCCCTACCCGCTTCCCTCTGGTAACTACCACGCTGTTGCCTGTGTCTCAGGGTTCTTGTTTGTTTTTCTTCTTTGTTCATTTGTTGTTTTCAGTTTTATATCGCACACATGAACAAAATCATATGGCTGTCGACTTTTTCTGATGTATACTTTCAATAGTTTTTCATTCTCAATCTTTGGTAAGTCAGAACACATTCATGAGTACAAAACAACATAACAGAGAATGAATTTTCATACAAGTATGATCTGTGTTATTAAAGTTAACATCCTCAGATGGAGGTCTAGAGTGCTTAATGCACTGCATCTTATTCCAGGTGCTATCTCTCTACATTGATTAGGCACTAAAACTATTTCCCACAAGACTCAGATAATTTATATAGTTAAGCTTTCATAGCATGTCATTTGGTGTCATAAATTACAGAAGCCTCATTTTTAACCTCAAAATTTTTAAATCTTATAAGAGATTTCTTGGAAGGCTACAACTATCACAATAACACAACAATAATACTAGCTGCCAAAAATTACTGAGCATCTCCTGTGTATTATTACTCTTGATTCTTAACTTACGATGTCTGATTTAATGTTTCCAACATCTAGATAAAGAAAATTATAAGCATCTGATTATTATATACAAAGGCCCTTGTCTAGTAAAGAAAAGACTTTTATCCAAAGTCATGCAGATGAAAAGGGATACACCCAATTATTGGAGAAGAGGTTCTACATGATCACAGAACCTACGGTCTCAAACACTAGATTATTTTGTCTCTTTAGTATGGTGCCATTTAACCGTGAGTGTTCTTTAGTCAACAACAAACTATCACCAGAACACATACATTATTGTTCAAATTGATTATTTTACTTTAATTACTAGCTTATCACAGCATTTCACATGCTTATAACAAAGCTGAGGAAAAATTTAAATTGTCCCTGTAGTCTCTTTTGAGTCTTATTTAAACCAACAAAAGGAAAAAACTTAAAAAGAGATAACTAGAGGTATTCAGAATGAATATTAAAGCAGGTTAACAAACTTCCATTTCTAAAGTAATAAAAACAGCAGGAGAGGGAGAAAGTGCTGGCAATTCACTGGGTAAATTGGACCTCCCTTTATTACAGTAATAAATGGAAGATTGTGAAATAAGCAGTTTTGGCAGATAAAAAATAAAGCTCTTTCAAGAGAGAAGTGATCTAAGGCAAGATGTCAAGAAGAAATAATAGAAACTGTGGAACTCCAGAATGTGTGCTCTTCCTCTGTTAACTAATCCATGTAATACTTTAGCAGGTAAGTAAACATTAATCTTTACAATTTGTAGTTAAGAAAACTGTGAGATTCTGTGAAGTCAAGTCATTTGTTCAAACCTCCAGTTTAAGTCTGTTGAAAGGCCAGAATCTCTAAGTAAATACTACAAGCTCATGCAATGACTAAATTCATCCTTTGTGTGCACAGAAAATATGGATTAAATTTTCTCAGGGATTGAAATAAGTAACAATTTTGCACCCATGTAAAACCTAATTCCACAATATTTCAGTGGGGACTTCTAATAGAACTGAATATATTTTTAAAATAATGTGTGTGACTGACATCTCATTGTTTAAAAAAATTGATATTTTGGTGGAAAAGAGTAAAATGACTTGAATAGCAAACTGTGAATTAGTGATAGAACTGAGAATACAGTTCTTACTCCCTGTCCAGAACTTTTCCCAATTGTTTTCATTGGGAATATATCCCCTAGTTCTTGTTAGTTCAGTCACAAGATCTTTATCTTATAAATACTCTTCACAGATATGTGAATTCATTATTAGAGAAAATGCAGAATAATATGATATTTTGCTTCTGCACAAATGTTCCAATTTAGTAGTGATATATTTCCCCAAAGTGTAAGCACAGCTCTCAATGGCTTGCTACGTTTTCTTAATTTAGAAGAAATTTTCCATTCATATATTAGTTATCCTTAGGGAAAAAATCAAATACAATAACTACTTTTTATGGCTCTGAAGAAAGATAAAAGAAATGAAACCCTAACAGTACATGTCTTTGCTAAAGATTTGAAAATATCTTGATGATGTTAATACTCTAAGAAGACAATAAAATGATTTAGATTCATAAGAAGTATGAAATTCATTGATAAGTAAATAATGGACAATGAGAAAGAGACAGAGAGGTCTAAGTACCAAGAGAATCATAATTTAGGAAATAAGAATCTAAGGGTCTATCAACGCAATCAATATATTAAGATTCCCATTCCTGCAGTTTAAGATGGTAAAGGCAGCAGTTAAGAGGTTATGTTGTTAAAATTATCTAGTTTAAAGATAATGCTATTCCCTTCAAATATGCTAGGTAGACAAAATTTGGCAATGGCAATTCAGTTCACTTTATTAGATTCAACCAAGTAGTAATAAACACAGTATTCAAGATTATATGGTGTCGGGATACAGAATTCACCAGGTCTTTCATTAAAAGATCTCTTAGAATTCAAACACTAAAAGAACAAAAATTGGAATTGGAAAAATAACTATTTCCAATATAATCGTATATCTGGTTTGCATGGGTAAAATACTATTTTGAGGCTGTGCCTACACTTAATTTGCGAGAAATTTGTGATTTTTATCAAGTAATTTGAAATTTTAGATAATAAACACTGAAAAATGTTAACATTTTCTCCTCCCCACTTAACTTCATGACCTAATTTAAATTCAAAAGTCATTGAGGCAAGCAAGAGGAGCCATTATTTTGCATATGGGACTAGAAAATGGGATAAAAGTATGTTGTATGAGAAAATGAGATAAATCCAAGTTGATTTGCATTTATAAAGCAGCAATGAGCAAAAAATCTCACAGCCAGATTCACACTGACATTTCTGCAAAAATATTTAAACCACACTCTTCGGTAAGAAGTCACTTTTGGGAAATATGTCTCTCTTTCTCTCTCTTTTTTCTTTTTCTTTTTATTTGTATTCAAATTTCTAACATGATCTATTGACTTTTCATCCTCCCCTGGTAGTAGGAGAGTGAATAAATATCAGCTGAGACTTAAACCTCATTTTCTTTTACACACTTAAGAAAGAAATAAGTCAGGCAGAAAAAGTCAAGAACCATGATTTCACTCACATGTAAGATATAAAACTGAAAGCAGAGAATGAACAAACAAGAAAAAGAAACAAACGAAAACTATAGACACGGACAACAATACAGCAGTCAGCAGAAGGAAGATTCGACTTTGGGTGATGGGCACACTAAGCAACAGACATGATGTATCATAAAAATGTACACTTGAAACCTATATGTTTATAAACCAATGCCACCCAAATAAACTTTTAAAAAGAAATATATCAGTGGTCACTTCAGGAGGAGAACATAATCATTGCATTGAAATTTAGCAGAGGTATTTTCTGCTTAAGAGCTTTTCAACACTAAACAAAATGTGGAGTTTGAAAGTCAAATAATATGTATCCAAATTATGGCACGAGACAACTTCCTAGCTCAATTTTACCCTAGGTTTATTAGAGAGAAAAAAAGTAGTTTGTCAATCTGCTCTTTTAATATACATTTTCAGCCAATTAGAAAAACAAAGCAAAAACAACTGGAAACAGCAACAACCCATGATTTCTGAATATGGGATCATGAGGGTATGTGTGTACCCATGGGACACTGCATTCATCATCTTGGTAACTCTATAGAGAAGCCCTGGGAGGTATCAGAGCAAGCACTTAGCATATACTCTCTTTTCCAAGGTCTTGCTAAACGTCTCTACTCACTGTGATCACTGCTCTGGAGTGATTTGAGCATTCCTCAGGAGTAGCAATATCTATAAATTAATGTGATCACTTTTCTATCTAAACACACCACTATCAAACCAACATAATGTGTCATGTCACTATTCATAGTTGAGTTCAACAATTCGTATTCTCTTATCCAAACTTTTCTGATTAAAAGTATACATATTTGAGACAATATAGAGAGTTCATATATAATAAAATGAATATATAATTCATATATTGTAATATAATGTGCATATAAAGTATAAGTATACATATTTGAGAAAATAATTTCATAATTTAAAGCTATGAAACAGAATGGATCTCATAGAGAAATTACACTCTGATATTAATTTTATTTTCATGTCAAAAGCAGAAGTAGAAAAATGCATGCAAGGTTACTGGGCACTCTGTTAACTTATATTCTAATACTGCTTTTTCTCCTATATGAAGAATCCCTAAATTTTGTTGACATGACTGTGGGGAAGACAAATTTTTACTTTTATCCTCTTAAGGTGTTTGCTGGGTATGAAAATTAAACTGACATAAGATAGATTAATAAAAAGAAAAGTGTACAAACTTATGTAAATTTTATGTGATTGCAGGAGATCTCAAAAGGAATAAAGTCCAAAAGAAATGGCAAAACAATGTGCTCTAATATTTACTTATTTTTATTTTAGGTTGAACAGAGAGAGACAATTGTGGAAAAGTAACTAAACTATATGAAAAAGCTAAAGGAAACTATTTTAAGAAGGTCTGCTTGTACAATGTTCTATTTACTTTGATTCCTCATCAGAGAATGTTTCTTTTTTTTTTTCTGGTACGGGAAGGACATCTTTTAGGAAGAAAACAGGAGATTAGAATGCCCTTCTTGCATCTACCCTTTTTCAAGCATCTCTAGCTCAAAATCATCCTTATGCCAAAGTAGTATATCTTGCAGTAGTATATTCTGCCATTCTTCATGTGTTAGAAGATTCCATAAAAATCTGGAAGACAAAGCTATGTTCCCAACAAACCTCTCCCAAACTCTTATGAAAAAGATATTAACTCTTAAAAGACACAGTAAAATTGCATCCTGTAAGTAGAGATATTCTTATTGACTTACATGCATATCAACAATTTTTATTTTATGTTAAAAGCATTATCACCCTTTAGATGCTTTTATTATTTAAAGACAACACTATGAGGTACCGCACATAACTAATTACTCAAAGAATTTACATATATATATCCCCATTCATTAATACACACAGATGTGTGCTTGCACACGCACATGCTCTTTGTATTCTCTGTATTTCCACTGTTCATACATTCATTGGTTTGGGGCTTTTAGCATCTTTCTTTTTTCTGATCAATAAGGTCCTAGATGATAGCTGGCCTCGAGACTTCCTCTAATTAGTCTGTCTTCTATACCTCTACTAAAGATAGCTTCCTAGAAGACAATATTTAATACTATGTTGTAATGATTCTTCTCTGGCTATGAGATAAATCCTCAACTCCATAACAGATAAGGCATGCAAGTATCTTTGTAACTAGTCTCTAGATTCTCTGTTCAGCATCTCTTGCTTCCCTTTTTCCATTTGTATACAATTTTCTCCAACTACAGCCTACTGTTTACTATTTCCCTTAAATTCTCAGTTCTTTCAGCTATGTAAGCTTTAGCAAAGATGATGCATTCCCCCAGATTGAGTTGTCAATGAAAACTCTCATTAGGTAGTACTTTTCCACCTTATTTATCCCCTCCTCATATATAATTTTCTGAGGTTTATTTCTGAGACCTCACATGGAATAAGTTGCCCCCATAAGAAGTCACATCTTTGTTTTCAGCTTTATAGACTTTTTTGTATATATTGTGACCAAGTATATAATTGAGACCTCTGTCAAAAGGTGCATTTGTGGAAGAGACACTTAATTGTGCTAAATGATAGTTGCAGGGACTCTTGGTTTCTAGTCTGCATACACATTATCTATTGTAAATGGAATAAAAAGCATTTTATTTATTCATATTTTTATTCATTTATTCTAACAGTGATAAGATCAATTTTATATTCTCATTCAACTTTTGTGAATGCTGTCAGTGACTTCCCTAGCGGGGATTTGGCAAAAGATCACACTAAAAATGAGGCTTCACAAAGAACTCAGCTTTGAATTTTTTTCTAACTCCTTAATAAGACTCTTAAGGTTGTTCAAAATGACCTTAGGATCATATAAAATATTATCATGTTTTATAACTCGATATTTTGGATGGGGGCTAGTTGGCTAGATCTTGGAAGAAAGATAAGTGCACCTTTTAAATTCTTTTTTGTATAGTACCTGGTGTTGCAAGGAAACTCTGTGTGTATCTAATAAGTAGCCTTTCAAGATAATAAATATATAAGGGAGCCCCGTGGCAGACAAGATTTGTAGTCTTCCCGCGTTCTCATTCCGTGTCACAGTTAGAGTTTTCTGAGCGGCACAGTGAAACTGCTGCTTGATTGTGGTACTAATGAAGGTGCACCCAAGCATGTTGCAGGTGTCGGTTTCCAATTAATAACGTGAAGTTCAATCAGCTCTCTCTATGGTTCATCTTTTAAAGTCCACTTACCAAAATGATTATCGTTTAATTGCTATGGTGCTCTTCAGGTCCTTGCTGCTCAAAGGTGGGTCCTTGGTCAGGCAGCTTTCCCAGCATCACCTGAGTTCATTAGAAATGCAGAGTTTCAGGCATTATCCTGGGTCCACTGAGTGAGAGTCTGCATTTCAACAGTATCTTCAGTTTATTCAAATGCACATTCGCAGTTGAGAGACACTGATGTAAGCCATCACCAAGCATGATTTTCTGGATTCTATTCATTTGAAACTACCTACAACAATGAGGCTTAAAATATAAAACTAAAATATTAAATTATTCGGTCATAATACACTAAGAGAGAGAGAGAGTGTTTGCTGCCTAATTCTGGAGTATTTTTGACCACTAAATTACAATTACCTTAGTAGTCTTCTTCTACAACCTGAGTAATTTTATCTGTAGCTCTCTTTAGATCACATTTCCTACTTTGAATTTTAGCTATGTACAAGCTTTATTTTCTAAATAGTGCTTTGAAGTACTTGAATACAGAAACTTATTATATACTTCATAGGACCTGGAAAACCATAGGCTCTCAGAATAAATTCTCATAATTTATAATCACTCAATATCATAGATCCATAATTTATTAGAAAGATAAATATTAGTTTGTTATCTTGGGATATTGATTTTAAACATATATCATGTTTTAGTATATTTCTATGCTATGTATAGTATATTAAGTACTCATGAATACTTGATGAATATATACTATTGATATCATTTATAGTTTTAATAATTCCATTTATGAATCTATTAAAAATATGTATTAATTATCTACTCTATACCACATTATATTTTATGTGCTTGGGAAACAACAGGCAGCCAAAACCTTTCTTTTTTTATGAAGCTTACATTTTAGTGAGGAAAAAAGAAAAACAAACAAAAAACTGTATAGTAAATCATATGGCAATATTTGCTCTGTAGAAAAATAAAGCAGCAAGAGCAATAGGGGATGCAGAGAGAGTAGAAAAGGATATGGGATAAATATTGTCCCATTTACCTTTATAGAGACTAGAAACTAGGGATAAAGATTAATCTTAAATGCTTGAGATTGTTAAAGTGAATAATCTAAGTGGGGAAAATGGAAATGAAATGATTACTCCTGGTGGCCTTGATGCAGATTATGATGGCAAACCTTTAAGTATTAGAGTGTAAGGAAAATGAGTAAGGTTTTGCCAAGATGCTTTTGAGTTCTGGCACCCAGTTTTCACTCTGACAATAGTGACAGGGAAGTCTGGGAATTGACTTGAAAACCTCTAAAAGCATTTTTTTTCTCTATATTTCATTTGAACCTCCAATAAAAACATAATTTAGATATTATTATTCTTAATTCATATTGAAGAAACCAAAAACCAGAGTTTAATTTATCTTTATTTGGTGACTCACATTTGCTAACACCAAGGAAAGCTTCAGATTATGCCCACACTAAAATAATATCTATGTCATCCATGTAGAGAATGTGGCTCCCAACCTACTACCGATTTCTACCAGTAAGCCTAGACGATGTAAGAAAGGGTGATATCCTTTCTGCTGCTGTAGTCCTTGAACCAGAACCTTCCCAGGAGTGCTCTCCAGGTTTTGCATGTCTATTGGTTAGAAAACCATAATGATTTATCATTCTCGCTCTCACAAGTCTTTCTGGGTTCATGGAACCAAAATCCATTTTAACAAGCAGGAATAGAAAGCAAAAGGAAAATGATAAAATACATAGAAATCCATTGTTAGGAGGAAAGTTTAAGTTATCTGGAGTGTCCAAAATGTCACACCCCATATACATCCACACTATAAACAAGTCATGGCTTCTTCCCAGTTATTTAGCTTCCAAGCAGTCAGGCCAAGTGAGATGCTAAGCAAAAGTGACAGGAAGCCTACAGTGTCACAAAAGAGACATCTCACCTCATCATTTCTAAATAGAGCACTCCTCCCTGTTAATACTAGCTTCTCTACATGAGGTGGAAAAAAAACCCTCTGCTTCCTCCTACTTCTGTTGACATATCAAACATTTAAAATAGCCTCTAGTGATGAAAGCCCCAGAAAATTCTTGAAACCAAGCATATACTAGATGGCAAATCTTGACTTTTCAAATTCCCCAGGTATCATGTCCTGCCTCTGCCCTTTTTAACACTGCATTGTGAGAGCATTTCTCAATGTTATCTTGTGTAATGGGTCTGATAACTCAGGAACAATGGATGCTTGCCTTGCCTACTAACAGTTTCACTCCACAAATGTAAAAGGGGGGGAGGAGGATTGTCAGTACTGGATGTTGCTGAACAGGAGCTGATTATCTTGCTCTCTAGCTCCCAGTCCTATTGAAATCACCCTCATTTGGGGAGCAATGTGATTACTAGTCCTCCGAGGCCTTTAATATTATTCTGTGACTGCCATATCGTGTCAGGCTTAATTTAAATAACAATTTAACTCCCCTATTTATTTTAGTGCTTTCATTTATATTCTAATCCATCCATGGGAGGTTCTGGGGGGAATCCAAGGAGGAAAAGAATCATGGTCCCTGTAAAATCATTTGTTAGCTGTACAGTTATATAGTTGAAAACAAATAAGTTTTTTTTATTTTATTTTAAAGACTGGTGGGAATGCAGACTGGTGCAGCCACTATGGAAAGCAGTATGAAATATCTTTAAAAATTGAACTGCCTTTTGACCCAGCAATTACACTGCTGGGATTATATCCTAAGAATCCCAAATCACCAATTCAAAAAACTTAAGCACCTCTATGTTCAAAGCAGCGCTACCACAATAGCAAAGTGCTGGGAACAGCTTAAGTGCCCAACAGTAAACAAGTGGATCCCAAAACTGTGGTACATTTACACAGTGGAATACTACGCAGCAGAAAGAAAGAACTCCTACCTTTAGTGACAGCATGGATAGAACTGGAGAATATTATGCTTAGTAAAATAAGCCAAATATCATATGATCTCACCTATAAGAGGAATCTAAGGAACAAAAGAAACTAATGAGCAAAATAGAACCAGAGACATGGAAATAAGGAACAGACTGACAGTGACCAGAGGGGAGGAGGAAGGGGGATAATGGTGGAAAGAAGGGAAGAGGACTAGTCAAAGAACACGTATGAAAGACCCATGGACATGGACAATGGTGTGGGGATTGACTGTGGGGGTGGGGGAGCAGGGGATGGGCTGGGCACAGGAGGGAGAAAAGGGACAACTGTAATATAACAAAAAGAGTTTTAAAAAAACTATTTTTAAAGAAATAAAAATGAGTGCATGAAACAGTTACTTAGATTTCAGAGCAAGATTACTTATCTATCATCTATCTACCTGTCTTCATCATTAGCATCATCATCACTTAACCTTATGATAGGATTGATCAATAAAGTAAAAACCTAAAATTACTAAGGAAATATGAAATGCCAGACAATTTTGCTTGTAATAATATATTATGCATTTATTCAGCAGTCCTTTATAGTAGGATTACCCCCAATTTCACAAAGGAAGTTGTTTCAGATTAGTTGTTTGGCAAACAACAAAACAGTTATTTAAATTTAGGAGTTTCTGATTTAAACGTTTATTTCCTTTTCTCCGTGTGATGCTGCCTCAGGGCCAGAAATTTGAGAGAAATACAGACTTGGATCAGGAAGCAATTTTATTTTTCACTCCAGAGTCCCTCCAGGCAAAGGTTACCACTTCTTATCATTCTACCTTCAGATTTTAGCAGGATTAATGGTTTATAACAGGATAAGTGAGATGGGGAGATTGCTGGCTATGGTCAAGATGACATCTGAGCAAATGTACTCATTATTGGTTCTCCGGGTCTTTCCTATGGTTTCTGAGGCCTTCTCATTTTCTGTGAGCTTATGGA
This sequence comes from Furipterus horrens, assembly GCF_987537825.1. Lineage (NCBI taxonomy): Eukaryota > Metazoa > Chordata > Mammalia > Chiroptera > Furipteridae > Furipterus > Furipterus horrens. Next base: position 34,751,536 of record NW_028327176.1, read on the forward strand.
GTATGAGACAGTTCATATAATCGTTCGCTCTACCTTCTCACTTCTTCATAATAGTGTAATGGATATAAGGATTATTTTATTTTGCTTCATTATTTCAGAGACAGATTTCACTCTGGTGATTTAAGCTCATGGGATAGTAAACCTGCCAATGGTGCCTTTAGATCTTGGACTTTTTTCCTGTTTTTCCCCCAACTTTATTGAGGTATAATTGACAAATAAAAATTGTATCAATTTTAATTGTTCAGTATAATTTTTTAATGTGTAGAATGTAATGATTTAATATGGGTATGCATATATTGTGAAATGGTTACATAATCAAGTTAATTATCACCTCTGTCAACACTCGTAATTACCATTGTGTGTGTGGGGGGGTGTGTCTGTGTGTGGTATGAACACTTACCATTTACTCTCTTAGCAAATTTTAAGTATATAGAACTTACTCATTTTATAAACAATGTTTGTGCCCTTTGACCAACATCTCCTCATTTCCTCCACTCCCACCACAGCCCCTGACAACCACCATTTTTGCAATTCTTCTTACTCAGCTCTAGTATCACAATCAACTCTATGATGTTTTCTTTTCATAACTAAGAATTTGAAGATCAGTGCTTCTTTATTCTGAAAATATAAAAATTAAATGAAAAAATGTGCTTGTGCATTACAGTTATTGCTAATAAATTATTGTTAAAATTAGAGTTTGAGAGATTAGTGTCCTTCTTTTAAAATTAGAGCCATTGAGAAAGATTGGTAGCATGATGTAGCCATGAATGCATATTATTAAAATGATGATTAATACATCCACAAATTAAATCATATGTTATAAGAATCAGAAATTGTAAGACACATTTAAGATTAAGTAATCCATTATTTTCTTAAAAGGAAATCAAGACTCAGGACACTTATGTGATTAACCCAACAACAGGTAACTTCTAACCCACAATTTCTGAATTCCTATCCAACATCTCTCAGAACTGATTTTATTCTCTTTCTCCGCACCCCATTTTGTATTATCTTCCAAGATATAGCAAAATAATAACAATAATAATTTTGCTTTTATTTCTTACCATGGAAGATCTAAAAATAAAATGAGGTGACAGGTGGTTTAAAATTGATTTGTTCAACTAGGGTATGTGCCTTGGTTTTCAATGAATTAGGAAAACATCTTATCATCAGACACTTGCAGGCAATCAACCACAAGCCTTCCCTACTATACCTCAGGGCCACAGTTCCTGGAATGCTCAAGAGTAGCAGTCATCCACTGTATCAGGGCAGTAGTGAAGAGGGCCTCAGTTGGACTAGTGACAAACTTGGGGATGGTTGGGCAAGGATGGGCTCTCAACATAGCCCTGTCAGAAAAAAAGGTGCTGCTCAGTCATCCTCCTGATCTTAGGCAATTCACTCAGATAGCCACTACCTAGGTAGAATGAAAAATTACACTCCAAATCCTTAATCTGTCCTTGACACAAAGCCAGATTTGTCTAGTACTACAGCATTGCCCAATGTGACTTTTGTAGTAGAGGAAGCTTTTGAAAATATTCACCTTTTGAATCTATTAGATTTTCTACAAATTTATTGCCTGAGGTAAATAAATTTTTTTTTCTTCAAACTTTAGCTAGATATATCAAATGCACTGATTCTGAAATACAATGATTTCTTTTATCCTGGTGCTAAATTTTGTTTGGCTATTTTTATCATACATAACTAAAATCAAGTTTTAAATGATAGTGTGGTTTTAAGAATACAATAGTTTTCTGATGATCAGAACTAGTGTTCTTAGTTCTTGCCTTTCATTATAAAAAATATTGTTAAAATGAATATATGTACAATGGAGAAAATAAACATAAAAATATACAAACGGAAGAAATCATCTAGACATACAACTCACATATAATGGCTTTTAAAATATTCAGATACATTTGTGTGTATGTATGTGTGTGTATCTTTCTTTAAAAAAATACAAACATCATGTAAAAAAATCATTTTTCTTCCTTAGGACTTTATAATGATTATGTCCCCACATCTAAAACTATTCTAATAACATTTTGAAGACTATTTTATAGAGTGTTCTATTGAAGTATAATAATATATTTTAACAATTTCCTGGTATCTAATGAACAATATAAACTAATAAGCTAAATAGAACCAAAGGCGTAGAATCATGGAATATACTGATAGAAGTAAGAGCGAAGGAAGGCGGTGGGGACTATTTGAAAGAGAGTGAAGGGGTTAGTCAAAGACCATATGAAGAACCTATGGACATGGGCAACAGTGTGGAGATTGGCTATGGAGGTGGAGGGCAGGCTGGGTAGAGGGAAGCAAAGGGGGGAAACTGGGATAATTGTAATAATATAAACAATAAAAAAGTTTAAATTTTTCTTGTTTAGATTGTTTCTAATTTTCACTATTATAGATAATGCCTATTGAATATTACATCTTTGCACAGATCAGAATAAATTACTGTGAATGAAGTAGGTCAAAGAGTATACCCACTTTTAACTTCAATAATTCCATACCAACTTACATTTCAAGTACTCGAGAGATCATGTCTCCTTGTTCACTTAATAATGTTTAATGGGTGCCAACTGTGTGCCAAGCACGTGCTGAGCACTGGAGCAAATGGGTGAGGAAACAGATACGCTGTGATGGGAACAGAGTCATAGATGAGATGGGTGATTAATCAAATAACTACACTCTAATATGTACTATGAAAATAGAGTAAGACTATACAAGAACATTTAGCAGAGAGACTTTACCTAGTTAAAGGACAATATATGTTTCCTGGAAGAAAAGACAATCAAGCTTACAACTGACGGATGGATTAATTAGTTTAACTGAGAAAGAGCCAGAGAAGAAAGAATTTTAGGGAATTGAAGCAGTCACACTTTTGCCAAGACTTAAGACAATTTACATCAGAAAAAGTGACAATTTTGTTAATTGTAAAGTTAGCATTTTCTCTTCAGTCAGAGAATTGGAGAATTGAGAACAAAATTAAATGAGCTATAAAGAAAAAAGAAGTGGCCTTTTCTTTGTAAGATATGAATAATATATAAAATGTTATATCACGTGTATATATGTAACTCTACTACACTGCACATAACTTTTTTTTGTATGTTTCTTAGATTACTGGTGCAATTTAGTCACTTATAAATTATCTTAGATTACTCTACTCATTATGCTATCAAAATATATTTTTAAAATAATTTTTATACTGATATGTGAATTACTTATGTATTTACCTTTTGTCATATCTTATAAATATTTCCCTCTATAGCACAAGGCAAAATTATGCTATTTTTGATATACAGATATTTGATTTTATGTAATCAAAATTTTCATACTTTTTCTTTCTTTATGCTTTGACTTAGGTGCCATACTTAGCCTTACAAAAACAATTTTAGCCTTTCTTGAACTTACTGCCAGAAGTATTTTTGTTTGACCTCTTAAAAGGAATTTATGCTTCTCAGAAAGAGATTTTAATTTTTAGTTGCATATACTTAGGCATTATTAACCACATGGCTTTACAATTTATTTGGCTGATCTTATATAATACATCTTTATTACTGAGCAAGTTAAAATCATACATGTAGACAATGGCTTAAAATGAACACTACTCTGTAAGTGGATACAGATAGCCTAGGACTGCTCTTCATACCATGTGTTGGTACATACGTCCATGTAGTCATCTGCACTCAATCTTGGTGGAGGATTTGCATAAATAGTCTATTGAATTATAACAAAAATAAATAAATAAATTAAGCCCTTTGCCAAGGATCTTAGGTTCTCTCTCAAGTCTGTAGTGAAATTTTGGGTGTGATTTTTGACATCTGAGCTCCTAATTTAAAAAAAAATAAAATCATTCCTCACCTATTGCAAAGATTATATTACCTTAATTAATTCAACGCTCAATGATTATTTTGATATTCACTATACTAGTCTGATAAAAAAAATGTGCATACATTAAGACAAAAATCATACACTTGGAGACATGGTAGAAGCTTTACACTAATCATTTTCATCAAAATTTGATGACAACTATATAAGATACATACTCTGGAAACTGAGGGAGCACAGACAGATGAGGGGTACCTGGATCAGATAGTGGGAGGTAGGGAAAAGTTTCCAGAAGAGCCAAAGACTTGGCTCAGTGCTCCAAAAAAAAGGGCTAGAGACAGACCCTTGAAGTGTAATGGGAAAGGGTGCTCCTAACCAATGTCTTGTTCTAAGACACATCATACTGTTTTAGAATTGCAAATAAATCCCTACGGGTAGAGAAAGAGTGCACCATGCATGAAGAGGCTTGAGATCCTTGGAGGTCCTTACATGACAGGTGAGGTAGTTTGGACTCAAAAGGGGGAATAATGGGGATTAATGGTAATGGAAAAAGTACAATGAAAAAAATATTTTTAGCTGCTAAGTCATATAATTAGGACAGAGACAAAGGTACTTTCAAAACTAGAGACAATACACAGCTATAAGATGTTAACGTCTTAGTCACCAAATTTGGAAATGAAAAGCATCCAGGAAAATGAAAACTTGATTTTAGAATAAGAAAATATACAATATGGATAACAGTGTTTATTAATTAGATTTAAACAGAAGGCTGGCTTCTAAAATTGTTATGCAAATTCTAAAGTACTTACAAAAAATAAACAAGAATATTAAGGAAACCTCTAAAATAAATCACACTAATTAAAATAGTGTGGTATAGATGTATGAATACATATATAAGCCAACAGAACAAAAAAAGAAAGACTAGGAGTAATCTAAATGCATATGGAAATTTTGTAAGCAAGAAAGGCAACATCTCAAATGTGTGGAGTTAAAATGAAATTATAAATAAAGAATTTGGGTCAACCGGGTTAGATAATTTAGATTCATATCTCAAGACACATATAAACTCCAAAATAAATAAGATTTAAGTATAGAATATAAAACCATGCATGTACTTGAGAAAAATGACCTTGCAATAGGGAAGGATTTTTAAATTATGACCCAAAGCCTATAAACCATGAAATTATAAACTAACAGAACTAACCATAGTACATATTAAAAAAAAGAATTAAAAAACTTAGAAAAAATTTTATGTCACAAAAAAGATTAATATCTTATAGAGATTCCCAAGAATTCAATCTAAACAAATAGTTCATTAGATAAATGAATCACGCATGCACATACTTCACAGAAAAAGTGATACAAATGCTCCTTCAGTAGATGAAAAGATGTTGAAAATTCACTCCAGATAAGAGAAATGCAAAAATCCAAAAGACTGAGCACATAGTCTGTTGATAGAACAATGAAGAAAATTTACACTCATAACTGCTGCAAGAATGTGAAGATGAAACAACTCCTGTGCAGGAAAATTTAGCAATGTCTCTTGAGATTACAAAGGCATCATCCTTCGATTTTGCAATCCCACTTTTGAGACTCTATCCTACAAATATACTGGAACATGTGCAAAATAACACAAGTATAAGGTTAATCATGTGGAATCTTATTCATTGCAGCATCCTTGCATTTTCTAGAGTTCAGAGAAGGGAAAAATTAAAATTTAGAGTACAACTACATATCAAAACATTAGGCAGCATTTTCTTTAAATGAGGAAACTCTCTTATATTAAATGATCTCTAGAATACAGGGTTAGACAAAAGTAAGTTTACAGTTATTTGAATGGAAAATAATACAGTAATTAATAAATAATACAAGAATAAACCATGCTTCACATATTCAACTGTAAACATACTTTTGCCCCACCCTGTATATTCTTAAGCTAAAAGAAAGAGTTTTAGATTAGTATATTACAAACAGGAAGAAAATATATAGTAGTATTTATTAGAAGTTGCATAAAGAAACACTGGGAAAATACACAAGAAACTAAACATGGTTATATTGAAAATAGATGTGATAGAACAAGACAAAGATTAGAACAAGACATTTTGTATACCTTTTATATTGTTTTGATTTTTACATGAATTATATATTCAGAATATGAAATTAATCTGAAATAAAAATATGGTCTAAATAAAAATATAATACTACTTTATATAATACATATATAATGTTTATATTATAAGTAGTATTTACAGAATCTACAGAAAACTGAGTTAAATAAACAGTATATAAAATAGAAAAAACAAATCCATAATTTTAAATGTATCTATTTTCATTGTTTATGATGGAGGAACTTTAGACATTCACTACAATTATAAAATAATAAACATAGATACCATCTATACTATCTTAACCACTTGTCTCTTGGGTACAGTTGAATGGTAAAATGTAGCATATCATAACAAATATAAAAAAATACTTTTGAGGCTACATGGAATATAAATGGAAAATACTTGTCATCTGTGCATATCACTAATTTGAGGTTCCAGGAAATTTAATGTATTTGTATATTACTAACATAGCAGAGATGGAAAGTGTCAGTGGCTGTGTGATTTATTAAAAATATTGTATAATTTTTATTGCTGCTCTGGGAAGTTTATTTTGGTTTCTTTTTATACACTCAATGAGAATTGTAAAGCTCTATACTGAGAAAACCAACCAAAGCTAAAATCAATAGCATCATCAGTCACTTGCTACGTCTCAGGTCCAGAGTGTTCTGCCATAGCATTCAAATCCATGCCTGTGAGAAATGGGGTTTTAACCTTGGAAGTTAGAGCCATTGAATACTAAAATGGATTTGACTACTTCAGAAGTCTTCCAAATGCTCTCAAGATTCTTTTTGTAACAAAACTATTTACTCCTACAAAGCTTAAATTATTAATTGCATGTAAATAAATAACTTGGAGAGAAACCTTCAGGAATATGTACAATCAGAAAGGCCAACGCATGAAGTGCAGATAGCCACAAAGCAACAGACAAAGCAACAACCACGTCTGTGGCCTTTATTGAGGTGAGACGATGGATAATTAACAGAGAGAAACAGATTCTGCCTAATATTACCTCAACTTTTCGGTGTAGAAAGGAATGAGTGTTCAAAACAAGTAAATAGATTTAAATTCTTCAAATTAGCAAAAGATGACAGGAGAAGAAAGGAGGAGGTGGGAACAGTAATTACTCAGTACATAAATGATTCATTGAGCTTTCCAGCACAAGTAAAACTATTTGATTGTAAAAGGGGATTAAAGTTAAAATCCAATAGCCTTATTGCCTTTCGTTTTGCCTTCACATTTTTGTTCTTTTTAAAAATAAATCTTTGAAACAGGATGGGAAAGTGATAATAAGGATCTTGGCAAATAAAATCAGTAATTTAGAACTTGGTTTACCAGCAAATAATGGACAAGCAGAAGGAATCTATAAAACAGCTGCAAGTTGTCATGTTACACAATGGTGGGGGGTTCCAATCAGCAATTAGATTTGTCAGTATCAGTTCCTTCTCCAATATTTTATTTTTGTTTTTCTTGCTTGCTTCCAGTAAAGAATGAAAACAGAAAAATTCCTTAGAAAAATATAAATAAATTAGTAGTCTCAAATAATTACTTCTAATCTCTTCTTTTAACTTCTAAGTGTTATTAGTCAGTGAAAAGAAGATTTTGACATGTAGTCATTACATGAGGATTTAAAATGAAATCAATGTCACCATAAAGTGACAGATGGAACTTGAATCATTTACAGAGAAAGAAAGCTGAGGGCTCTTCTTAGTGCACTGAATTTTAAATGAGTGTTTATAAAAAAATAATTTGAAAAGTTGGATTGAAAAGACTTCTTTTTTCTGAAGATGAACAATTACAAAACTATATAGCTTATGTAAATTTTGAGAATTTAAGGCATTTTTAATTCATATTGAATATAGAGAGCATAAATTTATCTTGGTGCAGAGTAACTTTAAGTAAAATCTTCTGGATATAAATTACAGTACATCCCATCACTATTGTCATTTCTCTCTGTTACTGAACTCTGATTTTTGAGCTCATGTCATATATTAGAATTGGTTTTTATAGATTTATTTATGTGCTTACCTTTATTGCCTTTTTCTCCCTGTAGATGAAAAGCTGCATGGTGCCATGGATTGCCCATGTTTTCTTTACAAATGAGGATTCAGCATAAAGTAAGTGCTCAGTAAACATTTGTTGAACTGAATGTATCAGTCAGGCAATACAACAATCAAAGATAAAGTTTTTATCTCCTACTTGGAATTAAGATGTGAGATCATATAGCTGATGCTTTGAAGACAGCTTCCCAAGAAGTTTTGGTCACTAAAATATTTATTTCTATGTTGCTTGACAATTTTATGCACATTTTTTGCATTTATGGATTTTCATGGTAATGTATGTATTTGGCACATGAAAGAGGTTATGGTACATCAAACCTAAGGTGTTCTTTCAGGATCTTAAGTATTTTTTCTAATTTTATTATTTTCCTATTTCTAAACTTATTATAGGACAATTAACCTCTGTCCAAAATATATTGTTATTCTTTCATGAAAGATTATCCTACCGACACCTCCCCCTTTTTTTTAATGCTGAAAATATCACTTGCCCTGGAAAAGCTACAAGTACATATTTTCCTATGAAGGAAAGGCAATCTCTTTCATGTGTGTCTGATTACAGTCCATATATGGAACTACTGTTTTAAAGCTCCGTGTAGATACTCTTGAAAAATCTGTATTTGTTACCACAACTTTATTGGCTTAGGCATTATTTGCAACATTCCACAAATGAGTAAATAAAGGCTTTAAGAGGTTAATTTAAATACCTTGCCTGAGACTTTTCAGCTTATAACTAAGTGATGGAGCTAACATTCAAAATCAAACTGCGCACAAAGCTTATTTTTTTTTAACTAGTACCCTGTTGCCATTTATAGCTCAAACAAGTGTCTCATTTTTGTCGTTGAAATAGGTAGAGGTATTGGGCTCAGGAATTACACTCTAACACAGGGTTTTAATAGGTAAGAATCATGAACTGACTTCATCTTATGAGAAATGTAGAGAGAAATGGCCATGCAGTTGAGAGGGGAGAAAAACATAAAACATGACTGTTTCCTATCTTTATGTCCTTCCCCATTATGTTTTTGACCTTAATGAAATCTCTGCCTAGAAAAGAGTAATTTTGATTCAAATTGAGCAGAACTGCATCAACTTTGGTATCCTTTGACCAATACTATGACACTATGGACACAGGGAGGTAATAGCCTCATTAAGCCTAATTACAATGAAATTCACAGACATGCTCCCTAACAAGAACCTTGGCCATTTAGTTCTTAAGGAACTTAATGTTGGTTAACTATTACCTCCATGAAAGGATATTTTAGACAGGAAATCATTGCTGAATTCTTCAACCTCAGCATAGGAAACTCCATTCGTGTCATGTGACTGCTGGCATGTTTCATTTTGAATTCATATAATCATCTATTACAGAGCACCCGCTGTGCACAAAGTATTGAGTTTCACAGCCTAAAGATACAATGATGAATAGTTTATTTTGAAATTGTTTTTCACTATTTTTCATAGAAAACATAATTCATTTCCAGGATAATATTTTGAACACTACAGAGGACTCCTTTCCTCCCTCCACCTCCCCCCCAAAATTCCTCTATCTTACCAATCTTGCTACAGTGTTATTTTCTGAAGTATAATTAGAAATTACTTCTCCATTTCTCCCCTCAAAAAATGCTTTTGCATATAAATGCTGTGTATATAAATATGCAAGTTCATAATAAACTTATTTTATGTACATAAGACATTCTATACTATTGTCTTGCAACTTTTCTTACTTCATGTAATAACAATGAATCTTAAAATACTCCAGAACAGTACAAGGAGATTCAAATAAAATGGAATAATTCATTTCATGCATATATCAAAATCACAATGAATTTCTATTGAAAGATACTTAGATCCTTTACTGAAACACTGCAATGAATATTCATATTTATATCATTGTGCTTTCAGGCAAAAAATATCTGTATGATGAATGTCTGTTGGTGGAATGGCTGAGTCAAAGAGTATCTGTATTTTAATTTAAATAGTAACTATTATTAGGGTGGAAGAGTTTTCCTCCGCCTTACAAAGGTTCTTCAAGCTGATCTAATAATCAAACCAACATGAGACAGATTAACAAAAGAAATTAAATTTAATTTTATATTTATGGGAACACCACATATGTGAAAGTCAGAGACCCCACATATGTGAGAGGTTCAGAAACAGAAAGGTAAATTGAGATCTGTATGCCATCCTGAGCTAAACAATGGGCAAGGGCCTGGGGCACCCAAAAAGGGATGATGGTGATTAGATTATTGCTGAGCCATGCTGACATACTGCCCTCATAATATTTATCCCTGGGAAAGACTCCCAAATTAGATTCTTCTAGATAGTTGAGGGAAGGGCATAAGTTTCTCTTGAGCCTGCAAAATCTCCATGGCCTTCAGCTCAAAATAATATACATGACAAAGTTTCATATTTTGGAGGCATCTATTCTGTTCTACATATTCAACTGCCTACCACATAGATTTTATACTATTTATGTTATTTATGTGCAAGAATGGTTGCCAAATAAGTATACCAGTAGCTTTTGAATAATCAAAATAATACATGCCCTTCATTAAAAATGTTAATATTATCAAAGGGCTATTTGTAAAGAAACTTTTTTTTTAATCCCCCATTTTGTTCCAAAAAGGGTTCACATTTTAACTCTTTTATCTCTGTGTTAAATTCTTCTGGTAGTTACCTCCTGTGCTACTGTAATTTATAACTAGAAATATACATTTGGTCTTTGTCCCATTTCTGGCACAGAGTTCCTAAAACATCCTGAGTGAGGACAGAGTTGTCTTTTGTTATGTTATGGAGTGACTTTTGGAGGGAGCTGGAGGGGTGAAGGCTGGTTATCAGAGGAGCCAACCAGGTTTTTAGAGGATTGGAACTTTCAGTCCCACCCCTGAAATTCTTGGAGGGGAGAGGAGCTGGAGATTGCATTAGTCACCATTGACTTAATCAATCATGTTTATGTAATAAAGCCTCCACAAAAATGCAAAAGGAGATGGTTCATGGAGCTTTCAGGTTGGTGAACATGTGGAGGTGCTGGAAGAATGTGGTGACGGGAGAGAGCATGCAGGCTTTGACCCTGTTCCCCATACCTTGCCCTATGCATCTCTTCCATCTGGCTGTTTGTGACTTATATTCTTTTATAGTAATCAAGTAGTCTAGCTGTTAGAAATAGTAAAAACTGAAACCAAGGAACCTGAGAAGCAAGATTTATTAAGAGGAACCTGCCGGGCTGTCTCAAAGGGGAGAACAGCAGCTGGCATACAGGCTGACAAGGTTTTAAAGTAAGGGATAGGGAATGATTGGAACAGGTTATCGGGGTGCCTAGTGATCCGTCAGGCCTGGGGGTAACGGCGGGCACAATGGTGGGAACAACGAGGCACTTGGTGTTTTGTTGGGTATGTTGCTGGGGAGAAGGCACTTGGTGATTTATTGGGCATGTTGCTGGGGAGAAGAATAGAATAAGGAAGTAAAAATTTTTCTACCCCCTACTGGTGTTTTGCAAGATTTGAGGAACATTACACTGGACTCCTCAATAGTCATTGTTTGTGGTTTTTACTTCCTGCTAATCAACTTATTGGGTGAGGGTTTTTGAGGCTCTTACTGAACCTTAGACTAGCAAGTTAAATGTTTCTCTGAGTTCTATTAACATAGAGAGTTTTTAGGGACTTCTGACCTATAACCAATACATCAAAAGTACAGGTAATAACCTTGGCTTCTAATTAGCATATAAAATTGGAGAGCATCATTGGAACCTCCAATCTAGAGCCACTGGTCAGGAGCACAAGTGGCAACCTAGATTAGCAATTGGCATCTGAAGTGGAAGTGGCAGCAGTAGGACTAATCCCTTAACCTGTGAAATCTAATGCTATCTCTAGGTAGATAGTGTCAGAACTGAGTTGAGTTTTCTGACACCATATTCATATCCAAGAATTGTTTAAGGAGAAGGGGTGCCCCTCCCCCCACTCCCCTGAATTGGATTTGGGACCTCTACATCTCCAAAATATTTTCACTAAGATCATTGATTAACAAACTTCAGATGTTATGTGACCCACTCCTATTTTAATAAGTGAGAATTTGTTGTACTCTCCTACATCCTTAGCCACTCATGATGTCCAACTTTCTTTTCCTCAACATGGCTGTTCACTACAATTAATGGTTATATAGTGTACTCCAATGACTTTATGTACTATATAAACCTTATTTCTAGTGCCATCAAATATAGACAATTTCTCTAGGATTCTTCTTTGGTAGGTTAAAGACACTTCTCTCTCTCTCATTCTCATCTTTCTACTGCCCACACACTGACCTCTCATTTTACTTCCATATTATAAAGATACATAACATGCATTGCATATAAACATAAAGATACATAATGTGTGTGTTCTTTCTTATAATCATTTAAGGTTTCTGTATCTTGTTCATAAGGTGATTTTAATGTTGGAATTGGCAAATGGTTTAAGTTATTATGAATATAAACATATTTTATTTTACAGCCAAAGAGTATATTAAGACTACATTTACTGTTGTATATGTTTTACTTTTTTCTCTTTAAATATTATGTCTTATATAGTTTCTAAATGTTTTTATTTCTAAATAATTTTGGAGTATATGACCATTTAGGCCAAATACCAGAAAGAATGCAAAAAAGAGCATGTATAGGGAACAACACAAAAGAAACAATGTAAATGTCCAGGACATGGGGATGGATGCCTATATCTATATCTATATCTATATCTATATCTATCTATAATCATCTACATGTACATATATATCTATATATGTTTCTAGCTTATTTTATTCATTAGTGTGACTGTGAGTTGAACTTATGTTGTTACATGTAACTATAATTTCTTTTCTTTATCCCAAAGTATTATTACATTGTTTGAAAATTGAGGAATGTATTCATTCCCTTGTTGAGTTTAAATTCTTTCCAGTGTTCTTCTATTACGAATAAAACTGTTTTAAATATTCTTGTGTGTGTCTATGTCTAGACATATACCTAGGAGTATAATTGGTAGATCATGAAATACTGATGCTTAGCTTACTTTAATTAGAAATTGCCAAACTGTTATGCAAAGTCATGTATCAATTTATAATTCTACTAGCAGTGTTTGAGAGTTGCATTTGCTCCATATACTGGGAAATATTTGGTATTGGAAGCCTTTTTAATTTTAGCCATTCCAGAGGATGTGAATTACTGTAGCAGTGTTTTCAATTTGAACTTTTCTTATCGCTAAATATGCTGAGTAGGTTTTCATTTGTCTATTGGTCATTTGCATATTTTTTTATTAAATATCTAAGTATTTTGTTCATTTTAAATGAGATTGTTGATCTTTTAGTTTTTGAATTATAGGTATTCATTTTATATTCTAGATATGTCCTTTGTCAAATGCATGTAATATGAATACTAAATTAGTCTACTTGGCTGCCATAACAGAATACCACAGAGGAAATCATTTAAACAACAGAAATTTATTTCCTTCAAGTCTGGAGGCTGGATGTCCATCATCAAGGTGCTGGCAGGATTGGTTTATAGTGACCCCTTACTTCCTCGCTTGTGGCTGGCCACCTTCTCTCTATTTCTTCACATGGCCTTTCTTCGATGCACAGACACTCCTTGTGTTTCTTCTTCTTCTTCTAAGGACATGAGTCCTATTGGATTAAGGCCTACTTTATGAGAAAAGGACATATTATTTAAAACTTAAGAGTGGTTGAATTTAAATACTCAATTTATATAAAGAGAAAATAGGATTGGAATGGGTTTAAAGTGTACCAAAATAAACACATAACAAAATAAAAATGTACATGATTATAATGTACTTTAGATTGAAGAATGTGATTAATATCAAATAAATACTGTACTGGAGAAACCTAAACAAAAAGTCATTTCTTAAACTTGTAGGGTATATTTAGAGTTATTGTATATTTTAAGTTCATTTATGATAACTTCTTGAGTAAAATAATTATTTAGATATAGATTTCAATGTTAAGTGTTGGGTTTCCTGTTGTACTTTGAGGGGATTACTCTAGTACTTTTAGCATCAAGTGTTGCTGGTAATATGTTTGATGCTGGTCTAATTATTCTTCTTTTATAGACTATATTTTACTGTATTTTATTTGTTTATTTGCTTATAGATAGATTTTATTTTTCAATTTTCTACTCTAGAAGGTTTGGTTTTCAAAATTTTTTATCTAGGAATAGTGTTGTTCATTTTTGTCTGGGCATATATTAAGAATGTCAATTGTTCTTTATAACTCTGAAACATTATCATGTCTCTAAAGTAATTCCAAAACAATATTTAAGTACACTCATCAAATATCATGAATGCATGCATGTATATATATGCATATAGAGATAGATATATGAGAGACAGAGTGTGACTACGTATGATTAAATATGTATAACATACATGCCACCAAAGGAAAATACCAATATATAATTTCCCTGTGCTTTGATTGCAGTCCTACATTCTTCCTGTGTAACAGCTAGTTCAATAGACTATACCAATACTTTTAGCCAATGAAAATCAGTACTGCATATTGCCAACAAGATTTTTACCATAATATTCAGTTTGAGTGTATTCTTAATATGAGTCTAACTTAGTCCATTATGAGCTCTCACTCTGCCATGTATTAAGTGTCCTCGCAAAGACTGTTGAGCTGTTAAGACTGAAAAAACACATAAAAAGAAACCCAGGGAAAAGATCATTCTATATTTTCAAATATTAATTACACAGCAACTTTGGGTAGAGAAAAAAGAAGGTACAGATTAGGAGCTAAGTTTGGCTGGTTCCCCAAAATAATAATATGAGTAATTGCCAACATATGAGGTCAGAAACAGAGCTCCATAAGAGCCATGTGTATCAGTCTGTCCTTCTACTACTGGTAGCTCTTCTCCATTTGCTACAATCTATATGTAAAAGGGTCCTAATAGAAAACCTGAATCATAGTTAAAATGCAGGGGCCATCACTCATGAACTATAAGCTTAGGCATTTTATGCTAAGCAACATAAAATTCTTTCAAAACTTATATCCCTCCATGTTAATTACATGTGTGTATGCACAAACACACACACATATATCATATACCACATTGCTCTTTTTTCTACTATGAGTATTTCTTATCAAGCAATTTAGTAGAGAACTTAAGTTTTTAAGATGCAGTATCTATATGCTAATGAGCAGAAGGGTAAACACCAGTGTGCTTAAGAAGTAAGATAGTGTAATGATAAGAAGAATAGGTGAGGCAGAATCTGGGTGAGGGTAAAGGAGCACTCACAATAATAGAATTTAAAGTAATAGCAGAAAACATAGATTCTGAGAGCAAAAATAAAAAAGTAGAGAAAGGAGCAGTTTTTTTCTGAAGATTGAGAAAATTAGCTAATTTTTTTTAAAGCCCATGATTCACAGGAAACAAGAAGAAAATAAAAAGTGGAGACAGTATAAAAACCTAAGAAAACAATGCTGGCAGAGAAAATGAAGTTTACAGAATTGGAAAGAAATGAAAAAATAACTACTGACTAAAACTCATCAGGGAATACTTTTTTAAAATGTGAGCTTACATAAACCCAACAGGACCAAATAAAATATATCCCTGGGCGTTGAGGGAATTGACTAATGAACTTCCTAGCACAGTCATGATTATAGCTGGAAAGTCATGGAGCACTACAGAGAGCTAGAAAATTGGAAAACAACAAGAAATGTGGCATCATTTACTGCAGAGGGGGAAACATCATTCTATCATGTACCTTCCAATAAGCTGAACGCTGACACTTTAAAAAACAAAATAGACTATTAGAGCTTCCTTACTTGAGTTCCTCCAAGGCACGCACTTCAGTGTGCATAGTATATGGCTCGATTAGCAGGGCAAGAGGAAACTCCATGAATAATATTTGCTAAAGAGTGTAACTGAGACTTTCATTCAAGATGGAGGCGTAGGTAGACACACTTTGTCTACCTACAGAGAGACACAACCACAGAGAGAATTACAAGTAAACCATAAAACAACACCTAGAACTGTCAGAAAATCAAACTGTATGGAAGTCCAACACCAAGAATTTAAAGAAGCCATGTTCCTCCAGATGGGTAGGAGGGGTAGAGATGTGGAGATGGGAGGAGAGGTGAGGAGACGTGGTTTGGTGCAGAGAGGTTATGGTGGTGGTGCCATGGTTCATACTACATTCATATGTGGTGGATAAAAATTGGGAGGGATGCTTTAGGAGTGAGTAATCCCTGCCCCAAGTCATACTGCATAGCCCAGGTTATCATCTCAGCAAAGAAAAGTCAACATAACTTCTGACTATAAAAACGAGTAGGGTTTGGGGTGGTGGAATAAACTGCTAGGTTTTCAAGAGACTCCACTTAAAGGACCTGCACAGTCTTAGAATGTACACAAACCCACCCTCTCTGGGATTCACCAGGGCAACAGCTGAAAGGACACCAGTTGCATAAGCAGGTGGGTAAAGTGACTGAAAATGGGGCAAGTGCCAGACAAACCTCCAGAACTGAGATGGCAGCACTATGCCCTCTCCAAGTCCTCCCCTCACACAGAGCCACAAAGAAGCAAAGTGGGTGTTCCCGCCCTAGTGATTATCTAAGGCTCTGTTCCAAAATATCTATAGGTGACTTTTCTACAATAGGTCATGCTACTAAGGGAGTCAAAACAGCTCTACCTAATACACAGAAACAAACACAGGGAGACTGCCAATTGAGGAGACAAAGAAATATGGGCTGAATGACAGAACAGAACAAAATCCCCCCAAAAGAACTAAACGAAATAGAGATAACCAACCTATCAGATGCAGAGATCAAAATATTGGTGATCAGGATGCTCAAAGAATTCATTGAGTATGGCAACAACATAAAGGAAAAAAAGAAGGTTCACTAGGTAAGTAAAGAAAAATCTACATGTAGCCAACAGTGAAGGGAAGGAAGCCAGGATTCAAATCAACGATTTGGATCATATGGAAGAAATATATATTCAACCAGACAGCAAGAAAAACAAGAATTCAAAAAAAAAAATGAGCATAGTATAATAAGTTTCTGGGACTTCTCCAAACATACCAGCATCCAACTCATAGGAATGACAGAAGGATAAGAGGAAGAGCAAGAAATTGAAAACTTACTTCAAAAAATAATGAAAGAAAAATTTCCTAATTTGGTGAAGGAAATAGATATACAAGTCCAGGAAGCACACAGTCCCCAAACAAGTTGGACCCAAAAAGGACCATACCAAGACACACCATAATTAAAATGCCAAAGGTTAAAGATAAAGAATCTTAGAAGCAGCAAGAGAGTTACCTATAAAAGAGTTCCTATAAGACTATCAGCTGATCTCTCAAGAGAAACTTTGCAGACAAGAAGGGACTGGCAAGAATATTCAAAGTGATGAAAAGCAAGGACCTACAACCTAGATTACGCTATTCAGAAAAGTTATCATTTGAAATGGAAGGGCAGATAAAGTGCTTCCCAGACAAGGTAAAGCTAAAAGAATTCATCATCACCAATTCCTTATTATATAAAATGTTAAATGAACTTACTTAAGAAAAAGAAGATCAAAACTATGAACATTAAAGTGACAGTAAAACTAACAACAACTGAATCTAAAAAATAAAAACAAAAACAAACTAAGCAAACAACCAGAACAGGAACAGAATCATAAGTATGGGGATCATTTGGAAGGTTATCAGATGGGAGGGAGAAGGGGGGAAAATGGGGAAATGGTAAAGGGATTAAGAAGCATAATTGGTAGGTACAAAATAGACAGAAATATGTTAAGAATAGTATAGGAAATGGAGAAGCCAAAGAACCTACATGCACTACCCACAGACATGAACTAATGAGGGAATTGCTGGAGAGAAAAGGAGTACCAGGTGAAGAAGGGCAAAGGGGGAAAAGCTGGGACAACTGTACTAACATAATCAGCAAAATATGTTTTTTTTAAAAAATAGTGTAACTGAGTCACTATAAACATAACCCACTTGACAAATTTACTTGTTTCTCCCACAAACATCATAGATAGGATAGATAACAAAAATTGAAATCTCCATAGTTAAACATTCTCAACATTCACAGCATACAATAACTCACAATAAAGTAATAAAATGGGATAGAGGCAATGTGTTTTATTTTATTTCATCATAGAGCTCCCATGGGCTTATATGTTAGCTAGATGGGGCTGGATTTGAGCCCAAACTTCCCCAATTTATTTTTTGATTAGAGAAACTTATCAGGTTTCTCTGAGTCATAAATTGTTCACATATAAACTATCTAACAATAAGAATTTATATGTGGTATTTTTCATAAAGGAAATAGGGCAGCTACTATAAAAATTAAATAGGTATTTTGAAAAAATAAGCCAATTACATAGAACAGCACCTGGAAAAATAGCTGGGATTTCATAAAATTTAGTTCCATTCCATCTCCATTTTTACTACAACAACATTCTTCAAGTCTGTTAAACACAGCAGTTAATTTTTTAAAATAATTATATGGAAGATACCTAGTTTTACATTTAAATTAATTGGATTAAAATAGGAGATATCTAAAGGAAAATAAAAGCTCAGCCTCTTGGTAGAATATTGCACGGAATTTGAATATGTCATTTGTTCACCAGAAAATGAATTAAATTTCTGATTGTGGTTTTGGGCTTCTTATATACAATTGGACTTGTGTGGTATTAAAAGGGAAATATGGCAAATTCAGATGGAAGGTGAAAAATATGATGATGGGCAGTTCATTACTGTACATATGATTAAAATAAACATGTTTATCTTTTTCTTATTTCCTATAAAAGGGCAGTTACTTCAAGTTACTTTTTTAATTAATTTAAAATTATTGCTATTAACTCATGACAAGGATATACTATATACAGATTATTGAAACTTGACTATTTACTGCACTCTCACACATACTTGTTTACTACCTTCCTATCTGCACAATTAAACTGCATATTCTTTTCCTCTGTTACTTTTATCATTTAGTGTATCAGACAATGGAGGTAGAGAAGGCTGATTTCCAATTATTTCAAAGGTATATATATATTTTTCTATATCTGTATTTTTAAAGTATATTTTATTGATTATGTTGTTACAGTAGTTCCAACTTTTTTCCCCTTTGCTCCCCTCTGCCTAGTACTCCCCTTCCCTCCAGCAATCTCACTCCCCTTAGTTCATGTCCATGGGTCATGCATATAAGCTCTTTGGCTTCACCCTTTCCTATGTTATTCTTAACTTCCCCCTGTCTATTTTGTACCAATTGATTATGCTTCTTAATCCCTGCACCATATCCCCATTTCTCCCCCTCCTCCATCCCAACTGATAACCCTCCACATGATCCCCAGAACTATGATTCTGTTCTTATTCTAGTTTGCTTAGTTGGATTTTGTTTTTGTTTTTTAGATTCAGTTGTTGGTAGTTGTGAGTTTTATTGTCATTTTAGTGTTCACAGTTTTGATCTTCTTTTTCTTAAGTAAGTCCCTTTGACATTTCATATGATAATGGCTTGGTGGTGATGGGCTCCTTTAACTTTACCTTGTTGGGAAGCACTTCATCTGCCCTTCCATTCCAAATGATAGTCTTGCTGGATAGAGTAGTCCTGGTTGCAGGTTGCCTTTCATCACATTGAATACTGTTTGCCAGTCCCTTCCTGTCTGCAAAGTGTCCTCTGAGAAATCAGCTGATAGTCCTATAGCCACCCCCCTGTAGGCAACTCTCTGCCTCTCTCTTGCTGCCCACAGGACTGTCTTTATCTTTCACTTTTGGCATCTCAATCATGATGCATCCTGGTGTGTTCCCCTCTGGGTCCAGCTCTCCTGGGACCGTGTGTGCTTCCTGGACCTGTATGTCCATCTCCTTCACAAAATTTGGGAAGTTTTCCTCATTTTTTTCAATTCTTGCTTTCTCATTCTGCACTGATTAACTGTGCTTTTTTTTTTTTTTATTCCTTATGTTCCAAATCATTGATTTGAACCCCAGTTTCCTTCCCTTTACCATTGGTTTTGTATGGATTTTTTGTGTTTGTTCCACTTAGCATAACCTTCACTTCTTCTCTTATGTGTTTGCCATACTCAAGCATATTAGTCAAGCCTGTGAGCATCTTTATCACCAGTTTTTTCGATTCTGCATCTGTTAGGTAGTCTATCTCCTTATCTGTTAGGTTGGCTCTCCCCTCGTCACTTAGTTCTCCCACTGGAACCTTAATTTGTTCCCACTTTTGGGCCATACTTCTCTGTCTCCTCATTCTGACAGGCTCCTGTGTTTGTTTGCCTCCACATCCCAGGTAGAAATGTCGCTCCTGTTACGTTGTAAGGGCATAGTCTTAGGGATTCGTCAGTGCAGAGAGACCTGTTTCATCATGTTGTGGCGCTGTTTGTGGGTGAGGGGTCTGAGAGGGAACAATGCCACCTGCCCAGAACTCGCCCCTTTTCCAGGCACCTCTCCCACTTCTGCACCAGACTAGCGCCCCCCTCAGCTGCTACTCTGGCCATCATTCCCAGAGTGGGTGAGTCTGTGGATGTTCTAGGACCATTGGGAGCCTTTTAAACAAGTGGACTCTCCTGAGAGACCAGTAGTTTCTGCCTCCACCCCAACCCTCACTGGTCTGCACAGTCAGAAGCAATGAGGCTTGATCTTCCCTAGTGCTGGGACCATGAGCTTCGAGGTCCAGTGAGGAGCTGAGAGCAATGCCCAGGTGTGCCTCCTAACTTTTAAAAACCTGTGACTGTGCTTTCTGCCAGCCTGCCACTGCTGCCGCCGCTGCTGCCACCACCACACCACATTCTCTCCGCCCCAGCTCCACCCTTCCTACTGTCTGGATGAGTATTTCTTCTTTATATATTTGTTTGCTGGACTTCCATGTACTTTGATTTTCTGAAACTTCTGATTGTTTTGAGGTAGTTGTATTTCTTCTTAGTTGTGGAGGGAGATGCAGCATGTCTGTCTACACTTCCATCTTGGCCAGAACCAAAGGTATATATTTTTTGTTGTTATACTTGAAAATAAGTTTCTATTCTCCTACAGAAATATTATTATATTGATTAAATCCTATTACATTAATAGAAAAAAACTTCCAAAACTGATTTTTAAACCCTTCCAATCAACCAGTAGAACTTTGACTGTCCCACAGCAAGAGACTGCCCCACACTCTGAAGGTCAACCAATTGGTGGCAGCCACAATCTCATAACTGAGGCCAAAAGTCATTTAATTCCTGACCACTCCTGATTCTAATAGCACACTAATTTCTGATATACACTTTTCCAAAACCCATATATAAGATCAGCAATGTTCTTTGTTCAGAGATAGGGTATCTTAAAGTATAACTATGTATTGCTGAGCAAGAAAAAAAGTTTTATTTAACATATTGAGTGGCAATTTCTTCCTTAACGGGCAATAATTGAAAAGTTGAAATTACATTTCAAGTGATTTGTAAATAATTTCAGTAATTCAGTATTTTCTGAGTCATATTTTGTTATATTCTGTTTACATTAATAACTTCAGAGACTGAATCAAAGAAAACTAACTCTCCTGGGGTATACAGGAATATTTTTACTGCTTCTCTTACTTAAACCACAAGTAAATATTGTTATGGACTGTGATTCAACATTTACTTAAATTCAAAGGAGGATCTATAACCCAATGATTGAAACTTTTACTATGTTAAAAATATTCTCTGAAATGAAATCTTCAAGAAAAGGAACAGGAAATAAACTTGTTCAGAAAGGGGTTATATGTGGTGATGGTGCCTTCTGAGTTTTGTGTCCTAACTTTTCCTTGTATAAAGGCAAATACAAGCATCTAATCTCATCTTTAAAAGCTTTTATATGCTCAATAATATCTTCATTTCTTCCAGAGCAGTTCTGAAGTCATTAGTCATCATTCAAGCTAATGGGGTATCCACTTTTGCAAGATTAATCATTTACCCAAATATTTTGTATAGAACCTTTTATAATCATGGTCATGACACAGGATAAAAAGGCAAACACAAAACACCAAAAATAAACTTCCTTTATGATATAATGACAATGATATTCTATTAAATTATCTCAGTGATGCTCTGAGTCTTGGAGAACAGAATTCCAGTCTTTGAAATCCTCTAAATCCCTATCTATTCAACTTCTGTCCATCATATTCTGAAATCCAATATGTTCTCAAATTAATGTGGTGGGAAAAATTGACACATCTTCATCTTCTTTGAAAGAACAGATTCTAGAGTTATGAAAGATTATTTGAAGTTAGTAGCATCCATTCCTGATAAGTCAAGAAACTGAGTATTTCTTCAGTTGTTTTCTTTCCAGCTTTGTCTTTTTTTTCCTCTTGAGGCTTCTATTATACAAGAGTTAATTTTTTCAGTGTCTTATCATTAGGCTTTACTGACTTTCTGTTCTTTCGCTTCCATTGGGACATTTCTTATTGGCCTAGTTTCAAGTTTCCTAAGTTATGTGCTTTTTAATAAATGTTACTTACTCCATCTATTAAATTATTAGTTTTTGTTTTTATATTTTAATAAAAATTAATTTTAATTATTATATTTTAGTTCTAGAATATCCATTTGATTTGTATATTTAGTTCTAGAATTTGTATATGTTCTATTCTTCTGCTAAGGTTTTACTTTTCATTTATGAAGACAAAATTTTCTCTTATTTTATTAAGTGTAGTTACTTTAAAATTCTTGGCGATTTGTTTCCCATATATTTGCAGTTTATGTCTCCATCAACTGTTTGGGCAGAATGTGCAGCAACAATCGAGACTTCCTCTTTCTGGCTTTCTCCTTTCTTGAATTGCATTGCTCCAATCTCTAGTTGCTGTGGTTTTCTTAACCCAGAAGTTTGATTCTTCAAACCAGCACACATTTTCTAATGGAATTCAATAGCCTGTCCTTAGACTACAAGTTGTAAACACAAAAAATTCACTCAATGCCATTTCCTTCAAAATGTCAATTTCCTTCCTCCTTGACAGTTATATATCAGCTACTGGTCCCCTTGGCTTCCTAGTAGCTTTTTAAATTTTTTGTCTGCTATTTTTAGTTGTCAGGGAAACTTGGTCTGATAGAGGTAATTAGCCATATGAGGAGTAAAATTCTTAGAACACAGTCGATTTTTGAAATTTGATTTTGATTAGAGTAACTGTTGAATGTATAGGGATGTATATACAGTGATTTATATATTTTGTTTGAAATAACAGTTTTGATTATATTATTTGGATCCTATAACTCCATTTCTTATTTCTACTGACTTATTACTTAAACCAGGATTTCAGTATATAATGTAGTATAAAATAATGTACATATTATTTTTCTTAAAGGTAATGTGTCTTATGTTAATATTTTTCTCTTAAGTATCAGGTTTGTGGTTTACATGATGCATACACACCACACATATTTGGTAAATAAATTTAATAAACAAAGTAAGCAAGTTGTCTAGTTTTGAGTGATTTTTTTCATCATGTATTGATATTTAGACTTATTGAAATCTTTTTATATTTAAGTCGTGGAAATTATTATATGTATTTTTCTTCACACAACTTTTATGGCAAATCATATTACTAGATTTTAAGACATAAAATCATGCCTCCATTCTAGGGATAAAAGACAGGAATGTGACAAATTTTAACATAGTTTTGGAGTCAAATAATGTGGAGCTTAACCTCTGTGCAAAGAAAAATACTCAATAAAAAAATACTTGTCTCCTTTACCCAGATTTGATTAAAAAGAAACTAAAAATTGAATAAACAAATATTTTAGAATAGTTGATTAACCACTCGAAGAGAGATTTCTTGCTTTATATCAAGGTAAAATAAAAATTACTTAATAGGTGTGTAAATTCCTTTTGTTCAATTTGTCAAAATTATTTCAATGTGTAGGTGTCAAAAAGCAGCAACATAATCTTTATATTTGAAAAGATAACTTAGATTTTTGGCACACACTTTGTTAGTGTGCAAAAGACACCTTTAGCGTGTGAAATATTTTTGCCTCTGATGGTAATTATCTGTTTTAGAATAAAAAGGTGAGTTCTATTTTTTAAATTTAAACATACATTAAACATTAATAGTATTCAAGTCTAATATTTTACTGAGAAATTTTACATCTATTAACACAAATGAAATTGGCTGATGTTTTTCTATTCCCATGTTATCCTCATCTAGTTAGAAATCTGGATTTTAAATGTACTTTGTAAATTAGGTGAATGTATTTTGACCTGTTTCTATTTTGATGATTAATTTTATATGTCAAGTTGGAGGATGTTTTCCAATGAGATTAACATCTAAATTGATTTAATTTAGTTATAGTACATAGTTCTGTATATGTGGGTGAGCCTCAGCCAGTCCCCTCAAGGAGAAAAGTGGAATTCTTCAGAACAATGTATACATACATATACATACACCCTCACGTACATACAATCTCATACTCAGGAACCACTTAAAAGGATACATTCCAAGAAATGTGTTGTTAGGCAATTTTGTTATTAGGTGAACTTCATAAAGTATACTTACACAAATCTAGATGTTATAGCCTACTACACCCCTAAGGTATAAGCCCATTGCTCCTAGGTTATAAGCCTATACAGCATTTTAATGTTCAAAATAATGCAAGATTAAATCAAGCACAAGAGAAAACAGTGCAGTCAAGAGACACCATAAACATAGGATGTATGAGCCTGCTGCCAGCATAACAGGGCATATTGTTCTACAGAGAAATTTTCTTTAGCGGTAGAAAGAATATACTCTAATATAACAATAAAAAGTACAGTATGGTAAGTACATAAAGCAGTAATAGTTGCTTACTATCATTATCAAGTATTAAGTACGTTAGACAATTGTATGTGTTATACTTTTTTTTTAATTTATTTATTTGTTTATTTTATTTTTAGAGAGAGGGGAAAGGAGAAAGAGAGGGAGAGAAACATCACTGTGGGGCTGCCTCTCACTCACACCCCCAACTGGGGACCTGACGTGCAACCTCGTAATGTGCCCTGACTGAGAATCGAACCAGCGACACTTGGTTCGTAGGCCGATGTTCAATCCACTGAGCCACAGCAGCCAGGGCTTGTACGTGTTATACTTTTATGTGACTTGTAGTGCACTAGGTTTGTTCACACCAGCATTACCACAAACAGATGTGCTACAATGTTAAGATGGCTAAGGCATCACTAGGCAATAAGAATTTTCAGCTCAATTAGGACCTTATGGGACCACCATCTTATATTATTTAAGACACTTAATCGTGCTCATATTCTGACCCTTGAACAACGTGAAAATCAGGGCCACAACTATTCTGTCAAAATTCTATGTACAACTTTCGACTCCCCCCAAACTTAGGTTGTCTCTCAGTATCCACAGGTGATTGATTCCGGGAACCCCCACCCCCACCCCATGTGTAACAAAATCTGCAGATGCTCAAGTCGCCTATATGAAATGGTATAGTCAGTGCATGCAGTTAGCCCTTCCCATAAGCAGACTCCCAACTTCAGATTGAAAACAGTACAGGTATTTATTGAAAAGAATATACATATAACGACACACATTGTTTAAACCTGGGTTGTTCAGTGTTCAACTCTGTGTGTGTGTGTGTGTGTGTGTGTGTGTGTGTGTGTGTGTGTGTACTTCACCCAATTCTGTTTCTCTGGAGAACCCTAAATAAGTTTATCTTTTTTCTGTCTCAACGTGAAAAAAAAGGGATTATCTAGCTTCAGAATCTTTGAAAAGATTCATCTATAAAAACATCTGGACCTAGGATTATTTTATGGATATATTTTGCAAACAAAACTTACTACTTCATTATAATTCATTTGATATTTTGGCTCTTAGTCTAATTAGATTTTCACATAATCTTTATTTAGTTATTTCTTATGACTGCTTACTTCAGCTTAATTTTTGCATCATTTTTATTTATCTGTTTGGCAGTAATTATAATGCTTTTCTATTTGGTAGGGGGAGCTGTTTAGTTAAATGTTTTTGTCTTAGTCTTTTTTCTTCTTTCTGATTGTTACTTAGTTATTTTTACATTTTATATTCTGAAAATTTCTAATTTTATCTTGTGAGTTCATAGCCTTTTGGAAATAGCAGATGCATTGGATAACAATGCATTGTCCCAGCAAAAATGATATTATGCAGCCTCTGAATTATTTATTTCTTCCAGGGTGAATTTAGGAAGTAAGTGTGGGGAATGTATGTCAAGGTAGAGATTCTCTTTTCTTATAATCTGAGTTCCCCGGTTCTGCTCATTATCCTGTCTTCAACACATACTCAACCAGAAGATATCTGTACTTCTGCTGTGGGCACTACTCACACCCATGCTTTTTCCTTTTGTTTTTTCCTCTGGATTCTGATAACCAAGGGAACTGAGGGCAAAGCAGGGTATGGACAGAAAGAATTGGAATATCAGGAGCTGACCTCCTTACCCCTTTCTCTTCTTCTGTGCCCTCCAGCATAGCATGCTCTGTAATCCCCCAGTTTCCCCTCCCCTCCCTTTCACTGATTATTCTTTCTGGATCATATCAGTGATGGAACAAGTGAGCAGTAATACCCTCTGGCAATTTGGGTAAGACAAAAAAAGGACCAATAACGCTCTTCTCTCAATCCCCCATTGGTGCCTGTGGCCCTCTTCTAATCCAGGACCTGGAATCTACCACCTTCTGCTTCTCTGGAGTTCTTCTGGTTTTAGTGTTCTGAGATCTGTCAACCTTAAGGTTAAACTCCAGGAAAGGAGCCAGATTCTTGTGTTCATTTGCCATCTTGTCAGGAGACAAAAGTCAGAGATACTTTCTTTCTGGAGTCCTTTTTTAAAAAAAAAATCAAATATCCCACTCTTTCACTGAAGCAGTTTAAAACTTAAATACGAAAAATAGAACAATTAGGTTTAAAAACAAATGAGCGTATTGAATAGAAACAGGAAGATAAAATTCTGTCTGCTTTGAGAGGAGCTGATAAATATTCCTAAGCATAGGATTTGACTATATATTTCCTACAAGCTAATAAAATGGCAAAATCAGCTGTATTTCATAGACCTACTTACATCCATTCAGAGGGACATTTTTTTCTTAGAGATTCTCTGAAATTCTCTAGCATTTACCTGCTATGGTAACCACCAGAAGTGCTCTTTCCCTCCTGGAGATTGTAAATGCCCTGAGTAACATCAACCTAGGTTCAAAGCGGGCTGGTCACTAAGGTGAGATATGATTATTGTTTATTCTAGAGTGGAAAGCATTTAAGATTTTCTAGATGTTTTCTGAATCTTTTGTTTTTCCCTCTATCATTTGTTAATAAACTCTTACCAATTTATTGTTCAACAGGAGGAAACACGTCAAATTTAGTTATATTCTCCAATAACCTACCACAATTCAAGAAATTGAATTAATGCAAATGATAGATGCATATGTTGCATAGACCAATTGTTTTCAAACTACAACTTTGACATGAAGGTATCCCCCCAGCTAAGCATAGTAAGTGTGATAAGCATCACTACTATGATGGTTAAAGGTACAGAGGATCTGTTCAAAGAGGATCTGTATTTTTCTCTTAATTCTCTTTGGGAAATATGGTCTAAAGAAAAAAACAATGTGGGTATCATCACTAAAGTAAAGGGCAATAAATCAGTTCCTCATCCAAAATAGAGGCTTATTTTAAATACATTTTAAAAACCATACTCTAGAAATTATTAAAGCATGGGAAATATGCTACCTTCTGCCTAATGCACCAAAAAATAATTCATGCTGTGAGTTTAGTCAGTGCAAAACACTGGAGCCACTAATTAGTTGAAAACCAATCATTGCAGCATTATTTACAATCACCAAGATATGGAAGCAGCCCAAGTGTCCATCAGTAGATGGGTGGATAAAACAACTCTAGGACATTTACCTAATGGAATACTACTTGGCCACAAAAAGGAAGAAAGTTTTACCCTTTGTGACAGTATGGATAGGTCTAGGAACATTATGCTAAGTGAAATAAGCCAGTCATAGAAAGGCAAATACTATATGATTTCACTCATATGTGGAATCTAATGAACAAACTGAACTAACAAGCAAAATAGGGACAGGTGCATAGATAGCAGAATGCCAGTAATAGGGCGATAGGCAGTGGAGGGATTGAGCAAAAACAATAAAGGACTTGTGGACATGGAAAACAGTGAGACGATTGTAGGGACAGGAGGGTATAAGGGGACTAAATGCTAATGAAAAAAATACAATAAAAATTGTTAAATTAAAAAAAAAAACAATAAGTGAATCATTGAAGACATTAGATTTTCAAAGCAGATATTCTACAGTATTTGTATTTCCTCTACTGTATTAAAAAAAAAAAAAAAAAAAAAAGACTACCAAACTTCCAGCTGTATAGTTTTTGGCAGGTGGTACTTCTACAAGCAGAGAAAGCAGTAGATAATTTTATATTAGATTTCAGTGGTTACAGACACAATATTTCCACCTCCATCCATTCTCACTCTTGACACCTGAAAGTTTATTTTGAGCAACTGTCTCTTCTGCTATGAACACACCTACAGCTTTAACATTACCTTGAGAAATGTGACTATCAACTATTTCCAAACCCAAACTCTTCTTTCCCCGTATAACACTATACTTTGCCCTCATTAATACTTAACTATGATTTCTTGTTAGTTGCTGTTTTAACATAGACTACAAATTATTTCAAGAAGGAGACCTTTGTCACTATCTCACTGATAGTGCCTAGATCATAATAGATGCTTATCAATTACTTGAAGTAAAGAATTATATGATACACCACAATATTAGTTATATAAAAGTCTGATAAATGAAAGTCAAAGACTATTTGCACTATCTTTTCCTTCTAGCAAAATATTAAAATTACCAGCGAACATATCAGGAAGAAAAATATAAGTTCCTTAATGTTTATCTCTAAGCCATTTGATGGTCTAAAGACACACTGTCCAATATGAATATGACATGAGCTACATATATTATTTTAAATTTTATAGTAACCACATTAACTGAAAAAGAAAATGAGAGAATATTAATTTTAGTAACAATTTTGTTAACCCAATATATACAAAATGTTATAATAAAATCAATATAAAATTATATATATTTCATACTAAGTCTTTGGGTAGTCTGGTGGATATTCTACATTTACCACACATCCCAAAAATCACATGTGACTATTGGCTACCACATTGGACAGAGAAGGTCCACAAGAGCACATCTGAAACTTAAATGTGCATAATACACACCTGAGGATATTAGAAAAAATGCAGGTTCTGATTCAGTAGATAAGGGCTGGGGCAGAAGTTATAAATTTCTAATGACTTCCTTGATAATGCTGATGGTTCTGGCCCATGGATCACAAGTAGCAAGTGCTTGAGCTCAATATGAATTCCTCAATATCAACATAAAGAAACACAGCAGCAAATTCTCAAATATATAAGAAGACTCAGCCAGAACCTCTCTATATATTTGTATAGTCATCAATCCATTTGACATTTCACTTGTAAGAATAATAAACATCTCAAATTCTATATTGGATGCTGTCTTAAGCTGCTGCCCCCAGAAGATAACTGCAGCTCAGTCACACTAGGGACCCTCTGAGGAACTGTAGAATCTACCCCAGAATACTCCCAATATGTGGAGTTGAAATATTTATTCACTGACATATTTTCCACTGGTTGAGAGTTATCCTTGATGGTATTGCTGCTTTCCATTCTGGGCTGTGCTTACAAACAAAAAGTCTCATTGCTTTAGGGAAAATCCTAAAAAAGACAAAAGGAGACATCTGACATCTGAATTTTGAGGAGGGTCACTTTCAGAGTGCATGGAAACTGGCCACTGCAGTTGAAATGAAAGGTTGTTGGACTATATGGTGGTTGTGTAGAGACTCAAAGGTGTCTGCTATGCTGCCTATCATAATACAGAGATGTAACTTAAACTCTCTTAAACTGTGCAAGACTGATCAGTATCCCCTGTCAAATGTCTGAGTTAATATATGTAGAATACTTGAAAGAGTGCCAGATATTAGCAGTATTACTGCATATATAGTCTATTTTACCTCAATAGCACGAATTTCTATTTTCTGAAGTACCTGGGTATCAAAATGCTTTGTTTTTGTTGCTAATGATTCTCACTCACATTGGTTTGTTTCCTTGTGTTGTGGAGATTTTTTATTTGAATTCATTTTTCTCCATCATATTTCTTAATCTATGGAAAACCTGAGTTTCTAAATCGAGACATCCAGTCCTCAAAAAATATTTTAATTTGGTTCTTCCAGGAGCCAGTTGGAGGTTTGACCACTTTGACACCCTTCCTAATTACTAGTTTATTCTAAAATTCATTTACCCTACTTTGCACCAATATCATCAGCTGCCCTCAACATAACTCTGACCTTTAATACATTTTCATTCTGGTTGCAGATAACACATTTTTATTTATTTTATTTATATTTGCCCTTATAGATGTCTCTTGTTTCAAGCACACAATATAAGAATGATAAAAAGTATGTTTTATACTAGAAATCATTGCTGTTTTGGAGGCAGTATCTCCAGATTTTCTTCTGGGAGTGGAAATCCAGGAATGACCTTGTTTCACATATTCTTTAGATTCCACATCCCTGTTTCTCCCATGTGTTGACAGAGCCAAGTTATAGGCTAACCTACAAAAAATTGCAGGATTCTTTAGGTCAAAAATAGTCAAATATTGGCAAGCTCCTCTATTCCACTGTGGAAGAAACAAGAAGCTTGAAGTGTCTTTGAGGACATTATTGAATAATCCTGTTTAAAGCTATAAAAATGTAGAGAATTTCAGAAGACTTACTCAAATACAAAAACAAACTCAAATACTCTGATTCAAAAATGTATGTCATAGAAGTTTCCAAAGAAATTCCTATATCCTTTTCACATATGGTGATTTTCTACCTTTTCCCCAAGTGCTTGGGAACCTTGACTAACTGACTAGACAACACACTCACTGTCCCTCGAAGATCTGAATATGTACACAGCAGTTAAGAAGTCAAGAAGAAGGAGCAGCAGACTTGTACTGCCCATGGCTTTAGTGAGGCATCTGCTGTTGATTTACAGCATTCCCTGTTGTGAATGAGGCAAGACTCATTTTTGTTTTAATTTGTGGATATTCAGTGGGAGGACATTTTGCCACATCCCTTTCCATGTGAGTGTCCAACCACCTATAGAGTCATGGTGTTTTATAAATGAAAGAAATGTTTTTTTTTTTTTTTTTTCTTTACAAATTCAAAACTAATAGTCAGAAAGGTTAAATGAGTTTTCCCTGGAATTTTTGTAGTGGGCTCAGAAACAAGCTTCATCTCTTACCTAGTTATTCGAACTTCCTGGTTTCCAGAGTGACCAGCCCTCCCAGTTCATCCCTGAGAGGACAGGTTTCCCAGGATGCAGTACTTTCAGTTTGAAAACCAGAAGTGTTCATAAAATTAAGGTTCACTTACAATTTAAAAGTTGGAAATTGTGTTCCTGAGGAAG
Organism: Furipterus horrens; assembly: GCF_987537825.1. Taxonomy (NCBI): domain Eukaryota; kingdom Metazoa; phylum Chordata; class Mammalia; order Chiroptera; family Furipteridae; genus Furipterus; species Furipterus horrens. The sequence continues at coordinate 34,782,972 of NW_028327176.1, forward strand.
TGTATTTGATTTTCTTGGTGATTGTTATGTATTATTTTTTATAGCTTATATTCAGTTGCCCAAACATTCATATTATTCATATTTTATTGACATGTAGATGAATCTGAGAACCAATTCCTCCACAAAACTCAGAGTGCATCATTTACCCATCCTTGCTCCATCATTGTTTCTCCTAAACTCCATATTTTATATATAGAGAAACTGTATAATAACCATTTATTTAAGTGAATCAATAGGTGACATATTTTTATCAATCATAATGTGATTACATTTGTTATTTTACTAAAACAATTTAATGTGCACTCAAGACTAGAAGAAAAGAAAACTAGTATACACAGAGTGCTTCGAAACAATAGATATTATTTAAAAGCAGAGAACCATACAGGAAGAAGTAGAAAGGCAATGGTACATGACTTACAGTTTATTCCAGAGCTCATATCCTCTGAGGAAAACAATGGATAGGATAATTTCATTAATGTAAAAGGAAAAGGACAACTAGATTCAACTGTTTGAGTTTTTAAAGATATCATGGTGTGTTTCTTGAATAATTCTAGATGTACAGGTAGAGAAAAACAATTCAAAATATGTTACTAGACACTGAAGTTTACGCAACTTATAAAATACATGAATTTTATATAAGTTTATATAAATTTAATAACATCCTATAAGATTTAATGTCTTGGTATCAACAAGATAAAATTGAGGGTAAGTGTTAATCTGCCCCTATAGCTTAATAATAAAGTGGGGAAAACTGTAAAAGTATTTCCATTAGAATCACTGCCTGTGTCTAGACTTCTACCCAGAACAACTCCTACATTAATATTTTTAAAGAGGTATTTTATTTGGGCCTTGATAAGTAAATTTTCCTATTGTTTACAGAAAGATGACATTTAAAGAAATATATAAAATTATAAACCAGAATATACCAGATCAGCAGCAGATGTTACTTAATTTTGGTCTTGACCATGTCTGACATTTCAGAATAATTTTGTAAATACCTTCACTGAAGCCAGAGAATGGCTATAATAGTCATTCTAGCTATTCATCTATGGTCATTTCAGAATGGAAAATGAAAATATGCCATGACCCCATCAAACAGCTTGAAAGATGAATACAAGTATGAATAGGAACTAAAAATATAAAAAATGAACTTTTCAGAATAATGTAGCTATGTTATTGCCAACTTTCCAGGACCCAGAAATGACTGTAAAATATTTATTTCAAATTAAAATAAAATAATTAACTAAGTAGTGAACAAATAAATCCTGTCACATTGTTTTATGGGAAATGTTCATAGAGTATTAGAATGAGAGGAGACTTTAAGGACCACCTTCTCTAGCTAAGTCATTAAACAGGTAATAAAACAGGACCTGTAAGAGTAAATGATTTATGCCACATTTCCTAGCCACTACATTTAGCAAAAATTGGACCAAACCCCAGTTCTCTTAACTCTCAAGGTCTCCCTTTTATTTCTGTTTCTGTCCAATGGACTTTTGAGTGCATGGTATTCATCCAGATCTTATCATTAATTTTAACAATATCATTTTAGTATTTTGTCCCTAAAAGAAAATAATTAAATCACTTTGTATGAGTGTTCAAGAGAAATCAAGTTTTCTCCCAATATTTTTCAAACTGATGATATCCTTGTCAAAGAGTAAAATACAGAAACTTCAGAGTATTTTTTTCCTCAAAAGTATTTACTACATTGTAAACTCTGCATTCATAACACACACATATATAAACCCTAACATATATAACATGCATGTCTCCATTGCCAGCTGAATCCATTTTAAATTCTGTCCACAGAGGGTGCTGTAGAGAGACTGGATGGCAGAGAAGGTTCAATGGTAAAGGAATTATTCTTTTCTGTTAGTTTCCTGTTCTTGTTTGCACCATGCCTTCAGTGGTACTTCCCCCTGGTAAAGGCAGTTTCCGTTAAAGCAGTTAAGTCTGCGATTTTTCCGTCATCCCTAGTACTAGCTGCATCACATTCTCCTAGAGACAAAAACTTCGAAAGACCCCTTTCCTCATCAGTCTGAGTCCCAGCTCAGTTTGGGTCATTCTCCTGGTTCCTGAAGCTACAGCAACAGTAGGGAAGCCTACCTTCCTCAAAGGGCTGGATCTTCAGAGTTCCTTCTATGGGCTCCTAACAACACCAACTGCTTCCTCTGTGGTCCCCGCACCCGAGGGATAGGTAGCTGATTTCTGTACCTACAACTTCTATAAAAAGTCAGAGTTCCTTTTTTTTCATTTTTAGTTATTAATACCTGGTGGAATTAATATTTTATAAACATTTTCTCTGCTGCAATAATTTCTGTGCTTTTTATTTACCCTGACTGGACCTTGACAGACATAGAAATAAAAACTTAACCATGATTGAGGATTTATCATGCATCAGGCCTCACTGATATGTTACTCACTTTTCAAAATGTTCTTCAATATGTATATAGTAATTTCACTCTTCTCTTTTTGAAATATAATTGTTATTCAAAGCCTGCTTATATTTAAAGTGTACAATTTGATGAGTTTTTACATATGTTCACACTCATGAAACCAGCATCACTACCAAGGTAACAGCCATATTCATCACCTCCAAAATGGTAAGTTCTGTATGATTTCTCTTCAATGAGGTATCTAAAATAACTATAATTAGTGAAAGATAATAGAACAGTGGTTGCCAGGGGCTGGGAGAAGAAGGAAATGGTAAGTTGTTCAAAGAACAAAGTTTCAGTTATGTAAGATGAGTAACTACTTTTCCCATTTAATGAAAAAGAGTTTTAGGGTTACTGATCTTAAGTGCTCTAGTTCCCTTTTAACTAAGAATATTTTTTTTTAATTTTAAGTGGTATTGAATTTAATGAAATAACCTTCCTACATCTATTAAAATTATCATACTTTTTATTCTCTAATATGTTTATGTGAAAATTACATTAAACTGTTTTTGCATTCCCTGAATATAACTAATTTGTTCATGATATGTATAACAGAAAATGAAATACTACTTAAAACACAAATGAAAACTATACTATTTTGAGCATAAAATTTGCAATGATTTTAAGTACTTTATTTCCATATATTAAATTTAGCCTACTTGCTTAGCAGCTGCATCCTATTTTTTTTTAATGACTAAAGAATTATAAAAAATAGCAATGCCTAAAAAATCCGGCATGTCAGGTATCACAGTGAATGAATTTTAAAATATCATAAATACAGCAAAAATTAGAGTAAGACAAACAAAACAAAGGAAATATATACTGTTTAAAATATTCCAATATGCCAGCTAAAATAATAATATAGAATTTGGAGAACTATACCAAAGCAAATTTTTTAAAGCATCCATCATATATTTAAAGGTTAACTCCACATGATTGTATTGGTGGATCTTTAATAAAATCATGGGATCCTTCTCTGCAACCCCATCACCAGCATGCACACACATGCATGCACACACGTTTATACTCACCAAGCTTGTTTATGCAGACCATGCCATGCCTTCCAAGGTCACAATTGTAGGTGAGGGAACCTCACAGGCTGTATGGCACCACCCAGTAAGGAGGCTATATGTTGCACTGTGTACTGGGAACACTGCCCTGCAGAGACCATGGCTTACTCCCGTGATTTCCTGTAACAGAGGGCAGGTCCTGCAACACCAAAGTGCATGTAAATTAAGGCCCTTTAGAGTGGACTTTATGAATGAGATATGGGTGACAGGGAGGAGTGGAAAATAAATTTTTCTCCCTTCCTTCCTGCTCGATGCCATGTTCCATCAGGCCTCTTATGATTTCTTGCAAAACCAAAAATTAACCTCACTGAAGCCACTCAGGAGTATATCTCCTTATATTTGCTTTACCTCATTCCCCACTTCATTTTTTGTTTTCTTTGAGTCAGCCCACTGGATTGCATTATTCAATAATATATAACCAAATGTGCACTGTTTTCTAAGAAAACACAGAGCTAAAACTATGACAGAGTAAACATTTTTCTAGATGATATATAGTAATGGATTTTAGGATATATATTAATGTCTGCTATATTCATACATCATGGAGGAAGAAAAAAATCCATCTCAGTTAATGCCAAATGCAAATTCAATAAAAGTCATATGTTTTTGAATAATGAATTATATAAATAATTTAAAATCTAATCAAGAGTTTTATTGCTATAAATGAACAAAACAGGCCATATTAAATCATTTGCATTAAAATAAGAGCCAACACTGGATTGCTTGCATGTATACCCATGTAACATTTTAATGTCAGTTCTTGCTAATGAAATCATAAGGAAAAACCAAGTGAATTATAGTCGATAGATCATAAATTACACACTTCATACTATTTACCAAAAACCAGTAAATTTAGAGTGTTATTTTATCTATCACTTCTGTGCTTAGGAATTCATCATTTGGTTACAAAGGACTTGCCAACAATACATCAGCCAGTAGAGTTTATGTTCCACAAAGACAAGGACTTTGAACGTTCTGTTCATTGCTGCGTTGCTGACACCTACCATAATGCTAGCCAGTGATGATTTTGCAGTGTAGGCCATATATTCTTCTAAGCACTTTACAGAATCAATACATTTGATTCATAAAATAATATTAATGGTAGATGTTATTACAAATGGGGAAACTGAGGTGCATAATGATTATGTGACTTGTCTAAGATTAAACACAGTAAGTGATGAGACAGGGATTTGAATCCAGATATCTAATTTCAAAACTTTTATTGACCACTGACCTCTAATGTTTCTTATATGTGGAAATCACATAGTTGTTTTAAGTCTTTTCTATGTGGTATTAATAAAAAGATGAATAAAAATTATTGAGTGATTATCCTAATTATTGCTAAACTAAAAAATAAGTTAAATATAGCAAATAATAAGAGATATTCTGATAAAAATAAACATTGGTGCATTTATATAAAGGAATCTATGAAATTCATTTAAAACAATGATAAGTATGAATTAGGTAAGGCACTATATGGTGCTATGTGAAAAGCAGATATCAAGAATGGTGTGCACAATAACAGCTCTTCAATGCTGTTCGCTTTAATTCATCCTCAGTACCTATGTATAATATGCTACATGGCAATGTGAGGATTAAGGCTGCAGTTAGGATTAAAGTCACTAATCAGCTGACCTTGAGATAGGGGGAGATGGTTGTGGATAATCCATGTGGACTCAGTGTAATCATGAAGGTTCTTATTAAATGAAAGAACCATGCAGGAGGGTCAGTGTCAGAATCAGAGAAAAATCTGAAGATGCTGTACTACTGGCTTGGAAGATGAAAGGGGGGGGCCACAAGAAATGTAGAATCTCCAGCTGAAAAAAGCTGGAAAAGTCAAGGGAACACCCCTAAAGAATGTAGCCTACCAAAAAACACCTTGGGCCAGATGAAACCCATTTTGGACTTTGGACCTCTAGAATTGCAAAATAAGTTTCAAGCCACCATTAAGTTTTAATTTGTTGCAGCAGTAATAGGAAACAAGTAAACAAGTATGAGAGGTATAAATCCATTTTATATATAAAAGCACATATAGTTCAGAATGATAATATTATGGGCAATTTTAAAATTCCACTTTCTTTAGGTTTATTTGCATTTTCTCACTCATTTAAAGAATATTTGTAATTACTACCTATACATCTATTCCTCTATGTAGTATTATGTTGGGAAATAAAAATAACATAAAATATTTATGGCATTTAGATAGAAAAAGGGCACAAAAGTATTAGAATTGATTATAATATTTAAGTGTGGAAAAGTACACATAGAAAAATTTAAAGGTATATAATAATCAAGTATGTTTTTAGTCATATTTTCAAATAAATTATATTTTTTAATCCGAATAAATTTTAGTTTTTAAAAACTTCAGAATTTCTACAATGTTCATGTGATATATGTAAAATACTCAAAAAAGTAATAAAAATTGTTTTTTTCAACTGTAACTTGTATTTTATAGACTGCCCATAGATGGTGATTCAAGAGACATTCATAAACTAATTACTTTTAAAATCAAGGGTCGGTAGGTAAAAATTAATGTTTCCAAATTCTCCAAAGCAGAAATATGGCAACATATTTCAGCACATTATCAGAAATGTTCGACATATTTTTATCTAATCTTAAAAAATATAACACATCACATGTAAGAAAAGAGGTGGTAAAAACAATCTCACAACTTGAGTCAAAGAAAAAGTTGGCATTAATAAAAATGTGCACGTATATTCTAAATACAATTTGAAAGGCAGACACATAAAACTAAGTAACACCTCAATCATTTCCATGCTAACAAATTTGAAAGGAAAGAAATTAATTATAAACAACCAATCACTGAAGACTTCTGGCAAAAGTGAATCTATATATTTTTCTAGACTTGTCTTGCATTTTTTCACTCTGCAGTTATATTAGTTTTCTATTCCTGTATAACAAATGATCGCATACTTAATAATTTTAACCAACACAAATGTATCATCTCATCTTTCCTATGGGTCCCAAGCCTGGGTATAAACCCACTTGTTTCTCTGCTCAGCATCTCACAAGGCTGAAATCAAGTTGTAGCCAAGCTGTGATGTGATGTCATGTGAGGTTCAGTCCTCTGCTGAGCCCACTCGTTGTTGTCAGAACTGAGTTCTTTGCAAATATAAGATTGCAGTCCCCATTTCTTTGCTGGCTATCAGTCCAAAACTGCTGACATAGGCAGTTCACAGCACAGTTGTTCAGTTCTGCAAGGCCAGCGGTGAAAAATCACTGTTGCCTAGAATCTCTCTGACTCCTTTTAAGGACTGACCTGATTAGGTCAGGTGTACCCAAGATAATCTTTCTTTTGATTAACTTAAAGCAACTAATTAAAGGCTTAAATTATATCTGAAAAATCCCTTTGCAGCAACACTTAGATTCATGTTTAGTGAAATAAGGATGAATATGTGTACCCCAGGGCCAGGGTCTCTTGGGGACCAACCATCTTAGAATTCTACCTACCACATTAGCGGTAGTCTTTAAACTATTCACAATTTTTCCAAAGAGCTGAACCTTTCTCATCTCTATTCTGCATTGCTCATGACATTCTTCAAATTGGAATGTCCTTACCCTGCTTTATGGATGGAGTTTTGAAATTGTGTTTATTTTGAACAATTTACTGAAAGATAATTTATATATTATATAATTCACTCAACATGTACAATTCACTGGTTTTTAGTATAATCAAAAAATTGTGCAATCATCACCACAATTAATTTTAGAACATTTTTATCACACAAAAAACCCATATCTCTTAACAATAGATCTCATTATCCCCCTCCAGCCCTATGCAAGCACTAATACTCTTTCTTTCTCGATATATTTGCCTATTCTGGATTTTCTATATAATATACTATACTATCTTTTGTGAATGGCTTCTTTTATCTTGCCTATTGTCTTCAAGGTTCATCTATGTATCAGTACTTTACTTTTCTCTATTGCTAAATAATATTCCATTGTGTGTGTGTATATATATGTGTGTGTGTGTGGTGTGCCTGTGTTTGTGTGTCTGTGTATCCTTAGCTTTTCAAAAGTTTGAAGTGTGTCAGTGAGCATCTATGCTTTATCTTGATTTATTATGTGTCTTAAAGTAACTGCTTCTTTGCTTTATGGCATTTTGGCTCCATAGGAACAGGTTTTCATGGGAACACTCCATTTTTGGATAGTAGGAGATACATAGGCCACACTATATTTTCTTCATTTATCACTTGATCATGATTTAGGATACTTCTAATTTTTCCCTGTTATGAACATGCTGCTATGAATATTTGTGTACAAGTCCTTTTGTGAACATTTGTTTTTATATCTCTTGGATTTATACATAGGACTGGAATAGCTGGGTCATACTGGGTCTATGTTAACCTTTTGAGGAACTGCAAAATCACTTTCCAAAATAGCTATATTATGTTAAGTTCCTACCAACATTATACAAGGATTTCAGTTTCTCTGCATACATGCCAATACTCTTATATGTCTTTTTTATTATAACCATCCTAGTGGTTATGAAGTGCTATCTCATGATTTTGATTTGCATTATCTTAATGGCTAATGATGTTGAGCATCTTTTCACATTCTTATTGGCCATCTCTATATGCTCTTTGGACCTACAGACTTTTAAAGTACATCTCAACTATCACCTCCTGCATAAATTTTTTTCTTATTCTGTTGGCCAGCTGTGATTTCACTCTCCTCTGACTCATAATAGAACTCTTGTATGGAATTTAGCTAAAACAAAAATCACTCCTGATGTGTAAGATACTATGCTGAGAACAACCAGAAATACGTTTGTGGGGCTGGTATTAATATCTGGTTCCCAGGAAGTATGCAACCATGTCAAAGAGATAAAATATTTACATTCTGATCTCATTGCCTGCTTTTTCTTTTCTTTCTGTCTTGTAAAATTAACAGCATGGAATTGCTCTCTTATGTCCCAGTGACATCAGGAAAGTCAACAAATATTTGTAGAATTAACTCTAGTCCCAACCTAAATTATGTCTAATTTTTTATGTTTTTTAAGGGAAAAAAAACCCTCAAGTAACAAATCTTATCTCTTAAAAATACTGCTGGATTATTTTTTCTCTTGAAATCTTCAGACATGTGGGTGAAAATTTAAAATTTTTTTAAAACAAGTTAGCACAAACCACCTGACCATTTACCTCTACCTCTCTAATGTACGAAATCATATAAAATTCTGGAAGAGGCTTATCTCAAAATGGCCTCATTCATTTCTTATTAAAAAATGCAAATCCCTGGAAATTTAATGTCATTTGAATATCATATTCATCCTTTAAACTCAAGATGAAATGCCACTTTTTGGTACAATCTTTCTCTGTTTTTGTCAGGTGGCTAATTGACCCCTATTTCTGTTCTTATACTATGTTTTAACTCCATGAAAGCAACCATAGTGCTGAATTGTGGTTGGCTGTTTAAACCCAGCTCCCTCCATAAGCTGTGAACTTGTTTATGTTATAGGCCATGTTGGACTTCTCTGTGCTTTCAGTTTTTAGCTCATACTACTTTTGTTGTAAAATCAACTTGATTTGATATTATGAATTTTAGATAATTTAGTGAGAATTATTGAATGCCTATTACCAATATAAAGCAGGCATTTTTTGGTATGTGTGAAATATGCCTATAGAATCAGAAAAAGCAACTGTTCCAAGTATATTTGAGGTTTATTTTGTTTTATCTTATGCTTTCTTATAAGAATGTTATTTTAATTAATTAATATGTAGCATCTTAACTCCTTTACTTTGGTTGAATAAAAATAATATATTTTTTCATCATTAACCATTATATTTGAGGATTTTTTAAATGAATCATTTTTGTTGCTCATTTTTAAAGAATTGTTTAAAGTTAACTTATAAAAGTTGTCTCTGCCAGAAAGAAATATTAGGGAGCCTTAGAGAAATTGTATAATATTTAAATAGTGTTTATGTCAGATTAACATAACCTCATAGACACAAATATAATTTCTGAGAAAACATATCACTTTAAGAGAGTGTGCTGAATTTTCTTTATAACAGATAAAAATCTGTGAAATGATTTTTTGTAAATTTTCTTCTTTTTATTGTCAGAGTTTTGATAGCTTTCTAAAATAACCTTTTTAGGAAGCAAAGAGCATTCTATTTGAAATGATATTTGTAGTTGGTAAGAACTGAAAAATTCAAGATAGCATTCAAATCTCTATCACTGCTATGACATGAATAAAAATAGATGCCAATCCTAATGAACATTCCTTTTAAGCCCATGATACATGTCACTCAACCACTGACAAAGAGTCTCTCCTCGACCAAACTTTAGTCAGGCTCCTCTAAACTCTCAGACTGACCCTGAGTTTTCTGATTCCATGATCATCTTTTTACTTTCAATTTTAGCAATAATCCTGATAAGAATCCCATTCGGACAGAATCCTCTGCTCTTGATACCTAATCACAGTCAACAAATAGTCTATATCTAACTGGGTTCCCCATCCTTTCCCATCTCCCAGGTGGTGTATCATCACCTTGGCCTGACTTTAGCAAGAGCCCTGTTTTGTGGGTTTAGCCAGAATCCCCCTTTGTGCCTGATATTTGCTCTTAGTAATTTTCATCCCCTGACCCCACTCTTTTCCTTGGCTATAAATTCCCTCTTTTCTTGCTTTCAATCAGAGTTAAACTTGATCTCTCTTCCCTACTATAAAACCCCATTGTAGTCATCTCCCTGAATAAAGTCTGTTGTACCAACTTTAACAAATATTTTTACTAATTCTTTCTTTTTTTTTTAGCATATTCTAGACCGCAATTTGTTTTTACTTTAAAAGTAGGGAACAAAAGACTTTTTAAATGCTGTTTTCAGATCTCACATGTATGGTATTTGTGTTATTTTTCTTTTTAAATGTATTTTTAAATAGTAAAGTATATTTTATATACTGTATTGTCATTCAGTTTGGGTTTGGCTGCTATCTCCTTATGATTAGACTCAGGTTATGAAAATTTTGGCAAGCACACCATAGAAGTGATGCATTCATCTAAGAACATTATATCAGGATGCACATGATATCTATTACTGATAATAACTTAGATCCTTTAGTTAAGGAAGGCGTGTGTGTGAGGTATCTCAACTGTAAGGGTACTGTTATGCTTTTTGTAACTAATAAGTATCTTGTGAGAAAATACTTTGAGACAATGTAAATATCATGTTACTCTTCTAATATTGACCCACTTGTTTTGTCATTCATTGGTGATTCTTTTTTAAATAAATTATCACTAAAATAGTTGTTGCCAACTGGTGATTCTGGGGAATTTTTAAATCACTGTATATGGGAGACTCTAGTATGTATTCTGCCCTGTTAGATAAATAAGGAAAAGGAAAAGGAGAGGGAGGAGGAGGAGGAGAAGAAAGAAAAGAAAACTCTTTCTAAAATAATGTCTAGTTTGTGCTATTCTTATATAATGTTCTTTGTACTTCCAGTAATCCTGGAAGACATTTATAATGCTGTATGACAGATAGACATGGACAGATCACCAAATTTAAAAACAACAACAAAAAACCCTTTGAACTAACTCAGCCAAGATTTAACTCCAAGGATACTCATTCTCTCTCTCTCTCTCTGTCTAAGACTAATATAATTATGAGATATACGATAAATTTGCTTCTAATCTATTATCCTCATCTTCCTCTCCCTCACTCCCAATCTCAAACCCAAGTTTCTTTTTAACAAAATATATCTAAGGTGTACCCAGCAGTCTTATTCTAAATCAATTTTCTATTGTCTTATTGTAAACATTCTTTTGTACCCACGTTGAAGGGAAAATGCATATTTAGATAATTAAAATGTGACATAATTAGAGGTGTCAGAATTGAAGACGCAATTACTAGGAATCTTTATTCTTTTTGTTCATTTTTATTGTATTTTTTCATTACCATTTATCCCCCCATACCCTCTTCCAGCTCCACCCATATCCCTCCCCCTGCAATCACCACACTGTTGTCCACGTCCATGAGTTCTTTCTCTTTTTGGCTTGATCCCTCTACCCCTTCAAACCTTTTTCCAGCGTTGTCGGTCCGCGCTCTATCTACATCTGTTGTTACATTCCATTGACATTTTTTGCATGTAACGCCATAAAAGCTGCATTTCACTCAACTAGTGAGATATATAGAGATATATAGAGATTGATGGTAATGAAAACCAAAATAATGACAGCATTCCACCATCCTGTTTTATTTAACTCTGCTAATTACTTTATTTTAAATCCCATTGTTTGGTTAATTGAGGTGATGGGTTTTTTTGAAAATCTAACTCTCATCACACTTGGCTTTTAATGAGTCATTTTGAAGTAACTTAAGTGCCACTATGAGACTTCAACAAATAGAATCCAAGGCCACCAAGTGTCCCTGCATTGGAAGAATTTGAAACTTCCACGCACCAGGAGCTAAATCCTATTTGGAGTCTTCTTCAGAGAATCCTGGGATCAGAGTATAAAAATACAGTTAATATTGTGCAAAACTAAACTTCTTAAAACCAACTCCCAAGACATTCTGAATGACATTGTGCATTGATAGCAATTCTAGTATGCTTATGGTTCAAAGTACGTGTGGATTCAGGCAAGAAAAGGAAGTATACTTCACAAAATAACTGACTTTAAAAAGTTACAATTTGATGTATAAGGTCATTGAGCTGAATGTAATTTCTGTCACATTTGCCGCTTTATAAAAATGCATGTAAAGTTTAGCATTAGTTGGGCATGACAATGCTTGAATAGTAGGAACAAAGCTGATAATGAGGAAAATTTCCAGATGGTTTTATGTTATGTTTGAACCCAAAACCCAGGTTCCTGGCATATTTTTAACCAAAAAATTAAGTGATAAACTCTAACATTAATCCTGGCTTGTTAGGGGTAATTCAATCATGGAATGGAACAGTATCTCTCAATGTTTTCAAATACAAGGGCCCCAGATATAACAAAAATATTAAAGATATCTAATAATAGGTGCTCAGATTGAAAAATGCATTAATTCTTTTTTTATTATTGTTTTTCTGTTACAGTTGTCCTACATTTTCCCCCATTGCTCCCCCCACCCACCACTTCTCCCACAGTCAATCCCCACCCTGTTGTCCATGTCCATGGGTTATTTATACTAGTTCCTTGACTAGACCCTTCCCTTACTCCTCTTTTCTCCTTCCCCTCTGGTCACTGTCAGTCTGCTCCTTGTTTACTTGCCTCTGGTTCAATTTTGCTTGTTTGTTTATGTTGTTCATTAGTTTCCTATATTAGGTGATATCATGTGGTATTTTTCTTTCTGATGCCTGGCTTATTTTGCTAAGCATAATTCTCTCTAGTTCCATCCATGTTATTACAAATGATAGGAGTTCCTGCTTTCTTTCTGCTGCCTAGTACTCCATTGTGTAAATGTACCACAGTTTTTTGATCCACTCATCTACAGATGGGCACTTAGTTGTTTCCAGCACTTGGCTATTGTAAATAGTGCTGCTTTGAACATAGGAGTGCATAGGTTTTTTGAATTGGTATTTCAAGATTCTTCAGGTATAATCCTAGCAATGGAATTGCTGGGTCAAAAGGCAGTTCCATTTTTAGTTTTTTGAGGAAATTCCATACTGTTTTCCACAGTAGCTACACCAGTCTGCATTCCCACCAACAGTGCACTAGGGTTCCCTTTTCTCCACATCCTCACCAGCACTTCTTGTTTGTTGATGATGGCCATTCTGACCTGTGTGAAGTGGTATCTCATTGTGGTTTTTATTTGCATCTCCCTGATGGCTAATGATGTTGAGCATTTTTTCATGTGTCTATGGACCTTCTGTATGTCCTCTTTGGAAAAGTGTTTGTTCAAGTCCTTTGTCCATTTTTTAATTGGGTTGTCTGTTTTCTTGGTGTTGAGTCGTATAAGTACTTTATATATTTTGGAGATCAATCCCTTGTCTAAGGTATCATTGGCAAATATGTTTTCCCATATGGTTGGTTCCCTTTTCATTGTGTTGATGTTTTCTTTTGCTGAGCAGAAACTCTTTAGTTTGATGTAGTTCCATTTGTTTTTTCTTTCCTTTATTTCCCTTGCCTTAAGAGATATATTGGTGGAAACATTGCTACATGGGATATCTAAAATTTTCCTACTATGTTTTCCCCTAGTATTTCTTTGGTGTCATGGCTTACATTTAAGTGTTTGATTCATTTTGAATTTATTCTGGTGTAGGGTGTAAGTTAGTGGTCTAGTTTTATATTTTTGTATGTCCCTGTCCAGTTCTCCCAGCACCATTTGTTGAAGAGGCTCTTTTCATTCCATTTGATATTCCGTCCCCCTTTCTCAAATATTAGCTGACCATATAGACCTGGGTTTATTCCTGAGCTCTCAATGCTGTTCCATTGGTCTATATGTCTGTTCTTATGCCAGTACCAGAGTGTTTTGATTACAGAGGATTTGTAGTATAGTTTGACATCAGGTATTGTGATTCCTCCTACTGTGTTCTTCCTCAAGATTACTGTGGCTATTCAGGGTCTTTCTGGTTCTATATAAATTTTTGAAGTATTTGTTCTAGGTCTGTGAAATATGTCACTGGTATTTTAATAGGGATTGCATTGAATGTATGAATTGCTTTGGGTAGTATGGACTAATGATGTTGATTCTTCCCATCCATGAACATGGTATGTGCTTCCATTTATTTGTATCTTCTTTAATTTTTTTCTTCAGTTTTATATAGTTTTCTGAGTACAGGTCTATTACCTCCCTGGTAAGTTTATACCTAGGTACTTTGTTTTTCTTGTTGCAATAGTTTCTATCTCTGATATTTTACTTTTGGTATACAGAAATGCCTTCGATTTCTGAATACAGTAGCCCCTCTCTATATCACGGTTCACTTATCGTGGCCTCACTGTATCGCGGGATTTTTAAAAATGTTCTATTTAATTATTTATCGTGGATTTTTTGCTATATCGCAGGATTTTGCAGTACTGTATATGTATGTTGTTTAAGTTACATAGGTTTAAGAGTGTAGAATATGTTTAAGAACATAAGTAGTGTTTATAAAAGTATGGAGAAGGGAGTGGGAAAGGTTAATAAGGAACTGGGAAAGGTTTATAAGTGTGTGGGAGGGGTTTATAAAGCCTTAAAATATATATAAATACTAAAATAAATGTAAAGTTTCTACTCCGTGGATTTTCACCTATCAGGGGGACTCTAGAATGTAATACCTGTGATAAATGTAGGAATACTGTATTGACTTTGTGTCCTGCTATTTTGCCAAATTCACTTATTAGGTTGAGTAGGTTTTTTTTTTGTGGGGTCTATAGAGTTTTCTATGTACATTATCATGTCATCTGCAAATAATGATAGCTTTACTTCCTCTTTTCCAGTTTAGATGCTTTTCATTTCTTTTTCTTGTCTGATTGCTGTGGCTAGAACCTCCAACACTGTGTTGAATAGGAGTGGACAGAGTGGACATCCTTGTGTTGTTCCTGATCTCAGAGGGGATGCTTTCAGTTTTTGTCCATTGAGTATGATATTGGCTTCAGGTTTCTCGTATATGGCCTTTATTATGTTGATGTATGCTCCCTCTATTCGCATTTTTCTGAGTGTTTTCTTCATAAATGGGTGTTGTGCTTTATCAAATGCTTTATTGGCATCTATTGATCATGTGGTTTTTGACTTTCATTTTGTTTATGTGGTATATTATGTTTATTGATTTGCAAATATTAAACCATCCTTGCATCCCTGGGATAAATCCCACTTGATCATGGTGTACAATCTTTTTAATGTGTTGCTGGATCTATATTGATCCTTAATGGATTTTTTAAATATGAGGGAAGCTACTGTGAAATTATCAATAGTTATAAATGCTTTGCTGTTAATTACACTAACATCTATATCTATTTCTATGTGAAATATAGTACATATGTACATAAAAGTATCACTCAAGTGTGTCAACAAGGTTTCTCTATAAATGGATTAATAGGCCACTTGCAATAAATATGTGACCCTCCAGAATTATTCTGCCCACTCTTTAGATAAAACAGTTGAATTATTTTCTAGCTTAAAAACAATAATTTTCAGAACTTAAGTCAATTAGCATCTTTGTGTTATACTTTACTCTTTAGGCTTAATTTTCTTTTTTTACCAGTTAACAGTCTGGATTACATGATTTTTTTTTAATAATTTATTTATTTGTTTTTTTTGTTTACTTATTTTTTATTTTTAGAGAGAAAGGAAAGGAGAAAGAGAGGGAGAGAAACATCTCTGTGTGGTTGCCCCTCACTCGCGCCCCCAACTAGGGACCTGACGTGCAACCTAGTAATGTGCCCTAGCTGGGAATCAAACCAGCGACACTGGGCTCGCAGGCCGACACTCAATCCACTGAGCCACAGCAGCCAGGGCCTGGATTACATGATTTTGAGAAACTCTTCCAGCATATCTGTTTGATACATTAGTATATTTTTATAAAATTTTTAAATGTTGAGTTTGTTTTCTGGTTATTATGGTATTTTGAAGAATTGGATATTGACTTACATTCTTGAATTGATTCCATCCTAGAACAAATTATTTTCTTTCAATTATTTGTACATTTTAAGTGAAAATGTTATTTGACCTTAGATAGCAAGATCATTGCTTTAAATACCACTTGAATCACCTGTTTTGTTTTTCAGAAGAGCTAGTATTTTCTAGCAAAAATTTTCCAAAACCATCAAGATCTGCAGTAGCATGATACAAGGCACTTCCTTTGGACTGCCATATCCTCACTCCTTATTGTCTGCAATCTACCATGTCCCTCAATTCTACCAAAACCCTCAGTTTTTGGAACTCAGTCATGGCCTCTTAGCAGGAAATTTAAAAGGCTACAATAGTTGTCTACTTCCCTTTTACACTTCAGATGCCTCAGGCATGGAATGGATTTTATTTCAAATGATTAAAAATTTGCTGTTTAACTTTAGTTCCTGGTGAAATCACTCTCAGTTCTTGACAACAGAAACTATAACTTCATACTTTCTCATTGTAATTCAACACGAATTTTTAAAAGTTCCTTTAAACCATATTTTATCAATGCCAACTGTGCCTTTTGCACAATACCAAATTTTAGGACAGTAACAATACAGTTAACGTTCAAGGATATTTGAGTTCCATAAAGAAATACCAGCTACTACCAATGGTAATCATATTGGATTGTGAGCACTGGAATGGAAAGGCAGGTAGCCTGAATTATGTTTCCAAATCTTATAGAAATTGATACTACTATCTTTGTCAGGTCATTTGATGTTTTAAGAGGTGTCTGATCTTTCACATGGAGGTGGAGGGGCTGGGCCATATAATCTCTAGATGCAGTTCAGTAATTGAAAGGAAGAGAGAAAGGAAGGAAAGGGTTGAAGGAAAGAAGGGAGGGAGAGAATAGATGAACAGCATTGATAAAAATCATTGTTCCTGTGGTTATGTATTAGAAATTAGATGTACCAGCAGAACCCTATTCTTGTTCCCTCTACTTCTTTTTCCATGCTTGCAGTTCCAAATCAGCCTTCTTGCTGTTTCTTTTGAACAAAGAACATAAGGAGAAAGTGCCATCAGTGTTTGCGAAATGTACTTTCTTATGTCCTGCCCCTTTCCCGTTTGCTCTCCTTTTGCTCTTCTTAGATTTCCTGATTTATTTCAATCTTTCAGACAGTTTCTCTTCTCTATTTCTTCCAAAATAAGTAGAAAAGAACTCCTAAACACATATTCATGTGTCCTCTTCTCCCATCATGGAAGATATGAAGGATCAGGCTGCAATTGGTGGAGGGTAAGTGGCTTTGCTCATCAAATGCATACCTGTATGCCTCTAGTTCCTTTACACATTGAATGTTGCTCATCACAAGGCACTGGGTGAGCTTACAAAAACCAATGGAAGCAGGCAACGTAAATCCTCTGGCTTCTGGCTCCCTCCTCTGTTGCAATAAACCACATTTTCCTGCTGTACTTGAGAGAATCTGTTTTTATTAGCTAAAATGGTTCTTTCCTTCAGAGTACACAGAATTGCCTTGGGGGAGGCAGTGGTTTGATTGTTTCTCCGTTTTATGCAGCTTTCAGAGTAGCTGGATATGACTGTTTTTTCTTTTTCTATATATTTTTTTTAGGGGAACCAATTAAAATGTATATTATCTGTATAGATACTGGACAGTTGTATGTGACTTAATAAATAAATGAAAGAAAGAAAGAAATATAAAGATGCCAGACCATTTAGAAGTGCACCCATTAACAGCAACAGCACCCCAACCCTTAAAATCCATCCATTAGTGATGGGCACTACATCAATTTAAAAAACCCAGAACAAGAAACGAAGACAAGAGAGTTTTGAGTACTAATTAAGTGTTGCAGGTGAGAGGAAAGAATAACATAAATAGTCATTCCTTTTTTATTAAAAGGGACCTTTTCCATGTGAAGAAGTCAAGTGTTCCAAAATATCATATCTCTCTCCTGGAAGAAGATTTTTAGTGAAAGATGCTGACTCATTTCTGTGAATGATGATATTGTAAGCTGCATTATCAGCCTTTGTGAGATATTAATTTATATTCAAAAAGAAAGGAAGGAGAGAAGAAAGAATGGGAGAGGAGGAGAGGAGAGAGGAGAGGAGAGGAGGGGAGAGGACGGGAGAGGAGACGACAGAGAGAGGAGACTGGGAAGTAAAGGAAGGCTATGTGCCTGAGCCAGAGTAACTGAAAAAGCTTGAAACACAGCCAATATGTATGCTATTTCCAGATTCCTCATGCAAAACACAAGTTATGAAAATAGGATTTATTCACCAGGATGAATATGCAAATTGTCAGAAAAGCAATAACTTCATTGAAAGCCATTGCTATGGATGAAAGCTTCTAATCCAAACACTCATATTTTTTCACTGGGATTTGTTGACACATAAATAAAAACCTATTCAATAGAAACTGTTAACATTTATGTATCCTGAAAAGAAAAAACATGGGCATCATAATCTGGGTTTCTAACATAGGTTCTCTCCCTAAAGTTACAGAAGTCAAAAATAAATACACAAAGAAGATCAGGACAAAAATTATTATGGTCTAAAAATCCTTATTTCCTGATAGAATTAAGTATGGTTTATTTTATTCGTTTATTCACTCATGTGTCCCACCAATATTCATTAGCCCTTACACTATATCAAGAATTGTTTTAGTGTTGAAGAATTGTATGTTGCTGAATAAGACATGTCCCTGTCTTTTTTGAGCTTGCATTCTAATAGGGCAAACAAAAAATAAATAACGAATCACAAATAAATAACATCAGTACATAAATTGGTCAGTGTTCAGTGCAGTTAAGAAAAACACTCTAGGTACCTTAAACAGAAGAAGTATGAAACAAAGATTTAATAGAGAAATGCAATACAAAATAGGTCAAAAGGCTAAATAAATGAAAATCAGAGGCCTGCCACTAAGGTTCTGATGTTCAACAGCACTTTACTGTTGCTCAAGTGCACCAAAAAAAGCTGGTTTTGTATCACTATTGCTTCTGACATTCACGAAACTACAAAATACTTACTGAAACACAAAGTGCAGCCTTCTCAATATTGTCTGGGCATTCTCATCTCTATCATCTTGCTTGTCAACAAAAGCAGCAAGAAGCTATGTCGCATAATATTTAGTTTTATCTGGAATCCTATTGCAAAGGCGTCTAGGGAGTATAGATGTTCGTTTACCAGCCTCCATGGTGTAGGAAAGCAGCCCAAAGGGAGGCTGAGTGGACCAACCCATAGAATCCACCTCATTGCAGGTTGAGATAAATGGTATAAGGGAATAACTTAAGTGATGTGACAGAGAATAATGTCAATGTTAGAAGCTTGCTAGGAAAGGCTGGTCAAAGAGTTCCCTTTGAGGAGCTCATATTTGATCAGAGAGCTGAAGAAAGGTGCTAATGTCAGTCATTTGAAGAGCTGGCGAAAAAACTGCAAAATACTGAGCAAGTATAAAGACACAGTTGGGAAGGTAATATGTGAGCAAAGGGAAGAACAGGTGGCTTGAGTAAAATGACGTGGGAGAGTGAGGCACAAAAGCATGAAATGAGGATGGGAAGGCAGACAGTAGTGAACTATTCTGGACCTCCTAAGACATAAAAGAACAATTGACAACTATTGAAAAGTTTCAAGCAGAATAACAAAATGATCCACTTTACTTTCTAAATATATGACTGTAAGTGCTATGTAACCATGTATTGAGGTGATTCAATCAATAACAGAGACTAGAAAACAAGTTAAGGTGCATGTGATAGCCTTTTATGACCTGGACTGACAGGCATGGCAGGTTAGCCAGAAGAAAACAATGTATTTGAGATGTAGCCCAGTGCGGAACTGGAAGAAAACGATGATGTATTACATGCAGCAAGACAGGGGTGTCGAAAAGAGAGAATCAACGAATGGGTGCAAAAAGGCACTCCACTTCCCAGCCTCTTGTACATTACTGCTCCTGTCCTTTGTGTGTGTGTGTTGACTTCTACACTCAGCTCTGGCTATCTCTCCTTTCATTTTGACTTTGGTTCTTCTTTGAGACTACAGTTATACTTACCCTTTGGGTTGAGATTGCTTCAAATGCATTATAATAACAATCTAGTTTTATCTACCCCCATGTGAACACATTTGAACAGCCATTAGACAACAAGAATTTGCATTCTAACTAAAGCTGATAACTTTGAGGGGTCGATAGATGCTTCTCAGTTTCCTGGTTCTTAAAGAACATAAATTTCAGAAGTAAGTAAATGATACTTAACACATTTTTTTCAGTTTACTTATTTGTTCTATGAGATATTTGACTAATGAATACATTGCCTCAGGGTTACTTAATATGGAAATGGGTGACCAAGGACTTTGTCCTCCTTTTACTAGACTGACAACAAAGATGTTTATACTCACTCTGTCAGATACCACTACTCAGTTCCCTAAAGAGAGATGGCATTTGTATAGTTTGAACACAGCAGAACTTGAGGAATTTTCATTGGCTACTTAGCCAGTAATAGTTCCTAGGCAGTCTTTGGTGAGAGCACAACTTGAGAGAACACTGACAGGAAAGACAAGAGGCTCCAGGTCATGAAAGATACTCGTAGATGATAGAAGGAATCACAGGCACAAGCAAACACTTCAGAACTAAACGATAGCAAAGTTAAGAAAACAGATGTTATGTTGACCTCAGTTCACCAAAATCAAATAACTAACTTGCTTACCATCTTCTAGAACTTTGAAATGGTCCCTGAGGAAACCAGGAGTGGCAGTGAATATGTAAACCAGGTACTTCCAGATTTTAGTGATGTGCAGTTGGAGAGAACAAAAGCAGTCCCCATTGGAATGCAAAGAAGACAATGCTGCTATAACATTAGCATAACGTATGGTCCCAGCTGACAGTATTCCTAGGCAGCAAACTGAAATATGGGGAAATAACTACATTCCTTTCCTCTTCACCTAACTGCTTGCAAACAGCTGACAGGTTAGAAGGCCTTCCAGCACCACAAGGTTGGGCTCTGGCATCAGCAGTAACACATGTAATTCAGGAGTCAGAAGCTGAGCCTTGTTGGAGTGGACACTCTTTCAGAAGGTCTAGATCCTTGTATTCAAACCTGTGGAAGTTTCAAGTAGTTAGTCCTAGTCTTCAAGTTTAAAAAACATTGTAAATTATTTGTCAAAGGCTAGAACTCTAATGCCTGGGCTTTTGTGATCTTGGTGTGTTCATTCACACTTCTGAATCTCAATTTCCTATTTTGTATAAATATACATATGTAAATATATATATATATAATTTTTTTTAAAAGATCAACTAACAGTTGTATATACTATAAATAGCGTGTAACAGTTCTTGCTACATCGTAGGCATATAGTAAGTTTTACTGTCTTTCTTCCCTGGAAGAAGCACAAGTTTGGACAAAGGAGCACGAAATTTAGAATTAAGACTACCAGTTTACTAGGGTTCAGACGTAGCCACGCCATTTAAAGTATTTAACTTCAGTCTCCTGAAAAGTAATTATAACTTGAGTTCTTATAATATAGAAATGTTTTAAGTATTTCGTCGTCATCGTCAGCAGCCGTCCGTCTCGAGAGACGATGGTGTAGCTTCTTAAGAGTCTATCTGCATTGCCGAGAATGGCTGTGCAGTCCAACTCGGGAGTGACACGGTATCTGTCTCCTTCCGTGTTGAATCGACATCTTGTGATGACGCTGGAGTGTCCTCTCCAGTGAAGCTGAAACTACAGAGCCTGGGCAGGGTGATATGGAGGGTCTGCTGTTGCCCATGCAGCAGACCCCCCCTCTCTTCGCAGCTGAAGGGTCCAAGGGAAAGACGGAGTCAATACAACTTGGCTTCAGGTGCGCCGCAGGAGTTGCCGGTGTTGACTACAACGTCAAACCGCCTTAGGGACTCCGGCTCCGGATTTTCTGTCGGGGTTTACTCCCTTAGCCTTTCCCCTGAAGAGGTATGCTGCAAGGCAGCGGAGGTTTTTTGGAGTCAGAGTTTTCCTTCTCTGATGTGCCCTGACTGGAAGATCGAACCAGCGACACTTAGCTCGCAGGCTGACGCTCAATCCACTGAGCCAAACCAGCCAGGGGCTTTTAAGTATTAAACTGATGTATATAAACACCATTAACCTGAGTAAATACTCAACAAATTTTTTTTTTCACTAGATTTTTTCCAGTGTTTTATTCTAGAAATTTTGTGGTTTTAGTTCTTACATTTATTTTTTTTTATTTTTTAATGTTTTTTATTGATTATATTGTTACAACAGTTCCAATTTTCTCCCCCTTGTTCCCCTCCACCCAGCACCCCCCTCCCCCAGCAATCCCCCCCAAGTCCATACCCCTGGTTCGTAAAAATTAACTATCCCCCCCCTCTCAAATATTAGGACCCTTTGTAATCTTGTAAAGGACTATGGGCGAAGGTCTCAAGCTCCTCTAGCTGCTTCAAGCTGGACATGGTCGTCGTCCTACCTACCCTTGGGTCCAGAAAACCCTAATAAGAGTGGGGGTGTGGAGGGGAGGGTGGCCTTCCCACATGGGGAAGGATCGTGCAGACTCCAGGTCAGTTGGCTGTCTCCGGTCAACAAATTTTTGTGAAAAGAAAAACTAAGTGAATGAATAAATATTATTAATATTTATTTTGGAATTCCTATACTAGCTATTTGGATCATTCTGACAGTTTTATTCAATAATGCATATTATCACCTCAGTTTCTTCATCTATAAAATACAGTATTTGGATTAGATGAGTAATTCTCAAACACTCCTGTGTAAAATAACCATCAGAGACATTGTTAAAAATTAAGATACGTGGGCCGCATATCAAAGGAGTGTTTATTAGAAGATCTGTGGTGAGGCCCAGAAATCTGTATTTTAAAAGGCATCACAGTTGATTGTGGCACAGGGAAACCAAAAACAGGTATGTATGTTTTTAAATCTGCACTAAGATTTTTCTGGCTCTATAAATTTTAGCTTCGTTTTCATTCCCAGACATTACAGTAAGTCCTCAATACTGTTGTTGGTAGGTTCTTGAAAACTGTGACTTTAAATGAAACAATGTATAATAAAACCAAATTTACCACAGGTTAATTAACATAAATAGGATTAAATTCCTACAGCATATTTCTGGTCACAAAAACATCACAAAACTTCTAAACAAACACCCCAGACATTTCTAATATTAAACATTGAAATAAATGTGAGCTATACATACATTTAAGAAAGATAAATAAAAACAAGTAAGATCATTTTTTCTAATCCACTTATCCCAGTTCAGAGTCACATATGTCCAGAGCCTATCCTGACAACTCAGGGTGCAGGGCACTCCCCCACAACACACACATACAGGAAACCATTTCATCATAGGGCACACTCACCCACACCCACGCTCACTCAGACTGGGACAGTTCAGACACTCCAGCTCACCTCAGTGCACGTCTTTGGGATGTGGGAGGAAATTGGTGTTTCCAGAGAAAACTCACAAAGCCATGAGGAGAACGTGCAAACTCCAAAGGAGACAGTGGCACCTCCAGGGTTTGATAGTTTTTTTCTCATCAGTGTTACCATGAGGTTGAATGAAATGACATTATTTGAAGACTTGCCGTATCTCAAAAAATGTCTCCTGCTATAATTTGAGATTATTTCTTTATTCCTAAAGCAATTCCAATACATATATATGGATGTACATGCATACACAGACATACAAACTCAGTGAATACTATCATAGAAACTGTACTCTTAGATCTTCTCTATTACCCATTAAAATAATAAATTTTGAATGATAAAAGAGTAACTATATGTAGGGCCGCCGTATTGTAAAATTTCTGGAGGCATCATTCACACTGGTTCTGTTAGCTGCCAGTTCAGTTGGCTGACATAACAAACCTCTGATTCAAAGTATCTAAATGACTTTCTCAAATTCGCAGAGCAGAGCTGAGACTGCCACAAAAATCTTAAGACTCCTAACATTATTACACTTATCTCCCTTCCAGAATACAAATTATCTAAATCCCTAAGAGTTTGTGAGCAACCTAATACCTACGATCATGTATATTTATTTTCGTGTCTCCAGAACCAGCCCAGGTTTGTGACTGGAGCAAAAGAATGTAACTTCATGAATATTTCTTATACCTTTTAAATATCATCAAATTTCTTCTATGGAGAAGAAGACACCTACTAATCCTAAATTGAAGCCAAAGCATAAAGATAACTAGAAGTGAACACCAATCACTTTACAAACAGAGCATAAAGAATTCCATCACACTAACAGCAAACTGCTTCACCCCTTGTGCATTTTTCTATAGAGTCATTTTGTGAATAAATCTTACTCCTTGGAGGAGCATATTGCAGTTGCTAGTGAGGTTGAGGAATGAGAGGAATCAATGCTGTGTGAAGAGCGGCTCAGTTCACACAGCCTTGGGACTGGCACCTTCTCAGTCTTTCCTTAATGGTGCCTTTTGGGAAAAGTGTCTTCCTTTTACATAGAAACAAGAGTACATTCCATTTCTTCCATGGCTTTGGCTCTAGAAAGAAGGAAGAAATAGAGAAACTAGACCCTTAAAATGTGTTGAAGTGGAAGAATGAAAGAAGTCATTCCAGGTTCTGTGGTCTAGCTCTTGCAGTTGAATTCACGGTATTCTTTAGCCTCCACAGTTCCTGGAGGCCAAGTTCAAACCTGAAGTCAGTAACACAAACTCAGACATGCAAGCACATATCTTTAGAATATAAATATGTGATGGTCATGACAATGTGCCTCTCAAATCTCCAAATGCAGAACATGTAATTGACCAAGGACTTCCGTGGCAACTCCTAAAAGCTTTTTGCGATGTCAGTGTGGTCCTCCCATTTCCTTCCATGGCTGCTCTCAGCGAATGACTGAGCATGGTAGAGATGCTAATGCAGGCCTGTTCCTGGAATAGCAGGTCTCCCTCAGTGGGCAACTTTGCTTCACGGATTCATCAGTAGTCTTGCCAAAATGTTCTTAGAACAGCACTGAAGCCTAACTTGCTTCCATCCAAACTTACTTCCCCGTTTCTCTTTCTTTATCAGTCTGGGTCATACTTGTAAGATGTCCTGATGGATCCGTTGGCATCTCCCAGATCCCACCCATTTTATCCCACAGGTGTTTTCCCATGTTACTCAATATGTAATTCCATCTTGGATTCTGCTTAGCAAAGAACCTACATTAACATAAACTGTTTCTTTATATATATTTTATTAAATCCATGATTGATTTATTAATCAGAGCTAAATGCCAGAATAAGAGTGTGGTTTTAGTGGGAGAAGAGTCAAAGAAATTTTGTTCTAAGCATTAGATCTGCCTACTCTGTACTAGAGATCTTTTTCCTTTTAAAACAATTGGGGAAAATATTTGAAAAGAATAAGGAAAAAGTCAAAGAGTGGTTCTGGCATGTATGAGTTTGTGATATTATGTAGTTAACTTTTAACTTGATCATACATTTCTTACCTAAAGTATATGGGGAGATTTCATAGGTAAACATTTACTATTCTCCATTGAATTTATCCAGTGTCATTTTTCCTACAACATATGTGGTATTATAATAACATAATGGTATTATTCTTCCCTCAAAAAGAAATCAGTATGTGAATTATAATGAGAACGTTGTCAAAATATGAAGTATATTTTGAGTAATAAATTTTTTCAAATTAGTTTTTTTAGAATTTTATATACTACATTGATAATTTAAGTAAATTATTTCACTTTATAATAATAAAGGTTATAATAAAAATTTAATGTCACATTTGAAAATAATTGTGTAAATTTATTAATATGATTATTATTACTATACTGTGAATGTTTTCTAGAAAGAAAGACAGATAATAAAAGAATGAAAGAAAACAAATAGTGGAATAGTAGTAGTTTTATCTCCATCAACACAAAAGATTCTATAACAGTAAAAAATGTAAGTATCACCTTAATTATTAAATTAAAATAATTCAAAGTCACATTAAATACCCTAATTTGAGTATCTTATGAGCCTTTGTTTTCAAAAGTTGGCATTATATTAGAAATTTGCAAATTTTAAATTCAAATTCAAATACTATATATAAATGTTTTAAAAAATATGATTCCCACTATCAGATATAGTAAAACCATGGACTTTGGTGTTCAATAAATTAATTAGTATAATGAGATAATAGAATTTCCATCAGCAAAAGAGACATGGGTAAAAACAATCTAATTATTTATAAACTTCTATTTCTGTTATTCCTCAAATGGAAATTTAATTTTAAGAATTTCTTATTTAGAAAATATGTTAGAAATTGTTATTAAGAAAAGTTACTAGTAGGATTCAAACACGTACTCATGTTAATGGTACATAGCTTGAAATCCATTCACATGTAATTTTTGGTCATTATTTTTGAATCTCAACCTGACATGAGAGTCCACTCAGTTGGCTAACAACATGAGAGTAAGATATAAAACTATTCACCTCCACAAAAATAGGTACTCACACTTGTCAAGAAGCTAATCCCTCCAAGGCAGTAATGAAAATAAAGTGTCTGTGAAATTAAATGGCATCCAAATATAGCAGACTTGAGAAAAAAGTGGTTGGCAGAAAATTCAAATTAAACTTATGTCTTTAATATCTCAAGGTGCAATGTAGTCTTATTTCTGGGATACCATCTTTTGACACAGTCGAGAATTATCTGTAAAGAGTGAAACTGGCAAATGCTTTTTGTATGAGTTATCTACTTAGAGAATAATGAAAAAGTATTGACATTTTCAAACCAATACATTAATAAGAGAGTTTGAAAATATTATGTTTTAATTATGCATTAAACATGTAAAATATTCAAAGCTGCTTATTAATAGTAAATATTCATATTTATTTTTCTGTAGTATTTTGAGAAGTTCATTTAAACATTTGAGGTTTAATTTGTCTTAAATATTAAATTATCTTCCTTTTTCAAAAATCATTTCCTCTGCAGAAATCTTTCTTAAGTGTACACAGCATTGTGCTAAACACTGTTGGGGTATAGAAGTCTGCAAGAATTGCCTGTCACCGAAATTTTTCAGTCCTGTAAGGAAACAAGAATACACCCTCAAAAACAAAAGCTAGCTATGAAAGACGGTGAGTTACTAAATAAATAAATTGGTAAATTACACTTAGCTCCAAAGAGCCCACTAAGCCCAATGCAAAGAGCCAGGGTTAATGAGCTAAAAATCTCACAGTGATCTTTCTTCAGGACTTTACTGCCTATTGGGGGAGACAGATTGATATACAGATCATTCTGGTATAAGGTAGTAATTTACAAGACAGAGGTGAGCACAATGTAATAAATCTCCCATTTACAGGATCCTTTCTGAAGATTTATGAAGATACACCTCTAATTTACACACTAACATTTGTGACCATCTTAAAATGAAAGCAGAGTATGTTGTTAAGAATTTTGGCCTCGGTGGGAGAAGATGGGATTTCTGTTAATTACAATGCTTTCAACTAAGATTTATGAGATATTGGGCATGCTACTATACCCCCTCCATCATTTCTTTACACATTAAAGGAAAAGTTTCACTGGATTAGGCTTCTAAATCTGAGATCCATCAACACTCAGGGAGGTTTCTGAGTAGAATTCACAAGGCCTGTGAATTTGAATGGGGAAAATATCTCATTCACTAGCTTCTAACACAAATTTAGTATATCCTTCCTTTATGAAAATAGGAGATATATAGAGATAATTATAGATATAAGATAAATAGCTAGATGATATAGATAGATAGATAGATAGATAGATAGATAGATAGATAGATAGACATAGATAATCACAGAAGTATTAATGGAACCTCCAAATTTTATACCATGAGAAATCACAGTCACGTATATTTTCATATTACATTACAGATATTGCAGATATCTCAAAATATTCGTCGGCAGCCGTCCGTCTCGAGAGACGATGGTGTAGCTTCTTAAGAGTCTATCTGCACCGCCGAGAATGGCTGTGCAGTCCGACTCGGGAGTGACATGGTATCTGTCTCCTCCCGTGTTGAATCGACATCTTGCGATGACGCTGGAGTGTCCTCTCCAGTGAAGCTGAAGCTACAGAGCCTGGGCAGGGTGATATGGAGGGTCTGCTGTTGCCCATGCAGCAGACCCCCCCTCTCTCTTCGCAGCTGAAGGGTCCAAGGGAAAGACGGAGTCAATACAGCTTGGCTTCAGGTGCGCCGCAGGAGTTGCCGGTGTTGACCACAACATCAAACCGCCTTAGGGACTCCGGCTCCGGATTTTCTGTCGGGGTTTACTCCCTTAGCCTTTCCCCTGAAGAGGTATGCCGCAAGGCAGCGGAGGTTTTTTGGAGTCAGAGTTTTCCTTCTCTGATGTGCCCTGACTGGAAGATCGAACCAGCAACACTTAGCTCTCAGGCCGACGCTCAATCCACTGAGCTAAACCAGCCAGGGTGTCTCAAAATATTATTGAGATGATATTAGGTCATTTTCTATATAAGTAGGTTGACATATAAGGACATATATTACTATATCACAGATGTTTTAAAAATATTTTGATAATTGTTGGTTTCTTTGAAATACCATGTAAAATGGTCCATAGGATTCACAGAACTTCCAGAGGGGTACAAGACCAAAGGAAAAAAAGTTAAAAGTCCTGCATAATATGATCTGTAGCACCTTGTACAGATATAATATTTTAAGCATCTAATTATTGTTTAGGACATTTATAATTTTTTATCATAACCATAAAATATGATTTCTAAGTATGTTAAGACAAAAATAAAGAGAGAGAGAGAGAGAGAGAGAGAGAGATTAGTAAAGAGAAAAGTATATCATGAGTTTTTCAATACACCCTAGGGTACTAAAGCATCTGAACATGGAAATTAAAAACAGCAAGAAGGGCCAGCAGAAAACATTTGCAGCTGCATTTTGTGGGGGTCCGTTGTGAGTTTTTTTCACCAACTTCTTTTGCTGATTTAGACAATTGTCTGGCTTTAATACATTTTGGTTTTCTGACTCACAGTCCTGACTTCACCAATGTTCCTGTGACCACTTCCTCAGTTTCACTTTCTGAATAACCAGTTGTTGATACTAGATCTCAGGCAGTTTGACAACAAACTTTAGAACATACTAATGAAGAATTCTTAAAGAATTAGAGAGTTAGAAAGTTTTATACTGAATAAGAACTTTAGTGGAGTCTTTAATGAGCAATAGTATTTGGAGAATTAGGTGATGCAATACAGGCATCCCAGCTGAAGGGCCCAGAGCTAAGAGGTACATCTATTTTGGAGAGAGTGAAAACAATGATATCTCCTGAGAAGATGCTGTGTGTGTGTGTGTGTGTGTGTGTGTGTGTGTGTGTGTGTGTGTGTGTGTTTGTATGTATGTGTGCATGTTCGGGAACAAAGGAAAATGGGTTAAGGTAAGCATGTAAGCCTATATTAGGATGTCAAGAAAACCAGAAATTTTGAAAACATACAGTGAGAAATGAGACAAAAAATACTACTTTAAACAAATTAAATGAGAAATAAATGGGTGTCTGTATTTATATGATTAACATCATTATTACTACCTTTATTCTATGTCTTATATTAGATTGTACTTCCATATTATCTTTTATTTTAGAATCAAAAATTTAGAACACATCTTTTTCCTGTATGATTTGGGGCTACTTTTTGTTATTTTTACAGTTTTCATTCTGATCATCAGAAAACATAGTGCTTCACAAGGTCTAAGGAATGGAAAATGGGATGAAGGATCAGATCAGGTCACATTCACAATACACCTTGGGAAAATACTCTTTGCTCTCCACGGGATTTGGGGGAATTTGTTTCAGTCTTCTTTAGGCTGCTTGAGTTCATTCACTCAGCTCTTTTCTTCCTTCATATTCCTTATTTATTCACCAATACAGTTTATAAATAATTTGATTGGATCTCCATTGGAAGGAAGCTTATTTAAGCTTTCAGAGAGTTAATTCTCTAGAGATCACCTGGTAAAAGAAACAAACAGGTGCAGTTGTGAACGACCCCAGCAGCTTAAGTGAGCATCTAAATTAGTTTTTTAAACTTCTAATAAAATAAAACAAAAATAGTGTCATTCCTGAAAGGCAACTTTATTACATAAAAATAGGTAAATGTAAAAATATACCTATTCTAAAATTACTAAGGGATCTGATTAAAGGATGAAAACATTTACAGGAGGTTTTGATCATATCTTATCAGTTAAATGCTTCATAACATACTTAGACCACAGTATGATTTTAGAGCAGTAAAAAAAAAAAACATTCTAAGTACTTCTTTCACAATTTTTGAGTTTATAAAATAGTTACATTCAGAGATTCCCTTGAAACACAGCACTGCATTGATTTGTGAGGCACCAACAAAAAGGCCTCAGGAGTTGCTCATGTTTACAGAAAACTTTGTATAAAGATCTTCAGATTGTCTTTTAAGAATAGGAATATACAGACACTTCAGAATCAAAGAGTCATCAAAAGGAACCTGGCTATTCTGTGATTTGTATAGTCTTTTCAGTAACAACCTGCTACCCAAAGCCTCAAAAATAGTCATGTTATAATGAAGTTTTTAAACTCAGGATATGTGAGAGAATCACAGGTGAAAATTTTTTTAAGTGTAGCCAAAAGGAATTGTGTCTTCTGTAGCCAGTCTACTTCCATGTACCAGCATGAACCATCCGAATTGATTACTCAAAAGTATGCCAGAATAATTCCAGAGAAAAATGTGTTCAGAAATAAATATTTACATTTATGGAGACATTAGAGTTATTTAGTGTAGATCTTGAAATCTAGAAGTGTTAGAAGTCATGTCAATTTTGACTGACAGTTCTGTGTCTATGGGTTGGTGCCTTTCTAGAATTATGTTGTCATTGGTAAAATTTATAATAATTTAAATCTTTGCTCCTTTGGAGAGCTATGACAAAGTTTCTCTTCCTTCCTTCCTTCCTTCCTTCCTTCCTTCCTTCCTTCCTTCCTTCCTTTCTTTCTTTCTTTCTTTCTTTCAACCATATTAGAGTAATACAAACATTTTTTCTTGGGAAAATGAATACTATAAACAATGTTTATATTGTACTCCCTAGCCTGCTTAAGACTCTATAAATTGTTTCAAAATCTCTTGAAAGTATTATAGTTTACCAATTAAAATATATTAAATTTGCAATTTATGAAACACATATCTCCAATTCTTTAAAATTCTTTTAGAATACCTACTTGATTACAATTTTATTTGCTGGTAATCTCTTAAAATACAGAATAGGCACTGGAAGATATATCTGAAAAGGAGGAAGCTGGTTTATAATGTTGACATATCCCTAACTTTTTAAGAAACTACTAGATGTTTATCCAGGGTAACTGCAGCATTTGGCACTCCCTGCAAAGTATGAAATTTGCTCCACATCTTCATCTATACTTGGTACTGTATGACTTCACTATTTTAACCATTTGCTTGGGTTATTTCCTAATGAAATGACATCTGTCTGTTGAGTAATGATGTGGAATATCTTTTCATGTGTTGATTGGTCAGCTTTTTATGTTTATTTGAGAAGTACCCCCCTCAAATATTTTTCTAATGTGATTGGGTTCTTGCTTTTCTATCATTAACTTATACAGGTTTTTGTATATTCTGAATGCAAAGCCTTTGTGAAATATGTATACTGAGAATAGAATCATTTTTCCCGGGCTGTGGGTTGCCTGCTCATTTTTTATTGTCTTTTTTTATGGAGTGATATATTCTGTTTTGATGAATTTTCATTTAGTATTTGTTTCTTCTAATACAGATAGTGCTTTTTTGTCCTATATAAGAAATATTTATTTAAGCTACGGTTGTGAAGATACTCTGCTGTTTTCTTATAGAAAATTTATGACTTCATTTATGATTCATCTATTATTTATCTCAAATTAAATTTTGTCTATCAAGTAAAATAGAAAGCAAAGTTTATTTTACTCCATATGGATATCTAATTGCTCCAGTGGTATTTGTTGAAAAGACTCTTCTTTTCTCATTGAATTATATTGGTCCCTTTGTCAAAAATGAATTGACTGTACATATGAGATTTTCACTTCTGAATTCTATTCTAGCATTGTTTCTCATCTTTGGGGGAAAGCATAAAGCCTAACAGCATTAAACATGATGTTATCTATAGATTTCTTTCCATAGATGTCTATTGTCAGATAGAAGAAGATACTATCTATTCCTAGTTTGCTAAAAGACCATTGCAATGAATGGGCGCTGGATTTTATTAAATACTTTTTATGCATTATATGATTTTCCCCTTTATTCTCTTATGTGATAATTTTATTGATTAGTTTTTGAATGCTAAAGTAACCTTTTCATCCTGGAAATAATATACTTGTTTACCCTTTTTTATGTTGATGGACTGACTTTATTAAGATTTTGTGCAGAATTTTTATGCCTCATGAGGCATATTGGTCTATTTGTTGTTGTTTTGTTCTTAGAATGTCGTTATCTGGTTTTGGTATTAGTATCATGGTGACTCATAAAATGAATCAGAAAGTGTTTCTTCTTCTTTCATTATTTTCTGAAAGAATTTGTGTAAGACAGATGTTATTTCTCCTCTTTAATCTTTGATAGAATTAATTGACTGGACATACCAGCTGACATCAGAGAGCCTTGTATTGTTTTGTTTTTTGGTAGAAAAATATTTATTAAGAATTCAAAATCTTTCTTTAAAGTTATATTTTATTTATTATGTTCTTACAGTAGTCCCAATTTTTTCCCTTTGCTCCCCTCTGCCCAGTACCCCTCTTCCCTCCAGCAATCCCACCCCTCTTAGTTCATGTCCATGGGTCGTGCATATAAGTTCTTTGGCTTCACCCTTTCCTATAATATTCTTAATGTCCCCCTGTCTATTCTGTACCAACCGATTATGCTTCTTAATCCTTACACCATTTCCCCATTTCTCCCCCTCCCACCTCCCAGCTGATAACCCTCCAAATGATCCTTATACCTAGGATTCTGTTCCTATTCTGGTTTGCTTAGTTGAATTTTTTTTTTTTTTTTTAGATTCAGTTGTTGATAGTTGTGAGTTTGTTGTCATTTTAGTGTTTATAGCTTTGATCTTCTTTTTCTCAAATAAGTCCCTTTGACATTTCATGTAATAATGGCTTGGTAATGAACTCTTTTAGCTTTACCTTGTTTGGGAAGCACTTCATCTGCCCTTCCATTCTAAATGATAGCTTTTCTGGATAGAGTAATTTTGGTTGTAGGTTGCTTTTTATCATATTCAATACTGCTTGCCAGTCCCTTCTTGCCTGCAAAGTGTCCTCTGAGAAATCAGCTGATAGTTCTATAGGCACCCCTTTGTAGGCAACTCTCCGCTTCTCTCTTGCTGCTTTTAGGAGTCTCTCTTTATCTTTCACCTTTGGCATTTTAATCATGATGTGTCTTGGTGTGGTCCCCTCTTGGTCCAGCTCATCCAGGATGCTCCGAGCGTCCTGGACTTGTATGTCTATTTCCTTTACCAAATTTTGGGGGTTTTCTTCATTTTTTTCACATAAGTTTTCAATGTCTTGCTCTTCTTCTTCTCCTTCTGGCACCCCCATGATTCAGATGTTGGCACATTTAAAGTTGTCTAGAGGTTCCCAAGCCTCTCCTCATTTTTTTCAATTCGTGTTTCCTCATTCTGTACTGGCTGACTGTATTTCTCTTCCTTATGTTCTAAAATCATTGATTTGAGCCCTGGTTTTCTTCCCTTCATCATTGGTTTTGTGTGGATTTTCCTTTGTTTCACTTATCATAGCCTTCACTTCTCTTATGCGTCTGCCATGCTTAAGCATATCTGTCAAGCCTGTGAGCATCTTATCACCAGTGTTTTGAATTCTGTGTCTGTTAGGTTGTCTATCTCCTCATCTGTTAGGTTGGCTACCTCCTTATCGCTTAGTTCTCCCACTGGAACCTTGATTTATTCCCCATTTTGGGCCATACTTCTCTGTCTCCTCATCTTGACAGGCTTCTGTGTTTGTTTGCCTCTGTGTCTTAGGTAGAGCTGTCACTCCTGTTATGTTGTAAGGGGCCAAGCCTTAGATATTCATCGGTACAGGATGACCCATTTCACCACGTTGTGGCGCTGTATATGGGGGAGGGGTCTGAGAGGGAACAATGCTGCTTGCTCAGCACTCACCCCTTTTTAGGCACTTCTCCCACTTCTGTATGGGACTGGAGCCCCTCTAGCTATTGCCCTGGCCTTCACTCCCAGAGTGGGTGGGTCTGTATAAGAATTCAATATCTTTGACAAGGAAATATTCCATTTGTTCTTGGTATTCAATATATTGCCATAATATTGTCCTTAATATTTTTTTTTCTGATGCCTGTAGACTTTGTAATAATGTCCTCCTCTCTTTTATTCTTGACACTGCTATTTATACTTTCACATTTTATCATTTGATTGTTTTTACAAGGAGATAACAGTTTTGTTAACATTTTCCAATGCTTTTTGCTTTTTGATATTTCCATCTATTTTGTTTCTGTTCTTTATTGATTTCCACATTTATGCTTATTTTCTCTTTTCTTCTATTTACTTTGTACTTAATGTTTTTTCCTCTAACTACTTAATCTAGAAGCATAAAATGTTGTATTGAAAATATCTCTTTTAATAAAGTCTTTTAATAAAATAATTCTCTGTATAAACACTACTATTATGGATGAATGTTTGTTCCCTACAAAATTTGTCTGCTGCTATCCTTATTATCCCCAGTGTGGTGACATTAGGAGCCAAGGTCAATATTAGGTCATGAGGGTGGAGCCCTCATGAATGGGATTAATGCCCTTATAAAAGAGACCCCAGAGAGATTCTTTTACCTTCTGCCATGGAGGCCACAGTGAAAGACAGAGAGCCCTGACCTCGCCTTGTTTATTGTTTATAAACAGTCTAGACTATGGCATTTTGTTATAATAGCCCAAGCTGAATGACATCTACTTTGACATTATCCAACAAATTTTTATGTTATGTTTGACTCATCATTCAATGCAAAGCATTATCTAATTTAACTTGGATTTTTCTTAGTTTATGACAGATATAGATGTGTTTATTAATTTTCAAATATTTGGATGTTTATAGTAATTTATAACTATTATGGGACTACTACAAAATATGTTCTGCCTTATTTTAAGCTTTTGAAATACATTGATATATCCTTTATGGTTTAGCTTGTTTATTTTGGTGAATGTTCCATGTGTACTTGAAATGAATATGTATTCTGCAGTTGTTGGATTGTAGAGTTCTATAAATTTTGTTTAGATGAAATCATTGATACTGCAGTTCAAATCTTGTGTCTATGTACTGATTTCATCTACTTAATCAAGACTTGTGTTCATAGGCATGGACAACAGTATGGTGATAGCCAGAATGAAAGAGGGGTGGGAGAGGTGGAAATGGGCAAGGGAGGGGATAAATGGGCACAGAAAGAGACTTGATTTTGGGTGGTGATTGCTCAATGTAGTGTGCAGATGATGTTTTGAGTTATATACTTCAAACTTGTATGGTTTTATTAACCATGTCACCCCAATAAATTCAATTTAAAAAAATCAAGAGGTATATAATAATCTTCTCCTAGGACTGTGAATTTATCTGTTCTTCTCTTTTCTGTAATTTTTTACAACATGTATTTTTATAGTTTCTTGTTAGATGCATATATATTGAGAAATGTTATGCCTCCTCAGGAATTGACCTTTTATTTTTATGAAGTATTTCTTCCCATCTCCTTGTCTTGAAAACTACTTCCTCTCATACAAATATAGCCCCACCTGCTTTCTTAGGCTTGAGATTTTAATAGTATATATTTTTCCATGCTTATATTTAATCCAGTGTGTGTCTTCATATTTAAACGGAATTTCTTGTGCATATTGCTTTTTTTATGTATTGAACATTCTAGGTCTTTGTATTTAATTCAATTATTGGTATTACTAGTTTAAGTATTGTATATTGCTGTTTGTTTCCTGTGTTTTGGTTCTTCAGTTTCCTATTTCCTGCCATCTTTTGAATTAATCAATATGTTTTTTAGGTCTCATTCATTAACCTTTTAAATATGTTTCTTTGTGTTATTTTATTGTTGCTCTTGAGAGTACTGCTGCACATAATTACCTTCTTTGGTACTTATCTCTCCAAAGGAGATAGAATCAGGCATTTTTAGAATGAAAATTTCCTAGAGATAAAATATTTTAGCTTTAAAAAAAGCATAATTGTATTTTGTTTTAATTTTGAAAACTATTCTGCTAGATACATACCTATGGATTAGATTATTTTCTTTTCATGGCTTCAAAGATATATCATTCCATACTCTTCTTGTCTTTATTATTTCTGATTTTTAAAATCCATGTAATGCTTGCTTTCTTCTTTTTCTCCTCCTCCTTCTCCTGATTATGACAATGATGATGATAAGGTATCTAACATGCCTTTTTACCTAGCTGCTTCAAAATTTCTCTCTCTCTCTTTTTTTAAATTTATTTTCCACAATTTGACTGTGATGTCCCTGTGAAGTCTCCTTTATGTTCATCTTACATGGCCTTATCTCAGTGTCTTGGATCTAAGAACTGATGTTTTCATTAATTTTGGAAACTTTTCAGCCATTGTTTCTTTAAATATTTCTTCTGCATCATTCTCACCCCTTTCTTCTTCCAAGACTTCAATTACATGTAGTTTAGATAATTTGATTTCCATAATATTTTTGGTATGTGTGTACGTTTCAGTTTAGACTATATATAGATCCGTCTTCAAAGTTCATTTTTCTTCTGCTGTGTCCAAGTGTCAGGATTAGTTCATCAAGTGAACTCTTCATTTCTACTATTAGTTTTCAATTCTGATATTTCTATTAAAATTTATTTTATTGTTTGTTTTTCTCTCTTGAAATCATCTGTTTATTCATTAGTCAATGAGATGTTT
Source organism: Furipterus horrens (assembly GCF_987537825.1). Taxonomy (NCBI): domain Eukaryota; kingdom Metazoa; phylum Chordata; class Mammalia; order Chiroptera; family Furipteridae; genus Furipterus; species Furipterus horrens. The sequence goes on from NW_028327176.1 coordinate 34,819,817, forward strand.
TAATATACTTATTGTAGTTGTTTTATACTTTTTTGTACTAATCCTAACATCTATGGGTCTGACTATATTGGCTACTTTTTGCTTTTGATTATGGGTCAGTTTTTCTCATTTCTTTGTGTATTTCAAAAGACACATATTTGCCAAAATTCATTTTTACATTAAAAAATGAACAGAAACTAAAATGAATAAAATGTTCCCTCAGAAAAGAGCATGACTCTTTCTCTGTTAGTATGCTAGTAAAAAGGGTTGAGTAACTTTTATCTGTGATTGAGCTCAGTTTCAGACTTTTTGTGCCATTACATGGATTCAGTTAGTCTCTGGTTCAAATATTTTAAAGATGGTAAATTTTTCAGAAATTATTATGTTTTACAACTTGTTTAACAGTTTGCTGAATCTCCAAAAATCAGTCTCTATCCCTCTGTGTCTGTCTGTCTTTCTGTCTATCTATCTGTCTCTCCCTCTCTCTCTCTCTCTCTCTCTCTCTCTCTCTCTCACACACACACACACACACACACACAGACACACACACACACACACACACTCATACTTTCTATCAGAGTCAACAGCTTTTCACTTTCTGGGGAATTACTCTTACTTTCTAGCTTTACCCTTATCTTTCTATTTCTCAGAAGTACAGCCTATTGTGGCCTTCTGAAGTTTACTCTGAAAACCTGACACATATCAGAATTACATCACTGCTCTTCTTTCCTGCTCCTGACCAACAGATCATGTCTTGTACTTGGTGAAATCCTTGTGTGTTTTGAGGACTCTCAGTTTTCCTGTCCTCACAGCTTTTTACCTCATTTTCCTTGCCACCACCGTGCACCTGGTGAAGGCCCACAGTTAAAAAGTTAGTGTATAAAAGCACACTTGTTTTGTTACTGGAGATTCCTGGGATTCTAAACCATTATGACAGTCACAATTTTATCACCTCCAATTTAATAAAGGGCACCCTCACCATTTAGAGTCAGAAGTCATTGCCCCAGAGAGAGAGAGCTGAAAGTTTACACTTGTTTCCACAAAGTGGCAATAAATGGGGATGCCTGATGTTAGAGCTTAAAAATACAGTTCTACAAGTTTTAGTTAAGTCTTCATGTGTATATATATATATATATATATATATATATATATATATGCCAAAAATGTAAGAGTTTGATGCTCTGCTGACAAAAATAAGAATGGCATTTTTAAAAATTTTATTGTTTTTCGATTACCGTTGTCCCATTCCCCACCCCCATTGCTCTCCCCTGCCCCACCCTCCCACAATCAGTCCCCACTTTGTTGGGTCCTTTGTTTCTTGACAAGACCTTTCTCCTTATTTCCCCCCATTATGCCCCCCCTCCCCTCAGGTCGTTGTAAAATTGTTCCTTATTTCCATGTCTCTGGTTTTGTTCTGTTCATTTGTTTTGTTCATTAGTTTCCACTTATAGGTGAGATCATATGGTTTTTGTCTTTTGTGTCCTGGCTTATTTCACTTAGCATAATACTCTCCAGTTTCATCCATGCTGTCAGTAAATGAGTGGAACAAAAAACTGTGGTACGCTTACACAATGGAATACTATGCAGCAGAAAGAATGGCATTTTACATATTTTGCTTATTTTTTAGGTACAGAAACAACTAGAGACCCCCTAAAGTATGATGAAATTCTTCCTTTTCTAAATACGAAGGGTCAGTATATGAAGGCTTTAACTTAAGTGCATTTTCCTGAAAGCCAGAGCAGAGGAGATTTTTTTGTGGGCTACAATAATGCACCAGAGAGATCTACAGCAACTGAGAGGTGAAATAAGTGACAGTGGTTTTGACAGAGGTGAAATAAAAAATCAAACTAATAATTTCATAAGTCACTTTTCTGAAATGGCAAGAAAGAAAATGGTTTGCTTATGAATACTGGGATGGAAATCAGCAATTGTAAAGAAGGTAGCATGTTAAAAATGAAGGATGGGGACAAAAACATTAGCAATTGCTGAACCTGTAGCTGCAGCCATTCTGCTTTTTTTTATGTTTGTTTGTTTGTTTGCTTCTTTGCTTGATTGTTTCTTTTGTTTGTTTTTTGGTTTGGTTTGGTTTGGTTTGTAGGTTGCCTGTAGTGTTCGACACTGGGAATAGTGCTAACAAATCTGCCAAGGCTTCATGGTCAATGAATGTGCCATGATCTTTCTACTACTTCTACCTAGAATAGCGTCTCACATTACTTAACCCTTAACCTAGCCAACTTCTTTTAAACCATTGGGATTCAGCTTAGATAATGTCCACTGCGTTCCATTTGATTTGGTGACTCTCACTTGTACTTGTACTTCCTCAGTTCCAAGATTATTTTAAGTTCTCCTATAGAGAATAAGCAACCATGGAGCAAAATTCCCATCTTATTTGATTTCTGTCTCCCTTGCCCATGGCAAGGTCCTTGATACATAGTGAGTACTTAGAAATATTTATTGGATGATTAAATTAATGGAGATAGTAATTGTGAGGTTATGTGTTTTTCCCCTCTCAGAAAAATCTTTGTAGAAGGAAAGAACTGTGCAAGTTTCTTTTTCAGAAATAAATGAGAACCTTGAAACAAAATGAACTAGCCAGGAGTTGGGTTACTGAAAAGTCCCTGCCCCACAGGCCTTTCTCTGCAGGACTTATCCTCAGATCGATTTGTTGTTACAGGCAGTGTTGGTAACCTCACTGTGAGGATGACAGAACCACTGAATCCAATGAGAAGAGGTCCCTAGGTTCTCCTTTTTTGTTGTCACTGATGGAGACCAAACAATTGTCACACCAATTATCTAAATATTCTCCTATAATCAAAGTCATATGAGAGAATATGAATCTCTTCTCTGTGCATCAGCAAGGCTCTATCATCCAATTGTCCAATATTCTCAAGGATTGTGGGCTGCTTTCCCCCATCTCTTTATTATGATAATTTTCAAATACACAGAAAAGTTGAAGTGAGAGTAATGTGCATCTTTGGATGAGAGTATGATGGGAGTTTAGGGGAAAGTTTACATTCATGAATGTTATTTCTACTGATGTTGAAATTAACTACAAAATGTAATATATTTCACTCCTTATGCCCAGTTAAACTGGAAAAACATGCATTCTGTATTTTAAATAACCTTTAATCAAAAAAAAATCCTGAATCACGTAACTATATTAAAAAATACTTACAAAATCAGAGCTGTAGGCACCAAACTAGGTACAATTGGATATACAGCAATGAAGCAATGATAGTGAACTTAATAAAACAATAACAGCTTCTGAATAACTTAGCATTCACTAATATCAATACTCATAAAAAATCTTAAGAATGCTTATTGTTATTCTTGTTTCATACTCAAGAAACCTAAGGCTCGAAAAAGCTAAACAAGTTGTCCAAGGTAACTGAGGAGAGTGTCTATTTATATTCAGGTTTGTTTGCTTTTAATACCTGTTTGCCACATTAAATATTCCTCACCTACTGCACTGTGGGTTACTTACCCCAAGCATAGTGTATATGTGTTTGCACTTGAGTAGTGAATAATGATTGAGTAATATAGAGTAGTAGATTATATGCATTTGGATTTACAAGACAAATAAGATTTCTACATATAAATATTTATACATATATACATATATATAGCAACTTCTATTAGTAGATTTCTTTATAGAAGAAGACTTATTTTCAACAGTAAAGTGAAAAAACAAAGTACATTAATTAAAAAAGAAAAAGATAGTTTTTTCTATGGAAAAAGAGCCACCTTATAGCTGCATTAAGAAATTTGTTCTATATAAAATATACAATGGTAAATAGCAAAATACTCTCTTTCTACTTCACAAGGTCTCTGAAGCAAGGAATGAGATAACTTAGCTTTAAAATTTGTAAAACTCCAGGAATCTGTCCTCTGGCCTTTTTGACCTGTACTCATTCTCTTAATGGTCTCATCCAAACCTATGACTTTAACATCTATATGACAATTGCTTTCAAATTTATATCTGCAATTTAGATCTCACTCCCAAATTCCACATTCATATATCCAATGTCACCACAACAGCTTCCTTTGAATATCTAATTAAAAACAGCCCACAACTGAACTCCTGATCTTCCACTCTAAAACACACACACACACACACACACACACACACACACACACCAAAAACACTTATCTTCCCATAGCCATTCTTATATGAGAAAAGACTACTCATTTTTATAACTGATTACATTGGATCAAATACATCAAATTGTCCTTAATGGCTTTTTTCTCTCATATCTTACATTATACAAGTCTGTCCAGAAAAAGTCCAGCCATTGTTAATATAACAAGAACGGTTTGCATGACATCGATATAACCTGGCAGCCAAGGAACATGGACTGGAAGGCACATGCATGATCAATGATGACTTCACGGTATTCATTAGTGGAGGTGGTAGACACTGTTGAGTGAGCATGTGTACTGTGTGGCTGTCCCATTCAAAGTGATTGAGTAAGAAGAGCAACAAATCTGCATCAAATTTTTCATTAAGCTTCAACATTCTTCCACAGAACCTATTGGGATTATTCAAAAGGCCACAGCTATTGGCAACTAGGGATTGGCAGTTTCATCACAACAGTGTGCCTGCTCAGGCATCACATCTCATGCAGAGGTTTTCGTGCAACATCATACAGGCTGCCCTACAGCCCAGATTTGGTGCCCTGCAACTTCTGGCTTTTCCCAAAACTAAAATCACCTTTGAAAGGGAAGAGATTTCAGACCATCAATGAAATTCAGGAATATAGGATGGGGCAGCTGACTGTGTGAGGTCCCAAGGTGCCTACTCTGAAGGTGACTGAGGGATCATTGTCCTTTGTACAGTGTTTCTTGTATCTTGTATGTCTTTCAATAAGTGTCTCTATTTTTCATATTAAATGGCTGGATACCTTCTGGACAGAATACACTCACACTGCTTTGAATTTATTCATTTATTTGTTATTTGGTCATTCAATTAGTAAATTTATATACCTTTTGCTAGAGCATCAGGGATAGAGCATCTCTGTTCTCATTTTTTTCCTAGATATACACAGGGAGAAGACATTCTTATCCCAAGCCCATGTCTTGGGACCAGTTCAATTCATATGAGCAGTTCACTTCTACGTCTACTAATGTTAGCTAATTAGGCAGGTTTTCCAAATTATTCCTACAACAGACCAGCTGGTGGAGGTTCCTGAGAAGATGCAAAGGTTGCTGGCAGCAGGCTTTCAGGGAGCCATGAATTCCCTGATTTGTGTCCCAAAGCACAAGAAAAGATTTTCCTCTGCTGCCAGTCCTCTGCTTCTCTCCCAACACCCCTGAGATAAAGTATCACAATAGAAAAATAGGAGGAAATGCTGCTTTGTTGGCCAGCCTGGCCTGGAAACTTATTAACGCAGCTTCAGTGACATATTGTTTGGACCACACCATCTGCTGGACTGTGATAATTAGCCTAGCTTGAATACTGAAATTTGAAGCTCTGTAAATTTTGGATAATGTCAAGGAAAGGGAGAGAAACCAAGAAGCAAAGCCAGGAAACATATGCTACCAAAACAATAGAAAGTTAAATGATGGAAGGCTAGGGCCATATTTAAAATTATTCCAAAGAATGCACTTTTTTATTAATGAATTTTATTTATTTAGAGATAGTACTAAGTTACAACTTTTCATATCACACCTACTGGGGAAAATATATTTTTTATTTTATTAATCTCAATATCATATTTAAGAAAGGAGACTTTCGGCCAAGATGGAGGTGTAAAAAGACATGCTGTGTCTCCCTCCACAACTAAAAAGGAATACAACTACTTCAAAACTAGAAACAACCAGAAGTTCCAGAAAATCAAAATACATGGAAGTCCAGCAAACAAGGATATAAAGAAGAAACACTCATCCCGACAGGTAGGAGGGGCGGAACCCAAGCGGAGAGGACACAGCGTGGTGGTGGCAGCAGTGGCAACAGCAGCAGGCCAGTGGAAAGTGCAGTTACACATTTTAAAAAGTGAGGAGCACCAGAGAAGCTCACTATCCTAGCTCCAGGGAAAATCCAGCCTCATTGCTTTTGACTGTACAAACCAGTGGGGGTTGGGGCGGAGGCAGAAACTGCCGGTCTCTCAGCAGAATCTGCTTGTTTAAAGGGCCCACAGGGACCTAGAATGTCCATAGACCCACCCACTCTAGGAACGACGGCCTGGGCAGCAACCAGAAGGGCACCAGTTCAGTGCAGAGGTGGGAGAAGTGCCTGGAAAAGGGGTGAGTGCTAGACAAGTGGCATTGTTCCTTCTCAGACCCCTCCCCCACATACAGCGCCACAACGTGGTGAAACAGGTTGCTCGTTACTGATGAATCCCTAAGGCTCTGCCCCTTACAACGCAGAAGGAGCAACAGCTTTCCCTGGGACATGAAAACAAATAAACACAGGAGACCTCCAGCCAAGATGGAGGCCTAGACTGACACGTCCCATCTCCCTCCACAACTAAGAAGGAATACAACACCACAAAATGAGCAATAACCAGAAGTTCCAGAAAATAAATGGAAGTCCAACGTATGAAGTTATGAAGAAGTGATGCTCATCTGGACAGGTAGGAGGGGTGAAGCCAGGGAGGAGAGGTCAAGCTGTGCTGTTCGTGGCAGCAGCAGTGATGGCAGCAGGACAGCAGTAAGCACAGATACGCATATTTAAGGGGGAGGCAAGAAGCACCTGGGGAGCACCCCCAGCTACAGACCATACCTGTCAGCTTGAAATTCCAAAGCCAGGGAAGGCAGACCCCCATTGCCTTGGACCGTGAGGCCCATAAGGGGTGCGGATGGAGGAGGAGGCTCCCGGTCTCTCAGCGGAGATTGAATGGCAAGAATTCATCTTGGACCCCCACCCCCGCAGAAAATGCCCGGTTGTGATGAGTGCACAGGGCTCCTACCCTATAGCGTAAAAAGTGTGACAGCCCCGCCCAGGAAGCAAAGGTAAACACGAAACTGTTCAGGATGGCACAGATCATGATAGAGATCCCAGTGATGCAGCTGACCACACAGCAAATTTCTAATCTAAAGAAGCATCAGATAGGAAATCTTTCTGAGGCACAGTTCAGAGCTTCGCTTATAAAAGCACTTACAGACCTAACAGCAGATGTTAAACAAAACAGGGAAGGAATGAAGGCTAGTCCTGCTAAAATGAACAAAAACACATATGAAACTAGAGGTGAGGGGAAGAAAACCAGGGATCAAATTAACAAATTGAAACATAGGGAAGGAACAAATAGTCAACCTGTGCAGAAAGAGAAAACAAGAAGTGAGGAAAATGAGGAGAGGCTCAGAAACTTATCGGACAGCTATAAGCAGACCAACATCCAAATCATGGGTTTGCCAGAAGGTGAAGAAGAAAAACTAGAAATGGAAAAATTATGTGAAAAAATCATGAAGCAAAACTTACCTAACTTGGGGAAGGAAATAGACTTACAGGTCCAGGAAGCACATAGAGTTCCAAAACAACTGGACCCAGAGAAAACCACACCAAGACACGTTAAAATAAAAATGTCAAAAATTAAGGATAAAAAGAGAATCTTAAAAGCAGCAAGAGAGAAGAAGAGAATTACATACAAAGGTGTCCCAATAAGACTGTCCGCTGATTTCTCAAAAGAAACTCTGCAGGCAAGAAGGGACTGGAAAGAAATATTCAAAGTAATGAAAAGCAAAAACCTACAACCATGATTACACTATCCAGAGAAGCTGTCATTCAGAATAGAAGGGCAGAGAAAGTGCTTCCAGGACAAAGTAAAACTGAAGGAGTTCATCAGATCCAAACCACTGTTATATGAGATGTTAAAGGGACTTATTTAGGAGAAAGGATCAAAACTATGAACATTAAAATGAAAGCTGTATCACAACAACCAACCACAGAAGCTAGGGAACCGAAACAAAGGCAAACTAAGTAGGCAACGAGAGTGTGAAAAGAATTATACGTATGGGGAACATTATGGGGAGAGGTCAGCGGGGAGGGGGAGTTGTAAAATGGAGGGAGATTGTATAGGAATTAGGAAGCATAGTAGGAGAAAGTGGAGTAGATAGGAAGATGTTGAGAGGAACTATATGCACAACCAATGGGCATGGTCTAAGGGGGGGGTGGACTACTGGAGGGAGGGATGTCACTGGGTGGAGGGGAACAAAGGGAAAAAAATTGGTACAACTGTAACAGCATAATCAATAAAGCATATTTTAAAAAAGAAATGAATAGTTCAAAGAAATTTTACTGGTAGTGAAATAAACAAGTAAAGGAAGTAATAGTCAACTACTTATACATAGTCTTCTATTCCTTCAGCTGTTAACACAAGCAAAATAAAATATAAAATATATGTAATAAACTTGAATAATGTTTATACAAGTCATACCTTGGTCTCATATGCACATTTTTATGAATTATTGAGGAAAATTTGTATGAGCAAATTATATAAAATATCTCTTTTAATGGTATAGGGGAGCTTCTAGCTTTTCAATCCAAACATATCAAATCTTGTTTGAGGATTTAGATTACTATTTAAAAACATAAGTGTAAACCATAAAAAAAATATCGACTTTTATAATTTGAAATTCCATGCCAACACAATGTAGACATCTTTTCTAGAGCTAGTGTTATGTGATAAAACTCTCATGAGCTTTGGATTTGGAGAGTCTTGGGCTGAAATCCCAATTTAACTGTTTGCATCAAGATTGGCTGCACATTTGTTTAGAATATAGATTCCTGGCCCCTGTGCCAGTCCATATATTTTGATTCAGTTGATCGAGGATGTAACACAAATGGTCCATGGAAGAGTGATCATATAATTTATTGTTTGAGCTAGGTCATTTGCAAAAGTGAGAAGAGAGTTGTTAACATTTAAGCCCAGGCAAATCTGTCTGTATGGTCATGCAGGGACTACAACGGAGAAACATTGCCTTACTAATTTTGAGATGTCAGACAAGGCATTATAAAATGGGAATGCTAATACCTAACTCATATAAATTAATGGCAAATTGAGAAACTGAGATGAAGAACAAAATTGATAAAAACAAGATAGTATTTTTTAATGTTTCTTGTTCATTCTTCTCTTGTACTAAAACAAGCAGAAGTAAATAGGGTGCACCAACCATGCACTTACACAGAAAAATTCTGCTCCAGCTGAATGCTGTTACTCTTCTTCCTGTTCTGTGCTGAGCACTTCCTAATCCACAGCTGCTTCTTTTCTGAAAATTGGCAAAATCTTAGAATTTTACCCTGCTGTTGTATCCTCACTGTGACTCAGAAGATATGGTTGGTTCATAGATAATTGGTGAGAGTACTTCTCTGTTTTTCTCTTAGTCCCCATGACCCAAAAGGAACCCTGTATGTGCATGCCCTTACCATCAACAAGTCTTCTGTGAGAGCAAAGCCCTTTGCAGAAGTAAAAGAACAGGTTCATTGCCTTCCTTTCTATCTCTTCTCTCCTATGGAACCCATACATAAGACTTCCTCACCACTGCTTTGTACCAATAAAGTGAAAAAAATATTTACACATTAAAGTTCAGCTAAAAATATATCTCCAAATTAATCAGACCATTTGTCCAGTGTCCACATATGATTATTCAAAATTGCTCAGCTGCAATTACAGTTACATTCCCTTATTTCTGACTACTTACCTTATTTTCAGGACAGGAGACCCTTTGTTTAAGCAATGAAAGATCCTGATGTATTAAGAAAATTAAAGGGCAATTAGTGTGCTGGAGAGATTATAATATGAAGACCCTGAGTATCTGCCAATCCCTTTTTAATTTTGCTTAACCCAGCCATGTTCAATTATAATCACTGATGAATTTCACTACAGGCTAAGTCTTGTCCTGACTAGGCATCAAGTGAGGACCATGATTTGGGATACTGCTATAAGTGTGGTGGTGGAGTGGCAGTGGTCACTCCAACCTATTGAGTCCCCCAGTGACCTCAACTCAGTGGCTTCAGTCTGGGTTGGTTTCCAAGCTAAGATTCCTTGCTAGAAATGAATATATCCTCTCCCCAGTTAGTTAAGCCGTGGCCCCAAAACCTACATTAATTTTAACCACCCAGTTTTCTAAGTTATTCCATTCCTGATTATTCAAGCATTAGCTAAATTTCTATTCTAAAAAAGGCCAAAGTCATAATGTCACTGATTGCTCAAATTCTAATCCATTGTCATACTAGAATGTCCTGCTTATTTGCTCAAAATGTGGGATGAATTTCTTCGAATATCATAGCTTTTGTGATCCAGAGCCAAGTTTGTGTTGAGTCACTCATTACTGTATTTTGGAGCAAAGTTTTGTTCTTTGGGGGGATAACCTCTGCCACTCTGAGGCCATGGCATTACCCCCAAATCTGGTATCCAACCATAACTATCTTTTTTCTCATCATCGCCAACATTGCTCTTTTCATTAATTTTATAACATAAATTAAAGAATTGATGAGTGAATGAAAAATTACCTTGCCTCTTCTTACCTTAGGAAGAAAGTTTTAGTTGATTCTTTGAGTACAAAAACTAGTGCTACCTGGATGATATAAAGATCTGTTCTTAAGGATATGCCTTATGTTGCCATATCCCAAATGACTGGTTTAAGTAAAAAAAAAAAAAAAAAAAAAAAACTAAATTGTAGCAGAAAAAAACACAAAAGTAAAGCCAAACCCTTGACTAAAGAGTTATATTTAAATCCATGCCCTTTCAAGCTGCTTTCATCTCGAAGCCGTCTCCGTGGTGTTGCCGGATACCCCAGCAGCCGTTCTCCGTCTATGACCAAAGCTTGGGAAGTTACCTGACATTGAGTTGAAATGCTTTATTTCATTTGTATGATAATAAGTCACCTGACACATGCTCAAATAACTATGGAAAAGAGATGCATGGCTCCATCTAAGCAAGGGGAAAAATGTAGTCTTGAACAGTAAAATGTCAAACATAGACTGGAAATTCAAATATACAACTCGCTAGAGTTAGGAGAGATCCTGTCACTGTGCTATTGGCCTAATTCCATTTTCCCAGACTTATAGCATTTAAAATTTTATGTGAAGAGAACTCCTTTGAACTCAAATGTATAAGTAAATAAATAAAATAATTTACAATGTCAGTGAAAAAGAAAAATTAACTAAAAGATAAGTTTGTGTGTATGTTTTGTTTGTTTTAAAGTCAGCTGATGTATTTCTCTCAAGTTACAAGTCTAATAAGTGGTCTGACCGGGCATATACTAAATTACATAAATGATTATCTTTATCTGAGAAAAAAGCTTTTGACTTTTATATTATTAGTTCTTGAGGTGTTAATTTTAAGTATTGCTTTCCTGTGGCCTATGTAATTATATCAATAGGAAGAAAGTATTGCTGTATATTCATCATTGCTAATATAACTAATCATAATAATGATTTTAAGTTTGTATAAATTTAAGAACTAATTCATTCAGATTTATTATTAGAAAATACTTCTAGGAGAATTAAATGATGGTAGGAAAGATGAGAATTAAAACTAATCAGTTACACTCTACAAAATGCAGAATGACAGAAATTTGTGGGTTAATCTTCCCTAATATAGCTGTAGATATTGATGAGAAATGTTTGTTTTGACAAAATATTTCTCCAGGTGAGTCTGGCATTCTTTGAAGTAATGTTTTTATTTTTCCTCATATAAAGGCATTCCTTCTTTCGCTATCACATTACCCTCCCAAACACAGCATTATTCCATCATGTGACAAATCTCGTCGGCAGCCGTCCGTCTCGAGAGACGATGGTGTAGCTTCTTAAGAGTCTATCTGCACCGCCGAGAATGGCTGTGCAGTCCGACTTGGGAGTGACACAGTATCTGTCTCCTCCCCTGTTGAATCGACATCTTGCGATGGCGCTGGAGTGTCCTCTCCAGTGAAGCTGAAGCTACAGAGCCTGGGCAGGGTGATATGAAGGGTCTGCTGTTGCCCATGCAGCAGACCCCCCCTCTCTTCGCAGCTGAAGGGTCCAAGGGAAAGATGGAGTCAATACAGCTTGGCTTCAGGTGCGCCGCAGGAGTTGCCGGTGTTGACTACAACGTCAAACCGCCTTCGGGACTCCGGCTCCGGATTTTCTGTCGGGGTTTACTCCCTTAGCCTTTCCCCTGAAGAGGTATGCCGCAAGGCAGCGGAGGTTTTTTGAAATCAGAGTTTTCCTTCTCTGATGTGCCCTGACTGGAAGATCGAACCAGCGACACTTAGCTCGCAGGCCGACGCTCAATCCACTGAGCCAAACCAGCCAGGACTGTGACAAATCTAGATTGTATATATTCAATTGAAATCAACACATAGTTTCTATGCATGCATTGTGTCCAATTATTTGTGCTCAACACTGGAGACTGCAGAGTTGACTAGGTTTCTTTTTCTTCCTTCAAGAGACTCTAACCTAATAGGAGAAAAAATATATTTGTAAACAAATAAAAAGTACGAAGTGGAATAGGAAAGAAATAACAAAGTTCAGTGAGGTTTTTGTAGAATAACGCATCTCTAGCTGAGGGAGGGGATTAGGGAAATTTATATGAATACTAAAATACTTAATATAGGATATGAAAGATGGGTTAGATTCTGGAAGGAAGGTCATGCTACACAGAGCAAACAGCAAGAAATGGCATACAGAAGTAAGAGGAGGTCTCTCTTCAAGCAATAACAACTAGTATTTATTTGTAACCCCTATGTGTCAAGCTTAGTTAAACAGGTTTTGAAAAAGTATTTGTTGAATGATTAAAGAAAACCATGAATTTTTTATTGGTTTATTGTTTCTCAAAGTCATTTGGCTTTCTGCTTTTGCTTTCGGAGCAAAGTAGATTTTTAGTCAAACTATTTTGCGATGTTTTTTTCTTTCTGTTTTCCTCCCTAACTTTGGAAGCAACAGAGAATCAAAGTAATAGCCATATGGAGAAACAAATATTGACTTTAATACTAAATAAGCCTGGTATTGGAATAAGATTGCTAAAGCTGAGCCCCGGGATTAGACTAATTCACCATGCTCACGGAAATCAGAATGTCAGGGTAAGGCATTCTCCCCTACCATGGGAAATGAACATTTTCTCTTTTTAAATGCAGAGATTTGTCCCTGTTTTGTGCCTCTTTCCAGGGATTCGTGGTCTCAAGAGAAGTTATGACTCCTCAACTTCATTTGGCTAAACCACTTTGGTCTCTTCATCATTCCCTGTCTACTTGGACCCTGTACTCTCCCTTATATGTGTTTCAGGAACCACTAAAAAACATTCTAGGTGCATTTTATTTTTTGTTTTTTTAATTTTTAAATATTAAGATAAGTACCAAGAAAGGCACAAACCATAGCCTATTTACAGTTAATTGAAAACTTCAAAATTACCCAAAGGTATATGTGATACTATTTATCCTCTGCTACTATGTATGTATTTTATTATGAAGCTATCTTTAAATTTTAATAAAATGTCATTAATAGAGGGAAACATAATTTCCTTAGATATTAGTTAAGACTGAAATTTTATTTCATGTGAATACATTATTTTTGTAACAATATTTATACAGCCAGAAAGAGAGAATACACTAAAGAGAGAGAATACGCTGGCTGGAAAGAGTAGGGGTGAACAGGTAGGTATTAACGATCGCAATCAGCTTTTAATGCCAGAGTTCTGCACACTGTTCTCATACATGGCATTATTAAGGATTATATCAGAAGAATAAAAGGCCAGACCAAAATTGAAGAGAATACTTGTTTTTTCCCCCTAGTATAAGCTTTTAACCCACTCAGAACTGTACTGAGCAGCAGTTAGCTAAGGAGTTATTCATAGGATTTCAACCTGAGTGTTCAGTATCAATGCACATAGAAAATACTAAAATGTTTTTCATATTTCCCATACCACCATTAACTTCTTGTCCTATAACTATATTCAAATCATCTTAAGATCCTTAATAAACTTAGTTTATTCATGCATATCACCTTTTCCTACATTTTAGGAGTCATTAATTATTGCCAGAATTTTCCTGATTAATAAAAGGAAAAAGTGATGTTCAACTTTACATGGATAGACTATAGTATACCTATTTCCCAAATCCTCTGTTGTCCTCCCCCACAATCTGGAGATCCATAAAACTGAAGCCACTGAGTCACAGTAAAGCTATGACACTTCTTGCTTGATTTCCATCTCTTATTAGGTGGGCAGCCTGAAGACTCTCTAGTCATGGTGAGCTCATTAAATACCTTATGTGTATTTCAAAATGCTCTTTTAAGTCAGTTATTGACATGGGCATTTTGGAGAAACACAAAAGACAGAAAAATTATCCAACAAGATCCAGTTGAAGTTTTCCTTTAGGTATTAACAATGCATTGGAGTTAAAGCCACACTCTAGCCCAATGTTGTGAGGTTAGGCAAGTGTTATATGGGCCAAATCATATCGTTCATTACCTAATACCTATAATTTTTGTGCTTCCCCCTCTTATTTTCCAGAGAAGAATTATGAAGTTCTTTTGTGTAGAATTTTCTGCCATATTTCTATTAAACTAGAAAATATTCTGCCCCCTGGGACGTCCTACACAGATCATTCACAGAAACATTCTTTGCTGTTTGTCTATCTGAAATTTTGGTTTTTATTGTGTAAGATATCTCTTAGCCCAATTGATATAAATCAGGAACAATACACATTTGATCCTTGAAGAACATAGGCTTAAACATGCATGGGTCCACTTACATGCAGACTTTTTTTCAATAAGTACGTGTACTGTTTTCCATCCATGATTGGGAGTCCATGGATTAGGGATGGGTGGTGAACTTTGTGTATTGATCTAAGCCATTTTATGTAGGGGACTTGAATCATCTGTGAATTTTGATATATACCAAGGGGGAGTCAAAAGTTATATGTGAATTTTCAACTATGCAAGGGTCATTGCACCTGATTCTACATTGCTTGAGTGTCAACTGTAATGGTTAATTGAGGAAGATACAGAAAACACGATGACAAAGACTATATCAGTTTGTCCATTCCCTTTATTTTTTAATATACTCTTGAGAGTTCAAAATATATCATTTTTTTATGATAGTTACAAGCTTTCAATAAAGTAGCTCTCATGCTGAGAGAACTGTGTGTGTGTCTGTGTGTGGTGGGGGGCGGAGGGGGAATGATCTGCAGAGCCTCGTATCACTTGGCATTAAGGATGATACCCATCTGTTTCAATTTTTTTTGCTGTTGTCTCTTAGTGCAAACTTCAGGACATTTTTCCTAAGTATACTCCCTGGTGTTTTCCTGTTACCACCAAACTATGAAACCACATGGAGCTCAACATAGCCCTTTCATGAAGCCAAATATATTTTACAATTTTGAGATTGTGATTTATTTGGAGCCTTCAGTTGTTAAAGACTAAATAGAGTCCCTGGAAGTCAGAATAGCATCAATGGTGCACAAATATCTACTATTATAATGTTTATTTTGCTTTTCTTTTTCATATTCTGTATAGAAGCACCCTGCCTGACATGCTTAAAATGTCAAATCAAAGGTTTTGCTGTCTTTTGTCTTTCTTTGATCATGTAAAAATACATTTATATAAAAAGATTATATTTTAAGCAGTATTTGTGATATGGTTATCATAAGTATATAAAATCTTTAAAATGTATTGAAGGAAAGAAAATATTGTTTTAGTCTATTTTATTATGTAGAATATATTCTCAGACACATGTCAGTGAATCTTACAAATGTATTAACTTAATGTCCATTATTGTCCTAAAAGCTGGGTAGTTTGCAAACAAATTTATATATAAATATAAATGTATATATATATATATATATATAACCACAAGTAGGAGGAAATGTGTCCAAGAGAGATGTATTTACAATGACTAAACCTCTCCCAACTACCTATACTCCCAACTACTTATACATGTAATATATTCTGAGTAAATTGTTCAATATTATTTCATTCTTAACAAACTGTATCAACATAAAAAAGCAACTCTTATCAAACTACAGTAAAATCTTCCTAGTAAAGAATTATTAGAAAATTATATGGTGTGGTGAGGGAGCCAAAGGATAGCAGAGTTTTCTTAATATATTTTGTTTAAATTGAAGTTATAAGTATTTGGGTTCAGAAGCTCTTAATGATTTCACAAATTGAATGTATTACTGTATTTTTAATCAACCAATCACTTAATTAATAAGCATCAATTAATAATTTATTAATGAGTCTGGTCCAGATTGTATACTCAATTGCTGTACATGCTCTGAGAAAATGATGCTCTCGGGGATTAATGAAGTATGAGGATTGATTGTATTATACTATTTCATACCAGATGATATTTTAAGTTTTTCTTTTCATTCAACTTATTTTGCCTGGTTAGGTTTGCTGCTGTCTTATTGTCTACCTTAGATGTTTTTCCTCACATTTGATTTTTTATTTTTTAATTTGATGCAAAAATATCAGATAGCCCCAAACTAGAATTTATGTAAAAGTTGTTCAAATAGGTCTCAGATGAGCACTTGTGCCTTTAAGAATGATTTTTTTCATGATGATCTACATATGTTTTTCATAATCAACAACTTTTTTTTCACTTACTTCATGTCATGTCAGAGACAGGACAGGATAGACATTCAGGGTATCCATAAGTATGCCAGTTTTTCTACTGGGCATGGGAGGGCAGCACTTTTCTTTTTCTTTCATAATAATTCCTTTTTATTCAATATATTGGGTGACACGGGTTAACAAAATTGTACAGTTTTCAGGTGCACAATTCTACTACACCTCATCGGTATACTGTACTGTGTGTTCACCACCCCAGGTCAAGTCGCCTTCCGTCACCATTAATCTCCCCCTTTGCCCTCTTTCACCTCCCCCCATCAGCCCTCCCTGGCAATCACCACATTGTCATCCATGTCCATGAGTTTTTATCTTTTTTTTTCTTTTTTGCTAAATCATTTTATCCATCTATCCACACTTAGCTATCTTCCCCCGACATCTGTCAGCCTGCTCTCTATCTGTAAGTCTGTCACTGTTTTGCTTGTTAGTTCATTTTGTTCATTAGATGCCATGAGTGAAATCATATGGTATTTGTTTTTCTCTGACTGGCTTATGTCACTTAGCATAGTGTTCTCCAGGTCCATCCATGCTGTTGTAAAGGATAAGATTTTCTTCTTTTTTATGAGTAGTATTGTACTGTGTAAATGTATCACAGCTTTGTATCCACTCATCTCCTGAAAGACACTTGGGCTGCTTCCAAATCTTAGCTATTGTAAATAATGCTGCAATGAACATAAGGGTTCATATATTCTTTCAAATTAGTGTTTCAGTTTTCTTTGGATAAATTCCCAGAAGGGAAATCGCTGAGTCACAAGGCAGTTCTGTTTTTAATTTTTTGAGGAAACTCCATACTACTTTCCACAGTGGCTGCACCAGTCTGCATTCCTACCAACAGTTAAAGACTTAAATATTAGACTCCAAAATGTAAAAATCCTGGAAGAAAATATAGGCAATAAAATCTTGGACATTTCTTGTAGCAAGTATTTTTATGCTATATTTCCTTGGGCAAGGGAAACAAAAGATAAACAAATGGAACTACATCAAACTAAAAAAGATTTGCACAGAAAAAGCAACTATCAACAAAATGAAAAGAAAACCCACTGAGTGAGATAATATATTCTCCAATAATATATCTGATAAGAGGTTAATATCTAAAATTTATAAAGAACTTATAAAACTCAATACCAAAAACAAACAAAGAATCCAATTAAAAAATGAGCCAAGTACCTGAATAGATACTTCTCCAAGAGGACATACAAGTGTTCAATAGGCATATGAAAATATGGTCAAGGTCACCAATCATCAGAGAAATGCAAAATGAAAACCACATATCATAACAGCTATCATCAATAAATCAACAAACAAGTGTTGGCAAGGATGTGGAGGATGGAGAACACTTGCGCACTGTTGATAGGACTGCATTTTTTCAACATTTAAAGTTATACAATTCGTATGATTTAGTTTGCTAACAGAATGTGAGCAAAAGAAACATGCACCACTCCTAGGCCAATGTGAAAATAAATACAATGTCTTAGTACCCACTTATTATGGTGATCATGAAAGTAAGTTTGAATGTCAGCCTGGTGAACATGAGATGTGAACAAACATAAATCTGTGTTTTTATAAGAAACTGGGGGTTGTAGATTATCAAAGTATAATCTATTCACAATGCATTTATATACCATTGAATGCTTTAAACATCTTACAATTTTATTTTTCAATTATACCTTAATAAAGCTGAAAAAAATATATAATCCAGACCATCCTGACCAATACAAAAAAAATAAAAATAAATTAAACATTAGTATAAGAAGCTATTTACCTGTAACATTTGGCTATTTAATGATAAGAAATAAACAGACAAGTTAGAATGTTCCAATTTCTGTCATTAGAGTCCTCAAAATTTTTGGATAGATGTATAAGTGGTAGAGGAATTTACTGGAAAATAAGAAATGCAAGGAAAAATATCATAGCAAATTTATAAAAATCTCTATAACTGTTTTTCTAAATGTTTCTTGAAAGAATTATTCACTATCAATAGTTTTCAAAGTTTTCCATTAAACAGTAATGATTACTAATAATTAATTTCCATTAGTTAATTCAGTTCTGTAATCAATGTCTGATGATGAAAGCATATTATTTAGTGATAATGATAATGGTGGTAAGATAGAGAGAAAGGGGGCACCCTCTGACTTCAATGTTGTCAAAATCAACACCAAGACCACTATTTTGCATTACTTTCAACAGCTCTGACAAGGTTTTCTAGATCTGCAAAATTGTTGAATGCTGCTTATAGATAAGTCTTCATTATATCATTAAAAATATAATCTCTTAATTAACATTTACTAAAATTTTTGGCTGTCTTTATTCTACCCTTTTACCTTAGCACTTGGTATGTGGTTGAGAGCAGGGTTTTCAGTTGTTGAACTTTGGACAAGAGGAATAATATCTACAGGGGCTGACCTCACCTTATTCTGTTGTTAAAACAAAGATAAACATCTGCACCAGGATTCTCTTTTCTTCCAGCCTGAGTCATTTCCTAAGAGACCCCTTATCTTTTGAAGTATATCCCTGTCACAAATGTCCCCATAGTACATTAATTATGTATGGAAGTTATTTAAATCTCAAGGCATATAGAGTACTTTCAACAACTTCATTAGTCATTTATTTTGGGGAAAGTATTGATATATAAATATATTGTGAATATATTATATTTTGATAATATACAATGCCTACTTTCTTATAAAATGTATATGATATTTGTTGTGGCACTTTCAAAGATACCCTTTATCAAACTAAGGGAATTAGTGTTTAGTCTTAATTTGCTGAAAGTTTTAATAAATAATGATTTTGAGTTTTGTGATATACTTCTCTTGCACTTATTGAGATAATCATACGTTCTATTCTTTTTCTGTCTGTTAATATGATGAAATATATTGATTTTCAAATAGTAACCATTTGGTCATGTTTTATTCTTTTTATATATTGCTATATTTAACTTGTCATTTCTTTGCAGTTTTTTGTTTGTTTTTGTTCAAGAGGGAGGGTGGGTGATAGTATTACTCAAATCTTCTTTATTCTTTTCATTAGCTGTTTTATCAATTACTAAGAGAAAAAGTTTTGTCTACTTCCAACTATACTTGTATAATTGTGTAATTTTCATTCTACTTATATCCCCCCTCAAGGTATTTTGAAGATTTTTGTTTTAATTAGGTATATTCACATTTAGGATTATTTTATCTTCATATTGAATTGACTGTCAGTATAAAATGTTAATCCTTTCCCTGGTAATATTCTTAGCTCAGAAATCTACTTTGTCTGATATTAATATATTCAATTCTGCTTTCTTTGCTTAGTATTTTCAAGATATACCTTTTTAAAGCCTTCTACTTTTAACCTACTGGTGTATTTGTATTTAAAATAGATTTCTTATAGGTGGTTATTGCTTTTGATTTAACTTGATGATCTATGCCAATAAATTGGAATTTTAGATCATTCCTGTTAGGCTGGGTATAATTATCAATATGGTTGTCTTTAAACCTACCATCTTGCTATTTGTTTCCCAACTGTTCTATTTGTTCTCTGTTACTTTTTTCCTATTTTTCTACCTTTTGTTTTTGGTTAGTTAAGTACTTTTTAAATTTCTATTTTTTCTTCACTATTGTCATATCATTCAGATCATTTTGCTATGATACTCCAGAGTTCAGAGTATAATCTCAACTTACTCAGTCTACTGCCTATCTGTAGAAAGCAGGTAATAAGACTTTACATCCATTTCATCCCTCCTGTTCTTTGATATTATTTTTATTTTTATATGTGTTATAAGCTATACAACATATTTTGTTCACAAAATCAACTATTTTTAATTAATTATTTTTAAACATTTAAGCAAATATATTTATTACATAGTTATAAATCTGTCACATTATTTATTTGTATATAATTAAATTCTTACCTGATATTTTTCCTCAATCTGAAGAAATTTCTTTCACATTTCTTATAGTTCCCTTCTACTGGTGATGAGCTTTCTCAGAGTTAATTTGTCTGATGAGGTTTTTATTTCATTTTTCTTTTTGGAAGATATTTTTTAACCAGGTACAGAACAGCCAGGTTGACAGTCTGGGATACTTTTTTCACCACAAATAATTTAACAATATTACAGTTTCTTCTAGCTTGCATAGATTTTGACAAGAAAGCTTTGTTAATTCTAGCTTTTCTTCTTGTACATAATAGGTCTTTTTTTTTTTTTTTTACCTCTAATTGCTTTTAAGATTTCTCTCTACATCACTGATTTTAACTTTGATTTTGATATGCCCTCATATTGTTTTTTTTTTGTGTGTTTATTATGATTAGGTTTAGTTTAGTTCCTTGCATATGTGGGTTTAGAGTTTTAATCAAATTTTGAAAATTATCTACCCTTTTTTCCAAATCCACCCCTTTGAGCCTCACTTCATTCTTGCTCCAATTACATATGTTAGGATGCAATTATTATTTCATTATGGCTTTATTTATATCTAATCTTTTTCTTTAATCTCTGTACTTCATTTATTTTTTAAGTATATTTTATTGATTATGTCAGTACGATAGTCCCAATTATTTTCCCTTTGCTCCCCTATTCCCAGTCCCCCCCTACTCTCCAGCAATCCCACCCCCCTTAGTTCATGTCCATGGGTCATGCATATAAGTTCTTTGGCTTCACCCTTTCCTATATTATTCTTAACTTCCTCCTGTCTATTTGTACCAACCAATTATGCTTCTTAATCCCTGCACCATATCCCCATTTCTCCCCCTTCCCCCTCCCAGCTGATAACCCTCCAAATCATCCCCATACCTATGATTCTATTCCTATTCTGGTTTGCTTAGTTGGATTTTGTTTTTATTTTTTAGATTCAGTTGTTGATAGCTGTGAGTCCTCTTGCTTCTTAATTACAATAATTACACATTCTTTCTCCTCCTAATTGCTTGTGTACTTACATTTATAAAATTTACAGATCAGTTGAACCTATAGAATCAAAGTTTAAATATTTTTCTCTGATTTTACTTGTACTCACAGTATGTTAAGATGCGGGTCCCAATTGCCTTATATTTGAGGTTGCTCACTTTGTATAATGAAAGAAAAGTACAACATGGAAAATAACATATCCATTTTTTATCTTTATAACTGTTCTCAAAGCCCATTGGCTATAAAATGCTCTTTTGAAGATTTCTGAAATGTGTCTGCCTGCTAGCTCCAGGTTCTGTTTCCTCAGTTTTATCTTCATTCCATTAGGCAGAAACAAGTTCCTACCATGGTTAGGGAATTGTTTGGCAAGCTCCAGAAAGAAGAAAACACAGAGAAAAGCCCAGACAAAAGGCCTTCCCTCCTGACTTTAGTCAATAACACACCTTTCAACTTCCTGATTTTAGTCCTTGAAACTCATTTCCTCCCAGGATGGCTGGCATTGGGAATGATCATTCCTGTCAGTGGAAACCTCTAAATGCAGGGATAGCCTCACCCTATTAGACATTAAACATGTCTCAAAATATGGATTACAGTGTGATTTTTACCAACCTAAAACCAGTTTGTTTTCATGTTTTACTTATAGCAAACTGAAGAGGATAAAAAATACCTTGTTTTAAATTTTCTGTAAGCAGCTATTCAAGCAAAATCAAGAACGTGTGTAATCTAGTGAAACAACTTAATTTTGAATCTTATTCTGACATTAGCTCTGTGATGTTAAACAAATTAATATACCTATATGTGTCTCAGTGTTTTCTTCTGTGAAATTGAGATAATAAATAGTATGCTACAATCCTGTTACCATAGTATAGTATTATATTATTATTGTGATATATCATTATTAATATATTATAGTACTATAGATAATAGTATAGAATGGCAATACCATTAATTTTATTAATATTTGAAAAATCTTGCACTTAATTCAAATTAATTAAAATAGTTGAGCAATGGATAAAAATATATATACTATCAAAGATATCATTTAATTCAGTAAATGGTGGCTTCAATATTCTCACTTTAAATGCACTGCAAAAAAGGGGGAACATGAAATCTGATTGCTACTGGCTTCTGCAGTAAAGGTTAAGCACTAAAATCATGTAAAAGATGTGATCTGCAGCACACAAAGAAGGGGAAAAAATGAAACCAAGGAAAGAAAAAGCAGGAAAAAATCGCTTTCCCTGTGAATTGTGTGACTCTTTCATATATGTTAACCCATTGAATTTCTACAGTAAAACTACGAAGAAGATGTGTTTATCAAACTGTTTTACAGGAATTTGAAGTTCTGAACACTGGTCTTATAAACTATTGTGCCAAACTTTGAAAGCAGGGCTTCTAACTGTAGCATACCTTAGTTCAATGTTTATCTTTCTCAAAGAAGTAGGTGAGAAGATGCCCAATAATCTTTTATTTTTCTTCATTCTTCACTTTGAAGTCGTAAAAATTTATCATAATGTGATAGAAAATTAAAGTGTTTTCTTTTTAATTAAAATACTGTGTTCATAAATTCCAAGACTCACTTAAATCATTTCTAAACAAGCTAGATACCCCAGTTTTCACAAATCCCACTACCCACTCTTCTATCTAACAAAAGCTATCAAAATTGATTTGGTATAGCAAGCAGTAGCATGTTATTTTTTTTTAATTGCCTAATATGAAAGAAGTATGATTGTTTATAAATTGTTACACTGCATTTTTAAACATCACCTTATATTTTGATAATATTTAAATTTCAAAAACATATAAGGTCTTGTTTTAAAGATTTGATTTCCAAAAACATCTGTTTGTTCTTTTTTGAGGAAGCAACATTTATTACAGAATTCAAGACTTCCCCTTGCTCTTTGCAAGACCTTATGTAATCTTAGTGCATTTTCTCTTTTAAACTATGTCCCAAGGTAAAAAGAAAAAATAATGTATACTCCATATTTAGCTACAGAGTTGTTATGAGAATTGAGCTAATACTAAGAGTGCTTTGAAATTAAAAAATAAAAGATGATATTTAAGTTACAAATGTTATCAGTCATGCAGCTTCTGTAAAAGAGTATATACTACTGGTAGTTTGGTTAGAATCGATCCAGTGATTGAGAGTAATCAGCATATGATTCAAACCCATGTAATCTTTAGTTTTGGCTACTCTATGAATCAGAACAAAGGTAAAACTAAGCATTAATTCACCAATTACCAGAATTCAATCATCAAAATCAGTTTGTGTACTTTTCTATTTTTCCTCGAATTAGATTAGTACTGACTTCTATTTCTTTAAGCAAAAGCATCCATCTTCACCCTTCTGTCTCTCTACCAGAAGATATTAAAAGAGTCTGTTAGGAAAGAAGAAAATAAGAAAAAATTAGCACATAGTTTAATATACTATTTTCTTGATATTAAAAATTAAAGCAAACATCAACTCTAAATACATAAAAGTACATAAGCATCTGATCATCACTGGTTCAAGTTATTTCTTTGTTAGAAGTGGGGTGGGATGGAAATGATGTTTGTTTGAATATTTTGCTTTATTAATACATTTGTTTTAGTCTTCTATTTTATAATCTCAAAATCAAAGATAATAACAAGCAATATTAACTGGGTGCTTACTTTTATGGGCAGAAATATGCCAAGGGTTTTCCATGTACTTCTTAGGTAATTCTCTTTATAGTACTGTGGGTTTAAGATTATGATTAGACCCATTTTAGAAATGATACAAGTGAGACACAGAATGACTTACACAGGGTTATACAGTAAGAGAGCAGTCAGACTCAAACTCAGGCAAGCTGACTCTACACATCCAAAACCACTTTCCACACTGCCTAATGTCAGTGGCTAAGTCAAAGGAAATCATCTAAATCCTCTAAAGAAGCACACTTATTGGCAACAGTTTTCAAAGTGTGCTCCTAAGTAGTACTAATACTGACACTGATACTAACACTAAGAAGGAGGAGAAGGCAGAAGGGAGTATGTGGGTTTGGGACAAAGAGGAGGTCATTTGTCTTTTTGCTCTCATTCCCTCAAAAGTGCATAGTAGAGCTTTCTAGACTCTATGATGTGTGATACCACAACAGAGTAAAGGCCAAAGAAGATATAAGAACCTAGCTGTCTTCTATTAAGCCAGACTTTAAGGATACCTGTAAAATGATCAAACTGTCCCAACTCACCTCACTAAACTCTTTTATTTTAAGTATATTTTATTGATTCCTGGCTGGTTTGGCTCAGTGGATTGAGCATCGGCCTGCGAGCTAAGTGTCGCTGGTTCGATCTTCCAGTCAGGGCACATCAGAGAAGGAAAACTCTGACTCCAAAAAACCTCCGCTGCCTTGCGGCATACCTCTTCAGGGGAAAGGCTAAGGGAGTAAACCCCGACAGAAAATCCGGAGCCGGAGTCCCGAAGGCGGTTTGACGTTGTAGTCAACACCGGCAACTCCTGCGGCGCACCTGAAGCCAAGCTGTATTGACTCCGTCTTTCCCTTGGACCCTTCAGCTGCGAAGAGAGGGGGGGTCTGCTGCATGGGCAA
Organism: Furipterus horrens; assembly: GCF_987537825.1. NCBI lineage: Eukaryota > Metazoa > Chordata > Mammalia > Chiroptera > Furipteridae > Furipterus > Furipterus horrens. Next base: position 34,844,781 of record NW_028327176.1, read on the forward strand.
CAGCAGACCCTTCATATCACCCTGCCCAGGCTCTGTAGCTTCAGCTTCACTGGAGAGGACACTCCAGCGTCATCGCAAGATGTCGATTCAACACGGGAGGAGACAGATACCGTGTCACTCCCGAGTCGGACTGCACAGCCATTCTCGGCGGTGCAGATAGACTCTTAAGAAGCTACACCATCGTCTCTCAAGACGGACGGCTGCCGACGACGATTTTATTGATTATGTTGTTACAGTAGTCCCAATATTTTTCCCTTTGCTCCCCTGTGCCCAGTACTCCTCTTCACTCCAGCAATCCCACCCCTTTTTGTTCATGTCCATGGGTTGTGCATATAAGTTCTTTGGCTTCCCTCTTTCCTATATTATTCTTAACTTTCCCCTATCTATTTTGTACAAACCAATTACACTTCTTAATCCCAGCACCATCTCCCCATTTTCCCACCTTCTCCCTCCCAACTGATAATCCTCCAAAGGATCCCCATACCTATGATTCTGTTCCTATTCTGGTTTGCTTAGTTGGATTTTGTTTTTATTTTTTAGATTCAGTTGTTGATAGCTGTGAGTTTGTTGTCATTTTAATGCTCATAATTTTGATCTTCTTTTTATTAAGTAGGTCCCTTTGACATTTTATATAATAATAGTTTGGTGATGATGAGTTCTTTAAGCTTTACCTTGTCTGAGAAACACTTTATCTGCCCTCCCATTCTAAATGGTAGCTTTGCTGGATAGAGTAATCTTGGTTGCAAGTCCTTGCTTTTCATCACCTTGAATACTTCTTGCCAATCTCTTCCTGTCTACAAAGTGTCCTTTGATAAATCAGCTGATAGTCTTATAGGCACCCCTTTGTAGGTAACTCTCTGCTTTTCTCTTCCTGCTTTTAAGATATTCTCTCTTTATCTTTAACCTTTGGCATTTTAACCATGATGTGTCTTGGCATGGTCCTTTTTGGGTCTAGCTTGTTTGGAACTCTCTGTGCTTTCTGGATTTGTATGTCTATTTCCTTTGCCAAATTTGGGAATTTTTTATTCATTATTTTTTCACATAAGCTTTCAATTTCTTTCTCTTCTTCTTCTCCTTCTGGCACCCCTATGGTTTGGATGTTGGCACATTTAAAGTTGTCTCAGAGGTTCCTAAGCCTCTCCTCATTATTTTCAATTCTTGTTTCTTCATTCTGTACTGGTTGACATTTTTTTTTCTTCCTTATGAACCAAATCATTGATTTGAACCCCAGTTTCCTTCCTTTCACCATTGATTTTGTGTGGATTTTCCTTCGTTTCACTTAGCATAGTCTTCACGTCTTCCCTTATGCGTTTGCCATACTCAAGCATATCTGTCAAGCCTGTAAGCATCTTTATCATCAGTGTTTTGAACTCTGAACCTGTTAGGTTGGCTAACTCCTCGTCTCTTAGTTCTCCCACTGGGACCTCGATCAGTTCCCTCTTTTGGGCCATATTTCACTGTCTCCTCCTGTGTTTGTCTCTGTGTCTTAGGTAAGCTGTCTCATGTATTATGTTGTAAAGGGCGGAGACTTAGGTATTTGTCAGTAGAGGGCAACCCGTTTCACCTCGTTGTGGCACTGTATGTGGGGTAGGGGTCTGAGAGGGAACAATGCCACCTGGTCAGCACTTGCCCCTTTTCCAGGCACTTCTCCCACTTCCATGTGGGACTGGTGCCTCTCTAGCTGTTGCCCTGTCTGTCATTCCCAGAGTGGGTGGGTCTGCACACATTATAGGACCATGGGGGCCCTTTCAACAAGTGGACTCTGCTGAGAGACCACAGTTTCTTCCTCTGCTCCAACCCTGACTGGTTTGTACAGTCAGAAGCAATGAGGCTTTATTTTCCTCAGTGCTGGGACTGTGAGCTGTGGTCTGGTCTGGTGCTGGGAGTACTCCCCAGGTGTCCCTTCCAGCTTTTTAAAATGTATAACTGTGCTTTCCACCAGCCTGCCACTGCCACCATTGCTGCTGCCACAACACTGCATCCTCTCCACCCCAGCTCCGCCCCGCCTACCTGTCTGGATGAGTATTTCTTCTTTATATCTTCGTTTGTTAGACTTCCATGCAGCTCGAATTTCTGGAACTTCTGGTTGTCTCTAGTTTTGAGGTACACTGTAGTTGTATTCCTTCTTAGTTGTGAAGGGAGATACAGCATGTCTGTCTAAGCCACCATCTTGGCCAGAAGTCCTAAACTCTTTGTGAAAATATTCATAGAATATGTTACTTACACATTTTAACATACACATTTATTTTTTTTTGTGTGTGTGTGTGTCTGGATTTTTTTTTTAAATGATTTAATGTGTTTTATTGATTAAATTATTACATTTGTGCCAATTTCCCTTCCCTCTGCTCCCCTCCACCCGGTGGCCCCCCTCCCTCCAGTTGTCCCCCCCTTTTAGATTATGTCCATTAGTTGTGCATACAGTTCCTCCCAACCTCTCTCCGTCTATTCCATTCCCTCCTACCTTGATCCCCAATTCCTATATCATCTCCCTCCCTTTCCCCATTCCCCCTCCCTGTTGACCTCCCCCCAATATGCTTCCCGTACCCACAGTTCCTCTTTCCCTCTCGTTGCCTATTTAGTTTGCCTTTGTTTCATCTCCCTAGCTTCTGTTTTTTTTTTAAACCAGTCCCTTTAACATCTCATATAACAGTGGTTTGGATCTAATGAACTCTTTCAGTTTTATTTTGTCCTGGAAACACTTTCTCTGTCCTTCTATTCTGAATGACAATTTCGCTGGATAGAGTATTCGTGGTTGTAAGTTTTGGATTTTCATTACTTTGAATATTTCTTGCCAGTCTCTTCTTGCCTGTAGGGTTTCCCTTGAGAAGTCAGCTGATAGTCTAATTGGGACCCCTTTGTACATAATTCTTTTCTTCTCTCTTGCTGCTTTTAAGATTCTCTCTTTATCTTTAATTTTTGACATTTTGATTATAATGTGTCTTGGAGTGGTTCTCCCTGGGTCCAGTCTCTTGGGAACTCTCCTTGCTTCCTGGACCTGCAGGTCTATTCCCTTCCCCAAGTCTGGGAAGTTCTCCTTTATTATATTTTCACTCAATTTTTCAAGTTCTAGTTCATCTTCCTCATTCTCTGGCAAACCAATGATTCTTATGTTGGGCCTTTTATAGCTGTCCCAGAGGTTTCTGATCCTTTCGTTGTTGCTTCCCATTTCCTCTCTCTGCATTGGTTGACTGCTTGTTCCTTCTCCATATTCCAGTTTGTTGAAATGAACTCTGGATTTTATTTCCTTTCCTTCTATCTCGTATGCGGTTTTGTTCCTTTCGTTATGAAAGTTTTTCGCTTCTTTCATATCTTTTTCCTGCTCTTTTGTGAATTCTGTAAGCCACCTGATAACAATGGCCCAGAACTGAGCCTCTGACAGGTTTCTTATCTGTTCATCTGTCAGGTTCTCTATCTGCTGCCTGGTGAGTTGTGTTACCGGTATTTCTAAAGTTGCCTGCCTCATTTTGACAGATGCTTTTTGTTTTCTTGGGCTGGCTGTGGGGGCAGTGCCTGTGTACGCGTCACAAATTAGCGACCGGCGCCTGCTTGTCCGCGACCTATTTCGCAGCCCTGTGGTGCTTTCTTTGGGGGCGGGGGTCCAAGATGAATTCACACAGTTATTCCGCTAGGAGACCGGGATCCGTCCTCCCGCCCCCCTGGGCCTCACTGTTCAAGGCGATGCGGCGGCCGCTCTCCCCAGCTCTGGAGTCGCGCACCGCCAGGGACTTGGCCACGGGACTCCTCGCCGGGGTCGCGCACCGCCAGGGACTTGGCCACGGGACTCCTCGCCGGGGTCGCGCACCGCCAGGGACTTGGCCACGGGACTCCTCGCCGGGGTCGCGCACCGCCAGGGACTTGGCCACGGGACTCCTCGCCGGGGTCGCGCACCGCCAGGGACTTGGCCACGGGACTCCTCGCCGGGGTCGCGCACCGCCAGGGACTTGGCCACGGGACTCCTCGCCGGGGTCGCGCACCGCCAGGGACTTGGCCACGGGACTCCTCGCCGGGGTCGCGCACCGCCAGGGACTTGGCCACGGGACTCCTCGCCGGGGTCGCGCACCGCCAGGGACTTGGCCACCGGGACTCCTCGCCGGGGTCGCGCACCGCCAGGGGCTTGCGTAGCCGCACTCCCCAGCTCCGGAGTCGCGCACCGCCAGGGGCTTGGGCACCGGGACTCCTCGCCGCCCGCAGCTCCGGGTGCGACCGCAAACAGCACTGCCCACTTTAACTCTTACCTGCCCAAATGGCACCGTTGGTTTATAACTTCATATGTTGGACTTCCGTGTAGTTTTATTTTCTGGAATTTCTAGTTATCCTTTGTTTTGAAGTAGTTGTATTCCTCTATAGTTATAGAGGGAGACCTAGCGTGTCCGTCTAAGCCTCCATCTTGGCCGGAAGTCCACATTTATTTTTGAATGAATAAATAAAGACATAAAATCTGTATATTTTAACTTCTAATGTGGTAAATATTAATAGATATAACCCACATAAACAACACTTTAGAAAGCCCAATAATTTTTTAAGAACGTAAAGGAGTTGTAGGTCAAAATGTGAGAACCACTGCTATGAAGCATTTCAATTAAATACCATTACACCTTCCTTTGTTGAGTTATTTAGTTCTTCAGAAGTCTAAAATGCTTTGAAGCAATGTGTTTGCTTATTATATTTTATGGCCAAATTCTATTACCTTTTCATAAAGGCCTTCCCAGATCTCATTCTGAAAAATCTTTTTTTTTTAAGTATTGTATATATGAAGTTTGATTTTTGTCTGCCCAAGATTTGAAAATGTCCCTAGTTCAAAATCAATGAAATGATTTTTTTTATTCTTATTAATGTAGGATCAACTTGGTTTTGACTTGATATTCGTTTTTTTTTATTTATTTTTTAATAACACAGTGAGTACATGAAACTAAATGGGAGAAACTGTATTGAGCAAAGTGGTGCCCTTGAAGTTTTCATAACTTTGTGTTGCTAGGAAACAACTTTACCAGTACAGAGTTTAAACTTGGAGCATCTGCTTCATTTAAAATCTGGCTTCCAGGCAGTATAGATTGCACTGAGCATTGGGAGGAGGAAAAAAAGCAAGAGAAAAACCAATTACTTTCTAAAAACAACAATGTTAAAAGTCTTGAAAACAGAGTCTTATGCTATATTTGTAATTATATCCTTTGGAAAGTATTGCTGGAGGGGTTGTCTTTCTACTAACTTATGAAGCTGAAATCCAGAGTAGAAATTGGGATCACTCAGGTTCAAAATCTTAGGAAATACAGTGAAAATAGAGTGATAGTATCTTAGCGTTTGAGGTGGGAGTGAGGGGGGAAATACAATCTATGTAGTTGACCTGCATTTTATTTTATTCTTCTCATGCAATATCATTACTTTAGAGAAATATGATGTATATAGGCCATATATTAGAACCTTCCTCCTGCCCCTTCCCTCATTGTTTTATATTTTAGCATGATATATTCATTCCATAACAGAATAGAAAAACATGTCTTACCAGTTACTTGTACATTTTATGCAAACTAATACCATATGGTAGTACTATTTTTTCAAAGTAAATATGCTTAAATAATTTAATACTAATGTTTCTACTGTCAATTAGAGGTAAAAAATACATTCGTATGCCAATGAATGGAGTATTGGCATTAACTCTGGTCCAATAAAAGCAAGGCATGTTATTATTTTTATATTAAGAAGTTCAACCCCTACAAAGCTGAATGACTGCAGTTTCACAGTGCATCTACATCTCTACTCCTGGGGTGATTGCAAAGGTTTTTTTTTTTTTTTTTTTTTTTTTTTTTAAGAAAAACATAAGGGAATAACCAAAAAAAAGAAAGAAGGGCTATAAGAGGGTTTTACAGTTTTTCAAGAACTGTAACTCATTTGCCTAAACACCCTTTCCCCAGTGTCTCATTTTAAGTTTGCTTTCTAAAAAGAGGACACAGTTTTTAATATTTCCTCAATCTGGGGAAATACTGTGGTTCATCAGTATTTCCAGACTTTCTGCAGAAGACTGAGGAAGTCCACTCTCTTCTCACTATGAGCAGCCCATGACAAGCAGACCTCAATAACACCTCCAATATTGAGATTTTTTTTACTTCTGGGGCTCCCTTCTTTCCCACATAACCAAAGTATAATATATAAAAGTGATCCTCCACACTAAAATTTGTATCTACAATCTCTTAATCATGATCCCCAGCCCACCTTAAATTTAATGATTATTTTCTTGTCTTTGGCTTTCCCCATGAATTAGCTGCTTTTAACTTTACCTCCCTATAGACAACATCTTACTTGTACTGCTCAGCTCCAGCTCCTACCTTCCCACCCTCTACCCCTATTAACAAAGTCCTAAACTCAGGCTTCTATTGGTCCTCTGGTTAAATCCCTTAGATCTTTGAATTGAAACCACACACACTATATTTGAGAACCAACCCCATATCTACAGTATCCCATCTACTTCAACAAATCAATTATTTGTGTGTATATTTTATAAATGTATTTTTCATATAAGAAATTTATTTTTAATGTGCATTACCTCCCTATTGAAAGACCATACAACACTAATTGCTTTTGGATTTTTCTCTTAGACTATATAATTTATAAATTTTCATTTTTCAGATAATTTTACAACATGAGTAAGATTCCCTCAGGGTAATGTGGTAATGCATATTGACTAACTTTCATAGTGCTGTTGTTTAAAATCAAACAGAGTTGGATTAAGGCCTGATACAGTTGCATAAAAATTGCATAACTTTTTAAAAATTATTTTATATGAGCTGCCAAGATATTCAAAACTGGTTATATGAACAATAATTTCACTCAAAAAAGTACTCAAATTTACACTTAGTTGAATTAATAAAGCAAGATTTTAAAATCTGGCCTTAAGTGTTAGAGATAGGTTTGTAGAACCGTTCTTTTGTTAGTAGTGTGGACATGTGCAGATAGTAGACCTACATGAACAATTTCATCATCGTATTTGATAGCCTTGGAACATACCTGAAATTAATGTGTCTGAAGTATTATTTTTTTCTAAAATAAAATGATTCTTTAGATCTCTTTGAAAGAGGTTATGCTGATTTTAAAAATCGAGCTCATTGCTTACCTCCTGCAGAAAGCCTTTCCAAATAAGTTTATAATTATAGATCACTATTTTTGTATTTTACCTTTTAATTCCACTGTAACAAGATTTTCCTTATTAATTGCTTTGGTAATCTTTCATAACTAATGTCATGTTTACAAGGCTCAGAGAATTCGCCATTCCTGGATTATGAAGATTCAGATCTCTCTCTCTCTCTCTCTCTCTCATTATTTTTTAGCTTGAACAAAGCATTGTATACATATTAGGTGTTCAATTAGGGCTACTAATGGGATTATGTATCTGTTAATTTAAAAGTGAGCTATCTGGCAACCATCAAAATGCTCTCTGTATCCATGATCCTGTTTCTGTTCTACTTGTTTATTTTGTTTCTTAGATTCAATTGTTGATAGAGATTTTCATTGTCATTTTATAGTTTATCTTTTTTCCATATTTTTATGGGAGAAGGGTCAGGGGGATGGGTGAATACAGTGAAGGGATTAAGACATACAAATTGGTAGTCACAGAATAATTATGGGAATATAAGGTATAGCATAGGGAATAGAGTAGACAAAGAATATGTATTCAGGACCTATAGACATAGACAATGGTGGTGTGGGGATTGTCTTGGACAAAGGGGGAAAATTTGGGACAACTGTAATAGCATAAACAATAAAATATAATTAAAAAATAAATAAAAGTGAGCTCTTACTGTCAGAAAGCTTCTGTGAATACTGTGCAAAAATATTTTTAAATTTTATTTATTACTCATAAATAACAGTTTTGGAGGAGAGGAATGTGGAAAAAGTAATTGGGTGAACCTTAAATAATATTACTATATTCTTATCTGTTGACTTAAATATTTTAGTTTCATTTAAAGGATTAATGTAGTGAAGAAGAGAAAGGGAAAGTATTTTCATTCAGATCCTTTAGACCATTCATGCAATTCATCAGTAGTTATCTTTCTCTCTGTAGCCATATATTTTAAATTGCCTATTGGAGGTATGAAATAAGCTTTTTGTATTACCCATTAAGTATCATGAATTAAGGCTACCTGCTTTTTGGTTTACTTTAAGTAGCCCAAACCTCTTTGCCTTTTAGGTTATCTTGCTTTCTCTTCATTTTCCCTTTATTTCTCCATTTACATTATATGTTATCTAGCTTATTAAAAGTAGGGGAAGATACCTTTATAAAATTCTTTTGTTTTGTGTTTGAAGACAATTGCATTATTACTGAGTCTTAATCCACATTACTTTTTAAAAAATCTGGCACCGTTGAATATATCTTCTTTATTTTACCTAGGTGATGTGTGACTATCAAGAAGACTTACTTGACAATAAATTGAAAAATAAATTCTATTGCATACATAACCAAGTACAGACATTATGTTAAACTCTATATATTCTGATCACTTAGTCCTAACAAATATAGTTCTGATCTCAAAGTCTCTAATGGATTTTTTGAATAATGTATTGACATATTTTGTAACATTTAATCAGATAAGTTATTTTCACACAGTGGTTATTCTGTGGCTTTATTTAGTCCTTTCTTCTTCGATACTTTTTCATGTTTAAAAAAGAATGTAGATCCATTTTATGACCAATGTCATTTTCTTAATGCCTGAAGAAAATCTTTTAATATTTTTTACAGAGCAGATCATCTGGCAATAAATTCCCCTAACTTATGTTTGCCTAAGAATTTCTTTCTCTTTCACCTTTAAATGATAGTTACACTGAATATCTAGTTCTTGGTTGGTGAGTTTTTTCTTTGAACTCTTTAAATATTTCAGCTTATTCTCTTCTTGCTTGCATGGTTTCTGATGATAAGTCCACTTTAATTCTTACTCTTGTTCTTTGATAGGTAACAAGATTTCTTCCTTTGGCTTCTATCAACATTTTCTCTTTGCTTTTGGTTTCCTGCCATTTGACTATAATACGTTTTATTGTAGCTTTTTGCTATTTATTCTGCTTCCTGGATATGTGGCTTGTTTTGTCATTTATTTGGAAAGTTCTTGGTCATTATTTCTTCTCTTGATCATTATACTTTATTAATACTCATATTATTGTTTCCAACATTTCTTCTATTCCTTTCTTTTTGTCTTTTGACAATTACCTCCTCCCAGGACCAAACTGTAATTACAACTAAGTTATAGAAAAATCATCCTGAATAACCAGCTGAACACCAGCTGGAGAGAAGCCTTATTACCAAGGACTTAGAGAAGGAACTACATCACCACATCAAGACTGGTAGGAAGTGTGGAGGTGTGAGAGGGACAGCTGGGCTCCCATGGGCAGCAGTTAAAATTCTGGAGGGATATTTCATCAGTCAGAGGGAGTCCCCTATGAAAAGTGCGGGGTCTAAGCCTAAATCTGGACTCCCCATCCTACAGCACCAGAACCAGAAAAGTCACCCACATAACATCCAGCTGTGAAAAGCAGAAGAATTTCTGTCAACCAGGGAGAGATGACTAAAGATGCAGTCACTTTCTTAAAAGGCCAACAAACAAATTTTGTTTGCAGCCCCTTACCCTGGGCTCTGGCAGGGGGAGGGCAAAGCAGACTAAAGTCACATGAGGAGAGCCTGAGATAGGTGGCTCTGGGGAAGATCTGAAGGGTCAGCTGCCAGGGTCTCTGTGATCAATCATACCCCATACTCAGAAGCCATTTTCCTCAGACAGAGCACTCTCCTCCATGTAACATCAGCCTGGAGGGAAGCAATATCCCCATCCACAGGAATCCCTTTCACCTCACCCTGTAGATATTAAGCCTTGCAGAGGAGTACAGCTGCAGTCTCTTTTAGTGACTAAGCCAAAGCAATCTTAACCTGCAGGCAGAAGTAGATCTATGGGTGCTTTAAGACTTTAGCTGACCTACCTCTAGAACTAGGGCTGGTAAAAGCTAGCCTTGGTGCAAAGTTTCTCCTTTCAGCACACACCCAGGCCCAGCAGAGGGAGCCAGAAGCTATGGATCACTGATAGCTCCAAACAGGTTGCCCAGGGCCAGTCACAGGCAGCATCTGCACTAGTCTTTGCAGATCTAACTAATATATAGGAACAAACACAAAGAGGTAGCCAAAATGGGAAGACAAAGAAACAGATTCCAGATAAAAGAATAAGAGAATTCTCCAGAAGAGCTAAATGAAATGGAGGCAAGTAACATATCTGATATAGAGTTCGAAGCAATGATTATTAGGATGCCCAATAGCATGAAAAAATACATAGAAGCTTGGCTGCTGTGGCTCAGTGGATTGAGTGTCGGCCTGCAAGCCAAGTGTCACTGGTTCGATTCCCAGTCAGGGCACATGACTAGGTTGCACATCAAGTCCCTAGTTGGGGGTGCAAGTAAGATGCAACCACACAGTGATGTTTCTCTCCCTCTCTTTCTCCTTTCCCCCATCTCTAAAAATAAATAAATAAACAAACAAATAAATAAATTATTTTAAAAACCTAGAAACCATTAGAAAGTACCAGTCAGAAATAAAGAATGCAATATCTGAAATAAGTATGACACTGGAAGGAATAAAGAGAAGGTTAGATGAAGCAGAAGATCAAACCAGCAATTTGGAAAACAAGGTAGAAAAAACACCCCGTCAAAGCAGCAAAAAGAATTTTTTAAAAGAAGGATAGTTTCAAGGACCTTTGGGACAACATGAAGTGTAACAACATCCACATCACAGGGATACCAGAAGGAGAAGCGAAAGTAAGGGATTGAGAACATTTTTGAAGAAGTAACGACCAAAAACTTTCCTAATCTGGTGAAGGAAAAAAGACACACAAGTCCAGGAAGCACAGAGAGTCCCAAACAAGATGTACCCAAAGAGGCCCACTCTGTGACACATTGTAAGTAAAAAGAGAAAGTTTAAAGACAAGAAGGGAATGTTAAAAGCTGCAAGATAAAAGCAAACTTTGTTTAGTGTTTGCTGTAGCTGTTGGTGTCACAGGTTCAGATTTTTCTAGTGTTCTTATTTTTGTCTCTCCTCCTGACTTTGGACTTCTCTTTGTACTCCTCCTCACAGATAATATGTATCAAGCAACTGCCTCAGTAGTTACCATTACTATTACTCTGGAGCCCTAGTGGCAAGGTATAGGGAAGAGGGACTATTCTATAATCTCTCAATTTTATTTTTGTCTTTAGCAGGCCCATGCTTCTGGTCTGTAACTGGCTTGTGACCTTCCTAAGTGTTTCTTTTTGTATAATTTATCAGCATCTAGACCATTAGATAAAACAGAAAGGTTATGGGAAACCTTTCTGAAAATAGTGTCCTGCCCTATAGCTCTGGGACAAGACTCTGATAAAATCTTGCCACTGAAGAGCAGCCCTTTGCCACAGAGAAAGCTCTGAATATAGTTCACAAAAATAGTTCTTCCACTCCTTAGCTAGAGCCATGAGGGGATCTTTCACAACTGCTCACACAGTGAGATCCTGGTGGAGTTCCTGGCACAAGTGTAGGGGTTCCTCTAAGGCTGAAGCTCCAGGAGTTTCTCACAGTCACACTAACCCACAATCAGCCTCCAGCAATGGTCAAAATTACCATTTAAGTATTCCTCCCATTTTATGGTTCCAGAGGTTTCTACTCTTGGTGAGAAGATCTCAGCTGTGACTCTGATTTCTTCTGTCTCAATAGATGTCAAGATGGCTTATTGTCCAGTAATCTCAATCCTCTGGTGAATGCAAAACAAAAAGCATTGATTTTTAGTTTGGAAACCTTTTTCTTGTCATAGGCATGGGGGTGATGATTTCCAAACTCTTTATATGGAGTTGTTATTGATTTTGAACAGTATGCATTGACTCAAAACAATATTGACTCATTTGCTCAGCAAACAGTTATTGAGTCCCTAATTTCTCCAGGCACTGTACTGAGAGTAATGACCTTCAACAGGAGTCAATCAGTGTATTTCTGAAGTTTCTATCCACTGGTAAAGTAGATACTGATTTTTTAGCTGTCCTAATTATTAGAAAGAGTGTCAGGATTCTCTAAAATAAACGTTGTCCTTTTCCATTTCTGTATGGGTGACACACCATCAGATCTGTAAATTCTATGCAGAGGTATTTGCTTTCTCCTCCTGGTGTCAAGCTGTTGAACGTGATTTGCACTTCCTGCTACTTTCCTTCAGGCAAGAGAAAAGGTGACAGCTTTGATTTGAAGAATTAGACTAATTACAGTAAACACTTGAGGTTCTTAAGGAATGTGAAAATATAGAAAATCAATTTAATAGTAGTATTATATAATTTTACAGTGTGTAATAATATATTTATAAAGTTTCAGCTTCAAGAATAGAAATAGAGAGGATGAACATAAACACAAATAAAACCAAAGTAGGCTCTATGCCCAGAAATCCAGAGCCAAAACTAAGTAGAGCAGAAAAATATTGCCAAAAAAGAAGTTTTCAGACACTTATAGAAAGTGCTTTGAAAATAATTTTGCCCAAAGTGAAAGAGGATTGAATATCATAGCTATGGTAGGAAAGCAAGAATGTTCTACAGAAAAAGACCTTATAGAATGTCTGTATGAACACTTGAGGTTAGCAATTAGGACATTAATGATCCAAAATGATTCCATATTGCCAATGCTCAATATTGGCACTAAAATACAAGTCTCCTGACTGCCAGTTTATGGTTTCATCTACATAGACAAGACTTTTATCTATGGTTTTATATTCTTCATAGATGAGTCTTAAATACAATTCATTAGCCAGATTTAGACCAAAAAAAAAAAAAAAAGGAAAAAAATTAAGATGTAATTATTAGTAACTAGCATAGATTCATAGGAGACAAATACACTGCAGTAATCTACTGATATATAAGCAATCATCTGACCATTGTATTTTTTCATATCTAAAATAAAAACATTTGGTAACTTTTATACAGATATATGTCTCCATTGGTTTATTTTTGGAAAAAAAAATATGGATATTTAAATAAAAACTATTCACAAATCAGTAAAAACTCTTTTCTCCCCATCAAACAAGTTGAATTTTTATTTATGGAATGAGTTGTGGTTTTATTTGTAGATTATCAGTAGCTATTGATAAATGGTTTTGAATCATTATGTGCTTTGGCTTCTTTTCAGAGAGTACTGGTCTGTCAAGTTTTCAAAATACCAGAAACAGGAGCACAAAGCACGCCTGAACAATCAATACTGACTTTCAGAATTGAAGTGTAGCAACATCACAATTAAATTCTGTGATTGTTCTTTTTTGTTTTAAATATTTTTTGGCACCTAGTCTTTAAAGAGATTATATTTGTATTTGCACTTCTAACTTGGCAATATGAAGTCTTTGGTATGGCATAGATCCTCAGTTGTTTTTCAAATTGTTAGGTGCAAATGAAAACAAATGGTGCCATTTTATCTCTCACATTTTTTTTTATCCTTTTCGAATTATGAAGTGAATGCATTAATATATTTGAACAAAATAAAGAAGTATCACCTTATATAGGCCAAAAAAGCAAATCAAATTAAATATGCATGCGTGTGCTAGGAGTGGGAAACCATGGAGAAGCAGAGGATGGGGTAGGCAAACCAGTGGAAAACAAAAAGACATGAGCCAAGTAGGGAATGGTTATGAACTCAGAATATGGGTAAGATAGATAATCAGTCACTGAACCCAGATGATGAACTGACAGAGAGGAGAGTTATAACAAGTAAATGTGTTTCTGGAGGTAGTTAACTAGTTTTAATAAGAAAGAGAGCAAAGGGAATTGAACATTGAGTTAATAAACTGGAGAGCATAAGCCTGCTTGCTTATTCAGAAAGCTATAGTATTTACAGACTCATTCACACACTCCAGGGTACTGTCACCAAGAAGACCTGATCCTAAGAGCACAGGAAATCTCTTCAGGAGCACTGCCCCCTCCTCCAGTACTGAATTGTTTGGAATCACACAGGAAGGTGCTTGACCATAGAGGCCTGTCAGTCTAACTAAAGCAGTGGTTCTCAACCTTCCTAATGCAGTGACCCTTTAATACAGTTCCTCATGTTGTGGTGACCCCCATCCATAACTAAAGCATAGTGATTAATCACAAAAACAATATGTAATTATATATATGTTTTCCGATGGTCTTAGGCAACCCCTGTGAAAGGGTCATTCGACCCCCAAAGGGGTCGCGACCCACAGGTTGAGAACCGCTGAACTAGAGGGTGGACCCACCAAAAACTCATGAAAGCTTGGGAAGTTAATTAGTTACTTTGAAAAAAACCTGGTCTGTCCTAAACCCAAGCTAATATAATTTCAGGAAAACAAAGAAGCTCGCTCTCTTGCTTGGTAACCCACACTCACCCCATTCAGTTGCACGTTCTCTCGCCCAGAAACACACCACCATGTTGTCAAGCACCCGTGTGGGCCTGCAATAGACTGTGTGGACTCCCAGTGACTAAGCTCTAATATAAAGCAAAAAACCGGGGACACTGGCTTTTGCTTTGACCTTGTTGAAGACACGGTTGGACTTTTTTCATGGTGGAACAGATAGCAATGGGACATTGGAAACCCAGGGCAGATTTCCATCTGAATAAGCCTTGCCACTTCACAATGTCTTGTGCCTGGGGCCCTGGAATGCTTTCTTTGCAATTCTGTGAAAGAGCCTAACTCACACTGACAACAAATTGGCCCAAGAAATTTTTGTAAACAAGCGAGGTAATAAAGTAGAACTGCCAGAGTGGAAATGGAGGCCTATCAGAGATTCGCAGTAGATAAAACTGACAGAAAGGAACAGAATATATATTTATCTATGTCTTCTAGATGTTGATTCTCAAACTTTGAAGTACGTAAAAATCATCTGGGAATCTTGTTAAAAATGCATATTTTAACATTTAGCATAGGAGATCTCAGGGTTGGAGCCTGAGATCTTCTAATAGGCTTCTAGGTGATGTCCATAATTTTGATCCATAGACCACAATTTGTATAGCAAGATTTTAACACATTTATGTTACTTTAGCTCTGGCAATAGTCACCAAGCTGTGAAGAAACTCCCAAAGTTACTGAGCTAAGCTAGTTATATTAATTGGTTTAATAAAATGCAAATTATATTCAAGCCAAAATGTGGATAATGCCATTCACAGTAGTAAGATACTTTTATTATTTTAACAAGAAAAGTGATATGAAAATTCCTAGAGACCTAGATTTTTCCTCCATTGGCATTTGATAGTTTTTGTTTGTGCAACGGTATTGTTTGTTTTCTTATGGAGTCACCAGTTATATAGGAGAGCTAGTCTCTGTGACAATGAGTGATCAACTAATGTTCTGTATCTTGCTGCATCCAATTGGCTAGATCATAGTACATAAGTTTTGTTTTCTTAGGGATAAAGAGCAAATGAATTTTCTTAAATGGTTTTATTTCATGTAAACAGCAGTTCTATTTTTTTTTGTAACCTCATTTAGAAATGTGCCAGTATCATGATAGAAGGTGTTATTCAAATTAAACAATATTTTAGAACAGGGCTTTCTGAAACAAAAGAAGCACACTCAGCAACTTCAGTAAAGAAAAGAAAGTTAAGGTTTAAAAAATGTGATTTAAATTGGTCAAAGCATAATAAGAATACTCTTCTGTCTGGGAAAAATGTGTGTACCATCTCTATAAATTTGAAGCCTAAAAAATTTGGCATGAATAAATGCTCATGCATATTTGCTATTTATATCTATACATCAGATTATTCACTGCCATTTTTATATACTTATTCTACTTGTTACCTAACTCCCTTTTATAGAAAGCAAGATAATATTATTTGTTGCAGAATTGTTAAATTACCTACTAGTTCATTGATTACTTAATTTTCCCTTAAATGAGAAGTAGACCACAGATTGTAAAGGTTGCTTCCAAAGTGAAGTTTAGTTACCCATATGACCTTGTGCAAGTTACTCATTGCCTGAGACTATTTCTTAAAGGATAAAATAGCACAGGGCTGGAGGCTTGGAAAATGGATCAGCACTGAATGACGTAAAGGTCTCTTGGTTTTATAATGATAGCACAGTGTCAATAAAGATATTATAAAGAAAAGTTTTCATTTGAAATTTGAGGATAAGTTATGTCTATTGAAAACGTGTACAATGACTTAAACAGTAACATGAAACACTAATTTTAGTTACTAAATTTTGGGAAGAAATATCATGGAACTACTTTTTCATTACATAGTTAATATTATCAAATGATTACCACAGAATGCCAGGATAATTACTTAGGGCCTGATTTAGTTTCAAAATGTCTCTGCAGCTATAGAGGCTGCTGAGGCCTGGGAACTTTTCCCTCTGGGTGTTGGCTGCACAGACTTTCCTTCTGTTTGAAGTCATAGACATGACTCTCCTCTCTCTCCCCTATATCCCCATACAGTGACTGATGCATAGGGTCATTTAGAAGATTTCATGTCAAATCTTGGCTTCACTGAAGGAGCCTAGAAACATAATTCGTAATACTACCCAACAGTCCTAGAAAGAAATTATCTAGCACCCACTCATCTGCCTTGAAGTTCTCTCTCTTCTGAGCATTAACTTTCTGTTAACTCTTTCCCAGCGAAGAAATACAATGTGATAATTTGATATACAAATACACTGTAAAATAATTATCACAATCAAGTCAATTAATGCATCTAAGATCTAACATAGTTACTCTGTTTTTTCTGTGTGAGAAAGCTTAGATCTACCCTCTTAGCAAATTTCAAGTACACAATACAGTACTATTATTTCTAAGGGAATTTTTTTTTCAGCTTTACTGAGATGTAATTGACAACAACATTGTGTAAGTTCAAGGTATATGATGATTTGATACTTGTTTATATTGCAAAATATTTACCAAAAAAAGGTTACTTAACATATCCTTACCTCACATAATTACCATTTTGTTGTTATTGTTGTTGTTGGGACATTTAAAATCTACTCTCATAGCAACTTTGAAGTGCACACTATAGTTTGCTAACTATAGTCACCATGCTGTACATTAGCTCTCCAGAAGTAACTTTTAACTAGAAGTCTATACTATATGAGAAACATCTCTTTATTTCTCCTACCTCCAACCCCTGAAAACTACCATCCAACTCTGTTTCTATGAATTTGGCTTTTTCTAGATATTACATAGAAATTATATGATAAAGTATTTATCTCTCTGTCTGACTTACCTTACTTAGCATAATGCCCAATGATGTTGCAAATAGCATAATTTGCTTCTTTTCTGTGGCTGAATAATAGTCCATTTTATATTTCTTTTCACTTTTTAAATTTTTAGTGCTTGAAGTATGTCAAAAATTTTTATCTTTTTTATTCTTTTTTATTAAATTTATTAGGGTGACATTGGTTAATAAAATTATATAGGATTCATGTATTTAATTCTGTAAAATATCACCTGAATATTGTATTGTGTGTTAACCACCCCAAGTCAAATCTCCATCCATCATCCCCCCTTTATCCTCTTCCACCTCTCCCTAATTCCCTTTCACTTTGGTAATCAAAATCCTGTTGTCTGTGTTTATGAGTTTTGTTTTTTTGGTTTTTTTGCTTAATCCCTTCACCCCATCTCCTAACCCCCATTTCCTCTGACAGCTGTCAGACTATTCTTTGTATCTATGAGTCTGTTCTTATTTTTTTGTGTGTGTTAGCTTATTTTGTTTATTAGATTACACACATAAGTAAGATCATATGGTTCTTGTCTTTATCTGACTGGCTTATTTCACTTAGCATAATACTCCCCAGGTCCATTCATGCTATAACACAGGGTAAGATTTCCTTCTTTTTTATGACTGACTAGTATTCTGTTGCATAAATGTACCACAAGTATTTTTTATCCACTCATCTGCTTCTAATTTTTGTCTATTGCAAATAATGCTGCAGTGAACATAGGGGTGCATATATACTTTTAAATTAATGTTTTTGGTTTCTTTGACTATATTCCCCAAAGACAAATTACTAGGTCATAAGGAAGTTCCATTTTTAATATTTTTAATGGGCAGAAGCTAAAAACATTTACCTTAAGATTAGGGAAACACAAGGATGTCTATTTTTGTCACTCTTAGTCAACATAGTACTCGGAGTTCTGCCACAGCATTCATACAACAAAAAAATAAATAAATAAAAGGCATCCAAATTGAAAAGGGAGTAGTAAAATGGTCATTATTTGAAGAGAACGTGATATTATATGTAGAGAATCCTAAAAATTTTACCAGAAGACTACTAGAACTGATAAATGTAGCAGGATACAAAATAAATATACAGAAATTAGTTGCATTTCTATACACAAATAATGAACAACATTCAGAAAGGGAAACTAAGAAAAAAATCCCATTAATAATAAAACATGGACCTTGGAATAAATCTAACCAAGGATGTGGAAGATCTGTACTCAGAAAATTACAAGACACTGAAGGAAAAAATTGAAGAAGATACGAGTGGGAATATGTACCATGTTCATGGATAGGAAGAATTAACATCATTAAAATGTCCATATTACCCAAAGCAAGCTATAGATTCAACACATTTCTATCAAGATACCAATGGAATATTTCACAGAACTAGAGCAAATACTCCAAAAAGACCCTGAATAGCTACAGCAATCTTGAGGAAGAAGAAAAAAGTTAGAGGAATCACACTACCTGATATCAAACTATATTATAAGGCTATAGTAATCAGAACTTCGTGATACTGGCATAAAAACAGAAATGTGGATCAATGGAACAGAATAAGAAGCCCAGAGATGTGCTTAATTAATATTTGACAAGGGAGACATGAACATACAATAGCATAAAGATAGTCTATTCAAAAAAAAATGGTGTATGTGATATAGCTAGACTGGAGAAAAAACTAGTTATTCAAGAGCCATAGTACCATTCTTTTGTTGGTTGTGTTGCTTGATTTGTTTTTCTATTAGTGTTGTGTTGCTCTGCATAGGCTCCAGAAAACAGGGCTGTGGAGAAAAGAAGGAAATGGTTTCTCATTTCCGTGTCCTTTCCAAAGGTACCTGTGCTAGGAACATTCTCCAGTAATGCAGTTTTCCATGTCAGAAGGTGACCTTTTGAAGAGCACTGGCTACAAGAGTGTGGGGGAAGACTGCACCAACAGTTCCTCATCTGTTACACAAATGCTATTGCCCACATGTGACCAAAGCCTGAGTCTTCTTTGCTGAAATTTTTTTCTGCAACCCTGCCTCCTTTTCATGATTATCATCTGGCAGTGGAGAGAGCAGTTTATGAAGAGCTATAAAATACCCACCGAAGTGGCTGTCAGGCCTTCTCACTGGACTTGGATTCACTTACCTCCAGAAGTTTTTTACATATTATTGCCCAAAATGATTCATATAGTTTATACCCCATAAGTTTATTTTATACCCATGGATATTTCTCCTCTCCCTTGCCTTAAAGATTACACTACTACATCTCTTGGATTATCACTTTGCCGGCCACTATGAAGGGATAGTCGGGAATAGATAATTCTGACTTTCTAACTTCTTATAAGAAGTTGCTTAGAACCTATTGGGTCTCTTTAGGCCGCCATCAGGTGGACCTTTATCCCACAAACTAGCTTATTCTGAATTATTTTTCTGAGATACAAGGAAAATTTTATGTCAAATGCTGTCCTAAATGTTGCATTTTTCACTTATGGAGAAAAAAAAGTAATGTTTTCTGTAGGGCAGAAGAATTTTGTTCAGTATTAGCTATTGATTTCTATGTACCTCTAAGGGTGCATGGCCTTGTTTGCCCTGAGCATTACAATTAGCTTTTAGAACTTGGCATCCAAAGAACTTCTTCATGACACTGGCCATCTCAGTCACAGGTGTGAAGTGGGTTTCACCATGTAATGGGCCACTTCTATAATAAGACTCCTAAGTGTCCAGATTCACCTTTTGTAGCATACAGATGCAACAAGGTATTCCTGTACCTTTACTACTGGCAGAACTGAAAGTGAAGCTCTTCCAGGTTGGACTGTCTGAAGAAATTTCATCTCTGCTTAACAAAGCAATAGTTCTAGACTTTTTTTCTATTGATGAGTAGAAAACCACTCACTCAATTTGAACCATAGAAGATATATTTGTATAATATATCTTGACAAATTTCACTACCATGTTATGTAATAAATGTATATTTTTGTACTTGCAGAAACTGCTGCTGTTAAAGTTTGGTTTTCAGGGAGCTGATAATGTATATGTATCAAGTCCATGCTATATATTAAATAAAATACCATTTTCCAGAATTAGAAATAAATAAATTATAAATAAATAAATAAATTCCTGGTCTCCTTAGTCACATTTAAGTATGAAATAAATAACAATTCTTGTTATTCATAATAGATGTACTCTATTCTCAGTGCCTGTGGATAGGAAAGAGCCTATGGCTATAGCTATATAAGGCTAAAAAGAAAGGAAAAGAAAGAAAGAGGGATGGAAGGAGGGGAGGGAGAGAGAAAGAAAGAAAGAGAGGAAGAAAGAAAAAATATAAGGAAGGAAGGAAGGAAGGAAGGAAAGAAAGAAAGAAAGAAAGAAAGAAAGAAAGAAAGAAAGAAAGAAAGAAAGAAAGAAAGAAAGAAAGAAAGAAAGAAAGAAAAAGACAAAGGAAGGAAGGAAGGAAGGAAGGAAGGAAGGAAGGAAGGAAGGAAGGAAGGAAGGAAAGAAGGAAGGAAGGAAGGAAGGAAGGAAGGAAGGAAAGAAGGAAGGAAGGAAGGCTGTTCATTTGGTTTGCCAAAGGTCATTCAAGGGCAAATATTTATTTATCTTTTGAGTTAGAGCCCATTTTTGCTGATCCTCTGACTCAGCTTTCTGACAGTGAGTGCTCCATCAGAGAGCTGATCGCTGATCTGTTGGAACGCTGTGCTACCCTCCTTACATTGAAGGCCTTGCCACTCTCACTTGTTAACTTTTCCTCCTTGGCTTCTGATGATCGACATAACATAGTTTCTCCAGGAGAGTTTGTCTGTACATCTCAGTACATACTACCCTGAGTATATGGGTGAGGGGAAAAGGGCAATGGATGAGCATTTAAAAAGTCATGGACTCGCTAAAATTATGTGAAGTTATATTTCCACCATGGAAAGTAAGTTTGTAACTCTTTATAACCTCTTCTAACTGTGTCTGAACCAAACAATATAGAATCATTTTTAGAATTTAGAATCAATTAACCACCGGTTAATTGCCCCCAAAGTGCCCATATTTTTAAATTACCATCTAACTAAATTCAGGCTCAAATATAATCTTACATCTATGAAAATTGACCCATGGTTGTCTTAAGAATTTTGGAATACCTAAATAAAGACCTTATAAGGTCTTATATTGTTAGTAAATTTTCGCATAGACTTCTGTCTACTTAAAGATCAAGATTTTAAAAACAACTGAACCCTTTCTGTATTATAAAATGAGCTACAGTGAAACAAAATAAAACCAAAAAGTTATACTGAAAACTGTTAATAACTGTTATAAAGTGGTAAAATATTTTTTACTGATAAAGCACAATGGCAATTTATATTAATTAGATATATAAAAACTAAAACTTACACCTATAAAAAGTAATTGATTGAGTCATTGGAAGAAATGTGTGATTTGTAAAGAAAGTATGTGAGAACACATATTTGCAAATATTTATAGGGAAACAAAATAGCCTAAAGAACAGATGTATGTTTGAAGTAAAAAAAAAAAAACTAAGAGCCCCCATTCTCATTCAAGGATCAGGAATCAAAATTGAGTGTGTTCACATTCTCACAACATGAACAAGTTTGTTTAGTTCAAAATCTTTAAGATGTGCTTTAAACTACATTTTCTTTAAACAGTTGTATTACTAACCCACTGAAAATATATTCAGCTTTATGACAGCCAGAGGTAGCTACTCTGAGAGGATAGTGGAAACTAAAAATTAGATATGTAGGAATGTGCAGGGGGTTTAGAGGATCATCAAATATACAACAATATGTTAATGAAATAGAGAAATGAATAAATATCTTGAAAATTAAAACTCTTAGTTTATTATATCTTTATCTTAATCCTTTACTCTATATGGTCTTGATTTTGTAATATGGAAGGAAGAAGGAAAACAAATGAGAAAATGGGAGGGAAGTGGAAGGGCAGAGAGGAAGGAAGAAAGTGAATTATATAAACATATAGATGTAGATATAAAACAATGCACCAATCATGTTTTCTTTCACTTAATGTCAATAGATATTTGTTAATCAATTAATCATCTTTTGTGAAATCTAGAAATCAAGACTGAGCAAGTGTTGACACATAGAAATTCTTCTTCACTTCTCATAGCCAACAGAAATGGAAATTATTAATTAGGTGTCCTTCCTTGATAGTTTTGCACCAAAATGAATTCTGTAAACTAAAAATTTTAGATCGATTGTCTGCATTGATGGACTTAATTGAACACCTCACCAGTGGAAAATAAATTTTCACAAGCAATGAAGCAGTAATCATTTGCCTAAAATTATCATCTGGTATATATTTATTGAAGAAATGTGACTACCAAATTTTATAACACATACCTCAGATTAAAAGGGGCACTAAGTATCACAAAATGAATATAAATAGACTTTAAATTTATCTCCATTCCATGAAGCATATATGATTGTAGATGTTTTTGTTTGTCTGTTTTTTTCATTTAAAAACTGTCAGAAACAGAGAAAATTTGCATGAAAAGTACAGAGAATATTTTTCCTCAACCATTTGAGCATAAGTTGCTGACATGATGTTCCATCATCCCGAAAAACCTTAAAGCATATTTTCTCTAAACATGTACACTCTTCTATCTAATCACAATGCAATCACCAAAATCAGGAAGTTAATATTTATACATTAGTACCAATTATTCCAATATGTTCTTATAAAAAAAGCCCAGGATCACACATGCATTTAGTTGCCATGTCTTTTTGTTTTGTCTTGTCTGTCCTTGATTTTCATGACTTTGACAGTTTTGAAGATTACAGGAAAATCATTTTGTAGAATGCTCCTCAATTTGGCTTTCTCAGATCTTTCCTTTTAAAAGAGTCTAATTATGCAACTAAAGCAAGAATATAAAATATCACAAAAGTGATCTTATGTTTTCATTTTAACCTATCCTTTAGCAGACAATTTCAATTTGTACTATTTAATTGATAAAATTGATTTTAATAATGTGTATAAGGTAGGGTCTGTAGGTTTCTCCATTCTGAAATTATTGTTTCCTTCTTATTTTTTAATAATAAGTAATTTTAGGAAATGCTTTGTGAAAAATATGTAAGTAAGCCATTCTTCCTCACAAATGTGAAATTTGTTATAAATAAGTAGTGAAAATCCAAAGATAATAATAATAAATTCTAATTATTTATATCAATATGGACTCATGCATCATATTACATTCAATGAGTTATAATCTATTATTATAATTATTTATTCTGATGCTCAAATTACTCAAGATTTAGCTTCTGAGAGCTTCTCCAAAATAGATTTTGTGTTATTTTGATATGTCTCTATCATTTATTGGACAATCTTTGCTTTCTGGTATTAAAAAAAAAATGTTCCAGACTCATGTTTTATTTTCCCAGTTTCATCTCTGGAAACAACTATTTCTCCAGAAGCTCCAATTCTTTTATGTTAAGAATGGCATTTAGAAACTAAGATCTGGCAGCTAGTTGTGCTGATTTATATTGGGATGGCTGGTCCTAGGTTCATAGGACAGAGTTCATGAGCATATGTGTGTGTGCATTTGTGTGTGCATGCACACTCATATTCACATTATTATAAGCGTATCTCTGCATGCTTGCATGGCCTTTCATCAGTGTGTGCTTATGAAGGGACAGAGAAAGAGAGAACTCTTGTGTCTCTTTTTCTTATATAATCCTATATTGAGAATCCACTTTCATGATCTAATCTAAACCTAAATACCTTTCAAAGGCCCCAACTTTAATATAGATTACATTAAGGATTAAAGTTTCAACATATATGGCTTCTGAGGGAACACAAACATTTAACCCATTTCTAAACATGCATTTAGACATACTCTGTGTGCATATATCTATATATCTATATCTATATCTGTATATATAATATACAGATATAGATATATAGAGACATACAGTAGAGGTAATGTGTGTGTATATATATATACACACACATTATATATACATACATTTACATCTGCATTTACTTCTACATCTACCTCTCTATATTAATAACTATATTTATACAATCAAAAATTCAAATCCAACATCACAGCATTTTTCTGTGTTCTTCCTTTCTATATTTGTAACTTCATCCTTGGACAGTTAGATATTGGGAGTCCATTATCCTCAAGATCTTTACTTATTTGATCAACACCCTCTTACATCTAACCCGTTGCCTTTTACTACCTCTGCTCCACCCCCAGGGAGGTTGCCTTCTTATCATACTCCGAATCTAACACCCAGTGCTGGGCCACCAGTGCCACTGCCTTCTTGCATGGACAGTCTCTCACCCTGCTTGGACACAGACACCCCACACCAGGCTTCTGTCATTGCTGCGCCATTGGTGACTCCCTCCACACCTTGCATGTCTGCTCTCCTAAACTGATAGTCCCTTTACCTTACTCAGGCTCCAGTGCCCCAGCCTCATCATTGTCACCACTGTCTTGAACCTTATGCCAGGTGGTGGAGGCCCCCCAAGTCCCACAAGGATGCCTTCTCCACTCAGTCCATTAATTGGCGCTTGGCCTGATTTGTTCAGGAAGAAAAGTGAGGAAAACAAAAGAAACAAAGAAAGGAAAAAAAAAGAGAGGAAGAGGAAAGGGAATGACAATAGATTTTTAAATTAATATCAATGTATACTGGAGAACAAAACAAAATAGAAATGTCTAGTAGTAGCTCTCACGGCTTTAGAAATCTGAAATTTGTACACGTTGTTGGAGTCAGCATGTGCTATTACATTGAGTAATTGGGCCTGTGATCATTTCTAAATAGATTTAGAGGTTCAAGGGTCACCCAGAAAAAGTGCACACAGAGGTTTTCAACATGATGTTAATCTTTAGGTTCTGTGTGGGTTCAATTCAAGAAGCTCTAAATAAAAACTTTTAACATGAGATCAGCATTTAGCAAGCACCTATTTAAAATGCTTTATGGGGGAAAAATGTATGGATAGAAGCACAGATATTACCACAGTTATCAATGGATCAGACTTAAGATTTAAAGCAGGTTGGAACAATAGTCAAGAATATAGACTCTACAGCCAAACATCCTGGTTCAAATCTGGTTCAGACCTATTAACAGTATGACAAACAAGTTGATTAACATCCTTCTGTCTCAATTTCCTTCCCAATAAAATGGAATTCATAGCAGTAACTATCTCATAGAGTTGTTCTGAGGATTAAGTGAGATAATTTCTCTAACCGGCTGAAGAATTTCTGTTCGTATTATTGACTATATAAGGGTTTATTGTTATTACTGGGATGGGGTGGGTATAGCGGCTACTATTGTAGGGGAAGGAAGCTTGTCAGTTTGAAGTAAAATGCAGTTTGAAAGAGAAAATTACTCAGAAGGCTAGATCTGTGAGTATGAATAAACAGAAATCTGGAAGCTTGGTCAGAAAAAAAAGAAAAAAGCTGGGTTATATGGGAAAGTTTAAATGGCATTACAATTTTGAGACAGGGATTTTACTGCTGTCTCCTTATGGTGAGACAAAAGAGAAAAAACAAGAGAGCTTTATGCTAGGTTTGCTAGAGTAAGCATGTTTTAGGCAATTAGAGCAATATTTTCTAACATTGGATAAACTGTAATTATCAGCACTTATGAGATCCAATTAAGTAGCTCTGTAGTACTTCTCTGGCACAGAATTACTGCTATTTTTACTTTCCAATCTCCAAGTTATGTGTAGGTTAACATTTTCAGTTTAAAATCAAAAAGGGAAATACAATTATCCTGAGATCCCAATCTCAGGATTTAAAGGAGAAAAAAAAAGCATCATTATTTATGACATTAGCATTCTCCCTTCCTAGCCCAACACAATATTTTTGTGGAGCCCAGAATGGCAATGGAGTCCAGAATGTTATGGAGAAAAATTACTGGACTTGCTCAGAATCTGGTTCCACTATTATATTTACGTGTGTGTGACTTTGGGTAAATTGTGTCCTAGTTACAGTTCTGCAATTACACCTACCAACATGGGTTTATCTAAGAGTAATAGAAATACAATATCTCCAATATTGCATGATGCATGGCCCACATTAGATGATGAAGCATGACACAAAGGCAGCAGTAATGGCCCCCATTAAAAAAAAAAAGATAAAGAATATTGACTTTCAAGAGCCATACCTCAAAATTTATAAAAAATATATTAGACATTTACAGATTTAAGACTTCCATGCTATTTGTTGTATAAAGAAAACAGCCAAACCAACATATGTATCCAGATTCAATGAGTTATTTGCCTCCTTTACCCAATTATTAAAATGTCATTCTAATTTTTATGTTTTACTCTTTTTGGATTATGTGTAAGGGAGAAAAAGTTTTCCCTTCTTAGCTCCCAGGCTCTTTTGCCTAATAATTAAATTGACATAGATTGATTAACAGAAGAAAAACAGATTTAATTTTGATGTATAGAGGTGCCCCACAAAAACATAAGAGGCTCAAAAAACATTAGATTAGTTCACTTATTTACATTATTAATTGTCTGGTACACTTATTTTACCTCAAATGCCAACTCCATCTCTTCAAACTTCTGTGGAAAAATATCAGTAAAAACATGAAGAAAAAAAAGTACTTTGGTCTTGGAAGTGATGTATTAAGTCATTATGCAGAGGATAATATTATAGTATCTCATAAAGAACCATGACCAAGACTGCCTGAACGTTCCCTTCCGTCGACTAAACTTTAGACAGGTTTCTTCCTGACTACCGACCCCCACTTAGCTTTTGTCAGAGCACCTACTTTGAGAAACTTGCCATTGCAAATTGTCCTCCCCTTTGAAATGTAGATTTTTCCCAACATCTTCCAATTTTACTTGAGAGTTGAGAAGAATATCTTTCTCAAAATCCTAGGAGCCATCGCTTTGAAATGTAATCATCAAGAAAGAGCCCTATTGCTCTCTCCGTGGGAGGGTAGGAACTTAGTTTCCATAACAGCCCATTAGCAAACAGATGCCTTAATCACATAGACCAACCTCCCACACAAAGTCCTTCAGTATTTTTCACTAGCTCATCCTGGTGCTTAAAAACTCTCCACCTTTTGTTTCAGGGATGTTTAGTCCAAATTCTCACCCCTATTGCAATAGTTTTCACTTTACAACTACTTCATAGTTGTAAAGAAAGTCTTTCTTGTCTGTTTAACCCTGTCCAGTGTACTTGTTCTTTGACAATAAAGATACCTCTTTGCTGGATGGGTTTAAATACAGCCCTGACTAATGGCAGGGAAATGTACTGGAGTACCTCTGGAAGTTTTTAAATTCCTTGAATGGGAGTCACATGGTGAAATGATGTTTAAGATCTTTGAAAATGTCATACAATGCCTGCTTCATAGTGGGAAAAATCACATACACACACACAATCATGGTGCCCTTACACCCTTACGTCACATCCCCTAAAAAACCAACTCTGAAAGTGGCATCATTAGCTTGAGAGTGACTCACGCTTCATGAAGCAGCCAAAGAAAATCAAATTTACTTGCAGCCACCCAAATGCTATTTCACTGAATCAGTGTGCGTGGCAGAAGTAATACTAAGAGACGTAAATCCATTTTCCATTTTATAAAGACAAGGCTTCTGTAATGAGATGGAGTGCAGAGACCAAAATTATCATATATTGTCATCAAGATATATTTCCCTGGTGGTTTTGTCCAAAAAGTATGAAATTGAGGTAGAAAATAAAACAGGTGATACTGTAGACATAAGGTTGTTGGATATTCATAGCCTGAAATGTGTGACTTGCTTAACAAACTGTTGGTTTTATGACAGATGGAAATTCA
The DNA here is from genome assembly GCF_987537825.1 of Furipterus horrens. NCBI lineage: Eukaryota > Metazoa > Chordata > Mammalia > Chiroptera > Furipteridae > Furipterus > Furipterus horrens. The sequence goes on from NW_028327176.1 coordinate 34,872,719, forward strand.
GATTAGAGCTTTAGGAGTCCTGAATTTAAGGTGGTGGAGGCCTGACTGTATCACAGATTCATATCAGCTTTACTGTTCTAAGATAGAAAGCAATAAGTACATGGAGATAAAGAGTCTTGCTGGTGCTGAGAGAGAGAGAAACAGAGAGAGAGAAAGTTAACTAAAGGTCCTGTAGTTGATGAGTTGGGAAGTGGGAAGTGGGCCAACCTTTCAAATTTCTGTAAGAAACTTTAAAACTCTGTGATACTATCTAGATTACATTGAGAATGTTGAGGAACCTATTGGAAGGATATGATCAGTACCCACTTTTTTTTTTTTTTTTGCTCTCTCTTCCAGTGAAGTTAAAACAATTTATATTTTTCCAAAGCATAAGTATTTTTAAAAATTCAAATGCTGTATAAAGGTACATCATCTTTTATTGTTCCTTTAGCTTTTTGAAGATAGGAGATATCAAATTCAGGTTCCTAATGCAATGACCTTTTCCCTGAGAAGCTGAACTACAGAAATAAAATAATTTTGTTTTCAGTTTCATACTGCTGATTAATTAAAACAGAATATTTTCTTTATAAAAAAATCTGTCACTTATATGTTTCTTTATCTGTTTATTCATTTGTCATCTCTCTATTAAATATCTACCATCTTTATATAGAATATGGATTTTAGTAGCTAGGACAGGGTCTGGAACCTAATGGATACATATACATACAAAAAGAAATTATAGTTAAACCTAAATTTTATTTTTATGTTGTCACTTCTATGGCCAAATACAAAGACGTATTATGTCTCAAAAAAATATTGTGTTATCTTCTCAAAAATGACAGGACAAAAGTGAGCAGAATATGATATTCATATACAAGTTTGAGGATAGACATGGTTTATGTCCATTAAATACATATATACCTAGGAGTGGAACTGCTAGGCCATATGGTAATTCTTTGTTTAACCGATTAAGTTTTCCAAAATGACAGCACCATTTTACAATCCCATCAGCCATGTTGAAATTTCTTCACATCTTCATCAACACATACTATTAAATATGGGTGTGAAGTGGTATCTCACTGTGGTTTTGATTTTTATTTATTTCATGACTAAAAATTTTTAGTATCTTTTCATGTGCTTTCTGGTCATTTGTTCATTGCCCCTGGAGAAATGTCTCTTCATAGATTGTGACTATTTTGTAGATGGCTTATATGTCTTTTTTGTTGTTCTTAAACTGTTGAAAAAAATTATGTCTTCTGGATACTGCTCTCTTATCAAGTATATATATTTTTCAAACATTTTCTACCCTTCTTCTTGTTGCCTTTTTATTTTCTGAAAGATATTCCTTGAAGCACAATAGATTTTTATGTTAATGATTTTTTATGTTAATGATGCCCTATTTATGTGTATTTTTGCTTTTGTTGCTTAAGCTTTTGGTTACTTTTTATATCTAAGAAATTTTCTAACCAAAGTTTATGAAGGTTTACTCCTACCTTTCTTTTAAAATTGTGCATATTTAGATGTTACATTATGTTACAACCCATTTCCATGTATTGTTTAATATTCCAAGTGATTATGAGCACAAATTTATTCTTTTGTATGTAGATAAACAGTTGTTCCTGTGCTATTTGTTGAAAATATTATTCTTTTCCCATTGAATTCTTTTGGCACTTGTTGAAAACCAATTAACCAATATATGTAAGAGATTATTTATGGACTCTGAATTTTATTTGATTAATCTATATTTCTACCCTTATGCTAGAGTGACACTGTCCTGATAACTATCTTTGCAGTAAATTTTGAAATTACAAAGTATGACTCATTCAGCATTGTTCTGGTTTTTAAATATTATTTTGACTATTATTTGTCCTGTCCATATGAATTTTAGACCCAACTTGTTAATTTCTTCAAAAAAGATAAATGGAATTTTGATAGGGGTTTGTGTTAATTCTGCAAGTTATTTTGAGAAATTTTGCCATTTTAACAATATTGTCTTCCCATCAATATCTCTGGGAATATCTTGGGAAATCTTCCCATTTATTTAGGTCTTTTCAGATTTTTTTTAGCATTTTTTTTTTTTTTTTTAAGTTTTAGAACACAAGTTTTGGAGGTTTGTGTGTGTGTGTGTGTGTGTGTTTTATTTTTGTTTTCTTGTTTTGGGTTAAAATTATTCTTAATCATTTTATTCCCTTTGATGCTATTTTAACTTCATTTATGGTTTAATTTCACTTATAGATAAATTTCATTTAATATTATTTATGGATTTAATTATTTTATTCCCTTTTACACTGTTTTAAATGGAATTCTTTCCATTTCATGTATGGAAATTGTATTAAATGTATTTCACTTATTTCAAAATAAAATTATTTAAATTCTACTTATGGTTTATTACTAGCCTGTAGAAATATTATTTTTTTATTTGATCTTGTACCCTGCAACATTGTTGAACTCTCACATTAGTTCTAGTAGCATTTAGTTGCTGAGTATATTTTATATGATTTTAATCATTTTGAGGCTTGTTTTAGGATCAAATTTATTTGTGATATCATCTGCCTTGAGAATTTTCCATATGTGCTTGAGAATAAAGTGCATCTTGTTGTTGGGTAAAGTGTTCTATCAATATCTTCCAGGTTTAAAAAAGTTATTCTGCTGTTTCAGTATTCTATTTTCTTGCTGATCTTCCATCCAATGGCTCTGCTTATGCCTGGAAAGTATGGTATTGAAGTCTCAATTATTGTTGTTGAAACATCTTTCTCCCTTCTATTCTGTCAGTTTAGGTCCACATGTTTACAACTTTTATCTTCTAAATTTACTTAGCATTTTAGCATTATAAAATACCCCTCTTTATTTTATCTTAAACTCCACTTTGTCTGACATTGGCATAAGCCATTTCACCTTTCTTATAGTGGCTGTTTATGTGTATATCGTTTTCCATAGTATTACTTTCAACTTATTTGTACAGTGATACCTCGGCTAACAAAGATAATTTGTTCCGGAATCACATTCGTTAGCCAAAATCTTCGTTAGCCGAAATGTGATTTCCCACAGGTTTCTATAGAAAATCATTTCATTCGTTCTAGATGCTGCCCACTATTTAAAGATAAGTTTTATAAAATAGTAAAAAACACACTATAAAAGGGCAAAAACTCAACAAAGGTTGAGATGAACAGCTACCCAAATGGATGAAAGAGAATAAAAAGTAGAATGAAAAACTGACGATCTTTACACTATCACAGTACATCGTCATCAAGTCTAAAGCAGCTTATGTTATCAGACGTCCCGCTTCTCACTGTCTCAAAAGTAAACAACCCAGTCAGGTTGTTGGGTTTCCCTTATTTGATGTGGTCAGCTCATTTCTTTGTCAAACACATACAGATGGAAAAGATAAGCTCCTGGAATGGCCTGATCATTCATGTTTGCTGTTTTATGTTAGCACGTGCATCCATTAAAACATTCATTAGCCAAGTCCAAAAACAGAAGAAAAAAAAATCTTTGTTAGCTGAAAAATTCATTAGCAAGGTCACCTGATAGCCAAGTATCACTGTATTTTTGAAACTAAAGTATGTCTTGTGTAGAAAACATACAGGTATACAACCGAATCCCATTTTTTCTGTTTGTTTTATATCCAGTTTTATAATCTCTGACTTTTTAGTTAGGTTATTTTATCCATGCACATTTAATTTATTATTATTACTATTACTGTATAGATACCAAGAACTTAGGAACATAACTCAACGAAGGAAATGCAGCCAAACAGGTAGTAGAACAATTGCTGGATCCAGGAGTTACCCCAAATCTAGCAGTCTATCCCAATAGTTTTTCTTTTTCTTTCTCTTTTCCTTGTTTTTCTTTCTCTCTCTTTTTATTTTATTTTTTTACTTTTAATCCTGTTCACCCATCTTATTATTTTGTCATTGATTTCATCTGTCATTTTTATTTTTGTTTTCTGTGTATCTCATGTCTTTTATTCGTCTGTTCTTCCTTTACTATATTAATTACATAGGAACACTAAGTTTCATAGAGTTGAGTCAAAATAATGCCTAATTCAACCCTGGCTGGGTGGCTCAGTTGCTTAGGATGTTCTTTCGTACATCAAAAGATTGCGGTTTGATCCTGGGTCAGGGCACATAACCTAGGTTGCAGGTCCCATCCCAGATCAGGGCACATATAAGATGCAACTGACCCAATGTTTCTCCCTCATATTGATCTCTCTCTCTCTCTCTTTCTCTCTCTCTCTCTCAAATCAATAAACATCCTGACTGAGGATTAAAAGAAGAAAACAATAAAATATCACTATTCATAAAACCACTTCTCATAAGATTTTATGTATATTATATTTCACTCTACATATTCAACAATAAGATATTTATTGTGTTGTGAAATTATATTCAATGTTTTCCCCATATTCATAAAGTGCATCTGTTATGAACAGGAAATAAATAAATAAATAATATGACATGAAATAAATATCAAGAATTAACATGTTATCGTTTTAAATTGTTATGGTACTTAGAATCTATTATGCACAATACTAAAAGATAAGATTCCTCTGGGTTAAACTGGTTATTTGATACTTGATTACATCTTGCATTTGGATTAATTTAGAATGATGTTTGAATTGTAGTTTGATTCCATGAATATTTATCTTATCCAGGCATACCATAGTTCAATTTACTTGAATTTTAAAATGTAATAAGCCTCAATTTTGTTTAATTTCTGAAGAAAGTTCAAATTTAGTTTATAAGCATGAAAATAAATAAATTTTGAAGCATTATATTTTCAGACTATAAGAAAATGTATAGAAACACTACCCATATAAAAGAAATGTAAACAGCCTTTCATTTCTATGAATATCATAGATTTTTTTCTCCTCAGTTGCATATCATGAAAATGTTTTAATATGAAGTCTTTTAAATCACATTACCCTTATTCAGCACTACCACGAGATAATTTTGAATTAACCTGAAATGTAAGTAGAAGTGATGTAATAAAAACATGTTAGTTAAACAGATGCTATTTTAAAATCAAATTCTCTTCTGCTATTTTAAAGTCAAATTATCTTCATAGGCCACACAAATAAACTATCCACTAAAATTTGGTAAACAGTAGATACTTAAATATAATGTAAACTTCATTATGTGCTGTGGATTTTCAATTCAAGAAAATATCTGTAAGATTTTATCATTTTATAATGCTGTACATGTTCTTCTTTGTTTTGTTGTTGTACACATTTTCCTACATAGATATGCTATTATTTGCAGATTTCCTACTCAGAAATCATAATGAATATATAAAAATAAGAAATATTTGGAGCAATTAAATAACATTTCCAATTACTTCACAATCAATATTGATCAATTTTGGAACAAATTTTTTATTTTATGTTCCAGGTTAACTACAGACATTCTCTTAAATAGATCTGACCATTTCTTATTAATGATAAACTCTACTTTTTGATGTTTTATTTTTCTTTGAATATTATAAATAGAATTTTTATCACTAAACTTGGGGCAAGTTTTTAAACTTAGTACTCATTCTATACATGTTTGTTGAATGAGTTACCCATATTATAATTTTCAATTTTTTTCTTCTAACTAAACCTAAAATGCTCAATAAACTGGAGATGAGAATACAAAAAGTGATTTTACATTTTTCTCCTGCAATCTTAGTTTCTCCTAAACTGACCTCAAGGGATAAACTGATCAAATTATTTTAGAAGGATAGCCTGTTTAACATATCCAGTGGGCATACTGATGAAATCAGACCTTTCCACTTACAATCCACCAAAGGTCTGGAATTCTAAATCAATTATCTTTCCATTTGAAAAAACATGTTAACATGACTTGAAAAGCAATCCTACAAACCAGTTTTCACTGCAGGTAAAATTACACAGGTTGGGCAAAAGTAGGTTTACAGGTGTAAGTATGTGAAACAAGTTTATTCTTGCATTATTAATTATTGTATTATTTTCCATATGAACAACTGTAAACCTACCTTTGCCCCATCCTGTATACATTAACTATGATATATTTTTGAAATTTTGATATTCATTTCTTATTTTAAAATATTATCCTTTACATGTGAACTAAAATATAACTTATAAATATTCAATAAATATTTTAGAATATGTGAATTCTGTAACATTTTACCTTTATCACAAGTCTTAATGAGATTGTAGAATGACAAATAATATACAAAAATTTGGTTAGATATAATGATAGTATCTGTAATTAATGAATCTTAGAAAAATGGTAAAAAAAAATAACATCTTTTAAACTCTTCTAAAAGCTTCTTCTATGAGAACAATCGCTAATATATCCTTCTCCATTTTATTTTTTAAGTATATTTTGTTGATTATACTGTTACAGTTATCCCAGTTTTCTTTCCCTCCTTCCCCTCCACTCAGTACCTTTCTTCTCTTCAGCAATACCTGCCTCCCTTAGATTATGTCCATGGGTCATGCATTTAAGGTCTTTGGCTTCTTTATTTCCTATATTGTTTTTAATGTCCCCCTGTTGATTTTGTTCCTACCAATTATGTTTCTTGATCCCTGCACCATATTCCTTCTTCTTCCCCTTCCCCCTCCCAACTGTTAACCCTCCAAATGATCCCCATACCAATGATTCTATTCCTGTTTTGATTGTTTGCTTAGTTTGTTTTTTGTTTTTGTTTTTGTTTTTATTTTTAGATTCAATCATTGATAGTTGTGAGTTTGTTGTCTTTTTAATGTTCTTAGTTCTGTTCTTCTTTTTTATTAAATAAGTCCCTTTAACATTGCATGTAATACTTGCTTAGTGATGATGAATTCCTTTAGCTTTACCTTGTCTGGGAAACACTTTATCTGCCCTTCCATTTTAAATGCTAGCTTTGCTGGATAGAATAATCTCAATTGCAGGTCCTTGCTTTTCATCACTTTGAATATTTCTTGCCAGTACCTTCTTGTCTGCAAAGTTTCTTTTCATAAATCAGCTAATAGTCTTATGGAAACTGATTTGTAGGTAACTCTCTGCTTTTCTCTTACTGCTTTTAAGATTCTCTCTTTTACATTAATCTTTGGCATTTTCATTATGATGTTCTTGGTGTGGTCCTCTTTGGGTCCATCTTGTTTGAGACTCTCTGTGTTTCCTGGACTTGTATGTCTATTTCCTTCACCAAATTAGGGAAGTTTTCTATCATTATTTTTTCAAATAAGTTTTCAATTTCTTGATCTTCCTCTTCTCCTTCTGGCACTCCTATAATTTAGATGTTGGTACACATAAAGTTGTCCCAGAAGTTCCTAAGCCTCTCCTTGTTTTTTTCAATTTTCCTTTCTTCTTTCTTTTCTGGGTGAATGTCTAGTTCTTCCTTTTGTTCCAGGTCATTGATGTGAATCCCAGCTTTCTTCCCATCACTGTTGGTTTCCTATATACTTTTCTTTAGTTCACTTTGTATAACTTTTACTTCTTCCTTTATTTTGTGGACTTAATCATTTCTCTGAGCATCCTAATCACCAGTGTTTTAAGCTCTGCATCTTATAGGTTGACTATCTCCATTTCACTTAGTTCTTTTTCTGGAGTTTTGTTCTGTTCTTTCATTAGGGCCATACTTCTTTGTCTCCTCATTTTGGCAGCCTCCCTGTGTTTATTTCTGTTTATTAGGTAGAGCTGCTTTGACTCCATGTCTCAGTAGTGTAGGCCTAATGTAGTAGGTATCCTGTGGGGTGCAGGAATAGCCTCCCTTATCACCCAAGCTGGGTACTCGAGGTGCATCCTTAATGTGTGCTGAGTACACCCTCCTCTTCTAGTTGAGCCTTGGTCACTGTTGGCAGGTCAATGGGAGGGATTTACCCAAGCCAGTCAATAGCAAGAAATGGCTGTGACCTCTGACCACCAACCTCCACCCTATGTGGAGGATCATCTGTGCAGCAGCAGGGTGGCAGTGCTGTGATGTGGTCTGCAGCTGTCCACTGGGTGAACTGGCCCTGGGATTTCCTGAGTGGTTCAGGCCAAGGTCAGCCCCCATGAATTTTTAGCACAGGCAACCCTGCCTGAGATCTAAAGCAATCTGAGATGGCTGTTACTTGTGCTGAGCTTGGAGATTCCCAGGCAAAGCCAAGCTGTGAATCTAAGCTGGCTGCTGGTAGTGCCAGACCTGGAGCTCACTGAGGCCAGCTGTTGCTTATTTGATAGGATTTAGGAAAATGTGAAGCAGGAGCCAAAACCATCCATTCATATGGAAAAACAGCTTGGGTGGGCCTATAAATTAGGTGGAGTGAAGTCTCTGGGGATCTCCAAAGTGGGTCAAATAGTGTTAACCAGGTTGATGGAGTCTCAGATATGATATCAGCTTGCCGGCTCTGTGGGGAGGAGGTTTAGAAAAGAGACAATGGCCTCTGCTGGCCTTGATGCCAGACACTTCAGTTTCTCCCTGAATACTACTGCTGCCCCTCAAGCTGCCACCCTGGCACTAGAACCCAGAAGGAGGGAGTCTGAGTAGGTGAGTGTGTGTGTGTGGGTTAAGAGTAACTGGCTGGGCCTCCAGCAATCACTGACTCAATCCCCACTAGTTTTTGCATCCAGAGTTGTGGGGATTTATCTTCCTGGCACTGGAATCCTGGGCTGGGGGGCCTGGTGTGTAGCTGGGACTCCTTGCTCCTGAGATAGCACTCCCAAATTCTTAGCTATCACTCATGGGTGAGAAATCAGCCTGTTCTGCATTTGTAATCCTCCTACCCATCTTGATGGATGTAGTTTCTTTAATTCTGTAGTTGTTATACTTCTATTCAACTCAATTTCTGATGGTCTGGCTGATGGTTTTTCTAATTTTAGTCATAATTTTGATATGGTTGTGTGAAGTGGTGAGCCATGTCTGCCTATACCACCATCTTCACCAGATCCTATCCCTCTCTATTTTAAAGTGAGAAAAATACAGTGTAAAATACATGATGTCCTAACATTACTTTAACATGCCACAGGTTAATATTTAATAATAATAGGTGTTTTTAATAGGCACCAACAATGCTAAACACTGCAGCTGTTCTCTCATTTAATTTTCACATCATAGTGAATTTGTATTATTATTAATATCTTATTTTTACATAAGGAAACCAAGGCCTAGAGAGATTTAAAAAAATTGCCAAGGCCATGTAACTAATGTTTGATAATTTTGTCATTCCCGGGTAGACCTTTGCTCTTTAAGATCTATGTTCTTAACCATTAAACCATACTGTGATTTTAATGCCATCAAAGAGGAGAAATGTTGCAAATTTTCAAAGGTCAAAACGTAGTTTTCACAGTTCTAGTTATTGATGAACATTTCACACATCCTGCAAGTAACTTGTAAGCTCAGGCCACACAATAAGGGCACAATATTTTTTTCATTATTCTAACACACACCTTAAAGAATACATAGTATATTCTTATGTTATGTTTTATATGTATTCCTTTGTAATCCTTAGTAAAAGTATGTAAAATTTGCATTAATTTTCAAATTTTACCTGGTCTTTTATAGCAATGCTACATAAGTTCTAAGGAGTCTGTGATATAGAGGAAGAAACATATATGATAACTCATGCCAAAGCTATTTATATGAATATGTTTGTGGATGCATGTGTGTGTGCACACATGTGTATAAAATGCTATTTAAAATTGATGACAACAAGGTATTATCATTTTTATTTTATAAACCACCACAATTACATAGGCCTTCAGTGAAGGGCTATAGAAAGGAGAATCAGCAAATAAATGACTCAGTGGGAGAGAAAACTTGGATAAACAGAGAAGTCTTTGTCTGTGTGTGGCATTTTAGCTGGGTCTGAAAGACCATTCCAGAGGAAAGCACAGTTGCAAAAGCAGGTGCAGAAGTTGGTGAAATAATAGTATATGATACAGTTAGCTCAAGAATAAGTAATAGCACAGTTAAACACAGATGACAAATAGAATCTCTTTTGTCCTTTAATTCATTTTTTATCTTTCCTTTTAACTACTTGTTTTGTAACAGAGATTCAGTATTTTCCAGAGATAATTTTTTGCTTTTTTATTAAATTTATTGGGGTGACACTGGTTTATAAAATTATACAGGTGCCCAATTTTACAATGCATCATCTGTACATGTATTGTGTTTTTTACCACCCCAAGTCAAGTCTCCATCCATCATCATTTTCCCCCTATAACCTCCACCACCTCTCCTTGCCTCACTCCCCATCCCCCTGGCAATCACCACACTGTTGACAGTGTCCATGAGATTTTCTCTCTCTCTCTCTCTCTCTTTTTTGTCAATTCTTCCACCCATTCACCTTGCCCTCCTACCCTTTGAAAGCTGTTAGCCTATTATCAATGAGGGTGTCTCCATTTTTCTTGTTAGTTCATTTTGTTCATTAGATTCCACAGAGTGAAGTCATATAATATTTGTCTTTCTCTGACTGGTTTATTTCATTTAGGCTAATGCTCTCCAGGTCCATCCATGCTGTCACAAAGGGAAGACTTCCTTCTTTTTTTTTAATGGCCAATAGTCATTGTGTAAATGTACCACAGCTTTTTTCCCCATTCATCCACTGATGTACACTTGGGCTGCTTCCAAATCTGATATTGTAAATAATGCTGCAATGAACATAGAGGTGCATAATAACTGGATATTAGTAGTGACTTCTCAAGTCTTCTAGGTTAACTCCTGATCGATTGAGTAATTTGAAAAATAGTGTTATGAAATAGCAAAAGTGATTATAAAATTTTATTTTATTTTTAGAGAAAAAATTAAGTTGATCTTTGGTTTAATTTTTTTCTGTCATTCTATGCAGTAGCCTGTGATAACATTTCCCTTGAATTACTAATAGAAACCCTGGCTGGTTTGGCTCAGTGGATTGAGCATCGGCCTGCGAGCTAAGTGTCGCTGGTTCGATCTTCCAGTCAGGGCACATCAGAGAAGGAGAACTCTGACTCCAAAAAACCTCCGCTGCCTTGCGGCATACCTCTTCAGGGGAAAGGCTAAGGGAGTAAACCCCGACAGAAAATCCGGAGCCGGAGTCCCTAAGGCGGTTTGACGTTGTAGTCAACACCAGCAACTCCTGCGGCGCACCTGAAGCCAAGCTGTATTGACTCCATCTTTCCCTTGGACCCTTCAGCTGCGAAGAGAGGGGGGGTCTGCTGCATGGGCAACAGCAGACCCTCCATATCACCCTGCCCAGGCTCTGTAGCTTCAGCTTCACTGGAGAGGACACTCCAGCGTCATCGCAAGATGTCGATTTAACACGGGAGGAGACAGATACCGTGTCACTCCCGAGTCGGACTGCACAGCCATTCTCGGCAGTGCAGATAGACTCTTAAGAAGCTACACCATCGTCTCTCGAGACGGACGGCTGCCGACGACTAATAGAAACATAGACTTGATGAGTGAAATAGATGATTAAACATAGAATGATCTGAGATACATTTAATATTAAATGGAATGAAGTTACTAATTGATACTTAGAACTAGAGTAAAAAATCAAATAAATGAGTGTAATGTTTACAGAACTTTAATTACTGCTTGCTGAAATTAGAGACACAACCATTTCAAATGAATCATGAATAGTCACATTAATAAAATATAGAGGAAGACAAAATAATGCAAGATGTCAATTCATACACAGTCATGTCTATCTGCACACATAATTAGACATATAGGTGCTAATGAAGCCATTTTCTTGTTGGGTATAAAATAGTCCTAATGTAAAATGTCATGAGCTTCTGCATCATAACAGTTCATAATGATAAGATAAAGCACAATGACATCTATATTTCTACTCAGAAGGGTCAATTTTGGACTATAAAAAGTTACTTTTCACACCAAATGATTCCTCCATTACTAAATAATAGATAAACAGAAGCAGATATTAAAACATAAGATAAAGTTTATCACTATACATTTACAAAAATGTAGTTAAGTATGCATTTACAGAGCATATTTAAAAGAAACATAGCTCCCTTAATAATGTAGTGGATAAGACTGTATTTCAAATTAACTTTAGCATATAGACATAAAGAAATTCTTAAAACATTAAGAAAGGTTACATTCAAAGTTCTGGCTCTCTCGGTACAGACTATGAAGTACCACATCAGGTGATACACAGAAGAGAATCAGATTTTCAGAAACATAAAAAGAAAATATTAGATGAGAACAGAGAAGACAACATCTCCAAGTCACATTTGGCCAAGGCTTATCACAAAATTTTAATGTAGAAGATTTAAAAGAAAATAGTGTAAGAGTTCAGGAGCATAGTCATTTAATTTTACTATAGACAATATATGTTTAAAAGATTATTGTGCAACTGATCTACCTGTAGGTGTAATATCAGCAAAGAATAGTTAAACCAATACATTACTGCTCATATTGAGGCAAATATTGCCTGATACGCAAACCATATAAAAACAATTCAAAAAAGAAAACAATAGACCCATATCTGTTATGATTTTGGATACCAAAATTCTCAATAAAATATTAGCAAATTGGATCTATTGATATGTAAAACAGAGTTAAACACCCTGATCAAATGAGATTGATTTCAGCTATGCAAGGATGGTTCACTATTTGAAAATTGACCAGTATTGTTCACCATAACAATAAAGAAGAAAACTCATATAATCAATTCAATTAATGCAGAACAAGTATTTGAAAAAATTTAAAACCTATTTATGATAAAAAATTTTAGCAAACTAGCAATAAAAGAGAACTTGTGAAAGTGATAAAGATTATCTCCAAAAAATCTACAGCTAACATCATACTTAGTGGTGAAAGACTGATTGCTTTACCTCTAGGGCTGAGAACAAGTCATGTTTTTCTGCTCTCATCATTCTTACACATCATAGCACTGGAACCTCTAGCTAGTACAATAAGGTAAGAAAAATAAATAAAAGGCATATCAATTGGAAAAGAAGAAATAAAACCACATCATCTACAGATCACATAATTGTCTATGTAGAAACATAAAATATCTACCACAAAAACAATTACTTGAACCAATAAATTAGTTCAGTAAGATCATAGGGTTTAAAATAAAATGCAGTACCATTTACAATTGCCCCAAATAATATGAAATACTTGCATGTAAATATAATAATATATGTAGATATATATAAGCTTTAAGTTACAGAATGCTGATTAAAAACTCAAACAACACCTAAATAACTGGAGATACCATGTTCACAGATACTAATACTAAATATAGAAAAGATGTCAATTCTCCCAAAATTGATCTAAAAGATTATGCAAAATCCCAGTATTGTTTTTTTCAGCTATAAGCAGCTTATTCTAAAATTTACATGGAAAGGCACAGGATGTACAATAACTGAAACAATTTTGAAAAAGAAGAATAATGTAAGAGGAATCAATCTTACTGGTGTTAAAGCTTACTTCATCCCTACAGGAATAAAGGCAGTGTGATACTAATGGAGACATAAACAAATAATCAATTAAACAGACTAGAGAACCCAGAGACTCACACACAAATATGCAAAATCGATTTTTGACAAAAGTGCAAAAAATATTCAGTGGAGGAGAAATAGCATTTTCAACAAATGGTGCTACAGCAATTGAACATACTTAAGTGAAAAAAAGCATGCTAAAATAAAACTCATACCTTGTAGGAAGATTAAATGGCAATATATCACAGACTTAAATGTAACAAAAATAAAAAACTTTTGAAACTATAAAAAATCCAAGTGAAACTCTTAGGGATCCAGGGAATTTTAGACTCGATATCAAAAGCACATTTTTAAAAAGGTGATGAATGGGACTGCATCAAAATTTTAAATTTCACTTTGTGAAACCTCATGTGAAAAGGATAAAAAAAGGAAAACTAAATCTTAGGAGACTATATTTGCAAGCCAACTGTTTAAAAAATAAATAATATTGATAGCTTACAAAACACTCAAGAGTCAATGTTAAAAAACAGGCAACCCAATCAGAAAAATGGGCAAATGATAAGAAGAGATTTTACTACAGAGGATGCATACATGGCAAATAAGTACATGAAAAGATCTTCAATATCATTTTTCATTATAAATACAAATTAAGGCCCCAATATCACTAAAAACTTATAAGAATGGCAACAACAACAACAAAAAAGTGATAATACTAAAGGAGCAGAAAAATTCACTCATATTACTGGTGGGAATGGAGAACATGCCAAGTACTCTGCAAAATAGCTTGTCAGCTTCTGTAAAAACTAAATATAAATTTAACATACAAACTGGTAATTGCCCTGCTGGACTTTTATCCTAGAGAAATAAAAACTACATTGATGCAGAAAAGTGCACGTGAATGTTCATAGCAATGTTATTGATCATAGCCAAAAACTGGAAACTACCCAAATGTCCTTAAATGGGTGAATGCTTAGCCTAATTTTAATACACAGACATACTATGGATTAATACTCAGCAATAAAAAGGAACAAACCATTAATACACACAAAAATTTGGATAATCTTATGCTAAATGAAAAAATAATAGTAAAAGCTTATTTTATCTTACTCTATTTGCCTAAGTGTCCCTGGCTGGTTTGGCTCAGTGAATTGAGCGTCGGCCTGCGAGCTAAGTGTCGCTGGTTCGATTTTCCAGTCAGGGCACATCAGAGAAGGAAAACTCTGATTCCAAAAAACCTCCGCTGCCTTGCGGCATACCTCTTCAGGGGAAAGGCTAAGGGAGTAAACCCCGACAGAAAATCCGGAGCCGGAGTCCCTAAGGCGGTTTGACGTTGTAGTCAACACCGGCAACTCCTGCGGCGCACCTGAAGCCAAGCTGTATTGACTTCGTCTTTCTCTTGGACCCTTCAGCTGCGAAGAGAGGGGGGGTCTGCTGCATGGGCAACAGCAGACCCTCCATATCACCCTGCCCAGGCTCTGTAGCTTCAGCTTCACTGGAGAGGACACTCCAGCGTCATTGCAAGATGTCGATTTAACACGGGAGGAGACAGATACCGTGTCACTCCCGAGTCGGACAGCACAGCCATTCTCGGCGGTGCAGATAGACTCTTAAGAAGCTACACCATCGTCTCTCGAGACGGACGGCTGCCGACGACAATTTGCCTAAGACTCTTTCATAAAGTATATAAATGTCTACTCACTATGTTGTACACCTAAAATTAATATAATAATATTGTATGTCAACTGTAATTGGGAAATTAATTTAAAAGAAAGAAATTATAGCAATGAAAAGATTAGTAGTTATCAGGATTCAGAATAGGGAGAGAATATGTAGTTACAAAAGACCTATTATAAAATTTTATGGAACTGTGTATACACACTCACAAATTACTGCAACTATAAGTGG
The DNA here is from genome assembly GCF_987537825.1 of Furipterus horrens. Taxonomy (NCBI): domain Eukaryota; kingdom Metazoa; phylum Chordata; class Mammalia; order Chiroptera; family Furipteridae; genus Furipterus; species Furipterus horrens. Next base: position 34,887,979 of record NW_028327176.1, read on the forward strand.
TAAAATAAAAATAAACACTGTGGATATTACCAATGTCAATTCCCTAGTTTGATATTATGTTAGAGTTATGTAAGATGTTAACACTGGGGGAGGCTGGGAAAAGAATGCAAGGGGCAACCTGTACATTTTTTGCAATTTCCTCTGAATCTATAAGTATTTCAAAGTAAAAAGTTTTAAAAAACAAACACATTATATCATAACCTACATAGTTACCATTCCACAGTGACACTCTAATCAACTTTGAATTAATCGCTTTGCTGTCTTTTAAAATCATAATAGAATATCTCTATTATGTCCTTTTTAATTAGATGCCTACAGCTTCTCAATTAATCTTTTCAACAAATATTTTCCCATGCTATATTAAGAATCATTTAAAAATCCAATATCTTGATTTAATGGAATAATATTTTGTTTTTATTTTTTCCAGCCAACAAAGACATTTACTTTCTCAAATAATTCCATCATACGAAATGATTGTTCAGAATTATTTTAGCTCTTATTATTAAAATATAGTTAATATACAATATTATATTAGTTTCACATGTACAACATATCAATACTAATATACCTAACAAAGTGAACATCGCATTGAAATTTTGCCTTTTCTGACAACATAGATAAACCTAAAGGATTTTATAAATGAAATAATTCAGACAGAGAAGGACAAATACTGTATGATTTCACTTATATGCAGAATCTAAAATACAAAAATAACAAAGTAACAACAAAAAATAACAACACTACAAAACACAGTCCTACAGATATAGAGAATAAACTTGTGGTTGCTAAAGGAGAAAGGGCAAAAAAAGGACAAAAAATGGTGAATGAGAATATGGGGAACAAACTTCCAGTTGGAAAATAAATAAGTCACAGGGGTGTAAGGTACAGTACAGGCAATATAGCCAATACTATTATAATAACGTTGTATGGTTACAGATGGCTATTTTGTTCTGATTGTTAAACTCATGCTTTTAATCTCTATACATGAGTTTCTCAATGGATTATTTCACTTTAAAACAAATCACCAATTGTGACTTCCATTTTCTCATATGAAAAAGAAAGTGATTATAATTCTAAGGACCTGTCTTAGTCTGTTCAGTCCGCTGTAACAAAATACCACAGGCTGCGTACTTACAATGCACAGTTCTGAGGGCTGTAAGTCCAAGATCAGGGTAACGGCATGGTTGGGTTCTGGGGAGGCCCTCTTCTGGGTGGCAAACTGATGATTTATCACATAATAGAAGGGGTGATCACCTCTCTGGGGCTTCTTTTATTAGGGCACTAATTCCTTTCATGAGAATTCTGCCTTCATGACCTAATCACTTCTCAAAAGCCTCATGTCCTCATATCATCATCTTGGGCATTATGTTTCCAACGTATGAATTTTGGAGGCGCACAAACATTTCATCTAATGCAGAACCTTTCCAATCATCACTGTTAGACACAGCACAAGGAAACATGGTTAGAGAAGTCAAAAGTTGGTGGGAGACAAATGAGTAGTTTGGAATACTTGACTCCTGGGAAAGCAGCCCAAATTATCTCAGGCAAATTTTCCATGATGCATCTTTCCTTGAAATATGAATAGCTGATCAATCCGAAAACAAAACAGGAAGTTGGCTACTGATCTGTCTGTCACCTTACTCTTGGAGTGCGATGGAAGAACTGAGGAAGTGCTAAGACCTGGCTGCTGTGTTCATGTCAGCAAACCATCTCTTGCTAGGTTGGCAATATTAAAAAATTAAAAATGGTTATTGCTTGAGGAAGGAAAGGGGAGCCTGGAGGAAAGGCCCTGAAGGGAGCTAAAATGCAACACTGTAAAATCAATAACATGGCAGAAAGAAGGGTAGTCAGCAGAGGAACTCTGGAAACACTGTTCAGAAGGTATAGTAGTTGCAGTGACAATTTATTAAGTAAACTGTGCTAACTTCGGCAGCACATATACTTTTAAAAAATTGTGAAGTAAAAAGCTCACAAAATTTTCAGGAAATATTTTGAATGTCAGTGCTTATTTTCTACAATGTTACTACACCATCCTAAGAGGTAAGGACTCAAGCCTTTCTTTGCCATACTTTTAATATTTATTTCCTTATGTGTAATCATATATACACCTGATGTTTGAGTTAGTATCCTAGGTTCCCATCTGTAGGACTTCATTGCCTCTTGGCTACATGTGCCATCTTGACTAAAATCTTATACCAGTCTAATTTAAACTTGAATTTAAGATATAATTTTTAAGGTAAAACTCGGAAAAATAACGGTCTGGATAAAAGATTTCCTGCTAATAGAGAAAATGTAGAAGTAAAGAAATTAGTTTGCATAAACATATCCATTCATGAGTGTAAATAGATGAATCATTGGAACCACCCATAATGTAAAGGGTGGGAATGTAGGGATCCACAAGTGAGAATTTCATATGGACAGAGGAAGGTTATTCGCTGATTAGTATTAGGCCTTGTTTGATAGATCATATATAAGAGCGATAGTGACCCACTGAAATATGTGCACACCAGCTATGTGATGGTGACAAAATGAAGACTTATAAAGCATGCCAAAAACAAACTAGAATTTTAGCTACTATAATGGTTGAGTCATACCTTCAAAAAAACCATGAGCACAGGATCAGTGATTAGGATGAATCATTTGACCAGTATATAAACAAGGGACAACTAAACAATAAGCAAGGTCTTGGCAACTTAACTCTGCTAATGCTAGAGAGGCAATGGGTGTCACGAGCATATGTTCATGATATAGCCTTTCCTATAAGTCAGCCAGGTAGCTGCTCGGCTAACTTCCTGCTGAGCAGCCCGGTACCAAGGATTAGACAAGCATCACACACAGTAACTATGCAATTCACTCAGCTTTTATTGAATGCAGGTTCCTTCAAAGTAGAACATCAATAAGCATTAATACCCTACTCACACTCTAACAACCTAAGAATTGTAGCACACACACAACAATCAATGGGGGATAATGAACCCGAGTCCCAGAATCTCAGTCTGCAGGTCCAGGAGATACAGCACAGTGGGCAGAGGAGTTATCAGTGTCTTTCGAGGAAGAATCTCTGGAGACAGGTGGGGATCAGGGCAGGTGAAGTCCTCAGTCCAGCAGGGCAGAGCCTCCAGTGGCTGATGCCAATGAGATCAGCATGGAATGGGATAGCGTTCCAGTGTGTGGAGCTTGGCTGTCTCAGCAGTGGTTTGAAACCTGCCTCAGTTATACATGAAAAGTGGTGTACTCTACCCTTCTGAGTCCTTTCAATAAATGTCCTGGCACCCCTGATGCCAAGTTTGGAATTTGTCCAGGCACCTATGGGTGGTACATGGCTGTTTTACTTGACACTCCTGCTAAGCAAGAGTGGAAATTCCCCAGGAGCCTATCTATGGGTGGCCCCACTCTGCAGACATGGCTACTTTGATCACATACGCAGATATCTTAGATCTATCTCCTTGCCATAGGTGTCTGTCCTGACCATGTAGGTAGATATCTTAAATGTGTCCCCCTGCCAGATGTGTCTTCGAGTGACTTAGCAGTTTTCCTCTTGAGCAAAGTGTGATGGCTGACTGAAAGCCATTTTAGCTGACGTAAGTTGACATAATTGCCTCCACTTTATTATATACTTTATGCAATCTTGATCGGACCCAATGCCATTTTATTGGCCCTGCTCTCCTCAATGGGAGAAAAACCAAGGTCACCCAGTCTATATTGCTGTATCCTAGAGACAATGATTCCATTTCTAGCCACTGGATTATATGAAGAAATAGGAAACAAAATAGAGATATGTGAATGAATTGATGCAGACTCATCAGCCTCTTTAAAAGCCAACCGCAGACCCAACTGCTGAACCATTTTTCAAAGGACAGATTTTGAATAAAAACTATATTTGCCATGAATACATAAAAGTAACAGGCATACATAAAAAATTCAGTTAATTGAATTTTATGATGTCAAATAACTGACATCAGTTTGATTGCTATAAGAAGTGGAAGGTTTATTTTCCTCGCAATCTTTAAAGTCCTTACATCGATAATGAAGTTCAGTGAGAGGCCTCTCATGAGATAGAAGAAGAAATTTTATTTCTGGAGACTATAATTCTCCATTGCCTCAGTGTCTGTAAGGGTTTTTGTTGTTTTGCAAAGTGCCAGGGATTTAATATTAGAGTCGGACTTTTTAAAGAGTCCTATGTTGATGTGTAATACATGGCTAAGAAAAACTAACTATTGTACAGTTTTATTCTAAAATTCTCTTACTAATATTAATTTCAAACACAAAAAGATAAATGACAAATAAACACTGAATTCATCCAGTAACTAGTTTAGAATATTCACTGAAGTGTCACTAGGGAATTGTGACCATTAATCACAACTATCTTGGCACTATATGCTGGTTGTTGATGAGTATGAAAAATCTGCAGTCATTCAGTTATTTGGAATTCATATATCTGATAAGAGACATATTTCAAATATATAAAACTCTTAAAACTCAATAATAAAAGGCAAAAACCTAATTTAAAAATGGGGAAAGGACCTGAATAGATAGATATATCTCCAAGGAAAATATATAAATGGCTGATAAACACATAAAAAATATTTGACATTATTCGTCATCAAGAAAATGCAGATTAAAAACACAGTGAGATACCACTTATTACCCACAAGATGGCTAGCATCAAAAATTTAGATAAAACCAAGTGTTGATGAAGATGTGAAAAAATTAGAACCCTCATAAACTACCGATGGGATGTAAAATGATAATCACTTTGAAAAATAGTCTGGCATTTCCTTAAAATGTTAAATACAGAGTTACCATATCACCCAGCAATTCTACTCCTATGCATATAACCATGAGACATTAAACACTAAAACTTGGATACAAATGTATACAAGCATCATTATTCATAAAAGTCAGAAGATAGAAAACAACCCAAATGTTTATCAACTAACAAATGGATAAAGAAAATATGGTATTTCCACACAATGGAATAATATTTTGCCATAAAAAATAAAATACTAATTCATGCTACAGTATAAATGAAAATTTTGAACATTAGGCTAAGTGAATGGAGCCAGTGATAAAAGACCATATATTCATATAAAATATCCAGAATGGAAAAATATTTTGGAATAAACAGTAGATTAGTGGTTGCTTAGGGGTGGGGGCTGGGGTTAGGCAAGATGGGGGAATAAGGGGAATGATATCTAAAGTATATGGGACTTTTTGAGATAATGAAAAGGAACTAAATTTGACTGGTGATAATTGAATACATCTGTAAATGTACTTAAAAAAACCATTGAATTACATTCTTTAAATGGGTGAAGTGTAGGTATGTGAATCACATCTTAATAAACCTGCTTAAGCAAAAGGAAGAGAAGGAGTAGTTAATTCCTAACACTTCCCACACTTGGGGGAAGGGTGAGGGTAGGTGATTGGAAGCAAGACACATCCAGCCCAGCTAGGCAAATGCATTAAAACACTGCAATGCAAAACAAATAAAAGGCCCCATTTTTTAGAAATTAAAAATGACTCACTGACAAGAGTTGATGTGATAATGCCTTCATATCAGACAATAAAAGATAGGAGAGAAATAGAATGTACATTATTTGATAAAGCACTGAACGTTAAAATATGTAATGATATTTAGTATCAGAGACATTCCATGTAGAAAAATGTTGGATGCTACAGATCCATCATGACTCTATAAAGCTTCAGTCACTTATAATTCACTTGCAATGCTACACTAAATATTTTTGTTTGACTCATTATGAGATATGTTTCTTTCACTCTCAATTAGGTTTTCAATGGATATATAGCAAAGTAAGAATTTTGAGACCAGATATTGCTGTTTAAAAAATTAAGTGAGTTAATTCCTAGTTAATTACAATAAAGGTATAACAATTTATTAGGCAAATAGATAATATAAGTGTATTGAAACATAATGAGTACTTCTATGAACTTCATTAGGCTTTTATATACTTATTTCTATTTAATCATAACTAAATCACCACCATTTATTGCCAAGTTGGAAACACTTTCAAATAATAGCCTGCTTAATACTGAATTAAAGCACAATCCCATGGAAGTCCCTACATAAAAACAAATGAATTGACTAGGAATAAATTTGTCACTATAAGCACTTGAAGTTATTATAATTATGCCATTATTTCAACAGGGTATGCAGAAACATTTTAAAAACTGTAGGTTGGAAACAAAAAGGGTATATTTAAAATATTAATTTTGCTCTCCTACATGATTTTGCCAATCAGTAAAGTATTTTACTTTAAACCATTTGTCATTTGAGCCATTTTGTAAGCAATTCTCCTGTCCCCTAACTGAAAGATATTTCAAGAGCTGTAAATGAAAATGAAACATTGATTTAAAATGACAAAAGATTAGGGTAATTTTTAAAGTTATCTTAAATAATAATTTAATCAGAATATTTTAGATTGGCTTGTATTGCATATGGATAAAAAGGATTAAACATTTGGGAAACATAAGAAAACACAAATAAAAGAGAAAATTCTGAATTTTTGTATGTTCTTGAAATATTTCATATTCTAGAGAGCTAAATTGATAAGCTTAAATTTCCAAATGTCTACTTTCTCTTTCTAAAATCAATCACTTTATTTTATTTTAGCTCTAAGAAGTTTCCAGAAACAATTAAAAGAACACCTTAGCCGGTAGTAAATAACCTGGCAACTATCTCAGCTTTTCTTGCTTTTTCATGATCTTGTATTATGATGTAGTAGTAGGAGTACTGATTATTATAGAGGTAGTAAGTTATAATGGGATTTACTCAAATATTCATGGATGACACCTATTTATTCATTTTGGGAACAACAATTGTATTAAACAAATAAAAAGAATATATCACAAAAAACAGATTGTCAAGTGCTCAGAGAATTAAATGCACATTATCAGTTGCCTTAATCAAGTCATTTGTCTGAGTATCTGCAAATAGGCCTGAAGTGGTTGCTAAGATCTTAGATTTGAGAGGAAAGTAGGTAAGGTGATCTCTTAACTGTATCATTATTACCTTTCAAGTTCACACCTCTGCAGAAGTGCATTTTGGGATTATCTACCCATAGGCTGGATACAAGCATGATACTTCAGAGCAAGACTGCCTTGGAAATATCTTTCATTTAAATTGTCCCATAAAAATACATCATTACTTTCTTATTATAAGTAAAGAAAACTAAAATATCCTTTAACCTCTCCCCCCAATTTTGGTTACCCTACTTCCACTCAATGAAGTTATCATAATGGGTGAATCCTTTCAGACTTTCTTCAATGCATGAAACAGACTCCCATATTTATCTGCTCCCCTATTCTTTCCATTACCCAGGTCACCAAAAGAAAGATCAGCCTGGGACACTTCAAATTGTGCACCCAGCCACATCCCTTATTTTATCCAAGTTAATTTAAGTAAAACATAACACATACAGTTCAATGAAGAATAAAATAACCTACAGAGGTGTTCTCTTTAGTTTGCAATGTGAGACTGTGGAAAGTGTTATTCTTTAATTTCCCAATGGTAAGAGTGGCTGAGGTAGAAAGGAGGGAGGTTGACCTGTGAAATTCTTTCTTTCTTTGCCTTTTTATGTTTCTCTATCTTTAAAAAATTCAAGCACAACAGTCTTCAGAAAGTCAAGCTGCTCTCTCAATTTGGAACATCTGGGAATAAAAAGACTTCCAAAATAGATGATATATGACAATATTTGCTCTTCTTTTAGATATTTGTTATTATTATAGTAATAATAACAGTAATTATTATTACTGTTATTATTATAGTAGTAATAATAGTAATAATAATAATAATTATTATTATTATTAAAGTGCTATTCTCTAAGAAAGAAAGCTTGCACTTCCATTACAATTCCAAATTCACTGATGAAAGAACACCTTTTAGTAAGATACTTGAACCAAAGCTGCATTATATAACTACCTATTTTATAGGCCCTGTGTATCTATCCAAACACACAGAGCTTTGGCTATTGATTTAATCTCCCCTGGATGTTGTGGGTGCACACACTTCAGGTAATAATACAGGAGAATGCCAGAAATGCTGCTGGACTTGAGTTGAGATCATGGAACCCGGTCCCATGATACAGCAGCCCCAGTGACGCATGTCCCAGGTTTGAGCTTCAGTTAGGGTCTTCTCCACTGGCTGTCTGAAGTGATGGTTGAGACCTAGGTTCTTTATTCCCTTTGGCTTCTTTTGTTCAGATTGTCAGCACTGTCTGATTAAAGCTAGTTTGTATTTTATTGAAGAAAAACAAACAAACAAAAAAGGACAGATAAAGTCATTTCCAAAAGCCCAGGTGCTCAAGGGCAGAGGAAAGTGCCTGAATTCACAGAGGGCTTGGCAGGCTCTCTTCTGCTGCAGTTGGCCTGAAACAACACAGACTGGTTGTGTGTGAGGTGATAAAATGCTTGGGAAGGTGGAATGATTCCCAAGGAGAGGAGAAGGCAATGGCAAATAAGGCATTAAATTGACAAAGGAAGTGAAAATTACTACACAAACTCACCGAAGCCACTGAGAATGTATGAGAATATACAACTCCCAAGTGCCCAACAATTTTGGATGCCTTAAATGATTTTAATAGTTTACAAAAAGAGGGAAATGTACTTACATGGATCAGTACTGAAATCATTTTGCTTTATTCTTTTTAGTTTATCTTATTAAAGATCACTTTATATGCAGTCTTTCAATTTATACAAAACAAAAACAGGACACTGCCACACAAATAAGTACCAAACAACTATAGGCAAACTGCAATGTATTTTAAATTAAATGTTATTTAGACATAATCATATAGTCAAACAGAGTTATAGGAAATAATTGAGAGATTCTGCATATCTGTTACAAATTTCCTCTCATGGTCACATTTTACAAAGCTATAATACAATATGACAAGTAAGATGTTGACGTTGATGCAATCAAGACACAGAACAGTTTCAATACCACTAAGATCCATGTCCACTCAATGCATTTTAAATTCTCAGATCAATAGATCTTACAAGTATTGGTTTAACAGATTAAATAAAAAGCAAAACACTAGGAGCTAAAACAGACTCAGGCAGATAGAAGAATATGTTGGCTGTTGCCAAGAAACTAAAAATATAGGTAGGTAGACAGTATGTAACTTTGCAAAGAGTTAACAATATTTGGCACCAAAACTTATGCTGGGAATTAATATTTATTGAGTATCTTTTATGCATTGAACACATTTATAATTTAATCTTCACAAATTTTTGAGATAGGTATAATTATTATCCCTACCTTACAGATGAGGATAATACAATTTTTATAGTTAGTAATACATGGATCTAGAATTTAAACCTGTTTAGAAAATATGTGTCAAAAAATGAGATTGAGAAGACAGAGTTCTCTCCCTCTGGATTGTCAGAACATGGAGGCAGCTAGAATGCACACCTGGACTTTTGGTATATGCTAATCAATCTGGTCCTGGATTTAGTCATTCCCAAAGATATGCTGATAGACTTAGCAGTTTCCAAAAGATATGTTGATGGCCTGAAACCATTCCCAGGGGAAATGGTAATGGACCTAGCCCAATATGTTAACTAACATGATGTGGGGGGTGGGGGGGTTGAGAGCAATCAGATGTAAATAATCTACTGAATATGTTGATAAGCAAACTCACCTTCACCAAAATGTGTAGCTGACAAGTATAAAAAAGGTGCCTGCAGAAGTGCAGGTGGGACTCCTATGGGGCCCACGAAGAGGACCAGGAGTCCCCAGTCCCCATTCCCAGTTCCCTGTTCCCCATTCCCCGTTCCCTGTTCCCTTACTCCCCATTCTCCTTGCTCCTATGGGCCCTTGAATTGGTCCAGAAGCTGCCTCTCCCCTCCCCCATTCCCCCATTTTCCCTCAATAAATCCATCATTCCCTGATCCCACAGTGGTCTCTGGGTGATTTCTCAGAGCAAGGCTGCCCTGACATGGATGAATACCTAGGAATGGTGAAACAGATTTTTACTCAAAGTGTAAATAGAATCTAGTTAGATGAAGAGGATAGAGATGAACCTAAATGAAAGGATAAAAGGTAAAAATGCAAAAAGAATCATCAGGAAATAATTACTAGAAGAGTTTTTTTTAGAGCATTTGTACAAGTTGATAAGATAGGGAGAGAAAAAAATAAATGTTTGCATTGATTCTGTTACAGAACCCCTGGGCTGCTCCAATTGAAACAGAACCCACAGGCTGTTTAGTTAGGGGCCCGATTGCCCACCACCAGAATTATAACTCTTAATACCAGAGTTTAGTGAAAAGAAAAAGAATTGTTTATTTAACAGTTATATAGATTTAGATTATTTGCGGATCTCTGCTGTTAAGTCTTATGTTCCTTAAAACACCCACAAACACATATTTTTTCCTCCCCCTACCAAACCAGGTTAGTTTTAGAAAAGTTAAAGATACCATTTCCCTACTTCCTAGGCACAGTTCAGCTTTACCAGTAGCTGCCAATCATCCAATTCTGACTGGGGAACCCTTGTCTGTGTTATGGTGTCCACCAGCTTTTAATCCAGAACCTCGGGGATTCCCAGCCTCCCTGTAAGCTACATGGAGCTTTCCCTTCTTAAGGCAGCATGGTGTACCCTCTTAAAACCACATGGAGAGCACCTCTGCCCTCCTTGCAAACTGCATGGAGAACCTCCTTTTTCAAAACCGTATGGTCAGTCTCCTCATCAAAACCTCATGGTCAGTCCCATTAAAATGTCTGCTGCTTATTTTTAAATCCCTGACTATGTCCTCTGATGCAGCGGGTGTGGTAACCAGTTCTGACAATTCACAGAACCTCATGCAGGCTCTGTAAGCTCTTTCAGTACTATCCTAAGGTCCAAGACCCCCCCCCCCATCTTCCTGAGGCTTTGGGGGCATCAAAACCATTTGCATAACAAAGACACTAGCCCCTAGCCTCAGGCATGTGAAGACATCCTGAAAGCTGCTTCCTTCTCTCCACCCCCCAGCTGCAAGCTCTGGGGGTATTTGGACACCCCCCTTTTGTAACAATTCTATGAGACTAAATTAGAGAAGCCATTATATTAAAATGATAGGGAGGCAATAAATAAATTAAATAAATTAATAATAACAGCTACTTATGCTGTGGCAGGCTGCATTCTTAGTACTTTATATATATTAACTCATTTATATTGCACAATAACTTTTGTATAATCACTTCCAACTATGTTGATTATTAAAAATACTGTTACTACAATTAGTAAAGCATGCTTTTTTATTTAATTAAAATGGGCAGGTATTGAAGGAAGCACAAGGAAAAAGAGTCAACTCTCAGTTTGTCAAGATCTGATTTTCTAGGTTCTTGGAATTCTTGGCCCCAAACTTCAATTATCTGTCTCCTAGCCATTTTACTGCTCATCTGCACTTTCCCCACAGGAGTGGAAAGTTTGAGAGAGGGGCTAAGATTGAATTATTATGTGAATATGCTTGCAGTCCTTGCTTGGATTAACATGTAAGCATTTTATTTATTTGCCTGCTATGCAGTAGTCTATTTCTCACAAGAAAACCATCAATGTTTAGTTTAATAACACCACAAGTTTTTTAATCATAGACATATTGATGCAATTTTTTGGTCTTTCCAAAAGTATCAAAGGAAGGTTTTTATATCACTAACTTACAACTGCCACCTGGCAGTAGAAAATTTTAAGATTTTGTAGATTTTAAATACACCTGAGTTTAAGAAAGGTTTAATTGTAGAAAAAAATATATCTTGGAATCCATAAAAATGAATAACAATGGCTAATAATTACTAAGTTCTTACAAGCTTTTTAAGTCAGGAACTAAACTAAGCAGATTGTACACACTTTCTCAATTAATAGGTATATCACGCATATTTGTCTTAATAATTTTGTCATGTTTATTTTGTTCATTTGTCTCTCATCTGATTACGGAATGTAGGGACTAACCCTCCCCAAGCCAGAGATGGTGTTGGTAACACTTGCCTGAGCACATGACCTGTCCATTTAGCTCCTTCCTCCACAAACTTTTTCCTCTGTGCATAAATCATTTCTTCTAAAATTCACATTTCACATACATCTTTTTGGACTAACTTTTTAAGCTAGTTTCTGAAAGTTTGATTCCCTGGATTGTTGGTTCTGTTCCAGAGAAACTTTAAAGTTATTTCCCTTCTAAACTTCATTTTGCTCATGAATTATGTGCTGTTTCTTTGAGTCAAGCTCTGCCCTTCCACAAAAGTCAATGGGCACTACCTGCAGACACCTCAGGACATACATTAGCAAGCTAAATTTGCTCTGGTCACCATATAGGTAACTGTATGCTAGTTTGTAAACTGGTTATTTAACAACAACGAAAAAGGATTATTAGAAAAGCACAGAAGTTAAGGAATAACAATAGTAAATACCTTTCTCCAGTTGCCCAAGACAAGCCCAAGGTGTTAACGCTTTGGAGGTTGCCAGAAGGATTCTCCTGAGGGCAGGGAGGAATGTTTCTCTAGGCAAAAGCAAATGACTCAGAGCATTTGATTAAAGAATTGAAGTAGCCATTACTAACACTCACCAAAGCTGCTGCTAAATTCCACAGCCCTATTTTGGGTATCAGAGTAATACACTCTCCAGCCCCAGAGACCAAGAGGCAAGAGACCAATTCTGGCCAATAAAATGTGACTAGAAATCATGCATCAGCAACAGACTAAGGTTGTAAAATCCCTACACAATCTTCCAGTCTCTCTCTTCTTCCATGGCCAACACAGAAGTTTTATAACATGTCTTATCCTGGATCATGCAAGAAGGAATCCATTTTATTAACTGTAGTCCTATCCTAGCAAACCCTTAAAAATGCATAGGTACTCAAAGGATCTAAAAGGTCAAGCTTACCTAATTTTTTGCCTTTTACCCAGCACTTCCCTTGCTCCCCAAAAGGCTAGAAACCAAAAACATGCCCAGAAGTCCCCCATCCCTTATCTGTCAGCTATCTCCTTCAGGATCTGGGGTACGATGTCATCAGCCTCTGTATAACAGTCCAGGAAAACATGTGCCATGTTGCACTGAATCACACATGGTTCTCTCTTTGCCCTTTCAAAGCCGCATGGTACCCTCCCTTTGAAAGCAGCATGCAGTTCTCCTTGCCAAAATGCCTGCCACCTATTTTTAAATCCCTGACTGTATCCTGTGACACAGTGGGCGTGGTAACCAGTTCTGACTATTCACAGAAACTTGCTCAGGCTCTGTATGCTCTTTCTACACCATTCCATGGTCAAAACCCCTCCCATCTCTTTGGGGCCTTGCTCTGTAACATCAGGACTTGAATCTTGACCCATTCCTACAAAACTGATGTATGTGGATTGGTGGTTAACCCAGGAATATAAAGCACACCATCTGTAAAACTGAATTTCTGAAACTGAAGCTTTGATTTTCAACCTGAAGATCATATCTCTGATTTAAAAGTATGAAACTGAAGTGAAGTAAAATCAGTAAATTCAAGTGAGGTAAAACCATTTAAAAAATAAAGTAAAAACCTCAGCATATGAGAGTCAAATTACCAAACCCAGAGTAGGAGCAGCGGGGAAGAAATAGAGCCATGACTCAGGCGCATAGACGAGATCGAGCTCGGACTAAGGCAGAAAGAACATCAGCTAAAATAAGAGGATTCTCTGGTTTCCTGTGCTAGATGTTTTTGCCAATCTGACCCTGCCTGTGAAGTGAATCCTTGGCTATGTGATCTCCTGCTTTCCTGATAGGCTATAAGAGAAGTACATTTAAAAAAGAACTTGATTCAAGACAATTCTGAATCACTTAATTTGTAGGTAATATTTAAATGCGATCCACTTCTTAAATGTAAGGCTTTAAATATCTCACATGCTTATGACAGTCATGGACCATTATTATAATATGAAAATATTATGGGTTGTTGAAGGTCAAAGTTTCTTATAAAAGCTTCTAATCCTTTAAGTCTTAAAGTTGTTGGGTTCATACCCTACCAAGTAAAGTTAATCTCCAGGGCAGTAGACAAGTGCTTACTAATTTCTTCCATGTGAGTTGAAGAGAGGCTCAAGGAGTATAACTGGTGGTGACCCCCAAGTACACAAGTGGAGGTCCCCTGCCTGGGATTATAATTAGGATTACTTTTGCTCTGGGTCTTTATCTTTTAGCACAGACTCTTCTTAAATGGGAAACTCAGCTATCTGCAGGCTGACAGCAGGCTAAGTCATTACTCAACATTCATTGTCTACTCCTGGGTAATTCCCTGATTAGACAATTAATCAAGTGCCAGCTGGTTTTGAATTGAGTTTACTTAAGAATTTATTCTTTTCTTATAATCCTTCAGAGTATTATTTGCTATCAGCTTAATGGGTTATGTTTGCTAACGGTTCTCAGGTTTACATTTGGGAACTGATGGGTTTGTTCGTTTGTTTGTTTGTTTTCTAGAGTTCTTCTGTGACTTAAACAAATACAGTGTACCCAACAAATCAGGGATGGATGTGCAGTGGAAAGGGATATAATATTTATTAATCCATTTGTAAGTCATTTTAGAATATAGTATTTCACTTCATTGCCACCACATTTCTACAGGGTAGTCACCCTTATATCACTAGTGAGAGAATTGGAAGTAAGAGTATTCATGATCCTTGCTCCAAATCACATAAGTAGAAAATGATATTGATCTCAGTTTGAGTTAAGAGCACAGGCTCTAAGCCAAACTATTCAGCTCACTCACTCCTTCCAGCCACACTGACATCCTTGCTGCTTGTGACTCTTATCTTGGTTTTTTGTACTTTTGGTCTCTCCTCATGGAACAAGGTCTCTGCAGATTTACTCCCTTACCACATTTATGTTTTTGCTCAGATGTCAGCTTCACATAGTTAATCGATAAATTTTTTTTGAGCACTATTACGAGGTGAGCACTTTTCTAGGAACTTTAAATAAATCAGAGAATAAACAGACAAATGTTTCTGTCCTGATAAAGCCTATATTCCAGTAGTGAGGAAGACACGGTGGTTGAATTTTTAAAAAGTCAGTTAACTTATAGTAAAAGGTGATACATGCTATGAAAAAAAGAGACTTATTAGGTGGATTCAGTATTAAGTCAGCCAATAATAGTAAGATTCATTAAAATATAAACATACATGGAATATGATGTATGAGGGAAAACATACCAAAGACTTCATATTTTGAGGCCAAACTACTGGAAGTACAGAATTTGTCTTATTTCTTACAGTTTTTTCAGGTCCCTGAAACCTCCTTAACCAGGCCACCTTACTCTCTGGACTTTACTGCAAAAGGAATCCTGATATCCTTTGATCTAAGGTCAGTCACACAGTCTTAAATTGTGAGGAACAGAAATTAGCTCATGTGCGGTCTGATGCCTTCCCACTTAGGAAAATTTAGTAATTTGCATATGATCAAAAAGTACCCAAAATCCATCAGTTTAGATATTGTTGCCTGTAAAAGGTGAGAAATAATTGCCCCTCTCCATGTTTACACGTCCATTTAATGTGAGCTCTCTACTACTGCTGAAGGTCCCATATTTATGTAGATGCACTTGTGTGTAAGGAAAGAAGAAGCAAGCAAAAATTAAATAAGCTGTGGCACTAGTTATTTCTGGGTCATTTCTTAGTAAAAATTGAATTATAGTCATCCTTGCAAAAATGACTTAATGCCTTTGTAGTCATTTGTCCCCCAATGAATGTTAAGACCTAACATCCAGTGTCTGCAACTAATTTAGGATAAAAATAAATTTTGAATGTTTAATCCAGTATACTTATAATGCATTAAGTTCTGCTTAAAGAGTTTCATTCCATTGTGATATAGCCAGGGGTACCACAAAAATAATTATAACAGGGAGAAAGTACAAAAATTACTCAGCATAGTTAGCTTATCTTTTATGTTAGTCCCTTAAAGACTAATTGCTGGAGTGAGTTCTTCTTCAGTAGCTAACCACAATGGAAGGAGCAAAAGACTCACTACTTTCCCACTACAACATTAATTAATCCCTGTATCACTCTTCTGAACTAGTGTCATGCAAATGCTGTGTTATAATGTTCCTCTCTCTTACCATCCTGCCCTCTTCAACTCCTCTCTCCTCTCTATTAAGTACCCCCTCCTCTAGCCCAATCAACAAATCTAGAATTCAGTTATCTATTCAGCACATTTTCTACATGATTCCAAATATTGGAATATTTATTTATTTATTTATTTATTTGTTTATTTATTTATTTATTTCTCAGGCATCAGACAATTTATAGGCACTGAGTTTATCAGATATTTAAGCTTTGTCTTTATCAAGCCAAAGATGGGAATGGATTTTATTTTCATTAAATTAATCAGATATTTGGACAGCTTGTGTTATGGGTACCTAAAAGTTCCTATTAGTACTTTTCTTAATTTCAGTCTCTTTGTGCCACAGTGAAGGTAGTAAATTTTTTTTATTCCTCCAAATTTCCAAAGGAAGTTTCTGAAAATATTTGGTTAGAGGAATGTCCTATCACATTTGTGTCAACATGACATTTTTTCCATGTATCTATTGCAATCTACCTGATACAATTTGAAATCCTTGAAGTCAGGACTGAATGTTTTCTATTGATGTCTATTTTGTGCCTCTAGCAGTGTATGTCACATAGTAGGAATGCAAAAAAAGTCTGTTAATATAATTCAGTACCCTTAAGAATTACATCCAGATATTTATCTCTGATGTATGATCTGGAAAGAAAAAAAGTCAATGTAATGCTTACTCATGAAATCAAGATTAAATGGTGAAAGTTTAGTCCCTAGTCAGCAATTTGACTGGTATCTTAATACCCTCTCCTTGAAGATCACTATGTTTTCTCAGTTTAGAGAGCTCAATGCCATTTATTTCAGACAGCTATATATATCCACTGGCAATTTTAGTTCCATTTCAGGGAAAATCCTAACAAATGATTTTGTGTGTTATTTGATAGAGATAGAACAACCTAAAGGGAGGGTGTTACACAATAATATCAAATCATTAAAGAAGCAATACATGATCTTGACAAGGTCATCCCCTACAAAAATTGTTTCTAGGAGCCCTTCGGGGTCTCTCAAGCCACCTCCTCTCTCAGAGCATGATGCTTCAGACATTTCAGAACCCTAAAATTTGTCCTCTAGATTCCCTGAAACTATAGTTTTCAAATCCCCATCTGTTCATGATCCTTTTAAACAGACAACCTCAGAGTTGATTGAATATTGGGTCCTACTCTCTTTCTTGGTATACTGAAAATAAAACACTAAAACACTATATTTTTTTAAAAGAAGAAAGTTGAAAACAAAGCAAAACAGCAAAGAGTAAACAAATGCATCTTTTTTCTTCCAATTTTAGATTTTCCAATAATTGCACCTGAAAGATATTTGTCATGACTTGGGAAGAAAATTAAGCAAAGTCAAACTTACATTTAGAAGACTGTTTTCAATACATTGAAAAAAGAAAATAAGAAAGCCAAAGGGGAGAAACCAATTTTCGTTAAGTCATCTCGGTTGGTCAGTGATTGATTGTTCAGCATTACAAACAAACAAATTATGAAATATATAAGTAAGCAAGCTTAGATAAGACCATTTCCTTTCTTTGGGGCATGAAATGTCAGCCATTTTTCACTGAGCTGTAATCAACAATAGGTAAGTCACTCCAACTGCATTCATTTGGCCCAGGGCATTGATTTTCAGTCTAATTAGTCAGATTTTGACAGATTCCCAAAGGGAGACCCAAACAGTTGGGTAAGAAAGATAGGCTATTTGCATATTGTTGTTGTTTTTTAATTGACATGATGTGGTAGGTCTTCAAATAAACTGAGCCATGACTTTTGTTAAAAGCTTTTCAGTATACCTCTTCCTAACACAGATCTGTAGGTTTCCCTTACTTTTGCAAATAAAATCACTCGTAATTCTAACTAAAAGCTTTTTTAGTGTACCTCATTCTAACACATTGCTACATAATTAAAATCGTATTCCTCTTGGAAATTTAAGAGTTGCTTTACAGACTGCCTATTCACCTGTCCATTTTGTTTCCCAAGGTAAAATAGTATTGGAAAGAATTTTTTCAGATTTCCTCCCTCCTCCTCCAAAAGAAGAGGATAAGTTGTTTATCTGATTGTTGAAAATGGGTTCTCTCTGCAGGGAGGTGGAACCTAGTCCACCCAGTTCCTTCTCTAAGGGAAGTACACTTGGGTGAGAGTCCTATTTCTACATACCTCTGTGCAGACAGGCAGCCCCAAAGCTAGACCTAGGGAACAGGATAAGGAAGTGTAGGGTGGACACAGATCTAAGCCACACTACATAGTGCAGCTTTTTAAAAAATTGAAGCCAAAAATAAAAAAGAAAAATTAAATTAAATAAATAAATAATTGAAGCCAATATTTTGACCTATATCTACATGAAACTTGTGTCTGGTTCTCAGTCAGCCTAGAACTCAGAGGGCTAGAAAGGGATGTTTGTAATAATTACACACAAATAGCACCAAAAGAAATTTGAAAAAGTAACACCATTGGCCTGTAACTTAAAATCCCAGATTACCATTATATGTGCACCACCGTCATAGAAAGCAGGTATTGCTTTCCTTGTGGACTTGGGCAGAACTGTGTTACTCGACATGATAGCCGCATGTGGTTAACGATTGTGTAAAGTATGAGTGGTCTGAATTGACAAGTGCTTCAAATGTAACATATGTACCAGATTCAAAAGTCTTGGTTTACAAAAGTAAAATATCTCAATAAGTTTATATTGATTATATGTTGATATGGCAATATTTTAGAAATATTGAATTAAATAAAATGTTTTATTAAAATTTAACTTACATGCTTTTTACTTTTTTAACTATTAGAAAATTCAAAATTCTATACATAGCTTACTTTTTATTTTTATTAGATAACACTGGGCTAAAACAATAAAGTGTTATTCTTTTCCAAGCCTAAAACTGATTCCTATGTTGAAATTTCTGTTTAGGGTTAAGTTATTATTATCTTTTCACTTTACTATTTGTGGTTATACATAATGATTACACTAAACTTTGTTTAAAAATAATAGGAATCTATGTTATTTTTCTTTTTGAGGCCGAAGAAATTAAACTCATATGAGGTTCTTTATACTTCAAGAGTAAATGAAAATAATGTTCTCTGTTGTAAAGGGCAGATGGAGTGATTTCCTCTTTCCTTTATAATTTTAGCATTTCCTTGGAAACATAGTAAATTTGACTCCTTATGATAACCTTTGAAATAAAAATAAATATTTCTAGAGATTAGGCTTACTTTCCCATTTTTTTAAGTATTTTTATTGATTATATTGTTACAATTGTTCCATTTTTTTCCGCTTTGCTCCCCTCCACCTAGCACCCCCCTCCCCCAGGAATACCCCCCAAGTCCATGCCCGTGGGTCGTACATACAAACTCTCCCGCTTCACCCTTTCATATATTCTTCTTCTTCTTTTTAAAAATTAATTAATTAATTAATTAATTAAACAATAAAAAATAACAATCCCTCCCTCTCTGACTAATGGCTTGGACAGAAAGAGTCCAAAGGTCTGAGAGAGGGGAAACCTAAAATATTTTCCTCAGCCCAAACTAAGTATAATGGGGAAAAGGGTTTTGGACAGGTGAGATGTGCCTGGCACACCTTCCTCCAAAGAATCCCTTTTTTTCCCTAATGTAGGACATTGAAAAATTAATACCTGCCTTTTGTCATCTAGTGGTAATGGATTGAATGATGTCTTTTAACCCTGTTGTCAAATCTGTTGCCCCCAGGGTACTTTCCAATTTTTACAATGTAGTGGTATCTATAAAGTTTTGGGCCAAATGACCTCCATATATTTCAAAACATACCTCTAGAACTAACTAAGGGGTTCCTCATGAGATGTACAACACTTGGTCAGGCAGTGCTGCCCTTAGTTTCTCAGATAGATGAGTTCCTTTTTGTTCTTAATTGCCGCCTAAAATGTGTAAGATTTTCTCCTAATATCATAGTCACTGTTGTGCTTTTTTACATGTATGTGGATCAGTTATTGCTTTAGTAGTAACATGCTGTGTTCTCCCTTCTATATTGGTATGGAGGGATATTCTTGTTGGCAGGATTACATTATTTCTCTGAAATTATTTAATCTATCATCTGAGTCTGAATAGATATCAATCCCTAGTGAATATAAATGTTAATATAGCACTAAGGAATTATGGTATAATGATCTAAAAGTAAAGTGGTCACTTGCTGAAATGATGAAAGAGCATTTCAGAAAATGAGTCAATCACCATAGTTGCTGGTGAGACACATGGAAAAAACACATTTAGTATTAAACAATTGAAGCTTAAAAGTATTCTGTGTTTCATAGAAACCATGAATTTATTTTATAACTAGGATACTTAGTACAGAGAGAGCTGAAGGGACTTACTTATGGACATATTCTAAATAAAATAGAATATTGGGATTAGAACCCAGGGTCAAAGTCTACGTAGAAGGCTAGAGACTTTTTATTCACTCCTATTTTACTATAAATTATCTCATCTCTTTGATGATAATAAGTTAAAACATGGGCTTTTCTTAACCCTAATGCTTAATAAAGATGGAACGTAAAGTGAAAATAAGTATTGTTCATGAGGAATAGTGAACAATTGTCACCAGATATCAAAAGAACATTTTCATCTCCCAGTTCATATTGTACTACTATTATTCCAAAATAATATCATGTTCTTTCTCTGCTCTTTCTGAGTGGGTAGGTTATTCTTTAAAATTAGCTTTCTTTATGACAGCGTTCAAAGATATTATCACTGGATGAATGAGAATCCTCAACTGTTTTATCTTCTCCTGAGTTCCTGTCTCCTTAGTCATTTTTTTTTTTATTTTTACTCTTTTCCTGCTTCTTCTAACTCTCTCATCTCAGCAACACTTTTGGTTCAAGTCAAGGAAAAAATACTTGGTTGGTAAAACTTCTTGGAAGACTGAAACGTAGAGTTAACCACTCCCCATATTCCAATCTTCTAATCCATTCCTAGGGAATTTTCAAAGCATTATAATCAAAAATTTATCATCTGAAAATCTCATTATACATTAACACAAAGGGCATTTTACACAGATATAGTTATAAATCTCCTCAAGTGGCTCTTATGAAAAGATACCAAGTAGCACCTATTTATTCAAATATATGAAATTCCCTAGCTCAAAGATACTCTGACATTCTTTGATATTTAAGATATATCATTCTTAGGACAGTAACTTCACTGGGATTCACCACAAAATGCTTGCGTAGGTGGAGATCATTTTTTAAAGAAAAGGAATATATTTTCATTGTTAGAAACTACAAAAATATCAAACAGCCATATAGACGTATTTCTCACAGGACACATCTCTACTTTGAAAGTATTAAGGGAAAGTGACTACTGTGCAGATGAAATTTTTTTTACTGCATAAAAAACCAGCTGTGTCTGCATTGGAGCCATTTTAAATATATCTATTACCATCAGTGTAACCCTCTCTCTTTGTGGGATAAAAGGAGACCTAAAAGAATTGCTGTCCATATGCAAGTGCTACTGACTTCTTAACTGACTTTTGTAGCAAAAATTCATTTCATGTATTCTCAATCTTCATGGCTTATTAAGAAAAGCAGGCAAGGAATTTATTAAGAACTGGGATTCTGTTCTTATTCACATACCTGGAATTTAGTACCAGACAATGGTTTAGAAACACTGCCTACTTATCCCAAAACATTGGAGTACTTTAAGGCTGGGCTACATTTCTATGACTTCATCAAAGTAAGAATTTGTGAGCATCTTTAAGCCAATGAAATATCAAAAAATTCCCTGAAGTATAAATAAATTTAATAAGATCCTAGTATGTCTCTGAAATCCTGCTTGTTTTTTCCCACTTCTGTCACCTCAGGCCACATCTTATTATTCATCTATTAATTGCTTCTGCCAAGAGAACATTGTCAGTTGCCCATTCCCGAAACCTGGTTAACCTTAGAGCAGAGAGTGAGTATTTTTATTACTATTTTAATGACTTAAAGAATGCTTTAGCATATACTCATATTTTGTGGAATAAAAACATATTCATATTTAAAACAGTGGTATTTTTCAGAGCAAGATTTCAATATTTTCCTCATTCTTTTTTTTTATTGCTGTTTTTTGCTGCAAAAAGAACTCTTATCCTAAGTAGTTCTGTATATGCTCTTGGAAACAAATTAAAAAATGTACCATATTGTACATTTAAATTATTTTTAATCTATTTGGGATTAAATTGGTGTCAGTTCTGGGTACATGGTCAGAGCAGATAAGAAAAAAGCGTTTGAATACTCAGGCAATTTATCCATACAATAAGGCATTTATTTATTTAATATCATCTACATGAAAATCACAAACACAAAAAAACTGGATACCCAAAAAAGCAATGAGATATGAGAGTTTAAATGCCATGTTCATAGGGGAAGAGAAGAGAGTAAATAGTCCTGCTGGTGTGGTTCAATGGATTGGAGGTTGTCCTGCAAACCAAAAGGTTGTCATTTGGTTCCCAATCAGGGTACATGCCTGGGTTACAAACAAAGTTTCTGGTTGCAAGTGTGCAAGAGGCAACCAATTGATGTTTCTATCACACATCAATGTTTCTCTCCCTCTCTTTCTTCCTCCCTTCCCCCTTCTCTAAAAATAGATTAATTCAATATTTTTTTTAAAGAAGAGGAGAGTCAATACTTTTTAGGAAAGATTAATGGGGCCTTAATAAAAATAAATGGGACAAAATTTGTCTGGATGTGTATTGACTTCTAGTCTTCGCTCCTGTGACAGGAGTCAATCTTCTCTGTTTGATGAAACTTCTGAGAACGGATTTATGACAATTGGGTTCCTTTTGGGTGAACTGTCATTAGGAAACTAAGGGGAGTTCAGAGAAAGCCACTCACTGCATGTGCTGTTTTTCAAGTGCCTACAGCTCAGAATTAATGTCGCAAATGGCATACTTTCAGATTGAGTGTCCTGAATGCTTTCAATCCCCAAACCAAATAAACTCCCATTTAAAGAATAATTCTTATGAAGCAAAAATGGAAACCTGAAAAGTATTCTCATAAAATTTTTCTTTCAACACCCATGGAATCCCTATCTTTATCAGCTTTCACTCTTCTATATCCCAGCGTGATTTTTCAAAGCTTCTTTTACTTCGATGTTTACTTACAGATACATTTTCTGATCTGGAGTTATAAGTGGAGCAATTAATTGCATGTGTGGTGTGATACCATGGGAGAGGATTAAACAGTACAGCACAGTAGTTAAGAGTGTGGGCTCCAGATCTAGTTTTAAAAAAGTAAAACCATCTCCTCCTCTTATCAATTATACAATTATGAGAAAATTATTAATATTCCACCATTCTCTTATATAAAATTAGAAAAAATATTAACAGTCTCCCATGTTCTTTCAAGAGATTTTGTAACATATACCCTTATACATGTAAGATACTTTTTACTGTGGCTAGTATATACCAAGTGCTTGTTAGATGTTTCTATTTATCCTGATAAATAGTTATTACTGACCAACATTACTTAAAAATCTAGCATGAAAATCTACCTTAAATTAGGGTTTGAATTGCTAACAAATACCATCTCTACTTCAACCCTTACTTAATCATTTAACTAATTGTAAATATTGTCTTTTAATGGGAACAAGAGGGTTTTTTTAAGTATATTTTATTGATTATGTTGTTACAGTCATTCCAATTTTTCCCCTTTGCTCCCCTCTGCCCAATACCCCCCTTTCCTCCAGAAATACCCAACCCCTCCTTAGTTCATGTCCAGGGGTCATGCACATAAGTTCTTTGGCTTCACCCTTGTCTATTTGTACCAATCGATTATGCTTCTTTGTCCCTGCACCATATCCTCATTTCTCTTCCTCCCCCCTCCTAGCTGATAACCCTCCAAATGATCCCCATACCTATGATTCTGTTCCTATTCTGGTTTGCTTAGTTGGATTTTGTTTTCATTTTTTAGATTCAGTTGTTGATTCTTGTTAGTTTGTTGTCCTTTTAGTGTTCATAGTTTTGATCTTCTTTTTCTTAAGTAAGTCCCTTTGACATTTCATATAATAATGTCTTGGTGATGATGAGCTCCTTTAGCTTTACCTTGTCTGGGAAGTACTTCATCTGCCCTTCCATTCCAAATGATGGCCTTGCTGGATAGAGTAATCCTGGTTGCAGGTTGTCTTTCATCACATTGAATACTGATTGCCAGTCCCTTCCTGCCTGCAAAGTGTCCTCTGAGAAATCAACTGATATTTCTATAGGCACCCCCTTCACCCCATAGGCAACTCTCTGCCTCTCTCTTGTTGCTCCCAGGATTCTGTCTTTATCTTTTACCTTTGACATCTCAATCATGATACATGCTGGTGTGGTCCCCTCTGGATCGAGCTCACCCGGGACCCTCCATGCTTCCTGGACCTGTATGTCCATCTCCTTCACAAAATTTGGGAAGTTTTCCTCATTTTTTTCAATTCTTGCTTCCTCATTCGGCACTGGTTGACTTTTTTTCTTCCTTATGTTCCAAATCATTGATTTGAACCCCAGTTTCCTTCCCTTCACCATTGTTTTTGTATGGACTTTCCTTCCTTTCACTTAGCATAGCCTTCACTTCTTCTCTTATGCATTTACCATACTCAATCATATCTGTCAAGCCTGTGATCATCTTTATTACTAGTGTTTTAAATTCGGTGTCTGTTAGGTTGGCTATCTCTTCATCGCTTAGTGTTCCCACTGGAACCTTGATTCATTCTCCCTTTTGGGCCACACTTCTCTGTCTCCTCATTCTGACAGGCTCCTGTGTTTGTTTGCCTCTGCATCCCAGGTAGAGCTGTCGCTCCTGTTACATTGTAAGGGGCAGAGTCTTAGGGATTTGTCAGTGCAGGGTGACCTGTTTCACCACATTGTGGCGCTGTATGTGGGGGAGGGGTCCAAAAGGAAACAATGCCGCCAGCACAGCACTCACCCCTTTTCCAGGCACCTCTCCCACTTCCACACCACACTGGCGCCCCTCTAGCTGCTGCTCTGGCCATTGTTCCCAAAGTGGGTGTGTCTGTGGACCTTCTAGGACTGTGGGGGCCCTTTAAATAAGCAGACTCTGCTGAGAGATTGGCAGTTTCTGCCTCCACCCCAACCCCCACTGATCTGCATAGTCAGAAACAACAAGGCTTGATTTTCCCCAGTGCTGGGACCGTGAGATGTGAGGTCCAGTGAGGAGCTGGGAGCACTCCCCAGGTGTCCCTCCTGACTTTTTAAAACATGTGACTGTGCTTTCCGCTGGCCTGCCACTGCCGCTGCTGCTGCCACCACCACACCGCGTCCTCTCCACCCCGGCTCTGCCCCTCCTACCTGTCCGGATGAATATTTCTTCTTTATATCTTTGTTTGCTGGACTTCCATGCAGTTTGATTTCTGGGACTTATGGTTGTTTCTAGTTTTGAGTTAGTTGTATTCTTTCTTAGTTGTGGAGGGAGGTGCAGCATGTCTGTCTATGCCTCCATCTCAGCCAGAAATCTGAACAAAAACTTACTACACAGTTTTAAATATTGAAGTAGAAGATGTGCTCTGTTCATCCAAGAAAATACAGACTAGATTGATATGCTTAAGAAAAATTAAAAGCACTCTGCATTTAAAGTTTAGTTTACATTATACTGATCCAATAAGGTTTTCCTCTTCTGCCTGGGTAGAGTTTGTTCCAAATATCAATTCTGTATATTTAGCCCATAGGAAGTAAGGAATGAAGGAGTGGAGCTCAAGGATGTGAACTATAAATCTCACGTTTCACATTTGCTCATATTCAAGTGGCTGGAACTTAGTCACTTGTCCACCTGTAAGTGGTTGTATGCTCAGTTAAAAATCAGGGGTTCAAATAACTAAAAAACAAAAGGAGAGAATGGCAGACAAATGACATGGACTGACTTTACCAATATTTAATAATTATATTTTCTTATGTTATAAATACAGGTGAAATGGAAAGAACAGAGGGAGAAAAGTTAGTAATGAAAATAATAAAAGAAGGAAATAAAGGAAGGAAGCAGGGAAGCAAGAAAAAAAAGAAAGAAGGGAAGAGAAGATAATATAAATAAAGGGTATGTTTATTAGAGTTTACCTGAAATTCATCTGCTTATCATAACTCAGAGTGAGAACATCAATTATGGAACACACACACACATACACACACACACACATACACACACACACACACGTAGTCTGTCCAGAAATTGTCCAGCCATTGTTAATATAATGAGAATGGTTTGTGTGACATCACTGTAACCTGGCAGCCTAGAAGAGTGAACTGGAATGCACATGTATGAACAATGACCACTTCCCTCTACTAGTCAGTGGGGGTGGTAGACACTGTTGAGTGAGCATGTGTACTGTGTGGCTGTTGCATTCAAAATGGCTGAGTAGAGCAACAAATCTGCACTAAATTTTGCATTAAGCTTGAACACTCCTTGATGGAAAGTATTTGGATGATTCAGAAGGCTGCAGCTATGGGCAACTGGTTATCGGCAGCTTCATCATGACAATGTACCCGCTCATTCATCACATCTCATACAGAGTTTTTTGGTGAAAGATCAAATCACTCAGGTGACTCCATCCCCCTACAGCCCAGATTTGGTGCCCTGCAACTTCTGGTTTTTTCCAAAGCTGAAATCACCTTTGAAAGGGAAGAAATTTCATACCATCAGTGAGATTCTAGAAAATACAATGGAGCAGCTAATGGCAATTGGGAGAACTGTGTGAGGTCCCAAAGTGTCTTCTTTGAAGGTGACTGAGACATCATTGTCCTATGTACAGTGTTTCTTGTGTCTTGTATCTTCTCCAGTAAATGTCTCTATTATTCATAGTATATAACTGGATAACTTCTAGACAGACCTCATACATACATATATATGATATGTGACTTGGAACATTCAAGGGAAATATGAAGGATTTCCTAACAGAAAGCAAAGAACAATTAAAAACTAATAATGAAGAACTATGTATTAAATGTGGATGGTGGGGACATCAGTGTGGCTATAATGGAAAAGGAATATTAAAAATCATGCAGGGAATCTTAGACTTAACATGTAATGAATTAGAAATGAAATAAGAAACTATTATTTTTTTTTTCTTTTTAAGAAAGAATGATATAAGAGAAGCATTCTTTTGGAAGATCTTAACGCAAAGAAATTGAGGATTGATTTGGAGGAGAGAGGCATAGAGAGTCAGAAATACAAAGATAATAATAATAAAAGACAGGACT
The DNA here is from genome assembly GCF_987537825.1 of Furipterus horrens. Lineage (NCBI taxonomy): Eukaryota > Metazoa > Chordata > Mammalia > Chiroptera > Furipteridae > Furipterus > Furipterus horrens. The sequence goes on from NW_028327176.1 coordinate 34,915,200, forward strand.
GGAGAAAAGGAGAAGAGATAACACAGTAGTTTCCCCCTTATCTGCCTGGGATATGTTCCAAGACCCCCCCCCCCCAGTGGATGCCTGAAATAGTGGATAATACCAAACCCTATATACTATGTATTTTTCCTACTTGTATATACCTATAATAATAATATAATAGAACAAATACAATAATATACTGTAATAAAGCTTATGATGTTTTCTCTCTGTCTGCAGTAACTTTTTATATTTTTCAATGTAAACCTACTCCTAAATCTGTGTGACCATCCCTAACTTGCAGTAAATGGCTTTGTATCACTTATTTGAGAGGATCCCTTGCACAAGTCTCTGTATAGGCTTAGTGCTTCCTAGTGCAACACATTGTCATCAATTGGAAAATGTTTCTGTTCATGTCTTCCATCCACAAATTTAATGCTTTTTTATATTAACCAAGCTCTTATCACACCCTGTGGACGTAACATTTGTAGTTTGAGGTGTTGCAACAAAACTAGCATTAAATTTATTTTTCCTTCTTCGCAATTTTGTGGTTAGAAGACATTTTTTAACCATAGATGTTAGCAACCTCAGCATGTGATGTTTTTTCTTTCCTTATTAATTCGAGGACTTTCACCTTTTCACTTAAGGGAAGCACTTTAGGGCTTCTCGTTGGCATGTCAGATCTGCCAGCATCACCACTCTTGAGCTTAGGGGCCATTACTAAGTAAAAATAAGGATTACTTGAAAATAAGCACTGCAGTACAGAGACAGTCAATCTGATTACAATTACTATGTGATGAGGGCAGGAAACATGTAGAGCAGATACCCTGGAAAAGGGATGAATCTCATCCTGGGCAGTACTGAGATCTCATTCCAATACTTAGAACAGTAGAAACTTCACAATTTATTAATTGTTTACTTATAGAATTTTCCATATAATAATTTTGGACCATAGTTAACTGTGGGTAACAGAAACCATGGAAAGGGAAGAGGGTAAGGGAGGAGTACTATACAAAGGATGTTTCTGAAGAGGAATTGTCAACCTCTGATGGCAGGTCTGAAGCACCAGGTATTGTAAAGTCATAGACCTATTTAGAAATGAGGTTTAAGAAGTGAACAGAGGCCCATAATCCCTAGAGCTCACGAGTGTCAAAAATGTTTTATTTACAGAAATTTGGCCAAGAAATGTATCAATCAATATTTGCAACTTCACTGGCACTCTCCTGGTGGATGAATATTACCTTGGTTCCTAAAAAAAAGATTAAGTTGAACAAACAATGCAATTTTATTTTTTTTTAAATGGCTTCTTTATTAAAATTCAGGAGTTCATCACAAGGACAGTGAGAACAAAACTTGGGTTTTCTTTTATAAAAGAAACAATTAAACATCTTAGATTTTAAAGAAACTGAAATATAAACTTAACCTCTTTTATCACTCAGTGAGAATGTAATTCCAATATTCTTCACTAAATTATAACTAAAATTTAAAATAAGACATGTGGTATTAATTTATTTGTAGAAAAGTGTTTTTGTTTTTGTTTTGTTTGAGATGTAAAGATTCTAAGCATATTCTTAATTCTGAGTAGCTCTTCCACAGAAATGCATTAATGAATTAAAAGTTAATTGTGTATTTTCAAAAATATACAATTACCGCATCCTTACGCTTTGAAGCTTTAGGCAATTCACCACCTTTAGAATTAAGAGTTAATTAAAAATCTAAAATTAAAATTATTGTATTAATAAAGGTTTCATTATTTTTCAAAGAAGAATTCTTAGATCTTTTATTTATACTGTTTCTTTTGAGTAACATGATCAGCATACATTACTTTAACACTTTAAGATATTTTCAGCCTAACTAATGGCCTTAATTTGTCTTAGAATTTTAACCATTTGATAGCAAAACATGAAGAAAAACTATATTAAAAATTAAATATAATGAAAGAAAGAAGGAAATGAAGGAAAAAAGGAAGGCAGGTAAAATAAAGACTAAAAGTTATTTGGATAATTTCAAATTAATGAATTTTTAAAAATAACGTTTCTGTTACAAATTTTTTTTCTTTTTTTTAATAATAGATGAATTGTTAACTAATATGTAACCCCTGGATAAGCAGCACATTTGTATAAGAGTTCCCAGAACTAACTTTGGGAAGGAGGCTGGCTCCAGCAGCAGGACGGTCTGGCTCTGGGAGACTTGCTGACACTCCACCATAAAAACTGGTCCTCCACTTGACCAGTTTTAATGTAGTCATTGCAATGGGCTGTGCTGACTTACATGGCAGAGAGCTTTCAGTCTCCCTCCCCCCGGTTTCTTTGTTCTGCTTTCCCACTCCCTCCTACTAAAAACGCCTGCCTGCACTGAGATGTTAAGATGGGGTTTGGGAGGTGAGTCCCCCATCTTCTCAGGTGGCCAGCACTTGAAGAAACCCCTCTCCTTCTCACCAACATCTCACGAGTCTGGCTGTTGTTGTTACAGACAGGTAAACCTGCCTTTGGTTAAAAAAATTCAGGTAAACATACAAACTATGGAAAACCATGTAACCAGTAAAAATAAAGATTTGAATTTATAAAAAAAACTGACAAGGAATGAGCTCTAATATATATATATATATATATATATATATATATATATATATATATATATATTTAGGTGAAAAATGCAGGATGCAATACAATTTATGTAGTAAGATATGTGTGTATGTGTTTTAAATTTTTTGTTTTAATTTGTATTTCCCTAGTGATTTATGATATTGAGTACTTTCTCATAAGGTTGTTAACTGTTTTTTATTGTTTTTTATGCTATTGCAGTTATTCCCACTTTTTCTCCCTTTTCCCACTTCCTTCCAGCTCCACCCTCTCCCCTCCCCACACCAGTCCCCATATAGTGGTCCATGCCCATGGATTGTACATAAATGTTCTTTGGTTAATCCCTTCAACATCTTTCATCCCATCCACCACCACCATCCCCGCCTCCTTTTCTCTGCTGTCAGTCTATTTAATGTATTGATTCTTCTGTTACTATTTTTTTCATTAATTTATGTTCATTATATTCGACATACAAGTGAGACCATGTGACATTTTTCTTTCACTGATTGTCTTAATTCCCTTAGCATAATTTTCTCTAGGCCCATCCATGCTATTGTAAAATCTATCTTTTTTACTACTGTGTAATATTCCATTGTGTAAGTATACCACAGGTTTTTTTATCCACTAATCTACTGATGGGCATTTAGGCTGCTTCCAGCACTTAGCTATAGTAAATAGTGCTGCTATGAACATAGGGGTGCATATATTTTTTGTATTGGTGTTTTGGGATCTTTGGGGTATATTCCCAGAAGTGGAATTACTGGGTTAAAAGTGGGTTCCATTTTTAATTTTTTAAGGATATTCAATATTGTTTTCCACAGTTGCTGCACCAGTCTGCATTCCCACCAACAGTGCACTAGGTAGGGTTCCCTTTTCTCCACATCCTTGCCAGCTCTTGTTGTTTGTTGATTTATTGATGCCTTTCTAACAGGGATAAGGTGATGTCTCACTGAAGTTTTCATTTACATTTCTCTTGTGATAAATGATGTTGGTCATTTTCTCATATGTGTATGGGCCCTCTGTATGTCCTCTTTGGAGAAGGGGCTTTTCAGGTCTTTTGCCCATTTCTTAATCAGATTGTTTGTCTTCCTGGCATTGAGTTGTATTAGTTCTTTGTATATTTTAGAGATTAACCTTTGTCAGATATATCATTGGCCAAAGTGATCTCCCATACAATGGGTTCCCTATTTGTCTTGCTGATGATTTCTTTAGCTGTACAGAAGCTTTTTAATTTGATGTAGCCTGATTTGTTAATTTTCTGCTTTGTGCAGTTGTTTCCAATCTTTTGTTATTAAAAATAAAGCTGCAGTGAGTAATAGGGACAGACTTATAAACAGAGAGCAGACTGACAGCTGGGGTAGGTGCAGTTAGGGGTTGGAGGGATCAAGCAAAAAGGAAAATGAACTCATGGACAACAGTATGGTGATTGCGGGGAGGAGAGGAATAGGATGGGGATAAACAATAATGGAAAAATACAATAATTTTTTTTTTAATTCAGGTAAGCAATTTATCAGGCAGAAAATTCCAAGATATGAAATGTAGTGAAGGCAATAGTGCAAAAAGCAATGCATGTGACTGGAATGGCAGGGGTAAGGGAGTTGCTTGGCAGTACCTATGCTAAATAGAGAGTCACTCAAAACACCAGATGCCAGTGTTAGTGCAGGAAAACGTAAGCTGTAACTGAAAAGTCACTGGAGGCTCAGTGTGGACAAGCCTGAGAGTTACACACTTCAGAGGGGGATGAGTTTTAAGGAAGGGGGAAATCCTTTTAGGAGTTTTACCTCCAGAGCTCTAACAGTTACCCTCAGTGAAGATCGAAGAAAATTCCTCTTGCTCTTTCAGCAGTGGGAGAGGAAAGGTAATTATTTTGAATTAAACCAGAGTATTCTGTTCTCTTAATAGTGCCTGCCCTTAGGAGAACCTAGTCACCAGCGCCCAACCTATTAGAATCTTAGCAAAGCTTAACCTGGCTGAGAGAAGGGAAATAGCCAACTCCAGTCTGCTGTAGCCACCCTGCCCCACTTACGGATGGGGAGGACATGAAGGAGGACTGCAAAGTGGGCCTGTGGCGTTCACAGTCCTGAGACTGAAACCTATAATAACTATATGTAATAATTATATGACTGTAGATCGCTGCCCCTCCTCTCACCCTTTAGCACCACACCATTGAAGGGCTATTTACCAGCATTTATTCTACCTAGTACATCATATCTGTCTTTCAACAGAAAAGTTACAAGGCGTATTAAAAGGCAAAAAGTAATGAACAGATTATTTTTATTACAATAACTGTGTCTTTTTTTAGGTACAATTTTATAGCTCACAATATTTATCTGATCCAGGGATGAGAGAATAAAGAGAAACAACACATCTGATCATTTTGCTACCTGTTGGATCATAAAAAAGGATAGCAGCTCTTTAACTTGAAACATAACAGGAAATAAATTAAGATAGTGAATTGCCAAATCATTTTAATGTATTCATGATATTTTACTCAATATCAGATAAATATTTGTTTTAGTCCATATAACAGTGGTGTATAATGGGGATATAAGCCACGGAACAATATTATCTTCTTTAAAATCTTGATTAAGATTTTGAAAAATACTAAGCCCCCCCCACATTCTCACAAGGAATAAACATCCAGTTTTTAGAAATAATTTTACCTTTCACAAAAAAATAAGATTTGAAAAATGTTTATTAAAGAAGCTCTTTGTCAGAATCCTATTTAATTATTAGAAGTGAAATCAAAACACAACAAGAGTGATACTTTGGCATACGGCCTACCAATAGGAATTACTATTTTCTTCCCAGATATTTTCACAAGATTATAAATTATTCAGGCCTTGGACCACCTTCAGATGTGAGCATAGAAACAATATGAGTTGTTTACAGCTCCAGAACTCAGGTTTTCTAACTTTTCCCATTTCCTTCTTTAGAATATTGTGCTGTAAAAATTTGGAATTCATTACATAAAGATTGTCAAGCTACCACATGTTATTCTAGGAATGTAACAAGTGGATTGTTTTTCTCTTTTCTGAAACAAGTGGGAACCCTGAACACCAACTTCATAGGGCATTTTGCTCCTTATAAATATAACTTCTGGTCAGTTGTTTATTTTACTGAGACTACTAATAACTCATAAATATGATGGCTATATCTAAAGATCAGCTGCACTTTTTCTTTACACAGTAATAGAAGTTTTGCATTCAGCTAAGCCCCTAGTAGAGTTCTTAAATCTTAATAAATATAAAGTAGTCTTATTTCCTAACTTAAGTTATGGATAAAATTAAAAACACTGTTAAATTTTCCAACTACATATAACAATTGTAACATGTTAGAAGATTTTTTTTATCTTTATTTATGCTGGTATATATTTCTCAAAATTGGAAATACACTAACAGGGTTTTAGCATTGCTTTTTTTATTTCAAAGTATAGAGTGGATATTTCAAATATTATTAAATAATCTTTGCAAACATAATCTTAATGGCTACAAGAGAACAACATTCTTCACTTAAGTGACTAAAAGATTTGTCACAATTCTTTATGTTACACAGCATGTGTAGATTTGATCAAAATGACCACATTTTTCTTTATTGTAGGGACTTCTCATTTCCTTCTAAATGATCAAAATATAGCGGTGGGACTGCACTTTCTGTTTTCATTTCCTATGAAGCAATTCTGAAGCAGGATGAAAGCATTTCACTTGATTTTGTAATGCATCTGCAGCTGCAAATCACAAGTTCACAGCTTAAGGGATGGCCCTTACCTTGTCAAAACAAGCTGCAGGACACAAGCTAGAAAACTTCACTAGAGACTATCTAAGTGGACAATGGAACCTAGTTATATTTTCTTTCAAATATAGATTTTTTTCTTTGAAAGTATAAAAATCCCATTTGATTAGCTGCCCATCCATACTCACTGGGTAAGGTAGAACTCTGGAGACCATGGTGGAGACCAGAGAAGAAAGAATTTGCTTTGTGTAAAACCAAATGGATTTTGGCTGGCATGCTTCTACCCAGAAAAAAATGTCAAATAGAGTCTCGCTTTAAATTTAAAAGTTCTTTTTGAGCACTTGCTGCTCATTCACTTTCTTGATCAGTATTTTCTCCCCAGGGCTACTTATATCTCTATGGGAATGGTGCAAAGAATATAATCAACATCAAGCATTTATTTTGTTTTCCTATTTACTTTTTTCTTCCACTGTGCAGAAAAAACTGTGCCTTATATAAGTTTAAGTAAAAATAACTTATTAGAAGATCACTGGAGGGGAGAAAGCTAAATTATACTCTCAGTGTGAAGAACGTTATGACAGTTGGTTAAGAATATCCATGGGGCATTCTGAAAATGCACACAATAAAAGCCAGAGGTGGGAAGTTAGAGAAAACTAAACAGCGAAGTGGGGAGAAACCATCATGTGGATGTTCCAAAGTGCACACTAGGGCGGTCTAATTTATTATATAGTTTTAGTTAAAATCCACAGATTTGTGGTATATTGTAAAGTATATGAAAACTTAAGTAAAAGCAATGCATCTCCATATGTGACATGCTCTTATATATCATGACATAAATAAGTAAGAAGGGAAAAGTGTTTGCTTTACATTCTTAGCAATTCTTAAGGGCATAAGAGAATCTGTATTCTGTTTATCTGATTCTCTCTGAAGTGGCTGTGGGGGGGGGGGCAGCTCATTTTCCTTTTTCTCACCAAATATGTATTCCAAATGGAAATGACCATCTTAAATTAACTCCCTCCCTGATTGTCACTGTTAGACTGGATGAATAATAAATACCTGTCCATAGCCAAGCAAGTCATAGAACCCTTCCTCCAGTTTAACTAGTGGGCACATAAACCATTATTGGCCAGTCATTGACCTTCCACGATATTTTCTCATTTGAGCTGCAAGTAAATAATTAATTCCTCTTTGGTGGTAAAACTTTAAGAATTGAAGTATATGTAGCCTCATTTCTGGGTACACTAAGGTGCCTATTGGAAATAATGAGGTCAACACATTAAAAAAAAAGTAGGGCTAGAGATGAAAAGGATCCTGACTTTTTAGAGAACTTTTGAAAATCTAATGAATGTATTGTAATAAATTCAAAAGGATGTTCATAAATTTTGTAATGAAATAAAACACTATCATATAATAAAAACAAGCATAAGAGAATTAGTGAAGAGCCTTTTTGTACTGGACAATATAGTATTGTCTTGTTTTATTTGGGAAGAATTAAGGAGAAAAATAAATTATCCTGCTTTTTGTGAATTTGCTTCTTTTAGCCATTTGTTTCAAAACTTACACCAGAAGGTATATTTTTAATCATATCCAAGGTCCTGGGTTTTTCTTTTTCTCTGTGGTGCAATCTTGGAAAACAGAAATTTTATTGTAGAATATACACTCAACATAAAATGTCTTAGTTGTTTCTTCAAATATATAAAAGACCAAGAAAAAAAGAGATAATTATTTAAAAGAGGGCCATTGAAAGAAAAGAAAGCTCACAAAGAATTTAGAGCTAAGGAGGTTCAAAGCTATATAATTCTCATCTATGAAAAAAGCTGATGCTATTAATATATAGATAATTAGGTTTTCTATAAATTAAATTTTAACCAATATTTGTTTAGAAATAATTTTTTTAGTTGTATGCTTCTCAGCAAGTTTCAGGTACTGTGTTAGTGTTTAAAATATTACAGTTAATGAATATGGTCATTTTAGAAATAAGATATGGGCATGTGCTGAAGTATTTATACTTTTGATAATTTCTGATTTGGTATTTTATGTAGTAAAAACCTACACAATTTGGCGTCAACCAAAAATTCTCTTTTAAAAAGTCTATTAAGTATTTTTTAATTCCACACAATTTTTGCTTAAGTTGTTCAAATTCCATTTATTTGAAGATTAAGCATCTTTTATGAACTTGGAAAACTGTTGTCGCTATGAGAGAAGCATGTTGGTACGATGGCGGTAACTATCATTATAGTTAATGCACAATATACTAGATACATTGGCCTTCATTTGTCTCCTTTGAAATTTCAAAAATCAATGAGATAAAATAAGTGAAACAACTGCTGACAGGCCTATGTTGTATACTGATGCACTAGGGATATAACATTACCCTAAAGTTGTTTTGAACTTATATTCACGTGGTATCCATTAACATATGATTGCAATGTTTCCATAGATTTTATGTTATATTTTTCTCTCCTTTTTCTTTTTTTCCCCTCAATCCCTCCACACCCCCACCCTACTCTCTATGAGTCTGTCACCATGTTGCTTGTTATTTCATTTTGTTCATTAGATCCCATGTATGAGTGAAATCATATGGTACTCGTCTGTCTCTGACTGGCTTATTTCACTTAGCACAAAGTTCTTCAGGGACATCCATGCAGCTATATCATCACAGAGAGTTTTTTTTTTAACAGCTCTCCATCCTGAATGTGGTGAATGTAATAAGGTACCAGCTGATGAGCAAGGTGTTTCTTTTTAGACAATTATCCATTCTCACCTAGCAATATATTACCTCCTAGCTAATTTCTTGCCAAAAATTGCATTCCACTCAGTTATCTCTATTATAGGTAAATATTAAATTGCATGTATTGACATTTTAATGTATAGTCCATAAGCAAACAAGCAAGCACATAGTTCATAAAATATTGCAAAGAGGGCAAGATACATAATTTCTCCAAAAGTTTCTGTTAAGATTCATGTTAAAAATAACAAAGCCATCAGGAATTTACTTGTATTAAAATTTTTAAATTTATACTAGAGACAAAACTTCAAAGATATTAGAGCTAGTACCTTGAAAGGTATGATGAAATGGCAGAAATATTAAGTAAATAAATAAAAACAAACCACTAAATATTTAGATCTGGGTTAAAAACAGAAAAGCATTTTTCCAATTAACTACAAAAGACAAAAATAATTTATTGGTGTTGAAGAGAAAAACTTAAAATGTTCTAGTTAAAAAAATGTCAAAGAAAAACTAATATTTAGCTCTTTATTAAGTTGAAATTTATAAAATGGTATTACTATTCTTTTAAATGTGCTATATATGTTTAACTTAATAAGAAGTACAACAAACAAAAAACAAATACTTAACATTTTTATTATTAATATAGGATTTTAAAATGGCACTGACATTTTCTTAAGGTTATATATATTATAAAATCTAACATAGAATATCTGTAATATCATTTAAATATATCTCTCTGAATGTTGAATTACTCTTCAAATAGTTATTCATTCATATACTTGTTCATTTATATATTTATTTGCTCAACAAATACTTCTCAGCTACGTCCTGGGAACACAACAGTGAACAAGAGAAGTCTGAACCTTCCTCAGTGAACTTACTGCATTGGAAAGACTGACATTAATCAAGAAATCACTGGTGAATTTAAAATTAAAAAATATTTTTAACAGTGTGGTGGTTGCTGGGGTATAAGGGAACTAATTGGTAATGGAAAAAAATACAACATATATTAAATTATTTAATCTGCCACTTTTTTCGATGTGTATTGTTTTGGGCTGTATAGTTAATAAAAGCTTGTGAAAAACACATAAAGTATATTTTTAAAAGGATTTTTGAGAGAGAACCAATAACAAGATGGCAGAGAGGATGTGAAGGAATATTTTGAAAATTACTCTGGTAGTCCAGATAAGGGAGTACAGTATCCTGGCCTAGTGTAAAAATGGAAAGAGGTCCATGAAATGTAGAGATTTGGAAAATTAAGAAATAACTTATAATTAATTAAATATGAGTACAAAGGAAATGCAAATAGTAGAGGTGACTATAATTTCTGTTCCATAGAACTGAATAAATGGGGTTCCATTTATTGATAAATGAGACAATGAAAGGATTTTAGGGGAAATAGTATGAATTTAAATTAGACATGATGATTTTGAAGATTGCTTTTATTAGTTTATATGGGAATAAACTTGAGAGAGTATGTCTTAGCTGGGAATATATATCTCAAAGTCAAAAGCATGCAATGAATTAAGTTCATGGCTAAAGGGAACTTCTGGCCAAGATGGAGGCCTAGACTGACACTCTCTGTCTCCCTCTACAACTAAGAAGGACTACAACTACCACAAAACCAGAAATAAGCAGAAGTTCCAGAAAATAAATGGAAGTCCAATATATGAAGTTATAAAGAGGTGGTGCTCATCCAGACGGGTAGGCGGGGCAAAGCCAGGGTGAAGAGGTCAAGCTGTGCTGGCGGTGGCAGCAGTGGCAACAGCAGTGGGATAGCAGTAAGCACAGACACCTGTATTTACAAGGAGGTAAGAAGTGCCTAGGGAGCACCCCTGGCTGCAGACCAGACCTGTCAGCTTGTGATTCCAACACTGGGGAAGGCAGACCCCCATTGCTTTGGACTGTGAGGCCCAGAGAGGGTGGGTACTGAAGAGCAGGCTTCTGGTCTCTCAGCGGAGAGTGAACGTCTGGAATCCATCTTGGACCCCCACCCCCACAGCGTGATGAGAAGGGTCACCCGGTTGTGACAAGTGCACGGGGCTCTGCCCCCTATAGCATAGGAGGTGTGACAGCCCTGCCCAGGAAGCAAAGGTAAACACAAAACTGTCAAGATGACACAGATCATGATAGAGATCCTGGTGGCGCAGCTGACCAGACAGCAAATATCTAATCTAACGAAGCAGCAGATAGGAAATCTTTCTGAGGCACAGTTCAGAGCTTTGGTTATAAAAATGCTTACAGACCTAACAGCAGATCTTAAACAAGTTGGGGAAGGAATGAAGGCTAGTCCTGCTGAAATGAAAAAAAAACACATACAAAACTAGAGGTGAGGGCAAGAAAACTAGGGACCAACTCAACAAATCAGAACATAGGGAAGGAATAAATAGTCATCCAGTGCAGAAAGAGGAAACAAGAAGTGATGAAAATGAGGAGAGGCTCAGAAACCTATGGGACAGCTATAAGCGGGCCAACATCCAAATCACAGGGTTGCCAGAATGTGAAGAAGAAGAACTAGAAATTGAAAATTATGTTAAAAAATAATGAAGCAGAACTTCCCTAACTTGGGGAAGGAAATAGACTTACAGGTCCAGGAAGCACGGAGAGTTCCAAAACAACTGGACCCAGGGAGAACCACACCAAGACACATTATAATCAAAATGTCAAAAATTAAGGATAAAGAGAAAATCTTAAAAGCAGCAAAAGAGAAGAGAATTACATACAAAGTGTTCCAATAAGACTATCAGCTGAGTTCTCAAAAGAAACTCTGCAGGCAAGAAGGGACTAGCAAGAAATATTCAAAGTAATGAAAAGCAAAAACCTACAACCACGATTACCCTATCCAGCAAAGCTGTCATTTAGAATAGAAGGGCAGATAAAGTGCTTCCAGGGCAAAGTAAAACTGCAGGAGTTCATCAGATCCAAACCACTGCTATATGAGATGTTAAAGGGACTTGTTTAGGAGAAAGAGGATCAAAACTATGAACATTAAAATAAAAACTGTATCACAACAACCAACAACAGAAGCTAGGGAACTGAAACAAAGGCAAACTAAGTAGGCAACAAAAGTGGTAAAAGAATTATAGGTATGAGGAACATACTGGGGGGAGGTCAGCAAGGATAGGGAAGGGGGGGGAAAGGGAGGGAGATTGTACAGGAATTAAGAAACATAGTAGCAGGGAGTGGAGTAGACAGGAAGATGTTGAGAAGAACTATATGCACAACCAATGGGTATGCACTAAGGGGAGGACAATTGGAGGGAGAGTGGTCACCGGGTGGAGGGGAACAAAGGGAAAAGAAATTGGGACAACTGTAACAGCATAATCAATAAAGCATATAAAAAAAAAGTTCATGGCTAAGAATTAGGGTGAGAAGATTGGCAATAGCTAGTGAATAAGTAGTAAGATATGGAGAAGAAATAGAAAAATTAATCTCTATAGTAATAGCTAATAGCCATGTAACAGCGTATGATCTTATAAATTTGAATAAAAACAATATTTCAGACAAACAAGAGGAAATAAAAAATGCATCCAAAGGATGGGAGAATATCAAGAAGCAAAGTATGGTCAATAATGTTAACATTTCCCAAGAATTAAGATAAGGACCAAAAAACGTTCCTTGGATATGATGACATACAAAACAATCATTAGTTAACACTGATTAAAGCTTTGTCAGTAAAGTTATGGAAGCAGAAGGTAGACGGAAGAAGGAAGTGAGAATTCAATACATATAGTCAACTCCTAAGAAATTTGACTATTAGTAGGGGTGAGGGAGTTAAGGCAATGGATAATAGGAGAATGTAGCTTCTGAAAATGTGTTGGTGTGTGTTTAGGTAAGGAAGACTGAACATGTTTGAATGTCAATGAGAAATTTCAGGTGAGTATATAGGAAAGCAGTGGTCTGTAGTGGCAATAGAAAACATAACCCTGAATTAAGTTTACATATACTCTGAGAATAAAAGGCTTGTACATTTTGAGTCCTTTTATACTTATATCTATATTGTTTAATAGGCAAGGACAAAGTAATATATCATCTTATTCATATAAGAAAATGGAGATCCAGATTATTAGACAATTTATCAGTGGCAAAACCCTAACTCTAGACTTTCAGTTCTTTTTTCTAATGGCTCAGGGTGACATTAGAACAGAAGATTAGATGAAAATATTATAGAAGGAATAGGAACTCTCATTTGAGAGGGATTTGGTCTTTCATTTAAAAGGAAGGAATGTGAAAAATAAGGAAATATAATAAATAAAAGTCCATATTGGCATGTCAGCCTACTTTTACATCTTTTAAGATGTTCTCTATGAAATAATTTTTAAGTTCTAAGAGTAATACCTGTTGTTTTCTTAGGCTTTGTATTTCTTAATCTTCTTTTATCTAACAAGGCCAACCTCTTCTGACCTATTACATTACACACCTGATGTACAACACAGAAATTGTCAAATAAAATGTGCCACTGTTGGCCTTGTCTATTTCCAATATAACACTTGCATGTTATATTCTTTAATGACATAATTAATAATATATGGAACCTAAGCATTTGAAAGACTCACAGTATCATTTCAATTATCTAGGTCCTCACAATGCAGTTTTATTAATAATTCACAATGATGTGCTAAATAATGAAATTTTCTGCTGGTGTCAGTCATGTCATCCAGCCCAAAACTTTCCACAGACTTGGCCTTGTTTGTTGTACACAAATGCTATTGGCAGAACTCCATGAAAAAACGTTTCCTGCCAATCAAACCCCCAGGAGGTGGGGGCAACCTGCTGATGGATCCACATTGCAGATTCAATTCTACAAAACATTAAACTACATGTAAATGTTTTCCCAAACAATATTGTGGTCCAATATTGAACTGTAAATAAAAGTGAATTAACTACACAATCATAAGTGTTTTTTTTTAAGTGAACATTTTATTTGAGGAGGGATTATACAGAGAAAATATGTATCACCCGCTATGATCAGGAATATATATGCTGCATTATTTTACCATCCCTAATGTATGCAGAGCATCAGTAGCTCATTAGGAAAGGTGATTAAAGAACAGGAAATGAGTTTATATTTTTCCAAAATAGCATTTCTGTAAAGCAATAAATAGTGTTACTTATAGATAGCTTGTCTAGACTGTTGGGAGTGGGCTGAGAACAGGGAGTGGTCATGGTGGGAGATAGAGCTAGGCCATGGGAATTGGACCTGGAAGTTGCTTGTACAGGGAGCCACATTCTGAAGATGAAGGTCAGAGGTTCCAGTACTGAGGGTGTGGCATGCATCTGATCATTGAGATTTGCAATAGGAGGTCACTGAGTGTGAAGCCATGTTGCCTGGGTAGCTGAGCACCCTCCCACCTCCAGGGTGAAGATCCAGCACCTGGCTGCAGATGTGCCACTCCCCACTGCTCAGACCACCCTTGGCGTTGCCCGAAAAGCCATGTGGAGTTTACAGGGTCTCTTTACTTAGGCCCTGGTTTGGTCATTCTCTGCTGGTGGCCCCCGAGTGTGGGCTACTCACTGCATGTGGGGACTAGGGCACTGGAGATGTGGAGTTGGCAGAGTGCCAGGGGAGTCTCCCTGCCCTTGGCCATGATGGCAGCAGGGGGAAATTCTTACGCTGAGTGTGTGAAAGGCTAGCAAGATAATTGGATAACAGAAAAAGCCCTTGCCCTAGCCCTTCTGGTACCAGATTGAGGGTGGGAGCAGGGGAAGGCGGCCGCATGTGCAATAGAAGTTAAAATGGCGGCAGTGGGAGGTGGTGCACCAGAGGCCTGTCAGTCTGGCCAGGGGAGAGAAGGGATTGGTCGGGAGGTGGACTCACCTGAAGTGTGGGAAAGTTTGGGAAGTTAATTAGTTACTCCGAGAAAAGTAGTTGGTGTGTCCCACACCCAAAGCTCACACAAACCTAGAGGAACAAAGAGATGCTCTCTCTTGCCATTGCTCACTGCTTGGGTCCTGCACTAGGATGGTGCATTGGTCTGTCCTCGCCATGGGCCACGTGGCCTTACCAGTCATACAGCTCATGGCCTCCAGGAGGGAGTCAGTCTGTCTGTCTCTCTCTCTCTCTCTCTCTCTCTCTCTCTCTCTCTCTCTCTCTCTCTCCCTCTCTCTCCCTCTCCCTTCCTCTCCCTCTCTCCCCCTCTCCCCCTCTCCCTGTCTCCTCCTCTCCCCCTCTCCCCCTCCCCCCTCCACTCTCTCCTCTCTTTAACCAGGTGAGGTTAAAGAACACACTATGCCAGTGTGTTCGTGCACTCTTTGCCCCAGGAGCACAGGACCTTGTGGCCCTAGAAGCCACATGGCCACATGGCCATGGCTGCACTAGGTCCATATGCAACCTCCAAGAGGGAGCCTGAAACCAGACAGCAGCTAGGAACAAGCTAAGCTACTGGGATGACCACTCAACAGCTGCCTCAGGCTCCAAAGGATGTACTTTAAAATGGAGCAGGAACTCTGGGCACTGATTTTTATTTTCGTCTTGTTGAGGATGCTGGGTTTTGTCTGAGTTTTGTGGAGGAATTGAGCTTTGAGACAGAGTCCCCCTCCTCCCAGATCATTCAGCATCCATATAAAAACCTTTCTCCCTTTCACCAGCGTCTGCCTCTACCTCTAGAGTTTGCCTTTTGTGGTAGCAGGCAGCAAACCCCCATTTTTGTTCAGTAACAATAGTTTTCAACCTAGTCTATAAATTGTTATCACTTGGGGATCATTTTTTAAATTCTAATGTCCTGTCGTCATTAGCAGAGATTCTGATTTAATACATTTGTGGGGTGGCCTGAGCAGCAGAATTCTTTCCTTTCCTTTTATTTCTGATGTGATTCAAATGCTATTGAAACTCCTACCTTAAAACCAACTTTCCAACAATATGAATTAAAATGGGACAAACAAAGGTAGGTGGGTTTATGGCTTCCTGAACTCAACCTAAGCCAAGCAGTTGACCTGAATGTATTTATTTGGATAAATGAGGTCAAGCTAAACTTTATAATTAAAAAGAAAGGCTAGGACTCTCACTGGTATAGGTTGCTTTCTTGTATTGATTGAAATGAAAGTCCTTATCTCATGAAGTTACAGTAGAGTGAGTAGAAGGACTTTTGATGAGAAAGTAGTTGTGTTTCATCCAGGCAAACTTTAGTTTTACTTGTTTTTAGGACTTATAGATGTAATTCTTTAAACCAGAATTTTTATGACCTATGTATAGCACTGTAATTTTCACTTTCTATTCTAGGACGAATAAACTTCAGATCTTTGACAATAATCTTACAACCTTGCTCAAAATTGCATGCTAAGCTACCTTGCATAATCCAGCACTGAGCCATTCTGTGCCACGGACTGCCCTGCATGGGAATGTGCACTCACTGATCTGTCAATTCCTGATTTCTAATAGTTACAGCCATATTTGTCTAGATTTTTAAGATCAAAAACTCATATTTACCGGTAGTTATGCCACCCTCTTTACTCTCTAGAATCAATCTACCATCAGATCCCAATATACCTTCCTAAGAAATATCTCCTAGATTCTCCAGTTACTTCCCATTACCAAGATCACATCCAGAAACTTTTTACTTCTTTTTTGGACATGCTACATTTCGTCTTGCACAGAATAAAAGTCAACATTTCAAAATTCAAATTTTACCATCCTCTTCATTCAAGAATAAATCACTGTTCTATAGCATTGATAAAACAATTTCCAATAAACCCCAGTAAGCTTTTCTTTTTTTTTTTACCATGGAGAGAAACTTAAACAGTGACTCAACATCTGTTAACATTTACTTTCTTTCCTTGAAAATTGCCCAAACAAAAACAAATTCATTTTGTTTTTTAAAACCTGAATGCCCAGTCTTATACCCTATTTTATAGTATTACAATGTGCACAGTAGGAAGGACAAAGGTTTTGGAGTAAAATATATCTGGGTTCAGATGTTGGCTTCATCACATACTGTGTGACCATTAACAAGTTTTAAAATCTCTATGTTCACTGTGTGTAAGTGTGTGTGCATGTGTGTGTGAAATGGGGGCTAATAAAAGGCAACTTGTTACCTTGCAGTAAGAGTTCTGAGGGAAAAAAAATTCTCTATTTGGTATACCATAATGCTTTGAACATAGTGGTTCCTCAATAATGGAAGCTCTTATATATGTATTTTTTGGTTTATTGTTGTTATTTGTTAACATGCCTTAAAATTCTTTTTTGATTTCTGTACAATGAAAACCCTCCTTGGAAGATGGCAGTCTTTCTTCAGGGAGGTTAATTTCCTTTTGTAAGATCCAGAAACTGATGGCTGAGATGTTATTTCTTCTTGTTTGCTATGGAAACATCAAAACCTAGTCTGGCTTTGTTTAGTACGTGTCATAACTTAGAGATTCAAAGGATCTTTGCCTTTTAGCTTCCAAGTGAAAGGGGTCTGTTTATGGTATCTACAAAGGTAAGAACAAAATTTGCTAATTAGAAATTGAAAAACTGAGTCAATCAACAGGCCTTTGTTGTTAGGTTTTGATCGCGGCTGAAGGAGTTTTGCTTTTGCCTAAACACATGCAAAAGATAATTTGTTACATTGCAAAAGAGCAGCAAAGGCTGTTGTTCTACTTCCTCTGACTACACTGTGACTAGAAAGAGAAAGCTGTTTACTAGCTCACCAGTATTAGCATTTTGGGTACAAAAGGCAAACTTACTTAGGCTTAAAATTATTCACATTTGCTTTTCCAAACTAACACCATTTGGGACAAATTATTTGGTTCAAAATAGCACAGAACCTGTACTGGGACAGAACCTATTTGTCATTGGGAGGAAACTATTATGAGTACTGTGACTCTTCTCATTTTCCCTAGGACCATTTCATCTCTGTGAGAATCAAGGAAGTCTGTTTGCTGGCAGGGAGAGAAGGTACTGCAAGGTGAGGAAGAGAACTACTATAAGTAGGTGCCCAGGGAAACTGCATTTGAGTTCATCATTTTATTTCACTCACCTGAATATTGAAAAGTGTGTGTGTGTGTGTGTGTGTGTGTGTGTGTGTGTGTGTGTGATTTAAATTGAGTTGGTTAACAGGTGACTTAAAATTATTGAAATAGGAATATGAGTGGAAAGGAGTCCCCCCCCCACCCCCACCCCAAAAACTGTGTGTGGGAGTCTGAACCTGCAAGAGAGACAGGTGTCCTGTGACGTGCAGGAGACTGAAGCAACAGTGACCCTGCAGCAATAGGGATGATGTGCTACTTTTCGGTTTGCACTTCGAAATTTCCTTCAAGTCAGATGTAATTTAAAATTATAGTAACAACAGTGTCAAAACATTACCTATGGTTCATCTCCTCTTTCTCCATGAAATGCTTCTTCTTCAATCCTGGATCAATTTCTATGTTCTCTGTAAAACTCTCCATCCTCACTCACAGACTTGTGTTCTTTTCCTTACCTGCCTTATAATCTTCCTCAGTGCAGAGGTTCTTTTACACTCTGGTGCCAGCATTACCTGGAGCAGGCTTTTAGCAAAACAATTTGGAATTATGTATGACAAACTTAAGTGTGTATACCAGGAGTTTGTCTTAGGAAAAATAAATAAAATATATTCAAGGATATGTTCACAAGGCTATTAATTAAAATGTTAACTGTAAATTAAGAAAAAAGAAAAAAAGTCCTAATGTCCTATCTCCTGGGATTGGTTAAATAAGTTTGGAAAAATAAAAAAAATGAACATTATGCAACAGTTCATGTGATCATATCTATTTATATTTATTTACATAAACATGGATTTTAAGTATAAATGATAATTACATTTAGAAAACAGTATATTAATTACAGAATAACAGAGTATTTGGAGGGTACCATTTTGTTTTGTATATATGTGATTTTTTGCTTTTTCTCCTAAAATTTTATATTATTCCACAATTGTTACACTCAATGGGAAAAAAAAGAATTTTTATAGTTAGGTACTCTAATTTACATTTATAATTTAACTATAAGTTTCATAATGATGGGGATTTTTGTCTTCATAAAAGCCTCCTCCATCACCATATTGTTAGTGATAGCTTCACATATCCATAGAGTCACTGATAATGAACTAGAGGAATCTGTTTACCAGGCATCAGGGTCCAGTAAGACAGGTACAGGAATTTGCAGCCAAGAAAGTATTTATTATTTGAGGTGATGGGACCACGCGTAGCATCACAGGTGAGCAGTACTCAAAGACCTGGCTCCCCTGATACTCCGAGATGGTAAAAATCATTAAACATGGTGACTAAAGAAGTTAGGGTCATGGTCAGGGTTGTGCTCTCTACTGATTGGTCCATTATGGGATAGCGGGTAGCTGATCATCACATCTGGTCCTGATGTCAGCCATGGCCTTACTCATCTGGTTCCATTTTCCTGGTTCTGGATTTGAAACGCAACTGAGGCCTAGATGTTACTTTTAGGATGAAAAAAATCTGTCCCTGTAGTCAATAGGCCCAGGGCTTTGTTCCTAAGTTTGTTTAAGGTTGATGAGGGCTTAATGATTAAGGAGTGGATGTGCAAGGGAGAAGGGGGCAAGTGAGTCAGGGTGTTCCCTGAAGCCAGTTTAAATCAAAAGGAAAGAAAGGAGAAAAGGTTGTATAAAAGAAGTGAAGTTTCCACAAAGTTACAATCTGAAAGTAATTTTTGATTGTTTCTAGAACGAATATTGATTCACAGGTCATTCCTCCGACTCTTACCTGAAATCCCAAGAGACAGAACTTGGGATCACTGAAGAATTTAAAACTGCACAAGGGTAAGATCCTAGAATCGGAGGTACGGATTCGGAGGACAGGCATGCCAGGCATTCTGAGGGCTGTCTCCTTGACTGACCTGCGTTTTATCTGTAATGTATTCTAAAGATCACCCTCCTTGTCATCACTCTCTTAAATCAAGCATATAAATGCCAGTCAGGAATAAGAGCCACTTGGTATTCTGCATGGCTTTTACAGTGGGGAGAGCCGAGGTGAGAGCCCTGGCCAGAGGAGCCTGGTAATGAAGCGTGGCTTTTTAACCCCCGAGGAGACACTGTGCAAACCACATCTAGCAGAGCATAACTGACCTAGAGGAGCATCAGCAGCTACCTGAACACCTGAACAGCAATACAGGTATTGAATGCAGTAGCCATGTAGTGTAAACCAAATGTACGGATATGAAGTTCTCATCATTCGAAACAAAAAATAACCCCACCCAAATTAGCTACTTTTGTTGAGATAAAGAGTGGTACCTCTCATCCATGTAACATTCTGCTACTGCATGAGATCTAGAGACACATCACACCTTCCAGTTAATGTATGTTTTATAAGTTTTTTTGCTTTGTATATATTTTTTATTTTTCTTTTTTCTAGAGGCTCATATCAACCAGCACAACAGTCATACACTTTCCAAAACTGATTTGGAAGCTCACAATAAGATTGTCAGAGGAAGGCTTCTGTTAAAAAAAGTGACAACGGACCCCCAAAGGAGTTACTTGTGCTAAACCCCACATCAGCAAACCAAGACTTAATACCTAACTTAACACCAAGTTTAGCCTTTCCCAGGAATGTCACCTTTAACCAGCCAATCTGGAATTACCTGGTCAGCTCTACTGAGGTAATTCCATGGTCTGACAAGCTCTCCCTTCCCCTAAGGGAAACTGACCTTGTCACAACCCCTTCTGGCTATACAAGCCTTCCTCTGAGGTACCTTATATTTGCTTATTTGCTAGACGGGATGCTGCCCAATTCACAAACTGTTGGATAAAGCCAATTAGATCTTTAACTTTACTCAGTTGATTTTTTTTAACACTCCATAAAATAAATATTCATTGAACATTTACTCATGGCTGTGTGTCCTACCAGAGGGAGATGGGAAAGAATGACAGGACCTTAACCTCAATGAGTCTACTGAAAAATTGGGAGATAACATTATTAATAAAAGAAAAAGTTATTCAATAGCATCTGGATATCTATGTCAAGGATAAGGGTTGTCAGATTTAGCAGATGAAAATACAGGGCATGAAGTTAAATCTGAATTTCAGATAGATAATGAATAAGTGTTTTAGGATGAGTACATTCCAAATATTGCATGGAATATACTTATACTAAAAAAAAAAATATGTTGTTACTCTAGAATTTAAATCTAACTGGCTACTCAGTATTTTATCTGACTACTTTATTAAGGAATAATTTTCAAACCACTGCTGAATGCAAATTAGAAATCAATCCTATACTTACCTGGCAGGGGAGCGACCATGATCACGAAGGTGGTTTTCCCAGGGCGAGGATTACCCATTGCATCATGGATATGCTGGCCCCTGTGATTTCCCCAAATGTGGGAAGCATGACTGCATAATTTGTGGTAGTGGGGGACTGCTTCCATGCTCTCCCCTGGAAGAAAGGAAGGAAGAAAGAAAGAAAGAAAGAAAGAAAGAAAGAAAGAAAGAAAGAAAGAAAGAAAGAAAGAAAGGAAGGAAGGAAGGAAGGAAGGAAGGAAGGAAGGAAGGAAGGAAGGAAGGAAGGAAGGAAGGAAGGAAGGAAGGAAGAGAGAGAGAGAGAGAGAGAGAAAGAAAGAAAGAAAGAGAGAGAGAGAGAGAGAGAGAGAGAGAGAGAAATATAAATAAATAAATAAATAAATAAATAAATAAATAAATAAATAAATAAATAAATCAGTGCTAGTCAACAGCTAATTAAATCTAGGAAACTTGCAATTCTGTTCAGTTTGTTGATACCAAATATTTAATTGGAAGAATTTACTATATGCCAATTACAATAAAGTTTGATATTTGGCTGCTGAAGCCTTTATAGGATATAGCTTATGCTATATCCTTCTTTCTTCCTCTTCTGCCCCACATCTGGGCAAGTGCATTAAGAAGTCTAATGCTCCTTCTGGAAAGAAGTTCAAACCATGCAAGTCCTACTGGCACTCGCCCCACCGCCTCCATCCCAATCTACCATTCTTAACTGTTCTGAAAACCCCAAGCCACTCACTTTTCTCTACTCTTTCAAGTCATTTTGGAACTATTTGGGAGGCACTCTGTTCTCCCCAGAAAGCTCATTATGTACATAATAAACCTTTTCATACCTTCTTGGTGTGCTGTATGTGGCATAATCAGTATTGACATCTGAACCAAGTTTTGGGTGGTGAGATTCTCCCATTTGTACAGAGTGACTAAAATGCAAATTCAAAACATTTTGCCCCTCCACTGAAAATATATCCAGAGACACAACTTGAAAAGCCCTATCAGAAATTGCAAGTCTCCTCTGGTGTAATTTTCAGGTAAGATATTACAAATATAAAATTAATGATTTTATTTTAGGAGCTTGATTGGGTGCTGTGTTTTCCCAGCAATGAAATTCTCACATCCCAAGATAATTTTATTAAATATTTGTTCCCAGGGGCTGAGATATGGCTACGTCTACATCAGAAAGAAGAAATAATTGCTCTGATCATTGTGACATTA
Source organism: Furipterus horrens (assembly GCF_987537825.1). Lineage (NCBI taxonomy): Eukaryota > Metazoa > Chordata > Mammalia > Chiroptera > Furipteridae > Furipterus > Furipterus horrens. The sequence goes on from NW_028327176.1 coordinate 34,937,633, forward strand.
AGAAATGCTGGGAGAAGAGTAACTTCAGGGACAATATTTAGTAGCTAATTGTTCAACACTTCAATTCACATTGCTTATAGATACTGAGTCTCCTTTACAGGGTAAATCAAAGTGAATAAAGCTCAGCTGGAATTTTGATACCAGCAATGTTTTTGTTGCTTCCTGAAAACCAAAACAATTTAAAAATGCAAAATGTCAGGGACAATGCAAGATATCAAAATGGAAACTACACTCAACAAAAATCATGTCAGATCACCTCATATTTTGGATGTTTGAGATAAACTTTCAGTTGTTAATTAAAAATAAACTTTAAAACTCCAAGAAAGAAATAGTGTAGAAGCTAATGTGCTGATGAGACTCAGACAATAATGTCAGGCTTTAAGTAGAATAAAAATAACACATTTTTTTCTTACCTCCTCCATTTATTTCAGATATTTTCTTTGAAGTTACTGAATTGATGTTCAATTCAAGCTAAAGTATTTTCATTCTTTTTGATGAGCTAACTGCTCAAGTTTTGGCCATAAACAGCAAATTCCCCAGGGTGTTTGAGTGCTGTAAAAATGATATCAGAGAATGAAGTTCAGATCTACAGGTAGTAAATATGTACTTACATGAAAATCTAAAAGCCATGGCAGTTTCTCACCTACTTAACACTTAAAAAGCACAACGATCTTTCGTAGTAGAAATCCAAACATTAAATTATTCATTCTTTTACTCTTTTATTAACCCAAGTCCCCCAAACATAATATGTTTTAGCTAGAGATCATTCAAATGACTGTCTATTAAAATAAATACATTGACAATGAACTGAACATGATAACATTTTATATGGCCAAGGCTCATATAATTATGATCAGCAAAATCATTTTGGCTGATCTACTCAGGCTGGCTTCTAAGTTATCCAGAAACCTGTGGAAGAATCAGAGTGTGGTCTTTATTTTGCATCTGTATGTAAAGTTACAAACAGGACAGCTGGATGTCATTGGGAAGATACACATTATTTAACTGTGTTCCACCTGTGATTTGTTCTAAAACTATTTCATCAAAAATCAGGTTTTAAGATTTATTGACAGAGGTTAAAGAGGTTAAGTTAGAGAGGTCTGAGATAATAACGACACTCTCAAAAAGAGAGAGGACTTCCAGGAAATAAGGCTGGTTAATAAGAAAAAAAAAAAAAAAGAGAGAGAGAGAGAGAGAGAATCTGCTTCAGAGATTCCAGGGCATTATTTAGAAAAACACAGGAATTTTGCTTTACATGGAAACTTGTAGTAGAATTAAATAAGACTCTTAACAATTTCTTGATGTCTAGGTATACAAGAAAGTACATAGCAGACCTAATTAAATAAAAATTAAAGAGAAGTAATTTACCTCTCATTTACTTTATGAGTAAACAAAGTAAGATATTATTTGAGCATTGCTATCATAGCAGTTAAGACTGTTATGGTTAGAGGAGACCAAAAGATTGTACTATTTCTTCATTTTTTATTGTAATATTTTGTATACAAATTAGTATCTGGATTATAGTTTTATTTTAATGTTTTATTCTGTTTTTTTACATTGTTTCTGCTGCAGTCATCCTTTTGTTTTTCCAACTTGTTTATTCATGTCTGTCTTTTATGCTGGAAGTTTTTCTCAAAATTTCAAATTCTCTTTGGCTTTTGGTTAATCGTTAATGAATTAGGTATTGAGAAAATATTGAAAGCTTTCCATCCAGAGTCTTTGCTAAAGATCATTAGGCAAGTAACTTACTGTGTCATTGGTGTATCTCCAAATGCCATTGTACTATTTTCTTGGGCTTATAAATTAATACAAAGAGAAATCATCCACCTTTCTTCCAGGTGCTGGGGGGAGGGTAGCTGCTATGTGGGAGCTAAACTGGGGAAGGGGATGGAGAAGGTCACAGTTCAATTCAGCTTTTGATATAATCCCCTTAGTAACTAAGTGATTGTTCCCATCATCTGCTGTCTGAGGTCCATGAGCATGAAGTAGCTCTGCTTCAGTCATTACAGTGGGCAAACCTCTAGGACCCTCTCTATCTGAGAAGGGGGAAGGCAGTAGCCTGGTGGCATGGGCTTCGGGAGACTCTCTGGTTCATTCTACTACCCCTTATACAGAATTTAATAGTCTAGTGTTAACTTCCTCCCCTCAAGGTACCTAGTGCCTACAATTCTCTATAGAATGTGTCAGATTGTTTCTTGTTTTTACCTAGGGTAAGTTCTTACATTTTAGTTCTATATCCACTCTGTCGACACAGATTTTATCTATCCATCTTCCAAAAGTTCTCAGCTGCTGTCTCCTCTCCGATTCTCTTTATCCTTGTGAGCTTATATCTTTTAAACTCATTTCAGTTTCGTGGGCTTTCAGAGAGAGTAGAAGTAAAGACATGTGTACAGTTTTCCAAGCTAAGTAGTCCAATGTATATTAGCTCCCCACAGCACCAAGCAATTAACTACATTCTGATAGCATCTCCCAGGAGACAGCGTGGGTTCCCACAAGTCAGGCTCAGTCTGACAAGACTGCTTCCCAAATGCAGACACCATTCGAAAGTCTTGGTTGTCACTTGTACTTCTGTTGGACCAGCTATAAATTGGACGCTCCCAGGATCTCCTACTCAGGTTTGATTCATTTGCTAGAACTGCTCACAGAACTCAGGAAAACAGTTTACTTCTTAGATTACTAGTTTATTATAAAAGGAACAGCCAGACGGAAGTCTCCAAACCCTGCCTGTTTAGGCTTTTTTATGGAGGCTTCATTACATAGGCATGACTCACTGGTCATTGGCAACTTCCAAAGGTCAGGGGTGCAGGACTGAAAGTTCTGATTCTGTCCTCACAGGGCTGGTTCCCTGTCAGCCAGCCCCCACCTTTAGTAGTTTTCCAAAAGTTACCTCATTAACATAACTGCAGGTGTGGCTGAAAGGGATTTGTTATGAATATTGATGTAACAGTGGGGAATTGTAACCCACCCCAGGGTTCTTTTGACATTGTTTCTGTAAGTGCTGACTCTGACAAATATGTAGTTTGTAGATAAACAGCATGTTTGTGTAATAATCCTAGAAACTAACTTCAGAAGACACAGTCTCTGACCTTCAGGCATCCCAGCTCTGGGAGACTTGCTGATTTTCAACCATGGAGCCAGGATGACATAAAGCCAGGATGACTGAAAACTAGGATGACTAAGAACATCACTTGCCTTGTCTGAAAAGACTGTGCTCCCCTGCATGTGAACTCTTCAAACCCCTCCCTTGATCTCATTGTTCTGCTTCCTCTCCATCTCCTTATAAAAGTCTCTGCCTGCACTGAGATATGAAGATGGGCTTTGACACATGAGTCCCCCATCTTCCAGTTAGTGAGCACCTGAAAATAAACCACTTTCCTTTACATCAGCACCTGTCTTTTGAGTATTGGCTTTCAAAGTGGCAGGCAGCCAGACCTGCATTCAGTTACACGAAGACACCTTTATTGCTCTTGTCGCTTAGGAAATACCAGGTGTTTTGTGAGCTCTGTTACAGAAAAAGGAATGAAGACCAAATATATATGCATAAATATACACGTATATTTATTATAAATGACAATATCACAACTACAAATCACCGCATTGGCCTACCATTCTTATCTTCTGGCTCTTCTCACAAACTTACTAAACCAAAACCATATTTTCATTTCTTAATTTTGCTCATTCTCTCTCCCATCCTCAACTAGAAGACCTATTTTTGTTGTTGTTAAAAGACAAACTGAGGCATATTAAAATTTTTAAGAGTTTATTTTAACCAAAAATGGATTCTAATCAGAGAGCAGCAAACTGGAAGTAGTTAGGAGCACTCCACTGACAAGAGCTTGGGGGAGATTTCTTTTTCAACCCTCACCCAAGGAGGGTATATTTGTTGATTTTAGAGAGAGAGAAAGGGAGAGAGAGAAAGGGAGAGAGAGAGAGAGAGCTTTGTTGCCTCCTGTATGCACCCAGACCAGGGATCAAACCTTGCAACCTAGGTGTGTATCCTGACTGGGGATCAAACTCACAACCTTTTGGTGCATGAGTCACCAGTTGAGCTACCTGGCCAAAGCAGGAGCTTGGGGAGATACTTTTATAGAGAAGACTGCTAAAGTAAAACATGGAAATTATTTGATTGGCCACTGGTCAATCTGTTGCCTGGAAAACCTAGTTGGTTGTATGTGAACGGCTGCCCTTAGGTTTCAATTTCTTAACCTTGAGACATTTACAGGCTTAGGTTTTGGTTTGTTTATATAATATATAAAGGCATTAGAGTCACCCCAGTCTAATTGACTCTTTGTTTAACTAATTTTACACTTTAGAATGCTCTTTCCTCCCATGTATCAATATTTCGTGCACACTTCACAGGCGAATCATATCTGGCATTTTTGTGAAGTAATGCATCAGCTCATCTTGAGTTAATTTCTTATTTTTATCCTGTGTTTATGTAGCCTCCAATTGTACTTCTACTATACAACCAATATTTTTCTGCCTTGATTTAGGCTTTCTTTTCCCTCTAAATTTTATTTTCCTTGAAAATTCAAATGCGTTTATCTCAGTAACCTCTGTATCGTCCATATAATATAATGCTTATAATTATTACTTAAATGCATATTGTTCAATTAAAACAAATTGAACTCTAAAATTTTATAATATACAGTATTTCTTCTTCATTTTTATTTCCTTCTCTTTTTAGTTCCTTCTAGGAATCCAAAGTATAAGCACTTTTATCCAGTACATATTAATACTCAAAACCACATCTCCATTTCTGTTTCAATAAAATCAAATGACAACTATTAATTGAGCCCTTATTGTTAATTAAATTTAAACTAATATGTGAATGCCTATCACATGCTCAGCACTCTCTTTGGAGTTGAGAAAGTCATACCATTAGTAGAAGGTTTTTAAAATTGCTTTAACTATAGTTAGGGAAACAAGACTCAAAAATATGAAACAATTAAAGGAAGCATAAAATAAAGGTTGTGGTTTCTGTGAGGGCCTAGAAAAATGAAAAAAAAAACTATATGGACATAATTCCTCTTGAAAAATGGCTAAGAATTCAAAAGAAAGGAAATGAAAAAATGGGAACATTGAAAGTGAAAGAGCAGAATTTTTAAATGCCAAAAAAACTCTTGGATTTCATGAGCAAATTGTTCTAACTGGAGCAGCAGTGAGTCAATTCTGGAGAGCTGTGAGTAAATATGAATTGGTTAGAGTTATTTGCATTATCAACGGTTTCAAAATAGAGACACTCATATATAAGAAACATGGTACCACTAGTCAGAGGGATGTGTTGCTTTAGAAAATTTATGTCAAGCCTCCTGAAGAATGGCTGTGTTGAATGAGATTAACTGGAAACCAGAATCAACCCAGAAATTCAAGGTCATGAAATCTTATCCTGAGATTATAATACTAGCAAGACAATCAAGAACAGGAATCAGAGAGAAATTGTACTAGACGATGTTCAGTGCACCTTCAATCGCTTATTCCATCTAGTTTTTTGTTTGTTGGTTGGTTGGTTTTGTTTTGTTTTCTGTTAAAAAGCCATATTCTGGAATTGCTTGCTGATGTTCTGATGTTGCAGAGGATAGGCTCAAGGAGTCCAGGTTAAGCACAATGTATGGAACCTAATTCTCAAGCGACAAAAGCCTGGACTAACTAATAATTCTAAATTTAAAAAAAGAAGATGCTCTGTTAGGTGTGAAGACACTTCCAGTGCTAGACAAGAACTGCTAGTTAAGACAAAGTGGGATAATCTTGTGTGCTTAGACTTCTTTTGTTTTTAATTTTGCTTCTTATTTTTATTTCCCTTAATATATTTGATTTTCAAATTATGGTATGATTTTTATGAGAATTTTGAGCACATTTAGGATGTGAGGAGTCCAGGAATACTGGTCCTCATCTCCATAGGCCTTACTCACCAGTGTGGTGTTTATTTTTTCCCTATAGACCATATTTTATGAATGGGTGGTTACCCACTCCAAGTGAAGCGGCTCTGTGGGTTTTTCTGAGTAAAGCATCTGTCTCTCATATGCAGGTCATTTCTTAAAATTCTAGCATCTCAGATATTTTTTTCTTCTTAAGGCTTTAACTTCTTCTGTGAAAATGGTCTGGGAGATGTGGGACATTTCAATCTGACTTTAAATATTTAAGTGCATGTCTTTTTGGAGTACATATTTTGATAGGAGAACAATGGTGAAAAAAAAGAAAAATAGCTGGAGGCTTGGGGTATTGACAAAGACACCCTAAGAAGAGAGGAAATAAGTATACCAAGTGCAATGGCAATACTATTGCTACCAAAACCAACTTTCTTCAATATCAAATTCCATGTAGATCAAGTCATAGTTGAATTACAAACCAGAATTATGGTTTGTCTGTTTTTATCATTTGTTTCCTTTCCTGTCACCACTGACTTCAGTTTAAAGATTGTCACATTAGTCTTCTAAGGGCTATAGGACCAAAGTACCTCCTGATATCACTCCCTGTTTCAGGGATTCTGGTCCAGGAGACAAGGACTTGTTACATTAAGAATGAGACATTGCACCAATTCAAAGGTTAAGTAAAGAGTTTCACTCTTAATCTGTTCCAGAGAATGCTCTTGATACTTGGAATATAGTCTATCCTGAGACTGCTACTTTTAATTATTACCCCCTGCCTTTATCTCTATTCTCTTTATCTCCATCAGTGAAGGAGTCACACTGGGAAAATAAGTATTGTCAGGTTGGAGGTCATAATCAAGTGAACCCTTATTGTGTCTTTAGTTTAGAATTATGCTTCTCTAAATATTGCTTTAGGAGAAAATCAATGGGTATAAATAAAAAATGTTCAAGTGTGAGAAAAATAGACTTTGTGGTGAAGTGTTTGAAATATAAGGTTCATAAAGAAAAAATTCATACAGCAAATATTTCTGCTTCTGGGGACTGAAAAAGATGAGCCATAAAGTGTAATTGCTTTATATTAACAATTTCCATCTTCTCACATTCATAATTGCTTTAGCTAATGCAAAAGTTAAGATCTTAACATGATTAGATATTTGTTTTGGTGAATTGGAAAATGTTATATAAAGGAATAACACAAAGGTGCAAAAAATGTGCTACTTTAGAACAAGCAGCAAGAGTTATATATTCCAGTAGTGCTGGGTCCCATGGTTCTTAATTTGCATATAAATAATTAATATGTATACCCAAATAATACCAGTTTCTGAGCACTACATTCAGTATGAATTATGCAGAAACACTTCAAAAATCCCTTTAATAGTCAAAATTAGACCCTCTAAGGTAGGTAGAAAGTAAAATTATTTCTTTAAAAAATGAATTAAAAACAACAGATCTGATTAAAAACATTCAGGAAATAAAATTTTCTTGATCAACTAGCTTGATTTTCTTTTTATGTATATTTTATTTTCTAGGGATTGAAGTAGGCTTCAGGAATATGAAAATGCATATTAGTCCCTGGAAAAAAAGAATATTGTGAAATTATATGAGTACCAAAACTGCAGAATAAATAGTAGAAAGTATGTGGAAAACCCTGAGTTAGCTTCCTAAAAGAGACACTTAAGTTGAAGGAAGAGTTAAATAAGTACATCAATGGAGTAGTAAATTCATGTTGTTGTTTTTTAAGCTGTATGTTAAAGAATAGGGATAACAATTCAGTATGTGTGTTGGAGATTCTTAGATAAGAGAATTCATGTAGGCTACACTTATAAAAATATCAGCATACAAAATCACTAGGGCTACTTCATCGGTAGGCCAATACTTGATAAGGGTTTTCCCCATCTGTTGAAGAGAATGATTGCCCTTGATCATTAAGTTGGCCTAGAAACAGGAAAGAGTAAGTAAGGGAACAATGGTCTCAGAGCTGTTTGTCTCAACTGGCCATTGACATTTAACAGAAAAAGACTGGTTAATGATTACAATGCCTCTTAAAACCTTCAGAAGGAAGGGAGAATGTTTTGTGGACCACTTTGTGTGTGCATGTGTGTGCATGTGTGTGTGTGTGGCAGTTTCTAAGTTATTAGTTTTTAAAATCAGTATTTTTTAATGGAAACAACTTGACCAAAGTCTGTCACAGATTTTTGATACCCATTAAAACAAAGTTTAATGAGGAAAAAAGGGTGCTAATTAAAGTTCAAATAAGGCATTTCACAGAACCAATGTCACTGGCCCCAAGAACTGCTCACTGCTGTGAAGTTTTGAGAAGACTCCTTGAATTACCTCAGTTTTGTTTTTATATTTTTGCACTTCAGTGGGTAGGGTTTGCTGAAATGCAGCCCACTTGGTAAATATAGGGACACAGCCAGTTACACAACAATGTACATTCTTGCTGTGCCAACACTGTAGTCGCTCCCAGCTCCTGGGGATTTAGGAAAGTCCAGGCAACAGAGCATAGTGGGTAAAGTGGGGCTGGGGGGCTCTGGAATCACATTGCCTAGTTTTAAATTCTGAAACATCAACTCACTAAGTGTCTGACTTTGGGTCAGTTACTTAAATTCTCTTTACCTTCATTTCCTCACCTGCAAAACAGAAATAATAATACTACCTGTCCCTATAGGGTTATTGTAAGGATTGAATGAGTAAATACACGTAAATCACTTAGAGTAGGACCAGCACGATCATAGTTGTCAAGTCAGCAACTTTCTTTTGATTGTGTTTTTACCAGTCTGACTGGGCGAGCTGCACGTGCCTTCTTCAGCATGTTTCTAAAGTGGATTTTCTATGTGCCCTGTTAGAATATGATTTGATTTTTAAATTGACTTTCTAACTGACCCCAAGACTTTATATTTTGATTTTCTAAATATGGTTTCTTTCAATAACAGCTCGTAATTTCTACTCCTCATGTTACCAAGCAAACCAAGGCTTGGCCACCTGGAGCCTTTACATATGACCCAATGATTAGTGTTGAAGGAAATAGGTTTTTATTAACAGGGTTACAATGTCGGAGTGGGGGTGGGGGTGGCAAGAGCACTCCTGCTTAGAGCCCTCCTCTCCCATGAGGCCCAAAACATACCTCGCTTCCCAAAAGGCTATAAGCCAAAACCATGCCCTGAAGTTCCCCTATATCCTTGTCTGTCCTTAAGCCAGTCACACAAACAGGTCTCCATCCCCTCTGGAATGTACACTTGCAGGATTCAGAGTCTCCATCCTCTTGCAACAACTTTCTCCTTCTGGATCTGAAATGCACTGTTCTCAGCCTCCATGTAGTGGTTTGGGGAAACATGTGCCGTGTTACACTGGATCACGGAGTCCAGGGAGACACACATCCTAAGAGAGTGACTTCTCTGTACATTCTTCGGAAAAGCAGAAGTCTGTAACTCAGCCTTCCCAGTCACTGTTCAGCTCCACGCAACTCTCATGAATTAGGGTGGCTAAACAGGTCCTGCAGCTTCATCAGCTCTGCCACCATCTTATCCAATCAGACCTCCTCTCTTATGGCCCACCTCGTGGCTCTCTCTCTGACTTTCAGATCTCCTGGTGGATGTCCTCTCTTACTTCAGACCTCATGGCTCTCTTCATTTTTTTAGCTTGCCCTAATTTAATGCTCTGCTCTGAACTTCCTGTGTGACCTCATATCTGTCCCTTCTTATGGTATGTTAGTGTCCATCATTTTTTCCAGTCCCCTCCTATTTTTTACCCTCTTTTGGCTGTCAGCTTATTCAGGGAAAAGGTTCCCAGCAATGCATGAGCATCTAGGGTTGGCATCCACCCCTTGCTTCTTGCACGGGTGCTGTATGAGCTTCCCTCACCCCACCTCTGGCTATGTCAGAAGTCCCTGAGCATTCTCAGTCATGTACACAATTCACCCTGGGTCACCCTGGGCAGCAGCCCTCATCCCTTCATGAAGGCACAGCTCTTAGCTTGCTTTTTGTTATGCAATGTATCTTAAAGCTCTACCATCAGCTCTTCCCTTCCCCATCTTCCCCTGTCAAGGATTGGGGAGTTGGTTCCCTGCTTTCATGGGACCCATGCTCTGCACTGTTATACTCATAGTAGTCCAACCAATATTAAATAGCAGAGAAAGAAGAATATGTTTTACCAATCAATCTACATTCTTATTTCTTTTTTCTTGCTCTTCTTTCTTTGACAATTGATGCTGGGGAGGGGATTGTGGAAAGCAGAGCATAACCTTTCTCTCCTTGCTTTTTGCTGATTAGAGAAGAAGAGCCTTTAAAACACTGGATGACAGACAACTGAATATTTTGAGGGATCTACCTTATTCTCTACTTCTATTTAAGTAACTTAGAAATTAAAGTCCTATGGAAATCACCTGGACAATGTAGGTCAAAAACAGGTTTTTCAAAATTAAGCCTCATGTAAACAGTATATTCGATTGGTCAATTTTCCAGTTCTTCTGGCTTGTTCCACGCCATTTCAAAATATTGATATTCAAAGTCCTTGTCTTAGCTTCTCAACCCTTCACCTCGCCCCATCCTCTTTTCTTAATTTAGTCTAAATCCAGAATATACTATAAAAATAAATTATACTGTTTATGTTGGCAAGAAATTATAATCTATACATGACATTTAAATTTAAAAGAAAATTCTTCTCTGTCAAGCTACTATTTCAAGAACATGGATGCCTAAGGACAATTGCATCTATGTATTTTTTCCAATTAGTGGGTTTATATGTCAGAACTCTTTACTATCAAATCAGATTTTATAGGAGAAACACTCTAAATGTTAAAGTATTGATTTTAATAGGCAATTACTTATAAAAGAAGGGAGCAGGTCTCTCTCTTTCTCTCTCTCTCTCATGTACATACGACACATACACATGCACACATTAACATTTCTACACTTCAGTAAGGAGGGTTTGATTATAGAAAGCTTAAGTTCTTGACTCTTTGTTTACCCAATATCAAGAACTAAAATAAAGCTCAAAGGTCAAGAATGAGGTTAGAAGGTCCTCAAAAGAGGAACCACACTAAGAGAAAATTGGTCCTCCCTGTATCATATCTTTAGCAGCCTATTTGGCTCTTAGAAGATGTGGATACCTGGTAGAACCATCTGACCAGGGCCTTTTATTTCTATTTAGGGGACACAGGGATTATGGAAAATGGTCTAACTATTAAAGAATTCTGAAAAGGAATTTAATAAGCCTAGAATTTTAGAGAAACACTATCAGAGTGCATTTAGATGTTATCTGAGCAATACTTTACCAAGAAATTTAGATATCTATACAGAAACTGGGACTGTCTTTGTAGACAACTTAGGCAAATATTTATTATTCTAATTTGTAAAATATGAAAAAGAACACATACCTTGTTGGGTGGGTTTAGTGAGACAATATATATTAAGGACCTGTCCAATAGTAGGAGCTAAAAAGGGAACCTTTTATTATTCACATGGCAATATAGACTTTAGGATTTTATAATCACTTACAAAGGAAACATTTAAAAAGATATTAAATAGCTTATTGCCTTCTTAAAGCAAATTTTCTGCATGAAATAGAACTTTCTAGATGGCTTGAGATCAGAATTGCATGTTCTTGACAGATTACCAACATTAGATTGTGTGCTATCTAACGGTGTACCACTAAGATGTTTGAAAATTCTATAGGGTATTTTGTCTGACATCTTGGTTCAAAGCTCTGTCCAGAAGTTTGAAGTTGCCAGAAATCTAATCTCCATATTGAGTAAGAATAAACTTCATTTTTAAAATTTTTTATTAATTGAATTGAGAGAGGAGGGAAGGGGCAGGGGAGAATCATCAATTTGTTGTTCCACCTACTTATGCATTCATTGGTTGATTCTTGTATGTGCCCCGACCAGGGATCTAACCCACATCCTTGGTATATTGGGATTACAGTTTAACAAGCTGAGTTAGCAGGCCAGGGCTGAACTTCAGTTTTAATGCTAATGCTACACCTAGAATTGGTAAGGAAAGGTATTTTCCATTCAAAGACATAAATAATAAAATATATTTTATTCAGATAACTGCAGTACAAGGTTAAAAAAAAAAGTGTCCTACATTGGGAATAGAGAAACAATCATGTAGAAATAATTACATTCCAAAAAAGAATTCTTAAATCCCAAGTTTTAATAAAAATGTGGATCAACCTGGGAAATAAAAGATAGCTAGAAGCAAGTGATATTGTTCAGCATAAGAGGTTAACTGAGAAAAAAATAGAGGTCATAGGCAACACATCCAAGTTAATGGCAGATGATTTCAACCCTTGAGAAAGCCTTTCCGACAAGAAATTTATAGTTAGAGAGGAAATATATCAGAGGAATTTAAAGCTCACCCTAGACTCAAAGCGAGAACCCTACAAAACATGTATTTTGAGTTAAAGCTTGGGAAACAGGAAATTTATTAATTTAGGGAAGGAATCAAAGACAGGTGGCCTAAATAACTTCAGAATTAAATAAGATATCACACCAGATACAACAAATTAACCTTGTCATTAGGTGTCACATTCAACTATCTGGAGGAGGTGGGGGCTCACTGACTAATGCCAAGACAATAGATCCATGGGAAAGGGGAGCATGGAGGTCACATTTCAATGGGAGACAAAAAATAAAAGCATCACAAAGAGTTTGTATTTTCCAGTTGTTAGGGAAGAAGCCAGCTGGATTCAGGACAGGGATAGAGGACCATTCTCTGCAGACCGCTGCAATAGGTTAATGCTGTCTGATTACCTATCAAGAAAAATGTGTTTAATTACTTCTAGAAGCTGGTGGCAAAATAACTGATGCAATTATAAATAATGAGATATGCCATGCTAATCTAGAGCTCTGTATTAAAAACAACTTGCACTAAAGCAACTCTGTATTAAAAACAACTTGAAGAAATTATTAAATATAATCACAATTAGTATATATGTTACAGTGTGTACTTGGGGGAAAATGTAGAAAACAGCAGGAAACAAACACTTGATTAGATTTCATGCTGGAGGAAGTTAGCGGAAAAAAAATTGAAATCTTGAATTGTAAAAATGTTCAAGCTATGTTTTATAATAATTAGAGAGAGTAAGCTCTTGTTAAAATATGAGTATTTTTCATCTCCTTTATTCTGCAAAGTGATTTTTCAGATAAAATAAGTAATATAAGGTTTCATTGGTAAACTCTTTTACTTTATTCAGGAAAGATGCTCAATCAACTAATAAATACAATATTCCTAAAACACTCTTTATGTGCCTAGTGACAATATAAACACTATGAAAGGTAAAAGAAAACTGTGAGATACTGACCATTTCCTTTGAGGAGTTGTTTGTTGTGCTAGGAGTCACTATTGGTATCATAAAATTATTAGGATGCACTAAATGATAACAAGGAAACTCTAGTATGTCACATGAAACCAGAAGGAACTGTAAACAGGAAGATAGCTAGATGGGGGAGACCTAGTTCCTTTGACGGGTAGGCTGTGACTTGTGCATTGTCGGCAGAAGTATTCCAGTAGCAGTTGGCTGAAGATACCCTGTAGAGAGAGGTGATATATTACAGGGCACACAGGCAAGATAGGAATGTTATGAAAATTAAATACTGTTATTATTTTAACAACATGATATTCTGGAAAAGGCAAACTTATGGAGAAAATAAAAAGACTAGTGGTTGCAGGGCAAGGAGGGGTGGAGACATGAAAGAGCAGAGCACAGAGGATTTTTAGCACAGTGATGCTATTCCGTGTGATATTATGATGATAATATATGTCATTATACATTTGTCTAAATCCATAGAATGTATAACACCGAGAGTGAACCATAAGGTAAATATAGACTTGTATGATTATGGCTTGTTAATGTAAGGCCACCCTTTGTAAAAAAAAAAAAAAAAAGTACCATTCTGGTTAGTGATGTTGATGATAATGGAGTAGCCACTGCATGTGTAGGGACAGGTATATAAGAAATATCTGTTCCTTCCTCTCAGTTTTGTTACAAACCTAAAACTGCCCCCCCAAATTAAAGATTTTAATGAAATATATTGAAAAACAGTTCCCATTCTGCTATATAAATCATTAGGAACAATATCCACACTTGATATTAAAAACCAACCTGTTGATAAAAATGTATTTGCATCCAATCATGTGTCCAAAGCAGACATTTTCCAAAATTTCTACTTCATCTTCACTTTCACACTAGTTTTCTTAAATCAGGAGAGAAGGAGATCTTTTCCAATGCTGAGTGTCATAGTGAAGACTTTTTCTAAACATTTCCCTGTTGAACTTCATGAGGAGGATTGCTGGACCTTGCCTCTAGCAGATTTATAAGTTGAGTTTACTTGTGAAGGGTGAACTGACAGATTCTTGTGTAACATCTCTCTCTCTCTCCCTATTTCATCCTCTGCTCAATTCAACACCTTTTAGAGCTCCCTCTTCTTGCCTAGTAGTTTGTCAATCTGTTTGCTCTGCCCCCTTCCCTCCCCCAGTTTCAGTTAATCATAGCTCATCTGCTTTATCTGAGTATGATTCACATTTCAACAGCTCTGGTTCACTGTCATTTCCCTAAAAAGCCCAGCTCTACTTTTTCCACAATATCATTGGGAGAAGCCATTGGAAGCTTACCATGCTCAGTTTTTCGTTTTGTTTTTTTTGTTAAGTATTTTGATCTTGTTGTGGTTGGTGTTGTTGTATACCCCAGGCTGCTGCCCCACCTCAAACACCCCTGTACAATATGTCTTTTTTGTCTAGGTAGGGTGAGCACTACTTGAAGAGAGAGAGAAAGAGATCTCTATTGCCCAACTGAGCAAATGTATTTCAGAGAGTGTATAGGGGGCTGACTAATTTTTAGGAAACTGTTTTTATGACCATATTTATTATATCAGAGATCCCAGAGAGCAACAGAAGTCCTCATTTAAAATTTTAGCCCTTGAAAGCAAGCATGTAAAAATACTCTGTTTTCACAGATTTTCAGTAAACAAGGCTTTTAAAAATGAAACAACATTTACATTTTTCTAAATTATATGTACAGTGGACTACACATCCACAAGAATTTATTTATTTATTTATTTTTAGAGAGTGGTGAAGGAAGGGAAAAAAGAGAGGAAGAGAAATATCAATGTGCAAGAGAAACATCAGTTGGTTGCCTCTCAGATTCCCCAACCATGGACTTGGCCTGCAACCCAAGTACGACCCTGTCTGTGAATCGAACCAATGACATTTCAGTTTGAGGGACAACTCCCAACCCACTGAGACACATCAGTCAGGGAAACAAGAAGTTCTTAATAGTGAACTGGTTCAGGAAAAAACTCCAAACATAATTTGTAGACTACGTCTAAATTATTATTCAGGAGAGAATTTTCAAGAGTTTATAAGATATTGTTCAAAATGCCAATGTCACCCTGACTGGGTAGCTCAGCTAGTTAGAGCATTATCCTATACACTAAAAGGTTGCAGATTTGATCCCCATTCAGGGCACTAACCTGGGTTGCAGATTCAATCCCCAGTTGGAGTGTGTATGGGAGGCAATCAATCAATATTTCTCTCTCACATCGATGTTTCTCTCTCTCTCCCTCTCCATCTCTCCCTCTCTCTCTCCCTCTCTCTCTCTCTCCCTTTGAAAGATAGTGAACATATCCTCAGGTGACTATTAAAATTAAAAAGGAAAAGAAAAAGACCAGTGTTCTTTTGGGCATGGGAGCTCTACCATATAGGCATGGACTTGACCATAGGAAAAATAAGTGTTTCTCATTCTCATTTTACTAGCCTTAGTCATATATTCAGTTAGGTTTTAACCTTTCTCAAACTCATGAGTTTTTTAATAGTTACTGACTGAGCATTTACAGTGATTCAGAATTGTGACTTAATATCTTGAGGGAAGTTTTATATATGAAATGAAACTGGATGTGTCTAGGTTGAAGTAAGTTCCTGGAATAGTGGGTCCCAACCTTCTGCATTTTATTCCTAGCTCTATCATAGAATAGCATGTAATCTTGGCAAAATTACTTCACTTCTTGGAGTCAATGTCCATAATGACATGTGGAGCTAAGTGACAGTACAAAAAATTATGTCATGCAAATTTACAGTTATATCTATAATGATAGCTGCCTTCCTGGAGCAGATCTCTTTTCTAAATTCTTTCAGAGGGAAGGCAAAAGGATTCTTCTGTCTTTTCTATCTTAAAGATAATAAGCTTAAAATAAACAATATCCTACAAAGGTCACATTTTGGGGTGACAAACTATGTTCCCCTTCATAAGCTAATGTTTTTACTTTTTAAAAAGTATATTTTATTGTTATGTTATTATAGTTATCCCAATTATTTTACCCTTTCCCCCCCTCTGCCTGGTACTTCCCTTCTCCCCAACAACTCCCACCCTCCTTAGATCATGTCCATGGGTTGTGCATATAAGTTCTTCAACTTCTCCATTTCCTGTACTATTCTTAATATCCCACTGTTTATTTTGTACCTACTAGTTATTTTTCTTGATCTCTGCACCTTTTCCCTGAATCTCCCCCTTTCCCCTTCTCACTGTCGACCCTCCATGTGATCTCCATATCTATGGTTCTGTTCTTGTTCTGGTTGTTTGCTTCATTTGTTTGTTTGTTTTTAGATTCATTTGTTGATACTTGTGAGTTTGTTGTCATTTTAGTGTTCATCATTTTGATCTTTTTCTTAAACGTGTCTCTTTAACATTTCATATAATAATGACTTGGTGATGATGAACTCCTTTAATTTTACCTTCTCTGGAAAGTACTTTATCTGCTCTTCCATTCTAAATGATAGCTTTACTGGATAGAGTAATCTTGGTTGTAAGTCCTTGCTTTTCATCATTTTGAATACTTCTTGCCAGTCCCTTCTTGCCCGCAAAGTTTCTTTTGAGAAATCAGCTGACAGCTTATGGGAACTTCTTCGTAGGTAACTCTCTTCTTTTGTCTTGAAGCTTTTAAGGCCTTTGGCCTTTTAAATATGATGTGTCTTTGTGTGATCCTCTTTGGGTCTAGCTTTTTGGGGACTCTCTGTGCTTCCTGGAATTGTATGTCTACTTCCCTCACCAAATTAAGAAAGTTTTCCTTCATTATGTTTTCAAATAAGTTTTTGATTTCTTGATCTCCCTCTTCTTCTTCTGGCACCCCTATGAGTCCAATGTTGCTACATTTAAAGTTGTCCCAGAGGTTCTTAAGCCTCTCCTAATTTTTTTGAATTCTTGTTTCTTCATTCTGTACTGCTTGACTGTTTATTTCTTGCTTATGTTCCAAATCATTGATTTGAATCCTGGCTTCCTTCCCTTCACTATTGGACTCATGTGGATTTTTATTCATGTCACTTAGTGCAGCCTTCACGTCTTCTCTTATACATTTGCCATACTCAATCATTTCTGTGGAGCATCGTTATCACTAGTGTTTTGAACTTGGCATCTGTCAGGTTGGCTATCTTCTTATCATTTAGTTTTCCCACTGGAGCCTTGTTTTGTTCCCTCTTTTGGGCCATACTTCTCTGTCTTGTCATCTTGACAGACTCCTGTGTTTGCCTCTGTGTCTTAGGTAGAGCTGTAGCGCCTGTTAGGTTGTAAGGGGCAGAGCCTTAGGTATTCATCAGTGCTGGGCAACCCATTTTACCACCTTGTGGTGCTGTATGTGAAGCAGGGGACTGAAGGGGAACAATGTCACTTACTCAACACTTACCCCATTTCCAGTCACTTTACCTGCTTCCCATAGGTGGCTGGTGCCCCTCTAGCTGTCACCCTGGTGGTGTTTCCCAGCGTGGGTGGGTTTGCATATGTTCTAGGACTGTGGGGATTCTCTAAATGAACTCTCCTGAGAAACCAGTAGTTTCTTCCACTGCCCCAACCCCCACTGGTTTTCACAGCAAGAAGCAATGAGGCTTTATTTTCCCCAGTGCTGGAACCATGAGCTGCATGGTCTGGTCTGGTGTTGTGATTGCTCCCCAGTTGTCCCTCCCAACTTTTATAACATGTGGCTGCTCTTTCTGCTGGCCAGCCACAGCCACTGTCTTCCTGTTGCTACCACCACTGCCACCATACCACATCCTCTCCATCCCAGTTCCCCAGCTTTGCCCCTCCTACCCATCTGGATGATTATTTCTTCTTTATATCTTTGTTTGTTGGACTTCCATGCAGTTCAATTTTATGGTAGTTCTGGGGTTTTTTGTTTGTTTGTTTTGAGGTAGATATAATTCTTCTTATGGTTGTGGAAGGCGGTAAAGTGTGTCTCCATCTTGGCCAGAAGTTAATGTTTTTGCTTATAGGAACAAAAGAATATTAAAATTTTGTTTTAAATTGGAAATATCTATTGCGTTGCATCTGCAGTTTGTTTAAAGTGCTTGCAAGAAATCCTATGAGTTAATGGGAGTAAAGGAGGACTTTAGGGGAAGAAAAGTGATTTAGAAAAGACACATTTTTATTTATAAAGTTTTGAACACTAAAATCTCAATTACTTATCCAAACAGGTAAAAAAAAATTGGCAACAATGAGAAGCATGAAAATTAATATATTAAATAAAAAAGAATAAAATCTAAACAGAAAATGAAAACTAAGGCAGAAACATACTCATTTTCATAATACAGGTGCAAGTGGGTACTGTATAAATTGGGGACAAAGGAGAAAGCTAATTCAATATGGGCAAATAAATAACCTTGTAAAACACTAAATATGATTTGGTTTTGAATGTGTGAAGAGAAGATAGGTATATGAAAAGAAAGAGATGGGGAGTGTATCACACTGATGTATGGAAAGTAAGAGAACAGGAAAAGACCTTCTGGTTGATGGTGAGGGAAAAAAGATAAGCAAAAATTACTTGGTATGACATGTAAACAACTTTATTTTTCCTCAAGAAGTGGACCCAATGTAAATGAATGCCTCTATACTGACAATGAAGAATAATCCATGGTTTGGAAGTAGTTGTGTAGCTCCAGGATGATCTCAGTAGGAATGAAGAGAGGCTAGGAGTCCTTCATTCTCAGTTGCTCCTCTACCAGAGGACACAGGGCCCCCATGAAGTGCTGCCAGAGCAAGCAAGGGAATATAACAATTGTTCTGCGATCCATGAAAAGAACAGCGGAGTTACAAAAAAAAAAAAAAGTACAGCTCCCTCTTCTTTTGCTATTCTCCTTTCATTTTAGCTAAAGTGGTTACTTCTCAGGAAACCATTTAGTGCTCTCAAACTAAATGGAAAATTCAAGCCCCTAGCACCCTGATGAAGTTCATTGTTTCAAATAAGTAAATGCATCCTTTGAGGGGCTATTTACCTCCGTAGCATCAAGTCAATTAAGTTTGCTGCTTTCTGACTCCCCATAAGGACAGGGATGAGGGGCAGGGGTGGATTGACTAGACTTTTAACCTCTGGTTCTTAACAGAGTCTGTAATCCCGTGTGTGTGTGTGTGTGTGTGTGTGTGTGTGTGTGTGTGTGTGTTTTCCTTGAGGATTCACCAGCCTAAATTGCTTTGCTTTCATGGGTTGGAAGTAGCATATTAGTGGCATTATGATGATTTTTCCCCATGGGGTTTAATGCACTATTAGTTCCACTTCAGATGCCTTTAACTAAATGCATCTGCGAATAATTGTTTTAAAGGTTAACCAGTTGTTTTGACAACTTTAGGGCAAGGCTTTCAATAAACAGAGCAGCATTAAATTTAGGGTTTGTAAATCCACCAGAGTTAGGCTTTGAAAATGCATATAGTATTTAAGTCTACCATTGATATGCTCTCTTACTAAGTGGCTTATTATTTCAGCTACTTTAGAGACAGGGATCAGGTCGCCTCCTGCTCCACATCATCATTATAGTGATACCATCTAGCATCACCATGGCTGATTTCCTGGGTTTGTCTCCCTCTGGTCACTGTTGGAGTTTCCTGTGAAAACTTTCATTTCTTTGGAAAATGTGGCAGTTATGAAAACATTTATCAGTAGATTCTGGTGTGTGTTCCTTTTCAGGAATTACTCCAAGGAAAGCACATCTCACTCTGTGCTTATGACACTTCTAAGGACAGTTGTGCTAACATCCCCAACAGAGCAATTCCTGTTAATGAGGAGGATGCCTTCTAACAATGCATCCTAACTGCTCTTCTTCCTCTTTTCTGTCCAGGTGGGGCAAGATTTCACCTCTGATATCTGCAGTCCTAAAAAGGGAGTGCTCCTGGACTTCCGGCCAAGATGGAGGCTTAGACGGACACGCTAGGTCTCCCTCAACAACTATAGAGGAATACAACTACTTCAAAACAAAGGATAACTAGAAATTCCAGAAAATAAAACTACACGGAAGCCCAACATATGAAGTTATAAACCAGCGGTGCCATTTGGGCAGGTAAGAGTTAAAGAAGACAAAGCTGTTTGCGGAGCGGCGGGCGGGGCGGCGAAAAATCCCAGACGCAATCAAGCCCCTGGCGTGCACGACTCCAATCAAGCCCCTGGCGTGCGCGACTCCGGGTGCTGGGGAGAGCAGCCGCAGCATCGCCTTGAACAGTGAGGCCCAGGGGGGCGGGAGGACGGATCCCGGTCTCCTAGCTGAATAACTGTGTGAATCCATCTTGGACCCCCGCCCCCACAGAAAGCACCACAGGGCTGCGAAATAGGTCGCAGACAGGCACTGGTCGCTAATTTGTGACGCGTACACAGGCACCGCCCCGGACAGCCAGCCCAGGAAAACAAAACGCATCTGTCAAAATGTGGCAGACAACTATAGAAATCCCGGTGGCACAACTCACCAGACAGCAGATAGAGAACCTGACAGATGAACAGATAAGAAACCTGTCAGAGGCTCAGTTCTGGGCCATTGTTATCAGGTGGCTTACAGAATTCACAAAAGAGCAGGAAAAAGATATGAAAGAAGCGAAAAACTTTCATAACGAAAGGAACAAAACCACATACGAGACAGATGGTGAGGAATCCAGAGTTCATTTCAACAAACTGGAATATGTAGAAGGAACAAGCAGTCAACCAATGCAGCGAGAGGAAATAGGAAGCAACAATGAGAGGATCAGAAACCTCTGGGACAGCTATAAAAGGCCCAACATAAGAATCATTGGTTTGCCAGAGAATGAGGAAGATGAACTAGAACTTGAAAAATTGAGTGAAAATATAATAAAGGAGAACTTCCCAGACTTGGGGAAGGGAATAGACTTGCAGGTCCAGGAAGCAAGGAGAGTTCCCAAGAGACTGGACCCAGGGAGAACCACTCCAAGACACATTATAATCAAAATGTCAAAAATTAAGGATAAAGAGAGAATCTTAAAAGCAGCAAGAGAGAAGAAAAGAATTATGTACAAAGGGGTCCCAATTAGACTATCAGCTGACTTCTCAAGGGAAACACTACAGGCAAGAAGGGACTGGCAAGAAATATTCAAAGTAATGAAAATCCAAAACCTACAACCACGAATACTCTATCCAGCGAAATTGTCATTCAGAATAGAAGGACAGAGAAAGTGTTTCCAGGACAAAATAAAACTGAAAGAGTTCATTAGATCCAAACCACTGTTATATGAGATGTTAAAGGGACTGGTTTAAAAAACAGAAGCTAGGGAGATGAAACAAAGGCAAACGAAACAGGCAACGAGAGTGGAAAAGGAACTGTGGGTAAGGGAAGCATAGTGGGGGGAGGTCAACAGGGAGGGGGAGTGGGGAGAGGGAGGGAGATGATATAGGAATTGGGGATCATGGTAGGAGGGAATGGAATAGACGGAGAGAGATTGGGAGGAACTGTATGCACAACTAATGGACATAATCTAAAAGGGGGGGACAACTGGAGGGAGGGGGGCCACCGGGTGGAGGGGAGCAGAGGGAAGGGAAATTGGCACAAATGTAATATTTTAATCAATAAAACACATTAAATCTGAAAAAAAAAAAAAAAAAGGGAGTGCTCCTGACCCACTTGAGGCAGCCAAGGGGCAGCCAAAAGTGGAGCATGGGTTCTTCCCTTAGCTGGGCCAGCATTTCAGCAAATTTGAGGCTGTCTGTGCTTACGACAAGGGCGATGTTATCTCCTTTTTAGCAGCTCTTGGTCCAGGATGAGAAGCAAGAAGATACCCTTGAATCACTATTTTTGTCTTTTCTTGGGAAATAATAATGGTTATAACAGAAATTACAGTGGTAGTAACAGAAATAGCAATTGTTGTGGGTTTTGGAGGGAAGCAATTCTGGCCTTCCTTTTCCAGTGGAGGGACAGTAGATGATACTGGAGGTCTTTTGCTCCAATTCTTATTCGTTCCTTCTCTGAAAAATAGTCCTCTCTGAATGGAGAGTTTGGAAATAGAAGCTGAGTTGGTATAACTGGGCTTTCTTTGTTAAAGCTGACCTATACACAGAATGAAAGTGGTCTGGTTCCCTCCCTGATGTGTCAGAGGAGACTGCCCCTTTGCTGGGGGTAGGGGGGTGATGGTATTTATTGTCTGGAGTTCCAAGAGGAGAATTAAATTAATTAAGGAACAAAATATCATTACACTTTATTTAACTATAGCTCTACAGTCATATTTTCCAATCAGTTTATCATTAACATTCAGATTTCCATTTGACCTTGATGCTCACCTTTTAATTAATTCTAAATCAGGAATGAAACAGAGTATTATATATGGGCCTCTGAAGACTTACCAGTGAAAACACCTAAACCTAACATTAATGGGCTATTCTTTGTCTAAATACCATACTGAATACTCAGTATTATATTAACATAGTGGCTAAGTGCTCAGACTCTGGAAACAGAAAGTCTGTGTTCAAATCTCTTGTATCAAGTGTTCTATAATTGGAGAAAATTCCATGAAATCTTTGTACTTCAATTTCACTTTCTTCATATGAAAAATAGAATTTACACTAGCTCCTCCTACCTCACAGGATTATTGTGGAAATTCAATGGATTGCATGTAATAGGCTTAGAAAAATGCCAAGCACATTGTACACATTTAACAAGGGAAAACTAACGTTCTTTAATACAACCCTGTAAAGAAAGCACTTAATTTATCACAATTCTTAGATTCAAAAACTGAGACTTAAAATAGTTAAATACATTTCTCAGGAAGTACTCATAGCTGGCAAATGGCAGAGGTAGGACTGGAAGCCAGATCTAGCTAACTCTAGTGTTCTGTAATACTTCCAACCTCTGTGTATTTTGTTCAAGCTAGAACTCTAGTGAATTAAAACAAAATAAGGAGGGGAAGCTAAGGTACCTTCATCTATCTTATTTTTCCATAAAATAAATGTGTCCATTTTTTTCATGTTGTAGCAATTTTCCTTGCATACTCTTTAATCAATGTTGTCCTTTCTTAACATCTATATATAATCAAATATCCACAACCATGTTTTAAGAATTGCTCATGCAAAGGCTGTCACTAGGTTTTATCTAAGCTATCATTCATATATTTGTAAAATGTTTTCATTTTTTAAATAAAAACCCCTATTCTTTCCTTTTCCCACCAATATGAGAAAAATCATAGATATAAAGGCATTCTTTATACTTGGAAAATTTCAAGTATGAAATTGCTGTTTTTAATTTAAAACATTCTTAAGTAATTTAAAGTGAGATGTGCTGAGATTATTTATTACATTATTTCTGTAGACTCAAAACACCCAGTTGGGTTAGATTCATTAGCAAACAATACATTTTCCAATCCAGTTTTACCTCTTGTTTCCAGGTTAGTGGTGTGTTTTTAAGGAAAATGACGTGGCATTATGAAAAATAGTCTTACCACAGAAGCATGAATTCTCTTACTGTGTCCCATTGTAATTCACAGTGGATTGGCCCAGTTTACTCATTTTCAACCTACTACAGAGGCAAGAAAATTTGTGGAAGGCTGAGTGATGACACTAGCCATTGTCATCCAACAGTTAGGAAAAATATATATATCTAGGCTAGCTTGAAAGAAAACATAGGTCTACTTGAATTTGAATAAGACCCCGAGGAACTAGAGGAGTCTATGTATAAAAAATAAGGTCAAATCAATTCAGAAAGTAAAGATACTTATCAGCAATCCAACTGTCCCAGCTAGTTGCTTGACATGTTTCTAAGAAAACCTCCGCAAGTTGTACTTGGTCTGCTCTAGATCGGATATGAGTTTTGCCAACTCAGATACCAGTGCAGGTAAGAAAGTTCATTTCCCCAATGACATTTCCAATAGTTTCTATGTAGTTTTCTCCCATACACAAAGGAATAAGGCCAAGAAAGTTGCTTGGCTAAGGAAGAGCTGGACAGAAAGCAGCCACTCTCCTAACTCTTGATGTCAGCCTTCACTCACATGAAAACTTGAGCCTCTGACTCTGAAGCTGAAAGTCAAATGTGTCACCAAAAGTAGGCATTAGGTTGTCTATGCTTACTAAATACATCTATATCTGCCAATAATTGTTTCCATTATTTATCCTTACCTGAATGATAAGGAGTTCATAATTAGTGCCTGAGAAAGCAAACAAGGATTTAACTGACAGACACACGTGCATGGTTTTGCTATAATGAAGCCAGTCAGTAATGAAGCATAAGCCAGGTTTTTACTCTACCCAGACACAAACTACTAAATTGCCATGACAGATATTTCCTGAATTGCACCTATCCCCATTATAAACAACTAAAACAGTGAAAGGCATACATACATGGAATTTCCTTGACACATCCTTTAATTTTCAACATTTTTTAATAAGTTTTTTTTTTTTTTTTAAACAAGGACAGCACTGAAAAACATCAATGAATAAGGAGAGGCTGGCATTTCAGCTTCTAAAAGGATTATCATCCTTACTTAAGGAAATGCAGCCAGCAAGCCAAGTCATTCTGCGAGTTATATAAGACTGTAAACCATGTTTATGAGGAAAGCATGCAAAGAAAAAATTAATAAAACCAAAAGAGAAGACACTGGAGAAGGAGAAATATTTAAAGAAAAGACATTTAGCGGTTTTATTTTTCCCATTCTATGAGGCTTTCCTTTCTCTAATAGAATTCTCTCCTCTCAACCTTCTTGATAGAAAGCAGGTTATTTCTGGTGGGTCCTTCCAAGCTCTGTTTTATCATTTTCAGGTCTCCAAGATTTATATCAGAGATAGCAAACCTAAAAAGGGACCTGTTTTCTTTTTTTTTTTTTTTTTCCATAATTTACTCCTAAAGCTCGTAGGCATCTGCCCTTGGACATACCCATATATCTTTATGTTTATCTTGCTTTTCCACTTATTGATTGCAATAACCTCATAAATTATCCTATTCTGTCATCTATATCATAACACAAAATGCCATTTTAAACTTCATTATTTTATTTTATTTCTTAATTTTTTTATTATTTTTCTATTAAAGTTGTCCCACTTTTACCCCCTTGCTCCCCCCCACCTAGCCTACCCCTTCTCCCACAGTCAATTCCCACCTCATTGTATATGTCCATGGGTTATTTATACTAGTTCTTTTACATACTTTATTATTTTATTAATGGTTCTTTGTTGATATGGCAATATGACTTCTACCCAAATTTATTATTAATTTGTTGTTGAGAAATTCATTTTGTATTTCTCTTGTACCACCAAATATACAGGGTAGTTCTAAGTCCATGAAAAGCCTATTTTAAAAAGTGTATGTTGATTATGCGATGTGTGTTCCACACTCTAGAAATAAGTGATCACACCTTGTCTGCTTTACAGATGATTAATATTTCTCTTATTCAAAGTGCTACTCGTGTGAAGAACAATATATTTGATGACATTGAGTCTAAACATATCCAGATGCTTTTCTTAATATGATAGTTATCAGAATTTGAGATCTAGTAGGTACTTTACAAATTGTTTAAACTAATTAGCTCAGTCTTCTCTT
Organism: Furipterus horrens; assembly: GCF_987537825.1. Taxonomy (NCBI): domain Eukaryota; kingdom Metazoa; phylum Chordata; class Mammalia; order Chiroptera; family Furipteridae; genus Furipterus; species Furipterus horrens. The sequence goes on from NW_028327176.1 coordinate 34,963,275, forward strand.
TTTTATATATAAAATCATAAATATTTACTGACTTGATCAAGATTGCAGATTCTTAGTCAAAGATCCAGAATTAGTACCTTGGAACTCTTAATCTTTGTGGCTAATATACAGCTGTCTTCTTAGTCTAATAATATTTCTCTCATATTACAAAAGTTATGTTTCTTTTAAATTTAGAGATTTAACAATATTTCAAACAATAAATGGAACATAAGTTGGTGATAATCATATCTATCAGATATAAACAAACTTTTTAACACCTATTGCTCTAGTATTTTCCTTTAATACATATTTTTAAAGTGTGTCAGTGTTTTGTCATTTGTCTCAATTGTATGGAACTGATTGTCTTGACTATGACAAAATTGAATGTAAGAAGAAGACTAGTTTATTTTACTGGCCTAGAGTTATTTTTATCAAATATAACAAGAATATTCAAATAATATTAATCTATGTAATTTTTACTTATGTAGAATCTCAAAACATTCTGCAAATTCAAGAATTGCACTAATTTGCACAGGGATGGGAAGCCTTGGCCTTAACCCATTGTTTCTTCTCACACTGGGCTTCCAAAACTTCCTCAAGTGACTCTGAGGCTGTGGGAATCTGGTTTAAAAAGCATTATTATAGGGAGGCCTATAGTTGATGAATGCTGATGATGTTTTCAGTCCCTGATCTGGCCCTTTCTATAATGTTTGCCTTTTATACTACACTCAGCTGACATGGAAAAATTATGCTAAAATGATTATATCTTAAACCAACTGCTTTTAAAGGTGGAATCTGCCTTCTTTGGGGCTATTTAAAATGGTTCCAGAAACTAATAGAAAGTTATTTAGAACAATAATTAAAGCTTGCTTTTTTGCTCTCATGTCTAATTGTTACTTCAACACATTTTCCATGAATTACCAAAGCCTGATAAATATTGTTAAATCCACATGCAATTACAAAGGCAGCAATATTACAAATCTAGACCACCAAATTCCTGCATGTTTATGGGCATTAGTCAGTTTAAAACTAATGAAACTGATAATATATGTAAAAATTAAAATCAGTTTACAACCTTATTGGGAATATATGTCCTATAGATTTGAGAAGTAAATAGAATTATGTAACCATGGAAATAATCCATTTAGGTCAGTCAAAGAGTATTCATGTCTCAGGATGAAGTCATATTTTTTATATAGCATTGAGATTAGGAAATAAAGAAAACAAAAGTATGTTCTGTAAATGTTCAGTGGCTGACTTATCCTATGTACTGATAGTATGACTTTTTTCCTTGGAAAATAAACACTTTGCTAGCTTTATCTCAAACTCACCATTGGACCATAAAACAAGATGCCTCTGATAGGAAAAAACTAGTCCCTGAGAAGAACTTGGACCTAAAATATTAATAGTAGATTCTGAATCCCAGTGAATTCTCCATATTTCCTCACACCACCAAAGTCATCTAAACATTTTGATCTATATAAAAAATAATTTATTAAAAAACTATTGGCTCAAAATGAAAAAAAAACACTTCTCTTTCTAACAACATTTCTTTTATATTACAATTGTTATTGTTTATTAAAATTTGGGAATTTTAAAAAATGTAAAATAAAGTTACTGGCAATCATGCACAGTAGAATGACTATGATCAAAACAACAGATAATAACAAGTATTAGCAAGAATGTGTAGAAATCTGAATGCTCATATGTACTGATGAGAATATAAAATAGTGCAGTTGACTTGGAAAACAGTTTGGTAGCTCCTCTAAATGCAAAACAGAGTTACCAGAGGACTCAAATATTGTATTCCTAGATATATATTCAAGAGAAATAAAAACATATCTATACAAAATTTTATACATAAATGTTCATAGAAGCATTATCATAATAGCCAAACAAGTGAAAACAATCCAACTAATGTAGCATATCCACACAATGGAATATTATTCAGCTATAAAAAGGGATAAAGTAGTGATACATGCTACAACATAGATGAACTTTGAAACACTATGCTAAACGAAAGAAGTCAGTCACCAAAGACCGCATATTATACAATTGCATTTATATGAAATGTCAAGAATAAGCAAGTCTGTAGAGACAGAAGGCAGATTAATGGTTTCCTAGGCCTGAAGGACTTAAGGGAAAATGGAATGTAACTGCTAATCAGTATGGGGTTTCTTCTGACAGTGATAAAACTGCCCTAAAATTGATTGTAGTGATGATTGCACAACTTTATGAATATATCAAAATATTGAATTGCACATTTTAAATGGTTATGGTGTTATCAAAGTAAATGTCCATTTCTTCTACATGTTTTAACTTATTGGGAAAATGCATTAACAAACTCAGAAGTAATTAACTACATTACTGGAATCTGAGACTCTTTAAATAGACAGTTACATTTTCTTTACATTATCTCCAGTTAAGACCAAAACACCTGGATTAAAAATCAAAATAATTTTATTAACCACCCATATTGTCCCATAAAATGATATGTTTAGCCTCATGAAGACAAATGGAGAAGAAAACTGAAAGACTGCATGGCTGTTTGGTATATTCCAGTGACTGGATCTCTGTCACCTTAGGGAATTAACATGACTTTGCAGAAGAATAGGGGGGATTTTCATTGGATTTTTGGTTCCATCCTAACATCAGAATATGACATTCTTCATATCTCATATAATAGTTTTAAGATTTTTTTTCAACCCAAAGTTCTTTAAAGCAAACCAATAAGGAGAGTAGAGTTGTTTTCTTAGATGCCTGGGTGATTTGTTTCAACATAACCTTTTAAATCATCTACAAGGCTATGAACATGCAGCATAAAGTTTAAATCCTATCTCTAAGCAGATAGCCAGGTTTCTATCCAAGCCATATCTAGGGTTCATTACCAACTTATTTTAAATAGCTGGAATATTAGAATTCACTAAGATCTCTCCAGGAATAATGGTCACCAAAATCCTTTCAGAAAATATATGATATGAGGCTACAAGTTAAAACAACAACAATTGTATTGCAGGTTGTTTTCTAAATAATTTTTTTAAAAAAGACTGAGAGATGCAAAAGTAAAATAACAGGATTTAAATAACAATTTTGCCTATATGACCTTGAACAGAGTATTTAATCTTTTATTATATTTTTCCTGAAAAAGCAGATAATAGTATTATTTATCTTACAAGTATCTGATAAATGTCAAATGAAAATAAATAGTCAATATTAAACCCTTGATAATGGTCACTGAAATGAGCTGAGCCTTCATTCAAATGCTAGCAGCATTTGAGACCAGTGTTTGCTTTTCTTTTCATACCAATAGCAGAGGTACGACATCTATCTAGAGTAATAAAGATGCTTTTAGTACTGTGGTATTAACATGAAACTGAGATGCTTGAAACATTTATATAGATATTGGCCAGAAGCTTGATGGAATTCATTCGAGACTCACTATGATGTTATGTCAAATATTGGGTTGGCCAAAAAGTCTGTTTAGTTTTTTCTGTAAAATAAAAGACACACTTTTCATTTTAACCAATAACTTTGTGGATTTGGATATTTCGAGTATGTCAGCTATCTCCCATGTGGTAGAACATTGATTGTTCTCAATTAATGTCTTAATTCGATTGCTATCAGCTTCAGAGCATTGTCCAAGTAGAAATATCCAGCATGAAACTTTGCAAACCACTCTTGACATGTTTAATCAGTCACAGCACCTTCTCCATACTCTGCACAAGTTTTTTTTTTTTTTTTGCACTGCAGTTGTGTTTTTACCTTTCTTGAAATAATAAAGTATAATCTGCCAAAATTTTTGTATATTTTTCCATCTTCAATGTTAAAATGGCTATACAAAAATTCACCAATTTTGATGTATTTTTTAAATGCATCCTGATATGACAGCTGTCACAATACAACCTAATAAAATTGTTTTGAATGAAGTTAAAGACAACAAAGCACTACTAGAGCCATCTTATGGAAATAAAATATAACAAACTTTTTGGCCAACCCAATAGTTGTATCAGTCTTCCAAGAGATTTAAGATCCTACCTAATCCTTTGGGTACCACTTCGAATGTCAGTTGAGTTATAAAAAGAGAATCTATGGTTAAAGAGCATGAACATAGAAAATTAATTTCAAAGCCAAGATTGGTATTTAATAGATCCATTCAAGACAATAGACAATGCTTCATAATTGTATATGTTTCTATTAAATAAGAAATGTCAACATCCTTATTATAGAGAGAAGACTTTAGAAAAAGACTTTGATGATCAGTCAAAGAAAAAAATTAAATAAATTCCAAGATACGGTTGAAATAAATTGTAAGATACAAATTATTTCCCTTCCCATAAAAATGCTAAGCACATTTTTGTTGAAAAAGATGTCAATTAATATTTACCCCTCTTATATCATCATGAAGTTGAAATGGCAGATAAATTTGTAGGATTATATATTTAGAAAAAAAAATGTAGTTATATATATATTACTTGATGTAAAGGTAAGGAAAAGCTTTCAAGCAAAAAATCAGAGAAAAAAACATTTAAAACTTACTCTCCTAACATATATAATTTAAAAAATACTCTATAAAAATTTCTAGGCAAATGCCAATATCCAAAAAATTATTTTCAATATACATCACAGAAAATTAGTTAATATTGCAAATTTATCGAGCTTTTATTAATTAGTTAAAATTATAGAAAATAGATGAAGAAATATCGGAGAAAGAAATCACACATAAAATATTTGAACTAACTGGTAAAAAATATCTTAAATTGAAAAAAGTTGCCCTAATATTAGGAAAGAGAGATTTTAAATTAAAATAGATATAATTAAAAATGGTATAAGAAAGTAGCAATTGGCTGAATTTTTTAACAGCTTTATAAAAATATAATTCACAGTCTATACAATTAACCTGTTTAAAGAATACAATTCTTAAAATTGTTCTTACTATGTTCAGAGAAAAGTGCAACCATCACCAAAGTCAATGTTAGAACAATTCTAAAAAAGTCTAGTAACTTAGCTACACCCTCATATCCCCTGTTCCTATCCCCCAGACTTACACAAGCATTTATCTACTCTCTCTATCTCTATAGTTTTCTCTGTTCTGGACCTTCATATATTTGGAATCATGTACTATGTGGTCTTTTGTGATTGGCTTTTTCACATTGTGATCTTAGTGTCTCAAAGTTGATCCATCTTATAGCATGTTGCCAAGTACTTCATTCCATTGTATGCCTGAATAATATCTCATTGTATGAGTCTACTGCATTTTGTTTACACCTTCATCCATTGCTGAATATTTCTGACATACTGTTTCCCTTAATTCCACACAGAATCCTAAGAGGCTTATCCATTCTCATCATTGAAAAATTGAAGTGCTCAGTATATCATTCCGGATTAGTAAATGGAGCTGCTGAGATTTAAATGCATACTTCCTGTCTGTAGAACCTGCACTCAGTAACTCCATGCTCCACCACCTTAAATATGTTTACCATAGGAGGACCAATAATTCCACTTCCAGGAATTTTTTGGACGGGAATAATCAGATACTTATAGAAATATTAATATGTAATTATTTATTGCATCATTTATAGAATTAAAAGTTGTTTACTATAGAATAATTGTGGGTTCATTAAATTATGGTAGATCAGTAGTGTAGTGTATTATACAACTGTAAAAATAGGGTTTTCAAAAAATAATTAATGATATAGAAAATCAGAGAGACTGTAGCCTTAAGTGTAAAAAAAGATTGTGAAATACTATCTATAGCTTTACAACAGATTCCAAAATTTTATACATTCATCATTTATTTTTAAAATAAATATAATAATAATATTAACTTCATGGGAATGTTGGGAAACTTAAATATATTAATATCAATATATGCAATATGTTTAGAACCGTATATTCACATTTATCTCTGAGACACACACACACTCAAATAACAAAAGATAAATGGGTACATATGAAAATCCTACATGGAAATATTGTGGATAATCTTCATATTCTATTACATTTTATTCTCTGTATTTTCCTTCTATTCCACGAGAAAGTGTCTACAAAGAAATGTCTTAAAGTGGTGAAGCAACAAAACAAAGAGAAACATCGTGATCAATCTTTTTTTCCCTAAGACTTAGGGACAGTTTGAGTTCAGTAACCACTTCAGGTTTATCCTAAAACGTAAAGATGGCAACATAAAAATCATTCCAAAACTCTATCTAATCTTTATCTCTAAGTGTGAAAAAGAGATTTCTGTTTATAGACCTTGGTCTATTTTGAAAAGGAGATTAGCAAAATGATCCCAGTAAAAAACAGATGCTTCATAATCTTGCAATGAATGGTAAGATATCTGGCAGAACACTACTGCCACTCTCAGATGGTGCTTATTAACCCCCCACTTTGCTAAGCATGCAGTTAGGCTGGAGAAGAACCTGCAAAACTACTTTCTTCCCAGGAGACAATTTGTTGACATGTCAGTTGCAAAAGACAGTTTTCCAAAATCACTGATACTGTCTTCTTTTTAATAGCCCATACTTAATTAACACTCTTTCTCCCTCAATTTTAAACCAATATAAGACAGCTGTCGAGAGCTGATTTAACTTGCCCTAAGTAATATTTGATTAGAAACTGAAAGGTTTTATATACCTTTTGCATCCTAAAGATACAGAAAAAAAATAAAATAAAATAAAGAAGAAGAAAAAAGCCTCCTCATGTATCTATCTACCTGCTTATTAACTGACATGCCAACACTAACAAAGGAAGCACTTTAATGGTTCAGATAGGGTGACAGATGCCATTTTTTTGAAATATATTTTTACACTGTATTTTATGATTATAAAATTAATACAGATAAAAGCTCCTTATCTGAAATTCCAAAAAGTAATAAGTAAAGCTCTAAAAATGAAAAGATTTTGCAACACATTTTGTGACAAAAGTTGACCTGTCTTGAAATGACATAAAGCCATTAGAGTGCCATGTATTGTGAATATCCATAAATTTTCCTGCAAAGCATTAATGACCTTGGTTACAGGGGCTGTGTCAGACCCCAATGAAGATATATCCTAATATAAAGAATATGTATCCCCTAATTCAAAAATTTATCAATTCTAAAATATATTAGCCCATACTGGTTTTGAAAAAGAGAATGGAGACCTGTCTATTCTTTTTTTATTTTTTTTTTTGATAATTGCTGAAGCTGGTGGTTAATTGTATTAGTCTCTCTAGTTTTTTAATTGAATTTATTGGGGTGACATTGGTTAATATAATTACATAAATTTCAGATGTACAATCCTATAAATGTATATCATCTGTATATTATATTGTGTGTTCACCACCTTAAGTCAAGTCTCCTTTTATCACCATCCTCCCTCTTTACCATCTTCTACCTCCCCCCAGCCCCCTTTCCCTCTGTTAATCTCCATACCATTGTCTGTGTTTGATTTTTTTTTCTTAAACCTTTCACCAACCCCCTCCCCTCTGACAACTGTCAGTCTGTTCTCTGTATCTATGAATCTGTTTCTGTTCTGTTTTAATTTTGTTTATTGGATTCCACATATAAGTGAAATCATATGGTACTTGTCTTTCTCTGACTACTTTATTTCATTTAGCATAATACTTTCAAAGCCTATCCATGCTGTTGCAAAAGGTAAGATTTCTTACTTTTTTTACAGCTGCATAGTATTCCATTGTGTAAATGTCCCACAGCTTTTTTATCGACTCATCTACCGATGGGCACTTAGGCTGTTTCCAAATTTGTCTACTGTAAATAATGTTGCAATAAATATAGGGGTGCATATATTCTTTTGAATTAGCGTTTCAGGGTTTTTTGGATAAATTCCCAGAAGTAGGACTGCTGGGTCATAAGGCAATACTTTTTAAAATTTTTTGAGGAAACACCATACTACTTTCTGTAGTACCAGTCTGCATTTCCACCAGTAGTCCACGAGGGTTCCCCTTTCTCCACATCCTCACCAGCACTTGTTCATTGATTTGTTGATAGCCATTCTGACAGGTGTGAGATGATGTCTCATTGTGGTTTTAATTTGCATCTCTCTGATGATTAGTGGCATTGAGTGTGTTTTTATATGTATATTAGACATCTGTATGTCCTCTTAGGATAGATGCCTATTCAGACCCTTTGCCCATTTTTTTTTATTGTGTTTTTTTATCCTCTTGGAGTTGATTTGTAGAAGTTCTTTATAAATTTTGGATATTAACCCCTTATCAGCTGTATCATTGGCAGCTATGTTCTCCAATGCAATGGGTTACCTTTTCATTTTGTTGATGATTTCTTTTGCTGTACAAAAGCTTTTTAGCTTGATATAGCCCCATTTGCTTTTTTTTTTTTTTCTTTTGTTTCCCTTGCCCTAGGAGACATATCAGAAAAAATATTGCTGCAAGAAATGTCTGAAATTTTCCTGACTGTTTCTTTCTGGGATTTTTATGGTTTTAGGTCTAACATTTAAATCTCTAATCCATTTTGAGTTTATTCTTGTGCATGGTATAAGTTGGTAGTCTAATTTCCTTTTTTGGCATGTATCTGTCCAATGTTCCCAACACCATTTATTGAGTAGACTCTCTTTGTCCCATTGTATACTCATGCCCCCTTTGTCAAATGTTAATTGACCATAAAGACATAGGTTTATTTCTGGTCTCTCTATTTTGTTTCATTGATCTATATATCTGTTTCCATGCTGGTACCATATCGTTTTGATTACTATGGCCTTGTGGTATGGTTTGATATCAGGTAGCATGATTCTTGCAGCTTTGTTCTTCTCTCTCTAGATTGCTGTGGTTATTCGGGTTCTTTTGTTGTTCCATATAAATTGTTGGAATATTTGTTCTAGTTCTGTGAAATACACCATTGACATCTTGATAGGAATTGTGTTAATCTACAGATTAATGTGGAGAGTATGGATATTTTAGTGATATTAATTCTTCCACTCATAAACAGGTTTCTACTTACTTGTATCTCTTTTTTTTATCTATTTATTTGAAGCACAGTAAAAAAAAAAATGGTACACTTTGGAAATTCAGTGGCACAAGGTACACTGCCATAACTTGAGGGACATTATACAGTTAAAAAAAAAAAGGAAAAAGGAAAAAAAATTCCTACTTGTATCTTCTTCAATTTTTTTCTTCAGTATCATAATTTTCCAAATATAGGTCTTTTGCATCCTTGATTAAACTTATTCCTAGCTATTTTTTAATATAATTGTAAATGGGATTGTTTTCTTAGTTTCCCTTTCTGATAGTTCATCATTGGTGCATATAAATGCAACTGATACTTGGATATTTATTTTTTATCAGGCTACTTTAGTGAATTAATTTATCAGTTAATTTAGTGAATTAATTTATAGTTTTTGGTGGAATCTTTAGGGTTATCTATATACTGTATCATGCTATCTTCTGAGATCTGTATATTCTTGTTGTAAAAGCATGCAAGAAAAGTACAGAAAATAAAATTAAGATAAAATGTTATGTCACTACCAGAGCTAACAAATTTGAACATTTTGGTAAATGTTTGCTAACAAATTTGAACATTTTGGAAAAATATACACTATTTTGTGACCTCTTCCTCTATTCAAAGTTTTATCATAAACTACTTTCATCATAAATATTGAATAACTACATCATTATACTGAAACATTGAATACATGTACTATAACATATTTAACCATCCTCTGTTTTTAGCATATTAATATTGCTTCTATGTAGTCACAACTATAAACAGCACTACATTAAACATAATTACATGTATATATCATTATTTCTATAGGATAGGTTTCAAGTGGGGCTGTTAGGTAAAAAAATCTTGACTGTATTAAATTTTGACACATTTTTCAAACTGCCTGGCAGAAACACAGTATCAATTTACATCTTCAGCCACAGTGTGAAGTTTGTAAATTTGCTTGACTTTTTTTGTAGCTCAGATATTTTTATAGGTAAAATAAGAATAATTTCACCAACATAATAATGTGTGAATTACATGAATCATCATATGTGGAAATAATCAGTACAGTCCAAAAAGTAAATACATGATTAATATTAGTTGAATATGAATAAAATAAGTTCTCATAATCCTATTCATTCACAAAAAATTTTTGTTGTGTGTACTTATTATTGTTCTAGAATTTGTCTCATTGGATTATGTCCTACAAAACACATTTGGGGAAATATAGGTTATGTTCAAATCACTGTTCTGCTATTTAATAGTCTGTTCTCCCTTTAAGTTCCTCACTTGCAAAACTGGAAATGTTAATGCCTATTTAAAAGAATAGTATGTGCATTTAAAGTACCAAGCATGGTGCACACAGTCAGTGTTCAATCATCTTGATAGTGTTGGTGATAAGTAGTCAAAGCACCCACCCCACTAACTCACAGAGCTGAAGCCATGCAACATCTATTTCCTTCCCTGTTTCTTTTTCCCATTGGTTCACGATCAAAGGTATACTACTTAGCTGGGCAGCCACTGCACAAAGGAAGGACTCGCTAGGAAGTCTGAATAACAAGTTGAGAATTAATGAGCTAACCCAATTCCCACCCACAAAACAAACAAGCAAATACTTCACACCAGCCTGGCCAGGTAGCTCAGTTGGTTGGAGCATTGTCCCATGCATCAGAAGGTTGTGGGTTCCATCCCTGGTTGGCATATGCAAGAGGCAACCTGTCTATGTTTCTCTTTCTCTTCTCTCTGTCTCTCTCTCTCTCGCTTCTTCTCTCTCAAAATCAATAGAAATATATCCTCAGATAAGAATTTTTTAAAAACACCCAACCAAAGAAACAAACCCTACCCCACCCCCCAAAAATACTAAAGATACGTATCTTATGGAGGATCATCTATTCCTTAACAATACAAATAATGAACTTACGAAAAATAATAAAATATGAAAAGACTATAAGAAAATGTATCATGACTGGCAGAAAACCTCACTAAAGAAATAAAGCAATTATTTTTAAAATAACTACTCTTGTTACAAAAAAAATTTTTTTAATCTATATTTTCCTAAAGTACTTTGCTCTTCAAGGGAAATCTAGTACTGATAATTATATAATTATAATTTTTTAAAATATACAATGTATTCTAAGTTAATAATGTTCAAACCCATAAATTTTAAAATAATGTATTCTATAGCGTTGTGTCTCTTATTCATAATGATTACATATCTGTAAATTATTATTTTATACTCTAAATTCACAGTCATTGGTATTTAAAGAGCTATGACCATATCATCAAATAAAGCACATATTTGCTCAATTACCTGGTAAGCTTGAGTGAACAATGACATTCAATATAAGTCATTAAAACATAAGAACAGTAAAGTGACTCTAGCATTCAAATGTTTTTAAAGTTTGGATTAGTTATCTTAATGAAAAAAAAAGTCCCAATTTCTTTATGGAAAATTGCCTTTTAAAAAGTCAGGGGTCAATCCCTGAGGAATCACTTGCTCATCTAGTTCAATAAATTGCTTTTAGCCTTTCACTTTGTCATTCTGAATCACAATGGGACAGGTTCATGGGACAAAAAGGCACTAACAAGGACTATCTCTAGAGCTTTAATAAAAGAAGAGAGACAAATGACTGAGTGGGCCACAGTGGCATTTTGAGTATTAATCAAACTCCTTTGTGGATTGTGCTCCTAGTTTCAATAATTATCCTTCCAAGAGGAAGAGGTGCAGTTCTTTGAAAATAAAACTCTCAGGCTTGCCTTAGTATGGGTGGTCTCACCAGCTCTCCTGATATTTTAGCATATGGATTTGATCATGCAGCAAGGCTATGATTGCCAGTTGTGTGGAAAATGCATTCTGAATAATTGCTGGGTGTGAAAAATAGCTTCAGCATTTTAACACTGTCAAAGTAGAAGTACTCAATCCTTTCATCTAAAAGATCAATACACAAGATGCTAACATGTGGTTGTTGTCTTTGATAAAATGGATAGTGGCTAAATAATAACATTTTTATTCTATGAATTTGGCCTCTACATTAAAACTCCTTCCCAAGTGTTGCAGAAAATTTTGAAACATGTTATCAACTTAATGACTCAGCAAGAGTTCAATTGATTGTTAATATTTTATAGATAAAAGAGGGAATTTAGACATAGAGAAGGTACATAACCAAAGCCACAACATATTCAGAATTTTTCCTAAGGTGAACTTAGAAATAATTCAGTCCAAACTTCTTTCAGCTGAGATCATTAGACTATTCGATAGCATATATACTATTAGGAATTCAGGTTAGGTTTAAGAATGTCACTTCTAATACTGGCCTTCACTTCTAATAATGTTCCCTTATCTCTACTGACTATAGACAGAAAGCAGGACAAAGAAATTAGTTGAAAGGTCTGGTCAGATTTTAATACTATTGATTGTTCAAGCAGCATCGGTGTAATTGATGGCTGGTAATTTCCATAGGAGGCAGACACATGACAGGGTCAGGCTCAAGGCAGGCAGTGGCCAAGGGTGGAGTCAAGGATCTTTATACCACTGAGTTGGTGGGAATAGTCCAGTACTCTGAATAGCACCAGGAGAAGATAAAAATGCTATCCTGAAAGGCAAAACCCACTTTTGTTATGTGGAAAAGTCTCCTACTTCTTTTTGTAAAATAGAAAAATATTTTACCTTTCCACAGTTTTCTGAACCTCAAGAAGTTTATATTTCTCATCTCTTGGGTCTTTGTGATTTACTGTTCTTAGGAGTTACGGCATACTATCTGGGGAAAGGATTCATCTTCCTCTTCACCCTAAGGTTGATATTCTAAACCTGTCCATGAGCACAGGTTTAGTTCTTACCCAGAGCTCTAATTGTTCTACCTAAATAGGTTTTGTAGTACAGCACACAATAGCTGGCCTTTCTATGATATAATAAGAGGCCAAATATTATGAGGAAATTGTTAAGAAATTTTATTCCAGTAATAACAATTAACCAATTCCCTCCCCTCAAGCTACTACCTCTTTTGAGCTACCAAAATCAAAAGTAATTACCTCGAGCTCCTTCTGCTGAAATAAGACAAAACTTCATTATTTTCAATTCAAAATGGTAGTATAACAAAGGAAACAATATATTAAACAACAAAGGTACACACTGATTTACATATAGTTGTGTCTGAGATTGCAAGGTGAAAAACTGGCATTCTCTTATTGTTTCAGCCAATAATCAAAAGTCTGGCTTCTGAACCATGCATGGGCAGAGGCAGAAAAATGTGTAGCTTTAGTGAATTAACATGTACATCTGAAGACATGACCCTGGCAACTTCTGTAATTTATGTGTTTGGGTCAGTGTTTTAGTTTTCATGGAAAGGAAGGATTTTCCTCCCTTCAACTCCATGGGTAAAATATTTACTGATCACTCCAAGCACATGATTACTGTTTTGCCTGCTGCTACCAAGTATTTGAATTGTGAAGTCAGCTACTGGTTGCATCACAGGCAGTAAAAATAGGCCTGGGATTGGCTTCTACCATCATTTGCAACATCAGCTAGTGTCAGAGATCAACAACTGTGGGCAGGCAGTTAGCATGATCAAAAATTGAATGATCTAGTATGTGCAAAACATCCTTTTTGCAGAGACATTTGCTGAGAACCAGAGTCATTTATCTTCTGGTGGATATGTCTCCCTAGTCACTTAGAATCAGCAGATGAATAGCTCTGTCTCTGTAGCTTGATGTATGTGTGAGGGAATTACTTGAAAGAGATCATGCTAAAGCTGTGATTGCCAAATGTGAATAATTACTAGAATCCAAGTTGTTCAATCAGTTACAGTATGAATTACCAATTTTTTAAATTATATGAACATTTGATAATTTTACCATAGATAAAAATTTATCTGGATGAATATAGCAATGCATTTCTTCAAACAACACAATTTTAAAAATTGGGCAAAGGATCTAAATAGACATTTTTCCAAAGAAGACATGCAAATTGCTAAAGTTATACAACATTACTAATTCTCAAGGAAATGCAAATCAAAATCACAATGAGCTGTCACCTCACACCTGTTAAGATGACTGTTATTAAAAATGAAAAGATAACTGTGGCTGTTCCAAAAGGGAGCCCTTGTTCACTGTTGGTAAGAATGTAAATTGGAACAGCCATTATGAAAAACAGTATGGGGTTTCCTCAAAAAACTGAAAATAGAACTACCCAGCAATCCCTTATTCTGGGTATACACGCAAAGGAATGAAGTCAGTGCCTTGAGAAATATTTGTGCTGCCATGTTCATTAAAGCAATATCACAATAGCAAGATATGAGAGCAACCTAATTGTTTACTGACAGATAAATGGAGAAAGAAAGAATTGTGATATATATATATATATCGTCGGCAGCCGTCCGTCTCGAGAGACGATGGTGTAGCTTCTTAAGAGTCTATCTGCACCGCCGAGAATGGTTGTGCAGTCCGACTCGGGAGTGACACGGTATCTGTCTCCTCCCGTGTTGAATCGACATCTTGCGATGACGCTGGAGTGTCCTCTCCAGTGAAGCTGAAGCTACAGAGCCTGGGCAGGGTGATATGGAGGGTCTGCTGTTGTCCATGCAGCAGACCCCCCCTCTCTTCGCAGCTGAAGGGTCCAAGGGAAAGACGGAGTCAATACAGCTTGGTTTCAGGTGCGCCGCAGGAGTTGCCGGTGTTGACTACAACGTCAAGCCGCCTTATGGACTCCGGCTCCGGATTTTCTGTCGGGGTTTACTCCCTTAGCCTTTCCCTGAAGAGGTATGCCGCAAGGCAGCGGAGGTTTTTTGGAGTCAGAGTTTTCCTTCTCTGATGTGCCCTGACTGGAAGATCGAACCAGCGACACTTAGCTCGCAGGCTGATGCTCAATCCACTGAGCCAAACCAGCCAGGGGTATATATATATATATATATATACATATATATATATATATATAATGTATGTCACACGTATTATATATACACACATAATACAGCATGGGGCAAAAGTAGGTTTATAGTTGTTTGTATGGAAAATTATACAATAGTTAATAAATAACACAAGAATAAAATGTTTCACATACAACTATAAACCTAGTTTTGCCCCCCAGATCATATATATACAAGCTCATAAATATATATATGAACATATATCGTCGGCAGCCGTCCGTCTCGAGAGACGATGGTGTAGCTTCTTAAGAGTTTATCTGCACCGCCGAAAATGGCTGTGCAGTCCGACTCGGGAGTGACATGGTATCTGTCTCCTCCCGTGTTGAATCGACATCTTGCGATGATGCTGAAGCTACAGAGCCTGGGCAGGGTAATATGGAGGGTCTGCTGTTGCCCATGCAGCAGACCCCCCCTCTCTTCGCAGCTGAAGGGTCCAAGGGAAAGACGGAGTCAATACAGCTTGGCTTCAGGTGCGCCGCAGGAGTTGCCGGTGTTGACTACAACGTCAAACCGCCTTAGGGACTCCGGCTCCGGATTTTCTGTCGGGGTTTACTCCCTTAGCCTTTCCCCTGAAGAGGTATGCCGCAAGGCAGCGGAGGTTTTTTGGAGTCAGAGTTTTCCTTCTCTGATGTGCCCTGACTGGAAGATCGAACCAGCGACACTTAGCTCGCAGGCCGACGCTCAATCCACTGAGCTAAACCAGCCAGGGCCATGAACATATATATATATATATATATATATATATATATATATATATATATATATATATATTCAGCCTTAAAAGAGAAGAGCCTCCTCTTCTGGGAATGGTGTCATTAGTCATTCACAATGGTCCAGCATTTGACATACCATCGGAGGTTGTCCTACAATACAGCCTCTGACAAAACCAGGCTGTCCCGATCCCCTGGCAATAGAATTGTTTACTTTTATACCAAAAAGGTCAGGAAAGCACCAAAATCTGTATGTGGTGTGTGCCCAGGCCAACTTCACGGAGTCTGTGCCATGAGGCCTAAAGTTCTAATGAGGTTGTCTAAAATGAAAAACCATATCAGCGGGGCCTACGGTGGATCCATGTGTGCATGTGTGCTAAATGTGTCCGTGACAAGATCAAGTGTGCTTTCCTTATTGAGGAGCAGAAAATTGTTGTGAAAGCATTGAAGTCACAAGCACAGAGGCAGAAAGCTAAATAAAAATAAAACTTTTTTTAAGGAATAAAAATAATTAAAAGGCTTGTTCTCTTGAAAAAGAAAAAAAGAGGAGATTTTGCCATTTTTAACAATATGAATGAACCTAGAAGACATTATACTGAGTGAAATAAGCCAGACACAGTAAAAAAAAAAAAAATTTTTTTTCAAACCCATAATCTCACATAAATGTAGAATCAAAATAAATAAATACATAGAAGCAGAAAGCAAGCAGGTGGGTCACAGGATGAGGAGATGCTGGTCAAAGGATTCAAAGTGGAGGTTATGCAAGATGAATAAGTCTAGACATCTAATGTGCAGCATGGTGACTATTGGTAACACTGTACCGAACACTGGAAAAGTGCTCGGAGAGCTGATTTCAGGGGCTCTCATTATACATACACACAACAACGGTAGCTGTGTGAGAAGAGATGATGAGTTTGACAGCAGTAATCATTTCACTATAGATACGTATGTAAAATGATCATGTTGTACAACTTAAGTATATACAATTTTTATTTTAAATTTTAAGAGGATTATATCTCACTAGCAGCAATCACTTTGTTTCTAGTTCTCTTCTTCCCCATTTTGCTGCCCTCAAATCACATTGTCGCATTCTGAACAATGTATGCTTCCTTTGACATAAAAAATTTTGTCAAAAAAAGAAAAAGTATTTGCCAAGCTACCCACCTGGATAGCTACATTGTAAAACCAAGTTCCTTTGTTGCACACAATCCTTACCTGGCTTTATGATAAATTTATCATTAACCAGTCTCATGGCTCATATTTCTAACCCATTAGTCCTCAGTTTGCTCACCTGGGATTTAGATCCCTATTCACCTAGGCTGTCTGTTGAGAATTTGTCTGAGATTTTCAATCTAATCTATGTAGCTTTTCTTCTACTTGCAAAAAAATTTAGATTAAATCTACTTACTAGATGTAGGAAAGAAAAATGGAAGCTTAGCAGGTAGCACCTTCTCATGATCTTTTTCCATTAGGTTTCAGGCACTTGCTGCAGAGCTCAAAATATGAATGGAGATTTTAAATACATATAGCCTGGGTGGGGAAACATGAGCTTAGATGTGTTTCAGCTGAACCTCAGAACTTGACAAAAGTAAGAGATCGACAAATTTGAAGACAGTTTATAGCTTTTATACCTTCATAATACCATCAATATCTAGTCCATCTATCATATTTTATGAGCAATTGAAAGAAGTACTTGATCCTCTATCCTTACCACTTTCTCAAAGACAATTGAATTTGAGCATTATACAAGAAATCTTGCTGAAAATAACTCAAGTACGCTTTAAGTCTTTGTGCTTAAAAAAAGAAAATTTCACTGGTGTTTAGGTCAAAAGCTAAAAAAAATTGAGGAGGAATTAGAACAATGTATCTTTTCAGTGTTCCCGCATTTGCATTACGTGGGGCTCTCATAGCCAGATAGACCATGGACCAGAATCCTCAGAAAACAGAGAGCTCTGACACCGGTTAGAACTCTCTAGGCTTGTTAACGTGATCCCATGGAGACTCCCTTGAAATGGTATATCTGAATCTTATATCCTCCCAGCCCACAACCGCCAGATGAATCCAGTCTGTCAATATTTTCTATTATCACCATCACTTGCAATCTTCATCCTGGTCCAGATTCGCTTCCTCGATGTTTTTTGTTTTTATTTTTTATTTTTTGCTTGTTTCTTATGAAGCTCTTGTGCTCTTGTATATGGTACTTTGGGGGCTTTTAACAAAATAGTAGAAGGCAGCAAAGGCTATCAACTGGCACAGAGGTGATTTTACCAATTTTTCTCAAAGATGAAATTCTGGGAATTATATCTAGATTAAAATCTGGAAGTATTGAGCCTTTATACCTTGTCTGAGACCTAGATATTCCTTTAAAACCCTGGGGTTTGGAGAAATTCTACAGGGACATCGTTTTACTTCTGAAATCCAATTTCCTTCTCCAAACACCTTCTCCTAACCTTGTAGTTTCTCTAAAAAGAACATTATCCTCCTGGTCATCCAAGATCAAAACTACAGACTCAAATTCGACTGCTAGCCTCTTTCCCTCTAGTAAGTTTTCAAGTATAATCAATTTTACCTATGCAATATAACTTTCTGCTGTCTCCTCCTCTCTGCTTCTTCTACCCTATTGCAGATCCCCAAGATCTTCAGAATAATATTTAAAATCTAATGGCACCTAATGGTTTCTATTCTCTCTTCCAGTCCTGCTTTTCCAATCTCTTTAGGAGCAAATGACTGTGTTATTTCTTTTGTCTAGGGCTTTGTTCTTCCTCCTGCCTGGAACACCCAGCTCTGTCTTTTGTCCAGCTCTCATCTGTTCCGCAGATGTAGTGCTGGAAAGCCTATTTCTACCAATGAGATGACAGTCATCACTCCTTTCTCTGAATCTTTATGCACTTAATCATAGTCTTTCTCTCATTATTCACCCATTATCTATTTTTTTTTCTGGTAGGCTATAACATCCTTTAAGGTAGAAAAGATTATCAATTTGACTTCATTCATGTAAATGGGTATTCAATACATTTTGGTAAAAAAGAATACATAACATTTTAGCACTAACACTTACTAACACTTCAATAGATAAATTGGTCCTTTATGCTGTCTAAATAATAAATGGACCCACATAGGCAGGGAATAAATCAGCACAGCCAGGTGATGTGATTTTATACTATTTTATATTATTGCCATTTACCTGGTCACCTTTGTCATAAATGCCCCTGGCTCTACTCTGAATGAATCATAAAGATGTAAAATCCCTCCATTGAAATGGGACATTTAGAAGTATCTAGACTGGCATGAAATTCAAATAGGGTACAGTGGCAAGGTAGGAAGCTTATTTTTTTGTTTCACAAGTCTAGTCAAATATGACAGTCTCATTAATGCATTGTTAACCTGAAACTGCTTTTTCAAGTGGGATGTTATTAACTGTAGACCTTCAAAATCAGTATTCATGTACCCTGTTCACACACCTGGTTCACACCTGATACGACTTCCTTAGTCCCTCAGAAATGACTGACCAACCCAGCAATGAATTAATAACTAAAAGTTCTTTTAACAGATTTTTGCATTTGTTTGCAAGTTCAATGAAAACTGAAAAATCAATTACAGGAAAGTAATTTAAACCAAAATTAGGAGAGAAGGGAAGAATATAAAATGGTGCACTTTTGATTAACTATTACATAAAAGCAGGGGGATTAAAAAATAAACTCTTCTCCCTTGGCAAGAGCTGTTACTTTGGTTGTCTCACAGTTTCCATCAGAGAATTGCCAATGGCTATTTAAAGAATTAAAACAGGAAAAGGAGCTTTTCACACA
This sequence comes from Furipterus horrens, assembly GCF_987537825.1. Classification (NCBI taxonomy): domain Eukaryota; kingdom Metazoa; phylum Chordata; class Mammalia; order Chiroptera; family Furipteridae; genus Furipterus; species Furipterus horrens. The sequence goes on from NW_028327176.1 coordinate 34,982,626, forward strand.
CACACACACACACAAAAGATTGTCAAGGGCAGTTTTTAAAGAATGTTATTTCCAGACTACTTCCTTGTACAGGGTAATAAAAATGATTTTAAACATTAAATATACCCTTGCAGACAAATATGAGACCTTTCTGTGAAGGCAGACTGTAGAGAGCCAGGGTTCACCTTCAGTCAAGGATATGAGCTAGAGGAAAATAAAAGCCACAGAGGAGTAAAGAACATTCAGTGGCAAACACTGCAGGTTTAACTGGAAATACGTTTACTGTATTAATGCATCAATAATAATTCCTGAGTCTTGCTTATTATATTCATATACTTCTCTGTTGGCATCCTGCACCATGGTTTTCAATTCAGCGAAAATAAGAAACTTTAAAAAAAGATTTTTATTTTCTTGAAAGCCAAGCTGCAACAGAGAGAAAGGGAGCGATGGGGGAAAGAGTGAGAGAGAACTGTAGTCTAGCATGACTATACTCTCTTTCAAAAGCATAATGGTTTGCTTGCAAAAGAGAAAAGAAAAAATATATAAAGTAATAAGTTATCAACTGCTGGGAGGACTGAGACCCAACTTCAGGTCAAATAAGCTTAACCCAGTTGAATGGACAAATTTGTGTCCCCACCGAAATTCATATGTTGAAGTCCTTAACCACTGATGTGACAGCATTTGGGATAGGGTCTGTAAGAAGGTGACACAGGTTAAATGGGGTCTTAAACATGGGGCACTAATCCAATAGGCTTGGTGGCCTTGTAAGGAGAAGATATCTCTTTTCTGCTCTCTTTCTCCTCCCTCTTCCACTACGTGAAGATACAAAGGAGAAAGTGACTGACACTCTTATCTCAGACTTCCTAGCCTCCAAAACTATGACAAATAGGTTTCTGTTTTTTAAACCAGCCAGTTTATGGCAGCCTGCACTAACCACTATATCTGGAGAAACGGCCAACTTGAATTCTAGCCTTAAGAATGGAGAAATTAAAGATTCTTCTATTCACTTAATAAGTATATATGTATCAAGCCTATATGTTGTCAGTCAGTGCACAAGTTGCTGGGATTTCAGTGATAAACCAAAGAGCCAGGTACCCTATTTTTGGAAGCCCAGTGCTAAGTCAGGAAAAAGGTATCATTTAAATAATCACAAAAATATGTATAATTACAAACTGTGACAAATGCTTTGAAGGTGAAATTAAAGGACCTGTGGGCAGAAAAAGCAGTCTAGTCCAGTCTGAGTGGCTAGGGTAGGCTTCTCTGTGGAAGCAACATGGAACTGAGAAAGAAACATCAGTATGAACTGATGCAGCTAAAGAAATGGAGGAAGGCAAGGGCAGGGCTGGACAGAGGGAGAGTCCACAAAACTGGGAAACTGGCCCACACACAGGCCCCTCAGAGGGAGTGATTTATTTAAGACAATTCTTGTCCTCGCTCATCCTTACGGGCTTTATAACTGAGAATTATGAATCAAAGTATGTGAAATAAAGGTTTCTGAGTAAGTAAAAGTATTTACTGTGTCAGGAAAAGTGAAGTGCTCTTTCTAAATGGGGAAGGCAATAAAAACAGTCTTAAAATTCATCAAAGATATTCTCGGGACTCAAGGATGGTTGACCTATGAGGCAGTCAGTAGCATCTGGAAATGATGTCAAGTGGAGACAAAAAGCTAACTGGATTCCCCTCAAGTTTCATTCCTCTTTCTGAGTTTGTTAACTCAAGTGGCCTGTGTTGTTACTATGGGAACATATCTCAGCCAAAGAAATCAATAAGTTAAAAATTAGAGTGAGAACAATGATAACAAATTTGATGTGCCCTACTGTCTGACCTTTCTGGAAGATGACTCAGTATTGCTGTGGGGAAGTAAGAGAAGAAACGAAGGTTCCATCTCAGAGAGGAATCTGCTTGGCCCAACTCTTTCTAGTGTGCCAGGGTGGACAACCCATTTTTACTGCCAAGTTGATAAACAAAGACTTGGAACATTTCCTTATTAGGGTCCAACCGGCTGTGATTACAAGGAAGAGAGTAGAATCACTCAATGGTTTCAGCAGTGAATGAGGAAGATTTCATTAGAAAGGACTGTCAGGGAAAGCAATGATTCAAATCTAGTATTCTTACACAAACACAGACATGTATGATCTTAAGGATCTTTTAATTCTGCCAAATAAAGATTTAAAATATGGCTCCGAATATACTACTGAAGCATCATTCATTTCACTTGAGGTGTTGTCTAAGTTCAGGTATATCATTTATGGGTAACATTAAATTTAAATCAGTCCTTTAAAGCTTCTTGTGAGATAGGTTTTCAGATCCTTTTCTGAGACTTTGAAGGGAATAGGGTAATTCACAGGGCACTTGGATAACAAAATTAAAAGGTATAAAGTTAAAGTATGCTGAAGGTGTCAGTTGTCTTCATGCACACAGTGATTTTGGATAGATGCAGCTTCATCTTCTCCCAGATCTTCAGCCATCCTGATGATTCTTTAAAGAGCAACCACAAAGAAGGTTTTGGAGCAGATGTTTTGTTCATAGCACTACCTTGAAATGTTAACTTTCTTTTCAGGAGAAGTACAGCTCCTTTTTGAAAAAAGCTAAACAGTCCTTATTGGAGACTCTAATGTCTCTGAATCTGAAGCATCCAAAGAAAGAAGTGATCCTGGGGAGACAACAAATGTTAGCAGTTTTATTTTCACTTTATTGATTAACAGGAAAAAAAGAAAAACAGCAGTACAACAAGACCCTGTCTCTGAAAGTGAACACCCACAAAGGCCAAGAAACTGGGAACATTTAGTAAAGTAGAATAGCAGTGGTGCATCACAGATCTGTTCCACAGCCCATTCATTTCTGTCTTCACATCGCCGAATGAAAAACTGAACATTTTGTCTCAACCCAATGACCAGAAGATATTCCCAAAGACTTCTGCATTAGCATTAATGTATTGATGAGTGAAAAGTAGATCACTAAACTAAAGCAAATCGGCACGTGACATGACATATCAAAGAGAGATGAAAAGTGAGAATTTCATATATCTTGAGCCTGATTTTATTAACAGTAAAATAATTTACTTCCTGGTAAAAACCCTCAGCAACCTACTAGATAAGGATTAGGGAGAATCACCTGATTATTTTGCTTGCCATCAGCCCAGATGCCATTGTATTCAATATCACTTTGATTTCCCTTCCCCTGCCGTGTCTTCATGCACGAAAAGAGCAAGTAAACTAAAATCAACCAGGTAACTAAGACTTTCTTGCCATAGGGGTAGCTGAACTTCTATTATTATCCACTTAGAATACTATGATGTTCATCTTTTAAAAGTGATACTTCATTGAGACCTGGCTAATTCCTGCCATACTGCCATAGTTGTGTGCATTAGAAAAACTGCTCTGAACCTCTGAGCTTTAGAGCTCTTACCTGAAAATTCATGTAGATAATGTCAATACGTCCTCGAGCCCTATAATCATTTAAGGAAATTGTTTGATAAGTGAGAACGTGAAGGTTCAATGATATCAAGTGACTTATCCAAAATTGCACAGCTGGTTCGAGGAGCAGTACCTAGTATCTCACCAATTTAACATAATGGAAAGCAAATCAGCTTTGGAAATAGGAATTTTGTAGTCGGGTTTTGATTTGTAATAAACCTTTCCAGGAAAGATGGGAAACAAAAGAAAGGAAAACATTATATATATATATATATATATATATATATATATATATATATATATATTTTTTTTTTTTTTTAATTTAATGTAGGAGATAGTATACTAATGTGTCAGGTATTGGATTAAGCACTTGAAGGGTCTGAAAAAGATACTATTCAGACAACCAATGCTAGGGTTTGGGTGTAAGAATGAAGCCTCATCAGCTCACTTGCACTTGAGCCTTGGAAAAGGAGGTGGTAGGTGGGCTGTGTTGCGGCTCTGGTATGCGGTTACCCAAGCTTTGTCTATGCACTGTGTGATTTTTACTGTCATAACTTACTCTCAGCCAGACTTGTAATTTTTTTTTTTTTTAATGTCCACCAGGCTAGTTTCTCAAATGTTTTATTTATGTTGCCTGGTTTCTTCTTTCGTTTTTTTTCTTTTGAACAGAGATAAACATTAAACTGCACTAACGGTAAAGAAGACAGTATTGGGAATCAATTTCTAGGAATCACATACTGCATTTCTCTAACATTATTATTTGCAGTTACCTCACTTTTCATCTCTTTCGTTCCCCTGATTCTGAAAATGAGAAGAAAAAAAGAAGATACAATGAACTACCAAATGTGAACATTTCCTTTATTTCTTTTCCAGAAAAAGGATTTCTAGCAGACAAAAGTTTATCCTTTAGAAATAGAATTCTTGTTCTAGAAAGAGTGCAGTGAAATACTGCTTAAACATACTGCATATTCCCCTCTGAGAGGAAAGGGACTTGATGGCCTGGGAGAAAGAAAAGAAATTTCCTTTTGGTTTCCTTTTTAAATAAGTTAATTTGGACATAAAATTGAGATTCCATAGCAACCAGAGTAAAACACATAAATCTTGTTTTTAAATCACAAATGTTCCAGTTCTAGCTAAAATAGAGCAAGCATGTGCCACCAGGTCTCTCCTACTGTACACAACTCTCTGAAGACTCTGAAAAGTAAATGGGGAAGAAAAAATGGGGAAGGAATTTACACATGATCTGGAGGTGAATTTGTCTATTTCTTTTCCTCCTCTATTTTCCAGCCTATGCCCAAAAGCAGTGTACCTATCAGAACTCTGCACAGGTCTGAGGAATGGAAAGAGGGACTACAGAGTAGAGAAAATGTCTTTTTTCCCCCTTTTCTCTTAAGCTGCTGTTGCAGGAAGTGCACAACAGAGCGGAAACACTGAATCTCCAGTGCTCTTGTCAAAGAACCGATAAAAGAGAGGTGGACTCAGTGCTGGAGAGCATTTGAAACAGAGCAGGGAAGAAGCTTGAGAAAGTTTCCATAGAATTGTGTATGAACTCATGGGCTCACCCTTGAGCTGCATGTGCATGGATCTGACCTTAAAAACACACTGAAGCCTCTGAGAAAGAACGATGGAATAAATCACCACTTTGGTCTGAGACTGGACCCTGAGGGCATATATTTGTGGACAGGTACATAGAGCACAGCAAAGGTTTGAAAACAAATAACATTGAAATCATTGTCCACAGAATGTGGTTTGGAATTTCTAGCCCAAAACTAACCGGGCTAACTACTTACTATAGAAATAACAACTGTATTCTCTACAGGGTTTAAACAAGATCTGTAGCTCATAACATTATATTTAAAATAATTCAGGGTACAGCAAAAACATAATCAATGTAAAAAGAACCAGGGGAGTTTGACAAACTCTCAAAGGAAAAGATAATCAACCCAAAGTGACCCAGATATTGGATTTAAGAGACAAAAGACTTTAAAGGATCTCTTCTAATGATTCTGTAAGAACTAAGGGCAAGCACTCTTGAAACTAATTGAAAGATAGGAAGTTTCTGCGGGGAAATAAGAAATATTTTTAAAATAACTGTTTTAGAACTGGACGTTTTATAATTAAAAATACAAAAAAGAAAATTAAAATATTCATGGAATGAACTCAACAGTAAAACTGATGAGTCAGTGCACTTGAAAATAGATCAGTAAAAATGATCTAATCTGAACAAGAGAGATTTTTTTTTTAATGAAAAAAGAAAAAAACAATACAAAAAACACCACCTCAGGTACCTGTGAGACAAATAACAAAATCTAAATTTGGTGTCACATAAGTCCCAGAAGTCTAGGAGAAAGAGTGTGCTGTAGAAAAATATTGAAGAAATAAGAGCAGAAATAATCCCAAATTGGTAACTGGCATAAATTTAGAGACTTGAGAGGCTCAGTTGGGACTAGGAAAAATTCAAAGACTACATAACCAGATGTACTGTAATAAAAACCAAAGATAAAAAAAATATGTTAAACAGGCAGTAATAATAATATATAGGAGAAAAAGTATTTCAACAATTTCTAATTTTTTAAGAGGACTATAGAGACTAGAAAGTAATGGAATATTTTTAAAGTGCTAAAATTAAAAAGTGATAAATATAAAATAATATATATAGTTTAAACATTCTTTCCAATTGAAGACAAAAAGAAAGGCAGAAAAAGAAGGAAAGTTTTCATCAGAATTTCTTATCTAAAAGAAATACTGAAACAAGTTTTCCAGGCAAAAGTAAATGATACCAGAAGGGAATCTGGGAACTTCTGGAATAAAGCAAAAGTAACAGAAATGCTAGATTTATGGGAAGATATAATGGCCTCTCCCCCCTTAAATTCTTCAGAATGTACATGACAGCAGAAAAACATTGTATCATTGTGTGCGTAGGGATGTCCAATGTACATGGATGTAAAGCATGACAACTAGAACTTGCAAGGAGGAAGAGTAAAGAAACTTAATTGGTTTAAAGAATCTACATTTCACTGAAGTGATCAAATATTAATTCTAAATAGACTCTGAAAAGTTTAAGTATGCATATTGTAATCCCAAGGGTGATTGCCCCCCAAATAAATTTACACAAAGATATAGTCTAAAACCCCAACAAATAAGCAATACACCAAAAATATGTTACTTTTATGGCAGATTAATGTAATGTAAAAGTAAATTTAAGTGCCACATGCACAAATAGTTTGTGCTTCAAGGGAATTTTAGGTTGAGGGAAAGTTCTATATCTTGAATGTAGTGATTGTTATGTGAGTTATAATTCAAAACTAATTGAATCGTACTTTTAAATGGATGCATTTCATATTTTACCTCAATACAACTGATTATACAAATAAAAGCAAAAAAGTACACACTGAGAAAAAAAGATAGTGTGGTTCTTAAACAGGGCTTATTAATTTCAAACACATGAAAAACACCTAAAATTATGCTCATGTGAATTGTCCACATCTTGGGCTTAATATCTGCTATAAATGTTATAGATTTTAAAAAATAAACACATTAAAAATTGTTTTGTACCCTAGTAGAAGCTCCAAAATTGTTCTTTATCTTCGTTTAATATGATTTCTTCCAGTTAGGAAAGCTGGGTACATTGAAAAGTATTTGAGCACCTACAAGTTGCAAAACAATGATTTGAGTGATGTATAAAGTGTTAAATAGTGGTGTTTATCTTAAGAAATCTGAGATTAACTTTAGATTCATGCTATATGACTTTTGGGTATAAAGATAACAATGAAAATATTAAATACCAAACTGAGTGGGACAAGTAGTAACTATCCCAGGGTGCAGCTTAGGACAGAAAAATCAGTGAGTTTAGAATGAAGGAGCAGGAGATGTTCCATGGAGGTAAGGGTATGTAGGCATAGGGCCAAAGACTCTCTAGGGGTGTTTTTAAGCTCTGGGAAAAACTATGAGCACAAATGTTAACAAAAATGCCTAGAATAAAAGAAAAGAAACAGTAACATACTTTAAGCTTTGCAAAGGAAAGCAAAATAATAACATTCAATCCAGCCAAATCATATTTCACATGCTTAGAACTTGAAACCTACATACCATTAACTAAAGGTGATGACAAAAAAAAAAAAAAAGAAATATAATAAATTCAAAGATTTTGTATTGGATTTTATTCTGTTGCTTACTATAGTTCCTTAAGGACTGAAAAGAAAACTTGTTTGTTGATTATTTCCTGAAAAAAAAAATTAGTTTCTAATGTGTAATGCAAGGGATGAAGATTATTTTGGCTTTCTTTTTTTCTCGTGTACTATAATTCCACAATATTAGCAAATGAATAATTTATTTAATGTAAATGTTACACACCTGTTTTCAAAGTGATGCTGACACTTTAATTTATTGTGAAAATAAGTTTATAAAATAAGTCTCCACAGGGATCTGTAACTCACATATTTGTTTTTGTTGTTTTACTTGACAGTCTCTTCATCCATCAGCTTATTACAGAAAAATTATTGCTTGTATATTTTTTTAAAAATGTAATAAGGGGTAAAATCTGTTAAGAATTTCTGAGCGAGTATCTCTCTTCCTCCCCAAATTGGCATCCTTCTTTACCACTTAGTTTCTAAACATATTTTGAAGAAAAACAGAGGGAATCTATGGAGGCCAAAGTATTAATTGTTTATTCTAACACTAAGTTAAAGGCCGTAGCTTAGTTGCAGGGACTAAATGGACCCCTAACACTAACCCCCAAATTAGGCAGACTTATCCACCCAGTGCCTCTCATGGTCAGAGGGAACAGAAACTACCTCTGGAAAAATCAAACAAACTCAATTCTAAAAGGAGGAAGTAGTCGCTTGGAGCTGAGCAAATAGTAGATAACTCTTTTTTTTTTCTTTCTAATTTTACTGATCAGATACATCACACCAGTGCCCCCAAGTTGCTGCAGGAAGTAAAGGGATAGACAGATTCCAAGTTTCTTTTATAGTCAAGAAACATGAAGAGTGAAAATGCCTTCCCTTTGTTCTTCAACTTTCAGCGAGCTTTTTCTATAAAGCCTGTAGTCAAACGGGAGTGTGGCTGTCCTCTTTGGGAGAGGAGTCCGGTGGTCTAAGAGGGAAACATGGCCCGTACCTTCTTTAGGCTCCCTCTTCCTTACTAACATCTGCCCTTTGGGAATCATCTTATAACCACTGGTAGTCACTGGATTTTGTTAAAATCAGTGGGAAAAACGTACTATCTAAATCAGTTCCAAGGCCACCCTGTACCCAAGAGTAAAAACCCATTGCCTAGACAGTTTACCATCATCCTAAATTACAATGAACCACACTATCCACATAGCACTCCAGAAATTCTGCAACATTAAACATTCCAATAATAAATCTATACCCATTACAAGGGAACATCCCAATGTGAATTAAAACACTCTCCCATGATCAAATTCTGAGAGAGAGAGAGAGAGTGGTTAAGTCATCTTGCAAAATAAAACTCCAAAATAGTAAAGTTTCAATGCATTAATATTTGGACTCAAGTTATTTTCCTTTTGAGTACAGAATCCAAAACTCTAATTTTCTAAGTTAAATCCAAACCCCATTTTTTCAGCTGTGTGGAAATGTATTTTTTAAGCATTCTCAGAAAAGGAACATCGTTCCTTTGGGATCACAAATTGCCATGTCAATTCCCTGATGTATTTCAACAGAAAATGAGCAAATGGGCAAACATGACTGCGGAATCCTAACCCCACAATCAAAGAAAAGAAGCCACACCCAGCAGAACCAAGTTCCCAGAAGTCAGCAACTAGTGTTGAAAAGACCACCTCAAAGGGAGGTGGAGGTCTTGACACTTTGAGTCTTGCTGAGATGTCAATCACTGGTCGATGCCACAATCTCTAGAATCCCAAACTAGGGAGCAAAGATGATTGGGGAGGCCAGAAGCTCCCTGTGAACAGCAGCCCGTGTTTCCTGCTTCATCAGGTGTGTGAGACGTCTGCTTGCTGCCATCGAATCCTGTTCTGATGCGCCACCAACCACCGTCAACCACCATCACTGGGGGCTGCAGTAGTGCCTGCCCATGCACTCCAACTTTGACAGTGATGCCGTGTCTTGAAGGACTTTGCCTGGTATTGTCATTGCCCATCTCATGAAGAGAGGGAACACACTGAGAGATGAATGAAGCTGTAAATGAAAGATGTGGCCTAATTTTCCTTGAGGATAAGGAGGAAGCAGAGCTCAGGGACAGGGACAGCAGCTGAAGGCAACCGAGTCTGTGCCACACTTGAATACAGGTGCGCACCAGTCCCTACTGAAACCTCACAAACTGGCCACCAACTAAAACAACACTCGGGGTCTGAAGGAGCAGGCAAGTGAAAGCCATTAAATAATCGGGTGACCTTGTAACCAAGCTGAAGGAGAAGCAACTGACCCCTTCATGTCCCTCTCCTACCTCAGCTCCTGACCCTAGAAGCTGGCTGAGCCTGGTGTCTGTGACAGATGCACCCTGAGAGACATTGGTATCCAGAGCTAAGCCTAGGCTGGCTTCTCCATAGCTACCAGGTGACTCTCTGTAGTCACCAACGCAATGCATGCATATTGGGCTTACATTTATCATTTCAGGAAGTTGTACCAGAGCATTAATTAATGTCGTCATTTGTGCCATTTCTTCAAATGAAATAATTTGGTACCCCTTCCCTCAAAAAATGAATTGAGAAAAATCAATCAGAATATGTGATTCATTTTGTCTCAATGAATACACCATATGTGGGGCAAGAATATGGATGGGGAAATCCTTTCTCATGCAATATATATTTCTGAAATTGCTTAATGTCTGTTTCCTCTAAGAGCTACATGATTTTTGAAACCTGGTATTTTAATAAGAGTGAACTCTAATGACATACTGTTTTATTTATTAATTATTATTTTCTATTGTTTCGTGTTATGTTATTTTCTTTACTTTTTACTTATTGTCACTACTTCTTGAGACAGATACTTAAGCCTAAGGCTTTCACCACATCTCCACATTTGGTTTAACTGCAAGTCACCCCTTGCAAATTATAGAAATTGCTGTTGTTGCTTCTGAAGCTTGTGCTTCGGAATGGGTCCTCAACGTGTGGTCCACAGCATCAGCATCCCTGGGAATTTGCTAGAGATGCAAATTACGAGCCCTGTGGAAACATCTGAACCGGAGACTGTGAGGTGCAGCCCAGCAATCAGCACATTAACCAGCCCTCCGGGTAACGAATTGCCCTCTTCTAGGAGGGGATGGCAGACTTCTCTAAGAAGCCAATGGGCCATACAATGTCTGTCACCACTACTCCCTCTGCCGCTGTGGGAGAATATTGCCTTGGACTAATGGGCATGACTGTCCTCCAATGACACCTTATTTTTTAAAAATAGTTGGCCACCTTTTTTGGCCTCTTGGCTGTACTTTGATGACTCCTGCTCCAAGGGATTAAAACTGAGCAAAACTTCTGCCTTGTGGCCCTCAAGACACTATCTTTCTTCCACTTTTCAATTTTATATATTGTGAAATGTTCTTTCAGGGCACAGACGTACCAACCATAATAATTCAATCATGTTGAAATACATAACATTAATTTTTTGAGAATTATTCATTCTTGTGTATGTTAAAAAGCTGCCTCAAAGATCAAATTAATTCCTTCAACTGTTTCTCTTTAGTTCTGAGTACAGGATAGATTTTGGAACTGTGAGCTGGCAATGCCTATCTATTCATGTCACTAAGGCTTTAAATTAGATTCTGTGAACTGTGAATCATAGAACTATGGGAATTTGGCTTTCTTAATGTCTAAATGCAGCAAATATTTCATACCTACCAATACCAAGGACACATGTAAAGATTCACTTTTTTCTATAATATAAATATTTGTCACGGATTTGTTTGTTAGGAAAAATCCAGCCTATGAATTAAACCGTGGTCACATATACCTGTTAGAAGCCCATCCAGGCCACCTGTAGCAGAACTGAAGCTTTGCCCAGTCAACTTTGTGATTCCCATGTACATTTGCTGAGGACGTCCATGGGAGCCATGCACCTCTGCTAGGACTCTCTGTTGCTTATGCTAGACCCTTTTGTGTCTTTGCTTGATAAGAAAAGTTAAGCCAACCTTAATCTAGCTGGCAATATGAGGTCAAGTTGTAACAACTACAAATTGATTATAAGCCTCTAAACCCTTGTAAGTTCAGAACACTATGGTAATATGTAAAAGCTCAAGCTCCAAAGATACAGTCATGATCCCATAAAAATCTTCTTTAATATACTTTTTCCTCTAAAATTCTACTCCTTGTTTCGTTCTCGATGCCTCTGGCCAATGCACCAAATATTGAGACCTTTTAGGAGACTTAATAAACATCCTCATCCTCCCACTCAAGTTTTAATATAGAAGGTAGCTGTCATCAGCTTTATTGTTTATAAACATAGTGTTAGGGAAATTCGCTTGGGTGTCAGAGCATAGTAGGCTTTCTAACACTGAACTCCAAAGTTGGGTGGTTAGTCAAACAGTCTTAATACTTGAAGACTGGAGAAGACTTTTGTATTTCCATATCCTTTCCCCACTGAGACAAAGACTTCCTGTGGTGCAGCAACAGGGCATGTGTTCCCTCTAGTTAGCTCCACTAAAAAGGAGATTACTCATTGCTGCCTGTTTATTCTTCCCAAATTTACCAAACTAAACCACTTCATGCCATATTGGGCAGGATGCTTGTAAGACACAGAGTAGAAAGGGGTTATATAGTTAAACTCCTTGCACATGGAACAAAAAAAGCAGGAGTATGGGAAGTAAATATCTCATCTTAAGAGAAGTTAAGACAGGAATGTAGATGTCAAACATTGTTCATTGTCAGCCAACAACTATTGCCATTTTCATATCCTTCCCTAAGAAATGAACCTGATTTGACAGGTCGGATGAAGAGATGTCTGATCTCACAAAGGGAAGCTCCTACACAGGCCTGAAATGATGATTCAGATGAGTCACAATACTCCTACTTAACTTGAAATTGGTCTAGGGGTGGGTAAAGATCTTCTAGCCAATGAGATGTGAAAATTTTTTTTTCTTTTCCTGAAGACTTCCTTTCCTTGATAAAAATAAAAACAATCAAAAAATTTTATTTTAATCCATATTTCTTGATGCGGTTGCCTGGAAGGGTTCCAATCGTATTTCGGAAAGGACAGAGTGAGATTTCAAGTTGGATCAAATTTGGAAAAACTAATGCTACTTGATTGTTAATAAACTCCTAAGCAAGTTTTCTGATACTTGTAATGAAAGCATTCCTGATACAGATGAAAGCAATATATTCAACTACTTGAACCATATTGTTGTTCAGTTAATAATCCATAGACATGATGACTTAAAATTCCATAATCAAATTGTGTCTTGAAGCATATCAAGTAGAGACAGTTTGAGCCTCTTCATTTGAAATATCACCCTCATTTTTAATTTCTTATAAACTGAGGCATAATATAAATTCAGTGAAATTTCTTAATGCTAAATTTACTTTTGACGAGTTTTTACAAATGCATATATCCATAGATTCTTATCCATATCAAGATGTAGAATTTTTTCATCACCCCCAGGAATATCCATCATGTGCCTTATTGTTCAGCCTCTTCCCTGCACCCAGAGGTGACCACTGTTCATATTTCTGGCACCATAGATTAATTTGTCTATTTTAAAAATTCATATAAAATGAATCATTCAATATGTAGTCTTTGGGGTCTGGATCCTTACAAGCAGAATAAAGTTTCTGAGATTCATCCATATTGTTGTACATACCTGTTTGTGAAAACTGTGTCTTTGTACAAATATACCACAATTTGTCTTTACATGTATTTACCTGTGGGAACATTTGTTTGTTTTCTCTCTCTCTCTTTGCTACTAAGACTGAAGCTTCTATGAATAAGTGTACAACAGTGTTTTTGAAAACATATGTTTACATTTCTCTCCGGTAAATAGCTAAGAATGGAATGCTAGGTCACGAGATTTCTGTATGTTTAAGTTTATATGAAAATGTCAAAACATTTTCCAACATGATTGTATTATTTTACTCTCTTTCAGCACTGTATGCTTCTTTCATATCTTTTCCAACATTTGGTTGTATCAGTCACTTGAATACTATTTATTCTGGAGAGTGTGCAGTGACATTTTGTTATTTTCATATGTATTTCTCAGATGACAAACCATGTTGAACATTTTTTAGTATGTTTATTGGCCACTTGTTAATCTTCCCTTATGAAGGGTCTGTTCAAGCCCTTTGCTCATTGTAATTGAATTATTGTTATTTTGTAGCAGTTATTTATATAGTTTGCAAATGAGTTCTTTGTTAGTTATATGTATTGTGAATATTCTCTCCTAGTCTGTGACTGGTCTCTTTCTTTCTTAATGGTGTTTTGTTTTGATGAGCAGAAACTTTAAAATTTTGATCAAGTTATCATTTCATTAGTTAATTTTTTCTCCTACTTATTTTCTTTTATTTATGAAACTTTTCTTAACCATATATCATGAAAGCATTTTCTTATATTCTCTTCCATAATACTAATACTTTAATCATTTATGTCAGTGATCCATCCCAAATTAATTTTTTTGTCTGATGCAAGCTAGACATCATATGGATATGGATATGGGTATGTAGTTGTTTCAGCATCATTTGTTGAAGAGATTTTTCTTCCTTTCCTTCATTGAATTGTTTTCACACCTTTGTGAAAAAATTGATTGACTAGGTACATGTAAGTTTATTTTTGGCCTCTCCATTCTGTTTCATTTATCTATTTATCTAAATTTACATCAATGACATGCTGGCTTAATTAGTGTAGTTTTATAATGTCTTGAAATCAGCCAACATAGATCCTCCAACTTTGATATTTATTTTCAAGATTATTTTGGCTATACAAATCCTTTGTATTTCCAATAAAGTTAAGAATCAGCTTGTAAATTTCCACACACAAAAAAAGTACCCTGGTTATCTTTTTTGGATTAAGTAATCTCTGTAAATGAATGTAGAGAAAAAGTGGCTTTTTAACAATGTTGAGTTTTGCAAACCATAAATGATATATCACTCTATTTATTTTGCTTTATTTAATATCTCTTGGAAATACTGTTTTGTAGTTTTCAGTGTAGACTGCTTTTCTCCATTTTGTTTAGTTCTTTTTCTGCAGCATTGTCCTGTTCTCTCATTTGGGACATGTTCCTTTGTCCTCTTTTTTTGTCTGAGTTCCTGTGTTTGTTTCTATATACTAGGTAGACCTACTACATCTACTGGTCTTGATAGAGTAGCTTTATGTAGCAGGTGTCCTGTGAGATGCGTTGCACAATCTCTCTGGTCACCTGAGCCTGGTGCTCTGAGGGTGCCCCTGTGTGGGCTGTGTGTGCCCTCCTGTAGTAGTTTGGCCTCAATTTCTGTTGACATGTCAGTGGGTGGGGTTGAACCTCAGACTGATAGTCTTTGAGGACTGACAGTGACTACAGTTGACAAGCTCTTGTGCAAAAGTTGACCCCACAGGGCAGGAGTTGCTTTAACAGGGCTCTGGTGTCACCTCAGTCTACCCTCTGTGGTATCACTTGTGGAGCTGGCTGTATGTTGCTCTGGTGTGGTCTAAAGCCAGCCACAGTGTGTGGTGGTCCCTGAGGATCTTGGGAGGGGCTCTGGTGCATGCCAAGGTCTGCTGCCATTTATGTCTGGTTAGGGGACTCCTAATGGAAACCATGAGGCAAGCTGTGGTTAGTTACTACTTGTACTGGGCTTGGAGGCACTTGGAAGAGGCCATGCTGCAAAAATGAAGCTGGCTGCCATTAATGCCATGCTTGGGACCCTTTGGGGGAAACCACAGTGTAAGCTGAGGCCAGTTGCCTCTTGGGCTGGATTTGTGGTCACTTAGTTAAAGCTCTGTTTCAGGCTAAGACTTGCCGCTGCTTATGCCAGGCATGGAGTCACGTGATGGGGGTTACAATACAAGTTGTGACCAGTCACCACTAGTATTGGGCTTGAGATGACTTAGCATTAGCTACAAGGCATACCAAAATTGACTGCTGTTTATTTGGGATTTGTGGACTTTTGAGAGGCTTTGAGAATGTTTGTAGCACAAGACAAGGCGGGCTGCTTATGTGGAGGAGCCACTGGAAGAAGCTCAGGCCAGGAGAGCAAGTCAGGGGTCTCACAGAATCACCATGTGAGGGCAAACACTTAATGGAGAGCATGGATTTGTAGCTCATTGTACTGATTGGCTGGATGAAAGGGAAGCTCAACAAAGGAACTTAGGTTCCTCCCAGCACTTCTGTCTCTTGCAAGTGTGGCCCTGATCCCTGCCCCTCCAGCCATCACCCTGAAATTAGTCAATTCAGTTCCTCCGCATCTGTCCCTGGTGCTTTTTGAGCCGCTGCCCCTGTGCTGGAGCTTAGAGTGAAGTGATTTTGTAAGAAAGTAAGTCTGTGCACTGGCCATTTAAGAGCATTGTGCCTCCAATTCCCATAGCCTTTTTTCTCTCTGGGATGCAATCCCCACTGGTTTCAAAGCCAGATGTTATGGGGACTCCTCTTCCTGGCATCGGTGCCCAGTCTGGGAAGCCCAGTGGGGAGCCACTTGCTCCTCAGCAGGTACACTGTAGACAAGATATCCCTCCCAATTTTTAATCACTACACTGTGGGTGTGGGACCTGCCCATTCCACAGAAAGACTTTAAGAGTTTCACCACTAATAATGATGTTAGCTCTAAGTTTTATATACCCTATTTTATGTCATGGGAATTATTTTGTATTCCCACGTAGATTGAGAACATGTATTATGAATGTTGACTTTTTAAAAAATGCCAATTTTGCATCTATTGAGGTTTTTTAAAATGTTAAATAAATATTTTCTTTAGAACAGATCTGAAGAGAAGAAATCCAACTTTATTACTTGTCATATTTTAGTAGGTTTTATTCTTTCCAAATTGAGCATTGGTTGGAACCTCTTGCATTTAAGTGGAACTGGACTGGCAAAGTAAAAGCCTAAGACTTGGTGAAGTAGCCAAAGAAAATTAGAATTAGAAGAGCAATTTAGTAAAATGTTAGCAACAGTTTAAATAGAACAGATAACTAATCTTTTAAACAACCTATATTCTCAAATTTACATTGAAGTCATCAGTAATCATTTTTCCTTTTTTCATTTACTTATTCAATAAAAACTAGGTATTTATTAAAGATTATGTATAAATAAATGTATTTCTTCATGCATGTACATATATACAGAGAAAACGTCATCCAATATGCATTAAAAAAATAACAATTATCACTAGACTAGGCTATTTGTGATTGGTGTATTTTCTTCTCTAAATAATTGTATTTTATGAATTACCTTCAAAAGGATGTCTTATTTTTGAAACTCAAAGAAAGTTATTATTTTTAAAATCATTCTGAGATGAAGACAGTATAACCTATGAATCATAACATCACTCACCTATGACAGCAGTTCATGTGGTACAGAATGGCAAATTGCCATGAACAAATGCACAGTCTCTTTAGTCCTTAGTTCAATGTCATCTGGAGCAACATCTATCACGTTTGTGCTGGATATCACACACATTAAATTTTTCCCTTAAACCATTACACCTGATAGCAAGTTAAATGTTCAGTACATGACAAAACAGAATGAAATGAATGAGGTGTCTGTTTCTAATGTCCAAGCTCAGTTTCACTGCATACTTACTATTAAGAGATTCCAATTTTATATATCCTAAGCCGATGGACTTTCAGTAGGAAAAATAACAATTAATGTCTGATTTTGTCTTTCTTCTGAAGAGCTCTGCTTCTCAGCTCAGTCTGTGAGATCTAACGATAGTATCAGAGGCATCAAGAATGTGTGGCAACCATTCATTCCTTTTCTCAAGGACTTACTATTTTCCTGACAATATTCTAAGTATTGAGAATAACAGCATAGACAAGAGTCTTGCTTCAATAGAGTTTTCATTTAATAAAAAGGGGGAGATAAAGAAACAAACGGAAGTGCTAAAAAGAAAATTAAGCATGCACCAGAAAGTACCATTCACTCTATAATTGGGTGATCAGAAAAGGCCCAAGACGTGAAATCTAAGCTAAATGATAATATAAAGTCAGGGATGGAAAAATCTGGGTGACAGCATTCTGGACAAAATGAATAGTAAGTATATACACATTGAGATGGGAAAGCACTCAGTGTGTCAAAGCACAGGAAGAAGGTTAAGGAGACTCAAGAAAGGACAAGAGGGAGTATGGTTTAAGAGGTAGATGGGCGCCCTGGCTGCTGTGGCTCAGTGGATTGAGCATGGGCCTGTGAACAGAAGTGTCGCTGGTTCGATTCCCAGTCAGGGCACATAACTAGGTTGCACGTCAGGTCCACAGTTGGGGGCGCGAGTGAGAGGCAATCACACAGTGATGTTTCTCTCCCTCTCCTTCTCCTTTCCCCTCTCTCTAAAAATAAAATAAACAAACAAATAAGTAAATTATTAAAAAATGAATTAAAAAAAGAGGTAGATGGGATGGTCCTAACATTTTACTCATTTCCCTTTCCAGTTTTTAAAACTGTTTACAAAAATGATTTTTGTCACATCTTCTAAAAGTAGCTTGTACACTAATTTTGGGCATAACCATAGAATGGCACAGAAATGATAAAGGGTTGTACATTCATTCTAAGGTGACTTGGAGATAAAGAGTAAATAATATTTCAGATCCAAGATGTTTGTTTTATTTCTCTGCTCTCAGATTTAGACTGTGCTATGTCTCCTCTACTGTATCATAAACATGAGTTATTGAACCTCTAGACACTCAATTTCCTTATCAGGTCAATGAAGATAATAATCTATGTAATAGCAATTGGACAGTCATGACGTGAGATTTTCATCAGATAATGGATGTGAAAGAACTTTAAAAAGCTGAAAGCACTAAGCCTAGAATGAGGAACTGGGATTTAAGGGGAAAATGCCAATCTGTGAGAACCTTCTGTGAAACAGGAATTAAGCATCTTTCCTCTTCCCATTAGTAGGAGACTATTCAACCTATCAATGAAATTACCATCTGTGTGAGTTTCTTATTGCTACTATTACAGATACCCACAAATTTAGTTGCTTAAAACAACACAAATTTATCTTCTAACAGTTCTTGAAGTTAGAAGTCAGGATTGGATCTTATTGAGCTAAAATCCATGCATTGGCAGGGCTGCATTCCTCCTTGAAGCCATGAGGGAGAATGTATGTCCTGACATTTTCCCACCTTCCAGAAACTGCATGCCTGGACTCGTGGGGCTAACCCTCCCATCCCAAAAGCCAGCAACATTGGGCTGAGTCTTTCCAGTCCTGCCATCTCTCTGGTTCTCTCTCCTTTACCTCTCTTTTCCACTTACAAGTATTCTCATGATTACATTGGGCCCACCCAGAAAATCCAGGATCAACTTTTCATTGCAAAATCAGCAGATTAGCAACCTTAATTCTAGCTCCAATACTACTTCCCCATTGTCACATAACCTAATATATATTTTGATTCTTGGAATTAAAATATAGAAATGTTTAGGAAACTGTTATTCTGCATATGATACTGCCCTAGAATGGTTTAAGGAATATTAGTTAGGCAGTCATGCATAACATAACAAAGGTTTTAAAATGGGAGTGACTAGTTAAGGCTTTGGTGCTTAGAGGAAGAGACTATTAGATATATTTTTCGAAGAGAATATCTGACACATTCACACATGAAAAGAATCTGTCCCAAGAGGTGGAGGAAACAGTCAGTTCCCCATAGGTTTTAGCTCAATCTGTGCAAATAATAGCAAATAATACCACAGACCTTTAAGTGTTTAGATCTTCAGAAGAAAGAACATGTAAGGAGAGAGTAGAAAACCTGGATTCCACCAATCAGAGGTTTGTTTCCATAGCATTTCCAGTCCTATATTTTATGTTTCAGATCATTTCCCTCTACCTTGAACTCAATCAAGTTATGCTGTTTTTTAAGCCCAGAATTCTTCCTGTTGGCTTTTATTTAATAGTTCATTATAAGAAAAATTATTGTGGACGATAACGTCTACAGTTGCTTTGCCTATGTTAACATATAATTATGACAAATAAACTCCACCTAATGCCAAGACTGTGAGAGATGAGGAACTTAAGTGTAACATATGATCTCTGCATAACTAAAAATTTTTTAAATCATCAGTATCAAATATTAATCATGAGCACACTACCCACAGGGCTTTCTATATTAGGCAGTGAAGATAAATAGTTATGAGACATGGTTTCTATCTACTCTTAAAGGCTTGACAGGCTCTTTGGGATGACAGGATCTATACATAAAATGATAAGTAAAAATGCAGGGCAAAATGCCAAGAGAGTGGTTGAGGCAATGAATTCTACAGAATTTCAGAGAAGGAAAAAAATTACTGAAAGAGAGAGCATTTATTGCAGGCTTTATGGAGCTTGAATTCAGTTTGCCTAGCACAAGTATAGAGAAGCAAATAGGTCATTGCAGACAAGGAGGAACAGTTACAGGAGCAAAGTCACATAAGGAATATCATGCATGATTTTTCTGAGGGACAATGAAAAATCTATTTTGGCTGATACAAGTGACATGTGTAGAGAAGAGAGTGAGATCAACCTGAAGCTTGGCTGCACAAGACTCTGCACATTGTGGTGATTAAGTTGATCCTTAAGCTTAAATTAAAGGTGAGATCTTTGATTAAGGGGAAAAATAATAATTACAATGGAAATTACAATAATAGCTGATATGAAATGAATGTGTTCCAGACACTGTTTCTTGAACTTTGCAATAGCTATATAATACACTTAATCTTCAATACAACCTATGAGGTGATTATTATTATTATTACTATTATTATTACTGCTGCTACTACTACTATTAAGTAGTCACTTTTATTGTCCTTTTTTATGGGTGAGAAGACTAAGGCACAGGGAAATGACTTCTTCAAGGTCAAATGGGTAAGAATTAGCTAGGCCAGGATTTCAAGATAGATAATGTGCTACAGTGTTTATAACTGTAACTACTGTAATTGAATGAAAATTTTGTTCTGATAAGCACTTAGCCAACATCGGTAATGCAAAGAATGATTAAGCACATTCCGGATTCCATAGAAATTTATCCTCTGAAGGAGGATACACATGAGAAGCCAGTTACAGTTCAGCATGATGCTTGAGGAAATAAAGGTAGGTAACTTAGCTCAGGCTGCTATCACAAAATACTATAGACTGAGTGGGTAAAGGGCAAGCATTTATTTCTCACAGTTTTGGAGGTTGGGAAATCTCAGAACAAGGTGCCAGAAGATCTCATTCCTACTGGGAACCTGCTTCCTGACTCGCAGACTGCTGCCTTTTTTCTGTGCTCACATGCCGCACAGGGAGAGGAGAGAGATCTTAGTCTCTCTTTTCCTCTTATTAAGGGCACTAATCCTATCATGAGTGTCCTACTTTCTACTTTTAGGACTCTCCTCATCTAAATACTTAACAAAGACTTCTCTTACAAATACCATGACACAGGGAATTAGGGCTTCAACATATGGATTTGGAGGAAGTGCAAATATTCAGTCCATACAGTAACCATACCGAGTTAAAGAAATGCAGAAAAGGTGTGCCAAACTCTGCTGGGAGGATAAACTGGGGTCTGGGCTTCAGAAAAACTCCGTATGGAGGAAATTATGCTTAGGTTGAGTCTTGAAGAATGAACGTAAGTTTGTAAGGCTGACAGTGAAATAAAAACATGTTAATAAAAATACATGAGACCAAATATTAATTAGGAATTTCTCAAATATCAATTAACATGCATCATTGAACAATATTTTAAATAACCATTTTAAATTATGGCTTCAAACATAAGAAATTCTATGAAAAATAGTTATGATAGGTTTGGTAAGTTTAAAAAAAGACAGAATATAAAATGATATATTCGCTGACTATGAAAATAAAAAACATCCATGGGAAAATAAATTGGAAAGAATCATAAAGTACAGAGAGTAAGGGATTTAATTTGCTATTTTTATTTAAAATATACAATGTTTTAATCACATTTATAAGGTAAAATATATACACAGTAAAAATATTGATAGGTATGGAGGAACATTGTTATATTCATTTCCTAAAAGATACTGTTTTTTACTTATTTGCAATAGTATAAACTTAAAAATATTGATGATATTAAAATTTATTATAAAACAAAACATTTACAGATGGTGTGGATTGGAAGGAAAAATCATAATAGAAAGTTATAGATAGAGTCCATAATTATAAAAATGTAATGTGATATATAATAAATAGAAGTTTACAAAATAATGTTTTCCCTGGCTGGTTTAGCTCAGTGGATTGAGCGTCGGCCTGCGAGCTAAGTGTCGCTGGTTCGATCTTCCAGTCAGGGTACATCAGAGAAGGAAAACTCTGACTCCAAAAAACCTCCACTGCCTTGCGGCATACCTCTTCAGGGGAAAGGCTAAGGGAGTAAACCCCGACAGAAAATCCGGAGCCAGAGTCCCTAAGGCGGTTTGACGTTGTAGTCAACACCGGCAACTCCTGCGGCGCACCTGAAGCCAAGCTGTATTGACTCCGTCTTTCCCTTGGACCCTTCAGCTGCGAAGAGAGGGGGGGTCTGCTGCATGGGCAACAGCAGACCCTCCATATTACCCTGCCCAGGCTCTGTAGCTTCAGCGTCATCGCAAGATGTCGATTCAACACGGGAAGAGACAGATACCGTGTCACTCCCAAGTCGGACTGCACAGCCATTCTCGGCGGTGCAGATGGACTCTTAAGAAGCTACACCATCGTCTCTCGAGACGGACGGCTGCCGACGACGACGACGACAAAATAATGTTAAGGAAGCACAGAGTATCTGTAAAACAGGTGAAAGTCATGAAAACAGTGGTTTTATACCCATGACTTAAAACATATTTATACAGTACTTCCATAAAGAACAATTAGATGTCTATAGAAATAATCTGAATTTTAGAGATAATCGAAACTAGTATGAACTGGGTTAGTGTGGGATTGTGTTCTCAAGGGGTCAAGATAAAGTCAGGCTGATGCTGTTGTATCAATGACACATTTCACAGGTGCTAAATTTAATCTAGAACCTACAGTATGCATATTTTAAACATATGTCAGTGACTTTCATTCAAAACATTTCCCAGTAGTATTTGGACTTTAGCTACTTAATGGAATTTCCCAGTAGTATTTGGACTTTAGCTACTTAATGGAATTTCCCAGTAGTATTTGGACTTTAGCTACTTAATGGAATTCAGTATCACATAGGAAAGTAGTCCTTTATTATCCTTAGAACAACTTGAAGGACTTGGTCTTGGTATAAAAATCTTACAAACCAACTTACTCCATTTAACTAGTACTTTCAGGAGCTTAAAATATACAGGGTGAGGAAAAAGTAGGTTTTCAGTTTGTATGAAAAATAATGCAATAATTAATAAATAATAATATAAGAATAAACTGTGTTTCACATAATCAGAACTTTAAACCTACTTTTGCCCCACCCCGTATGTTGGAGTAGAGACACAGAATTCACATATGTGGTTACATGAAATAACATTGTCAGATCTGGAAACTTTGAGACCAATATTTACAACAGCGTGTTCCAGGAGATGGAATGGCAGGAAAGAGCATGGAGCTGAGCCAGTCACAAAGGGACACCAAGTAAATTTTGGTGCTCATGGCTATGTTTGTTGTGTTGCTTATAGTAATGCTTTCATGGGTGCAGTCACATGGGAAAACTCACCAATTGCACACGCTAAGTACGTGTAGCTTATTGTATATCAATTGCACCTATGCAACTATAAAAATGAGTTACAGAGATTGGACATGCACATTTGTGTGATAAAAACTATAAAGTAAATTAAAGTGATCTCCACAGAAGTCATAATGCTGGCTATCCTTAGTGAGAGAGAGGAGCTTATGATTGGAGAGGCCCACTGAGGGCTTTTGAGATCGATAATAGCATGGTAGTGACTTCTTGGGTGTTTGCCTTATTTGAATTCAATAAGCTGTTTATATACTTTTAATGTAGCTTTTGATAGTATACTAAAGAATTTTAAAAGTTGAAAATGTGGAAATTATAAACATGTAGATATTCAATAAAATCAAGACTATATTTTTGGAGTTTTGACAGGAATTGAAGATAGGGTTTATTTTTCAAGTATTTTAGAAATGTATTTCCCTAAATTTTTCTTATTACAATATTTATACTATTATCTTCTCTATGTTTTGTTAAATTTATTATCACTGTAAAGGACTTCATTATTGTGGAATATAATTTGTCTGATATAGAGACATAAACTTAGATAAGCTGTCTTATTTGTTTTTCCTTCAATCTTGAACTTCAATTTCTTCATAATACTGTTTGTTCTACAGTTAAAAGCACTTGCTATTTAATTAAAAATTTTAATGTGTCAGCAACAGAGTTTGAATCAAAATGGAAATGTTCTTTGGTGTTGCCATGGCTCATGAGTTTTGTTTTTTAATTTTATTTTTTTGTTTAAATCATTAAGAGAACTTCAAAATGCTTCAGTTTTTATAAAGAGTAATTATAAAATTGACCTCCTTTTTTATAATTTCCAAAATTCCTAAAAGATTATGACATTGGTAATCGTCGTCGGCAGCCGTCCGTCTCGAGAGACGATGGTGTAGCTTCTTAAGAGTCTATCTGCACCGCCGAGAATGGCTGTGCAGTCCGACTCGGGAGTGACATGGTAGTATCTGTCTCCTTCCGTGTTGAATCGACATCTTGTGATGACGCTGAAGCTACAGAGCCTGGGCAGGGTGATATGGAGGGTCTGCTGTTGCCCATGCAGCAGACCCCCCCTCTCTTCGCAGCTGAAGGGTCCAAGGGAAAGACGGAGTCAATACAGCTTGGCTTCAGGTGCGCCGCAGGAGTTGCCGGTGTTGACTACAACGTCAAACCGCCTTAGGGACTCCGGCTCCGGATTTTCTGTCGGGGTTTACTCCCTTAGCCTTTCCCCTGAAGAGGTATGCCGCAAGGCAGCGGAGGTTTTTTGGAGTCAGAGTTTTCCTTCTCTGATGTACCCTGACTGGAAGATCGAACCAGCGACACTTAGCTCGCAGGCCGACGCTCAATCCACTGAGCTAAACCAGCCAGGGCATATGACATTGGTAATATGATTTAAATAATCATTAAGGTAGAACACCATTGAACAATTACCAATTATTAACTAAAAGTTGGATCTGTGCTGTGATGACAACTCTATAAAATAATGCGTGGGTGTAAAAGGAGCTACTTTGAGTATGTGTTCTTATCCCAGAATTGACAGCTAATGCCCAAAGCTGAGGAACAAGGAAAGATAAATTCCCCACAATCTACAACTGAATCCAGGTGTTTCCTTCAGAGTTCCAAGAAAACAAAAGTTTTCTGGAACCCCAACCATCACCTCAACCATACCTTGCCTCATTTCTCCAAAACTACTGCAAAGCAGAGAGAGGAATTGATGTCGTCGTCGGCAGCCGTCCGTCTCGAGAGACGATGGCGTAGCTTCTTGAGAGTCTATCTGCACCGCCGAGAATGGCTGTGCAGTCCGATTCGGGAGTGACAATCCCTGCCGCACTTGGTACAGGTGAAGGCAGATGGCTGTTGTTGCTGCTGCTGACGCTGCTTCCGCCTCGATCTTTTCTGGACCGCCTCCTCGTTGCGCGCAGCCTCCGCGCGTGACGTACCTTGCCTGACCGCGAGCCTCCAGGCTAGGCGGTCGTCTGCTTGAACTTCCCATGTGTTGAGATTGATGGAGCATTGTGTCATGTCCTTTTTGCAGATGTCTTTGAACTGCAGTTTTGGGCGCCCTGTCATCCTCTTGCCTTCTGCTAGCTCGCCGTAGAGGAGGTCTTTGGGGATACGGCCTGCATCCATTCTTTTGACATGGCCGAGCCACCTGAGGCATCTCTCGCTAAGAACTGCATGCAAACTGCTCATATTGGCTCGCTTCAGCACCTCGGTGTTGGGGACCTTATCCTGCCAGGTGACATGCAGGACGCGTCGCAGGCACCTCATGTGGAAGCTGTTGAGTTTCCTTTCGTGCCTTGCGTAGGTGGTCCACGTCTCGCTGCCATAGAGGAGAGTGCTGAGTACACAGGCTTGGTAGATGCGCAGTCTGGTTTTCTCAGTGAGGCTGGAATTGTTCCACGCTCGCCGGTTCAGTCTGGCCATAACTGTGGCTGCTCTGGCGATTCTCCGGTTGACCTCCAAGTCGACTGACAGAGAGCTCGAGATGGTGGACCCGAGGTAAGTGAAGTCATTGACAACCTCCAGGGTGTATCCGTCGATGGTGATGCATGGGGGAGTCCCCGTGCCTTGAGCCATAACGTTCGTCTTCGTCAGGCTGATGGCTAGTCCGAACTCCTTGCATGCGTGGGAAAGGCAAGTGACTAGCTGCTGGAGTCCCTCTTCGGAGTGTGATGTCAAAGCTGCGTCATCGGCGAAGAGCATCTCACGGATGAGCACCTCTTTGACTTTGGTCTTGGCTCGTAGACGGGCCAGGTTGTAGAGCTTGCCATCGGATCTGGTGTGAATGAAGACACCCTCGCTGCAGTCCTTAAAGGCGTATTGGAGGAGCATGGAGAAGAAGATTCCGAACAGCGTAGGCGCGAGGACGCAGCCCTGCTTTACTCCGCTGCTGACTGGGAAGGCCTCAGAGGTTGCGCCGTTGTAGGACACCGTGCTGTGCATGTTGTCGTGAAAGGACATGACCACAGCAAGCAGATGTGGTGGACAGCCAATCTTCCGTAGCAAGCTGAAGAGTCCGCTTCGACTGACCAGATCAAACGCCTTCGTGAGGTCAATAAAGGCGAGGTAGAGTGGTTTATGCTGCTCGTGACACTTCTCCTGCAGCTGGCGTAGGGAGAAGATCATGTCCACTGTTGAGCGGCCAGCTCTGAAGCCACACTGGGACTCTGGGTAGACGCGGGAACAAGGGTCTGCAGGCGGGCAAGAGCGACCCGGGCGAATACTTTGCCGACGACGCTGAGGAGAGAGATGCCCCGGTAGTTGTTGCAGTCGCTGCGGTCTCCTTTGTTCTTGTACATGGTGATAATGTTGGCGTCTCTCATATCCTGGGGGATGTAACCCTCCTTCCAGCAGAGACAGAGTAGATGGTGGAGCGGCTGTAGCAGGACTGGTTTCCCGCTCTTTAGGATTTCTGGAGGGATTCCGTCGCTTCCTGGTGCTTTCCCGCAAGCGAGGCGGTCGATGGCTTTGCTGAGCTCTGCCACAGTAGGTGGGGTGTCTAGCTCCTCCATGACTGGTAGGTCTGGGATGGCGTTAAGAGCAGTGTCTGTTACGGTGTTCTTCGTTGCGTACAGCTCGAGGTAGTGCTCGGTCCACCGCCGCATTTGCTGTTCCTGGTCAGTGATGACCTCACCTGTCTTGGACTTAAGGGGGGCGATCTTGGAGGGGATTGGGCCTGTTGCCTTCTTGATACCCTCATACATTCCTCGTGCGTTGCCTATATCGGCGGCTTCCTGAATGCTTCTGCACAGGTTTAGCCAATAGGTGTTGGTACAGTGGCGGGCAGTCTTCTGGACTTTGTTCCTGGCAGCCCGTAGAGCTTGAAGTGTACTGGGAGTGGGCGTGACCTTGTAAGCCAGTAGGGCCTTCCTCTTAGCCTCGATCACGGGTTCCATTTCTTCCCAGTGAGCCTCGTACCAGTCAGCGTTCTTCCGCTCTTTCTTCCCGTAAGCAATAATGGCGGAGTTGTATATGGCGTCGCGGAGACGTGACCAATTGGATTCGATAATGTCATCTGCCGCCACTCCCTCGCCGAGTGCATCTTCCATCTTGTTGATGAATTGCTGGGTCTTAACTGGGTTGCTGGCACAACTGGTGTTGATGCGTGGGCGACCCTTCATCTTGGAGTGGTGCAACCTCTTCGGCATTATGCGCACCTTGCTTACCACGAGGGCATGGTCCGTGTCGCAGTCTGCACTGTGGTAGCTGCGGGTGAGGAGGGTGTTGCCAATATCCGTTCTTCTGGTGATGACGAGGTCAAGCTGGTGCCAATGGCGGGAGCGGGGGTGCCTCCATGACACCTGGTGGATCTCTTTGCACTTGAAGAATGTGTTTGTCACGCACAGGCCGTGGTGACACAAAAGCTCAAGCAGTCGCTGACCATTCTCATTGATCTTTCCTCTCCCAAAGTTTCCAAGGCAGGTGGGCCAGGCCATGTGGTCGGCTCCTACTCTTGCGTTGAAGTCTCCAAGGAGATAGAGAGCGTTACTTCTGGGGAATTGATGTAGTTATAGGAAATAAGATCTTCTTTAGAGAATTCTCCACCCCACCTGCCACCAAACCAGCTGAGAGTGATCTCTGAAAGATTAATTTGTAGAAAATAGAGGTACCTGTAAAATTAGAAGACAGACTCTCTACACTTGGCAGGAAGGTCACTAAGCAGAGATTTATGGGCCTCTTTTGGAGTTATTGTTGGTAGAGCCATGGGGACAGATGAAAGATGTGATAGTGTTGTTAAAGAACTTGACGATGTTCCCAGAAATGTAGGGCCATATACGTAAATTGGTAGAGCGTGGTACCTATTGCTCAGCTGGAGATTTCTAATGATGGAAGGCTTGAGGGGGTAGACTTCTGCATAGGACCAATGATGAACTACAGTATAGGGGGCCCAGGGAAAAGAATTTCTCCTGTCCCTTGGAGGGCATAGAAAAAAACCCAGTTGTTTCCATTGTTTGATGCAAAGAAGCACAGAATAAGGGGACATGAAGACAATGTGGAAGACACTGTTTGATGTCCAGCAAACCATGTCTTTCTTTAGTCTGTGGCATAGAGTTGAGGCTGGGATATGGCTGACAGGTAAAGGCTTAGTTTCCTAAATCCTTTTGTAGGTAACCAAGTAATTAAGGTCTTATCAATTAACTGTAAGCCAAAGTGATGAACTTTTTGAGACTAGTTCTTAATTTTTTCTCTTCTAATAGCAAGATGGTGATAACCATAGACACATCAATCATAAGTCATGTGTTGGCGGCACCTCAACCTATGCTCCTAAATGACTGTGCAGAGCTGACTTGTAACACTCACAGGCGACCATACTGGACCACTGTGCAAGAGGGAAATAAACTTTTGTTTTCTTGGAACTATTGAATTTTGCGGTTTCTTCATTAGAGCAATTTTTAGTAAGCATCCTCTCTAATCCAGACAGCATAAATTGTGGGCCAAAAAGCTGACAGGATAATTGGGTTACTGGCAGGACACAAAGCAGACATAACTAGGTGTACAAAGTGATGCATACTTAGATGCTTCTAGCAAAGTTTGAGTCCACTTATAAAATCAAACAACTGAGATACACATATTTTTTGAATATTCAAATATCCTGTCACCTCTGATTGGCAAGATTGTTGTAAATTATCTGAAACTCTTGAGTGCATACATGTGCTAGGTGCTGACTTGGTTTGCTCCACAAGGTTATGGAGAATTTCAGGAGCAGAATAGGGAGGAGAATGAAAATCTCCAGGGAGGATACCAATCATTAAACTGAGATTTTGTGTTTGCAGAGCCAAGACATAGCTACGGGGGGAATACCACCGAGGAACATTAAAGAAACATCGGGCTGACTAATAATAAGAATTTCCATCCAAATCTATCTACCAAATCACGTGAATCTGCAATAAATATAAACCCACATGCAGTAGTCACTCTCCAGGGAAATCTAGCATTTTTCCACCAGACAGGATTATTCTGCAGAGCAGCCGTTTTATAGGGAGGGTGACAGCTTGTCTATCTTTGCCTGCTGGGATCAGATCAGAATGTCAGCTATGCTACCAGTCAAGGCTCCTCTTTAGACTAACTGAGGTGACAATTTGCCAAAAGAAAACTGTCTCTCAGCCAAACCATCCAAGGGCAGGACACCAAGAATAAGCTCAGCCAATACAAATGAGATGGAAAATTTCTCAAGACATGACTAAGAAACTGAAAATTCAAAGTCCCAAAGAAGCACACAATGTCAAGAGGGTCTTTAGTAACAACAAACTCTGAGTAAAATTAGTGATTTTTTTAAGAATAATTTGTTTTCTCATTACTGAGCCAGATATAGTGTACCAGAAATTGAACTGCAAACTAACTTCCTGAGGCCTTGCATGAATAAATTGATTCATACTTTCAGCAAAGGGTCTCTTTTTATCTAACATAATAATGATAACAATAAATAATAATAGTGATTATTTCCATGTTTGGGAATTAGTTGTTATTGGAATGAGGAAGGATGGCTCAATTGATATTTTTTACATTATTTATATCCAGAAAACAGTTTCTCCCTGTGATTATCCTGGGAATAATAATATATTTTGTTTTTACATTGAACATTCCAATAAAGCATTTATATTGTCATATAGTGTGTATCAATAGCCAAAGGACTTGTGTTTTGTTCAATATGCCAGTGAATAAAATTTAAAAAATAAAAATAAATACAATAAAATAAAACTTGACTAAAAATCCCTTTCATACAACTCACATCATTAACCCAAGTAAAATATTTAGTGAGAGGACACCAAACTATATTAATGCATTTACGTGACACTGGTGCAAAGGTATTAGATTATGATGATGTGCAGATTCTTAGTTACTTTGTCAGATACATAT
The DNA here is from genome assembly GCF_987537825.1 of Furipterus horrens. Taxonomy (NCBI): domain Eukaryota; kingdom Metazoa; phylum Chordata; class Mammalia; order Chiroptera; family Furipteridae; genus Furipterus; species Furipterus horrens. The sequence continues at coordinate 35,012,600 of NW_028327176.1, forward strand.
ATATCCAACAAGAACTTGAACTAGCATTACTATTCAGTTTTAGGGTTCTTTTTTATTTTTTGGTTGTTTGTTTTTATTTTGTTTTTTATAATCTTGGATGAGATGTTTATCTTATACAATAGTAAACACCACTCTCCTTTAAATAATAGAAAATCATCCATCATATATATTTTTTCCATAAGTAACACTGTAAAGCAAAACCATTTTTACTAGAATATTGGATCCATGGGTACTGAGAAACTATTAATTCCCCTGAGTTGTGTTCTTATTAGGCAAGAGTGTGGGCAAAATGTAGACCTCAGGCAGAGGCACAGCTCACCAGAGATTACACATAAGGAAGACTACATTAAATCCTGGGGAAATTTAGCAGCATATGTCAGTATTAGCTAATAAGTGCAGGAGCATGCAGAATATAATTAAATACTTTAAAATTTTTTCAGTAGTATTACTAAGCAAAATAAGGAATAAGATCATACTTTTCCAAGACAAAAAATAATGTTTTGAGGGATGATTAATAAACTCATGAGGCTATGATATTTTATATATATTAATACTATCCTTAGTTCTATATCTCCCCCTCATCTGTCATTTGGTAATGTTAAAGCATTCAGTGTTAGTAAGTTATGAGGATTAAAAGGGAGCAAAATTTACATACAACATCACAATAACAAGAACAAAAAGGAGCTGAGAAATTGCCTAAAATATTTTTTCCTACTCAAGATTTTGAAAATGTAAATATTGCTAAACCTTTTTTTTTTTAATGTTTCAACTTTACAAAGCTTCTAGAAAAATCTTAGTATATATCATTGGTTTACATATTTTAATCATTTTATTGAAATAATTTTTTATTGTGAAAAAACATTAAGCATTACATAAACTGTCCACCATCTCTAATCCCATCACCCACTTTAATTAGTAAGACTTTTGCCTGAACTCTGTTAGCAGGGGACCCTTTCTTTTTCTGGTTTCCCAGAGAGATGATTTATCCAGCATGCACTTTCTGTCCTTCCCTCACTTTCTCTGTGGAGCAGCATGTTAAACTCAAATACTCCCACCTCCAGGTATTGCTGCCCCTCCTGGTGGTGGTAGGGGTGTGGGTCTACTTAATCATAGAGTTCAGTTACCAGGTCCAAGGATGCTGACCCTAAACCATGCCCTCTCACTGGATCATTATCAACACTAAAAGAGCTTCCATTCACCACTCTTAGTTTTGTGTCTCAACTTGTTCAGAGCCCTGGGAGGCTAAAAAAGTGCCATTTATAACCAAGTAAGCTGGTCATTACAGGCCAGAGATTTATAATGAGCCCTGCTCTGTAATCCTAGTTAAATTACAGAAACTCGACAGGCTTTTGTGCCTTCGTATAGAAGTTGACAAACTTTTTATATAAAGAGCCAATGAGTACACTTTAGTACATTTTAGACTTTTCAAGCTATAGGGTCTTTGTCACAATGACTCACCTCAATCTTTCTAGTGAGAAAGTAGCTACAGACAACACATAAACCAATGGATGTGGCTGTATTCCAAAAACAGGATTTTATGTAACAGGCGGCCTTCATATTTGTCCTATGGCCAATTCAGATTCCTAGATAAAACTTTTACTCTATTCCTGAGTTTTTAGTTTTTCTTTTTACATTATATCATCTTTTAATGAAGTGACTGAGTAAAATACGATATGCGTGAGGTCTAAGAAATTATATTGTATAACATACAAGGTCCTGTTTTTCAAGAGAAATGAAATACCTTGGTTAAAGCTGTAAAGCTCTTCTACAAACAGCTCCTGGTATAGGCGAGAGATAAAACCCACGAAGTAGTTTGTTATCTGCTGAGTCTTGTAGGGTAGTATTGGGTCCTAAGATGACTGACATTTTCAGGACAGGGTTAATAATTCCAGGAATCTCCTTCTTAGCTGGAACCTACTCTAAGAATTGTAAATGTAATAATAGTGATGCAATGGACCAACCTTTGACTTTTCTGCTTCCTTAGACAAGGCTATTATCTGCTGTTTTTTGCCCAGAGAAGTCAAGTCTTCAAGTCATCCATTCTAAGTCCTTTCCCCAGCCCCTGGAGAATATATTTTTAGCTCACTCTGGTTTAAATAAGGGGCTGAGAAAAGGCTGGGAGATACAAAAAAATAACGCACTGGGCGAAGTTAAACATGCAAGGAAGGGTTTATTCAAGGCTATTGCAATAAAGGAGAGAGAGAGAGTAAACTTAACTCCACTGAAATAAAAGGCAAATAACTTTTAAGTTCCAGGGTGAGCTACTTGCAAAGTACTGGATGACATTAGTGGGGAGGTTGGTCAATGGGATGAGTTGAGCACATTGAGTCACTTCTAAGTTTGCAGATGTTTACCTCCGTGGTTAGGCCATCTGTGTCTGCTAATTGATGCCCACTGAAGTTAGGTTCCTACCTGCCTGCTGAAACTGAAGATAGGGCTCTATCTTTCTTGATGATTGAACTTCAAAAAGATGTTTACCAAGTTCTCCAGAAAAACATTTCTGGATTGTCAACACTGACAAGAGGCTGGGAGATTTATATACATTTCAGATAAGCAGAAAAGAATTTGCAATTACAAGTTTGTTTGTTTTTTTAAGTAAAAACTTCCTATCTTCTCTCTTCATTTAACTAAGCTATTTCTCAAAATGGAAAAAAACAAAACAACAACAACAACAAAAAAAAAAAAACACCTTGGTTTTTATAGAAAACAAAGAAAAATAAACTCATGGTATTGTAAATCAACATTCTCCAGCTCTTCTGAGGAGAATTTAGAGCCACTAGGGAAATCATAGCTATGTTTTAGAGTATGAGTTTCTCAACCATGGCACTACTGACATTTTGGGTTAGATAATTCTTTCTCATGGGGAGCCATTCCATTCTGTGTATGGTGTAGGATTCCTGAGCTCTACCAACTAGATGCTTATAACACTCCAACTTGTGACAGCAACAAAAATGTCTGTAGACATTATCAGATGTGCCCCCAGAGGGCAAAATAGCCTCTTTTCAGAGGCACTGGTTTAGAGAAATATTCTTGTATAGTATTTTTATCAGTGGAACTCTTTGAACAATTAAATATTTCATAGAACACTGATTTTTTTTAATTAGAAAAAATGAAGGTGTTTCCTTAGGAAACAGAGCTACACCCACTTGATTTTCTCTTCCCCACCCCTCACCAACTTCCTGAGATAGTTACCTCATTCTAGGATCCCAACAAAACTATATAGAAATGGCTATTGAGAGAGAATTTGTACCTTTCTCTCAAAATGGTTCTACATGGTTCTACATTCTATCTATCTTTCATCTCATTAAACATAGATTTGCCAGTTAGTTGTACTTTTGACAAGGTAGTTAAGTAGAGCTATTATTAGGTATTTTGTTTTTGTTTTTAAAACCTCATTGAGGCCAGCCAAATGACTCCAACTGTTCAGGAAAATGGCTGTTAGATCCACTTGGGTGAATCAAACAACTCATTTGCCACAGAGCTATCTCCAACAGCGATGCTCCCAGCATGCAATGGATCTGGCTCAGATTTCATTAAAGGCGAGATGGATCCTTGACTCAGCTGTTCCCAAACTTTGTCTGCAGGTTATAAACAATGAAGATAAAATTTTACCTTTGTGTGTGTGTGTGTGAGAGGGGTATTGTTCTATGATGGCATTTCTTTTGTTATAATTGAAGTATTCCATCATTTCCTATTTTACAAATGGGGAAAAATTCATAGTGTACATTAGTCTCTATGGAGATGATATTTCATACTTTACCAAATATTCAGGAATATTGATGTAAGTTTAATTTCATGCTGACTGGCTAAAGCCAGAAGAATCAATAGTGTTTGTTGTTTGGCTAATTTTGTCTAAAGCTTATTCACATTGGCTTTGGACAAAATTAGACCCCTGTTGAATGTTCTTGTTATAAAAATAGTAAAGCTGTGTACAGACCGGAGAGTGAGTACACAGACCAGAGATTGTATATTGCCTGGAATATGCATTCTATATGATGTAATTTGAAGGTTAATGAAATGTCTATGTTGACCCTCCAAAATAAATGACATTAAACTTCCAAAGTACTTAAAATCCCATTGTTAATCATTCAAAGCTCCTTTCTTAGACTGAAGAATAACTTTAGTCACTAACAATTCAGAGTGAATAAATACATTTTTTTCCATTTATCAAATACTTGATAAAATAGAACAACATTTAAAAATGGAATTTTGGCAATAAATGTATATTTATTAAATTTCTACAGAAGTCTTAAACCCTTGACTTAAATAAAATGTAAAATTCTATCATCTTTTCTTCTAAGTTTAGCAAAAATTAAAGATTTTTCACCTGTTTTCTGTTTTGTTTTGTTTTTCATGAAAACTAATGCCACTACAGTGACAGATGGTTACTAGACTGATTGTGGTACATAAATATTGAATCACTTTGTTGAGCACCTGAAACTTATATAGTATTATATGTCGACTACAGTTAAAAATAGCTTTTAAAAAAGTAATCCAAGCCCTGGCCAGTGTGGCTCAGTAGGTTGGACATCATTCTGCAAACCAAAAAGTCCCTGGTTTAATTCCCAGTCAGGGCACACACCTGGGTTGTGAGTTTGGTCCCCAGTGGGCATACTGTCCCTGGTCGGGAGCATATGAAAGGCAACCTATCAATGTTTGAACCACTTTGAAAATTATTATGCTATCATTGTTGTTAACCTAGAAAAGAGACAGAGTGAAAGAACGAGTGAAGGGAGGAAAGAGGATGATGTTTGTCTGAATTTAAGACTATAAAGTACAAAATATAAATTAGTTTTTGATAAATTTGATTTTATTTTTCTGTAGTTACTTTTTTCTGCAGATTTGTTGGTAAGTTGTTTTTATTGTTTCTATTTTTTTAATCTCAGATTTCAAACTGTCTGTGAAATATCTCCTACTCCTAACTCAGTGGAATCAACTATATATTTTATTGATAATAATAAAGCAGATTCCTGGTGACACCAACCCAGATACTCAGTAAAGTCAAAAAGATATTTTTTACCAATTAACCTCTGCATATTTCAACTGTTAAAGAATAACTTAAAGTATAATTATGATTCTTATACTACTATAAAATCAACACATCTCTAAGATTTTAACTCATTATTTAAAAAGTCAACCAATAAATGGTTACCACTGGTTTGAAGAAGCATTCAAAATACCACATGAATATTGGCAGATAAGGAAATCAAAAGTGAACTTACAAATAGATGGAAAGCTGATGTACTACTTCGTAGGGGAAGAAGAGATGTCATTTGTAATTCTATCAAACAAAATTTATTTGTGTGTCTGTAGACAAGAATCATTTGCATTCATAACGATTACTTATAACTTACAATGCTCAGAAATAAGATAAGGCATAGATATCCACAGAATCAGGTTATCTGGAAAGAGCATTCCTAGACAACACTGAATTTTCCATAGAGAAAAACTAGAGTAATCATTTTGGTCCATTTCAAATTCTTTCACAATTTTTCTCATAAATTTAAAAAATCATTTTCCTAGCATGATAATTGAAATGAATGTTCTCCTTCATAGTTTTATATAAGGGAAATGGTTTGTTGAAACAATTAAATGCCTTGCTGGCAACTGATTTGAAAAGGCTAGGATAAAGTGAGAAAGGAAGACCATTTTTTCATTTGAAGCCACTAAACGAATTTACAATTCTGCCAATGACTGTTTCCCTTTTCTTACCTAGCCACAAGACTGACAAATACTTTTTGTATTTTAAACTGATGGTGGATGACCATTGACCTAAGTGTGCAGCCACATTTAAGAACCATTTTTCTAAGTCATTTGTGGTACTCAAGGTCCTCCCATTATCACACAGCTTTGAATCTAAAGGTGACCACATGATCCATTTCTGGTTAGAGATATAAAGTCACTTCTAGTGAAAGTTGTTGCTTTCCTCCCTGAGGATACCCGATATGGCTGGTGTTGTTCCTTAGTCTCTTTCTTCTACCTTAAATGCAGACATAATGGCTGAAGCCCTGTAACCATCTGGCACTGTGATGAGATAAGCATGGGATAAAAACTCACAACGTAACTATGGCAAAGCAGAGAAACAGAAATAACCAGGGGTCCTGAGAGCATTGTTCAGGATCCCTGACAAATGGCTAAGTGAATGCCAGAAACAACTGCCAATGTTCAGATGTTCTTCTTAAAGTAAACATTTCTTGAAGTCACATTTACTCTGTTTAAATCACTGTTATCTGCAACCAAAAAGCATTTCTAGGTGATATGTGTCATTTTCCACAATGGATGACATTCTGTACTCATTCCTAACTGATAAAATCAAAATTTGCAACCTGTAATTGCCACGGAAAACATTCTTATAATTTAGTCTCTCCTTCTCTTGCCCTCTTTCCTCTCACCTCTCTCTCTCTCTCTCAGTCTCTGAAATATTGATAAATCACACTATCGCTATTACCTTGTAACTTGTTTTTTTACCTTATATTTGATCATTTCCTCATATTCTTCTAAATTCTAAACATAACTCTTAATGCCTAATATGGATGCATTTTAATTATATTAGCCAATCCATAGGAGATTTGTTTCCAGTTTTTGTTGTTGTTATTGTTATCATTATTGGTAAAAGATAAGTCTTGTGTTTAATCTTTATGAACATCTGTTTTTAAATAAAATTTTAGAAGTGTAATTAACTGGAAGAAAGAATAGGCAGGATTTTTAGCCTATTGATACCAGTCATCAAATTAAGTTTTAAAAAGTTAGTAACAATTGTATAAGATATTTTTATATTCTCTTTATCTTTGCCAACAGTAATACAATATCCCTATAATTTTACAATTGGGTTATTATTTTATTACCCACTTTATAAAACCTCACATAACAAATGAGTTAATTTAGATACAATTTACATCGTTACAATATTTAATCTTAATGAAATCCAGTACTTTTGTTTGTTTGCTTGTTTGTTTCCATTCCACTGAACATATTTTCTTTTGTTTATTCTTTGGCAATTTATCCTTTTATTCTATCTCATACTTTTGCCTAAATTATGTTTTGATAAAAGCATTGTTTTCTCAGATGTCTTTCTATTTTCAAGCAATGGACTGAATTTGCCCCCTCACTGTCAATGTGAGTACTTATCTCGATTCAGATTATGAGAGGACTGATAATATAAATTCAAAATGACCCTACCACCTGAGAGCATTTGCTGGCACCTGTAGTCTCAGCAGTATAACCCACCTCTATTTGGCCTCCTTGACATGTCTTTCCTTTTGACTCTGTGTAATGAAATTGTTATGCTTGAAAATATTTTAAAATCAGTCTATTTGTTTGACCTCTACTAAAGTCTATAGTCCTAAGGATGTGTCAACATTCTGATCTCTGTAGATGAAAGATAGTGTATCATAACCTGGGCTTAGTTTTTAGAAATATAAGGGAGAAGAGTTGGAAGAGCTTGTTAACTTACTTTCTACCTCAGACAACTGTAAGTTTTCAGAAGGCTTGTATACTTTAGGGCTCAATCTGATGGGGGACTCAAATGTTGGAAATTTTTAGTTTTAGGTAACAGCTAATAAATTTAGTAATCAATGTATTTAAAAAGCTATTGTTTGAGAAACTAAATGTATGACCCACCTTGACTCCAGGAGACCATAAGTAGTTCCATCTCTGTGCCTCGAGAGGACTGCAGACAATCAAGACGGTATCTAGCCATTGTGCTCCAGGGTGACCACTGCCCAGGACACAAAGACCACAGAGCCCAGGGTGTAAAAGAACCCATGCGCTGTCCAGATTGAAACAGAACCCACGGGCTGTTCAGTTATTGGGGGCCCGATCGCCCACCGCCAGAAGCATAACTCTCAATACCAGAGTTCGGTGAAAATAAAAAGAATTGTTTATTTAATGGTTATATAGATTTAGATTACCGTATTTGCAGATTTCTGCCATTAAGTCTTATTTTCTTTAAAACACCCACAAACACATAGTTCTGCCTCCCTCTACCAAACCAGGTGAGTTTTAGAAAAATCAGAGATACAGTCTTCCTACTTCCCAGACACAGTTTACTTTTACCAGCAGCTCCCAGTCATTCAAGCCTGACTGGGGAGGTTTTGTCTGTGTTGCGGCACTCTCCAGCTCTTAATGCAGAACCACGTGGAGTTCCCAGCCTCCTTGTAAACCACATGGAGTTCTCCCTTTCCTTTCAAAGCTGCAGGGACTTCTCCACCCTGTTACAGAAACAGGGGAGTCCAAAAATCCCCAGAGTTTGCGGCTGGGGGATGGGGAGAAGGAAGCAGCTTTTAGAATGCCTCCACATGCCTGAGGCTGGTGGTTAGTGTCTTTCTTATGCAAAATGGCTTTAATGCATCCAAAGCCTCAGGTAGATGGGAGGAGTCTTGAACCAGGGGACGGTATGGAAAAAGCACACAGAGCCTACGTAAGGTTCTGTGAATGGTCAGAACTGTTCGCAATGCCCTCTGCGTCAGAGGACGCAGTCAGGGATATATAAGCAGCTGTGGACATTTTAGCTCTCTCTGGCTCTCGCTCTCGTGTGCTCCCTCCACGTGGCTTGGTGAAGCAGCCTTCTCCATGTGGCTTGGAGAAGGGGTCTCCAGGCTGCTTTAAGAGGCTCTTGCCATGTAGTTTTGAGGAGAGGAGATTCATGTGGTTTGCAGGAAGAAGGCAGTTTGCAAGGAGGCTGAGAATCCAGGCGGTTCTGCATTGAGAGCTGGAGGGCACCACAGCACAGAAAGGACCTCCCCAATCAGAACTGAGTGATTGGCAGCTGCTGGTAAAGCTGAACTGTGTTTGGAAAGTAGGAAAATGGTTTCTCTAACTTTTCTAAAGCTAGCCTGGTTTGGTAGTGGGGAGGCAAGGATATGTGTTTATAGGTGTTTTAAAGAATATAAGACTTAGCAACAGAAATCTGCAAATAACTAAATCTATATAACTGTTAAATAAACAATTCTTTTTTTTTTTTCACTAAACTCTGGTATTGAGAGTTATAATTTTGGCGGCGGGCAATCGGGCCCCTAACTAAAGAGCCCGTGGGTTTGTTTTCAGTTGGAGCAGCCCAGGGGTTCTGTAACAACCCTGCAAACCATGTGGATCTCCTCTCCTCCTCCTCTCTTCTTCTCTAAAATGGTCACCACCTATTTTTAAATCCCTGACTGCATCTGGTGATGCAGTGGGTGTGGTAACCATTTCTGACCATTCATAGAACCTTGCACAGGCTCTGTGTGCTCTTTCCACACCATTCCATAGTCAAAACCCCTCCCATATCCTTGGGACCTTGGAAGAACCAAAGCCATTTGCATAGCTTAAGACACTAGCTACAAGTCATAGTCATGCAAAGGCATCTTAAAAGCTGTTCCCTTTTCCCCATCCCCCAACCCACAGGCTCTGGGGATTTTGGGGGACCCCCACTCTGTAACAAGGGCACAAGGACCACCACCCAGGACACAGATGAAAGATGACTGCAGCTTTTATGATTAACCTTTTCCCTGATTTTCAAACCCCTTACCTACACTTTTCTTCTTATAAAAAGGGTCCATTTGTAATGGAATTTAAGATGGCCCATTAGGGTAAAAACCCACCTTCTTCTCAGATCACCAACCACCTGAATAAAGTGCCCATAAAGATTCAATCCCTGCCTCTGCTTGTTGGGTCTGGTAGAGGACAGGCAGCATGAACACTGGCTTTTCTGGTTTCAGATCCTGTGCACTCTTTCCACATACTATGTTGTTTTGTTTTGTTTAAATAACTTAGGTGTTATCTTTAATATTATTGATGGGAATACTCTCCAAAAGTGAGCCCTCATGAATATTTAGCATAGTTGGCATTGTAATGGAAATGAGATTTCTAGACTTCTCATTGACTTAACTGGACTCCTTTGTTAACTAAATAACTTCATTATCATAGTAATAGTGCATTTGTAATAAAATAGGTTTTTTCCCCCCTGACTGGATTTGAAACCAAAGCTGAGTTTTTTGTTTGCTTTTTGGTTTTTCTTTTTTTCCCAAGTAATAGGGAGTCATTGAAAGTTTCTAAGCAATTGAGTTGAGTTAATCAACAACATATGTTAAGGAGTATTTATCTGTTGAAAATGTGGAAAATGGATTCTTTGAAGTAATAATGACACATAGTAGTCTGGTAGTGTTACCGGTATTAGTGGGGTCCTTGCGGTGTCTAAAGGAAAAGAACATCCTGAGACATGCACGGGAGGACGTGACTTTGTGGTGTGGTTTATTGATAATGTACAATAAAAGGGGTTCCCCTCCTGACTTTCCAAGGTCCCATCTCCATCTGTTTCACCATAGAAAAAGTCCAATCTTGTCTTCAGTAGGGCTAGGATGAAGGCTACTGCCCAGAGTTTCTGTCCATTCCAGCATCTGACTGGCTAAGCGCATGTTTCCAGCTGCAGTCCGTTGCTGTGCTGCAGTATTCAGGCTCCCTCCCGGAGCCTGCGTGTGAAGTTGCAAGACCAGGGGCCACATGGCTACTAGGGCCAATTGCGAGAATAGGCAGTGCATGGTGCAAGTGCAGGTCAGGAGCAAGAGAGAGATTCTTTTTTTTCCCCTGGGGTTAAAACCAGGAGCTTGTGTTTAGGACAGACCAGGAACTTTCTTAAAAGAGTCAATCAACTTCCCAAACTTTTACAGGCTTCAGATGGGTCCACACCTCCTGGTTAGATTAACAGGACTCTATCATCCAGCACCTTCCCCAGTGCCCCTCAACAATCCAGCACCAGAAAGGAGAAGGGAGGAGTTTTAATTCCCTTGGTGGAGAACAATGCTATGGTCTCTTGGAATGTGAAGCTGCAGCTTCTTAACTGGGCAAGCAAATAGGCTTGTGCTTCCCAGTTCATTGAAGTCAATATCTAGTTTCCTTTGCTCTTTCCTTTATGAACATCTAGCTTAATATCAATAGTAACAGTAGCAACGAATATTTAAAGAAGTGTGCAGAAAACATGTGAAGGCTATAATCCTCAAGATGAAAGATAATCAGGTAGATGAGCTGCCTTGGGCTGCAGATAATAAATTATATTCTAATTGTCACAACAATTGATATGAAAAGTTTCTACTAAATCAAACTTGTTAAAAATGGCCATATAGGAAATTTGCATAACAGGATTTCTATAATCTTGGGTGAGATAATTTTTAATTCTTTAATCATGTGATTTAGATTTAAAGCAGACATTATATAATCTTATTTATTGTTTTGGAAAACATAAAAACTTTTGAAGTTTTAATATTTAAAAAATTTTTATACCTATTACATGAGAGAGAAGTGTTTGAAAAATATTAAGAACAAGGAAACATTAAAGATAAATGTTGGCCTCGTCGGCCCCGGCACGGGAGCGAGGAGCCGGACGAGCAGATGGAGAGGAGCTCGCTGTAGGCAGCGCGCTTGGCCGGAGAATGGAGGAGCCGCCAAGCGCCGGTTGATTGGAAGAGAAACGCAGAGCGATGGAGGCGGGGGTAGGAGGACGATTTCTCTGCGGGGACTGGCGGCGGCGTATACGCCCAGGTCGGGCACTGCAGAGCTTGGCTAGCTTTCAACCCGCGCTCGCCGGCTCCAGCCCCGCGAGCCCCCACCCCCAGTCCTCCCGACGGCTCCGCAGGTGAGGTGGCTTTGAACCCGGGTTTCCCGGCCACCGTGATCGAGGAAGTGGCTGGACGGCTGGAGAATGAACGGAGAAGCTGACTGCCCCACAGACCTGGAAATGGCCGCCCCCAAAGGCCAAGACCGCTGGTCCCAGGAAGATATGCTGACTTTGCTAGAATGCATGAAGAACAACCTTCCGTCCAACGATAGTTCCAAGTTCAAAACCACTGAGTCACATATGGACTGGGAAAAAGTCGCATTTAAAGACTTTTCTGGAGACATGTGCAAGCTCAAATGGGTAGAGATTTCTAATGAGGTGAGAAAGTTCCGTACATTGACAGAATTGATCCTTGATGCTCAGGAACATGTTAAAAATCCTTACAAAGGCAAAAAACTCAAGAAACACCCGGACTTCCCAAAGAAGCCTTTGACCCCTTATTTCTGCTTCTTCATGGAGAAACGGGCCAAGTATGCAAAACTTCATCCCAAGATGAGTAACCTGGACCTGACCAAGATTCTGTCCAAGAAATACAAGGAACTGCCAGAGAAGAAGAAGATGAAATATATTCAGGACTTCCAGAGGGAGAAACAAGAGTTCGAGCGAAACCTGGCCCGATTCAGGGAGGATCACCCTGACTTAATCCAGAATGCGAAGAAGTCGGACATACCCGAGAAGCCCAAAACCCCCCAGCAGCTGTGGTACACCCACGAGAAGAAGGTGTATCTCAAAGTTCGGCCAGATGAGATTATGCGTGACTATATCCAGAAGCACCCTGAGTTGAACATCAGTGAGGAGGGCATCACCAAGTCCACCCTCACCAAGGCCGAACGCCAGCTCAAGGACAAGTTTGATGGGCGACCCACCAAGCCACCTCCGAAGAGCTACTCGCTGTACTGCGCAGAGCTGATGGCCAACATGAAGGATGTGCCCAGCACAGAGCGCATGGTGCTATGCAGCCAGCAGTGGAAGCTGCTCTCCCAGAAGGAGAAGGATGCCTACCACAAGAAGTGTGACCAGAAAAAGAAAGATTATGAGATGGAACTGCTCCGTTTTCTAGAGAGCTTGCCAGAGGAGGAGCAGCAGCGGGTCCTGGGGGAAGAAAAGATGCTAAACATCAACAAGAAGCAAACCACCAGCCCAGCCTCCAAGAAGCCCTCCCAGGAAGGGGGGAAGGGCAGCTCAGAGAAGCCTAAGAGGCCGTTGTCAGCCATGTTCATCTTCTTTGAGGAGAAGCGGCGGCAGCTCCGGGAGGAACGGCCAGAGCTCTCCGAAAGTGAGTTGACCCGCCTGCTGGCCCGCATGTGGAACGACTTATCCGAGAAGAAGAAGGCCAAGTACAAGGCCCGGGAAGCTACCCTGAAGGCCCAGTCGGAGAGGAAGCCTTGCGGGGAGCGCGAGGACCAGGGCAAACTACCTGAGTCACCCAAGAGAGCGGAAGAGATCTGGCAACAGAGCGTCATCGGTGACTACATGGCCCGCTTTAAGAATGATCGAGGAAAGGCCTTGAAAGCCATGGAGGTGACCTGGAACAACATGGAAAAGAAGGAGAAACTCATGTGGATTAAGAAGGCAGCCGAAGACCAAAAGCGATATGAGAGAGAGCTGAATGAGATGCGGGCACCCCCAGCTGCTGCAAACTCATCCAAGAAGATGAAGTTCCAGGGAGAACCCAAGAAGCCTCCCATGAACGGTTACCAAAAGTTCTCCCAGGAGCTGCTGTCCAATGGGGAGCTGAACCACTTGCCATTGGAAGAGCGCATGGTGGAGATTGGCAGCCGCTGGCAGCGCATCTCTCAGAGCCAGAAGGAGCACTACAAAAAGCTGGCCGAGGAGCAGCAGAAGCAGTACAAAGTGCACCTGGACCTCTGGGTCAAGAGTCTGTCTCCCCAAGACCGTGCAGCATATAAAGAGTACATCTCCAATAAACGTAAGAGCATGACCAAGCTGCGAGGCCCAAACCCCAAGTCCAGCCGGACTACCCTGCAGTCCAAATCCAAGTCTGAAGAGGATGAGGACGAGGATGAGGATGAAGAAGAAGAAGATGATGAGAATGGGGACTCCTCTGAGTCCAGCAGCGAGGATGAGAGCGAGGAGGGGGCTGAGAATGAGGAGGATGATGACGATGAGGACGATGATGAGGATGAAGACAATGAGTCTGAGGGCAGCAGCTCCAGCTCTTCCTCCTCGGGGGACACCTCAGACTCTGGCTCCAACTGAGGCTCAGCCCCATCTGGGGCTCGCCTCTCCAACTGGCCGCCTTTGTTTCTCCCCCCCTGTTCTGTCCCCTGCCCTCCCCCACTTTTTTCTTTCTTTCTTTTTAAAACAAAATACGGTGGGGGGAGGGGCTGGAGGAGCCCAGGCCCGGACTCTGCAGCCTCAGAGACATCAGCCCTGGGGGCCCTCCAGGGAGTGCAACCATCGGACTGAGCCACGACTAGACTGGACCGTCCCACCCCTCTTCCCACCCCGCTTCTGCACTTGCAGTTCTGGCATGGACAATGGGCCTGGGAAGTGGGGGGAGTCCCAAGAGTTCATCCCAACCTAAGCGGGGGTGGAAGCTTGGGGAAGGACCCCTCCCTTCCCAGAGGGGCTTGCTGCCTGGATGCCTACATTGGAACTGGAGGCAGGGAATATGGGGAGAGGAAGGCAGGTGCCTCTGAGAAAATAGGCACTGCCTCATAGACCTCTCCCCTGCCCCCTGCAGGAAGGAGCTACCTGGACCCACTCATGGGGGGAGGGGGCAGAGGTGTTTTTTATATATGTGTATATATATATATTTTAAGCTCTGAGCTGTCAACGAGACGTTTCCTACCGGAAAAAAAAAAAAAGATAAATGTTGTGCCCTATTTCGTCCAACATATACAAACATAAATATGAAAGCATTCTCTCTCTCCCCTCCCCTTTCTCTGTCTACATGTAAATATCACCAAATTTCTAGTCAAAAAATATTTTAAGAGAATATATGAGATTGGATCTGCTGGAATATCTATGCATTTGCAGCGCACATGAAAAGTGAGCTCCTGAGGAATATTTTCAGGATCCACATTCATTGGAACCATGAATAATTATGATAAATCTATCTATGTAGAGATGTAACAGAGCAGGGGAGGAGTCCCAAAATTCCACATAGCCCAGGGTTTGAGGATGGGGAAAGGAGATAATACAGCTTTTAAGGTACTTTGCATATCTGTGGCAAGCTGATAGCTAGATAATAGCTGTGCCGCCCCTACAAGGTTGGAATATTGTTAATAAAGACATGTTTTTCTCAGCACTAATTATTGGGTCCTACACCAAGGTGCCACATGAACAGTCACCGTTTGCTTCCTTCTATGTTACACTCTAGTCTTTAAATAGCTCTGATGTAAAATTTAATTATTTTAGCTATCAAAGAATTTCAACAGTCTTCTGTTTAATTAAAATATTTTTTATATAGCATACCAGTTCACTCCTTGAAAAGATTTGAAATAACTTCATCAATGACATCATTATCAAAGTCAAATGGTAATCTGCTGAAAACCAAAAATAAGCAAATAACTAATGTGATAAGTTACAAAAATAGACAGTCTTTCTTCTGTCCCTTTGCCCTTGAACTATGATGCTCTTCACAACAAGAGGTGGAATCTATTCCCCCGTCCCCCGAATCTGCTTTGATGTTGGGAATTGCTCTGTAAGCATGGAGTAGAATGAAGCTGTGCACCACTTCTGAGAGTTTAGGGCAATGATGTTCAACCAATGTGCTGCAAAAATTTTTTAAACATGCAATAACCTGACTATTTAGTCAGGGGCACTGACCTCTTTTTCCCTTAGATTGTCAAATAAAAAAAATAACAACAGCAAATACAACAGTTGCTGTCTGATGTGAATTCCCTGTCTTGAACCATGTGGCATAATAGATTTGCATCTTATTGGCCATGTCACATAGTAAGTTTGTGCCTGATTGTTTAATTCTTAGCACCAGAAATCCTTACGTACAAATATAAGCAGCTGAGTTATTTTAAAAACTTTGGTGCAAAAGGGGTAGGTAACTACTTTTTTTTTTTTGTAAATCATTCAAAATTATACCTATCTTTTTTTTTTTTTTTTTTTTTTTGTCAGATCAGCAAAATAACATTTTTTGGTATGCCGCAGAATTTTAGTAGTTTATATTAGGACATACCCTGGCTGGTTTGGCTCAGTGGATTGAGCGTCGGCCTGCGAGCTAAGTGTCGCTGGTTCGATCTTCCAGTCAGGGCACATCAGAGAAGGAAAACTCTGATTCCAAAAAACCTCCACTGCCTTGCGGCATACCTCTTCAGGGGAAAGGCTAAGGGAGTAAACCCCGACAGAAAATCCGGAGCCGGAGTCCCTAAGGCGGTTTGACGTTGTAGTCAATACCGGCAACTCCTGCGGCGCACCTGAAGCCAAGCTGTATTGACTCCGTCTTTCCCTTGGACCCTTCAGCTGCGAAGAGAGGGGGGGTCTGCTGCATGGGCAACAGCAGACCCTCCATATCACCCTGCCCAGGCTCTGTAGCTTCAGCTTTACTGGAGAGGAGACTCCAGCGTCATCGCAAGATGTCGATTCAACACGGGAGGAGACAGATACCGTGTCACTCCCGAGTCGGACTGCGCAACCATTCTCGGCGGTGCAGATAGACTCTTAAGAAGCTACACCATCGTCTCTCGAGACGGACGGCTGCTGACGACGACGACGATATTAGGACATAAGCCCCTTCTTCAGGCCCTCTTTTCCTGAGTTGGCTGGACCCCATAAAACATGACTGACCCCAATTGTTTTATGAGTGTTTGCACTCCAGACTAGAACATTGCTGGATGCACCCTGAAGGCACAGGTGCTCTGGGAACTTACAAAACAGGACCTACCAGACCACTCCCACCACCAGACCCTACACCCAAATGATAACATCTAGACAAGTGTAGCCCAACTGAAAAGTCCTGCCCTACAGCAACCCCATTGCCCAATAAAAGCTCAAAGCCCCCATGCCTGGGGGCCAGTGCATATCTCTTCACTTAGCCCTATCCCTCTCTTTGAAAAGTAAAATAAAAACTTTTACTCTGCATTTTCTTCTCTCTGTGAATTCTTTCACAGTTCACATCCCTGACCCAGCTAACAATTTGTTTGTGCCATAAGATGGAAAAGATTGAAAACCTCTGGTCTAAGACAATTCAAACCTTGCTGCTTGTACAACCTCCCCCTTCGCCCCATCCCCCCATGCCCCCAGCTATGCGAACCATCTCTGGCTGGCTGATTGCTAGAAGATGAGATCATAACAAGGTCAGTATGAATCGGCACCATTCCTCATCCAGCTTGGCTGCAGATTGCTGATATTTGAGTGAACTCAGCTGAGACCATAAAAAATCCACTGTTAAGTCCAGACCACATTGCCAGCCTATAGAATTATGTGTTATGTAAATGGTTGTTCTAAACCACTAGGCTTTATGGCAGTGTGTTACACAGTAATAGCTAACTGCTACAGAAAATGAACACACACCACAGAATAGATTTCTTTAAATAAGGCAGCTTTAATACCCAAATCTATATATTCACTAGTAAATAAAGAAAATTATAATAATGCCTACCAAATTTTACTAAAACCAAGAAAACTAGAGCAATCTTGGTAACATCAAAGATATACATACTCTTTGGAAATTATACTTTTCTGATTTCTTATTTACATAGTAAAATTTCCATTAAAAACACATATTTCATCTCTCAGTAATGATCATTATTGTTCCTATTTTAGTAACTTACAAAGAAGGTAATTATAAATAATATTAAAAATACAGGTCCAGTTTGTTTTTAAATTTAGGCGATATTCAACTTTTATTTACAGCAAATGACAAAGTCATTTCTTCAGTTTAGATAACTCCAACTAAGCAAAAAGCAGATGTTGGAATAAAATAGCTGGTTCTAATTTTAGTGCTAACAAACTATAAGATATTAGTCAATTAATTTATCTTCTGTTGTTCTAACCATGAATGGAGGAAAATGAAGTCTCTGCCCACTAGCTTTAGAGGGTGGTTATAAAGCTAAGTTGAGCTAGTTCATCTTAAAATACCTCATAAAACAAAGCACTATGTAAATTCAAGGTGATATCATTATTATATCAGGAAAATAGCTTTTTCTTCTGGGCTGCACAGAGAGAGACAGGAAAAACTGTTAGTCCCTAATTAAGAATTAATTACTTTATTTTGTGATATACAGAAAGTCCTTTCTTGCCCTCCTCTAAGAAGCTGAGGGGAGACTGCCTGGTGGGCCCTCCAAGCATTTCACAATCAATCTCACATTTCATTAATCAACTATAGGCATTTTAAAAGGCCACCTGTCCTCTTGTGGTTGTTGCTTAAAATGAAAAATGTTGCCCTGGGTGATGGTTTTCTGATTAATCTGAATATTTACTACACTATTTATCACACTGTCATTAATCCCCCACAAATATATAAAGTCAAAGGAGGCTTATAAAAATATTATGTTCAGTAAAGACAATTGGAAGAGCAAAGGAGAGGAGAGTGGGGGAGAGAGAGATCAAAGCAGAGAGATGGGGAGAGGAGATAAATGTTCTCAAGCAATAAGCTTTTCTAATGTATATCCCTGGTAAATACTCTTTTTAATTTTTTAGGACAACAGTAGCAGATTTTATAGTGACTTGCTTTGTTTTCTTATTCCTTAGTGCATCTATATACCTTAATGAGGTGCTGATAAAATTAGAATTTTAGGTTCTGTGTCCACATGGACCCTCTTTCTTTGCCCTATGGCATGGTCGTACTGTTCTGAGCTGAGGCCCTAACCCCAACCAGCTGTGAAGAGTATGTGTTATGGGTCCCAGTGGGACTGTGCTAGAATAAACAGTCATATAAATAGCAGAACAGCCTACAAATGTAGGGACTTGTGTTCTTATTCATATTCATTTTCTCTCTTTTTCTTCACCTTCCAGCTCACTAAGTTCAAGATTCAATTTCTTTAATAGAGGTAAATCTTTTGGGACACAGTTAAAAATAACACTTCTAATTAAAATGTCCCTGAAAACATTCACAAAAATTGATTGCAAGAATTCCTAAAGTGACAACTTTGTGGAAGGAGGGTATCAGAGACTAGAGACAGCCATGACGTCATTATATGTCCCAATAGGAAACTGAGAGGGGGGCCATGACAATGAGATAATGGCACTGGTTTTGATACAGAGTCCCATCTGGGGTGCCAAATTGATACAGAACCCCTGGGCTGCTGCAATTGAAGACAAACCCACGGGCTCTTTAGTTAGAGGTCTGATTGCCCGCCGCCAAAATTATAACTCCGAATATTATAGCTGAGTGAAAAGAAAATTGTTTATTTAACAGTTACACATATCCTTGCCTCCCCTCTACCAAACCTAGCCAGTTTTAGGGAGGTCAGAAACACCATTTCCCTACTTCCTAGGCACAGTTTAGCTTAACCAGCAGCTGCCAATCATTCAATCTGATTGGGGAGGTCCTTTCTGTGCTGTGGTGCCCTCCAGCTCTCAATGCAGGACCACCTGGATTCTCAGCCTCCTTGCAAACTGTCTTCTTTCTGTAAACCGCGTGGATCTCCTCTCCTTCTTCAGAGCACCTCTGCAAACACCCACCAGTGAGGGAGACAGCCCCAGAGCACGTGCCCCCCTAAAGTGTTCGCAGCTGCCTATATATATCCCTGACTGTGGGTGTTGCCAATTTCGGCAGCCGTCCGTCTCGAGAGATGATGGTGTAGCTTCTTAAGAGTCTATCTGCACCGCCGAGAATGGCTGTGCAGTCCGCCTCGGGAGTGACACGGTATCTGTCTCCTCCCGTGTTGAATCGACATCTTGCGATGACGCTGGAGTGTCCTCTCCAGTGAAGCTGAAGCTACAGAGCCAATAGTTCTCACCATTCACAGAACCCCACGTAGGCTCTGTGTGCTTTCCATACCATCACCTGGTTCAAGACTCCTCACATCCACCTGAGGCCTTGGAAGCATCCAAGCAATTTTACATAATGAAAGACACCAGCCATCAGCCTCAGGCATGTGGAGGCATTCTGAAAGCTGCTTCCTTCTCCCCATCCCCCAGCCTCAAACTCCAGGGATTTTTGGACTCCTCTGTTTCTGTAACAGTTTGATTTTGAAGACAGAAATAACAGATGTCACAGTTTGGGCAAAGGATTATCCTATATAGGAAGTAAAGTCATTGGATCAAATTAAAGCAATTCCCAATAGAGGAACAACAACTCAAAGGGAATGTGCTCATAATGGTGTAGCAGTCAGGCAAGACATTTTGGTTCAGAGAGCAATGTAGAGCTCAGCCGCTTTGGTATGTGCTTTACAATCTTGTCATTACACAGCTTAGATCCAGTTCTCAGCCTTCAACTCCACTGGATTAAAAGTTTGCCTTCAGGTATGTAGAGCACTTTCACTTCAGAAGGAATCAGAGCTAGGAAAAGGTGAAATCATATATTAGTCTAAAAGGTTAAATCACTGGCAGAGGATTAAAAGGCAATGGAAGAGAAGGATGCTCTAAGGATATTTTGTGAGATGACCTGGAACATATCCTCTTACTCACAATAACCAATTACTGTCTACACTTCCCTCTTTGCTAGCAGATAGCATCAGCAATCTTAGTCACTGCAGGATTCAGTCATTTCAGCAGAGACACCCAGATGTGAAATGGGTGTTGAGTATGGTTGGCATGAGAATGGAATATTCTTCTCACATAGGACTAAAGAACTATTCCAAATTCAAGGTTCAGAGGTCCATGGAAATAAATCTAAACCAAACAAAAATCTCTTATTTTTGTTAAAATTTTGATAAAAGGATTATATCTATTCTTTCCTGTGGCAGCTCTAATAGCTGCCAATTAGGAGAAAACTCTAGCCTCCCTTTTTGTATCTGAGCAGTAATCTACAGGGTAATTACATGAGCCCAAATGGTGAGAATTTAGCTAACAAGCTTTTACAGGGTGAAAAATTTATTATTTTGCTTGTGGCAAGGTCTCAATATGATATCGAAAAATGAATCCCATGTATTCTGTGGTTGAATTAATATAACCATTTGAAACTATAATTCTACCTGTGAAAGAAATAGATGCTTTTCATTCAGATCTGGTGATGTTTTGCCAATTTTTCATTCAACTTCATACTACAATTTTATGTAAAGCAGAGACTTTAGAGTAATATATAGACTGCTACTACACTTCAAAAAGGGATTGATTAAAATAAGTCTCAAAGAATTAATCATCTCTTCCTATAATAAAACATTATGCACAATTTTCGGTGTATACTGACATACTTTGAACTACATTAGCAAGTTGATGTGACAGAAAATAAGTAACATTTTCCCTTTTTATTGAATTGATTGGGGTGACACTGGTTAACAAGATTGTACAGGTTTCAGGTGCACAATTCTACTACACTTCATCTGTACACTACACCGTGTGTTCACCACCCCAAGTCAGGTCTCTGTCCATCACCATTTATCCCCCCATACCCTCCCTCCTGTCTCCCACCTCCTTTCCCCTGGCAATCACCACACTGCTGTCTGTGCCCATTAGCTTTCTTTTATTTTCTATTTTGTTCTATCCCTGCACACCCCTCACCCAGTCCCCTTACACCCCACCTGACAGCTGTCAGCTTGCTCTCTGTTTTCCTTATTAGTTCATTTTGTTCATTAGATTCCACATATGAGTGAAATCGCATGGTACTTGTTTCTTATTAAATCATTCAAATATTTGGGGGGTAAAAGCGTGTTTACCTGCAGTGATTTGATTCCATTACCTGTTCTTCCTTATAGTTCACATGGAACAATTGGCTTAACTTAAAATATAGTTCCATTTGACACCTTGATAACTTTATCGAAAAATACTGTGGCATGATTAAAAAGGTGTAAAGTTAAACCTACATTCTCAGTTGAATGGTGTCCAAACAAAACCACAGAATGTCCTTGGGCCTCAATTGTCTTTTCTAAATAATGAGGGGGGAAATACCAAAACTGTTGTGGGAAGTAAATAACATAGATTTCAGAACATACTTTAAAATTGAATATTTAATATAAGTATTGCTTAAAATGGTACTGTTATCAATAAACACAGTAGTCTTTTGGTGACTAAAAGAACAAACTAGTAATTATATTTCTGATTTTATAGCTGGAACATACCTCTTGCTAGAGTTCACTGGCTGACTATAATTAATAATGAAAAAAGCCTCCGTGTTTATGTATTATACAAGAAGGGATTTTTTGAATAACTTGTATGCCATATCACATTCTGAAAACAAACAAACAAACTTTACCATACTGTTCAAGTCATGATTAGTTAGATGAAAGATGGACACCTTAATGACGGCAGCAATCATTAAGTTTTCTAAACACATGTGAGATGGCCTGTCATAGGAAATCTCTTTAGTTGAGGTTTCTCTATATCAGATAAATACCAACAGATTTATCACCAATTTTTTAAAGAGTTTGAAATTCATCACAGAGAATGAGTAATGACACAGAAGCTGAGGGACCTTCTAAATGATGTTCATAAAGAGAGATCATAGGTAATGAAAGGCAACAGGCATAAGAAAACTGAAGCCATAGGGAAGTAAAAGCCAGAGGCTGAGAAAGGAGTGGCAAGTTGTGTAGTTGAGAGTGAAAGCATATGAACCACAAAGGAGGTGGAACTGATAGTAGAAAAATATAATAGAAGCAGTGGAATCTCAATAAAGTGTAACAGAATAAGGAGTTATAGATGCCTGGTGCTGGAGGGAAAACAAGCTAATTCAAAGAACTGCAGCATATCATAAATGATGACCAATTAAATCTGACTACATAGCTTTTGAGTCAAGTCCTTGTTTTTTATTGCTGCTTTTCCATCCCCTTCAAGTATTAGCCAATAATGCACATAAATTGAGGCAATGTCTCCATTGTTTTCAACCTGAAAAAGTTTAGCCTGGCAAAATGGAACCCTGGCAGTGAATTCATGTTCTTTATCTCTCAAGTTAGATGACCCATTCATAAGAGGTCCAGACATCAGTTTGTGGCTTTTCCAAGAATCTCATTTGCCTTCTTTTCAATTAAATTTAAAAACAAAATAATAGAAACCTCAAAATACCTATCTAACAATATCTAACCTCAAAATATATTAATCTATAAATTCTGAGTGGATCCTTCAAATTATGAACCTTACCCTTATTTTCTTTATTTCCCTTTGATCTGAAGTCTGACTACTACTCTTTAGAGACTGGCAGAAATAAGTAGAAATAACTAAGATATAGCCCGATTTCCAGCACCATCAAATTGACAATTATTCATAAGTAGTCTTTTCAGAGAGTTAAAATGTGGACCAAGATTAAATAATATATCTTATATTTAAGCCAATTCTATTATTTAAACACACACTCATGCTGCACACTAGAAACACACACACACAGCATTTTACCTTATTGCTGCTCACAACTACATAAAGAGGGACTTTAGATTGCCTCTATTATTCATTTGTCCAATAAAGCTGCATGGAAAGTCTAAACACTTTGCCCAAATTCTAGACAACTCAGGGGAAGGTGTTTCAATTCATAGCCCATTCTCCTTTATGTGGTGCCACACTCTGCACTCATGCCTGTCACAGAATGTGAGATTTTGGAGGGTTTCAAAGATTACTGGTAGGACTACTGCATAGCTGCCTGAATTTTTGGAAGGTAATTGAAAAGACAATATGTAAAGTAAACTATGTGGGAGATGTGGGAGAGAAAGAACTCTGGGGAAAGATGAGATAAAAAGGCTGTGTTCTCAGAAATTCCATCCCTCTACACCCTATATAACAACCCCTGTGCTGTGACCCACACTTTCTTGAATAGATTAACCAACTGTGTCTCATGGGTGATAGCCTCATGCCCAAGGCAGTCAATTACCTACCTGAGAACATTTTCCCAACTTTCAACCAGTGCTTGCCTCCCAAAGGCAGAAAGAGAATAGAATTCATTATTAAAAAGAGAATAAAGTGTTCTTTTCACAGAGATGTGACTTTGTGGATATAGAATACGGCCCAGGAATCAGAAAAAAACTACTGTAAACTGATGATGAGAAACCTTAGGAATTAAAATAAAATGCTAAACTACAATTCTAGGGGAAAAAATCACAACATTGTTTTTAAAAAGACACTAAACATGAATTTTTCATTACCTTTGAAAGCAGTAGTGTATATATTTTGGCAGATGAATTCTATTGTGATAATTTCACTGTCTTTCAAATACATGAATGGATAAAAAACTTAATTTATTTTGTGGGAAAATGATGAAGTTACATGAAATTGCTTTATGAACATCTGAATTCTAAAGATATGAGACATTCTAAAATATTCCACCAAATCAATCTGTGGTGCAGTGACGCTCCCTTGAATCATATTAATCATCAAACACACTGTCCAATGTGGGTAGTTGCTCTCTAGCTCTGCTGTAAAACTGTTAACTTAGACTTTTCTTTTCATCACCTTAGAGACTGTCATTACCTCTCTGGTACTGGATCCTACGTCTTTCTTTCTTGGTTACTCTCATACTTTAATCCAATAGTGTCTTGAGAAAAAATTCATAGAAGGTGATTATTTTAGACCTTTCATATATAAAAGGCCTTCATTCTACCTTATACTAACTACTGCTATCCATTATGAGAAGTTATATATCTTAAAGTGTTAATGACGCCAAAATCTTGGTTAGATATGGGTCTTTGAGGTTCTCTAATTTTCGTTCTTCTATATCTTTAGTTTTTGAGCTTTTCTGATTTACCAATAAAAATAATAATTACCTAGTATTTATTCTATGCCAGACAGAGTTCTAAGTACTTGTAAAGCACTATTTTATTTAATCCCTACAATTCAATGACAAAGGTACTGTTTTTATCCCAATGTTATAGATGAGGACACTGAGATAAAAAGAAGTAACTCATTCAAGGTTACACAGCTAAGCAGAGGTACACAAACATGCAGCCTGACTCCAGTGTCCACTACAATGCTATTGCTTCTTGAGTTCCCATTGACAAGGTATAAGCTCAGCATTACATGAGTGAAAAGGGCTGAGATATCAACATTCTTGGTATAGATAGATACTCACTTAATCTCTGTTTTCCATAAAGTGTTTCTACCCTTGATACTGCATGATGACTCCCCTTGTACTCATCAGGTTCAGAGACTTTATGTTTCCTCTCCTAGAGAATAAACCTTCAGGCTTCTGTAAGATCATAGAAGAAAAGATGTCGTACTTCTTGTCAAGGAGGGAAAAACTGAACTTTAATGCCCTTTTTAAAAGTATATTTTATTGATTATGCTATTACAGTTGTCCCAATTTTTTCCCCTTTGATTCACCTCCTCTGCCTAGTACCTCTCTTCCCTCCAGGAATTCCCCCTTCCCTAGTTCATGTCCATGGGTCATGCATGTAAGTGCTTTGGCTTCTGCATTTACTATACTATTCTTGATAGCCCCCTGTCTATTTTGTATCTACCAGTTATACTTCTTGATCCCTGCACCTTCCCCCCATTCTACCCTTTCCCCCTCCCTGCTGATAACCCTCTATATGATCTCCATATCTATGGTGCTGTTCCTGTTCTAGTTGTTTGCTTAGTTTTTTTGTTTTGTTTGTTTGTTCTTAAAGATTCATTTGTTGATAGCTATGAGCTTGTTATCATTTTAGTATTGATAGTTTTGATCTTTTTATTTTCCTTAAATGTGTCCCTTTAACATTTCATACAATAAGGGCATGGTGATGATGAACTCCTTCAGTTTATCTTGTCTGGGAAGCATTTTATCTGCCCTTCCATTCTAAATGATATCTTTGATGGATAGAGTAATCTCGGTTGTAGGCCCTTGCTTTTCATCACTTTGAATACATCTCGCCAGTCCTTCTTGCCTGCAAAGTTTCTTTTGAGAAATCAGCTGACAGCTTATGGGAACTCCTTTTTAGGTGACTCTCTTCTTTTGTCTTGCTGCTTTTAAAATTCTCTATCCTTATCCCTTAGCATTTTAATTATGATGTGTCTTGGTGTGGTCCTCTTTGGGTCTAGCTTGTTTGGGACTCTGCATTTCCTGGACTTGCCTGTCCATTTCCTTCACCAAATTAGGGGAGTTTTCCTTCACAATTTTTTTCAAATATGTTTTCAATTTCTCGCTCTTCCTCTTCTCTTCTGGCACCCCTATGATTCAGATGTCGGTACATTTAAAGTTGTCCCAGAGTCTAAGCCTCTCCTCATTTTTTCAATTCTTGTTTCTTCATTCTGTACTGCTTAACTGTTTATTTCTTGCTTATGTTGCAAATTGTTGATTTGAATCCCAGCTCCCTTCCCTTCACCATTGATTTTACATGAATTTTTCTTCATTTCACTTAGCATAGCCTTCACTTATTCCCTTATGTGTTTGCCATACTCAATAATTTCTGTGAGCATCATTATCACCAGTGTTTTGAACTCTGCATCTGATAGGTAGGCTATCTCCTCACCTCTTATTTCTCCCACTGGAACCTTGATCTGTTCTCTCTTTTGGTACATACTCTCTGTCTCCTTAACTTGACAGCCTCCTATGTTTCCTCTTGTGTACTAGGTAGAGCTGCTACACTTGTTATATTGTAAGGGGCAGAGCCTTAGGTATTTGTCAGTGTGGGGTAACCTGTTTCACCACGTTGTGGCAATGTATGTGGGGGAGGGGTCAGAAAGGGAAAAATGCTGCTTGCTTGGCACTCATCTCTTTTCTAGTTACTTCACCCACTTCCTGTATTCAACTGGCATCCCTCTAGATGTTGTCCTGGTGATGGTTCCGAGAGTGGGTGGGTCTGCAGACATTCTAGGACTGTAGCAGCCCTGTAAATGGACTCTTCTGATAGACCAGCAGTTTCTTCCACTGCCCCAAGCCTGACTGGTTTTCACAGCCAGAAACAATGAGGCCTTATTTTCTCAGCACTGAAACCATGAGCTGTGCAGTCTGGCCTGGGACTGGGACCGCTCCCCAGGTGTCCCTCCCAGCTTTTTTTAGTGTGTGACTGCTCTTCCCACCAACCAGCCACAGCCACTGCCTTGCGTCCCTTGCTGCTGAAGCCCCACCGCATCCTCTCCACCCCAGCTCCCTGGATCTGCCCCTCCTACCCATCTGGATGGGTATTACTTTTTTATATCTTTGTTAGACTTCCATGCAGTTCAGTTTTCTGGTAGTTCTGCTTGTCTTTTTGTTTTGAGGTAAATGCAATCCTTCTTATGGTTGTGAAAGGAGATGAAGCATGTCTACCTATGCCTCCACCTTAGCCAGAAGTCTCTAGGTTTCATGCTTTTTAAAACAGACTTTGGACTAATTCTTTTGTTATTACCCATATGTTATTCTCATTTTCCATTGGACCGTAGTGCTATGACCTTTGGGTATGTTTGTGCACCTGGGTGTGCAAACCATGGTGGCTCACAGCTTACACCAGTGCCAACTAGAATTCTTTTCAGGTGGGCTGTAATACTTACCAAATGTTTTTTTTTTTTTTTTTTTTTTGATTTCCAGTCCCCATTCTTTTATTGTTATCTTTTTTTTTTTCCCATGTGAGGGATATATGCTTTTTGTAAAAATCCCTTCACTATTTTAATGAGGTATTAATGAAGAGCAGAGGCAAATTTTACTTTTGATAGCCTATGTCAACTGGAAATTAGTTATATGTTTTTCATTTACAAACATCTATTTTAGATAACCTACCCTTTAATGCAAGCATTGGAACTAATCTGGGAAAGTTTAGATACAAAATATCATGCCTCAGATTTGGGAGGGAGAAGTATTATTTGGTAAGTATTCAACTATATACCAGGCAATGAGATAAGCAACTTAATCACCTTCACTTGTTAATTGATTTTTCAATGAATGTTTATATGATAGGCTATATGCACAGATTCTAATAAGCAGTAATTTCAACCAGGGGAGATGTTATCCTCAGGAGACATTTAACAATGTCTGGAGACACTCTGGTCAACAGCTACAGGGGTGAGGGACTTCTACGGGTGTCCGTCTAGTGGGTGGAGGCCTCATATGCTGCCACACATTCTGTAGTGCACAGAATGGTCCCTACCACAAATAATTATCCAGCCCCAAATGTCAATAACAGTAAGATTGAGATGCTCTGAAATAAAGAATTATGAAAATGATGACTGACTGAAATTATAAAGACCCAGTTTCTGAAAACAGCACTAATTCAGCTACTGATATTTATGTCTGGTTCCCTTTGATTTTATCTAAAAGGGAGACTAAATTGCATTGCTGTTAGCCTGCTACTTTCTCTATAGGATGTTTTGGCTGAAAGAGGGGAAGTTTTCTGTTTACTGTTCATCATCTACTTGTTTTAGAATAGAGTAAAAGACTACTATTGTATAGCTAAATGTTGGCTCCAGCAGCAACAACGAAGATCTACGAAGACATTCTAAGATAATTGCCTCCAGCCTTAAACACACTGACCAGAAAGTATGGCAAAGGAGTCACTACAGTCACACTTCTGCTGGCAAATGTGGGAAGAAACAGCTTTGCACCCCCTGCAAAAGCTAGCTCTCCTTGGGAATGTGAACACCCCATGTTACCTTTGTGAATTGAAGAACTGGTGGCATTGTGCCAAAGTGTAGAATAGATCCCACAACTGAAGGTTTCTAAAGTTGTTATACTTTTTGAAGAACACCTCATAGGAAAAAAAGTTTATTTAGGGAAAAACATACAGTGTTCTTGAGTCATAAAAGATTTATTGTGTGAGGGATTTGTTATACCAGAGACTGAAGATACTGTAACAGAATTCATCTGCCATAAAATTGTACAACCACTTTCAAATACAATGAAAAATTCATCACTCAATTTTTTCTTCAATAGAGTAGGTATTATTTTCAAGTAGAGTGAAAAGTCATATGTTCTACATTACCTTCAGTTTTAATATGGAATAAGAAATGTTTTTTGTTTTTCTGTAAAATAAGATGATGGTTTTATTTTTACATAACTGTCTCCTCACAACTCTGTTCTGACCAACCATCCCCTCCTGTTTCACCTGCCCCATAAAAGACTTCTAAGTTTTTTCTA
Source organism: Furipterus horrens (assembly GCF_987537825.1). NCBI lineage: Eukaryota > Metazoa > Chordata > Mammalia > Chiroptera > Furipteridae > Furipterus > Furipterus horrens. The sequence goes on from NW_028327176.1 coordinate 35,041,216, forward strand.
TTGTGACCTTCAGACGGTGGATCTTCATCATAAGTGTGTGTGTGTGTGTGTGTGTGTGTGTGTGTGTGTGTGTGTTTTGGGAAGGAGGTATGTATTACTTCCATGATTCTAAAAAGAAACCAGAAACTTAGTGTTGAAAATTCACAGCTTTCTCTATGTTGCCTTATTTCCCTTGGGTTTTAAAATACAGGCTCATTAGACTGACCAATTTGCAAAATACTACCAACAATTTTAAAAATAATATCATCATTTTTTATTTGATAATACCTCAGTTAAGGTAAATACATCTATAATTTTATGTCGTTTGCAGTTTGGCTGATTTTCTAACATAACTATAAAAAATGAATATGAAATTACATTTTATTTTATTTAAATTTTATCTTCTTATCCTGAATTCACTACTAATATTGTGAGTGACTTTTACCACTCACAATAAGAAGTGGTCAATAACACAAACAAATGAACAAAATTGAACAAGGAACAGAGTAACTGTTATCAGGGGGGAGGGGGAGGGAGAGAGGGGGTAAGTAGGGGAAGGGTTTAGTAAAGGAACTAGTATAAATAACTCATGAACATGGACAATGGGGTCAGGATCGATTGTGGGAGAGGGGGTGGGCTGGGTGGGGGTAGCAATGAGGGAAAAAGTGCAACAATTGTAATAGAAAAACAATAAAAATAATATTTTTAAAAAAGAAAGAAAAAAGAAATAGTCAATATCCACAGAGGAGATATTTAAAATAACTCAAGGGGATACTTAGGCAAAACCTATTATTTCTCCTAGTTGAACTAGAGAATTTCCAGACCCAGCAGAAAATAAACAAACAAAAAAGCAAATTAGTGAGCTTTTGTGTTTCAGTTCAAAAAATACTTAAATAGTTAATCACTTCAAAATTTTAGCTAATCTTTTGAAAAGAAAATGAATTTCCTGGAACCTTTCCTAACTCAAGTAATACAGTCTTTCTTAATACCTTCTGCTACTTAAGTGAACATGAGCATTTTCCTCAAATATTTTACATATTTCAGTAAAGCTCAGTTAAAATTTTTCATAAAAATTAATGAAGATGTGTTTGCAGCATCTCCTTTTATATAAATAGAATGCTACGCAGTCATCTTGAATAGAAAGATATCTTGTTTTACTATTTTTGTTTTACAAAACCTTGAGAAGCCTCTTTTACTATTTCCCATTGCAGCTGAGGTGACTTGGCGTATCAATCACCTTAAAACTTGTGGAGCCTGCAAGTTGACAATAGAACCAATGACCTCAATTTTTGCTTAGTAAGTTCTGTATAATTCATGCCTATTTCTTCTCCCACGTTTGCAATGCAAGCTCAGCCTTTGTGACTGCTTCATTTAGGAGGGATTCTTGAATAACTGCTTTGTAAACTCTAAGGCAAACAACCAACAAACTGAGTAAAAATTCTGAATGAGGTACTTAAGATCCTGAGCTGAATGAATTTAATCTTTCTGTGGGAAAAGTCATTGTCAGCATATAAAAGAAAAAAAAAGAAGTTTCTGGCGGTGGGGCAGTGAGGAGTTAAGCTGGAGCAAAAGCTCTGAGGTTCTGCCCAGAGATTTATAAGAAAGAATATGGAGAAACATGGAATGTCCTTCTTTGAGAGCAGTAATGCAATAGTAGGAGCACAGACTATAAACCAGACTTCTTGGGTTAATTCCCATCCTAATTGTGTGACCTCGGGTGAATTACAGTTTTAACCTGTCTTAGCCCAGTTTCCTCATCTGAAACATAAGGATAATGACACTACATCCTTTGGAAGCCTTTTGTGAGGAATATATATATGCATAGAATCTTGCCTGGAACACAGCATAAAGCCTGTGAGTATTAGGTCTTGTTATTATATTGGCTTGAGGAACATAAGGGTGAGGGTAAAACATGAAATGACCAAGGATCTGGCCGATACAATGTACACTGACAGACCTAGACATTTGAACTCCCTGAGGATATTCTAATAATGGGTGACAGTGAAAGGATGAAATAAGAGGCCAACACCAGGGATGGAGAGATGGAGCCGAATCTACCTGCTGAGTCTGAACAATGATGCTTGCCCCAGAAACTGTGATCCCATGTTTAACCTCCCTCTACCTCAAAGCTCCACAAATACAAAATGTCTTACCAACTTTCTTTAAACACATAAATATCCCAAAGGGCAGGAAGCAGAAGCTACCTGGCCAATTAAGAGTTAGTACTGTATCACTTCCTCCAGGACAGAATTATAACATTTATGAGCCCTAGACACTTTTGCTTTCATGGACTTCATTTTTCATTAAAAATATATTTAAATATATATTAATTATACTTTATGATGGTGTTGACAGAAAAATAAATAAAAAACATATATTCAAACATCTTCTTCAGCCTAAATGTTCACTCTTTAATTCAGATTGTCAAAGAAATAAGAATATTTTAATGGCCTCCTAAAAGTGTCAGGGGCCCTAGACTTTGTGCTAGGTGTATCTGATGATTTTGCCCTGACTTCTGCCATTATCTGTTAGTCAAAAAAGTTACAGGGCTCACCAGCTTCGATGGGATAGAGAAACAAACTTAAGTTTTTGACTGGGGAGGGACAAGGTAATATTGTAGAAGAGCATGTGGATGGGAGATACAATTACAACCATCTTTAGAAAATAAAATCTGTCAAAATGGAATGCTTTAGAGAAATACGAGCCTTTCTGCATTCTTTCTTGGAATGCATGTGTACAATAACACTAAGATCTACTATTCTAATAGTCATTGGAGAAGGCTTCAAGTAATAACCCCTAGTATTCAGTTTTCAGGAAAATATAAAACCACCACACTTTTTTAAATTCTGACATGCAAATATAGATATATAGCAGGTTCTGGAAATTGTTATTGAAGCAATCATAACTTTACAGAAATTTTCAGGTTTAAATGAGTTCATAAAGCAATATTTACCTCTATGGGTGAGTCAAAAACACAATACTAAAAATTGATGTTTCAATGCTATATTGTTTCCATTTCAATGCAATGTAGAACCTAATGGAGTAAACATGTAGCCATACCATAACATCAAACAAATAAAATAGTTATGAATGACTATCCATGTTGATTTAATGGACCTAGTTGCTTTCTACATCAAGGATTGATATAGGTTGGCACAGAGGACAATTTTGCCATGTTCTGAGTAATTTAAGTCACACACACACACACAATCTATTATGGCACTTTGACTTTCGGAAGCATTTTCTAAATAATGGAACTACCAGATGTAGGTGATAAAGTAGAAGTTCATATGTTGAAGATTAGCCAGGATTTTTTTTTTCTTTTTCTTCCTTAGAAACACAGGGTCATGTTTTTATGCCTAGTTAATATACTAGACTGTGGTTTTATAAGTCCACTTACTCAGGGCTATTTCAGAATATCAATTATAGCAGCACAGGACTAATATGAAACGCTAGAATAAACAAATTGTTTGCTCTGAGGAAGATTGATTTTACTCCTATAAGGCAAAAATGGAGTCAAAAGAAAGAGTAAAACAATATTATACAAAATAGCCACTTCAAAAACAGAACATGTAATAATAATGGACTAGACGGCCATACAACTTAAACCATAACAAAACATAAGCTAATACCTAAAACAGTAGCAATAAGTTAGACATCAATTTTGACATTTCAAATGTAGAAGAAATCAGTTTTTTATCTATCTGGCATGCATTCTTTTTGGGAATTTCATTCCTACTATTTGGGGAAATGTACCTCTGCACCAACACCCTCTGGACCCCAGATATGGTTCAAATTCCATCTTATCACCTTATCTCTACTGTTCTAAGCATTTCACAAATATTAAATCATTTAACTTTTCCAATAACTCTAAGGAGGAATAACACTGTTAGATAAATTTTTTAAATAAGGAAACTGAGGCACAGAAAACTCATATAATGTGCTTAGCGTTGCATGGTTGTAAGTGTAGTGTTCAAACCAGGATTAAAATCTGGGCAGTCTAACAGCAGAACCTATGACCTATATTATTTCATTTTACCTTTTGGAGCATAAAAATTGGTAAGAAAACACATAATTACAGGAAAATTCCAAGGAGAATATTAGCAGTGGTTACTTTTAATTTTTCATTACCAAAGATACAAAAATAATGGCCATTATGACTAAGTCCTTGTAGTTACATATATATTTATAATTTTGAACTTTAAATTTTCAAATATTTAAAAGATACAAACAACACTCATTTTATGATGTCATTACCATCTACCATATCACTCAATATTACATGAACTTTTTAAATTAGAAATTTATCCATAAAAAAGCACCATTTCATTTTATAGGAATCATGATAAAAATTAGTTTCTCCCAACTGATTAGAAAAATTGTATCTCACTGTTATGAAAGTAGCATCAAGATCTTCACTGGTCATAGAAATCTTCAGTCTTCACAATGGCAGATCTGTGCCTGAACCCAGCCCTTACTAGGCTCTAGGATTTGAGGCATGGGCATCCCCACTTGTCTTCAAGGTTCTCTGGAATAGAAACAACTCTAATTTCTAAAGTTCTCCTTTGAAAGTAGTCAGAAGCCTGCAGTTCTGTCAGTAAAACAGAAGTTTCGGCATTTTGCATTCAGTCCCATCCCTTTCCTAGCTAAGAATACATCCACCCTAAACAATACATCAATAGGCCAATTCTACAATGTTTCAGCTGCTACAAAGAGCAGCATAGGATTTGTTGATACCAGACTTTGTGCTCCTTGCCTACACACATAATAGAGCTCTCATTTTCATGTGTGTGGTTAAGAGAGAATATGCTGTAAGTATATACGATGTATCAGAGTCTATAAAAGTAAAGTTGCTTGTTTCCTTGAAATCACTCCTAAAACTCAAGTTGTGTAGTCATAGTACAAAATAGTTTATGGGTCCTGAGTAGCTCAGTTTTGGTGCCTCCTTTTATTCCATAAGTCTTCTTACATTGTGGGGCTCACCTACCCCCTCCACTGAGGTCAATCTTTTTGACCCTTGGGTGAGCTACAAAAGTGAAGACTAAGTCAAGCAATGATAGGATTGACTTTTCCCCCATACTTGCTCTCTACATAACAGAAACTGCTATCCATTTTTATACTTGAAAGGAATTAAAAATAAAACATCCTAAGAGAATTTTCTCAGTATTTTTTCCCATATAAGTGTTAATTTTGTTGTGGTTATAATACACAGAATCATTTACTCAAACCATCCCTACAAGGTACCATTATGACTCTAAAGATATAACATCAAAGAATCAGCATATTTTACCAGTATATTAGCCTTTGATTTATTAACATAAGTAAAGTTTTATATTAATATTTATTTTTCCTGACCCATCTTTATCTTCTAAACTTTATTGTAAAACTCCTGCCTTCTGTTGACCTTCCTTTACTTCCAATTTCATTTTTTTTCTAATTATTTGCATAAAGTGATTCATTTCTGTATTGTTTATATGTTTTATTTTCTAGATGTTTTGACTTTTCTGGCTAAGGAGAGATTACCCTTCTGGGGCTGGCCAATTTTTAGCAAAGGGTTCAGCTTAGAGTATGCTTTTGATAAGCGAACTAATCAATACAGAGCTCAACCTCTTTTAACTGGCTGCTATACCCAGGAAGCAACATTCCTCTCTCTGCCTTAATCTTCCTAGAGCCAAGTGCCAGGCAACCAAAGACTACCCCTATAGCTTAGAACCCACTGAAATTATTCCTACTAGTCAATCCCAAACTGTTTACTCTGCCCTGCCTCACCTTTCCTGCAGAAACTCCAATAAAGGTTGTGGCCTAGATTCTTCCCTCAATTCTGCCCCTCCTGCCTCTTAACCACCCTGGTGTCTTTCTTATGGCATACTGTGCCTCCTGTCTCTAGGACCTATGAGTATAATACACTTCTTTTCCCCCTTACTCTCTCCTGTATATTTTCTTGTGGCCATGACTTACCAACACATAAAAAAACACTATACAAATTCTATTGGAACAAGGGATCTCTTAATTGACAAAAAATAAACTTAAAAAATAAATATAGACTTTCCCTTCAATGAACCTGACACTGGGGAAAGATTGTTGTAGTTACAACCAATAGTGATAAGTACTATAATAGAAGTATATTCAAATGAGGGAGACCTCCACCTGTCTGGGGAGTATCTAAGGAAGGCTTCCTGGAAGGGGTGATATACTGAGTTCACAGACTGGGGAGAAGACATTTCAGATAGAAACAACATGGTGGTCAAATTATGGAAATATGTTGGTGGACAGATGAGTAGTTCCAAATGTCAAAAGACTGGAGGAAGGGAACAGTAGATGGATGGAGTAAAAGGACATAAGTAGGTATAGAACAAAAGGATCACTCAAAGCTTTTTTTTTTTTTTTTGGCATGTCAATTTTCTTCACCTGACACACCTGCTAGATGATGTTTACCTGAAATAAAACCACCCCTGGGGAATATCTAAAGCAATTCCTACCATGCTAGCTAAATTTAAACCTTTTTCCTAGCTTTCAAAAAATAAAAATAGAATAAATATTGTTTAAGCAAAACAATATTAAAGAACTATTTTAGTATCTTCTTTTTACATAAAGCATGTTAATCATTTTAAAACTTTGCAGCATTGTTAGTAACAAAAATATGAGATACACTTCTCAACTGATCATGATGTGGTTGTATCTTGACATAAGGTTTCAGAACCACTGGAAAAAACATGATTTGGATATGTGTATAACACTGAAGGAAGAATACAAGATAGAAAATATTAAAATTATTCAACTGAGATTTTACAGGTGACAATGGGAATGAGGCAGAGAAAGACTAAATATATCTGGAGACAAAACTGTTCATGTCGATGGATAAGAATGAAATTACAGTGCTCAAAAAGCTTAGAATACTGTTTGGATGATTAAGTCTTTGTACTCAAAGAAATAAATATGAGGAGCATATTTAGAAGTGAAAGGAGGTGAAGGAGAAATGAATATAAATTTGTTACATAGGAATGTATTTGATGCAAAATCACACACTTCACACTAACAGCAACTTAAATAGGTTTGTTTGTTTGTTTTTTGCTTTCATAAATGAAGTCCAGGTATTGGTAAGTGTTAGAGTTGGTTCTGCTACTCGGAGACACTTCCAGAATGCAGGCTTTTTAATCTTTTCAATCCATCCTTCCTAGGTTTGCTTTTGGCCTCAAGATCATAAATATAGCAACTATAGCTCTGGGTAATACATCTCTTTTCAAAGCGGGAAGGTGGCAAAAAGGAGTTAGAAGTGGGTACAGCATTCCCTCACTTACACAGGTATTATCTTCTAGATCCCCCATGATAGGTGAAAATCTGCGAAGTAGGAACTTTACATTTATTTTAGTAATTATATATATTATAAGGCTTTATAAACCCTACCCATACACTTACAAACTGTTCCCAGTCCCTTATTAACCTTTTCTGCACCTTTATAAACACTACTTATGTTCTTAAACATATTCTACACTCTTTTTATTTTAAATTTTTGTTTGTTTGTTTATTTTTAGAGAGAGGGAAAAGGAGAAAGAGAGGGAGAGAAACATCACTGTGTGGTTGCCTCTCACACGCCCCCAACTGGGGACCTGACGTGCAACCTAGTAATGTACCCTGACTGGGAATCTAACCAGCGACACTTTACACTCTTAAACCTATGAAACTTTAACAACATACGTATACAGTACCGCAAAATCCCACGATATAGTGAAAAAGCCTCGATAAATAATTAAATATAATATTTTTTAAAATCACGCGATACAGTCAGGCTGTGGTAAGTGAACCGTGATATAGAGAGGGACTACTGTATTGGGAAAGGCAGCTTAAAATAATATGTCTGAGGAAATTATACATTGGGACATGCAGCCTATAAATCATTTATTAAACATCTAGATGAATAATATGTTTCTCAGAATAGAGTTCTGGGATAGAGAATGATATTGGTCATTAGAGCTATGAAATTAGATGACATCAATTAGGAAAGATTCTGGAGGCAGGAAAAATGAGAAAACAGAAGGGTATACCAGTGTATAGGACACTTGCTTAGGAAGAGAACCCAGTTTTGGAGATTAAGAACCAACAGTGAAAGTATTGTAAGGAGAATTAGAAGACAGTGATATCAAGGAGCTAAAGGGAAGTTTCCTTAGTATGAAATTATCAAGAGTATCATAGGTCACAAAATAAAATAGCAGGGGAGTGAATAAGAGCTTCGTAGCAGATGGACTTTGACGATTACTGTAAGAGTAGTTCTTATGAAGTTTGAAAATAATTGCTAGTCTATGGTATACTGAGACATTAATCAGAAGTGTTAAGTAACTGCAAGTGTACACAACAATCTCCAAAAGTTGAGTAGTAAAGGAAAATGAAGAGAAATTCAGAAATAACAATGAGAAATATGAAAATTGGGGGGAAAGTCTGGTACTGGGGAGACTGGAGAAGAATTGTAGATTGAAGGGAAAGAAGAGTGAAGAAAACAATGGATACTAGAAAAGAAAATAATTTATTATGTCCCACAAAAATTGTGAGCATTTGAGTTGAGAGTATAGGTGAGTTCTGGGTTTTAGAGATAACTCTTAGTTTCTGTAATATCTGTATTCTTTAAGTATTCTTCAATGATCACATACCACCATTAAATTAGAAAGGAAAAATTATTGTTCAGTTTAGTTCATGTTATACTCAACTGGTATTAAACTTGAAATCAAGTAGAGATGATAGATGTTTGGAATCCCAGGACTGCTTGGCATGTATTCACAAAGTTCCTCTTCCCTCCTTCACTGAGATAAAAGGGAACCATATAGGGATGGATACTAATTTAGATAGTTCTAGACATGCACTCACGGAAACTTAAAGGAATTCACTACCTATGGTATTTCTATCTCTCAAAGCTGCTAGACTTAAATTTAATAACAAATTAATGCACTCTAATCTGTTGTGAAAGAGAATCATAACTATTAAAGTAATGCTCATGATTTCGGTCTTGTTAAAGCACAACTCAGTTCATAAACTGAAGGATTGGAAGCTCTGGATACATGAATGAAACCCTGAGTTTTCCATGGGAACTTGCCAGCCTCCAGGTTAGGAAGCCCAGATTCTAGTATGTGAGAAAAATACCAAAAGGCAGTGACTTATTTATTGTTTTTTTATGCCGTAACTCCATATCATCAAACTAATACTAAAGTGGTTCTTATTGATATCAGTGGAAGTCAGAGGGATACCCTATTTGGATGTTTGAGAGGGTACAAATAATTTCTAAAGTTTCTAACTCTAGGCTTATTAAATTCTAAAAACAAACTTACACAAAGGATTACAGTCTATATAAAGAATATTATCACACATGAAAAATCCAGCCCAGCCACTTCAATATGCCTCAATAACCTTCCATTATACTTTACACTTTGGACTCCAGTTACCTTTTCATAGCTGCATAGGATAAGTGTCCATTTAGTTGAGAAGTATAGTCCTTTTTACCCCCTGGCTGGTTTGGCTCAGTGGATTGAGCGTCGGCCTGCGAGCTAAGTGTCGCTGGTTCGATCTTCCAGTCAGGGCACATCAGAGAAGGAAAACTCTGATTCCAAAAAACCTCCGCTGCCTTGCGGCATACCTCTTCAGGGGAAAGGCTAAGGAGAAGGGAAACTCTGACTCCAAACCTCCGCTGCCTTGTGGCATACCTCCTCAGGGGAAAGGCTAAGGGAGTAAACCCCGACAGAAAATCCGGAGCCGGAGTCCCTAAGGCGGTTTGACGTTGTGGTCAACACCGGCAACTCCTGCGGTGCACCTGAAGCCAAGCTGTATTGACTCTGTCTTTCCCCTTGGATCCTTCAGCTGTGAAGAGAGGGGGGGGTCTGCTGCATGGGCAACAGCTGGCCCTCCATATCACCCTGCCCAGGCTTTGTAGCTTCACTGGAGAGGACACTCCAGCGTCATCGCAAGATGTCGACTTAACATGGGAGGAGACAGTTACCGGTTATAAGCTCATCCGATTGGCGAAGGAAACGAGCGCCAGGGGTCTCCTCTGACGGTGGGAGAGGTCATCGCACCTCACTGGACAGCTACCGCCCGCCTCAAGCTGGGCAGCCCCCAGCCAATTAGGTGCCATCTCGCCATGGCTCGCCTGCCCCACTGGGTGCGTGGGGATCAGAGAGGCATCTCTTGAAAAGTGGGCCACAAAACACTCGCACCAGACAATTCCAAGCAAACAACAAGAAAGAAGCATCCAGCTCTTCGCCTCGCTAGCTGGAACATCAGGACCATGTGTCCCGGACTTACTGCAGACCTTCCGTGGATCAATGGTGCCAGGAAAACCGCCGTCATCGACAGGGAACTGGCACGACTAAACATCGACATTGCGGCTATACAGGAGACCCGGTTGGCCGACAACGGAACTATCAGAGAAACCAACTACACCTTCTACTGGCAAGGGAAGTCTCCGGACCAACCAAGACAGCACGGTGTTGGGTTCGCTGTGAAGAACACGCTTGTTAACTCCATAGAGCCACCCACAGGAGGCACAGAGAGATTACTTACCCTCCAATTGTCAACAACTTTCGGCCCAGTCAGCATTCTTAGTGCGTATGCCCCAACCCTCTGCGCCACCACTGAAGAGAAAGAACAGTTCTGCCATGCACTGGACGAAGCGTTATCCAAGATCCCCAGAAGTAACGCTCTTTATCTCCTTGGAGACTTCAACGCAAGAGTAGGAGCCGACCACATGGCCTGGCCCACCTGCCTCGGAAACTTTGAGAGAGGAAAGATCAATGAGAATGGTCAGTGACTGCTTGAGCTTTTGTGTCACCACGGCCTGTGTGTGACAAACACATTCTTCAAGTGCAAAGAGATCCACCAGGTGTCATGGAGGCACCCCTGCTCCCGCCACTGGCACCAGCTTGACCTCATCATCACCAGAAGAACGGATATTGGCAGCACCCTCCTCACCCGCAGCTACCACAGTGCAGACTGCGACACGGACCATGCCCTCGTGGTAAGCAAGGTGCGCATAATGCCGAAGAGGTTGTACCACTCCAAGATGAAGGGTCGCCCATGCATCAACACCAGTTGTGCCAGCAACCCAGTTAAGACCCAGCAATTCATCAACAGGATGGAAGATGCACTCGGCGAGGGAATGGCGGCAGATGACATTATCGAATCCAATTGGTCACGTCTCCGCGACGCCATATACAACTCCGCCATTATTGCTTACGGGAAGAAAGAGCGGAAGAACGCTGACTGGTACGAGGCTCACTGGGAAGAAATGGAACCCGTGATCGAGGCTAAGAGGAAGGCCCTACTGGCTTCAAGGCCACGCCCACTCCCAGTACACTTCAAGCTCTACGGGCTGCCAGGAACAAAGTCCAGAAGACTGCCCGCCACTGTGCCAACACCTATTGGCTAAACCTGTGCAGAAGCATCCAGGAAGCCGCCGATATAGGCAACGCACGAGGAATGTATGAGGGTATCAAGAAGGCAACAGGCCCAATCCCCTCCAAGATCGCCCCCCTTAAGTCCAAGACAGGTGAGGTCATCACTGACCAGGAACAGCAAATGCGGCGGTGGACCGAGCACTACCTCGAGCTGTACGCAACGAAGAACACCGTAACAGACACTGCTCTTAACGCCATCCCAGACCTACCAGTCATGGAGGAGCTAGACACCCCACCTACTGTGGCAGAGCTCAGCAAAGCCATCGACCGCCTCGCTTGCGGGAAAGCACCAGGAAGCGACGGAATCCCTCCAGAAATCCTAAAGAGCGGGAAACCAGTCCTGCTACAGCCGCTCCACCATCTATTCTGTCTCTGCTGGAAGGAGGGTTACATCCCCCAGGATATGAGAGACGCCAACATTATCACCATGTACAAGAACAAAGGAGACCGCAGCGACTGCTACAACTACCGGGGCATCTCTCTCCTCAGCGTCGTCGGCAAAGTATTCGCCCGGGTCGCTCTTGCCCGCCTGCAGACCCTTGCTTCCCGCGTCTACCCAGAGTCCCAGTGTGGCTTCAGAGCTGGCCGATCAACAGTGGACATGATCTTCTCCCTACGCCAGCTGCAGGAGAAGTGTCACGAGCAGCATAAACCACTCTACCTCGCCTTTATCGACCTCACGAAGGCGTTTGATCTGGTCAGTCGAAGTGGACTCTTCAGCTTGCTACGGAAGATTGGCTGTCCACCACATCTGCTTGCTGTGGTCATGTCCTTTCACGACAACATGCACAGCACGGTGTCCTACAATGGCGCAACCTCTGAGGCCTTCCCAGTCAGCAGCGGAGTAAAGCAGGGCTGCGTCCTCGCGCTTACGCTGTTCGGAATCTTCTTCTCCATGCTCCTCCAATACGCCTTTAAGGACTGCAGCGAGGGTGTCTTCATTCACACCAGATCCGATGGCAAGCTCTACAACCTGGCCCATCTACGAGCCAAAACCAAAGTCAAAGAGGTGCTCATCCGTGAGATGCTCTTCGCCGACGACGCAGCCTTGACATCACACTCCGAAGAGGGACTCCAGCAGCTAGTCACTTGCCTTTCCCACGCATGCAAGGAGTTCGGACTAGCCATCAGCCTGACGAAGACGAATGTTATGACTCAAGGCACGGGGACTCCCCCATGCATCACCATCAACGGATACACCCTGGAGGTTGTCAACGACTTCACTTACCTCGGGTCCACCATCTTGAGCTCTCTGTCAGTCGACTTGGAGGTCAACCGGAGAATCGCCAGGGCAGCCACAGTTATGGCCAAACTGAACCGGCGAGCGTGGAACTATTCCAGCCTCACTGAGAAAACCAGACTGCGCATCTACCAAGCCTGTGTACTCAGCACTCTCCTCTATGGCAGCGAGACATGGACCACCTACGCAAGGCACGAAAGGAAACTCAACAGCTTCCACATGAGGTGCCTGCGACGCGTCCTGCATGTCGCCTGGCAGGATAAGGTCCCCAACACCGAGGTGCTGAAGCGAGCCAACATGAGCAGTTTGCATGCAGTTCTTAGTGGGAGATGCCTCAGGTGGCTCGGCCATGTCAAAAGAATGGATGCAGGCCGTATTCCCAAAGACCTCCTCTACGGCGAGCTAGCAGAAGGCCAGAGGATGACAGGGCACCCAAAACTGCGGTTCAAAGACATCTGCAAAAAGGACATGACACAATGCTCCATCAATCTCAACACATGGGAAGTTCAAGCAGACGACCGCCTAGCCTGGAGGCTCGCGGTCAGGCAAGGTACGTCACGCGCAGAGGCTGCGCGCAACGAGGAGGCGGTCCAGAAAAGATCGAGGCGGAAGCAGCGTCTACAGCAGCAACAACAGCCATCTGCCTTCACCTGTAACAAGTGCGGCAGGGATTGTCATTCCTGAGTCGGACTGCACAGCCATTCTCGGCGGTGCAGATAGACTCTCAAGAAGCTACGCCATCGTCTCTCGAGACGGACGGCTGCCGATGATGATAGTCCTTTTTACATTACCCACATAACACTATCCCTTCAGTGTTCTGTGGGATTGTTAACTGAAAATAGCTTTCTTTTTAGAAAAAGAAGAGACAGATTTTCTTTCATTTTTCCACCTTGCAGGTATCTATTACATAGACAAGGGAGGAAGATCCAAGCTTTGTCTTAGCCACTTACTATATCAAATCAGTAGAGCATAGCCCTCTGTTACTGGAGTGAGGACAATCATTCTGACAAAAAAACCAAATATGATCTCATTGCTCCTTCACAGAAAATATCCTTCACTTTTTGGAACGAACTACGCCATGCTACCCACTTACATTTTGTCTGTCTATATTTCTCAATGAAAGAAAACTCACCTTATCAAGTAGAACTAAATTAAGCTATTTCCCAAGACATTTCAGACTTTCAACACAACCCATATACGTGTGATAAGATGAGCATGAAGACCTTATCTGTGGCATATGTACCAGCACTATTCAAAACCAATTAGGAACTACAACAGCAACAGTAGGGTGTATTTGAAAAGGTTTCTCAAGAGACATAGCACTTCAGAACAACCTCTAACTTCCATGCAACTTTTCTAATTGTAAATATAACCAATATATATTAGCCTAGACATATATATTTATAGATAATAAGTAAATAGGCCAACATCTTTCTTTATGTCAGCTACCCTGAGAAAAGTAGAGGTAGCTACCTCTTACATAATGCAATCAAGCTCTTTCACAGGCGCAAGTTGGGTCTTTTGGGTGTAAGTGCTCATGAAACCAAACCATTGCAAAGATACTAGATGACGGTTGTTAGAGAAAAATGTGAACACAGTTCTCAAGACACATCTGTCATTTATGTCAGACCAAAATTGTTCAAATATCTCTAGTGGTTCTCTTAATAAAATAAATCTTGCCTTCCTGGGGTAGAATCATTTAACAATCATTCCCAGTCAAAAGCATGGAGGTGTTGAGTTCACTACTTTTTCTTTCACTAGACTCTATTAACTAGAGAAACAGCAATAGGATTTCCACTGAAACCATTTTATGATGTGATCTGCATTTCTCCTGTTTCAAGCTGTACAGCATCCAAGCTTGATACCTGGTCCTCCTAGACCAGCAGTTGTCAACCTGTGGGTCGCGACCTCTTTGGGGGTCGAATGACCCTTTCACAGGGGTCACCTAAGACCATCAGAAAACACATATATAATTACATATTGTTTTTATGATTAATCACTATGCTTTAATTATGTTCAATTTGTAACAATCAAAATACATCCTGCATATCAGATATTTACATTATGATTCATAACAGTAGCAAAATTACAGTTATGAAGTAGCAACAAAAATAATTTTATGGTTGGGGGTCACCACAACATGAGGAACTGTATTAAAGGGTTGCAGCATTAGGAAGGTTGAGAACCACCCTCCTAGACATTCTGTAAGATATCAAATGCCTTCTTGTTAATCCATTTGATACTTTATCTAAAATTAATTCTCTTGTATAAAACAAAGCTCTGACTGGTAAATTGGTTTAGAAGAGGCTGATGTGTATCTAGGATTCCTGGATGGAAAAGCCAGACTAATCTTTAGAATACTTGGTGGATGGACGTGACTCCACCTACAGAGGGCCTTTACTCTTTCAGGACCTATAAGTTTGACAAGCATTTCTCCTATTGTCAGTCTTAGGTTGACATCCGTTTGATTTCCCAACTATGAGGAGATATTTCCCCATCATAAAGTAGTGTATAAACATAAATATGATAAGAATATAAAGTGATTTCATATACGTCAACTCACTTTTCTCAGAAGTGTATTGCCTCTGAATAAGTTGACTATTATTTTTAATGTTCAAAGATATTCAAAAATTATATCCATTTCTATAATTATTTTACCATACCTCTAAAATCCCCATATCCTGAACCTATATGAATAGTTACTTAGGATTTTATTTCTAACATCCCACAACAACCAAATGAAATTCAGAGAGTCACAGGTAATAACTGTCTCAGTGGTTCTCAGAGGTCCTCAGTGTTTAAAAGAAAAATTCACAGAGGAAAGACCAAATAAACCCAATCACCTGCCACATTGCTATACTACTCATACCATGACTTTTTATTTATTATATTTAATATTTAATGATTGCCCTACTAGAATGTAAATGTTATAAAGGCAAGAGTCTGCTCTGTTTACTAATGTGTGGGGGCTTAAAAAACATTAATACTTCCCACCTTGTAAGTTCTTCTAGACTAGACTAAAAACCAAATTAACAGACACACATTAATAGGAGAAAATTAAAGTTTAACACATGCACATGAGGAACTCACATAGGCATGATAATTCCATGAAAATTCCAAAGGCACTGAGGTGTATATAAAACTTGAGGGCAGAGGAAAATGTAGGGATAATAGATTTCAAAAGTGAGAATGAGTGATGTACAGGTAGTTGAGGAAGAGCAGAACACACATAGCAGGTAACCCTTGCTAGGTGACTCAGAACCAATGGAGCACAGGGGGATCTAGCTAATAGAACCCTGCCTAAATCTCTTTTGTTTACCATACTTAAGTCAAATTAGTATAAGGTGGCATCCTAAGATCTCCTTCCTAAAGCAGGTTTCTCTGTCTGAATCTGTTAGGCACCAAAGGGGGGGAAGAGACAGTTTCTGAGCCCTGTTTCTTTTTCTTCTTCTTTTTTAAAAATACTTTTTAAAACGATTTTATTTGTTTATTTTTAGAGAGAGGGGATGGGAGAGAGTGGAGAGGCAGAGAGAAACATCAGTGTGTGGCTGCCTCTTGTGCACCCCCAACTGTGGACCCGGCCCACAACTCAGGCATGTGCCCTGACTGGGAATCGAATCAGCAAAGCTTTGGTTCACAGGCCAGTGTTCAATCCACTGAGCCACACCAGCCAGGGCTGAGTCTTGTTTCTTAATAAACAGCTTAAAATCAATATCTGAAAAAGACAGTTTTTGGTAGCAACACCTTGATCCCTTCAGATGTAACCCATGCCCTGACCTGAGAACAGTGTTGGAATACTTTTGAATGAATATTTATTCATTGAAAACAACTGCTTCTAGCCTCCAAAAATATGGACAGCTATTATCTCTATGACTTACTTCCAGGTCAAAATCCCTCACTTCTTAATGTTGTTGATGGAAATCAGGCTCTTCCACAGGATTGTGAGGAAAACATTCCAAGTACTGACACATGGGTGACTGAGGTGTGACAAGATGGTTTATTTGGGTGGAAATCTGCCCCTGGGTTTCCAATGTCTCATCTCCCTCCATCCTGCCATAGAAAAAGTCCAAATATGCCCTCAGCAAAGCCAAAATGAAAACCAGTGTCCAGAGTACCTGCTTCGTATTACAGCGTAGTCCTTCTGGAGCTCATGCCACCTGCTGCAGGCCCCAGTAGCTGCTAGGCCAACATGGTGGCATGCTCCCTGGCAAGAGAGCACATGAACAAACAGGACAAGGGAGGGTCAGGAGCAAGAGAGAGCTTCTTTGTTCCCCTGGGATTATATTAGCTTGGGTTTGGGACAGACCAGTGCTTTTTCAAAAGAATTAATCTACTTCCAAGTTTTTGCAGGCTTTTGATAGGTTTATACTTCCTACTTAGACTGACAGGCTTCTACGGTCCAGCACCTCCCCCTGTGTCCCCCCAACAATCCAGTACCAGATGAGGGAAGGGAGGAGTGTTGATCCCCTTGGTGGAGAAATGCTGTAGTCCCCTGGAGTGTGAAGCTGTAGCTTGCTGGTGAAGCAAACAGGCTCATGCTTCCCAATTTATTCACCTCGATGTCTAATTCCCTTTGCTGCCCTTTTCTTATTAAAAATTAGCTTACTACCTATGGTAACATTGTGTAACAAAATGGATCTCTGATATATATACACACATATACATACATATTTCATGGGCAGTGCTGAGTTTTCTGTCACTTTTACCAAATAAACTTTGATTTCCTAACAGGTCAAAAGAACAGTTGATCATGGACCATGTTTTTAGTTACTTTTATTTTTATTTTTTTTGTATTCAAAAAATATAATAAACTAAGAAAAATAAAATAAATGTTCATATAAGAACTTCTGGATATTTTGTCTTTTTTATGGAAGTCTGTATCGGGAAATTTTTCTGCCGAATATAATTTTTTTCCCCTTTTTTATGCTCAAGTTGGTGTATTACAAACATTCCTTGGTTTATTTTGCAGGCTGTTAAGGCAAATTGTGGCAGAACCCAGAGAAGCAGGGTGGATTTAGGTGCTGAAATAGTTCTAACTTCTGGTGAAATGTTATTTCAGAAAATCTGAACATCATGACCTTTACAAAAAGGCAGTTCCCCTGTATCACATGCTTTTATATTCATGTGCTTATTAAATGCTTACAACAGCCCATTGGAATGGGTATGATGAGGCAAACTTTTAGAGAGACTAATGGTACTCTATCCTTTACCTTTCCATAGCTTTTTCAACATAGTCTCTAAAACAGAAGATTCTAATATGAATATGATATTTTATTTACTCAATGTGAAGTGGTTTTATCATGTAGGACAACTGGATTTATAATCATAAAGCTAGTCCATAGGGCAATTTGCCATATGGCAGCTGGCTTCATCAGAACAAGCAAACGAAAAGGGCCAGAGAGAGAATTCCAGCACGACAGGAGTCTCAGCATTTTGTAACCTTAAAGTCAGAAATGTTAGTGATGTTAAAAGTAAATCACTAGATCCAGCCCACACTCAAGAGAAGGTTATACAGGGTGAGATATCAGGAGGTAGAAATTATTGGGAGCTGTTTTAGGGAAGTTTTGGACCCTTTATGTCCTGGAGAGATTTGTGAAATTGTATTCCAGATGTGTGAGTTTTTATCTTCACAGACCTGTCTCAATTTTCTTCCTTTCAAGAACAAATATAAGAGATGAACCCAAATCTGGTGTTTTCATTCATGGGTCTATAATGTCCTTATGACAACATATCAATATGAACTTCTCATTCATATTTATTCTTGTTCTGTTTTTCCACAACTTGGTTTTATGGTTACTGTGCCAGTAGATGGTTCTGTTTTGTACTCCACTCTTTATTCATCTCAGGACATTTCTTCTCATCTCCCATAGACCCATATGTGTGAAAGTGAGTCACAGGAGAAGTACACTCTACCATTCTCTGAATGGTTTTTGTGTGCCATATGCTGAGAAGATATTATCCACCCCAAACTATAAAACTAATAGAAGAAAACAGGTCAAAA
This sequence comes from Furipterus horrens, assembly GCF_987537825.1. NCBI lineage: Eukaryota > Metazoa > Chordata > Mammalia > Chiroptera > Furipteridae > Furipterus > Furipterus horrens. Next base: position 35,059,871 of record NW_028327176.1, read on the forward strand.
ATCTCCTTGACATTGATCTTAGCAACCTTTTTTTTTTTCTTTTGCATATGGCACCAGAAGCACAGGCAACAAAGAAAACAGAGAGAAGTGAAATTACATCAAACTACAAAGCTTTTGCACAAAAACAAATAGTCATCAGTCTGGCCAGTGTAGCTTAGTTGGTTGGAGCATCTTCTCATAACAGAAAGGTTATGGGTTCAATTCCCAGTCAGGGCACATACCTAGGTTGAAGGTTTGATCCCTGGTCTTGGTGCAGGTGCATGTGACCCTGGTCAAGGAGTGGTTGTGTGTGACCTCTGGTCTAGACATGTGCAATCCCTGGTCCAGGCACCGATCCCCAGTCCAGGTGTGTAAAGGGGGGGGCAACCAATCAATGCTTCTTTCTCACATCAATGTTTCTCTCCCTTTCTCTCTCCATTCCTTTCTCTTTAAACACAACAAAAAATTGTCTTCAGGTGAGGATAAAAAAAAGAAAAGAAACACCAAAATAAAAAAGTAACCTGCAGAATGAGAGAAAATATTTTCAAAGTATCTTTTAATAAGGGCTTAATATCCAAAATATATGAGAAATTTATACAACTCAGTAGCAGAAAAAAAATTTAATTTAAAAAAGAGCAAAGAACTTAGAATAGACATTTTTCAAAAAAAGTCATGCAAATGGCCAACATGTACATGAAAAGACTCAACACCACTAATCATCAGAGAAATGCAATCAAAACCATAGTGAGATATAACCTCACACCTGTTAGAGTGGCTGTAAGCAAAAAGAGAAGAAATAACAAGTGTTAGCGAGGATGTGAAGAAAAAAATAGTCTTGTGCATTGTTGGTGGGAATGTACTTTTGAGCACCAACTATGAAAAATAGTGTGGAAGTTTCTCAAAACATTAAAAATAGAACTACCATATGATTCAACCCCATTTCTTGGTATGTATCCAAAGGAAATAAAATTACTATCTTGAAGAATAGCTACACCCTTTATGTTCATTGCCTCATCATTCACAGCAGTCAGGACATCTGTTGATTTATGAATGGAATATAGAATGGAATATTATTCATCCATACAAAGGAATGAAATCCTGCCTTTTGTGACAACATGGATGGATCTTGAACACATTTTGTTAAGTGAAATAAATCAGCCAGAGAAAGACAAATTCTGTATGTTTTCATTTATATATAGAATTTTAAAAGATTAACTATAGAAATGGAGATTAGGATGCTGGTTGCCAGGTGCCATGGGGATGGGGAAAATGTGAATATGTTGTTCAAAGGGTACAAACTTCCAGTTTTAAGATGAATAATTTCTGGTGATCTAATGTACAGCATGGTGACTACAGTTAACTGCTGTAGTATACACTAAAAATTAACAGTGTAAATCCTTAAACTTCTCACCACACACACACAAAAGTGGTAACAGTGGGAGGTGATGGTTGTGGAGACTAACATTATTGAAGTAAACATTTCTCAATGTATTCATGTAATAAATCATCATGTTATACACCTTAAACTTATGTTTTATGTCAACAATATCTAAATGAAGCTATAAAAACAGAGAAATAAATTCCTCAAAGAGTATGCATATTTTTATGAGCATCCAATAAGGTGTGGAAGGTTATATACTATACCATCGAAAAATAGGATTACCTCAAAGAGGCAGAAATAAAAATGGAGATAAGATTATTAGCCTTTTCAATATGTTTAACTTAAAAATATACGGTATTACTTTTACAACTAAAAAACGAGTACAATGAAAATTAGAAAAAATGCCATTTGTAAACACCTGGAGAATTATAATATGTTAGCATAATTTCGGAAGAATAAGAACTGTTCTCACGACATGTCTTTGGATTCTCCAAAATTAGACTCTGAAATAAGGATCTGTGCTCAAGCAGTTTATTGGGGAAGGATACTAAAAAGTTATTGAGTGCGGGAAGGAGTAACAGTGAAGGGAACTGGGCTGTTGTGAGTTATCCTGTCCAAGATCCAAAAAGCTGGAGTATAGATACACTAACTCGAGGCATATGGACATTGATTCCTGGGGGAATCTTTTGAAAAGTTATTCAAATCAGTGTATTAATATCGCTTTCAAATTATCTAAAATTTGTAAACATTTAGTTTAATGTGTATGTGCATGTTTTCTCTCACTAAAGTGAAATTTAACCCAGGTAAACAACAGATGATCCTAAAGGCAGACAGAGTAATTTCTTATGTTTACCTATATGCCCTCTGTCTTTTATCATGATAGCTATCATATTAAATATATATATATATATAATCTTATGTGTTTATATAAATTACTATTCTTAAAAGAATATTTTTCCAGATGTGCTTATTTTATAACATTTTGAAACTTTAAATACATTTCAGAATTTAAAAATTCTCTTTCTATTATTCTTAAAATGTACCATGTACATTTGAAAGATTGAAAAATCTTTCTCTGATACATAAAGTCGTTATCTTGTTACTCAGCCTTTATAAAGGAATTACAAATTGAGTAATTTTTACTAATAAGTCTAATTTTTAGGAGTAAATTCTCATTTAAATTTTGGTAGCTTTGTTGTTGAATGAAAGACGGAAATTTTCTATTGATCTTTTTGATTAAGTTTTCTGTGTATTTGATATATTATTTGTTGGCCATTGATTTGACATCCAGCTAACTTCAAAATGACTAAGTGACAAGGTGATTACTCTCTTCTTCTGTCTCTTCTATAGTTGAGCTGTTCATACAGAGGCTGTTAATGATTTTCCATTATAATGCAATATAAGGTTGTTTTTACAGTACTGTGTCCAATGTGTTATTATTATCCTTAGATTTGTAGGAATAATAATGTATTTCTGTGACAGATTGCAAAATTATAGACAATGGAAGTGGTAAATAAGGGATTAGGGTTTAAAAATAATTTTTTTTAATTTTGAAAATTGAGAAAAGCTACATATGCAGGGAACTCTGACAGTCTCATTAGATCAAAATAATTAAAACTCTTCCTCCTTGTGTAGCTCTAGCAGAATCAAAAGCACAAATCTCTTAAGTATTTTAAATTGTACATCTTATTTCTGAAAATAGATGTAGAAATGATAACATGGTTAGAAATAAAGAACTAAAATGCTAATAATAATTGATGATGTGACATGCTCATTGCTGGTAATCTATGATATTAAGGGAAATAAAATTAAACTTCCTTTGAATCCCTTCTATGTTTTACTCCGACCAAATATAAACGTTGGTGACCTAGTTTTGTCATATAATTCATTCCCCCAGGAAAACAAAACAAATGTATGTGAGCTGAAGTGAACTTCACCTTTCCATATATACTTTAATCCACATAAATATTTCAAGAAGGTTAATAGACAAGCAGTTATCCTGCTGTGTAGAGTTCTGTAAATAGTCAGTCTAGATCTTCTACATGGAGGACGTTTTTAATCAGAACTCTTTGTTGTGGTAGAATTACCACTCAGCCAGATTTAAGCAAAAGCGGGCATTTATTGCCTCTGATGACTGGGGAAGGCCAGAGAAGGACACAGCTTCTAGCTCAGATGGATCTAGGGATACAAATGAGTTTATTGGATTGTTCATTTATGTTCTTCCTCCTTTCCCCTTTACTTTCCTCCCCTTCTTTCTCCCCCTCCTCCTCTCCCCTTCTCTCCCTTCCCCTCTTCTCTTCTCTTATTTCATTTTCTTCCCTTCCTCTCTTCTTTTCTCCTCTCTCCCCTCCTTTTCTCCCCTCTTCTTCCCTCCCCTCCTCTTTTTCCTCTTCCCTCCTCACCCCTCTCCTCTCCCATTCCATCTCTAAGTGGGTAACATAAAACAAACACAGCTATGTTACACAAGTTACACTAGTTTCCTATTGTCACTGTAACAAATTTTCACAAACAGTGGCTTAAAGCAATACAAATTTTCTCTCTTATAGTTCTGAAAGTCAGAAGTCTGAAATGGCTATCACTGGGCTAAACTCAAGGTGTTAGCAGGGCTGCATTTCTTCTGGAGGCTCTAGGGAGGAATCTGTTTTCCTTGCTTTTTGCAGCTCTTGGAGGTCATGTGCATTCCTTGGCTCATGGCCCCAACTTCCATCTTCAAAGCCAGCAGCATAACATTATTGGATCTCTGTTTCTCTCTTTCTGTTTGTCTAACCTCTGCTTCTATTGTTATATTTTCTTATCTCATTTTCCTTCCTCCATCTTTCATTTGTATGGACCTTTGAGATTACACTGGGCCCACCCAGATAATTCAGGATAATTTCTCCCTCTCAAGATTCTTAATTTAATCATAGCTGCTAAGTCACTTGGACATGTAAAATAGCATATTCACAGGTCCCAGGGATTAGGATGTAGACATCTTTGAGAGCTCATTATTCTGCCTACCACTCCAGCCAATTCTGAAATTTTTCCCCAAGCCTTTCATGGATAGAGATAACTGCATTGCTACAGTTACTTGTTTTTCATCATAAATGGAATGTAAATGTGCTGATCTGACATTGTTAACTATATTTTTTAAATCTCATAAAAATATTCAATAAAGTGAATTTTATAATTATTGTGTGACTATATGATGCTTTTGACATTTGCATGACTTATGTCTTAGTAACGGTGCCTTTTGGTTTTCATATGTTAATCTACAGTTTATTTAACAAACCAATGATAATGTTTATCATGTTTGAAAAGATGCCAAAACATTTCTAATTAGGATGATTACTAACCTGCTAATGGGAACTATGCAAAACATAAACTTATTATAGGTTTTTGCAAAGGTAAAAAGATTAATGAATTAATTAATTTATTTATTCTGTTCTCTGTCCTTCAAAGAAGAATAATATAAATTCCTTTCTTTCTGTGGTTTAAATAAACCTTATTTTTTGCTTTCTGGAGCTAGTAAGGAAAAAATAAGATGCAATATTTGCCAAAGATACAGATGAACCATGTTTTATTTTTATAAGCATTGTTTTTCTGATTTTAACCCAAATATAGCTAACATATGAATAAAGTATAAAATTGTCATCTTCTATTTATTTTTTTCAAGATGTATAGTAGCCTTAAAGATCTATTGGCTGAAAATGCTATTGTTGATATTTATTTTTTACATAGTTCAACAAAACAAAACCTCTGGTCATTCTCTTTGAAAGTATTATTTTATTTACTCATTGACAGAGAAAATATTTCTTTTTCTTAACCCTGAATATCTTTCTAACTGAAAACTGGGCACTAGTTGAAAAACAAAACAAAACAAAATAGAACAGGTTCTGAAGGCTGTGTATATCTATCAACCAAAATATAAAACATCTCAGATTGATCTAGGCAAAGACAACAGCAGCAGAAGTACTTTGTGAGTATTTAATCATTTTCTGAAAACTAGGTTCACTACTGCAAGTCTTCTAAAGGTCAAAGAAATAAGAAGATGAAGGAAAAATAAAACAAAGCAAAAAACTTTGTCATAGAAAGTAATGTTTATAACATGTAAGTTAAAAACAAATAAAACCAACATTAGCATTTAAGAAATAAAGAATTATCAGAAATCTTGAAACTCCTTGATTCCTTCCTCACCAATTTGAAGCTCCTTTTTCCTCACAAATGACTATACCCACAATGTATTTATATAGTTCCTTTGTTTATTTCTATAATTTTACTACATATTTAACTTTGCCTGCTTTTGAATAATACAGAAAATTGTGTACCCTTCTGTGGACAACCATTCCTCGTGGTTTAAGGAATGGTAGCCCCAGCCTGAGCATGATGAGCTGCCAGCTTTCTGGCCACGCTTGTCTCTAAGTCTCAACATAAGGCTGTGTGTGGAACATGACTGACAACCACTCAGAGGGTTGCTAAGGGAATTGGATCAAAGGATGCTCATTATGCTCATTATATTTTAGAACTTGCTCTGCTTTCCTTATCAGTAATGTAACATAAACAATCTCTAGCAAGGAGTTTATGAAACCTTGCATCTGGTCAAGATGTTTTATGGACCCTGACACAGACTGGTCACTGTGACCCCTGTACTGGTATGTGTAATCTGGTACTGTCAAATGCATAAAGGCTATTGATGATTTATGAAGTTTAGCCTTGTATCTCTTGCATGTATCCTCCTCAATAAAAGGTATAAGGGATGAAGGTTTGGCTGCTGGTCTCCACTAGAGAGGCTGTCACCTTCCTTTCCCCAGACATAACAAAGTGTCCTGGGTGAAAAGTTTGTTCTGCCGTGGTCACGAAGCCTCTGCTGGACAGAGCAACTTCTAAACCGAGCTTAGGGTGTGTGTGGCACCTCCGCCATACCCTTCTGAAGATTGCTTTTTAAAATTATTGACAATAAGTTTCTAAAACTTTTCCACATGTATTTCTATAGGTTATTTCATGTCAGGGTAGAATATTCTAGACACATAAACATACAACTATTTATAATCCAAACTTCTGTCCATGGATATTTGGATTGTTTACAGTCTTACCTCCCCCCCCCACCTCCCCACTACAAAGAAATGTTTCTGTAAAAATTCTCAGATGTGCCTTCAGATGCATAGAGGGAAGCATTTTCTCTGGTGTATATGACTAGGTGTAAAATTTCTGAGTTAACATTTCAGTTGATCAAATTATTTTCTACAATGATTGAACTCCCATCATCAGTCTATAAAGATTCTTGATCTACATACTTATGAACTTAATTTAAATTTTATCCATGCAGTGGATGTAAAATGTTGTCTGAGGACTTTAATGTGTTTTTCCCTGATTACTAATGATGTGTAATAACTTTCTTTTATTTATTAGTCACTTGTTTTTCTTTAAAAATTTTTAGTATATTTATTTTTTATATTTTATATTTTTATATATTTTATATTATATATTATAGTATATTTATTGATTATGCTGTTACAGTTGTCCCAATATTTTTCCCTTTGCCACAACCCACCCAGTACCCCACTTCCCTCCATCAATCTCTCCCATTTAGTTTGTGTCCATGGGTCATGCATATAAGTTTTTTGGCTTCACCCTTTTTTATACTATTCTTAAGATTCCCCTGTCTATTTTGTTCCTATCAATTATGCTTATTGATCCCTGCACTATTACCCAATTTCTCCCCCTTTCCCCTCCCAGATGATAACCCTCCAAATGATCCCCATACCTATGATTCTGTTCCTGTTCTGATTGCTTACTTAGTTTGTTTTTGTTTTTATTTTTTAGAATCAGTTGCTGATAGTTGTGAGTTTGTTGTCATTTTACTGTTCATAGTTTTGATCTTTTTCTTAAATAAGTCCCTTTACATTTCATATAATAATGGCTTGGTAATGATGAACTCCTTTAGCTTTACCTTGTCTGGGAAACACTTCATCTGCCCTTCCATTCTAAATGATAGCTTTGCTGGATAGAATAATCTTAGTTATAGGTCCTTGCTTTTCATCACTTTGAATACTTCTTGCCAGTCCCTTCTTGCCTGCAAAGTTTCTTTTGAGAAATCAGCTGATAATCTTATGTGAACTTCTTTGTTGGTAACTCTCTGCTTTTCTCTTGCTGCTTTTAAGATTCTCCCTTTAACTTTAACCTTTGGCATTTTAATTATGATGTGTCTTGGTGTGGTCCTCTTTGGATCTAGCTTGTTTAGGGCTCTCTGTGCTTCTGGACTTGTATGTCTATTTCCTTTGCTTAATTTGGGATTTTTTTCTTTATTTTTTTCAAATAAATGTTCAATTCCTTGTTTTTCTTCTTGTCCTTCTGGCACCCTATGATTTGGATGTTGGTACGTTTAAAGTTGTCCCAGAAGTTCCTAATCTTCTCCTCATTCTCTTCTTTCTTCTTTCTATTATGGGTGGATATTTATTTCTCCCTTTAGTTTCAAGTTGTTGATTTGAATCCCAACTTCCCTCCCATCACTGTTGGTTCCCTGTATACATTTATTTATTTCATTTTGGATAACCTCCACTTTTTTCTTTATTTTGTGGCTATACTCAATCATTTCTGTGAGTATTCTGATCACAAGTGTTTTGAACTCTGCATCTGATATGTTGGCTATCTCTGCTTTATTTAATTCTTTTTCTGGAGTTTTGTTCTGTTATTTAATTTGGGTCATTTTTCTTTGCCTCCTCAATTTGACAGCCTCTCTGTGTTTGTTTCTGTATGTTAGATATAGCTGCTTTGACTCTATGTCTTGGTAGTATGACCTAATATAATAGGCATCCTGTGCGGTCCAGTGGCACAGCCTCTCCTATCACCAAACCTAGGTACTTGAGGTGCACCCTTCATGTGGACTGAGCACACCATCTTCTTGTAGGTGAACCTTGGCTCCTGTTGGCAGATCAATGGGAGGGATTTACCTAAGCCAGTCAGCTGCAAGAACTGGCTGTGACCACTGACCATCAACCTCCAAACTCCATGGAGGATCAGCTATGTGGGGGGGAAATAGTGGTGCTCTGACATCGTATGTGCTGTCCACTGGGTGCAGTGTCCCTGGGGCTTCCCAGATGATGCAGGCCAAGGACAGCCCCTCCTTGTGTTCTGCCCAGGACACCCTGCCTTAGCTATAAAGCAATCTGAGATGGCTGCTACTTGTGCTGGGCTTGGAGATTCCCAGGCAAAGCCAAGTTGTGAAACTAAGCTACTATTTGTGCTGAGCCTTGAGCTCACTGAGACCAGCTGTTGCTTGTTTGATAGGATTTAGAAAATTTTGAATCAGGAGCCAAAACCAACAATTTATATGGAAAAGCAGCTTGGGTGGACCCATGAATTGGGTGGGGTAGAGTCTCAGGGGATCTCCAAGATGGGTTAAACAGTGTTCGTCAGGTTGATGGAACCTCAGATACAGCACCAGCTTGCAGGCTTCTGGGAGAGAATTTAGAAAAGAGACAATGGTTTCTGCTGGCCTTGATGTCAGATACTTCAATTTCCTCCTGTGTACCACTGGTGCCTTTCAAGCTGCTATGCTGGTGCTGGTGCTCAGAGGGAGTGAGTCTGAGTAGGTGGTTCTGTATGTGGCTTCTTTATGAGCCTCCAGCAGTTTCTTCCTCAATTCCCACTGGTTTTTGCAGCCAGAAGTTGTGGGGACTTACCTTCCTGGCACTGGAATCCTGACCCAGGAGACCTGGTGTGGGACTGGGACTCCTCACTCCTGAGATATCTCTTCCAAATTTTTATCCACCACACATGGGTGTGGGACTAGCTTGTTCCGTGTGTGTGCCTCTCCTAACCCATCTCGGTGGAAGTGGTTTCTTTAATTCTATACTTGTCAGACTTCCATTTAAGTTAATTTCTGTTGGTCCTGGCTGATGGTTGTTCTATAATTTATTTATTTATTTATTTTTGGATGTGGTTGTGAGAAGAGGTTAGCCATGTCTGCCTGTGCCACCATCTTGATCAGATCTCTCCAAACTCAATTTTAAATTATGAAATATTTGTTTTATTTTTAAATTTTAGAAAATCAAAAGCACAAAGCTAAAAATACATATATGAAAGAAGAAAAGTAATTTTTTCTTTTTACCTTTCATGTTTAGGTATAATATAGCTGCTCATCTTATTTTATATGCTTGCATCATTAAATAAAATGCTACACAGATTTTATTCTTTCCTATATATTGGCAAAGTTTCCTTTTTCTCTGTTCTTATTTCCTCTTGGCCAGTTTTGCCAATTATAATACAGATTGCTTGTGGATGGATGTGTCTAAAAGGCTATATCTGAGCACAGCTAATTCTAGTCACAGATCTAATATCAAAATAAAGTAATCAGCAAATATCCCGACTCTTGCCTCTCTTCACTAGCTTCAGATTCTGTTTCAGGGAGCAAAAATACAGCCCCTTTTTCTTCTACAGTGACAATCCAAGTGAGATAACAGAGTGTTCAATTAGCTGAGCTAATGGGGCAGCTCCCCCAGTTAAACAGCAAGAACAGTTTTGAAGCCTTCATGCTTCCTGTTCAATTTCAGTCTCTCTGATAACATTTTTAACTGCCTGATGAATCCTTCTTATTTAGAGGCATGCTTTCCCTACCTTATTAGCAGGGCAATATTCTAACTAAATCCCAAAGATGTCAACTGCATTGGGCACGTGGAGGAGCATTTAAGTCTTATACAGCATATATTTCTCCATCCCATCGCTTACCTCTTCCATCCTTGAATTCATTCAAAGTTAGGGGAGGACAGGCTGCCAACTGTGGGAGAAATCCTTGCCACAGCCCTTCCCACAGTTTGCTCTAGACCTGTTGCCATCCTGGAAATGAAGCTTTCAGGTATCTAAGAAAAAGAAGTTGAATTGTCACTTTCCTGGAAATGCGTGCTGTTGACAGCAAGCATGGTAATTAGCAAAAAAAAAGGAATGCAGACACAGTAGTGGGACTAGCAGGTTAGAATCCTGCGCTTTAACTCTGTTGAGACCGGAGGGAGCTGTGGCGAGCTGATGTGTGCGTGGCTGACGGGAGAACATAGGATTTGTGTTCAGAATATTGGAGTCTGAGGACAAGCTAACACTAACTGTAAAGGTTGATATTCCCTTCATTATTCCGCCTCAATATCCTTATTTTTATTTCATACAATTATTGTGAAATTGTGTGTGGAAGTGCTTTATAAACTTAAAGTGTTGTGTGAAATAATAGAAGGTGTTATTACGTTATTCCTGTTGAATGAACAATGAGGGAAGGGAATTTTATTTATAGACCTTTTCTAGAAAGGCTGGTGGTATAGTAAGACTGTGAGGGTGAAAGAAACAAGACTAGGATTATAGATGGTTAGTCATCCTACAAGTTATAGATGTTTCAAGGCATATCCTTTAGAACCTGGTCACAACATTTAGAACTTCATTTACTTTTTTTGAAATAGGTTCCATGCGATATTATTTTCTTACTGAGTTTGTTCAGTCCTGGCATCCAAGTCTTTATGAATAGGTTCATATCTATCTCTCTTTCCATCCCACTATCTATTCACTTATTCATCCGTATGATAAATATGCATTCTGTACTTATTCTTTGTTACATACTATGTTAAACTGTGTGATTGCAAAGATGGAAAAGATAAGATTTCTGCTTTCGAAGCAGCTCAAAATTCTAAAGACAACATATACATGGATATTATAGATGTAGGTCTTCTTCTTCTTCTTTTTTTAATAAACAAAATCTCAACTAGAAAGCCAGATAAGTAAAAGTAAAGACTGTCTACAAAACTACACCTAGGTACAAACTTAAAGGCAATTTTGTATCATTTTGATAGGACCCTGATCACTCTGTTGTTTCTATTTTCAGGCTATTTAGTTTTACCTTAAGGTGACTAGTATACAATTCTTATTCTAAAACTTTCAGATCTATTTAAGTTTTTCTTATAAAGTCAGAACCAAAACAGTAGCTGAAATAATAGTGCTTAAACATCTTCTAATGAGGCCAAGTTACCAGACTAAAAAATAATAATAATAAGATTATTGACTGCTTCCAGCCAAGATGGAGGCCTAGACTGACATGCTCTGTCTCCCTCCACAACTAAAAAGGACTACAACTACTGCAAAATCAGAAATAACCAGAAGTTCCAGAATAAAACTACATGAAAGTCCAGCATATGAAGTTATAAAGAAGTGGTGTTTGTCCGGATGGGTAGGAGAGGTGAAGCAAGGGCAGAGAGGTCAAGCTGGGCAGGCAACAGCAGCTGCAGCAATTGGCAGCAGGACTATGGTAAGAACAGACATCTGTATTTAAGGGGAGGCAAGAAGCACCTGGGGAGCACCCCTGGCTGCAGACCAAAGCCATCAGCTCGTGATTCCAACACTGGAGACCCCCATTGCCTCAGACTGTGAGGCCCAGAGGGGGTGGGGACAGAGGAGGAGACTCTCAGTCTCTCAGCAGAAAGTGAACAGCAGGAATCCATCTTGGACCCCCACTCCACACAAAATGCCACACTGTGGTGAGAATAGTCACCCAGTAGTGATGAGTACATGGGGCTCTGCCCCCTATAGCATAGGAGGTGTGACAGCCCTGCCCAAGAAGGAAAGGTAAACAAAATGTCAGAATGGCAGGGATGATGATAGAGATCCCAATCATGTAGCTGATTTATGATTTATTGGACCAGCAGAAAGATAATCTTTCTGAGGCTCAGTTCAGAGTTGTAGTTATAAAACAGCTTATAGACGTAACAGTGGATCTTAAACAAGACGAGGAAGGAATGAAGGCTAGTCCTGCTGAAATGAACAAAAATACATATAAAACAAGTGGTGAGTGAAAGAAAACCAGGGATCAAATAAACAAATCAGAACATACGAAAGGAACAAGCAGTCAACCAGTGCAGAAAGAGGAAACAAAAAGTGAGGAAAATGGGGAGAGGCTCAGAAACCTATGGGACAGCTACAAGCGGGCCAACATCTGAATCATAGGGTTGCCAGAAGGTGAAGAAGAACTAGAAATTGAAAAATTATGTGAAAAAACAATGAAGCAGAACTTCCCTAACTTGGGGAAGGAAATAGACTTACAGGTCCAGGAAGCACAGAGAGTTATAAATAAACTGGACCCAGGGAGAACCACACCAAGACACATTATAATCAAAATGTCAAAAATTAAGGATAAATAGAGAATCTTAAAAGCAGCAAGAGGGAAGAAGAGAATTACATACAAAGGGGTCCCAATAAGACTATCGATGAATTTCTCAAAGGAGACTTTACAGGCAAGAAGGGACTGGCAAGAAATATTCAAAGTAATGAAAAGCAAAAACCTACAACCATGATTACTTTCTCCAGCAAAGCTGTCATTCAGAATAGAAGGGGAAAGAAAGTGCTTCCAGGACAAAGTAAAACTGAAGGAGTTTATTAGATCCAAGCCACTGTTATATGAAATGTTAAAGGGACTTGTTTAGGAGAAGGAGAGCCAAAACTATGAGCATTAAAATGAAAACCGTATCACAACCAACAACAGGAGCTAGGGAATCAAAACAAAGGCCAACTAAGTAGGCAATGAGAGTGGAAAAAGAATTATAGGTATGGAGAACATATTGGGGGGAGGTCACTGGGGAGGGGGAAGGGGGAAATGGAGGGAGATGGAGGGAGATGGTGCAGGAATTAAGAAGCATAGTAGGAGGGAGTAGGTTAGATAGGAAGATGTTGAGAAGAACTATATGCACAACCAATGGGCATGGACTAAGGAGGGAGGGCAACTCGGGGGGGGTGGTCACTGGATGGAGGAGAGCAGAGGGAAAAGAAATTGGGACAACTGTAACAGCATAATAAATAAAACATATTTAAGAAAACAGTTACTTGCTTCCAAAAAAATAAAAAATAAATAAGATTATTGAAATAAAGCTAAAACAGAACCTTCCAAAATACATGGGCTCTGGGCAGGTTAATGACTTAGTTTCTATTCAGAATGGTTCCTTTGAGAACGTGTTCAACATTTATTTAATGGTGTTAAAGAAAACTCAAATAAAATATGTTTGCTGTTGTTTGTTATTTTCCATTCTAGAGAGGGGAATTGATCATTTTATATTTCACTAGTTAGAGGAAAATTCATGTGTAGAGATATGGGTTAACTGGCAATAAATTTTAGATTTATCAAAGTAATATGTTAGTATTCTTTATAGGTTGGCTTAGTCACAGCAGCCCACCTGGCTTGCCCTTAATCTGGCTCAAATAGGAGCCATGTATAGTCTTGTCTTTTATGCTTTATTTATCCTTAGAGGAAAAACAAAACAAAACAAAACAAAAAAACACTCATCAAGACAGAATCAGATCTGTCTTATCAGTCTTCTTGTCTCTCTTCCACTCAATCACTATTATAGAACTTTCATTAAGCAGCTATAAAGTACAACGACTATATTTAAATTAAACCAGCTTTCCTTCCTTCCTTCTTTCTTTCCTTCCTTCCTTCCTTCCTTCCTATCTTTCCTTCCTTAAAGAGAAAAATTTTCAGGGAATATTTAGAAATTACACAGAAAGTAAAAATGGTCCAAGAAAGTAAAGATTACTTGTATTTTAGTACATTTCCTTCTACCTGGTATATAACTATATAACTATAACTATATATATATATGAATATATAAACACATATGTAAGTGTGTACAGTATTCCCTCACTTATCGTGGGTATCACATTCTAGACCCCCCTGTGAAGTAGGAACCTTACATTTACTCTACACTCTTAAACCTATGTAACTTTAACAACATACGTATACAGTACCACAAAATTCCACGATATAGTTAAAAATCTGCGATAAATAATTAGATACAATATTTTTTAAAATCCTGCAATACAGTGAGGCCACAATAAGTGATCCACGATATAGAGAGGGACTACTGTATACATTTTTTTAAATAAAAATTGCTAAATTGTTTTATAACTTTTTTGTTCGCTTAAAATACAATCATTGAAAAATTTTTCTACAGCATACTTTCTTATTTGTGTTTCAATGCATGTCTTTACTAAGGTTAATTTAACTATCCCATGATTATTTCTAAGTTCACATTATAAATTATATTGTGATATCTTTTAGTTAAAATTTTATGTGGGAAAATAATTATTTTATTTGGATATATGTTACCATGAATGGAATAAGTAGGTTAAGTGATATTCAAAAAAGGCAGACTAGTTGAGAATTTAAGTATTAATTATAATTTCTTTTATAATGTGAATTGATAATAATTAAAAAAACAAACAGAATAAAACCAAAATCATGGCAATAAATGAGTAGAATTGGTATGAATGAAAATTAAGTAAACTGCTATTCAAAATGGAGAAAGTTCTGAAGTTATGGCAGAAAGAGCACAAGGCTTCTGGGTTCTTGACTGTCATCATTTCCAACAAGCTACATACACAATGTTCTGCAAAATTTTTAACTTCTTTGGTCATCAGTCTTCATATCAATAAAATTCTGACAAAGATAGGATTCTTTTGATTTATTTATTTTTTAGCACATCCATATGGTTTTATGTAAGACTAATGAAAAACACACTGGAGAAGAATAAAGAAAACCTGTTAAAATGTGATGTACTATTATTATGAATAGTTTTGCAACACAAAGTGAACCAGCAGCATCAGCATCAGAATTTAAGAGCAGAATATCAAGCCCACTCCAGAATTACTGAATCAGACAGTTTAGAAGATCAAGTGGTTTTTAGTTACATCAAAGTTTGAGAAGTACCAACTTAGAAGAAAAAGAAAAAAATTAATCTCTTTTAAACAAGAGATGTTTACCAAAACTTTCCTCCCACAGGCTAATGTTGGAATGAATATACCATGTGGCGTATACAAAATAGGACAAAGTTGGTGAGTTAAGAAAAGTCAAACAATGTTTTAGAATTGGTCTTTTCACTAAGAAGAAACATGCTTATCTTCAGTCATGACATTCTGAGCAAAAATGTTTTAGTAACACTGGGAGGTAGCAGTTGGATCAGTACATGTTGAGATCACACTCACCATTTCTGGTGGTAGGGTGGCAGGCAAAGTGTATCACTGAGTCCTCCATTGGTTAGATTCCCATAATTTCCTTCACTTAACCCAGTTGTGGCACTTCCCATGCCAATTTTGTGAGGTTTTGTTTCCTTATTGATATTTCCAATAGAACATAAATTTCCTGAGGGCAGAGCTATGCTTATTTATTATTTTACCTTCAGTAAGTATCACAGTATCTTGCACATAGTAGGCTGAATGAAATATTTAGTAGTAATGCTGGACAGAGCAAATTTTTATGAAAAAAATTACAAGATTTGCTGAATTATGTCAAATCAATCTAAGAGCCTATAACAACTGATTACTTGGAATTTCTGTGCTTTTTAAAAAATTATCACCAGAAGGTATGTTTATTGATTTAAGAGAAAGAGAGAGGAAGAAAGAGAGAAACATTGATGTAAGAGAAACATCAATCATTTGCCTCCCATATGTGCCCTCATCAGATTAGAAACCGAAACCTAGGTATGTTTTCTGACAGGGAATCATTTTGGTGTATAGGATGATTATTGAACCAACTGAGCCATCTGACCAAGGCTTTCTATGTTTTTTTGAGGCCAACATCTTTTTGTGATAATTTTTCACCAATTGCTTTTTACTTCTTTATTACCTAACATTCCATATTTCTTTCTGACAATTCTTTTTTTGAAGATACAGTATAGTGTTTATTGGGAATTTTTCCTCTTTGGGGACATCTAATATTCATTTCCCCCCCTTTAGGGGGTAGATAATCTATCCCCTAAGCTTGGTTAAGTATGTCATATATTTATGTCCCCACATACTCTCTGCAAAAACCTATGTCAACCTTGAGGGCTTTCTCTGCCAAGTCCCTCTTCTCCTCTTCTTACATCCTACTGTAGGCACATGGTTTTTATTCTGTTACGTGGACTCTTCTGAGACTGAATTTTGAGTGACTGATCAAGAATGAAAGAAATGGTTATATTTTATCTCAGTAAAGGCACCCTGACTAGTCTGTCTCCGCTATGAAACTGTCTCCACTATGAATCTGTCCTTATAATTTTATTATTCTAGCCCTCTGGAATTCCCTGGCTTCCTTCCATTGTCAACCTGTTTCCTCTGTTCTTTCCACTGATTATGAGCACTCCCAATAGCCACCACCCAACTTAAAAAATATTTTTTGCTTACAACTAAAAATTTTTAATTATTATGGTGGTAAGAACATGAGCTTTAGTAGCAAATGACCTAAGCTCATATCTTGATCTTCCACTTCCTAGTAGTAGAATGACATTTACTTTATCTCTCTTTACATATTTGCTCAGCTATAAACAGGTATATTAATGTTTAGTACACAGAGTTGTTGTGAGAATTAAATTAGACAACGTAAGTAATATGTGCAACATGATTTCTTGGCACCCAGTAAGTATTCAAAATTGATAATGGTAGCAAGTTAATTAAATGTCAATTTTCTCAACTGTAAAATAGGGAATTATAATACATTTTACATATGTTTTCTGAGAGACTATGTAATAATATGACATGTAGATTGTGTGTAAAACATTGTAACATGACATATCATGCATTATCTTTGGTAGATAATTATGTACTAATCCTTGGTTTGACACAGTGTCATTTTTATCATGATCATTATCATTTAACATTCCTATATGAAGTACTTTAAATATTATGGGCATTACCATTGTTGTGATGAGTAGATATATTACAGAACCAGCCAATGGTGTTCTAGAACAGTTGTGGGGTTTGATTGCCCTCCACCAAGCAGCATGACTCCAAAGGCAAGAGTCTGATGAAAAAGGAAAGGGGTTGTTCATTTAAAGGTTGTACAGATTTAGAATAATCTGCCATTAAGTCCCACTCCCTTTAAAATACCCCAAAATAAGTAGCCCTGCCTCTCTCTGTCAACCCAGACCAGTTTCAGAATATGCCACTCAGAAATACTGTACTTCAAAAAAGCAGAAGTCTGCAGCTCAGCATTCCTGGTCACAGTTCAGCTCCAAGCATCTCTCATGTTGCCTGTGTGCTTGGCCAGGCAGTTCCCCCACAGCACCACCAGTTCTGCCACTAGGAAGGGTACTGAGGCTGTTTCCAATGGACCTACTTACCTCCAGCTGTCCAGACAGACAAGCCAACACTGGTTTCTCAGCCCACTCCAGTTTTAAAGGATTGACTTAGAACTTCGTGCTTAACCAAACATCTGGCTCTTCCTATGACACGTTAGTGTCTGCCATGTTTGTCAGCTCCCCTGTGTCTTTGACCCTCTTTTTGGCTGTCATATTTTGTCATGGCAGGAATTCCCAGCCACACACAGGCACCTAGGGTGGGCACCCAGCCCCCCAAAACTCACACAGGTGCTGTATGAGCTCCCCTCGCCCCCTGCTCCAGCTATGTAACAAGTCACTCTGCTGAGTCACTATTGGTGCATGTTCTCATAGTAATGTACAATTTGCCCTAGGCAGCTCTGCAGCTCCTCCCTCCAGGAAAGCATGGGCTTTTAATCTGCTTTTGTTATGCAATGGGCTTCAAACACTGTACTTGCCATTCTGTGGGCACTCTTCCCTGCCCCTCTGCCTTCAAGAACCCACGCTCTGTACCCCATTACAGATATTATTATTTCTGTTGTATGAATAAAGAAACTCAGAGTCAGCAGATTTAAATAATTCTCCCAAGGTTTCTTAGCTAGTAGATAGGTAGTCAAGGAAATAAAATTAAATTTCTAAGTCCAAAGCTCATGCTTTTTGTTACAATGCTCTGAATGAAAAGTTTACAGTTGTTGGTTTAATGGCCCCATTTTTCAACAGAAAAAAATGCCTAATTTTGTGAAGAGCATTAAAAAGCCAGCAAAGAAAGGGTTTAATTAAAGAGCCTGTATGAAAGACTCATGGACATGGACAACGGGGAGGGATATGATTGTGGGAGAGGGGGTGGGTTGGGTGGGGGAGAGAAATTGGGGGAAAAGGGGACAACTGTAATTGAAAAACCAAAATAAAATTAAAAAAAAAAAAAAGCCAGCAAAGATGTTTATAATCTTTTTTCCAATGTCTCTGATCTACCTTCTGGTTCTGAATTCTTTAAAACAATTGAATTTTCCCATACAGAGCAGTGAAGAGTATGGCTTTTGAATTCATATATTTTCATGTCTAAAGCACATTTTACTACAAGCTTGGATAAACTTTTTACTATTTTATAGCTGCATATTTTTTAATTTTAAAATATAAATAATCATTTATATTTCATAGTACTGCATGGGGAATTAAATGAAACAATCTATATATAATCTATGTTTAACATGTTTTTCATCATGTAGTCGATAAATGATAGCTAATGTTGTCATTTTTATTACTTCCTCTCATAGACTCTGAGTTTATTTTATTGTGGACATGTGTATATATATGTCCGGAAGGTCCAGCCATTGTTAATACAATGAGAATGGTTTGCATGGCATTGGCGTAACCTGGCAGCCAAGGAGAGTGGACTAGAATGCACATGCGTGAATAATGATGACTTAATTGTACTAGTCAGTGGATGCAGTTGATGAGATTAATTGAACATGTGTACTGAGTGGCTTTCACATTCAAAATGACTGAGCAAGTAGAACAATGAATCTGCATCAAATTTTGTGTTAAGCTTGAATATTCCTCCACAGAAACTATTTGAATGATTCAGAAGGCTGAAACTATGGGCAACTGGTGCTTGGCAGCTTCATCACAACACACCTGCATATACATCATGTCTCATGCAGTTTTCTGGCAAAATACCAGATCACCCAGGTGACTTAGCACCCCCTACAGCCCAGATTTGTCACCCTGTGACTTCTGGCTTTTCCCAGAGCTAAAATCATCTCTGAAAAGAAAGAGATTTCAGACCATCAATGAGATTCAGAAAATACAATGTGGCAGTTGATGGCGAGTGGGAAAAATGTGTGAAGTCCCAAGGTGTCTACTTTGAAGAGGACTGAGGTGTCATTGTCCTATCTACAATGTTCCTTATATCTTGTATCTTCTTCAATAAATGTCTCTATTTTTCATGTTACATGGCTGGATACCTTCTGGAGAGATTATATATATAGTCATGTCACTGGATCAAGGCTAATAAGTATGTTTATTCTAGCTCTAGTCCTTGGCTTGTTTATCTAATCTTCTTGATTATACATTTTCTTTCTAAATATTGGGGAGAGACTTGGAGAGTGAGGTTGAATTACATAAAGTTCCTTTGGTATCTACCTTATTTGTGTTTTCAACAGGATCCAGCATTCTGCATTACTGGAATAACTGAGGAAAATTTGCAAGTTGAAATTTCATGGAATTAAAAGTAAAGTTTTTGAGTCAAAGAAATTTATCAGGCAAGTATGACAGGGAGTTGATGTGTTCAAACCAGTTTAATCCCAGACTGTGGAGGGCTTTAAATGAACTATAATTTCAATGAGAGCCAAGAAAGGTAACAAGTATCTTAAATAATAAGATTTTAGATTGTTACATAGACAATATGTCCTCCTTCTGATCAGAGCCCATGTGGAGGTTAGGGTCAATTCTGGGTAAGAACATAGGCAAGGACAATGTTGGCAAGTGTGAAAGGGCTAGAGGAGGATGAATGGAACATTGGCATGATAGAGGTTCTGGGCATGATATTATCTGTAGAATGTTCAAGGAAATTGGAGCTTGTCGATTTAGGAAAAGGACACATTGAAGGGGTAGGGGTGGCAAGAACAGAGAGTTAGCTCTCTTCAAATGTATGAAGCAGTTCTCTATGGTAAAGGGTTTAGGTGTACTTAGAATAGACCCAGAAGGCCAAAGCCGTACAGGTTCCAAGGAGAAAATAATTTTTTTGTTCAACTCAACAGTGTGACTTGAAACACCTAGAACCTTAAAAGACCTGTTGGTTACAGTAATAAGAAGCTACTACCAGAAGTGCTTAAGATGAAATCAATATCTCTCAAACCTACCCTGTGTAATGAATAAGCGAGGCTTCCTAACAAAAATACACTTCTTGGCTCTCCCCTGGAGTTCTGATTCCATAGGTCAGGGGAAAGGCATAGATATATATTATTTTTAGCCAGCACATCATGAAATTATTATGAGCCAGGAAGTCTGGGAAAGCCTTCCCTGTTCACCTGTGAAGACTATAGTAAGAAGGTTCTTGATTTTAATGGGAAGTTTGTTTCTATGATATCAAAGATTAAATTTAAATCTCTAGTAAGTTCTCAATGTATATACTGATTTACTTGCTTTGTGATCATTGTAGCAACAACATTTTAATAAACACATATCAATTTAATGTATAGTGCATTATACACCAGTATGGAGAAGATGTTTTATCTTAAGATGTAAAAATATTTTAGAAAGCTTAAGAATAATTTAATCATCAGTGTTCAAGATTTCAAATAGTACATATTTTTATACTCCAAGGTGAAGTTTCCCTGTGTATAATTTCACAAATAAACGTATATCTTGTTAGTTAATTGATGTATACCTTTTAAAATGATACCCCAAAGTTTGAAGAGTAAAATACAGGTTTGAAGAATATAAACTATTAAAGTTTGA
This sequence comes from Furipterus horrens, assembly GCF_987537825.1. Lineage (NCBI taxonomy): Eukaryota > Metazoa > Chordata > Mammalia > Chiroptera > Furipteridae > Furipterus > Furipterus horrens. The sequence continues at coordinate 35,080,754 of NW_028327176.1, forward strand.
GCAATTTATAAATCCACAATTTAGGACATATATTTTTGTATGATTTAGAAAAATTAGCCTCTGACATTTCAGACTGTGGAAGTGATAGCTGTTAGCAGAAATATCCACTTTTAAACTATTATTTTACAAGCCTAAGTTACAGTAACCATCTAGGGACCTGTGTGCTTCTAACTTTGTGTCAATTTTATGTCTGTAGTAATTGAGCCAACTCTGCAGTAGTGTCAGACATTTTATTTTGCAAAATGAAGAAAAATGTGTTGAACTGAAGTAAAGAAATTCCTTCCAGTTATCAGTTGCACAAAGCAATTATAAGCATGCATTGTCACTTTCTTTTACTTCTAAAGGAGTGAAAATGGAAATTTAGAAATAAGAAAATTTAACAAGAATTTGTTCTGGAGGAAGAATACTAATGGGGAGAATCCCTTAGGTGGAACAATAAAACATGAGCTACAGACCTTCTGAGTGGCTTGGGAAGAAAGACTGCAGCCAAAGGATTTGTCACGCCCATGTATAGGGCATGACATGGACAAACATGTAATACCATTTGTGCAGGTTTAAAATTTGTCCACAAGGTATTTGATACTCCTCATTCAGCAGGTAGACCCTAAGTCCCTTCCCCTTGAGTATTGTTTGACTTAAGTTATTCTCTTCTAATAAAAAGAATACAGAGGAAGTGACAGAGTGCAACTTCAGAGACTAAGCAATAAAAAGCTTCTGTTGATTCTGATGCGGTTCTCCTGACTTGCTCTCTCTTGGGCCACTCATGTTTTGAGGAAATTAAGGTAACCTATGGAGGGGCCTATGTGGCAAAGAACTGAGGTCTCTAACCAATAGCCAGTGAGGAACTGGGGCCTCCCAAGAACTTGGGACTGAGCCTTCCTGGGGTTGAGCCTCTGCTCTGGACTGCAACTTCATGAAGTACTTTGAAGCAGAATCAACCAGCTAAGCCCTTCTTAGATCCTGTCCTAGAGAAAGCCTGGACATGTTTGTTGTTTTAGATGCTAGCTTTTCAGGTAATTTGTTACATAACAAAAAGTGACCAATAAAGTCATTTGACTCCATGTATACTTTTTCTACAGCTGTGTTAGGAGTCTTTTAGGTCCAATTTTTAAGCCCAAATTAATTATTCTATCTTTAAAAAATAAATGCTTGGGTTTTGATATATGGTTTTAAAAATATTTTACAAGAGCCTTGAGACAAGTTTATATACTTTCTAGCTAAATCTTGTCTCTGTTATGAAAATGAATTGTGGTGGCATACAGGGTAGAATCAGTAAGTAATTTATATATTTTTTTCTGATAATGAATTGTGTCTATGGGGTTAAAAATAAATTAACTATGGCTATGGAGTCAAAGATGCCCTAATTATTTAAGTCACTTTAACTCAAAACACTCCAATTGATTCATTCTGATTGTAATTTATCTCATCTTACATAATCACAGACACATATTATTTAAAGATTTATATTATATTACTTATGTTATATTATGTTATATTATATTCCATTTAGAGATTGTTAGAAATTGTGATACATTCTTATGAAACTGGTCTTCCTTCCCTTAGTGTTGACATGATCTTTTTGCTCTATTTAAATGTCTTATTCTTGGCAAGAATGCCACAAAAATGGTGAGTGCTTCTCAGCATCTCATATCAAGGATCACTTCATATCCATATGATGCTAACTTTGATCATTTATTTAAAGCGGTATGTTCCAGGTTTTGATAATATAAAGATATTATCTTTTACTTTGTAACTAATAAGTATTTTGAGACAATGTAAATATCCTATTTGTGACTATACATTTGCCCATTAATTTTAGCTTGAGATAATTATTGTTGTACTGTTTCCCAAATGGAGATTTACTATTCTACCATTACTGCTACATTTATTTTTATTTATTTATTTTTTTTTTTGGATCTAATGAACTCTTTCAGTTTTATTTTGTCCTGGAAACACTTTCTCTGTCCTTCTATTCTGAATGACAATTTCGCTGGATAGAGTATTCGTGGTTGTAGGTTTTGGATTTTCATTACTTTGAATATTTCTTGCCAGTCCCTTCTTGCCTGTAGGGTCTCCCTTGAGAAGTCAGCTGATAGTCTAATTGGGACCCCTTTGTACATAATTCTTTTCTTCTCTCTTGCTGCTTTTAAGATTCTCTCTTTATCTTTAATTTTTGACATTTTGATTATAATGTGTCTTGGAGTGTTTCTCCCTGGGTCCAGTCTCTTGGGAACTCTCCTTGCTTCCTGGACCTGCAAGTCTATTCCCTTCCCCAAGTCTGGGAAGTTCTCCTTTATTATATTTTCACTCAATTTTTCAAGTTCTAGTTCATCTTCCTCGCTCTCTGGCAAACCAATGATTCTTATGTTGGGCCTTTTATAGCTGTCCCAGAGGTTTCTGATCCTCTCATTGTTGCTTCCCATTTCCTCTCGCTGCATTGGTTGACTGTTTGTTCCTTCTCCATATTCCAGTTTGTTGAAATGAACTCTGGATTTTTTCTCACCTTCTATCTCGTATGCGGTTTTGTTCCTTTCGTTATGAAATTTTTTCGCTTCTTTCTTATCTTTTTCCTGCTCTTTTGTGAATTCTGTAAGCCACCTGATAACAATGGCCCAGAACTGAGCCTCTGACAGGTTTCTTATCTGTTCATCTGTCAGGTTCTCTATCTGCTGCCTGGTGAGTTGTGTCACCGGGATTTCTATAGTTGTCTGCCTCATTTTGACAGATGCGTTTTGTTTTCTTGGGCCGGCTGTCCGGGGCAGTGCCTGTGTACGCGTCACAAATCAGCGACCGGTGCCTGCCTGCGACCTATTTCGCAGCCCTGTGGCGCTTTCTTTCTTTGGGGGCGGGGGTCCAAGATGGATTCACACAGTTATTCAGCTAGGAGACCGGGATCCGTCCTCCCGCCCCCCTGGGCCTCACTGTTCAAGGCGATGCGGCGGCCGCTCTCCCCAGCGCCGGAGTCGCGCACCGCCAGGGGCTTGCGCAGCCGGGATTCCTCGCTGCCCCGCCGCTCCAGGTGCGACCGCAAACAGCGCTGCCCTCTTTAACTCTTCCATTACTGCTACATTTAAAAATTGAAATTCTACTGAAAGGAAGAGCATTCCCTTCTCCCATTATCTTATTTATTCAATTATTTATTTAGAATTTTTGATACTAAATTTGTAACTTTCTTACAAATATCAAACTATTGAAAATTAAAAATTTACAAAAATGTTTTAAATCTTAAAATCTCTCAGTGTTCAATTTAGGAAGACATAGTGATATCTTATAACTTTAATGTACTGCAGAGCTATTTGTGAATTTAGATGTTTTCACATAATATGCGCATCTCTGGAAATCACCATTGACTTTGTCAGCTATGATAATACAATATCTACTACAGGATAATCATTCTTATACAAAAATTTGAGACAAATATTACAGTTATCATTTCTTTCAATTGCTGGAATTTGTCCTAGTAAATTTCCTTTCAATGTATAATTCTCAAATTCTAAATAATGAACAAATTAATTTTTTGAAAGGGCCATAAATGTTGAAGAGTCTTTAATTTTATTCCAATGTTTCCAGTGTTAGGATAAGCATAAAGAATAGAGAAATGGCTAAAATGGAAAAAAGTCAAACTGTCATAATTTAAAATTATTAATCTTTATATACAGACTCACATACTATCAAGCTAACTGAAATTTATTCAGTTTGTACCATATATCTGACTATATTATAGGCATTTGTACATATATTAGCCAATATTTATTGACACTGATAGGTATCTCTACCTGTATTAGATTACGAATTCTCAAAACAACCCTTAATGGTGGATATTATCTCTATTTTATAGATAAAACAGAATCAGAGAAGTTTATTATCTTTTCCAAGTCTTCTGGCCAGAATTATGAAGATCTTGATTTTGAAACCCCACGGAAAGATACACACACACACACACACACACACACACATAAATACCTGTGATTGTGTTACTATAAAAACACATTTAACTAAATCATGCCGTATTTGTTCAGATTGTAGAATTCTTACTTGTATTTTTCTCTTCTTTTTTTTAAAATCTTTTTCTTTCAATAAGTTCTTTGGACTTTTTTCATATTCTTGCAGTTACTTGCTTAGAGTGGAAGTAGGAACAAATTCATTTTCTTGAAATGCAGTTTTGGAGAGGCTGTTTCACAGGGATAGAAATAGAAAAGAAATAAAGACCTCCATTAATGTGTTTATGATTACTTGATGTTATTAGAAACTAATTGTGCTTGGTAAGGTATGGTTTCAATTTTTTTCAACATATTGTCATTTCCTTTTTTTTTTGCCAAGTGACATGTAAGAGGAAAAATAAGCTGAAAACAATTTCCTTAAGTTGCAGTGTTAGCAGCTCTCTGTATTTTCTTTCTTTTTTAGTGTAAACATAACTTTTTAATTAAATGTAGTGGGTAACATTGGTTAATAAAATTATATAGGTTTCATATGTACAATTCTATTATACAACATCTGTGTACTGCATTGTGTGTTTACCACCAAAGTGAAATTTTTTCATCAACGTATACTCAAGCCCCTTTACCCTTTACTTCCCTCACCCCTCTTCCCTCGGCTAACCACCATGCTGTTATCTGTGTCTCTGTTTTTCTTGGTTGTTCATTTGTTGCTTTCAGTTTTATATCCCACCTGTAAGTGAAGTCATATGGTTCTTGACGTTTTCTGTAGCTCTGTTTTCAATTGATCAGCGTAGTTGGAAAAAAGTGCCCAGCGATGGCCCTTGGCTTTGTCTTAACAAGGAGGTCTCAGAAAGCTTTTCCTGTCAATTTGTACGCTGTAAACAGTAATGAAGTAGCATAGCTGGCTGGTTAGAAAGAAAATAGGGATACATATTAAAGAAAATTCATATTGCACATTATACTTTCAAAAGAAAGATGCCTATTAGAAGATGAAAGGTACACTCCAAACCCCAAATAAATTATGTGCAGCTAGGAATGGAGTATCCTATTAAATAATTTTTTCCCTTTCCAAAAGATGTATGATTGTCCATAGTCATAAAATCTGCATTGTTGATAAATTGAAATATTGTAAAGACAGTGTGATGGTGAATTTTATGTGTCAACTTGATTGATCACGAGGTGCCTGAATTAAATATTATTTCTGCGTGTGTCTTTAAGGGTGTTTGTGAATGCAGTTAGCTTTGAATATGGGGACTCAGTTAATTAGATTGCCATCCCCAGTAAATAGGGGTGGGCATCATATAGTATGTTGAGAACCTAAACAGGACAAAAAGGAGGGATAAAAAGGAATTCATACTTTATTCCTGCCTCACTGGTGGAGTTGAGATATTTCATCCCATCTTCTCTGACCTTCAGACTGGGGTTTATACCTTTAGGTCCCCTGTTTTTATGTCTTCTGATTTGGACTGAATCATGCCACTGGCTTTTTTGGTCTCCAGCTTACAAATGACAGGTGTGGATTTCTCAGCCTGAATAATTGCCTGAGCCAATTCTTCACAACAAACCTCTATATAATAAATATATATTCATTTATATAGATCCTATCTAGGTCATGGATATATACATACACATGATAGATGAATAGATATCTTACTGGTTTTATGTTCTCTGGAAACTTTGCCTAATACAGGGTCAAAACATTTAAAAATCAAATGATCTACAGCACTTTGTGTAAAATTGCTGTCCAATAAATATTTATTGACCCTTATTAATGCTTTTGTCTGGAGTCAGTGAATTTATGTGCAGTACCTTTAGGAATTAAAGTTATTGTGACTTAGATCTGAAGTATTATTCATAGCATCCTGGCAAATGGCCTGGTACCCTACTCTTTGTTCTGCTCCTATCTGCATTACCTTGTTTTCTCTTTTACTAAAAACTGCAGGACTCTGAGGACACTGTTTCAGTCCCATGTATAACCCAGCAAACCTTTTAGAGCTAAATGAGCAAAGACACAAATAAGGTAATTAAGCAGATACTGGGCTCTAGGTCTGAAAGAAACGGACATCATAGCTCATAAATATTAATTGGACAAAATAGCAGTCAGGCAAAGCTCCTAATGTTTAAAAATGTGCAGTAAAAGAGGGTGTTATAAATACATGATAAATAAGCCACTCTGAAGATACCCTCTCAGAAAAATACCACTTGAAAATGCACAGAGTTGTGTAACTTGTTAGAGTAATTAGAGAAAAATACTCTGGTTTTCCAGAGTAGACTAGACACCATACTTCTCTTTGTAATTCAATGAATTTAGACAATTCATTAAGAAGTAATGTCAGCAAGATTTCAAAATAGGAAGTCACAGCCCTCATCCCCCATAGAAACACTGATTTAGCAACAATATATGCACCAAAATACTTGTATGAGAATACTTGAATTTGTTTAAGAAGTTTCAGTACCCCAGACAAGTGCAAAACCAAAAAAAAAAAAAAAAAAAAACACGTTTTAACAGATATAAGGAACAATTTCACTTTACCCACATGAGTTCCTCCTCTAAGCCAGCAGTGCTCAGGAATTTGACAGATGACACCTTTCTCAAGGGAAACAAGAAAGTTATGTACCCAACATTTCTGGACTTCCAGTGCACCATCTGAAATGTTAGTTTTTATTACACCTCACCTGGAGCACTCACAGAACTAGTAGTTTTGGCAGCTAAAAACAACGGAATACTACAGGAGCTTGCTGCTGCCAGCACAGCTCTGCAAGACTGGAAGAACTGGAAGAACGTGCAGAGTCTCAAAGACAGGAATGAACCATGACTCCAACATCCTGGTCTCTAGGTTTGCTTTCAAATGACTGGTTTGTCTTTCTTCACATGGAAGGGTGATGGATCAGCATAGTTTGGATGTCTGGGGTCTGCTGAAAACAAAAGAATCCAGTGGGATCCTTTCTATGCCCAGCATAGCTCTGCAAGATTGAAAGAAGGCTCAGAACCTGAGGCTTCTTTTGACAGAAAGGGTGGAGAAGAGTGAAAAATACTTCCAACTTCCTGAGCTGCAGAAAAGCAGTCAGACACCAAATGAAGCAAAAAATTATGGGCCCCTAAAAAAAGTGTTAAAAATAACTATTATTACAAAAAAAGCATGTTACTGGATAAATGCTATAGAAACATGTAAACTGTGGCATCAATAACATAAAAATGTGAGGCAGACGTAAAAGTGTAGAGTTTTGTATACAATTGATGTGATCAGCTTTAAATGGCCACACTGAAGAAGTGGATATTTTACTTCTTTAAGGATGGAGGGAGTATCAAAATGAATCACAAGGGAACAATTTTTAACATAATTTCTGTTGAGTTTGATTTTTCAGCTGTTTTAGACTTAAATAGGCATGCTGATTTCAAAACTGCAGTTAGTTTTTTCTATAACATCAAGGTTTTCCTGTACAGCTTATCTTAATGTGACCACTCTAGGCTGGATCGAGCCTGGATCTAGGGAAGCACTAGTGCTCTCCTATTGGCTGAGAGCAAACCTCCCTCGAGTGGGGAGGGGTGGGGGGTGACCTTGGAGACCAGCGACAGGTTCATACTTGTCTAGGCTATTCAGTTACACATGAGACAATGTGGTGAGAGGTTGTGTGCCACTCCATATAGTGAATTGTATTCCGAAGTGTAGTCCGAGTTCTTGTCTGTATACAAGGAGTTAGCAGAATTAGTTTTTTTTATTTACATACATACTTATTTCCTTTCCTTCAGATCATGTCTGCCTCTGCTATTTCTCGTCATAAGTGCCTAAACAACCCTGATTCATTTTGTTATATCTGTGGCAGTTTCACCATTCCCAGTCAAAGGACAAACATCAGTGCATTTGTCAGGCAAGCCTATTTTGTATATTTTAAAGTAAAACTTGGTGATCAAGATAAGTCTTGGGCTCTTCACAATGTGTGAAAGCAGTGTGTTTAGAGTTTACTGATGTGGATGAAGGGAACACGTGATAAATTGCCATTTCGTATACTATGGTTTGGCGAGAGCCCAGAGATCACTCGAGTGACTGTTAATTTTGTATAGTGAAAACATCAGGATATAACAAGAAAAATAAATGTAAAATAGAGTATCCTAGTCTGCCATCAGCTATACGCCCAGTACCTCATTCAGCTGAAATCCCAGTGCCAGTTTCAAAAAGCAGGAGTATGGTGAAGAACTAAGTGATAGCAACGATAAAGATTTTGTAATTGAAGATGACTCAGTTCTTAAGGGATTTGATCAGCATGAGTTGAATGATTTAACATGAGATTTGGGACTATCCAAAAAGGCTTCAGAACTCCTAGCATCAAGACTGCATGAGAAAAACTTGCTTGAAAAAGGAGAGAAGGCATCCTACTTTCGATCAAGAGAAAGTGCATTTCTTCAGTACTTTCAAAGTGATGGTGACTTTGTGTATTGCCATAACATACATGGTTTAATGGAGGAGTTGGGAATTCCGATCTGTAATGTGACTGAATGGCGACTGTTCATCGATAGCTCAAAGTAGAGCTTGAAGTGTGTCCTTCTCCACAATGGCAATTTATTTGGTGCAGTTCCAATTGGCCATTCAGTTTGTTTTCATGAAGAATATGAAGACATAAAGAGAGTCATCGATCTGTTGCAATATCACAAGCAAATTTAATCATCTGTGTTGACCTTCAAATGATCTGCTTCCTTCTTGGTCAGCAAAATGGATACACCAAGTATCCCTGTTTTCTGTTTATGTGGGACAGCAGAGCTCCTGAGATGCATTGGGTGGAGTCAAGTTGGCCTCCAAGATCTGACCTCAAACCTGGTGATCCAAACATTCTTCATGAGCCACTTGTTGACAAAAAGAACATTATATTCCCACCTCTGCACATAAAACTGGGCCTCCTGAAGCAATTTGTGAAAGCTTTGCCAACTGAAGGAGACTGTTTCAAGTATCTCATTTTGGCATTTCCTAGCCTGTCATTTGAAAAGATAAAATATCTTAATATGTATGTTTGATAGCAGAACTTTACTACTTGTACACAGTTTGACTTACAGTAACAATATATATCCTTTATATGAATAAAATAATCTCTAAATAAACAGTATATTTAGGTAATTTTTTCTTTATTTTCCTTTGTATGTACATGTTGTATGATTTTGGGGACAAAGGGAGGATATCCAGTACCTTAAAAAGTTGATGTCATAGAGAAAAACGACGGACATTTTTGGATTCAGATGCTAAAGGTAAGTCAAAAAAAGTGTCAGATCTAACTCAGCGAAAATTGTGTTCTCCAGTGTTATAATTCTTCTGCATGGGAAAGCATCTGCCTCCCTAATTTATTTATGTATTTAGTCATTTATTTATATGAATGTCATTTTATTAGTACTTATTTATATCATGATGCTGTTTTTGTATGCATTAGATTATAATCCAATGCTATACTGTTTATGTTGTTGCTGAAATTGTTCTAGCTTTGTTCATTTGTTCTAGTTATTTCAGTTGGCTCCTGTGTCTCTTTGACATACTCCATTATTAGAATTTTTGAAACCCTTTCTCACTTTTTTGGCATTTAATTATGTTCCAGGTACATCCTGTATGTTTCCTATCCCAGTCCTAGCATCAGTCATTTCTCCAAAGAGCTCAGTTCCTTGTATTGATTGAAGAGGGATATTAGAAACAGACATCTTGGTGTTAATGTGCTCATTCCTACTGAGAGGTAGGGGTCATTATGTCTAGGTCCTCTTAGTTGACAGAAAAAATTATATTTGTGCATATTTATATATCTCTCTATATATTCATTTGTATCTGTATTAAGCTAAACATAAGTTTAACTGAGGTCTCTAACTCAAATACATTATCACAAAGATTATTCTAACCTTCTGCCCTAGCTTGTTTGTGACCCATCATAGGCCATCCCTTTACTTAACTGTTCAATTAATTGTTCAATTACAATATATATGTATAGAAATTTCAAAATTGTTAGTCTGTACTCATATGGGAAATAACTTGATCAACTAGAGTGCAATACTGCATATAGTTTCTTTTCTCTTTACTCTTACACTCTTTTCATTTCTGAACTTATTTAGATCAGCACCTCTTTTCTTCACCCCCTCTGTGAGATTACTTGCTTTATATACTGGTGACATGGTTTTATCTTTGGTCATAGTCTGCAATCCTTCTTGAAGTTCCTAATCTGCTAATTGACTTATTTTTAAAAATCTTCAGACATTAATGTTTATTCTTTGTACTATAAATTTTTATGGGTTGACAGTGCAATGTTACATATCCACCATCAGAGTATCATGACATATTCATTTTATTGCTCTAAAAAATTCCCAGTGCTTGGTTTTTTTAAACCTCCCTTTTTCCCAGATGCCTTGTCACCACTGTTTACCATCTCTACTTTTCCCCTGCTAAATGTCATGTAAAAAGATTATACAGTAGGTGGCCTGTTGAAATACAAAGTGGAAAGAGTGACTCTTTTCACTTATCAATTTGCATTTAAGATTCATGTTTTTTCATGACTTTACAACTCATTTCTTATTATTACTGAATATTATTTCATTATATGAACATATTACAGTTTGTCTAACCATTCATCTATTGGATACATCTTGGTTGAAGAAGTCAAATATTTTATTCAGCTTGCAAACATTATTCTTTAACTCAAAATTGGCCTGAAATTACTTAAATTCTTCAACCACTGATTAATTCTATTTCTTCCTTGACTTCTCGTTACTTAAATATTTATGTGAGTGTATGGCTCTGTTTTAGATGAAAAATAATTGTTATATTAACCTTTCTGTTGTCATTCCAATGAATTTTGTTAAAGATAACTAATACTGTTTTTAAGTACTACATTTTTAAGCCATTTATCTATTTAGATGAAAATACTTTTAGGAATAATGTAAAGAAATGACAAGATAAAATATGAATCTCAAGCACTATTTTTGACCTTATCTGTTTTACTTGTAGGCATTATCTTTCTTCAAGATAGTAATCCCACCCAACTGTGTGGTTCTTCTCTTAGTTAACAAACCATGGGTTTAAAACCTATTTTTGTCATCTGTTTACATCACTAAAATATATCTGATCTCAAACTTTCAAATGTTGATTTTTACATTAGAGATTTTTATTTTTTAAATGTTTTTTAATGTATCTACATTGTTCTTTATACTTTTCATTTTAAGGGTGAAATGTGTAAGGAAACAGTTGATGATGCAGAAAATGGTCAAAAAAATTAGCTATTCAAGGTAGACAATAGTAATATCTAAAATGATAAAATAAAATAAAATGAACATATAAAATAAAATGAACATATAAAATAATTCTGAAAAAAATAGTAAGAAATAGTAAAGTAATTTCATAATCATAATAGCCAGCATTTACTGGGAACTTATTATATACTAGATACAGTGGAAGTAGCTTTCTACTCAATAAACTATCCAACAATTAAGGAAAGGTATTAATACTATTGTTATTATTTTATTATTTGTATAGATATTATTTTAGTTACAGGAAGAAATTGAAGTTTATGTGGTATTATGTAAATTTCCTGAATTTATAATGTAAGAAAGTGGTAGAATTATATGATTTCACTCACATGTGGAATCTAATGAACAAACTGAACTAACAAGAAACATGGGGGCATATTCATAAATAGAGAGCAGGATAACAGCTAGTGACAGGGGGAGGTGAGGGAGTGGAGGGATTGAGCATAAAGGAAAAAAGGACTCATGCACATGGACAACAGTGTGGTGGTTGCTGGGAGGAGGGGATATAAGGGGACTAATGGTAATGGGAAAAAATACAATAAATATTAAATTAAAAAAATAGGTAAGTATGGCTTCAAATACCATGCTTTTGTCACATTTATTCACTTTAGTGTTTCCTTCTGTTCATGATAATATCATATCTAAAGAATATCATAACAATATATATATCTGGTCCTCATTGGTCATGTTGAATGTACTTCAGATTTTCTGAGATAACTGAGAATACAGAAGTATTGAATGATGCTGTGAATTGGTAGACTTTGGGACGCTACACTTAAAGAAACTAGGCTTGGTTATTCTGAGAAAACTGGTTGAAGTTTTATGGCTTTTAAAATTAGTTCAGCCATCCTACTTCCAGCTGGCAACAGATACCCACAGGCATAATTCCCACTTTTTCCAGTAATCTTTCACAAGGGTCAGTCTATAGCACTCTGCTGAGTGGCACATTAAATATTTAAAACCATAACGACAAACAGATAAATACATTTCTGTATTATTTGGGAGGGAAACTGTGAGAGAGGTGAACCAGGTGAGACTTCTTCAAATAGGAAGATCTTGAGTCAGCTTTTCACAGGTCACGAATAACTAAGGAGATCAGACTGGAAAAGCATTTTATATTCCAGAGCCATAAAGTCGCATGGAGCTCTAACTGCAAACTTACCTCACTCTTTATTTTCACCAAAGGAAAATATGGAGGCATAAATAAAAATTCAATTACTTATACACTTAACATCTTTTACACGAGTTTCCCAATGTCGCAATACATGATAATAAAAAACACAAGATAGAATTTTTCAAAGTGATATTTGATCATAATTGTAAAGCATTCATTCTCAGAAAAAAAAATAGAAAATTTAGTATGAGGAGTTTAAATTAAAAAGTGAACTGTAGTTATATGTTTTAAGAGAATATTAGATAGAGCAGAAATCAGATTTTATGACTTTTTGAAACAGCTCCGGTTTCCCAGAAGATACTAATATGTATTTCAAATCCAGAAAGTGACTGCCACTCACATGTTACTCTAAGTACAAGCACTAACCATCTATTGTTCCTGTGGTGGGACAAGTGATATGACTGAAAGTACGAAGGTTCTATTTTTTTTTTTTTAATGCTATCTTATTTTAGAATTCCAGAAGACTTTTAGTTGACGAGGATGATGATAATGACATTATTATTAGTATAGTAACCATTTATTAACTATAACTGACAGTGCTAAGTCAGTTTATAATTATAGCATTCAATATTTACCACAGACATGCATGACGTGTATTATTACCTATATTTAAAGAAAGAAGGAACTAAAACTTATAGACATTAATATGGTATAAGTGACCGAACTTGTAAGGATGAAACTCTAATTCAGGTCTGACTGGATTTAACTCTAAAGTCCTATTTCTTAATGACTGTATTATATGGATAAGCAGTAATGCTCATACTGATCCTCTTTCTGGTCCTCTTTCAAAAATCAATTTATTGACATGTAGTTTACATAAAATACAATATCCCTATTTGCAGTTTTTATTAAGATATGTTTAAATGCATTTATACAAAGGGTAACTATCAGCACAATCTCAAAATGCAGAACATACCCATAACCTCAAGGAGTTACCTTGTGCTCCTTCTGATTTGATCCCCCTATGCCTACCTTAATTTTTGGGGTCATATTTGTTTTTACTACGAATTCATATAAATGAGTTTGTATAATATGTAGTCTTTTGTATCTGGCTTCTTTCACTTAGCAGAGTATTTTAAGTTTATTTGTGTTATGTTATGTTTTAATAGTTGCTTCTTTTAAGTTTCTGGGAATCATTCTATTGTATAAATATAAAACAATTTGTTCATTCATCTGTTGATGGGCATTCGGGATGTTTCCAATTTGGGGCTATTACAAGTAAAGCTGCTGTGAAAATTTAAATGCAACTCTTCATTTGAACATAGGTTTCATTTATTTGGTAAATGCCTAGGAAAGGGATTGCTGAGTCTTATATGGTGAATGTATATTTAACTATGTAAGAAACTGCCAGACTGTTTTCCAAAGTGGTGGTGCCATTTTGCATTCCCACAACAATGTATGAGAGTTCCATTGTTCCCCATCTTCATCAATCCTTTGTATTGTCAGTTTAATTTAGTCATTCCAATTGGTGTGTAGTAGTATCTTATTGTGGTTTTAATTTCCATTTACCAGATAACTAATGATGTTGAACATCTTTCTGTATATATTTTTTAATTTAATCTTTATTCTATTTTTCCTATTACCATTTAGTCCCCTTATACCTTCCTTTCCCCCCACCCCCAGCAATCACTGCACTGTTGTCCATGTCCATGAGCCCTTTTTCCTTTTTGCTCAAACCCTCCATTCCCTTACTTCCCCACTAGCTGTCATCTGCTCTCCATCTATGAGTCTGTCCCTATTTTCCTTGTTACTTCAGATTGTTCATTAGATTCCATATATGTGTGAAATCATATGGTATTTGTCTTTTTCTGACTGGCTTATTTTGGTTAGCATGTTCTCCAGGTCCATCCATACTGTCACAAAGGGTAAAATTTTCTTTTTTATGGCCAAGCAGTATTCCATTGTGTAAATGTCCCATAATTGTTTCATCCACTCATCTACTGATGGACACTTGGGCTGCTTCTGTATATTAGAAACTCTAAATAATGCTGCAATGAGCATAGGTGTGCTTGTGTTCTTTTGAATTAGTGTTTTAGGTTCCTTTGGATATATTCCTAGAAGTGGAATAGCTGGGTCAAAAGGCAGATCCACTTTTTTTAAAAGTATATTTTATTGATTATGTTGTTACAGAAGTTCCAATATTTTCCCTTTGCTCCCCCCTTCCCTCCAGAATTCCCACCCCCCTTAGTTCATGTCCATGGGTTGTGCATATAAGTTCTTTGGCTTCACCCTTTCCTATATTATTCTTAACTTCCCCCTGTCTATTTTGTACCAATCAATTATGCTTCTTAGTCCCTGAACCATTTTCCCATTTCTACCCCTCCCCTCTCCCAGTTGATAACCCTGCAAATGATCCCCATACCTATGATTCTGTTTCTATTCTGGTTTGCTTTGTTGGATTTTTTTAAATGTATTTTATTGATTATATTGTTACAATAGTTCCAATTTTCTCCCCTTTACTCCCCTCCACCCAGCATCTCCCTCCCCCAGCAATCCCCCCCCCAAGTCCATACCCATGGTTCATAAAAAATAACAATCCCTCCCTCTCAGACTTAAGACCCTTTATACTCTTATAAAGGACAATGGGCGAAGGTTTCAAGCTCTTCTAGCTGCTTCAAGCTCGACATGGTCGTCGTCCTACCTACCCTTGGGTCCAGAAATCCCTAATAATAGTGGTGATGTGGAGGGGAGGGTGGCCTTCCCACATGGGGAAGGATCGTGCAGACTCCAGGTCAGTTGGCTGTCTCCAGACAATGGCATGCTTGGTTTAACAGGCTGGCGTCCTTGTTGTGTTTCAGTCACTCCTCTCTGCATTCATTCCTGGAGTCTCTCCTTAACAAGAGTGAGCTGAGAACACTGTCCCTACTCCGCCGCCATCTTCAGGAATCTCGCTTTGTTGGATTTTGAGGGCAAATTCACTTTTTAATTTTTAAGTTATCTCCAAACTACTATCCATAGTGGCTGCCCCAATCTGCATTCCTACCAACAGTGCAAAATGGTTCCCTTTTCTCCACATCCTCTCCAGCAATATGGTCAATAGATATATGAAAAGATAGATATATCAAAAGATATATATCAATAGATATATGAAAAGATGCTCAACATGACTAATCATCAGAGAAGTGCAAATTAAAACCACAATGAGGTATCATCTCACAACTGTCAGAATAGCTACTATCAGTAAATAAAAAAACAAGTACTCTATATCTTCTTTTGATAAATGTTTATTCAATGTTTGCCCACCTTTATTGGATTCATTTTATTCCTATTAAATTATAAAGAGTTCTTTATGTAGCCTGGATATTTTATATGTGGTCTCTTTAGAAGGTATCCAGTCATGTAAATGAGAAATAGAGACATTTATCAAAGAAGATACAAAATACAAGAAACATTGCATATAAGGTAATGACACTTCAGTTCTCTTCAAAGTAGATAGGCACCCTGAGACTTCACACAGTTCTCCCAGTCACCACCAGCTGCCCTGTCATATTTTCCTGAACCTCATTAATGGTCTAAAATGTTTTCCCTTTCAAAGGTGATTTTAGTTTTGGAAAAAGCCATAAGTAGCAGGGCACCAAATCTGGGCTGTAATGGGGGCAGAGTCACCTGGGTGATTTGATACTTTCCCAAAATACTCTGCACGAGACATGCTGCATGAGTGGGTGTATTGTTGTGATGAAGCTGCCAGGCACTAGCTGCCCATAGCTGCAGCCTTCTGAATCACCTGAATAGTTTCCACAGAGGAATCTTCAAGCTTAATGCAAAACTAGATGTAGGTTTATTGTTCTACTCACCCAGTCATTTTGAATGTGAGGACCACACAGCACACATGCTCACTCAATGACACCTACTGCCCCCACTGACTAGTACAGTGAAGTCGTCATTGTTCACACATGCGCATTCAAGTCCACTTTCCTTGGCTGCCAGGTTACATTGACGTCGCACAAACAAGTCTCCTTAATTAAAAATGGCTGGACTTTTTCTGGACAGAGTTCCTACCTGGACTTTTTCTGGACAGACTTCCTACCTGCAATGTGATTATTTTCCTATATTCTGTAGCTTTTCATTCTTAATGGGTATCTTCTTATTTTCTTTGGATGAGGTCTAATTTACAATTTTTTCTTTTATGATTTATCTTTTTCCAAGCCAACTTAGGAAATCATAACCTATCCCAGCATTATACAGATTTTCGCTATGTTTTCTTCTACAGATTCTATATTGTTAGCCTATAGTGTCAGGACTATAATGAACATGAACTTAATTCTTACATATGGTGTGATGATTAAGCTTCATTTTTTCCAAATGGATATTCAATTGTCCTATCACCAAGTGTTAAGGATACTGTTTTTTCCTCATTGAATAATTTTCTACCTTTGTTTAAAATCAATTGTGGAATATGTAAATTTATTTCTGTTTTTTTTTCTATTCTATTACTCTCTTTATATATCTTAATGTCAATACCACACTATTGATTATTATGGCTTTGTAGTATGTATATCTTGAAATCAAGTTCTATAAGTCTTCCAATTTTGTTCTTATTTTTATAATTGTTTGAGCTATTTCAAAATTTTTGATTTTCATTAAAAATATTAACATCAGTTTGTAATTATCTTTTTTAAGTATCTGCAAGAATTTGGGGGGAGGTGGGTGGCATTTCATTAAATTTATAAGTCAATTTGGAAAAAAAATTTCAACTTTTACAACATCGAGTTTTCTAATAGTTAAGCATTGTGTATCTATTTATTTATTTTTTATTTTTATTTTTATTTTTTTTATTTTGGTTTTTCAGTTACAGTTGTCCCCTTTTCCCCTAATTTCTCTCCCCTACCTTATTTATTATACTCTTTTTAATCTGCTAGATGACTAATGAGTATCTATAATAATTCCATCACTATCAATTTTTTAGTAGCCAAAATAAATGAAATAATTATATTTCCTGTTTTTAACTAGCAAAATCACTATGAAGTCCTGAATATAAGGGACTGAAATATACTAAATATATTTCTAAATATCAATGGTGATGAAATTCCACTTGGAGAAGGACATGGAATTTCAATTCATATAAGCTATAGGAGCAATTTTACTTAATGCATATTAACTGAGTGCCTACTGTATATTAGGAATTGTTTTCACTGCTAGGCATATAGCAGTGAACTAAGAAAAAATTATATACTTCAAGAGCTTTAGTTCCAAACTTTTGTGATGATAGAGCATCATTGATATGTCAGTTTGAATACATAATCAGTTCATTACAATATAAAACAAATGGGATGAGCAAGATCAAATCATTAATATGTGGGACAAAATAATACTCTGAAGATAATGCTTATTAATGGAGAAGAGCCTTTAAAATCATAATCATATAAACATTATCAACTTCATATAGTGCTATGTATTAATATTTTCAATACCTGAAATTCAGAAGGTGGGTGGCTCTAAAACATCAATTATTTCTCAATAGCAGTGAGGGATTACTCACTAAAATGACCTTAATTATATAACACTGAAGTTTGAAAATATGGAAGAAAGCATACTGAATCTATTAGGTGATTCACCCTAGTTTCAACTTTAGATTCTATAAGAATGTCATAGTAATTCAACTAATATTATTTTGCTAGAGCTATGTTTAATTTATGCTGAACCACTAAACATTTGATTGGTGAGGGTGAAAAGTTTATTGTATGTTCCTGGCTATGCTGGTTTGCCATAACATTTGCTGAAAAACATAAAACTGAAAAGCACATTTGACATTAGAACTAGGCAATGGCACCATAATACTTAAATGAATGTTATATTATACTTAATGCTGTGGGTTTTAAAGAAAAACCCTAATGTTTCTAAAACTATCTCCCAAAAAATTAGCCCTCTCTTACTAATTTTCAATATATATTTAAGAACATTTTGGGAGGCATGTTTTGAAATTCATTTAGGACTATCAATAATTTTAATTAATACATATCGCTTGGTATACATAATATTTTATTAAATCATTTTATGTAATCCTTTAAGCAACTTTATAAGTTATATACTGCCATCTTCTCATTTCATAGATAAGAAACTGAAGTGTGGGGAAGTTATTTTATACTCATAGTTTCACAGCTAGTAAGAGAGAGAGCTGGCACTTGGATTCAGGCACATCTAGCTTCAAAGTTCATTCTCTTCCACATTGCACAACTCTGGGCAACAATTAATGTATAGTGCATGAGAAAAAGCAGAGCTTATGAAATTTTGTTTCTATAAACAATAAATGTTTCAGAAATAAGCCTAAAAAATATCAGTATTTTTATTTAAGAAGTTAAAGGAAATAATATATAATAGTATATCAGGGAATGTACTTGGTTGGTTACCTTAGTTTCTTCTCCTAAAAAACTAGGAATTACTCAACTGATATTACCCATTTAAAAGGAACTACTGCCCTGGCTGGTGTGGCTCAGTGGATTGAGTGCTGACCTGTGAACCAAAGGGTCTCTGGTTTGATTCCCCATCAGGGCACATGCCTGGGTTGTGGGCCAGATCCCCAGTTGGGGGCACATGAAAGACAACCACGCATTGCTGTTTCTCTCCCTCTTTGTCTCCTTTCCTTCCCTTCTCTATAAAAATAAATAAATAATATCTTTTTAAAAAATAAAAGGAATTACTTCTGAGTATTTCTTAA
This sequence comes from Furipterus horrens, assembly GCF_987537825.1. Classification (NCBI taxonomy): domain Eukaryota; kingdom Metazoa; phylum Chordata; class Mammalia; order Chiroptera; family Furipteridae; genus Furipterus; species Furipterus horrens. The sequence goes on from NW_028327176.1 coordinate 35,099,788, forward strand.
ACCATTAAAATTTAAATACTTTTGTTAATTTTTTAAACGTAAGGTTGTAAATCCAAGCTAATTGTAAAAGCACATGGATAAAATAAAGCTAACAAGAAATTCTGTATCATTGTTGGCAGTACACTTACACAAACATAATGCTATCAGTACTTTAAAAGAGAAAAATAAAGTAATAATATATATAGCATACTTCTTTGAGAAAATTGAATAATAAACACAACATTGAAATGCAATAAATTAATAAAGACAGGTTATAGAAATGTTGAGGTCCAAAATAATAGGAATTTAAAATAAATTTTATTTAGCTTTAAAATAATAACTTGGAAGGGCTTATTAATATTTAAAAAATGAATTGAAACTTATTATATCTAGGGATAATGAAACAGTTCTGTTGCTATTTTGCAGAGGCAGTTAAATGAAAATGTTTTTAAAATTGAGGAAAAAGATTGATGAAATGGGGAAATGAGTTAAATTTTCGATTAAATGTAATGTATTCTGGGAAGGATCTTACAGATACTTTTATTGCTCCAAATAAGATTTATAGGGGGCCATGAATAGACCAGTGAAGATCCATCAATAGCACATTATCAGGAGAGCATACGTTTCAACATGGCATAGCAGATTAGGAAAGGACACACAGAAGTTAAAGAAGATATTCAGAAGAATAACAGGAAAGTAAATTTATATGGTAACTTCCATAAAGTAATGACTTTGAAGTGTCTTCAAAAACGGGAAAGATAACAAGTCAACTGTTTTTCATATACATTTAAAATAACAGAATTAAAGGCCCGGGAATAGGAAACAGTAGAGGAGAGAGCAGCCTCTCTCCAGTGCACAGGGAGGACACATGCAAAGGGGGCCATTGCCAGATGGCTTGACAGTCCAGTATCGATGCCCATGCCAGACTGCTGAAATAAACTTGCTGAACAGCTGGAAATGAAGTTTTAGAGGCAGATCACGGTAAACATCGGCATTTTTATTTGTCACAGTTGTTGTTTAATATTATTTTATACTAATTTCATAGACATTCATATGATTTAAGAAGTGATTCTCCCCTGGGTCATAGGAAACCAACATAGTGTCAACAAAATAGAAAACTAGATCAGTTTCTTGGAGCTGAGGGAAGAAATCAACACTAACCTGTCCTTCCAGTTGCTATGGGTCCGAGACTTTGTTTGTAAACACACTTAAGCTGTGTCCTCTTACTTCTGATACTGAGCTCTCATTCAGTCCTGACAGCAGAGTCTGCCCGGAAGGCAGCTGTGTGGCCGGCAGAGCTGTGGAGCTCTCAGGGGCAGAGACTGGGCTGCAGAATACAGTAATGGTATAATGATATAGTCTAATTACAACAGTTAAAAAACCACTTCAGTGCTACAGAGTAGCAGGTAAGAATTTAAGTTTACAGACCCAAGAAATAGAGACATATTTTTTTTAAAAAAGTACTGTGATAAGAACACTTGAGATGTACTCTCTGAACAAATTTTTAAGTTGCAATACAAAATTGTTGACTCTAAGTTCAATGTTGTACAGCAGATCTCTTGAGTGTATTCATTTCGCTCAACTGAAATTTATGCCCTTGATTAGGAACTCCTCACTTTCTCCCTCCTACAGCCTCTGGCAACCACCATTCCACTTTTGGATTCTATGCATCTGACTCCTCAGTTCACTTGTTGACTGTGAAGGAGTCAGCTACAGGCAAGCCCTACATGTAGACCATGCTGAGCAAAGTGTCTTCCAAAACTGTGCAATGCAGGGCCCTGCTTTCTTGTCAGAATGAAAAAAAAAAAAGAAGAAGAAGAAGAAAGTCTCAGCCAGTTTGGGACTTCTAATCCTAAACCCCTTTCTTCATGAGATTGCCACTAAATAATGAGGCATGAGGGGAGGTCACTCATCTGATTGTTTATGCCATTTACCCATGCTCACGTCTCTGAAACTTTACCACAGTATGCCCTATGCAACCACAGATTCAACCAGTATTTTCTACTGACAGTTGGAAATTTAATAATATTGTTATTCATCTGTATGTAGCTGGATGTTAAATCATGGATATAAAGGGAAGACTGTATTTATTGAAGAAATTTGCACTAAGTAGACCTGCACAGTTCAAACCCATTTGTCCAAGGATCAACTGGATTGTCTGGTGAGTCTTTGCTAAATGATCCTAGCAAGTGGGAAATTCTGTGAGGAAGGGTGTGTAAGACTCTGTGTGGAGGTGGGGGAAGAGATTACAGCTCATAATTGAATAATAGAAATTTTTCTTACATTAGGACTCTCAAGGTTTTCTATCCTAAGATGTCAATATTACTTCATTAGTCTTATTTCTATTGTGGTATTGCTGACAGTAGTATTTGCCAACAACTGCTGATGGAGTCAGTAGAAGTTGATCATATGACACCTGAAATACAAAATATGTGTTCCATTAATCCTGGTTTAGTAGTGTTATGATTTTATAAAATATCACTCTGAGCTGAAGCTTAACACATAAAAAATAATTTTGAGCTCATGTATTGTTTAAAGGCACAATTAGAATTATTATTTGGCAGTATTGCATTTCTGTTTCTTTGAGTAAACTATATTATCTATCTACCTATATCTGTTTTTATGAAATAAAAATTGCACTTGTATTGATTTACATTTTTATTTTAACCTAAGACTAATATTTAAGAGTGACAGTTTCCATACTTTAAAACCTCACTGGTAAGTCACTGTCACTTTGGGAAGTCACATAGCTTTCTCCATTTCCTCATCTGCAAAACAATTTTGAAACAAATATTACCTAAAATTTCTCTGAAATCCATAATTCTATGACTTTGTGATCCTCAACTATCAAAATAAAATTGTGTCAACTACACAGGAGGTTGCTCAGTCGCTGGCCTGAGGGAGCTCTTACTCCAGTGGAAAGAGGATAGTCATCATACTCAAAGCATCATTGTAGCTACAGCATCATGTAGGGCCAGAAAAAGTGATTATATCACAGTGTATCTTTCTCAGCAGACCTGAGCGGTGTTATTATAAATGCTAGCAAGGTTTAAATAGAAAGTCTGGCTTGGAGGTAGGTTCTGTACAAAAATAAAATTGACAAAAAGGAAAATGAGGAGTCTTAGGAAATGATTTTGTAGAAATGAGAGGAACTAAGTCTCCCAGTGTCTTATGTCAACACTAAGGAATTAGTAAATAAACTAATAAAAATTTAGAGGCATTGAAACGTTTTTGACAATGGCATGACATAGGTTTGAGCTTTAAGTTAACTCTACTGGTAGCATGAAGAATGGATCTGAAAAGGCTACATAGGTGGAACAGAAATGAGAAGAGACAGGTATGAACTGAGGCAGTGGATGGAGAGAGGGTGTCACAAATAGATGTAGGTATCAACAGCTGACAAAGAGGGTGTCAGGGGATATCATAGGGGGGAAAGACAAGCACTACATTCTGAAATTCATCATGCTTGGCTTTCCTGTTTTATCAAACAGATCATACCTAATGTGTACTTAGGTCTGTAGTATCTATTTCTTGTCTCTCCCTATGACTTCTAGGAAAGGCTGAACTTGTAGTTTTTGCTCAGGAAACACTTTTTATTTGTTTTGACCAAATACACCAGAATAAGATCTCTGTGAGTCCGTGTTTTGACCTGCTAGTATTTTGTATACTTGTGTGCTGTCAGCCACCAGGAGGCCTCCTGGTGTAGTACTGCCAATTACGGGGGGCTTTGTGAAATTTAGCCCTATTTATTACACCATCATGGACCTGACTAGGTAATAGATATTGATATCAATAAAGTTTAAGTTTTTACCACCATCACTATATCATTGGGATAATCATTGACATTAGTACTAAACCCAATTTATGACATATTTTATTGCTCTCTTATTAACTCATGTTCTTCGTGAAGGAAGGGGAAACACAACTTCTCTGTCCCCTCTAACTATGAAGAAAATAGTTGAACACAGGGGTTGGCACAAGTAGGTTTACAGTTATATTGTGACATTCCTTTGAGTTACTAAAGCCATGGTAATAATTATAAACTGCATGTCTTTTTCCATATGAACAACTGGAAACCGACTTTTGCCAACCCCTACATATTTAGCTTCAGACTTGGCATTTCACTGTAAATGTATTAAACTACGCCATAAATCTATCTTTCACTCTATCTGACTATATCTTCTAATTTATAATACTTTTGACCTATTGACATAGTTCAATAGTTCCCAAGTTCACAGAGCAATTTAAGTAGCAAAGTCCATTGAATAGTATCATTAGTTCAAAAAGCCTAATTAATAGGAACCATATATTTATTCATGACAAGGCAACGGAGACTATTGAGCCATATTTCTTGTTTTTCACTAGAATTATGTATTAGTTCAATGTGGTGACATTCTTTAATCTTATACACATTTTCATTAATATTTAAAAACACATATACATACACATATGGAAAACATATAGGCCAATTGTAGTTCAAATCTTTCAAAACATGAAATCCAAAGTGAATAAATAGGAAAAAAAAGCTTGGCAGTTTAAAAAAAATGGTTCCCAAACTCAGATAGCATAATGCAGACTCTGAATTCATGCCTAATCAGATAACAAGTAGATGTCAGGAATTTCTCAAAAAATATTCATTAAGCAACACTATTCCACAAGCATTATTATTAGTGGTCATGGCACATCAGCATGCAAAATAGAAGCATATCCTTCTTTGTGGAGTTCACATTCTAGTGAGAATCAGATTTTTTACAGTACTGTCAAAAGGAAATTTACTGAATCATGGAGCTAAGAAATATTGATGATCTGCAGAAGAAGAGGAAGTGTCCCAATTATAATATTTAAAATGGTTATAGATATCAGAACACAATATAGACTTCTGGGTAATTGTCTTACATGCCCTCTTCTTTTTAGTAATTTTCTTCAAATCTTGTCTCTTTTTCTATCTAACAATTTCTATTTCTTGATGTGAAGATTCTTTGTAAGGCAGGGTACTTCTTATTTCCAGAGGATTATATCATTCCTCTGGTGGCTGAGGTTATTTTGTGGGTGGCTTATTTTATGTCTCTTCTGTCCCCTCTAAGTGCAACTGTATTGTGTGATGTGTGCTATCTATTGATTAGTTGTACCATGAAAAAGACACTAAATGTTACATATTGATGCCCTGCACAAGAGTTTACTCCTGTTAAGCTATAATAGCTTCTTGCTTTTATGACAAAATATCAACTAAAAATTCTGTTGGAAATTTTATCTCTGGAATCTATTCCTTTTGAAAAAAACAAAGCCATAATCTGTAGGCAATTTATAGCTCTTTCATAAAAGCACTATAACAACTAAACTGCCATAGTTGTTGGCAGCTGGCTCCATTTTATTTTATTTGGATGGATAACAATATTTTAAAAGAAAATTTCATTCACTAAAATGCTTACAGAGATGCTAGTGTTATATACCTAAAATAGGGGAAGAGGTATGTTGAAGAATGGTCTTGATAATTATAATTAAAAGAACATTCATTTTATAGAGAAATTTGACAAACATAATTCAGGTAAAATGTTTACATGAAACAAATGCAAGCTATTATTGAATTATTCTCATTTCTAGACATAACCTTAAAGCAAGTGTGTTATTAACAAGCACCATGGTATTTCATTATCAAGGAATGCGCTATATTATTTTTGTTGTTGTTTTTAAAATTTTTCCTGGAAAACCATAAGCTAATGAAGAAAATGCATTTGAAAATATCATATATCATTCATATTTATCTTGAGTTTGTACATGGTCATAAATGAACTCAAACTATTTAGGGAGGTTTGCCATTGTGTATAAGTGTGTATGTTGTTATTTTTAATATTTTTATGCAGATATTCTATTCATCTATTTGTTTTAATATTTTATAACAGATTGTGAAAGCACAAATGAAGTATAAAAGGAATTAATTCACAAACTAAAATGCATTAAAGAGCAATTGTTTTATTTATCCTATTTAACTTAGTGGGTAGTTTACATAATAGGTGGGGAGTATTCTTTAATTGTCCCAGAGGGGCGGGGTCAGGAAACTACCCAGGTTTCTTCTTGTCTACTGAGTTCAGCATTCTGTGTAGGAAGGTTGAAAGAACAAGTACAAAGATGGAATGCCATGTTAAACATGACCTCAAACATCTCCTACAACCTCCAAACTTTTAGTAAATTTAAATAAAATCACAAGATGTATAGCTTAGTAATTTTTTAAAAGAAAACTGATATTGAAACAAGATGACAAGAGCAGCAATATGGAAACAGTAAAGTAAGGATGCATGAATAGAAAATAGGACATTTATACTAACCTAGGTTGTGATAGTTGAGTGTGGGTCAAGTTCAGAGAGAAACTGGTTTAAAAAATATAACAGGGCTTTGAATAAATTAAGCAGCAACCCCCTTTATTCTTCAATATCTATGGCTTATGGCTTTCTTTGCCTCTGTGGCTTCTCTTTTATTCTCAATAACTTGTCAGATGTTCTGCTTTCATGAAACTGAGACTTCCAGGAGATATGCAAATAGTTAAAAATTTCATATTGGTATTCTGTGGTGCGTCTGTGTTCATTTTCTTATTTTAACAAATCCAGGCCTGTATCTTATTTCTTGGCATTCCATAGTACACTTGTTTAATGATTACTGTAATAACAAATTACTTTACATTTTGCAACCATTCAACCTTGACTTAATAAGAAGTGAAGCATCCTGTCTCTTTGCCATAGCTGTTTGCACCAGCAATGCACGCATTAAAAATAGAATCAGCAAAAGATAAGGGATGTATTTTACCTCCTATTCAACTGATTTAAAAATTCACTAAGGTATGCAAATTACAGAACTAGCATTGTTATATTTATGAGTTTATATCCTAGGGGGTGGGTTCAGAAGACAATCGCATAATCAAAAACTTGCCAGTGTAGTTCTTCAGCATAATATTCAGTCTTAGAGCCTACAAACCCAGGTAGGTAGATTTAGTCAATTGTCTAGATAGGTATAAAATACTAGATGTATTGAAGCAAGAATGATTCTGACTGTTGCTGCATATATACTCCCAGAAAGTTCATCCTCCTTTTTTCCATTTTGTTAGAGGATAATTTATCTGTCCCTTTAGAGGCTCCTCTCTCAGCATCTACTCTTGCAAGAAAGGCTACCTTCCATGATGAACTCCTGTCGCTGCCTATACTCTGAGGTAAGAAGCAATTTTTCTCATTACTGAGTAAGATGCAAGAACAAAACAAGTCTAACTTTAAAAAAAAATTTTTTTTAATTTTTGGTTTTTCAATTACAGTTGTCCCCTTTTCCCCCAATTTCTCTCCCCCACCCAACCCACCCCCTCTCCCGCAATCATATCCCTCCTCGTTGTCCATGTCCATGAGTCATTTATACGGGTTCTTTGACTAAACCCTTCCCTTACTTATCCCCCTTCTCTCCCTCCCCACTGCCCCCTATTGACTGCTATTCTGCTCTTTGTTCTATTTAGTTCCTTTGTTTGTGTTGTTCTTTAGTTTCCTGTATTAGGTGATATCATATGGTATTTTTCTTTCTTTGCCTGGCTTATTTCACTAAGCATAATTCTCTCTAGTTCCATCCATGTTGTTGCAAATGGCAGGAGTTCCTTCTTTCTTTCTGCTACATAGTATTCCATTGTGTAAATGTACCACAGTTTTTTGATCCACTCATCTACAGATGGGCACTTAGGTTGTTTCCAGCACTTAGCTATTGTAAACAGTGCTGCAATGAACATAGGGGTGCATAAGTTCTTTTGAATTGGTGTTTCAAGATTCTTTGGGTATAATCCTAGTAGCGAAGTCACTGGTTCAAAAGGCAGTTCCATTTTTAATCTTTTGAGGTAATTCCATACTGTTCTCCATAGTGGCTGCACCAGTCTGCATTCCCACCAACAGTGCAGTAGGGTTCCCGTTTCTCCACATCCTCACCAGCATTTGTTGTTTGTTGATTTGTTGATGATGGCCATTCTGACTGGTGTAAGATGGTATCTCATTGTGGTTTTTATTTGCATCTCCCTGATGGCTAATGATGTTGAGCATTTTTTCATGTGTCTATGGACCTTCTGTATGTGTTTGTTCAGGTTCTTTGCCCATTTTTTAATTGGGTTGTTTGTTTTCTTGATGTTGAGTCATATAAGCTCGTTATATATTCTGGAAATCAGTCCCCTGTCTGTGATGTCATTGGCAAATATGTTTTCCCATATGCTTGGTTTCCTTTTCATCTTGCTGATGTTTTCTTTTGCTGAGCAGAAACTCTTCAGTTTGATGTAATCCCATTTATTTATTTTTTTCCTTTATTTCTCTTGCTTTAGGAGATGTATCCATGAAGAAATTGTTACATGAGATATCTGATATTTTCTTGCCTATGTTTTTCTCTAGGACTTTTATGGTGTCACAGCTTACATTTAAGTCTTTGATCCATCTTGAGTTTATTCTCGTGTGTGGTGTAAGTTGGTGGTCTAGTTTCGTTTTTTTGCAGGTCCCTGTCCAGTTCTCCCAGCATCATTTGTTAAAGAGGCTCTTCTCACTCCATTTTATGTTCCTTCCTTCTTTATCAAATATTAGTTGACCATAGAGGCCTGGGTTTATTTCTGGACTCTATTCTGTTCCACTGATCTATATGTCTGTTCTTATGCCAGTACCAGACTGTTTTGATTACTGTGGCTTTGTAGCATTGTTTGATATCTGGTGTTGTGATTCCTCAGAGAAACCAACTACACCTTCTACTGGCAAGGGAAGTCTCCGGACCAACCAAGACAGCACGGTGTTGGGTTCGCTGTGAAGAACACGCTTGTTAACTCCATAGAGCCACCCACAGGAGGCACAGAGAGATTACTTACCCTCCGATTGTCAACAACTTTCGGCCCAGTCAGCATTCTTAGCGCGTATGCCCCAACCCTCTGCGCCACCACTGAAGAGAAAGAACAGTTCTACCATGAACTGGATGAAGCATTATCCAAGATCCCCAGAAGTAATGCTCTTTATCTCCTTGGAGACTTCAATGCAAGAGTAGGAGCCGACCACATGGCCTGGCCCACCTGCCTCGGAAACTTTGGGAGAGGAAAGATCAATGAGAATGGTCAGCGACTGCTTGAGCTTTCGTGTCACCACGGCCTGTGCGTGACAAACACATTCTTCAAGTGCAAAGAGATCCACCAGGTGTCATGGAGGCACCCCCGCTCCCGCCACTGGCACCAGCTTGACCTCGTCATCACCAGAAGAATGGATATTGGCAGCACCCTCCTCACCCGCAGCTATCACAGTGCAGACTGCGACACGGACCATGCCCTCGTGGTAAGCAAGGTGCGCATAATGCCGAAGAGGTTGCACCACTCCAAGATGAAGGGTCGCCCACGCATCAACACCAGTTGTGCCAGCAACCCAGTTAAGACCCAGCAATTCATCAACAGGATGGAAGATGCACTCGGTGAGGGAATGGCGGCAGATGACATTATCGAATCCAATTGGCCACGTCTCCGCGACGTCATATACAACTCCGCCATTATTGCTTACGGGAAGAAAGAGCGGAAGAACGCTGACTGGTACGAGGCTCACTGGGAAGAAATGGAACCCGTGATCGAGGCTAAGAGGAAAGCCCTACTGGCTTACAAGGCCACGCCCACTCCCAGTAACTTCAAGCTCTACGGGCTGCCAGGAAAAAGTCCGGAAGACTGCCCGCCACTGTGCCAACACCTATTGGCTAAACCTGTGCAGAAGCATCCAGGAAGCCGCCGATATAGGCAACACACGAGGAATGTATGAGGGTATCAAGAAGGCAACAGGCCCAATCCCCTCCAAGATCGCCCCCCTTAAGTCCAAGACAGGTGAGGTCATCACTGACCAGGAACAGCAAATGCGGCGGTGGACCGAGCACTACCTCGAGCTGTATGCGACGAGGAACACCGTAACAGACACTGCTCTTAACGCCATCCCAGACCTACCAGTCATGGAGGAGCTAGACACCCCACCTACTGCGGCAGAGCACGGCAAAGCCATCGACCACCTCGCTTGCGGGAAAGCACCAGGAAGTGACGGAATCCCTCCAGAAATCCTAAAGAGCAGGAAACCAGTCCTGCTACAGCCGCTCCACCATCTACTCTGTCTCTGCTGGAAGGAGGGTTACATCCCCCAGGATATGAGAGACGCCAACATTATCACCATGTACAAGAACAAAGGAGACCGCAGCGACTGCAACAACTACTGGGGCATCTCTCTCCTCAGCGTCATCAGCAAAGTATTCGCCCGGGTCGCTCTTGCCCGCCTGCAGACCCTTGCTTCCCGCGTCTACCCAGAGTCCCAGTGTGGCTTCAGAGCTGGCCGATCAACAGTGGACATGATCTTCTCCCTACTCCAGCTGCAGGAGAAGTGTCACGAGCAGCATAAACCACTCTACCTCGCATTTATCGACCTCACGAAGGCGTTTGATCTGGTCAGTCGAAGTGGACTCTTCAGCTTGCTACGGAAGATTGGCTGTCCACCACATCTGCTTGCTGTGGTCATGTCCTTTCACGACAACATGCACAGCACGGTGTCCTACAACGGCGCAACCTCTGAGGCCTTCCCAGTCAGCAGCGGAGTAAAGCAGGGCTGCGTCCTCGTGCCTACGCTGTTCGGAATCTTCTTCTCCATGCTCCTCCAATACGCCTTTAAGGACTGCAGAGAGGGTGTCTTCATTCACACCAGATCCGATGGCAAGCTCTACAACCTGGCCCGTCTACGAGCCAAGAACAAAGTCAAAGAGGTGCTCATCCGTGAGATGCTCTTCGCCAACGACGCAGCCTTGACATCACACTCTGAAGAGGGACTCCAGCAGCTAGTCACTTGCCTTTCCCACGCATGCAAGGAGTTCGGACTAGCCATCAGCCTGACGAAGACGAACGTTATGGCTCAAGGCACGGGGACTCCCCCATGCATCACCATCGACGGATACACCCCGGAGGTTGTCAACGACTTCACTTACCTCGGGTCCACCATCTCGAGCTCTCTGTCAGTTGACTTGGAGGTCAACCGGAGAATCGCCAGGGCAGCCACAGTTATGGCCAAACTGAACCGGCGAGTGTGGAACAATTCCAGCCTCACTGAGAAAACCAGACTGCGCATCTACCAAGCCTGCGTACTCAGCACTCTCCTCTATGGCAGCGAGACATGGACCACCTACGCAAGGCACAAAAGGAAACTCAACAGCTTCCGCATGAGGTGCCTGCGACGCGTCCTGCATGTCGCCTGGCAGGATAAGGTCCCCAACACCGAGGTGCTGAAGCGAGCCAACATGAGCAGTTTGCATGCAGTTCTTAGTGAGAGATGCCTCAGGTGGCTCGGCCATGTCAAAAGAATGGATGCAGGCCGTATTCCCAAAGACCTCCTCTACGGCGAGCTAGCAGAAGGCCAGAGGATGACAGGGCGCCCAAAACTGCGGTTCAAAGACATCTGAAAAAAGGACATGACACAATGCTCCATCAATCTCAACACATGGGAAGTTCAAGCAGACGACCGCCTAGCCTGGAGGCTCGCGGTCAGACAAGGTACGTCACGCGCAGAGGCTGCGCGCAACGAGGAGGCGGTCCAGAAAAGATCGAGACAGAAGCAGCGTCAACAGCAGCAACAACAACCATCTGCCTTCACCTGTAACAAGTGCGGCAGGGATTGTCACTCCCGAGTCGGACTACACAGCCATTCTCGGCGGTGCAGATAGACTCTCAGGAAGCTACGCCATCGTCTCTCGAGACGGACGGCTGCCGATGATGACGATGATTCCTCCTGCTGTGTTCTTCTGTCTCATGATTGCTGTGGCTATTTGGGGTCTTTTTTGGTTCCATATGAATTTATGGAGTATTTGTTCTAGGTCTGTGAAATATGTCATTGGTATTTTAATAGGGATTGCATTGAATCTGTAAATTCCTTTGGGTAGTATGGCCATTTTGATGATGTTGATTCTTCCCATTCAAGAACATGGTATTTGCTTCCATTTATTTGTATCTTCCTTAATTTCTTTCTTCAATGTTATGTAATTTTCAGAGTACAGGTCTTTTATCTCTTTGGTTAAGTTTACTCCTAGGTACTTCATTTTTCTTGTTGCTATAGTAAATGGTATTTTCTTTTTTGTCTCTGTCTCTGATATTTTATTGTTGGTGTACAGAAATGCCTTAGATTTCTGTATATTTATTTTGTACCCTGCTATTTTGCCAAATTCACTTATTATATCGAGTAGTCTTTTAGTGGAGTTTATAGGGTTTTCCAGGTATACTATCATGTCATCTGCATATAATGAAAGTTTTACTTCCTCTTTCCCAATTTGGATGCCTTTTATTTCTTTTTGTTGTCTGATTGCTGTGGCTAGGACTTCCAATACTATGTTGAATAGGAGTGGAGAGAGTGGACAACCTTGTCTAGTTCCTGAATTCAGGGGGAATGCTTTTAGTTTTTGTCCATTGAGTATGATGTTGGCCTCAGGCTTCTCATATATAGCCTTAATTATGTTAAGGTATGCTCCCTTTATTCCCATTTTGCTGAGTGTTTTCAACATAAATGGGTGTTGTACTTTATCAAATGCTTTTTCTGCATCTATTGATATGATCATGTGATTTTTGTCTTTCATTCTGTTTAGGTGATGTATTATATTTATTGATTTGCGAATATTAAACCATCCTTGCATCCCTGAAATGAAGCCCACTTGATCATGATGTATGATCTTTTTGATGTATTGCTGGATCCTGTTTGCCAATATTTTATTGAGGATTTTAGCATCGATGTTCATCAGTGATATTGGCCTGTAGTTTTCTTTCTTTGTTGTGTCTTGACCTGGTTTGGGGATTAGGATAATACTGGCTTCATAGAAAGTTTGGGATTTTCCCCCCTTCTTGGATTTTTTGGAACAGTTTGAGGAGGATAGGAGTTAATTCTTCCCTGAATGTTTTGTGGAATTCGCCTGTGAAGCCATCCGGTCCAGGGCTTTTGTGTGCAGGGAAATTTTGGATTACTGTTTCAATTTCCTTCTTTGTTATTGGTCTGTTGAGACTTTCCACTTCTTCTTGATTCAGTTTTGGAAGGTTGTATGTTTCTAGAAATTTGTCCATTTCTTCTAGATTGTCAAATTTCTTGCCATACAGTTGTCTGTAGTAATTTCTAACTATCATTTGTATTTCTGTGGTATCAGTCGTGATTTCTCCTCTTTCATTTCTGATTTTGTTTATTTGGGTCTTCTCTCTTTTTTTCTTGATTAGATTGGCTAGAGGCTTGTCGATTTTGTTGATTTTTTCGAAGAACCAGCTCCTAGTTTTGTTGATCTTTTGGATTGTTTGTTTAGTCTCTATGTCATTTGGTTCTGCTCTGATCTTGATGATTTCATTCCTTCTTATTGCCCTAGGCTTTGTTTGTTGTTGTTGTTCTAGTTCTTGTAGCTTTATGGTTAGGTTTTTTATTTGAGATTCTTCTAGCCTTTTCAGATATGCCTGTATTGCTATGAACTTCCCTCTCAGGACTGCTTTTGCTGTGTCCCACAGGTTTTGGGCTGTTGTGTGCTCATTATCATTAGTTTCTAGAAATTTCTTGATTTCTTTTTTGATGTCATTGTTAATCCATTCATTATTTAAAAGCATGTTATTCAATCTCCATGAGTTTGGGTGTCTTTGATTTTTTTCTCTGAGGTTGATTACAAGTCTAACTTTTATAGGGCACCTTGCTATATTTAATATTACCATTTATTAAAATTGGAGATGTTTAATTAAACAGATATAAAGGAAAAAGAGACAGATTGAATTAAAGAGATCAGCATTCTCACATTGTGTGCTCCTTGGCTGCAATTAAACTCTGGTTTTACCTTTGGCTACACAGTCTTTCCTGGGGTTTACTAGGCTGTTCTTCCTTCATTATGTGATGGATCATCATGATAGAGACACCAAAGGGGTCCCCAGTCTTTAATGAAAAGGGGATACTTTCTATGCCTAGGGATCTTGAGACCAAAGAAGTTTGTTTTAGTGGGAACCATATCTGAGAAGAACTGGGAGGAATGTGGCAGTGAAAGGCAAATATTGATTTGGGAATACACAGGTGAAGACAGGGAAGGAGCAGAGATGAGGAAGTCCTAAAGCCTGGGAGGGAGCCAGAGGCCAACTCTGCCCTTCAGAACTAGGAATCAGCAGAAATTAAAGGAAATAAAGAGGAGTGGTGATAGCTGGCAGAGCAATAACTCAGACTATGCTAGGGCTCTTGACCTATGTGGTAACTTTCCTTCTTCCTCCTTTCCTTTCTCCATATCTTGCAGCCATCCTTCATAGAACCTCTTTCTAGTATTTTTTGAGCGATGCCTTGTTGGTAAACTTTGGGCTAAGTGATGGGGATATATGGTGACACTGACCTTTGTGAGATAACTGTTATCTATGATAAAATTATGAGAGGATAAGTACTGGGTGCTTGAAGGGCATGTAGAAGGGGACACACCTCAGGATTAGGGATCAGTTAACCCTTCTCAGATGAAGGAGGAGAACATAGTAGTTTTAGGGTTTTTTTAAGAGAGTGAGTGTAACTTGAACACAGAGTACCTAGTTGTGTGTGCTAGGATGGAGGGTAAGGGGAACTGTGCAACAGCAGAGTGCATTACAAGGCACAGTGCAGAGAAACAAAATTCAAAATATAAGTGGGAATTGATCATAAAAATCTTTTTAAATTATATAATAATGTGGACATTATCCTGAGGACAATAGGGACCTGTTGAAGGATTTTAATCAAGACGTGACATTATTAGATTTGAGTTTTTGAAAGATCACTTTGTCTGTCATGTAGAAAGAGGATCAGAAGGAAATGAAATTTATCTATTATTCATTAAGATATTGAAATTGGACAGGGAGCATTTTTACAGAAAAGAGGTCTCTTTATTTACTAAAAAAAATTAAGACAGATTTAAGCTTTTGTTTTGTGACTTAGAAAAACAATAGTTAAAATAAGTGAAATGGTAAAAAAAAAAAAGGCAGCCATGTTTATGTATGCATGATGTTTATTTCTTAGATTTGAGAATTATCTTTATAACAATTTATTTTTCCCAAAAATCTTTAGGTACACATGCCTTCTATTACTAACACAATTATCATTCCATCTGACTTGTTCTAAAAATAAAAAATCAAGGAAAATAAGCATTGTCTTTCCCTCAGTGTCTTCTCTGAAATGAAAATGGACTTATATAACTGTTTGTCATAGTAATTCACCAAAGCTTGACAATATCTCCCATTTTAGGGTGATCCTTGGTTGATGGAGACTAAGTATTTCCACCTGTCTGACACTAACTTTGTGCCATAGCTTAGAAGCCCCGAAATGGTAATAGTGATCATTTACCATACTTACATTGTAAGATGCTCTGGTTTCCATCACAGAACCATTATTTCCTTCTTCAATGTCTTTATGAGTAGTATAATAATAAAAGCAATTCTAAGGGACTTATATTATGAGTTTTCAGTTTAGAGGTTTTCTCTTTCCAAGACCAGTCATGGAATTGGCATTTGACTCTGCTTCCTCAGGAGAATAGTTCATAGCACAGAATTATCACACAATTTAACACAGCTGGCACTCTGGCCTCAAGAGAAACCAGAAAAATAGCAGGGAGGATAAATGGCAGGTAAGTTGAACATAAGCTAAGAAAGGGACCTGGAGAATAGAGGATTGCATTATAAGTTTAGGGATATTTTAACTCTCTGCAGTCTTTTTACACCTAGCCAAATTCTGCTAAATTTGCAAAGTAATGTTATTTGATTATGTCTTTCTATGACCACATTTAATATCATTTTCTAAATATTTTTCTAATTTATTACCTCCTTTTATCTTTGCTTTTTCTTGGGGAGATATATAGTATAATATATTATTGTCATTTGTCAGCTAGGAAAAATAAAGGGCAATGATATTAAGTAAATAACCCAAGGTCATATAATTAATTAATAACCAAGCAAGGATAAGACTCCAGTTGAATTTCCTAAGGCTATCCCCATTCGGCTTAGTGGGGATCAAAACAGATTTGGATATAATCATTAAGTTTTCAAATAACTAAAAATAAAGAGTTGGATTCTTTGAGCATGACTCCCCATACCCTTCACCTTTTTGAAGATCGAACAAAGGTTGAGAAAATATTAGAATATGAAAAGATTAATTTTTTGAGTAAATATCTCAATGGCATCCTATCTTTAAGGTTTTGCTTTTTCTCTATTTCTCTGTCTAAACACAGGTTCACTGTTTTGTTTTGTTTTTTCCTATTTATTTATTTGTTTCAAGAAGTGAAGGCAGAAGATTGAAAGGAATGGGTATGGGAATCTCAAAAACTCATTCATTTACCTCAAATATGAGAGTATCAAATATTTTCACAGCACTGCAGTAGGCTGTGAGGAGGACAGTGTTTGCCTAACAGTGTTTGCCTCCGTGGTTTCATTGAGTTTCCACAATTCTTACTGTAAAAGGCACTATTGGAGGATTCAAAGGGAAAAAATCAGACAAAATTCCTACATTAGAGAAGCTTTTCAACCTACTTAGGGAAACAAACTATATTGACATAACTAAGTAACAGCACAAGGTAATATGTGATTAAGTGTAAAACTGGGTAATTCCTGGATTCTTTTGGGTTGAAATTATATTAGAAAATCACTTCAAACTGCAAAGCAAAAGAAAAAAAGATTAAAAAGATATCAGAATACTCTTGTCTAAGGCAGAATATGCAGCAAAACAATACAAGAGACTGGAAAACTGTTCAGAAACTTGGTCAGCAACTGCCCTCAAATCTCATCAAAACTACCATATTCTTTTCTTATTTTTCTGTAGATTAAGGTTTTGCTGTCCCATTGTGCATGTGGCAAAAAATTGGTTTCTTTGTTATTTCAAACTTTATATGTTTTTATTTCAAGTAATCAGGTCAGAGTCTTTAGCTATCACTGAGTCCCAATTCTAGTTGTCATGACAGAGATTATAACTGGTTCTTCTTGAGACAGACACTACTCCCTGATTCAGTCAGCTGTGGCTGGGCTGGAGTGGAGAGTCCCATACACAGAATAAATGCTGAGTCAAACATTTGGGGTAAGAAAATAGTTGTAGGGCAAAAAAGTGTTATATGCTAGAAGGATACCTTAAACTATGTTTATTAGAGAAATTAACTCAACAAAATAATTATGGGCTGAGATGAATTGCTTGTAGGCCTTGGGAGTTGGTAGAGAATAATATTTGGATTGGTGAAAGAGGCTGCAGGCCAAAAAAATAATTACATGTAGAACAAGAGAAATGGCATAAAGGTGGAGATAAGTTGGGTATGTTTGAAAAGCAATGGAGTCAAGGGTTCATGTTGTACAGTTTTGGGAAAATAATTTAATACTGTTTCTGTGGCTACTCATTTGAAATGGATTTCTGGTTCCCTTTTTGGGTAATAGATATGGTTTTAGAAGTTATCAGCATTAGAATGCTAACTATTCTCAACTCATGAGAAAAGATTAATTTTTCCAGTGATACATTTTTAAAATAAGTAGGAAAGAAGATAAAGAATAGGCGTTATGGAATATTAATGCTTTAGTGATAATAAAAATAAGTGAATCCTGAGAAAAAGCCTGAGAAGGAATGATTATAGCGAGGGAAGGGAAAGGTGCCATAGAGGGCAACAGAGAAGGCAATGTCAAACAGAGAGTAGTCAACAGGTCAGCTGCAGAAAATTCAAATAAGATAAGACCTGACAGATATTCATTGGACTTGACTATTAGGAAGTAACTGGGGACCTTAAAAAGAAAGGGGCAGATAAAAAGATATATCTGTGGAGAAGACATACGAAGGTGAACATATAAATGGGAGGGCTCAGACTGCATTAGCAGGATTATTTATGAGGAGGGAACTGGAGGCAAGTCATTGGGAAGGGAACAACTAGGAAGAGGTTTGAAATAGGGGAGTGAATTAACCATGTTTATAAAGTGAGAAGACGGAAAAATCATGAGGGATAAGTCACAAAAGGATTTGTGAGAATGTGGAAACTGTCTGGTTTCAGAAAATAATAATATGCAGAGTCAATTAAGTACTAAGAAAAGGTCATTAGATATCAGAATAAAAACTATGAGGGATATTCTGAATTATGCCTTGGTTTCTCAATCACTTCTACTTCCATGATTGCATTAAATCTATCTGACCAGTGTGTGAGATCAGCAGCCCAAATATTATTGGACCACTATTCAGAAGTAGGGAATTGTAGCTTAATGCATTAGTTTGTTGGAGGTTCCACAGCTAGTAAGGCACAAGGCTTAAAATATCTTCTAAAATTTTAATTCTGATTCTCATTTGGCTTCATCATGACTTCCAAAACTTGAATACCTGCAGTACAGAGGATACATACTGTCATAACCAAAGTACATAGCAGATTACAAGATTTTAGGTGAGTGGTAAAGAAGTAGAAATGAGGTGCATAGGTCCTGTTTTGAGAAGTTTAAAAGAAAAGGGAATTTCAAAATAGTATAGGAATTTTGTATGGTTTTAATAGATATAGAAACCTTGAGGTAGTTGTGCCATAAGGGGAGGTATCATTGTTGAAGGAGAGCCTGGGGATAAGGAAGAAAGAAATGGTCAAATGCAAAGTTCTAAAAGAGGCATCACAGGTAGAGGGGTCAGCTGTGGAATGAGTAGCCACAGCTCTTCCAGAAGTAATGCAAATTCCTTTTGCAGTAATATCTCGAACAGCCAATGTGTAATTCTCTATTTGCCTTTTCCCCTGCCCTGCTAATGGAATGAACCAATATGGTAGAGATACTGTCATCCTGGATGAAGTAGTTTCCCCTTCCACCTCTTTCTGACTAGTATTAGTCACATATAATAATGAAAAAATAATGCTTTTCTTGTGTTAGGCCACTGATTTCAGAGTTCATTAGTTAAGTCTGCATAACCTGACCTGTCCAGACTACTACTACTACCACAGTGTAATGGCGGTTTCACATCCTGTACATCTTGTTTCTAACAATACATGTTAAATAGAGCCTAATTATAAACTATTTCTTTTGAACACTGGGAATCTTCTGTAAAGTTCAGTTTACTTAAAGTCCTTTCAAAGCAATTCACAAACCGTGTGCACCGTATTAGACATTTAAAACACAAAATTAATAATAAAAACAGTAGTGCACATTTATTCAACTCCCTTACTCTAGATATAATGTGCCTCACAATAAAATTATGAGTTGAGTTCTACAATGAACTTCACTTTACAAATGAGGGAAGTAAAACCCAGAGAGGCTAATTGCTTTACAAATAACACAGAGCTAGAGAATGGTTAAGCTAGAGTTCTACATAAGGTACTATCATGGATACTTTCAATAACCATTATATTTTCTCCTTACTCAGTGGTATCCATGCTAGGGGAGTTCAGAGTCTCTGGAAAGAATCCTAAAATTCTAGGTCATAGATTGGGTACATCAGAATTAGCTGACTAGACCCACTGAATCAGAAGCTCTGTGGTAAGCCTTGCTGATTTTAATGCTGATCCAGTTTGGAAACCACTGTCTAGGAGTAATACAGGTACTTTAATAATTTTAATATGATAAGAAAGAAGATTAATTGCAAAGTTCAATGGAAACAGAAAAATGAGAGCAATTAATTCTGCTTCTGGGACTACAAGGAGAGCTTGTAGCTGAAGGAGGGATAACGGTAACAGTTTGATAAAAAGGCAGGTAAAAAAATAACCATGATATAAATTGAGCAAACACAAAAAGATATGTTTAGTCCAATTGACCTCTAAATGTTGAAGTTTCATAGCGCTTAATGGAGGCCCCTTCTCTTCTCTCCCTAAGTGATCTTAATTATTGCCATGGGTCTAAATACAATCTTTACATTAATGACTTCAAATTTATATCTTCAGGTCAGAGTCTTCCCTAACATTAAGGCTCTTGTAAGACTTGGTTATTATTTTCCCATGGATATGTCATAAACCTGGCAAACAATACATCTGAACTCTTGATTTCTCACCTAAACTAATTCTTCAAAACTTTTTAATCTTGATACATAACACTGGCTCTGTTACTTATTGTTGCATAGCAAAGTATCACACAACTTAGTGGCTTGGAAGAATAATTTATTGTTATTGTATTCCAAGATGTAGGGGAGCTACTCCCATCCCTGCAGGTCCTTCCACCTGAGACTTTCTCACAGCATGACTGCCTCAAGATAGTCAAACTTCAGTTGAAACTTGGGGAACCTAAGAACCTCACAAAGTCCCTGAAAGTTACTTCTGCTGCATTTCTTGGTTTAGCAAAGTCAGCCCAGATTCTAAGCGTAGGGGAGTGGGGATGGGTGTGGGGGGGAAGTCTACTTACTCCATTTCTTAATAAAAAGACTAGCAGAGAATTTGTAGCCAAATTTAGTCTACCACAAAAACCATTACATCAGTTGCTCAAGCCTTAAATCTGGGAGTAATCCTTGACACCTTTCTGATTCCCTGATGAGTCTTGCCGCTTTACCTCCACAACCTATCCTGAATCAGTGACAGTTTCTTCTGCCAGTGCCATAATCCAAATTGCCATTATCTCTTAGTTGCAGATGCATTCTTAACTATTTCCACAGCTGTCTTTCTTGCCCTCCTATATGATCCCATTACTTGCTTAATTAAGCCATTCTATGGCTTCCTTTTACATTCAAAATGAAATCCTAACTCTTGTACATGACCTACAGGTCCTCCCTGACCTAGCCCTGTTTAACTCTCCTACCTTATGTGAAACCATTTTACCCATGTTTCATTATACTAAAGACACACTGATGTTCACAGTTCCTAGAGCAGGGGTTCTCAACTGAGGAAGATTTTGTCCCCCAAGAGGCACCTGGCAATGTCTGAAGACATTTCAATTTTACAATTGAGAGTTGCTACTAGCGTACAGTGGGTAGAGGCCAGGGATGCTGCTAATATCCTCCCATGTACAGAAAGGCCCACAACAAAGGCTGATTCTGATACAGGATGACAAGTTTATCACCAAAGTGGTGCAACACTGTGAATTCACTTTGCCCCAGCAGGTTTAAAATATGACTCTTTAACTTGAAAAATGATGCAGAGTATTTACTATGTCATTTATTTACATAAATTGAGAGTTTACTGCTATTCTTATATCACAGTATTTCAAATTTGGATAATTCAAAATTATATAAAATGCAGCTGTATTTTATCTCATTTCCTATCTATCTACTTTAGGAAATAAATAAAGTAGCATTCTCTCTCCATTGCACAGTCTGTTTTAGGGAGGTTTGGGGACGTGTTGTGAATAGTCCTGTTTATCTGTTAGTAGTTAGCTACTCCCCACAATTCTACGTCTTTCACCAAGCCCTTTTTGACCACTGTTGCTATAGAATCTCATGTGTCATTAATCTCCAATGGTAGCTCTGCCATTGGTGTTTACCCTGCTACTCAATTCCCTTCTCCCCCACACTCCATGTAGTACTTTATAACATGAGTTTAGACTGCAGTGTTGTCCTTGACCCAAAAATGCATTTATCACAGACTGAGCAATATGAAATCACACACTTTGGGTAACACTTACACACAGATTAAGTTATTCCAAGAAACATAGATTTGTGAAAGTTTCTTTTTCTGTCCTCCTCTGTCCATGTCACTTGCCCAGATGAGAGTCTCTGCAAAGGAAAGTGATTAACCACTTCTAGGGTCATACTTCTGGCCCAGCTGGGAGAGGAAAACAAATGCACACACACACATGCACACACACACATGTGCACTGCTAGACACCATGAGTTGATTTGTATTGGACTCATTGAAAAAAAGCACAGGATAGTACGCAACATCTATTTAATATTTTGCCAATTCTGCCATTAGACATAAAAAAATACCATGTGGGCTCAGGTTCCCTGACAGTTTCAGGTATCACTGGCAACTGTTAAATCCTAAAGTTCAAGTGGAATAGCCATGACAGGCAGTAACTGATTCTTTCATTCTTTATGAAGGAATATTCCAAGGCACTATAATCTATAGAAAGCTATTGACACTTTAGGTTATTCTCAAGATAGCTAAATGTAGAATAAAAATTTATTTTAAACACCTGTGTAATACTTTGAAATACACACGGGATTTTTTTTCCTGCTTGCTTTGCATAATTTTTGTACTCAGCAATATCATCAAAGGCAAAATGAGCTCTTTTTTTTCAGCTGTTTTATGCCTCATTTGTTTAATAAGATCTCTGAGTCTCCTTAGACCAAGGAGGAAGACTGTGACATCTTGTGGAATCTAGGTGAAGCATTTTATTGCAATAAGTATCAGGTAGCCAGAGGCACATAGGAATATGTAAATATATATAAGAGCTTCCCTGACTCCCTGATCACAGTGGCAAAAGTGGTTTCTCCCTGTTTTGACTTCCAACATCACGAATGCTCTGGTTCTTTTAATACTAGCATGTTTAACAATTATTTTATTTATTCGGTATGTTTATCTAATACACTATATATCAGGCAGACATATTATGTGACTAAGATTGCATTGTTAAATAAAACATGGTTTCTTACAGCTGACTAAGGAATTGCATAAAAGTAAAAATATAATTGCAATACATTGTAAAAAAAATAGTATTAACAGATTTATAAATAGATAGTTTGCTATATACCTTATTTTCCTAATTTGAATACTTTTAAAATTCAGTCATTTAAAAATATTTTCCCATAATAACTTGAATTTATTTGGAAGGACTTTGATATTGATTAAATTTGTTTCATTTTAAAAATACTTCCTTATTGGGGAGCACATCTTCTAGAGTTTCTTAAAATATTATTTTTTGTAGATGTATAAAATACATACAGATGTTTTACCACATCCTAAGTTTACATTTCAACAAAATATCTCAAAGCATACATGTCCATGTAATCACTCACCAAGATTATATACTAGAGATAGCTTGTACCACCCTGAGGAGCCCATTGTTAAATATTCAGGAAATTTGTGACTGATGGTTCGAATACTGGAAACTGGAAATAAGGCATCTTGGGGATACTTAAACTGCAGTTACTTTGTTTCCAGAGAGCAAGTTGTTAACCACTTACCATCACAGATTAGTCACTGCTGATTAATAAATAGAACATTACTGGCATCCCTGAAGCCACCCTGTGCCTACTGCCAGTCACTAACTACTTCATCTTAGAGGTAACCACTAACTCGACTCCTAGTACTTTAAATTAATTTTACTATTTTAAGATTGCACAGCAAGGGAAAAGAAGAGATTCATGGGAGTCTGAAGCTTAAACAATTTGGGGACTGTCTTTAAATAAACAAATCCAAAACTAGAAATACAAAATTAGGTACATGGCCTTTGATGGAATCTGAGCCACTTGAGGACTTTTAATATCTGCACAGTAAATTCAGCTTTGCTAAGGTGTATAATTTTTGTTTATTTTTTCTTGCTTCTATCACTTAACATTGTGTTTGAGAGATTCATCTATGTTTTTTGCATGTAGCAGTTGGCACTAGTCTGCATTTCATTTGTGACCATGTACTTACCCATTCTGCTGTTGAGAGATATTTTTTTTTTCCAAGTTGATGCTCCTACCAACATTCCTACCACAAAAGTTCATGCCATTTGGTGCATATGTGTTGCATTGTGTTGGGAGTATAGCTGTGAGTGAAATTATGGCATCCCAGGGCATGCATTTGTTCAGCTTTGGTAGACAGTGCCAAAAAGCTTTCCTGAGTGATGGTAAAAGTGTGCCGTCCTAACAGCAGTATATGAGAGCTCCGGTTCTACTTTCTCGCCAAAGCAGGGAATCATGAGACAAATTTTAGCCATTCTGGTGGGTGTGCATTGACCTGATGATCTGATGAACTTTAATATATTTTCAAATAAATTTTGACTCTTCAGATATTTTCTTTTGTGCAGTTTTTTGTGTATTATTTTTTAAAGTTATGTTACCTTTATATTTAGTGAGTCATATGAATTCTTTTAAAATTATGGATATGAGATCTTTGAGGGGTATGTGCAAAGCAAATATGTGCTCTCATTCTCTAGTTTGGATTTTCATCCTTTTAAAGGGATCTTTTAATGAAGCAAAGTTCATGATGTTGTAGAAACTTAAGCATTTTAATAGCTAGGGCATTACGCATTCTGAAATCCTTGCCTTCCAGGGTGGAAACCCCAGGGACATGTGCAAGTCACAATTCCCAATAGTGAGATAGCAGCTTTTAGATATTCTGAATGTGAGTACCAACTGGTTCCATGGCTTTCTTTCTTACTAATTACACTTGTTTTTTTTTTTTTTTCTCTTTAATGACTTTTGTAACTGTTGCTGTCTCCTTTCTCTCCTCTGACTTATTCAATATCTGTAGATCCCATGTTTCTGTCCTTAGCCCTCATTTCTTACTCTGTGTAATCTCTCCAGCTATTCTCCCTGGAGTTCAGTATCAATTACATTTGATAATACCTACATCTGTGTCTCTGGATCAAACCTTTCTACTTAGATCCAGGGTTGTACCTTTATTTTTGTGGCATCTCAAGTTCAAGCAGCCCTAAATGAGTCGGTAATTGTACTTTAATGAATAACAAACCAGGCATAAAACAACTGAAAGAAAAGAGCTCATTTTTATTTTTTATATATAATTAAAAGTTATTTTTCTATTTTGGTTAGTGTCTTGCATGTCCAGATAGAGGCAAGAGGATTTATATTAAAGAGTCTTTCTCTGCTTAGATTTCAAAAAGGCATCATTAGGTCTTCTGAGAAAAAATGTTTAGTTTTTATTTGTTAATTTAAATATAAAATCATAGTCTGTATAAAATTTGTCCTTCTGATACAGTAATCTATATCCAGGTTGGTCTGAATATTGTTGCTGGTATTAAGAAATTCAGACCTTACAGGTCATATGGTGATGTGTTTCCTCCGTTTCTGGGACCTGACACTATAAAAAAAGCCTTGCAGGTGAAACAGAGTGGTGGTGGGAAGTTTTTATTTAATAAAAAATTATATTACACAAAGAGAAAACCTATGGTTTCAGATGAGGCATGAAAGAATATGGTTAGCTATGACTCAAATTAAAACGAAATAAGTTGGTTTTGATTCAAAAGCTCTAGACTTTGCCTAGTTGTGAGATGAAGAGTTCTTGAGATTGTAGTCATGGCAACTAGGGCTGAGGACGTGAAGCTTTGAGTGCTCGTATCCTCTATCAACGTCATGTTTCAGACCCCTATCTAAAGAAGCAATGTTGGCAAGTTGCTAGTAAGAAATCACCAGCTGAGCCCTTTACCATTAAATGTCTTTTGTGTAATTAACTCGTGCTTATGATTCTTAGGTAACCCCCTGTCAACAGAAAACCCAACGCCTTTGATTTACTTTTTTCTGCTTCTTTTTCTTCTTTCTTTCTTTTTTGATAAGGGTTTTCTCAATTCATTTTGTTTCCACGTGGACCTGTTTGCACTGGGAAGTGATTAATTCTGATCTGACCATAAAAAGTGTCCTGTTATTTACTTTTCTCTGTCCCTGCCTTGGTAACTCCCTGAACAGCCCCATAATTAAGCTGTCAACATGTTAAGAGAGAATTGATAGCACAATGACTTTCTCAATGTAGAGAAGAGACTGAGGGGGCACACAATCTCTTTCAGAAGGTTTGCCTAGAGCTTCTTTAATTCTAAGTACTGCAACAACACAGTATTATCATGTCCGTATTATAAATGAGGAAATTGAGTCTTAGGAAGGTTTAGCAACTTTATACAAGGTCAATAACTAGCACGTGTCAGAACTAGAACTTAAACCCAGACTTTTCGGGCTCCAACATCTGGGATTCTTCACCTCTCTATTGCCTCCCAGGACCGGATCTTTAGGGAGTTAGGCTGTCAGATTGACCTTAACATCACACTTTTCTTCTGAGTAATTCCTTCTGGCTTCCTATTTCTTATCAGTCCAAGTTCATTAATTTACTCAGTAAATACATATTGAATGTCCGCTAGGTATCAGGTGGTATTTTAGGCACTTGGAAAGTTTATAAACAAGATAGATTAGCACCCTGATCTTATAGATATTATATTTTAATGGATCCACGACAAAAGTTAAATGAGAAATCAAGCAAATAAGCAAGATTGTTAGAGGTAGTAATTCATGGTCTGATAGGGGAAAAAAAGAACAGTAATGGAATGTATCTCGTAGTGTGTATATATGAAGGTGGGGATGGGTTATTTAAAAAGACAAGGTCATTAGGGAATAATAGTTTATGAGGGAAACATTGGCTCTAAGAAGAGGCGGATTTAATGGCGGGCGCACCGGGCATGCGCCCTGGGCCCCGACTTCTGAAGGGCCCCGCAAAACCATGTATTTTTATTTTCCCCATCTCTCTTTTTTTAAGGGGCCCAATATTTTCTTCTGCGCCCAGAGCCTCAATTGACTTTAATCTGCCTCTGGCTCTAAGACTTGAATGATAGGGAAGGAACATTAAGTCATGGATTAGGCTAGAAAATTATTGGGGCAGAAGTTCTGAGTAAGGAATATACTTAGCATGTTTCAGAAATTTTTTAAAAAGGTTATATAAATCAGACAAAGTAAGAAATTGAACAAACTTGTTCAATATGAGAATGGGAAGTGAGCAGGGGTCAGATTCTATGGGATAAGGCCGACTTTAAGAAAGAAATTAGATTTTATTCTAAATGCAAAAGGGAAATTTTAGGAGTTATTAAGCAAGGTAGTAACAAGGTCTGATTTTTGCCCATAAAACAACTTTTGTGAATAATAAGGGAATGGACAAGAATAGAACAAGGAGGTTCGTTAATAAATTACTACTGTACTCTGAAATAGAAATAATGGTTATTTGGATTATATTGGTGACAGTGGTGCTGGAGATACCTAGACAGATTCAGGATAAATCTTCAGGGCACTGTCAATAGGTCCTGCTGGTAGATTGAAGACAGAGGTATGAAGGACAGGGTGGACTTAAGGGCAGTCTGCAGCTCTGGAGTTGAGTGACCGGGTGGATGAATGTGGCACTTACAGAGATGCAGACAACTGAGTGAGAAGCAAGTTTTAGAGCTGGGAACAGTCAGGAGCTTCATTTTAGAAGTAAACCCAAGTTCTTTCACCTGGTGCCAACCTATGTGTATTCATATGTAGTTAGGGGCTATGTACATAGTAATATTTAATAAACATTTATTGGATTGACAGATGGAAAAGTCAGTGTGCTTCTCTAGCTTCTGTCAAACTCTGGTGAAATCATTCACTGAGAAAAGCTTACCAGTTCAAGAGTCCTATTGCCCAGATTTTGGAAAAGATCAATTCTGTCTCATTAATCATCAAAGCAAGCTTGTACTCTAAATTGTAAAATTGCCTCTTCATAATTTACCAGACTTCTGCAAAACCCCTACTAACCCACTACAAGAAATATTCACTTTCTAAGTGAATACAATATTTGTATATCAGTCAGAGATGGAGAGCCTATTGTCACTTTATGAAAATTAGCTTTCTTTCCCCTTGAGGTAAGCTGCAGGTTCTTGCAAATAATATAAAATGTGACATATATTCCATATGATAAGGGAAATATCTCCAATCATCCAGATTGTTCAACAAGACAGACTTATCTTTTTGCTCATATTTTAATTGCAGTAATGTCAGCCTCAGAGCTCATTAAGTTTTTTAAGGCACCATATCTTGGGTGTAAAATACTTTTATTGAGAAAATGAATTTTTTTATGCTTTGAGAATAGCTCCCTAATTAGAAAGCACATACCATTAGTGCAAGCATATCACATTAAACATACACTCTGATGAATTGATAATTCATCTGGATCTCCAATTATAATCATTTTATTACTTTTCTACAAGAAAACTCCAGTGAAAGGAGAAAACACCACGATATTTTGGAAAACTGTACTGTTCTTCGCTCACTGAGGTCTTCTTTACAGTCATAGTTTCCTAAATGGTTTACAATAATTTAATAATTTTCTTATTCCTTCAACAGCTAGTCAGCATTTGAACCTTCTGCCTCCAACCTGCTATACTGCTGAGGCTGTTACATAACATTTTAAATATTATTTTGCAATAATCTCAAAAATTATTATCTTCTTTGCAAGAAAAGTTACATCTGTCATTACTAAAATATCCTCCATTTACTCTAGACATTATGGTGATTATATGAAGAGCATGGTCTATATCTTCCTGCAGACACTGAATAGCACCAATAGAGAATGATTGTCTGCTATTGTCACAGAATCAGCAGTTTTAGGCAGCATATAATCCATTAGCTTTCAAATTTTCTTCATTAGAAACTCTCCACGTTTAATTTACTCAACTATATGGAGGTTTAAGATCTGCTGGTAAAGCACTCATCATTAACAGTGATTATTCATCGTCATTCTTGAGTAGGCAAATTCTACTTTTGGAGATTTTCTCTGCTAAGGAGAATTAATGGGAGCTGGGAAATTACAATGGAAGCTTTAGACCACAGCTCTAAAGCTTAAGACTTAAAAAAGGAGAGGAGCCAAAAGGCTCATTTTGAAGGGCAGAGTTGGGTCCTTGTCAGAGTAGAAGGCGAAGGGCAGAGGCAAGGAGGGAAACAGGTTGAGCAAGAGAGCAGGCTCCACTTTGCCCCTCAGGTTCATGACTTAAGACAGGCGTTTCCTGATGTTAGGCCATTGACCTGCCTTTTCTTAGAATATTATTTTAGAAAACTTGCAATTGTAAATTCTGCCCCATTAAGATGTAAATCTTCTACATTTCAAGACTGTCTTTCTCGAAGATCTGGAGCCATGCCTTTGAACTGCAATCATCAAGAAAGCAAGCTTCCCAGGCTCCTCTACTCTTTGGGAGAGTAGGAGCCCAGCTGCAATAATGCACAGTTAGCAAACATCCATGGCCTCATTACATTGACCAACCCCACCTCCACTGTTTAAACATTTTTACTTGGAGGGTCTGGAAAATGGGTCTTGGGCATTTGTCTTCTTAGAAGCTCCAGTCTTAATTAGGATACGGGTCTGGCATATACCTCTCTACTGTTCTAAACAGTTGAGAAGAATCAGTGGAGCTGAGACCAGTCTTTCAAAGTAGATCCTATTGACCACTTGCATCATGAAAATTACTTGGATAACTAATGAAATGCAAATTTCTGAAGCATTCCAATAAGTCTTAAAATTAAATTCTCTGGGAACAGGGCATGACAATCTCTCAGATAAGCTCCTCTGTTCTTTCTTTTACACTAAATTCTGAATGTAAGTAATATATAGCAAGTAATTGCTGTACAGTAAGCCCCATAATAAAAAGTAGAATATGAGGAAAGTCATGGAAGTGATAGAATTTGAAACAATGGAAAGGATAATTTTGGTTCTTTATGATAAAGGCAGAGAGGTAGAGGCTTTCAAGGTATGTTGTAGTGAGACAGACATCTTTAATCACTTGATTTCTCTTCCTTGCCTATGTTTGGTTTTTTCCATTAAAGACAGCATCAGCTGAGAAACTAATATTGGTGTAACTTTTAAAAAAATTTTTTTTATAATTTATTTGTTTATTTATTTATTTTATTTTATTTTTAGAGAGAGAGGAAAGGAGAAAGAGAGGGAGAGAAACATCACTGTGTGGTTGCCTCTCACTCGCGCCCCCAACTGGGGTCCTGACGTGCAACCTAGTCATGTGCCCTGACTGGGAATCGAACCAGTGACACTTGGCTCGCAGGCCGATGCTCAATCCACTGAGCCACAGCAGCCAGGGCTTTGGTGTAACATTTTCAACTAAAGAAAAT
Source organism: Furipterus horrens (assembly GCF_987537825.1). NCBI lineage: Eukaryota > Metazoa > Chordata > Mammalia > Chiroptera > Furipteridae > Furipterus > Furipterus horrens. The sequence goes on from NW_028327176.1 coordinate 35,129,451, forward strand.
TCCAGAAATTTTTTCACTTGTTCATTAGAATGTACAATGTTTATTTGTCAATGCCTCTTTGTAACTCATTCTGAAGTTCTTAGTGCCACTGAAATTTACTTCTTGCTCTAGCCATTGACATTGTAGGAAACTAGTGAGTTACAAAAGAAAAATAAAAACTTCCTTTTTATATTTCTTTTTCCAAGTGAAAAGTTAGATTTATTTGCAAAATTTCTTTAAATGTTTATTCTATGATTTGTGGAACAAGGAAATGGTGTCCTTGGAAATTGCCAGTGGTTGATTAACTTTCAGCACAGTGATTTGGCTAATTTTTGGAGGCCCCTCTTGGGAAAATATTTCCTTTGTCTTCATCCCCTTGTTCCTCTAATTAGTAACTTATATCTCTTTAAAATCTATTATGAAGAAAAGCCCTGTCAGCAACTATTTACTTAGAGTATGAATTTATTATATCACTTTGTTTCTTTCTGCTATTTCTACTTTAGAACATTTCCCATTATGAACTCAAACACTTTCTGCCATTAATGAGGAGGAGAAAGTCATTCTAGTAGCAGATAGGTCTTTCTGGTACCACTAATATTTACTGGTTTCTTCCTATCATACCACCTTCCCTAAAACAAACTTTTCCTGAGAAAAATTATTCATCCCAAGCCCTTCTCCTTTGTAAAGTGAAAGTGGCTCCCTCTTGATTTGGAAAATCATGAAGGAAAGAGGCAAAGACCAAGTAAGGAAATGTAAATATTTCAACAGCCTTCCAGCTTGGAACATTTTTAACTTTTGCTTCCCTATTCTTTTTGCTCATATCTTTTTTTTTCTTTCTTTATTTCTTCTATTAGAGTTGTCTCAATTTTCCCCCTTTTGCCTTCCTTTCTCCTACCACTCCCCACCCCCACAGTCCATCCCCACACCATTGTCCATGTCCCTGCGTCTTTCATGTGTTCTTTGACTAATCCCTTCTTCTTTCCACCACTATCCTCCACCCCCTCCCCACTTTCTTCTGGTGGTGCTTGTCTGTTCCCTGTTTCCATGTCTCTGGTTCTGTTTTGCTTGTTAGTTTATTTTGTTCATTAGATTCCTCTTATAAATGAGATCATGTGGTATTTGTCTTTTACTGACTGGCTGATTTCACTTAGCATATTAGTCTCACATAAGATGAAATATTTAGGCTTAAATGTGGATTTTTCTTGCCACAGCTTCCTACCTATGTGGGCAAGACAACCTTGGCATGGAACGTGGGACCCTTGGATTATCTGTGACCTGAATATATGCCACATCGCAAATGCCACACTCTGCCTGACTTCAGGATGGAGAATCAGGACAGAGCAAGGTTGCTAGAGATGGCTTCTTCACATGCACAAATCTTCCGCTAATTAGCAATCATGGGAGGGAATACACGATATTGTAAGTACATTAAATTGCTTTTTTGTTTTAATGTTCTCCCTTTTTTGTATCTGTCCTGTTGTGAAAAGCTCCCCTCTGTGCGCAAAGATGCACTGCAGCCCTCGGTAAATTAAAGGCTCAGTGCGGGAGTAAAGCTTAAAGAGCTTTCTCAGACAGAGCCTTTTATTTTTAGGAGAGGATAAGCAGGGGCTCTGCAGCACACTTACAGTGGGGAATCACTGTGCCCTAAGACATTAAGGCAGTATGGGAGGCATCTAATGCCCAGAAGAGGATCTTATGCATGCTCAGAGAAATGAACTTTGCAGATTTGCTCTGCTTACAAATTGCCTACGTAGTTTTATTTTTTTCTTTTTTGTAAGGCTAAAGATAATGGAGTTCTGCTCAGTATAAATGAAGTAGCATACCTGAAGGCATGATGAAACTCTAAGTGGCTGTAGAATAGAGGGCTAGTGTGAGAGACAAGTCATGATGGAGTGCACACCTGAGGTTTGGGGAGGTAGTCACAGCAAAAAAGGAGACATAGTCTCTGCAGACATAGAGGAATAAGACCAGGAACAAGAATTTTGCATCTTGGAAGAACGTGAGACCTGTGGATGCAAAGGTGGATCAGTGGCAGGCTTCACGCTTTGAAGAGTCATCAAGAGTTGTGCTAGATCCAGAGGTTACTGCAAAGAGTAAGACATGGCTATTATCTGCAAAGATATAGGTGTAGAAAATAATAATCACATTCAAATAGGACCCAAAATAACTCTGGAAGGTTTTCTGGGGCCCAGACAGAAGTCTAAGAAACTGTAAAGAAAAGTCAGAAAGTGCTTCATAGAAAAGAAAACATTTTAGCTGGGACTTGAAGAGTGAATAGGGATTTTCCAGGCAAAGAAATAGAGACATGGTAGTTCAGATTGAGGAAACATCATACCCAAAGACATGCTGTGGAAGGCAATATTTCACTTATCTAACATGTAATATTTTATTTATGGGGAGAAAGTAAAGTAAAGATAGGTTTAGGAAAAGAGGGAAGGAGATGAGTCTGACTGGCAGATATCCAGGAAGGCAAGAGACGTCTGGAGTTCTCACTACCTGAGCATGAGCAGAAGTGAGGGTTGGAGACTAGGAATGCACGTGCCAGGAGGCCAAGGAGCAATGCCAGCTATGTGGAGTCTGTGAGGCGAACTTGATTCTGTGATACAGCTCTGGGCCATCAAATGCTACTTATGTCTTCACTCTTCTATGTGAAATTAATATGAAGAAGTACTTGCCCTAAAGAAGCTTATAATTTAGCAGGGGGAAACAATTATGCACGTCAATGGAAGAGGCTGTAGAACACTCATACTTCAGCCAGGAAGGATAGTGAGCCAACCTAGGGCCTACTAGGTACAGACAGTGGGCCAAATGTTTGTATGGAATTCCCACACTAAGTTAAGTAGAGATTACTGACCACTTTAGCAATGAAGAACATTCTCAAAAAATTCCCCACAGGACACCCAGTTAATACGTGTCAGAGGCAAAATGAGCTCAAGTCTACCTGACACGGAAACCTGCCATTATCCCCTTACATGGGCTGCCCCAAATCAAGCAGAATATAAATATTTGCAATATAGAAGAAAGAAGAAACCTATTTTTAATGACCCTTTCTGTTTAGTTTGAAGAGCGCTGTGAAGACTTTTCTGGAAGGAAGAGGACTCCATGTGCAAAGATTTATGTAAAGAAAGGTTATCTGGCTGGCTACCCAAATCCTCTGAAGGTGGTATTTATCTTGGTCAGTTTACTGTGGTCCTGGATATCGACCAAGGAACTGGATCAAGATACGTGACTCCTATCACACCCATAAGCTATTGATATAAAAGACAAATTTTAACTCTGCAGTAAGCCCCTAATCAGATAGACAGTCTTTCCTCATCAAAAAGTTACAGGGAAATCAAGCAGAAAATTGCTTGTTGACAAAAGCTATGAGATGAATGAATTAAATGGCCAATAATATCAAAATAAACTGCATTAATTCATTAATGGATTATTGCACACCTGGTATAAACTATCATACTTAAACATTGTGCTAGGTCTTGAAGAACAGCATAGAATCAAAAGATCAAAAGTCAAAATCGCTATCCTTAGAAGCTGGCCAGGAAATAACTACCATACAAAGCATAAAAGCTCTTGGAAATGCAAAGACTCAACTCATTCAATTACGGATGCACCTGGAGAGAACTTTACTTAAGATGGGGGTCAGGTGAGGGAAGTTTTAGAGGCCTCCTAAAATAGGCAACAACTGAGTTAAATCATGAACTATGAGCAGATTCCCTGAGGTTTATAAAGGGGGAAAGGAGGTTTCAGGCGGAAGCAACAGCTCAGGCAAAGACTGGAAGCAGAGGATGGCGTGGAGTTTGCAAACCGTAAGTACTCAATTTTACTGGATCACAATCTTATTCCTGGTTCCAAGGAGGTGAAACTGGGCAGGAGAACACATTACACTCATCTCTGAATTGTGGGATATTCGTGGAAGAAAAGCGGAATTGTATCTGTTGATAAGGGCTTCCTTTCTCTTTTAGAGATAATTTTTTGTCTTGGTTTCTTTGTCATGGTATAATATATAAATTATATATTTTAACATTAGCTATCCGTGTCCCATATTTGTTTGGTTACTTTGTTTTTTGCAATGTTTCTATTTCAACTCTGTTTTTATATTTGTTGACATAAAGTTCTTGACAATAGCCTTTTTATTCACTGCAGTTATAAACCCTTTTTCATTTAATTTTCTTATTTGTGGTAAAAAATTCTTTGACTTTATCTTTTGTTTTGAATTGTTTTCATTATGTCTAGATGTGGGTGTTTTTCACATGTGTTTCTCTTTGTTATATGAAGTGTAAATTTTGGCTTTAATAAAAGTAGTTCCAGGAACTTTTCAGCCATTATCTCACTTTGTTCTAAGTCTTCAATTAGATGTTTGGTAGACGTGTTTACTCCATTTTTCATGTTTCTTTTATCTTTTATATTCTTTGTCTTTTGGTTTTCTATTCTGACTTCTGGATAATTTTTTTAGATCAGTCTTCCAGTTTTCTAAACCACTTAAATTTTTTTTCTTCACTCTTCTTCCTAATATATTCATTGAGTTTTAATGTCAATTATTGTAATTTTTATTTCTAGATGTTCTTTTGGGTTTCTTTTCAAAATTGTTTTGGCAATCTTACATGATCTTGCTGCTCATTCTTATGATCAGGCCCCTCTTTTATTTTTTGGAGCATATTAAACATATTAATTTTTATTTTTGTGATAAATCTAATATCTGACTCTTTGTATCATAGTTTTAAGATGACTTGGTTTCTGCTGGATTTTGCTTATGCCATCTTAATTTCTATAAGCTTTGTGATTATTGACTGTGTTTTATGTTTCTGATAAACATTGGTTTGTATCTTTAGACCAGAATCAAAAGTTGGTGCTCCAGAATGCATTTTGTATTGCTTTTGACAAGCTCTTCAGAGTTATACCCTCCTGGGATCAGCTTGAAATAAATTCTGGGATTAACGATTTTTGCTACTTACCATCATGAGAGCCAGCTGTGGTCATGTATTTTCAGGGTAGATTTTTACTTTCCCCTACCCAGTGCCAAGATTTGAAAGAGGTAGTTTTGTATCTTTTTTCCCCTTCGGGAAAAACATAGATTTATTTCTGGTCTTCATTACATTGGCAAATATTTGGGGGGAACCAGTTAAATGTGGGGGTCTTCTGTCAGATTTATCATTTTAGGACGTTCCCAAGCTATATCTCTTTCTACTTGAATCTCTCCACCTTCACCCATAGGACATAAAAGCTAGTGGGTTGGCCAAAAACTCAGTTTAGTTTTTTCCATAAAAAAGATACTTTTTTTTTTCACCAATAACTGCATTGATTTGGGTATTTTGAGTATGTCGGCTATCCCCCACATGGTATAATGTGAATTGTTCTCAATTAATGCCTCCATTTGATTGCTATCAATTTCAACTGGTCTACCTGACCATGGAGCATTGTCCAGTGAGAAATCCCCAGCATGAAAATTTTGCAGACCACTCTTGACATGTTCAGTAAGTCACAGCACCTCATCCATACATTGCACACATTTTTATTTATTTATTTATTTATTTATTATTATTATTATTTTTGCATTTCAGTTGCATTTTTACCTTTCTTGGAATAATAAAGCACAACATGCTGAAAATGTTGCTCATTTTCTTCCATCTTCAATATTAAAATGGCTACACAAAAATTCACCAATTTTGATAAGTTTTAAATGTACACTGATCTGACTGCTGTAACAATCCAATCTAACAAAATTGTTTTGAATGAAGTTAAAGACTACTAAGTGCTACTAGAGTCATATCACAGAAAAAAAGAACAAATGAACTTTTGGGCCAACCCAGTAAAAACCAATAGGAATTGGCAGAGACTAAAGTGAAAGCCAACTTCAGTGCTCTGTTTACCTCACTGAGTTCTGTCTTCAACTAAGATTTTGGTCTCAGATTTTATTCTTGTAGACCAATAAATGTACTTCAAAGATACTTTTAAAATATTGTATTCAGGACAGTTTAAGTCCTGAGTAGAGCATTGTCAGGAGGCCTAGCCCAATATATTGCCACCAGTGGAATACCAGGCTTTTTAAATTGTGGCTTATTAGAAACTTTTGATTTGGTAGAGTTGGCAAGGTCAGAGTTCTCATGTTCTTAATGCATCGACATATGAGTAAAATATTATTCATCAGAAAGAATATAACAGTACCTCTTCCTCCTTTGTTAGTTGATACATATTGTGAAATCAAACTGAGATTAGAAATAAGCGAGAGAAGGCAGCACTATGAAAACAGGTAGAAAAGTTGGATTATATTGGAAGTGGGGAAGGAATAAACTTTCTTAGGGAGCTGGCACTCATTGTGTACTTATAAAACAAAAAAAGCATCTAATTAACTGGAGTTTATTATCCTTCAGATATTCTATTATTACTTCCTGATGAATAAAGATGTTCTTTGATGGTCAGCTTTAAGAAATGATGAAAAATAAGATAAAGGAGAATCGATTAGATCTTATTCCAGGCACCTGCCATCAATGATGTAGCCATTGCATGCATAGTGTGATTTACAATGAAGGAGCAATGGGGAAAAAAAGGTAGAAACTCTGTTATGTGGATGAGACAGTATGGCACAATCGCCTACCATACACTGAAAGACAGTCACTTTGGCCATTTGACCTTGTGGCCACAAACAATTAAAAGCACATGATGCCATTCCTACTGATATTGTAGAGGCTCAGCTAAACTAACAGGAAAAGAAGGGGGAATACCTCTTTAGAATTACAAATTAAATTAAATATGTTTGAAATATCTCGCGCCCTAACTTTACCTCCTCCTCAAGTCCGGCTCAGGGAATATTTGGAAATAAAAATTTGACAAGTGAAACATGAATAACCTATTTAGTTTCTTGGTAGCTGAATACATTTTTGTTGTTAACCCAGATATGGCAAAAGAGAAAATCAACTATTTAAGTACCCTGTGAGTAGCCTGCTCACAAAAATGACAAAACAAAATAAATAGCTGCTTTCATATTGCTCTCTAGTGCAACTAAAAAAGAATGATATTATTTCTTGAGTCTGACATAAATACTGGATTCAGAACCAGGTTGCTAGATTGTATATGTGTGTTTCCAGAGGTTATTGTGTTTTTTGCAATGTTCTTAGGAAAATTAACGAAAGAACATAATTTTAGAATGCCCAAAATCTATGTTTCAAATAAGTGACCTCAGGAGGTAGCGGGGGTGGGGGCGGGGGTAGACAAACTATATTTGGGAAATTAAAATTGTAATCAATGATATTTAAGACAACATTACATGAAACTTTTAAATATACTGTTTTTCTTCTCCTTTAAACAGAAAATATCTGATTCAGTTATATAGTTCATATCTAGTAAAATGAAGCTCCATTAAGATGTCATTTTCTGTAGAACAGAATATACAGTATTTGCAGACAGCAATCATAGAAAATAGTAAAAAATAGTCACCCTATTATAAGGTGATTTCATCTGCAAGGTAATCCAGTGGCATGAATGGCGTGGTAGTAGTCTATGCTTTCTTTGGTTGAAGGATTTTGATCTTGATTATTACTAAGATATTAGAGACTCCAATAATTATAGGAGGTTTTGAGCTCAAATAAAACACTATTTAAAAAAAAAAATTTTTTTTTTACCTAGTTTCTTTGATTTGCTTACACATAGATTTATAAAATGCAGTTAATGAGTACATAACTCTTAAGGTTCATATAGAATGCAACTTGGAGCCAAATTGCAAGAGTTCAGAGAGAACACTAAACAGAGTCTAGAAACCTGGTTTTTAGCTGTAGCTCTGCACATAACTAGCTGTGCAGTCTCCCAATTTTCAGAATTTCTCTGGACCTCTCATAGCTTCCTGGTTTATGAACTGAGGAGGTTGCACCGAAGGCCTATTCCGGTCTAAACTTTATAAAGGTTTAAAAATATATTAATATTAACCAGGATGATTCTGCTGCAAAAGACAGAAACCCAACTCAATGTGGTTTTTACTTTACAAGGAGTTCATTTGCTGGTTAATTAGGATGAAAGTCTGAAGGCAGACGAGCACCAAGAATAATGTGATTTTTTTTTTTTTTTTTTGGCTGCTTTTTCAGGCCAACTATTTTTTATGCTGTAATTATGAATTTCCAAAATTCATTATCCTACATATAACAATGCCAGAGAAAGAGAACGTCTCTTTTCTAGTAGTTTGAACTAAGTCCTACAAATGATAATGACCTGTCTACTTGAGTCAAGCACCCATTCCTGTTCTGTGGTCAAGGGCATAGAATTCTTGGCATGGGTTACATTTCTCTCCTCTAGTCTAAGGGAAGAAATGCCCCCTTTTCCCAAACCACATTAACAGAATTGTATGGCTCCCGTAAAAGAAAATTGAGGTTCTGCTCCCTGAAATGGAAAGGGAAAAAAAAAAGCAAAACTATCAGATGCTCAATACAGATCTTCCTTGTTTATAGAAAAATCAATCATATTCATTTCTTTAGGTTTTCTTGACAATGAAATATAATTTGCTATGTTCCCATAGCTTCAAATAAAGACAGTTACTTTTTTAAAATAGCCAATAAGTATAGAAAGAATGATGTGATTTAAAAATTTTTTTGACCTTCAATGTAACAATTTATTCAAAAGCAATCATAACTATAAACTTAAAAAAATCAACTACTAAATGCCGTGTGAAAATTTAACTGGACTTTGGAATTTTTTTAAATGTTATAAAATCACTTCTGGGAAAACAGTTCAAAATTTAACATGGGCTACAACTTAGTGATATTAGGACATGGACAATGGGGAGGGATATGACTGTGGGAGAAGGGGTGGGCGGGGTGGGGGGGAGCAATGGGGAAAAATGGGACAACTGTAATTGAAAAATCAAAAAATAAAAGAGGAAAAAAAAACTTAGTGATATTAGTGGTAATGTTTTGGTTTGATAATGATATTATTGTGGTTATGCAGGAGTATAACCACATGCCCTATTCTGAGGACATCCATGCTGAAGCATTTTACTGGTGGGTAGGTAGGATCTCCTGCTTACTTTAAATAGTTCAACAAAATAAGCACACAACACATATATATGTATACATGTATGCATACATGTATCTATATCTGTATCTGTCAACTGAAGAGATATAAAGCAAAAAATTTTCCTGTTATATTTCACTTTTGGAAACAACTTGGAATTATTTATGTAATTTTCTTCAATGTCCACAACAAATATATTAATACAGTTCCAGAATGCCATTATTAATCACATCACTCCAGTCTCTATATGCTTTTCCATTTGTCCACCATATCTTATTTCCACATCCAGAGAAGAACAAATGGTGCTCAGAGATCACTGTTCATGTGCAAAGACTCCCTGCTGTCAATTCTTACCCATATATTAGCCATGCCAGTGACTGTTAAAAGTAAGTAGCCTGTCATCTGCAGCTTCTGTTCCTCTCACCTACAGCCAATGGATGGTGCAAGTTTCTTGCCCCTACAATCAGTGCAATTTAAGACGATCCCTTTTGCTGCTCTATAATTCTAGTATTTATCATTTTGAGCATTTGCTGTATGTCAGCATAATGTTAGGTGATATCATGCCCATAGGAAACCTATGAATTAGGTAAAAAAAAAAAAAAAAAAAAGACTGCCACAACCCCTACCTTAGTCAAATCTTCACCATCTATCTCTTGCTTGAATTACTACTCTAGACTCCCTACACTTTCATTCAATATTGTCCCTATGTAAACAATTCTCTCCACAGAAGCTAGTGGGATATTGCATAACTCAAAAACATGAATTTTTGTCTGTAGTTACAAAATCATCACCTAGATCAATGCCTGGCATATCAATGGTACTAAATAAATATTGATTAAATGAATGAGCAGATGCCATTTATCTACTTAAAATATTTTAATGGCTTACATTTGAACTTAAAATAATAAGCATAACCCTTACCTTGGTACAAGGCCTTCCATGGGTTTTCCCTGTCTGCCTTTCTTTTCCTCTGTAGCATACTTTTCCCTTTATTCACACTAGCCTTCTTTCCCCAACCATGCCCAATTTAGACCTGTCCCTAGGTTTTTGCTCTTTGGCATGGGGGAGGCAGGCAGGGAGCGGGAGGAGATACTTGCTCTGCCTGGAATCCCTGCCTCTAAATCTTCCCTTTCTTGGCTCTGTCTTTTCAGAAACATCACAAGTCAAATATTCAAGAAGCTTTCTTGATGGCAACCGGATCTTAATTAATCCCTCGAGCCAGATACTCTTGATCACATCCACCCTGTTGGTTTTCTTCACAGCCCAAAGCACTATCTAAAATTAATTTATTAGTTCATTTTCTGTTGTCCACCAGTAGAATACAACCTCCACATTTCTAAGTACTTATCAGATAAATATTTAACACAGACTTTGTAGTTTTTAGGGCAGTGCCTTGCACATAGTAGGTATGAAATGAATGCACTTATTTTGAAGGAATGAGGAAATCAAGTCTTATAGAGGTCAATCTCAAACCCAAATATATGTTAAGTTTACAATTGTATTTGTGAACTTATAAATATAATGTGTATATTCATTTTTTATGAGTTGACTCTTATATTCCAACTGAAGCCAACATTGGGCACATTTTTCTTTGGCCATTTTCTTTTATTCTGTGTATTGAAATATACTATACCCTCAGCTGTAGATTCGGATGATAAAAATATTCTTAACAGTACCATTTTTAAAAGTTGTTGATCTTCCAGGCTGAATTGCTTATAATATTTTTCTTTTGTTTTCTCTTGGAAACAATGAGAAATCAGGAATAGGAATTTAGAAAATTCACCTTAGAGCTTTAGCTGTCATAGATAACTCCCAGCATTTCTTATTTGTTTGTTTGTTTGTTTGTTAGCCTGGACCAAGAAGACCCCACAAAAATTTTTCAGGTTACATGTGTTTGAATCATGTCTTCTTCCTGTTAATTTAGATGCATGGAATTACATCAATGTGAATTTAAATAAAAAACACTACAGTTGTTTTTCTCACATGAAGAAAGTAGAATAGGTTTATGTGATAAATTATATTTTAGAAGTCCTGACAATTTGTAACATATGAGAGTACTTTACATATATTATCTCATATTGATTTTAATACAGTCCAATGGGGTAGTTATGTCATAAAATATTCCTCTTTAACAGATGGGAACATCAGGTGAGGTGTGGTAAGCCACCAATGGGCAATGGACTAGAAAAGTCAGAGCTGGAAATTAAGCATCTCAATTCCTTACCCAGGACTATTCTTTTCATGTGAGATTAAAATAATATGAAGACAATAGTATCAGTAGGTACTGATACTATAACAGATGAAAATATTTTTAAAAAGTAAAAGAATAAAAAATCATACTTTTTGAAGGTTTGTCACATCGATATTTTGAATGGGACACAGAGAGAATGAATTGTCACTGTTTCTACGCATCTAAAATGAACAATGGAAACAGACATACTAGGCTTTTGAAAAGAAACCATTAAGGTAGAATGCTTATTAGATTAAAGGCCTATATTAAACCTCATTTTCAACATTTTTGAAAACTCTACCCTTCCTGAACATCAGCTAAAGCACCTTTATTTCTTGCTTGACTGAAAATGTAATTTAGACTTACATGATAATTGAGTCTGAATACACAGAAGCAAATTTTCCTCAGTTCGACTTTTCCTACAAATGATAGATGTGGATGAAAACCTGTAAATTCATCTAATTATCTACACACTTTTTTTCTTTCATGATGTTAAACTTTCAGATGAAGATAACAAATATCAAGATGAATTTATGAGTTAGAATCTCATTAGAAAACAGGTGGCAAATTCAGAACGGGTTTATTTTTAAGGGTGTGGGAAGGGTATAGAATAGCCTTCCCTTGATCTCCTTTTAGAGCTCTTACTAGTGAACCCAAATGTGAAGTTGGAAGCAAGGTTAGCCTCCAAGGGTAACTGGCAGTCTGTAGAAGGGTAGAAATAGATTTGGAGGTGCAAAATGAACACATTCAGCGGTTATAATGGGGTAAAGGTGATAATGATGATTGATAGAGCTAACATAAATTGAGTATTGGCTATCTGTTCATTATACTTAGCACTTTATATATTCATCAGCTCACTTAATCCTGACAAGTACCCTATGAAATCAGTATTAGTCATCATTTCACAGGTGAGGAAACTGAAGCTTTGAGAAATTACTTGCTGTATAGTGAATTCCTTGAAGGTGTATTTATAAATATTTCCCTTCTTGGAAACAGAGTCCTTGAGGAAAGAGGAAAGCAAACATCACTCTGTGACAGGGATAATTTTTCACAGAATATTGTTGATTCTTTCTTTTGGAATAATAAAACAATACTGATATATTTATTTAGGTATATTTTTGGTGTAAAATATGTAACTAAGTATAGGTAACTTTATCCTTACTAGCTAGGCCTAACAACAAAAATGTTCTGATATCAAAATTTGCCAATTTGTATACAATTAAGAAGGTAAGCCCTAATGATTAGTCTCCCATCCCACTCTGTCTTCTGACTAAACCTTAGGAGAAAATAAACCAAGGAAATATAACTGTTGGGTATGTGTATGCTTTCATTTTCTTCTTTGCTTTCACTATTCAACCAACAGGCTTTCCCCATCTATTTTGCAAGTGACTTAGTGTAAGCATGGCTCAAATTAAACCTCACTTGGAAGACTAGAAAATATCTGGGTAAGAACCTTGTTTTGTGGCACTTTCCCAGGACCATGAGATAATCAATACTGAAAATGGATCTTGTACCCAGACGTGCTTTAAAGTCCACCTCCCTCCCACTTTGTCATGTTGCTCCCTTGTCCTTTTCTTGGCATGTACACAAGGGAACAAAGTACAATAATACACTAGTAGTTTGTATATATTAATGTGAAACCTGGTTTCTCTCTCTCTCTTTTTTTTTTTTTTTTACATATTTTAATCCTTTCTACCAGGATACATAAAATGGGTGCCAAAATAGTTCCATAAGCCCTGAACCATGTGCCTCAGTTGGTTGGGTGTCATACTGCAAAGCAAAGGGTCGCTGGGTTTGATTCCCAGTCAGGGCACATGCCTGGGTTGCAGCTTCAGTCCCTGGTTGGGGTGCATGCGAGAGACAACCAATCAATGTTTCTCTCCCACTTTCTCCCTCCCTTCCCCACTCTCTAAAAATAAATAAAATCTGTTATAAAAAATAGCTCCATAAGGTACACAAGTGAATGTTTTTAAAAAGAGGGATGTAAAGACAATAATATTGTCTAAGACAAGACTAAATCACATCTCCAGAGACTTTATTAGGTGCCTCTTTAATTAAAGACTACATGAGTTATATAAATGTAGTGTCATATTTCACCAGAAAATATGATCAATGTAGAAAGACCCTTGTCCTTCAAGCCTGATAATCAAGGACTATGAAGATTCATGACTCAAAACTAACAAAATCCTATCAACTTTTGTAATAGTCATACCGGTCCAACTCCTACTTCTGTAATGTTTTATTTTACTTCTCTATAAAAGTTTTTAAGAATTTTCTGGATATTTATAAAGTAATTTTTAGAAGCTACTTTTAAAGCCCCAGAGATTTCTTGCAATCAATTAATTGTAGATATTTTCCATGGTTTATATTACTGGCTAAATATGCAGACCATATTACCACATAAATATTTTCTCTAGCTTAGTGGATAAGGGGTAAAATACTGTCTCTTGCATGCATTTTATTAACAGAACATTTTAGTCAAACTCCATGGAGAAATACAGATCATGAAAGAAATTATTGCTTTGCTAGAATTATGCTGCAGGGATCTGTACCACCTTATGGACCCCTTAGATGTTACCAGATAACAAAACTCTCCCTCCCCTCAATAGAACAAACACATAGAATCTTCTAACCTCTCTTGTCTTTTTCCACTTTTCTTGCTATTAACTCTGCTCTGAATTCTTAAAGACCTTACTATTGACAATGCTATTCTAAGACATCTCTATAGGATGTGTTTGCTTCCTCTATAGTATGTACTCACTCTTCCATGTACCCCAATGAATCTGCCTCGATTAAGAACAAAGCAAAACAACTCACTGATAAATGAAAAACAGGTTGCTGACATTCTGCTTTCCTTGCTGGCTGCAATCGGTGCCATGAAGCATCACCTGCAGAATGGGCTTTCTTCCTGGTGTTATTTCCCTTCACATTTCAGTTACTGTGCCTGGATATGGATCAGAACTTGAAAAAGCCTGTGATTTGCTATGGAAAAAGATTGCATAAAGTGCATTGGTGCTTTTCCGGCTGCAAACATCTGCTAGGAAGCACAAATTTAGCTTCTCGATGCTGGCTTCCTTAGTACCAGACAGAGTTTATTATTTAACTGATGACTAGGAGAAATGAGCTCCTGAACAATCTGGCATGTCAGTGGGTGGGACCTGACCATCAGGCAGACTGGCTGTGAGGACTGGCTGTGACTATAGCAGGTGAGTTCTTAAAGGGGGCTGACCCCACAGGGTGGGATTCACTTTAGCAGGACTCTAGTGCCTGAAAAACCACCCCTTGAGTGTGTCTTTATGGAGCTGGTTGAGTAAAGCTCTGGCGGAATCTGAAGTCAGCCACCAGATGTGTTGGTCCTGGGGCCTTTGGTGAGGGGCCCAGGTGCAGCCAGGATCAGTGGCCTGTGCCAGGCCTGGGCCCATGTGGTAGTAGCTATAAAGTGATCTTCCATTGGTAGCAGCCTATGCTGGACTTGGAGGCACCTGGGAGAGGCTGTGCTGTGAACTGAGGCTGGCTGCTGCGAGTGGCAGACTTGCTTGGGACCACTTAGCAAGAGGCATAGAGCACACTCTATGCCAGCCACTGCTTTTAGGGGGCATGGTGTGGACTTCTGAGAGATTTTAGGAAAGTCCACAGCCTGAGCTGAGGAAGGCCATTTGTGTGGAAAAACTGCTGAGACTTGGGTGGGGCAAGGTGTCAGAGAATCATTAAGATGGGGCAAATGGTGTTAGCAATGTTAATGGAGAGCTCAGGTTTGGAGCCCTCCTGCACCTGCAGGCTGCATGGGGTGAGTACTCAACAAAGAGACAAAGACACTTGCCAACACTTCCATCCTGGAAAGCACTGCCCCAACCACTGCCCCTCATGCCCTCACCCTAAAACTATTCAATTCAGCTCCTTCCCATACTCCCTGGTACATTTTGAGCTACTGCCATGTGCTGGAGCTCCAGCTGAGGGACTTTGTAAGCAAACGAACCTGTGCACAGGCTACTGACACCTTCAGTGCCTATCAGCCTGTTGTCTTTCTGAGACACAAACCCTGCTGGTTTTCACAGCCAGATGTTATCGAGACTTCTCTTCGCGATATTGGTGCTCTGGGCTGCTTAGAGAGAACTTCTGCATGGGGGGAACCTTCATATCTCTGATATCCTTCCTGATTCTTAACCACCAAACCATGGGTGTGCCCATTCTGTGTCTCTACCCCACCTAACAGTCTCAACATGGCTTTATATTCATATCATTAAATATAGAACTTCTGTTTAGCTAGTCTTCAGATGGTTCTCAGTGATGATGATTCTATAATTTAGTTGTAATTTTCATGTGGTTATGGGGGGAGGTGAGCACAGTGTTTTTCTATTCCATCATCTTGACCAGAAGTCTCGATTTCCTTTGCTCTAATTGTGGACAATAGGAAGCCACTTTATTTTAACAACAGGAAAAAATTATTTTTCCAAAAAAAGCATTTTTCAAAAAATCAGGTAATTTGAACTTAGCAAAGATAATAAAAACCCCTCCTTTCTTACTCTTTTAGGAGTTTTGAGAGCTGAGAGACAGATGAGGAGATGAGAGACTACATTGAGATTGAATTTGCTCAAATTGCAGTTAATAAATACCCCGGTACACCAGAATAGACACTAGTGGACACCATCTCATGCAGTATAATGCATCAGATACTGTGGGAACATTCTAAAAAATACTTTGTTTTGAGACTTCCGGCCAAGATGGAGGCTTAGACTGACGCACTCGGTCTCCCTCTACAACTAGAGAGGAATACAACTACTTCAAAACAAAGGATAACTAGAAATTCCAGAAAATAAAACTACACGGAAGCCCAACATATGAAGTTATAAACCAGCGGCGCCCTTTGGGCAGGTAGGATGAGAGAAAGGGGGCGGAGCTGTTTGCGGTCGCACCTGGGACAGCGGCGGGGAGGACAATCCCGGCTGCAGTCGAACCCCCGGCAGCTCGCGACCCCGACGCTGGGAAAAGCAGCCACCACATCGCCTTGAACAGTGAGGCCCAGGGGGGCGGGAGGACGGATCCCGGTCTCCTAGCGGAATAACTGTGTGAATCCACCTTGGACCCCCGCCCCCAAAGAAAGCGCCACAGGGCTGCGAAATAGGTCGCCGACAGGCAGGCGCCGGTCGCTGATTTGTGACGCGTACACAGGCACTGCCCCCAACAGCCGGCCCAAGAAAACAAAACGCATCTGTCAAAATGAGGCAGACAACTATAGAAATCCCGGTGACACAGCTCACCAGGCAACAGATGGAGAACCTGACAGATGAACAGATAAGAAACCTGTCAGATGCGCAGTTCTGGGCCATTGTTATCCGGTGGCTTACAGAATTAACAAAAGATCTGGAAAAAGATGAGAAAGAAGCGAAAAACACTCATAACAAAAGGAACAAAACCACATACGAGACAGATGGTGAGGAAAAAAAATCCAGAGTTCATTTCAACAAACTGGAATATGGAGAAGGAACAAGCAGTCAACCAATGCAGAGAGAGGAAATGGGAAGCAACGATGAGAGGATCAGAAACCTCTGGGACAGCTATAAAAGGCCCAACATAAGAATCATTGGTTTGCCAGAGAGCGAGGAAGATGAACTAGAACTTGAAAAATTGAGTGAAAATATAATAAAGGAGAACTTCCCAGACTTGGGGAAGGAAATAGACTTACAGGTCCAGGAAGCACAGAGAGTTCCAAAAAAACTGGACCCAGGGAGAACCACTCCAAGACACATTATAATCAAAATGTCAAAAATTAAAGATAAAGAGAGAATCTTAAAAGCAGCAAGAGAGAAGAAAAGAATTATGTACAAAGGGGTCCCAATTAGACTATCAGCTGACTTCTCAAGGGAGACCCTGCAGGCAAGAAGGGACTGGCAAGAAATATTCAAAGTAATGAGAATCCAAAACCTACAACCACGAATACTCTATCCAGCGAAGCTGTCATTCAGAATAGAAGGGCAGAGAAAGTGTTTCCAGGACAAAATAAAACTGAAAGAGTTCATTAGATCCAAACCACTGTTATATGAGATGTTAAAGGGACTGGTTTAGAAAAAGGAGGATCAAGACTATGAAATCTAAAATGAAAACTGCATCACAAGAAACAACAGGAGCTAGGGAATTGAAACAAAGGCAAACTAAACAGGCAACGAGACTGGAAAAAGAACTATAGGTATGGGGAACATATTGGGGGGAGGTCAACAGGGAGGGGGAATGCGGAGAGGGAGGGAGATGATATAGGAATTAAGGATCATGGTAGGAGGGAATGGAATAGACAGAGAGAGGTTGAGAAGAACTATATGCACAACTAATGGACATGATCTAAAAGGGGAGGACAACTGGAGGGAGGGGGACCACCAGGTGGAGGGGAGCAGAGGGAAGGGAAATTGGGACAAATGTAATATTATAGTCAATAAAACACATTAAAAAAAATAAAAAAAATAAAAAATACTTTGTTTTCACACCTAACTGTTTGAATAAGCTGGAATGGAAAATAACTTCGTCATCTTTTATATTACAATTGCAATAGATCTGAATGTTCTTGAATATACAGGGTGGGGCAAAAGTGGGTTTATAATTGTATGTGAAACAGTTTTTCATGTATTATTATTTATTAATTATTGTATTATTTTTAGATGAACAACTGTAAACCTACTTTTGCCCTATACTGTTTTATTCTACTACATTCTATGAAAAGTATATTTCTGACCATGTGATCATATGTTTTATTGTCTACAGATTACTTACTGTTTCTGCTCCTCCAATTGGTTGAATAGGTCTGATACAGTGGCTCTTAAACCTGGTTGATTGCTAGATTACCTGGGAAAAAATTTTAGAATATACCTGTAGCCGGGCCCCAATCCAGACCAACTGAGTCAGGATTTACAAGATTGTAAGAGAGACCAGGATGATTGGCTATGCAATTGTATACTTAAGCCAGGTAACTTGTTTGAACTTCTTCAGCTGAACCATAAAGGAAATAGACACATGTTAGGTCCCTTTAAGGGACATACCATCTAAGTCAAAGTCACCACTTCTTATTTTTAAATAGTTGACTTCAAGCCAGGAATTGATATATACTATCTCATTTCATCTCTACCACAACTTTCTAAGGTCAATATTGTCTACATTTTCCAGAAGAGGAAATAGAGGGTCAGTGAAGTTAAGAACATTTCCCTAGGACCTAGAACTTATATATGGCACAGTCAGGATTTAAATACAGAAGTAAATGGAATTGAAATCCAAATTCTTAACTTCTTCATTACTAGTTTCTATTCCTTGATTCAACTTCATTTTTAATGACAAATGTTTTGAACCTCCTTATACTACTTAAAATAGATTATTATATAATATTTATATTTCAAAAAAAGTAAAAATACATCCCTAACTGTAATAAAGTAAAAAGACATAAAGATAACTTAAATGAAAAATTATAAGCAGCACTTTATTTATTTGATGTCTAAATATGCAGGTATGGCCACACTAAAAGATGTCTTAGAGTAGCCAGTTGCTTGTATATGTAATTAATCTTAGAATCACTGAACGCCACATGAACACTGATACAGATGTGTTATACAGGCAACTTGTGCATATGACTGACATTGCAGTCAGACAGTTTTTTTTTCCCCCAAATGTTGAAACTTCTGAAAAAATATTTTTCTGGACTTACAATGTAGTTCCTATCTTGCATTAAAACTGTATGTATATGTCCAGTGTGTATTAAATTTTGCAAACGGTATTTTGTGTATATAAACTGGAGTTGAATTCTGGGCTCTGCTTATTGTAAATCAACTTTTCACTTATGTGGCTGTTCAGGGCATTCAAAAGCCATGCAGAGTGCCTTACTGTTCTTCTTTGTATGAGACCCTCAGGTAAATATGAGAAAGATAAGAATCTCTAGCACTTTGCCCACTAAATGGCAGTAGAGTCCCCATCTTCTTTCTCCCCAAAACGTTGTGATAACTAAAAACTCCCCGATGAGTTCACCAAATGATCTCTAGGGGGCAGCAGGGCCATTATTGAGACCTGCTGCAATATCCTAAAGTGCCTCAAGATCTCAGGTGAGGCTAATTTTATGTATGTGTGAATCTTGTGGTTTTATCTCTTGAACATACAATATAATGAGGTGAATTGGATAGCTAGAAATCCAGGTCCACCATTATGTGCTTATTCAAGGAGCAACTTTTCTGGAGCATTCTGTATTAAAGAAGTATCTCTTAAATCAATTACACTGAGGCAAAAGGTAAAGCAATGGAAAGAAATGTAAGGCTGATTTCATTCTATTACTTATAAAATTGGGACACAGTGACATATACTGATGCACTAGAAGAAAATAAAAATCGATTTTACAAGTACATTCTTGTGACACTTCAAAAATTCATAACAGGAGTTCTCTCATTGACTATGTTGGCTCACAATGAAGCTAAAAATAGTTTTTGCTCCAAACATTCTTTTTCTTTAAGCCATATGCAAAGGAAGACAATGACAGGTGTTTCCCTTCAATTTTTCAGATCTTTTTCTCTTTTGTTCCTCTCCTAGAATGGCTACTAAAGAGGTCCAATTTGAATTAAAACTCTTAAGAACTGAAAGCCAGGTATATTTATCCTGGATAAACTAGGTATTACTTCCT
This sequence comes from Furipterus horrens, assembly GCF_987537825.1. Taxonomy (NCBI): domain Eukaryota; kingdom Metazoa; phylum Chordata; class Mammalia; order Chiroptera; family Furipteridae; genus Furipterus; species Furipterus horrens. The sequence goes on from NW_028327176.1 coordinate 35,149,295, forward strand.
AGCTGCTTAATGTTCTTGATGTGGATTAAGTGTTTAAAGGATGGCATAGAAGGAAACTTGTACTACCTAGGGAAAATGTTGAAGTGTTTTTTGCTCAAACATCATATCTCTTCATACCACGACAGGTAATTTTCACAGGTAGAAAATTTCTGTTCCTCTCTTTTTCCAATCTAATACCCTTTGAAAAATAGTCTTTAGTTGTGAAAATGGATATTTTTCTCAAGTAAAAATATTACTTGCCAAGTGATACAAGCAACTTAACTCAAGCTGGTTTGAATTCTGGAAAAGTTTATATTTACAGTGGTTAATAAAGAGTAAATCTTTTTAAAATAAATTGGTAGTTTTTTTGAGAAAAATGTAAAGTTATACTAATAAGAAACCATACCCAATCCTTTATTTAGACAATGAGCTGCAATCTCTAAAGGCAAGTATGTTTCCTTTCTCCTGTAATTCTCTAAAAATACTGAATAACAAAAACTACAAGAACTAAAGTGATATCAAGCTTTTAGCAGCTGACTCACCTGTGAGTGATCAAGAGACAGATTTGTCAGTGAGAATATTGGGAATGAGTTCAGAGGGACAAACTAATGGGTTATATTTGAATTAAGAAGTATTTACCAAACTATGAGGTTCAAAATATGTCAAATCCTTGAGTAGTCCTCTCTTCAACAAAGAGGCCTCCCTTGAGTATAGGCTGGAGTGAAAGATGTTTCCAATGAGTAGAATAAAGCAGAAGTTATGACATGTAGAGATTAGTGCAGAAAAATATCACAGTGGCTTCTGTCTTGGTTGCTCTGTATTGGATCACTTTCTCTGGGTAAAGCCAGCCACTCAAGCAACCCCATCGGAGAGGCCCATGTAGTCAGAGGCCTCCTATCAACTGTTATATGAATAAGCCACCTTAGAAGTGTATCATCTGGTCCCAGTCAGGCCTTCAGATGACTTCATCCTCATGATGAATCCTGACTCAGAATCATGGACTAGGAGGCCCTTCCATAGTTCTCATTTATAGAAACTGTTAGACAATAAATGTTTGTTGTTTTAAGCTACTAATTTTAGAGTATTTTTTACTCAGCAGTGGACAACTTACACACCAACATGTCTTTGATGTTCGCTAGCTTCTTAATATATCAACTAAAGTATGTAGGGAGGTAAGGCTATAATTAGTTTCAGCATATCTTGCACAATATCTCCAAAGTATGTACTTTAACTGTGTGTTTTTTCAGGTTTATAAAGTTTTCTTTTGGTAATTGGTTTACTCAAACGTTACTCCATCATTCTTGTTATCATAGAATAATAACCAATGAGATGTGAGAGCTGTAAGTGGTAGGAAGCTCCATGGATAAGTACAGAAACCTTTGAGCCAGGCTGTTTGGGTTCAAAATCTGGCTTCACTACTTACTAGCTGTGAGACTTTGGATGAGCTACTTTTGCCTCAGTCTTCCTCTAGGAAATAAGCAAAAGAATAGGGCATTCTTCATATGAGTTTCCAGGTATCTAAGCTCCTTGATTTAACACCTCAAATCAATCAATGTAATTTCCCACATTAACAGAATGAAGGAGAAAATTATATAATTCATTTTAATGTATGTGATAACTGCTATATCATTTCACAATTTTAAAAACTGTCAAAATAGAAATAGAAGTGGATATCTTTAGTTTGTAGAAAGGGTAGCAATAAAACTTAAAGGTAGCTTGAATGTTACAAGGTTTTCCTTTGAATTTGGAAACACTTTCATAAAAATAGTTGTCTTTGTGTTACTGATATCTAGAAAGGAAATTAAATTTTATATCGGTCAGTTATTAAGCAACTTTATTTCAATCTACTTACTAATTTTGCTAAGTTATCTGTGCAGTGTTCATTTCTTCACATCTATGATAGGGTGTTTTGGTCAAGAAAAATGATGGAGCTCACAATGGCTCTTCTTAGAAATATCATACATTACTTCTCACATTTTATTGGTCAAAACAAGTTAAGAACCAGCCCTGGTATGAATGGGACATAGAAGTATAGTCAACCCAGAAGAAGAGGCAGAGAATATTTGGAATAATTATAAAATTCATTGCACAGGTTATTATAGTAAGTCATTTTTAAGTAAGATGGAGAATCATAAAAGTAAATTCCTTCATGCCCAAATTACATGAGGGTGGAATTCTATTTGGTCTTTATCTCATCACTGTTATACAGAAATTCATTTGTTAAGCAGAAACTTTCTTTGCTGTCTTAGGTCTTTGTATCCAAGGTTTCTGAATATGGAAATTTATGTTTGCCTATGAAGTAAACTATAATAAAGTAATAACATATATTTGTATAATCCATTACAGTTTACAGGAATACTTTTGCTTATTATTTCACTAAAAAAAGGTGAAATAGAGATGAACACTTCAATTGCCTGTTACTCAGTTATGTTCCCCAATAGACAGAAACATAGAAATGAAAATATGGTCAATGTTGTACATACCCCATCCTCAGAGTCTAACACAATATTTAACACAAGAAGGGACTCATTTATTGAATGAAATAAGACTTAATTGCTTGTTCAAGGTCACAGTGTTGGCAATTGTTGTATTAAGACTGAATGCTGGCCTCTGGTCCCAACAGTAGTGCTTGCTCCTCTACACCACTGCTAGCCTATTAGCACCTGCCACTAGAATGGCTGAGAGACTAGGAAACCCAAGAAGAAAAGTGTAAATATGTATTTTTTTTCTGAAACCGACTAACCTTTCCACTTTTAACATGCTGGCAGGTAAACAGATGAAGAAGTTAAAGCATGGGTCACTAAGAAGGCAATGCTGAGAAGTCCCAGCCCATCGAGCACCATCAATGTGCCCATCTGTTCCATATTTAGACACACATTTTTCAAAATTAACATATTTAAATTCATTTAAGTGAAGAACATATGTTCAGAAAGGTGTTAGAATGTGTGTTGAGGCTGATGAGACAGCCTGAGATCTAAGAGAACGTCAATGGCTAACATTTCCTTATTCTGGAAAGTTGTTTAAGTCAGTAGAAAACTTCCCAAAGGAGGGAGGTCTCTAGTGTTGTCTAAATGAATAAACGTAACCTGCATGAGTTCATTGGCCAGGACCTCTTGAGCACAAGGAACATTTATTGCTTGTTTTTTACCTTGAATAAATGAACAGAATTGAAAAGCTTATTCCAAGTTAGGCTTATGTTCCACTTTCAGAAGAATACAGTCATCACTAAGCAGAATAAAACATTTTATCAATGGTCCTCTGTACAGTGTTTCAAACTAACTGATTTAAATTTCCTTATCTTCTGTATTATCTGTTTATGTTGCCATTCAGTCACTAATGATTCTCCCAATGTTTATGGACCTCTAGGAGCTCTGGGTGATAGAATCACAAATAATAGTCTGTTTTTATCCTTCCAAAATTATCAATCTAGACATAATATAAGACCTATAACGGTTTTCATGCCATCAAATTAGAAATCGTTCAGTTAGCACCTGTTTTTTACTATATCTGTAGGAAGCACAAAGAATTGAATCCATAAGTTTTGCTGGAAAAATAATAAATAAAAATGAAATTATGACTATTAAAAATAAAATTCAATGTAAAATTAAATAAAATATATGTTATTGTGAAATATGAAAGTAATCTTATTACTTACATAAAATAAACATAAAATATATTAAAGATATATTTCATACAGTATGTACTATAAAATAATACAATACATAATTCCATTGCTAAATGTTTAATAGAGATTTTAAATACTGTGAATTTTAGTACAGGCAGAACTCTGAACTGCAATTAATAGATAATACTTGAGATAGGCCTTGAAGGAAGAATTAGTGTCCAGTAATTAGCAGGGTACTGAGCGAATACTACATGGATATCTAAATCTTGAAGAAATGAAAAGTAAAGGCATGATGGAGGTAATAAGAGAGAATTAATCAATGGGTAATTCCGAAGCAGACTGGAGTTTTAATTATATTTTAGAAGGAAAAGAGAAAAATATTTGAAGGAGAAGATACTGAAATAGTAAGAGGAGAAATGCTAAGAATAGGGAACAGAAAAGAGTATGTTGGCCCATGGCATTTTAATATATTCTTAAGAAAACTGAGTTCAAGCTTTTCTCAAATGTTTTCATTCTAGAATAGACGGCTACTGTAAGACCTGGGTATATGTCAGTCAAGAGAAACAAACGAGGCTGTGGCACCAGGGCAACTACTTTTCAAGTCTCTGGTGCTCTCCTTCTACTTTCTTGAGATAAATCCAACTCTGAAGAGAAATACCCCACTCTTTTCAAGCAGCAGTTACCTACAATCTTCAGATACTCTATTGGGAGAGTTCAAAAAGATACTATGTTAGTACAATATGTCTCTATTCTTTGTGCTTCTGCATTAACCCCAATAGCTGTGTCTTTATAGGAGCAGGCTAGACCCCGGAAATGCAGGTTTTACTGCTCCAGAGCCATACAATGCTGTAGATGACCACTGACCACCTCTTTTGCAGTTGCTGCCGAAGTTCTTTTCTCTTTTTCTTTCATTTTCTCAGGTAGACTCGCAGCTATCCTTCTACTCCTGCCTTCTTTTGTAAAGCATTTCCTCACAATCAGGCACATACTTTGTCTATTTATCATGAAATAATCTACTTTAAACAGAACTTCATCTCTCTAATACTGCTCAGCTCAGATAACGAACATTTTGCAGATCAGTGTGATGCCAGACTACCCATCTTTTTAAGGCTTTAGATGTTTAGGAGCCTCAATAATACAGTGGGCTTTTTTACATGCAGAATGATTCCAAAGGCATTTTATCTGATTCAAACAAAATGAATAATACTTGTCTCACCTTTCTTTAGTCATTTTTGTATCATCTACTGACAATCTCTGAGTCTTAAAATTCCGAGACGATGGCAAACATGCACTTATTGTGAGTCACTAATTTGCTTACGGTGACTCATTAGAAAAGAGGGTTTGTTTTGTTTTGTTGTTTTGTTTTGTTTTGTTTTGTTTTACCATCTCCACTCTAGTAATTTCATCTGTGGTCTGTAAACATACAAGTTTGATTCGCACAGAAAGGTCACAAAAGCACCTCACCCCATTTCTCACTAAAAATCAAAGTTTGGAATCATATTTCTATGAGGGGGTATGATATATATCCACTGACCTAGAACGATCTTGAATTAATCTAGATGTATTCAATAAGGAAACCAGAAGTGATTAGAACTGTTGATCCACTCCATTCACTCTGCTAGATACAGAGAAGAATAAGTAAATGTTCTCATCCTTAAAGAGTCTTAAGTTTGAGAGAATAAGCATATATGAATAAATATGGTACAATAAATAAACACAGTATGGGAGGCATGTGACAGGTTTAGCACAGTGCAGGGATTTTAGCAAGAACTCAGTACCTGCCAGTGTCACCATTAGAATTCTTCATTCAATATAATGCTCTCGTGGAAGAAAGTAATTAGGTCAGTTTGGTTTGGAAAAAGAAGACTCCCTTTCAATTATTATTGCATTAACTTTTTACAATAACTGTATAAGTATAATTAACTTTGAATTTTATAATTGCAGAAATGTAGATTAAGAGTAATTAAGTTTCTCCAGGTCACTTGGCTATCAGCTGACACAGTTCAGGTTCAGGTCCAAAATTGTCTGATACCCAGGGCCATCTCCTTCCCAGCATACTGCCTCCTCCCTCTTCATTATCTTCTGGGCTTTGAGGAGGTTGCAGAGAGATACAGTGTTCATTCTCTATGCTTAAGGATTATAAAAGCCTGTATAAGAGAACACCCTCTGACTAAAAAAAAAAATAAAAAAAATAAAAAAAAATAAAAAAAAAAATGTGTACAGAGTATAGCAGCAAATTCTATTAGTGAAAAAGAGATAGCTTCAACAGTATTAAGCCAGGTCATTTCTTGAAGGTGGATGTGGTTAGAGTCCACCTCTGTACCATTTCCAGTAGCATGTGGAGTGGACTGGAGTACCCAATGAGTACCAAAGATGGCTTCAGAGGAGTGAGAAAACGATTATAGCTGGTGTGGCATCTCTTTTGGGTATGGAAGTATTCCCAACGCAAAGAATGTAGCCTGGACTGGACTGCAGAACCTTAGGTGGTTAGTGCAATAATGGATGTTCTGGCTGCATCTTGGAGGAGGAATATTTTTTTAACTTTTTTTAATCGCAAATTTGATTTTGCTTTAAAAAGCTTTGTGTTGGTAGATAAAGCCTCATGACCTAGATACAAAGTATTGCTCAAACTGTGATATTTTTCATCACTCTGATAGCACTCAGCTGCATATCTTTAATAAAAACTGGCTTATTTCTGTGAAAATTAGGTGAAAAGAGCACAACGAGTTCTGCGTATTTCTCTGGGGAGCAGGTCTTAGACGCAGCCAGGAAAATAATGGAGAAGATCTCACAGTGCTGTGTCTTCGGAATAAACAACAGTAAATCATTCTCTCATTCCTGAGTTACCTAAGTCAGTTAGGTTTCAGTAAAGTATTTCAATCTGAAGTGTCAATGACTAATTAATTAGCTCGATTGTCAACATTTAATACACAATTATAGATTATACACCAGGTGGTGTGAACTTTGCTTTGGGCCCTGTAGAGAATGCAAAAAAATGAGAAAAATAATATAAAGGTCCTATCTTTAAGGAGCTTAATATCAACCAATTAAAAACAGATAACTGGTTGATTCTTTTGAAAAACTATATGCTGCGCACAGGGCTAAGCCCTGGCAGTACCATGGTGTATAAGATGGAAGGCTGACTTCTCTCTCAGAGATTGCATTCCCTTGGGGTGGTCAGACAACAAACTCCTAAACTTATTCCTAAATAAACCAGACCATTTAAGGTATTGAAAAGTACTACAAAGAAAATAAAACAAAGGCCAGAGGAAGTCTCTTGGGAGAGGTGCTATTTGTGCCAGTCATGCAAAAATCTAAGGCCAGTGCATTCTTGGACAAAGCAAGTGTAACTATTTAGAAGCAGGGCATGGAGTGTTCAGAAAGTACTGAGGTTGCCCAGTGTGCTGCAGCTCAGTGGGCAAAAGGGCCATAATACAGCAAGGGGTCAAAGAGGTGGGGAGGACCATTTCATGCAGAGATTTGTGGGGTCTGGTAAACAGTTTGGATTTTAATTCCATTACCATAGGAAACCAATCAAGGGTTTCTTAATGGTATGCAGTATTGTATGCATACATTATAATATGCACATACTATGTTGCTATCCATCAAAAAAATGCACAACCTAACGGCTGTGATTCATGAAAGGCTGGACTTTTTTCTTTCTTCAGAGAATTAAGGATGAGTTTATAAAGAAGTTTGGCTTTGAACTGAGTCCTGAGATATGCCTCAAGCTTCACATGCTGAGCGAATGGTGTGAACAAAGTGCTCGGCAAGATATCCCAAGATGTTGGCAACTGCCCCACAGATGTACTTGCTTCCTGAGAAGGGAAAATTCTTTAGCCCAAAGAAATGGCTGCTCATGTGACACTGTAGGTGCTAGCAGCAAACCACAATGTTTGGGTGGCTAGAGGTTGAGAGGGATGAGAGTGGTGGACTTCAACCCCTCCCCATGCTACACTAACAGCAGCTCTTTACTCTGACACCCTGGAAGCTGACCCTCTTGTTGTGCTTTGACACCCTGAAGAATCAGCATGATGCAGTAAATGTCATGATAAAAGGGGCATTATGTTTCACGAATCTGCTGAGGTCACAGGGAAAGAGCTGTACATCCTCAGAGTGAAAGAAATTCTCACTAGTGAATATGAATGGGCTGCCCTTTCATGTTTGTTTCAATGATTATGCAACAATGCAGTCCGTGTTTAGAAAGGCAATTCAAAGGCTTGAGGAAAGACACTGAAAGCCTATTTCTTGGCTTTAGGTATGCTAATCACTCTGAAATAATTGAGGCCAAGTTTTTAGCTCTGTCTCAAAAGGGATGGTATGTTCCATGCCACTGATGCAGTTGTAATATGTTCTGGAATTGTTGTTATGCAGTCTTTATTTTGATGTGAGGTATTTTCACTGTGCTTGCTTTCCTGTCTATAAAGGATTTTTCAGACAAACAAATTTGACTAGCAATGCACACTGCTAGTTGAATTGCTCAAAAGCAGAGGTCAGAAAATTTTTTCTACTGAAGACCAGATATGCATGCTTTAGGCTTTTGGGGCCAAGAAGCAAAATCAAGAATATTACAAAAGGAGTTACATAAAAAGAAAGACAATGAATACACCATTGCTTTTATTGAATTCATAATCTAATAGAGTACAATGTTTTGTAATACAAGTGTACTAAGAAGAAGAACAGAATTCTTCTTTGAGGAATAAGATTTCACTAAATTGAGATTCAAAATTAGTGTTCCTCTTCATCAAATCAGTTGCAAATGTTCATCTGTAAATAGCATTCTGTGGGGCCCCTTTCATCTGACGGTGCAGTCTACTGACTGCTGCCCTCCAGTATGCCTTAGCTGCTAACATAAACATTTTTTTCAAATGTCTGTGATGATTCTACAGCCAAAATTCAATTATGCTATCTCATTATTTTATTTATGTCATATGTGCTATGCAGATATCTAAGATGGCTCCCAAGAAACCTGCCTTTGGTGTATGTATCCTCAATAATCCCCTCTGCTGAAGTATAAACTTGAGTGGGACCTGTGAATACCAGAGATAGTAACTCACTTGATTAGATTATATTTTATAGCAAGATGATAGAATAGTCCATCCCATCATTATGATAAATTATCTAAAATTCCATAACATCAAAATGGGTGGAGATTCTTCTGTTGGCTTTGAAGACATAAATAGCCATGTTGTGAAAGGGACAAGTGGATAGGACTTAAGGGCAGCCTATGGGAGCTGAGAGTGACCTCCAGTAGACAGCTGGCAAGAAAATGAGGACTTCAGTCTCGCAATTCAAAACACTGAATTCTGACAACCTAAATGAACTTGGAAGAGGATTCTGAATCATAACTCAACCCAGCTAACCTTGATTTCTGTCTTGTGAGACCCTGAGCAGATATCCAGCTATGACATGCCGAGACTTAGCCTTACAGAAACAGCAGGTTGAAGTATGAGAGACTCATTAGGGGCAGGGCCACAATCCAGATGACAGATTATGGTAGTTGGAAGGACCATGGAAGGTAGGGTAAAATGATAGTGTTCAGGCCTCCTACATTTCCACGATATGGATATTGAGTTACCTTAGCTTCTGACATGATAGATGTGATGGTTTATAAAGGCATAGCTAGAAGTGTAAAAAAATTATTCTCCCACTGAAACCTTTTTAAAAATAGGTTGTATAACTTGAGTGTCTAGACTGTGGGAACAAAAGATTCAATCAAGTGTTCTTATCTCCAATGAAGAAAAAAATCGATGACTTTATATGGGTATGCAATAGTTATTGTTTTTGTTTTGTTCTTTTTTCAGGAAAAAAAATGCTATCAGAAGAGTGGTCACCTGTTTATTGATTTTTCCAGGGACTGAAAAATGATAAAATGCTCTGACCTTTTTAACCTTATTGCATCCCTCTGGCATTTTGATGAAAAGTGATTAACCACTTCTCTTTTACCAGTAATAGCAGTTCCAAATTCAGATCAAGCTCTCTCATTAGAAGTCCATAAGCTAAGATGGAGAAGCAAATGGTCACCCGACAAGCCAGAGTAAGACAAATGTTGGTGCTTTACTCAGGGGCCACAGGACACCAGCTGAGAAGGTTCATTGAAATAGATTTTAAAATTAATCCTGACCTGAAAAATGTCACAATAAATCTACTGTTTGTTAATAATTCTTTAAGTGCCAAGGTACCAGTAATTTGTTTATGGTAACAAAGGAGCTGAAAAAGCTTACAATTAGTTTATGGATAAAAAATAGTAATACCATGGAATTTATTATCCTGTCATTGAGAGAGCTAGTGGATAGCTACCATCAGTTTTGCTTTCAGTGGAAGTACAATACAGACACTATTCTCATACCCTAAATAGGTTTTAGAGTGGTTCTCTATAGCTCTGAATAGAAGAAGTGGTGCAGGTTTGAGCTTCTTGTACAGCTATTTTGGTAAATGACAAAGGTGAGGCCTCCGACAAGTGTATCTGAAATAAGAAGTGGTTTGACAGCCAAGGAAAGTTTGGATCATGTGATAAACGAGTGAATGGAAAGAAATCTCTCAGGTGAGAGAGTTATAGTTCTATCAATTATGTTGCACTATAAATCACAAGAACTAGGGAAAGAGTGAGAGGTTGCCTTTCAGGTATGTTTCTAGGAGAAAACCTCAGCTGCATCCCGGAACACTATGGCAGATGAACTCTCAGCCAGAGTACGTTAATGTAGACAGGAGTAATATGGAAGTACTGATGAATACTTCCATATAAATCTTCTATAGAAAATAGTCTGTGGTGGGAGACACTTCTGATGTACACTGAACAAAACAAATAAGGATAATCAATTACAAACCGCCCTACCTTTAATGACAATGTAAAGTCCATACCAAACTATCAAACATGTCTTATTTAATAACCCTCAAGTTGATCACCATCTGATGAAGGTTGACTGTGGGTGACCTGAAATTGCAGAAGCATTGTATGAGTATTTCTCATGGGGGACTGTCTCCTTAACTAAGTCCCTATGGATATTTTATTGTTGAAGTGGAAAGCTTAGCTGGGGTTGATAAAGTGACTAGTGAACCCAGGAAATGTGACACGAGGACCTCTTATAAAGTGACTAGTGAACCCAGGAAATGTGACACAAGGACCTCTTTCTCTCACTTCTCCTGGATGGATGGAGTCATCAAGCCCAAGCTTTGAAGTCTAATAAATATCTCAGGAACAATGGATCTCATAAGACCTCCAACACCAAGATAGAGCTGCGCAACCTCTCTAATGAGCATTTTCAACATGGCATGCTAAATGGCTACCAAATGAGCCCCTTGTTTCTTAGGTAGAGCACATTCCCTGATGTGTGTGACTGTCAGTGGCTTCACACTCATTCCTGGGGAGACTAAGAAGGAATCAGTTCTAAGATGCTGTAGAAACATTTAGTTTCTGATTCTTTGTAATCTTTGTAAATGTCAATGTCCTCCACTTGTCCCATTTTTATGCCCTAATATTGTTCTTCATTAGGTGTTAATGGGCATAAATAGGAAATAAATCGGTGGTAGGATTCATAGAAAGAAAGGACCAAGTCTTCCAAAATATTTAAATCTGTACTCAACTAACCACAGAATGAAATATTACCTAACATCTTATGTCAGTAGGCACATTATGTAATCAAATCTTAAAAAACGATACTGTCCTCCTACAACCTCCACAATTGGATGCCCACTGATAAAGAGGAGATTAAAGAGCTAAGGCTTTGGATCAGTTGTTAGCAGTTAAAGTAAACTATGATAGCCTATAGAAATAAGTATTTTCCTCCCATGATGCATTGGTCAGGTGCAGTCATTTGCTGGCATTGATTCAGTGGTTTCAATGATGTCAGACCAACAGCTTTGTCATTCTCTTGACCTTTCTTTATCTCAGAAGATGACTGCTTCTATTAGTTTGCTAGGGCTGCTATAACAGATACTACAGACTGGATGGATCAAATAAAAAAAATTATTTTCTCACAATTCTGGAGGCCAGTAGTCTGAAATCAACGTGTTAACAGGACTCGTCTTGTCTAAGGCATCTCTCCTTGCTTGGTATTGTAGATGACCATCTTATTCTGGTGTTTTCACATGTTCTTCCCTCTAAGTGTCTATAATATGACACTAGTCACATTATATTAGAATAACCCTGAATAGCCTCATTTTACCTTAGTCACATACTGAGGTTTGGGGGATTAGGACTTCAACATATGAATTTGGGAAGAACACAATTCAGACGATAACACTGCAGAAACTTGAACTAACATGATTATACTTAAGGACAGAAGAGAGACCATGCCAATGGGGTCTTCCCTTTTAGAAGCCCTGCACACCAGCAGGCTCATTGCAACACAGACCTGGAACACATGATTATCCCTAGATAAAGGGAAGGGAAGAATAGGTTTGTTGTGATTTGTTTAGTTCAATCACAACCTATTGCCTGGGGAAGAAGGCAAGAGGATACATATTAAAAGTGTAAATAAGAGAATTTGCCTCAGTGATGAAAAAAGAAAGACATGGGAAATCAGGAAAGGTTTCACTTTGGAAATTTGTTTAATTTTGGAGTAGTCCAGGGTTAGGGATGCAGGTGCAATCAATACCAGACACAATTGTAAAGGGTCAATTATCTTTCTGCTGTTTCCCTTCCCTCTCTGCTACCCCTACTACCCATACTAAACTAAGTGCCCTGTGCCCCCAGATTTTTTTTCTTCATGTCCTTGGGTCAAAGCTTGCTCTCAGAAGAGCATCTGGTATCAGTTTGGACTCCCTGTAGTTTCTGGTACAAATAAATATAAGTCATTGCAATGCTTTTCTGAAGGAGATTTTCATTTTAAGCTTTACTTTATAATGAAAGGCTTTGCTCAGAATTCAAGGGATTTCAGGCACTGCTGCACAAATGAGAGAGCATTCAAGTGTCCCAAAAAATCACACTGAATCAATGGCTGACTATAGAGGGCTACACACTCTGCTTATTCAAAAGGTTGGTACTGAATATTGGCTTACATTACCATATTAACTCTCGACCGGGTCATTGTATTTTTTTTTTTTATTGCTGTGTAACAAAGTACCACAAATATAGTAGCTTGAAATAGCAAGCCAGTTTTGAATCTCGCTTGTGCTCCAATCTCTGACTTTCTCTTCTTCTATTTGCCCTGAGACAACTCTGCTTTTAAAGGAAATGTGTGATTAGATTAGGCCAGATAATCTCACTATTTTGAGGTCAACTAATTAACATGAATTACATCTGAAAGATTCCTCTTGCCATGTAATGTAGCAAAAGAACATAATCAGAGGTGTAACACCAGGGTATAGAGATCATAGTTGGGGACATCTTAGCATTCTACTTACCATGGTCATCTCTGGCCAAGAGAATGTCCTTGAAGAAAAGTCTGTCCTTTTTTTTTTTTTTTCAAATTTTGACCAGTAGTAAGACAGAGAAGCAAAAAGAGTACTAAGCCAACTCAAGGGTGATTCACCACAAGGATGTGCCTTTTGAAATAATCATGTCACATGGAAGACAAAAGAGGAGAGTGAGAACAGAGCTTTAAACTGTATGAAAATAAGAATGGAAGGTGAAGGGATTGAGAAGTACAGGTTGGTAGTTACAAAATAGTCATGGGGATGTAAAGTACAGAATAGGAAATATAATCGATAATATTGTAATAACTATGTTTGGGGCCAGATGGATAATTGAAATATCAGGGCATATACTTTAAAAATATATGGTTGTCTAACTGTGCTATACACCTAAAACTAATAGGAAATAATATTGAATGTAGAAAAAAAGGATATAGGCAAAAGAAAATAGGAATGGAACCATGTTTGTTTTGTTTGCTCACATATTCCCAAACCAGTAAATCATAGAGTAAGCACACAAAGTTAGTTAAATGAATAAATGATTAGACTATGCATTAGTCAACTTTTGTTTTGTTAACAAACACCTCCAATCTTTTTCATTTTCAATAACAAATACTTTATTTCTAATTATCTTGATTTTGGTATTTCTTTTTCTCATGGTGGATCTTGGTAGAAGTGACCAAGTCAAAGCACACAAAGCAGTTATTTAAAAGCCTCTCAGAATTGGACATAAATCACAGATCAAAGGGTCAATCCCACAGCTATGGGATGAAAGTTTGGTCCATCTACTGAAAAGCATTGTAACATCATGTGACAAGGCACAATTTACTTTCTGCTATTACCTAATCCATGAATTTTCTTTCTGCTATTACCTAATCCATGAATTTTACATGGAAGATTTGACTTCTCATTGTGCTTTAAATGTGCTTTAAATATAACCTAATTGGAATAATGACATTAACTTTACCTCAAAGATTATAAGTATTGTTTTTGCAAAGGATTATTTTTGTAGTTTAATCCATCATGTTTTTTAAAAAAAGAAGTATATATCTTTTCCTCGCCTGCATTCAGGCAACATTTGTCTTAAATTATAGCAACATATAGTGAAAAAATATTGTCTCTTTTAATGCGTGTTCATCTTTCAAATTTAGAAGAAAAGTTGTTATGGAAATAACATTTTAGTTAATAGAATGCTAACATATTACATTATATGCCTTGCACCTTGGGTAATGTGATGTATGGAAAATTAGTTAGCTATTAGTCTTCAGTGGGAGACAAATGAATAATGATAATTGGTAATTCATCTTATTTTCAAGGATTTTCAACACTACCTGTGTCCTTGGAGACACTTTTGCAAATATTACACTTTACTGTTTCCTGATGCAAAGTGACAGGAGGCTTTATTTTAAGTCTAAGATTTAAAAGAGGATTGAAGCTCTTCTGAACTATGCATTTAAAAAGACAGACAGGTAGAAACAGACCCTTTGTTTGTGTTTTTATTCAAATGCGACAGCTAGGACAATGGCTGCGTTTCCCCTTCCATGTGAAGTTTCCAGAGCACTCTGTGGACAGTCACAATTATTGTATTATCAGAGCTGAGTGCTAGACTCGTGGCTCACCTTTACTTCTTGATCTTTGGTCTTGAACCACCTTCTGCCATAAAGGGAAAAGTAAAAATTTTCACCATCCTGCTATTTCTCTGATGGGTGCCAATAGGTTTTTCTGTTAGTTAGTGATACTGCAAGTCTCCAGAAACCCTTGCTGAACAAATAAACAATTAATGGGGTAGCTGGGCGACCCTTCATATGGATGGGTATCAGAATTAGGAGCAAGTGGTTCTCCTGGTTCTCCCAGCTACCCTGGTGCTGTTACAAGTATCTCCAGAAAATAGTCCCATGATATTCCCTATTCGCACTGTTTTCCTGCATCTTGGTTTTATTACAGTTAAGGCTATTTTATCTTAAAGAGATTGGACTAAAGGGTAAAGAGGGGATTGGATTATGCAGTAGAATTGTGTGGCTAAACTAGCTAGCTGTTTACAAAACTTACTCTTTTTCTGAGCACATGAAACACATCTCCTGGACTTGCTTATAATTAGGTGTAGATCCTGAGTTCCAGCAAATAGAATATGGACAGAAGTTAAAGTGTCCACCCCCCACCCCACCCCAGGAACATGTCATGAAACTCCCATCAGCAATCCTTCACTGCTTGGATGAAGATGACGGTGATCTTGGAAACCATGTGATGAAGATGGTGTAGTGACAGGACAGAAGGAGGCTGAGTACCTGAATCACCATTTAGAGAAGTGTCTTCTGCTGATACAAAACTCTTATTTGGACTTTCTTTGAAAGAAGAATAAATTCTTGTTATATTTGAACCATTGTGTGTTTTGGGTTTTGTTATTTCATCTATTATTTCTTTAACTAATGCATATAGAATTTTATTGTGTCCCAAAATTATAGAATAGGGTAAAAAGACGATCTGTTAAATGAAATTCAGGGACAGTGTAGGAAATTATCTCCTTAGATAATTTTGAACTACACAAATAATTTAATGTGTGCACAACCTTGAAGAATATGGAGAGGAGAATGAACATATGAAGAAGAATGAGGAATATTACTTATATACCTAAATCTGAACTCTAACCAGAGTTAGCATGGTGGAAACTTTATTGCTACCCACTGAGGTTTAGAGACTTTTAATCAGTGAATGTACTTAATCAAGCCTTGAAATTACTACAAACTTGATCATCGTTGGTTGCAGAGACATTTTACTAAGGTGTACACAGATTCCTGACCCACAGAAACTGAAATAATAAATTCGTTGGCAGCCGTCCGTCTTGAGAGACGATGGTGTAGCTTCTTAAGAGTCTTATCTGCACCGCCGAGAATGGCTGTGCAGTCCGACTCGGGAGTGACACGGTATCTGTCTCCTCCCGTGTTGAATTGACAGCTTGCGATGAAGCTACAGAGCCTGGGCAGGGTGATATGGAGGGTCTGCTGTTGCCCATGCAGCAGACCCCCCTCTCTTCGCAGCTGAAGGGTCCAAGGGAAAGACGGAGTCAATACAGCTTGGCTTCAGGTGCGCCGCAGGAGTTGCCGGTGTTGACTACAACGTCAAACCGCCTTAGGGACTCCGGCTCCGGATTTTCTGTCGGGGTTTACTCCCTTAGCCTTTCCCCTGAAGAGGTATGCCGCAAGGCAGCGGAGGTTTTTTGGAGTCAGAGTTTTCCTTCTCTGATGTGCCCTGACTGGAAGATCGAACCAGCGACACTTAGCTCGCAGGCCGATGCTCAATCCACTGAGCCAAACCAGCCAGGGCTCGAAATAATAAATTAATTTGTTACAAAGTAACAGAAAATTACTGTAGGTTGGATTTGCTAAAGCTGTGCATATATATGTATATATATGTTTAATATATATATATATGTGTGTGTGTGTGTGTGTGTTTAATATAGACACACGTACCCTATCACCCAGAATTTCTATTCATAACAATCAAAAATGCATAAATATATGTTCACAAAAGACATAAAAAGGAGAAAAGAAATGTTAACAGCAGTACTATTTATAATAACCCACACTGGAAACTTCCCAGGTGTCCATGGCACTAAATGTCCACCAAATGCAATGGATAAGTAAATTGGGATGTATTATCCAAAGGGAAAACTATATAGCATTGAGAATAATCAATAGACAGCTAAACACAACAATATAGATACATTTCACAAAGATTCTGGGTACAAAAGAGAACCTAATGTGTCATTTAATGTATATAAGGTATTGTTATCAGTGTAATGATTACCTTCTGGGGACTTTTAGACTGGAAAATAGGCTCAAAATGGGCACTGCGCTATAGGTGATAGAGTATTCCCTCACTTATTGCAGGTATTACGTTCTAGACGCCCCCCCTCCATGAACCTTACATGTATTCTACACTCTTAAGGCTACATAACTTTAACAACTTATGTATACAGTACCGCAAAATCCTGGGATATAGCAAAAAATCCACAATAAATAATTAAATATATTTTTTAAAATCCCGCGATACAGTGAGGCCCCAATAAGTGAACCATGATATAGAGAGAGACTACTGTACTCTGTTTCTTGAAATGAATGCTGTACTCAGTATGCTTTGTGAAAACTCATCCAGATTTATACTTAGGTCTAGTTACATTTCTGTACAAATGTTAACTATTAATTACAATTTTTTAAAAGTTTAAAAAATGTGATAGAAATATACCTTAATGATTGGATCATATATATATAAAGGTGTGTGCATTCTTTTGTTTTACACCACTGTGTATTATTTCAGAAATTTGGAGACAACCTATATGTCCACTTGAGTGATTAGTTAAATTTATTAATTATAGGGCATTCATCAAATGGTTTACTTTAAAGCTACTATAATAAATATAGGAATCTATATTGATATATAAAAATGCTCATGACATTAGCTTCTCAATGAGGCTAATAGATCATAGGCATACAGGCAAGCAACTGGCAGAACCATAGTGGGCTTGAGAGATTGAAATATATTTATAAAATATTAATAATTCAGTTGGGTGGTAACTTCATGGCTAACTTTTTCCTTTGGCTTATATATATATTTTAATGTATCACTGGGTTTGGTTTGATTTCATGTTTTAATATGAATTTGCTGTTAATATCTTAGGAACTAAAAGTCATGCTTTTTATTCAACACTCATTATGTACACATTTATCACATTTAACCATAGAGACCTTTTACAAAGTCAAAACTGATTAAATATTCACTTACTGCCTGACTAAAATTCTCAAAAGTCACAAGAGATAACCTATCATCAAAATATTTTAATATATGTCTTAGAGAAGGACATTTCTGTGCTCTAACAAATTGTATATAGATGTGTATTTGTATTTTGCCTTTTGTGTGGAAGTTACATATTAGAGCGTGGTGCAGACATTTAGGACATTAATTTAAATAAGGGAAAGATGCAATTCAGAAGGGACAATAAAGGTAATGCCTCCAATTAGTTAATAGTTTGTGGACATATTTTTTATCAAGCCTATTTAACAGTGTGTTAATTTCACCAGACATTTTATCTGATGTGTAGGCTCCTGGTCTGATTTTGTGAAGGTCCCATGAATCCTGCCTTATTCACAGCAAGGAAACAACCTGCCAGTGCCTTCACAGCCCAGGCAGGTGGCTGGTGACAGGATGCCTAGTGATCTGAAGCCTGGAATTATAACTGGTTGTTGATTCTGCATGCAAGCCTCAAATTCTGTTTTTGAATTGTATATATGTGCTTATGATTGTGTGAAACTAGGGCAATACATTTAATTTGGGGACTGACAGTTTTCACATCAAAGTGAGATCATTTTAGTAACCCAAAAACAAGCACCGTAGCACAGTGCCCAATATATATTGGTTTAAACAAAAAGAAGGAAAGGAAAAGCTAAAAGCCTGCCCATAAATAAGAATGTTGAGAAAATTTATCAAATTATAGGATTGCAAACCTTCATTTTGGTTCAATGACTTTTATAATCTCTAGCTAAAAAGTAATAATTAAGCATCTTAAGAGGTTTTAACACTGAAACACATATAAAATGTTGTAATCATTTGATTAGAAATAATAATCTTTACTAAACAGCAGAGCTTCTGTAAAACTACTGGTTTACTAAACCATTAATAGGACCAGATTCTTAGCAACTGTAGTTCTGCAACATAAGACAAATGACTGGGTTCTTTAAACAAATATTCTTGGCCCCATTCCTATTCCATGTATCTATTTTACCTATTTTTTAATCTGAGTTGATTAGTGACTAAGTTTTAGAACTCTTAATTTTCATTAAAACAGTCATAAAAGAGATGATGCTGGACCATATTATACAGCACACAAGAATAGGATGTCAAAATAACAGTTGGCTGAACTCAGAGCCTAAATGTCAATTCTTCGAGGTGAGGAACATTTTTCTACTTTTCCCTCCTGATCTTATATTTTCAATGCCTAAAATAAAGCTTAGCCACAAATGGGTACTTGGTCAATATTTGTTGTGTATTAATGAATAAATGAATTATCATGAGGTTACCATAGCTTTTGAACAATTGAGTTACCCTGTAGCTCATATTTTTAAAAATTTCATTCTTTACAGAGCAGCACTAATGGATAAACAATGTAAGCCACATAAGTAATTTTAAACTTCCTAGTTACCGCATTAATTATATTACTGTATTTTATTTATCCCAATATATCTAAAATATTACCATATTAACAGATAATTATATAATAGTTATGAAATATTTTACTTTTTTGTGCTGTTTGTGCATTTTACATGTACAGCACATTCAGACAGCAGCATTTCTAGTACTGAATATGTCAATAGCATATTGGACAGTGCACTTATAGAGTTGCCAAAACCTGACTTGAAAGATATAAAATCAAAGCAGAATCTTGGATTTACAATAACACAAGTGGTTCATATGGGAGAACATGGAATTAGAAGTTAGGCAGAGCAGACCTAGTTTTGAATTCCATTTAGTAACTCTGTGACTTTAATTAAATAATCTCAATGAATCTGTTAACTCATGCATAAAAAAATTAACCAGATGTTGCTGAATTGTTGATTACCTTAGAAGTAATATATGCAAAAGTCTCCTATAGGGTCAGACACATAGTAGTTGCTCAGTGAAGATTATAGTCATTGTTTTGTGCTTATTTTAATTATTTAATATATGTTTTATGCTTCTCAGTGCTTTTTGATTAAAAAAATGAGATTATACATCCTTTTAAAGGGAATTAAATAATGCATGAAGCCCATTACATAAGAAGTATTAGCCCCTCTCAAGGTTTCTCCAGTTTTTTCTGAGTGTTTATCATCATGTAAACTCATGTATGTCTTATATAAAGTCTTCATATACCTTATATATCATTGTCATGATGCTATCTAAACAGTTGAGAACCCCCCTTGTTTTCCTGCTGCTGTTTTGCTTCTGTGACTGCTCTGATACCCAGCCCGGGACCTGGCCCACAACCCAGGTATGTGCCATTACTAGGAATCGAACACGCAACATTTCAGTTCACAGGCTGGCACTCAATCCACACCAACCGGGGCCCAAATAAGCTAGATTTAATGTAATTGACTTTTCTGGATGAAGGGGATCAGATCACATCTTGCTGTTATATTTATGTGTGAGGGAGGGAGGCAAGTTTTCTCTGAAGGAAATGTATGCTTCTATCAGTCTTGTGGCAAGAAGTGCTATAGGACCAGACTTAATGGAGGCAAGGACTTAACTTCCTTGAAAGTTTTTGTTTCTTTTCTTTCTTCTTTTTTTTTGATAGTGCATTTTTATTTTCTGAATATACCTTCCATGCTTCTTAACTGTGTTCAAACATTTATATCTTTGTGGTTTTGTGTGAAACTTTGGGAATATCTCTAGATTTTTACTATTGTTCTTTGATCTTCAGTTGAAATAATTTTACTACTTATTTTTTATACTTTTTTTGAAATGATATTTTTAACTTCTAAAAAATCTGCTTCTCTTTCATAGCAGACAAATCTTGTTTTGCATATCTGTCTGGGGATACTAATTTTAATTACTTAAAAATTTGTTTGTTCCCTACATATTTTATCTTGCCTTGAAGGTTAACCTTGGTATTTGTTCACTCTGATGTTTCTTTAATGCTATTGTTTTCTTTAATTGTTTTGTGGAAAATCTTGTTCATCTGTTCATTGTATCAGGTTCTTGATAGAGTGGTGTGTTTTTCTTCCATATATATTTTCACATCAGCCATGAATATTCTCTTTTCCTGGCAACAAATTTCTATAGAATTCTATAGAATTTTGAGCTTTTGTGAAAGAACAGGTTGTGAGCATGTACTCAGGTAGTCTTTCTTTTTGGATATGAGTTAAGTTTGCCTTCTCGAGATATCCTTCAGCTTGGCTCTGACATGGGTTTTGAGAATATCCAGCGGCAGATTTACTACTTTATCCAGAAACCTATGCTCACGTGTTCAGTTTGAAGGAAAACATCAGAGCCAGACCATTGAGAGTACGGGATGATTGCAGCTGTTCCACAGACTTATCCTCAGGGATCTGACTGACCACCCAGCTCTGGCTTCCAACCTCGATGCATCTGATTGGGATAATTACAGATTTCTCTTAGGGAAACATACATTTTAAGTGATCCTGTCTTTATTTGGTGGTAAAGTTTATCATCCCAGCTAGGGTCTACTGTTGATATGATTTCCTCTTTTTTATGTTATTTATAAAGTCTTCAATATTTTCTTCTACCCATGGATTTGTTCTTTGCCTATGTACTCACTTTTATTTTGTATATCTTCTATTATTTTAAAGTGATTGGAGAGAGATGGAAGGTAAACACATTTGCCCATTTTTCTCTTCATTTTCACCATAGGGTACAGGTATTTCTTGATTTCCAACAAATATTAGTTTTTCAACCTCCAAATGTTTAAATTCTTAAATGTTCTCACCTCAAAAAAGGAAATGGTAATTATGTAAGGTGATGGAGATGTTAACTAACCCTATCATGCTAATGGTTTTACAATATATATGTGTATCAAATAATCACGTTATATATCTTAAACTTATGCAATGTTATACATGTCAATTAGTTCTTAATAAAGCTGGAAAAGTTAAATTAATAAAAAAACCTTTAAAATCAGCATTAAGGACAAGCTAGCCCCACCAAGTGTTAAAACATATTATTAAGCTTCTTTAATATGTGGTATTGTTACTGGAGCATAAAAAATGGTGGAAATGAATAGGAAATCCGAAGACAGATCAAAATGCACATACCCATTTGCTATATAATAGAGGTGCATAGTAAATCAGAGGGGAAAAGCATTTAATAAATGATAGGCATTTGGGAAGAGAGAAAATTGAATTTATACTTCACTCTGTATATCAGAGTTCTAAATGAAAAAAAAATGAAAGCAACCTCAGAGTAACTATAAAGTTGATGAAGGGAAATTCTTTTTGTTTTGAATTATTCTATATCGGCTTGACTAATGAGAGCCAAATTTCCCAGAATCCCCTTTCCCAGTTGGTCATAAAGGAACTTACATTGTAATATAGTAGATGGGAAAAATAAATAAATAAAAATAATGTTTCATACTTCAACATTTTTCTCATTTTCTTTTGTTTTAACCAGTTTCTTTCAGGTGTTGGGCTACTGTGCTTGTGCTCATATGTTATTACAGTCTTACCTACTTAACTAGCATATGAGTGAAAATAGAAGTGATCATCTGCCAGGTAAGTTAATGACTTGCAGTCATAAAAGTAAAAAAAAAAAAAAAAAGTTACAGATAGTTTCTGACAAATTGGTTGAAAATAAATTTCTGTGAGCATAGATACTTGTGTGATTTCAATTCAGGGAAAAAATAGATGGTTCAATTATAACACTTGGGAATCATGGGTTTGTGTAGGTTTTATATTCCCTGGCTTATATCACTGTTTCAGCTTCCTATAACTACTAAAGAATAAAATGTTTATTGCAATATGCCATAGTAAAAACTTATTTACATTCTTAACATGTGGGCTTATCATATTGTGACATGAGAAAGAGAATACATAAAGATATATTATTTACCCATGTCACTTTTAATCAAAAAGCAAAATAAAGAGGTAAAAACATTTCATATAGTGCAAGTAGATGGTTTGATATTTTTACTTCTTAATTAAAAATGATAGGCACCCAATTTTACTAATGCAATATAAGTGAATAGTTGGTCATTAAAGTATGCACATCTGTCCCTCCTATGTAAGCATGTGCAGCCTATCAAGGAAAAAATGGATTATCCTAGGTAATGTATTCTCTATATTCAGACATATTATCTTCTCCATTTCATGCATTGTCATAGCAACCATTGACTTCATATGGCGTGACTCAGCTACTCAGCAACAAAAGAGAAATGTCCTGTTGTCTGTAATCTGCTGTTAGATGTGGTATCTTTCGATTGTGCAGTAATAAGAGATGATGCTTAACCCCACTGGATTTTCTTTTCTTTTGTGATTGCAAAAGAAAATCAATGATTATCTCCTAGATGCAGGGCAGTTGTCATCTTGAAGTTTGGGTGGTAATTTCTATAGGTAGAGAAGAAACTCTTTTAAGGGTGTCATGGTTTCTTAGAAAAAATAAAATCAGGATACTTTTAAAACAGTTATTTGCTCAAACATTTTATGTGTCAATTCTACTTTTCTGTATCTTCTTGTTTCATAAAATTTTACAATCCTTTATTGAGACACTTATTTTCTATGTGAAATAAATTTATAAGAAATGTTTGCCATTGAAGGGGTAAAAGAATACCTATTTTGAACTGAGTGTTGTGTTTCCAGTATTGACATTCTTCAAAATAACATCATAATGAAATAATAAAAATTTGCCAGTCATGGGTTTCTATACTGTTATATGTAGACTGTGTTGAACAGATAAAAATTAAACTGAATAAAAGCACAAATATTTTTATGGTGTTGGGCAGACAAGACTGAAAAAACAACAATTAACAACAAATAAACCTTTGAAAAATCCACTTAAAATGTTAGTTTTACTTCAGTCATTCAGTCTCTTATTTCTGAATAAAATAGGTTTAGGTGTATGGTTTTTCAAGTGATTTTTTCCTCATTTATTATAAACAGTTTTAATCTCTGCAGGAAATATCAGCAGGGCCAGAGGGTGGTCCCTATGTGGGAAGACACATGGGGAAAAAAAACATCATTTTTGCCTAATTTTTTAACTTCATAATAATAGCTATATTTATTGTTTTATATTAAAAAATATGATGCTTATAAATATGAAAACTAGTCCAGTAAGGAATACAACAGTAAAAAGAAACATATCTGATTCAAAATATGGGTGGCATCTGTGTGGTGTGTGTACCGCCAATGCCTGATCTCCTGCCCATGGTAGTCTACATATATATGTGGAGGCACCCTCACCTCTGAGTTCAGGTTTGGCCTAACAATTTAACAAAGTGGTTCTGGCAACCACTCCTGGGAATTTCCTGCTATACTATTTTTATTTTATTTAGTGAAAAATAGCTAGGGAGTTGTAGCCAGTGTGTGTTTCGCAATATGATCTTTCCTATAAGTCAATCCTGTCTCCACTCAGGTTGTCTTACCTGGGCCATAGGAACCAAAAACACCAGAACACCTATGCAACCAGCAGCCCTACAGGTGACACCAGCACCAAGAAATAATAGTGAGTCAACACAAGTGACTGCCATTCACTTAGGTTTTATTAATGCAGATTCTATCCAAATTCATACAAACCTAATAATAATAACTCAGAAACAATCAGTAAAAACATCACACAAGAGAATTGGGGGATAGCAAACCTGAGTCCCAAGACTCCAGATGAGGTCCAGGTCTTGGAGGCAATCCAGTCAGTCCGCTGACATCTTTCAAGGCAGAGTCAGAGGGGTGGGGTCATAGCAGAGCTCTTTCTCTCTTGAGGTGGAACATGCAGGACATCTCAAAGTGACTTGCTCTCCTGATGCACCATCCATGGTCTGAAGTCCTCTGCTTTTATGCTTCTTTGGTTGCAAAGTCATGTTGATTTTGCACAATTTCTCATAAACATGTTTTTCTTAATTTGGATGAGCACATGTTGTTTTCTTCACTCTCGATAGGCACATGTTTACAACAGCTCTGATAGACATATGTTCTTTGTCACACTGTACTGTGCATGCTGAGGGTTTGTGTTACTTCTCTGAGCCATCGCTCTACTGCACAGGCTGTCAACATGACTTCAGGTGCTGCTCTCCACAGGAGGAAAAGTAAACACCTTAGAAATCCGAAATGTGCTTAACTCTTCCTCACCATCACCTTGATTATATTTTCAGTTTTCCAGTCATTTACCTGACTCAGGTGATTTGGTTTATCCTTCAGAGATGATCCTAAAGACAATTTAGTCACTTACTGTCATTTGTCTCAGTTCTGTCATCTGTGAGTTCTGTGTTTCAAGAATATTGAATCACATTAGTATAACATCAAATGTTTCTTGGAAAAATGAGTCTACATTAATACGAGGCAATGCTATTTCCTTTTAAGAAAATTACTCAGTCCATATGGGTCTTTGTTTCTCCTCTAAATATTTGAAATGTTGGAAGTCACAGTATTGATCTTGGCTTAGCCCTGAATTTATCACCCTGGTTTTGAAGCAAGTTAGGCTG
This sequence comes from Furipterus horrens, assembly GCF_987537825.1. NCBI lineage: Eukaryota > Metazoa > Chordata > Mammalia > Chiroptera > Furipteridae > Furipterus > Furipterus horrens. The sequence goes on from NW_028327176.1 coordinate 35,174,425, forward strand.
TTAACAGTGCCAAAATAAATCCATAACTAAGTGTTCTTGCCCTGACTTCTCTGCATTGTCTCAAAGGGTGTACACTCATTATCTTTCCCACTGTACTGCATCTTTGGACAGTCCACTAATGGTGAAGTTCCAAGAGGTGATTGCTGTATCCTTTATGTCACCTTCTAGCGATGAAACGCCCCCAAACTTGTTTTATTTTTATTTTATTTGGCTTCACATTTTATTGCATCTAACACATGATCAGACTTTTTTGCCTTTATCTATTACAGATTATACAATTTTGGGTCTCAGCCCAAATATTAGACTTATTCTGTCCTTTTCCCCTCTTGTTCCCATATTTACCAACATAAAAATTCTCCTTTATCAAATCTCTCCCTTTCTTCTAGATGTTAGGAATTGTTTTAAAGATAAATGTTTTAAACAATGAGGGATGAACCAGAGGCAATTGGGAGAGAAGATATCTTTGCCTAAGTCTCACCTGCAGCTCTTCTTGATTCCCAAAGATGGAATCTGTTCTCTAGTTTGTGGAAGGAGAGCACTTTGCTCAGTAGCTCACAGCAATGGAGAGAAGGGAGGTACTTGCTATATCTGAGTCAAGACAGAACAGTCCTTGAAACTTCACTAACCCTTTACTCTTTTGGGAGCACATCAGAATGAAGAGGTGAAATTGTATTTTAGAAGATTTCTGTGTGATTGATATTCTACCCTTCATTCCTTGCCACTGAGCTAAAATGAGCACAGTGTAGGTCTAGTTACCTAGTTCTTACTGTTATGGCAAATGGATACATGCTCATGTGTGTGTTTGTGTGTGTCTTTTTTTTTTTTTTTTTTTTTTTTTTAGAAAGAAATTAAGTGATAAGAGCATGGACTTTAGAATGAACCAGTGATATGTTCCAATCTTAAATAACATGGTCTTCATTCGTAAAGTGGGGAAAAGGTTATCCATTTTATATAATTATTTTGACATTATATATACTAGCATGCTTTAAATACCTGGAATAGGGTATAACATAGTAAATAGTTGATAGGTGCTAGTTTCTTCCCTGGCCTAATACCTGGGAAAGCTTTCTTTGTGGTAACATGATCTGTACTTACTGCATTTGTTAGCTATTGCGGCATTACAAAGCACTCTAAACTCTTTTAAATAATGACCATTTTTAAAACTTTCTCATGAAGAGAGAGCTGGATTTTTCCGCTAATCTAAGCCTTGCTTGGTTAATCTCACTTGGGCTTGATCATGCAATCAGTAATGAGTCAGCTGGGGGGAATAAGTTTAGGATGACCTGCTGTATGATGACTGGGCTTTCCTCCCTGTCGCCTTCCTATCCCTTCAGCAATCTTGCCCAAAGGTGTGTATTCAAGAGCAAGCAAGCCCAGTTGTAGAAGGAAGCAAGAAAAAATGAGCATGTGCTTTTCAAACTTGGATCACATTTGCTAGTATCCCTTGGTAAAAAAAAGTTATTCGGCTGAGTCCAGAATCAGAGTTTGAAGGGACTATAATGTTACACGACAAAGGGCATGAGTAATCAGGGCCATTAGTACAATCCACCTACCACCCCCACAAATCCTGTTTTTGCAGACCCTTCTATTCAGTCATGCTTTGATCAGAGAAGCACAATTCCTATAACTCATCTAGTGATACAGAATAAGGAATCTATTTTAGAAGATAAATTTTATATAATGGCTGTAAACCTCTCTGTCTAGTGTTCATTGAGCCAGACTGGCACTCAGGAAGAAGAGCAAGATGTAGAATAAGTCAATAATTAAATCTCATGAACATAAACTAACACTCAAGTCTGTCTCTTACCACCTCTAATCTTGATGTGGTGGGTGACCTCAGAGGAAAAGTAGTTCTCTTCACCACAAGTTACACACACATTGGCCCAAGAATAAAAGAAACTGAAGGATTTAGGTGGGAGCTGGAGGAGCTGCTGGTCTAGTTATTGCCCTAATCCACTCCTAAGATGCCCTACACCAGCAATTTTTCAACCAGTGTGCCACACACATTTTTAAAACACACAATACCTGACTATTTAGTCCGAGGCACTAACCTCCTTTTCCTTAGACTGTCAAATACAAAATGATGACTACCAACACAACGAGAGCTGTTGGTGTGAATGAATCAAAATTATACCTATTTTTTGTAAGATCGGCAAAAATATTTTTGTGTGTGCTGAAGGATTTTAGTAATTAGTTTATGTGTTCCATAAGATGAAAAAGGGTGAAAACTGCTGCTCTAATATCGACCTTCACAGTATAAAATTGTATGGCTACTTTCATTGTCTATCTTATACAAATGTCTCCTGTGGCCGACACCAATCTGGAAGTATACAGGGAGGGAAACTCTGCAAAATATATTTTAGTTTGACATTTTCTGCTGTTTTGTTGGAGTCTGCCCTTGTCTTATCTTTTCTGAACTCTTTTTTTTTTCAGAGTTCTCACATTCAGGTTCTCTCCGTAAAAGAGTTTAGATAGCTAATTCACTCAGTATGGCAGAGATAATGAAAAAAATTAGTTATAGCATCTGAATGATTGGCATTTTGGGGCTACTTTTCCAATCTCATGATTCTTGATAAAATACCCTGTGGTTTCCACTTTGTTTCAAGATTAGAATATGTTTATAATATGCTTTCCAACCTCAATAATAAAAGATGTTTTATAAATGCAAAGATTGAGACTGAGAATTTAACTTCTCAAATAATGATCACAACTCTAAGTAACCAAGAGGACAGATAAACAAACCAAGTGTATTAGGGATTTGTTATCATTAAAAGAAGAAATTACTGCAATGGCTGAAGAGTTAAGTTTCTTAATTAATAAAAAGTTAGTGAAATAATATTATTTCAGAGTAAATTCCCATAATTTAATATGTAGAATTAATTCTCAAAAAGAAAATCATAGACTTTCTAACTTGAATACAACCAATAATCTAATAGTAGTATTGTTATTTCTTATGAAAATATTTTACTATAGAAATAGCCAGTTTAAAGAAAAAATTCTTATCTTTATATCTATCTACCTAACAACTAACTATTTTAATGAAAGTTTCTGGCTTGAGGAACATATATCTTACATAGAAATACTTTCATCAATATACCTCCTACAGCAAGGGAAATAAAAGAAAGAATAAACAAATGAGACTACATCAAATTAAAGAGTTTCTGGTCAGCAAAAAAAAAAAAAAAATCAGCAAGATGAAAGGAAACCAACCATATGGGAAAGCATATTTGCCAATGATACTTCAGACAAGGGATTGACCTCCAAAAAATATAAAGAACTTACATGACTCAATACCAAGAAGACAGACAACCCAATTTAAAAAATGGGCAAAGGACCTGAACAAGCACTTCTCCAAAGAGGACATACAGAGGGTCCATAGGCATATGCTCAACATCACTAGTCATCAGAGAGATGCAAATAAAAACCACAATGAGACATCACTTCACACCAGTAAAAATGGCAATCATTAACAAATCAACAAACAAGTGCTGGTGAAGAATGTGAAGAAAAGGAAACCCTAATGCACTGTTGGTGGGAATGCAGACTGGTGCAGCCACTATGGAAATCAGCATGGAATTTCCTCAAAAAACTAAAAATGGAAATGCCTTTTGATCTAGCAATTTCATTGCTAGGATAATACAAGAAGAATCCTGAAACCCCAAGTCAAAAGAACTTATGCACCCCTATGTTCATAGCAGCACTATTTACAATAGCCAAGTGCTGGAAACAGCCTAAGTGCCCATCTGTAGATGAGTGGATCAAAAAACAGTGGTACATTTACACAATGGAGTACTATGCGGAAGAAAGAAAGAACTCCTGCCATTTGTGATAACATGGATGGAACTAGAGGGAATTATGCTTAGTGAAATAAACCAGGCAATGAAAAGCAAATATCATATGATATCACCTAACACAGGACACTAATAAACAACACAAACAAATGAGCAAAATTGAACTAGAGGCATGTAAACAAGAAGCAGACTAACAGTGACCAGGAGGGAGAGGGGAGGGACGGAAGTGGGGAAAGAAGGGGATAGGTCTAGTCAAGGAACATGTATAAATGACCCATGGACATGGACAATGGGGTGGGGATTGACTGTGGGAGAAGGGGTGGGGTTTGGGGGGAGCAACAGGGGAAAAGTAGAACAACTGTAATAGAAAAACAATAAAATAAAATAAAATAATTTTAAATCTAGTTTTAATTTTCACTGGAAAATTAAATGAATCATGATATAAGTGGTCGTCGGCAGCCATCCGTCTCGAGAGATGATGGTGTAGCTTCTTAAGAGTCTATCTGCACCGCCGAGAATGGCTGTGCAGTCCGACTCGGGAGTGACACGGTATCTGTCTCCTCCCGTGTTGAATCGACATCTTGCGATGTCGCTGGAGTGTCCTCTCCAGTGAAGCTGAAGCTACAGAGCCTGGGCAGGGTGATATGGAGGGTCTGCTGTTGCCCATGCAGCAGACCCCCCTCTCTTCGCAGCTGAAGGGTCCAAGGGAAAGACGGAGTCAATATAGCTTGGCTTCAGGTGCGCCGCAGGAGTTGCCGGTGTTGAATACAACGTCAAACCGCCTTAGGGACTCCGGCTCCGGATTTTCTGTCGGGGTTTACTCCCTTAGCCTTTCCCCTGAAGAGGTATGCCGCAAGGCAGCGGAGGTTTTTTGGAGTCAGAGTTTTCCTTCTCTGATGTGCCCTGACTGGAAGATCGAACCAGCGACACTTACCTCGCAGGCCAACGCTCAATCCACTGAGCCAAACCAGCCAGGGTAGATATAAGTGGTAATAGTGAGAAAAGAGTGCAAATGGAATTGTTAGTGAAGGTGTAATCTATGAAGAATTAATTCTAAAGATAACCCTACCGAACATAGTGGGATTCAGCCTCTGGCTGCCGTACACAAGCATTACACAACAATTGGTGGGCAAGGAAAAAGGTTTTATTAAGAGATGGCCCAATTTGGAGAATCTGGACACTCCCCTACTCCAGGCTATTTTCTTCTGCAAAATGGAAATAACAGCCAGCCACCTCCAGGACCAGAAGCAGTGTCCACATACCCTACTCAATCCTTATTTTTCCTTCTGGGTACTAAGTCTGCTATTTGTACAAGTCTGGTCTCTGCAGCTCCAGGCTCTCTCTCTCTCTCTGGAGCGTGCACTTGTGGGGCCAGCATCTCCATTGGCCCATCACAGCTTCATCCCTCTCCAGGGCGGGGTCCACTGCCAGATCACTGGAGCCAGTTTTGCAAGGGGTTCTGTCCATGCGCCAGCATCCAAAGCTGCTCAGGCCCCCTGGGCGGCAAACATCCTAGCCTGTGCATTTGTGCGTGGCTCACCGACGAGAGAATGGGAGCAGTCCAGAATCCAGACCGTGTAGTGCAGGGCCCATAGTGTCCTGAGGGCTGCGACTGGCCAGGCACATGTCCTATGGGGACAGTCAGCTCCTGACCAGGTGAGCAGGGCAAGGCAAAAACTGTGAGCGGCGCCTGGCACCGGCCGGCTCCTGTGAATTCTCCTGTCCCCTCAAGTGGACTGGGCAAGGGAAACGCAAAAAAGGGTATCTCTCCATGCCATTCATTTAAATCTCTTGCTACAAAATCCCACACAGGGTGGAAGTGTCCAAATTCCCAGCTAATCCACCACGCTTGTCAGTCTCTATGGCATCTCTGCCCTCCTGGTGCCACCATGATCTGGAGGCGGGTCGGAGGTTTTCTAGCCACGCGCATGGGCACAGCGTCTCTGCCCAACCAAGCCTCACACACTGGCTTGTTTACCCTCACCAGGGGGTATGAAGTCACTCCCCCAAGGCTTCAATCTGCCACCTTTATGCACTTCCTGACCTTTCTTTGGTGTCCCTTTCCTCTGCCCAGCAATCTGGTCAGACCTCTCTGTTACAGTAATATCTTACCTCTGATAGTTGCTGTAGGTATGATACAGAAAGAGAGAACTGAATTTATTTTTTCATCAAGATAGATGCTTTATAATGATATAGCAGAATACAATATAGATGACTATTTTTTTCATTTTTTATTTTTAACTGTAAAAAAGGTAACATAAAACTGCTACATTAATCATTTTCAAATGTAAAGTTCAGTCGTGTTAACTATATTCACATTGTTTTAAAACAGCTCTCTAGAACTCTTATTTTGCAAAACTGAAACTCTACCCTCCTTCCCCATGTCTTCCAGTCCCTGACAACCACCATACTACTTTGTTTCTGTTCATTTGGCTATTTTAGAATTCTCGTGTAAGTAGAATTGTATAGTATTTATCTTTATGACTGGCTTATATCACTTATCATAATGTTCTCAAGGTTGATTCACACTGTAGTATATAACAGGCTTTCCTTCTTTTTCAGAGTTGAATAATATTGTATGTATACACCACATTTTCTTTACCCATTCATTTGTCAATGAATGTGTAGGTTGTTTCTATACCTTGGCTATTGAGAATAATGCTATAATCCAGTGAATATGAATGTGCAAATATCTCTTTAAGATTCTGATTTTAATTCTTTTGGATATATAACCAAAAGAAGTAGATTGTTGGATTATATAGTAATTCCATTCTTAATTCTTTGAGGAACCTCCATACTGTATTCCATAGTGACTACACCATTTTACATTGCTTCCAACCATTCACAGGGCTTCAGATTTCTTCATATCCTTGCCAATACTTGTTTGTTTTTTATAGTGCCCATTTTATTGGATCTGAAGTGATATTTCATTGTAGTTTTGATTTGTATTTTTCTAATGATTAGTGATGTGATTAGTAATCAATGTTACTTGAACATATTTTCATGTGCTTGTTGACTATTTGTATACCTTGTTGGAAGAAATCTTTATTCAAGCACTTTGCACATTTTTAAATCAAGTTTTTTTTATTGTTAAATTATAGGAGGTTTTTAAAAAATATTTCCTGGAGTTTATCTTCTTATAGATATATGATTCCCAAATATTTTCTCCCATTCCTTAGGGTGCCTTTCACTGTCCTTTCTTTTGATGCATAAAAGTTTCTAAGCCTGATGTTAACTCATTTACTTTTGTTGCCTGTGCTTTTGGTATCATTGCCAAATTATTGCCAAATCCATTGTCATGAAGCTTTTTAACCTGTTTTCTTCCAGTAGTTTTGTTGTTTTAGGCATAAAGGTCTATATCAATTTTGATTTAATTTTTGTATATATTCTATAAAATGAGAATCCAAATTAATTATTATACGTGTGGATACTTGGTTTTTTCCTACCACCATTTGCTAAAGAGCCTATCTTTTCATCATCATGACGTTTTGGCAATCTTGCTTGTTTCCAAGGTGCAAATAAAATTTTTTCCTTATATTTATACATGAGAATTTATTTCTGACTCTCTATTCTGTTTCATTTGTCTACATAACTGTCTTAATTTTGGTGCTACACTGCTTTTATTACTACAGCTTTGTTACATATTTTAAAGTCAGGAAGTGTTGGGCCTCCAGGTTTGTTCTTTTTTTTAAGATTGTTTTGGCTATTTGGGGTCCCTTGCAATTTCACACAAACTTTAGTATTTTTTTCTCTTTTTTCCCCAAAAATACCATTGGGATATTGGTAGGGATTATACTGACTCTGTAGATTCTTTTGTGTTGTATTGACATCTTAACATCATTAAGTCTTCCAAACCTTGAACACAGGATGTATTTCTATGTATTTGTGTATTTTTATAGTTTTTTATCCATGTTTTATAGTTTTCAGTGTACAAGTCTTTCCCCTCTTTGGTTAAGTTTATTCCTAAGTGTTTTGTTTGTTTTGATGCTATTATAAATGAAATTTGTTCTCTTAATTTTTTTTTTTTTTTGATTGTTCATTGCTGGCGTATAGGAATGCAATTGAGTTTTGTGTGTTGATTTTGTGTCCTGAAAATTTGCTGAATTCTAACAATTTGTGTGCCTGTGTGTGTACTCTATGGGGTTTTTTACATATAAGATCATATGTTAAAAATGATAATTTTACTTAATTTCTAACTTGAATATCTTTTATTTCTTTTTCTTGCCTAATTGCTCTGACTAGTACTTCTTGTACTATGTTGAAGACAAATGGTGAGAATCGGCATCCGCTCCTTGTTCCTGACCTTAGAGAAATATAGATGCCTATTCTTGAGACATAAATGAGTTTAATTTAGGCAATAGCTTGGTAGTCATATTCCTAGCCTGTCATATTCTCTTATAAAGTGCTCCGTGATCTTACTTTCATTGTTTTGACTATATCCCCTTAGTTGTTTTTTTTTTTAACCCTGCTCTCTGATTTGCCTTTTTATTACAGGGTTTTTGAGACATTTGATTTTTAAAATTAAGTTTTAAGTTCATTTATGATGTCTAACTTTTCCCTGGCTTCTCCTGGCTCATAAATGCCCATATAATAATGTTCTTCTTTTGCCACTGTTATTTTGTTTTTTTTATAATTGGTTTATATAGTTTCCTGGCTTAATGAAACATTCTCTCTACTTCTCTCAAATGAACTCAATGGGGAGATATATAATAAATTATGGTCTTAATTAGTCTTTAATTTTTTATTACCATAAATGTATAATTTCCTAGAACTCTCAATGTTATTGACTTACTCAGACTGCCTCACAGTGTTGCTTTGGAGACAAAGTAGTAGATTGTCATTTTTTTCATTAATTGAAAAAAATGCATGTTCCATTGTTTATTTTTTTTCTTGTAATGAAATTAATATTGTGGTGGAGAACATGGCAAACTCTCTATGATGTTTTCTAAGACATCCAAAAAGTTTCCAGCCTCCTTCTTTGTCTGCCTCTACTATACAGGCTGGAAAGATAGTACATTGAAATATTTCTGGCTCACACATATGGTCAAATGACAAAGGTTCCTAGACCAGACAACAGGGGAAGGGTGATCTTTTCCACATACAAACTAATGAAGTCAGCCAAAGAAAATATTTAGATATTTTGATTTTTAAAATGGAGGTAATTGATACTATCTTTCTGTCTTAATTAAATGAAGTTGTGATGGCGGTATACATGCTTATGAGCATGAGGAAAGGCTAAAAGAACTGAAAAAATAAAAATAAAAGGTAGTCCTGTCATTGTGAAGAAGCTAAACAAATGCAGAGATTTTCTATCTTTACATATCTGGTAAGGTGAGGAAAGTAAAATCTTAGAATATCATTTCTGTCACTTTTTGGGGGGAGGTCAAAATCAGTCCAGATCCAAGGGGAGGAAAAATGGATGAGAGTAATAGCAAACTCACATTCAGTAATGGACAGGGATTGTTGTAATAACTTTTGGAAGTAATTTTCTGTCATAATCTTATGTCCTGGTTTGCAGGTCCTGGGTTATTCCTGTTGTTTGGTATAATTATCATAGAGCAGCTTTATTCTCAGAAGTCCACTCATTTGGAAGGCCATCTTAATTCTCAGATATATTACTATAAACATGTGTTTTCTTTATAATACACCAATATAATTAGACAGTATAAAATATTTGAAAGAGGATGGGTTTGGGACTCATCAGAACTTGCTAGCTTGTGTGACTTTGGGCACATCAAGAAATCTCTTTCAGTCTGTTTCTTCATAAGTCGAAGTGGGAGAACAGAAAAAGGAATACAAATATCATAGAGTTATAGTAAGCACGGATTACAGAATAGAAATGTAGTGCCTGAAAGAAAGGGTGGTGTACAGCAGGAGCTCAGTCAAGTTACTTTAGTTCTGTAAATCAGTGGTGCCCAAAATTTTTGGCACACAGGACCAATTTCATGGAAGACAATTTTTCCATGGACAGGGGTGGGGTGAGGGTATGATTTGGGGATGGTTCAAGCACATTACATCCAAGCTCAATGCCTGCTGTGCAGCCTGGTTGCTAACAGGCCCAAACCAGTACCAGTCCACAGCTCAGAGGCTGGGGACTCCTACTTAAATCATCTGACAATGATAAAGCATAGGGATAACAGATATAAATGAAAACAAACAATTTAATAAAAATGGTATTTTTTCTGAAATCTAGGAAGCAAGCACGCGGATTACCATGTTTAAATTGTGTTACAGTGTCCTTTTATTTCGATAGTGAACTGTATATCTTTGTGTATGTGTGTCTTTTTGTGGGACCTAGTGTTTATTTCATTCAAATTATGTGCCTATCCTGATGCCACACAGTCAATACCACTAATAATAAGCTCTTGGTTTCTTTGCACTATGTACAAGTTATATTTTGCAACCTTTTATTGTGAGCCGCATTCTGCTTCTGGGCCCATTTCTCATTGCTGCTTCCTGATGATTCTCACCAGTCCATGGTCTTGCACTCTCCTCTGGGAGGTAATGAGACTTATTAATCTTTTTCCATGTCCTTGACTCTTTCCTAAGCCTACTTTCAATCAGTGTTTCTGCTGACTGTTACGTGGTCCTTTGGTTATGAAATGGGTCTTCTGAATAATGAATTAGAGGGCAAAAGTAAAGGATTCTATTTCCTGAGTTGTCTAGGATCCTGTATTTTCATTGTAATAAATCTTAAACACACAGCATAAAATGGGGTGTGTGTTTTAAGGAAGGAAAGTGTTGTTTATTTTTTCTATTTTATACTGAAGGATCAGTAAAGAGACTATATCAAAATAAGTATAAATATTGGGATATTTATATTTATGCCTGTTTGAATAGTATTTACAGTAGTCCCTCTCTATATCATGGTTTACTTATCGTGGCCTCAATGTATTGCGGGATTTTTAAAAATATTATATTTATTATTTATTGCGGATTTTTTGCTATATTGCGGGATTTTGCGGTACTGTATACATATGTTGTTAAAGTTACATAGGTTTAAGAGTGTAAATGTAAGGTTCCTACTTCACAGGGGGGGGGGTGTCTAGAATGTAATACCTGCAATAAGTGAGGGAATACTATAATTAGGCATTGAGACTGTCCAGCTATGGAAAAACTAATGGGAAGACAGGATGGTGTCTTAGAAAGAGCAAAGACTTATGAATCAGGTGCACTGCTACCTACTGCCTGAGTGAACTTACTTTAGTTTTTTAAGCTCTCTGAACTTCTTCATTTCTATGTAAGATAGGAATGAAAACACATACATCTTAGATAGTTTACCTCTTAGCATTATTATAAGGGTTACTTGAGATAATGAATGTAAATTATGAAAAACCATGTATCACACACATTTAGACACCAAGTCATGTTAGGTCTCTTTTCTATTTCAATAGAAGGGATCTGGTCATCATGGAAGTGCAATACATGGAAGGTGTTGTGAAATACAGTAAGTCATTAACAGGTAGTATGCAGCTATCTAGCCAGACTGTGGTAAGCATCAGAGAGGACAGAATGAAGGTAAAGGAACCTTAAGAAGAGTTGCTTATTAGACTGAGATACTAGGTTGTTGGTTGGCTTTATATGGAAAGGAAGAAAGTTTATTTTTTATCATTAAAGGATAAAATCAGTCCAGGACAATAAGCAAATTTTTCTTGGTGCAGAGCTACTCAAGCACTTAACCTGAGATTTTTAAAGTTAGGCTAAAGTCTTGATTGATCCCTGAGCCTAAAGTAGTATCTCAAAGTATGGTTTGAAAACCAAGAATCACCTGGGAGTTCATTTAAAAATACAGACTCATAGGCCCAATTAGATCTACCTTTCTGCCCTTGTTTTTTTTCTCTGTGCCTTAAAATGCATTGTGATTTCACATCAGCCTAGTGAAATAGATTGATGGATTATACTGTTGGGTTTTAATTAAATTAACTCTCCTAAAGTAAATTTCTGAGAAGAAACTCTTATTGAAGATGAAAGAGCAATGCAAGCATAAGTAAACAGAAGGAAAATGACAGAGATAGTACTCCTACTAGTAGAGGAGCTCTTCAAAGCCTAGTGATGAGTGAATCAGATGTTAATCTGGTTATACACAACCTAGTTAATCACATTGTGCAATCACAGTGTTCTCACCAACTATGAGGACAAAACAACTTGTACAATTAGTATGTAAAAATAAAAATAGGAGTTTTTTTTAAGTATATTTTGTTGATTATGTTGTTACAGTAGTTGCAATTTTTTCCCCTTTGCTCCCCTCTGCCCAGTACTCCCCTTCCCTCCAGCAATCCCACCCCCTTTAGTTCATGTCCATGGGCCATACATATAAGTTCTTTGGCTTCACCATTTCCTGTATTATTCTTAACTTCCCCCTGTCTATTTTGTACTAATCAATTATGCTTCTTAATCCCTGCACCATATCACCATTTCTCTCTCTTTCCCCTCCCAGCTGATAACCCTACAAATGATCCCCATACCTATGATTCTGTTCCTATATTGGTTTGCTTAGTTGGGTTTTGTTTGTATTTTTTAGATTCAGTTGTTGATAGTTGTGAGTTTGTTGTCATTTTAGTGTTCATAATTTTGATCTTCTTTTTCTTAAGTAAGTCCCTTTGACATTTCATATGATAATGGCTTGGTGATGATGAACTCCTTTAGCTTTACCTTGTCTGGGAAGCACTTAATCTGCCCTTCCATTTCAAATGATAGCTTTGCTGGGTAGAGTAGTGCTGGTTGCAGGTTGTCTTTCATCACATTGAATACTGCTTGCCAGTCCCTTCCTGTCTGACAAGTGTCCTCTGAGAAATCAGTTGATAGTTCTATAGGCACTCCCCTGTAGGCAACTCTTCACCTCTCTTGCTGCCACCAGGATTCTCTCTTTATCTTCCACCTTTGGCATCTCAATCATGATGTATCCTGATGTGGTCCCCTTTGGGTCCAGCTCATCTGGGACCCTCCATGTTTCCAAGACCTGTATGTCCATCTCCTTCACAAAATTTGGGAAGTTTCCCTCATTTTTTTCAATTCTTGCTTCCTCATTCTGCACAGGTTGACTATTTTTTTCTTCCTTATGTTCCAAATCATTGATTTGAACCCTGGTTTCCTTCCCTTTACCACTGGTTTTGTGTGTTTTCCTTTGTTTCACTTAGCATAGTCTCCACTTCTTCTCTTATGCATTTGCTATACTCAAGCATATCTGTCAAGCCTGTGAGCATCTTTATCACTAGTGTTTTGAATTCTGCATCTGGTAGGTTGTCTATCTCCTCATCTGTTAGGTTCACTATCTCCTTGTCGCTTAGTTCTCCCACTGGAACCTTGATCCATTCCTCCTTTTGGGCCATACTTCTCTGTCTCCTCGTTCTTACAGGCTCCTGTGTGTGTTTGCCTCCATGTCCCGGGTAGAGCTGTCACTCCTGTTACATTAGAAGGGGCGGAGTCTTAGGGATTTGTCAGTACAGGGCGACCTGTTTCACCACGTTGTGGTGCTGTATGTGGGGGAGGGGTCTGAGAAAAAACAATGCCACCTGTCCAGCACTCACCCCTTTTACAGGCACCTCTCCCACTTCTGCACTAGACTGGCGCCTCTCTAACTGCTGCCCTGGCTGTAGTTCCCAGAGTAGGTGGGTCTGTGGATATTCTAGGGCCATGGGGACCCTTTAAACAAGCAGACTATGCTGAGACCAGCAGTTTCTGCCTCCACCCCAACCCACACTGGTCTGCACAGTCAGAAGCAATAAGGCTTTATTTTCCCCAGTGCTGGGACCTTGAACTGCTAGGTCCGGTGAGGAGCTGTGAATGCTCCCGAGGTGTCCCTCCTTGCTTTAAAATGTGTGGCTGCACTTTCTGCTGGCCTGCTGCTTTCACCGCTGCTGCTGCCACTACAGTGTCCTCTCCACCCGGCTTCGACCCTCCTACCTCTCTGGATGAGTATTTCTTCTTTATATATCTTTGTTTGCTGGTCTTCCATGCAGTTTGATTTTCTGGAACTTCTGGTTGTTTGTAGTTTTGAGGTAGCTGTATTCTTTCTTAGTTGTGGAGGGAGATGCAGCATGTCTGTCTATACCTCCATCTTGGCTGGAAGTCAAAATAGGAGTATATTTTTAAATATTTCACATGTGTATCCTCATTCTTTAAGTTTTCTATTGTTTGCTCTATTATGGTATGTTAATGGAGTAATAAATGTATATAATTTATAGATAAATATAAACATAAGACCTGTGTGATCAGAGTTGATTAAAGCTCAGTAGAAGGAAGCCTAATAGTAGGAAGCCAGGCATGTTATTACCTACCAAGTTCAAAATATTTTTATGAAAAGTTGAATATTGTTTCATGTATTCAAATAATTTCCCTCTACTGTGTCCAAAATGTGCATGTTCAGAAATATCCTAATATTTTGATTATATGACACACCATTGGCTTATACATATTATACAATGATACTAAAGAGGATAAAGAAACATCCTCTTAGTTACTAAGCTAAAAATCAAATACATCTTCATTTCCTTTTGAGAAAATTCGCACAAATTCTTTTGTCATAGTAGCCAAGTGCACACAGCATGCTAAATAGCTCCTTGGTGAATTGTACATTTACAGCACTTTATTGAATAATAAATAAAAAATAACTTTGCTGTTCAAAACAGAGAATTGGATTGTGATCATTATAACTTTTTAAAAATATTTTTTAAATATTTATTTATTTTTAGAGAGAAGGGAAAGGAGGGAGAAAAAAGAGGAAGAGAAACATCAATGTGTGGTTGCCTCCCATGTGCCCCCCAACTGGAGACCTGGCCTGCAACCCAGGCATGTGCCCTGACAGGGAATTGAACCAGTAACCCATTGGTTCACAGGTTGGCACTCAATCCACTGAGTTACACAAGCCAGAGCTATAATATAACTTTTAATAACAATATCTATTTAACATGTTTCTAAAACGTGTGGAATGTTAACATGAATAATCTAATAAACTACTATTAGAATTTTTCCAATGAATTAACATTATGGACTTATAACAAATGCCTTAATTAAGTAGAATTTCTAATGGGAATATGGCCTAAATTAAAATCAAGGAAAAATGTTCAATATGCTCACTAGTCCTCTGCAGGAAATTTGGAAGGCTCCTGCAACCAGACTTTTACAAAAACCTCAGTGTTTCTTGGTTTATTTGAACCAAATTTGTTGCTTTCTTATTGATTACTCTCTAATGTTGATTTTTCTTTTGAGTAAAGTGACATAACCCATACAGATGATAAAGATGTAAAAAAGACAGATCCTGGAGAGATAATGACAATGAAATGAAATGTTTATTATCCTCTAAACTTGATATAACCTCTTTGCAAACAACTGATAGGATTTGAACATCCTGTGTCTTGCATAATGCCCACAATGGAATATGTAGATGTGAAAACTGGGATTTTTTACCCTTCACAGAATAAATTACTATGATTGAAAGCTTATTAATATTGATATGGGAAAATATGCAATTATATCAACTTTGTTTTTTTTCTCAGAGATAACTCAGCAAGCAATCACTGGAGTGTAACAGGATAATGATGGATTAGGTAACTATATTATTTGAGGAATGGTTAATGGAGAAAATGGCACTGTTTACCTTACAGAAAAGGAATTATGGGGACTTTGCAGTTATCTTTAAATATTAGAAAATTGTCATGTAGGAAAGGGAAGAGTTGTCATTCTAGTCAGCAAGAACTAATTGATATAAATTATAGGAAGACAGGATTTAACACAATATAGGTAAAAGCTTTTTTACATGTAACACATAGTTGCATTTTTGTTGTTGTTTTTTTTCCCCACGCCAATGCAAGGAGGTACCATACAAGTTGAGTAATATAGTCCCTGAAAGTTTAGTATTTAAACAGAAAGGGAATTATCATCTGGGTTCAGGTGGGGCTTATAAATTCTTCTACTAGCTTTGCTAACTCCTGAAGTCTAAAATTTTAGAATCTATTCTTTTCCACATACACATATTTGTGAGATTTTAATGGGGAAAAAAATCTCTCTTCAAGAGCAGTTTGCTTTTCAGTTGGAACAGTTCTAATGTACATACCTTGGCCAGATTTTAGTCGAGTAATATCTTCACTTCTGTGGATGTCAATTGGAAGAATATCCTTATTTTAGTTAACCTATTTTGGTGCAAAGAACAGAGGCTCATTTGAGTCACCTCAAGAAATGAGAATCTGTGAGGAAAACAGAAATCCTTTCAATGTAGCAATCCTTTATATCAGTGATTTTCAACATGGCAGGCACACTGGTGTGCTCCAAGAATTTTTAAAACATGAAATACTTGACTGTTGAGTCAGGGGCACTGAACTCTTTTCCTTAAAATTATTGAATTAAAAAATGACAACAATAGCCATCTGGTGTGAATGAATCAAAATTATATTTATTTTGTTGTCAGATAGGCAAAAATTATATTTTTTGGTGTGCTGCAGAGTTTTAGTAGTTAGTTTATGTGTGCCATTAGATTAAAAAGATTGAAAATACTTGCCTTATGTAAACCTAAAAGCTGCTTCTTAATCTCAAGGAAATGAATGTTTAGAAACTCTTAGGCAAAAACATTGTTTAGGTACCTGAACAGCTCCAGGTCTGTGCTCTCACTGAGAGACGCTGGCTAATTTCCAGCTCAGGTTCTTTCTATGTATTTTGGCTCTAGCCCCAACTCTTTTACATTATGAGGGATGTCCCCCTGAAAAATTGGAATTATCTTCTGGAGGGGGTGCCCCTTGTAATATAGGCTTCCCCTGCTAAGTGAGTGTTCTAGGATCCTGTCTCTATCAGTGTACCCACTGGCATTGTTTTGAGAAGCTGTTAAACTTCACTGAAATTTGTGTAGACTCCTTCAGCACATTTGCCCATTTCATGATAGGTGATTTACAAGTGCACCTGCCCACACCGTACTGAGTGTTCAGCAGTTTTTGACCAAAAACAGCATGACCCCTGTGCCTCATCCTTCCCAGATGAAAAAAGTCCTCAAAGGGAAATGTGTTGCTGATGTGGAAAAGGTGAAACAAAAAACAGCAGAAGCACTAAAAGGCATCAAACTTGATGAGTTCAAAACTTTTTTGAGCACTGGAAAAAAAAAGCTTCTATAGGTGTATTGCATCAAATGGAAAGTACTTTGAAGGTAACTGAAGTTTAAACACTAAGAATAAATATACAATTTTTTATAAATAAGTTCTGAGTTTCCCCCTACACACGTTGTATTTGTCTCAAATTTAAAACCATCTGGACATCAGATCTGACTGACCAAATTTGTCATCAGTACTCCTTTAGCCTGAGTTTTTCCACCAGAACACGTTATAGAAAATTTGCCATCATGTGGTTTAGGTAAGCTGCCTTTGGATCAAAAGTCATCCTAGATAGTCAGCCATGTCTTCTAGTTCTAGCACAGTTAACTGATTAAGATGCATCTCTTAAAAAGAAGCTCTGGAAATGACGAGTATGCTGAGGTTAGGACTGCCAAGTATAATCTGTATTCCATATTAAAGTATTTGCTTTTATCTCTCATCTTTCTGTGGGATACTATGCACAAATTAGAATAAGAGATAAGAGGGTTAGTTTGTGATTTAACAGGCTATTTTGCAGTTATTATGTACCTACAATATAAGTTTAGAATGAATATATGTATTTAATTATTGAACAGGGTTTGATCAATTTAAATAAACATTACTATAAGTGCCTGCTTTGTGTAAGGCACTGTGATGGAATTCTAATTAAATTTTTTACATTCTTAAATTTTTTGCATTCAAATGAAGATTTAATTTATGTTAACTGGATATTAACTATTGGGGCTTTGAATGCCTTTTGTTGTTATATTTTCTGTCTACTCCAGACAGGATTTTGTAAGAACAGTGTCACTAGAAAACCATGAGGAGGCAGCGAGTGGAAGAAAAGAAGTTTATTTGAGGGAATTAGCAAGTGGGGAGGAAGTCGTGCCATGAATGGCCCGACTCTGGGGTCCTGGAGAAGGAGGGGGCTGTTATATAGGGGAAAGAAAAAAAAGAACTATTGAATTCAGTCATTATCTCACAGTTGTGAGTCTAGGGCTGCTCACAGCCAAAGGGAGCTCAGGTTGATGTACCCCACTATCATGGGAAACTCTCAGACAGCTGCAGGTGGGTGGGGGGATGGCATGGGAATCAAAGCTGTCAGATTTGAGATGACTTACAAAATTTCATAAAATGTAACAAAATAGCTTGTATTCAAAGTGAGGCTACTGAAGAAAATATGGATTAGTACAAAGTGGAAACAGGATTGAAAAGAAAATGAAAGGAAGGTGCAAAACGTGGAACCATAATATACCTCTAAACATTGTAGAAAAATCTTGCCAGTTACACTACTCTCAATGCCATGTGATTTAAACAAAACAATTACCAGTATAGCATAAAAACTATTCTCAGAATTTATAGCAGAGTTCTTAAAACAAGATCACATAATGATGCTCTCAACAACATCTTTACAATAGATGTCATGTTTCACATCTCTCTTTTGTTTACTCTAGGTAATCTTACATACATTGTCTTTACAGTGCCACTTTGAGGATTCATTTAACACCTATTCAGTGTGTATTATGTTTATAGTTCTGTTCTAGATTTCAGGAAAATAGAGTGCTTTTTAAATAATATAGACATGATCCTTACTCATAAGAAATTATGTTCTGGAGGAATAAAACAATAAACAAGTGAATAAGCTTATTTCAGGTTACAGTAAATTCTATGAAGAAAAAACTACGAAGCAACATGTTAGGTAATAGCTTGGGTAAACTTGATTGTAGATTAGGTGGTCTGGAAATGCCTTATGGAGGGAGTGATATTTGAGCTGAGAGAAAAAGAAAACTAGCATGTAAATACTCTAAGAGCACTCCAAGCAGAGAGAGCACAAAGTGCAGAGGCCCTGGGATAAGCATGAGATTCTAGGAACTGAAAAACCTTTGTAATTGAAGCATAGTAATTGATAAGGTCAGAGAGTTCATCGGTGTAATGAGTTTGAATTGTATTCTAAATGCAGTGGAAAACCATTGGATGGTTCACTCAGGGAAGGAAATTGACCTAACTTATGTGTTTTTGGAAAGTTCATGCTGACGAATAAATGAAAACTGGGAGATGGAATAGGCATGGCAGATATAGAAGTAGAGAGATTAGTTTAGAGAATTTGGGAATCTACACAAAATATAATGATGGCACAGACTAGATAAGAGTGGAGAAAAGAAAAGTAAGTGAATTTGGTATATATTAATATATGAAAGTATAGTGAATAGGTTTCTATATTCCTTACTTTATACATGAGAAAACAAGTGTTCAAAGAAGCTTTAAAAAATTGGCTCAAAAATATAAATCAATGATTTAAACATAGGTATTCTCACTTGAAGTCTGTTGAATCATAGTTTTAAATGGGTGATTTTTTTAACCTTAATTCCTTAAATATTGTATTATCCTTGATGCTTTTATTGAATAATATTTCCATTGGTTTAATTGTATCTACATTCAGTCTTTATTTTTTTTCTTAAGTTTCTTTCTGTTTTGTCTGTATATATTTAAAGAGGATATAAATAATTTTCAGAAAATTGACCATATTGTACTACCATATCAAAGAAATAACATCTTAGCTCTATAAATTACTTCCTTCTTAAGAAGACTGCAGAATTAGACATGGTGCCACTATTGCTGAATCCTAGAATGGCTCTTTTAAATACCAGTCTGTTCATAATGACATTTGATGCTCAAAACTCTTCAGCAATAAATGTTGAACATCCACTTTCTGTTTCTGCATGGGTATTTTTCTGTTGATGATTCATAACATTAAAATATTAGGCAATTTGTGGAGCAGCAGGAGTATGACTTTCAACCCAGGAGTATGCCTCACAAAATCACGTAGGCACTTTTCTCTGAAACTGGGTTTCCAATATCTGTATGGCATACCCAAATGTTTTAAAGATGGTTCTCCAAATCTTTTAAAGATGGTCCTCATTGCAAGTAGTTTCTTTGTGAAAATTAGTTTTTAAATGCTATTTGAAACATACCTGAAATCTCTCACAAAGTAACAATAGGGACATATAGAAAGGTGGATTTTTTCACATTGAGTGGCATGGCCTCTATTGTGGGGGACTTTGTCAAATATCTATCTAAAGCTATATGGGATTTAAGATTACATGTGGGAATTTATGCAGTTTTACCTTATGATTGATTGTTTCAATTATGTTTTCATCATCATACAGAAATACTTTGGAAATAAGGACAAGAGATTGAACTTCAGTATAGTGTTATAAATTATTCCTCAGTCCCATGGTTTTAAATTTACTGTAGCTCAATGGGGTTGGTAAAACATTTGCCTTAACCTATGCAAAAACATTTTTTATGGTTTTATTCCCGTTTTACTTATGAAACAAATTCTTTTCTTGGTTTTATCCTATTATTGGCAACCAGAATCTCCTGAATCTCTCAGACCTGAAATCTCAGTGGCATATTTTGTTGTTGTTTTCCTCTTCGTGGTTACATCTGACACATATTACTTCTCATGATTCTGCCCTTCCATTTGTTAAATTACGTCCCTATCCTCCCTCTCTGCTTCTTGCTTTCCCATAGTTCTAACTCACTCTTATTACTTCTTACTTGTAATATTCTTGTAGCTTCTACATTTAAAAAAAAAATGAAAACTTAATCAGCAGTTCAAAATTAGAGATAACATTCAACCTATTCACTGAATTAGGGAGTGATTTTCACTAAATTCAAGACCAAAGGAAAAGAATAAAAACCGTCACCTGATAGGCTCTGCTGTATTTTTGCTTAGCCAACCAGCCTTGGTTCAGCAAAATAAAGTCTCTAACAAGCAGGGAATTCAGTCATCATTTCCCTATTCCCTGGACAGATTTTTTTTTAGTATAACCAGAACAGCCTTTCTGTACACTTAGGACCTTTTGGCTATAATATGTTTAGAAAATAAATAGGCAGAGAGTTGAATGTAGGGAATGATCTGAGCTCTTGCATACTGGTATGTGTTATTTTCTCAAGTTAGAATCTGTCCTGCTAAGACATGAAAAACATTGAAAGGAAGACATTCTGGGAATTTTTGTTTTAATAAACTTGGTATATTGAGATTGTCAGAAAGCCCTTCATTAGGAACAGGAGAAGATCCCATATTGGTCCAGCAAAGCCATAGTAGATATTAACAGATTATTCAGATACATTTCATACCCATAAACTTGCCATCTTACCATAGAAAATGGATTAGCATCCTACAGGACAGGGAATTGGGACATGCAGTGTCAACTTTTGTCATATCTCAAGTGTTAGCTTTTCCAACTCCTTCACCTAATGTCAAATGGTTACCTGATTTTCCTGTATTTATGAAAGTGGGGCCTTGTTGCTTAGGTCATGGCTATTTATATTACTGTGCCTTGACTGAAAAATCAGCCATGGAGTGCTTGTAATTTTATTACAAGTCACCATGAACACTGGGACTTGGTACAGTGCCTGTACCTGAACGTGAACCTCAGCAGAAGGATAAGTCAGGCAAGCTATACTTAGCTTTCATAGTCTGCTTCTTAATCTTAAATAACTTCTGCATGTAAGGGTGTAGGTATATTCTATTTCAGGACTGAAAAATAAACAAATGAATTAAATACAAGATGGAGGGAAATTTTTAAAAGTTCTATGACAAGGAAAAGCACAAAATATCTTCCACACAGCATGACAGCACCGTCCTACACAGACGTTAATATCTGTCTTTAGGTCCCCAAGCACTTCTTCAGACTTCTTCAGGGCTAATCTTCACTACTTTCTAGTACTTTGCCTGTAAGCTGTCTTCATCTACTACCACAAATGCAAAGCCTTAGACACAGCAAGTCCTCACAGGTCATTTTCCAAAATGATCATTAGGTATAACAAAAATCCATGGAAAGTGGAAGAGGAGCATCTGTGGAATATTTCAGGGAAGTTTTGTAGTGGGCAATCCAGTTTTTTCAAAATGTGCTCAGCCAGAAAGGCCCAAGTCCATGCAGCTGTGGCAAAGTTACAGTTCTATGGTTTCATGTTAGTTACCCTATAGTTACTGTGTAATTAGTGCCACTTAATGTATGTTACCAAAAAAATAAATATATCTACCATTGACTAGATGTAATATTTTTGTATAATTGGATTTCCTAATACTGATATTTGTCATCCCCACAGAAAGTGTATTGGTTCTATTTAAAAGGAAGTGTATTTGAAAATAAAGTCAGATGGAAAATTCATTTTTTTAATTCCTGCTTTGTTGGTTTCTCTAATTAAAGATGGCCATATCACCTGTTTTCAGCCCTATATATCCCAGTACCTTCTCCCCAGAGCTGGGCTAAGTAAAAGTAAATAGGAGTTTGGTTTCATGCCTGAGGCACTTAGACACCTCCAAAGGTGGCATAAGCTGTCTCACCTGAACTGCAGGGTCTGGCTCTAGTTCACAGTGCTCTTTCTCCTCACTATATCCAGGTTCCTTCCCAGAGCAGCCACTAGTTCTCTTGGGTGGCACTCAGTTCTCTCTTCTCTCCAGCTGACTAAGCTTTTTTTGTGTACCAGTTAATTTTTCCAACTACTAATAGAATAAAGGCAGTTTTCTAAAAAAAAAAAAAAAAGTCTTTTGAGATTCACCACTAGTGTGAGGTGCAGATACACTATTTAACATCTAATGAATGTTCTTCAGATAACAACTGTCCAAATCCCAGACCTGACTGTAACTGTAGGCATCACATATAACAACATACACACATATAATAACATACTCACATATAACACCATACACATAGTCCCCAGTGGACAAATCTTAAAAATAGTGCTATCTGAACCAATATTAAGAAAAAATAAATATTTCTCTAAATTTGTATTGACATTCCTTCTAAAAAATGATAGTTTTATGTAATTATGCTTCTTTGTCATCCTCTGCCTTTATACTATGTTCAGAGGTCCATGGGTGCTCACGAACTAGAAGCCTTTAACAAGTCTATTTTAAACAATAGCATTTTCTGCCTTTGCCTGCATATCCTCTGGTTATACAGATAAGCAGTTGAAGCTTTGAAATAATTCTTTTTGTCCCTGCTTTTCATAATGCATCCTTAAGTCCAGAATTTTTAGATTATCCTTGGCAAGTGTAATAAAAAAGATGTGAGAGTATTATTTCACATCTGTGTATTAATATAAAAGTCCAATTACAAGGCCTGAATAGACCTATCCTTATCAAAGATCAGTAAAGAGAATTGAACCAGTAAGGCCAATAAAAATATTACAGAACAAAGGAAAATAGCACCAGTTCAAAAATTATTAAAACTTTTGAACACAAAACTAAACTTGGAAAACAATGTTATAGGAACTATAAGACTTATTATAAACTATATGAGACCCTCACAGAAAGCAAAAGGCATGAAGGCTAAGAACATAAAAACCATAAGGAAAGAAGACTTTGAGATGAAAATGTAGACAAGAGAATAAAATAAAAATGACATGCGTGATGGAAAATAAAGTAGAATAGCAAATTTTGAATATCTACTGGAGGTAATAATAGTAAAAATAACTATAATTCTTAACGATTTACTGACACAGTTCAGTTAGAATTTCTTTTTATATTTGATGATCATTCAAAACCCTTTTGCATCCTCTATGCAATGCCAAGTAAATTATGACATTTTCTAATGGCTTCAGAGAGCCAGCACTATTCTCTAAGTAATTTCCTGTAGTGCTTTTGGGTAATTCTTTCCCAGACTATAAACAAGTTTCTCACCCACAGGCCATCATAAGTCCTCTGGAGAATACTTAAGGGAAGCACCTCCGCAAATCTCCAGTGTTCTCTCCCTGCCAGAGTTTGGCAACCCTTCTCTGTAAAGTGTCAGATAAAAATATTTTAGGCTTTGCAGGCCATCTGTAAACTTGATAACACGTTTTTCTTTTTTAGTGCAGAAGCACCTCCCCCTGTGCCATCTTGGCCTCTATTGGGCATGTACTTACTTTCCCTTTATTGTTCTATCTCTCTCCCCAGTAATCTGTGAGGAGCAGACCTGGTAGTTTCCTGCAGAGTGTGTGATGCTCGAACTTACTAGTGAAGCAAACCAATGTTTGATTTAGATTCCCAGTTTATTAGGCTTAATTATGTCTGATTTCCTTTGCCTCCTTCCTTTATTAATATCTAGCTACCCAAGCTAACACGTGGACTTCCAAGTTGTTTCCTAAGAAATTAGAAAATGAAATTGCATAACTTGAAAGGTTCTAATGTTCTTTTTTTCTTTTCAAATGCACTTTTAAAAAATGTTATTAAACTTCACTGAAGAATCCATTATAAAAGGATGAGAGATGAAATGGACCACCCTCCATGGCAGAACATAGGTCCTTCGAATTTGTCCCTTGAAATGTCTGTTATGAGAAAACCTCTTACTGTGACTTCAGAAAAGTAGTCTTTCTAACCTGAAACCCATTGTTACAACCTATGTTTTACAAGATGCAATGCAACTCTCTCCCTAAGATAAAAACAAAATCTCACACCTTTAATTGTTCATCTTTTATTCTCAACGTGTATGTTTCTTAGCACTTAGATTGCCAAACCACATTTAAAATCATGTATTTGACATTAGAAAATATTTTCTAAAATACTGTGGCCCCATCACATTTATCTTAATGGGTTGTCATGGTTGATGAGAGGGGTGTAGTGCTTCAGTGTAAATCAGATGCATCTCTCCAACTATCTACCTATCATCTGTATTCAGGTGAGTAATTTCAAATGAAGATCATGGATACCCTTAAAGGAAAAGTGATTTAAAAAGGTCATTAGTAATTCTAATAAGAATGTGAATCTGAGAAAGCCTTGCAGTGGTAACTTTGGCAGGGGGTAGGCTTAGTATATCTGTGAACCCCAGGAAGCAATGACAGTGAGAGCTACTTTCTTTTTATTGAACATCCTCTGAGATACTGCCCTGTTAAGTAAGTTGAAGAATTACCTGGCATCATTTGCCTGATTCATAAAATAGATTGAATCTAACTAATCAGTGGGAACTTAGCACATTTTCATTTTGTTTTCAATTCTGTTATTTCAAATAAATGCTGAGAGGTTTGGAGTTTAAAATAAACATTCCAGATGACTGGGGCTTTTACATGTTGTATGTGTCATGGGAAAGGTAGTTACCACTTTAATAGATTAATAAAATTGCAATTGTGGGAAGTACAAAGAGTAAGGAGAGTTTAGTCTTTTTGTAAATTTAATACATCATGAATTCTACACAAGTTCACTTCAAGGTGACCCTTTTAATATTGTTTTTAGCAGCTATCAAGACCACTCACTTCCCCTTTGGAGTATCAAAAATTGGCCAAAAGTCCGAGATATATTTCTGAATCCATCCCTTTTCCCCCCTCCCTCCTTTCTAGAAAGCTCTGAATCACATGTCACAATTTCAGTTGGAACTTCTGTGTTGGCTGGTGGTCTCCACACATGCCATCATGAGACATCATCTTGCCTTTTTAGTTGTGCATATCACTTCAATTAGGATGATACCAGTGGCTAACATAGCAGTGCATAGGCCCAAGGTACAGTAGTCCCTCTCTATATCATGGTTCACTTATCACAGCCTCACAGTATTGCGGGATTTTTTAAAATATTATATTTAATTATTTATCGTGGATTTTTCACTGTATCACGGGATTTTGTGGTACTGTATACATATGTTGTTAAAGTTACGTAGGTTTAAGAGTGTAGAATAAATGTAAGGTTCCTACTTCGTGGAGGGGGTCTAGAAGTAATACCCATAAGTGAGGGAATACTGTAATCCTATATTTGAATATCACTGGCACTGAATTTTCTGCTTTATAATTTTTGTGCTTCATGACTGTGATCACCAGACCAAAGCATGACAGCTGGGGATATGATACCTACTCAATGTATGTATTTCTGATGCTTTATTATGAAAAATTTTCAAAATATCCAAAAGTACAAAAATGCTATAATGATTCTCCCATACCTGTCAATCAGTTTTAACACATAACTAACCTTGTGTTTATTTATGCTTGCATTTCTTGTTTTGGTCTCCTATCTTTTAACAAATTTTATTTTAAATATGTACTACTAATTCTTATTACATTCTTATTATTACCATCTTCTTGAGCAAATTGCTTGAGAACTTACAGTTTGATACATGTGACTCTTTTTGCTCCACCAACCCCCCCGCTCCCCAGGCCAGAATTTGTAATGCAGACTGTTCTTTCCTGCAAGTTACTGGGCAAACAACTTTCTGACCATCTTTCTCTCATTTACTCACTCTATAATTCTTTTTTTTTTTTTGGAGGGGGGAGAGTTCATTAAGTATTAAAAAGCCCCATGTATACTGAACATTTAAGGATAAAAAACATAATCTCAAAGCAGTTCATAGTCTAAAGGGAAAACAAATATTTAATAGGGCATTTTCTACTGAGAGGATAAGAGATATTTGGATACAAAGTCTAGGTTATAATCCCCATCTCTTGATTTTTCATTAAGAGGAACATTATTATTAAATGGCTTTCCCATTTCTAATAAATTATTGATACATTTTATATCTACATCTTTATTGTGGTGCCAATAATAGAATTCACAAACTACAATGCAAATCTTTAACTCTTAAGATTTTTTAAATAAAAAACTTTATCCAACAGCATTATGCTATAAACATAGCATTCACAAAGCATTTTAATGTGACCCACATATTGAATGAATGAATGGATGGATGAATACATGATTATAGAGTAGAATAGTAAAATACTTTAAAAGTGTTTCCTTTTGAAATAAGTTTCAGGTACTAGAACTACATTCAGTTATGATCTATTCGATAGTGAAATTCTTAGTGCACTGGGGATTCGAAAAGCTGATATAAGCCATTTATTCAAATCCTATCATAGATAAAAATTAAAAAATTAAGGTCCAGTCACAATAGTTTATTTCTTGTAGTTCGTGCAAGATAGAGCTAGAGTTTAGTTATGTGACTTCTGAATTAGTGTTCTTTCTTTATACCACACTAAAAAAATGCACTTGATCCAGTTATAAATAATTTTTTAAAATGATCACAATAACTAATAAAACAACATATATTGTCATGTAGGCTTTCAGCAATACTCCTTACATAGTATTATGAAAACATGATCTAAATTTTTTACCTAACAAAATTCTAAAATATTTTTATCTTGATGTTTCATGTATCACTAGTTCTTTTTATGGTCAGGGATTGTTTCAATTATTATTAATTCCTAAAAAATATATGCCTTTGTTGAAATAGTGTCATCTTGTCCTTAGCTGCAGCACTGGAATCCTAATAATTGGCCTAGTATAATGGAAGAAAAAGAGTAGTTACAACCTCAAGGAACTTTTAGGAATGGTTGAATGACAAAGGGGCAAGATATAATCACAAATAATTTCCTCTCTTGGCAAGATTAACAAGGATGGAATGGCAGTCCATTTGGTTCTAAGAGGGGATCAGCACAACAAAGACAGACATGTCTCCATCAAGTGGCTAGCCTTAAAAATGCTGGCAGAGGATTTCCTATTTAAGGTATTGTTCACAAGTTTGTTCTTTAATGATTTTGTTGCCCCTGTCTTTGTCCCCTTGGAAGTCTCTGTGTGAATGTCAACTTAGGAGTAGCAACTCCCCAAATAGAGGCTGTTTTAACATTTTTAAATAATTATCCCAGAGCCCCAGAACACTCTGGTTACTGCTCTTACTGCAATTCCTTGCACCATCTACTTTTACATATAAACTCAGTCCCAGTGATATAACAAATGCCATCCTAGCCAGTCTGCCTTCCACATAGTGAGGGTCATGCCTGACCTTCTAACTTCCTGGTCACACTGTACACTTGACATCAGTCTTGGTTCCTTAAGAATTTTTCCAACTCTCATTTGGACTTTCTTCTTAGTTCCCGGTAGATACTATGTCCAATTTTACCTCCTGCTCTAGGCTTTTACCTCAGCACAGGACTTACACACTCACAGAGTTACCTATTATTTTTTCATCTCAAGCTCTTAAGTTAAATGGCATACATGGTTTCTGCTCTCAAGAAATAAATTTATTATAACACCCCTTAGATCACGTTTATGTGATAATATCAATGATAACTAACAAATGGACCACCTTCCTGGGCCAAGCAGTTTTACTGATGCTTTTATATATATCCTCTCATTTAATACAAAAATTCTGGGAGAATCATTGGGTGTCTGTTAGTAGCACTCCTTGGACTTGCTACATGAAACTCAAAACTGACTAACAATACCAACCCCCCACCATCATTAACTGAGTGTCCATGGCTTGCCAAATACCCTGACGAGTATTTCACACACACTGATTCATTCCATGTTCATGTCAAGTAAGGAATTCTGATCTCCGTTTTGTATTTGAGGAAACTGAGATACCGGCAGCTTAAGAAAAGGATGTGTCATTATGCCAACAGTAAAGGCAGAGCTGGAATCCAAATCCAGGTCTTTCTGACTCCAGGGTCAGTGCTCCTTTCCCCACACAATGCTGTTTTTGTAAGACCAGTGGCACTTTGTCTGTTGACGATCATTAAATCATTAAATGTCTAATCACCATATTCAACTCAAGCATATACCCCAGTTACATGTAAATGAGTAATTATTAGCTTATACTTAGTCTGAACTATGCTTTTGTGTATGTTAACCCCCTGACTAGAATGTCCTTTATTCTGTCCATTTTCATCAAAGTCATTCAGCTTTTACCTAGCTCATGACCTGAACCCTTTCCTGACCATTCCCAACTACAATTTCTTTCCTTTCAGGCTGCAATGATAGCCAGTACTGTCTCTTACATTTAGATGCTTAATCACACACCTTCCCATATCACTTAATTGTTTTAATATAAATATATCTCTACCTAGAGAGACTTATACATTCCTGGACAGTGAGTATTGTATACCATATTTTTTGTTATGTTCCCAATTATGACAATTAATGGGACTTCTTTGGAAAACTTTTCATTAAATCCAAAGGTTTAGACAGAGTATATATAGTCAGAACTTTTTCAGCTACTGATGGAAATGTGCTTATCCTGAAGATTGGGTTGAGGCTGGACAGGAAAAACATGTATATATAGAAGCTTGTCTGTTGAGTTTGCTGTTTGTGACACAATCCTGGATGATTTGAATCTAACCAAGTGTCATGCATTTACTAGGGGAAATATAGGAAAACAGAAGACCTTTAAGTGTTTAAAACAAAGGGTATTTAACATAGGTGACATAAAAGCATGCACGTGCACGCACACACACACAGGGAAGAAGCAATGAAGCTATCTGAAATTAGCCGCAGTAGGAAAGGGTAACTAGAGCCCAGAGGTTGATGTCAGGTAAGAGAAGCTGGAATTAACCTGTGTTTCCTGTGGGAAATGAGCTGGAGCTGTGTAGAAGGAACAGTCACTGACAGAGATGCTGCCCAAGGCAGAGATGGGGGGAGAGAGAGCACACGGGCTCATGGAACACTCTTTCATCTGTTCTCCATTCAGTACCTTCCACTGAGGGAACCCAGCTAGCAGCAAGGATGCTGGGCCTAGGAAGTACAGCCTGAAGGGGTCGGCACCTCTGTGATGGGGAACAGAGCAGGAGAGAAAGAGAAGGAGAACAGGTTTCAGAGCAAATGAGCCACAGAGCAGCCCATGTGGTATGACCCCCATGCCTATGGATTAAATTAAAGGGAGTACTTAGGAGACTATACCTGCTCACGTCAAATGGGTATTAGCTGAGGAGGCCATCACATGGATCCTTTCTAACATATCTCATGATACTCAAAGCTAAGTTTTGTATTTTATCGGTGTGGAAAGGAACTGTTGTCCTTGAACTAGTAATTGTATTCATGGTGCTGTAGAGAACAAAGCATTCATGTGATTTAATGACAGAGAACAGGCTTCTGGCACCATTTCTTGGTATAACAGTGATGATTTCATTTTACTCTTGTAATTTCTGTAAAATCTCTTTCCTGACTGGCATTTGGAAAATCTCCTTTGACATAAATGGATATCATGCTTTCATAGCAAACTCTGACTTTATATTTGCTACATGGAATGGCAAAACAGGTTGGGCATGCACAAGGTTACATATGGGAAACAGCAGGGATGCCATCCAAGCTAAAGCTTTGTCTGGGAGGAAGCTGAAGGAGGTGACCATTAGGGAGATGAAATGATTGGCCTAAGGTCACTATAAAGCTTTGTGAGACCTAATAGGATCGTGGCATGAGCACATGCCAAATTCTAGGCTCTACCACTGAATTGTAATGATAGGAATGTTCCCTAACCTTTTGAGTTTCAATTTCCTCACTTATGTGAGAATAATAATAATATCTATGTCACAGAGGTTCTCACAAAAATTAATCAAGGTAATCTGTATCAGGAGTCAGCAAACATTTCCTGTAATGGGCCAGATAGTAAAATATTTTAGGCTTTGTAGACCATATGGTCTTTGTTGAAGCTACTACATCTCTGCTGTAGTAGAGGAAAAGCAGCTATAGACAATGTGTAAGTGAATGACTATGGCTGTGTTCCAACAAAACTTTACTTACAGAAAGGGCTGTTTGGGGGGGGACCAAGATGGCCGCGGAGTAGGGACAGTGTTCTCAGCTCACTCCTGTTAAGGAGACAATCCAGGAGGAACAAATGCGGAGAGGAGTGACTAACACCTTCAAAAAAGAACTCAAGACAAGTTGGGCAGAATGACTCTCAATCAACTAACCAGAGAAAAAGATCCACCAAAAAGTAGCTGAAATACAACCAGACAGATTAAAGAAATATCATCAAGGACAACACAGACGGAGATCCAGGAGGGCAGAGGAGTAAGTGGAAGCTACACTAGCCCCCTCCCAGGACCAGCCAGTGCTGACTCAGCCCCAGTACAGCAGACAGACCATTCCCCTCCAAGTGGCATCATACTAAGGGGAAATAAAAGCCCTGCATACAGGAATTAAGTTGCCACACCCACAGTCCTTAAGACTGATGGCCAACCACAGATTGAGTATAGTAACAACTAAAGAAGAGAGACAAAGGCAGTAGATCACTGGAAGTCTCCAATAGGCTGCCTAGGGCCAGTCTGGTACGTGATCTGATGCTACCAGAGGCAGATCCAGGAAGAACTGATCATTCTAAGAAGCACCAACAAACAAAAGAAATCACAAAAATGGGGAGACAGAGGAACAACCCCCCCATCAAAAGGAAAGGTAGAATCCCCAGGAAGAGTGCTAAATGAAATAGTGGGGAGCAAAATATCAGATACGGAATTTAAAACATGGATTAAGGAGAAGCTAAATGAGATCAGCGGAAACTACAAAGAACTCCAGAAAAACTACAGTGAACTCCAGAAGAACTATAAGGAACTTACTGAGAATTATACCAGCATCAAAAAGGACATAGAAGCTATCAATAAGAGCCAGGAGGAAATGAAGAATAGGATCTCTGATTTGAAGAACACAGTAGAAAGAATTAAAAGCAGGCTAGAGGAAGCAGAAGATCGGATCAGCGAGCTGGAGGACAACGTACAAAAAAACTCCCAGACAATGCAACAAAATGAAAAAAGACTGAACAAGACTGAAGAGGTTCTAAGACAGCTGCAGGACAACATGAAACGTAACAATATCCATATCATTGGAATTCCAGAAGGAGAAGAAGAAGAGCAAGGGATAGAAAACCTCTTTGAAAAACTAATGACAGAAAATTTCCCTCACATGAGGAGAGAAAGAGTCACGCAAATCCAGGAGGCACAGAGGGTCCCAATGAAGATGAACCCCAACAGACCCACCTCAAGACACATCATAATTAAAATGGCAACATTCAAAGACAAAGAGAGAATCCTAAAAGCAGCAAGAGAGAAACAACTAATAACATACAAGGGAGCTCCAATAAGGCTATCCTCAGATTTCTCAGCAGAAACACTACAAGCCAGAAGGGAATGGCAAAAAATATTCCAAGCAATGAAAAACAAAGGCCTACAACCAAGAATACTCTACCCAGCAAGGCTCTCATTCAAAATGGAAGGCGAAATAAGGAGTTTCTCAGACAAAGGAAGACTAAAAGAATACATCTCCACCAAACCAGCAATGCAAGAGATGCTAAAGGGTCTGCTCTAAGAGATAAAGAAACAGAGAGAGACAGAGAAGAACACGAGTACAAAGGGGAAAAATGACAATGAATAAGTACTTATCAGTAATAACCTTAAACGTAAATGGATTAAACGCTCCAATTAAAAGACATAGGGTAGCTGAATGGATTAGAAAGCATGACCCACATATATGCTGTCTACAAGAGACCCACCTTAGAACAAAAGATCTACACAGACTGAAAGTAAAGGGATGGAAAAAAGTATTTCAAGCAAATGGACATGAAAAAAAAAGCCGGGGTAGCAATACTTATATCAGACAAAACAGATTTCACAGCAAAGTCCATAAAAAGAGACAAAGAAGGGCATTTCATAATACTTAAGGGAAAAATCCATCAAGAAGATATAACCCTTATAAATATATATGCACCCAACTTAGGAGCACCCAAATATATAAGGAAAATTTTGAAAGACTCCAAGAAAGATATAGACAGCAACACACTCATCGTAGGGGACTTTAACACCCCATTGTCAACAATGGACAGATCTTCAAAGCAAAGAAACACCAAAGATATTGAGGCACTGAACAACACTTTAGATCAAATGGACTTAGTCGATATATATAGAAGTTTTCACCCCAAAGAAGCAAAATATACATATTTCTCAAGTGCACATGGAACATTTTCAAAGATAGACCACATGGTAGGACACAAAACAAGCCTCAATAAATTCAAGAAAATTGAAATTATATCAAGCATCTTCTCAGATCACAATGGCTTAAAATTGGAAATCAACCTCAAGGAAAAAACTCAAAAACATTCAAAC
Organism: Furipterus horrens; assembly: GCF_987537825.1. Taxonomy (NCBI): domain Eukaryota; kingdom Metazoa; phylum Chordata; class Mammalia; order Chiroptera; family Furipteridae; genus Furipterus; species Furipterus horrens. The sequence continues at coordinate 35,207,102 of NW_028327176.1, forward strand.
TCATGGAGAATGAATAACATGCTATTAAATAATGAATGGGTTAACAATGACATCAAGGGAGAAATCAAAAAGTTCCTGGAAACCAATGATAATGAACACACAACAACCCAAAACCTATGGGATACGGCGAAAGCAGTCTTAAGAGGAAAGTTCATAGCAATACAAGCCTACCTAAAAAAGCTAGAAGAATCTCTAATAAAAAGTTTAACCCTACAGCTACAAGAACTAGAGGAAGAACAGCAAGCAAAACCCAGATCAAGTAGAAGGAAGGAAATCATCAAGATCAGAGCAGAATTAAATGACATAGAGTCTAAAGTAACAATTCAAAAGATCAACAAAAGTAGGAGCTGGTTCTTTGAAAAGATAAACAAAATTGACAAGTCTTTAGCCAGGCTCATCAAGAAAAAAAGAGAGAGGACCCAAATAAATAAAATCAGAAATGAAAGAGGAGAAATCACAACTGATACAACAGAAATACAAAGAATTATAAGAAATTATTATGAACAACTGTATGGCAAGAAATTTGACAACCTAGAGGAAATGGACAGATTCCTGGAAAACTATAGTCTTCCCAAACTGAATCAAGAAGAAGCAGAAAGTCTGAATAGACCAATAACAGCTAGTGAAATTGAAACAGTAATCAAAAAACTCCCAGCACACAAAAGCCCAGGACCGGATGGCTTCACAAGTGAATTCTACAAAACATTTAGGAAAGAACTAACTCCTATCCTCCTCAGACTATTCCAAAAGACACAAGAAGAGGGAAGACTCCCAAACTCGTTCTATGAAGCCAGTATAACCCTAATTCCAAAACCAGGTCAAGACACAACAAAGAAAGAAAACTACAGGCCAATATCGCTGATGAACATAGATGCTAAAATCCTCAACAAAATATTGGCAAACCGGATCCAGCAACACATTAGAAAGATCATACACCACGATCAAGTAGGATTCATCCCAGGGATGCAAGGATGGTTTAATATTCGCAAATCAATAAACATGATACACCACATAAACAAAATGAAAGACAAAAACCACATGATCATATCAATAGATGCGGAAAAAGCATTTGATAAAGTACAACACCCATTTATGATAAAAACTCTCAGCAAAATGGGAATAGAGGGAGCATACCTCAACATAATAAAGGCCATATATGAGAAACCTGAAGCCAACATCATACTCAATGGGCAAAAACTGAGAGCATTCCCCCTGAGATCAGGAACAAGACAAGGATGTCCGCTCTCTCCACTCCTATTCAACGTAGTCTTGGAAGTTCTAGCCACAGCAATCAGACAAGAAAGAGAAATAAAAGGCATCCAAATTGGAAAAGAGTAAGTAAAACTGTCATTATTTGCAGATGACATGATAGTGTACATAGAAAATCCTTTAGACTCCACAAAAAAAAAATTCTCAATCTAATAAGTGAATTCGGCAAAATAGCAGGATACAAAGTCAATATTAAGAAATCGAAGGCATTTTTATACACCAACAATAAAAACTCAGAGATAGAAACTGAAAGAAAAATCCCATTTACCATAGCAACAAGAAAAATAAAATACCTAGGAATAAACTTAACCAAAGAGGTAAAAGACCTGTACACAGAAAACTACATAACACTGAAGAAAGAAATTAAAGAAGATACAAATAAATGGAAGCATATACCATGCTCATGGATGGGAAGAATCAACATCATTAAAATGTCCATACTACCCAAAGCAATTTATAGATTCAATGCAATCCCTATTAAAATACCAGCAACATATTTCACAGACCTAGAAAAAATACTTCAAAAATTTATATGGAACCAAAAAAGAGCCCGAATAGCCACAGCAATTTTGAGGCAGAACACAGTAGGAGGAATCACAATACCTGATATCAAACTATACTACAAGGCCACGGTAATCAAAACAGTCTGGTACTGGCATAAAAACAGACATATAGATCAATGGAACAGAATAGAGAGACCAGAAATAAGCCCAGGTTCCTATGGTCAACTAATATTTGACAAAGGGGGAAAGAACATCAAATGGAGTGAAAAGAGCCTCTTCAACAAATGGTGTTGGGAGAACTGGACAGGGACATGCAAAAAAATGAAACTAGACCACCAGCTCACACCATACACCAGAATAAACTCAAAATGGATCAAAGACTTAAATGTAAGTCGTGATACCATAAAAGTCCTAGAGGAAAAAATAGGCAGGAAAATTTCAGATATCCCACATAGCAACATTTTCACTGATATATCTCCTAAGGCAAGGGAAATAAAGGAAAGAATAAACAAATGGGACTACATCAAACTAAAAAGTTTCTGCTCAGCTAAAGAAAATATCAGCAAGATGCAAAGGAAACCAACCATATGGGAAAATATATTCGCCAATGACATCTCAGACAAGGGATTGATCTCCAAAATATATAAAGAACTCATACGACTCAACACCAAGAAGACAGAAAACCCAATTAAAAAATGGGCAAAGGACCTGAACAAACACTTCTCCAAAGAAGACATACAGAGGGCCCATAGACATATGAAAGTATGCTCAACATCACTAGCCATCAGAGAGATGCAAATAAAAACCACAATGAGATACCACCTCACATCAGTCAGAATGGCCATCATCAACAAATCAACAAACAACTTGTGCTGGAAAGGATGCAGAGAAACGGGAACCCTGGTGCATTGCTGGTGGGAATGCAGACTGGTGCAGCCACTGTGGAAAACAGTTTGGAATTTCCTAAAAAAACTAAAAATGGAACTGCCTTTTGAACCAGCAATTCCATTGCTAGAATTATATCCAGAAAATCCTGAAACACCAATTCAAAAGAACCTATGCACCCCTATGTTCATAGCAGCACTATTTACAATAGCCAAGTGCTGGAAACAACCTAAATGCCCATCTGTAGATGAGTGGATCAAAAAACTGTGGTACATTTACACAATGGAATTCTATGTAGCAGAAAGAAAGAAGGAACTTCTACCATTTGCAACAACATGGATGGAACTAGAGAAAATTATGCTCAGTGAAATAAGCCAGGCAACAAAAGAAAAATACCTTATGCTGTCACCTATTACAGGAAACTAATGAACAACACAGACAAATGAGCAAAATTGAACCAGAGGTATGTAAACAAGGAGTAGAGTAACAGTAACAAGGGGGGAAGGGGGAGGAAAAGAAGGGTGTAAGGGGAAGGGTCAAGTAAAAAAATATATATATATGAATGACCCACAGACAGGGGCAACTGAGTGGAGACTAAATGTGGGGGAAGGGAGGGACAGGGTGCAGGGAAGCAAGAGGGCTAAAAAAGTGAGACAACTGTAATGGAAAAACAAACAGAAAAATTTTTTTAGTGGAGGAAAAATGAAAATATGAAGAATGGAAATGCCAGTTCAGTGAATATTAGGACAAAGATTTTCCTTCACGTTGTATATTTTTCTCCCTATTTGATCCCTCCAGAGTTTGGCATTCTAAACAAGTAAGTAATGACATAGGTTTCTTTGCATAGAACTAATAAGACCAGTTGTCAATAGAGGTTCCTTTTTTTTTTTTTTTGACCAAGTCTTTGACTGGAATGTCAAGCCTAAAGGAAACATACTTGGGCTCAGATTGTTACCAAAAAGCCCTGAGGAACTGGGAATGACTTTCAAAGGTAATAAAAGCCCGTGAGATAAAAGGCCTGGTACCATGGTTGGTTGTTTGGTCCACAGCAATCTTTCCAGGGAAGGAACGAAGGTTGTTTTCTTGAAAGATGGCTAGAAGGGACCTTAAGGCACAATGAAAAACCAGAAAGACTTGGAAAAAACAGGTGTGTACAGGCAAGGATGAGTGCCAGATATGTGGCTCAGCTTCTGTGCCCTGAAGAACAGAGTGAGGGTCACCCCAAATATTCCTTGGGTAAGTTCCAGCAAAGCAGAACTAAAGATCATAAGTGATCATTTGCTGCTCTTGGTATGTTTATGCAAACGAACAGAATAAATTAAAAATGGGCTTAATGTAGTCCCTTTAAAGACAAGGAGGGTAACCTTAGGGAGAAAAGTTATTATTCAAGGAAAATCACAATGACCAGTAGTAGAGTATAAAATAGGGCAACTAACTGTCTTAAAAGTTTCTTCTCATTTAAAATATGGTTTCACTTGAAAATTAAACCATGTCTGTGATACCATCAAAGATATTCAAGTTGCAGGCAAATAGAATTTCAAGTGCCTTGCAACTGGATGTCTTCCCAATAAGACAGTCTTACAGATTTAGAGACTTGTTTGTGGGTTATGTTACATAAATTAACACGTGTTTTCTGTTTTCAAAGGACATAAGCCTATGATCGCATTACCTGAGTGATTGTCTGTACGCATAAGCCTCACTTAATCCTTTCTGCAGCGCTGCCTCCTGAGACTCAACGGTTTGACTGAACTAAATGGCTGGGTTGGGGAAGAATGGGGAGGTCTGTGGGCTTCACTTTAAAACGGGTTTCTCTTTTCTATCCTAATGTCTTGGACAGAAAAGGCCCAGAGGTCTGAGAGGGGGAAAACCTAAACTATTTACCTCAGCCCAAACTAAGTATAATGGGCAAAAGGGTTTTGGACAGGTGAGATGTGCCTAGCACACCTTCTTACAAAGAAGCCCTTTTTTTTTTTTTCTTTCCTAATATGGAACATTGAAAAATTAATCCCTGCCTTTTGTCATCTAGTAGTTATGGATTGAATGATGTCTTTTAACCCTTTTCGCCAAATCTGTTGCCCCCAGAACACAACAAGGACACCAGCCTGTTAAACCAAGCACGCTGTTGACCGGAGACAGCCAACTGACCTGGAGTCTGCACGATCCTTCCCCATGTGGGAAGGCCACCCTCCCCTCCACACCCCCACTCTTATTAGGGTTTTCTGGACCCAAGGTTAGGTAGGACGACGACCATGTCCAGCTTGAAGCAGCTAGAGGAGCTTGAGACCTTCGCCCATTGTCCTTTACAAGATTACAAAGGGTCCTAATATTTGAGGGGGGGGATAGTTAATTTTTACGAACCAGGGGTATGGACTTGGGGGGGATTTCTGGGGGAGGGGGGTGCTGGGGGGAGGGGAGCAAGGGGGAGAAAATTGGAACTGTTGTAACAATATAATCAATAAAAAACATTAAATAAAAAAAAAAAAGAAAGGCTGTTCATTCTACGGATCATAGTTTCTGTCCCCTGATCACTATAATTTGATATACTTATAGACACAAAGTAAAGATTAACATTTTTTTACCTATAATTGTTGTTATTATTAAGCCTATGAATAAAAAATTATTCATATATTAAGTTTTTTTAAGTATATTTTATTGATTATGTTGTTACAGTAGTCCCAATTTTTTCCCCTTTTGCTCTCCTCTGCCTAGTACCCCCCTTCCCTCCAGCAATCTCAACCCCCTTAATTCATGTCCTTGGGTTGTGCATATAAGTTATTCGGCTTCACCCTTTCCTATATTATTCTTAACTTCCCCCTGTCTATTTTGTATTTGCCAATTATGCTTCTTAATCCCTTCACCATTTTCCCATTTCTCCCCATTCCCTCTCCCAGCTGATAACTGATAACCCTCCAAATGATCCCTAGAGCTATGATTCTGTTCCTATTCTGGTTTGCTAGTTGGATTTTGTTTTTACTTTTTAGATTCAGTTGTTGATAGTAGTGAATTTGTTGTTATTTTAGTGTTCATAGTTTTGATCTTCTTTTTCTTAAATAAATCCCTTTAAATTTTATATAATAATGGCCTGGTGATAATGAACTCTTTTAGCGTTACCTTTTCTTGGAAGCACTTAACTGCCCTTCATTCTAAATGATAGCTTTGCCGGATAGAGTAATCTTCATTGTATGTCCTTGCTTTTCAGCACATTGAATACTTCTTGCCAGTCCCTTCTTGCCTGCAAAGTTTCTTTTGAGAAATCTGCTGATGGTCTTATAGGTACCCCTTTGCAGGTAACTCTCTGCTTTTCTCTTGCTGCTTTTAAGATTCTCTCTTTATCTTTCACCTTTGGCATTTTAATTATGATGTGTCTTGGTGTGGTCCTCCTTGGGTCTAGCTTGTTTGGGACTCTCTGTACTTCCTGGTCTTGTATGTCTATTTCCTTTGCCAAATTTGGAAAGTTTTCCTTCATTATTTTTTTCACATAAGCTTTCAATTTCTTTCTCTTCCTCTTCTCCTTCTGGTACCCCTATGATTCGGAAGTTGGCATGTTTAAAGTTCTCCCAGAGGTTCCTAAGCCTCTCATTTTTTAAAATTCTTGTTTCCTCATTCTATACTGGCTGACTGTTTTTTTCTTCCTTATGTTCCAAATCATTGATTTGATCCCCGGTTTCCTTCCCTTTACCATTGGTTTCATGTGGATTTTCCTTCGTTTCACTTAGCATAGCCTTCACTTCTTCCCTTATGTGTTTGCCATACTCAAGCATATCTGTCAAGCCTGTGAGCATCTTTATCACCAGTGTTTTGAATTCTACATCTGTTAGGTTGGCTATCTCCTCGTCACTTAGTTCTCCCACTGGAACCTTGACCCATTCCCCCTTTTGGGCCATACCTGTGTCTCCTCATATTGACAGGCTACTGTGTTTGTTTGCCTCTGTGTCTTAGGTAGAGCTGTTGCTCCTGTTACGTTGTAAGGGGTGGAGCCTTAGGTATTCATCAGTACAGAGAGGGAAGAATGCCGCTTGCTCAACAGTTGCCCCTTTTCCTGGCACTTCTCCTACTTTTGTATGGTACTGGCACTTCTCTAGTTGTTGCCCTGGCTGTCGTTCCCAGAGTGGGTGGGTCGGCAGACATTCTAGAACCATAGGGGCCCTTTAAACAAGCGTACTCTGCTGAGAGACCAGCAGTTTCTTCCTCTGCCCCAAGACCCACTGGTTTGCACAGCCAGAAGCAATGAAGCTTGATTTTCCCTAGTGCTGAAATGATGAGCTGTGAGGTCTGGTCAGGAGCTGGGAACACTCCCCAGGTGTCCCTCTCCACTTTTTAAAATGTGTGACTACGCTTTCCGCCGGTCTGCCACTGTCGCCCCTGCCGCCCCTGCCTCTGCCACCACACCACATTCTTTCTGCCCAGGCTCCGCCCCCCTACCTGTCTGGATGTATCTTCTTTAACTTTGTTTGTTGGACTTCCATGTAGCTCTATTTTCTGGAACTTCTGGTTGTCTCTAGATTTGAGGTAGTTGTATTTCTTCTTAGTTGTGCAGGGAGGCGCAGCATGTCTGTCTAGGCCTCCATCTTCCATATATTAAATTTTTTGTTATTTTTTAAATTTAACTTTCACTAGTTTCCCTAGGCTCCATTGTGAGATTTCTTCACCAGCACTTGCCAGGTAATTTCCCTTATTCTGGGCTGTGCCTCTCTCAGATGCTGTGAAGCACTCTGGGGAGGGCAGACATACCTCCTCCTGGGAATGAGACACCTTATAACAGATTTGAAGGCTCCACAAATCCCTCAGAATAGATCTCATCACTTCAGCTCCTGCCCAACATCAGAAGTGCTAAATGTGTAAAATGTAGCTGTTGTTTGCTCCCTTCATTCAAACAACACCCTAAGTTTGTGCAGCCAGTACAGAAAAATGCCAACCCAGATCTGTCAGTGAGAAGCCAGAGCAGCAGTGTGGAAGTGTGTGGGCAGCATTGCTGTAAAGCTCACACTCTCCCGAGACCCAAATATAGGGCAGACTAAGAAATTGTGGGCTATGGCAAAAATGCCTTAGGGTAATGTCTGAATTATCCTTTGGGGCCAATAGAATTTTCTGCACTGTCTATTTCATGATACAGCATTTCTGATGTACAATTATTACAGTAAGAAGTTAATAACATATAAGGAAGTAATGAAAGTCAGGCTTTAGGTCATGGGGATTTAAAAGCCAAAGTTACAGCAAGCAGCAAACCCATTCTCAGTGAGTACTCTGATTGGGTGACCCCTCCTTGGTCCTCTGGTTTTACTTTTCTTCTGTGTTCTTAGGACAGTTATAATTATTGATGAGACTGCAAAAATAACAGCCAACACCATAATGATGTCCATAAAATGGCTGTACAATTGGCTCTAGCACTGACTAGATCTGTGACACTCAATCTGCCTCCCCATTTCAACCAAGAAACAGTTAAAGAAGAATATGAGGAAACTATCTCTCACTGCAATTTAGCATCTCAACACTTTGAGCTAATTAATGGGCATCAAGTCATACAATAACTTTTTTTGAGAAAACGTTCATTTTTAAAACAGCCTAAATTCTTGGAGCAATGTAGAAAGGCTCTGCTTGCTAGAGTTTTAGAAAAGAAAGCATTGCTTATATTTGTCAACCAATGGTCATTGGCACCAACGAATTCAACACCAATAGGAATCCTCGATTTTGAGCACTATGAAGAAGGAAATTTTATTCAGTGCAAAACAGCTCAGCTGTGATACAGCACAGCCATAAGGCAACCCTGGGGCCAGGCCCCTCTCTGGCTATATCAGCTCTGCTCTGCTCCTTGCCAGTCTGCTCTGGCCTGCACTGGTCTGCTCCACTCTGCTTCAGCAAGACATCTTTGGTATTTCAGCTCAGTCAGGGAAGTGCAGTCTTTCTTCTGTGGAAAAGAAAAGTGCACACTCTCAGAGCCAGAGGGGAACTGGCTTATATAGACAGAAGTTCCTGCCCCTAGTCCCTGAATGGTGTGTCCTCATACAAATGAGGACTCCAAATCTTTGCAGTTTAATTAGTTCAAAAGGCACTCCCCTGATTGGTCAGAACAGAGCTGCTCTCACTGGTCACAGCTGCACAGATCCAAATGGATGAATCAATACTATTGGTTTAAATAGAATTCCAGGAACACCTTTATAAGGGCTGGCTCAGATGGCAGAAACACGGTGAAGGTAGGCAGTTCAATGCAGAGGCAGGAAGTTCAGTGGAAGCTTCTCCATGAAGAGCAGTTTGCGTGAGAGGCCCCTATGTAGAAATGGCTGCAAGGTTCTGCTTTTTAAAATTTGAGCCCGTTAGCCACCAGGATCCCTTCTTGGTAGGTGTCTTCTTTCTCAGAGTTTATGTATTTATTAGTCTTTTTTTAATAAGGCCTAGGCCCTTTCCGCTCATTCAGAAATATGCTACCAAGAAAAGGAATTTTATATTGTAGTACTTATACCATATTTAATTTTGACATACTAAATAAAGTTTATAAAAATATATTTACAATCTTTTTCTTATAGTCTGTTGCTGTGATCTGTTTTAGTATTTTTATGTTAAGCCCTGGCTGGTTTGGCTCAGTGGATTGAGCGTCGGCCTGCGAGCTAAGTGTCACTGGTTCGATCTTCCAGTCAGGGCACATCAGAGAAGGAAAACTCTGACTCCAAAAAACCTCCGCTGCCTTGCGGCATACCTCTTCAGGGGAAAGGCTAAGGGAGTAAACCCCAACAGAAAATCCGGAGCCGGAGTCCCTAAGGCGGTTTGACGTTGTAGTCAACACCGGCAACTCCTGCGGCACACCTGAAGCCAAGCTGTATTGACTCCGTCTTTCCCTTGGACCCCTCAGCTGCGAAGAGAGGGGGGGTCTGCTGCATGGGCAACAGCAGACCCTCCATATCACCCTGCCCAGGCTCTGTAGCTTCAGCTTCACTGGAGAGGACACTCCAGCGTCATCGCAAGATGTCGATTCAACACGGGAGGAGACAGATACCGTGTCACTCCCGAGTCGGACTGCACAGCCATTCTCGGCGGTGCAGATAGACTCTTAAGAAGCTACACCATCGTCTCTCGAGACGGACGGCTGCCAACGACGATGTTATGAAATGGGTTTCTAGAAATAAAGCTTAATTTACAGCCTGGAGCCTATAGTAGAAGGGTTGGCAAACTTTGTAAAGCACCTGATAGTAAATCTTGTAGGTGTTACAATCCATCCGGTCTCTATGACAGCTACCCAATTCTGCCATTGAGGAAGAGACCAGCTATAAACAATATATAAACAAATGGACGCATACTGTATTCCAATAAAACTTTATTTACAACAACAAGCTTTGGGCTGGATTATGCCCATGGGCTGTAGTTTGCTCAACCCTGCTGTATATTAGTTAAGAGTTTATTACCTTAGGAGAACTTAAATAATATCTGTTCTCTAGGAAACAGCTAGTCATGTGAAAAACAAATGCATTTAAATATAGCCATTTCTAAAAGGAAGACAGAACTTACTAATGGCTCGAGAAGGATATTCATACATAGTTATGCCCAATGACAAATTATGGGAAAATAGAGGTGACTTAGAATTAGAAATGTTGGACTTAAAGTGAATTGTGGTGGGACAGGAGGTAGGAGGAGGTAAAGAAGGTATAGAGGGGATAAATGGTAATGGAGAAATGCAATGAAAATAAAAATAAAATAAAGCAAATTAAAATAATAAGTTATACAGCTTTGCAGTGTGAGATTTTTGTGGTCTTTTCACATAATTTCCTTTTAGTCTTTCTTTGGTAACATGGTTCAACAGTGTGCTCACTCTCCTGGCTCACAATCATATTTGTGAACGCCAATAGCACTGAGGTTAGCCAGTGCTCTGCATCATTATAACTCATTCTGAGAGGAGTTAGGGCATCCTGTGTGACTCCACTGAAAGAGGACCCTTGGAAGCTTTTGCCTGGTTTCCTCTAATTTCTTCTCCAGTGTGCCTTTATCTTTTGCTGAGTTTGCTTTGTATATTTTCACTGTAATAAATCTTAGCTATGAATACAATTAATATGCTGAGTCACATGAGTCCTTCTAGGAAGTCACTGATTTTATATGGTATTGTATATATATTAGGTTCTCGGGTCATTATTTGTTGATTAATGCATTATGATCAACCTTTGGTACATGGGTAAGTTTTCCCATACTAACATCTTGCTTCCTAAAAGGTCACTTCAAGGTAACTGATGGTAGCCCTGTTCATTTTTTGTTAGACATATGAATTTTGATGAACATAGTAGCAAAGTCTCCCAGAACCAAAACAGGCTGGGTGCATTTAAAATAAACACTGAAAACTCATTCTGACCTTTTTTCCTGGTATGGTAGTTATCCTTCCCAGTCTTCCGGTTTGTGTGTCCACAGAGTTTTCACTTTACAGTGGCCACCCTTCTTTTCCCATGTTGCCTATAACATGTCAGCTCACATAAATGAGATTTTCATTTCCACTTGCTCACTCACTCGTCTACTCAGCACAGGCAATGAGCCTGGCAGGGTGCCAAGTGCTGTGCTCGATATTGAAAATTCAAAGACAGATACTCATACTCTTTAGTTAGTTACGCAGAAGATATTTAAATAGTCTTTATATACTGCTATAGCAAACTTATTTACAAGTAGTTTAGGATCCTAAGACTGAGCAGTCAACCCTGGTAGAGTCTTTCCAGTTGAGTTTAAAGAATGATTTAAGTTCAATAATTCAATAGCAAAAGAAAAAACATTTTAAAGGAAATAGCATGTGCAAAGGCCCAGAGGCCTGAGCAAGCATGACATATTCAGGGAAGAACTAGTAGCTGACTAGAGAGTACCTATTGAGAAAGAGCAGAAAAATGAGGGTCAAACAAGACCAATAAACATTCTCTATACATCAAGCTAAGAAACTGAAAATGATTCTTAGGCAAAGGGGGTTACCGAATTAATTCAAGGAAGGCATGTATTTTATATTATTTGTATTTCAAAGAGATTACTTCAGGAGAATTGAGAGGGTGGATTAAAAATGGTAGAGACTGGAGGCAGGAAGAACAGCAAAGATCAGCAAAAATTGCAATAATCCAGAAGAGAGATTGTGAAAACCTGAACTAAGGCAGTGGCCATGGTGGAGGGTAGGGGAAGAAAAAGCAAGGAAAAAATATGAAAGTTGTTTTGAAGTGGACCCCAGATTGACTGACTGATCGGATGTACTGTAAGAAAGAAAGAACAACCACTGATGATTCACAAATGTTGGTCACAAGGTATATTTTTCAAGAAGAACGTGGTGGGAAGAAATGGCAGGCTCATTTTTGCTATGTTGAATTTGAGGTGTGGTCAGGCAACCAGGTGACACTGTCCCTTAGGTAGTGGGCAGTGACCTATTTGGCAGTGGAAATAAATCACACATCATGTCAGATATTTTCCATTTGCCTTCTTATTTATTTCTCCTAAGAATTTTACAAGATAGGGAATAGTCCATACATTGTTTAATTAAGATAATTGAGTTTCAGGGAAATTTAAGTAACTTAACCAATGTTACAAAAGGAGTAAGTGGCAGTCCCAGGATTTTAATCCATATCTCCTTGACATCATTATTTCTTTTTCACTATCCCATGCTGACTCACCTTTTTGGTGGAAATGAAAAGTTTGTGTTAATACGTGGGCTGACCCACTTGGTTGGACATATATTCAATATTGTATTTTTCACCAGAAAGCATTAAGTAACTGTAAGCCCTTTTTTTCTTATTTTTTATTACATTGCTTATTGACCACATATAACATCCTGTGTAATGTAAATGTGTTTAAGGCAGTAGTTTAAATGGAAGAGAAAGCGTGGAAATAAAAAAGAAAATAGAGAATGATTTAAATGTACGATTTTTTTCCGCTCTTTTTGCAGTATTAGAACAGTAGAAATGAAATCATTCTCTCTCTAAACAGTGGCTGGGAAGTATAAGGGCACTCTGCACTTCTTTCTGGTCTTTCCAGATTGTAATCTTCACCATGGGCTGAATCTTTGTGACTCTAGCTCAGAAGCTATTCAGAGTTTCTGTAACGATGCATATCTATTTCTTAATCTTTGCAGGCTTAAGAGGATATATTGTGAAAATAGGCACGATAGGAAAACGCAACTGATATCACTCAGCATAAAAGACATAGCATGATACCTCCAACGTGGGTATCATTGGCCTTGCCAAGTAGAGGGCAAATTTAGACTGTGCTATTTTGGGGAACTAATGATTGTTTAGGATAGTTTTGTGTACATGCACATGTGTGTGTATGTATTCCGACAATTACTTGCTGAATGATTAGAGATTCTCAAAGGAGACTGGATTTAGCATACCAAAATCCGGCTGGATTGTTCAACTGGGGCCTCCATAGCGTTTCCTCTCTGTTCCATCCTGAAATATAATTTTGTAACATATTAAGTAAATTAAATTTGGGAAATGCACAAATTGGTACTAGTCTGTTTATTGGATACTTCTGGGAGAAGAGAGATGGTCCCAGGAGCACACTCCCTCCCATGAGGAAGTGTGTGGGTCTGATGCTGGGGAGAGTTCATGGTGCTCTTAAAGCGGACGCAGAAGGTGGAAGCGCCAAGGTTCCTGTGCAGCAGGGTCTCACGTGGCTACCTGGCTAGGCAAGGAGCCCAGCGGCCCATCTTAAAGCTATGTCTGCACTTCACATATGATAAGCAAGCTATTTTTATTAAGATTGTTTTGCAGCATGCTAAGTGAAATGGGTCAGGCAGTGAAAGACAAACACTGTATGATCTCACTTATATGTGGAATCTAAAAAAAAGAAAAAGAAAGGAAAAAAGAAAGAAACAGATCAGACTTGTGGTTGCCAAAGTGGGGAGAAGGTAACTGGGTGAAGGTGGTCAGAGGGTACAAACTACTAGTTATAAAATAAGTAAGTTCTGAGAATGTAATATACAATACAGCAGGGGGATTGTAGTTAACAATATTGTATTGCATATTTGAAGGTTGCTAAGAGAGTATGTCTTAAAAGTCCTCATCAGAAGGAAAATTTTTAACTATGTAAGGCGATAGATGTTAACAAAATGTACTGTGGTAATCATTTCGCAATATGTGGCATGTATCAAATTGTTAGGATGCACACCTTAAACTTATACAATATTACATATCCATTACATCTCAATAAAATTGAAGAAAAATATACTAAAGCAGAGTCTCCTTTATGTGGATTACAAAGGAAAAGTGCTGTGGGGAAAAATATTGAAATAAGTGACCAGGGAAGCCAATAGGTCACGAAGAATATTCATTTGGAAACCTTTTACTATGTACAGACTCTAAAGAAGAGGATAAAGGAACATTATCCCTACACAAGATTTTTTAATTGCTTGATCCCCAGAGAGTGAGAATGAGCTGTGGTTTTCGAGAAGCTGGTGATTTAGTGGAAAAGTTGGTAAACCATGTACAAAGCTCCTCCTCTCCTTTCTCAATAGGTGCCAGGGGTACTGAAGCATCTGGCAGGGGTGGGCCCTGCCATCTGGTGACCTTATTTAAATGTGATCCCCCTCCATTTGCTACTCTGAAGGAAAATACTTGTACCCTTCTCTCTAGAAAAGACAATTCCACTTAATATTCTTGGAGGTAGAGCCTGTCTCAGCACGACAGGGTTATTTTGTTTCCTTGCATTTAGATTCCAGAAATGGCTGTAAAACTATCATTTATAGGAACATGCCACCATGATTTATATAGACAGAGGTCATTATAGTGATTCAGTGTTCCAATCATCTTGATAATAAACCCTAATTATTACTCTTCTAGTATGTAAAAACAATTGCAAACCAGAATGAAAATCACTTGAAAAACAAGAATATTATAACATTTCTATTTTTAGCACAACTCTGATTTTTGAAGGAAAAAATAAATTAGAACTGCTAATTATGCAAATCACAGATGACCTTGTGGGGCTGTAAGATGGACTGCAGAGGCCAAGGCTGTTGTTAGCAATGCAAGGTTTATAGCTCTGAAATCTGTAGAAGAACCTACAGGGAGAATAGTTCCAGCTGCCAAAAGCAGAGATTAAGAAGTGATTAGATTTCTTTCTTTCTTTGAAAATGGAGACCCAAACTCAGCCCTCCTCCTTGCTCTTAAGGGAGCATTCATCCATCAGCCCTTGCCTGCTTATTGTCTTCCCACTATCAGTGCTTCTGCTTAGAGACTCAAAGACAAGAACATGTAAAATGGGCTGCTGGGTCCCCTGGCACCTGCTAACAAAGGAGAAGACACCTGGGTTAGTACCGTGGGCCACTCAGCATGCAGAGAGAGCTGGCTTCCCGTCCTAATCAGAACCTCCTCCAAAAGCAAACAGAGTGTTTTCCTACCTAAACTGCCACTTACTCATTTTCCTTTCTGCCGTTTCTCAGGCTTCCTTCTAAAAGATTAATTTCATGTTTTTTGCACTCTACTTCCAATCCCTTGATTTTATTGTTTTCTCATTGTTCAGTTGACTAATCTGTCATTCTTGCTGCTGCTCCTATTGTTTCTAAACATCCCTCTTTTTCTTTTCTTTTTCCTTCTCCATCAAGTACCTCTAGGCCTCTTCCTATTTCAGTTAAGTTTACTTCTAAACTTACAGGGGTATTCAGGTTTGGAGTAATATTCATCAAATATAGAACTTGAAATGTTTGGTGTGCCCAAGAATTCCATATTCACAAGGTTGTCTTCGGGACTGCTGACTTCTCTGTCTCTATCTTGATATCTATTTCTGTCCCTGATTGCCTCCCCACCTCTCTCTCTCTCTCTCTCTCTCTCTCTCTTTCTCTCTCTGTCAAAATACAACCCATTAGGTGTTCATATAAAATACAGGTTTAAACTTTCTAGAATTGAGTTTACTTTCCTCATAAGTCCCCATCCTAGTAGATATTAAAGAAATTTAAACTTTCCAATTAATGATGTGCTAGTTTCTCTTGATTTATTCTTTTTCTATGAAATTTATAGTCGAGTCTAAGTTCATCTCCCTATTAGGGCTGGGTAAATAGTTGCTGTTTACATAGCTCAGTCTTTTTTAGTGAAATCTTTAGTCTCTCAAATGTCCTTCCGCTCACTTGGCTATTCTCCAAGACTGTGACACCAGTCTTCCTAGCACATTAGAACCACTGAGTTAAGGATCTTTTAAATTTTCTGATACCCAGAAAACCATCCACATCAACCATGTTAGAATCTCTGAGTTTGGGACCACAGAATTAGTTTGTATAAAGTTCCCAAGGTATCTACAAGATGCTGATGATAATGGAGACCCACTGGAACTAGAAAGACCTTATAGTTAGTGGTTGTCTGGGCCACTTAACATGTCCCTAAACATAGCTGGAGACTATTAAAGCAACAGAGCCAAAGGCCATCTCAAGCTTTGGATCAATCTTGTCTTGATTCACTGTTATTTGGGGTGATGGAAGGAGCACAAGGACAATACTAAAAAAAGTTAATATTATTATGCCTCACTCACTAGATGCCACTTACATTATTAAACACTTATGTAGCTTCTTTATTGCTGTTGCAAGTGCTAGTATTATCCTATTTACAGATGGAGAAATTGAGCCTTAGGGAGATTAAGTAACACACCTCTGATCTGAGAGGTAATACATGAGAGAGCTTAATGTTATCCTGACGCTAAAGCCTCTGCTCTCGTCGCCTTAGACAATACCAACACCCTATATTTATGATACTTAGAATAAAGTCACTCCGCTGAGAGACTCAGGAGAGTAACTAGTCAGTCATCAGAGTTGTCTGGTCCCTCTGCCTTCTCCACTGCATGACTCCCACCCCTGTGAAGTTGCCTAGTTCAGGGTTCGAAGACACACAGCCCTATTCCCTATTACTCTGTACCTTCTACACTCACGCTGCCACAGTGTTTAATCTCTACACCTGACTGTTAGTAGTTCACTAAGCTTTCATGAGTCAGTCTCCATTTTTTTGGAAGAGTCACTCACTGGACCCTGAACCTGCTGCTGTCGTTGGTTCACACTCTGTTGGGGTCTTTGATATTGGCCTTGTGCAAATACGCACCATTCACTAAAGCTTGGCAAGCTCACTCTGTCACATTAGTTTTAATAACCAGTTTCTTCTGCCTCAGGAACACATGACTCTCCCTTCCTTCTTTATTTTTTGTCATTAGCCCAAATGGACTATTTAAGATGTCTGTGTTAGAAACTCTTAAGATTGAATTGTTCTGTTTATGAGAGGGAGTATTTTAAGGCAGTGTTTACTTAAAATAAAATGGACTTCCAAGAAAATAAGACACCATCAAATCACTTGCTCTAAGCCTCTCTGATCTCATGACATTTTAATGCAGACTATAACAATGTTTTCCCCAAATTCTTTATAGTTAATGTCATTTAAATTATTCTCCATTATAGAGTTTATGAAAATACATTCTCCTATGTAAAATGGGAGTAATTTTTAGCAGCAGACTGCATTTAATATGTTAGATTTAATAAAGTCACATCTGTATGTGGAGCATTTTCCCAGAACATAATCAAGTATGACAGGTTGGTTATGAGGAGCTCAGTTCCTTGATGTATGTATCAACTTAAGAGCTTGTCAGCTACCTTGATGCATTAATTCTAGTACTTTGTGCAAGTGAAACTTCCTGTTGTCTGCACGACACTGTGAGCCACTTAACATATGACAAGCTTTTAGATCACGTTGTTTCTGTGACTGCACATTCTGAATGCAAATACACCTCTGCAGCGGTTCCTGGCATCAGAATGTGAACACAAGAAATGCTTTCTGCACTGCACTACCACGTCCAGCTGTGTCTAGGAAACATGTGTCTGGGGCTCACATTCTCAACCTCCACTAAGTTTCTGGTGGATTTACTGAACTCCGAGATGAATGTTAGAAAATGATTTCATACTCAAGTTCAAGGTCAGATTGTTTTTTAGCCAACAGATAATAAGTGAACTGACATTCTGCAAAATCCTGTTTTAGATAAGGGGTTCTTCTCTGCCCTGCTAGCTGCCCTGTTTAGATCATTAGACTTTGTGGTTAAGGTCAGATTCAAAGGAAATGATTTACACTGCATTGCCTGAATCTGGTCTCAATTGTATGCAATGCTAAAAATTAGTAATTATCTTTAATGTGTTCCCATTGAGGGAGTGAGTGTGAAATTTCAAATTAAGGGTAATTTTATGAGGTTAACTTGAGAACAGATTCATAAGGACTCAAAGACCATTTTGCTTTAAATTCATCTGGCTTTTTCTATTATTTCTGATGAGTTTATCATTAATAGACCTTGCTGGTGCCTCGTCATCTCAGAAAGACAGTATGTCTTTTCCCAAAGCTCACCTCTTACTACACTTTACAATGAGACAAATTTATCTCTGATATGTTTTTTTCACCTTCTTACTGGAACCCTTCCTATAACTCAGAGATACTCCTTCCATCTGCCCTGGCTGGTTTAGCTCAGTGGATTGAGCGTCGGCCTGCGAGGTAAGTGTCGCTGGTTCGATCTTCCAGTCAGGGTACATCAGAGAAGGAAAACTCTGACTCCAAAAAACCTCCGCTGCCTTGCGGCATACCTCTTCAGGGGAAAGGCTAAGGGAGTAAACCCCGACAGAAAATCCGGAGCCGGAGTCCCTAAGGCGGTTTGACGTTGTAGTCAACACCGGCAACTCCTGCGGCGCACCTGAACCCAAGCTGTATCGACTCCGTCTTTCCCTTGGACCCTTCAGCTGCGAAGAGAGGGGGGTCTGCTGCATGGGCAACAGCAGACCCTCCATATTACCCTGCCCAGGCTCTGTAGCTTCAGCGTCATCACAAGATGTCTATTCAACACGGGAGGAGACAGATACCGTGTCACTCCCGAGTCGGACTGCACAGCCATTCTCGGCGGTGCAGATAGACTCTTAAGAAGCTACACCATCGTCTCTCGAGACGGACGGCTGCTGACGACGATGACTCCTTCCATCACTTTTTAGAGTTTTCTCTCTGGTAATTCCAAACAAGACTTGAGTAGATACCAGTGTAAGTGATTTGACCCTGGAAGCAATTGGTTTAACTCAACAAATGTTCAAGAATTACCCTAATTTTCTCCTGCCGCTTATGGAAAATAGATTAATATTTGACAACATCCATAACTTACAAATAAATTTACAAACTATTTGGAGAGTCAGGACTTCCACATATGCGAAAACACATAAAAATGTAAGAGTATAATTGAATATAATAAAATGGTTCCACTTAGTTACCTGTGACTGAGAATACACTAGTTATTTTATAGTACTTGACACATTCTCCTGAAATACTCACCAGAATACCCAAGCACCCTCTGAAAGGGTAAGTCAATTTACCAAGCCTTGGAAAAGGGCAGTTTTATCAAAACAGAACAACAGATATTAAATTTGAAGGAAACACACGGTAGCCTAGAGTCTGACAGTCATCCAGTTTCTCACAAAGAACCATCTCTAGCATTGTGTACAATTTTAGGGTGAAGAATTCTCTATGATTGTGGTCCTTTTCCTTTGTATCACTTGTGACTGGAATAGGAACTATTGGCACTGTCTCAGCTGTCCCGCCCCACTGGTGTCCCAGATGCTTGCACATAACATACATTAATAGCAGGTATCTCCTGAACAGTGAGTACAAATCTCTAAGCATATCCAAAGGACACAACATCAAAATACATAGTATACAGTCCTTCTCAAGAAAGTACAATTTGGCAAATGTATACCACTAAATTGAAAAAGGTATACATATAAATGTTGAAGTCCTAATTTTTCATTTTTTTAAGCAGTTAAAATTTTATCAGAGAATGGCATTCTTTTAATCATATGCTCTTGGAAACATGCATTACGTTACATGATCAGTGATTCAGTCTTAACATACAAATTGGGAATCATCATTTTTTATCTGACTTCTGTTACCCATAAACCCATAAGTACATCCAAACTGTGGCAGCAGCTTGTAGCTTGATAGCAATGGGTAGAGAAGGTAAAACCTGTAGGCAAAGGGGGTAAAGGTATGAAGCAATGATCCATTTAAGACTGAACAGATCTAGACAATGTCAATAGCAATATAGCAGAGGATACATATTTAAGATAAATTTTAGAGGTGCAATCCACATGGCCAAATGTGTCGGACTGGATTTGTTTTGTGAAAGATGCAGAGAAGTTTCAAATGACTACAACATTTCCAACTGAAGTCATTAGAAGTCAAGCCATGCTAATAAGCACAGGAGAAAGAGCTTCAAAAAGTCTTCAGTTTATTATCAGAATTTGCATACTCTGAGTCTTAGATAGATCTTTGTGTCTTTAGAATGGTTGGGTAGTGTGTCTTCTTTAAGGCTCAACTTCCACCCTACTGGAATGGGAGAATCTTCTCCCATGTTGATAAGTTGCACCCCTATCTATTTAGTCAAACTAAAAACCTAAAACTGATATTTGATTTCTCATTTTCATCTAGATTCCAATCCAACCAATGACAAAGTCCCATCAGTTCTATCTATAAAAACATGTTCAGTTCATCTGCTTCATTCCATTTCCACCGCTACTCTTATAGCCAGTGCTACTATCTTCTCTCTCCAGGCTACTGTGATAGCTTCCTAACAATAACTTCCCTACTTCTTTTCTAAATCCTTTCTCAAAGTGAAAGTTAAAGTGCTGTTTGAAATACAAATTAGCTTACATCAAACCTCTCCTAAAACCCTTTAGTGGCTTCACATTTTAGGTAGGAATACAGTATTCCCTCACTTATCATGGGTATTACATTTTAGACCCCCACCCCCACAATAGGTGGAAATCCATGTAGTAGGAACCTTACATTTACTTTAGTATTTATATATATTTTAAGGCTTTATAAACCCTTCCCACACACTTATAAACCATTCCCAGTCCCTTATTAAACTTTCCCACTCCCTTATTAACTTTTCCACACTTTTATAAACACTGTTTATGTTCTTAAACATATTCTACACTCTTAAACCTACATAACTTTAACAACATACATATACAGTACTGCAAAATCCCACAATAAATAATTAAATATATTTTTTAAAATCACGTGATACAGTGAGGCCGCGATAAGTGAACCGAGATAGAGAGGGACTACTGTATATTCAGACCACTTACCATAACCTGCACAGCCTTTAACAGCAGAAATTTGTTTTCTGCCTTTTCCTTTGCCTTATCTAGTGCTCCTTCTTCCCCACTGACTGTGACCCATGCACATTACCTTTCCTTGTAAGCATTTTCCTGCTCTCCAGCCACACTGCAAGCTCTTTCCTGCCTTGAGATTGTTATTTCTGCTATTAACTCTTCCTTGAATATTTTACATTCATATTGGCACATGGCTGGCTCTTCGGTATCCATCAGTTTTCAGCTCACATTTAAACTTCTCATCATGGTCTTTCCTAACCTCCCAAACTAAGAAGTGCTTTTTCGCCCCCACATTATCCTTTACAACTTTTTTTTTTTCAATTTATCTTCTTAGTTTATACAAATTATCTCATTTTTGTTTTTATGTGTGTGAATAGTCATTTAGGATCTCTCTCTTTTCCACAGTCTAGAATATTAAGTTTTATAAGAACATGGATCTTGCTTCTTCATTTAATTTTATAACTCAACACATGGAATGATGTCTGACATAGAATCAGTTCTCTGTTAATAGTTGTTGAAGCAACAAGTGATATAATTCATAAGTTGGGACAAATCTAACCAAAAGGAAAAGATGCTGAGAAAGCATCCACAAACTGTTCTGAAATAACTTCAGATCCTTTTCTTGATCTATAATTATGATAAGAGGTCTATCTGAGTCTGGGTGACACGAGAAACAACAGGAGGTGATAACAAACTGCCTTATAGAAAGAGGGCAAGGATAGTCCCAAACAAATGCTTTCACTGAAAACATACTAGACCCATTCTCTTCTCTCCCCACATATTATTTAATTTGCTAATTGACATTCTGGCCAGAGAAACTCAAAGCCTTAATTTCCAATTTAAGCAGAATATATTGTGCTTAACTGTATTTCCTCACCTGCCCACCTGTTCTATGCCTCGCTGGCTCTGTCTTCTCTTCATAGATTCCCATAGACACTCTTACCAGCTCAACTCCTTTAGACCCTTGGCATTGCCCTACCAAGACCCAAAGTAGGTAATTTGAAAACATTGTCAATTAATACCACCACAGATTTAAGTCACCCACCTTCAACTATGTCCTTGTGCTGATTTTAATTTTTTTACTTCATCTTAGTCTATTTTCTCATTTTTTCCCCATGGTGGATATGCAAGGGCAGCACTGGTATTTCCATGTAGAAAAAGAATAAGTTGGATGATATTTTTTGAAAGGGAAACTAGGAGACTTGCCTTGAATTTTCATTTGTATAATAGCATTCTGTTTTCATTTAGTTTGTATATTGCAGATTCGAGAAAACAGAAAAAGTAGCTGAAGATACTTTCACACTTATCTAAGATTGAAAAACAGTTCATAATCCATATCTATTATATTATGTTATTATTTGAACTTTGTATGATAGATATTATGGAGAGTTAAACTTTATTTTACCACTTGGATTCACTACTCAAAATTCTACAATTTTTTTTTGTTTCTTATATTCTAATAGTCGTCGGCAGCCGTCCGTCTCGAGAGACGATGGTGTAGCTTCTTAAGAGTCTATCTGCACCGCCGAGAATGGCTGTGCAGTCCAACTCGGGAGTGACATCGTATCTGTCTCCTCCCGTGTTGAATCGACATCTTGCAATGACGCTGAAGCTACAGAGCCTGGGCAGGGTGATATGGAGGGTCTGCTGTTGCCCATGCAGCAGACCCCCCCTCTCTTCGCAGCTGAAGGGTCCAAGGGAAAGACGGAGTCAATACAGCTTGGCTTCAGGTGCGCCGCAGGAGTTGCCGGTGTTGACTACAACGTCAAACCGCCTTAGGGACTCCGGCTCCGGATTTTCTGTTGGGGTTTACTCCCTTAGCCTTTCCCCTGAAGAGGTATGCCGCAAGGCAGCGGAGGTTTTTTGGAGTCAGAGTTTTCCTTCTCTGATGTACCCTGACTGGAAGATCGAACCAGCGACACTTACCTCGCAGGCCGACGCTCAATCCACTGAGCTAAACCAGCCAGGGCAGATTCTAATAGTAAACTTCTATTAATTCAACTTAGTTAAATTAATATTGAATTATAAAATATTTATTGAACTATTATTATGGTCCAGGAAATGAAACAAAGAATAAACACATAAGGCATAGATTTCTAAATGCTCATATCTCATTTCTTCTACTTGTGAACTTAACTGTTTCTTCACCCTACAAGACAAATCTCCCAAATGTGGTTTCATCCTCTTCCTTATCTCCATTGGAACCACTGGAATCTTTTCCCATCAATTATCCTTGTTGTCTTATAGTTTAATTATTTCCCTTTTTATTTTCTTCCCCTTGGCCTTATGGGTATGGTCATGTTATAACTATTATACATATCTCCTGTCGCCACTTCCTTATTATCAATTCACTTCTCAATTCCCTTAATCTTTTGGAAAATTATTATTTAAAAAATTATTAATAACATCTACCTTGATTCTACTTGACCTTCTGTATAAAATGAATACTGACTCAGTCCCTCCTTTTTGAAAATCTCTCTTCTGTTACATAACATTAACATTCAGTCATTTGTTCATATATAAACCTCTTGTTATAGACCAGGAACTAGTGGTAGTTCCTGGTGAGACAATGATGAACTAGATGAACTATTTAGACTTCAAGGAACTAAAAGATGAAGAGAGGAATTAAAAAATAATTATAACCAGTGTAATAATTGCTTTCATTGAAGTATATACAGAGTGGTCTAGGAGCAGAGAGAAACACAGCCAACCCGGAGTTTCTAATGTTCTAGAAAGCACTCCCCAAGGAGGCCCTCCTCTTTAAAGAAGCAAACCATCTTTTAGGGAAATGCAGGGATGAGAGGAAAGGTCCTAAAGTTAGAGATACAATATACACCAAAGCACAGAGGTAGGAGAGCATGGTGAATTGAAGGACTACTAACTGGAGATGCCCTCAAGATAGAACTAGAAAGAGAGCAAAGGCCAGAGGGAACACATGGGCTAGAGCAGGTGGGAGTTACAAAGACACCAAATGCCATGACAAAGTTTGCATTTTAGTTATATTTTTCTGTCTATGGTGTAAAAAATTAAAGTGATTAAGGGAAAAAAGGAAGAAAGTAATTGACTAGTATGGAGACAGGAAAACCAGCTTCAATAGACATCCTGTGAATTAATAGTGTCCCACTGTAGTTTAGGGATGGGAATACATAGGGCTTGGATGATTCCAAAAGACCAGGATCAAGAAGAGTCTAAATTGGTTTTAACTAGCCCCAGCTTATCTATTCCAGCTTTCTATTCTTAAAAACTCTCTGTTTGGACCACTGTTCCCCAAACAGGTCTTTCTGTCTCCTATATTTGACTTAAGTTCCCTTTGAAGTGCTCTTACATTTCGTGTACCCCAAGAAGAATTCTCATTGTTTAGCTTAGGGTTAAATACCTTTAGGGATGCTTCCATAATTCTCTGTCCATCTGTACATCTATTGAAGCACTCATCACTTTGCAGAATTTTCTATGATCATGTCTCTTTGTGTGTTCCAGATGATTATGAGAGATTCTTGTTGTATTTTTTTAGGATAGTTCCTAGAATATAGTAGTACCACAATAAATATTTATTGAACTTAAATAAGATGATATTGTATTAGCAAACACTTTAGGGAAAATTAAAAAACAAAATCTTTGGAAATAATTGAAATAAAGAAAAGACAGGGGGAGATATACATATTATAGTGATATAGCTAATATTATAAATTATTGGTGGATCAGATGTAAGATGTTTCAGCCAACCATATTTAGGCTAGTCTTCCAACAAAATTCAAATTTCATCTACAGCCTGGATGGCAACATTACTCTATATAAATGACAGACTAAGTCACAAAAGGATTGAGAATTGAACTTTGCTTATCATAAAAAAGCCTTAGAAGGAAATCTGCAATTAGTAGCATGGATGCCTCAGAGTCACGTAATATAAAAACTTAGAATGATTTATGGGCTGACAATTGGACTTTAATAATCTCTGGAGCTTTCCAAAATGCACATTCAATCAGGTTCTCCTCTTCTAGTGAGATGATAAACACCGAGCCAGAATAGTTAGACAAATGACTGAGAGGCCCAGTAAATCATTACTTTGCTGTTAAAAATCAATCATCCCTTGCCTATCCTTCATGGGTGTGCTAGGTACAGAAGACAGGCTATATACCTCTGCACATCCCTGAATGCCTCCTTATTCCCCTCAGCCACACAGCATATAGTTACCACTATTGATCTATTGGTTATTAGTATCTCCTTTAGCATATTTAAAGAAAAGAAAGCAATGGGGTGCTGGTATATTTTGAATTCAGTATTTAAGAACCAGAACAAAAATATTGTTATAATTACTTATGTAAAAATTTATTAGTATTAAAACTTTTAAATTTCAAACAAGATATCAAACTTGAGAAACTGGATGCTTGTGCCAACATTTAAATTCCCTCCCTAGTGCCCAAGCATTGTGTACTTAAATGTGTTAGCTGTCACTGTGTATTAGAGTATAAAGCTACCTTATTCCTATTCTTGATTCCTCTTTGAACAGAAACAGGTTTGCTGAGATAAATAATTGTCATCTTCATAAATATGTCAGTCACATGTGATAATGAAATGAACGCTGACAGGTATCAGTAATTAAATTGTGTTTCTAATTGCTTTCTGAGAAACCTGTGGCATTTTGTTGAAAACATAGCAAAGCTGAGGAGAGCTCTAACTATAAACACATCTGAGTCGGTCCTTACCTGTGATACATATAAATAGAGCTACCTGAGAACACCTACTCTCTGAAGTTCTACTTGATTTTGCATACAGAGCCACTGATGAAAAGTTTACTCCTTCAGAGTAAGTGACTTTGCAAATGAAGATCAAGTGCCATATGTTAGCAGAAAAACAGACTTACATATATGCTTTTTATTGTGAGACACTTTTAAGGTGTCCAAGTGAAGTATATGAGGACAACCCTAGAAACGGTCAGGTTATTATAAACTTCATACACAGAAACGGATCAAGGATGGGGAGTGAGTGGCTCAGAAAGACACCAGGCAGGCCCTGGCTACTGATAGAACACTACAGTCCACAACCACAGTCTTCCACAGTCCCACATATTCCTGTTCAGAAAGCAACTTTCCTTCGTGTGTGAAGGAAAGTACTTCCTAGTAACTTCTTTTGCCCTCAAGGCTTATTTAGATTTTTACTTTAACAAAATTCTATATTCAAGATTATATTGGGAAATAAAAAATGCTTAATGTGAATGTCCTTGTACTTATCCTAGGGGATCGCTTATAAGTAAATGGGAAACTTTAGTATAAATAGTCCTTACATGTTCTATTTCCTACCCGAAAAAGAAAATAGGGGAAATGTCATTGTTTTATTAGGAAAGAGGCTGGTATCGTAGTATTGACTCAATTGTGCATGACTTGAGAACTTGGGCTGTTAAAAGAAATTCAGTTATCCTAACCATTTGTATGAGAAAAGATTAAGGGTCCCACATTAAATCAAAGCTACCAAAAAGAAAATAATGTATTGACTGGGGAAGCCTGCATGATTTTCTCTTCTTTATTCATACAGAAAATCATTTCTCCCAAAAGCTATTCCTCTACCTTTACACCCAAATGGAAATAGATGAGCTAAAGCTCTGGAGTAAACTTGAAATTTTCCTTAAACACTATTGAATTATATTTTGTTTCTTTTCAGAGTGCAGGACTACACAAACCCTTAAAGCTGGAAATAGAGATATTTTAAATAAAACTGTAAACTTTTCAGCTCCAACTAGCTTTTTCCAACATTTTTTTACATATGATTTCTAAGAATCAAAAATCAGTTTGAGGTAGATAAAACTAAAAAATGATATTTGTTTTATTTTAAAAATTACTTACCCTAATTTAATCCATGCATCTACTCAGAGGAGCAAGGATGTCATTGAACCAAGTTTTTTTTTACGTCAGCACTAGGGAAAGAGGGGTTTCTGAGGAATGTAGTTTCAGACCACTGCAAGGTAGTGGGTTCAGCTTAAGAAATGAGGAAGCTGAATAGCTTATACAGAGACATTCAGCTTTTGCTAGTCTTTTTAGGGTATCTTAGTCTCCAGAAAACCAGTGTGTGCTCTGCAATACCTTTTTTTCTTTCTTCTAATGACCCATGCTTGGCACTTACAATGTCAATTCTACAGACATAATAAACTTATGGAAGCCACAATGGTAGACTATTTAACAGTTGTGGTGGGGGTTTTGTGAAGTGGAGAGATCAAGAAAAAGGACTCATGGACACAGATAGTAGTGTGATGACTGGGGGGAGGCAGGGGGTATAAGGGGGATAAATGGTAACGCAAAAAATACAGTAAAAAATAAATGATAAAAAAAATAAAACTTTCCATGGACAACACTATAGACTTTGGATATAAAGCACAAACTCCTTTTGCAGTAAAGGTTAGAAAGTATCAGTACTTTATAGTGTTTTGGGAATCTAGTTGAGAAGCAAACTCATATGGGGTGTTGGAATTTAAAGTGACTAGATCTTCTCTGGGAGGGATGTGTTCCTATCCTACAATGAAATGACATCTGAGGATCTGGCAAACCACATGGGAAACTCTCTGGAACTGTCAGTGCTATTTAGATAGTTATGATAATTTGCACTTACCAGTTGGTGCTTTAGGTCAAACTGTTATATGGATGAGGATTCAGTGTATAATAAAATCTATTTGCCCTTTGTTAGGATTTGAGAGGAAAGGAAAATAGTTAAAACAGCTTGGGTTAAAGCAGCTGATACATATGTATGTGTGGTGGGAATATGAGTATGAGGTGTATTGTTAACAATGAACACAGTTATTCTGGCAAAGAGTGTAATATTCTAACATGTTTCTGAAGTCCACATGGGGCATGGTTCTCTGCTGTCCAGTACCTGCTGAACACCACCTCTATATATGGGCAGTTTCCCACTGTATGATGCATTCCTGTGTCAGGTAAAAACCCAAGACTTGCTTTTCCAGTTTCCCTTGCAGTTAACACACAGGAATGTGACCGAGGTGACACCAATTAGACATGGTCTGAGGTTTCAATTTAGAGAGAAATGATACGAAGTCAGAGGCCGTGCCCAGAATCCTTCCTGATGAGGATGATGGAGGGTTGTGGAGACACATGGAGCTTTCAGTGGCAGCAATAGTCAGTGTCATCTGGAGTGTTGTGCTTTCAGCATTGGCCACAAGCTGCAGAGCTTGTACCTAGTGGCCATGGCACTGTGGTCTTTACTTGGCAGTCCTCCAAACCTGAGTCTCCCTGGATTTCCCATAAGATACCTAGTATCTTTGCTTTGGGGCAGGGAGGCTTAAAGGAGCAGAGAGGTATTCTGCTGATTACAACCAAAACCTTGATTAATATGGTCTTGCTAATAGTGTAACATTGTTTCACATCTCCTTCATCAGATCTCTGTGAGCCTAACCTCTTTTAAAAGCAAGGCACCTTATTAGTATTTCTTTTATTGTTTGTTTTTTTGAGAGATAGAAAATTGAGGTTCAGGGAGCTTAAGCAAAACCAGTCTAGATTTGGGGTCAGAGGAACAGGGTCCAAACATTGAGTAAGTTGCCTCTCTCTTTCAGCCTCAACTTTTCCAAATATCGAATTGTTGAATTTAGAAAATGAAAATACAGCATGCCCCATGCTTGAGACATACTTATACTAAATTATTTTTTGTCCTTATAAAATTTAAACATAACTAGACATCCTATAGATAATGAATGTGAAAGTTATTTTTATACCATAAAACATATTGCAATTGTTTATTATTTTCTGAGGTCAAATATTTAGTTATTAACATAGCAATTTTTATTTACCTTTGTATTGAGGTTCAAAAACACTAAGTAACTTATATGAGGTGACAGACATTTAGCTCAGCAATAATAAATAATTTGGTAAATGAATTAATGATTATTCTGAAATTTTCATTTATTTTAAATAACTTGGTGCTTAAAAGACGATCTGAACTGAAAATCCACTCTTTTTAATGGATGCCACCCTGAGAATCTTTCCTATAAATATGTCTCTGTAACTGACACCAATTTTAAATGATAAATTATGGTATGTATCTCCAGGTTTTTTGTTTGTTTGTTTGTTTGTTTTAAGATTATTCTACAGACTGTAAGACAAATAGTCAAAATTCAGGGCAGACAAATCTGATTTGACTCTTTTCTTCATCATTATCACAGATGTTATAAAAAGCTACAGCAAGTCTAGGTCATGGGCAGAACAGGTTTTACATAACCCCCAAACCTGCTGAAAAACATTTTCCTTAAGACATAACGAATAACTACCATTTAGCAGTGGCTTGCAAAATCTGCATGCATAAGTTATATGCATTTCTGAAAATATAAAGAAAGAAACAAATAAAGGTAAATAATAACATGAAGTGTCATCTCAGTTTTTTGTTTTTTGTTTTTTAAGGCAGAGACTCCTCTCCAACACACAACATTCTCCTTCCATCTCCCCTCTATTTACAGAGATGCGTGATGCCTGTTACAGAATGGAGGATCTTTGAATTGGGGATGTAATTAAATCCTGCCTATTTTTAGGAAAATGAAGTTTTCTTTAAGTCAACATGAATGCATGTGTAATACTGTAGACCTTTCTTGAAACCTGGGGAAAAAAGGGAGGGAAGGAAAAAGATGATCATGCGTCTTCTGTGGTGACATTTTTGCTTGATTTATGTAAACAAGTTTGATGATAACAAATACACTTTCTCTTGAAAAACCAGCCAGTGATACCCAAAATTTAAGGAGTAGTGTTTTTTTTTAAGGAATTGATATTGCTACCCAAAGCGAAAAGATGGGAGCTTTTTTAGGTGTGAGGGTTGGGAGGGCAGATCAATATTCTACTTTTATGTCATATATGATCTGTTGGGCATGGGAGGCAAATAGAACAATCTGTTGCAATCTTTGAGAAGTCTTGGATTTTTTCATAACTCATCCTTACAAAAAGGCTTACAGCCTTCACTGAGACCTAGAAAGCATGTAATTGTTGTTGTCATAATAAAGCCCTTAAGGAAACAGCAAGTCTATAAGCCTGTCTGGCTTTTGACATGGTAGCCAACTCTTTTATCATGTATTCAAGACTTACTCCATCCTCCTAAAGAGAACATTGGATTTTGATGAGCCAAGTCTGTATTTGCCTTCACAGATGACATGTATTTAAGCTGTCATTCTTCAACTCTTCTTTTTGGTTACATCTCTACTTTAGCAGGATTATTAACCACCAATATACAACTCAGAATATGTATGAGAGGGGCATTTAATTTTAAATATATGCAGAAAACATCCTAGTTTAAAATATGCTGTTTGCAGCCAATATATTAGAGATAGTGACATGTAGATATAGATTGATATAGGCATATAGACAGATAATAGATATGTAGGTAGGTAAAGACTGGTACAATAACAAAGGGTGTGCAAGGGCTGTAAGTTATCAAAGCAGCAAATAATAGAAAAGACGAAAGGTAGATATGGATATTTTATAGGAACCTGAAAACCCAAGGCAGAGCTGTCTCCAAAACAGGAAATCAAAAACAGATACATGTGGTGTTCAAATAGTTGTTATTTTTATTTGGACCATTGCAGAGTTTATATGAGTATCTGAAACTGGTCTGAGCTAACATTAAGTTCTGCTCTGGTTTCCTCCCAATTGTAGGACAATAGTTCTAATGTGTGACCTGAACCCCTGAGGGGCCTTGAAGCACTTTCCCTTTCCCAATTACTGCTGTGAATCCACATGTTTTTCACATATGTTGATCAAAATAACAGACTGTATTCAGAGCAGATACGAGAATCTAGCTGTCTGAAGCCAAATTTTAAAGAGATTTGCAAAAATGTAGGCAATGCGACTTTTCTAACTTTTTGTTTTGGAAAATGTAGTTACCTTTCATACACTATGTTGTTTTGATGAAAAATGTGTTTATAATTCATTTTAAATATATCAATAATATATGTTGAAATTTCTTAGATTTAATTTCTACTATGATAAATATTGATAGATATAGCCCACATAAACAAAAGTTTTTTGGGATCCTCAGTAATTTTTAAGAGTTGTAAGGGGCTCCTGATAGGGAGAGAGATTGAGTGTATTTTACGTAAACAAAAACTCCTCAGTTGCCCAAAGTGCCATCACTTCTTTCTTTCAACTAGCATCACCGCTCATTTATTTTTAACTCGGTGGCCTCACAAACATTTGAGTTTGTAAACCCCATCAGAGAGGCCTGCTGTACTTCAGTTTCCTAAATAATTTTGGGATAATGAGGCCTTTCTTTTAGTGATCAAATGGAAAATTTAGGGGACTAAAATCAAATGACAAATGCCAGAGACATGAATGCACAGA
Organism: Furipterus horrens; assembly: GCF_987537825.1. NCBI lineage: Eukaryota > Metazoa > Chordata > Mammalia > Chiroptera > Furipteridae > Furipterus > Furipterus horrens. Next base: position 35,238,181 of record NW_028327176.1, read on the forward strand.
GGAAGTATAATGTCACAGTGTCGTAGAAATAAATAGTATTAGCCATTCTACTATTATTATCATAATCACATCACTTTTTAAATGAAATTTGGACATACAATTTAAGAGTGAAGAACTGTAGAGAATAATGCATATTACTGCTGAAAATTTCCAGTCTTTTTCACATAGATTCTTCTCACAGTAGATTTTTTCCTTGTCAAGAGTTAAGTAAAAACTTCTGAACTAAAATGACAACTGTGTATAAACTAGAATAAGGACTTCTGATGGAGAAAAACCATAAGATTTGGAGTCATAAGGTGTTGATTTGTTCTTCTTTTACTATGCATAGCTGTGAAAAGATGAATACATTACTCAACTTCCCTTAGCTATTTCCTTTATTTGTAAAATAAAGCTATTGGGCTAAGACAGCTTTATGATTCTGTAAGTTTAGGAAAATGTATGTGCTCTCTTTTTTTTAGGAAAGAAATATATATTTTTTTATTTTATTTTATTTATTTTTTAATGTGTTTTATTGATTACAGTGTTACATTTGTTCCAGTTTCCCTTCCCTCTGCTCCCCTCCACCCGGTGGCCCCCCTCCCTCCCTTTGTCCTCCCCTTTCAGTCCATGTCCATTGGTTGTACATATAGTTCTTCTCAACCTCTCTCTGTCTATTCCATTCCCTCCTATGATGTTTCTTAATTCCTATACCATCCCCCTCCCTCTCCCCCTTCCCCTTCCCTGCTGACCTCCCCCCAATATGTTCCCCATACCTATAGTTCTTTTTCCACTCTCATTGCCTATTTAGTTTGCCTTTGTTTCAGTTCCCTAGCTTCTGTTGTTGTTTCTTGTGTTGCAGTTTTCATTTTAGTGTTCATGGTTTTGATCCTCCTTTTTCTAAACCAGTCCCTTTAGCATCTCATATAACAGTGGTTTGGATCTAATGAACTCTTTCAGTTTTATTTTGTCCTGGAAACACTTTCTCTGCCCTTCTATTCTGAGTGACAATTTCGCTGGATAGAGTATTCGTGGTTGTAGGTTTTGGATTTTCATTGCTTTGAATATTTCTTGCCAGTCCCTTCTTGTCTGCAGGGTCTCCCTTGAGAAGTCAGCTGATAGTCTAATTGGCACCCCTTTGTACATGATTCTTTTCTTCTCTCTTGCTGCTTTTAAGATTCTCTCTTTATCTTTAACTTTTGACATTTTGATTATAATGTGTCTTGGAGTGGTTCTCCCCAGATCCAGTTGTTTTGGAACTCTCTGTGCTTCCGGGACCTGTAAGTCTATTTCCTTCCCCAAGTTTGGGAAGTTCTCCTTTATTATATTTTCACTTAATTTTTCAATTTCTAGTTGTTCTTCTTCGCCCTCTGGCAATCCGATAATCCATATATTTGATCTCTTATAGCTGTCCCAGAGGTTTCTGATCCTCTCATCCTTGCTTCCCATTTCCTCTCTCTGCACTGGTTGACTGTTCCTTCTCTATGTTCTGGTTTGTTGATTTGAACTCTGGATTTTATTTCCTCACCATCTGTCTCGTATGTGGTTTTGTTCCTTTTGTTATGAGTGTTTTTCAATTCTTTCTCATCTTTTTCCAGATCTTTTGTTAATTCTGTAAGCCACCTGATAACAATGGCCCTGAACTGAGCCTCTGACAGGTTTCTTATTTGTTCCTCTGTCAGATTCTTCATCTGTTGCCTGGTGAGCTGCGCCACCGGGATTTCTATAGTTGTCTGCCTCATTTTGACAGATGCGTTTTGCTTTCTTGGGCCGGTTATAGGGGGCAGTGCCTGTGTACTCGTCACAATGCAGCGACCGGCGGCGATCTGCAACCTTTCTCGCCGTGCTGTGGCACTTTGCCGTCACTGCCCAGCGACCAGCGGAGATCCGCAACCTATTTCGCAGCCCTGTGGCGCTTTGTGTGGAGGCGGGGGTCCAAGATGGATTCCCACAGTTATTCTGCTAGGAGACCGGGATCCGTCCTCCCGCCCTCTGGGCCTCACTGTTCGGGGCAATGTGGTGGCTGCTTTTCCCAGCGTTGGGGTCGCAAGCTGCCGGGGTTAGACTGCAGCTGAGACTGCTCTCCCTGCCGCTGTCCCTGGTGCTACTGCAAACAGCTCCGCCCCCTTTCGCTCTTCTTACCTGCCCAAAGGGCGCCGCTGGTTTATAACTTTGTACGTTGGGCTTCTGTGTAGTTTTATTTTCTGGAATTTCTAGTTATCTTTTGTTTTGAAGTAGTTGTATTCCTCTCTAGTTGTAGAGGGAGACCAAGCGTGTCCGTCTAAGCCTCCATCTTGGCCAGAAGTCCCCTATGTGCTCTCTCAATAGCAAACTTAGTTCTTGCTTTTGAGAGTTGGTTCTCATTGTCTGGAAATTTAGGCTATATCTGGAAATTGTTATAGAGGTAGCAAATTATCATTTCAGATGAGCAAATCTATTAAGAAAGCATCATTATATGATGGATGTCTCCAATAAACCAACCAATGAGCACAGCGACACTTCATTTATCCCATATTGGTAGAGAATGAAGTGTTTCACAAGCAGGCATTTTCCAAATAATTGACACATACCACTTTCAGTACCAAAAAACTGTTTTTATTACTTTTATGGAAATATTTGTCAAAATGTGTTCTATATTCCAGTATCCTTTAAAGCAGAAGTTATAAGCATATGTAAACTCCTCTTGATTCAGGCCTGTTGGGAGCTCTTTACTGCCCAAGGGCTTTTTGTGCTTCCAGGGAACCTTCATAAACACTTTGTTCCTTGATTTATAGTCAATAAATTGGCTTGTACATTCAGTAAACAATTGTTTAATCATTAAAACATGATAATTATGTAGCTAATGAATCAATTTCTCTTCAATATTTAAACTGATCATTAAATTAACTAATTAAATCCTACTGAATGAAAATCACAAGTCTATTAAATTCTCTAACACTTAAAATTGTCTTACAAAGATATCAATTAAATTAATTATGAATACTTAAATATATTTTATAAAGTTAATAGGTTAGTCTTATAAAACTAGTAAACTACAATATCTTAAGTATTTCAAATATCTGAACAGAAAATATGCATAATGTGCATAATAATTTCAAAAGCATATGTAAAAATCTAAAACAAAAACGTTACTATCATCAGATTAATTGTATGTACATGTGCATGTAACCTTAGTGTTACAGTAATCTTATCAGTCAACAAAGAGAAGAATTCTCTTTATAAAATGATTGGATGATGTTATATCAATGTTATTTTTAAGATTGATTATATATCTGACCTCCCTAATCAGGGCAGAATAATTTAGCTTTAAAGTGAAACTTTTGAGTTGATGACTTTTTGTTGGGTTTTCCTAGTCTCAATCACATAAGATTCTGTTTCTTGAAATGGTATATTTTTAGATTTTATTTCATTAGGGTTACATGGTTCAGGGTCCTATCATTTATATATAATGCTGACCTAATGTCTAAGTCTTATTTTAAAGCTTTTAGGTTATATTATAAACTATGATTATAAACCTAGGTATTAATCAAATAATGAACAGTAAATATTTATAATTTGAGTTGTATATCATTCTGCTTTTTTAATATATATTTTTGAAAACTTTACTCTTTTTTCTGTGGAATACATATTATTAATCAGTTTGACTGACAGTTTTTTTTGTGTTTTTTTTACCGAGATAACTGTTCTAATGAAATATATGTTCAAATTGTCAAAAGTTGGCCAGAGGGTGTCCATTTAGTAGACATTTTTTTCTGCTTTGGCAGTTCACTGAACATATTTCAGATTATACTTTTCTTACATTATGACAATAATAAGATTCTCCAAGACCATCTTGATTTTTTTCCTTACCAGGATATGGAAGCAGCTATTCTCCAAGAATCCCTGATTTCTTTTAGTAAAAAATAGGACTAAAGACCAAATTTGTGTATGAGCATACACAAATTCTGTGTATGAATGCTGGTGTTAAACAAAATAATGTGCTGATGGACAAAGTCAGTGATAGAGTTGGAAAAAATAAGGATTTTTAGGTCATAATTTCACATTGATGTTTAATTCTAAATATATTACATTCTGGACTAACATGCAATTATGCCAAGACCAAGTTTATATTCTTTTATTTAAAAAAAATTTTAACCTAAATTTTCTAGAGCATAAGTTGATCTAAAACGCACATTTGACCTACAATACCCCTTCTTCAGTTATACAATTATTGTATCTTATAACCTTTATATGGAAGTCACATTATTATCAAAGTGTTATTTTGCTACTCTGTGATACTATAATATCTTAATATATATTAGTGTAGGAGAGCTTTTTGTTCTAAAATGGAGTGGTGCAAAGCCACTTTGCTTTTTAAGCTGATGTCTCTCCTATTTTTTTCTGTGATCACTTTTACTGCAGGTTCAATCTCCCTTTCTGAGTGAATTCTAACCAGCAGCATCTAGGTAGTCTGATATTCATCAAGTAGTCATAGACCTGGGGTGAAATGAGTTTATGGTGAGTCATGGCAACCTGACCTGCTCTCTGCTTGTGGATAAGACATTTCAACTTCTTGCTGAGTTCCTTTGCCTTGAACTCTAGTTTCTGATTGGAACTGAAAAGCTGATTTGACCTCTATCACTGTAGTATGTAGGCTCTCTGGACCTTGTCAGACATGAGAGAATGTTGCTCTGCTAAATATGAGAAAACTTAAAAGAGACAAGGTTGGGCACAGGATGAAAAATCCACTCAATCAGAGTCACTCACTTTGTGACACCTGCCTTCTTGAATTTTGAATTCTTGAGATTTTTGAAGCTCCTTTCCTCTGACTACCATGCTGGCACCAGATGGTGAGGTTCTTTTTTATTATTGTGGTCCTTGGTTCTCTTTGGCATGTTGAAGACAGGCTGAAATTATCAAAATTATATTGCAAGTACTAATGGTCCTTTAAACAGATGTAAATACAGAATTTACAAGGACTGTAATCATTTACTTAGCAAATTAGAGAGATTTAATTCCCCCTAACTAGTTTGCCCTTCAGAGCCACAGACTTTGTGGCTTTCAGGAGATTCATCTTTGCTTCCCTCTTCCCTAAGGGCACTGTCCCAGATGGTTTGGCTCTCCATGAAGCTGAAGTCCTGCATCTCAGATACAGTTTCACATTTAGGGGGGGATACCATTTCAATGATTATATCAAGAATGATCTCCCTCTTCAGAGGAGTATCCCTACCTCTTGTCTAAACTCTATGCAATGATATCACAATATTTTGTACTTTATCTTAACCATATTGTCCTCATTAACCAGGTTATACATATTATCGGGTAGACTCTTCCCTTATATAATTTTTTATCTGAGAGAAAGGAATACTGACTCCTGCGCTCTACCTGAAACAATGTTTCCTAAGATCACACCTGACTACCTTTCACCTAGAATTCTGTTGTAAGGCCAAGTATATCATCCTGGACTCCCTTGAACATTGATGGAACTCAGCCCCCACTATTCACATCCCTTCAGGCAGACTCATGCATTCAACCTCTAGGCAGCCCTTACCAGAACTATCTTCTGAGAATGGCCTATATCTCTAACTAAGTGCTTCTCAACCATTTTTACTTCTTATCTCATGACAAATGATAATGCCACAATATGTATTGGCCTTCTAGTCCCCACTGAACAACTCTAATGACTGAGGAGATATGTACCCAAAATTCTGCACCAGGTCACACCCATTGAGAAGCTTTGCTCTATACTTTTTCCCGCCCAATTCTGATTTAAAATTACATCTAAGTAAATCAAATTAAGCTCTGGGTGAAGGCTTACAGACCTCTTTTATAAAAGATATACAGGTGCTTTTGAACAATGCTATTTAAAATGTGGTCCATTGATCATCGTCTGTTTGAAAACTGTTGTTACCAGACCACAGTGAGATAATAATGTAAATAAATGAGCTCTAAGTGCATTCATTAATCCAGTAGATATTTTGGGGTAGAGGATGGTAGAAATAAATTCTCAACAAAGAAAGCTCTGTGTTGATTTATATTCTGACACCAGCTCTGATCAGAAAGAACATCTTCTGAAGAATAAAATTATGGAACTCTAACAATTTCCTCTGTGTTGTGTGCTACAAAGAAGTGAGTTAATTACATTGTCCTCCTATACTCTTTACTATTTTCAGGTACTTTTATGACCCCCACAAGAAGAAAAAAATTGTTTGACATTCTATTATGGTATGGTAAGTGTTAATTCTGAGGAAGATGGCAAGAAGTTCAATGAAGCACCTGTTTTCTGCTCAAGTGGCCAGCGTCTATGCAGAATGATATGTAGGGACACTGGATTAAGCTTAGGTTTTAGCACCTTGCAGATTATTATGCAGAGAGAACCTGAAAGCAGCCAGTAATTCCCCATGTCCCTGATTAAGTTTCATAATATAAACTAATGGTTCTCAAACTTCAGTATACTTGTCACCCAAATGGCCTATTAAACTACAGATTACTAGGTTCTACCTTCAGAAACCTAGAATCAATAGGGCTCAGAAGGAGCCTGGGAAATTCTATCAAGTTCCCAGGTGATGCTGCACATGCTAGTCCACACAAGGCACCACCAAGGACAATTCATATTTATCCTGAGCTCACCGTGGAGTCATCACTTGAGGGTTTCTAGTTGTCTTGTGGATTCTGATTGAAAAAGATTTACTCCAAATATCTAAACAGAAGTAAAAAGGAAGAATGAATATTAAGCTCTTTGAAAATATGAGCTAATTTATATTGTGGTGATCATTTACATTCTGTTCTGATAGTCAGCCAGTTCTTTTTGTGTTTGTTCAAGGCAAACTGAGCTAGACAATTGCAGTTTTTCTCATTCCTTTTACCCATTATCCACAGGACTGCTGCCAGAGAATAAAAGTATCAGTTCCAATGGTCCGTATTATAGTGGCTCACATTTAATCAATTTTATTTGTAAACCAGCAATTGCTTTTGAAACTTAAAGGAAAAGATATTCAGGAAAATAAACTGTATTGTTTTTTTTTACTCAGCTGCTGTTCCAGAAGGAGCCATCCAATATATTAAAAATCAGTAAAATAGGGCTATTTGAGGATCTAAAAGTTGTTACAAGCTTATGTTTTGATGAGAATGTTGAAAATTGTTTATTTATCTTCTTGTTTTTAGTCCTTCTTTAGGACTGTATTTCCTAAGTGAGGGTTCACAGCCATGTCACCTCTGGGTCTGGAGGACAGCACGCTGGCTTCTCAGATGTCTCTGAAAAGGAGAGTTCACCCTCTAAGACCTCTTCTCTTCCTTTCTGTACGAAGGGTGCAATGCCCAGTTAGCAATCCCTGTCCTCCCCGGCAGCCTGCAGCTCTTTTCTATTCACAGAGTAATCCCAATGTCATTATTCTCAGTTTCTGTCTTCTGTGAACACTGCGGATCTTCCTGGGATGCGCCATCTCCATCACCACAAGTCAATATTCATTTACTTTCTTCAGGGTCCACAACACTGGCCTATAATGTTGCATCAGAGACAGCATTGTTGTCAGAGTGGCTAAGTAGGAAGTATAATTCCCGCTCTAAAAATTTAACCTCCAGTCCCTCTGTGCCTAGGACCTAAAGAAATAAATTGTGTGAGCAAATGACTATTTGCCACTTAAAAAAATCAGTTATTGCAAATAAATCAACTTGACAAGCCATCTGATATTGGAAACTGCAAGTTAAGATTAAGACCATGACTAGGACTTGTGTGACTTTGTCAATAATGTTTTTGGTAGCTTGACAAATAATTATAAAGGATTTGGCAGACAAGATAAATTATCTCTGGATTACAATTTATCTTATTATGTGAATTTTCAAATATCTAATATGGAGTTTATTATGTTTCTCTAAATATGCCCATTACTTAAAATTATTGTCACTAAATAAATAGCCCAAGGGTTTCAAATTATCTATAAGGTTGATCCAAAATCCCTTGTCTGAAACTGTTGGGGTCAAATGTGTTGACTGTGTTTTAATTTTATGTTTTAGAGCAGTTTAAGGTTGACAAGAAAATTGAGAGAAAAGTCTAGAGATTTCCCATAACCCCCTGCTTTCCATGCATGAATTGCCTTCCCCGTCATCATTATCACTCCTAAAGGAGTTTCAAAGTTCAGACTCTTTCAGATTTTGAAAACTATTATGGACAGAAACTGCACATAATACGACAGCTCCTGTGGGTCTGGGGCTGCATCCCACAATCAAATATTAATATTTCTTCAACTAAGTGGATGGATAGTTACATTAAGTGGGATTTTTATAAAGGGCTGGTTAGGTTCTGCTGCCCAAAAGTTGTGAAGTGAGTTGTGAAACACCTTTTTTCTGGAGGGTAGGACTTTTTGGATTTCTTTACTGCAGATAAGGAATTACGAATCTGTACCATTCTTGTAAAATGCTATCAGTTCACTGATGTTGAGTGTGCTGTGGGTAGATGTTCAGTAAATTAGGAGAATCACTTCCTAATTGGTATCTCAGTGAAAGCAGGTATTTATTTCCCTTGGGGCAGAAACATGGCTTTTTTTGCCATACTGTTAGCCATCGCCACTAAATGAATGGATTAGATGTAGCTGCTGTTCATTTAATTTTGAAAAATATATGTGCACAACAGAAGGATGTAGTGTGGTACCTTGCAGACCAGAGATATTCAGTAAATGGACACATTTCATTTTCTTACTAGCAATTTTATTGCTATTAAAAAGTGCAGAGTATGGGGGGGCTTTGCCCATATACGATCCTAGTACTAAAATATATAAATCAATTTAGCAAAATGCTTTAAAAATGATCACTGAGCAGCATGTCTTTCAATTTGGTTGTACCGTGTGTTGCACAGGAGAAGATATTCTACTAAAAGTTCAAAAGTTGTTTCGAGCACTACCCTCATAGCCTGCTTTTATCTGCTGTATATGAGGCTATCTATGTATAGACATGGATGAATCTCCTTTAATCCACCTATCTCTATATGTGTATGCTTATTACTCAGTAATTTCAGAGTTCTGTGATACAAGTCTCATTTAAATACATTCATTTATCTTATTTCTGTAGGTTTTCCAGGGCAGAGTAATTTGGTTGGTTTTCTAAAGTTTGCTTGTTTTGTAGAATGTAATTAAATAGGTACTTGTCCAGATAACCTTCAACTGTGCAGAGTCTAGTACCTAGGAACTTAGTAATGGTCAGCTTCCAGGAAGCAAACATTAATATCTACCTGGGGAGACACTTAGCTCAGTGATTTTCAACTGGTGTGCCATAGCACACTACTGTGCCATGAGAATTTTTTTTAAATGCATACCTGACTATTTAGTCAGGGGCATTGACCTCTTTACTCTTTATTGCCAAATTAAAAAAGTGTCAACAGCCAACATAATAATAGCCATTGGTGTGAATGCCCTGTCTTGAACCATAAGTATTTAGGTCATACAATAGAGTTACATCTTATTGGTCACGTCACATAATCAGGTTGCATTTGACTGGTTAATTCTTGGTACAAAAATATCCTTCTATACAAATATAGGCACCTGATTTTTTTAAAAGTCACTTTGGAGCAAAGAGGGTAAATAATTACTATTATTATTTTTTTGTAAATCAATCAAAATTGTACCTATTTTTTGTCAGATTGGCAAAAAAAATGATTTTGTTTTGTTTTGTTTTGGTGTGCCATAGAGTTTTAGGAATTTAGTTTATGTGTGCCATGAGATGAAAGGTTGAAAACTTCTGGCTTAGCTGAAAATGAGATCTCGCCTTGTACTTTTTTTATCCTCTCCAGTTTTAACCACTCCTTTGTCCTACATAAACAAAAATCCTCTGTTTTATGCAGAGTAAGCATTCATAACTCCAAAACAGATTACTTTAAGATTAATTATAACAATTTCCTAGCACAGCATAGGAAATATATGTGCATACATGGATGTGATTGTGAATAAATTAATATCTAGATAATAGTTTACGTAGACCTGCTTTTTACTTTTTTCTCTATAAAGATCTTTGGTCTCTGCAGCCAGAGACCCTCTAGCATTTATCCTCTCAATATACTAATAGTTCTTAGCATTAGGTCTATTGAGAATTTCAAATGTTCTGCATCTATGTAAACCCCATGAACAGATCTGGATCATGCTGCTGTTTCTTTGAACATGGAAAGGCACAGATGTTTCTGCTTTAGGAGTTCCCCTATATAGAATGGCTTTGACTATTAATTATGCCCTTTATTCCCTAAGAACACTTGCATTCTTTGGTTTATTTGTGAGTTCCTCATTTCTTGACCTGCTTTTTTTTTTTAAATCTACTTCATTGACTTTTATTGTGTGCCTAATATATGTAAGATAGTTTGCAATGCAATAGTGTAGAGGAGCTCAGAGAAATTTATTATTAAATAAATTTGTTTAAATAAGTATCAGGTAACATCCAAAAGTTCTGTTTTTTAAAAAGAAGAAATAGCTGCCCTTTATGAGCAATTTCATGAAAATTGACTGTTGGCAAAAATGAATATTGCAGCTTATCCCATGGCATCCCAGTAGTGGTAATTTTCAGGAGCTGTTTTCCACAAAAAGAGTATTTTCTGGAAAGTGTCCCCACAGCCTTCCCAAAAGTTGAGGTTTTATGGCCAGAACTGCACATCCCTTATACAAAATGAACCTGAAGCATAAGTGATGAAGGCCATTTGTGTCTAATACAGGGTTAAGGTTGAAAATGGAAATGAAGACCCCGGTGAAGAGAAAGTCAAGATGCAGCCTGGTAGCACAGAAGGGATCAGAGTCAAAAGATAATGTATCAGTCCACAGAGGAAACAGTAGAAGGCTGAGAGCCAATGTATCTTCACCAGGAGGACTCAAAGCTCCAAGTCCTCGATTTCCTATCTCATAGGTATAAAACTGATTATATAGAAGAAAGCTTAGGTAAGAAAAACCTGGGTTGTGCCTGCTACTCACATCCAGCAACCAGACAGGAGACGTAAATTCTACCCTATGGGTGCTGGAGTAACCCTTAGGAAAATAAGCTCTGTTCCATTTCATTAAATGCTGTGAGGTTTAGAACAAATTATTTAGTCAACCTTGGTTATCAGTTTGTTTCTTTTTTAATGTGTAAAATAAAGATTGTGTATAATTTAACTTCTAATAATTGTAGTATTTTAAGTGTTGACCCTAGTGAACATGAGCATATATTTGGTTCTTTTTTTCTCATATTAATTAATTTCATGCTCTGTTTTATAGGCTTAAATTGAGTTTTATGAATCTATGTGTTAACATTCAAATATGAATCTGTCATTTCATTCAAAGAGAGTTTCATATGACTACACCAAGGCACGTCATAATCAGATTGCTTAAGACAACTGATAAGCAACTAGAGAAAAAATAAACAATACATATATACAACAAAGATACGAATGACAGTAGACTTCTCAGATATAATGCATGCCAGAAAAGACTGTGGAGTGAAATCTTTAAAGTATTGAAAGAAAAGTATTGTCAATCTGGAATTTTAATGTAAGAAAATATCTTTCAAAAAAAGAGAGAGATAAGATCTTAAAATGAATTTGAAAAATTTTTAAGTTTTAGATTTAAATAAAAATTGTAACCATAGTATAAAGAATTCCCACACCCAATTTCCCTTATTTCTATCTTTTATATGTTACATTTCTGCCATATTAATAAACTGATGATATTATTATTTTAAAAATCCAGAATTTACCTAATATTTTTCTGTTCTGGCTGTGACAGTTTCTCAGACTCTACTTGTTTTTTATGACCTTGCTAGTATTGGGTAGTAATGGTATAATTTTATAAAATGTCCATCAAGTGGGATTTGTTTGATTTTTTTTTTTATTCATGATTAGACTGGTTACAATAGACTGAATGTTTGTGTCCTCCCAAAATTCATATATTGAAATAATATTCCCATGTGATGATTTTCGAGGCAGGGCCTTTGGGAGATGTTTAGGTCTTGAGGACAGAGTTTTCATGAGTGGGATTAGGGCTCTTGTAAAAGAGACCCAAGGGAGATCCTTCAGTCCATGTGCAGATATTGTTAAAATATGTCCATTTAATGAACTAGAAAATGGGCTCTCCACAGACACTGAATCTTCCAATGCAATGATCTTAGACCACCCAACTTCCAGAAATATGAGAAATAAATTTCTGTTGTTTGCATGTTTTTTTTGTGGTAATATCCCAAACAAACAAAGACACTCAGGTTCCTTGTTCTTGGGAGGACCATCACTGAGATAAAGTGTCATACTCATAACATAGAAAGGGTGTATACCAATAACATAACTTATCACTGTTGATGTTCAACCTTGACCACCTGGCTGAGAGAGTGTTTGTCAGATGTTTCCACTATAGAGTCGCTTTCTTCCCCATTTCTGTACTGTATTCTTTGGAAGGAATTTCACTATGTTTAATCCATACTTAAAAAGTGGCAGTTATGTTTTAACTTCTCTGAAGACAGAGTATTAACATAAATTATTTGGAGTTCTGTATGGGATAATTATTTGGAATTATGATGTACTAAGACATATGGCTGTATAAAATACTTACACATTCAACCATTTACTTACATCAGCACAGGCTTATGAATATTTATTTTATACTTTGAGTTATAATGCAATACTTTATTTTTTAATGGCCAAACTTAGTAGGCTCTTCTCTCACTTTGACATAACCTTATTATTAAAGAGTTTTGTTCTTTGAGCATTTCCTTACTTTCTAGTATCACAACATCACAAGATGCTCCAAGCTAATATTGTATATTTCCTGCTCTTGTGCTAGAATCAACCATATCAACAAAAGGACTGATTCCATTCATTAGATAATGGCATTAGAAACCAGTATCTGAGCATGAGCACGAGAGCACTAGGTGTACTTCTGCTATTGGGAGGTCATTGTTTATAGACCCTCTCAACTGACAGAAAAAGGAAATATATGTGTGTATTATATATTAAACTGTGTATTCACATACATATATTTCTATATGTAACCAATTGTGTCTATATTAAGCTAATGATGAGTTCATTCTGATGTCTCCAACTTTATTCTATTTCCACACAGATTATTATAGCTTTCTTCTCTTATTTGTAGCCTCCCATTCTAAAGCAAGAAACCTAGCTCCCACCATCAATTACCTATTTACTTAATTATTCAATTCCAATGTATGTGTATGGTGGTTTTAAAATTGTTAATCGATACACCCATGGGAAACACCTGTGTACTATAGTACACTGCTTATTATAGTCCCTTTTGCCTTTAATCTTCTAGTATCCACTCATTTTTTTAAATGTTTTATTTATTTTATTTTTCATTGCCATTATCCACCCTATACTCTCTTAGCCAGCCTGTTTTTCTCCTTCCCCATTCAGGGTCATTGTTTCACACATCCATGATACAGTTAGACTCAATTATCACATTTTTCATTCCACCTTGCGATCCCCTAACCTGCTAAGTTATTTTTTCTTATTTGCATTTATTAAGGTTTTTCTTTGTGCTATAAATTTCTATGGGCTTTGACAAATATATAATGCCATCCATGTATCTAAAATTATATTATACAGAATAGTTTTTCTCCTAAAAAATTTCCTGTGCTTCACCTTTTCAACCCTCCCTTTGAACTTCTAACAATTTCCATGGTAGTTTTGTCTTTTCCCAAATGTCATATAACTGGAATCACAATATGTAGCCTTTTCATATAGGCTGCTTAACTAGCAGTATATACTTAAGATTTACTCATTTCCTTTCATAGCTGATAGTTCATTTACTTTTTATTGCTGAATAGTATTCAATTTTATGAATTGATTGCACTTTGCCTATCCATTCATCTGTTGAAGGATGTCTTGGTTGTTTTCAGGTTTTGGTGATTATAAATAGAACTATTATAAACATTTATGTGCATGTTGTTGTACAGGCATAGATTGGCATGTAAGTTGAGTAAATACCTGGAACAGAATTTGTAGATCATAAAGGTATTTTTCAATTATACAAGACTCTAGAAATTCACCACCAGCAAACCATAAATATTATAAGAAATGCACAATGCATACCAAATGAAAATATGTATCTGCACAAAGAATTAGAGTAACAGAAATGATATAGATCAGTAAATATGTAAAACTGCTTGTTATTTTTAAAATGTCTTATAATTGTTTAAAATAAAATAATGTACTGAAAGGTTTATAATGTATGTGTAAGTTAAGTTATGAGAACACTGGCCCACAGATCAGAATAGGGCAAATGGCAGTATATCATTTTAGGCTTATAAGGTAAATATAAAGATATGTAATACTACTTAAAATAGATCTGATAAATTAAAGATGTAAAATAGAAGTCAAATAGCAACAATTAAAAAGTGAATAAAGGTATGTTAATAAGCCAGTAAAGGAGATAATATCAAATCATAAAATTACTCAATCCAAAGAAAATAACTGAGAAATAGAATATAAATAACCAGAGCTGTTGGGAGTAGTTGAGAAGGAAAGGTGAACAAAATCGGCACGGTCTCTAGAGCTGTAGCCTCCATCTCAGACTTGATAAAACGTCTTCTTTCTCATCATGGATCAAAGCTATTTTCATCATTGCCTTGGCATTTCCTCTTTATTCTGAAATTTCTTTTCTCCTTTCAACACCCACTCATGAAAAGCCAGACTGTAATGTGTGAAAAGGTCAATTATGTTTTTGCTCTAGAAAAAAAGGACCCAATCTATACAACCAATGGCCAAACTTACTCCAATAAATGTGTTTTTTTGCAGTGAAATGTTAGAAAATAATAGAACTTTTGAATTTTATAATTATGGGAAATGCTGACTCTACCTGAGCTATGCATTCCTATGGCTTTCATGGTAATCCTGTTTTCAGTGGATTCTACAACCAATTAGTCTTCTCAATCAGGGCTTTAAATTCCTAGGTGACCAGATGAAGCCTTCTATGGCACACAAGATGGAATATAGGATGTTGAAGAATTTTTCCAACTCTAAGAACCTTTGATTGAAAGATTTTTATTTTCTGTTCAATTAGTCAATTACAATTGAAAAACTATCTTAACTGTATGTTTGATAATATAAAATCTAATGCAATTTTTATTCTAAAACATAGGCCATGTCTACAATTGAATAAATTGCAGAACCTATTCAAAGATATTGTACAATTTCTGAGGCTTGGGGGGAAATTACATTTTCTTTGTCTCTCACAAATCAGTCTAGACATGGGTTGAAAGTATATTTTATGTAATCTAGATACTAAGTCCTTATTAGATATGTAACTTTCAAGTGTTTTCTCTAATTTTTAGGCTATCCTTTTTAGTTTATTGATATGTCCTTTAATGCAATTTTTAAAAATTTAATGAATTACAACTTATCTATTTTTTCCTTTGTTGCTTGTGCCTTTGGTGTTTGATAAAAGAAATGACTGCCTAATTCAAACTCAAGAAAATTTGCACCTAGGTTTCTTTCTAAAAGTTTCATAATATTTGCATTTAGGTCTTTGATACATTTTGAGTTAGTTTTTGTATATGGTAAGAATAATGGATACAGAGTTATACTTTTTGCATGTGGCTGTCCAGCTGTCATAGCACCATTTATTGAAAAGACTATTCTTTTGCCATTTAATTTCTTAGAACTCTTGTCAAAAGTCAGTTGATTATTCAAGACTGTAACACTTATTGATGAAAGAATAGACAAATAGATGAGTCAAACAGAACAAAGAGTTTAGAAATAGACCCATATAAATATAGTAAACTGGTATCTGACAAAGGAGGAAAGGCAATGCAAGGGAGCAAGTGTAATATTCTCACCAAATGGTGCTGGAACACCTGAACATCTACATGCAAAAAACCTACACACAGACCTTACACCCTTCACAAAAATAAACTCAAAATGGGTTGTAGACCAAAATATAAAATGCAAAATGATAAACCTCCTAGAAGAAAACATAGGATAAAACCTAGCTGAACTTGAGTATGGCAATGGCTTTTTGAAAGCAACACTAAAGGCTTGATCCATAAAAGAAATAATTGATAAACTGGAATTCATTAAAATTTAAAACCACTTTTCTGTGAAAGATAATATCAGGAGAATGAGAAGACAAGCTGTAGACTGGGAGAACTATTTCCAAAAAAAAATATCTGATAAAGGACTGTTATCAGATACTCATCAAAGATACACATATGGCAAGTAAGCATACACAAAGATGCTCTACATCAGATATCATCAGAGAAATTTAAATTTAAATAAGACAATGAGATGCCACTACACACCTAATAAACTGGGTAAAATCTGGAACACTGACAACACCAAATGCTTGCGAGGCTGTGGACCAACAAAAACTCTCATACGTTGCTAATGGGAATGTGAAATGGTACATCCACTTTGGAAGATAATTCAAAGTTTCTTATAAAACTAAACATACTATTACTATACTATTGGGCATTGTGTTCCTCGGTATCTACCCAAAGGTGTTAAAAATTTATGTACACACATAAAACCTTATTTAATATAGTAGGTTTACTCATAATTGCCAAGACTTAGAAGCAACAAAGATATCCTTCAGTACATGAATGGATAAATAAACTTTGGTACATTTGGACAATGGAATATTATTTGGTGATAAAAGGTAATGAGCTATGAAGTCATGAAAAGACATGGAGAAAACTTAAATCCATATTACTAAGTAAAAAAAGCCAATCAGTAAAGGTTACAGACTGTATGATTCCAACTATGTGACATTTTATCATATAAAATATAGAACTATGAAGATAATAAAAATAAAAGTGGCTTTCAGGAGAAAGGGAGAGAGACAATACTAGGCACAGTACAGAGATTTTTAAGATAGAGATAATACTCTTTATGATACTATAATGATTGATATAGTTCATTAAACTTCTGTCCATACCCATAGAATGTACAACACCAACAGTGAACCCTAAGGTAAACTACAGACTTTGGGTGACTATGATGTGCCAAGGTAGGTTTATCTTTGGTTAAAAAAAAAAGAAAGTACCATTCTGGTGAGTGATGTTGATAAAGTGGAAAACTACATATGTGGAGCAGGGCAATCTCTGTACCTCTTTCTCAATGTAGTAAACCTAAAAATCTCTTAAAAAGTTAAGTCTTAAAAATTATAAAAAGAACATAAATAACCAAGATGGTAGATTAAATCCTAATCATATCAATAATCAGTTTAAATATATATTGCCTAAACCCTGATTAAATGTAGAGATATTAAAGATTGGATTAAAAAGTGAGACCAAACTGTGTGTTTTCAACATGAAACTTACTTTATATATATAGACATGTATGGAATAAAAAATTTTTAAATACTGTGGAAAATATACACCATACTAATACAATTCAAAAAATTGCAATGACTATACTAATATTAGACAAAGTGAATTTCAGAGCAAGAAATATTGCCAAGGGTGTGAAAATTAATATTTAATAACAATATAAAGAAGTCTAGTAATCAAAAGAAAATAGCACTCTTGAATGATTATTTACTTAAAAACAGCTTCAAAATACATACAGCAAACTTTTGGTTTCTAATCTGGTTTATAAAGAGCTTGGAATTTGTCACTTTGTCCTAACTACAAGTAAAAATTAAAAGTAAAAGTAAAAAGCTGAGAAAACTGAAATATTAACAACTCTTCTTAGATCCATCAGAGAAATGAGCCCATAGTGCAAACTGCTGTCCCCAAAATTGGAGAGACAAGTAAGTAAAGAGAATCACAACTTACCAGAACAAAAATCCATGAGCAGAAGAAACCCTCATGGGAACTAGTACCAAGTTCCTTTTATCCAATATATCATATTTGGCTACCAAGTAAAAAGATCACAATGCAAAAAAATACGGTTTAAAGACACGGAGCAAGCATTAAATGAGACTCAGATATGGCAAAGGTGTTGGAAATTTAAAACAACTGTGATTAATGTGTGACAGGCTCTAATAGAGAAAGTAGATGGCATGCAAGAACAGCTGGGCTGTGTAAGCAGTGAGATGGAAATGCTCAAAAAGAGTAAGAAATGCTAGAGTATAAAAATACTGTAACAGAAATTGAGAAGACCTTTGATGGCTCATTAGTAGACTGGACCCAACTGAAGAAAGACTCTCTGAGCTTGAGGACATCTCAGCAGTAAACTCCAAAGTTGAAAAACAAAGAGAAAAAAGACTGGGGACAAAAAAACCAAAACAAAACTGTAAGATACATAAAGCAGAGTACACATTTCAAGTGCATATAGAACTTTTACTAAGGTAGACCATATTCAGAACTAAAAAAAATCTTAATATGAAGAGTATTCAAATGATGCAAAATATTATCTCTGACCAGAGTAAAATTAAATTATAAATCAACCACATGCAAAGAGTATAATTATATATATGTAAATTAGCTCAAATTGTTTACAGCATTATTTAATAATCACCAAGATATGGGAGTAGCCCAAGGGTCCATCAGTAGGTAAGTGGATTAAACAACTATGGGATATTTACTCAATGGAATACTACTCGGCCATAAAAAAAAGAAAATTTTACCCTTTGCAACAGTATGGATGAACTTGGAGAACATTATGCTAAGAGAAAGGCAAATACTATATGATTTCACTCAAACGTGGAATCTAATGAACAAACCGAACTAACAAGCATAATAGAGACAGACTCATAGAGAGCAGGATGAGAGCTAAGGGGGGAGGGGGAGCATTAGGGGATGGAAGGATTGAGCAAAAAGGAAAAGGGACTCATGGATATGGACAACAGTTTTTGTTTGTTTGTTTGTTTGTTTGCAGCAGGGAGGGTGGTATAAGGAAATTAAATGGTAATGGAAAAAATACAACTTAAAAAAAAGAGAAAGAATTAGCTCAAATTGATTCAAATGCCTAAATATAAGAGGAAAAGTTTATAAAACTCAAGAGAAAGCATAAGAATAAATTTTCATGGCCTTAGATTTGCCAAGAGATCCTTAGATATGACCCCAAAAGCATGAATAGCAAAAGGAAAAAAAAAGGTTTAGAATTCTTCAACATTAAAAGCTTTTATGCTTCAGAAGTCACCATCAAGAAAGTAAAAAGATAACCCACAGAATAGGGAAAATATTTAGAAAAATATCTGATAAAAAAATATTTGATGAGACACATTTAGAATATAAAGAACACAACACAAAAATTTTTTAAATCCCAATTTAAACATTGGCAAAGAAAGCGAGTAGACATTTTCCAAATAAAATACACAAATGACTGATAAATACATGAAGAGATACTTGACACCATTAGTCATCAGGGAAAAGCAAACTGGAACCTCCGTGTGGTACCACTTCACATCCACTGGGATGACTAGAATGAAAAAGGGAGATAACGAGTACTGGGGAGAATCTGAGACATGAAAGTCCTGTACACTGCTGGTAGGAAGGCAACACTTTCTGTCTGCAGAGGTTGGAAAACTGGTAATACCTCCGATGGTTATACGGAGTTGCCAAATGGCCCAGCAATTCCACTCCTAAGTCTTCACCTATTACTGTATAATGTAGTGGCTGAAACAATAACCACTTGCTATCTTACTCCCCACAGGGTCGGGAATCTGGGTGGGACTCACCTGGGTGCCTGTCCTCACCATCTCTCACTAGGAAGAAATCAGCTGTTGGCCTAAGCTGTGATCTCATCTGAAGGCTTTACTAGGAGAGAAACCACTGCCAAACTTCTTCACATAGCTGTCGCCATGATTCAGCTGGTGTGCTGAGGGCTGTAGCTCCTTGCTGAGTGTTATCCAGAGGGTTACCTTTGTTTTTATTTTTTTTTCTTGTCATGGGGTTTTCTCCATAGTGCAGCTCATCACATGGCAAATGATTTCCCTTGAAATGAGTGCTTCAGGAGGGTAGGAAAATATGAACAGGAGGGAAGGTACAGTCTTTCTGAAATGTAAGTTTGAAACTGATATGCCATTAATATTTTCATTATCTGTTCAGTAGCAGTGAGTCACAATAACCAGCTGACTCTCAAAGCCTGAAAGTGGGTGTCACTTGAAGCCATTTTAGAGAGTTCCAGAAACAAACATCCATCTTTTTCCGTATAAATACATGGAAATGTGAATTTAAGAAACCCATTAACAATGGCATCAAAACTTATGAAACATAAGAAATGAATTTGAAAAGTGATGTTCACGACCTGTACTTTCCCTCTACACACTGAAAACTACTAAACAGTGCTGAGAGAAATTAACAGAGACCAAAAGAAATGTGGAAGAATAACTGCACTGAACTTACCTGATTTCAAGCCTTAATATAATGCTACAAAGATCAAGGAAGTATGGTATTGGTTTAAATATAAAGTATACATCAATAATCTAGTAAAAAGGGTCTAGAAAGGGACTTTCACATTATGGTCAATTTATTTTCAGTAACCTTGCCAAGACAAATCAATGTGGAAGATATAGTCTCCTCAGCAGGTGTTGCTGTAACAATTACATAGTCATATGTAAAAACCAAAATAACCTTTATTTTGTACCATGTACAAATAATTCAAAATGTTCCATGGACTAAAATGTTAATGCATTGACTATAAAAGTTCCAGAATAAAACATAGGAGAAAATATTAATGAGAGTGTATTAGGCCAAAGTTTCTTAAATAGAATACAAAGAGCATGAAATATGCTCTTAATATTGACTTCATCAGAATTAAAAACTTGTGCTCTTCAAAAGATACTTGTTAATAAAAAGAATTATGAGGTTCTGGCTGGGTAGCTCTGTTGGTTGGAGTTTTGATCTGATATGACAAGGTTGCAGGTTCAGTCTCTGGTCAAGGCACAAACAAGAATCAACCATTGAATGCATAAGTAGAGGAACAACATATCAATGTTTCTCTCTCTCTCTCTCTCTCTCTCTCTCTCTCTCTCTCTCTCTCTCTCTCTCTCTCCCTCTCTCACCCCTCCCTCCCTTCCTCTCTCTTTTTAAAATCTGTAAAATAAAATAAATAAAAATAGGGGAATGAAAACCACAGAATGGGAGAAAATATTTGCAAAGCATTAGTAAAAGAATTTGTGCTTAGAATATGTAAAACACCCATAAACTTAATGATAGAAAGGAAACACATTTATTTAAAAAAATAGATTTGAACAAACACTTCACAAAAAAATATATTCTAAAGATAAATAGGCACATGAAAAAATACTTAATATTTTTAGCCATTAGGGAAATGAAAATTAGAACTGCAATGAGATACCATTAGAAACCCACTAGAAAGGCTGATATTAAGGAGACCGAAAGCAGGAAATACTGCCATTTGTGACAATATTCATGGACCTTGAGGGCATTATGCTAAGTGAAATAAAAGACAAAGAAAGGCAAATTCTTTAGGATAAAACTGAAGTGTGGAATCTAAAATGCCAAACTCATAAAAACAGAGACTGGAAAGGTATTTAAAAAGTGAGAATATAAGATATGGCTGGAAAAAGTCCAATTGTGTTTATATAATGAGAAGGGTTTACATGACATCAATGTTGCTGGCAGCCAAGGAGAATGGACTGGTATGCACATGTATGAACAATGACAACTTGACTGTACTAGTCAGTGGGGGCAGTAGGTGCTGTTGAGTGAGCATGTGTACTGTATGGATGTTGCATTAAAAATGTGCATTCATCCATGGAAACTATTCAGATGATTCAGAAGGCCACAGCTATGGGCAACTGGTGACTGGCAGCTTCACACATCATGCCTTGTGCAGAGTTTCCTGGCAAACACCAAATCACCCAGGTGACTCAGCTGCCCTACAGCCCAGATTTGGGGCCCTGAAACTTCTCGCTTTTCCCAAAACTAAAATCACCTTTGAAAGGGAAGAGATTTCTGACCATCAGTGAGATTCAGGAAAATACAACGGGGCAGCTGATGGCAATTGGGAGAACTGTGTGAGGTCCCAAGGTGCCTGCTTTGAAGGGGACTGAGGCATCACTGTCCTATGTACAATGATTCTTGTAACTTCTTCAATAAATGTCTCTATTTTTCATATTACATGGCTGGATACTTTCTGGAAAGACCTCATATACATGTATGACTCAATTTACTTTTTTATTTTTTATTTATTTTTTCTAGTGGAATATATGCCCCAGCCCTTTCCAGCTCAGTGTCAGCTGAGATAGCCCCTCATTTGCTTTTCTATGACCATGTGAACTTGAGTTCTAACTAATATGTTCTGTTTGGTCACAAATACTCAATTTTAAGATGCAAAGACACTGTGCCTAGATGGTGTGATATTCACAGTGTTGTACATGAAAATAGGCCAACAGCACATACTGCCCAGAAAAAGAACAACAGGAGTGTTTGTTTTGTGCTAATGCTGTTAGTTTCATTTTATTTGACAAACCTTGATGACAAAACAGGTGTTAAGAAATCAGCTAAATAAGCAATGAAGTCTTCAAGAAGCCTTAAAATTTGGGGAACTAAAGTCTACATACAATGAAATGTAAATATGTCAGTTGTACAGTTGGATGAGTTATTATTTTCATTCTGGTTATCTTTTGTTTTAATTTGCATACATTAAAGTTCCATTTTTGGGATGTATAGCTCTGCAGGTTTTCACAAATGAGTAGATTTTGATATCTGACCATTTGAGTAGCTTGTTATTTTTCTTTCTTTCTTTTTTTTTTTTTTTTTTGTCTTCCTGTGCTTTAAATTTTCATGCTTAGGTTTGAAATTCACCAGTAAAGTATGAGCCCTCAAAACCATCGGACCCCACCCTCCACCCCAATAAAAGGCAAAACACCAGGCCCTCTCTTTCTTCCACCATCAATGTATGATTTCATTGAATAAACTCTAGAACATGCAAACTAATCTATAGAGCCAGTGATTTCCTGGGGATGGGGAAATTTGGATAGAGAATTGATGACAAAGGGATACTTGGAAACTTTGAGGGATTATAGATAAATTGATTATCTTGATTATGGTAATGGTTTTAGTTATACATTATATACATCAAAAACTCAAAAATCTGCTCATTATTATATGTTAATTATACTTCAATAAGTCTGTGAAAACAACTTTTCAGAAAGTTAAAATTAAAGTACAAGTAGTTTTCTTCAGAGAGGGTCCCCCGTATAATTCACAATCCCCTGCCTACCTGACACCATCAATATATCATTGCAACAAATGATTTTTAATGGAGTGAATTATGCTCCAGTTTAAGTATTTTCTTAGTCAGTTTGGGCTACAGTGAAAAAATATTATAGATTGGGTGGCTTATAAGCAACAGAAATTTGTTTTTCACAGTTATGGGGTCTGGAAATACAAGATCAGGGTGCCAGCACAGTGGGGTTCTGGTGAAAACCCTCTTCCAGGTTGCATAGGCTGTTTCCTTGTGTCCTTCCACAGCACAGAGCTTCCTGGAATTTTTTTTAAGGGCTTGATCCTATTCATGAGGGCTCCACCCTCACAATAAAATTACCCTCCAAAGGCCCCATCTCCTAATATTATCATATTGGGGTTAGATTTCAACAAGTGGGGGCACAAACATTCAGTCCATAACAGGTATATCACACTTTCACAAATATTCATTTATTGGTTAGAGTGTTTCCATTTTAAATGATCAAGTTAACTGATGTTAACAGACTAAGTATTTTTAAAATACCAATAAATTAATGTGCTACACAGAGAGATTAAAGCACATATGATGGTATTTAAATATTTGTTTACATTTCATAACTTTCAGGGAACTGCCATTTCACATTCACGCTTACAAATATTCAGTTTTACCCAATGAAGACCACATAGACCGCCCAAGTATAACTTTATACTACCCTCACTCTACCTTCCAATCTTCCTCTCTCTCTCAATCTCCCCCCAACTCCTTCCTCTTCTCTCTCTGTCTTCTCTCTCTTTGTGTCTTTCAAAGCTCTTATGTCCTTTAATATGATATACAGATTGCCTCTTCTGTGTAGTCTCTGTTCCCATGCAGAAGAATGTCAGATCTATGAGAACAGGCATTGTACAGATTCTCTGATTGCTTAGCTACCTGCTCTCTTAAACTACTTCTTGAATGGTTTCCTCTAGCAGATTTCGACTGTTGATTCTCTTCTGTAAGCAACAGTGATTATTTTAAGCCACAAAAAAGAGGAATCATTTGAGAACAAATTGGCATCCCCCAGTACTGACAGCTGGAAGGTCAGATGCAAATAGCAGGCAGTAGCACAGTGAACTCTGGAGGGTAGGCTGTCAGATCCACTGTCAAGCCCACAGCTCAGCACCGCTATGAACTCATGCCCCTCCAATCTGACTGTGATGAATCCAGTCAATTGTATTTTCCAACTTTGTGTCACTCACTCAAGATTCAAACTTCTGGAACTGAGTGAGTGACGTGAGTGACCAACTATGCTTGCAATTCATGCCAAGCTCTGTTTTAATATGGCCATAATAGGAAGCCCCAAGAGGCAAGAGGGCGCTGGGACTGGAAGTTTCCTTTGCATTGAGACCATAAACATTTATGCCCTTAAAAGTGATATTATCATATAACTTATCATTCAAACTAGTATATATTTAAGAATATAAATGTCAGACTTCCATCCAAGATAGAGGCCTAGACAGACACGCTGCATCTCCCTCCACAGCTGAAAAGGAATACAACTACCTCAAAACTAGAGACAACCAGAAGTTCCAGAAAATCAAGCTGCATGGAAGTCCAACAAACAAAGATATAAAGAAGAAATACTCATCCAGACAGGAGGAGCAGAGCCAGGGTGGACAGGACACGGTGTGGTCGCAGCAGCAGTGGAGGTAGTGGCAGGCCAGTGGAAAGTGCAGTAAGACATTTTAAAAAGTTGGGAGGGACACCTGGGGAGCACTCCCAGCACCAGACCAGCGCTGGAGAAAATCAAGCCTCATTGCTTTTGACTGTGCAAACCAGTGGGGGTTGGGTTGGAGAAAGAAATTACGGTCTCTCAGCAGAGTCTGCTTGTTTAAAGAGCCCCCACCATCCTAAAACATCCTCAGACCCACCCACTCTGGGAGAGATGGCCAGGACAATAGCTAGAGAGGTGCCAGTCCCATACAGAAGTGGGAGAAGTGCCTGGAAAAGGGGCTTATGCTGAGCAAGCAGCATTGTTCCCTCTCAGACCCCTCCCCCACATACAGCACCACAATGTGGTGAAATGGGTCACCCTGTACTGATGAATACCTAAGGTTCCACCCCTTACAAATGTATCAGGATAGACTGCTCTGCCTAAGATACAGAGGCAAACAAACACAGGAGCCTGTCAGAATGAGGAGACAGAGATGTATGGCCCAAAAGGGGGAATGGATCAAGGTTCCAGTGGGAGAACTAAGCAATGAGGAGATAGCCAACCTAACAGATGAGGAGATAGACAACATAACAGATGCAGAATTCAAAACACTGGTGATAAAGATGCTCACAGACTTGACAGATATGCTTAAGTACAGCAAATGTATAAGGAAAGAAGTGAAGGCTATGCTAAGTTAAACGAAGGATAATCCACACAAAACCAATGCTGAAGGGAAGGAAACCAGGGTTTTCAAGTCAATGATTTGGAACATAAGGAAGAAAAGAACAGTCAACCAGTACAGAATGAGGAAAGAAAAATTTTAAAAAATGCGGAGAGGCTTAGGAACCTCTGGGACAGCTTTAAACATGCCAACATCTAAGCCATAGGGGTTCCAGAAGGAGAAGAGAAAGTGCAAGAAATTGAAAACTTATGTGAGAAAAATAATGAAGAAAAACTCCCCAAATTTGCCAAAGGAAATAGACAAACAAGTCCAGGAAGCACAGAGAGTCCCAAACAAGCTAGACCCAAGGAGGACCACAACAAGACACATCATAATTAAAATGCCAAAAGTTCAAGATAAAGAGAGAATCCTAAAAGCAGCAAGAGAGAAGCGGAGAGTTGCCTACAAAGGGGTGCCTATCAGATTATCAACTGATTTCTCAAAAGAAACTTTGCAGGCAAGAAGGGACTGGCAAGAAGTATTCAAGGTGATGAAAAGCAAGGACATACAACCAAGATTACTCTATCCAGCAAAGCTATCATTTAGAATAGAAAAGGAGATGAAGCGCTTCCCAGACAAGATAAAGCTAAAGGAGCTCATCATCACCAAGCTATTATTATATGAAATGTCAAAGGGACTTACTTAAGAAAAAAAAGATCAAAATTATGAACATTAAAATGACAACAAACTCACAACTATCAACAATTGAATCTAAAAAATAAAAACAAAGTCCAACTAGGCAAACCAGAATAAGAACAGAATTGTAGATATGGAGATCATTTGGAGGGTTATCAGCTGTCAGGGGGAAGAGGGAGAAATGGGGAAATGGTGCAGGGACTAAGAAGCATAATTGTTTGGTACAAAATAGACAGGGGGAAGCCAAAGAATTTATATGCATGACCCATGGACAGGAACTAAGGGGGGTGGGATTGCTGGAGAGAAGGGGGGTACTGGGCAGAGGGGAGCAAATGAAAAAAAAGTTGGGACTACTATAACAACATAATAAATAAAACATGAAAGAAAGAAAGAAAGAAGAAAGAAAGAAAGAAAGAAAGAAGAAAGAAAAGAAAGAAAGAAAGAAAGAAAGAAAGAAAGAAAGAAAGAAAGAAAGAAAGAAAGAAAGAAAGAAAGAAAGAAAGAAAGAAAGAAAAGAAGGAAGGAAGGAAGGAAGGAAGGAAGGAAGGAAGGAAGGAAGGAAGGAAGGAAGGAAGGAAGGAAGGAAGGAAAGAAGAAAGAATATAAATGTCACTATTAATATTGATGCAGGAACAATTGGTATAAATAAAGATGGTCTTTCAAATACAGGAATGTATGGTCAACTGACCAAAAGGGGTATTAGGATGAGATGGCACTAATTTGAAAAGGGTGTGGTTGGATGTGGAGGAGCAAAAGGACCATAGGTTTTCATTTCTGATTTTTGGTAATTGCACTTTCTCTGAATCAGAAGAAGCATCTCAATAGTCTACCTCCAAGATTCTTCCCTCTGGAGGGGATGGTAGTTCATTCTATTCCCAGCTAAGATACTGTTTCAATAGTCTATCGCAATTTATTCATCTAAAACAGAAAGAACAGAAGCCATATAAGATCACACTGGACTTTTCCCCAAATTGGGCAAGTTTTTGATATTCCCTACTTAAAAGCAGAGGACAATATTGCACAATGCTTTGGGTTTATTGCCAGCACTCACTTTATTCCTCTGTGTAGTGAATCCTACTCCTTGTCAGTTCACTGAACTCTCCAATCCCTTTATAGCATGACTTTTGAGTCTTGGAAACAAAAGTGTTTCTTTACTTGACCAAAGATATAAAGAACCTTGGCCTCACTTTTTAGAATAGCTCATTGATCATAAAGTACCTAGTTTGCTGGTGAGTCATTAAAAGTGAAAGTGATGTATTGTAATGGGATTGTGTGGTTCCCAATACTGAGAAGATATTGAATCCAGTGTAACAACAATCATAAGAATAAAATGCTCACTCTCCTCTTCTTGACCAGTGGTAAATTGTCTATTGAGCCAAAATGAATAATCTATCCTCAGCTGGCAATTAGTCACTTCACTGTAACTTAAAAACAAGAAGAAAGAAAAGTCCTGTTAGAATTTCTCAACTCTAATAAATCAAGAGTTCATATGATAGCTATTTAAGCTAATGGGTAGCATGACTTTTAATGAGGCTTTATAATTAATTAATCTACTCATTTAAGGTCTGTGGACTCCTCGTTTATAATTAGAGCCTCTCACTTTTGAAGGTAGAACTAATATTTACTCCTGGAAACTCCCTGCCAAAAGGCTGCAACAGACATCAGCTGGTAAATATTCATTGATACTGACAGCAGGAACATTTTTCATGGAACTTCGGGTCTGCCATCTCTCAGCTGTCAGCTTGCCAGTGAACTGTTAGAGTGCTGATGGCTGCTGGCTGGGCATGGGTGTATTTGACTTCAGTAAAACAATACAGCAACATAAAAATAGAAATTTTTTTTCTATTTTTATGTTTCTCCCTCAGTCAGTCTGTCTCTCTTTATTGGGGAAGGGTCTTCATCTTTCTCTGGGAAGCTTTGTCTTACATTTTCATGACATAGTTTTTATCATTTGTTGAGTACTATCTTTCAAGCTTCTACCAAGTAAGTACTTTTACATGGATTATCTTTATCAATTGTCAACAAAAAAGAAAACCATATGAGGAACACATTCTTATTATATACATTTAAAACATAAGGACACTGAGGCTTAGGGGATTTTACTAACTTGCCCAAGTTAATGCTTCTAATAAGAGTAGATGATATTTGAAGAAGAGGTATCTGGCTCTAGATAGAGCTCTTACTTTAAAATAGAAATGAAGCTCAGCTTATTTGGTGAGTGGCTAAGAAGAGGCTGGCTGGCGTATTGGAACTATCATAGGTACCATTCTTTAAAGACTTAAACCATGCTGTTGCCATTTATTGTTAGTGTGTGTGTGCAAATATTTAATTTTCCCATAATGTATTAGCCTAAGAACAGAAGATGATGTCTGACGCTCAGGGCAAGGCCATGGGAGGCCTCAACCGATGACAATGTCCAGGTTCTTGTCTCCACACACACAAGAAAGAGTCAGCCTAGTGCAAAGATTTTATTAAAGGGAAAGTACACACTCAGGGAGTGCAGGCAGACTCCAGACATGAGTTGTCTGGGAGGGTCTCAGGGACTAGGCTTATATTTTGAGCTAGTGGGGCGGGACTCATGTAGGGGTGGATCTGGGCAGAGTGAAAGCTGAACAGGTGATACGCCACCTTCCAATGGGAGGGAGCGTTTTCGTCCTTACTTGGTTCTTTCTGGAATTGTCGTGGTGTCCATGCATGATAGGTACTGGTCTATCAGCAATGCTAATGATATTATAATGCTTTATAATTGGTTATAGATCACCTTTTGGTCAGGGTGCCTGGCCCAGCTGGATAAAACAGTACTTTGTCTCTGCAGTTCTCCTTTTTAAGCTTAGTTTCCTCTTGCAAACCTGGTTTCGTGGGGAGGGGAAGGGAGAAGGGGTCAATACCTCTCTCTAGCTAGACTGCCTCAAAATGACTTCATATTGAAGGTG
This sequence comes from Furipterus horrens, assembly GCF_987537825.1. Taxonomy (NCBI): domain Eukaryota; kingdom Metazoa; phylum Chordata; class Mammalia; order Chiroptera; family Furipteridae; genus Furipterus; species Furipterus horrens. Next base: position 35,267,163 of record NW_028327176.1, read on the forward strand.
ATAGCTCAAACTCCTCTGGCTTATGGACTCTATGTAAATGGATCTTAGTTCCATTGAAATTCCTGCTCAAATACTTTTTAAGCCCTTGATAGAGGTTTCATATGTGCTCACCACCACAGCTGAGTGCTTCAGTGATTCCATTTTTCCTCTTCCAGGCATTGCACTAGGTTCTTCGGAAGTATAGACACCCCAGTATCCTGGTCCTTCCTGCAATCTCCCTATGCAATTTCCTCAAACATTTCTATTGTTTCTGGAAGACTACCAGACTTTAAAGCCTAACAACTTTTAGCAAAGCATGTTTTAAAGATTATCCTGGAAATATTAACTTCAGAATGACTGAAATTTGATTATACCAAAATTGTTTTTGAAAACATAGCAAATAATTTATAGATCTCACAAAGTGCAATTTAATACACATAATTTTTCTCAGGGGCTTATCAAATAAAGACTCCTCCATACAAATGCTCCCTGTAGTTGAATTTTAAAGGACATACTGTACCCTGTGAAATAAATTGTTTTAACAATGGTAGCTTAGTCAGTTGTTCCACACATGTACTGTCCTATCTTATAGGCCAGATATGTAATTATTTCCTGTTTTACTTAGAATATTTTTCTGTGTGTACCCAATGATTGTAGAAACACAAAAATTAATTTTCTCCCACCTTCTTAATTATTCTAGCTGGGCTAATAATCAACTCAACATGAAACAGATTAACAAGAGAAAATGTTTAAAATGTATTGCAGACATCGTGTGGGGGTGACATAGATATGCGGCCTGAAGACACATTGGGCAATTGAGGTTTATATGCCATTTTGGACAAAGCTGAAGGTGGGGGGGAAGGGCAGAGATCTGGGATTTGAAAAGAAAAGTAGGCAATTTACAGGTAGATGAGAAAGAGCAAACATGTGGTAAACAAATTCTTGCTGGGAAAGCCAGAAATAATGGGGCACAGAAGGAAGTCCAACAAACAAGCTTTGCTAGACTTCTTCCACCTGTCACATTTAGTTTATATTATGATACTAAGATGATGCTCCCTTCCTTTAAGCAGGTTTTTCTATCTGAATTTATTTATGCAGATGAGGGGGGGAGCGTCAAAGGTCCTTTCTAGTCTTTTGTTTCATAAAAATAACAAGCTTAAAATCAATTTCCCAAAAGAAATATTTTAGGGTATTAAAACTTTATTCCTCTTCATGAGGGTTTCTGTATGTTCATGGGCTATGTCTGCTGACAGGGCCTTGCTATATACAGAGGTGGAAAAAAGTAGGTTTATGGTTGTAATGCAAATACATAATACAATAATTAATAAATAATAATATAAGAATAAACTGTGTTTCACATACTCACAACTGTAAACCTACTTTTGCCCCCCTTTGTATGTTTTTTTGTTGATTGGAAAGTAATCTAGAGGAAATAAAAAGGAATGGCACAATATAAGAGCCAGCCAAACCTAAATAACTCACCCAAAATGCAAGGTATTTTAACTATTATCTATTATTTAGATGCAAAATATGTTTTTTTTAAATAAGTATAGCTAACAGTCCTTTAATATAAAGTTGAGTAGATGAGGGATAATTTTACTAAAAGAAAACAGTTACTTGATATACCAAGTTGCTTCTCCTACTTTATGAACTATTTCTCTCTGCCAATCTTTCTATCACATTTAAAACTTCAGTCAATTTGAACTTTTCTTATCTCTTATCTTTTCCAAAAATCCCTCCTTTCTTCTCCATCCCTAGCCTAATTGAAAACCTCATTTAAACATAAATCCTTTAGTAGCCTCTTAATCTTTTCCCTACTCACTTTATCAGATTTATCTTTCTAAATCATCACTTTCATCAAATCACTCCTTCAATCAAGAATTAACCATACTTTCCCTTTGTGTACAAGTTAATGTTCAATGACATGCCTGATATTTAAGGATCTACTCAATCTTTCCTTTTCTTCAAATATTAATTTCATTTCAAATGTTACATGAATCCTCTGTCTAGTACATGAAGCATCACTCCCCTAACAAATCATGCTCGTTGATAAAAGAAGATTCCTTTTTTTTGTTTTTGTTTTGTTTTGCTTTTGTTTTCTATCAACTTGTGCTTACTTTATTGTTATATCTATCTTATGATATTTTCATTCTCTCTTGTGGGGGGTTGAATAATGGCCTTCCTCTAAGATGTCCATGTCCTAATTCCTGGAACCTGTGCATAAGTCACCTTACATCACAAAAGGGACTGTGCAGATGTGGTTATATTAAGGATCATGAAATGGGCAGATTATCCTGGATTATCCAGGTAGACACAATCTAATCACATGAGTCCTTAAAAGCAGAGAAACTTTCCCAACTGAGTTCAAAGTCAGACAGAGGTGTGACTACAGAAGAATGGTCAATGAAATGCCACCTTGCTGGCTGCACATATGGAAGAAGGGGACCATAATGGAGGCAGTTTCTGGAAGATGAAAAACTGATGAAATGGATTCTCCCCTAGAACTTCCAAAAAAAAAACACAGCTCAGCTGACATCCTTTTTTTTTAATATGCTTTATTGTTTATGTTATTACAGTTGTCCCAATTTCTTTTCCCATTGTTCCCCTCACCCAGTGAACCCCCTCCCTCCAGTTGTCCACCCCCCTTTTAGTCCATGTCCATTGGTTGTGCATATAGCTCTTCTCAGCCTCTTCCTGTCTATTCCATTCCCTCCTACTATGCTTCTTAATTCCTGTACTATCTCCCTCCCTTTCCCCCTTACCCCCCCATTGCTGACCTCCTCCCAGTGTGTTCCCCATACTTATAGTTCTTTTTCCACTCTCGTTGCCTATTTAGTTTGTCTTTGTTTCGATTCCCTAGCTTCTGCTGTTGGTTCTTGTGATGCAGTTTTCATTTTAATGTTCATAGTTTTGATCCTCCTTCTCCTAAACCAGTCCCTTTAACATCTCATATAACAATGGTTTGGATCTAATGAACTCCTTCAGTTTTACTTTGTCCTGAACGCACTTTCTCTGCCCTTCTATTCTGAATGACAGCTTTGCTGGATAGAGTATTCGTGGCTGTACGTTTTTGATTTTCATTCCTTTGAATATTTCTTGCTAGTCCCTTCTTGCCTGCAGACCTTCTTTCGAGACATCAGCTGATAGTCTTATTGGGACCCCTTTGTACATGATTCTTTTCTTCTCTCTTGCTGCTTTTAAGATTCTCTCTTTATCTTTAATTTTTGACAATTTGATTATAATGTGTCTTGGAGTGGTTCTCCCTGGGTCCAGTTTTTCTGGAACTCTCTGTGCTTCCTGGACCTGTAAGTCTATTTCCTTCCCCAAGTTAAGGAAGTTCTACTTCATTATTTTTTCACATAATTTTTCAATTTCTGGTTCTTCTTCTTCACCTTCTGGCAACCCTGTGATTCAGATGTTGGCCCACTTATGGCTGTCCAGTAAGTTTCTGAGCCTCTCCTCATTTTCCTCACTTCTTGTTTCCTCTTTCTGCACTGGTTGACTGTTTGTTCCTTCCCTATGTTCTGATTTGTTGATTTGATCCCTGGTTTTCTTTCCCTCACCACTAGTTTTGTATGTGTTTTTGTTCATTTCATCAGGACTAGCCTTCATTCCTTCCCCAACTTGTTTAAGATCTGCTGTTAGGTCTGTAAGCATTTTTATAACCAAAGCTCTGAACTGAGCCTCAGAGAGATTTCCTATCTGCTGAGCTGTTAGATTAGATATTTGCTGTCTGGTCAGCTGCGTCATTGGGATCTCTATCATGATCTGTGCCATCCTGACAGTTTTGTGTTTACCTTTGCTCCCTGGGCTGAGCTGTCACACCTCCTATGCTATAGGGGGTAGAGCCCTGTGCACTCATTACAACCGGGCAACCCATCTCACCATGCTGTGGCATTTTCTGTGAGGGTGGGGGTCCAAGCTGGCTTCCTGCAGTTCACTCTCCACTGAGAGACCAGGAGACTCCTCCTCCATCCCAACCCCTCCAGGCCTCACAGTCCAAGGCAATGGAGGTCTGCTTTACCCGGCTTTGGAATCAGAAGCTGACGGGTGTGGTCTGTAGCTGGGGTAGCTCCCCAGGTGCTTCTTGCCTCACCCTAAATCCAGTGTCTGTGCTTACTGCTGTCCTGCCTCCATCACTGCTGCTGCCATGGACAGTGCAGCTTGAACTCTCCTCCCCAGCTTCGCCCCTCCTACCTATCCAGACGAGCACCAGTTCTTTATAACTTCATATGTTGGACTTCCATTTATTTTTCAGAACTTCTGGTTATTCCTGGTTTTGTGGTACTTGTATTCCTTCTTAGTTGTGGAAGGAGATGAAGCATATCAGTCTAGGCCTCCATCTTGTCCGGCTCAGCTGACATCTTGACTTTAGCCCAGTGCAACCCATTTTGAATTTCTGTTCTCTAAAACTATAAAAGAATAAATTTGTGTTGTTTTAAGACACTAAGTTGGTTGCAATTTGTTAGAGCAGCAAAGGGAAATTAATACATCTATTAAGTTCTATTCTTCAAATGGACTTTGAGCTCCTTGAGATCAGGACTGAAAAGCAAAGTTCCAATATCTATTCTCCCCTTTCTCCTTGACAACATAACCCTGTATTTTTTCAACACTGCAGTAGGCCCAGCTTTTTTGCAGTTAAGTATGACCATATGACTAAATAAAAGGAAGTGCTATGAAAAAACCTTCAAAAAAGATTGACTCTGCTAGGAAAAGTGACTTTTGTCCATATCCTGCTCCTTTCTACTGCTGGTATGAAATACAGAGATGATTACTGGAGCTCCCTCAACCATCATAGACTGTGATGTGATTTACAATATGGAATACAAAAGCCAGCTCTGAGGATGGCTGTCCCAAGAGGTAGGTCTGTGGATCCCTAATGGAGCTGTGGAGTCACCATACCTGCCCTAGACAACTGCCCTTAGACCTCTTTTATTTAGATGAGAGAAAAAAATAAGCCTGTCTTATTTAAGTTTCTGTAGATTTGCCCTTTCTAATTTCTTTGAAGGCAAATCTTATAGATGCTAACACAGACTGAGAAATGAATCTCCACTGGCTGCTGGCTGGGTGGCTGGCAGAAGCTATTTGTCCATAAATGCTTGTTGAATAGATGTTCAGGCTCTCCTCTGCCCAAAGTCACTCATCTTTCAGGGCCCATAAATCATTAATTTTTCTCTTAATTAGGCCCAGTCTAACCTTCTCCAGTGGGTTGAATAGTGTCCTTTCATAATCCAGGTCTACCCAAAACCTCAGAATCTGACCCTTTTTGCAAATAGGCTCTTTGCAGGTGTAATTTGTTAAGATGAGGTCATACTGGGTTAGGGTAAGCCTTAAATTTAATGACTGGTGTCCTTAGAAGAAGGGGGGAGGACACAAATAGACACAGGGAAGGAGCCATATGATGACAAAGGCAGAGCTTGGAGTGATGAAGCTATAAGTCAAGGAACACTCAGAAATGTGGACACCACCAGAAGATGGGGGAGGGATGTAAGAGTTCTCCCCCGCGGTCTTCAGAAGCATCAGGGCCCTGCCAGTTCCTTGATCTCAGCCATCTACTTTCCATAACTCAGAGAATAAATATTTCTTGCTTTAAGCCACCCAGTTTGTGGTAGTTTTTTATGTCAGCCCTAGATAACTAAATCATCCTCCTTTGCAATACATAATACATGCAAATGCTTAGAACAGTTGCTGGTGTATCATAAATCCTTAAATGTTAGACTTTGCTATGTGTGTTATTATCATTATTATTACTTTTTATGCTATTTTCTGACCCTGAACCTCATACTTTTAGTTGAAATTGTTTTCAGGTATAAATAAATATATTGTGTCTTCAACTAGACCACAAGGTCCTTGAGGGCAAAGATAGTTTTACACTCTTTTATCCTCCATTTCCATTGCTTGACATATAACATGGTACTGGCTCAGCACAAGGAGGGTAGCAGCTTTTAGAAAAGTCCCCAGAGATGATGTTCTCAGAATAACAGAAATCTGCAAAATAGTTACCACTTTGGGGAATTTGGCAGAGTTGCCAGAGTCAAAGATCCCTCCTGACTGACAGGCAACTAGATATCAAACAAGGCTTGAGTTTCTCCAGATACCAGCAAAGTAGGGAGTCTCTGACTCTGACAGAACTCAGTCACCCAGTGATTTTTATCAGCATTTTTGGAGGAACTATTAAAGAGTAATTTCATTTCCCTCTTTAAATAAGTGCTTTATCTATTTAGAAATCTGCTATAGTCAAAGTACAAAGAAGCCCATTAGGATATCAATGCATAGCTATTATAAGCAAGAACATAGCCTGGGGTAGCAAGTGATTTTTCTGTAAAGTGAGCATATTTTTTATTTTCAAACTCCCTTGTCACATTCCTCAGCTACATTACTAAGATGCAAAGTTTGCAAACTTCCTTGCCTTCTCTATTATTTTTTTTAACATTTTATTTACTTATTTTTTTTAGAGAGAGGGAAAGGGAGGGAGAAAGAGAGGCAGAGAAACATCTTCTATTGGTTGACTCTTACACGCTCCCAATGGTGGTTGTGGCCTGCAACCCTGATAGGTGCCCTGACCAGGAATCGAACCCGTGACCTTTCAAACAGATGACCTTTTGGTTTGTATAACAATGCCCAACTCACTAAGTTACACCAGTCAGGGCTTTCTTGCCTCCTCTTACTGGGAAATTTGGTGCCTATAACTTGCTTTCAGGCAATTTGTTCTCCAGAAGTGAAAACCAGAAAAATGGTTTTGAGATGTTAGTGAACACAAAGCAGTCATTCAAAGACTCAGATAAGAAATTCCAGGGTTTCCCAAGAATAGACATAAAAAAGAGCAAGAACAGATTTGAATTATCAACATTATTGACACTAGCAGCTGTGTGGTAGGTTAGGTTCCCCTTACTCTCTGAAGCCAGGCACTAAAAAATAGCTAAAATAACTAAAATTTGACCTCTGTTACATTTGTTTCAAGTAACTTTCTCATTGCTTTACATATATTAAGTTAAACTTTTTAAAAAAGTAATGAGGAGGTCCTATTCATTTTTCTGATTTTACAGATGAAGTAACTGAGGCACAAAAGCAAGCTAAGAGATTCCTCTAGAATCTGCTTTACTCTCTCAACTCAGAATTCTTACTGTTAACACTCAAGAGGAGTGCTCAGTTACTTTACTTTTCTGGACTCAATTACCTCATCTTTAAAATGCATCTCCATTTAGAAAAGGAATCCTTACAAAGGGAAAGAAGTGTGTGCTTCTCCCTGAAGGTTCTTGGTGGTTTTCTGTGATTCAGTAGGGAAAACTGAGCTGAATGTGCAGATTAACTAACACACAAATACGTGTGGATTAAGCCCTATAGCAGAGGCAACAGACTCCATTTCCAGTGTTTAGGCAAAAATACAAATGCAGGCCCACGTACCATATGTCTATACTCTGTGTGCTTAAAATGTATATACCGAGCTCATTAAAATATACTGTAGTCTCTCGTCTTGACAGGCATATTTCCATAATAACCTGGCAGACTAGATTCAAAGTTAGAGTTCTCTGACTTCTTGGGGTTTCAAAACAGAATGTGAATATTTAGGGAGAACCTGTACCAGGTCCCTTACTCCACACTAGCTCTAATTCTTTTTCCACTCCTATCTCTGTCTTAAAACGTGAGGGGTCTTGGACCCCCATGATGGACACCTTGTCCTACAAAACCATTTTTGTTAAAATCTCTTCCTAGTAGAGTTGCCAGATTTAGCAAATAAAATTACACAATGCCCAAGTAAATATGAATTTCAGATATGCAACAAACATATTTTTAGCAAAGATATGTCTCATGCAATATTTTGTTGTTAACTGGAAATCCAAATGTTACTGGGTGTTCTGCATTTAATCTGTACTTCACCCTTCTTACAAGCGTTCATCCATGGGTCAAATTTGGGGGCCCCTGGTACACACTCTGATGGCTGCTTCTACACCTTCACTGGGATGGATCCAGATCAAAGGCACACACAAATCATGGGATAGTCTTGGGGCTTTGGGTCAGGAAGTTCCGTAGTCTAGGATACTCAGAGTATGATTTAGAAGTTGGGGGGAATGCACCCTTTGAAAAGGAACAAAGATAAGAAAGTATCCAAAATAGACCCTGTAAAGTGCAAGGCTCACGGCAGTTTTCTTATAAACCAGGTCTATAAATCAGATAAATAGTGCAGAGGGAGACTGTTCAACTCTTGACTGGTGGGATCCAAAAAGACATCATGGAAGAAGTGGCAGTTAATTTAAGTCTTAAAGGATGGGGACAATTTGGGCAATTTAAATTAAGGAGTGAGCATGTGAGATAGAAGTACTTCAATTATGTTTGATTACCCTTCAATTTTAAACACATCAAGTCCTTTATATGTTTTTAATTTCTATGCCTTTCATATGTAAAAACATAAGGTATAATTCATCTTGTCAAAGACCATAAAGGTGATTTGTACACGAAGGTAACTTGTATGTAGTGAAGGGAGTCTTACATTTTCTTCATGTATTCCTTTTGAGTATTTGCTGATTTGTAACATGGGGTTTAGAGACTGAACAGAAGGAAAGGTGCTAGAAATCGCAGCTATTTCACTAATCTGGGGGGATGAAAGTTGAGCTTGAGCTCAGGAGTACCAGAGAGACAAGATTTTAAAGGACAAGATCTTGAAGAAAAGGGAACAACTGAAACGTGAACCTAAATTTCTGCATTCCGTTTCTTCTCAAGGTGATTGCATCCCCCAGGGTTGCACATGCTTGGGATAAGACACAGAGAAACCAAGCAGAGAGCAACCACTAAGAGGTTAAATATGTAAGCAGGGAATTTAGCAGCCTCACAGTGTTGAGGAAACAAAAAATGGAGTAAAGGGTCTGCCAAGGAAGAGAGCCCTGGTAAACACCCTAGGCATTCAATCAAAATCTCATAAGGGCTATATGCTCTGGTAAAATAATGCAAAGCAAATAGAACAGCTTCATGGAATCAAAGTGATCTACTCATATTCTATCTGCTTCTGAGAAGAAAATTAAATCTTCCCTAGAGAATATAACACCATCCAGTACCACTTTAATTTTTTATAAATAGCAGGCAGCATTCAATAAAGAATTTTTAGCCATGACAGAAATCAGGAACAGGCAAGGTATAAAACAAACTTAAAAAGCACAGATAATAGAAACATTAATAGAAACAGAAAATCCAGACGTTTCGGATTATAAGATAAATATGTGAAAGTTAGAGAAAATGTTCCCAGTGCTCCTATCCAAATAGTCATATCCAGACTACACAAATAATTTCTACAAATCAATCCAGAGGAAAATCAATGGCCCATTGAACAATTGGAGTGAAAGACTTGACCATGTATGTCACAAAACAGGATATCCAAATGGCCAACAAACACACCAAATGTTGCTCAACATCCTCATCAGATCAACTCAAACAGCTGTGAGACACGTGCATACTAGAATGGATGAATGAAAAATTAAATGAGAACATCAATTAAATGTACCACTCTAGTATGGGATAATTTTTAACACAAGATCTAACCTTTTAACAACTGTTTAAGTGTAACTTAACAGTATTAACGGCAAGGTTGGCCTGCTCTGTCAAGTGTGCGTGACTGTGAAGGTATGTGTGTGAGCCTAAAAAAAAAAAAATTGCAAGGCATATGATTCCTGGGTTTAATCCTCAAAACTGAAAAGACTCTAAGCATGTAATAGAGGAGTGAGGGAACTGCTAAGTGACAGGCATGAATGAAGACATTGGACTGATAAATCGTGGCATAAGAGCTGAATTTGAAAGCACTCAGTAACACTAAAGTATACATTTCAAGGCAACAGGTGGTATGAAATATGAATGGAAAGACAGAGCCATGGCATGGCAAACCTTAGAGCCACTCTGTATGGCTGTTTATTGTTTACTGTATGAAGGTGTATTAAGAAGACAGTTTCACACAGTGGACACATAATAACCTGAAGCAGAGCAGGCTAGCCATACATAAGCTCAGAAGAGCATGCAGGGAGACACACATGTGGCACACATATGTGCATGCTGCTGTGACCTTTCCTAACCTCGTTCTGGTTTCTTTAACCCAACTGTCACTTTACGAGGTCTGATTTCTCCACCCAAAACCTCGCATGGTCACCTCATCTGCACAACAGGGCATAAGAGCAGGCATGGAATATTAGGGTTACTGAGCCATATGCTCCTGGCATCCAGGGTGTGGGAAACAGGTAAAAGTCGTGGAAATATGTGTATTATACTCATGGAAAGCTTCCCAAACAGACTCTAGACTAGCTGAGAATATGATTTACACAGTGGTGGGAACGGTTGACATATAAAAGTCATAGCATATGATTGATCAGGCAATAGGAGCATCCTTTCTTTTTAATTTGAGGAAGGTTAACCTTTTCTAATTTATACAGAAGAACTCTATGAGCAGTGGCAGCTCTTCTTGTAGGTCCTGCCAAGAATTTTGAAATTTGGCTTCTACGTGTTGTGAGAAATTTTGAAGAATTTTAAGTTTATAATATGTATGTTTAGATTTTTATTTTAAATATACTACTGTGTTAATATATGGAGAATGCATAGAAGTGGGAGCAAGGCTGGAGACAGGGTTACAGATTACAACATTGTATATAATAGGTGATAAATAAAGATATTTTCCCACATGGTAATCATGGTAAAAGTAAACAGACAGAGATGGATTTGGACAATATTTAAGAGGAAAACTTGGGGGCTTCTCAAACCACATTAATTAGATAGGAGGTAATGGAGAGAGAGCAGACCTGTGAAGGTGAGCTTGGCTTTAATCCATAGGGTTCTGGAATTTATGAAACATTCCAGTGAACATGTATATCTCACAACTTAGCAACACCTAACTTTGGATTTAAACCCAGATCTTCCTCCTGTTCATACCCGTCCGTGCCTTGATCACTAATATGCACTGCCTGCCACAAATCAAGCATATAGATAAATGGAGCAGGTGGAAGTTTACTTCATCCCCGAGAAAGAAACAACCTCACTTATTCCAGCTTTTTCTCCTATTTTGGTAGTAGATATGTGTTCAGATAAAGCATATTAAATTCTCTGTGGTGCCATATCTTTTGGTATTTGAGATGCCTTAGTTTCCTTATTTAATGTGTTCTTTGCCTTAATTGGCAAGGTGATCCACGTATCATTTTTAATTGGCATGACCATATACTTTATCTTCTAAAACAGAACAATTCTGAAAGCAAAGCGGGCATTGTTAATACAATTTAAACCAAGCAGACATAAACCAGGACTGTCCTGAGTATACCTTGTTTTAATTTTAATAACCATTACATATACACAGTGTGATAAAGATTGAATTAGTATGATTGATATTAAGAGCTTTAAAGAATATTTTGTCTGAAAGAAATTTATATTATTTCCATATAATTTGTGACAATAGTATCCATCTTTTCCATAGCTAATGTTTCTTATTAGCACCCCAAAAAATCCTTAGATTCATGTTGTATTGAGAATTAAATGAAATCTCAGACAGAAATCATGTAGGCCAATCTCTCTTTATTTGATCAAATTAATCTTGTTTTGAGCACTCCAGTTTACCTACTCTGAAGTTACCTATGTAAAACAACACTGACCCTTTAAAATAACTTTAGGAAGGCCAACACATTGTAGATTCTGTAAGATGTATTTTGACTTATACACTGTGTGATTAGAGCGCTTCAAAAAAATCTGTCTACTTAGATATGAGAATCTTTTTTTACAGATTTAATCTAAACATTTTTATAGTTTTTTACCACATTTTGAATCAAAGTGAATCATGTCAGCAAAGTACTTTTGCAAATGTGGACTCTGCTGTCCACTAGGCCTCCCCATTGCTGCTGTCTGACTACGTGCTCAGAATATGCTGTTCTTTAAATATGAGCAGATACTTTGCTGTCGTTTTCTCTTTCACTGTCTCTGTTAGCATCCTTGGTAACTTAAAACAGATCATTTATCCAATATCTTGCCTACTCTGTTTTTTCTTCTCCCTATCATCCCTTCCTTTGTCCAGTTTTTATTTCAATTTATACCACCATTTACCCAATTGCTCAGGCCAAAAACCAAGGAGTCATCTTTTGTTTTTTTCTAACACTTTTCACATCGCCCCACATATCCAACACAGGAGCAGATAAGCTCTACTTAACCCAAAACATCTTGAACCTTGTCATTTACACCATGTTCTTTGTCACCTGTTGTCTGGTCATATAATAGCTTCGCCATTTTCATGCTTTGTCTTGATACCATAAAGCCCACTTCCTACTCTCTAGCATGAGTAAATTTTGAAAATATAATTTAAACTTTATCAAACAACATATAATTATCTACCATGTCCTCCATGACCTGACTCCTACCTGGTCTCCTATGCATTGTCTTACTCACTATTCTCTTTGTTATTTCTCAAACAGAGAGAGTGGTGTTCTCTCCAGGGCAGTTACATTTGTTCTCTCAGCCTGGCATACTTTTCACCAGTATCCTTTTACACCTAGCCCCTTCTCATGATTTAGGTGTCTTCAAATGTCATCTCATTTGGAGAAATGTTCCTGACTACATTATGTAAAAAAAAAAAAAAAAAAAAAAAGTGTCTCCCTATCTGGCTTTGTAGTCTTAATAATACTTTAACATGTGTTTACTTGCTCAAAATATGTCCGGTCTACATGAATGTGAATATCGTAATGGCAGGGACATCATGCATCTTGTACCTAAAACCCCAGTGCCTATGATAGAGGCTGAATCAGAAACAAACTTGGTAATATTTGTTGAATAAATGAACAAGGTAATTACAAAGAAAATATGAGCTCTTATGTGGGAAGGGCCTAGAAAAAGCCTGGCATACAACGTATCTTTCTTATAATCAATCTGCTAAAAAGGAAGGTGTGACATTTTTATTAAATTGAGTTGTGTATTTTCATACCACAGGACACCACAACACAGGAAATAAAAATCAGCTGTCCAAAGTTAGAATGCTTTATTTGCTTGATATAAAATATATCCATACAGTTTCCAAAGATCAGACACTAGCAAAAGATAGAGTCATTAAGTCACCAGTATTGAGATTAGGTTCTGGGTTTTCTGCAATGACACGTGTAAATGCAAACCAATCCAGACACATTCTCATTTGCCAATGTTTTGACATATACGTATTACCAAGTGCATCTAGTGATGGGCAGTAGAAAAGACCTGGAATCTGTTACCAACCAGATCACAAAGAGAGATGAGCACACTAAACAAAACATTACAGTGTAATGTGAGAAATACATCAATAGAAAGAGCAATTAAATGCTCAAGAGCCTTGGGAAAGTTTAATATAAAAGATTGATCTGTGTTAAAGAGATGCCAACCAGTCAGGCATAGGAAAGGAAGACAGAGAAACTAGTATGTAAAAGTCACAGAGACATGCTGCAACACAGTGTGTTCTTTGAACCAGAGCCAGCGTAATATGTCCTGAGTATAATAGAAGAATGAAAAACAATGGAAGATGTATCTGGAGATACAGGTAGGGGGTCTTGGCTCCACTACTGGCACACAATTGCCCTTCAATAATTGTTTCTGTTTTTCCTCTTCTCCCATTCAAGACACTCAATCAAGGGAGGTATATTGTCATTGGAGCACTTTTCAAATTAAACTAAATTAAGCTTTTGAGTAAAGAAATTAACCTCTTGAATGTAACCTCCTTTTAACTTATTATTCCATTGCTGTACACATTTAAGTCATTATTGCCTGGTTTTTTATGCTTAATACCCATTCTTTATACAGGATCTTGTTTTTAGAGAATATTGATGTAAGTGCTGCTGTTCTGAACATATGTAGGTTGGCCTTCACTGTTGGCATATATCTAAAGAAAATATTATTTGTTTTGCTTTCACATAGTCATTTATTTATTTTTCACACAGTACAAACATATCCTATATTGCAAATTATAGCTTTCTTCTGAAAGCCCCACTGATATTTAATTGTATGTTCCAAATTCAATGTTTATTATACAAAACTGTCAGAAAGAAATAAAACCTTATATAGTACATGCTTAAATTTTAATCAAACGTTTTTCAAATTTTCACTGAGAAAATTATTATAGGTATAAAACCATTCTTTAATAAACTTTCATTTGTGCTTGTGTTTTCTTTTTTGGGTGAATTTTTGTCTTTTTTTGCTCTCTCGTGTCAGTGATTTATGCTTCCCAAATAGTTTTGAATGCAAAAATATACAAATCTAAGGAGAACTGGGTGTCCTGACTTAAAAGCTAATAGTCTATGTAATGTAATGGTTATCATGTTTCTACAGAGTCATAATCAAGAACAGGGTTAGTGAATTTTTATTCAAATACAAGATTCAGTTTGATAGCTTGATTGTGAGTATGTAGCCAGTATAACAGGATGATGGTTTAAATCCACATACCCTGAGGACTAATTAGGTTATCAACTGAATAGATGAATAGAGGATACCCAATTATATGACTTCCTTGAATTAGCCAAAACTTCTCAGCAATGAGTTGTAAAAGGAAAAAGGAGAGAGGTAGGTGAGTCTTCTTTTACTGAAGAGCATAAAAGACTTCTCTCTAGAAATTTGACAGCCCAGCTGTGCTTGTATTTTTAATTGCTGTTATGGTTTCGGAAATGAATTTTGGAACTTCAGCACTACATTAACTTTGATTAAGAAATGGAAAACTAGTAAAAAAAAATAGTGTCAATAGCAAGACAGGAAACCCAAGTGGTGTGTGTGTGTGTGCATGTGTGGGTACATTCATGTGAGTCAGTGTATGAATGTAATGAAAAAGTCTGCAGTCTGCCTAGAATTTTGGGGTTTTCAACTTGGCCAAACAAAATGAGTCACTTTTGACTAAAAGTACTGCTTCAAAGGTAAGGGTTAGATTTTTCAATAAAGTTTTGGTGGTTTAAGGGCTAGAATCTCTGTTGATCTCCATCTAGTTATTAGAACACCAGGGTTTATTTTTTTCTCAAATTGCTCACAAATGGAGTTTTAGCATCTGTGTGTATTTTTCCACTACCTTTTCTTCCTAACACACTTGTCTTTAATACACAGGTACTTTATTTTCTGCATCTCTTCTAAATTATACCTATTCAAAATTTTTTCTCCTAAGCATATCAACTTAGAGAATAATCATAGGTAGCAAATTTTTCCCGAGGTATTTCTCTCTTGACCTCTAACTTTCATTCTTCCTGACAATTTTTTTCAAATATTAAAATCTTTTTCTCAAATCCTATCAGTAGCAGAGGTAACATTGGAAGGGTCCAGAAAACTACTCACTGGAAACTACTTCACTAATCAAAATTGTAAAATACAAAAACAAACCAAAGAAAACCCTCCAACTACTTTTGAACTCTTTTTTTAGGGTCGAGTTGTCCAGTTTTCTTTGTGAAAAATAAAAATACATCATTCATCTTCACTAGTAACCAATATTTTAGAGCAGCGATTTTCAACTTATGTGCTATAAGAATTTTTAAAACATGCAACACCTGACTATTTAGTCAGGGGCTCTGACCTCTTTTTCTCTTAGACTGTCAATTATTTTTAAAAAAATAACAGTCAACATCACAATAGTCATCCAGTGTGAAAGAATCAAAATTATACCTACTTCTTTTGTCAGATTGGCAGATAATTTAATATTTTTTATTTGGTGTGCCGCAGAATTTTAGTAATTAGTTTATGTGTGCCATGAGATGGCAAAGGTTGAAAATTGCCGCTCTGGAGGTGATGGTGCAGTCGGGCCCCAAGCCATGGCATGAGCCGCGTTCTGTCAGCCGTGGCTCTAAAGGCCTAGGGTACCAACCAGGGAGCATAAGCTCCAAAATATAAATTTTAAAAGTTGACCAACATCACAGAAGCCCTCACTACCTGATGCACTTCTCTAATACTTTTAAATTTTTTTAATTCTGAGTAAAAATATACATTAACTTGAAATTAAGGGTTACACAAGGATAATTCAAATACATTTATAGATGGTTATTATCTGGGGCAGGAGATATGCATGATGAGCTTTAGCAGTGACAGGAAATAAGGAAGTGTTAAAAAACTGATGGCCATATGACATAGAACACAGGAGCTAATGCAAGAGTGCCCAATGGCCAAAGCAGGACCAATTAGAGCAACAAAATAAAGAAGTATTGGATTAAAACCCAAAGCATAAGATAAATATCCAGACTCTATACTCATAGAAATAAATGATTGAATAAAATAAATAAAGAAATAAAGAAACAAACAAGAAGAGAGAAATCTAACTAGAAGAGTTCTAAATAATTATGTAGCTACTGGCCCCTGGAGTAGGATAACTTAACTCCCCATCCCATAAGTGAGGGCTGCATGCAGTGTTTCCAAAGAAAGGGTGGGGTGGGAACAGTAATGTACAGTGTGATCAAGGTCAGCATCAACAGTGGTAAGTCATGTGATAGTACATGCTTTTGATATGATGTGATGAAAATGACACTTTAATTTTGTGGCCTTCTTCCCAAAAATCCATAACCCCAATCTAACTGTAAGAAAAACAGACAAATTTCTATTTCTACAAAACCTGACAAGTACTCCTCAAAACTGCAAAGTCTTCAATAAAATGAAAATTCAAGAAACTGTCACAAACAAGAAAAGTGTAAGACTACATGACAACTAAATGTAATGTGTCATCCTGGATAGACTCCTGAAACAAAAAGGACATTAGGTCAAAACTTAGGAAATATAAATAAAAATAAATTCTAGTTAATGATAATGTATCAATATTGTTTCATTAATTGTAACAAATGTACCTTACTAATGTAGACATTAATAGTAGGGGGAAACTGGGTGCTGGTTCTATGGGAACTCTGTACTGCCTTTACAACTTTTCTGTAGATCTAAAACTGTTCTAAAATATAAAGTATACTAGAAAAAAATGGCTAAAATGTTGTACTGAACTCCATAAATGTATTATAAAATTATTTCTTAACTACGGAACTTAATTTTTTAATGAACATGTGTTGTAGATTAATCATGAAAATCATTGTTCTCAGGCTGTTTGGCAGCATCAGGAGAAATTTGTTCTGTTCTTTCATCCAGAGCAGCAATTTTCAACCAATGTGCTGCAAGAATTTTTAAAACATGCAATACCTGACTATTTAATCAGGGGCACTGACCGCTTTCCCCTTAGATTGTCAAATTAAAAAATGACAAGACCCATGCGACAATAACTGTCCAGTGTTCATGAATCAAAATTGTACCTATTTTTTGTCAGATCAGCAAAAATATTTTTTTTGATGTGTCACAGAATTTTAGTAATTAGCTTATGTATGCCATGAGATTTTAAAAAGATTGAAAATTGCTCTTTTAGAATTATGAATTATACCAAGAATTTGGGGTTTTATAAAAATAAAATCCCAGAATCATAGTCATGAAGAGGTTAGTTTCACTGTTTTTCATGTGTTAAAAACATGAATGAGATTCTGTGTGTTCTTAATGAGCTAACAGTTTATGTGGGAGACAGACATAAGAAAAATAATTAAAAGACACCATGCAGGATACTATAATAAAGAGACGCAGTGTGTGACCAGAGCGGTGACAGCTAGCTTATTCTCAGACAGTTGGGAAAGACTTCATAGAAAAGGTGACATCAAGCTGGCATCAGAGAGAAGAAAATGAGTAGGAACTTTTCAGGAAGAGACAGGAGTTGGAAAACAGCATTCCAGGCCCATGACACTGACTCTGTAGAGTCATGGAGTTGTCAAACTCTTGGGCTGTCCCCAGTACAAAGGGGAGGAGGGAATGACCTGAAAATTTTTCAAGTGATTTAAAGGGGTAAAGGTGGTGCTAGAAATAATGATCGTCTGCAGCCGTCCGTCTCGAGAGACGATGGTGTAGCTTCTTAAGAGTCTATCTGCACCGCCGAGAATGGCTGTGCAGTCCGACTCGGGAGTGACACGGTATCTGTCTCCTCCCGTGTTGAATCGACATCTTGCGATGACGCTGGAGTGTCCTCTCCAGTGAAGCTGAAGCTACAGAGCCTGGGCAGGGTGATATGGAGGGTCTGCTGTTGCCCATGCAGCAGACCCCCCCTCTCTTCGCAGCTGAAGGATCCAAGGGAAAGACGGAGTCAATACAGCTTGGCTTCAGGTGCGCCGCAGGAGTTGCCGGTGTTGACTACAACGTCAAACCGCCTTAGGGACTCCGGCTCCGGATTTTCTGTCGGGGTTTACTCCCTTAGCCTTTCCCCTGAAGAGGTATGCCGCAAGGCAGCGGAGGTTTTTTGGAATCAGAGTTTTCCTTCTCTGATGTGCCCTGACTGGAAGATCGAACCAGCAACACTTAGCTCGCAGGCCAATGCTCAATCCACTGAGCCAAACCAGCCAGGGCTAGAAATAATAATATGATGATGATAATAATAACGCAATAAATTATGTGCTAGAAGACTTAGGTGTTTATTACTTGGGAAGTTCAGAATGATCTAGTGAAAAGAAAGAAATTCATCCAGTCCCCGACCCAGCCCCCTCTCTTCTGGCAGCCATCAGTCTGTTCTCTGTATCTATGAGTCCGTTTCCTGTTTTGTTTGTCCATTTATATTATTTTTTAGGTTCCACATATAAGTGAAATAATATGATATTTACCTTTCTTTGACTGACTTATTTTACTTAGCATAATACCCTCCAAGGATTAAGAAATACAGATTGGTTACAGAATAGTCATGGGGATGTAAAGTAAAGCATAGGGAATATAGTCAATAATATTGTAATAACTATGCATGGTGCCAGGTGGGTACTCAAAATATTGGGGGAATACTTTGTAAAGTTTATGATTGTCTAACCACTCTGCTATATACCTGAAACTAATACAAAATAATATTGAATATAAACTGTAATTTTAAGATTTTTTTAATTAAAAACAAGATTTAAATTGAAATATTTGTAAGCAAATACAATTTTCTAATTTTTAAGCACATAGTACATTTATAATTGTATACTAATAAGTGAGATAAGTTAATGAGAAAATAGCAATTTGAAATAGAACTCCTTTGCATAATAATAAATTCAGAGTATAAAAGCATGTTAACACTAGAGAGCTAATTGCTGGATAAAGAAAATAAAGGCATGTAAATGGAGTTTTAATGTCTTTAATTACTTTGAAAACCATTTTAATGATTTTGAAAATGCCATTTATTTTAAAGTGATTCTGTTACCCCAAAAATTAGACTTAAAAATTTTCAAAACTGTATAGACTTAGTGACACATCTATGCCTATTTATTGTTAGGGTTACCCTAACTCAAAACTAGTGGAATCCTAAAGATTTTACTGTATTTTAAGTTATTCTCCAATTTAAGGAACACAAAGACAAATATGCTCTGAAAAGTCTTAAAATTTCAAGATACTAAACCCAAGGCAAAATTTGGAATAGAAGATTATGAGAAGAGGAGGTGTGTAAACATTCTTCTATCTCCCCCATAGCTCAGGGATAACCCAGCATGTCCTCATTCAGGTTCATCACCGCTGAAGAAGAAAATATAAAATAGGAAGCAGGGAAGTTATAATATAGATAAAATTTGTTCCTGGTGAATTGTTCTTTCTTCCATGATGCCATCCTCATCTAAGCTTCCTGTATGCTTGCATAGCCTCCTGTACCAAATGGAGAAAATTATATTTTCTAAATGGCCATCTTTAAACTGAAGAGAGAGGGAGTACTGGCCATGATGTTTAAGGTGATAGCAGATAGTTGGGCAGGGTGTGCTATGAGGCCTTCTCACCAGTTTTTCAATTAAACATATAAACAACTATGGCACTACTTCAAAGTAGGTTCAATTCCAGAGTACAGTGATATTCCCCTAACCAGAGGCCAGAAAATGAGTTCAGATATATACAATAAATTAGTGAAGCTGGGAAATAGTAAGATAATACCAACTGGACAGACACATACCTGCTTAAAGGTAGGCACATTCCAAATATTTTTGAAATATTCATCTCTATATTAAATTCTGCCTCTGGCCTTCCATTTGTATCTCTTATTCAAGAAAATCAGAATTTCTCTAACTCACTTCTTGGAATAAGTCTTCTCAGCTCCCTCCGTAGTCCTGCATACTCCCAGGAAACGTTGACAAAGTTGTCTCCACATTATTTACCAATTTACTTATTCACTTGTATATTTAACTTTGTATTATTTATTAGCATTTTTTGAACCCACGTTGATTGTGAAACTGGAATCCAGGCCCAGCATTAGGACAGAGATCTATTGGGCTATGTTTGTGGTGCTTTAGAAGGCATAGATCCCTTTTACTATTTTGTCACATTCGATTCTTACAGCAAGCGTAGGAAGTAGATCAGGCAGATATTACTGTCTCCATAGTATACATGAGAAAAGTAAGTTTAAATAATTTTTCTAAAGTTTACTAAAAAGTAAGAACAGAAGTCTTGTGGTTTAGTCCATTCTAAATTCTTGTCCAAATTTTAGAATTTTTTCTCTCTCTTTGTTATTCTTACCTTCTTATATTGAATTGGACAAAAAGTCCATTACATATTTTCCATAAAATAAAAGACACATTTTCATTTTCACCAATAACTTTATTGATTTGGATATTTTGAGTATGTCTGCTATCTCCCTCCATTGGCTTCTAGTGGGTGGAGGCCAAGGGCGCTGCTAAACATCTTCAAAAGCATAAGACAGTCCACAGCAAAGACTTATTTAGCCAAAATGTCAACAGTACCAAGAAACTTAGCAAACCATTTTTGAGACATTCGGTCAGTCACAGCACCTTCTCCATACGCTGTACAAATCATTTTTGTGTGTGTGTTTCAGTTGCATTTTTACCTTTCCTGGAAATAATGAACCATAATATGCTGAAAACATTACATATCTTCTTCCATCTTCAATATTAAAATGGCTGCACAAAAATTCACCAATTTTGATATATTTTTAATGCATGCTGATATGACAGCTGTCATAATGCAATCTAACAAAATCATTTCAAATGAAGTTAAGACAACTAAGCACTACTAGAGCCATCGTACAGAAAAAGTGTAATGGACTTTATGGCCAACCCAATATTTCTTCTCTCTTCTTTATTCATTTCTTCTTTTTTTACACTTCTATATCCTTCTCTCCCTCCACCCCCCACTTTATCCCCATCTCATTTTCTTTCCTAGCTCTGTCACTGACTGTACTTGTTGCCAGTAAATGGCAGGACACCAACCTTATGGGATATAGCATGCCAGTAGCAGCTGGTAGTAAGAGTGGCAGGCCATGGAAAACAAGTCCTCAGCAGAATTTAATGTCAATGCCTGGCCTTAGAGGAGACTTGACTAGTCATTAGGAAGGCAGATAGACTATTCAGAACTGAATGCCAACTTTTTAAAGAACTCAATATTAAATTAGCTTGATGTTTAAAATATTGTATTAATCCATGTTCTGGGTTTTTCTGAAGCCAGGAAATCCCTATTTCCTCTTCTTGAGAGTCTCATTTCCTTCTTCTACATTGTCCTTTGAGGGTGTTTTATGCTTCAAACTGCCTTTACAAGTATTAGAACAAAATTAAACTGATGATCATGCATGTGCAGAGAAAGCATGATGGATTCTTAATTTTCTGCACTAGTTCATCTGTTAATAGAGAGTTGAATGCTCTGTCTTTGTCCATTGCAAATTAAGCAAAAGTACATCTACTTTACACAGGAAATCCACCGCAAGGGACAACTCCTTAATAAAAAGGGGTGAGAGGTAAAGTGTAAGACAGTTTACCAAGATGTACAAACAAATTAATCATCCTGCACTGTACGATTTTCCTTCAACCTCTTACCCAGCTGGGGGTCCAAGTTCTTGGGTGCAGACTAATCTAGTTTCACTCTCACCAACGAAAGACTATAATGAACCTCTCTGCTCCTGGCTAACTGTTCACCATACTTTCATTTTACTCACATGCAATATTAAAGGAAATCCCTAGTTTCTTTTATTCTGAAAAGCTAGACAACCATGGTTTAATTTAGCACAAGTAGGCTAGATATACAATTTTTGTGGGATTTTCAACACTAAATTGAGATTATGAAATTCTCAGTCCAAATGGTAAGCAGCTTATTGATTTGTTTATATAAGACAGTAGGTGACTGTGGCTGGTTTTACAGGCTGAATTCAAATGGAGTGGCAATGGTGTGATTAGCATCAGCCTCCTAATAAAGGATGTGAATCACTCATGTAACGTCCCAGAAGAAAAGAATGCAGAGGGGCTGAGGCATGTGTATTTTAGCCAGGACATGTGGCCCATTTCTTACTTCCTTTGCTATCTTGCTATCATCAATTCACACTGCAAGGCTAACAACTTACTCCATCCTTGTGTTTTACTTGCTTCGGCAAAAAAAAAAAGGGGGGGTGGTGCTTATCAGTTTATCCATTTCAGGCTTTTATAGACAAATCTTTAAAATGCCTCTTATTGAGACCATATAGAATTGAACTTTGTTTACTCTAGTTGCCATTTTCTCAAATTATGTGTTAATTTTTGTTTCTCTTAATGTCATCCTTGAACATATTTCCTATTCCTTTTTTCCTCTTTCTCATGAGAAGTTCAGATCTGGAATTATGCTTTGCTATTTACTGCTCCAATCAAAACTCCCAGAGAACTAGTTTTTTCCTCTGTGGCTGTATACATTCACCTGGTCAGCAGACTGAAAACTGAAGCGCTAGATGGACTTGGCTATTCAGACACTGTCCTTACAGGGAAAGGGAGCTTCTCATGCAGGGTGAGGCCAGGAAAAGGCAGTCCTCTCGGAAGTAGAGATACTTGACTCTGTGCAACTCAGCCCACATTTATCCTTAGCTTAAAGATTGGTTCGTGCCTAGAGACAGCTCTTCTAAGAGTGACTGACAGTTAATGTCAGAAGTTCAGGAGGAGGTACAGCAAGATAACTCAGAAAAGAAAATTGCACTGCAGTTCAGCCTCCACAGAGCAAAAAGTGGCATCTCGTGTACTAGACGTGTCCAGAAAAGACATAAGAGGACTTAGTTAAGTTTTGTAATGAATCCAACATTTAAGGTTTTTGAAATATCATTTATTCAATCCATATGCATTTTTTGAGGACTTGTCTTTTCCCCACACAATTCCTAGTATTATATGGATACAAAAGAAGTCATATTGCTCGACCTCAAGAGAAAAAGAATAACTAATACACTTAAACAACAGTAAACCATAACAGACAAGAGTAAATCGCTGAAGTCTAGAATAGTATGGAAGATATCATTTATCAATTAATTCAATAAATGGTTTGACCAAGCATACTGATTGTGCCAATATGCTTTAACTTAATCTTGAACAATAGACTCTTATTTGGCTTTCATGGGCATTATATTTTCATTTCAACTTTCATATGGAAAATGGACTTTATCTGAATCCATGTAGATAAGACTTAAATCAGATGGAGACTGAAAAAGAATGTGAACTAACAATTGTAGGGAGCTTAAAATGTATTCAGTATACTAATGATCACTTTCCATAGGTAGCATTCTTTAATCTAACAATCCTATAAGATAGGATGATTATTTTCTTTTTACTAATGAGAAAAATAAAGTTAACATCAAAAGTATAAAGAGAAATAGCCCTAGCTAGTGTGGCTCAGTGGATTGCATGCTGGCCTGCAAACTGAAAGGTTATGGATTCAATTCCCAGTCTGGGCACATGCCTGGGTTACGGGCCAGGTCCCCATTTGGGGGCATGTGAGAGGCAATGGATTGATGTGTCTCTCCCACATCGATGTTTCTCTCCCTTACTCCCTCTGTTCCTCGCTCTCTATAAATAAATAAATAAATAAATAATTTTTAAAGAAAATTATAAAAAGAAATATTTACAGGGCCAATCTATGCTATTAGCTGTCACATTCTTCACACTATGAAGAATTGGTCAGACACTGAGAGGCAATAAATCACTTATTAGCACAACAGGTAGCTAAACAGCTGATCACATTTCTTTGGGTCACACCTTAAGCAAGAGCTCCTTTCAAGGGAGTATTGGGCAGACAGAAAGTATTGTGACTGATTTCAAATAAACTTCACACAGTAAAAATGAGAACATGTTAGTTTTGTTGGTAGTTCATTATACCATTTTATGAAGTGCCTTGTTCTCTCAGGAATTTGTGGGTTAAATGTGCTTTATATTCATTAGTGAGATAGTTTGAAACATTGTCTCTACCCAAATAGTTTGAAACCACTATTGCCCTTCTGACCATTGTTTCTAATATAGTTGTTACATCATAATTCATAATTAAAGGTTTTAGTTCCTGCTTTCCTTTATCTCACCTTCGGCTATTTAATAAAAGTCTCATTGTAGATATGTCCTGGAGCCTGCTTTAGGGAGGATTTTCTACCTATGCAGTTTTCTATAGAGGAATGTGTTTGGTACTGTAGATTAATTTTCTTCTGCATAACAATAATGAGGTTAGCAATAAAACAACCTAAAATCTGTTGTGCTTACATTTTGCCCCTACTTTCATGTATATTTCATATACATTTGTAAGTCCACAATGAAAAGGTACTTGTAATTCAAATCAAAAACTTATTTTTGAGTTCCTTCTCTGTCACACATTTATTGTTTGAAGTCTTTCACATTATGCAGTCATTCTCAGTTTTGTCATGTGTCAATAATTATAGTAATATAACAGCTGCCTGCATAACATATAAGAATAAATAGGATAAAATTTTAAAGTGCTTTGTAAATTCTAGTGTTTTATCTTTGTGACTTATTATGATTGTCATTATTCCATGAATGAATATTTTACTAAGTAGCAAATTGAAGTATTTTTATACAAGTAATTTAGAAAGAAATTCATAAGAGACCAGCTACTGAGAAGAGAAAGAAAAAGTGGGGAGGAGTGGAATTCAAGTAATTAATGTTAATCAATGTTAATTGACATTACTGACCAATCTTTTGAAATTTCCAGGAGAAATCAGCAGGACACCCATTAAGGGTCCCATAGACTAGTATATTCCCTATGTCTTCTGAGAGGGTAGCTTTACAAAGTAGAAATATATCTTTGCTGTTTCTTTACACTAAGAAAGAAGCTTAACAAACTTCTTTAGAAAAAATGAAAATATATTACAAAAATAAAATAAATTTGAAAAGTTGTTTCCTAGGTATACCAGAATTACAAAGATATAGTAATCAAGGCAGTGTTTTACTTGGGTAAAGAGATGTATAGATCAATAAAACAGAATTGAACGTCCAGAAATATACCCATAAATCTTAATTAATTAATGGTTAATTAATTTTTGAAAAAATTAATTTTGAGAAAATTTATGGTAATATAAAAAAATTAAATCCTCTTTTTTTCATAATGTTTAATTTCACAAGTGATATATTATTACATTGTACTTACAAAAATTATAGGCTTTATACAGAAGGCTGTTTATGAATACCAGTCCCTCCCTGTCTCCCCAGAGAAAGACATTGTCTTTAGGTTGGTCTTTAATATTCTAGATCCTTTAGAATTTATTCACTAACACACACACACATTATGATGCTGTTTATATTGTTTCGTATCTTAACTGAACACAGATCTTGCATATTTATAAAAATTAGCACATAAATCTACCTCATTCTTTTCCATATAGTATTCTGTAGTGTAGATATACTACAGTTTATTACATGATTTTCTAATGATGAAGAGTCAGGATTTCCCCCTGCAAATGTGTCTTTATTGCATATAATGCTTTCATAAATGCTCTAGCAATATGTCTCCCTATGAATCAGGGAAGTGTTTCGCTGATAACAGGAGTAAAATGGAATTTCTAGGTAGTGTACTTTGTGCACTTTAATTTTAAAAAACTACTTCCAAATTTTCCCCCAAAGTAGCTAAGCCAATATACCTTCCCAGCAATGTATGAGAGATGTCTGTCCCCACAGCATCACTAATATTTAATATCATCAAATTTTTAAATTGTTCA
This sequence comes from Furipterus horrens, assembly GCF_987537825.1. Taxonomy (NCBI): domain Eukaryota; kingdom Metazoa; phylum Chordata; class Mammalia; order Chiroptera; family Furipteridae; genus Furipterus; species Furipterus horrens. Next base: position 35,293,039 of record NW_028327176.1, read on the forward strand.
CAGTCTAGTGCGTTAAAACTTATCTTATTGTTACTTATTTGCTTTCTCAGATTACTAATGAGACCGAGTATTTTTCATGTGTTTCTTCTTCTATAAATTTTCTATTTATAACCTTTAGTGATTTTTCTATAGTGAACATTTATTTTTTTCTTAAAAATTTTAAGAATTTTTCTTATAGTTTGTATTATTATATAAGAGATCCAGGATTATAATAAACATTGCAAAAATAAAGTTTCAACTGGAAGAAGCTGAAATCAAAGAGTTCCAGTTCAAGCCTTTGTTTTCATTTATTTAGTTATTTATCTATTTAGAGAAAATTCTGATGAAGAGAAGGACAGTGGGTTCCCTCATGTCACGCAGTTAGTTTAGTGACACTAGCTGGTATTGAAGCTGGATTTCTAAATACTCAGCACACTAAATTATGTTAATTTTGAATCAGAATTAGTGTAAACTTATTCCTAGAATACATTTATAACCTAATATCTAAGTGATGGAAAGTTGCCCCACACAGATTTTGATGTTGCAAAATTATCTGATTTGGAAGGCAGGACTTCTAAAATACTTCTTGAAATTAAAATTAAAAGAGTCAAAGATCAAATGACTTTACAGAGTCTATTTCCAATAGTTCAAAGTATTTTATAAAGTTCCAACCTGATGTTTTATCCATTTACAGGATCAATTTTATTCTATTGTTTTAAAAGCAGAGGGAAGTAATTTAAAAGAAAATAGGGCCATCTAAATTTTCTTGTACTCTGTAAAGGTTAGAATAAACCTTAACCCAGCATGATAAAGCATGAAATTATAAGCAGTTTATACAAAGAACAAATATTCTTTATAGACTCTCATTTCTTTTGAAAGTTGCCAACTTACAGTGGAATTTTTTCTATATGCTATGTACTTTAAAATAGACCTGGGGAGAGAGTAGGGGGAAAAGTTGCTTAGTAGTCACATTACTAGCTCAGTGCTGTAAGTGGCACATTGTTTTTCTCTTTTATTGAACTTGAGCTGTAGTTTTTTGAAGTTAAAAGGGAGAACCAAATAACTGAATACATCCAATGGCTAATTCTAAGGTTTCCATATTGCTTTCACACAAAGCAAATTAGAGAACATAACTATTCTCCTAAATCACTTTAGTGATTCACATCAGTGTGTTTACCAAAGATACTTTGACATTTCAGAACAATTATCATATTAGATGATGATAATAACAAAAACAACTCATTTAATGAGGGTTTTCAACCTTCATGACATTGTGCATGGGATTGGAAACTCAAGCAATGAGCCACATACTATCACTATATTCTACAGTGTAAGGAAGCCAAATTTCTACAAAGCTGATAAATAGGAAAGGGTTTTCTATTGCTCCTTTTGAATTGATTCAATATTTCAAATATCAAATATGAAAGTATTTGGTTTTCCCTAATCTCTCATTAATTACACACACACACACACACACACACACACACAAATCACATATAGGATGGATATATATTTAACAAGTTAAACTCTTTATTTAACACACCAAATTCCTTCTGTGAATATATACTATAGAAAATAATGGCTTGGTATTTATATTTGTAATATAAATACAGTGAATATAAAATTTTTCAAGTAATGATAAGACTCATTTAGAGTGTCATAAAGACTATAGTGTACCCTGATGGAATGTTGATATACAGGCATTCCTTGTTTTATTGCACATCACTTTATTGTGCCTCACAGATATTGACTGTATTGTTTTTAAATTGAAGGTTGTGGCAAGCCTACATTTTTAGCATTAACATTTTTTAGCAATAAAGTATTTTTAAATTAACATATGTACATTGTTTTTAGACATGTTATTGCACACTTAACAAACTACAATATAGTATAAACACAAGTTTTAATATGAACTGGGAAACCAAAAATGTGACTTGTTTTATTGCTATATTTACTTTATCATGATGGTCTGCAAATAAACCCACAATATCTCTGAAGTATGCTTATATTTTTATAAATATTATACTGAAAAAAATTTCGGAATTATTGTTTTCTTGGTTAGGATTGTTTTCAGCTCTAAATAACAGAAAACCTAATACTATGGAATACTTACAGAGAAGTATTTTTTTTAATATAAAAACATGTTGAAAGGTAAAATAGTACTGGAGTTGATTCACACCTCTCTTGCTATGGTGTTGACTTTTCCATTATGGTCACACAAAATGAGTGGGGAAACTGCCATGATCCTATCCATGTTCAAGCAGGAAAAGTGGGGGGAAATCAGTTATTTCTGTTCCCTTCACAAGGGAAGAAGCACTTTCTCACAACCCCTGCAGATGAACTCTGTTACCTGGACAGGAAGGCAGGGTAGGAATTGAGGAACCTATTGTCCTAACTTGCTTAGGCCAAGTGTGAATCACTTATTACCTGGGGCTGCACCAAAACCAAACATGGTTCTGTTAGCCAAGGAGTGAGGGGATGGCCCTCACCACAGAGCTGAGCTGGTTAGAGCATTGATCTGATACACCAAGGTTGCAGGTTCGATCCACCAGTCAGGACACATACAAGAATCAACGGGTGAATGCACGAATAAGTGGGACGACAAATTGACATTTCTCTCTCTCCCTTTCTCTATCTCTCTCTAAAATCAATCAATAATTTTTTTTAAGTGAAGGGATGGACATCTTTTAAGAAGTTCTTTTGTTCAAAGTGGTGTGAGTGTCTTCCTGCAAAGAAGTATTGTGATTTGTAATGCTTAGGGTCAAAAACAAGATGCATGTTATAGACACCATACCGTAATAACATTGTAAAGCTCTCAGAGTCAGGCACTCTTGAGTTCTATAACCTTACAAACTAATCAATCTCAATGAATCCTAGTTTTTACAAAAATAAAAGTGCTTATCCCACAGAATATAGCATGAATCATGAGAGCAAGTACATGTGCCATTCCTGACATCTCGTACATGTTTGCATTAGTTACTGAAAACCAAGCATTTGTAGTAGACTTCAAGATTAATAAAGGCTCAAACACAGTAGATGACTATTTGGTGCTTACTTAAAAGTCAAATGAGAATATTCCTAGTGGCTGATGACTTCTCTCCATGAAGGACCATAATCCTTTTATCATTTTGTTTTACCATTTAATAGAGCCTTAAAATCTTCTGTATCTAGCTAGTAGAAGGGAAAACAGAGGACAAAGAAGATCACTAATTCGTTAAATATTTTTGCTCCACAAACGACACGTGAATTTTGCCTACTCACTATGAATCATTGACAAGAACTAGGTAAGAGGCTGCACTGAGTGCAGTTGAGTCCAGGAAAGGTAATCCCTGCTAGATAGCTACCTCTCAGGACCACATACATATCAGGAAGAGGAAATACACATGTTGTAGCAACTGTTCATCTATTCTATGATATTCAGTAATTATTAGTGTTCTTTTTAGGCGTATATTCCTTTCTAAGTGAACAAGATTTTAAGTGAGGCAAGCACTGTGAACCATCATGGGTGAATATAGATTGAGTCACATGGGGAGCTTCACAGGCCGCTTCATGGGCTCTGAAGCCTGCTTGCCTGCATTCACATTCAGACTCTACCAATTCTTGGTTGTGTGATTAGAGAGAAGCTACTTAAACCTGGCTTCTTCCTTTATAAAAACAGGAACGGTAATATCTACTATGCAGCTTATTCTAAGGATTGAATATTAATATGTTTAATATTGAATGAAAGCTCTTAGAACAACAGTTATTGGCACATAGTATACAGTATAAATACTGTATATCATTTATATTAAATTTTATTTGATTTATGGAATCTGTGTGTATACACATACAGATATACATATATCATCAGTATTTAATGAACATCAATGAAGTATGAGAGATGAGAAGTACGTTAAATAGTATTTGCCTAAACGTGCTCACAGAAACAATGGGGACACAGAAAATCCTCTGACATGTGGAGTTATATTCCAAATGTTAAGAAATGGTGCCTGCCCCTAGATGGCTCAGGAAGGTGTATATGGAGAAGGTGATAGAGTACTATTCACCAATCAGGTGTGGAGAATTGCTTAGAGGCAAGATAATACACTAACAATGTTTTGAAGAGGGAGAGACTGGAGATACAGCTAAAAGGGGAAAATATTATTGGGTATGATTTGATCATATGTGAAGGAAGTGAAATGCCAAAGGTATATTTTCAAGAGACTTTTTATTCTTCACTGGACTTATCCATGAAGGGAGGAGAAGAGAAGATTTGGGAAATAATGATGATGGTGATGCTGATATTGATAAGTTTGTACTTAAGGCAGAGAGAACTTAAGATGACTTGTAATTGAAAACTAGAGACAGTTATGAAGAAGCATTGAGGCTCTAGAATTGAAATTGGAAGCTAAATGAAAAATCTTTAAAACCCCTTATAATTAATTATTATAATTTTAGTAACATCATAGATAATGAATATTAAACAAAATAAATATATCTCATATAGTAATCACATAAACAGATACATCTAGCTTTTAAAAAACATTTTTACAGAATTCTGCCTTCACACAGGTAAAGAGATCGAGATGAATGTTTTGCCTACTCCTCACTAATCATCAATTTCACACTAACTTGGAATGAGAAGTAACTATATTATTAGAAAGGTACAAGGTTGGGGGATACACAGAGGGGCGAAAAAGGGAGGGAAATGGGGGCATCTGTATTAGTGTCAACAATAAAAATAAAGGGGAAAAATAGACAAAAGGTCTGGAGTCAGAAAAATCTGGCTTAAAATCTTGAGTTCACTAAATTATATATGATGTAGGTATGTTACTTAATAACCTACATATTATTTAGGATGATCCACCCAAAAATTTATTAGAAGACTTTATTAAACCTTTCTTGAATTAAAATGAAAAATTTTTAATCAATGTAACACATTCAAAGAGAGGATAAAAAGGCTACAAGAGTCCTGGCTAGTGTAGCTCAGTGGATTGAGCACTGACCTGTGAACCAAAAGGTCATGAATTTGATTCCCAGTTAGGGCACATACCTGGGTTGCAGTCCAGTGGCCCAGTCAGGGGTGCACAAGAGGCAACCACAGTTGATGTGTCTCTCCCTCTCTTTCTCCCTCCCTTCCCCTCTCTCTAAGAATAATTTTTAAAAAATTAAAAGGCTCCAAGAGCACAATCAAGGGTCCAGAATCTCCTGATTTTTCTACTTTTCCATCCTCGCAGGGTTGCTTTTTGTCTTCAGGTTGTCTGTTTCTAGTCATGAAACACATGCACAATTCCAAGGCTTTCATCCACACATAGCAATGTGAAATGCTGGAAAACAGACCACCTTTTCCTTGGATCCCTTTTAGAAGTAAATAAAACTTCCCAGAACCCTCCAGAAGACTTCACCCTGTGTCTGTGACTAAATTACATCCCTTTGCAACAATCACTAGAAAAATAAATGATATTATTATGATTATTGAAGAGGTCTAGTGTTCCCTGAAGCACACAGTCCCTGGATAGTTGGGGTACCATTAATATGAAGGAAGGGGTGGCTTTTGAATATTGCCACAATCTCTCTGACCTATAATACTTTCAGCAAAAAAAAAAAAAAAAAAAAAAAATGTAAGCATCATAGCTACTATAGGTGAGACTACAGTTGTGAAAATATGTTGAACTTTCCACAATTTTTTATTTCCTATAATATATGGAAAAAGGAAAAAAACATCACCATATCCCATACATCTCCCCCAATCTCATACCTTTATCCTATTCAAAGTGCCTTTAAAGGGAAACCAGTCTCTGCATTTGTCTCTATCGCTAGGGAGGAACATGCCTTTAAATTATTCATCTAAATGTGATAGATCGGGAAAGGAGAAACACACGCCAGGCTTCCTAAGTTCAAATCCAGTGGATAAGTGTTTTTGATTTACATCTGGATCATAGTTTGGAAAGCAGTTAGTATTATGCAAAGTAAATGCTCAAGTAATATAATGTTATTAGCCGGGAAGCAAGTCATGCTGCAGAAGAAGAGAGCAGAAGCCATTCGTGCTACCTTTGTGAGCAATATCATCTAGTTTGAGCAATCCTTCTTTCTAAAAAAACTGGAAAATGATGCTCTTAATTCCAGTGCTTTAAATTATGCATCTGTAGAGGCGTTTTTTCCCTCATTTAGCTAACTCTTAATTGTCCTCTCCAAAGCTGGCAGTGGTATGTGCCAGCTTTTTTGATGAAAATAGAAACTGTTTAGAAATTCTTCTGGGTGATTTTGAAGAATTCACACGCATCTTGCATTCTGGCACCTACTCTGTTCTTCCGGTGGGTAGGTTTTGTACTTGGAGTGAGTTCTAAGTGTTAGAGTTGCCTTCATGGTCTGAAGAGACCAAAGGAATTGACCTATAAAACGGAAAGTGTTTCAGAGTGGCTGATAGCTCTGTTTATGCGTTTGTTTTTAGGCCTGGTAAAATCCATGCCTAGGGCTAGGGAGCAGTGTGTTACTTTGAAGAATACTACAAAGACTTACATGTGTTTAGACGAAGAGTTTAGTTTCTAACCCCTGCAGACTTGGATGCTGCCCGGTTTGAGGGAAGCTCTCTGGCTACTTGCCAAGTTTCCATTCTGATAAATTCCTGTTATTCTAGGGAACTTGTAAAATGGCTGTGAATTCCACCTTCATGACAAGAAAAAGAAAGAAAAGGAATCAGGGACTGAAAGATATAGCGCAATGAATAAAAACTGAAGTAGAATGCAAGCCATCAGTTTAATGCCTTATATAGAAAGAGTGTTTTGCTCTCACACTGGCTAATATGCCTCTACTTGTTAATTACCATGATATTATCTTTGACTCAGAGCCTTACCTTACCAAACACCATTCTGACTGTTTCTCTGAAATGTATCTTTTATGCAGTTTGTCCTTCAAAATTAGGATCACTCTGCTATAAAAAGTGACATAGTACATAAGACCATTAAAATGACAGAATGAGTATATATTAATACATATGGTTATCTGCAGAGGCAGATGGACCCTCCACCCCAAATTTGATTTCAATGTTAGGACTGATGATACTGCCCACCTACTAAAAGGATATAAAAAGGTTTATTACTAACATCTTTGAGAGGGATGATGGGAGAGCAGGACAGGTCTTACAAAAATGTCCAATATGGCTTGAGAAAGCAAAGAAAGGAGACTTGCCTGGGTCTTTATTGTGGCTATGAGTGAGGCTAGTTGAGAGATTCCCACAATGGGCAGGGGCTTGCATGGTTTGAATCTCTGACCAGTGCCAAAAAAAGAACCTGGGCTTTCCAATTAGCTTGCCAGGTGTGGGGCACCAGGGAAAGGTGGGGGGGGGGGGGAAGGCTTACAAGCTGTAGCAAACATCAAAAATGGAGTGAGACTCCTCATTAGATAATATAAAGAAAAAAAGATTGGTTTTCTTCCTTTATAACACCGACTAAGGAGTGAATCAATGGATAAATACAGTTGATCCTCATTATTCACAGTAGTTTTTAGTGAATATTGAAGCATTGCTCCTAAGGGAAACACAGGGTTAAGTTCCTCAGAGCCTTACTGAGAATATACAACCCTGTTTTATGTGTATTTCCATTTAAAGGTACCATATTTAATATACATTGTTGACTCATTAATATTAAACTCATGGCCAACAGCACTATACCTCATGCCTGAATGATGCTTATGTAACACATGTATTTGCTCTATAAGGCATATCATAGTTTTCTTGTGCTTAGCAACACTAGATAGGACTTCAGCGTTATGCTTGAAGGCCATTTTAAATAGCAAAATCATCCAAAAAAAAAGCACAAAATGTGAAAAATGTGGCACTGAACAAACCTTAGAAAGGACACTTGTTTACAGGCTGAGAGCCGAGACAAGAAGGCAGAGAGCATCGCCTTATCAGACCTCAGCTGGGAGCATCTGCACCAGAGAGCCAACTTTTCACGACTCTGTGCATGTCCACAAATAACCCCCGAGGGCCCTAAGTATTGATTTTAGAGTGATAAGTGTGTTTTAGCAAATAAGAAAATTGCAAATATGGAATAATTCATGAATAATGAAGATTGTAAGTAAATGAATATATACTTTTAAGTTGAGCCATTTTGGAGATGACATGTTTTTCTCTTCTTTCCCTTTGTTGCCGTTGTTTTTGCTGTACTCAAGAAGTTTCAGTAATTCTTACTAAGCAGCACAGTGAGTGATACCACTTTAAACTAGAAAGAAAAATGCTTTTGAGTAATTTCCATGTAAAATCACTGAAACTATCCTATAGGTGAGTGGCAACGTAACCAGTAATAAGACATGGTGCAGATCTTGAGAGACAATAGAATGGAGCAGCTAAACCACCAGCTCCAGACTGAGAAATATTGGATTTATATCACAGACCCACTCTTTATCAGCTGCGTGATTTTAGGAAAGTTATTTAAGGTATCCGATCTTAAATGTTTTCATCTGTGAAATGCAAATTATGTTAATAGCACATGGTACCGGTGTTGTGAGGATTAACTGAGTTAAGTTATTAACACACAACATAAACTTGTTCTGTCATAAAGTTATGTTCAATATTTTAAAGTTATCTACATTTATTTGATATGCATGTTTCATTTGTGTTTTTGTGGTACAATTACTAGCAGCACTCTCTTTCACTTTCAAACTGTCCTGGTTTGAATGGTTAATTTGATGATCACTTTGCTATACCAAAGAACTGTAAAGCCTTGTTTGAGCGCTATGGGAAGTGTGCCGTGCGAACTAGTAGGTAGGCATTTACCATGGGAGAGAGACCAGAAGGCGCATATCCAGGCTTACTGGAACTAAACAGTTTGTGGTACATAAATGATGATTATACTTTATCCAAATTGAGGTTATTTTTCTCTTGCCACACTTTTAAAGTCTAAGCCCATGGAAACCAGGATTATCCTGGGAAAACTGGGATAAGGAAATAGATTTGCTATGACTAGATTTTTTTCATTTTCTACCTTCAATTTCTAGAAATTAATTAAAGCTGAAAGCTGTTTGTTAGCTTTTCGTCAAAGACAACCATTTTGTAATTAGTCCCTCTAGAAAGAGAAAAGTTCTTGGGTATCAGAAGAAATGTTACAGTTGATAGAAGTAATGTTATATATAGTCTATAGGTGTTTTTTAGAGGGTAGGTAAAGTGCTAGTAAAACCTAGAAAAGCTAGTATAAACCAGCAGTTCTCAACCTGTGCATCACAACCCCTTTGGGGGTCAAACAACCCTCTCACAGGGGTCACCTAAGACCATCAGAAAACACATATATAGTTACATATTGTTTTATGATTAATCACTATGCTTTAGTTATGGTTGGGGGTCACCACAACATGAGAAACTGTATTAAACAGTGACAGCATTAGGAAGGTTGAGAACCACTATAAACAATCAGTTAATTGTGTCTGTTTAAGGGATAAAGTTTTTAATTTTGTTGAAACTTTCCTTACTATAACTGGGACAGTGAGTTTAGAGATGCCGCAAAGATCTCAGATTATTATATAGATGCATCTTCTTTTGATGAACATATGTTTTGCTTTCATAAAGACTTAACATCTAGCCCTGGCAGGGTGGCTCAGTTGGTTGGGGTGTCATGCTGTGCATATGGGAAGCAATTATTAATGCTTCTCTCTCACATTGATGTTTTTCTCCCCCAACTCCCTTCCTTGCTCTACAAAAATTAATAAACAAACATAACCTTGGATGAGAACTAAAAAAAGACAACATTCAAGAAGCTTTAGGTTATGATAGTTTCTTAACATTTCTAAAAAATGATTGAATGGCAAAAGAAATGAACAATATATATATTTCAATTAAAATCCACATTGGTCCCAAACAAGTGAATTATTTTCTTCAACGACAGTATTAAAGGCATTTCTTTTAATGAAAGCCACCTAAAAATAGCATTAACAGAGTGAATAAGTAGCACTGTATTCATATAATGGAATTCTGTATATCAGATAAAAGAAATGATTTAGATATGTATGTACTTACAATGATTGCTTTAAAATGATGTTGAGGAAAATTATGAATACAGGAGCTATTTCAGTATATTAAAAACAAAAAATACTACACTAAGTATTTTTCATGGAATATTATATAAGTAGATAATTTTTGACAATATTTTTTAAAAATAAAGAGTAGCTATCAGGAAGAATTATGGAAGACGTTCCTTTGGAGAATATGAGATCATACTGGGAAGAGAGGAAAAGGATATTTCCAGTTTGTCTCTAAGGCATCACATTTTCTTTTTGAGTAGCCTGAAGCAAATTTGAAAGAGACACCTCAGGAGCTCAGAGGAGGGTCCCCGCAGGGCTGGTGCTCAGAACATTGAGAAGATGGCCCAGGATGACTGCTCTCTCTAGGGCTTCTGAGCAAGTGCACAGAGGCTGATCCTGAGAGTGCTGAGATTCAGACACTGGAGACTGCAAACAACTGCTGTTGCTGAAATAATGCTGATGAGGCTAGCAACACTGAAAGGACATCCTTTCCTCCTCTTACCTTACAGTCTTCTTCCAGTGCCTCCTAATGGCAGAATCTAACCAGACTTTAACTTGGAAATAAGTCTGAAAATGTGGCTGGGTCCTGGCATCACCAGACAGAGTCGAACACAAAAGATGTATCTCTTGCTGAGATGCAACTGATAATTGACTGGCACTGTTTTGTCACTCATGTTGTCAGGACTGAATGGGACAATATATGCAAAAGTGCTGTTCCTGACACATAAGCGACACAATAAATTCTATCTAAAATAAATAATAACCAAATATTTAGCAATTATATATAATGCAAAGCAGTGCTGTAAGTTCTGTGGCTGATACACAAATGAAACATACCCTGGGTATCTATTGCTATGTAACAAACTACACTCAAAATACAGTGGCTTATAACAATAATCATTTTCTTATATCTCATGAATTCACAGGTCTGGAATATGAGCAATGCTCAGATGGCTGATTCTTCTGCTCCACATGTCATTTAACAGGGTCTCTTGATAGTATTCAGTTCACAGCTGGATTGCTATGGAAGGACCAAGATGACTTCACTTCCTTGTGTGCTACTTGAGCAGTGATGGCTGAAAGGCTGAACTCATCTGGGCTATTCTCCTTACATATATTCTCAGAGTCTTCATAGGACCTCTATGGAAGATAGTCAGGTTTCTTGCATGGCTGCTCAATGCTCCAAGAGACTCAAGCTGACAAATGAACATACCATTTTCCACCAGGTAGTTTCTCTATTTTATAAAAATTCTATTCCACAAAACGTGTATGGAAGTACCTGCTTCTATACAATGGATTGTAAAGTGTTTATATAGAAGTGTGTGGTCCCAGAGAAAGAATAGAGATGATTTTAGTTGAATTTTCTCCACACAGTAGACCCTGCAGTGACCCAGAAACCCTTTCGGGGAACAGCTTGTTGGTCCAGCTGCTGGGAGTACTGACCACAGACAAACGTTAGCTGTCACAGCCTTCCGAGATAGCCTTCGCTGTACATGCCAGTTCACAGAGAGCAATGTGGGTCATGGTGATAATATCTGAAAACAATAGAGGCAGGAATAGAATGCTTAACCTTCAGAAGCTAGGTGGACTCATTAATCTAATGAATGGCATTAAAGAGACCTGACCTGCAGAGAGTTATGGAGATGATTCTTAAGACATAGAACCCCAGGAACAAAATAGAAAAGTAGCCAAAACGGTTACCATTTAATTAGTGCCATCAAAATAAATCAAGAATAGATGATTCAGAATTTGAGAAAAGTTGCCCAATGAAAGTCACAATCCCTTCTCCAATGGACATGTGTCAATATTAGGACATGGAACTAGCTGACGAAAAGGGCCGAGGTCCGCAGGAAGAAGTACACAGCCATATCACAGCAAGTGTACACAGTAACAGTTTCCTCCAGTTCTTCCCTAAAGAACTGGATATTCACTAGAGTAAATATGTACTGAGGAAAGGGTAATACTCAAGCATTTTAAACACTTGAACACAGGGTCCATATTGATATTGTTACTGGAAACCTAGTGTCATCATGACCCCCTTGATAAAACAAGGGATTACAGGGCATAAATAATAAATGGAATCCTGGTTGCTGAGAATTTAACTAAGCTACTTTATGGTATTGTTCTCAGCATCTATTTTGTTTGGCCAAGTGGCCTGCAGTGACCTTAGATGGCACTAGCCCCTCAGGCAAGTCCATGCCCCTAGATAGCAGCTTGCAGAGCCACAAGTAACTATAAGTTCCTGATGACTTCCCAACATCCTTTGAGATCAGCAGCCTCCCTTCCCTCTCAGTGCCTTTCCCTTATGCACCCCTTAAACCCTTGTGGGGATTACGAAAACCCCTTTCTTTTGGTCTGAATTGACCATCTATCCTTAGCCCAAGAACCACAAAGTGCTCTACCCATGGACTCCAAAGAAGGTATATGACCCAGGTCCTCTCTCATACTCTCTGCTTAGGCTCAGCCTTGGCCTCCCTGTGGGGCCCCTGGAATCATGCCATGTACCTCTCCCAGGACTTATGATACCCAGCTTCTCTATTTCAGTTCCTCTTCTGGTCTCTTGTTGAACTGTGGTTCACCATCTCCCCACCCTGTGTGCCACGTAATAAGTGTTAATTTGATCAATTCATAACACTGGCAGATGCTATTTCTTCCTTCTCTGAATATATAATGGAAATAGACCTACTTAGTACTTGGCACAAGTCCCAAAGGTTTCTCATCTGTAGAGTGAACATTATTGTAGTTGTAAAGTCCCAGTGGAAGCCTCTTCTCCCCTGTCTTTTTCTCCCAAATCAAGAAAATACAATAAAAACATTGTTATCCTAGGGGGATAGCAAAAATTAGTGCCACTTGCATAGCTCTAACGGATGCAGGTGTGGTGATACTCATCATGTCTCCATTTAATTTACCAGTCTAGTTTTTGCAAACTAGATGAATTCTCTCCTGAATGCAAGTTTTATTTAGATATTTGAATTGCAGTCATTTTCTCCCAGTCTGTGGAATTCTTGTTATGTGCTGTTGAGACGGGATATTTCTACTCTGGAAACAGGGACTCCCAATCTGTGGGGCCCACAGCTGTTCCTACTCACATTCTTTGTAATCTGAGGAAGAGGTGCTATTGCAACAGGAGTGGATATGTGGGAATCTGAGCTACTTGTTTATGGAGCTTGTTTGTTATCTTTGTCTTCTTCATATTCAGTCCCAAAGGTACCGTTTTCATCTTATAATGAATTTTTCCTGTCCCCAAATAGCCTTATGAATTGGTGGTTCAGACAGTACCTGTTTTATGATGGAGAGCTGTGGCGGCATGGTGACTAAGGTCAGGCATGTCCTCTCTACAAGAGTATAATTCTCCCCTGCAGATGGTACAGAGCCTGTGCCATGCTCCTCCTACCAGGGTTTGCCATAAACTCATGGCTTCTTTTCCCACCACTGATAATACGAATATAATAATATCTTCACAGCCTGGCTCTCCTGTAAAGGAGGTGTGCCAAGGTCAAGTACATTTGAAGGGGTCAATAAAAGAAAAATATTTTTAAATTTAATTTTAGGCCTTCTGAGAACCCTTAATTCAATAATGAAAGTAGATCTGATCTACTCTACCTCATTAACCCTTCCAAGTACTTTGCATGTTAACTTATTTAATCTTTATATTATAAGGCTTAAACATTCTTTTAAGTAAGGCACTTTTTCACCTTGTTTTTAAAATGAGGAAGCTGAGGCAGAATGAAATAAAACAGTTTTTCAAAGGCACGCTGCTAGTAAAGGGTAGTATTGGGACTTGAACACTAGCAGTTGGATGCCTGTGTCTATAAAACATCATGTCTCACTGAAGATGTGGCAAGAGACAGAAAAAATAATATCAAACAGGGAGAAAGGAATAAAAATTGTGAACTTCTCAGAAGGGAAACTACCATTCACCTCATCAAAAGGGAAATGTTTTCAAAGGTCAGGCAAGTTTTTTGTTGAGGGATAATGATAAATAATAAATTCAGGAAAAAATCTTGAAAATACACTAAAATGCAATAATGAGAACAGGAGTTCCCGGGATCCAGATAAAGTGTTTGGGAGTCAGGTGGGGTAACACAGGGGACTGGCTCCAACCAGGAACTCTCAGACGGAGGGTATGATGCGAGCTTGGGGCTAATGGATGACTGAGAAAGCTTGGCCTCTGGGTGATTGATGAAGACTGTTTAATGAGACATAGGAGGAATGGTTCAAGGGAGCTCTAAGAGGCGTGGATAGTCACATGTGAATGTGGTTCTAGAATCCCTTGTTCAGTGAGATGGGGGCAGCCATTTTCCTTAAGCTAAATGCATTGGGGAAGATCAGCTGCTATCTCAGGCTGTGCCTGGAGGATAGAAAACACACAGGGGATACGATTTGCAGAATATAATATTGATAATGCAGAATGAAAGGGGTACAAATATTTTGGCTTACAAAGTAGAGCTGGTTCAGAGGGAAAACAATAAAAGTAGCTGACCTCACTAGTGGCAGGTTTTTCATATCCCAATGCTGAAATAGACAGTTAAAAAAATATTTTTTATGATGAATTCCAATAGTAAACAAGGTCACATGGGTTTCTTAATTATTCAAGAAGTACAAGAGAGAACTTGATAAGTGAGAATGGAGAAAATTCCTGACAGAGCTAGAATTCTTATGTGGGTGAGATAAAAGACCATAGCAATATAGTTATTGATTATTAAAACCTCAAGTAATATCCATAGGAATTCTGAGCTTCCAAGCAATTTGGAATGAACCAATTAAGAGAATGGGATGCGACAGTGAGGTATACTGAGCAAGCTGAAGGCTCAGCCACTCTACGTCCACTGTCCAATCCTCTCCAGAACCAGCTGGGTTCAGAGAGACTCTTTTCCTCCGTCAGCTGTAGGCTGGGTTCAAGATTCTTGGGTAGCTGTGTCAGTTTGAATTTTTCCTGAAGATTCTTTCTAGATCTAACTTGATCTGGAGACCTATGAAATTTACCTTATTTCTCCCCAAAGTCCTCCAGACTGAAGATATATTAAGGCCGATTTGAATCTTTTGAAACGCCCCAGATTTCATTTAGGTGTTCTTCATTCTGTCCGTTAACCATCAGGAGCATAAGAGTGGAAGTCTGGATTCCTGTTTTTAAGGGCCAAGATTCTAAGAACCAAGAATCTTAGGAAACAGATTGAGATTGACTTGGAGAAAATAAATGCCCTAAATATGTTTCATAGGATTTGATACCTTGTAGGAAATCTGTTTTCCAAAAGTAAAACAACTTCAAAATTACTTTAAATCCCCAAGGACATTTCTTCAACTTAAAGAGATGCAACTTTTCTTAAATTTGGTTTAATGTGAATGTTAAAAAAATAACATAGGGAACTAAAATATGATTAAAATTGATGAATAAATTTTATTTTTAATCTATGAAGCTGATAGAAAAAGATATGGATTGACAGCAAATAGAAACAAGTTAAAAGGATAATTAGGGGTAGGAAAAGGAATATGTCACTCAGATCACATTCTTACTAAGGAAAAAATATTGCAAATGTATTTGGAACATAGATGAAAGAAAAGTAGCCTTAGTAAAATTGAAAAGTGGAGAATTAAAGGGAAGTTATCAGGAAATGAGGGATTTTACACCACTACTTCCTTTTTTGCATTTAATGTAAAGTCAGAAAAGAAAGGGCTGCAGAGGGCATAGAGTATATTTCTTAACATAGCTGTGGAAGAGACCATTTAAAAAAAAAGTGGAACATCCTCAGGCAAAGCAAGTATAAGTACCAAGTCTAAATAACCCTGATTCATGATTCTTAAATGACAAGAGAATAGGAAGAACAAGGTCATGCTTTAAATTAATTGTTTGACATATCTCAGAAGCTGGATGAATAGCTACCTGGCTTTTGTCAAGGAGAAAATAATAACCACAGCAAATTTTTCTTAATTGGATTATGAAAGGGGAGCATGAAATTCCAGATTGGAAATGTGTTTTTGAATTTTCTGAGTTTAGAAGAAATTTCAATATGATGTTAAAAAGAGAGTAAAGAACAGAAGGGGGATAGGGAGAAATCAATTGGGATCTTGCTAAAAATTACACAATTTTATAACTGGAAAATGCCTTAAAGCTTGCCATCTCCAATTTTCTTGTTTTTCAAACAAAAGGGCAGAGTTCAGGACCCTAAACTGGTTCCTTGGAATCCCGTGTCATTGGCCTCTGGCCCCTCTATTTTCTTTTCTTTTCTTTTTCCTTGGGGTTTCTGTAAATGGGACCAACAGGGTGCTTTGTTTGAGAACATGCCTAGAAATTATTGCTGGAGGATCAGTTTTCCAAAGCCTGGCTCTCAGTATTTCATGCTTCTACTTTTTGGAGAGAGAGACACACAAACAAACCCATTTGCATAGTAGCCTTGGACTCCAGAAAAACAGATATGAATAGAGGGGGGTCTGTGGTCATGGATTTGGATGCGGTCTTTTTTAGGAACAGGTGATTTCTGTGTTTTATGGAAGAGATTGGCTTGGAGTCAGGGAGTTCCCAACTCCCCCAAATTGGGCACCCTGTTAATAAAAACCTTTTTTTCTCCCCACTAGTTATTGAGTTATGTTTGTATATGGTGGCAAGTAGCCAAATTCCACTTTGTTTGGTAATGCCCTGATGATGATGATTAAAGATGATGTCATGTTTTAGAACTCATTTTAAATATGTTTTTAAATAAAACATATAGCCTTGGCTTTACTCCTACTTTCAAATATATTTGACGTTTTTGGAGTCCTAGTTATTTTTCATAATGTTTACAGTGTCTAAGCAATGATACAAATCTTGCACACTCACTTTTTTCCAAGTTAAACTATATAAACTCACATATCAATTAAGGTAAGAGTCAAATACAGTTAGAAATTAAGATCTGCTTGCAATTTTTGGAGCTGAAACAGGTTAAATTAAAATTGGAGAGTCTTTGATCTCACAAGACCATATTAATAATGGTTTATATTTGTTTCTCAAACAAACAATTTTAATTAAATAAAAACACATACAGGGATGCTCGCTTTTACTTATGTAGGTAATTGGCAATCTAGCCAGCCAATTACCTGCAAAATACTGGAATAATGAATGCTTGATTCAAAGTATTTGAAGGCTGCTAGAATTTGGAAAATTGGCATAAAGGTAGTTTTTAGCTAAAACTACAACCCTGTACTTTGAAAGACTTTTTTTTCTCATTTTCCACTCATCCATCTGACACATACCATCTGTCAGATCATGCTGGGTCGCCTCTGTCAGCGTTCCACTCATCTTGAAAGAGAGACAGAACTTTTGAAGGTTTTTTTTCATGAATTTCCCCATGAAAATGCATAGGTTTTTTTTTTTTTTACTGGTTAAACATACCTATCTATAGAAAATGAGGAGCTAGTGTCTATCCACAGGAATAGTGACTCCCTTAAGCTAACCAGTACATAGGAATGATGAAGAACATACCCTGTAGTCATGGACCTGCTCAGTTAGTCTATAGAAGTGCTTTTCAAAGTTTAATGTGCAAAGGAGTCACCTAGGGATCTTGTTAAGTACAGATTCTGATTTTATAGGTCTAGGGTGGGACCTCAGATTCCACATTTCTAACCATCTCCCAGGTGATACTAATGCTACTGGTCCATGGGCCATATTTTTACAGTAAGAGTAGAGGACATTGGAACAAGTTTAATCATTTTAATCATTTGAAGTGACTCTACAAGGCAATTATAATGATGTAAACAGAGGCAGTGATAATCATATTTGTTTTAGCTCTTTAAAATATCTTTTTGCATGCATTATCTTGCTATGAAATTAGACAGGTGTTATGAATATATATCGCTGTGTAATATACTGACCCAAAATTTAGTGGCATAAAATAATGACAATGTTTATTTTGTTCACAGACTTGACATCTGAGCAGACTATCTCAGCTCCACAAGACATCACTGGGGGAGCTCAACTGCTGGGGGATGAAGTCAACTAAAGGTTTGCTCATTCGTGTATCTGATGGTTAATGCTAGAAGGTAAATATCACCTCAGCTAGAGCTATGGCCAGACCATCTTTCAGTGTGGCTCTTGACTTCATGACTGAGCTTCAAGGGTGAATACCTCAAGAGAACCAGGTGGAAGCTAAATAATTTTTTACCAGTTAACCTGGTAAGTCACATTGGGTCACTTACCCCATAGTTACAGACCTGGCCATATTCAAGAGACAGATATATAGAACACTCTCTGCGATGTAAAAGTGAGTCCACATTGCAAATTAAAAAGAGCTTAGACAGTGGAATATATTGGTTTTGCCACCTTTGGGAAATGCAATTACAACAGGTATTGTGATCCAACTTTACTGATGAAGATGACTGACAGTCAATAGAGTGATTTCTCATTGTAGGATTTAGTTGATATAAATCAGTTTAGGAATATTTTAAAGTATGTTATTATTTGAATGTTTAAAAAAACCTTAGCATGGCATACATAGGCATGTCTATGTATTGTAGCATTTAAGAATGTGGGTTTGAGCCCAAGCTTCATTATTTCTCAACTCTGTGAATTTGGAGTAGCTGCTTAATATTTGTATTTATTACTTTTGTTTTCCTTGATAATAAAATGAGGGTTTTTCTGTCTGAAATAGTTTTTAGCATGCTTACAGAAATTAAGGTTTGTAAAGCACTAAATCTCCTGCCTAGCTGATAATAAATAAGTGCTTAAGAAATGAAAACCTTCTTTGTCACCATTGTCATTTCTACTTCTATTACCATTAAGAAAATAACAACTTTATTTTCTTTTTCATTAAGGTAAGTGCATTTTTGTTTGTTTTCCCCATGCTCCTTATCCCATTATGATTGAATGCTATCACTGAGTTAAAAATTTTTATATTGGTTATGAGCCAGCTATTTCAGAAAGGAAGAAAATGTGAGAGCTTAAATGCTTGTTAGTATCTGATGTATATGAAGCGTCAGAGAAAATAAGTTTTAGAATTGACTCCTAAAAGCACATCTGTATATTTATGTCTTGATTTAGTTTCTAATTCTTGACAATGAGAGTTATTATATTATATTTTTATCCCCCACAGCACCTGGTGAGTAATCTGCATAGATCAAATGATCGGTAGATAGTTATAGATGTATGTAACTAATTTTCAATTGCTTCTCATTCTTTTATGGAAGGACTCTTTAGTAGTGTTAAGGAAAGAAATAATTAATGTAAGTGACTTTCCATAATAGCTAAAAATGTAATTCTTTACTCCAGAGTAGATATTATGTCACTCTGGTTATCTGACATTTTAGTTGTGTTTCCTAGTTTTAATTGTGAACCACTGAGTGAGTAAGTGTTCCTTCCACACCCAGGGAACAAATAATGCATTGGAGAGAAGAGAACAGCTCAGTCTTTTCTCACAGATGCTTCAGTTTCTGTCAGGAGCTACTAATAAAAGTAAATTGTTTAAAGTTCCTTGAAATAAAATGGGCAGTGATGGTGTAGGGAGACTTTGTAGTGTCTGTATATCTTAAAAATACCTTGTTTGATGATAATTAACTGTAGTGTAGGTGTTTCTAATATCGCTGATTTTGCTCTGGTCTCTTACATTTTCCTATTTAAGAAAATTATTTTGTTTCTGAAGGAAGACAAAAATGATTTCCCCCCCTCCCACATTCACAAAAATATACTCATTATTGGAAACAGAAGACAGGAGAAGACACGAAAAACAAACAATATTTTCATTAACTTCTTTTACTTGTTAATATATTACATATGAAAAAAGTGCCTCTAAGCCAGCCACCTTGGAGTGAGAAGTCCCATGATACCACTCTAATGGACTCTATATATACAGGTGCCTGGCTACTTGATGGTATCATATTTTCCAATTCAGTAAAAGATTTTATAAGCAAGAAAATAGCTGTTTCTGACAAGTTGCAGGAGACTATGAATGATAGATGAAGTGTTTCACTTCTATTACATCAGCATTTTCCTGGCCTCTGGCTCAGAATATTGTACTAAGGCATTATTTAATTTCTGTTCCAATAAATCTAGATAAGCAAATCTAAAATATCCCCCCAAACCAATATTGTTTGATGATTCATATTTGTGACCAGTGCTTTAAGAGGCACCAAGCCAGTGTTCTTTCAGCATAAGACTAGAATGGTTCAAGAACTGGCAGTTAGAGACTATACTGTTTTAGGTTCTCATCCTAGCTTCACTATTTACTGGGTTTGTTTTGTTTTGTTTTATCTTGGATAAGCTACATAGTCTTTCCAAGTTTTGGTTGTAATATAGACAACATTATGTATATTCTGCCAGTCTCAATGCTAGGTATTCTTTTGTCATTTTAAATGACATGATTTCCAGTTCAAAGGTTATATGCATGTCTAGTTAGAAAAACTTAATCTAGAGAGTATGTAATTTAACTTTTAAAATAGCACTGACAGATCTTGGAAAGAAAGACTTTTATAGGCAAAGAAGAGAGAGGATGGAAATATAAAACATGCGACACTTTCATCACAGAATAGACTGTACAAGCATCACTTGTTAAAAATGTCAGATTTTGTGAGCCCGAAAATAGCACTGTTAAGTATTTAATGATTTTCTTCTTCTGAAGACAAAATCAAAAGCTCCATCAGCTCATGGATTTAAAGTACTTGTTCATTTATAAGTACCATTTCATGCCTATCACTCAGTTTTCCCTAGTTTTTCTTTCATATTAGAGATAGAAAAACAAACCAAATCAAACAGGATTGTTCAATTAGTTACTTTTGTATCTTCTGATACAGGTTAATGAAAGACAATTCCATTTCTTTACCTTGTAGCTTGTCAGGTTCTAAAAATTGAATGCCATCTCCTGGTTTCAAAATATTCTGAAAATAAAAACAAATGTGCCTTTACTTTGCAGATATAATATTTATGAAACTGCTAAGTATCTTCGACTAAATGCCTGTGAATCCAGAATACAGTTTATTTCTCACTGCTTTGATTTTAATACTAGTAAATGGAGGTACTGGGAATGTGGGACTGTAACTACTCTTTGGTTGATAATCTGTCACCTGTAGATACTGGCTTTCCTGTCGCTAAAGAATTATGCAAAACATTATGTTTATACCAAACCCATCTATCTAGGGCTTTTTTTATTACAATTTTTGCAATGTTTATAAACATAATAGCAATAGTTTTCCCACATCACTTGCTTGATTGACTTCTATCCAGATATCATTATTTAAAACATCTCCTCAAATTTTCCATTAAATGTTTTCTTGTAGTACAGTAATATAAGAAAAGTAGTTAAGAGTAAATAAATAGTATTCCATGATCAAATAAATTTGGGATATGCTGCTAATATATACTCCTTTTGAAACTTCACAGAACAAACTGTCATGGTGTAGTCTCAAATATTTTATAATAAAGAAATCTATTTAACCTTCTTTAATTTCAATTTTCCCAAAATAATTCAGCAATAGAACATTTACTAACATATCCTGGGTAGGTAGTGAAACATGCTTTGGAAAACAATGTTTTAAAATATATAAAGAGATAGTTGTAATTGTCACCAGAACTAACAAATTTGCTTCGCATCAATGCTTTCTAATAATATGTAATTTTAGTGGTCTCCTTTGGTAGAGATTAAGATTCAATAGCAAATGTATATTGATCCCTAATTTACAGTGGGACCAAATCCAGCCTTATAGGTGTTGCTCCATATCTGACACCATGACAGCGCCATTTCCACTTTTCATAAGGGCTATCGCCTGAAAGATTGAGTACATGCTAAGATCTGTGAAGGCCATGGATTCATTGCCTTATTTCTTTCACTATTAAATTCCCTGAGCAGAAATAGGATCTTATTTGAATGCCCCAATACTGCAGAAATATTGCTGAAAGGAGTTCAATAGGCAGGAATGACATGCATATTATTCATATATATTCATAAGTATCTAATCCAGGTAGATCAAATCTTGATAATTGGAGTCAAAAAGTAATGAACTTATGACCAGTCATAATGCCATATCAGACTCTGCATTAATCTCTATCTTTACAAAAACCAGGTATTAATCATAGTCAGATCAGCCATGTTGTAAAGAAGTCGATTTTCTTGCGCCCTTGCATAATCTACATTTTTACCTTCATGACCACTTTGTTTATGAGCTTTTGAACAATCACAGAAATGTCCAGGTAAGGAGACCTCTGGAGACTGAGTCACCTATTCACCTGATTATTGAGAGTTCCTGCAGCTGATATGCTTTGATGACATGCCTACGAGAGATAGATATCCTTGCAACATGTACCTATTCCGAAAGTCTCATCCACATCTCTTTTCAAGACCCCCTTTATCAAATCTTCAATCTCATTATTTACAAGTTCCTGAAGAACCTTTGACCAAGAAAACAATCAGATGTGTTACAGGCCTCCACTTTCAGCTGGGGCCATAATATATAGAACAATCTTTAAACTAGGTTCAAATAGGCTCTTCCTAGTTCACTGGTGTTAGGGGACTTCTTTTAGAGAATGGAGGAAAAAGGGGTGATGAAGAAAGAAGTCAACCCATAGTGTTAACCACCACCTGTTCATAACTCTTGCTGGTTCCTTCCTTAGGCCTTAATTGAGCTCGATCATGTACGTACCACAGCTATTTGATGATGGGATGCCGCTGTGCATGTTTTAGCTTTTGGTGGTCAGATAACACACAGTTTATGTCAAGTAGCATGCTCATTTGTTATCGCAAGGGCGGGATTTGATTTTCCACTGGGATTCAATTGTAATGATAATAGGAAGCATGAATGTGGTCTTTACTATGTATTGGACACTTTCATAAGCACTTTATGGACATTAATTTCTTCAATCATCTATCACATTTACACTATGAAGTAAGTCCCATCATTGTTCCTATTTTTCAGAGAGGAAACATGGCACGGTTTAAATATGGTTTCCATGGTCACGTAGGATTCAAGCTCAGTCTGTCTCCAAGGATGGCACTCTTAACTCTACCCAGCACTGTGCTGCCTCAGGTGTAAGTCAGGAGCAATTTCTTAATAGCAAATAGTTACTTAAAGAAAGCATGACTTTGTTTTAAAACCCTCAAGGTCATTCCTGTGATTCTCTTTTTGGGACCCTCCACAGTTGCTTTACGTTAGGTCCTTCTGGTACAGTCACTTTGAGCTGAGTCATAGAACCCACGTGGTACAAGTGCTATTAGATTCTAAATAGCTGTGACTCATACGATCTTCCAAGCAACACTTAAAATTTTACAAATTAACTATTAAACCTAAATAACACTATATCAGAATAGCATTATTCTATAAGCTCTCATTACATATATTTTCTTCAGATAATTTTAGTCTGTTATTTACCTATTATTGCTTATTGTATTAATAACCAAACAATGCTTTTGATTTTATTAACTATATAGTCTGCCTTTTTTTCCTGTCCCTGAATGGAAAATAAAATGGAAAAAAAAAAACCTGTCTTTTATCAAAGAGAGATCTTCTATTTTATCTTTTTTTAATTGAGAATAATTATTTATTTAGTCTGCATTAAAATGCCAATGACTGACAGGTCTCAGACAAATGTGGACAATTGTCAAACCTTAAAGCATTAGACTCAGAAAGAGGTCTAATACTACTGCTTCTAATTTTTGCCCTTGTCTTTAAAATACATTCCCTAAGAACTCCCATAGGCAAGACAAAAAAGAGAATTTCTTTAACTTATGCCTGCTACTTAAAGTCTTCTCCCTCAAGACCCAGACAAACTTAACTTTTTGAATTCTGAGAATGTGACCTGACCTTCCAAAATGTTTTCAGGAAGTTTAACTTTTTGGTTTCTTTTTATTTCATGGAGTTTAGCATTTTAGCTTCAATAAGAATAAGAACATGGAAAATCATAGCCAAAACTATGAATTTGCTGGATTACATCAATAGTGCTTTTCTACCATAGACTTGCCTATCAATTTATCATCCTAAAGATTCCTTCCACTATGGCCAGTTGATACTAAAACACCGCCCTCACTCTCAGCCCTGACCTGGCCATTACTCAGTCCAGTTAGTATTTCACCCTCCTGGAGACCAAACTAAGAAACAGTTAAGCTGATAAACTAATCATATTACAAGTAGTAGTGTGCAAGTGTTTTCCACTATATTTTGTGTTATTTGAGATTTTCACCTTTGAGATTCCACTATTCTATATATACAATATGTTAGAACATGGCAAAAATTCAATTAATGTTTATTAAATTAAAGAAAACTGCAGACAAAATCCACACATTCATAAGGTCACTTAGTCAGTGATAGCAGAGGTGAGAATTTCAGCTCAATGTTGGTGTCATTTGGAGAGACCACAAAATCTTCCATCAGTTGTCTACTTGTCATATTCAGCCAGGCCCAACTGGAGATAAGCGTCATGCTTATTTGAGAATTTGACTCTGAACTCTGAGTGATGTGTTGTGACTTTGCATCTCAGCACCTTGGTTTGCAATTTCCTAGGAAAACAATTCTTATAAAATTTTCAAATAAAGGTAAAACTTTTCTAGTACAGCATCTTGTGATTTTTATGGATCTGTTCTAAAAATCTCTTCTTCTATAAGGAAATAAACAAATGTTCCTTCCTGCCTTGTCTGATATTTACTAATGTACTTAAACTTAAGTTAAACCCCAGAAAGAAAATTAATTTTTCCAAGATTAATTCTTAATTCCTTAATTTATACATCTACAATATAATAAGCAGCAATGGCACTAGGTGTGTAAGGACAGGATGAAGGTACAAATATTAAGAGCAAAAGAATGTCCTCTCTCTTCACAACCTCCAAGAAGTTTTTGCCTTTAATAAGGGGTACAATATGAGTCTCTGGCTCTCTCTGCTAAAGCTAAACCAATAGTTCTCGTATTGACTTTTTCTTTGGGGGAAAAAATTCTGTGTTTTTGTGGAATATATTGTGAAGTCATATGACCTACACAGAATCAATGGAAGATGAATAACAGAGGTATATGTGTATAGAATTGATTGGAACCTTATGTTAGAATCTCTTGAAATGCTATATGCCATATTAGTGCTCTGCATTCTTATTTTTATCAAAATTGGTTACCAGACTGATAAAGCACACCCTATAAATTAATGCAATTTGATATCCAAATGAAATAGTCACATATTTTACATAATTAAATAAATCCTATTTCTTTACAGAAATCCTAATTTCATTAGATCATTTTCTCCAATTAGCATGTAGTCTCTTCTCATTTATTTTAGGTTTGATGCAATCTTAATTTATTTTAATGAGGAAATGCTTATTGGTTTGTTATATTATATTACTGTATTACCACCTCTTCTAACATACCTGAACTCCTTTTGAGTGTTTGAAAAGCTGTTTCTACCATTGGAACTATTATTGAGCCACTTAATTATCATTTTTTTCTCCTGTAATATATGCCAAATTATGGATGCTATGCAGATAATCTTTATTGTAAAACCTGTTAGTAAGATAATCATGAGTATGACTTATCACAAGGACATATCAAGGTTGAAGTTTCATGTCGATAAAAATTAGTGTTCTTTGTCATATGATAATATAGATATATGAAAATATATGATTTGAAGGCTGGTTATATACAAAGTTTATTATTTATTAAAATAAAATAATTTGTTAGGTCTTTAAACACTGACCCACATGCCAATTATATTTACATGATCAGGTCCAAAGATAATAGAGCAGGATCATAATTGAGAGAGGGAAAGTACATGTGACCCCTAAATTCACTCATACTGATTTTTATAAGGCACTGTAAGTGAAATTGAGGACATAAGTAACCTCAAATAGAACCTTAGTCCAAGTCAGAAAAAGAATAGACAATAAAATTTAATGGCTTACTTCAATTAACAGATTACAATAAAAGATTCTGTGAGGGATACATAAAATCTCTATCATCAAGTAGTTTATAATTTATTTGGAAAGTAAAATAAAAACAATAAAAAAGATTAATTCTATATGACAGCAAGGCTTATCAGCTCAAATAGCATGTTATATTAAAAATCAAAAGAGAAATTGCAAAGAGAAAAATGTTATTTCTTTCAGATTTTAGCAGAAAAAATGAGGATGATACAGATCACTTAGATTTATTAAAAATTACATGCAAGAAAGACACTATAGGCTTTGTAGTACAAATGAAATGATCATTAATTTTCAATGAACATCTATAAGAATGGTGCCTTTTTTTTTTTGGCACTTTCATTCAGTGGCATGTCTACAAAACTGACCATTTAGGGACCATAATTATTCACTAGGATAGCTAATAATTTTGCATTTAAATCCAGTTCTCCTTTATTCAAGTAATATTCATTCTAAAGGACAGCGCACTGACCCTATTGAATTACAGGAAGAGCAATAAAGAAACTTTCTTTAGGTGGAGAATTAAGTAAAAAAGGGGGGGGGGGATTTTAAAAATCTAGAGATCTAGGCTAGTAAGTGAGAATTTCTCACACCAGGTTATTGGGAGCCAGCTTTTTTGAAACAAAGTAAAAAACTGAAGGTAATGGGTCTCCAGAGAAAGGAAAGACCTGGACTCAGTTCCTGAAATACAGCTCCCTGCATAAGACATTCTAGCAGCAAATGCTCTTGACTTGAAGCCCCTTCATTGTTTTCCTCTAAAATATAAATGGATTTTGTTCTTTTATTCTGTCCATCAGCCAAATGCTGGAAACACATTTCCCCATAGACTATTTTTTTATATATATATTGAGGCTGAGCAATGGTGTGTTTAGCTGTTGAAAATACACTTGGAACAATCACATCATTCATACTCTCATAGGATCTCTCACATGTCAGTTAGTTCTTTTCATTTCATCTGGGTAGCCAAACTGAGTGTGGGAAAGCCTAGCATTTCCATAGATGATATGTGATTCTCTCACATATTATCTGGCTATTCCCTGCACTGGAGACTTCACATTAAAGTGGAAAGTCCACATTGTGCTTTTTGTGTATCTTTTCATGAGGAATGTAGAGATTTATTCCCAATCTTTTCTTATCATCATTATTCTTACGGGTCGGAAAGGGCAGAGGTTTAAGTATACTCTTACGTGAATTTAGCCCAGGCTTCTTGTGTGAACCCTATGGTCAAAGATTGATCTCAGGCTAATGGTTATATTACAGTGGAGAGATGAGTCAAAATAGAATACCTTGTGATTCATGGGAGGCAAGGGTCAAAGTAATTCTTACAATCAAGGGGAGGGCTAGATCCAAGCCATTAATCTTGCAGGTTCAGGATGGCCTTGAAGGATGGCAGGGTGGGGTTCTCTTCAAAGCCTGAATCACAGTCATGAATGTCTTAATCCAGAAAATCTGTACTTAAGTAGCTATAATGAAGCAGGTCCGGTTTGTTTGGAGTTTGGTTTTCTGAGTAATTTCAATAACAGAATAGTCTTCTATGACTTGAGTTTTCTTTCCAACATTCTAAAAGGAGAATGTAAACCAAGATTCTAGAAACAGAATGTAAGTCATTTCTATTTCCCACTCCTTGTATCTATACAATGTTGTAAGATGATCCACAGGTTCAAATGAAAGCAATTAAAAGTAAAATTATTTGTCACTTTGTGCATTTCATATGTATGAAAGTCTATCTGCTATTTTGTGGCAATGGCTAACTGATATTCTTAACTGGCCATTCCTCACAAAAGTCCTGCTCTAGATGAAAGAGAGTCACTGAGCATATTTATTCATGGTGAGACAGTTTGATAGAATATGAAACAGTAGGCTACAATACCAGCCACTGCTGGTGCCAGTCAAGTGCATAGCATTCATCTTTACTTGACTTGCTTTTTCTTTATTAGATTAATGAATTTATCACTTTACTGTATGAAATTTATCATTCTTTCACAAATTATTTTCATAGTTTTATTTCTCAAATGTTTATGTAATTCAGTCCCTGTTTTTTAATGTTTAAAGTTTCAGATCTTTACCTATCTCTGGTTTTAAGTTTGATGTGATGTTAGTAATTGAAAGATTCTAAATATAACCAGCAGCCAAGCTGATGATGACCTTGATGAAAGTCTCTATAGTCAGAAATTAGATGTATCAATATTCCAGAAAGTAACTGAATAAGGCAATAAAATTTTCTTTCCTTGTCTTCCCTTCAAATTTCTAGACAAGTTTCTTGAATGTTTATGGTATACATTGTAAGGTTTAGAATTCTGTCTAGAGGCACAGGGATGATTTTGTTGACCAATAGTCATTTCATTCTGTTGAAACAATAAGGTTCTAAAGAGAAACTTGCTACTATTCTAATAGCTTCAAATATTTCAGAATTGTATCAAAAATTATTTCCATCTACACAAATTTTATTGATTTATGCTTGTCTTTATAATGCAGCTGGTGTGTCATTAGTGGGATTTTATTATGCAGTATATAGTTATTTTGATGAAGAAAAGAATTACTTTTAGTTTCAATCAAATATCAGATTGTATAATAGTATTTTCCCAGTTCGATGTTAATATAAACAAAATTCCTCCTACTGTTGTGAGCTGAGAAATATATTATAAAGATATAATAAAAGAGAAAGGATAAGTTCTAAAAACAAAACAGACTATTAAAAAGTTATAGGTATATTTTATTTTAGTGTGTTGGTGATCAAGTAATGGTGATATGGCTTGATTGTGAGTATTTTTTGGCTATCTATTACTTTGACTGTATTACAGTAATATACAATTAAATACATATAAGTATTCATTCTTCCTATTCCAGATCTGTTCCAGTTGGATTCCTAAGAAAAACAAGGAATAAACTGAATCTTACGTCCACAGATAGTAAATATGTCCAACTTGAAATTTTTATGGCAACTGTAATTATATCTGACCAAGGACAACATATTCTATCCTTTCTGCTATGATTACAGCTTTGTACACAAACAACCCCTTACTCTTGTTCTATGTGAGAAAAGTTTATAGACAATAGTAGATGCACACACCGTACAAAAAGTGTGAGTTCTTCTACTGTTTGAGTTGCGATGGTAATCTGTGGTAGTTTCTTGAATATTCTTTCAAGGATGTCATGAAAAGAAGTGTAACCTCCTTAACTAATTGCTGATACCAGTGCAGAAAATTTATTCTATTTCAGGGAAGAATACAGGCTCAAGGGTAATTTTCCCATTCAGGTGGTAAATGTTGATAGCGTGCTTGACATTTATAAGTACATAAGGTTAAGCCACAAAAACTTACATTGATCAGACTTATATAAGCTTAAGCCAGTAGAATTCTACGGGAGTTTCTTTCCTTTTGTAATATGGTTGTTTTAGGACTTTAGCCTCAGGGATAACTACATGATCGTTAGGTAAGCAACCTTAGTCAAAGCTTGTGGCGACAGAAAGTCTCATTTCATCTTTAGTAAAACAAGGAAGATTGTCATTATGTGATCTAGTTCCCCCATGTCATCTAATATTCTATAGTATGCATAGCTGTCTGGCTGAGTTAATTTCAGTTCTAAAAACATTGCAGAGTCCAAGGCATCTCTATTTATGTAAAAAATATTGATTCTGTACCGTGTGCAAAGCTTTGTTCCAGGCGCTGCAGACACAGTGGTAAATAAAAAAATGAGAGCCCTGATTTCATGGAGGTAACATCCACATGAGGGATAAATATAATAAACATGTTATACAAATGAATTATTGATTGTGTTATGTGCTGTGAAGCTAACAAAGTGATGAAGAGAGTAACTAGGGTAAATCACTTGAGATAAGGTCAATAAGAAGGCCCCTCAGAGGAAGAGCCATTTCATCTGAGATCCGAGATCAGAGAATGTGAATAAGTGAAAAAGAGAATTCCAAGCAAGGAAGTAAGTACAGAGCCTCAGAGATTTAAGTGTGCCCGGCATGTCTGGGAAACAGAAGGGAGGGTGCCTGTCAGGTGCAGTGAGCCAGGGAGAGAGGACTGTGAAGTGGAAATAAGTAGGAAGGCAGAAGAAGTGTTGCAGGCAAGGCCATGCATCTGGATTGTGGCAAAGACTTAGTGGGACTTTAAGTGTGGCAACAGTATACTCAGTTTTAACATGTTTTATAATTTTTAAATGTTATTGGAGTAAGGTTGGATAATAAGATCATATAGGTTTCAAGTGTACAATTCTACAATACATCATCTGTATGTTGCCCTGTGTGTGGACCCCCTAAAGGGAAACCACACTGGCTTTTCTGTAGAAAACAACTTCAAGTTTTGTTGCACTGATTTGAATCCAGTCACAGAGATTTTAGTAAAATAGTTCTTACAGTTATTACTTCAGTCTTCTTACTTTAGATAAAAAGAGAGAGGACTGATAAAATTCCACAAAAACCTAATACAGAAGAAAAAGTAAATAAAACAAATTTTACAACCCTTTGTGTGTGTGTGTGTGTGCATGCGCTTAAGAAATTTTCTCTGCCAGAATAAATACATATATATATATATATATATATATATATATATTTTTTTTTTTTTTTTTTTTTTTTTCCTGAAGGGAGAAAGCCAACGGGCTTAGTAATTTTAACAAGATCAAGGTGTGTCTTCAGCTCATTTTGGACTTCTGAATTGGTTTGAGAACAACCAAATTTCATTAGTATCTTTCAGTGCAAAACATCAGCATTAGACTCATACCTTCAGCTTCAGTTTTGCATGGAGCTTCTTTAGTGCCTGAGTTTAAAGGGACTCCAACTTCATCTGAATGTGATAGTGACCCCGATGCAACTAGGGTCACTCAGCAGACAAGAAGGCGTGCTCACGCACACACACACACACACTCCTATTCTTTATCCCCAAAATTTTAAAAGTCAAGCCAAGTTTTCATCCACCCATTCAGGCTCACTACCTCCCTTTTCCCAGACTCCACTAATTGCCCTCTAATTGCTTTCAGGCATCCTGCAATGAGGTTTGATTCCCTTTATTTGCCTGAAGATAGACCTTTACTACTATATCTTTAAATATATTCAGATTAGTTTCACTGATCAGTATTTGACAAATATGAACTGTTAGAAGCTATTGTCCATTGGCTGCTTCTAAAGTTGTGAAATGAGATTTGATTAGCAAAATTTCAACTCACAATTTTATCACATCTGACAATTGGTAATAATTACTATTTTAATATGATTTAATCTCAAGCTTTTAACATTTTATCCATGGTAAACTGGTACGGTTTCAAATCTTCACATTTCACAGATTTCAGAACAGGACAATCTACATGAATTTTCCAAGTCCACAGGTAAGTTTCTTTGGAAAGCCAGCCCCCTGTTGTTAGTACTTTCCTCTTGTGACGATGTTCCACAAAATAGAGCTGTTTCTAAATCAGTTTCCTCCTCATTTAGAGGTTCAGAGTGCCTGAGACTTAGGAAAATTATTATTTATCCTACATTCTGAGAGCATGCCGTTGCCATTCTTATGCTTTACTATGGAATGGAGAAAATGTTGCCAACCAAGCATGTCAAAGCCCCATCTTATTATACATTCTATTGGCTTTTCATAGCATGGGTCCTAGTGTATATATACATGTGCAATTTCTATTGTAGCAATAAAATAAATAAGCCAACTTGGTTCTCTTTACCTATTGAAGGCCTTTAAATGTATGTGACTTCTGGGACACATCAGATGCTTCCCTTGACATTTGGATTACAGACAGTCTTTGGATTATGGGAACTCAAATATTGACAAGGAAATAAAGAAGTGCAGCCATGGCTGGGTAGCTCAGTTGGTTAGAGCACTATCCTGATATGCCAATGTTTTAACAGTTTTGATCCCCAGTCAGGGCACATACAAGAATCAATCCATGCATAAATATGTGGAACAATAAGTTGATATCTCTCTCTCTCAATAAATAAAAAATAAAAAATTAATTAAAAGTTAAAAGAAATGCAAAATAAGGAATGGTTCCTTATTGATGCTTTAGTCTGTCTCTCCAGAGCCTCAAATTCATCTGATGTCTGTCTTCAGATCTGAATGATATCTTGATTTCTGGAGAGGCGTTCTCCATTGACATGCTTAAGAGAATACCACCAGCAATATTGTGTCCAAACTATGTGTTTTCCAAATACAGTACTAAGGTAGGCATTTTTCTTTTTTATTTTATTTTATTTTTTTCCCTTATCAATTATTCTTGTTTGGCAAAACAATCTTTTAAATACAGGAGGCTTCTTGGAAACAATATTCCAGATTAGGAAACATTAAAAGTTACAAAGATTATTTTAACTAATAGACTCTGTTCTGGCCTCAGTTGTCAGCTACTGATTATGAAAATAAAAGTATATTGGGTACACTTATAGGCAGTTCTTTAGGGTATTTGGAGTTTTCAAACGGCTTCTGTGTAGAGGGATAGAGAGCAAAGCTCGCAATCACTATGGTTTCATTTCACGCTCAGTACCCACGATTCAGGGTACAACGTTGCATCGCCTTTTACTGTTTTATTGCTTTGCTACTGAGCATATTACGTATTAGCTCTTCAGCGGGGAAATTTAAAGAGTGTTATTCTATTTATTTTAAGTGTCATGTAATTATAAATTGATTTACCAGCCATTGTAAAGCTGCAAATGATAATTAATTTATATGCATAATATGTAGTTTCATAGAAGTTCAATTATAATAAAGCATTTGCTAAATGTACCATGAAAATAGTGTTTTCAGAGCAAGTGAGAGTCTGAAGATGGAATCTCTTTCGTCTGTCAGTATGTGGTCTTCATCATGGGCCATTGCTTCATTTCAAGATGGAAGGGAGGTTTTCTTAGTCCCGCAGTTTACTCAACTATAGTTTTTTTCTCATTGTAAGATATGATAGGATCTTTGAGAAATGCTAAAAAGTTGAAGATATTAATTCAGTTAACAGCTAAAATCCCCTGAGCCAAAACTGGGTTAGAGATATATAATTATTGCCATTTTGCCTACAAATGAACTAGCAGGGTCTTGAATCTTGTACCCACGTCAGCTTCCCATGGCTTGGTGACTCTCTCCTGCAGAAAGGACATGGGGGAATGGAAGGTGGAAGACTAAATCCCCATTGTTTGGGAACCAGACAATAATGCTAAACAGGTGGTGGCACAAAAAGCTAGGCTTCCTTGGACCAAAGTGTTTTGATTATTCTGCCACTAAAATAGATGTTTTTTTCTATGCTTGCTTATGAAAAAAGAAGCATTGCAAAGGGAGGAGTTCTTTCCCTGTTACCGAGGTGCACTTTTCATGTCCAGCAGGGTACCTTGGGCCAGCCTGCCTCTCTGGGAAGGAGGGGATACAGAACCAGTACTTCCCTTGTTTTTGTGACAGAGTGGAAAATGTCCTAACTGTCATGAAAGACAGATGGTGACACAGATAGGATCTCTTTTGCCCAGTAGTAGTAACCTCTAAGAGAACTGTTTGATATGACAATTTAATTGATTATATTTGTCTCTACCTGCTGCAATCAAAGTTTCATGGGGACAGGAATCATTTCACCTCATTTCATAAGTGTGGTGTATTGTCTTTTTATTTTCATTCATCTCAACGTATTTTCTAATTTTCTTAGTGAATCCCTTTTTGATTCATTGTTTATTTAAGAGTGTGTTGTTTAATTACCACATATTTGTGCCTTGTCCAAATTTTTCTTTGCTATTAATTTCTAATTTCTTTAGAAAACACACCTTGTGTCATTTTAATTCTTTAAAATATATTGAGTTGTTTCATGGGATAATATGTGGTCTGTATTGGATAATGTTTCACATGCACTTGAAAATACATATTCTGTTCTTGTGTGGATGTTATGTAGATGTCTCTTAAGTGTAGGTGGCTTATAGTGTTCAAGTTGTTGATCCTGTGGCTACTTCTATTCATTATTGAAATTGAAATATTGACATGACCAGCTACTATTGCTGAATTGTCTTTCCCTATACAATTTTGTCAGACATCGCCACATGAATTTTGAAGCTCTGTTGTTAAGTCTATATATGTTTATAATTGTTATGTCTTCTTGATGGAGTGACACTTTTATGATGAAGAAATGTTTCTTTTATTCTCTAGTAACGTTTTCTTTTGTCTCAAACTCTATGTAGTCTCATAGTAACAGAATAGCTCCAGATATCTGTTTACTCTTTGTTTGGTATATAGGCTCTGTTTTGTTTTGCTTTTTTAGTTGGATCTTTTTTTATCCATTCTTCTAATCTCTGCCTTTTGATGTGCATGTTTAATCGACTTCCTTTTAAAAATACTATTGATAAAGTATGATATACAGCTTCTATTTTGATATTTGTTGTGTATATGCCTCATGAATTTTTGTTTCTGTATTCTTCTATACATGCCTTTATTTGTGTTAAAGAGATAGTTTTTAGTGCACCATTTTAATTTCCTTGTTTTTCATTTGCTATATTTTAAAAATTAATTATTTTGCAATTGCCCAGAAGATTCTGATTATACTTAGTGTATAGCAATGCAATTTAGACTAGAAAAGATAATACACATGTATTTTTGTAACCTTTTTATTCCTATCTTATTTAAAACTACATAAATAAATAATTATAAATCTCTGTTGACAGGCACACAATTTATATAGATGCAATTTGTCGCAATATCAGCAAAAAGGGAAGAGACATCACAGCAATATAGAAACTCTGTGGCTTGGGGGTCTGCCTTCAACACTCCAGCAGGCAGCCTCCAGTTCTGCCTCCGCAGTAACTTACTGCTTGCGCAGAGCCTCAAGTTTAGCCAGAGTCGCCAGAGTTAAAGTTTGAGGCCTTCTTAGGTCTTTCCAAGGCACACGCATAGCCCTGCTTCACGTGCATGGACTTCTAGATTCCCAAGTAAGGTTCAAAGACTTAAAGCACCATATAGATGTCTCAATCTTCAGATAATTTAGACAGTTTTTAGTGTTTATTCTCATTGGTTTTATGGAGAGCGTGTTTTCAGAGGTCTTCACCACACTATTTCTGCTGATATCCTGACGTTCAATATTTTAACCTTTAACCAAATGACTATGTGCTATATATAATTGCTTAGACAAATAGGGTATTTTTTCTTCTTTCCCCCAATGAATGACTATTTCTTACAGTTAAACTAAAAGATATGCTACATCTTGCCATCTAATATCAAAATAAATAGTAGTTGGGTGTAAACAGGCTTTTACAGAGACATTTGTTCTAGTTAGTTTTAAAGTTCCTTCATGTGCCCATTTCTTGCAATGAGTTCAACATCTGTAATCCTGTTTATTATAAGAACTAATTTGTGCACATAATGACCCTGCATTTGACTTATGGCTGCTTCACATGTTTCCTTTAAATAAAATGTCCCATGTGTGAAATATGTTCTCATTCTGAGTAGCTGAATTCTGCATGCATCAGGTGAGGTTTAGTGATTCTCTGTAAATGAGATTTTTCCAGCTAAATCCTAATTGTCCCCAGGAAAGACTCCATCTCTCTCTTAGCATATAACTCTGTTCAATGAGTTAGAAGTAAACTTCACATGCATTTTTACCAAAAGAATGTGTTATGATGTCACCCTAACAATCATTTAGCCCAATGATTTCCCATCTGTGTGCCATGGCACACTGTTGTGCCACAACATTTTTTAAACATGCAATACCTGACTATTTGGTCAAGGCATTGACCTCTTTTCCTTTAGATTGCAAAAAAAAAAAAAAAAAAAAAAAAAAAAAAAAACCAGCCAACACAACAATAGACATGCGGTATGAATAAATCAAAATTATATCTATTTTTTTCAGATCAGCAAAAAATATATATTTATGGTGTGCTGCAGAACTTTAGTAATTATCTTACATGTGTGAAGAGATGAAAAAGGTTGAAAGTTGCTGAGTAGCCTGATCGGCTTTTTGGAAACAATGTTGTATGGCAGAAGACTAACGAAGCTGACACTGCTTAACTTATCTTGACTCATCATCATTAGCTTTATTTTGTGATGGAAGCCTATGCCATAGGATTTATGAAGTTGGACTTCATTCCTACAGCAGTAAATCTCTTTTAAGTAGGAGGCAAGTAGCTAATTTTTTCTGGCAACACTGTTAGGGAACACTTGAAAATATGTAGTTAAGGCGGCACCCTTAACAGCAGCTCATATTCTGCATTGTTGTGGAAACCGGGAAATAGCTTCATTGCTGATGGAAGTGTTTACTGGTTATCTGATATACAGCGGGTCTTTATGTAACGTTATTTTGTTCAATGTCTTTCTGTTAAAACATGGAAGAGAAAAAAATTGATTTTTAGCAGGACCACTGTCGGTGTGGAGTTTGCTCATTCTCCCCATGTTTGTCCACACATAAATTTTCTCTAGGGACTCTGGTCACCTCCCACTTCCCAAAGATGTGCATATTAGGTGAACTGGTGTATCTAAGTTGTCCCAGTCTCAGTGAGTATAGGTGTGAGTGTGCCCCGCGATGGAAGGGCACCCTGTGCAAGGTGCGTTTCCACCTTGTGCTCTGATCCACAGGACAGGCTCTGGCCACCCGTGACCCTGAACTGCAATAAGCAGGTTAGAAAATAATTATCTTATGTGATTTTAGTAATCCTTCTTAAGTGTATGCATAGCTCGCATTTATTTTAATGTTTAATATTAGAAGTGTTTTGTGTCTTTCTTTAGAAGTTTGGTGAGGTATTTGTGACCAGAAATATGCCTTAGGAACTTAACTCTTGTTTATATCAATTAGCCTATGGTAAAATTGGTTTTGTTACAAGATTCTACCTATGACATTAAATGAGGACTTACTGTATATTACTTCCATAAAGGATAAAATGTCTATATTTGCTACAAATGCCAACATTTACCCTACATATATGCTCCTTGGGCAACATAGTAAGTGTGGTAATAAACTTGAGCAGCACAGAATGGAAATTACGAGGAGTGTGACCACATACAGGGGTGGGCAAAAGTAGGGTTACAATTGTGAGTATGCAAAACACAGATTTATTCCTGTGTTATTATTTATTATTGTATGATTTTTCCATACAAACAACTATCAACCTACTTTTTCCAGCCCCTCTATACTAGTTTGCCTGGGAGCATCTCAATTTACACCCATTGTCACAGTGTAATTTTTAGCCTGGCCCCCTTTAACTCTCAAAATCATCTCAGTTTGCATGATAAATTATATTTAGTGACCCTAGTTAAAAGCAGTGTCTCTGAAACAGGCCTATATGGACTTAAATCCATGTTCTCTTATTTTCTGCCTATGTGAGAAAGTAATTTAACTTTTCTATGCCTCAGTTTCCTAATCTATAAAATGGGGATGGCAATAGCACCTTTCTAGTAGGGCTAAGGAAATTTAATGTTTGTAAAGCTCTTAGAATAGTCCCTGGCACCCAGCATACGCCATAAGCCTAATGTAGATGGTCCTGCACCATAGGCAATGAAGATAATTCCTAGGCCACATTCATTAAAATGGTTTCTGTCACCACGTGAGATTAATTTATTACAAATGAGTTTTTAAAGGGAAAATAAAGACAGCAAAGGAAGCAACACCAGCAAAATGATATAAAATAGAATGAATAAATTTAGTAAGATGAGTTGTTGTGAGTAGTACTAAACTATATCTTCCCATCCAAGATAGAAACACTTCATATTAAAAATCAAAACAATATTCCAATATCTTTCTTATTAATTCACGAGTTTACATCTTTCTGGATAGAGTATTCTAAATTTGTCATAATACTGTCTTAAAACCTTACGAAATGATAGTGTTGTTCCATTACTTGAAAACCTCTGAAGTTTGAGTTGTGGCTTCTGGTCCCTGGAGCACACAATTTGCATTCCAATGATTATAGTAACATTATTGTACTTAAAGTTTCCCCCTTTGGGTAAATGTAAATCTCTGTCTATTTGATACCTTTCAGGGAGCTGTTCATTTCAATAGAAAATACAGAATCAGTCTTTTACCTAAAACACACACACTTGGAATAGTTTACACAGAATTTGGAGAACTATAATACAAGAACAATATGCCTGCTCTGATTATAAGTGATACAATACTAAGTTGTATTTGTATTACCTTACGTTGGAGAGACTTTTCTCAACTCATTTATTCAGCTCACATTCTAAATATGCAGAAGGGCCTGCAACTTCTCTCTCTAATACATCAATGCCAGTCAAGAATATGGCAGCAGACACAGGCAAAACCAACACTGAATTGCAAACTAATAATATGATTTGTCCCTTTAGAATTAAAAAGGGAGCTCAGTACTTTCATTAGAGACACAGTAAGAGGTGATTAAGGTAAAATGGTAGTAGAGCTCTATTTAACTCACTAATTTACTTGGATTAAAAATTTTTACATAGTATAAGCATTAGTGCTAGCTAAGGAGAAATGGAAGAGGTGAAATTAGAACAGCTGTAGAGTGGTTTGATTTTTATTTTCTTACTTGGCCTACTTAGGGATTCCATAATTCCTTTTGTCAATATGACTTAACTATGGTGCAAAAAGAAAAGTTTATTTTTTTAATCTTCATGAATCCAGAGGAAACTGTCTATACAACAATAGTAAATATGGCTGCAACTGGCCTCACCAGAGACGTGTATGACAGACAGGACATGCGGTGATGATGGGTATCCTCACTGACAGTGCTTTGGGTAAATGGTGTCAGAGAGAGCTTTGGGGATTCTGTGATTATTCAGGTTCTGTGGAGTCCTGGGCTCCTCTCTGTACTTCACAATGCTAGCAATAGTGACAGGAACAAGTATGTCAAGGGATCTGTGTACTGAGAAGAGTTGTGAAATAAAGATGTCCAGGGTACTACTTCCTAAATTAACTGTTATTTGAAAAGAAGGATACTACTTCAAACAGAAACAAAGAACTTGCATGGCTCTGAGAGCTTCTGTATAAAGCATGAAGACAGTGATTTGGGAGTTGCACATATTTGCTAGATGTCTTGGCTCAGCAATAGGCACTGGGAAAATAGGGGAATCTTTCTAA
The DNA here is from genome assembly GCF_987537825.1 of Furipterus horrens. Lineage (NCBI taxonomy): Eukaryota > Metazoa > Chordata > Mammalia > Chiroptera > Furipteridae > Furipterus > Furipterus horrens. Next base: position 35,331,849 of record NW_028327176.1, read on the forward strand.
ATATGGACAACTTTAATTCTCTTCTATGAGATAATGGTATACTTTCTTCACCACCAAACTGGCTGCCTGAGCCATTTACATTATGCAATGGGTCTATGGCATTCATTGTATATTGGGGAAGTAGACATAATAGTCTGGAGCAGTGATGAGAAGAACTTGGAAAAAAGGTGATCACATACATTTTGGTCTATACAGCCTGCGGGTATAAAAGAGGTAGTCTTCGAAAAACGGTTCTCATTTACTCTCTCATTTGAAACAATAACCAGCTGATTGTGAAAGCATGACAGTGTTATGAACAAAAGCACAACCCATTGGGAAAGTTACTTAATCTCTGTATCTTCAGTTCCTTATTTGTAGTATTAATAACCCCAACTACCTAGAAGTGTGAACATCTAACCTCGAGTATTATATTAGATAATTCATGTGAAACAGAGATGTACTGGGCACATTATAAAGTCTTCCAAAAATTAGCTTTAATATTGTGACCAAACTGGTTATAGAATATGCTTAACCAATATGCCTTGAGTGTTCCCTGTTGAAATGTACAGATGGGTCAAAATATCCGAATGTCAATATTTCCAGTCCCCAACTCTTTATATCAGCAAGATAATATTTTCCATTGATTTCTCTTCTAGAGCACACTAAGAGTCAGGTGGATATGTATAATTGTAAAACTGGAACTCTACAGGTACTTTCAGGTGAGGAAGATGGGTCATCAGAACTCTCTGTGGGGTTCTAGTACATTGAGCCCAAGTCAATTGCCTCTGTTCATCTCTGCCTGACTTTCTTAGGCTCCTGAACTCAGTCTCTCTCCCCTGTTTCCTAGGAGTGAGCATCTACTGACCAGCTCTTTCTTAGAGTACCCTGACAGCACAGCTGTTGAATCCTAGTGACACAGGTCTTTATTGTGGAGCTTGCAGAGGGCTCTTCCTCCCAGAGACCACACAGCAAAGAGCAGGTTGGGTGTGGTCCAACCTTATAAAGTACTTGGAAATTCCCCTGCTTCCTCTTAGTAGCTAGGCTCTGATAACATCTGGCCCTTCCACCTTTGCTTCAGTGCAAGGAATTCTTGTGTATTTTCTTTCAGCTCAGTTTCCTCTGGGGTCCTTCAGTCCATCAGTCTAGTCAGCACATCTCAGAAATATGTTTCTGGACCAGGCTCAGAATCTTTCCTACTGACTTCCTAAGACCCCTGACATCTTTCACTGTCCCTCAACATTTCATAGTATTAGGAAATAACCTGAACATTATAGCAGTCAGGGGATTAATGGGCCTAGAGTACACAGAATACTTTTAAGTAATTGCCTAACTTCAGTTGTCTGACTGAGATAATCTCACCTTTGGCCCCATCAAAATATTTTGTATAAATGAAGCAAAAATAGGGTTTCATGAGTTTCCTTAAATAGGCATATCTGCATGTTTTATGTATTACCCAAAATGACTCAAGAGAACTGACTAGACCAGTGATCAGAAGGCCAAACAATCACAGAAGGGTGTGTGCTGACTTCTAGTGCACACCTGCAGCCTAAACAGAGGCGGAAGGAAGCTAGTGGGGAACACATCCTCTAACAGACAGTAGGATTGATATCTAGGTGACCATTAGAAGGAAAGACCCCAAGAAGGGGTAATGAGGAATAAAGGGTAAATCTGAGAGCAAGTAACTACCAGGAGGTATGGGATATCTCTTTACGTCCCTTTCTATCACTAAAGACACCTTCAGTGACACCATTATGTACACAGTCATGTAATGGTAACACTAAATGTGTGAATACAAGACATGTGCATGTTTCTGTGTCACATTTGTATAAACATATATTTCATTGCAATTACTGAGTTAGGACACCATGATAATTATATTTTATCATCTTTTACACATTTCACTGGCTGCAGTCTATGATTAGCTGCATATCCTATAGGGAAGCTTTAATTTATATCTGGGAAGTCCCAGGGGAAATTCAAGTTTTGTTTGTGCTAATGAAATTTATATATAGCATTTTAAAAAAATACAAATGTCACTTTGCCATACTCTTTTAAAAAATTGATGATGGTGATGATATTAATAATAATTATGATAGCATCCTTTTTCTCTGCTTTTCTAAGAATTAAGATTAATTTATGAAAAGAAAATAATTGAATAATAATTCATTACATATTCTCTGTCACCTTTTTTTGCAGGCTTTTTAATGAGCACCTCACATTTCTTTAATTCTAATATAAACAATACAGTTGATAATTTAAGAATGTCAATCATACAGAAATAGGTTAGAACCAGAATAAATTTAGAGATGTATTTAGTCCCTCTCTCACTTTAGAGTGAAGAAATAAGCTGAGGGAGAACAAGAAACCTGGTTGAGGTAACCCAGTGAAATTGTATGTTTCTCCCTCATTCTGAGTGGTTGACTCATTATGAGTTAATTAAAAGGCAATGGTTCTGGCTCATGGCCATGCACTACAAACTGATTTTTCTTTTTATCATTTCTGCTTCTAGACAGACCCATTTTAAAGATTAATTAAACTGAAGATGCTTCTAGAAAGAGAATACTTCTCTCAAAAACCAAAGTATAGCTTCTACTTGATAATAATACTTGAGTATTTCTGCTTTCTTAAACTGTACATCTAGGGAAATTAAGTGTGATCAGTTCCTCTCTGATTATAGAATTTTTTCTATGAAGTTAATTGCCAGTGATAATTAAATTACCAGTCATGACAGGAGAGGTTGGGAGTTTACAATTCTGCTATAATTTTGCCCTGTCTCATTCTTATGACCTCTTTAAGGACTAATGGCTTGAGTTCCTTCCATTCCTTCTCCTTTTACTGAAATCTAACTTTAAAATGTTAAGGGCATTTATTCAGTTAATCAAGATTTGTTGAGTAACTCTTAGCTACCAGTTTCAGAAACATCTTTGCTACATCTCTCTCTTATTCTCATGTTCAGAATCCAAACACTACCAAGGCTCCTTTTTCCTAAAATTCTTCGATAAATTTCTTCTTCACTTCTACTATTATTACCTTAGACAGACATTTATTTTTTATCACAACTAGTGATCTCCAGACTTGTTTATCTGATTCCCAGGTACTAAACTAGACTTACAAAATCCAAATATCCAGGGGTGGAGCCCAGTGATCTTTTTCTGAAAACAGCTTCATGCTTACATCACTTATTTAAGTAAAAAGCTGTAATTATTAAAGTGCTCTCCAAATTATTTTTTTCTCCTTCAAAATTTACCCAAAACTGACTCACCTTTTTAATTTCTATCAGAAATACTGGAAAAATCTCCAATGATCACAAACTTTTATTTATCATACTTTTTCTTGTCCAGAAAATTTAGAATGGCTCCACAGTTGTTGATCAATTACAAATTCCATAGATAAAGATCTTTGTTCCTTAGTAAAGTCAGATTTTTTTTATCTAGTATTTGTCTCACTACTTTCCAGCCGAGGCTTTTAATATTACACACTCATACTTACCTCATGCATTATACTGTCCCAATATGTTCTCCCTCCTGTGGCTCCTTATCTCTGCCACCTCTCACTTCTCACTTTAGCTGTGTGTATATTTTATTCTTTCAACAAGACATGAATCACTTTTAAAATTTTTTTTGAAGACATAAACCTTATTTTATACTTTTCTTTATTCCCACCATTCTGTGCACAATGTTATGGTCCAGTAAATTCTTCATAAATGGTATTAAGCGTGTTCACAGGACAAAAGTATGGTTAGGTCAAAACTGTGAGGATTTGATTTTATTATTCTCAGAATTTCTCAAACACTGATTTAATTCTTCTTTTTGTCTTGGTACTCATCAAATCTGTACCCACCTTGGTATCCATCAGATTTTGGGTTCATGAACAGACAATGATGAAAGCAGTGTTAATTATATAATGTGATATATAATACAACACAAACTTCTGCTATCAGTATGAGAATTTGCTAAATGAAATCTAATAAGGTATGTCATCATTCTAACAAAGATGAAGGTAGAAACTCTATGTTTACTGCTTACTTAGTCTTTTTTAATTGTTGACACTATTACAGATGTTCCCCATTTGCCCCCCTCCACCCCTCCCTCACTCCCACTCCTGGCCTTCACCACATTGTTGTCTGTGTCCATGGGCTCTGTGTATATGCATATATGTTCTTTGAATTTTTTAAAAATCAGGGAGTATACCTAGAGAAGAATAGATTAATCAAAGATTAATCAGTTGACAAATGGAATAATAAAATATTTAAAATTATGCCAATGGAAATTAAGTTTTCTAATATGAGATAGACCCTTGGTAAAATGGCTGAACTGTTTAGTGAAATAAGCAACTAAAAACAATTCTACTAGTGTTCTTATGTCCTAGGGCTGGGCAGAGCCAAAACCTAGGTGTTTCATAGGATGACCATAAAAGTGACCCTTTGGTATCAGGATTTTCCCTGATTCATAGTTACTTTCCTTCACCCAAAAACATAAGAAGAAACATGTGGTTGAGGAATGAGGAAAGTATCTACAGAATATAATTGAGCCAGAAATCAGATGGCCTTAATCCGGAGTCAGTGCTACTAGAAACCAGAGAACAGACATACTATTTAGTGAGTGCTGTCACACTGATGACTTTTATCCTTTTTGTCTGTTCGTGTCAAGTGTCAGCACCCGCTCAAGGCATTTTCAATGCCATATGGGTCCTGGCCCCTTTGTCCTTAAAGGTGCTATCCCTCTTAAATTCTCTAACTTGGATAATTGGTTTCCTGGGAGCAGTTCAGTTAGAAAAGGGCCAGGGCACTGGAATGTTGAACACATGTTTGCTACTTTGTAGTACAAAGCCAAAAGCTGGGTTCTCACCATCATGTCTAATAAGTTGTTGGGGTGAATATTTGCATGACTAATAGATCTTTATTTAAGATATATTTGATATCAGTCCAAGAGAAAGACAACTTTGAACTTGAGGATAAAAATAAAAACTGATAAGCCGAAGTAAACTGTATAGAGTTGAAATTTCTACGTTTAGTTGTAGCAGGCTAGGCAATACGCTAGAGGATTTAAAGCAACTATCTACTCAGAACAAACTAAAAAAGCACCAAAGAGTGTTCTTAAAAAGTGAAAAATGAGCAGGCCAAAATCCTGAAATAGATGAGAATCCAAAGAGTAGGGTCAAGTGACCTTTTCCCTGAGGGCATTTGCCCATTTGGACAAAAGAGGCAAAGAAAATGTTCTTTTGTTTTGGTGGTCTTATGAGACTAAGTACAATACTTCGAACACAGGGTCACCTTGGGAGGAGAGTGCAACCGACATATCAGGCTTCTGAATGCCTATGCTGTCAGGGAAAACTTGAACTGGAAATAAACTTACTCTTATGTGAACTTGCAGCCAAGATATTCACACTCTGGATGAACAGGGAAATGCTCTCAAACTGGTGAGGAGCCCCAGACAGGTGACAGAAAAAGCAACAGCAATCTCCTCAGTACCAATAGAACTTTATGAGAAGTCTCAAATTATGTCTATAAATAATCTTTCAATCTTTGTATAAAGCAAACAACAACCAAAACCAAAGAAAAGCAGCAGGAAAAAAAGAGAAATAGATTGGAATGATTGGAAAATATTAAAAACAGGTGATTATACTTGTTAACTTTAAAGAAATCAGACACACTTTTAAATATCTGCAGGAAATTATGAAAAGTAAAACAGTTCCCCGAAACAACCAAATAGAAGTTCTGGAAGTTAAAAATAGCTCAAATTAGGAATTCAATAAATGGATTTAATGCCAAATTACACAGTGCTGAAAAAAATTAGTGTATAGATAGTCGGGACAGAAGAAATTTTCTAGGACTTTGATGCTCAAAGTATAGGGTAGAGGCATCATTTAAGTTGAAAATGGATGAAATTTTCCAGAAGAAAGGAAAGACACCGTTCCATGGCTTCAAGAGTCCAGAGTATCCTAATAAAGATAAGTAAACAGAAATTAATACCTAAGTATACTATAATACAGAACTGTAGAAAACTAAAGGCAACAAATACAATCTTAAAGTTAGCTAGAAAAATCAAAGATAACAGAAGCAAGGCTTGATAATAAGCTGACTCAGAGAAGTAATTATCATTCTACCATACATGGTTTTAATTATTTATCTGGTTTGGTTTGAAAGGCAACACATGGCCTCTGAAAAGTAAGTCTATATTACTAACACAAGAACTAGAATCAGAATGCTTGGGTTCAAAGCCTTGTCTACAACTAACTAATTGCATAACCTTGAGCTATTTACTTATCCTTTTAACTGCTAACAGTACCTTCCTCAGAGGCTTGCTTATATGATGATTAGATGTGGCAATGTAAATAGAGTATTTATCATAATGTCTGGTATAAAGTTACTCCTACTCATTAAATGTTCAGTATTATTATGAGTATTATTTTGTAACATATTTTAAACAGTATTATTCGCTTACATTTTATAGTACATAGATTTTTATTGGTAATATTTTAAAAGATGAGATACTTTTTTTCAATTTGTACATTAACACAAAATTTTACTTATGAGAGATATGAACATATTAAATATGTCTCTGGTAGACATATAAAAAGTGCTCTGAAAGTTGTAACTCACCCTGAAAATCCTAGTTGTAATTTAATTTATGCCACATAAAAATTGCCTGTGTAGAAGGTATAGTTATAATCTCCATCTTACAAAGCAGGAAATGAAAACATAGGAAGGAGCCAGTTCACCATAAAGCTGGGAGTCTACTCCTTGACCACCTGGCTTGAAAGTTTTTGTGCTTTATCTTGAGTCTTTCTAGCATGTAGAAAATTGGGATCTGATATCAGTGCTTATGATATTCCAGCACACTGCTCATCTAGAGGTTTATAAATGGCCACAATGAGTCTATTTAGATTTTTAAAAAGTTATTATGTAAGATAGTACTAAAAATTAGCAATTGAAAGCATGTAAGTTACAATATAATTCTTCATCTTTTTGTTTTCTTATACATATATATACCTACTTGGTAATGGATCGCCCCGGGCGAAGGCTGCTCAAGCGTCAGGACATGGGCCCGCCTCCGGAGAGAGGGGAGGGGCGGGGCCGGGCAGAGGGAGGGAAAAGACCCGGCTTCAGGTACCGGGACTTGGGGGAGCGCGTGACTGGCGCTCAGCTTTTGCTTCGCCTCTCTTTGCTAGTGTGCGGCTCTCAGCTTTGCAACCCCGAGCCTTCTGTCTAACCTTGACGGATCACCAGGCCTTGCAGAACAAGGTCAAAGGTGTCAGCGTTTACTCCTGAAGACTGGTTTCTTACAATGCAATAATCCCTTTAAAGCGTTTATGTCCTTGATGTAATTATTGTGCATATATATTTTGCAGCTACCCCTGGCTGGTTTGGCTCAGTGGATTGAGCGTCGGCCTGCGAGCTAAGTGTCGCTGGTTCGATCTTCCAGTCAGGGCACATCAGAGAAGGAAAACTCTGACTCCAAAAAACCTCCGCTGCCTTGCGGCATACCTCTTCAGGGGAAAGGCTAAGAGAGTAAACCCCGACAGAAAATCCGGAGCCGGAGTCCCTAAGGCGGTTTGACGTTGTAGTCAACACCAGCAACTCCTGGGGCGCACCTGAAGCCAAGCTGTATTGACTCCGTCTTTCCCTTGGACCCTTCAGCTGCGAAGAGAGGGGGGGTCTGCTGCATGGGCAACAGCAGACCCTCCATATCACCCTGCCCAGGCTCTGTAGCTTCAGCTTCACTGGAGAGGACACTCCAGCGTCATCACAAGATGTCGATTCAACACGGGAGGAGACAGATACCGTGTCACTCCCGAGTCGGACTGCACAGCCATTCTCGGCGGTGCAGATAGACTCTTAAGAAGCTGCACCATCATCTCTCGAGACGGATGGCTGCCGACGACGACGATATATACCTACTTCTTCCCTTAGGGGAGAGGGTTTATTTATTTTTTGATTCCTAGATTAAGTTTTTGTTCAAAATTTAAGTGAGTAGGTCCTGGTTAAAAAAAAAAATTAAACAAAACCTGAAAACAGTTATGAATTAAATAGGGGAGGGTTACAACACTGCTCTTTTGAGTTCAATAAAATTTCTCTGTAACAATTTAAAATACTATTTTCAAAATAGTTTTAAAATCATTCGATAACCTACTCAGAAAAAAGATACTAAAATGTTTCTTAGTCTAATGTTTACAACACTCTACCCTGCAATGTATACGCAATTATGGACTTTATAAGAGTTGGGGAAGTTGAATTTTAAAACAGTAACAGAGAATAAGGGAGAACATGAGAAAGGTGTTAAAAAAAGAAAACTTTTACTGAAATAAGAAGCACCAGAAAAGCACCCTAGAGAAATGGCAAGACTATAACAGAAGTACAAAGGAATCAAGTTAGATGTGTTTCAATCGTGTGAAATGCTACTGAAGCACTTTTCTTGCTTATGATTGCCAGCTTTACTATTCATTAAGTTCTTATTTCTGACAGAGTCTGATGGTTCATTATCCTCAAATGGCAGGGGTGGCATCCAGCCTCATGTGTCCTGGGCAGTGAGAAAGTTGTCAGTTCCAGAGAGCTAGTTAGACAGTCATCAGTCCATTAGAGAAGGAGAAAAGCAATGCTTTCTGCTCTATTTGGCATTTATTTTGCTTATTCTGGAAAGAAAAATGTTAGCTAAATTATAATCTGAGTTGGCTTTTATTTAACATTTGTGGGAAAGAACATGACAACAGCTTTAGTGGTGAGCGCGGTTGATAGATATGATAACTTTCTTTTTGCAGCCCCCCCCCCACACACACACACGTTATTAGTGAGAACACTTAGGACAAAATACTAGGGTATAAATTTAAAATGGCAATGATTCATAAAATTTATTTCTTGTAAAAGAGCCATGGTTTTATGGGGCTCTTATTTTGCTTTCATTTATGCTTAGTTAGCAATCTATTATTGAAACATTTTTTAGAAGGCGAATACTATCAAAACACCTCAGTATAGCAAAAGAGAACACTTTCTGTAATCTACTATCTACATCTGTCATGAGCAAGAAAGAAAGGGATGAGTATCAGGCACACTAAGGACTCACTTATTTACTCAATTTCTTCACTTGTGAGTATGTATTTACCTCAGTAAGTATCTATCATATGCTATGTATTTTGCTAGGTACTGAGGCAAAAATGACAAATGAGCCAGATAACACCTAATATAAGAGAACTCACAGATGACTAGGGAAGCTGTCCTGTGAGCAAGCAATTGGGATGCAGCATGATCCAGTATGCAGTGTGTCACCAAAGGAAGAAGTAATCAACTCGGGGGGGGGGGGGGCGGGAGGGAGCAGTGAGGAGAGGGAAGACTTTGAGAAGGACTGGAGTTTCACCACCCCAAAATATGCCTTTTTGGATATTGATTTTAAGTTGGTTATTAAGAAAGACTCATAAAGTACCATTAACCATTACCCCCTTACCTGCCTAAAGTAATTTAAATAGAAAAACTGCTTTGAATGAAGGGAGTATCACATAGTGTGATAGAATAAACAAAATGTGACAAAGACAGGGGAAAATCTAACAAAACCTACCTGTTAGATTTCCGGCTAGCCCCACAAGAATTTGTTTACCACATATTTGCTCTTTCTCATCTACCTATGAATTGCCTACTTTCTTTTCAAACCCCTGATCTCTGCCACTCCACTCCCACCTTCCACTTTGTCCAAAATGGCATATAAACCTCAACTGCCCAATGTGTCATCAGGCTTCACATCTTATGGCACCCCCACACTATGTCTGCAATAAATTTTGGACATTTTCTCCTGTTAGTCTCTCTCATATTAATTTGATTATTAGCCCAACTAAAAGAATTTAGACAGTGGGAGAAAAGATATCTTTTGTGTCTCCATAATGTCATGTAGAAAAAGGTCTCCTCTGCTGGTCTCCCAAAGGGTGATTTGGAAGGTGGTTGCCTGACAAGCAAAGAAAACTGGGAAGACATTTGAAGCACAAAGCAAGAGCTGATCGAGGCAGGAGAGCACAATTGGAGTTGAAAGCAGAGTGAGCAGTGTAGTGTAGAGGAGCAGAGGGAGTCACAGGAAATGGTGGACAGCAGTTTAGAGACTGAGAGGATGACTATGAAGACTGCTCTAGTTTCAAAAAAATTGATGCTAGACACATGTGTAATTTTAAAAGGGTGTTCAAAAGAAAACTTCAGTCAATATAGAGAAAAGATTATTTTATGCATTCATTTTTTTAACTTATTTTTATTTTTCCCATTACTATTTAGCCCCCATGCAATCACCACACGGTTTTCCATGAGTTCTTTTTCCTCTCTGCTTGATTCCTCCAGGCCCTAACCTCCACCCCCCACTAGCTGGCATCCTGCTCTCCATCTGTGAGTCTGTCTCTATTTTGCCTGTTATATCAGTTTGTTCGTTAGATTCCATATATGAGTGAGATCATATGGTATTTGTCTTTCTCTGACTGGCTTATTTCACTTTGCATAATATTCTCCAGGTCCATCCATGATGTTGCAAAGGGTAAATTTTTCTGCTTTTCTATAGCGAGTAGGATTCTATTGTGTAAATGTCCCATAATTGTTTCATCCACTCACCTACTGATAGACACTCGGGCTGCTTTCATATATTGGTAATTGTAAATAGTGCTGCAGTGAACATAGGGGTGTTTATGTTCTTTTGAATTAATGTTTTGGGTTTCTTCAGATATATTCCCAGAGGTGGGATTGGTGGGTCAAATGCAGATCCATTTCAAAATGAATTAAAGATTTAAATGTGAGACCCAAACCCATAATAATCCTAGAAGAAAACATAGGCAGTAAAATCTCAGACACTGCTCATAGCAATATTGTATGTGATATATGTCCCCAGGCAAGGGGAAAAAAAGAAAAAAATAAACAAATGGGACTATATCAAACGAAAAGGTTTTTGCACAGCAAAGAAAATCATCAACAAATAAAAAGACAACTCATGGAATGAGAGAACATATTTGCCACTACATCTGATAAGGGGTCAATACCCAAAATTTATAAAGAAATTACAAAACTATACAGAAAAAAAAATTCAATTAAAAAATGGGCAAGGGACCTGAACATCAAGCACTCATTATCTAGAAAATTATTTTCCCACTCCCCAACTTATGTCTGCAGTGAAACATCAAGATCACAAACATGACTTTATAACCATTCATTATTCACCTGTATATAACTGACAGGTTTGTGATCCCCTGCTTTCACATATAGTGAATTTCATTTTCTCTTTTCCCCGTCTTATGATTTCTAAATTGTCTAGTATAATTTTCCAAGTCTATCATGTCACTTTCCTTTACTAATATCTCCTCATTTAAAAACCTGAATTCTACTTTATATAAAACTAGCTCCCTCCAGCCTATATTTCATCAAAGATATGAAAATAACTCTGTCTTGTGAGTTTTGCAAGTATAGTTATCTTGTCATTAAACTCTTTGGAACAAAAGATGAGCAAGTCCAATTAACCACTAACTACATACTGTTATTCAGGCAATGATTCTCTTTGGGTCTAATTTTGGTCAATATGTTGTTTATTTTTAAGTCTTTTCCTAATTAAGCTTGCTCTCAAGATGTTAGTTAAAACTTCTTCCATCCCCGTAGATATAGACTAGGGATTCTATTTTCTTGAACATTAACATGTGGTACTTTCTTGATAAAAAGCTTTTATTTTGAAGAGTTAATCTTCAAACATGGATGGCTATTTAAAAAATAAAAATTTAATTAAGGCCGCCGCTGCTGCCGCCATCGTGCCAGCCCCTCGGGTCTCAACGAGGCCGGGTGACGCTCCAGAATAGGAGACAAGCCAATTTGGGAGCAGATTGGATCCAGCTTCATTCAACATTACTACCAGTTATTTGATAACGACAGAACCCAACTAGGCGCAATTTACATTGACGCGTCATGCCTTACGTGGGAAGGACAGCAATTGCAGGGGAAAGCTGCCATTGTGGAGAAGTTGTCTAGCCTTCCGTTCCAGAAAATCCAGCACAGCATCACGGCGCAGGACCATCAGCCCACGCCAGATAGCTGCATCATCAGCATGGTTGTGGGCCAGCTTAAGGCTGATGAAGACCCCATCATGGGGTTCCACCAGATGTTTCTATTAAAGAACATCAATGATGCTTGGGTTTGCACCAATGACATGTTCAGGCTTGCCCTGCACAACTTCGGCTGACCTCCTCCCAGCCTGGCACTCATGCTCTTTCTTCCTCCCTCTTCCTGATACTATTCACACTCCTCCAGATGCTCCAAATATCATACACAAATGAGCAGGACCATGGTGGGAGTGGGCGCAGTGCGCTGCTGCTACCTAGGTGTTGTGCATGATGTTTGGACACTAGACTAGTTACATCTGACAGAAGTATGTGTTGTACCAGCGCATGCCTTGGAAAGACTTAAGTAATGCAAAAGGTTGTCATTTTTTTTTTTTTTTAATCTACTGACAAGTTGCTCTAGTAACCCAAAGAAGTGAAGGAGAAAGCAGCTGCCTCACCGCCCAGATATTGATTTGTTCAGATGTTTCAATGCCTCATGATACAATAAAACCACAAAAATTTTCTTAACAAAAAAAAAAAATTTAATTAAAAAGTGGTTTCCATGAGGAACGAGGTATCCCTTTGTTTGCTACATTGACCAGACTCTGGTTTTAGATTGACAGACCTAGAGACCTGATATTGTCATTCCCTAAAAGTACCTCATATCTCAGGGGCAGACTGAAATTAAACAAGTTCACAGACCAATATGTAGAGCCAGAATATCTGCTTATTGATTTACAATGAGAAAAAATAGCTGCTACATGGACTGAAATATTAATGTCAGTTTTCTATTCCAGCAAACCATATAACAGCTCCTGCATGGGAAACTAAATTATAACAGAGAGATTGCTTGGTGAGCATGGGATCAGAACAGGGCATGATTAAGACCTTTCAAGGCCAAAAGCATTTCAGTTTGCTTCTCACTTCCCTTATGTTACTCAAAATAGAAACAATGCAAAACTATAACAATGTGAAAAGCCCAACAAAGTTTTTGTTTTCCCCCCATGGCTAATATTTTATATCTTCTTTAAAATATCAAATATTATATTCAAAAGTATATAATATTTTGTAACCCTGTTCTGTTGGTGTCCTAAATACATTTGTCTACTGGGCTACAAATAAGAGGAGCTAATTCTAGTACTTGGAGTTTTGATTGCAACAAGCCTGGACGCAGCCCTTCTAAAGGATACTAAAACTCTCTCCTCTAGACCCTCCTTGGATAGATGCTGCCAGTATTTGCAAAGTGACTCTTCAATATGCTTCCAATCCCTTTTTGATTGACACATTCCTCCTTTAATGATGTTAATGCATTCAATTACTTTATAGTCACAGAAGGCTGATCTGAGAATATTCTAAGAAGAGTTTTCATATCTCTGATCTGCTCTACTGTGCATCGATTTCATATTGTAGAGCTCAATCAGAGGGCAGAAGGCCCCCACCTTCTTTTATAACAATAACTATTGAGAAGGGAGAAAAATCAACTAGATCCCCATGTAATAGGCAAAGCTAAAAGACCTGTTCAGGATAACTATTATTATCTATAGATATTATGCATGACGGGGCCAAGTTTACATTGGCCTAGGGAAGGCCACAGTCACAGTGTAAAGGATCACCAGTCTGAAGGTATGATTTTCTGGAAAGTGTCCTAACTAATAAAAAGATACTCACTGAATGAGTAAATGAATGGATGTTAATAAAACAATTTTAAAGGCTTCAGAAAACAAGAACAGTTAAATAACTAGCTTTTTGATGCACTGCACACTTAATGACTTAAATAAATTATTAGGTTTAAGAAAAGCTGAGGACCGGTCCTCATAAAATATTATTTACACAGGGAATAATCATAACTTTTTATTGTGGAAAAACCTGGCAGACACCATTCTAAGTAAAATTACTTTTAAGGAGATATATAAACACTGTATTCCATCCAATATGATATGGTGAGAAGGGCACACTATAGCTTTTGCAGTACACTTGTCAAAAATGCATAACTTTGGTAATGGAAATGCAATGGATAAGACCAATTTGAGAGGCATTCTACAAAGTGGCTGGCTCTTCAAGAGCATCAAGTTTGTAAAATGCAAAAAAGAAAAAGAAAAATAGATTAGTGGGAGAATTGGTGGTATTCAAATTATATTTGTACATTAGACTTAGTGAATCGATGTTAATTTCCTGATTTTAATGATTATATTATGGTTACATAAGTTGTTAATATTAAAGAAGTTAAGTGAAGTATATGTGGGAACTGTACTATTTTTGTATCTTTGCTGTAAATCTAAAATTATTTCCAAATGAGAAGTTAAAAGAGAAAGAATAAGACAAATTTCATGAAAAACAAATAAGTTTATGTATCAGTAACTGAAGTAAATGTATCTTAAATTGTGTTCATGTGTGTGTGTGCGTGTGTGTGTGTGCGTGCATGTGCGTGTGTGTGCGTGCGTGTGTGTGTGTGAGTGAGGGGGGCAAAATAACACCTGAAGGATATTTGACATCTGTCATTAATTCCAAAAAGTTATTCCTTTCCCCCAAAGCCCTCGGTAACTTTTCCACCTCCACTCTTTCAGAGTTGTCATATACACTTTATATTTTCCAGACGTACTTTTCAAACTGTGGTTAAAAAGCACATGATAAAAACAAACCTAAGACTATTGAAGACTTTTCATGAAGAGTAAGCCTCCTTCTCCAAGCTTCTGCAGTCTCTCAGACTTCGTCTCCAAATACAATCATTTCAACAACTGTAGGATTTGCCACAATAAACCCTTCTTATCCCTAAACACTATAGCTGCTACAATATATACTTTAATGGTTTTAGACAAAAATCTTTTGGCTCCTTGCCATGATAGAGAGCTTAATTTTAGCTTTTTACATAACCTCTGATATCCCCTTCTTTATGTTCCAGTAAAATAATATCTCCATTTAATTAAATTAATAAACAATGATTAGAATGTTATTATGTATTTTTGGTTCACTTTGGAGATAAGTTCTATGCCATGATTTACTTTTTTTGATACAAGTTTTTGATTTTCCTGATTTTGCTCTATGCTTTTATTTTTTTTTATATCTTATTTTAGTAGTTTCCCTCACTCAGTTATAGCAGGTATTTTGTTGCATCTTCCCCCTCTCTTTGTTCTGGAGACCTCTGCCCTGGGGCCATTAAGCTTCCTGTTTCTCTCTGACACTGCCCCACCACCCACCCCCACTAGTTTTCTCCATTAAACCCAGTGACTCCTGAATCTGAAAACATTACAGCTGAGTAATGATTTGACTGGGTTATAGGTTATGAATATCTTTTTTCTTAGTACTTTGAAGAAATAATCCCATTGTTTCCTAGCATGCAGTATTGCTGCCTCCATTTTTATTCTCTAAGAAATGGCCTCCCACCCTTTAATCTTCTCCATCTCCAAGATTGAGAGAATCTCTTCTGACATGTCTTGAAATTTTATAGTCAGGCATGTAAGTATATTTGTTAATTATTCTGGCACTCACTATCATCTTGTAATCTGGAAAAGAATGTCCTCACTTTTTATTTCTGTGATATAATTGTCCCCCCACCCCCATTTCTCTGTTTTCTTCTGGAATCCCAACTATAGCTGTAACTCACAGAATGCTTCTCAATGCCTTTATTTAAATCATCTCTCAATATTTTTAGGTAATTATCTTGATTTAATTTTCTGTTTCATGAATTTGTTATTGTGGTGATTATTTTCTCAGAAATGTTTTTATTTATTTCACAAGGCAACATGATCTTAACGTGTGGATAAAATGTCTTCTTGCATCACTCTGCTCTGCACTGAATATTCTAAAGCTTAAGTTCTCTGTAGTCCTTAATGTGCCTCTATCATATAAGGTATTTTATTTTATTTATTCACCGTACATCTTTTTTAGTGTTTAGGCGTTCATCAAGTGTCAGAAAATATTTGCTTCTCTATTCATATTTAGAAGGTGACAATACAAAAAAAAAAAAGAAGCTGACCAGAGGATCTGTAAACGTTTGCAGGGCTTGCACAGGGATGGGTTTGCCTCAGAGTGTACTGGCAGGAAGCCACCCATGATGCTGTGGAACCCTACAATGCTAGATTACGAAGGTCATCCTTTTCTCCCTAGGACCGATTCAAATTTCTTAGAGGGTTTTGTACTGTTTTATTTTGCCCTGGGAGAAGACATCTGTGAGAAATTATGCCTGAAGAGTTGAACAGTTTATCTATGGTTGCATTAATAGTAGCTCTATCTTCAGTCACTTCTCACTCCAGCTTCCACACTACGTGTAAGTGTCTGTGCTCGCCACAGTTTTAGCGGCCTGACCGTCTCACTCACTGAATGAATCTTCCTCTGGATATTGTCTAGGCTGACATCTCCTCTACTTTGAGCAGTTAACCTTTCTCCATTTTGATCTTTATTATCTAAAAATGTGTTGAAATCTCTTTTATTAATAGCTCCCTTCTCATTCTCGACACAGTTGTTATAACATGTGCCCCCTTTGCTATCACCTACTCTTATTTAATAGTTTTAAAAATGGAGAAGAAATGTGGCCTATCTCAACTCTGGAAAAGCTTGTCCTTCTAGCTAGTAATGAAAAGCAATGAATAGTTCATTGCAAAGCATCTGAATTACAGGGAGTAGACTTGGCTATAAAATGAAACAAACCAAATGATAGTAGCTAACCCAAAACAGCAATTATTTAAGTTTTATGATAATTAGGCTCATCTAGAGGACTTTTTAAAAAACACATGGCCAGACAGCATTCCAAACCTAGTAAGAAATATATGTTCAAGGTCCCAGCCTTTTTTATGCTCACCTTAAAATATCAAATACAATATATTTTCAAAACAATTTTTGGTAACTGTAATCTTCTGTCTCCCAAACACATGCCTGCTTTATTGTGCTCAGTGCAAATACAGTTACCAAAAGATCCCAGAGCAGGGTGACACCTTTCGTGCCAAACAAAACATGAGCAGATAGTGAAATCAATATTATCTTACACATTACCAAGTGTAATTGTTCAACAAGGAGTATCAAAGTTGTATTCCTTTAAAAAAAAAATTCTCCTCAAAGAGCTCTCAGAGTGTATGAACCAAAGAGTAACTCAGCTCTCTTTCACCCACCTGGAGTTTTCCTCTTTAGGAGTAAGAGGAACACCAGTCTCTGAAACCACATGTACTCTGACCTCCATGGCCAACCACAGCATGCTGGAGTGCCAGTGTGAATAAAGGGATTGGTAAACACCAGCTGTCAGGGAAGATGATAAAAGAAATCCAAATACTAAGACTACAAAATATAAACTAATGATTTTCAGGTATATAAAGAATTCTTGTCTAGGATCAGGTGATTTCTCTTTAACAAAAGACAGTTATTTGGAGGTATATGATATTAAAGACTTTAAAGCTGAAAATAGTATATTTTTGCATAGCACTTTATAACAATAGGATTTTTATAAAAGCATTTGATTTAAGCACTAAAAATCACTTTGCAATAATAATAAGGATAGATTGTTAAATTTTTATTTTACAGCTCTGGAAAGAGGGGCTCACACTTTTTCCCCCCAAGTTACATACATTTAGAAGGGTGATAGCATAACTCAAAGTCAAGTATTCTGTCTTTAAATTCTATGTTCTTTTCATTATATAACATTGACTGAAACTTTTCAATCAGAAACATTGATGCATCCTATAAATTTCCCACCAGTTATGATGGTATTTCCATTACATTGCTAGCAATGATCCAGGCTATCATCTACCATCGAGGCACTGTGCTATCAAGCACACATTTGGTTCTAAAATTTCCAAATATGATGGGTCTTAGAGAATCAAGTTCATAATTAGCTATAGAGATTGTGGAAGGCCAGCTCATCTGTTTAAAAAGCCTAGCTAATACTCTGCAGATTAAATTTCTATGAAACTCTTAGCAAAATTCCAAATTTCTATTTGAAATCCCAAGTTTCAAAGCATCAAGTCAGGTAACTAGAGACAAGTTGGATGGCCTTACCATAGTGAAGCTCAGGATTCTGTAACTAAGTAAAGTCGCAGGATATCTTTGTCTATGCCTGAAATTCTTTAAAATTAGGTGCAAATCACTATAATAAGTTTAAAATAATATGATCAGCAAGCAGAGTTACAATAGACAACATAATTAAATGTTGCCTCTCATTCAGGACTCAGAAGGGAATGGCATTTTTATTACAGAAATAGATATAAACTTCCTAGATTTATAATTATAATTTTCAGCAGATTAATTAAAATAGAAAATATTTTTCTATGTAAAATGAGAGTTTTGAAATGGGAGAAGACTAATTGTATCTCCAACTCTAAAATAGAATAAAAACCCATGGGTAGAAAGACAGGTAGATTTTAGCTCAATAAAAAGGAAGCCTCTCATAGCACTGGAATGTGCTCTCTTAGTGAAATGATGAACTTCTTATTGCCCCAGATGTTCTCTGAAAGATCTTTAGAAATGTTAAGTCATAGTGTGGAAGGTTTGGTCAGAGAACATCTGACTCTATGATATTGTTTCCAATATTGTTGCCTTCACACCAAGCAATCTAAATGATGTGGGAAACATACACTCCTTCTATATTCCTCTCTTCTAGATGAGTAATGATGTGTAATTACAAATAATTACTTGTGTGTAAGAACAATCTTTCTTGATATCATAGTATTTTAACATCAGTGGGATGTTAAAGTAATATGATTTTGGAGACTTTTATCAATGAAGTTATCTATGTTTGAAAAATATGAGATCATGTCATTCTGGTCTTTATTTCACTGCCTCCCAGTCTTTTTAACTTCTGCTCTAATTAGAATGTTCTATACAACTAAAGTAACCCTTGTAGTTCATTCTTGTAACCCTCCCTCCAGTATCTGTATACACTTATGAGGAGCAGAAGTGTCAGGCGAGTGACAGAACAGTTCCATGAGCCTTGTGCATGCTCTCTTGGGGGCCCATCAATGTAATAAGATGTTTAAAAATTTGCCAAGGACCTTTTCTCTTTACTAACTTCTATTTGGTAGTATTGGTTGCTTGTAGAACCTGTTTACCTTGGTTGACAATTTCAGGCAACTGAAGACTTAGTTTGCATGACTTTGCAGAGGAATGCTATAATCTGGGTACATTATTCAGCATGGAGGAATATCTTAGTTTGGGTTTCCATTGGGACAAGGGATCTAGGACAATAGTTCATTCGGGAGATAATCCCAGGAAACACTACTAGAGGAGAAGGTAAGTGATACAAAACAAAAGATAGCATCATTCTTCATCCACAAAGTTACTACTGAGGACAACTGGAGTTTAATCCCACTGGGGAATTCTGGGGTCAGTGCAGAATATGCCCCAAAGTTATGTCACCAGACCCCCATCTGTCATTTGTCATAAGCTGATTCCAAGGGTTTAATTCTGCCACTTCTGGCTTGCCCTATGTTTGTGGGTCTGCTCCCATAGATGGCAAAACAAACCTTCAGGCCGAAAGTCTGAGTTGCTCCCGAACACCAGACTTTGGGTGTGTAGAAATGAGTGCGGAGCACCATCAGTGCCTGCCCCACTGGCATGGCCTTTGACTTGGATGTCAGTTTAAATCAGAGTTAGAAACCTCATGAGGCAGAGACTGATTTTGAGTCATGATTGAATGACACCCATGAGATGACACATTCCTCTCACATAAATGGTCTGTGGGTGCCAGATATGAAGAGTGTTGACAGAAGTACATCAGAGGAAAAACTGAAAGGAACAGTAGTCAACTGTGTTAGAAAAACATTGATTGCAACAAGCTTGGGCACCTCAAAGGACTCATAACACAGTAGATTAAAACACACACAAACACACACAGAGCTTTTTCCAAAGTAACTTGATGTATGCAGCATTTCTCAAACTAACTTAATGACAGAACCTTCTTTTCTTAACTCATCTCTTTGGGCTGATGTCCCATGGAACACACTTTGAAAAATGCTGACCTCATGAAGCCCAGTCTCATGTTACAAGTAAGGCAACTAGAAGCTCAGAGCCCTTATGACTGGTCAGGGTCAGGCAGATTATTGGCAGTTAAGGTAGGCCCTGGCCTAGTGTTTTTCATTCTATCCTGCTGTCTCTTCAGTTCAGGAAGCCTCTCTCTGGTGTAGTTTCTTGAGCTATTTCAGAAGGACTTCTTAGGGGATATTAATTGCCTCTGGATGGCAAGGATACCTACAGCCCTCCAGTGAAAACAAGTTCATGAAGTCCACCTAGTGAGCTTTTCAAGATATAGCACCATACGTGTTTGGCGTTGGTCAAGAGGTTTGGCATACTGACTCCTAGGGTTGATCAAAACAGTGCATTTTCCTGCTATTCTGCTGTAGAAAAAAAGACAATGATATAAAAAGTATCTGTTAGAATAGTTTGATAAAATTGGCACCTACTGGAGAGGTTGTTTCTTTTCCTTAATGCCAAGTAGCAGTGGGTACACCCACTGGCAGGTCCCACTGCAGCCAAGACTCTACCTGATCAGCAACTTGCTTCAAAATGCAGATGCAGAGAGTCAGCACTGCTTGGTCCTGTCTAATGAGGGATGTACAGACCAGTACAGGCTGGAATCATCTCAGTATTTCCTCAGAGGGCATAACCTACTCCAGAGAGAGATTTTAATGGAAAGAAAAGCTTTCCACTGTTCTTCTTTTCTCATTATTAACAAGAGCTGTCATATATTTAGGGTCCTTTCTTGTGGTAGGGGTTGTACTTGGCAGTTTATTTACTTGAGCTCGTTTAATCTCCACAACAGTAACGTGAAGAAAGTACTATTATTTACTTTTCTTCTGTGAGCAAACTGATTCTTAGAGAAGCTATTCAACTTGCCTATGGCTATTCACAGGAAATAGGAGGTCCCGTTCTAGAAACAGAAGCCTAGGACACAGCATTCATCTATGCACATTAGTGTCACATCTTCAATAAGAAGACAACAAATCAAGAAAAAAAGGAAGCAAATTCAATTGGCAAACTTGATAGAATTAATAGTGGTTAGTGATGTGAACAGTTATCTCTTGTAAGAGAGCCAAAGTTATTCAAGGCTGCCCCTAAGAAAGACATTGCAGTTTTATTTGCCAGATGAATATTATAATGGCTGCCTTGTATTCTCCTTTCTAGAGGAAAATTGAACCCTTTAATTGAAGGAGAGGATATATGTCCTAGAGAATACAATACTGGAATGCAACTTTTTTATGGCTGTTATTTAAAAATAAAAAACAAAACTGCACCCACACAAGTTTTAACCTGAACAGGTACAGTCAATATTACTAAAATATGAAGCCATATGTTTGGAGACTAGAGAAATAAGAGGACAATAAATCAGACTTTCAGGTTTGCACAGATAGCTGAAAGATGAAGCATTGGATATTGAGTGTGTGCCTTAGATGCCCTGATTGTGCAGGGTTGTGGTTTCAATAGGTAAATAATAGATAGTAGAAACCAGGATAAAAAGTAGGGGAAAGAAAATAATTTTTAGAGAGTGTAACAATTCCACAAAACTCAAGCAGAAGCAGTGAAGGATCTTAGAGAAAGGGTAAGATAAATGGCAACTTGGGGATATTCTTAACCATAAATGATACTCTCCTGCAAACTGAGGACAGAATCAGGCTCAATAAAAGCCATGACAATATATAACTTTGCTCTGGTTCTTTGGCAGCCTGGGGAGCAAATGAGTCAATGTGAGATGCTTTCTAAAGACGCCCACAGTGCTTTATGCCTAATAGATTCACTGTATGCAGCTGAGGTTTTTAATGACTGAGAACTGGGGACCAGAAGGCTGGCTAGAATGAAGAGGTTTGATTTGCCTTCTCCCCGGACATTAACATTTCAGAGATCAGAAGAGGGTTCCTGACTAGCAGGCAGGTGGTGGTGCTGAGGTAGAACGTAGGGGAGGGAGGGTATTGGAAATCTATTTTAAACTCTGACTGTGTGTGTAACTGAAAGGCATTGCATATGGTGAATGGACTGTGCAAGGGGACCTGAGGCCAGCCAGTAATAGCTGAGGAAGGAGGTTTTGGAGAAGAAAATGATGGGCGAAATGGAACAGATGGAGGCTGTATTAGGCACTGAGGTCACACCAGCCTGAAGGAGAGAAGTTGGCATAAATTATGATACCACATTGTATGTATAATCACAAATATGTGATTGCTTAGCAAGTTAAAGAGGTAATGAATGAAGGGTAGATTGGAAGGTGACAAGTCCAAGTTGCCAGTTATCATATGTCAATGAATCACACTGACATTTCACAGACAAGAAGAAAATATGATTAAGAGACAGCATATTATTAGTGCAAAGAGCAAACGAATTGAATTGAGGCACAACTGAGTTTACTCCATAATAACTATTTGAAAATGGGCAAGTGATTAATAATCCCCTCTGTCTTTTTTCCCTTCATTTGTAAGTGTTGATTTTTATAGCACCAAATTCAGCACAAAGGTTCAGAAGTAAAGGATTACTCTAAACATGATGCAATTGCCATTAAACTAAATATTATAATCAGAAACCATTATTATCAAAGTGTAATCAGTTTTTGATTTAATCTTTATTGTATATTTTTCCATTACCATTTAGTTCCCTTATACTCCCCTCCCCCCAGCAATCACCACATGGAATAGTTTTTAATACAAGGGAAGTGAGTTATATTTGCCAGTATGTAAAATGTAATAACAGCACATGAATATTATATCAAGGGGTGGATTGGGAAGAAAGCAGAGGTTAAGGGCCTGAGTTCTGCATTATTATAGCTCTGTAATTGAATCCAAGTTTTTCAACACTAGCCATGTGATGTTGACATACAGCTAACTTTTATGACTCTTATTTTTCTAATTTGTAAAGTTAGAATAATCCCAACTTCATCACTGTTTGCATTTACATCTTTAAGCCATTTTGAGTTAAATTTTGTTAAGTGGTAATATAGGGGTCCAATTTTACTCTTTTGCATGTGACTGTCCAGTTTTCTCAACACCATTAATTATGGAGACTATCTTTAAACCATTATCTTTGCTCCCTTGTTAAATATTAGTCAATTACATATACATGGGTTTATTTCTAGGCTCTTGGTTGTGTTCCACTGGTGTATGGGTTTGTTTTGTGCCAAAATCATACCTGTTTGATTACTCTAGCTATACAGTGCAATTTGAAATCAGAAAGTGTGATGCCTCTAGCTGTGTTCTTCTTTCTCAAGATTGCTTTAGCTATTTGGGGTCTTTGTGGTTCCATACAAATTTTAGATGTTTTTTCTGTATCTGTAAGAAATGCCATTGGAAATTTGATAGAGATTCCATTAATCTATTGATAGCTTTGAGTAGTATGAACATTTATTTTAACAATATTCTTTCAACCCATGAACATGTAATATCTTTTCATTTATTTGTGTCTTCCATTTCCTTCATCAATGTCTTACAGTTTTCAATACACATATATTTCACCCCTTCGATTAAATTTATTCCCAAGTATTTTTATCATTTTTGATGCTATTATGAATAAAATTGTTTTATTTATTTTTCATATTTTTTGCTGTTGGTGTATAGAAACACAATTGATTTCTGTATGTTGATTTTGCATCCTGCAACTTTACTAAACTTATTAATTAGGTCTAATCATTTCTGATGAAGGCATTAGGATTTTCTATCTATAAAAATATCACCTAAAAACAAAGACAATTTTACTCTTTCTTTTCCAATTTGGATGCATTTTATTTCTTTTTCTTACCTGATTGTTCTGGCTAGGACTTCCAGCGCTATTTTGAATTGTTGTGGTTTAAAGTGGAGACCTTGTCTTGTTTCTGATTTTAGAAGATAATTTTTCAATCTTTCATTGAGTATGATGTTAGTGGTCAGTCTTTCATATACAACCTTTTTACTATGCTGAGGTATATACCTTCTACACCCAATTTGTTGCATTTTTATTATAAAAAGATGTTGAATTTTATTAAATATTAAGTTGATCACATGCTATTTATTTTTTATTTATTATTGTGGCATATCACATTTACTGATTTGCATATGTTGAACCATCTTTGTATCCCAGGAATAAATACCACTTGATCATGGTTCATGATCCCTTCAAACATGCTGTTAAATTCAGTTTGCTAATGATTTGTTGAGAGTTTTTTCGTATATATTCAAAAAAAACATTGGCCTGTAAGCTTCTTTTCTCATAGTGTTTTTATCTGACTTTGGAGTCAGGGTAAGTCTGGTCTTATAAAATTAGTTTGGAAATGTTCCCTCCTCTTCAGTTTTTTTTTAAAAAAAATAGTGTTAATTTTTTTTTAATGTTTGGTAAAATTCACTGTGAAACCATCTGGTCCTGGGATTTTCTTTGCTGAGAGAATTTTGATAAATGAATCAGTAGGTATTACGGGGAGTGGGGGACCTATGTTCCCAGAAGTCAGCAGGGAGCCACCTAGGGCTACAGAAGCAGGACTGGTACTAGGATGGGCTGGCTCTGGGGTACATGATGAACTTGGGTGTTGACCACTATTCTTCTTCCACAGGGAGGGGGTCTTTTTTTGCATGGGGCTGCCTGGGCTTGTAGGTGGAGGGATAGGATAATGTGAATCTATCTTCCCTATGCATCTCAATGAATCTTTTCTTATTTCTGTCTTTCACCCAGGTGCTATAATCCTTTACCTGGAATTCTTAGTTCTTGTGAGGGCATTTTTGTACTTGGATAGTTGTTCAAATTTATGTTTCCAGGGAGAGAATGAACACTAGAAATTCTTATGCCACCACTTTGCTCTCCTTTTTTAATGCTTGCTTTCTTCTTTCCATTTTTTCATTAATATGCAAAAATAAATCTCACATTGAATTTTAATTCACAGCTATTTTACTGTTGCTAAGATTATGACAATTCATTCTCTGATTTATTAGTTAATATCCTCATCTATCATTTATTAAATATTTTAAAGTATTATTCTTTAGAAATTCTTCTGTATTATTCATATCAATGTTAGAATATTTGTTTTGTGTGATATTTAAATGGACTATGTATTTGTTGTGATAAAAATAATATGATGTTAAATAAAAAGTATAAATAGAAAGTCCATAAAGAATACAAGCATACATAAATATATAGATAGATAGATCCAGGTGCATAAGAGAAATTAATTTGTGATAAGGTGATATTTCAACTCAAAGAGGAAAGATGGTTTACTTTATGTGTCACTAGTATGAAAAATAACTTCTAAGAAAATAAACACCATGGAAATGAATATTAGGTCAAGAAGGAAAAAAGGAAAAAAATAGGAAAAGAAAACCCTCAATTCTCTAACTCAGACTTTTTATCTGAAAAATAAGGGTATATAAACTCTCACAGCAAAGCTGTGACTTATGAATGAGAAAGCTCTTATCATAAAAACAGTATAAAGTATGTGGAAATACAAACAGAAATATTATGTCTTAACCAATGAGTTGCTCCACTTCAGTGACTGCTCTGCAGCTAGAACTTGATATTAAATGGTGAGGTTTAGACCACAGTAGGGGCTAAAAGTATATTAATACTTTTCCTCCCATCTTCTAAGTTCTGGCAGGGCTAATAATCAAATTACCAGACACAATTAACAGGTGAACATCAAAGTTTTAACATGGGGAATTCACAGAGGCATGAAAATTCCAAGGACAATAATAGCAACATTGGGCATAGAAGACATTTGTGGAGAAAGTGGGGAACAGAGTATTAGATTTCAGAAGTAAGAATGGACAATTTGGATGTAGTTGGGGAAAAAGGAACATACATGGCTGAAAAAGAAACAATGGACACAGGAGCTATCTAGCTAACAGTCACCTGCCTGAAGCTCTCTTATTTATTATACTTAACTCAACTTAGGCTAAGGCAACATCCTAAACTCTTTCCTGAGGCACATTTCTCTGTCTGCATATCTTTGGCAGGAAAGGGGGTAGGGTCAAAGATTCCTTCTGAGTCATTTCTTTCTTAATAAACAGCTTAAAACCAACTTCCCAAAAAGCCATGTTCAGGGTGACAGAATTTTGGTTCATTCACCACTAAGTGAGGACTGTAAATGCTTCCCTCAAAAAAGAATTTACAACAATGGAGAGAAAAAGTGGCTAAAACTGTGATAATAATGTAGATCATTTGCATTAAAGGAATCTGAACAATAAATTTCTCCAGCAGATTGTAAGATATAAGTAAAGCAGAGGAAATTTGTTTTCTTCTCGTTAAATCAGAAAGAAATTATTCATCTCTGAATGCAAGTGAAATCTTTCTAAATGGTGTGGTCATAACATGGTAATTAAATGCCTGAGTGCCAGTCAGATTCCTTCATTTTTCTAAATTATAATAATTACAATTGACCATTACTGATAATTACAGTGATCAGAGAGTCAAATTTTAATTTTTCATTCTCTTTTCTGTAATAAATATGTAATTCCTTCCAGTAAAATACATCAAGTTTTCTTTTTCCTTAACCAATTCCTTTCTGATTTTTAACCCCAACCCCATAGAAATGACTCGCTTTTCATCCACTCCTTTGTTTTTATTCACCTCATAAAATGGTTTCTTTTTCTTTTTTTATTTCTCCTGAGAGCTAATAAGGAGGTATCTAGCTACATAAGCATTATGTCAAAATAAAATTAAAAGATTAAAGACGTAAATTATTGTTTTAAAAGGAGGTTTATGTGTTCTGAGTGCCTGAGTCATTTTATGCTTACTTATTATCCCTGTAATTAAAATAGGAGCAATCAATCAAAGGTCTTAACCAATTCTTTGAGGATATCATACCCATTGAAAAAAAGAGAGATCATTACCTAATTCTTTCAATTTTGCACTAACACCATGTTTCTCAGCCCATATAAGTAAATCATTTTCCTAGCTGGCATAAGTGGCAATTTCTGTTATGGGCCTTTCGGAGTCCTACAAATCACATCTCAAATGTTTCTTTCCTTTTGAATTAACCCATTCCATTCTCCAACTATCTTCCTTGAAAATGTAAATGTCTGCATTAGTCAAGCTACCCTGAATCATCCATGGCCATAAAACTCATCAATTTGTATCGTTTTAAGAGTACTAACTCAGATAGGAAATTCTGAAAGCCATTTGACACACTGAATCAAAATTTCAATGCATAGAAAATTTGACCCTGCAGTAAGTAATAGCAATAAAAATTCACAGATATATGAACATTTATTGAGTAAAAAAATATTGTAAACAACTTGCATGCCCATCAATAGATAACTAATCACTTAAATTAAATTATAGTATGAATATGTAATAAAAGACATTTAGATACAATTATACACACACATACACAATACATTTATGGACATGAGAAGTTGTCTAAGACATGATTCCATTTATATATAAGTTAATGCATTTATGTATGTGTGTGAAGGGAGAACACAGAGAAAGAACAGCAAGAATCATAACCAAATGTTAGCAGAATTTTATCTCAATGGCAAGATCTCAGTTATCTTTAACATTTTATATACTTTTTATATATTTATAAGGGTATAGCATGGATTAGAACCATGCCATAAAGAATGATTATTTCCAAATGGATTTTATTTAATTGCCTCTATCATTATAAACAGGCAACTATTTTTTATTTTCTGGATTGGTTGACACGTCTCTATAAAAATCCACTATATTCATAAAGGAAAAAAAATTTGTATTCCCTACCTAGAACATTCCAACTAATTTATCCAGTGAAGCACTCATTTATAATTTCAAATTATACAAGGCATTGTCTCTTACTCCAGAACTTTACTATCTTTATCAGGTGCAGTTCTCCTGGGGAAGAATGGAAGCAGCCTGTAGCAGTGGTAGAGAGTGAGTCTCTTTAGATCAATAAAGGTTTCAGAGAACTTCCCGAAGCAAACATTCTGTAGACATTTACTGCTTACTCAAGATCCTTGCAAAAAGCTGCTGATGACAAGTTTTCTTGTATGTTACATAATCCTTTGCATATTCTTTTATTTTTGTCTTCATAGTTTTCTTGTTTAAGATTTGGCCCTTCAGGTTTAACCTGTAGTGAGTGGTCCCTGCCTACACCTACAGTTTACTGCAGACACTCCCTATATGTGACTGTTTATTTTTAAACCACGATGCTTTTGCACTGCCTTTTTAATGCTGCTGGGGACATTTGGCAAAGTCTGGAGACATTTTTGGTTGTCATGACTCGGGGAAGATGGTGCCACTGTCATCTATTGGGTAGAGGCCAGAAATACTGTTAAAAATCCTACAATGCCCAGAACAACCTCCTCACTACAAGCACACGCAACAAAAAAATGTATCTGATCCAAAATGCCAATAATGCTGAAGTTACAAAACTCTTTAACAGAAGCTGCTTTGTCTAAATGAGAAAGAAAAGAGGGGTCTGAAAATAAAGAGGGGTTCCCACACTTCTAGGAAATGACTGATTTTTAACAACGAGCCATTAGAACCAGCTTTACGCCTGTTTATTCATCACTAAAAATCTTTGAACACACTTTTACAAGCCAGACGATCAGTGACAGTTTTTTTTTTTCAAAGTTGGACAATCAGAAATAAATTCATCCTGATAAACACTCTAACTTATGCCAAATAATCAACCGTTACTACACTTAGGTAGATGGATGTGGTCAAACCATTTACAGCTCTAAAAATCTACCTATTCCCAAGCTCCTTGCTTCTTAAAATTATATCATATTAACAGGTTTCTTTCCTTGGGTAAATTATCTCTGACCAATTTAGTTCTGTCTTACTCTAGTAAGCAGTGAATTTATCTTTGTCTTCATATTTCAGATACTGACAGACCCAGAATCATCAAAGTATTATGAAATTACCTGTCAACACCTGAAATAAAAAGGCAAATTGTTGATTTTTATAGTAACAAAGAGGTATGCTGATCAGGAACAACAGACTGCTAATTTTATGCAGTGGTTTGGGGAAGCAAAGCATTCTTCAATAGGAGGTTGTAGCTTTGACATAGACAAACCCAAACCAGACAAGAAATAAAAGCCACTATTACCGGTCTAACTGCAAACAATGTCTTGGGTTCCCAAACCAAGCAGAGGCTAGGAAGGGTCAATATGATCACAACCTGCTTTAATGCTTGAATGCAGACTAAAAGGAAACTTCTTTAACAAACTGACAAAACAAGGAGGGTTCTTGTGAAAGATTTATAGGGTACTCAATGCCAAATTTGACCAATTAAGTTTTCATAAATTAGTCACTGGTCTAACAAACCATTAGCTCTCAGAGCTACCTTGAACAGGAATTGAGACTTATTTGGCATGTCTCTATTTATTCCCTATGAAAGACCCTATTATACATTAAACAGAAAGAATATAATCCAGGAAACAGGAAGAATATATAAAACCAGACTGTACAGATACACAGACAAGAGCAAAGCAAGCACCAGGGAATAAACAGGTTAATGGCAAAGAATATTTACCCAATGGCATACTTTCCAACCTAAAGGTCTAATGACCTTATGCAAAAACCTAAGTCTAAGTACTTACCATGTAAAATAATATATTTGTATAAATAACCTTACTGAAACACTGGACTTAATTATACAAAGATCTTGGTTTAATGACCTTATGCAAACCCCTATCTGTATATAAATCCTAGGAAAACAAGGTAAATTCAGCAACAAGAAACTAGTCAGAACTCAGATGGTTGTTGAGACTTACTCACACGGCCCAAAATACAGAGTTTGGCACATAAGGCCCAATGGGAACACATTTAATTCTGCTAAGCAAAGGACCTCAAAAACAGTCTCAGTGGAACCTTGTAGATTCTGGTGCAGTTTTGGCAAAACTGTGGCTATCAAAACTCAAGAAAGAAATGGTGCCTCTATATGCTCTTACAGTAGGAGAATGAAAAATTTCACATTATTTTAACAGCCTTGACTCTCAACCTAGAGTTGCTAGGAAATGGGTTTACTCTTTTCCGGTCACTTTGCTATAGTTTTTTAAAAACCATATCATGGAGTTGCCCAGATTTCATAGTACATTTCTTGGGAAAGATTTCATTGCTTAATTCGTGGATTTATTTAAAGCTTTCATTGAATGGTAACGATTTACCAGGCATAGTTTTAGGTGTCGGATAGACAACAATATTTGTTCATCTATGGGTCACCATTTTCCTGTGGTTGGACTATATCATGTGCTGCATAACAATGTTCATAGAAAACACAAAAGCTCTTATTTATCTCATGGTTTTTGCACACATTATTCCACCTGCTTAAATTGAAAGGCTCCATCCTTAGTTGAAAGGCCGCTATAGCTTATCAACTTTTACAACAACTATAACCTATTAAGAGGCCTTTTTTTAATACCCATATCTTTTCATATTGCCCAGCTTTATGTGCAAAGAAGTGTATATTCTTCATAGCACACTTAATCAAATAAAAATATGACATTACATTTTTCAATAGTTTCTTTTGCTCCTTTATTTTCTCACCAATTAGAATATAGAAAAATGTTTCTCAGTACCTACAATAACACCTAGAAGATGGAGAGTATTCAATAGATGTTGAGTAAATAGATTTATGATTAATTGATGGATGATGTTATGCATGTGGATGGGAGATAGGTTTAGGAGTTTCAGGAAAACATGTTACATGTCTGAACTGGGAAGTTCCTCCAAAATAATGGCTGGATCTCTATTTCTGACCTTCATTACAGTTCTTAAAATTCTCAAAAATGATGTTTATGTTTGGCTCACCAGAGATTATTTGATAGTTTTCTCTTTTAAAAACCATCCCAATTTCTATATCATCATTTTCCAGATGTAAAGGAGGTTATCACATCTTCTTCAGGGTATTTGGCAAAATTCTGAACTCAAAATAATTTTCAATGGTAATTTATTATGTAAGGAAACATTTGAAGAGCAACATGTTCTCTAGGTCCTGGAATATTACAAGCAAAGTCCATTAGAGCCTTAAAAACTTTTAGAATTTAGTGTCAGTCAGTCGTTTATCTCCCCTGATGTACTGCTATCCTTACTTTTTGCATCAAAGAAGGTCACAGCTTTTTTTTTTTTGCAATTAATCACTCAGCTACACAATATTGACATATTATTTTCTTTCCATTCTATCTTTACCAAATGGACATTGATCTTTCATTAACAGGGAGATAGATACATGCTGTGCAGAAAGTGGCTTAGTCCTAAAAAGATGTTGACTTGAAACTAGACAATAATGGGTTTAAATCTAACACTATCATTTACTACCTGTATGACCTTGGGAAAATTTCATAACCTCACTGAACCTGAGGTAGAAATACTCATATCAGACAAAATAGACTTTAAAAGAATGTAAGAAAAAACAAAGAAGGACATTACTTCGTGATAAAGGGGTAATCTAAGAAGAGAACATAACACCCAACATAGGAGCACCCAAGTATGTAAAGCAAATATTATTACACATGAAGGCAAAAATTAACAGTATTATAGTACAATAATAGTTGGGAATTTTAATACCCCACTTAGCTCAAATGACAGACCATCCAGACATAAAATTAATAAGGAAAATAATTGCCTTAAATGCCACCTTAGACCAGAAAACTTAATAGGCTAGATCATATATTAGGCTACAAAACAAGCCTAAATAAGTTCAACAAGATTAAAATTATATCAAACATATTTTTTGACTACAGTGGCAAGAAACTAGAAATTAAAGAAAACTAGGGAAAAAAACCATAAATATGTGGAGATTAAACCAATGAATCAAAGAGGAAAATAAGCAGGCAATAAAAAATTACTTGAGACAAATGAAAATGAAAACACAACTTCACAAAAATGTATGGGATGCATCGTAAGCAAGAAAGTTTATAGCTACACAGTCCTATGTCAATAAGGAGGAAAATTCCAAAATAAATACTTAAACTTTATACCTAAAGGAACAAGAAAAAAAGAGCAGACAGAACCTAAAGTAAGGAGAAGGAAGGAAATAATAAAGATCAGAGCCAAAACAAATGAAATAGAGACCAAAAAATTAAAAATAGAAAAAATCAATGAAACTAAGAGGACACGTAATATTGACATACCTCTAGCAAGAATCATGAAGAAAAAAAGAAAAAGAACCTAAATAAACAAAATCAAATGAAAGAGCAAAGGTTACAGGCGACATCACAGGAATACAAATGTTCATTAGATAATACTGCGAACAATTATATGCCAACAAATTGGACACTAGAGAAGAAATTAATAAAGTTCTAGAAACATACACCCTTCCAAGACTATACCAGGAAGAAACAGAGAATCTGAACAGATCAATTACTAGCAATGAAATTGAAGCAATCATCAAAAAACTCCTATTGCACAAAAACCAAGGACCAGCCAGCCTCATGTGTGAATTCTATCAAACATTTAAAGAAGAATTAATATCTATTTTTCACAAACAATTTCAAAAATTTAAAGAATGCTTCCAAACTCAGTCTATGAGGCCAAAATTACCCTAATACCAAAACCAGAGAAAAACACTAGAAAATCAAAAATTATGGGCCAATATTCCTGATAAACAAAGGTGCCAAAATTATTAACAATATACTAGCAAACCAAATTCAAGAATACATTAAAAGGGTTATATACAATGATCAAGTCAAATTTGTACTAAGAATGCAAGGGTGGTTTGGCATCCACCCAACTGAGGTGCTTTATCACATCAATAAAACCAAGGATAAAATCATATGATCATCTCAACTGAAGAAAAAAAAAAAACATCTGACAAAATTCAACCTCTATTTATGATAAAAACTCTCAACAAGGTGGGTATAGAAGAAACTTAAATTAACATGTGAAAGGCTACATATGACAAGTCCACATCTACCCTCATACTCAATTGTGAGAAGTTGATAGTTTTTCCTCTAAGATCAGGATCAAAACAAGGATATCCACTTTACCACTTTAATTGGCCATAGTACTGGAAGTCCTAGTCCTGGAAGTCCTAGACCTAGGCACAGCTCTGACAAGAAAAAGAAATAAAAGGCATCCAAATTGGAAAGAAGTAAAGATGTCACTATCTGCAGATGATAAGATATTGTATATAGGAGACAAAATAATCCACAAAAAATTAAATAAATGAATACAGTAAAGAAGCAGAATACAAAATTAGTACAGAAATCCATCCATTTTCTATACACTAATAACAAACTATCAGAAGGTGAAATTAAGAAAACGATTTCATTTACTATTTCATTTAAAACATAAAATATCTAGGGATAAATTTAACCAAGGAGATGAGAGCCCTGTACTCTGAAAACTATAAGACACTGGAAAAAGAAATTGAAGAGGACATGAATAAATGGAAGAATATACCTTGCTCATGGATTGCAAGGATTAATATTGTTAAAATGATCATTCCACCTAAAGTAACCCTTATCAAAATACCAATGACATGGTTCTCAGAACCAAAACGAACAATCCTAAAATTTATATGGAACCACAAAAGACCATGAATAGGCAAAGTAATTTTGAGAAAGAAGAACAAAGTTAGAGGTATCATGCTCCCTGTTTTCAAACTACACTACAAACCTATAAAAATATATATATGGTACTGGCACTAAAATACACACATATATCAATGGAACACAATAGAAATCCCAGGAATAAACCCTTACATATGTGGTCAATTAATTTATGACACAGGAGGAAAGAATACACAATGGAAATATGTACATCCCTATGTTCTTTGTAGCATTATCTACAATAGCCGAGATATAGAAGCAACCTGAGTGGATATTAACAGATGAATGGCTAAAGATGTGATACATACACTAAGTCATAAAAAGAATGAAATTTTATCATTTGTGACAACATGGATGGACCTACAAGGTAATAAGACAGAGAAAAACAAATACCATATGATTTCTATACATATGTAATCTAATGAGCATAATAAACTAACAAGCACAATAAAACAAAACAGCCTCCAAAAAAACTCATAGAAACAGAGATCAAACTAAACTGATGGTTGCCAGAGGGGAGGAAGTCAAGAAGGGATGAGTAAAAAAGGGAATATAGTCAATAATAGTGTGATAACTTTGCACAATGACATGATTACTAGAATTAGTGTGGTGATCACATTAAGATATATAACTGTTGAATTACTATGTTGTATATCTAAAACTAATAGCTATTTTATACCAACTATAATTAGTTTTTTTAATCTAAGTGACTATCTCCATCTTATCATTCAACTGGGTCCTCTGAAGCCGCCATTAATTTCTAAGCTTATCAATGGAAGAAATAGATTTTTAAACTCATCTTATTTTGGTAATGATTGGCTTAAGAGATTCTGAGAAGATAATGGAGTTGAACTTGAAGTTATTACAGAAGGAAAAAATTAATTAAATTGGATATCCATAAAGGTAGGAGAAGAAATTAGTAATTTACTCACATTTTTTTCATAGTTTTTTTTTTTTTTAATCTAAAGCAAAACATCTATGGTTAAATTCTAGTCTGCTGTGCATTGTATGTCTTTTATCATGCTAGAAAACACAGCCTTGATTACCACTCAGCACCCAAAGTGGCCCATGACCCGGATATTGACTTGTGTCTCTCTAGTGTATGAGACTGAAGATATGGATGCTACTGTTTTCACCTCCATTTCCTGGGTTTTCAATGGCCTCTAAAGTGTTGCCATCTAGAAACCTGCTTTCCAGGAAGCCCTTCCTTCCATTGGGGAGCAGTTAGGATCAGCTGTTCTCTATTCGCAGCAGTTAGAGGCCCACGGGAGTCCATGTAGATTAAGAGTTTGGCGATTTGGTGACTTTAATATGTTCAACTTTTTGCAATGAGGGTTGAAAACAAGGCTATTATAAGGATCCCCTGTGTACCAAAAGCTTAGAGAAGAGAGAAAATACAGAGAAACTGCAATATTTTTAAAAACAAAAACAATTGCATTTTTAAAAATGTATAAAGAAATTGGAAAACAGCAGAGTACCAGCTGAGGCACTCATTCCATTGTATGTACACTCAGTCTAAAGCATTTGAATTTAACAATTAAAAAGACACAGGGGAAGAAGGTTACTTTCCATTTTGTTTGATACTGTAAACTTGTTTACCAAGTTCTCAAATTTTTCAGCTGTTCCTGCTTAAAACCAGAAGTGCAAATATTTGAGATCTGGAACAAGATTGTGAATCAAGACACTCAAAAAACTTTAAAGAACCAGATTTTCCAAAATTTCAGTGGACTGAGATAGAAACCACTTTAAGTAGTTATCCACACCATGAAACATATGACAATTTATAAGAAAATACTGATAACCAAGCTGGAAATGCAGAGATGCTATTCTTAAAAAGAATGATTCAAAATAAACCAAAATAATGCCTACTTCTATTTCTTTGGATTATATTCTCTTCCTTAGCCCCACCAAATCCAGAGACATATGTTTTCTTATATATAGATTATTGAGCTCTAACAGGATATTTTTAATTATAATAAATTTATGAAGAAACTGAAATGAAAAGCTAGGCATCAAATCTCTTCAGTAAGATAACACTTTTCCTTTCCAATATACCCAACATGTCAGTAATACCAAAGTATCTATCAGTCATATGTCCTCGTCGTAGAGAATATATAAATAAGTTAAACGTAGTACTTATGTTTGGAAAAACTTTAAAAAAAATAAACAAGTGTGTCAAATTCTGCTTTCTATTTATATTCAGTCCTGGTCTGCTTCCACATTCTCTGTCTACCATATGTAGCTATCAAACTAAACTAAAGCAAATATTGATCAAAAAAGTAATAAAATTCTTACAGCAGAGATAATATTAGCTCATTGTGTTAACTCTGGCCATATATACTAATACTGAGTAAATACAGGAAACATATTAGCTTAAGCATTTTGATTATTGTGACCAGTGAGAAGTGAGTTACAAAAGCCATTCATGTAAACAGTTTTTAAGGAGCTCTCATATACTGTGCACTGTCATTGAGGCCAGGCATATGGAGTGAACAGGATGGCCAAGGTCCTCACTTACCACTTATCTCAAATGTAGTGATAAAAATTAAAAGAGAAACAGACCAGGGTAATATGAGAGAAACTAGTAACAGGAAGGAATGGAAGTGTTTAGGTGGTTAGGGAAAGCCTTTTTGAGGAGGTAACATTTAAACTAAAACCTGATTAACAAGAGGTTCCAGCCAGGAACATTCTTGGTAAAGAACTGCAGGTGCACAGGCTTGGCTGGATGGAAGACAAGAAAGAAGAGTGCTGTGGTTTTAACCTAATGAACACAATCCCCTAAATTCATGGTGCACACCTCTGCCATTTTAATCAAAACAGTCCAAGCAGTTGTGTGTAGACCCAACTCACTGTGGGGTTTCCTCCCCATGGAGTACCAAATGGGTCTAGCATGGGACACTTGATCTAGAAAACTTCCTCTTTAGAAGGTTCGGAGGCTGTCTTTGCATCTTGACTCTTAAGTAGTGTCTTTGTACAAAATCTGCAGAGATGAATATCAACACTCGGCATGCCATCTGCATAGAGCTAATTATATACTCTGTTATTTGTCACTATAAGATATTTCAGAATGAAATGTGCAAACCATCTGCCAACAACTTTATTCACATTTTTTAGATCATCAACAAGGAACCTTATACTTCTTTTCCCCCAAGGGAACACAAACTGTAATGTGCACAACATGGATAAGTAGGAAAAAATATCTAAAAATGGCTTTGGCATGTACCAGGATATAGGTGTTTTCTGTAGAATGTCCTAGAATCATTTGCATCCATTACTCTGCCATGTGTCCCTGATACTATGTTATACAAACTAAATTTAACCCCCCAAGTGTCAGGCACCAATGCTTTTGGCTTTATGAACATGATGGTTGAGTAAAGAGAAACAAGGAATCCATGAGCTTAAAATAAAATGCAGTTTGCCATTTGATTATGTAAATATGTGGTTGCATGATCCCCAAATTCTCCAAATCACATTTCATGTACAAAGGCAAAACCAGCTTTTGTGTTTTGAAAAGCAGGTGTGCAATTATTCCTGCAAAGAAAGAGTCATTTGCAATGATTTGGAATGGAGATGATTGAGCAATTACAGATGTACATGCTAATTTTGTTTCACCCACTGACCATCTTCTACTTGTAAAATGGATAGGCCTTTTCCCGATCTGATCCCAGAAAGAAGCTGCAGAAACAAAGATAAGGCACTGGGACAATTTACACAGTTGCCAGTGGACATCAAACTGGCACGATTTGTTCAAGCATTTCTCAGAGTACTTGTCATGGCCTGGCATTTAATAAAACACCCAGGCAAAGTTGAATACCTATCTTACTAACAATAAGTTGTCCAAACACCCCCACAGAAAGTCAGGGGTTCAGTATTGCTTGAAACAAAGATAATTTTTAAATCTACTTTCTAATAGTCCATCTGGAAAGAAATTGAAAAGTGAAGGTAGAAGATTAAAATAGCCTATACTTTGATTTGGAAATTCAATTCACTTTCTTGTTACTTGAGCTTCTCTCAAAAACGCAGGGGCGGGGGGAGCATGTATTTACTGTTATATAAAATTAGAACTAGGATTATTTAAAAGGCAGGAAGGTGACAGGAATACTGCTCTTCACTACTTAAGCAGTTTCACTACTTGATTTCTGAAAATTTGCCAGGATTGGAACTATAATTAATACTATAAATAGCAGAATTTCTATCTCCAAAATTAAAATTTTATACAGTTAGATTAAGAGTATATATGTAAAGTTTTTATGCATAGAGAAGTACTCATTAGAAGGTGATTCTTAAGACCTGGTATATGCAGAAGGTAAATAATTTGCTTGCTAAAGTGAAGGCTGGTGAAGGAGCAACCCTCCCTATGAACACGTACATAGAGATGTGCTTTCTGTACCCTACTGTTTGCTGAGTTAGAGATAGAAACTAAAGCAGAGCAATACCTTCCTAGGAGGTCTTGATGAGCCAGGGGAGCAAGCTGTGTGCTCCAAGTTTGAGTGCTTCCTGCCCATGGATTTGTGTGTATACATTTGTATATAAATACATACATACATATACACACAGGTCTTCATATTTTTATATCTGTATTTTAAGGATCAGATAAAGAATCTTTAACTGTAGAAAACAATTTTACATTTCAAAATCATTAAAATGTCAATTACCTTTGAAAATGATCCCACTGAAACTACTTAGGATATATTCAAATACAGATAATTTTATTGAAAGTTTTGATAGGGCAACTGGTAAACCATTAGAATAGGAACACTTGGTATAAATAAATTACAGACAAGTCATTAGAAATAGCCTATCTTAATATCCTTGATAATAAGATGGAAAATATATCTGGATACTAATTAATTCTACATTACATTAAAATAGGTAAAAGTCCTGATCTAAAAGGTTACATAAATCAACACCACTTGGAAAAAAGGCTCAGAGTACATACCATTGTATTCCATCCCTGTCCATGTGATTTAAGTTCCTGAGTGCTTTGTATGAGGAAAAAGTGACATGCTTATTATTTGCTTATTAAAAGACACTAAGAGAAATATGCAACCCAAGGGGTGAGTTACAATTTAAAATGACAGAATAAAATAAAAGGCCAAGTTTATCAAAAAGAAAATGAAAACAGTAAAATGTAGCCTGGATTTTATACAAAGTGCATTTTATTAAAACCGTGCAAGCACAGGATAGGCTGGAATCTTTGCAGGGCCATTTATTCATTGTATGCACAAGAGCAAGTCGCTTAACCTCTGTGTTTGTCAATTTCTTCATCTGCAAAATGGGTATAATAGAAAGAGTACTGATTTATTATTAATGTTGCAGAATTAATTAACCAGTTTAAAGGATTTTCAAGCATAGAGTCAGATCTCAATGAATGTTAGTTGAAATACTATTGTGGGTCTTTGTTTTGTTTTGTTTTGTTTTAAAAGAGTGGGGCTGTTTTGGCTAAGAGCTCAGTGTGAATCATCAGTGTCATGAGACTGACAAAATACATTGACCAGGGACTTCATTAAAAGAAGTAAAATGTCAAGACTGAGAAGCCTATGAGAAAGTAGGTATGTGCCACTGCAGGTCCTGACCACACTTTCTTTCTGGTACACCTACCTTCTGCTATTTCTGTCTCTTGTTTCTCTGCATGCATCTTTCTTATACATTTTTGGCTCCCTATCTTCCTCTCTCTCTTTCTATGCCACTTCTTTTCTGTCACTTTCGAGGAAAACTCAATGCTCCTGAGTGCATTCAGGGAGAGCAAAGACTGGCTGGTAAAAGGCTGGGAGTGAGGGCCCTTGAATGGCAGCTCTGCAAACAGAAGCTGCTGCGTTCAGGGAGGAGAAGACATGCTGAGCAGCAAAGAGGGTTGTTTTCAAGGCCACCAAAGTCTCACAGTTTAAACCAGGTCTGTGCAGCTTAGCGGGA
The DNA here is from genome assembly GCF_987537825.1 of Furipterus horrens. Lineage (NCBI taxonomy): Eukaryota > Metazoa > Chordata > Mammalia > Chiroptera > Furipteridae > Furipterus > Furipterus horrens. Next base: position 35,371,172 of record NW_028327176.1, read on the forward strand.
ATCAAGAAGAATAAATGGGGAAGTTAAGAGAAGAAGGAATTTGGATTTTTTTTAAAAGTAACTTTTAACTTAAAATGGCCTGGAATTAAGAATAGTCTCTTCAAAAAGGGACCCCTGTACACTGTTGGTGGGAAGGTAAATTGGTGCAGCCATTATGAAAAACAGTATGGAGGTTTCTCAAACAATGTAAAATGGAACTACCTGATGATCTAGCAATCCCACTTCTGGGTATATATCTGAAGTAAATGAAATCATTATCTTGAAGAGGTATCTGCACTCCCATGTACATTGAAGCATTATTCACAGTAGTTAAGACATGGAAACAACCTAAGAGCCACAAATAGATGAATGGAAAAAGAAGAGAATTCTGCAATATGTGGCAGCATGGATGGACCTTGAGGGCATTATGCTAAGTGAAATAAGCCAGAGAGAGAAAGACAAATACTGTATAATTTCACTTGTGTGTAAAATCTAAAAAAAAAAAAAAAGTCAAACTCATAGAAACAGAATACATTAGTGGTTGCCAGGGTCTGGAGAGTCGGAAGATGGAGAAATATAGGTCAAAGGGTACAAACTCCCAGTTATAAAATGAATAGATTCTGGGGAATCCAATGTACAGCATGGTGAACATAGTTAATGCTGTATTATATGCTTGAAGCTTAAGAGAATAATCTTAAATGTTCTCACCATAAAAGGTAATTATGTGGGGTGATAAATGTGTTAAGCTTATTGTAGTAAACATTTTGCAATATATATGGGTATCAAATGATCACACTGTATACCTTAAACTTACACTATGTACAATAATAATGTCAACTATCTCTCATTATACCTAAAAAAAAGAAAAGAATAGTTTCCTCATTTAGCAGTAAATTTCTGCCCACCCAAAAACTCAGAAAGTAGCTGGAGAGCATGTGATTACATGACACCTGGACTTGGACACCTGGACCTGGACGTCCTGAAAAGGCTTGTCAGTTTAACCATTGTTATAGAGAAAACAGATGACTTTGCATTTGCAAAGCTTGAGGTACAACAGAGGCACTTGTGTAAAACAAACTAATAATAATAAACACCATTTTGACCCAAAAATCGAATAAGATTTGAACTGTTCCATGGGACCAAAATATTGAAGGCTCTCGTCAAAGTAGAAAAGAATATGTGGGAGTGATTTTAATCATTATCAGTTTACTGTAAATTTCTTTCCCCACTGGACCAAGGAACATGTATATGAGTAAAAATGGGATTCATATCTACTTAGGTATGTGATTCCTTTTGCTTTTATGATCTTCTATTCAGAAAGGCCTTGGTTATTCATGTGAAAATTGAAATATACCTTTGCAAAATGCATAAGCCACAGAGGCATTATCAATTATTTGACCATGCAGATATGAGAAACAAACGTGTATAATTAAACTAAAATATTGCTATTTCCAAGATATCCAATGTTATTTCTTCATTAAGTATGACCGAAAGAGAAAAAGAACCACTTGGACCTTCACTATTATCTGTAAGCTCAGTGCAATTGCCAATGCTATTTAAGGATAACATATACATAGAAAAAAAGGGGGGTGGGGCATACACACTCATCATTCATATATAATTACTCCTGAAACAGATTTCAAAGGAAACACTCAATATATTTGCATATAGATAAAATCCCATTGAAATTTTACTACCTACTAGCTAATGAGGATATAAACACTATTCATTTTACATAATGCCATAGGAAACATCATTTTTTTTTATAACATAACATTCATTGTGGAATATTGTACTTGATTTAAAACTGCATTTTTATCACTTGCCATTTAGGAAACTGAAAGGGCAAATGGTCCAGGAGAAAACAGTTTGAGAGCAGCGACACAGCTCCTGAATACTCCAATATCCTCCCCCTGGTTTCCCAGAGTACTGAGTTAGTATAGAAAGTTTTTCAGCAGGAATTTTGAGAATCAACTTTGAGGCTGTGAAGAAGGAAGCAGACTAAGCATGAGCCAGGGGCTTGCAGTAAGGCAGATAAAATGTCAGAGATGGGTTTTGAAAATGCACTGAACAGCAAGAGAGACAGAAAGAGAGAAACAGAGAGAGAGAGACAGATAGACAAGAGACAGAGAATACAACGTTGGTTTAAAGAGAGAAGAAAAAAGTGAAAACGCTACCAAACATACTGTTACATTTTACTGTGCCCAGTGTAAAGGTTATGAGGAGTATCTTGAATAGTTCCCCAGAGTTAGGTATCTTCTTGTTTCTGCAGCCCTTGGTTTCATTTTGTTCAGAACAAACAACTGAACTTTTCAAAGATAATTAGTGAAGAAACCTTTACGGTCTTAGAACTTCATATTATTGTCACAAGCATGATCCTGCCTCCTCCACACATGAGGATACTAGAAAATATCTTTTATTTATTTGATCCCAAAGGTCACTTCTGCAAATTCAGACATCAAAGGAAAGGAGAAACTGACTAATAGATTCTTTTTCTTGCTGTAGGAATTATTTCACAAGTTCCATTTTGCCTTTTTTCTCCCACAATAAGACTGAACAATACACACTTACTAAATCTTCTGCCACACCAGGAAACTTATTCTCTTCTTTCTTATTATCTGCCTTCTTATTATAGTTGACATACACTATTACACTAGTTTCAGATATGCAACATAATGATTTGACATGTATACACTACACCTTATGAAGTGATTACCACATTAAATCTAATAACATCTGTCACCATACAAAACTATTATATCAACTATAGAAAATCAGTTCTTGCCATGTGGTAAGCTTTTGGGTTATAAAAACATGTGGCCAAAACATAGAAGAAGTCAAGAAACACAGATACAGTCCCTCTCATCACCAAAACCATGTGATTTAGGGCAAGTTATTTCCCCTGAGTTTCTGTTTTGTCCATAGAAAAATAAGAATCCTTAATTCAATGCTTGCTAATGTCCTTTGTACTTATAAAATTATATTATTTTGTAAGTAACCATATGACATTTTAATGAAGTAATAATTTCAGAATAATAGTCATTCAATTAATTTACTTAGCAATATTTAATATATTTAATATATATATATAAACACAGCATATAGTAATCTTAAATAATACTTTCCTGATGGTTTTTCAATGCATTTAATTCTACTTTGCTTTTATAAGAGCAGTTATGGCTTAATAATTCTATTAAAGTGGAATATTACAATCTGTTTCAAGAATCACCCACATACCAAGCCTATTATTTCTTGCCATCAAAATAATTTGTCACACAAAGGGAGGGAGGGAGATGATGATAGCTTAAGTATTAAAAAATACATAATTAGGCATGTTATAGCATCAAGATAAATAGATCACAAAAATTATGAAAAGTTCTTAGTATGAGTATTGGTTGTTTTTTAAAAGGAAGATTCAGCTTTGGGTTATTCACGAAGATGTAGGAAAAAGCAAATGATCTCTTCAAATCAAGTGCATTTTTTTCCAGCCATTAATGATCATATGAGAAGTGTAAGGAAGATCTATTTCATGGCAATAATATGTGGGAAAATTCCAGCAAAATTCTGCTACCAAAATTTTGAAAATGAAATCCTAGTCTCGAATTATGAAAACTGTAACCTAACTCATTGACTTGATGTCCAGGTAAGATCTTGAGAAATTACTAAATGTGAAAGTCTTCACCCTTAGAAAACACTACAGTGATCTGTCTGAGCCACCAGAGTGATACTCCTGCTTCATTAAATTTGCTTCTTTTTCTGTACTGTCTATGAATATTTTCAAGCCAGATTTTATTACACATAATTTATTACACTATTACTTTGGTTCTACTAAGTGTAACAGTTTCATCAATGACCTGAATGAACACTATTATTTATGGACAAACATGTTAACTACTATAATAGATAAAAGAATAAAAGGTAAACATATCAAAAGGATCCAAATACATAAAATTGGACATGTATCAATGTACGCTTTATATTGGGTTCAAGAACAATTGTACATGTATGCAGTCAGAGGTGCATGCCTTGAAATTAATTCTTATAAAAATTATAGGGAAGAGCAGCTCATGCTTATAGAGCCAGGGAGAATGAGGTCTTCCTTAAACAAGTGCCCTCCTTAAGCGAACTGCAATAATATCACATCCTCACATTAAAACTAACAACTAAGATCTACAGGTGTTCATAGAGTGCCAGGTAATATGTTAAGCAGTTTATAGGCATAATCTCATTCAATTTTCACATCAAATTCATGAGATTAAAAACTGTCAACCCCATTTAGGAACCTAGAAAACTGAAGCCTAGAGAGATTTATTAATATGTCTGATGTCACAGCCAGTAAGTCATGACTTAAAGCCACTTTTGATACTCCAATGCCCATATTCTTATGTCTACCATATATAACCATCCAAGTGTCCAGGTTATAGAGCTAGAAACCTGAGGTAAATTTTTAGATGAATTATGTATAATAGTTGATAGGAATATAAACATTTTCTTTAGTGTTAATGATATGGCCTTAATAGTGTCACCTAAAAGTGGCTTAAAGAAACGTTGTCTATTGGTATCATAAAGAACTACTCAGTAATTAACTTAAAAATATTTTGGGGATAAAACAGTTAAAAAGTAGTTGAACAACAATAAAATAATACTACCTGTAGAGCTCTGGGTGAATTACATTGTATGTTCTGGCCAGGTGGCTTGGTTGGTTGGAACATCATCCTGTATATCAAAAGGTTGCGGGTTTGATCCCCAGTCAGGGTGTGTACAGAAGACAACCAATCAATGTTTCTCACATCAATGTTTCTCTCTCTCTTTCTCTCTCAAAATCAACATGTTCTCAGGTAAGGATTAATTAATTAATTAAATAATAATAAATAACATTATAACATAAAGTACTATATTTTTAAAACAAAAATAATTACTAAAAACAGTGGCCCTGTTTTGCATATTAACTAACTCTACTGCTTTCTAATAGCATCTTCAGAATTAGTTCTGTTGCACATGATGTTTGGGTGAAGTATATAAGAAAACCCAATCTCACACATATATGTAGCTAGAAAACTTGTGATCACATGCCTCCTGAAAGGATCTCATGGGCCTCAGACACATTTTGGAAAGCACTGGCCAACAAATTTTTAAAATAAAATGACCAGGGAGTAATAGCCTAGTCTATTTATTATGATGTGGCAATTACTAAAACAGTATGGTATTGGCAGAAAGAGAAGATGTACCAATGAAATAAAACAAAGATCCTAGAAACAGACACACAGATATGCGACATGGACTCTTCACTGACAAATGACCCAAGTGTCATATAGAGCCATGGGGAAAGGATAGTCATTTCAATAAATTATTCTGAAATAGATGGCTATCCATGTGAGAATAAAACAAAACTTTACTTCTTCTTTCTACCATACAAAAATTAATTCCAGAAGAATTTTAAACCAAATGATAAAACTTTTAGAATAAAGAAGAATATTATAAAATCCTCAAAAAAAAAAGAAAATATTTTAAGTAGAAAACCCAAAACATTAACCATAAAGGTGAAGATTGATATTTTTGTGTTAAAATTAAATTATTTTTCTCCAAAAGTATCAAGAGAGTTGAAAGAAAAATCATACAATTGCTATTTGCAATTCATAGACCAATAATGGAGGTATAAATTCAGAACACAGACACCACATAGTATGATATATTCAAATGGCCCACAGGCACATAAAAGCGGGTCTTCTTCACTAATAATCAGAGACATGCAAATCAAAAACATAATGATATATCACTAAACATCCACTAGAAGAGCTAAGATTAAAAAGACTGACAATATAAATACTAATGAAGATGAGGAGAAGTGGGTAGTTTCATATAGTTTGGCATTATCCCTAAAGCTGAAGATTTGCCCTCTATGATGTAGCAATTTCATTCCTATGTAGAGACTCAACCAAAATTCATTCACATGCACCAAGAGATAGATAAAAGAATTCATAGTTGATAGAATAATTTAATTGTTTTACATTTATTCAATAGAGCACTGTAACAGCAATGAGAAGGTACCGTCGGCGGCGGCGGCGGCAGCCGTCCGTCTCGAGAGACGATGGTGTAGCTTCTTAAGAGTCTTATCTGCACCGCCGAGAATGGTTGTGCAGTCCGACTCGGGAGTGACACGGTATCTGTCTCCTCCCATGTTGAATCGACATCTTGCGATGACGCTGGAGTGTCCTCTCCAGTGAAGCTGAAGCTACAGAGCCTGGGCAGGGTGATATGGAGGGTCTGCTGTTGCCCATGCAGCAGACCCCCCCCTCTCTTCGCAGCTGAAGGGCCCAAGGGAAAGACGGAGTCAATACAGCTTGGCTTCAGGTGCGCCGCAGGAGTTGCCGGTGTTGACTACAACGTCAAACCGCCTGGGACTCTGGCTCCGGATTTTCTGTCGGGGTTTACTCCCTTAGCCTTTCCCCTGAAGAGGTATGCCGCAAGGCAGCGGAGGTTTTTTGGAGTCAGAGTTTTCCTTCTCTGATGTGCCCTGACTGGAAGATCGAACCAGCAACACTTAGCTCGCAGGCCGACGCTCAATCCACTGAGCCAAACCAGCCAGGGACGATGAGAAGGTATAGAGAATAGTTATATGTAAAAACATTGTTGAATCTTACAAACTAATGTTGAGTGAAGAACTCTTACACAAAAAGAACACTTATTAAGAAAATCATTTACAGTCCCAATTTTTCTTTATACGTGCTATATTTTTTTAGTCAAATTGGTTTTTTAAAAAGGACAACATTATGCAGTAACTTTTATAATCATATATACCAGAAGGATTTCAAAATAGTTAATATGTACTATCTCATTCCCTCTAAAAACTACCCCTATTTTATAGATGAATAATCAGAGGCAGAGAAAAGTTAAATGATGTACCACAATCACAAGTGACAGAACCAAACTAACACAGTTCTGATTCTAGAGCTGACAGAGTACTCTCTCATGTGCATTGCCCCATATAATCTTATAGACTTGCAAGGAAGGAGCTTTTATTATTAGCAGGCACCTTTTTATTTTTTACTATATACAAGTCCACTGAAATAAATGAGCATCCTTGCTTCTACTAAGTAACTTGAACAAAACATGCAATGCTGAGCCATATCACCTACTGATCTGAAAATGTAAAGTGATGCCTATTTCTTAACTGAGAGCTGAGAAGTAACATGCATTTGTTTCTGGCTTTCCATGGCTGCATGTGACCAATGATTTCACATGTGTGACATTGGGACCCTGGGACCTAAATCAGGGCTGGTTTTGATAATTACAAAAACAATTTGAGAGAAAAGTGCTGAGTGGCTAACCAGGAAAGCAGTTAACACTGCTTCTGGGATACAGGTGGCTAATTCCTTGGGACAGAAACAGAACCTTGTATTCCTAGTGTCTTAATCACAAACTGCAACTATGACAGAACAAGAAACCACATGAAGAGGATTGAAGGGGAAGAAGAGAAAAACGAGGCAGAGAAAAATAGGAGAAAAGGAAAAAGGGTACTAAAGAGGAAAAAGGGAAAAAACAAAGAAAGGCCAAAAAGAGAACAGTTTTAAAACAGAATTTCCATTCCTTGATACACTAAATAGGAAGAGAAAGAAGGGAAGAAGGAAGAACTGTCCCTGTAGGAAAAAAAAAATAGAAGAAGGGGCGATGATAGGAGCCCTCCTTCTGAATTCTGTCATTTTGTGGAATCAGATTACATTTGCAATGACACCCAGCATTTAATAACCAGTCTTTTTTTAACTTTCTCAGCCTGAATTGAAAAATGCCATCACACATTCAGCTTAACATTACAATAAAATAACTTCCAGCAACTTGCCTTGCAATTTGAGTGAATTACAATGGGCTCACGCAGTAAAATAATGTGATGCCTCTTGGTGACCTAAAGGCTTTAAAGCACCATTCACTTGCTTCCCTGCTCTGAAAATAAATGGTTTGCCACCAAATTTATTATTTCAGAAAAGCCTAGCTACCATTGTTTGAATCGCCACAGCACACAGTAGTTCTTGTAATATTGGCATCAAAATACTAGGTGCCAATTTTAAAAACAAGATGAGCTTCATCTAACATCTCATCTTCCTTTTGAGCTTTTAACTGCACTAACAATCTTTCAATGTGGCATGTTGGCCGGAAGGGGATGTTCAGTCTTAGCCATCAATTTCATGCAGAATCCTGTTCCAAGAGATCTCCCATCATTGGCATTTGTCTTGCTTGCAAATTCTATCCTGTGTCATTTGTACATTGCACCCTCAAAGGGGGGGGGAATGAAATTCATATCCTATATTTTTATTCTGGAACTCAGGAAGCTCGGCTCTTTCCTGAAACAGTAGAATGGTAGAAATATCATCTCCTTGTCATTTAAGGAGAAGATAATCCCAATCTTCTCCAAGGAAAACCCAGCAATGGAAAAGTGAAAATCCTTCAAAAATACTAAATCATGTTCTCAAACTTATAAATGGTCTGAAATAGGAAGTGGATATTTTTGAAAAAAATTTTGCCATGGATATTATATACTGATAAGAATAACAGTAAATGATGGTGATTATTTTTCAAGTATTTTTCTGCCTCTGCTTGTCCTCCAAATTTTCTTATAATTTAGAAAAACTTATTTATAATTTCACAAATGCTATCATTTAGGGGTCAGTTTAAACAACTACTATACTCTCTCTGAAGTAAAGGGTCATAAAAAAAGTCATATCCAAATTAGTATCAAATGTATCTACTAATGGAAACCAAGAGACTTGGGTAACTTATGAGCTAGAAAGTCACAATCTACAGAATTAGGAGTAATAATACACCTAGCATGCTTTGTGTTCACCACAAGAAAATACCTCATACGTATTTTCTGCATCTAATCCCATCCAAGTACAAAATGGGAGAGGGACCCCATTGGAGAATAACTTCATACGTAATTTGGAGGTCCATTTACATAGGCATAGACTCAGAGATTCACATCTCTCTGTCAGTATACCATCAGTGACCAAGTCAAGGGAGAAAAGGACACCATTTTTGTAGGTTTATTATCTGACATTAAGTACAAATCAGACAGCCTGGGGCAGCCAAACCAGAATCAAGCCCATCAGTGCAATATACTAAATAGTTTGCAAACAGCAGGCTTGGGGGTGGGGTGAGTAAGGGATAATTTTACCCCCTGGGGAACATTCAACAATGTCTGGAGCCTTTTGTGATTGTTCCAACTGAAACTTCCAGTGGAATCCAGTAGACAGCAACCATGGGTGCTGCTAAACATCCTATTGTACAATCCACAGGAAAGCCCCCTGAAAAAGAATTATCTGGCCTAATACATCAATAGTACCATGATTGAGAAACCCTGGCTTCTGGAAATACACATGTGTATAAATAATAGGAAGTACAAATATTAATTAAATTTAAGGAGATTTGTTTAGAGGTCAAAGGCACATAAAACTGGGCTATAGTTTAATTTTTGTTTGTGTCATATTTCTATGTTAAAGTGTATATTAAATGAATTTAGTGCTTTTTAATTCATCATGTCATTTTAAGAGTAAAAATATGATACTGATTCAACACCAAAAACATGATCTAAAAAAAAATGATATATTTGGATTTCATCAAAATAAAAAATTCTCCTCTTTAAAAGACATTAAGAGAATTTTTTTTAAACCCAAAACTAAAATAAAATATTTGTAAAAGCATATATGCAATAAAGGACTTGCATCCAGAAAATATGAAGAACCCTCAAAATTCAATTATAAAAATATTTTTAATGTGCAAAAGATTTGAAAGGACTGTTCACAAAAGAAGACATGAAAAGATGTCAACATCATTTTTCTAACTTCCAGTCAAGATGGAGGCATCGATAGACATGCTTCACCTCCTTGCACAACCATAAGGATCAAAACTAACTTCAAACCAAAAACAACCAGAATTTCCAGAAAACTGAACTGTATGGAAGTTCAACAACCAAGGATTTAAAGAAGAAATATTCATCCAGACAGGTAGGAGGGGCAAAGAAGTGTAGCTGGGGAAGAGAGGATGCAATATGGTGGTGGCTGGTGAATGGGCAGCCCCATTCATGTGTGGCAAATAAAAGCTGGAAGGAACACCTGGGGAGTGATCCCAACCCCAAGACAAACTGTGAAGCCCAGGGTTCCAGCACCAGGAAAATAAAGCCTCATAGCTTCTGACTATGAAAGCCAGTTGGGGTTGGGACAGCAAAAGAAACTGCCTGTTTCTCAGGAAAGTCTGTTTAGAGGGCTCCCTGCCTCCCAGTCCTAGAACATACGCAAACCCACGCACTCTGAGAACCAACACCAAGGCAGCAGCTGGGAGGGGCACCAGTTGCTTACAGGAAGTGGGTGAAGTGACGGGAAAAGGGGAGAGTGCCCAGCAAGCAGCACTGTTCCCTCTATGGTCTCTCCCCCACCTACAGCTCCACAAAGTGGTGAAACAGGTCACCCTGTACAATGGAATACCTAAGGCTCCACCCCTTATAACATAGCAGGTTTGGCCAGATAGGGAGTCAAAGAAGCTCTACCTAATACACAGAAACAAACACAAGGAGGCTGCCAAATTGAGGAGACAAAGAAATATGGCCCAAATGAAAGAACAGATCGAAAACTCCAGAAAAAGACAAAGTGAAATGGAAAGTGTCAAAATATCAGAGGCAGAGTTCAAAACACTAGTGATAAGGAGGCTCAGAGAACGTGTTGAATACAACAAAAGCATAAGGGAAGAAATGAGGGCTACACTAAGTGAAATAGAGAAAAATCCACAGGGAACCAATAGTGAAGGGAGGGAAATCAAGTTTCAAACCACTGAATTGGAACATGAAGAAGAAATAAACATTCAACCAGCACAGAATGAAGAAACAGGAATTCAAAAAAATCAAGGAGAGAGTAAGAAGACTGTGATACATCTCCAAAAGTTCCAACATCTGAATCATAGGTATACCAAAAGGAAAAGAGAAAGAGCAAGAAATTGAAAACTTATTTTAAAAAATAAAGGAAGTTTCCCTAATTTGGTGAAGGAAATAGACATACAAGTCCAGGAAGCACAGAGAGTCCCAACCAAGTTGGACCCAAAGAGGTCCACACAAAGAACATCTTAATTAAAATGGCAAAAGTTAAAGATAAAGAGAGAATCTTAAAAGCAGCAAGAGAAAAGCAGTTACCTATAAAGGAATTCCCAAAAGACTATCAACAGATTTCTCAAAAGAAACTTTGCAGGCAAGAAGGGACTGGCAAGAAGTATTCAAAGTGATGAAAAGCAAGGACCTACAACCAAGATTACTCTATCCAGCAACATTCTCATTTAGAATGAAAGGGCAGATAAAGTGCTTCCCAGACTAGGTAAAGCTAAAGGAATTCATCATCATCAAGCCATTATCATATGAATTGTTAAAGGCACTTATTTAAGAAAAAGAATATCAAAACTATGAACACTAAAATGACAACAAACACAATGATCAGCAACTGAATCTAAAAAACAAAAACAAAGCGAACAACTAGAACAGGAACAGAATCCAAGATATGGAGATCATATTGAGGGTTATCAGCAGGGAGGGAGAAGGGGGAGAATGGAAGAAAAGGTGCAGGGATTAAGAAGCATAATTAGTAGGGAAAAAATAAGGAATGTTAAGAATAGTAAAGGAAATGGAGAAGCCAAAGAACTTATATGTATAACCCATAGACATGAACTGAGGAGAGGGGGAATTGCTGGAGGGAAGGGAGGTACCGGGAAGAGGGGGGTAAAGGGGAAAAAATTGGGACAACTGTAATAGCATTATCAATAAAATATACTTAAAAAAGAAAGAGAAAAGATGTCAACATCATTAGCAAAGAGGGAAATGCAAATTAAAATCATAATGAAATATAAATTTATACCTTTTAGAATATCTAAAAATTTTTTAAAAACTGACCATATAGTGTTGAGAAAATGTAGAACAAATGGAACTGTCATACATTGTCATTAGGAATGTAAAATGGCATAATCACTTTGGAAAACATTTTGATATATATGCCTATACAAAGATTTGAACACAAATATACATAGAATATTTATTTGTAAAAGCAAAAACTGGAAACAATCAAATGGTAACAATAGGTAAATGGAAAAATGAACTATATCATATCCATACAATGGAATCCCACTCAACATTGGAAGGGGTTGCTAAACATCGCAAGATCGAATCTCAAAATAATTTGCTGAGTAAATGAAGCCAAACTAAAGAATATATACTATATTATTCCATTTATATAAAATCCCGAAGGAAGCAAGCAAATCTATAGTAATAGAAAGAAGATCAATAGTTGCTGAGGAACCAGGGATCACAAGACACTTAGGAGAGGCTGGAGAGAGAGATTACCAAGGGCCATAAGGAAACTTTTGGGGCTTATAGATATGTTTACAATCTCAATTGTGGTAAATATGTCATGGGTGCATACATAGATCAAAAAAAGAAAAAAACTGTTCATTTTAAATATATGAAGTTGATTGTATATTAATTATATCTCAATAAAGCAGTTAAAAATAAAAAAGAATATTTTTCTGCAAAAGCCACAGTCTTTTTCATGCATTGTTCTGAGATTTTTAAGATCAAACCTGGAACTTAATTTTCATTTCCTCAATTACCATATAATAGCAAAACTCTTTATGAGCCAGCAAGGCCAACAAGAGTCCTTTCTAAGTAAACCTCTAAAAGCATGGAGAGATAACTTAGTTCTTTATGTGGTAATCAAATAGGAGTTCTACAAAGAATTTCATATATTTGCATATTAAAATATCACTCTGCCAGTCCTTAATGTGAGAGCTTCAAAATCAATCAATAAATATAATAGTTGCTGAAAACCAACAGAGCCCATCCTGAAATTTGAGCGCTTGTTCTGATCTTCAAGAAATACCAAAATGATTAAAAATAAAACTATACACATATGATACCTTATATATAAACTCATAAGATGAACAAGAAATTAAAAGAGAAAATGGTTTCAGCACCATTTTTACGAGCTGAGTATTCCCAGAGGTTTGGATAGTACAAAGTCTGCATTAAGGACTTGAGGCCTGACTGGAATGCATTCATTTATTTGTGTCCACTGTGTGAAACCTACTAATTAGATGCTAGAGATACAGCAGCAAATAGAACAGCTCTCATGGAGCCCTGCTTTATAAATTTTATATCCAAGTGGAGCAGTGGGTAATATAAATTTAAAAAACAAATATACATGATGTCAGATGGTGACAAGTGCTAAAGAAGAAAACAGAGCAAATAAGTAGCTGAGTAGGGGGAGGAGGAGGAGGTCACAATTTTGAATAGGGGGCAAAGGTTCTAGTGAGTCCTCACTGAAGGTGATGTTTAAGTAAAGACTTAAAAGAGGTGAGAGAGTAATACATATAGGTAATTAGGGGGAAAAAAACACTTCAGACAAGGGATAGCCAGATTCCTCTGAAGATACCAGAGAGGTGCATGTTCAGGTCATGCATGACCTTATAAAGACTTGTCTTTTAGTATGACTGAAATAAAGACCATTTAATGTTTGGAGCCAAGGAATGATGTTATGTGGCTTCATTTTTAAAAAGATCATTCTAACTAATGAATGAGGGTTGGAGAAGAGAGAACCAGGAAATGAGCCAGGAGGCCATTTCAAACACCTAGGCAAGAGATGGCAGTTGTGGTAGGTATTCCCTCTGGAAGCTCAATGATCTTTGCCTCTGGTATTCACACCTTTGTTATAACCTCCTCCTGTGGGTGTGAAGCCCATTTGCTTCTAAGCAAAAGAACAGAGCAAAGGTGATTAAAGGTCACCCTGTGATTAGATTAGATTGGATGGCAAAGGGATGTTACTACCATGGTTACCTTCCCGTATACATAAGAAGGTATTACTAGCTGAGCCACTGGAGACAGTCCTCTCGCTAGCCTTGAAGAAGTGAGCTGCCATAAAGCAAGCTTGCATCAGAAATCAGCAGGAGGCCTGGAACTGCTGAGGGCAGCCTCCAGCAAGGCACGGAATCCTCAGTTCTGCAGCCAAAAGGAAAGAAACTCTGCCAACAACCCGAGGACACTTGCAAGCAAATCTTCCCTTAGTTGAGCCTCAGATGCTACTGCTCCCCGGGCCATTGCCTGGGCTGAAGAAATAGAATTTGAAAGGAGGGAACACAGTAAAAAACATGGCTATACACTCACCTGCAAAGCTGTGAGATGACAGATGTGTGTTATTTTAGGTTGCAAATATAGTGTTAATTCTTTAAGCAGTAACAGAAAATTAAAACAACAGTGGGTCAAATGATTATAGCTGTGATTAGGCAACAACATTCAATGACTGATACAAAGAGAAAGTTAGGGTGGACTGCAATGTTTTTTACCTGGACAACAGAAAAGAAAGCCATTTCCTCGGATGGAGAGAACTGTGGAAGCAACAGGTTTGGGGGAGATGCTGTTAAGTGTCTGTTGTTGGACAATTTAATCTTGAAATGCATGGAGATAACAATTATGCAGTATAAGTTGCATATAGAAGTTGGAGCTCAGTGGAAATAAGAGGCCAGAAATATACATTTGGGAGTAGTCAGGGCGTATATGGTATATATAGCCAACAATATCTCACATTGTGAGAGAAAGTGGAAGTCATAAATCTAATAGAAAATAATGTCACTCAAAAGAGAGCACAGTGGCCTGTGTGGCTTAGCTGGTTGAACATAGTTCCACAAACCAAAGATCACCAGTTCAATTCCAGGTTAGGACACATGCCTGGGCTGCAGGTTTGGTCCCAGGTTGGGTCGACTACAGAAGGCAACAAATCGATGTTTCTCACATTGACATTTCTCTCCCTCTTTTTCTCCCTCCCTTCCTCTCTCTCTAAAATTAAAAATTAAAATTAAAAAATAACCACCCTGACTGGTGTGGCTCAGTTGCTTTGGTATCCTACCACAAAGCAAAAGGTTGTGGTTTGATTCACGGTCATGCCTGGGTTGCAAGTTTGGTCCCTGGTCAGAGCACATGCACAACCAATCGATGTTTCCCTCCCTCTCCTTTTCCTTCCTTTCCCATGTCTCTAAAAAATAAATAAAATATTTTTTAAAAAGGAGGGTACACAACATAAGCAGAAGCTTAGAGGGAGGAATATTCAAAAAGCTTGACTGTGAGTGACTTAAAAGTGCTGGGCATATTTTGTTTATCTACTGAATTATAAGAACCTAATGTAGTGCCTGGAAACCAATATTAACCCTTAAACATGGCAGGTGACTAAGAAGCAAAGCACGTGAAGGCGAAAGGAAACTGTCCTTAATAGGAGGTGAGAGATTCCTATTAGTGACTGTCCCTCAGATATGTCTGATCCTAACAATGGTATACATTCAGAATTTCTCTGAAACTGAAGCAGCAGGAATCTTGCAGATGCCCTGGCTAAAAATAGGCAGGTGCCTTCACTTCTACAGTCAGCTGCAAGAGGAAGTGGTGACTGGAGAGCCACCAGAAATTCTGTCTGGCAGAAGAGGATGGGAAGAGAGTAGGCTCATAGCTCAGAGATGGAAATAGGTTAACAAAAGTGTTCAGGTCAACTAATTGGTCGTGGTGCCCTCCAGACATTTTTGAAGTTTTATATTAGGGTCTTCTCTTACTTAAGAATCTTTTATTCAAGAACTTTATATACTGTGTGTTTTCAGTACTGTGACAGAAATATTGTGTAAAAAAAATGTTAAGGTATCTTTTCAGTACTGCACCAGAGATATTGTGGAAGATATTAAAAAGAAAAAAACTATCTTCAAGAAACCACTAGAGAATCAGGAGTCAGCATTTATTGTGGAGATATTAATGTTCATAGAAATAATATCTTACTACTTCTATAAATATTTAGAAGCACATGTTTTAAACATTTCCAATAGATTGCCCTGCTATTATTCGGCAGCCGTCCGTCTCCAGAGACGATGGTGTAGCTTCTTAAGAGTCTATCTGCACCGCCGAGAATGGTTGAGCAGTCCGACTCGGGAGTGACACGGTATCTGTCTCCTCCCGTGTTGAATCGACATCTTGCGATGACGCTGGAGTGTCCTCTCCAGTGAAGCTGAAGCTACAGAGCCTGGGCAGGGTGATATGGAGGGTCTGCTGTTGCCCATGCAGCAGACCCCGCCTCTCTTCGCAGCTGAAGGGCCCAAGGGAAAGACAGAGTCAATACAGCTTGGCTTCAGGTGCGCCGCAGGAGTTGCCGGTGTTGACTACAACGTCAAACCGCCTTAGGGACTCCGGCTCCGGATTTTCTGTCGGGGTTTACTCCCTTAGCCTTTCCCCTGAAGAGGTATGCCGCAAGGCAGCGGAGGTTTTTTGGAGTCAGAGTTTTCCTTCTCTGATGTGCCCTGACTGGAAGATCGAACCAGCGACACTTAGCTCGCAGGCCGACGCTCAATCCACTGAGCCAAACCAGCCATACCTTAAATATATATATATATTTCTACATATACAAGGTTTAAAAAGTAGATTTTGATCAAATTCACTGAACTATGAGAGAAGTAAATATTAGGAGTTACATTAATTTCTTTCATCTATGTTAACATGGCTGTTTAATGACAAGGGAGAGAATCGGATACAGGCTGCAGGATCTAACCCAGCTTTTTTCTCTCTGAGCCCCTTGTCTCTGCCCCAGCACTCCTTCCCTTTCACTCTGCATATGTCAATTTAGATTGACTAATTTATACGTTCAGTTCAAACTCTTCACTTTAGATAAATGCATAAAATTTTTTTAATAAAGTCACCCTGCCACGTGACAATCTTGCAGAAGCATTGAAAGTTCTTCCATGTGTTGTTATGAGACAAATGATATACCCAAATAATGTACTGTCATGTATGTACCACCCTCACTACTTGGACAGAGGAGTAACACAGTAGGTTCATGTCACCTCTAATTTATTGTTGGCATGAGATTTGACATTTTGTCTGGGTAAATTGTATCTCTAGAAGGACTTTTCAGTGGATAAAGTTAATTTCAGTCATTATAAACTCTCAGCACGCCTAGGATATTTTTAGAAAATAGATAACACTGTCAGCAAATGAGCCAAGATTTTGAAAGCACGTGTAAAGCCACTTCACATAGTTTTTGACGCTAGAAAGAATGCTCAGGGGTTAAATGTCTATCAAGTGTGTCACAAAAAAATACAAAAACCTACAGATTTTATTTCTTTTCAGCTAAACACAGATTAAAATATTCCCCCCAATCAAGAAATTGGATAAACGCAAAGATTTAGAAACATACTAAGACAATTCAATCAGATCATCAGTGCTTTGTTCCCCTTTGTGTAGGCAGGACCTCAGTCATATGTGGTCATAGATACTTCCAGATGGAAACAAAAAAGCATAAGTCAACTACTTTATCATCCCAGTGTCTAAGCTTTGTAATTACCTAATTCTTTCACTGGACTTTTCCACCTTTTCAACCAAACATTAGGCACTGAGTGTATTCAAGCTTAAGGAGACACCTAAGCAGACGAACACAGGCATACTTCCATTCAACATCACTAATACAATAAAGGTACACAACTGCATTCTTATAGCTAAAGCAAAGCAAAATCTTCCCTCCATATATATGGCTTTTTATAAGAAATCACATAGTGTAATTTTGCTCATTCTACTTGTGTTAGTATACCTCATCCCTTATTAGGCTCTTATTAAGAATGAAACTAACCCATTAAACTGTATTATATGTTATAAATACTTATTTTCATTTAACATGACCAAATCTTATAAATTGGGGATTTATATCCTGATTTTAGAGATGACCAACGAAGGTTCAGAGATGAAAACTAACTTTACCCAGTTCTGACTTCAAAGTCAATGATCTTTTAATAGCCAAGTACTTGCGGGGCTTTAAAAGGGGGGGCTGCCTTTGAGATTGAGACCTGTGACCCAATTATTTGGTAGTGCTGTTCGCATGTGATGAAGAAGAATATATTTTTCTAGATACGATTTACAACTATCAGCCACATCATCCGAGTTCTGGAAAGCCCGCTTTCCTTTTCCTTCTCACCTTGAATGTATTCTTATAAAGGGAAGATCTCAAGCAATGGTCTTTGAGGCATTACTGACTCTTTTCTCAAAATTGAATTCAAACTCAAGCTTAAGTTAAGAAGAGAAAAGTATCTAAAAGCATCTCTCCATTGAATTGCCTGTTATTTCTCTGCATTTGACTAAAACCTCCAAGTCACTGGCACTACTGGGGGGAAAAATGAAGCAGAAGGTGGATGGAGGAAAAGGAAGAGGAAAGAAATAATGAAAGGAGATCAAGGTTTAGCAAAGTTTTCAAGAGTTCAGAAGTGGACTGCAATTAGAGATTGGAACCACCAATTGAGAATTTTAGTTACTTTTATGCAAACAATGAATAAACAAATAAGAACTAATATGCCCATATTTACTAGATAAAGTCTGCTGTTGGATTTCCAAAGAGAACAAGGGTTTTCATACAGTAGGCTTAAGGCCCCAATGAGTGTACATTTTCTACAGCCCCAAAGTCCTATCAGTTTTTGGATTGTAGAAATGTAATACTTTTACTCGCTGATTCCTTTAATCATTGATTCCTTTAAGGGTCATAATCTTGCAATTTTTTCCCATTTTCTTGATTAACTTTGATTTTCTCTCAACATGTGAAAAAAATAAAATTCACAATATCTTCTTTTTGAATAATAGCAACAGGAACCATAAACAAAGGCAAAGTCTATCACTTTCAGTTGTATACAGTGGGACGAAATTAGATGGCCTATTGGGGAATCACAGTCTTAGGCAAGAAAGTAAAGTATCTATAATTTAAAAGTAAATATACACCTTTAAATGAGTTACTTGAAAAATGTTGATGATAACACAATTCAACAGTCTTAAATAAAAATTAAGGTGTTCACTTAAACATGTAGCCCATCTGTCTAAAATATGGAGAAATATTCTGTAATTTATTTCACCATTTTAACTGGATGTTTTCAATATGTAGAGGCTTAGGGACCCCAGATGTTTATTTCCAGTCTTAGCCAGATGTTTCTGAATGCAGCTTCTTCTTTCCTCAGTATGATATTTTGCAGTCCCTCTTCCACCTCTGAACTCCATATTTAGAATTATCTTGGTGTGAAGGTACAAAATAGAGAAAATGGAAAGATTTAAATTCTAGCAGTAGGAACTCTCAAGTCCAAGATTTTTATGGGTAAAGCTTAAAAGATTTCCAAAGATTACACATGCCTATGTATAATCCTAAATAATTGCTTGCTCTTCTTTAATAAAAATAAAATTAAATGTCAGTGAACTTCTTAGATGATGAAAGAGAAATTTATTGTAGGTCAGAAAGCCTATCAGCATGGTTTTACCAAATCTATACAAAATGCCTGATGTGAAATTGCTGTAATATTCATGACTGCTTACACCAGCAGCAACTACTACGGCTTCTATTTTCAACATGGGGCTCTCTTCACCATAAAAGTCATTGACTTCCTCTGTAGGTCAATTCCATAGCAGGAATTTACCCCCAAATTTTTCCCAAGTCTAAAATCTGTACCAGGCTGTTGAGTGCTGCTAAATCAGGATACATTTTCAGACAATAGACAGGGGAAAAAAAGCAGAAAGAGGAAAGGGGAAAGGGGGGTGATGGGGGAGCTTCTAATCAAAGAACAAGTATAAAGAACTCATGGACATGGACAACAGGGTGGGGATTGACTGTGGGAGTGGGGGGTGCACAGCACAGGGGAGAGCAATGGGGGAAAAATGGGACAACTGTAACTGAACAATAAAAATATATATGTGGGAAGGAAATACTTAGCCTCAGCTAACATCACAAAGTGACAGGATCATGTTTCCATACCAAAAAGTAGCAACAATATGTATTATATCCAGAGTGGTTTTCAAGTGAGTTTTCACATCAGAGAAGGAAAACTCTGACTCCAAAAAACCTCCGCTGCCTTGCGGCATACCTCTTCAGGGGAAAGGCTAAGGGAGTAAACCCCGACAGATAATCCGGAGCCGGAGTCCCTAAGGCGGTTTGACGTTGTAGTCAACACCGGCAACTCCTGCGGCGCACCTGAAGCCAAGCTGTATTGACTCCGTCTTTCCCTTGGACCCTTCAGCTGCGAAGAGAGGGGGGGTCTGCTGCATGGGCAACAGCAGACCCTCCATATCACCCTGCCCAGGCTCTGTAGCTTCAGCTTCACTGGAGAGGACACCCCAGCGTCATCGTAAGATGTCGATTCAACACGGGAGGAGACAGATACCGTGTCACTCCCGAGTCGGACTGCACAGCCATTCTCGGCGGTGCAGATAGACTCTTAAGAAGCTACACCATCGTCTCTCAAGACGGACGGCTGCCGACGACGGTTTTCAAGGAGACATACTGATAATTTAGTGTTTCCTACCAAAGGAAAATAATTTAAAACATCTACATCTAACTAAAAAGGGGTTTAAAAGAAAAATAAATTTTAATTTTTATATTTGCCAAGAATATTCTGTTGGTATGAAATAAAATTATAATGTTCTTATAGTGGTAGTACACCAGAAATCATGAAGCACATGGGAATTAAATGTTAATGATGGAAATAACTAATAGGCTTGCAGAGAAATACTTCTGCATTTATTATTTTAACAATATTGTATTTACCCAGGTATTCATATCCCTTTACCTGACATCCTTATCAATTCCCCAAGAAATACAAAGAGAAGTAAAGAAAGTTCATCAGGCCATTTTTCTAGATAAATGAAAGCCCATGAGAGAACAAAAAGATACTTACATATAAATAGATAAGCATATTTATCCATAAAGCTTATTGCATTGATGTGCTTGGAGGAGGTAAAGGATACATCAAGGGGACAAAAACAAAAGAGAGAACTGAAACCATGGCAGAAAGTGATAAGCAAATATAAAAGCCAGAATTGCTCTGAAATGTCAATATTAGCATTGCAATGAAGACACCGAGCCTTGCTTTTTTTAAAAAAGTGAAAGAAAAGAAGAAAAGAAAGGAGCACTGAATGCATGATTCCTGGATTCAGTCAGGGACCAGGAAGAGGGCTAGGATTTGCATGTTTCCTGCTGCTGGGTTAAACAAATGCAAATCCTCTCTGAGAAAAACTTCTACATCGTAGACTTACAGGTTGTATATGTATGTGTGTATCTCATAACACATATAAAATATATGTATTTATGGGTCATAAATCATCATAACATATAAAAATTATATGTATTTATGGGTCATAAATCATTATACACCCAAAATCAAAATCACCAAACATGCAAGAACACAAGCCAACATGAATGTATATCAACAAAAGTATAGGCAATAGTTTTAGATATCCAAGAATCTGAAATATTGCAATTGTCAGCTAGAGACTATAGTAAACCTATGGATGAAATATTTAAAGTGATGGAATTTTTAGAATGAGCAAGCTATAAGATACTATCAAAAGCAATCAAGCAAATCTGAAAATATATAAATAAGGAATTTTAGAAATAAAAAAATGTGAAAATAGATAAATGTTTAAAGAAAATATAGTAAATAGCTACGATGGAACTATTGAATCTTAAAAAAAGAAGGAAATTCTGCCATTTACAACATGAATGAACCTAGAGGACATTATCTTAAGTGAAAAGTCAGTCACAGAGGACAAATACTGTATGATTCCATTTACAAGTTACCTAAAATAGTCAAACTCATAGATGCAGAGAATAGAACAGCAATTATTAGGAGTTAAAGGCAAGAGGAAATAACCTGTTTGATTCATATAAAGTTTCAGTTAGGCAAGATGAGTAAGTTCCAGAGATTTGCTCTACATCTTTGTACCTATTATCAACAATACTCTATTGCACATTTAAAAATTTTTGAGAGTAGCTATCATGTCAAGTGCACTTGCCACATATATACACAAAGACAAAGGAAAACTTTTGAAGGTGATGGATATATTTATTTTCTTGATTGTGGTGATGGTTTCATGGGTGTATGCATATATCCAAACTTATTAAATTATATACATTAAATATGTGCAGTTTATGTATGTACATTATGATTCAATACAGCTGTTTTTTGTAAAAGAAATAAAAAGCATAGCTGAAATAAAAACATTGATAGTAAACATCAAAATTGGCAAGACAAAAATCATGAATACAGAAACATTGCTGAAAGTTTGAAAGAGAAGTTGATATACAGAGGACAGAAAAAGAAGATCTGGCATTTATTAACGTATCCATTCCTTAAACATTCAACAAGAATTAATTAAGCACCAATTGGTTAGTAGAGATTTTTTAGTCTCTCAGGAAAAATAAAAGGAAAAAATTAAAATAAGTAGGAAGTAGAAACAATGTAGATCACATGATGCTGGGTGTTATGGAGAAAAATGATAAATGGAAAGGGGACATATCTAGAGTTCCAGAGGTGAAGTGAGATAGAAAGAGGAGAAGCTATATTTAGAGCAATAATGGCTGTAAATTTTCTGGAGCTAAAGAACTAAATGAATCTAGAAGTAAGAAAGTATAACCTATAGTAATAAGAACACATAAAAATAAATGTGTATGTACTTTGCAGTGAAACCAAAAAGTACAAGAATATCTATCAAGTAGTCGGAAAGTATTTTTATCCACAAAATAAAAACAAGCCCACTGACAGACTTCTCAACAGCGAAAGTGGAAGCCATAAGACATTTGTTCACATCTTTATCCAGTTGTTCCTGTAATGACACAGGTTGTGGTGCATACAGGGGTTGGCAAAAGTAGGTTAACAGTTTGAGTACATGAAACATAGACGTTATTCTTATATTATTTGTTAATTGTTGTATTATTTATTTGTATTACAACTGTAAACCTACTTTTCCCCACCCTGCATATACAATGGAATACTACTCACCCATAAAAAGGATGAAATATCACCAATTGTGACAACATGGATGTATCTTGAGAGTACCATACTAAGTGAAATAAACCAGATGGAAAAGCTCAAGAACCATATGATTTCACTCACCTGTGGGATATAAAACAGAAAGCAGCAAATGAACAAAATACAACCAAACAAACTCATAGACACAGATAACAGTATGGTGGTTACCAGAGGGAAGGGGATGGGGGGAAGATGAAGAAGATAAAGGAGTTCAAATATATGGTGACAGAGGAGAGTAGACTTTGGTTGGTGAGCACACAATGTGATAAAAGATGATGTGTTATAGAATTATACACCTAAAACTTACATAATGTTATTAACTAACACCACACCAATAAATTTAAATTTTTTAGAAGGCACTTAACTCTTCCATTCAATGAATATTTGAATATTTGCTCTGTGCTATGGATTAAACAGTAAGCAAAATAAGCAAAAATATCTGCCTTCCCAGAACTTACATTTTAATGATAAGGGATTGACAGTAAGCAAAATACTAAATAAAAAATATACTAGTGGCAAGTGATATATTGTGAAAAAATTTTAAAGAGATAGAAAGGACAGTGAATGATTGTGAGAAATAGGGGAAGAGTATTTGAAGAAGTTGCATTATTAAATAGAAAGGGAAAAAACTAAGTAAGAAGCAATAAGAAGAAAACCTTTGACCAAAGCTCTGAAATAAAGAAGTGAACTTGGAATTTGAAACAAAAGCTTTCCATTAAGTGTCTTGCCCTGTAGGAGGCATGACCGCTGCGTTCCAATGTCAAAGGATGCTACTGTGCCTGGGTTAGAGAGAGAGAAAAAGCAAATTAGATATGAGGTCATAGAAGAAAGACAGGGAGAAGCCATATTGTATAAGAACTTGCAGTCTTTTGTAGGGACTATGCCTTTTACTCCAAGTTACATATGAAGGAATAGGAGGATTTTAAACAGAGAAGTATTATGGTGGACTGAATGATGGCCTACCAAAAGATACTTCTGAGTACTAATCTCCAAAACCTGTAAATATTACTCTATATAGAAAACAAATCTAGATGTGAAATATATAACAACAGTACAAAGAATGAGATGAATGAAATTATGCTATGTAATATATTAAGTACTATATTTATTCAGAATAAACTTTGACAAATTACATGTAATATTGTTATCTCCACGGTAATTTATTTAAAAATACAAAAAGTTATTGCTAAAAAACAAAACATAAAATTAAGTACACAAGGTTATTTTAGTAACCCTAAGAAAGGAAGAGCAAAAGATCAAGTACCATTGGAACAAATAGAAAGTAAATAGGAAAAAGTAGACTTAAACAAAATTGCATTACTTTAGTTATTATATTAAGTGTTAATAAACCTAAATATCCCACTTAAAATGATCAGACTGAATAAAAACAAGATTTCTTTTATAAATATGCAAAAGATTGAAAATAAAACAAAGGAAAAGATATCTTTTGAGTATCTGACCTCTTCTTCACACTTTGTATGCAGTTATAGCAAGAGACTCATGCCCACAAATTTATTAAATATATAGCTGGTCTTACATTATCTGGGTGTATCCAAAACATAACTACCTCTGTAATTCTGAGGAGAAGATGTTAAAGGTTGTCTTTTAAGTTAAGATGGAGTAAAATTTGGGACTATGATCTATCTAGGTCTGGTGAGCTAAATAGGATAAATTAGTCTTTAATCATTTGTTTATATTTATAGTAAAAAACTGTGCTCCATTGATGCTTTCAGCTGTTCATTCCAATAATGTATTTTATGTTAGCCAAACCTGGACTGCATTTTCAACTGTCCTTAGTTAATGTTTGGATTTTTACCACCCAACATTAGATACAGCCTTTTGTGCTAATCCACGAATTAAAAAATTTGATTGACAGTAAGCATCCAAACCAAGAGAAAAAATTTAGAGGCAGCATGCCTATTATATAATAAGATACAGTGTAAAAAGCAGTGATTGTATTCTGCATTTATAGTGTCTTAATCTACAAATTAAATAAAAAATATTTTTAAAATGTGAACAACTCCCTGTCTTGCTGAGCAGTATTCATTTAATTTTAGAGCCAGAAGAAATTTGAGATGACCAGTTCTGTTGCTGCGCTGAATTGAACACCCCCCTACCACCACCACCAAATTTACATGTTGAAAATTCATATGCTGAAAACCTCAGAATGTGACTATTTAGTTTTGTGTGTGTGTGGTAAATGGATTCTCTCTCTCTTTTTTTTTTTTTTAATTAGTTTACATTCAATATTAGTTTGTATTAGTTTCAGGTGTACAGCATAGTGGTTAGATAGTCATATACTTTACAAAGTGTCCCTCCAAATGTTTCCAGTACCCAACTGGAACCGTACATAAAAATGTGACTATTTGGATATAGGATTTTCAGAGAGATAATTAATTTGAAATGAGGTCTTTAGAGTAGGACCTAATCCCATAGACTGGTGTCCTTATAAAAAGAAGAGATTAAGATAAAGACATGTACAGAGGGTGAAGACACAATGAAAAAGTTTTTATTTACAAACCGAGAAGAAGAAAAAAAGCCTCCAAAGAAACCTGCCGACACCTTGATTTTGGACTTCTAGTGTCCACAACTATGAGAAAATAGATTTCTGTTGTTTAAGCCACCAAACTGTGGTACTTCGTAATGAAGCCCAAGCACATACAACAAGTCCCGTCCTTTTGTCATGTAGTGCTGTTGTTGAAAGTGATACCCAGAGACCGCAAATGACTTAGTCATGGAGCAAAGCAAGGTACTAGAAGAGCTGGGCTAAAACTCAAGCCTCCTGGAAACTGATCTTATTTTTAAATAAAAACTCAAATGTACGACACACAAAAACAAAAATAAGGATGATCTGCTGAATGGCGGAAAGAAAAGCTCATTCTGTTTGTGAAACCCCTGAAGATGCTCAAAGTGATCCACAGAGCGTGGTGTGAAAACCAGCGCTCTCAGAGCAGTGCATGTGCGCAGGCCTTTGCAGAGACGCACGCTAAATGCTTTGGTGTTGAACCCTCCCTCTGACCTTAAATAATAAGTCAACTATGATTATACAAATAAACACACATCAGAAATATTTTCTGTAGTAGGTAAAACAAAACATAGAGATTTAATTATACCATTTGAAGATATAAAAGTAACAAATAAAGAAGGATTATAGCTCCAACAGGAAAAGGAGAGGTGATAAAGAGTATAGTTAAGCTAAAGCTTTAGTATAATAGTAAGCTGAATGTCTAAATCTGAAAGTAGGTAAATAAACATTCGTAAAGAGGTGAAAATAACAACCGAAAGAAGTTACAAATAGCTATAAGTCATTGACTCTGGAGTTCTGAGTAGAAGCCGGGAGCTGTGCTGCAGCTTTGAGCGTGGGAGTATGTGTGTGCTTGCCTGCATGTGTGTGTGTTTTTCTCTGCAAAAGAAATCAAACTTACTGAAAAGGAAGCTTTCATGGAATTTATCTTCTTTCCATATCCACCAATGGCAACAGTAGTCTATCAGTATATACTTAAAAATATAATTCAAAAAAGTACGTAAGACCAAATAGGGCAAAAAATCACTAATCAATCATGCTTACTTCTGTTCACATACAGAGGGCATCGGCCCTCTCCCAGTCCTCCCTAAGATAAGTTTTCCTAACTAAGGCAGAGAATCACACTCCTTGGCCATGCTGGGGACAAAATCAAATCAAATCTATCCTCGCTGTGACCCTGCACCTCCCTCCTTCTCCAGGCAAAAAAAAAAAATTTTCTTTAGAAAAACACGATGAAGTACTTTTTATACTGGAATGGAATATGTCTGTCCTCCTAAGTAGAAGACATTAAATTTCTACAAAATTTTATTCCACTGCTAGAAATTCAATTCCAGTTCACTCAATCATTTATTTTACTTCCTTAGGCTGTTGAAGAATTGAAACAAAGTATGTACTTTTGTTTTCCACTTAAACATGAAGGTAAAAAAGAACTGGTAATTTTGCTCTCCAAAAATCAAATCACAAAGGTTGTATTAAATATCATAAAATAACCGGAAAATCTAGCTGACCTTTAATAATATTGAGATCAATATTATTGATCTCAAAATGACATGCCAAAACACAATATAGAATAAAACTTTGATAAATTTTCTGCCATAAATTGATAGAATAGAAAGTACCTTATTTATAACATTAGCTTATCTAGAATAACTTCTGGATACAATAGAAATATAGTTGTCACATTTTAGTGTCAAAATCTTAAGAATCATAGCTATATCCACCGAAACAATATTTTCATGTAAAGCCTATATATCTGTTATTCACAAACAATGTAATTCTAATAATATTGAAGGGAAAATGTCTAAGTTATTGTTCAGACTAGGAAACTGAAAGGATAATGAATTTAGTATGTCCATGTAACTAAATTAGAGCTGTCAATATACAGTACAAGTTTGGTTCATAACAAAAGATCATAAAACATGTGTTCTCTCTGGCCTTGATACACAAGGAGAACATGATGTACATTGTTCTGTCATAATCCACTCTCCTGCAACTGTCTGAACAGTACATTTTCCATGGGGACATTTTCATTTGGCTCTCTCCTTTCTGAAGCACTGCCAATTTTGTCAAACTACTTGGAAGGTTTCACTTCATTACTTTCAAAGCCACCGTGTTTACATGATCCAAAGCAATTAGAAACAGCTTGGAGATACCTGGAAATTTTAGTCAAAAAGTAAAGTGGTGAGTTCTCTTAAGATACTGCATTTTATAAAATAAATTTTAAATCACAAACAAAAACGTCTTACTGTAGTAGCTCTGTAAACAGGTGGGTCTTCGTGGCAAATACAAGTACCAAACATTGACAGACACAAATGCTGTCCAGTCTAGGTAACAGGAATTATAGCATGCTCCTGCAGACTTTAGCTGCTCATTTAAATACAAATTCTAAGTTTGTTTCCAGTAGAAACTGAGATCTCAGGTCTTGGTTAGAATAAAATACACCTGCCAATGCTATCAAGCAAAATGAATAGACTTCTTTCTGGACCTTGTGGTAAAGGACTAAATGTAGACATTCCAAAAATTATTTCTTTCTTAGAATTCACTCTTTAGTACACATGACATTCACCCCACCTCTATCACCATAACTTACCACTATTTTAATATGTTTTTTGATTCAAAGAAGCAGCCAATACTTTCTAATTAGGCATCTATGATCTGGAGATATGGGCTATGGAACTTAAAGGGGGAAAGACAAATGGGTCACATCACTATAACCTTGCTCATAAAAGCTGAAAACTGATTACACAGTTCCTTGTTTTGCCTGCAGCAAAGATAGTATCGGAACAATTACACAGTGCTTCAATAAATGATTTTTTTTTAGAAAAAATTATCTATCTCACCATTCAATCACTAAAGAAACCAAACTTTTAATTTATTACTAGTTATGAAAGTGCAAGGAACTTTTAACTCATCAGATAGAAAGTGTATAGTTGCAAGTTCAGACAACATGACAATGCTTCTTAAGAGAGATTTATTACTTTTTTAACTTACCCCCATTGATTTTTCATGGCTATACACCTGTGTTTCCTGCTACACCACAACATTCTATTTTCTACTTAGATACTTACATTTTCCATCTACCTACTACTAACTCAAGGCTTTAATAAATTTTTAATGGGTTTTTAGGGTGACCTTAGCAGACCATGCTTTTGTTTTTCTTCAAGTAATCTCTAAAGACAAAGGCCAAGGTCAGTTTCTCTGTTTCTACACAAATAGGAAAATAAATTGCAGGTTAAGCTATAAGCAATGTTAGGCGCTATACTTCTTTCTTTAAAACAATGCAATAGTATTGATATTGCTGATTTTTAATACTATTAAATAACTTGATTTCAATAACTAAAGAACAATATAAATGAATAAAACTAATATGCATGGCTTTTAAAAACTATTTCTAATCTCAAGAGATAACCTAGACAAAGCTTAGGGAGTAGCAGCATAATAAAACAGAGTATGACACTCAGTAAGTGCTTTTTAAGTTTTATTGAATAAATAGTAATAATTTAACCTGGCTCTCCTAAACCAAGAACCTGCTCATAGAGAAAGGGTGAACTTTCGGATGCTACAAAGCCCGATCCAAATTTGAGACCGTCTAAAATAAGACTATAGGAAGTTTGCATGATCACAGGATAATGACTATTCATTTGTAAAGAGATAACTTTAAAACCCTGTAAGGAGTTCCTGTTTAATCAATCAGTAAAGAAAAAAAAGAGGACAATTTTTATCAGTAGTTTGGAAGAGACCTGAGTACTCATCTCATTCACTCTTGCACCCAAAATACCACCACGACCTCCACCAAACTGACTGTGGTCAACAGCTCTGTTTGAACACTTCTAAGAAAAGGAGGTCACTTCCTGCCTTTAGCCCATCCAACCTGGACAACTACGTTCTTTCCTTTTTGATCCCAAATCTATCTTTTACTGAGTTGACTGCATTTATTTTAGTTTTGATCTTTGGAGATTTGCAGTTAATTAAATGCCATGAGACTTTTTCTTGAACCCTGAGGTCAGCCAGTCTCTTGGATCTGCTTTTGGAACCTAGCTTGAAAGTTTGTCTTATTCCTCATTTTATTTAGGGTCAGTGTTAAAATAAATTTACAATATGTTTTTATTGTGAAATGTTTTAAACATGCAGAAATGGCTAAAATAATAAAATAAGTGCTTCTGTACCAACTAACTTTAGTAAGCTTCATGTTTTTCCATGTTGCTTTAAATATTAAAGTAAAGCAAATCAAAGTAAATCAAAAAACAATTGAAAACTTCACAAATATTGTTGAATTATTTTGTATGGTCCTATCAAATTCTATCTCCTCTCTCTCCCAAGAATTCACCATCATATTGAATTTGCCTTGAATCACTTCTCTGTGTTTCAGTTTTATTCATAGTATATATATCTATAAACAACACAGTACTATTTGATAACTTTCAAATTCCATATAAATGTTACCCTTTTCTCTCCACATATGCATATATATATATTATATATGTATATATAATATACACACACACACACGTACATATAAGGTCTGTCCAGAAAATGTCCAGTGATTAATATAACAAGAACAGTTTGTGCGACATCAATGTAACCTGGCAACCAAGGATAGTGGACTGGAATGTGCATGCATGAATGAGGTCTTCACTGTACTAGTCAGTGGAGGTGGTAGATGCCATTGAGTGAGGATGTGTACTGTGTGGCCATCGCATTCAAATTGAGTGAGTAAAGCAACGAATCTGCATCAAACTTTGTGTTAAGCTTGAACATTCCTCTGCAGAAACTATTCAGATGATTCAGAAGGCCACAGC
The DNA here is from genome assembly GCF_987537825.1 of Furipterus horrens. Taxonomy (NCBI): domain Eukaryota; kingdom Metazoa; phylum Chordata; class Mammalia; order Chiroptera; family Furipteridae; genus Furipterus; species Furipterus horrens. Next base: position 35,401,340 of record NW_028327176.1, read on the forward strand.
TATGGGCAACTGGTGATTGGCTCTTGTTTGCTAATGCATCATGTCTTGTGCAGTTTTTTGACAAAACATCAAATCTCCCAGGTGACTCAGCCACCCTACAGTCCAGATTTGGCACCTTGCAACTTCTTGCTTTTCCCAAAACTAAAATCACCTTTAAAAGGAAAGAGATTTCAGACTGTCGATGAGATTTAAGAAAATACAATGAGGCAGCTGATAGTGACTGGGAGAACTGTGTGAGGTCCCAAGGTGCCTTCTTTGAAGGGGACTGAGGCGTCATTGTCCTATGTACAATGTTTCTTGTATCTTGTATCTTCTTCAATAAATGTCTCTGTTTTTCATATTACATAGCTGGATACCTTCAGGACAGACCATAATATATATATATACACACACACATATATAACACACACACACACATACATACACACACAGGGTGGAGAAAAAGTAGGTTTACAGGTATTTGTATTGAAAATACAATAACGAATAAATAATAATATAAGAATATATAAACTGTTTTGTGTTTGCATAACTGTAAACCTGTTGTACTTTTCCCACACCCTGTACACATAAGTGTCATATTCCAAAAGTTGCTCTATTCAACTTTGGAGATTTGTCTGAGTTGATATATATAACTCCGATCAATTCATTTTAAGCCCTGAATAACAACATAAAAAAATTAAATACTGGAAGGAAAACTCTGTATATGTGAGCACACGGAGATTTTCTAGGCTATAAACATAGACATGAAAGAAAGTATGTGGCTATAGATAAGCATCTTCAACAATTAGCACTATAAAGGGACTGAATCAATTTATACATACACCAGTAGCCCCACTGCTCCTCTATCTTGACAATACTGGGTATTATAAGACTTTGTACTTTTTGCCAGTCTGATGGTTAATTATATATATGTCATTATGGTTCTATTCGCATTTAATAACCAACAAGGCTGAGTGTCTTTGCTTACAATGCTTGGCCATTTAGCTTTCTGACAATGAATTACCTGTTCATATACTTTGTCTCTTTTTTTCACCTTGAGTTTCTGGTCTGTTTTAATTTTTAAAGTTCTGTTTTGTAAATTCTGATATAAGTCATTCAAACTCTCCAACGTGTGACTTATAACTTGATCTATAGTTGTACAGATATTTTTAGCTCTAATATGGTAAAACTTATGAATGTTATTCTTTATGGTTTGTGCTTACTGTGTCTAAACAGTTTTTTCCTGCAGTGGGTTTATATAAGAACCTATATTTTCTTCTAAAAGTTCTAAAATTCTGGTTTTCACATTTATCTTTTTAATCTTTCTGGGACATAGCCCTGTGTATATGGGGTACAACCTGGTGTTACTTTTTATTACAAAGACAAGCTTTTGCTCTGTATCATTTAATGAGTGCCCCAATCTTTCCCCAGCTGATTTATAATGCCACTTCTGGCATGTGTCATATTTTCATATTTGAATGGTTCATCTTAGGACTCTCTATTTAATTCCTGAAGTAATGCTACAATTTTTCCACACTGTTTTGATTGCTATGTTTTATAATTAGCCTTGGGGTCTGGTAGGGAAGAACCCTCACTATGTTCCTCTCTACAATGGCTGATTTTATTTCAACTTGCCTGAGCTAAGGGGTACCTGGATTAAACACTATTTCTAAGTGTATCTTTGAGAGTATTTCCAGATGAGGTAAGTATCTGAATTAATGAACTTAGTACTCACCTCCCCAATGTGAGTGAGCATAATATAGTCTATTGAGGGCCGGAATTTGCGCTTCCCGCTTCCTGCCTGCCTGCTTGAGTTAGGCTATCGGTTTTCTCATGCCCTTGGACTAGGATTTATACCTTGACTCTCTTGGTTCTTAGGCCTTTGGAGTCTGTCAGGAATTACACCACCAGCTTTCCTAGGTCTCCAGCTTACAGAGGGCAGACCAAGAGGCTTTTCATTCTCTGTAATTTCATGATCCAATTCTTCATAATAAATCTCTCCCTATGTATATACCCTATTGGTTCTGTTACCTTGTAGAAGCCACACTAACACAGTCTCCTTCAAGTCGCCTCAGTTGTACTTGGCATCATGCTTTTCAATGTAAATTTTAGTAACAGTTTGTCTAGCTAAATTCCTATTGCAGTTTAGAAAGAAATTGCATTAAACTTATAGGTCAATAACATGCAATTTTTCAAAGTATGTGACCCATACATGACAATTTTATATCTTTGCACTTAATCAGATTTTTAAAACTTCAGTAATATCTCATATTTTTCTCCATAAAAACATCAGGTACTTTTGTTGAAATTATCCCTACTTGCTTAGCTTTTAATTCTATGGGCACTTGAAAATAATATATATCTGTACAAATAGGATATAGAATTTTAAATATATTTTAAACCATACTTGCTAGTTTTCTTTCACACATTCTAAATCCATCTAATTTTTCAAATGCTTCACCTCTCCATTTGATAGAGGTGAGATAAAAAACCTCCTATTATAATTGTGGACTTTTCAAATTTGCCTGTGTTCTGTCCATGACAGCAGAGATTTTTGATGTTTTGTTGACTTTTTCTCCCCAATACCCAGAATGAGGCTGGGCATCTAGCAGACACTCAATGAATAATCATTAAATAAACAACAGTTTTATATTTATTGTGGATTATTTTTTATTAAGATATAGTATCTATTTATTCCTATAAATTATTGCCTTAAATTTTATTTTGTCTAATATTAATTTTGATATAGCAGCTTTTTTTCTTTTTTTATTGTTATTCTATTATAGTTGCCCCAATTTTTCCTGCTTTGCCCTCCTGTACTCAGCCCACCCCCCACTCCCACAGTCATTCCCCACACCATTGTCCATGCCCATGGGTCTTTCATACATGTTCTTTGACTAGTGCCTTCTCCTTATTTCCACCATTATCTCCATCCCCTGTGGCCACTCTCAATCTGTTCCATGTCTCCATACCTCTGGTTCTATTTTGCTTGTTAGTTTCATTCATTAGGTTCCTGTTATAAGTGAGATCATATGGTATGTCTTTCACCAACTGGCTTATTTCACTTAGCATAATAGTCTCCACTCCCCTGGCTGGTTTGGCTCAGTGCATTGAGCGTCGGCCTGCGAGCTAAGTGTCGCTGGTTCGATCTTCCAGTCAGGGCACATCAGAGAAGGAAAACTCTGATTCCAAAAAACCTCCGCTGCCTTGCGGCATACCTCTTCAGGGGAAAGGCTAAGGGAGTAAACCCCGACAGAAAATCCGGAGCCGGAGTCCCTAAGGCGGTTTGACGTTGTAGTCAACACCAGCAACTCCTGCGGCGCACCTGAAGCCAAGCTGTATTGACTCCGTCTTTCCCTTGGACCCTTCAGCTGCGAAGAGAGGGGGGGTCTGCTGCATGGGCAACAGCAGACCCTCCATATCACCCTGCCCAGGCTCTGTAGCTTCAGCTTCACTGGAGAGGACACTCCAGCGTCATCACAAGATGTCAATTCAACACGGGAGGAGACAGATACCGTGTCACTCCCGAGTCGGACTGCACGGCCATTCTCGGCGGGGCAGATAGACTCTTAAGAAGCTACACCATCGTCTCTCGAGACGGACGGCTGCCAACGACAACGACAACGACAATAGTCTCCAATTCCAACCATGCTGTTGCAAAAATGTAGGAATTCCTTCTTTCCTTCTGTTTCATAGAATTCCATTGTGTAGATGTACCACAGTGTTTTGATCCACTCATCTACAGATGGGCACTTACGCTGTTTCCAGCACTTGGCTATTGTAAATAGTGGTGCTATGAACATAGGGGCACTATTAGGGTATAAGGTTATTAGGGTATATTCCCAGCAGTGGAATCGCTGGGTCAAAAGGCAGTTCCATTTTTAGTTTCCTGAGGAAATTCTATAGTGTTTTCCACAGGGGCTACACCAGTCTGCATTCCCACCAACAGTGTACTGTGGTTTCCTTTTCTCCACATCCTCTCCAGCACTTGTTTGTTGATTTGTTAATGAAGGCCATTCTGATCAGTGTGAGGTGGTATCTCATTCTTGGTTTAATTTGCATCTCTCTGATGGCTAGTGATGTTGAGCAGCTTTTCATATGTCTGTGGGACAGCTGTATGTCTGCCTTGGAGAAGAGTCTATTCAGGTCTTTTGCCCATTTTTTAATTGGGTAATTTATCTTCCTGGTGTTGAGTTATATGAATTTTTTATTTATTTTGGAGATTAAACCCTTATCCAAGCCCTGGCTGCTGTGGCTCCATGGATTGAGTGTCGGCCTACTAGCCAAGTGTCGCTGGTTCAATTCCCAGTCAGGGCACATGATAGGTTGCACGTCAGGTCTTCAGTTGAGGGCACGAGTGAGAGGCAACCACACAGTGATGTTTCTCTCCCTCTCTTTCTCCTTTCCTCTCTCTCTAAAAATAAATAAACAAACAAATAAATAAATAAATTATTTAAAAAACAAAAAACTCTTATCCAATGTATCATTGACAAATATGTTTCTACCATACAGTCAGTTTCCTTTTCATTTTGATAATCATTTCTTTATAATTTGAAGTATATACCATGTTCATGGATTGGAAGAATTAACATCATTAAAATGTCCATACTATCCAAAGCAATCTATTGACTCAATGCTATTCCTATAAAAATACCAATATTTCACTGATCTAGAACAAATACTCCAGAAACTTACATGGAATCAAGAAAGACCCTGACTAGCCTCAGCAATCTTGAGAAAGAAGAACAAAGTTGGAGGGATCACAATACCAGATACAAAACTACCCCACAAGGCCACTGTAATCAAAACAGCCTGGTATTGGCATAAGAACACACACATCAATCAATGGAATAGAATAGAGAGCCCAGAAATAAATTAATGTCTCTGTGGTCAATTAATATTTGATAAAGGGGGATGAGCATACAACAGATAAAAATAGTCTCCTCAATAAATCGTGTTGAGAGAACTAGACAGATATGCAAAAAAAAAAAAAAAAATTGAAACTAGACCACCAGCGTATACGATACAACAGAATAAATTCAAAATAGATAAAAGACTTAAATATAAGTTGTGATGCATTGAGAGTTTTAGAAGAAAATATAGGCAGTAAAATTTCAGATATCCCACATAGCAATATTTTTGCCAATATATATCCTAGGGCAAGGAAATAAAAAGAAAATAAACAAATGTAGCTACATCAAATTAAAAAGCAGCTTTCTTTTAATTCAAACTTGCCTAATATATTCTTTTTCATTTCTTTATGTTCACATTTTCTGCATGATTTTATTGTGGGTCTTTCTCTTGTTCAACATGATATGACAGAATATTTTAACATCATATCTGATATGATAATGTGTGGATGATTATCTTACTGACTTCTATCATTCTATTTTTGTTATATTTTTGACCTATTTTTGTTATATTTTTGACCTTTCTGTTTGATTTTACTTTTTATTTTTATTTCTTCTATTGGAATTAATAAAGTATTACATTTTCCCTTTGTTGGTAGGATGTCATAGATTATATGTATATTCATTCAGTAATTACATTTCATTTTCAATTTTTTATTGTGGTAAAATACATAACAAAATTTACTATCTTAACCATTTTTAGGTATACAGATCAGTGGTATTAAATACATGTGTTTTTCAGTTACCACAATCCGTAACCAGAATTCTTTTTGTCTGTAAACTGAAACTCTATACCTATTAGACAACTCCTCACCCTCCACCCCCACCCCCCACCCCAGGAACCAGCATTCTACTTTCTGTCTCTATGTATTTGACTAATTTAAGTACATCATATATGTAGAATCATACACTATTTGTATTTTTGTGACTAGCTTATTTCACTTAGCATAATATCTTTAAGAATCATCCATGCTGTATAGCAGGTCTCAGAATGTCCTTCCTTTTTTAAGGCTTAATAATATTCTATTGTTTATTATTTAGCTTATTCATTCTTTTATCAATAGACACTTGGATTGCTTCTACCTTTTAGCTAATGTGAATAAAGCTGCTATGAATGTGGGTGTACAAATATATCTCTGAAACCATGCTTTGAATTCTTTTGGATAAATACCAAAAGTAGAATTGTTGAATCATACAGTAATTCTATTTTTAATTTTTGAAGGAACATTCATGCTGTTTACCATAGCAACTGAACCATTTCACATTTCCACCAACAGTGCACAAGGGCTCCAATTTCTCCACATCCTTACCAATACTTATTTTTTATAATAGCCATCCTAATGGATGTAAAATGGAAATTGTCTTTAAATTTTAGCAGTCATACTTAACTATAAATTATTATTACAAAAGTTAGTTTAAATTTCTATCTCATTCCAAATATGTCACATTTCCAAACAGTCTAACTATGCATTTAGATTATTTTCCTGCCTCCTTGAATTTTTGTCCAATGTTTTACATTTATCTTTTTTAAATGTTATTATACATTTAAAAAATGTATATATATTTGTATATATAATGTGTATATATTTTACACATTATTAACATCTATGTTAATGTTTTTCTCCAACAGTAGTTTTAGTAAACATTTAAACTCTCAATCATCATAGATCTGAAAAAACTCCTGATAATGCAGCTGAAAACAGCTCAACCAGACAAAAATCACCTCGATCATCCTTCTGCAATTTTGCCCCTTTTCTGTATTTTATACCTATATATTTTATAAGCATGCACTCAGTCAAGAGCCTCTAATAGAATTATATTAGTTTTTATTTAAAATGAGCATGAGAATTCTAAAAGACTCTCTGCATGTAATAGTTGACAGATGTAACTAGATTATGACAACAGGAAGTTTCCAAAATCTTGATAACTATTGCCTTTAATAGAGAATGGTTTTCTCTTTGTTAACTAGTTGAGCTTTGGAATTTTTTTTAAAACTGAACAAGCATGATCAAAAGGCTAAATCCTCCAATTTCATATACAAGGAAATGTGTCAAATACTAATGGTAGTAATATAATATCAAATCTAAAATTGTGAGTAGTTGCCATGTACCAGTCAGTGCACTTAATCAAGCACATCACATGAATTATCTCATTAAATTTTTAAAACAACTCTGAGGTAGTGTGCTGGCTTCAACAGTGTCCCTTCAAAATTTATGTCTATCTTGAATCTCAAAAAGTGACCTTATTGAAAATAGGGACCTAGTAGGTGTAATTAGTGAAAATGAGGTCATACTGAATTGGAATGGACCCTAATCCTATGACTTATATCCTTACAAGAAGAGGAAACGATAACATTCAGACACACAGAGAGAAGGACACACAAAGGAGTTAGAAGAATAATGTTTCTAATGACAAGGATTGCCAGCAACCACCAGAAGATTGCAAAGGCAAAAAGGAATACTCTACTAGAGGCTTCAGAGAGAGTGTGACCCCGCCAAAATCTTGATTTCAGACTTCTAGTATCCAGAACTGTCGGAGAATAAATTTCAGTTGTTTTAAGCCACTGAGATTGTGGCACCTGTTATGCCAGCTCTAGGAAACTAATAAAGGTAAGCACTCTTTGTTCATCCATTTTATAGATGAATAAACTGAAGTTCAGGAAAGTTAGGTAATTCATTAAAGATCATATGGTTTATAAACAGCAAAACTAGAATGAAAACCCAGGAATCCTGACCCCAAACCCAGATATGTATGTATGTAAGAGAGAGATGTCGTCGTCGGCAGCCGTCCGTCTCGAGAGACGATGGTGTAGCTTCTTAAGAGTCTATCTGCACCGCCGAGAATGGCTGTGCAGTCCGACTCGGGAGTGACACGGTATCTGTCTCCTCCCGTGTTGAATCGACATCTTGCGATGACGCTGGAGTGTCCTCTCCAGTGAAGCTGAAGCTACAGAGCCTGGGCAGGGTGATATGGAGGGTCTGCTGTTGCCCATGCAGCAGACCCCCCCTCTCTTCGCAGCTGAAGGGTCCAAGGGAAAGACAGAGTCAATACAGCTTGGCTTCAGGTGCGCTGCAGGAGTTGCCGGTGTTGACTACAACGTCAAACCGCCTTAGGGACTCCGGCTCCGGATTTTCTGTCGGGGTTTACTCCCTTAGCCTTTCCCCTGAAGAGGTATGCCGCAAGGCAGCGGAGGTTTTTTGGAATCAGAGTTTTCCTTCTCTGATGTGCCCTGACTGGAAGATCGAACCAGCGACACTTAGCTCGCAGGCCGACGCTCAATCCACTGAGCCAAACCAGCCAGGGCAAAGAGAGAGATGTATATGTATGAATATATATATGAGTACATATATAAATATACACACAAACATATATACACACATACACAAACATGTGCACTCTCCCAACTACCACAAAATTGTACAGATGTAGGTGCTTATGAAAGTTCAGAATTGAATGAATGCATTAAAGGTGGTCTCATTAAAATTGATCAAGATGATAACACTTGTATTGGAGCTTAGATTTTGATAGAATTAAATGAATCCAATACAAATTGGAGGACTTGGGAAAGAGGGTGGATAAACAACACAGTAGAAGATGCAATGTTTTGGCTGTAGCACAGGAAGGAATTAAGGTGAGCTTATGGTTGAGAATGCAGAATGAAGGCAAGGGGTGGAACACCAGGTACACTAGGAAAAGAAAGTGGGACTTTATCATAAAGATGCAAATTGTTATTATAATTGAGTGTAAAAAATATTTGCTTTGCAAAGGAAGATTTAATGAAAGCTGTACATTGAGAAGATTAATCTGGCAACAATACAAAATATGACTTATAGGGGAACAATATTAATGATAAATAAATTGTTTTAAAGAAAAAAAAGCAATAATCTAAGCATGAGGAAATAAAGGCCTAGATTTGAATAATAGCAAATGAAAGCTAAAAGATAAGCTAAAGATTTGAGAAATGTTGCCAACAAGATTAGCATAATTAATTTCTGATTGACTTGGTTAATAAGGGTAATAAGAGAAAGAAATGGAAGAAAGCAGGCAGAAAGAAATGCCACTTAAAAAACGATAAAAATATAAAGGGAAATGAGATTAGAACAAAGATTGTACCTTAAGAAATCTAATTTATCTATATTTATGATCATTTTAACTATTATCCTTTTCTATTTTGAAAATAAATTGACTCCAAATTTTCTCCTAAAATTGTTTATATTATATATTGTGGTCTTTCTCCTATGTTTACATAAAATCTTAAAAGCTACAGATTTTCTGAAATAAGAAAAAATATATATAGCATTACATTTAACTTGGACATCATCACACAACACATTTTCCTAGAAAAAAAATAGTAACTGGTTAACTAAAGAAAAAAATCTAGTTTTTGTTTTAGACTAATTATTTCATCCATAAATTTATCTCATTTATTAGTAATCAAAAATGAGACCAGTACATTTCACAGTTGCCTAGCAAACTGATCTTTAATGTGTAGAACATGGCAAATCAGAAAAGCATTAACAAGATTTCAGAAAGAAAGTTTTACCTAGTCAGCAAAAACCAAGATGTCATTTATAATCTTTCTCTTTTACAAAGGGATGAAAAGATCGGATTCTTTCGATTTCCTATAACAGAGCTAACACACATGAAATAAAATACAGTTTCATTGAGAATAGTGCAAGAATTTCAATTTTTGCAAAATTATCTCAAGGCTGCAACCAAATGCCTGAATTTGACTATGTGGAAAACTGCAATATATATTTCAATGTAAGAAAAAAATTCCCCTTAGTTCTTTTCCCCTAGGGTCATGAGGGCAGTATAATAAGGACAGAGACCACCCTGGTTTACAAGGTAATTGGAACATTCATTAACATGCCGGCATGATGGAGTGGGCGGTGTGATGTGTCAGTCCAACACTAGGAGGCTTCACAGAAGGCTTGTAAACCAAATACCCTCTACACTGTAAAATGATGAATGATTCCCCTTTCCTTCTCATCACCAAAACAACTGTATCTCAACACTTTAATATCTACCATCAATAGGAAAGACAACTACCAAATAACATAGTTTTATCTAGTAATTATAGGGAAAATGAAAAAATCTAAGATCTAACTCTTATTAGAAATCCATACAAAGTTTTAAGATGAAAGGTTAGAAGGTGATGCTGTTTATTGTCTTTAATAATATAATGTCGAGATACATTTTGTATATAGTTCCTCATAGACTAGCCTCTGTTTCATTCCCCATAGGCTAATCTCTGTTTCATTTGTTTCCCTGCTCCACAAATACCAACCCCAACACACCTATGTATCCCTTCAATAGTACTAAGAATGTTAAAATGGTACTTCAAGCATCATCCTACTCAGGAACATGTTTACTACACTAGGAACATTTTAGTTTTTTTCTGGACTCAATATGTCCTATATTACTGTAACCTAGCTACTTGGTAAGTTTTTATTATACACTGGGAGTGGGAACCACCTTATTTATGCCAGTCTTTTAATTTCTTTTTGAGGATATGAGTGTATTATTCTAATTAAACAAAAGTATCCCAATATAAGTTTTCCACAGACTAAAAAGGAACTTTGCTTGTGAAGTTTACACTGGAGGTTTTCCTTTTCCTAATCTTTAAAAATCTATTAAAACTTATATACATTTATTTCAACAACATACTGTAAGCCCAACTAGCTTATAACTCTTAAAGTCAAGTACCAGCTCTCAAAGTATATTTATGAGTATATTCCCCATAATATCAAGCACAGTGTTAAATGCACACTGGAATATAAGTAAATATTCAGTAACTAAAAAAAGGGAAATTAACCTTGCCGCTGTGGCTCAGTGGATTGAGCATCGGCCTGCGAACCAAGTGTCACTGATTTGATTCCCAGTCAGGGCACATAACTAGGTTGCATGTTAGGTCCCCAATTGCGGGCGCGTGAGAGGCAACTGCACAGTGATGTTTCTCTCCCTTCTCTTTCTCCTTTCCCCTCTCTCTAAAAACAAATTAATTAATTAATTAATTAAAAATAAATAAAAATATTTTTTAAAAGGGGAAATTATTTTTTAGTCTATTAAGAAGCTGTCTATTATTGCTCAAAATCTGGGAAAATACTTCATGACCTCTAAACTAGTACATTTAGGGGGAAGAATTTGAAGACAATTTCCATATCTTCCTGATAAACCAACCAGTTTCTCCTTACTTTGTAATTTAGAAATTCACAGCAATAGTTTGGTTTCAAATACCACACTAAATGACAGCCCCATCATTCAAACTCTGAGTGCAAATGGCTGACATTCTAGTCAGGCTGGGGAAGAAAGCTCGGCATTTGTTCAATTTGTAAAGGTCTCTGTTAAATAGGTCCTTTTTAAATGATCTGTTGCTCTAAATAAAACTAAGTGCTCTCAAAATACTTTATGTTCCTATTATTGTTTTAATTATGAAAGTATAAGTGCTCTATGGAATTCTGAAAATAATCACTCTTACATGTGCACTCCCTACTTTTCTACAAATCTATTTTGAAATTTCTTTAAAAGCCAAAACAACAGTAAAGATGTCATATCTATATTTTTTTAAAAAGCTATAACAACTTCATGTCTCAATTTACCAAAGCTTTTAGAACCTAAAAATTAAGTTAAAATCTATTAAAGAAATGAAAAGTAATAAAAGAGAATGGACTTTGAGTCAGACATAACTGGATTCTATTCACAGTGCATCTGTTTATAGCTCTAAACTTTTAGGCAGGTTCCTATGGGCTATTTTTCTCATGAAATTCATTCTGCTTTATAGGATGGTTGTTTCAGTTGACATAATAACATATGCAGTAACTAATCTTGGACCTGGAACATAAAACCTGCTTAATAAATAACATCTACAACTTCAAGGAAGCGAGAATGGAGAGGTAGCATGAAGAAAAGAGGGGCAAGGGTGAGGAAAAAGGACTTTCACAAGGGCATAATTTTCTTCCTTGAAAAAATGACATAGGTGGTCTGGTCACAGGCAGAGACTGGAGGAGATTCGTACCTGATCAGTATTCACTTGTGACTTGATTGAGTGAATAGAAGAAGAGAAGAGCAAAGAACTGAAAGACAAAGGAAAGGCAAAGAATGAGATAGAAAAACAAAGTGTGTTAAGTATACTCACACACATGTGGAATAATTAAGAAACTACAAACCCTGGGGTGCTGTCACCACTGTCAGTAAATGCTAGCAAATGTAAATTGGGTCAAATACTATTTGAAAGGCTGAACTAGATAAATGTGCTTCTAACAATGCCTGAGAACCATACATCAAACTAAAGCAACTTGTCCACATTTACAAAGCCATGTGTGAGTAAGATGTCCACACCTCTGAGTGCCAGCACTCATCCTGCATTGCCATGGACATACTCCAGTCTTTAGGATCCCTTTCCTAAACTCCAGATATGAAAAAGTGAAGGGGAAAATGAGGCTTGTGCCCTAGTGTTACTTAATCTACTTTCTCACAGTTAAAAACTGGCATTTGTGAGTCTGTATATTCTTGACTCCAGTCGTACAAGTATGGATCTAAAGTAAAATAGATTATCCAATAGTGGACTATAAAAGTTGCACTCAAACAGAGTTTTGTAAAAAGAAACGGTAAAAAGAAAAAAGAAAAACAGAATAATTTCTCAGAAACCCAAGTTTTATGACCATACATTCTCAATTACCACACTGCCCTTAAGCAAATAAGTTTGTATACAAATAGATATACAAATTGATTATGCTTTGGGGGACTGGAATCCAAATCGATTCTTACTATCTCAGAATATAGAGAAACACTGATGACTTTGGCTATAGCTGCAACTCAGATGATTTTCAAATGAGCTAAATACAGAGAGTTGGGAAAATAAATTATGAATACATGTAAATACAGACAATTCAGCTCACCAGGTTTAAGATGATGCTTGATTTATCTAAAATGTTTTTCTTTAATTGTAGCCATTTATTTAATAAATTATTTCTGATTTTTCTGAGGTGCTTGCCATTACATTGGCTCATGTTAGATAATTTCATGAGACTTCTGGTCAAGATGGAGGCATAGGTAAACACAGCTTACCTCCTCGCATAACCACGTCAAAATTACAACTAAACTATAGAACAATAATCACTCAGAACCAGAAGAATTTGAGTTGAACGGAAGTCAGAAAACTACAGAATTAAAGAAATCCTATCCATCCAGACTGGTAGGAGGGGCAGAAACAGGGGATGAGCTATTCCTACATCTGCATGTTGTGGTTAAAAATTCGGGAGGGATATTTCAGGAGCAAGGTGCCCCAGTCCCACAGCCCAGGGTTCCACTGCCAGGAAGATAAGTTCCCACAACTTCTGGCTGCAAAAACCAGGAGGGACTGAGTCAATGGTAGGAACTTCTGGAGTCCCAAGCAGTTTCCTTTAAAGAACCCACACATGGAGTTACTCAGACTCAATCCCTTTGAGCTCCAGCACTGGGGTAGCAGCTTGAAAGGCACCAGTGGCATACGGGGGGGGAACTGAAGTGTCTGGCATCAAGGCAGGAGCTGGGGAACAGCTTTCTCCCAGACAGAATGGTGGGCAGAGGCCACTGTCCTTTATCTGAGTGCTCTGCCTACAGAGCCACAGAGCCAGCAGGTAGGTGCAATATCTGAAACTGCATCAACCTAACACTGTTTGCCCCACCCTGGAGATCCTGAAACTCCAGGCCACCCAAGATGTTAACATTGGCTTTTCCATGTAGATTCTCCTACAAACAGCTTCTTGACTATAATAATACATGAAGTCCAAAATATTCAGTTCATTACTGATCTGTTCCTTTAGGTTATTGCCGGTCTCATGTCCTTTCTGGTCTAGATTAGAGGTATTGCTTTCACTCTCAATTTATTAGTTTCATCAAAGTCTCTGAGAACTGACTATGAGTCATGCACTATGCTAGATCTTGGTGTTGCCAAGAGAAGACAAACCTTGTCATCAGCAGCTTATAGCCTCATCAAGGAATAAAAAAGTAAAGAAGGAAATAAGTTATGCTTGCAACAGTAGACATCTAAAACAGAGAGGAGACAGAAAGAAGAATACTTGGATGGAGATACACACATGTCAGAATGGCTTTGGAAAGGAGTTTATTCTTGAGTTGAATTTTGAAAGATAAGTACATATCTCCTACTATGTAAACATATGGGGACAATGGGGAGGGCATACCAGAATGAGCTGTATTATTTTAAAAATAGCTCTGACTGGTCTGGCTCAGTGGATTGAGTGCCGGCCCGAGAACCACAGGGTCACTTGTTCAATTCCCAGTCAGGACACATGCCTGGGTTGCAGGCCAGGTCCCCAGCTGGGGGAATGTGAGAAACAACCACACATTGATATTTCTCTCCCTCTCTTCCTCCCTTCTTCTCTCTCTAAAAATAAATTAATTCAATATTCTTTAAAATAAAGGGACAAATTTTGAGAATTTTAAGTGGATTTATTTGCCTTCAGAATGGAATGCCAGAGGGATATGATTCAATGAAAAGTTGGAAATGGTGAAAAGGACAAGATCATGAATGGCTTTGCATGTCACACTAAAAAATTTTGAATATTGAAGTGTTTTTGAAAAGGAGAATAAAACATCACATTATTTCTTTTAAAATAACTCTCTCTACTGGAAGTGGAGAATTTGGATCGAGGAGGTACAAGGCTGCGCATAGGAAGATCAGCGATACAACATTGAATAATCCAGGTGAGAAAAGGTAATAGCCTTGAAATAAAGCCCTAGATGTACAAATAGGAAGAAGAAACAGGTAAAGGAAAGTTAAAGAATAGACATCTAGAATAAAATCTGACTTTAGAACTTAGCAGTTTGGGTGGAGGCTTATGACATTTACAGAAAAATCAGTGTGGAAGAAAATTTCTTCAGCTTTTGGCTTCTTGAATTTGGGTTCCCGTAGAATATCCAGAGAGGTGCCCATAGACAATTAGAGATATGAAAGTAATGTCTACTTTTCCTGTGTTTGGACTCATTAAATTATTCCTATGGTGGTATATATCTCTGGGAAGCAGAAATAGATGACTATTAAGAAGTTCTCTCAAGTTCACAATTAAACAACCAAAAGTCAAATATAAATGGTACCCGTGGAGAGAGAGAGTACAATAATGATGTCTAGAAGGCATTCATCTTATCCACCTGAAAGAAAAGAGAGGCACTGGAAAAAGGTACATTTTAGAGCCAGCTTAGGATCAAATTGAATCAAATCCCATCTCTGAATTTACCTACTGAGCTTAGACAATTTATCCAGCCTCAATGACTTTATCTGTAAAATGAGGGTAATATCAAATTTAGGTTTGTTGAAATAGATATTTTAGATCATGTACATCAAGTACCAAGAAAGAGACCTCCCCTTTATAAAAATACTATCTAAATTTAATCATTGGTGATCATTTCTGTTTCAGTCCAGAAACTTGATTCCTGCAAAGGCTGCAAACAGAATACATACACATCTTTTGAAAGGATGTCTGGAATGCTCACAACCCTGGAAGACAAAGGTTGAGCTATGCCTAGATGAGTGAAAAGAACAGGTAGCTGACAGATGGCTCCTTGTTCTCACTGCTTCTTCTTCTGAGTTGTTCATAAAATTGCTTTGTTCAAACTAGAAAAAGATGGAAGAATGATTTGCTCCCCAACATCATCCAAAATCATGAATATGCATCGTCACTTTCACTTTCATCTTTCTCCCTTTTGGAAATGAAAGCATCATTGTAAAGGCTTATGTGGCTTTCCTAAATACCTTTCTAATTAGGGATTTTTATCATTCCTCCTCCCTTAGTCAGGACGATACACAGAGGTAGTCCAAACAGCTCTTCCCCTAAGAGCTTAAAGAGCATTTGTTTGGAGGTGAAGAGGGAAATGAGTCTCCAAAGCTCCACTGAAATAAAACCATTATTTAAGGGACACAGTGTTCCATTGAGACCACCTCAGGAAAGCACAGACTTTGGCTCTCAGAGCTCTCCTGCTGCTCAGCCTTGAGATTCTCTCCTCTAGTTGGATGCATTGTTCTTGGAAAACAAGCATGGAAAACAGAGATTCTGTATTTGCCTTTGATGACTGGCAATTTTTTTCTTTCTATTTTTAAAATTTATTTTTATTGTATTTTTTTCTATAACCATTTATCCCCCTTATACCCTCTTCTACCTACACCCATTCCCTCCCCCCATAATCATTACACTGTTGTCCACGTCCATGATTCCTTTTTTTTTTTTTTTTTTTTGAATGCCTTAATTCCAACAAATCTCTGGTCACATCACTAATTTACTTAGCCCTTAAATTTCTTTGTAACAGAATGGCTGAAAATAAGTTTATGGGGAGGAAATATGTGAAACAGATGTTACTTCTAAGAACTTTTTTTTAAATGGGGATAATTTCTACTCTACAAATCCTCACCTACAATAATCATGATGTAGTAGTAAACCATAAATCCAGCTCTTGGTCTTCGTGGAGGCTGATTTTTATAGCTCTGTGATCTGGAACTCACTGCTTGGAATGCTGAAAAACCAGTCCAGACTTCTTGACTCTTACTTTCAGAAACTCTTAAGGGAACACTCGTGAAGTTTAGACCTTTTCTAATGACAATCTGTTGTCCACTTAGAAAAAAAATACCAGATTCGAGGACACCAAAAAAAAAGTTCCAGACAAAACATATGGACATAAGAAAATTATGTTACCTTTGGATCATGAACAAGTCATCTGAAAGTGTCCCTTGAGAAATGAGATTGGCCCAGGACTTCATTTTCAAAGAGAATTGATGGAGCATAAAAGCCAAAAGCATCTGGGACCAACTAGACAGCCCAATAAGCTTATCTTTGTATGAACTATGACAAACACCAAATGTAACTTCAAAAATCTTCAAAGCTATTGCCTGTGGATTCTGCCAACAAGGGAAAACGCTGCCAGTGGAAAGGAGCATTCCTGGCTTAGCAACTGGAACCTCACACTGCTTTTTAAAAATGAGCAAAAATAGAAGTACGAAGAAATTGTGGTCAGCAATAGTTTGGAGAGCATAAAATAAGAATATTCAACAAAATGTGTTTGTTAGTCATATTATAAATCCTTCTTTGCCTAGTTGAATATTTCTGACCCAACAGAAATGCTTCTTCTGTATTAGTCAGCACATCCTATTCAATTGCTCAACTTTTCTCCAACATGTATTTTCTTTAAGAATCAAGGGAAGACAGTGATTAGGAAAAAGGAGTACATACTAGATGATTTTTTTAATGTATTTTATTGATTACAGTGTTACATTTGTTCCAATTTCTCTTCCCTCTGCTCCCCTCCACCCAGTGGACCCCCTCCCTCCCCTCGTCCCCCCCTTTCAGTCCATGTCCATTGGTTGTGCATATAGTTCTTCTCAACCTCTCTCTGTCTATTCCATTCCCTCCTACGATGTTTCTTAATTCCTATACCATCCCCCTCCCTCTCCCCCTTCCCTGCTGACCTCCCCCCAATATGCTCCCCATACCTATAGTTCTTTTTCCACTCTCGTTGCCTGCTTAGTTTGCCTTTGTTTCAATTCCCGAGCTTCTGTTGTTGGTTGTTGTGCTGCAGTTTTCATTTTAGTGTTCATAGTTTTGATCCTCCTTTTTCTAAACCAGTCCCTTTAACATCTCATATAACAGTGGTTTGGATCTAATGAACTCTTTCAGTTTTATTTTGTCCTGGAAACACTTTCTCTGCCCTTCTATTCTGAATGACAGCTTCGCTGGATAAAGTATTCGTGGTTGTAGGTTTTAGATTTTCATTGCTTTGAATATTTCTTGCCAGTCCCTTCTTGCCTGCAGGGTCTTCCTTGAGAAGTCAGCTGATAGTCTAATTGGGACCCCTTTGTACATAATTCTTTTCTTCTCTCTTGCTTCTTTTAAGATTCTCTCTTTATCTTTAACTTTTGACATTTTGATTATAATGTGTCTTAGAGTGGTTCTCCCTGGGTGCAGTTGTTTTGGAACTCTCTGTGCTTCCTGGACCTGTAAGTCTATTTCCTTTCCCAAGTTTGGGAAGTTCTGCTTTATTATATTTTCACTTAATTTTTCAATTTCTAGTTCTTCTTCTTCGCCCTCTGGCAATCCGATAATCCATATATTCAATCTCTTATAGCTGTCCCAGAGGTTTCTGATCCTCTCGTCCTTGCTTCCCGTTTCCTCTCTCTGCACTGGTTGACTGTTTGTTCCCTCTCTATGTTATGGTTTGTTAATTTGAACTCTGGATTTTATTTCCTCACCATCTGTCTCATATGAGGTTTTGTTCCTTTCAGTATGAGTGTTTTTCAATTCTTTCTCATCTTTTTCCAGATCTTTTGTTAATTCTGTAAGGCACCTGATAACAATGGCCCTGAACTGAGCCTCTGACAGGTTTCTTATTTGTTCATCTGTTGCCTGGTGACCTGTGCCACTGGGATTTCTATAGTTGTCTGCCTCATTTTGACAGATGCGTTTTGCTTTCTTGGGCCGGCTATAGGGGGCAGTGCCTACGTACTTGTCACAACCCAGTGACCGGCGGCGATCTGCAACCTTTTTTGCCGCGCTGTGGCCCTTTGTCGTCACAACCCAGCGACCGGCGGTGGTCCAGCAACCTTTCTCGCCGCGCTGTGGTACTTTGTGGTCACTGCCCAGCGACCAGTGGCTACCCGCAACCTATTTCGCAGCACTGTGGCGCTTTGTGTGGGGGCGGGGATCCAAGATGGATTCCTGCAGTTATTCCGCTAGGAGACCAGGATCCGTCCTCCCGCCCTCTGGACCTCACTGTTCATGGTGATGTGGTGGCTGCTTTTCCGAGCGTTGGGGTCGCAAGCTGCCGGGGTTAGACTGCAGCTGAGACTGCTCTCCCTGCCGCTGTCCCTGGTGCTACCGCAAACAGCACCGCCCACTTTCGCTCTTCTTACCTGCCCAAAGGGCGCCGCTGGTTTATAACTTTGTACATTGGGCTTCCGTGTAGTTTTATTTTCTGGAATTTCTAGTTATCTTTTGTTTTGAAGTAGTTGTATTCCTCTCTAGTTGCAGAGGGAGACCGAGCGTGTCTGTCTAAGCCTCCATCTTGGCCGGAAGTCCATACTAGATGATTTAGACATCAACTTCTTTACTTTCTTTTTTATTTCAGGATGAAAACTCAGTGATCTCTTCAAAAGGAGACACTTTGAAACTAAAATAGTTGGAAAAAATCAAAATCACTAACAGCCACAGTCTCGGAAAGGACCTTAGACTGTCCTCTGAAGGCATTCCACCAGCCCCTTCTTGCACACCCTGGTTATAAGTGTGTGCATATCATCACTGCACAGTCCTCATTGTTGGAAAGCTTTTCTCAGACATCACCCACTAACTTTCATGTACCCACTCTAGCTCTGCTAGCTGTCAAAACAAAGACCAAAACTGCAGTTTCTTTCACATTATGACTCTCATTTCAACTCTTGGGTAACAAGAACTATGGCTTCCCAATTTTTCTTTTTTTCTAGACAAACCTCCAGTTTATACAACCATTCCATCAGTAACTCTTGACTCTAACATTTTGTTCAACTTCCTTTCCACTTTTGAGGATTTAGTAAGGATTCAGGCATGGGACTGCTCAGATGACTGAATATAACAAATATGGTGAAAAAGTTCAGGTGTAGTCAGCTAAAGTTGATTGTGTCTGTTGTTAGGTTGATTATGCCTTGAGGTGTTGTTACATTAGCTAGTATGACCTGTGCCCTACAACTGCTATGATCTATCAGTCTGCTGCAGAAGCTTGAGAGTATTTCTTGAACCTCTCTAGACTCACTGATGGATTTTTTTTCTATCCTCCTAACATCCAAAAAATCAAAAACTCACCCTGTGCCCCTGAACACACCCCATGCTCACTCCAACCTCATATTCACTTCTTTCTTACCCCAATGCAGCCTTATTCTAACCTCACTCTTCTCTCACATCTAAAAGGCTTTTCTAGGATCCTTTGATCCCTTTTAGTAAGTCCTACAACATACTTCAAGGTTAAGCAAAGTCCTTTTATACATGTGTGTATCATGTACCAATCTGATTATTTGTAACCAAACTGAAATGGTCCATTACTAAATGTCTGAGCTTAAGGTATTGATTCCTATTAAAACACATCAGAATAATAGCACATTAAGTTGTCAGGCATAGCTAAGAGAAGAACCTTTGGAGAGAATAAAAGCTAGGGGGCAATAAAAGAGAAGCCTAAATAACAATAAATATCTAAAATGAACAGAAGGCTACTGAACAGGAGGCTGAGAAACAAAGGAAAACTTCACTGTATTCAGTGTTAATTCTGTTGATGACAATGGTAAGATCTCTACCCAACACTGCCTGAGCTTCCTAGGAGGCAGATGATAATTGCCACGTTCTTGAAACACAACATACCTCTGCATTAATGAAAGCTTTGTAATCATTATGGGAGAGAAAACATGCCTATCTCCCTATTGTAGGTTTCTGGGTATCATTGGGGCACAAGAAAAGAAAACTATTTGGATAATATGAACTACCTTCGTTAATTTTCAAGAATCTTATTTCATTCAGATTGTTTTTTACTAGTGTCTGATGTGAAACAGCCTTAAAGATGGAGGATTAAAGTTAGGGGTGGGGTGGTCCAAGGACTTATATTGAGGAAATAAGAGTTCATCATCAAGGCAAGATTAAAAATCAGATGTATATATTCAGTACTTCAGGCTATAGATTTACACTCCAGATTTAAAAAAAACAAAAAACAAAACTAATGTATCAGATTGGATCGATTTTACAGTGGGGACACTTTGCAGAAATAATCTCTCAATGGCTTAATCCAGCTCTCCTTGAGTAGCCTTAGTTTGATTGTCACATTGTAAATCCCTAACAACTATTGTGTAGCTCACTCCATCAATAAAACCCTTTAGATTAATACGTGGTTCCAGGAATTAGATCTTGCCAAAAACAGTAATAAACACAGGAGGGACATTCCTTACATTTGCTGATTAAGCTCGGCAAACATAAAAGGCACGGACCAAATCAAGACTATTGTGCCAGTACTGAACACCTGTCCCCAAGAAATGACTGTGGCATACATTACTTTCTTTATTAATTCATTCAGCACATTTTACTTAGTACCTACTACATGCCAGGATTATTCATGGTGTGGTGAAAAAGAAAAAAGGAAAAAAATGCAAACCTCTACGTTCATTTAGTTTACATTCTAGAGGAAGAAGACTACTGAGATCATGATAAAAAACGTAGAAAGAAAACTCTTGTTTTGTGCAGGTGTTTTCTTTTTTATTAAGATATGAATACATTTTTATGCACAACTTCCAACAGGGGTCATTGTATCTGCAGTGGTAAAAAACAAAATCAAAAGATCCATCTTCTCTGTTTCCTACTTCCGAAAGCACTGCTCAGGTTGTTATAAAGACTCATTTCCTGATTACTCCCAGACACCCAGACTGAATGATGTGTCTCTGTCAAGCATGATGTGATGTGACATAAGAGATGCTGACCCCATGATATGACATAATGCCATGACCATCACTCAGAGGTGCATTTAATGATACATGCATGCCTTCTGTATGTCATGATCCAGCCAGCAAAAGAGCAGAATCAAATATCTCTGAGCTTTGCAATCTTTATGGTAAATAAATAAGAAAGGGGAGAAGAGTGGCATAATAATAAATTACTCAGAATTTAACACACAGAAAACTACCAACTGCCATCAAGAAACAATCATGCCAGATAGCTGGAAAGTGGCTGGACCTAAAGCTCTGCAGAGAGGCTAAAGAGAATGACAATAGCCTACGACACTATAACTCTATGCTCTGCAATTCTTGAACTGCACAGCACTTGTGCAAAGCAAGCTTATGTGTAGAAAGAGTATTTATATAATCCCTAAGTTCTATACCTGGGGGATTTCCTAGCCTATGGATTCCTAGGGAACTTAAGGTGCCCTAAATAATATATTTCAAGAGTTTTCATATCAGATCTGATTGAAGATTGGCTTCAGTTAAGGGCCAGGTCTTGGTTATTGTAATTTACCCTCGGTGTACACATAGACATTGACAAAAGGGGGCCCTGAATTCACTGGATAATGTGCTTGCTGCCTTCGTGACACAGATGTCTTCTCCCAAGCCAAGAAATTTTCATAGGAATCAGAATTACAGTCAAGCCCAGCAAAGTTGGGTGATGAAGAGTTCTACATTTTGAGAGCTACTGAGTTGATTGGATTTTTCCAGTATGATCTGCCTCCAAGAACTTTAGAACACACCAGTCAAAAGAATCAGATAAAAGAGTTGATTATTTTTTTGCTAAGTCTGCTTGGAAGTGCTGAGAAGACCAATCCACAAATGCCAGTTTTAAAAAAAAATAGTCCTTTTGTTTCCCCCGCTGAAACATGTTATTTGCATCAAATTACTATACTGTTTATTTCCTTGTCCTTTGAGGTTTCTGTAATGTTCTATTTGTACCTCATTTTGATACTTCTTACTGCCCCAAGTGTTTAAAAGTGCATTTGCATCCTTTGGGCCATGTTCTCATGGGATTCTGGAAAATTGACAGGTTTATTGGTCCCTTTCCAAGCTGAATTTTTTACCTTGAGAATTTATGATAAAAACATTGGCCTACTGATGATGGCTTCTCATCATATCAGGCAAGCTGATAAAAAGTTTTCATCTGGACTTTTATTAAGTACATTAAATGGTCTAATTAAGAGTGTCCCAAACTTTATAAAATTCAGATATCAATCAAAGAATAATATTCTAGGATGATGCACATAAGAATCATACATTTCATATCATTGTCCTCTGGTTGAAAAGTCCTGCTCCAACTTGTGTGTGGGATACCCCATAGCTGTGATAGTTACAGTAGGTACCAATGACATGTCCAATCATACCCCAAATATAATTGAAATTCTATTGTGTGAAGTAACATCAAAAAAACTTATTTGTTTTTACCTCCAAGGTAAAATATATTGTAATAAGGAGAGACGAATAAATAGACCAAATCAATTTCTTCCTATTAATCATGTGTGACTATTTTAGAAAAGTATTTTAAGTTTCCTTCATTGATCAAGACTCAGAAAAAAAGGCGCACAAAGTAGTCTTTTCAGTGTGTTGCCTACAATAATGAGATACAAAAGCCCACAGCAGATAAACAATTAAGTTTTCAAATACTTTAAAATCAAAATACAAATTTTCTCTATCTTCCTCTTGGATCCCAAATTTTAAAGTACACCATTTCTCCATAGGACTCAAACACAGTCTGATCATTTCAGTTGGTAAAGGTTTCCAAAATAGGAGAGTAAATGAAAAATGACAATGAATGTAAAATTAAAGGTATCCTGTTGAATCATGACAGCAGTCCTTCTAGCTTAAGAATAACTGGCATCCCAAACCACTGCAGTGACAATCTGCTGCTGTCACCTTGATCATTCTCTTCACACAAATAGTATTTTCATTTTAAAAATCATATATGCACAGCAAGCCCATGGAAAAATCAGCAATGTACATGGCTTGAAAAGAAAACTATCAAGTTTCCATTTTCTCTTCAGTGGTTATATTGAAAATAACGTACGTTGAATGATTCAGTGGACTGTTAATTCCAGTTGGAGGATTGGCCCTTGCCCAAACTGGTGATGTGTGTCTTCTATTAACTACCACAGTGATTTATAAGAAACAAATTCAAAATTTACTTCTAGAAAAATCATGTCTATATTTCACCAAGTAACAAGGGTATGATGACTCTGCAGGACCCTTAGATTCAACCCCCCGCCCCACAGCTGTCTGTGGAATGTTTTTTTCTAGAAAATAACTGTGATAATATAATATTCAAAAATGAGGTAGAAGGGTTGGGAGAAATAGTTAATATTTTACTGCGCATGTACACGTTCCAGGTACTTATAACATGGTTTCTCTCTTTTCTCAGTGCTATGAAGTGGACCGTATAATACCCATTAAACGGGAATAAAAAATAAGGTTCTTCAAATATAAGTGATTTATTCAGCTAGTAATTAGTAGAGCTGGTTTGGATTTATCTGCAAAGCCATTTCTTTAGACTAAAACAGTCTGTCCCAATGAATTAAAACATTAAACATTACTTAAGTGGCCGTGATGAGACCTGGCTTTGAATCCATGCTGTAGTATTGATAGCTGAAAGGCATTGGGTAATTGTGCCTGAGCTTTCCTCATACAGAAATTATAAAACATAACAATACCTACCTTATAGAGGTATAGAGCTAATGATTTAATGTACATAAAAATTCTCGATAAATAACCAAAACCATGTAAGTATTTCCAGCAATTATTTTGTATGAACCTAATTTTGTCACTTGCAAATTGAGAAAATTAGAGTATTTTGGCTATAATTCTGTGATATTCTGCATTGTGATTTAGTGATTTCTTTACTGCTGTTCAGTTTTGAGTAGATTGTGCCCCCCCCCCCCCATGCCTAATGCAGAGGTGATCCAGAGAAGAGCCTGACTCTTTAAGAAGTCATTAACACTAGATTAAGCTCAGTGAGCATAAAAGGCATGGACCAAATCAAGACCATTGTACCAGTGCTGAACACCTGCCCCCAAGAAATGACTGTGGCATACGTTACTTTCTTTATTAATTCACTCAGCAAATTTTACTTAGTACCTACTACATGCCAGGATTATTCGTGGTGTGGTGAAAAAGAAAAAAGGAAAAAAAAATACAAACCTCTACCTTCATTTAGTTTACAGTCTAGAGGAAGAAGACTAAGTAAATAAAGAATGAATATAATCTCAGGTAATAATAAGTGTTACAAACACATTTTAAAAGCCACAGAGTAAAGAGAAAGAGAATACTGGGCCTATATTCAAATGTGTGAATAAGCAAAGCCTATCAGAGGCGGTTAAATTTAAGCACAGACCTAAATGGAATGATAGAGCACTTGAAAACTGGGGGTGATGGTGGGGGAGGAAGCATTTGGAGCAGAAGAAAAGTCAAGACAAAAGCCCGGGTGTGTGAATAACATTGGTATGCTCAAGGTACAGCAGGAAGATAGTGTGGCTAACGGGAAAGAGTTAGGGAGAAAGTTTGAAGTCAATGTAGCTGTGATTGACAAGGTCCAGTTCAGGAGGGCCCTCGCAAACCAAGCTTCCTCCTTAGGGGTGGGAATCGTAACTGTGGTCTTCAGACAAAAGATCTTCTTTGAGAACAGAGTGACATAAAATGGTTTATATTTAAAAGTCCACTAGCTGCTCTATGGATAAAAGCCTTAAGAGGAAGCAAGAATGGGAGCCAGGAGAGCAGTAAGGCTATTGCAAAAGTCCGGATGAGAAAAGCAGTTGGAACAGAGTGGTCGTGTTCGGTGGTTGGTTTGGGGGATATATGATGGAGGTGGTGTTGACACATCTTGCTGAAGTGTTGGCCATAGAGTGAGTGTGAACAAGAAGAATGAAAGAAAGATTCCAGGGTTGCCACTTATCAAGATGAGGCATGGAGGGTGGACATGTGGCAAATGATATGGTCCACATGCCTGTACCGCCTCCTTTTGTGCTACTTCCCTCGTGATGGAAGCTCAGATCTGCTCAGGTCTTCTTCTCTCATGTGCTGAGCTTTCTCAAAATTCCCAGCTCTCCACTTAGGTCTGATTTGACATCTTCCCCATATGAAGCCATGATCAGAGCTCAGGTTGAAAGGGAGGAGACAGCTTAGCAAAAAATAACCTGATGATACAGAAACAGTCATTGTCTCTCAAAATATAGAGAACACTCTCAAAGGTGACCAAAGGGGACAATAAATCGAAAGGAATTAATTGAATATCTACTATATTCTTTACTTATTTTAGGTGCCATGGATGTTTAACAAAAGTATTAAATACTAATTGCTCAAAAGTTAAAATGTAGTTGGAAAACCAAATAGTATGTATAGTATAATTGCAAGCAAAATAAAAACTTGCAATTTATTGTAGAAAAAGTTATTGAAGTTTCTATCTGACAGTACCTAGGATAGCGTTTAATATACAATACTTGATAATTTTTTAAATATAAATGAATTAATTTATTAATACACCAAACTAGTTGGAATTGACATTATGTAAGAAGGGACTTAAGAAAAAAATAAATCTATACTGTAAGTTATTTTGTGCAAAAAAAAAAAAAGTAAAAATGTATAAAATGGGTCATTTATTGGAATAACAGTCAGGTTCAGAAGAAAAAGCATCATGCTATTTAATTAAAGAAATAATACCCAAGAACCAATCTTTTCCCCTTTTTGTCTATATATTCATCAATATATTAAAAGTTTTATCTTTACTAGTCTGTTCATTTCCTCACATAAGGCAGATTTTCTGTGAAAGAAGACAGACCCCCTCTGGGTTTTCTGCAAACAGAGGAACAAAGAGCCACCTGCGCAGGCCTCCCTGAGCCTCCCTGCCACCAAGCTGGAAAAGTTTGTTTTCTGCTGTGGAGAACCTCGGGCAGGTGGAGAGGTCGCTCCTCCCTGAGTCTCCCGTGACTATCCAGGCTATTCCCACAGGCAATTTTGAATCCTCAAGTCCATGCTCTGACCCTTGGTATCTCTCCATTGCCTAGAACAGAAAAGCTAAAGCTATTTACCAGACTGTCATCTTCCTCTCTAAGTTGATTTTATCTTTGCCCTCAAGTTTAAACCAGATAACAGAGGAAATGGACCGTGAGTGGACTAGCTTAAAGGTGAGCCCAATATACAAAATGGTTTAGCTGACAGGAAGAATTCATACACATCACCTCTGCTGCACTGCACATTACAATTTTGAATTAGATCCATTGTCACTTAGGCAAACAGCAGGGTTTTGGTTTTTCTTTTATACCGTCCATGAAAAGGCAGGATATACTCCACATTTCTTTCATTTTATCCCCATCATACCATAGGCAGGATGTAAATACTAATTTGGCTAAAAAAAAAAAAAAAAAAAACTTGCTTCCTTGTCTGTCTCCTTTCATTCCTTCAAATGAGGCAACTTACCTCCAAGTTTTCTGTAAAAGAAAAGCTCCAAAACAGTGTCCTTCCTGTGGGACCCATCAGGCATCCTCAAATTCCACCCTATTTACAAGGTTAGAGCCTACATTTAATCCCCACCATACAACTGTGCAGCTTGGGAAAATTCACTGGTTTATCACAGGGAAAACAAAAAGCTGAAGAAAACACTCTTTATATTACACATCAGATGGACAATTTTTACTTCCTTTAAGTGACCACCAACAAGTGATCAAATAAACCTTGCTCTCCCTGATTTGCTAGGAGGGTCACTTTATTCAAACATCTCCTTCTCCCTATGCTCCCACAAACTGCTGTTAGTAAGTACACCAGGGAGTCCCACTTCATTCATGGGGAAGATCCACCTGCAACCTCTCCAAAGGCAATTAAAGGTAAGAGTCTTTGGTGGAATATTTCTTCCTTTTCCTTTATGGTTGAAAGACAGAAAAGCTGTTGCCTGGATGTACAGAAGCCTCTCCAGGCAGTTGTATCATATTCTACTTTGGTGAGCCAGCCTTGGATTAAGCCAGCCTTCTCTTTACCGACTGTGACAGGCCACAGGAAGAAGATGTCTGCCTCCCAGGGAGGGTTAAGTGGCTATTAACAGAGACAGCTCCTCTGGACTATATTCTCAGGGTGAGAAAGAAAGGAAGGGTCTATGAAACTGACCCCAAAGGGGAAAAAATGTCAAATGTTAAAATGTTCTACAGTAATTTTCATAGCAATCAGGTACTGTTTAAAAACACTCACACATTCACATATATATACCCAACCCCACCCCCAGCCACATGCAAGTTTGATTTAAATGCAATATAAAGATTGCAAGTTCTCCAAAACAAACATGCTCTTAAAGCCCTGTTGCAGAAAAGTAGCATCCTATTTTTCCACAATGCAAAATCACTCTGTAGACATATATGTTGGCAAGCAGTATGCTTACTGTTCAAAGAAAATCACACAGGACCAGATGAGCAGACAGAAGTTAATTTTATTCTAATACTATTACCAACAATAGGGGACACAGCACAGATGAAAAGTGGATGCTCAGCTCTGCTGATACAAAAGGCAGGAGATTTTTAAGTGCTGAGGTGAGCTGGTGGGAAGTACTGGAGGATGCCAGGTACTGGGGTATGCCCCGAACATCGAATTATACTGAGTTTGCAAATGTATTTCTCTGTGATTAAGTCGTCTGTGTTTGCTAATGGGTGACTATGGAAGTTAGGCTCCTACATTCCTTAGACTCTGGAAAATGGAGTGCTATCTCCTTCCATGTTTACATTTCAGAGAGATAGTTTCCAGGTCCCTGAGAAACTTTTCCTGGATTTTCAACTTCAAGAGACTGAGAGAAGATTTACCTCTCCAAGGGGCAAAGAATTTACAATGGTGAGTTTTCTAAAGTAAACGTTCTAGGAAAAGAGAGGACAGGGACCTATAGTCAGAAAAAAAACTGTCTCAAGTTGAGTGGAGGTGAGAGGAACTGTACAGCCTTCCTGGTCATTCCACATTCCCAGCTGTTCCCAGAGGGGTCCTCTCTCTTCCAGGGTGGCCACTGTGCTTCCGACAGGATAGAAAACCCAGTTAGAGGAGCCAGTTTAAACCACACCCACTATGAGTTGTCTCTTGTCCTAGGTTTGTGTCAGCCTTCCACAGCTAGAATGACACTTACAGTTCTGCATTCTTAACGACAAGCTTTTGTCTTCATCTCATTAATGCCATCTTAAGTTTACTACCCTTTTGATAGGGCAAATTTTAAATATTTTTGTTTGTAATCTTAAATATAATTAGTCAATATGACATTTAGATTACCAAAGCCAAGGACAAACTCATTGACATTAGCAACTGAGTTTTAGATTGGAATTTGCTATTATTGGGGAATTAGGGGAAGAGGTGATATTTCAGGTTTCAAGTTCCATCTCTCTCTCTCTCTCTCTCTCAATATATATAAAAATAAATATATACTGGTCTGTCCAGAAAGTGTCCAGCCACGTACTGTGAAAAACAGAAACATTTATTGAATAAGATACAAGAAACATTGTACATAGGAAAATGACACCTCAGTCCCCTTCAAAGTAGACACCTTGGGACCTCACATAGTTCCCCTAATCACCATCAGCTGCCCCATCATACCTTCATAAATCTCATCAACAGTCTGAAATCTCTTCCCTTTCAAAGGTGATTTTAGTTTTGGGAAAACCCAGAAATTGCAGGGGTGCGAAATCCGGGCTGTAAGAGGACTGAGACACCTGGGTGATTTGATGTTTCACAAAAATACTCTACAACAAGACATGATGCATGAGCTGGCACACTGTCATGATGAAGCTGCCAATCACCAGTTGGCTGCAGCTGAATCATCCGAATAGTTTCTGCAGAAGAATGTTCAAGCTTAACGCAAAATTTGATGCAGATTCATTGCTTAGTCATTTTGAATGTGATGGCCACACAGTACACATGCTCACTCAACAGCATCTATCGCCCCCACTGGCTGGTCATCATCGTTCACACACATGCATTCCAGTCCACTCTCTTTGGCTGCCAGGTTCCATCAATGTCACACAAACCATTCTCATTCTGTTAACAATGGCTGGACTTTATCCAGATATGTGTATGTGTATGTATGATTCATATGTGTGCATTTTCTTCTCTGGTTCCTTGTAGTTTTTAAGTTCTTCCCCCTTTCACATTTTTATGATTGATATATTTTTAGATATAAATTTAAGCTAACAGTTTAATACATGCTGTCATCAAGGTAATTTAAATCCTTTTGTCTAAGTACCGGTATGACTTTGAAATGAACACCCATTATTCAACCAAAAATGCTTTTTTATTTTCTTTATATAATATTTTATTTTACTATTGTGCTATTACAGTTGTCCCAATTTTTTTCCCATTGCTCTCCCCTGCCCTCCCCTCCACCACCCTTCTCCCACAATCAATCCCCACCCTGTTGTCCATGTCCATGGGTCATTTATACATGTTCCTTGACTAAACCCTTCCCCGTTTTTCCCCCGTTACTCCCCTCCCCCCTCCCCTCTGGTCACTGTCAGTTTTTCCCTTATTTCCATGTTTCTGGTTCTATTTTGCTTGTTTGTTTGTTTTGTTCATTAGGTTCCACCTATAGGTGAAATCATACGATATTTGTATTTGCTGCCTGGCTTATTTCACTAAGCATAATGCTCTCCAGTCCCATCCATGCTGTTATGAAGCATAGGAGCTCCTTCTTTCTTTCTGCTGCATAGTATTCCACTGTGTAAATGTACCACAGTTTTTTGTTTGTTTGTTTTTTGTTTTGCCTTAGTTGTATTTTGTTATTATTTTTAAGATTCAGTTGTTGATAGTTGTGAGTTTGTTGTCATTTTAGTGTTCATAGTTCTGATCTTCTTTTTCTTAAGTAAGTCCCTTTGACATTTCATATGATAATGGCTTGGTGATGATGAACTCCTTTAGCTTTACCTTGTCTGGGAAGCACTTCATCTGCCCTTCCATTCTAAGTGATAGCCTTGCTGGATAGAGTAATCCTGGTTGCACGTTGCCTTTCATCACATTGAATATTGCTTGCCAGTCCCTTTCTGCCTGCAAAGTGTCCTCTGATAAATCAGCTGATAGTCCTATAGGCACCCCCTTGTAGGCAACTCTCTGCCTCTCTCTTGCTGCTCCCAGGACTCTGTATTTACATTTCACCTTTGGTATCTCAATCATGTTGCGTCCTGGTGTGGTTCCCTCTGGGTCCAGATCACCCGGGACCCTCTGTGCTTCCCAGACTTGTATGTCCATCTCCTTCACAAAATTTGGGAAGTTTTCCTCATTTTTTTCAATTCTTGCTTCCTTGTTCTGCACTGGCTGACTGTTTTTTCCTTCCTTTTGTTCCAAATCATTGATTTGAACCCATTTCCTTCCCTTCACCATTGATTTTATGTGGATTTTCCTTTGTTTCACTTAGCATAGCCTTCACTTCTTCTCTTATGCATTTGCCGTACTCAAGCATATCTGTCAAGCCTGTGAGCATCTTTATCACCAGTGTTTTGAATTCTACATCTGTTATGTTGTCTACCTCTTCATCTGTTTGGGTGGCTATCTCCTTGTTGCTTAGTTTTCCCACTGGAACATTGATATGTTTCCCCTTTTGGGCCATACTTCTCTGCCTCCTCATTCTGACAGGTTCCTGTGTTTGTTTGCCTCCATGTCCCAGGTAGAGTTGTCGCTCCTGTTATGTTGTAAGGGGCGGAGCCTTAGGGATTTGTTGGTACAGGGCAATGTGTTTCACTATGTTGTGGCGCTGTATGTGGGGGAGGGGTCCGAGAGGGAACAATGCCACCTGCCCAGCACTCGCCCCTTTTCCAGGCACCTCTACCACTTCTGCACCAGACTACCGCCCCTCTAGCTGCTGCCCTGGCTGTCGTTCCCAGAGTGGGTGGGTCTGTGGATATTCTAGGACTGTGGGAGCCCTTTAAACAAGTAGACTCTTCTGAGAGACCGGCAGTTTCTGCCTCCACCACACCCCCCACTGTTTTGCATAGTCAGAAGCAATGAGGCTTGATTTCCCCCAGTGCTGGGACCATGAGCTGCTAGGTCCAGTGAGGAGCTGGGAACACTCCCCGGGTGTCCCTCCTGACTTTTAAAATATGTAACTGTGCTTTCCATTGGCCTCCCACTGTCACTGATGCTGCTGCTGCTGCTGCCACCACACTGTGTCCTCTCCACCCGGCTCCGCCCCTCCTATCTGTCTGGGTAAGTATTTCTTCTTTATATCTTTGTTCGCTGGACTTCCTGTAGTTTGATTTTCTGGAACTTCTGGTTGTTTCTAGTTTTGAGGTAGTTACATTCCTTCTTAGCTATGGAGGGAGACGCAGCATGTCTGTCTATGTTTCCATCTTGGCTGGAAGTCCAAAAATGCTTTTAAATGAACAAATAATTGGTCCTACCAATAGCCTCCAGACCACATCATGTAAGTACATCCCTTCCCTCACTGTCCAATATCCCCATTCCATTCTCAGTTTAACTGGCAGAGCCATTTCTAGATATTAGTTTTCTTTTAATCCTCTCAAGTTACATCAACACTCTACCACACCCCCTCTCAAGTGACTCCTGAGAGTTTAGGGTTACATAGTCCAGGAGAGGAAGGAAAGATTATTTGGTGGGGAGGTCACTTAAATCAGACAATAGCTCTTTCTGCCTCACACTGCTAACCTTCCTTGAAGCCCAGCCCTTTGTTGCTAAGCCTGTGTGTTGCTGATGGCAGCCTAATGAAGGGGTGGCTTCCTGGAAAAAAAACTGAAGCGAACCTCTGGTGGAGTGGAGGTTGGGGGGAGTATCAGGGCCTTTCAAGTTCTAACAGAGAGTTTGAGCCACTGTGATAGTCCTTCAGAAAAGTTTCAATGGATGACAGAGCAGAAGGAGACATTTAAAAAAATTTTTTTTAAACTCTATGAAGTCATTTTCCGACACAACTTACTAAAAATAACAACTGAAAAGTGCCAGATGTTGGAAATTTATTATTAACTCAAAAATCATTAAGTGTATCAAAATTGACAAGACTGCCAAGGAAATAGATTTATAGAAAAATAAATTTCAAGGAAGCCATTTCTCCTTAGGCTTTTACCTGAATGAAAAAGGCTCTCACTAAGTCATTTAAAGGATTATTCATTGTCTCTTTAAAAGCCAACAGAAGGCTCAGAAGGAAAAAAAACTGTTAATTGGGTATCAGGTAGGTTTTTAATTCAGGTCAATGTTTTTGAACGCCTACCATGTGAGAGGAGTTGTGCTAAGGAATTTGTGAGGGACGAAACACAATTCTTCCTGCATAAGCTCTGACTCAAATGATAAAAACAGGATTTGAATAGTTACAATTAAAGTCAGAAAAGTATTAAAAGGCATGATAGTGACAATCAGATGTCATGAGACTCAGAAAAAAAAATCTTGGATGTAAGAAAATATTTATGAAAAATATGGCATTTGAGTTGTCCTTCAAGGAAAATTCTGGATCTAAACTATATAGAGCATGCCTGGATCCTCTCTCCACTGTAACAGAACCCCTGGGCTCTCCGATTGAAACAGAACCCACAGGCTGTTTTGTTTGGGGCCTGATTACTTGCCACCAGAATTATAACTCTTAATACCAGAGTTTAGTGAAAAGAAAAAGAATTGTTTATTTAATAGTTATATAGATTTAGATCTTTGCGAATTTCTGCCACTAAGTCTTATTTTCTTTAAAATACCCACAAACACATAGTTCTGCCTCCCCTTACCAAACCAGGCTAGTTTTAGAAAAGTTAGAGATACTGTTTCCCTACTTCCTAGACACAGTTCAGTTTTACCAGTAGCTGCCAATCATTTGATTCTGATTGGGGAGGCCTTGTCTGTGTTATGGTGCCTACCAGCTTTTAATCCAGAACCGTGTGGATTCTCCAGCCTCCTTGTTAACTGCATGGAGTTCTCCCTTCTCAAAGTCACATGGTGTGCCCCCTCCTTTTCAAAGCCGCATGGTGTACCCAGTTAAAACTGTCTGCCGCTTATTTTTAAATCCCTAACTGCATCCTGTGACGCAGTGGGCATGGTACCCAGTTCTGACCATTCACAGAACCTCGCGCAGGCTCTATGTGCTCTTTCAATACCATCCCGTGGTCCAAGACCCCTCCCATCTTCCTGGGCCTTGGAAGTATCGAAGCCATTTGCATAACAAAGACACTAGCCACTAGCCCCAAGCATGCAAAGGCATCCTGAAAGCTGCTTCCTTTTCCCCACCCCCCAGCCTGCAGGCTCTGGGTACCCCCCGGACACTCCCGTTCTGTAACACCACCACACACCCTACCTCCAGAGAGTCAGAAGTGTCACTAAAGGTGTGTTAAGACTCCACCTGGAATATTTAGTCCAAACACAATGGAGCCTGTGGAGACACTCACACTGGTTAATTGGCAGGACATCCATGAATTAGCCTTCTGTCACAAACTGTTACAGTTAACAGGACTGTAGTTAAACCAGCAATGACAGTAATACAACTCGGTACCAAACCAATCCTAAACAAGTTCATTGTTGGCCATACTTCATTTTGCAGCTATTCTTATATAATTTTCAGAAGAAAAATTTATCCTTAAAAAATTGCATAGCATACAGTAAGTGGAATGTCCTAGAAAGTCTGCACAATGGAGGCATAAGCAGCTGAGATATAGGGATCTAGATCCCAGTCACACACTGTGGCCTGCAGGCTTGTAATTTTTATATAGTAAGCTAAAAATAGCCTCTGTGTTGTTAGCATTGTTAAAACTAAGGCAAACAGAGAGAATGTGTGACAATGAAAATGGTGTAAGGCCATCAAAGTCTAAAATATTTACTATCTGACCTTGACTCTTAACAAAAAGCATTTGCTGACCCCGGGCCAGACGGTGAACATCTGAGATTGGATAACAGAGAAATCTCCAGCAATTTGATGTTTACACATTAGTATTCAGATATTTAAAAACAAGAAATGTAAAAAGCCCTCAAATGCATTTCTACATAGTCATAATTGAAAACTCTAAATGGCATTTATGGAAACATACAGGCAGAAACAGAAGGATAACAATAATGATAAAATTCAGATTTTCAAATTTCCAAATCTAAACTTTTTATTCTAATTCCCAGATGAGACATGCTGATAGTTTATTTCTTTAATAAGCATTTTTTAAGCACCATATATATAGGTAGATAGGTAGTAGATAGATAATATGTGTCTGGATAGACAGGCAGCTACACAAACAGCTGTTTGGCATTGTTTAAAAAGGTATGATGTAGAAAATTGTAGCCCCTTGAAACTTACATAAGCAAATCTCAGAAGCTACAACAAATATAAGCACATAAGAAACAACAGAGCACACAAGAAAGGGCTAAGGGGACAAAAAGTAAGGAGTTGTCACTGCCACGTGGGCCAAGCAGTGCAAACTCACTGAAGGGCACCAATGTCAACCTGCCTTAAACAAACCATGTAGGGCATTAGGAGAAGGAAAGCGGATTCTTTCTCCTAACAAGGGAGGAAACAAGGACAAGAGGCAGAAAGGGATTAAGGGGGAAAGAAACAAAAAACCAATTTCAGAAGTAGCAAGAAACAGACTTGAGGTTGTAAAGTCAGGCAACGGAATATACAATTGACCAAATGAAAAGCTTTGGAAACCTTTTAAGCAGTTCAGAAAAAAATTTAAATTAAAACCTGCTTTCTATTTGTCAGACTATAATTCTAGCTGTTGACAATGTGAAGCAAGCATGGATGGTACTGAGGATGGATATTAACTCATATGATGCTCATAGTAATCCTGTGAGGTATGAAATGCAAAAAAATACCACCTTTTACACAAGAGAGCCTGATGCTCGGAGGGGAAAGTTGAGTGCAGGAGTCTGTAGGGGTCTCCTCGCCTCTGCAGTGAATGCTCTCAGCCATTCTGCTCTCATACCTCCTGCCCAAAGGGGACTTGGCAGTGTATGACGAAAATAAGAGTACAAACAGCAAACCCTACAAGAAAAAAAGTATTGCTAGCAATAGTTCCTGGGCCTTTTATTTGCCTGGAATAAAGGTTCATCATAAGCATTCACTCTGAGGATCCGAGCTAGATGTGGATAAGGAAAAGGGATTGAAATTGTCACCAAGTAATAAAAGAAAAAAAAATTAATAAACCTCTTATCAGAAAATTGGACATTTGTAAAGATCTCAGAGTTTTCATTTACCCTACTTTTTGGAAAAGCAGGGAGCAACATAAGTATGGGCTTCTGAGCTTCAATGTGTCGGTCCTCCTCTTGCCCTGCGCTAATGGCATGCACCCATTTGTATCCTCTACCTTTACTTTCTGACATCATGAAAAGAAATATTTGATAAAGCATAGAAAACACAACGAATCAGTCAACTGATTAGACAAATATTCTGATCCAGAATGTTTATGGCAAGTATTTTGATGTTTCTAAGTTACCATATGCTTTTATTGTAAACAGGGACTGCTTCATTTGTGGGATAGCAATGATACATTATGTTGACTGTTTCTGACATTGTATTGAATCTGAAGCTTAAGAAGGAAAAAGTAA
The DNA here is from genome assembly GCF_987537825.1 of Furipterus horrens. Lineage (NCBI taxonomy): Eukaryota > Metazoa > Chordata > Mammalia > Chiroptera > Furipteridae > Furipterus > Furipterus horrens. Next base: position 35,437,211 of record NW_028327176.1, read on the forward strand.
CCTCTAAACATTCCCAACCTTGCCTTCCCTGTTTTAGAGACAGAAGTGCTTTTACCACCTACTGTGACTGTACTGATTTCTCAAATTCATTTCAATTACTATTGGGCAAAATCAAAAAAGTAAATAATTTGCTTCAACCTATAAATATTAATGATTTTTAAAAAATTTTTCACATTGCTAAATGGTTAAGAAAAGTACTGCTAGAATCATAAATTCATAATGCTCCTAATTTTTATCTGAGTGCAACCATTGTGGTTTAAAAGCTCGAAAACAATCCTTCATGCAACTGAATCCTGGCTGGAGTTCTGTGGGTTGATGCGGGGAAGGCTGTAATGAATGACTTCAGCATCCCAGAACTGTGCCTGCCTGACAGAGCAATGTGTAGAAACCCTTTCCTGGCTTTTATTGGGCTGCACCAAATGTACAGATCTCTAGTGAGCCCAGGAGTCAGAAACTGTCAATTACAACGAAATGGTTGGCAGACTGAATGAATATTTGTGTGTAATTATCACAGCATCCACTGGCAGCAATGACTCCAAAATGGTGCACACAAATGTTAGTGTCCTTTCCCTGGATAAAACACCCTTTTTTACACTGCATGATATCAGTGCCTAACAGAGGTGATGAGGCAGGATGCAGGCAATTTATTTTGCGAGCCACATGTGAACCAAGATGTTACTCATCACTGAACAACAACTGCTTTTGCCAAAAGCATTATTTTTAAAAATTTAACAGAATTCCAGCTTTCATTCCTTTCGCCATCCTAGAGCCCCTTTCTTCTCTAGCTTTATAGCCCTGAAGGACAATGGTCAGGACGTGCTTGTGAACAGTTATAAGATGTCGAGCAATGAGCCTTTCTAGAGTCCTCTTTCCTTCTATATAAAAAGAGAGGTAATAGGTATTCTAGCACAGATATTTATGATATTGCAACACTTATATGTCATTTCAGTAAACCCTTCAGAGGGGTAATTCCAAACTCGGTGGCTGTGTGAAGGTACTGTGAGTGGCATCAGCATCCGCTTGCTTTCTATCAGCTCCTTAGGTTGTTGAAAGAGGAGAGAAATAAGGTTTACTACCTTCCCTGCAAAGTGATGAGGTTCTTTTCTGAGCAACAGTTCTTCTAATATATTTTCTCTTCTTTTTGTGAGGTCAGATAATGTTTTAAAAATTTAATAAAATGTCTGTACTTTGCCAGAAATGTTATAATATGTTCCTGTGTGCACACACACACATACTTACATCCCCCTACACATGCTGACTTCACAGGCATGTGACATGTGCAGTCATGCAGGGTCCTTGCTCAAAAGGTCCTCATGCTTCTTTTAATATTCTGATGTTGCCTTCTTGAATACTTAATAATTTTAGCTTTGAACTTGTGTTTTGTAAGAGAAGTCCAGTGGGATACTGGACCATGAGCAGAGAATGGGAAATATGCCTGTCCCCTGTCCTTGCCACTCCATTTGTATTCAGAATTCACAATGCCGCATGAGCACAAGCTCCAGTGGACCCCTGATGTGTGGTGGTTCAGCAAGACTCAAAGCAAAGACAAGGTAAACATGTACATCTACTGAGAAAGCAGAGGCATCAGTATCCCTAAGTGGCCTCACTTTCAAACTGAAACTTGTTTCATATGCAGGAAGAAGACGATAGTGTCCTAAAATACGAAAACGACTAAGGAACCTTATTGAATTCTTTGTCATTTCTGTTTACTTTCATGTGATAGCCTATCACCTGCCCTGAAAATGATGGCACGGAAGGAAAAGATAGTGAGTTCCCTTTCCTTTATGTCCTTCCTTTCACATCCCAAAGTCATGGGTAGTGAGTGTTGCTAGAACACATGCATACCAAGAAGTGAAGTAAAAACATTGGAGCTAGTTTTGTGCAGTGTTACTACTATTCTGGTAAGAACAAAATACAAATGTACAAATTATGAAAAAAGAATCATGCAAATTTGTTGATTCTGCATACAGGTTAAATGCTTTTATATTGGCATTTAAAACTTGTATTGCACAATAGAAATATGAATGGTAAAATACATGCTAATTATTTATTTACCTTTTTACTTTTCTTAGAAATTAAAATGGCACGTAGAAAGACAAATGTCTGGACTAAAGAAACAAACTTTATATTTTAGTACCTTAAAGGTACTACAGTTTCTTTTAAAAAAGACACATTTTTCCTGCTTTTTAAAGAAAGTCTCCTTTATTTCCATTTTACACTGAAATCCAAAAGTATAACCAGCACTGCTCTTAACAAATATTTTTCATAGAATTTAAAGACATTCCCAGATCCTTACAAGGTGGAAAGAAGAAGATATGTTCATATATGTTTCATTGTATTAGTTTGCTTGGGCAGCTGTAACAAATACTACAGGCTGGGGAATACTCAGGTAGAGAGTGATTATTGCTAATGTCAAAATACAAATATTTTGCTACTGAATTGACTCCTTTCTCTTATTCTCTCACCACTTCTTCACCTGAAGGGTCTCCTGAAGTATCCTGTGATTTAATATAGCTCTTACTCTTTTTTAAAAGAGGAGTTTATAATGTAGCATAATCAGTAACCAAGACAAAATGAATTTAAAGTGTTATATGTTAATAAACTGAGATTGCTCTTTAATTATCCAGAGCTCTCAAAACAGTAATTGTCTATGCTTCAGTGTTCTACATTGGTTTTTAATGAATACACATCAAGAAAACATTATATGTATCTAGTTGATTCCACAAAGTAAATTTCATTAATGTATCTAAATACTTCTGGCCCTTACCTAAAATTAATCTCTAACAAAATTTAGAGCCTTTGAATTACTTCTGTGATCAGAAACCTGTACAGTTATCATCAGTCATGTTCCCAGAAACTGATCTGCGGTAGAAATATGGACTGCAATTGTGAAAGGCACACACAACAGGCAGGGTAGCACAATCTTTTCTTGTGCCCATTAATTTCTGAATACAGGAAGTATAACTAGAGCAGATGGGAATTTTTGGCTCTTCATGCCCATAAGATCCAACACATTTAAACTCATTTTTGTGTCATGTAACAATAGCATCTTTTTCATCTATGGATTGTAAATATTGTGTAGCCAACCCCACGTGATTCAGTGAGAAATGAACTAAGATCAGAAGACTTGCGTTTTGGTATAATTTATGATATTAATTAACTCCATGGGCCCACTTTAGGTTAGCTACCTCATCTCCATTTCTTCTTCTCTTATGGGAGGGTCGTGGCACAATCCTACCCAGCTTTTAGGTTGCTTGTAAGAATCAAGAGAATGTTTGAAAACCTCTGGAGATGCACTCCTAAGTCTTACAACAATTTGAAACAGCTCTTTAAAATATTATTTCATCACACTCTGATTTTTCAGATAATATTTGGGTTGCTTCAATCAACTTCAAAATGTTTCCCCATGCACATGTCTGAGCTGAGCAATGATAGCTCTAATCCATAAGGTAAATCTATGTATGCCCTGAATTCAGTGTTAAAAAATAATTTAATATTTTCAATATTATTTATTGAGCATAAACTTGCTATCATGTACTTGGCTGTGTAAAAGTTTAAAGAAGTGTTAAACTCACTTCTCTGGAATTGAATAAAAACTATTAGGTTTTGTGTTCATGTAGGCTTGTGATAGGTTTTATGTTCAGATTCCCTTTCAAGCCTTAGGTTCAAAGAGAGGAGAGTAAATAAAAACAGTAAGACTTTGGAAGCCAAAGTTCATTCAGTCAGAACTACTAGGCCCTGTCTGTGTCCCTTGCTTTTACTAGCACAACCTAAATCAAAACAAAAAGTGGCTTCATTTCAAGTAGATGTACACAGTCCAAAGTTGAGCCAGAAGATGCAAGGACTACAATCAGCTTTGTCACTTTTTTGTATCTATACTTTGTCTATCAAGGCAAATGAATGTCATAAATACATAATTCAACACTGAGCTTAATACATCAGAAGTTCAAATGAAGAAACTGTAAATTGCATTGACTTGTGACAACCACTAAATTTCACCATAATTCAATGGGCTGTCCCCAAATCTTTATAACCATCATTTGAGCATCTGAGAAACAGATTTCCTAATCCTGCCAGAGAACCTATTGAATTAAATTCTCCAGAAGAGGGGCCCTGGAATCTGTATATGTAAAGCTTCCATGGGTTTCTGAAATCATCCGAGTTTGGCAACCGTGAAATTCATAGCCCTGAGTGCGGCGCATACACACAGTGCAAGCCAAGTACACCCCGTGGCCTGCCTGTTGTTTGTGGGAAGTTGCTCTATTTCATTGTTTGCTTATTTTAAATTAAGAATGAATATCTCCTTGCAAACTTGAGGATTATGTGTCACTGGCAGATGTTTTTCCTTAATTGATTTCAATTCAACAGTACACTGGCTTCAGAGTTTAATGTACATTTGTTAGAATACAAAATCCTGGGCCCCGGCAGATCTATAACTCAGTAAGTCCAGTGCAGGACATTAGAAGTGGCATTTTAACAGCATCCCAGATGCTTTGAAAATCCAATTGAAAGAATACTGCCATAGTATGTGCAGTGTGTTCAAAGATTCTACCGTGTGGTTGTGGGAATTGTAATTTATGAAGAATTTCCATACACATGCTCTCATTCTACCTGTACAGGCTGAGGGATGGGATAGGTATCATTATTTCCACATCGAAGATCCAGGAATCAAAACTAACACCACATTCCATGCTCCCATGCTCCCTCTAGGGCTAAAAGCCAAAAAAAAAGGGGGGGGGGTGGATATAGTGTGCTGGTCAAATCAGTCTGGAAACCTCAAAAATATTTAGATATGTTGAGTATCTTAAATGAAATCTAAATCCAAACTCCTCTCTCTCAAGTCAACACATTTTGAAGAACATATTTTGTGCTAGATATCATGGTTGTACTAGTAATATTCCAATATTCAATCAATCAGAAAAAAAAAAACACATTAATTGGTTACTAAAGGTGTGAGGAGTATTGAAAATATGGGAAGATATATTACTGTCTGAATGCTTGTGTTCCCCCAAATCCATACATTGAAGCCCTAGACCCCAGTGTAGCTGTATTTGGGACCTCTAAGGAAGTGTAAGATTAAATGAGGTCATAAGGATTAGGCCCTGATCTGATACGGTTACTCCCCCTGTAAGAAACACCAGAATGGCATGCTCTCTCTCTCTCCTCTCTCTCTCCTATCTCTATCTCCTTCCACATGTACACACAGAGGAAATGTCACAGTAATAAACAGTAAGAAAGGCAGCCACCTACAAGATAGTAAGAGAGCCCACACTAGAAAGTGAATTTGCTGCCACCTTGTTCATGGGTAGCTAGCTTTAAGAACTAGAAAATAAATGTCTGTTTTTAAGCCAACCAGTATGCAACACTGGGTTACAGTAGTCCAAGCAGAGCAATACAGGAGGGAAGGCCTAGACACTAAGTGCAGTGATTGAATTTAGCAGAATGTGATATAAGGCCTAAAATTAAGATCCAATATTATGGGTTCTGACACCTGGTGAAACTAGTAAGGCCTTGAATGACCTAACTGTAAGTTCTCCACCACTCCACTCCCATAGATAAGGTCCCCTACCCAAACAACCCTTTTTTATCAAAGGAACCAGGCACAGTTCCTGCCTATCCCTGAGCAGTGAGTTCCAGTTCCCTTCTAGCTCATGAAATTATTCAACAAGCCAATCACATTCTCCTTTGGAAACCAGAGGTCATTCCATCCTCTTATACTAGAAAACCTGCTTTCAATGGCCCCTGGTTGTTCCTCTTTTCCCAAGTGCAGTCTCCATGTTATTCTGCTTGGCAGGTGGTATCTTCCTTCCCTGGTGGTGAATATATTGGATAAATAAACAGTTGTTGAGCGCAGGTGTCGTGTATTTAACCATCCCCATAACCACAGGTGTGAATCCCTCTTTCACCAGAGTGAAGAAGAGATTAAAACAGAGAGGTAAGTGCTGGATCTGCTCACCACAGACATACAAAAGGTCTGGTTTAATAGAACAAACCTTTACCACTGGCTTAATTAGAATATTTTTTGAAAATGTAACAGAAAGTCAGATTTTCAGCCTGACTGTTAGAGCAGGTAGACCAGTGGAAGTAGGCCCTTCTTTACACATTAAAGGAGGTCTTTCAAATGAAATAAAACACAACTTGGGGTGGGGGGTCTTGCTCTACTTTTACTTCTGAGTGATTTTGACTAACCCATTGGCCATATATTTCTCTTTCAATTTTTAATCCACATGACTCTAAAAATACATAATCTATTAACAAGGATGGGAAAATACCAGAAATTCCTATAATGAAGAAAACTATGTAGCAAATAACTTAAAACTAAGGCATGATTTACAATGCAGACATTCCTCCTACAAAATGTCTTGAAGAACAGTGTTTCTGTAATACTTATAATTCCCTCAAAAAGGAGCACATCTATGCCAAATTTCTTCTGTTCCCCTAGCTATTCACCATGGCCCATGGTTACTCAAAAATGACATATTCAAGTGCCACCAGCAAGGCATGAATGAGAAAGACTTTGCAAGCCAGGTTCTGTGATCTTTTATATAACTGTTGCTTTGAGTTGGATAGTGTAAAAGCCCAGGGTAGCACTATAATGCCAAAGTGACAGACACTTTACAACCTCTGCCAATATAACACTACATCAGAATCTTGCTTAAGCATGAAAAAAGAATGTTCCAAAAATCATTTGAAGTGATAAAGTAGTCCCAAAAGTGATTTAGAGTTTATTTTCCAGCTATTAAGTATTTCTCCATATTATCCACTATTCCCACTAAAGATGAGAATGCACAGAAGGGACCATTCCACATGAAAGTTCTCTGATTCCTCTAGGATGGCAAGTGGTGTGGCTTGGACTCTGTGCTTTTGTGCCTTGTGCACTGGTTTGGGAGCTCTGCTCCACACCTTACTAGCTGCTCCATACCTATATCTCTGTGCATCAGCTTTCTCAGTTATAAATGGGGATAATTTCAGTGACTCAGAATTGTTTAAAGAATATATCAGTGAATATATGCTAAGCCCTTAGAATAGTACTTGGCTCATAATGAATGTTGAATGATCATTAGCTACTTCTTTTATTAGTCATTTTAAATTAATGTATTCCCTGCAGACTAGGGTGAAGCTTATCTGGGCCATTTTCTGCTTAGAATAGAATAAAATCATCCACTTATTTGTTTAAAGGGGGCCTTAGAAATGATATAACCCAATACTTCTTTTCTTCTATTCTGTGATTGAGGAACTGAACACAGACAGTGGATTTTACCTAAAATCATGGGAAAGACAAAAATAAACTCAGTATTCTGAGCTCCTGAAACTTTAATAACAGAAATGACCATTCACAAAGAATTATCAGGAGATCTTGTTCAATTGTCTACTCAGAAAAAAGCAATATCCAACCTCCATTTTTGAGGGAATCTCAAGTTCAAATTTGTCCCTTCTTCAGTTTCCTTTTTATTGAGATAGATCCTAATTTAAAAATTTTTTTTCTTAGTAAGAAACATCTGAGTTGTAAAGACCAAATAGCTTCAAGTTTCTATACTAACTCCAGCAACCAAATTCCAGCAGCCAAACAGTTAAGCAAAACTAAAGCATCATTTTAAATGTGAAAAGTCTTATAAAATTAACTTACAAAAATATCTCTGTGATGTCTATAAGTTGGCATTTGCTTTACATTATTAGTCAAAAGCTCAAACTAAGATCTAGTTCTTTTTCAAAATATCAAAGTTTACATTATTCAGACAGATTCAGCATTATTTTTAAATATGCACAATATTCATGCAATACAAACTCTTTTAAAAATTTAAGCAATATAGGAGATCCAGTCAAGATGGTGGCATAGGCAAATGTGGCTCACTTCTTAGCACAACTGCATCAAAATTACAACTAAAGCCCTGGCTGCTGTGGCTCAGTGCATTGAGCGTCAGCCTGAGAGCCAAGTGTCGCTGGTTCGATTCCCAGTCAGGGCACATGACTAGGTTGCACTTCAGGTCCCCAGTTGGGGGTGCAAGTGAGAGGCAACCACACAATAATGTTTCTCTCCCTCTCTTTCTCCTTTCCCCTCTCTCTACAAATAAATAAATGAACAAACAAACAAATTAATTAATTTTTTTAAATTACAACTAAAATATAGAACAAGCATCAGCCAGAACTGTCAGAAATTGAGCTGAATGCAAGTCTAACAACTACAGAATTAAAGAAACCACACCCATCAAGATGGAGCCAACAAGCTGGTGCCACATCTGAGACTCCATCAACCTGTCTGACCCATCTTGGAGATCCCCAGAGACTCCACCCCACCCAACTTATGGGCCAACCCAAGCTGTTTTTTCATATGAATGGCTGGTCTTGGCTCAAGCTTCACAACTTCTTAAATCCTCTCAAACAAGTAACAGCTGGCCTGAGTGAGCTCCAAGTCCAGTACTACCAGCAGACAGCTTAGATTCATAGCTTGGCCTTGCCTGGGAATCTCCAAACACAGCACAAGTAGCAGCTATCTCAGATTGCTTTATAGCTTAGGCAGGATACCCCAAGCAGAACACAGGTGGGGGCTAACCTTGGCCTGCACCACCAGGGAAACCCCAAGACCAGCACACCCATTGGACAGTTACAGACCACATAGGAGCACCACCACCCTCCCCTGCACAGCTGATCCTCCACAGAGAGCAGAGGGTGGTGGTCAGTGGTCACAGCCAATCCTTGCAGCTAACTGACCTGAGTAAATCCCTCCCATTGACCTTCCAACAGCAACTAAGGCTCAACTACAAGAGGAGGGTGTACTCAGCCCACGCAAAGGGCATACCAGGAGTATCCAGCTTGGGTCATAAGGGAGGCTGTGCCACCAGACCCTACAGGACACCTACTACATTAGGCCATACTACCAAGACATAGAGTCAAATCAGCTCTACCCAGCACACAGGAGCAAACATAGGAAAACTGACAATTTGAGGAAGCAAAGAAATATAGCCCAAATGAAAGAACAGAACAAAACTCCAGAATAAGAACTAAGCGAAAAGGAGAAGCTAACCTGTCAGATGCAGAGTTCAAAACACTAATGATCAGGCTGCTCAGAGAAATGATTGAAATGGCCTCAAAATGAAGACATGAATGTTATATAAAGTGAAATAAAGAAAGATATACAGGGAACCAACAGTGTTGGGATGGAAGCCAGGATTCAAATCAACAATTGGAACAAAAGGAAGAAATTAACATTCACCCAGAACAGAAAGAAGAAATAAGAATTGAAAAAAACAAGGAGAGGATTAGGAACCTATGGGACAACTTTAAACATACTAACATCTGAATCATAGGAGTGCCAGAAGGAGAAGGGGAAGAGCAAGGAATTGAAAACTTATTTGAAAAAATAATAAAAGAAAACTTCCCTAATTTGGCAAAAGAAAAAGACATACAATTCCAGAAAGCACAGAGTCCGAAACAAGTTGGACCCAAAGAGGACCACACCAAGACACATCATAATTAAAATGCCAAAGGTAAAAGAGAGAGAGAGAATCTTAAAGGCAGCAAGAGAAAAGCAGAGAGTTATCTACAATAGAATTCCTGTAAGACTATCAGGTGATTTCTCAAAAGATACTCTGTGGGCAAGAAGGGGCTGGCAAGAAGTATTCAAAGTGATGAAAAGCAAAGACCTACAAGCAAGATTACTCTCTCCAGCAAAGCTATCATTTAGAATGGAAAGGCAGATAAAGTGCTTCCCAGACAAGATAAAGCCAAAGGAGTTCATCATCACCAAGTCATTATTACAGAAAATTTTAAAGGTACTTATTTAAGAAAAAGAAGATCAAAAGTATGAACATTAAAATGACAACAAACTCACAACTATCAACAACTGAATCTAAAAAATAAAAACAAAAACAAACTAAGCAAACAACAGGAACAGGAACAGAATCATAGGTATGGAGATTATTTGAAGGGTTATCAGCAGGGAGGGGGAAGGGGGGGAAGGGGAAAGGTGCAGGAATCAAGAAGCATAACTGGTAGGAACAAAATAGACAGGGATGTTAAGAATAGTATAGAAAAGGGTGAGAACAAAGACCTTACATGCATGACCCATGGACATGAACTAAATGGAGATAGACTGAGGGAAGGAAGGTGGGTACCAGGCAGATGTGTCCAAAGGGAAAAAAACTGGGACAACTGTAACAGCATAATAAAATACACTTTAAAAAAACTTAAAGAAATTAAAGCAATACAAAAGATCAGACCTAAGTACTGAGTAGAACATTTTGGTTTATAACATGCAGTTAAAGATTGCTAGCTGATTTGAGTATTTAACAACACTCAACTGATTTTACAGTTTGGGGCAAAGAGCAAAATTAATCTGATATTATTAGGAATCCATATCATTAGATTGGCATTCTCAGGAAATTTACTAAAATTTCCCCATTTTTCTCAAACTAAAATATGTCTAGCTTATTAAGAAAAGATTTTAGGCCCCAATTCATGAGCCTTGAGTTACCCTTAGTTAGAATAATATGTTACTACACATGCTTTTCAAATAGGACGTGAAGCACTAAGACTGGATGATATATGCCCCAGTTTTCTCATCCAGAGAATGAGATAATAGGATTCCTTAACTCATTGGTTTGCTGAAATGATGTACTACCTTTTAAGAGATTATAACAGTGCTTTTCACATAGGTAACCCTCAAATATTAATGATTATTAGCATTATTGTCTTGGAAGTATCTCAGAAGGACAGCTAAAATAACAGAGCAAATATTAATATTTTACATAGATGTGGCCTGCATTAAAGAGCATTATTAGGGTCCACACTGGAACTGCAAGGGTCTCTCTAGCTTATATTGTTGAGACCTATAGAGAAAGTTACCTAATAAATTGATTTTTGTCCGGAAAGAGAGTTTTTTGCTCTTGGGTAGTCATAATATGAATTTCCCAGCTAATACTTGTATGGAGAAAATCACTGACAATATTGAATCTAATTTAGACCTAGTTGAGATAGTTTTTAGGTGATTTTTTCCTTATACATCTGCACTATAAAATTGGAATTTCCATATGCATTTATGCTTGGATCTTAGAAAACTATTTCAGATTTGAATCAGAAACATAGTAAGAAGGTTTGTACTTATATGCTACTTTTGCAGGAGGGGTATAGAGGGGGAGGAAAGGGACGTACTGATATGCAAAGGAAAGGACATGGAAATTGTCTACATCCTTACACGTGCTAGTCTCAATTTTTAATAATAAAAGTTGAACTGAAAGGATTAAGGTACAAAGAATGTCATGGCAAAATGGTTTGGGTTTCTTTTAACCAAAATGAAATTTTATGCTTTCCCTTTCTGGTTTTAAATACTTGACAGTGGAGTGGGCCATGACATTTATCTTATACATATTTACTTACCAATTCCTGAGTTCAATTTACTTTGACTCTTTCAGTGATAGGAAGTTGGAAAAACCACTGTCTTTGTTCTCAAGTATCAGATGGAAAATGTCACTTACTATAACAAGTACAAAGTGTTATAAGTCTAAGAGAAGGGACCACTTCTATCAAGTGGCAAGTTCTGTAAAAAGGGTGACCATATAGTCTCTAATTGGAAGTTAGGTACTGCCCATGTGCCCTAATTTCAATGACATCATAAAATTTTTATAACAAAGTTTCTGAAGTGTTACAATAATTTTCTCAAGTTATCTAGATCCATAACAAATGGATCTGAAATCTCCATAGATTTTGCTGCACAAAACAAACTTTGATAATATGGTAAAGGTCAGGAATTCAAATAAGGTGATCACGATGCTCATTAATTCTAAACAGAATGAAATATCTGTTACTTAATATCTTTTTCTCTATGCATTTTTCTTAATTTTCAAAGCAAACAATTAATCCTCTACTTTGCACTAACATGTTTTGAGTAATAAGAGTTCTATAACTTATAAGAAAATCCAATAGCTCAAGCATTATATAGCGAGATAGCCAACACAGAGGATTGTGTAAAATAAGTTTTAACTTTTCACATATTGGAAAGAAATCCTTTCTTTCCCCACAGATCTTAATTGTAGATTCCTCTGTAGAATAGTTTCCTGTTAAGTAAATGTATTAATTTCTGAGAATAAAATAATATGACTTTTAAGAGAAAGCCCCTGGAAACATACCTATTCTCATCTTGTAAAATGCTAAGTTCATCTTATCATGGGAAAACAGAAAAATGTCCTTAACCTCTGAAAAATAAAATATATTAAAATAACATTTTGAAAATATAGGTAGTAGGGAGAAAATCATTTCTGGTATTGAAAGGTCTTCATTTGTTCAATGCAATGTCATAGACTTAACACCTGTGTAACCCTTCAAGAAAGAAATTACAATGGAGATACTAAGAAAACTTTAATAATTTAAGTGGCATTATCTGTGTCTCTTTCTCTTCCTTTACATAAAAGGATTACATCTTTATATAAGAGCCTTTCCCTTTGAGTTAACTATGTATCTGTTTTCCATAACGTATTTTGAGCTAACACCCACCAGTAAGATCAGTAAGCAGTCTTAGTCTCTAAAACTGTGAGGAGGTACATAGAGAAGCCAAGTATTTTCTGTTATTTTTTGTTGGTATTATTAAACATATATCTTCAGAGTTATTCACATTCAAGGTGATAATATAAAGAGAATATGGGAGATGGGATAAATGGGGGGATCATAACTTACATAGAGTAGGAGGAGAGCCACATGTACTCAAGAAAACATTATGATTCCTTTGTCTTCAGACTCAGCAGAGAAAAAGAATGAGGGCAGGAAGTCCCATTAGCCTTATCCATAATAACTCATGAGTCCTATGCTCTAGACAAAGAGACTTTTCTGTCACCTGTCCACCTTGAACCTTGCCCATTGCTATGTTTTACCTTATGTCTTCTTTTCCTAGAGGATTTACCTCCTTATTCTTCACTGAGTAGACACAGACTTCTCAGCCTTCAAACAGCTGAGTATCAATTCTTTCTCCTCAACAAAATATATCCCATCATATCTGCTGTAAGTGACCTTTCCCTCCATGAGCTCCCAGAGCTCTTAAACCTAGCCTAGCCCCTAACCTGTCACATGTTTATCACCCAGAGTCCTTTCTTCCTGCATGCACTGTCTTTCTCTTCCCTTTCTTAATAATTCCTATTGCCTGATCAAGATTTCCTTATAGGAGGCAGTGGGCCCTGACTGGTGTGTCTCAGTGGGGTGAGTGTCCTACAAACCAAATGGTTGCAGGTTCGATTTCTGGTAAGGGCACATGCCTGGTGGGCCAGGTTTCCAGTTGGGGGTGGGGGGTGGGAGAGGCAACCAATCAGTGTTTCTCACATATTGATATTTATCTCCCTCTCTTACCCTCTCTCTTCCCCTCTCTCTAAAATAAATAATTTTTTTAAAGGAGGTGGGATTTTAGGTAGGTCTTGAGTGTTGGTTGGATTATTTATATTTGGTAAGGGAGATGGAAAGGAATTTCAAGTCAGAAATAAAAAGCTCTACCACGACCTTTGACCTGACCTTGGGCAGGGCTTGCACAGGGTAAAATGAGTCTCCAAGACTAATTGTGGAGGGTGGTTCATGCAGGGCACAGTCTTCACTCTTGTTCAGGTGACCAAAGTCATAAAATGATACATACAATATATACAATGTCCATAATGGAAACTATTTTAAAAGAAAATATAATCAAATAAAACTGCAGACAGCATGACAACCACAAGCATATGTCTACAGAATATAAATCTGTCCAACGAGACTCATTGTTTTCTCATCATTTCCTGTTTGCTATTTGCTTATTGATCTTGTTATATGCTGATGCAGATTCAAAGGGTTTGTGGAAAGGATGGAATATGAAGGGGGGAAAAATGCATTTCAGGAGAGTTTAGTTATTAACTTTACGTTTTCTAAGAATTTTAGAAGGAGTACTCTTTTTCCCTATTTCAAGAGCATGGTTGAGCATCACTGATATAGGGCAGTAATAAAAAATGATTTTATATATATAGGGTATATACAGAAAGAGAGGCAGAGAGACAGAGAAAGAGAGAAAGAGTGAGAGAGACAGAACGAGAGAAGTCAGCTTACACTAGTCTGAGTCCAGGCACATAAATATACTCAGAAAGTATTTATTGCTTCTCTGCCTTAAGTCTCAGCATAATTTAATGCACCTGAATGCTGGATTCTGATATGCTGCTTTAAAATATATATTCCCTCCACTTTTCCCCGAACCATTTTCTTCTTGCCTAGTTGATTGGTGTAACTGTGTAAGCATTTGGCATTCTAGCTGAATGAGGACGAGATGAAATGGCAGCTCTCCCAGCCCTTATTTCACAACATAGAAGTAAAACTGGCAATGCAGAGAATGTCATAATTCAGATGTGTCAGTCCTGAGATGTGTGAAAGTGGCTGGGAGCAGGAATACCGCAACCCATTCTGAACCACAGCTAAGAATAGGGGTGCTCTATCCTGCTGTCCAGAGTGACATCTACTGGTATCAACAAGTTCAAGGCATAACTGTAAAACATTTTGGCCCTTTTCCTAAGTATAAGCAGTAAAAGGGTTTTTGCAAAGATATGTAGGAGACTAAAAAAAAGTCAGTCAAACAAGAAGCTTATGTGGGCCTAGAGCTTCAAGAAATCCTTTTCCCCCCTAGAAAAGAAAAGGTTTCAGAACAGGTGAAATGAAGAGAAACAAGGATAATGTCACAATTTTCTCTTTCTTTTTCCACTTTGAGAACATGTTATCCTGATGCGAAGTGTAGTTACCAATCCCCTAATCTTACCAAGAACCAAGCAAATTTTCTTATTTAGAGGGAGGCAGCAATGTTCAAATCCACCAAAACTAAGTGGGCCAACTCAAGTGCAAGAATGCATGCCATCCCACAAAGCAAGAAGCCTAAGGCTGTTTGAACAATTCTCAAAATTGATTCTAGGAGTCTTGACCTTGAATAAAGTACTAAACATGTAGTGCATAGAGAATAGAAGCTAAAGCACCAACTGAATATGCAAAATGCCACCTGGTTTATTTCTCTGAGAACTTTTTTCCAAAGGAAGAAAACTCTTGAGAACTCAGGGTCACAGCCAGCCAATCTGATACCTTAAATCAGAATAATGAGATGGAAAAAGGACCATAGAAAAGAGTCAACCAGTTCTACTTGGCGATTGCTGATCTTTGAGGCCAGCTAGAGAATCAAATCTGGTTCTTAAAAGTCCTTAAGATGGACATCAAATACAACTCAATCTACAAGAAGAAAGCCTCTCTAAGTTGCTGCTGTATTTTCAATCTCTATTTAAATTAATGTAATAAATAAGATCCTAGAAGAGGTTAACAATGTGATGAGAGTATTTCTGTCTTCCATTAAAAGATCAGATGAAAAACAATTAGAAATTCCAGGCTAAACAAAAAGTTGTACTTGAAAGTCATAGTCCAAATGTGAAGTAGATCAATATGTGGAATGAATTTGAGTAATTGATGGAATGTACAGATGAAAAGAAAAATAATTGACTCTGATAGTTAGAATGTTGGCCCTTGGGCAGCACAGGTTTAGTGACACCAGTTCGCTATGCGGCTCTCCAAGAATATTACTGAGTACTTACTATGTGTGTCGCTGGTTCGATCTTCCAGTCAGGGCACATCAGAGAAGGAAAACTCTGATTCCAAAAAACCTCCGCTGCCTTGCGGCATACCTCTTCAGGGGAAAGGCTAAGGGAGTAAACCCCGACAGAAAATCCGGAGCCGTAGTCCCTAAGGCGGTTTGACGTTGTAGTCAACACCGGCAACTCCTGCGGCGCACCTGAAGCCAAGCTGTATTGACTCTGTCTTTCCCCTTGGATCCTTCAGCTGCGAAGAGGGGGCGGGGTCTGCTGCATGGGCAAGAGCTGGCCCTCCATATCACCCTGCCCAGGCTTTGTAGCTTCACTGGAGAGGACACTCCAGCGTCATCGCAAGATGTCGACTCAACACGGGAGGAGACAGATACCGGTTATAAGCTCATCCGATTGGCAAAGGAAACGAGCGCCAGGGGTCTCCTCTGACGGTGGGAGAGGTCATCGCACCTCACTGGACAGCTACCGCCCGCCACTTACTATGTGCCGTGCACTGTTCTAGGGACTTTGCAAGTATCCACTCATTAAATGTTCACAACAACACTATCAAGTAGATACTATTTTATGACAATTTTACATAGGAGAAAATTATGGCAGAGAGGACTTAAATATGCAATTCAAAATGACAAAAGCCAATGGCAGAAAATGGCAAAACTGGACTTTGGAGCCAGGTAGTCTAGTTCTAGGGCCTGTGCTTTTGCCAACTACATTACTTCTTTGGTTTTTAATTTTTTATTGCCAACTTAAAAACAAAGTACACAAAACAGTTATGGTTACAGGTCATAAGATCAATGTTGTACACTTTGATGATGTAAAACTAACGTAATGGGGAAAAATATTTAAGAAAAATAAGTGTTTTTCCTTCATCTTACATAGAACAGAGCTATTGCATATTTTCTCAAGTTTATTTCACCATGTACTTTTCAGTATGTGAATTGTAGTTATTAGTGAACCTACCAAAAGACAAAAGACTAATAACTTTAAAATGAAGAAGAAGAAGAGAATGAAAAGTAGGAATTTTGTCCTGCTTTCTCATCATCTATATAACAAAGAGTAAGATATTGGAATTAAAATTAAGAAACAGATACTCAAGAATATTAATTAGAAAACCTAAAACTGAAATACTTGAAAACAGTTATCTATAGAGGATAGATAGAACTTTAAAAGAGAAAAGAAGAGTAAAGGAAATTTTTATTTTTTATAATATGATTCTTTGTTATTTGATTTTTTCTTAAGATTCAAAGTAATTTGAATGACTAAAAATATAAATTATTAAGTGATATAGCAAGTTATAAAATGATACCCATACTTAGGTATGTGTATATGGGTGTGGATATATATGTGTATTCATCTGTGTGTGATTCATACACACACACATATCACAAAAGAGAGAGAAGATAGATATAGATATACAGAATGGGGCAAAAGCAGGTTTACAGTTGTTTGTATGAAAAATAATACCGCACTTAATAAAAATGCAAGAATAAACTCTGTTTCCTGTATTCACAACTGTAAACCTAATTTTGTCCCATCTTGTATAGAGATTTATTGAAAGGGAAATGTTAATGTTTACTATAGTTATTTCTAGAAAATAATTTTAATTTTCTTCTTTAGGTTTTTCTTATTTTTGTTTTTCTTATAATAAATATGTACATCATCTTGGCATTAGATATGTTTTTAAATAATGTGGTTGTGTTTACACAGCACTTGAAAGGGGTAGAAATGAAAACAAATTATTCACCGGATTAAGAGGAATTTCTCCTGTTAAAAAAATAAAAACAATATTTTTAAAAAGTCTTATTTAACCTTTTAGAACCTGCCAAGATCTTTTCAAGTTAAAAGAAAATTATATTTATCTGAAAGTTCTACCGCTATGTAATATTCAAATATTTCAGCCATATATATTTCAGATATTGAAAAAATAAGTTTTAACATTCTCTTATAAAAATATAAAGCTCATCTGGCTGAAATGTAAATTTTCAATACTACAAACAAGAAAGCCCTTTCCAAGGTGGCCATGCACAGGGTCACATGCCCTATTTGTGACCTGTGACTTCTATCTATCATGAACCTTCATTATGAGGTAATTTAAACAATAAACTCTTAACAAAATCCATGTTAATTGACAAAACGTAGAATTTCCAGGGAGAGATCATATATTTTATAGAAGCACAAGAGCTCAATAAATCATTCAGTGCAATCCTTTCACTTCAGGCAGATAAAATGCCATTATTACCATATTTTAAATAAATCAACTGAAACCAGTGAGGGTAGTGACTTCCCCCAGGTCATACAGCTAATGTGTGAGAGGAAAAGATTTACAACTCACCTGCCTGCCTTCCCAAGGAAGAGCTTCTCCGGCTACAACACACTGCCTCATTGGCAGCAGTGAAAGCAATAACAGTGTTGTGAATTTGGAGATGTTCTTCATGTTGACTTGTCTGGGAGAGTGTTATCAATATGATCCACACATGCTTCACCCCTCAATTGGATTTCCAACACAGTTTCTCTCGGAGCATCAGAGTCCCCAGTTCTAGTTGCAACCTCTTCAGATATTTTTCCCCCAAGTGATCTTCTACACTCGAGTCACTCTGCCTTCCTCTCGAAGACCTGTGTCAAGGTCCTTGTCTCTGCTTCAAGACCCTTCACCAGAGAAGCCTGATCTCTCCATATCCTCTCAGAATATCTTCCTATTCACACTAGGGTATCATATTACCCTTCTGAGTATAGTCTCTCTTGTTTCACCAGTTGTAAAGCCTTAGCATTCCCTTTGTTTATGAATCTCAAGAGATTCTGACTTCTTTCATAAAACTCCAAAGCAGATAGCTAGTCCCCATTCTTTACTTATTCTCAACACTTCTCTCTTTATCCTTTGGTCCCACGTAAATATTTGCATAATCAATTCCCTTTAAATTCATGCTCCTATCTGGAATAATAGTTGAGAACAGTATTAACTGTGAGGTCTAGGTACAAAAGTAGCATTTACATCTATTCACTCATTTAAGGAATATCTTTTAAGTTACTATATATATATATATATATATATATATATATATATATATATATATATATCTCAAACCTGGGGCTAGGTGTTGGGGATTGGAGAATGTATAAGGTAAGAGACACATTCCTTAATCTCAGGCATCTCCCAACCTTGTGGGGGGGGGGGGTCGGTATGGGAGTGCTAAACTGTTAGATATAATACATGGACCATTAGTCATTCTATGCAGTGAATGCAATAGCACTGTAATCAACCTATGTGAAAAATGCTATAGCAACAGAGGAAAAATGCAGTATTAATTCTGTGTAATGTTTGAACCAGGTTTTGAAGAATTAGTATAAAACCACCAGGATGGAGGCTAAGGAGCCTCTAAATAAAAGACACATAAGTTTGAAATACAGGAAGCTGACTGAGAGGGGTGTCAGATCATGTACACCTGGACTTTGGTATATCCTAATCAGCCTGGTCCTGGACTTAGCAGTTTCCAAAAGATATGTTGATAGACTGAAACTTTCCTAGAGGAAATGCTAATGGATTTAGCCGATATGTTAACTAAGCTGGTGTGGGAGGGGGAAAGCAATGAGATATAAATAACCTACTGAATAGGTCAGTAAGCAAACTCCCCCTTACCGAAAGGTGTATAAAAAAGGTGCCTGCAGAAGTGTCGGTGGCGATTCCTATGGGCCCACGAGGAGGACCGGGAGCTACCCCCACCACCTCTGCCGCCGTTTCCCTTGCTCCGATGGGCCCTTGAGTCAGTCCAGGGAATTGCCTTTCCCCATAACCCCTCCCCCCTTCCTTTGGCCCCTCAGTAAACCAGTTATCTGTTCCCACAGCAGTCTCTGGGCAATTTCTCAGAGCAGGGCTACCCTGACAAGGGGGTATTGTGTTTATTGTTATTATTTAACCAGTTTGCAAAGGCAGTGTATGGTGCATACTAAATGACAGTAAGAAATGCTACTGCTGCAATGAGACACAGACTGGAGTTAAACCTGAGAAAGCCTGGCTGCCTGGGTGAACTGTCACCCTTCAATAAACCAACACTGACTGAATTCTGTGGCATCTTTTTGCTGGGCATGAAGTTTCATTAAAAGACACTGGGAAGTCAATCATGAAGAGGCAGAAACGAAAGCTGTCTACATCTCCCCACCTCAAAAACTCTCCTTTAGAGAAGATATTGAAGCTAAGAAAACAAATAAAAGGTGTTCTGAAAAGAGAGGCAATTGAATCTTTGCCAAACATGACAGGAAGCTGAGAATTGAAGCAGAGTCATGTCTATCTTTGGCACACCAGACAAAGATAGAAGAGTGTGCCTTTGATGGCAGACTTTATTTTAAAGGTGCCGACTGACATTTTGAAAGGACATAAAAACACAGAGAGGAGAGAGCTCTCCAAGCTCCCAAGTGCCCCCGGGATTTTCCCGGTCCAAGACTAACGCAAGATAAGGTGCAGAAAAAATGTAAAAACAAACAAACCAAAAAACCAAGTCCTTATCTTAAAGCAGACACACAAATCCACACAATGAGTATTAGTTGAAAGTATAAAGATAAAGACATATCCTGGCTTCTGGCATAGCCTCACAGAAGGGATCTTCAGTGGTTACAGAATAGCTGAGTATGTCTGTCATCTGAGTAGTCATACATGTTTTTATAAGGAGCCTTGTGTCAATAGCAGAACAGATACAAAAGTTCATTGCTAAGGTCATGAGTTTACTCAGGTCTTGAAGAAACCCGTGCCCCCCCCCCCAAACCCCGGCTTTCCCATAAACACACTTAGAACTGAACATCTGCCTGCAGTTGGGAACCCAGAGTAGGAGGCATCTCCAACTCCAATTCCTTTCTCTTACCTCCTTCCTTGCTGCCCTGATCCTATGTCCTTACTCTCTGAAGACACAATTTATGCTTATTGTCTCTGATCTTCTTAAAAACACTTTGTCTCATCAAAGTTTAGATTTGAATGTTTCATACATCTTCATTAAACTTTGAACCTTTCATGATCCAAATTTCTCCCTCTATACCAGGGGCATGTAGACTTTTCACTATATCTATAAAAGAAGGCAGGTGATAATCCAATTTACTGTTATTCTGGTAAAGGGAATTCATATCATTCTGAAGGGTAGAAACGGGAATGGGGTGACCAATGAGAATCTTATTCAGAGATATAATCCATTTCCAATCCTACACTGACTAACACTTCAGCTCAATGAGAGTAAACACAGAAGAGGAAGAGGAGAGGAAGAGTACAGGAAAATAAAACCTGGGCACCCACTCCATCCCTCTTGGCTTTTCTCACATGGGGATTCCTCACAAAATCTGGACCACTCTGCATTTCCAACTCAGCTCTAACAAACTCACTGTGTGCTATAGTAAATACTGTTGCTCAGCAAATATTTATACAGACCTTACTCTGGGCCAGACTCTATGTTAGAGGATACAAGAGTGAAGAAGACATAGCAACAGATTACAACAACATAACAATTTTAGCCAAAAAAGGTGGGGGGGTGGGGATCTGGAGACTGAGCTCAGTTAGAGCAGTCATCTGACAGAACCAAGTCGGTCCAAAATAGGTGAACCCCAAGGTCTCAGTTCAGGGGATCAGAAAGAAGCATCCTAGCAAGAAGCAGACAGTGAAATGCATGCAAATCCTAGGACAATTATTTCCTTGACAAGCCTTCATAGACTTCTTGCTGTCTCTAAAGACCCTGGACCTGGGAAAATAAATGTATTTATGTAAGAGCTAGGGAACAAACTACTAGATTACTCTATGACCTTAGAAGCATATTTTGTTATGTAAATGGCTAAAACAAAAGTATATTTGCCTATACACTAAAACAGCTCATCTGGCAAGATTCCAAAGGGACAATTAGAAACGGAAAGGGAAAATTAAGTTTGTTCTTTTTTCTTAAATGACTATACACAAAAGCTCAAGGAAAACAAAATTTCTGCATAAATTACAAAAAGCCTTCTCAATTGTTGACAGAAATACAATTTTACCCTAAGGAAAATCTCTCTGATTTTCTGAAATGATGAAAGGGAAGGCCAGTTTCTTAATTGCCTGGTTGCTAAACACATTAGGAAATGGCCAAGATTGAGATTCTGGCCAAATGTTATCTTTGTATTTCCACTTTGTTTCAAAATAAAAATTTTTAAAAACACAATGACTCAGGAAAATATGGAGCTGTTTTTTATAGAACACAGTGGAAAAGAAATTATAGCTGAGAGAGACAATGAATCATACAAGATGACAGATAAGGAGTAATTGTTAGGAACCTAAATATCTCAAGATGGTTCTCAAAACTAAGTGGAAATGAAATTAAAACATACATTTTCAATTCTATTATTGGGAAATTGCTGCAGAAAAAAGATCCGAATTACTCTCTCTTTCCATTATTTTGCAAAGCACAGAGAGTAGTTTTCCAGACAATTTCAGTACTTTACAAAATGGCCAGAAGCAGCAGACCTCTGCAGAAGGGGTCACACACTCATAGGTTCCAGATATAAAGCAGACAGATTCAAGTCAATAGGAACATCAAATTAGTTTGCAGGTTATTGAGTGGAGAGGGCACTTGTATGTCCTGGTTTCTGAACTACTGCCTCAGCCACACAACTCAACTCTGATATCAGCTAGAGGAAATATCAAAGCAGTCAAAGAAAGGAAAAAAATTCATAATAATCCAGATTAGCCATCTGTGTGTCTTAATTTCCAGAAGATTAAAAACAAATAAGTGAAACAAGTGCTTAGCATTTTAAAATATAAGCCGAACCTTCATATGCGACAATGATTTTTTAGCTCCTTAGCTGTAAATTTCTTTTTCTTTCCTCAGTTACTGATAGGTCAAAAAGTATTTATGTTATGAGTGTGAATAATGTGATTCCTATTTATAAAACGAGAAGTGACATGGAGCAGGGAGTGACCAAATGAGCTTTTTGGGGCCTTCTTGTTCTGAAATTATAGTTTAACGGGATTCATAACTGTTATTTTAAACGACATTGTTTGAGAAAATAATGCAAAAATATTAATCATTGGGCATTTTTTAAAGGCACACATTAGGTCCTCAAATGCTTGTTGAATACATGAATGCTTTTTTGCTAGATATATATTTTTTACAGTAGGAAACTTTCCTATAAAATAAAAGGTTTCCATAGAAATACATATATAAAACATATAAATACATAATATTATTTATGATTGTACATTTTTAAAATTCTGTATGCTTTTTTCTCTATTTACTAGATAATATTCTTCTTAGAGGAAACTTTCACTCATGAATTAGGCTATTTGGTTTGCCAGAACTGTAGTTTCCATTGATGACTCAGGATAAATGTACAGTAATTTCTCTTTAATTACCAGTTTCAGGAGTTGATTTAATAGTCATCTTCAATGGTGGCCAATAACTCATTTTTAAAACTTTCCCTTCTTTTATATCTTTATGGACTCTTAGATACTTAAGTACTCTGTGTATTTCCATCAATTATAGTCATTATCTTTTTCGGTGCTCAGAATGTCCCAAATTTAGCCAGTGAGAATTTCTTAATGCTTGTCCCCAGGACCCTTTCACCCAACACATTAGTCTGTTTCCTTGCTTTCTAGCACAACAAGGTATCCCGAGTTCACCTTGTACTGTATTTTGCTTGCCTCGAGCCTGAAATTGACTATTTCTCCAAGGAAACTTCATTCTTTTTTGTGAAAAAAAGTACTTAGAAAACAAAATTTGGGCAATAGAATTGTGATTCCAGATAGAGTATCACTGCTCCTGTGCCCTTCTGCTGGATAGAAATAGGACCTATATCACTATAAATTAGATTGGTATTCCCAAAGCAAATTTAATATCCCAGGATTTTTATTTAATTTTTTTGCTTCAATACTTTTATCTGTTCTTTTCTTACACTGAGAAACCTCAGTTTATATTGGCTTATTCTTTAATATATAAAAACCACAAACTAACAATATTAATATTATTACTGATATTAACATTACTAAATGGTGTCTAAGATTTCCTTGCAGTTATTTTCACCCTTTGACTATAAGCCACTAAGTTTTGTTGTTCTTTGCTCTTTTGACATCAAGGGAGTTGATATTTTCTTCTGTTGGTTACATTTTTATTAATATTTTTGGTAATGCCTGTAGCCCCCTTTTCCTTCAGAGGTACATATTGTTTCACCACTATGAGTCACAATAAAATCCATTTATACTACCTTTTCCACCCTTTTCTCTACCATGACTTTTAGTCAATGTTAGTATCTTAGTGCTAAATCTTTGTACCCTTAAATGTATTAAAGCTTCTATTATTTGTCTGCTTTCAATAATATCCAAAGACATCACTTAATTTTCCCCCCTCCCACCTTTCCCTGTGTTGTAGTTGTATTATTTTTACCTTAGTAATGCATTTAACACTAACAACACCTCTTTAGTCCTGTCTACAACTTTATTATTCTCAATCTACAGTTAAGTATATAAAGTACTCAGCACAGATCTTGTTGTCAAAGTGTCCCGTTTTTTATTTTGTTTTTTCGTTTGTTTGTTTGTTTTAAATATATAAAGCTTATCTTGTAGTCATTTCCTTAAGAAGAGCTTCTAGGAACAATATCTCCTGACTTTTTGCATGTTCCATAGTTTTCCTATAGCCTTCACATACAACTGGAATGAAATAACATCCTTCATCTTCTTTCTTGATTATCTTGACCATGTTATTCCTTTACTTGTTTTAAATGTATATGAGGAAATTTGATGTCAACCTACTTCCTTTTCTATATAAATTAATTTGTCTTCTTTCTTTGCTATGTTTTAAAGATTCATTTGGGTCCATTTTTGCAGGTATAAAATGGTCATTGTAATATATAGATTCACATCTCCATTTATTTCAATATTTTCTGAATGTAATTTTAAACATTCATTCTGTCCCACTTTTGCTTTTCTTCTCCAGGGTCACCAAATACATGCATACTGCATTTTGAACATTGAACACACCCACTTAACTCTTTAGTTGAAGGCTACAAAAAGTGACACCACCTCCCTGATTCATTTCCAGGTCATTTCCAGCTGCCTACACTGAGTATAGCCTTTGATTTGTGACCCCATTGTTCCTCCAGTTTGATACCAGGACCACATATTGTAGTCTGTCACATGCTGTTACTCTTTTCTTCTTCTAAATGTATTTCAATTGTATCACATTTTAATGAGTTTGGCAGGATTGCCAATTGACTGCACCAGCTATTTTCATGGTCCTTCTATTCCCCTGACAGAAATTGTAAGTGATATGGATGGGCCAATAACTACCACATACCCTCTTATGTAGTTTCATCATGAAATAGAGTTACTTTGTTATTCTCTACAGTAAAATCATTTATGTTGAGGGTTCTTTTACTCTGTATTTCCATAATCCTACAACTTTGGTCACAGATTAATATACACAAACCTCACACCAAATTCTAAGTTAGGAATGATTATTAGATGCTACTATACAAATGATAGTATATAAAAAAGTGGAACAATGAAGATTATACCATTATTTCATACCATTATTTTCTTTAGTAGGTTTAGTCTAGTAAAGTAAATTAGACATATATAAGCTATATGTGAATGTTTATATACATATGCATATGCATATAGATATATACATTCATATATTTTAGGATTGAAGGCGCTATATGATCAAAATGCACAAATAAAGCATATTGGGAGTTTTAGCAAAAGAAATAATTTAGGTGCTGGAGATTCTGGGATGACTGCATAAATAGAAGATTTTCAGCCTTGAAGTATAGAAACGCTTTAGGTGTAAGGAGAGCAGAGAAAGTGCATTTTAAGAAAATAGAGAAACCACTAAAAGAGAGTACTTAGAAATAGAAATGTTTGTGTTGGATGTGGTGAATAATAGTAGTTTTATTTTATTGAAGCAGACCAATAAAAGAAAACACATGTAAATAATATTTTAAAAGATCAATTGAATATTTTTGAATATCAGGATAAAATGTTTGACCCTTGTTATTGAAATAACATGAGGCCATTTAAAGTCTTGGCAGAAGAGTGATACAAGAGTGTCCCAAAGAGTAATCTAATAGCAAAATGCAAAACTGATTGCAATAGAAAGAAATTGGGGGCAGTTAAAAGGCAATTCCAATTGTTCAGACAAAAGAGAATAAATTATACCTCTGATTTTAAACACAAACCAAAACACCTAATCCTTTTACAAGATGATACCCCTCTTCCATTGAAGAAATATTTGATCAGAGGGCTTTATGGTGTATCTTATTTCGGCACCTACAAGAAGGGAAATGTATTTCTGATTTAGTCATACACCTGACAGTATTGCTCTTCAGTCATCTATAGAATAAATAACGCTCTCGGCACCATGACAAAGCCGTCTGACATACTGTGTTCACATTTAGAATTCTGAATTTAGCATCTGCAATAAAGAAACTGAGATTAAAACCTACTTATGTTCTCTCTCACTTATTTCACCTAATTGTATCTCTTTCACCTCTAAAACAAATTTCTAGAGGTTAGCATTGCCCTTTAATTATATTTTATCTTATGCAAGGATGGTCACTGACAATCTAAACTAATCCAGGATTTTGTTAAATAAAAAGTCCAAATAGGGTCACTTAGGTTCAATAGAGTAATTTTTATCCTTTCATCAAATCAAATATGAGGGATTCACTCCTGCTCAAATTACCTCTATGGGTCTTTGCCTATAATATGATGAAGGTCACTGAGTTGATTAAAGAGTCTGTGGCCATAATGGGGTCCTCTGTAGATGCAACCTGAACTGATCAAAAAATTGAGAGCAATGGGGACTTAAATGGTTCAATGGAGATATGCCTGAAAAAATCCAGACCCTGTGTTAAATGATTATTCTTCCAAGCAGAAAGGATTCTGTGAGGATAGGGGACTGGATATTTTCCCTTTGAAATTCTGAGAGAATGTGAGAAAGAAGTTTAAAAACAAAGAGTAACAGACTAAAGTAAAAGGCAGGAATTCTAGTGTGGAAATCTAAATCACTGGAAGAATTGGGAAGCTCCAACCATGGAGTGTATGAGGAAAACAAGTATTTGTCTGGAACACAGAGGAAAGACAAGGTGAAAAGCACTAATCTGTCACTCTCCGTGGTCTTACATTGCTAGTTATCTAGTCATATGTATATATAGGGCCCTCTAATTGCTGTGTAAGCTCCCTGAGGGCAAGAGTGCTTTGTTTATGTTCTTTGTATCTTGAGCTCAACACATAAGGCCATACATTCAGAATGATTAATATTATGAACACTTTAACTAAATGGTCTTAGAAGTTTCTTTATCATCCTATGATAACTTAGTTCCTTGAGGGCAAAGACTATCTCTTGTTCACAATTGTATAATCCAGAATCTAACGTATAACAGACCCATAAGTATTTGTTAAATTCTGCAAGCATGCATGCTTAGACAACTAAATTTTTTAATGAATGAAAAGAAATTGACAATATCCATAGTCAACTAATCCACGTCTCTTTACTGAGTATTTGCTAGGCAAATAGCACTGTGCAAGCTGAACCTTTTGAAGAACACTACTGCTAAAAATATCTGCTACTTTATTCCACACCATGTTAAGTAGAGAAAGTCACATTTGCACAGTTAACATGGTTCAATATTGAAAAGACTGTTTTCCTAGGGTTATTCATGTAAAAAATATGTCAAGTAGTTAACATAATGTCAGTCTCTAAAATCATGATTCCTTTAAGGGAATTTATATTCTAAGTATTTTATTGTATTTTTTCCATTACCATGTATCCCCCTTATACCCACCCCCTACAATCACCACTCTGTTGCCCATGTCCATGAGTCCTTGTTCCTTTTTGCTGGATCCCTACACTCCCTAACTCTCCCTAAGTATTCTTTTTTATCTCTAAGAAGTAAACCCCTAAGATAGTAATGGAAGATTAGACAGTTCTAGAAACAACAAAAGAAAACAAAGCCCAAGTAATTAGATACTCTTTAGACATATGCATGTGCTTGTGCACATGTACACACAAGCACACACACACAAAAAACAGCTCTTCACTCAGAGAAGGTAAACAGCTTTCCATGAATCACCTACATATGTTTTCTTCTAATGACCATGATTGTGATCTCACAAACATCCTCACAACTTTTCAGTAGCCCTGGTAGAAAATAGTCACTGAAGATGTTCTCTATGAGTATACGTTGTAGAAACCATCTCTAAAATGCAATGTGCATGTGAGAGAGGATGAAGCTTATTGCATTAATAAAGGCTTACTTCATACACAATTAACCTGCTCAGCAAACAAAAATGTTATAAATCCCAACCCCAATGTCTACAGAACCATGAAATAAGGTGTACAAAAAACTAAAATGTCATTCATAATTACAAAGATTCGGGAATATTTTGCATTCAATAGAAGAGCTTCCAGGATGCATTGTGCTTGAAACAGGTGCTTGCTGAAGAACTCCTTCCCACCTACATTCACCCACAAATGTCTGCGGAGGGATGGAGCAGGCTAGAGCTGAGTGATGTACAAAGAATTAAGCAGTCACTACAGCCAAATCCAAACCAATGGTTTGGAGAGAACCAGCTGCTCTGCCTACTTCAAGAGAGAAAAATAAAAACTTAAAAGTCTTTTGAAAAGAAATGAGAGATTTAAGTCTATTGTAGGGATTTAATGATATTGTCAGTGTCTTCAGAAATCAATGCCTTGCCAAAATCATTATTTTGAAAGAATGTGAATGACAGAGAAGAAAAATGTTTGTTTGGGGTTTATTTTCCAAATTTCCAGGCCATATCTTAGAGCTGAGTTCAAAAGAGTTTGCTAATGGCCACCATTACACTGGTGATTCTGGTTGGATGTGAGTTACTAGGAATAAACACTATCAGAAAAATGATATGTGGGTTTAGTATGGGTCTTCACAAATATTATTTTGTTCAATTCAGTTTAACAAGCATTTTGGAAGCCATTCCATTTCCTCATTATACAGTGAGAAGGCTGAACCAGATTGATTCTAGGGTCACTTCCAATTTTAACATAAATGTCTAGGTCACCAGTTACCTAAGCCAAATACAAGTACCCACAAATCCATGGGCAAGAAGCACTCACACCTGGAGCACACAGCTTGCTCCACTGGCTCAAAACCTCATAGGAAGGCCTCATCCTGCTTTAGTTTCCACTTCTAACTCTGCAAACAGAGTAAAAAAAAAAAACACATCTCTATTTATGTGTTCATAGTGAGTGTTGCTCCTTCGCCAGCCTTCACTTTAACAAGCAAATTATTTACCTTCTGCATGTACCAGGTCTTAAGAATCACCTCCTAATGAGCACTTCATTAGCCAACCTAACGATTCAGTCTCTACACCAACACTTGTATCTCTTTTCTTTTTTTTCAGATTTAATGTGTTTTATTGATTAAAATATTACATTTGTGCCAATTTCCCTTCCCTCTGCTCCCCTCCACCCGGTGGCCCCCCTCCCTCCAGTTGTCCCCCCCTTTTAGATTATGTCCATTAGTTGTGCATACAGTTCCTCCCAACCTCTCTCCGTCTATTCCATTCCCTCCTACCATGATCCCCAATTCCTATATCATCTCCCTCCCTCTCCCCACTCCCCCTCCCTGTTGACCTCCCCCCAATATGCTTCCCGTACCCACAGTTCCTTTTCCCCTCTCGTTGCCTGTTTAGTTTGCCTTTGTTTCATCTCCCTAGCTTCTGTTTTTTAAACCAGTCCCTTTAACATCTCATATAACAGTGGTTTGGATCTAATGAACTCTTTCAGTTTTATTTTGTCCTGGAAACACTTTCTCTGTCCTTCTATTCTGAATGACAATTTCGCTGGATAGAGTATTCGTGGTTGTAGGTTTTGGATTTTCATTACTTTGAATATTTCTTGCCAGTCCCTTCTTGCCTGTAGGGTCTCCCTTGAGAAGTCAGCTGATAGTCTAATTGGGACCCCTTTGTACATAATTCTCTTCTTCTCTCTTGCTGCTTTTAAGATTCTCTCTTTATCTTTAATTTTTGACATTTTGATTATAATGTGTCTTGGAGTGGTTCTCCCTGGGTCCAGTCTCTTGGGAACTCTCCTTGCTTCCTGGACGTGCAAGTCTATTCCCTTCCCCAAGTCTGGGAAGTTCTCCTTTATTATATTTTCACTCAATTTTTCAAGTTCTAGTTCATCTTCCTCACTCTCTGGCAAACCAATGATTCTTATGTTGGGCCTTTTATAGCTGTCCCAGAGGTTTCTGATCCTCTCATTGTTGCTTCCCATTTCCTCTCTCTGCATTGGTTGACTGCTTGTTCCTTCTCCATATTCCAGTTTGTTGAAATGAACTCTGGATTTTTTTTCCTCACCATCTGTCTCGTATGTGGTTTTGTTCCTTTCGTTATGAATGTTTTTCGCTTCTTTCTTATCTTTTTCCTGCTCTTTTGTGAATTCTGTAAGCCACCTGCTAACAATGGCCCAGAACTGAGCCTCTGACAGGTTTCTTATCTGTTCATCTGTCAGGTTCTCTATCTGTTGCCTGGTGAGCTGTGCCACCGGGATTTCTATAGTTGTCTGCCTCATTTTGACAGATGCGTTTTGTTTTCTTGGGCCGGCTGTAAGGGGCAGTGCCTGTGTACGCATCACAATTCAGCGACCGGCGCCTGTCCGTGACCTATTTCGCAGCCCTGTGGTGCTTTCTTTGGGGGCGGGGGTCCAAGATGTATTCACACAGTTATTCAGCTAGGAGACCGGGATCCGTCCTCCCGCCCCCCTGGGCCTCACTGTTCAAGGCGATGCGGTGGCTGCTTTCCCCAGCGCTGGGGTCGCGCACTGCCAGGGGCTTGACTGCAGCCAGGATTTTTCGCCGCCCCGCCGCTGTCCCAGGTGCGACCGCAAACAGCGCTGCCCTCTTTAACTCTTACCTGCCCAAATGGCACCGCTGGTTTATAACTTCATATGTTGGGCTTCCGTGTAGTTTTATTTTCTGGAATTTCTAGTTATCCTTTGTTTTGAAGTAGTTGTATTCCTCTCTAGTTGTAGAGGGAGACCTAGCGTGTCCGTCTAAGCCTCCATCTTGGCCGGAAGTCTCTCTTTTCCTCTATTTTTTTTCTCCTCAGCACTTACGAGCCTGTATTTATTTATTAATATAGTTTATTGTCCAGGAGAATGAGTTCATTGAGGGCAAGGATTTTTGTCCCTTTTTTTCACTGCTGTATCCCCATCTCCTAAAATAATGTTTTGCACATAGTAGTGTTCAATACATATTTGTTAAATTTATGAACAAATACATCCGTATTTTGCTCCTAGGATAATTATGAATTAAATTTCCAGTTAATACTGCTAAAATTTTACCTTGTCATCTTTCCAGTTATGCATATTCAGTGTTCTGCCTGCTACACAGATTATAAAAGAAGTTTTAAAACTCTGATTTTAAGTCTTGGCATCAGGATACTTCTAATTTGCAACACAACACACATTCCCAAGCATACTAGAAATAAGCAAATGCATTGCCCATGACTCCTCTAAAACCTACCTGAAGAAGTGAATCAAAGATACCACAGATATAGTAAAAAAAAAAAAATGTGTCAAAATGCTTCACAGTAAGCAGTGGTTGAATATAAATATAGAACCAAGACTAAAAAGTTTTATTATAGAGATTCTCTCATACTGATCCCTCAAAAGCACCAACTGCATGCAGTTGAAGAAGCCTGAAAACAGCTTGGACAATTAGAGATGTTTCAAAACAGTGACCATGTTATAACTGTGGTTTGCCTTGAAATATAAAAGGGGTTTAATGTAGGCCTTGGCCAGCATGGCTCAGTTGGAGCATCATCCTGTAAACAAAAAGTTCACAGGTTCTATTCCACGTTAGAGCACACGCCTAGGTTGTGGATTCGGTCCCCACTTTGGGCATGTATGAGAGGCAACTGATCAATGTTTCTCTTTCACATCAATGTTTCTCCCCTCACTCTCTTCCTCTTTTCCCTTCTCTCTAAAATCAATAAGCATGTCCTCAGGTGAGGGTTTAATAAAAGGAGTTGAACGTAGGAAGAGATTGAGGCAGTTAAATGGTTTCGAAGATGGTTTCAAAATCTCCCCAAGTAAGGAAGAGTCAAGGTTACCCAAGGGATGATGGGAGGATGAAAGCTGGATATGTATGAGAAAGGTTTCAAACAGTTACTGGAAAATACACCAGGGAGTTAAGGAAATGAATAACAATAGCTCTAGGGCTATGCCAAGAGCTTTGTAATGCACCAACTGAGAATTATTTTCCTACCCTCACACATACAACTGTCAAGGGTTCTCATTTCCAAGCAACTCATCTATCTCAGAATCAAGC
The DNA here is from genome assembly GCF_987537825.1 of Furipterus horrens. Taxonomy (NCBI): domain Eukaryota; kingdom Metazoa; phylum Chordata; class Mammalia; order Chiroptera; family Furipteridae; genus Furipterus; species Furipterus horrens. The sequence goes on from NW_028327176.1 coordinate 35,469,079, forward strand.
AGCAAAAATTTAAAAAATAATTGAATAATACCTTTATGTCAAGATCAAGAGTCAAAGTTTCAGGAGTTAATTAATAATCTGCACAGTGTGGTACAACATTGAAGATATGCACCTGTTTTACTTTAATAGAAAATACAGATGAATGTAGGCTCTCACACCTTATTTCTGCATATAAAGAGGAAATCTACTAAATGATAAATGGAAATGTGGGGGAAAAAAACTCACTCCGGGAAAAAGCCCCTAATGTATTCTCTCTGATTTAGGGCTTTGGGAATCAGATATATTATCTTTTTAAAGTCCATCTGGAAAAGTTTCTTTGCTCTGCAAAATTAATGTTTGGATGATAAAAAGTAAATCAACCAACTAAATGTAGTCCTTTTGACAGGAAAGAAATGAAAGCAGAGACCCTCATCTTTGGCATTTGTGAAAATGAAGAGATTGCAATCTTAAATTTATAATGTAGACTCTATAAAGGTTCTACCTATTCTCGTGTTTTGTGGATTGACTATATACAGCAATTATTTTCAAGAACAGCAGCAGGAAGTAAAAAGAGATGGGAGGCAAGTTTCTGCATTTTGAGCACCTCTTTCAGGCGGGAGAAAATTCTACACAGGCTGTGAACATAAAGAGACTCAATGAGGAAGCAGACATCGGGATGGAAAAAGCAGACAATTTTAAATGTCAGTGCAAATGACAGCAGCCACTGGGGTCCCAAGGGCACCAGTGGGGTAAACAGGGCCTTCCCTATTCATATTAATTAATGTTGATCCACCCTGAAGTAGGAAGCAGATGCTGTCTTGCTGCTCTGAGTGCCCTGCGATTGGGGCAGTCTCCGAGGAGAAGCCTCAGTCCTCCCAATAAAAACTGATTTAGCATTCTTAATCCAACAACATGCTTTTCAGTTTCCGCGTACAATATGCCCAAATTAAAGAGGCTGATGGAATGATAAACACACATGCTTTTATAAGCAAAGTCAGAATGGAGAGGTGGGGTTCCAGACTGGTTAAAGTATTCATAATTGTAAATAAGTCACTATATAGGAGAAACATTATTCTTCAGCGCATGGGTATTGTCTTCTCTGACCGTGGCCTTTTAATGAAATAAAGCTGGACAAACTGCCACATTCACTTTAGGGACCTCTCAAAAGCCCGAATATAACCACTACTTCCTGCAACCGTGTTTTGCCCTTCCCATCTCCAAGTAGCCTTCCAATTACCTGACTAAATATTATGTAATCAATACACTTCTCTAAATGTATATGCCCAAAAAATTCATGATATAGACCCATGCACTTCATTAGCACCAGTTTCTGTGCGGTAGATGATGAGGGTGGTGAGGCCTTATTTAGAGACTATGGGTCTCTATAAGAAACCTTCTTAAAGTAATCAGAGATGTAACTACATTTCCTTTAATGCTGAAAATACAAAAGCACAGAACAATTCTGTACCATGGTTTTTTTTTTTTTTTGTTTTTTTTTTTTTGGTAGAGTTTGAGGAATGATACTGACCAAAGGCCAGAATAAGAAACCTCAAAGATTCAAGTGAACCATAGTTAAGAAAGGATAGAAATCCACACCATTCACCATGAGCCCAATTATATTGTCCCTTCCCTCACCATGGAGTATTGCTTACTTACAATTCCAAATATCTGTCTTCTGATATTTTATCTGTAGTATGTAGAACCACTCTGCATACCCAAACAGGAACTTCACACTCTTCTGTTCTACACATTTTGGCTCAACTGATTCCCAGCTCCTGCACCTTCATTCTCATGACAAAATCCAAAATTCCTTGAGGTTTGATTTAATTCTTAGTTCTTCTATGACAGTAAAACTATAAAATGTAGAATAATACAGTAATTCTAAAACTCGCTGTGACCAAACTTTTGCTGATAAAGATTTAGGAATTGCAGAAAGTGTATGCAACTGTTCAAGTGTAAGAGGCAGGTATAGACTGGCGCCCAGGATCATATCCCCCACCCCACCCCAACTCCTAATCCATAGGATCCTAGAGTTTCTCCAGCTCAGCTGTGAACATCTCTTTCCCTGATCTCCCTGGCCCTTAATGACTATTGTATTTGCTTGGCAATCACTATGTACTGCCAATACCTCTCACCCTGTGGTCATACATGCATCCAATACCCCCACCTAGACTGTCAAGTTCTCCCTATCGCATCTAGCACTAAGTGGCCCTCAGTAGCATCTGTGGCAAATTACCCCAATATTTGCAACAACCAATGCTCTTACTTTCTAGAGATCTGTTAAAGTCATGAAGTCTACTGAAGTTATATACCAGCAATTGGCACAGTCAAACTTAGTTTTCTTAGTCCTAAAGCTCTAAAAATGTGGAACCCTTTTTTTTTTAAATCTGATATACAAGGTCCCTGTGAGAAGCCTCTCTTTTGAGCCAAAAACTTAGAAATTCATTATCATATTTTGTTTAAGTTGTCCAGCATTGTTAATAAGAACTTATATTTCCCTTGTAACAGGCAACCCTAAAGTTTTTGTCATTCACACGCTTCAATGGCAGTAGCCACTAAACACTCCCTTGTCTTCAGTGGATACAACATTCTAAGGGGCCTTAGCATATTTTGACTGCAACTAAAAAATTACTTGAACAACATGGATGGAATTGGGGAGTATTATGCTTAGTGAAGTAAGCCAGGTGGTAAAAGAAAATTACAGTACTCCCTCACTTTACCGTGGTTCACTTATCACGCCTCACTGTAACACAGAATTTTTTTAAATATTATATTGAATTATTTATCATGGATTTTTCGCTATATCATGGGATTTTGCAGTACTGTATATGTATGTTGTTAAAGTTACATAGGTTTAAGAGTGTAGAATAAATGTAAGGTTCCTACTTCACAGGGGAGGGGGGTCTGGAACGTAATACCCACAATAAGTGAGGGAATACTGTAATTCAACCCTCTAAACCAGCAATGTAAGCCAAAAGACAATGTATTTTTTTAATAGTTGGGCACTAAGCATTGTTTCAGAACTTATAACCAGAAACTGAAATCTCTCCAGTTCATTGCTGTCTGATATGAAATGATGTAGAGATGAGCTATGATAATTTAGGATTTCTACATAGAGTGTTGTTTCATCAATCCTGAAACCACCCAAAGGTCATAGTGGTACAAATAAGCAGAAGTAAACATTCTTGGAAGTGTCCCATAGGGTATCAAATGGCCTTTCCCCCATGGATAAACAAGCAATGGATCCAAATTCAAAGCTTTGCTACAACTACTTATTACCTACAATTTGCTTACTGTCCCATGTGTTTTGTTTAAGTGTCTAGACTATGCTAAGTCCTGAAGACAGCTGGCCTTAACTTCCATTTGAAGCATAAGAGTAATTGTCATTTTCAGCTGCTTAATTCTGAGCCCATAGACAGATCCAAAGATGCTGGCAAAGGCCACACTGGTATTTGTAATAAATCAGTAGTCTTTGGGTAGAAGTGTCTATTGCTGTTAAAGGTAACTTTAAGTCAGTAATGCAAAAATGCTTCTAGAACTCGGCTGACTCTGAATCTTAACTTTAGGATGGCCTATACATAAGCAGATTTGGGAAGAAAAAGAGGTACCTTCACTTCACTATGTTTACATTTCTAAAAGTATGTTATTAATGCTACCTTCAAGTGATGATCAGTCGGCCCCATCTGTCATTACCCAGGCTGCCCTGCAGGATCAGACAGTCTAGATGCAGGTAGTAAATCATGGTTTTTGATGCATTTGTCATAGAAGTGTATTCTTTGCAACTAATTTCCCTTAATTTCTGACCAGCATGCATGATAACACCTGGCATGTATTAATGGTCCTCCAGTTACCCACAACTTTACTAATAATAGAAAGAGGTAGGAGATATAATTTCTTTAATCTCCAAAAATGATGGCTATTTTTCTTTTAAAAAAGAGCAAAAACAATATTTAATTGGGTAGGTAGTAAATGAGATGGAGGAGAATAAAGAGACTTGGTAATCAACAAATACATGAGATGTCAGGATTCCAAATGATAGATGATATGTTTTTGGAGAAATTTAGGCATTACTTAAAGACATCAATTAAGACAATTAAAAATAGAGAGAAGAATCATTTTTGTGGGTAGGAAGACTCAATGTCACAAAAATATTAATCCCCCCTAAATTATCAGAGCAATAGAATCAATGTTATTCAAACAAAATATCAACATGTTTTCATTATATTTGACATGCTACTTTTAAAATGTATTTGAGAGAGAGAGAGGATGTTGGACAAGAAGATAGAAGCTGAGTCCACTTGCTCTTTCCCCCAACTTGAATACTATGCTGTTCTTCTGAAAAATAAACTGAACATTCAATTGAATCTTAGCTGATATGAAGTTTGGAAGCCAAGGAGTACAGAAGACACTTCACAATGGGCGGTAAGAAGATTTTATAGGTTGAAGAAGAAATACCTCGTGTGCAGTACCTGCAGCCACAGAGAGCTTGGTCAGACATTGCAGATCTGCAGCTCCCTCCCCACCCAAGGCAGAGAACCTCCAGACCAGGGCCAGGAGTAACTTGGATACAGAAAGTTGGGGAGATCCAGGCTAAACACTCACACAGCGAGTAGCACACCCATAGATGCAGCAGCAAACACCAACCAAAAGAGAGAAAGAGAGAGAGAGAGTGATTCATTCTTTCTGCACCTGTGTCAGGTGGAGAGATTTTTGGCTTTTAGGAGTTGGTGTGTGAGTGTAAGGGGCAAGGAAATGGTGACTCCTAAACCAGGAGAAAATAATTTGCAGCAAAGGACAAACGTAACTAAGTCTTGAATCAGGGGGTCTCTGAGCCAGAGTTAACAGTATCAGCACACTTACAAGTCAGGAAGGGGGCACTCCTCAGCTCAGCACAAAGGCTTCTGAGGACAAAGGATATCTGAAATCAAAGGGGGGAAGATATTCATGACTAAACTCCAGGAAATGGGAAAACGTAGCTAGACAGCCCAGCAAACAAGATAGAGAAATTTCAAAGAAGAGCTGTAGACAGACCTATAACCAGATCACTCTGAGTTAATTATCACCCTCAATTAATTTAGTTAATCACATTAGATTGTGACTCTTGAGAATCCAGCATGGAAAAACAGAGGAGAAGGAGGGAGAGAGGGAAAGGGGGTGTTTACTCGCATTAGGATAAAAACAGCCAGCTCCGTCTTTTCGGTGCATACCTTTGATTTGGCTTTTTGGCTGCACCCAGGGCTGCAGATCTGTGAATAAACAACTGCCTCAGTTACTGCTCAAGTCCTGTGTCCCGGTGTTTTATTATGGGCATTTCTCACACGAGGAAAGCCAGACAGTGACTCAGTGCTGCACTGAGAGTGCCAAAGAGACTTTTTAAAGGTGGTGGTGGTTGGGGGGGGGGGGGGGGAGCTGCGGCGTGCTGGGCAGGAACATGGTGCAGCAGCCCTGTCAGCAAGGGGAAAGGATAGAGGGTGCAGTTTGCTCCCACTGAGAGCAGCTAGGCAGAGAGATCAGAAAGGTACACAGCAAAGGGACTTCTCAGCCCCAGCCTGGCACAACTCTCAGGCTGAAGGCTGCACAGAGTTGAGAGTTTGGGACTGTGTCTGCTGGGAGGGCAGTGGGCTGGGAACTGGACAGGTGGGAGTTTAGCACCTGAGCCCCCTTTCCCAGTAGAGACTGAACCTCCAGGAAGGGAAGGAGGCACCCAGCCCCTGACCTCCTGCAAGATTGCAAGCATTCAACTGGAAAACTGTAGAACATTCTGGCCATGCTCAATAACACCTGCAGGGTGCATATTCTCAAGAGAAAGACAGAAAGAGAAACACCTAAAGGGCCCATTTTTGAACTTCTCCCAGGAAGACAAAATACACTGGTTCCTAGGGCCCTATTCCACTGAGGCCAGCAAAGCAGGGAGATCAGAAATCCATGTAGCAAGGGGGAATCAGGGCCCCCACTCAGCCTCTGCTCACACAAAGAGCTGCCATCAGCACCAAGAAAGCTGACTCTCTTACACAGATTGGTCCCTCCCTTGAAATGGACAGCTAATTCAGCAGAAACTATACCTTATTGGAAATAAACTAGGACAGACCAAGACATGTGGTTTAGGGATGGGGAAACACAGACAACTTTCACAGAAGTCTGAACAATGCCTCCCAGTGGAGACCCAGGGATCCCACCCTCCCAATTGCAATAGAAGCCCCCTCTAGAGGCAGGTGAAGGTGATACAGGTGGAGCTGCCAGAAGTTGGATGAACCACCCCAGGACCTTGAGCTAATAGAAAGCCTGAGGCAAATCCAGAAAGAGAAGACAGAAGGCAAACACCAAACAGCTGAGATGAATTTCACCTTTTTCTTCAGAATTTGCTTTTTTTTTCTTTTTTTGCATGGCCTTTTAATATTTGTTCTATTGCTTCAATTGTAGTCTAACTAATTCATTATGCTTTATATTTTATTTCTTATTTTTTATTTAGATTTTCATAAAAAATTATTTTTACTTTATTTTTATTTCAAATCTCACATTGTACCTTTCTCCTGCCTTATTCCGTTTTGCCTTCTTCCTGCCCTTTCTTATTTTTGTTGTGAATTTTATTTTCCCTCATGCTACTCCTTATTTCTACTCTTACTATTTCTCCTCCCTCTGTCCTCTCATAGTCTTCTTCCTTCCTTTAATCAGCTCACATTCTTTTTTTCCCTTCTTTTAATATTCTTATTTTCTCTCCATCTTTATAAATGGTGGCTTGCTTGGTGTCAATATTATGGTCATTGCTGTTATTCTTCAACTGTTTTCCTATTTGTTCACTACTTTATCTCAAATCTCATAGGTTACTTCTCCCCCTGTCTTATTCCATTTTGTCTTCCTCCTGCCTATCCTTATTTGAGTTTGGAATTTTATTTTTTTCCTTTCTTAGCATGGATTCTATTCCTTGCTTGTATTATTTCTCCTCCTTTTGTCCTCTCAAAGTCATTTTTCCTTACTGTAAACATCTCATACTCTCTTTTCCCTTTCATATAATATTCTTATTCTCTTTCCACCTTTATTAATCTTTGCTCAGCTGTCATTGTCATTGACACCATTGTGGTTTTTCTGCAATTCTGTTCCCTTTGGTCCACTACTTTCTAAATTTTATTTCAAACCTCATATTAGACTCTTTCCTGTTCTTACTCCATTTTTCCATTGCCCTTCCCTGTTATACTCATGTTTTAAATTGAAATTTGATTCCCGACTTCCAGCCAAGATGAAGGCCTAGACTGACATGCTCTGTCTCCCTCCACAATTAAGAAGGACTACAGCTACCGCAAAACCAGAAATAACCAGAAGTTCCAGAAAATAAAGCTACATGGAAGTCCAACGTACAAAGTTATAAACAAGTGGTGCTCATCTGGATGGGTAGGAGGGACGAAGCTGGGGCAGAGAGATCAAGCTGTGCTAGTGGCAGCAGCTGCAGTGATGAGCGGTGGGACTGTGGTAAGCACAGACACTCCTATTTAAAGGGAGGCGAGAAGAGCCTGGGGAGCACCCTTGGCTGCAGACCAGACCCATCAGTTCGCGATTCCAATGCCGGGGGAAGGCAGACCCCCATTGCCTCAGACTGTGAGGCTCAGAGGGCGTGGGGATGGAGGAGGAGGCTCCCAGTTTCTTAGCAGAAAGTGAACAGCAGAAATCCATCTTAGACCTCCACCCCCACACAAAGGGACATAGTGTGGTGAGAAGGGTCGCCCAGTAGTGACGATTGCACTGAAAGCATAGGAGGTGTGACAGCCCCACCCAAGAAGGAATGGTAAAAGAAAAACTGTCAGGATGGCAGGGATAATGATAGAGATCCCAATCAGGCAGCTAACCAGAAAGCAAATACATAAATTAATGAATGAACAGATTATCTTTCTGAGGCTCAGTTCAGAGTTGTAGTTATAAAACAGCTTACAGAAATAACAGCGGGACTTAATCAAGACAGGGAAGGAATGAAGGCTAGTCCTGCTGAAATGAATGAAAACACATACAAGACAAGTGGTAAGGGAAAGAAAACCAGGGATCAAATCAACAAATCAGAACATAGGGAAGGAACAAACAGTCAACCAGTGCAAAAAAAGGAAACAAAAAGTGAGAAAATGAGGAGAAGCTCAGAAATCTCTGGGACAACTATAAGAGAGCGAATATCCAAATTATAGGGTTGCCAGAAGGTGAAGAAGAAGAACTAGAAATTGAAAAATTATGTGAAAAAATAATGAAGCAGAACTTCCCAAACTTGGGGAAGGAAATAGACTTACGGGTCCAGGAAGCACAGAGAGTTCCAGATAAACTGGACCCAGGGAGAACCACACCAAGACACATTATAATCAAAATGTCAAAAGTTAAAGATAAAGAGAGAATCTTAAAAGCAACAAGAGAGAAGAAAAGAATTTTGTACAAAGGGGTCTCAATTACACTATCAGCTGATTTCTCAAAAGAAGCTCTACAGGCAAGAAGGGACAGGCAAGAAATATTCAAAGTAATGAAAATCAAAAACCTACAGCCACAATCACTCTATCCAGCAAAGCTGTCATTCAAAATAGAAGGGCAAAGTGCTTCCAGGACAAAGTAAAACTGAAGGAGTTCATTAGATCCAAACCACTGTTATATGAGATGTTAAAGGCACTTGTTTAGAAGAAGGAGGATCAAAACTATGAACATTAAAATGAAAACTGTATCACAACAACCAACAACAGAAGCTAGAGGATATAAACAAAGGCAAACTAAGTAGGCAATGAGAGTGGAAAAAGAACTATAGGTATGGGGAACATATAGGGAGGAGGTCAGCAGGGAGGGGGAGTGGGGAAAGGGAGGGAGATGGTGCAGGAATTAAGAAGCATAGTCGAGGGAATGGAGTAGACAGGAAGATGTTGAGAAGAACTATATGCACAACCAATGGGCATGGACTAAGGGGTGGGGACAACTGGAGGGAGGAGGTGGTCACTGAATGGATGGGAACAGAAGGAAAAGAAATTGGGACAACTGTAACAACATAATCAATAAAACATTTAAAAAAAACTTTCATCCCAAAGAAACAAAATATACATTCCTTTCAAATGCACATGGAACATTGTCAAAGACCACATGGTAAGACACAAAACAAGCCTCAAGAAATTCAATAGAATTGAAATCATATCAAGCATTCTTCTCAGATCACAATGAATTAAAACTAGAAACCAATCTCAAGAAAAAAACTCAAAAATATTCAAATACATGGAGACTGAATAACATGTTATTAAATCATGAATCGGTCAAAATGAAATCAAGGAAGAAGTCAAAAAGTATCTGGAAACAAATGAATACAGAACAACCCAAAACTTATGGAACACAGAGAAGGCAAAACTAAGAGGGAAATTCATAGCAATACAGGACAACAAAAATAAAATAGAAAATTTCAAATAAACAACCTAACCCTATATCTACAAGAACTAGCCCCTGGATTTATTGATCCTTTGAATTATTCTTTTAGTCTCTATGTCATTTAATTATGCTCTGATTTTGATTATTTCCTTCCTTCTATGTGCTCTGGGATTTGTTTGTTGTTTTCCTTTTAGTTCTAGCCACAGTGATCAGACAAGAAATAAAAGGCATTCGTCCCTCCTACCCATCCAGATGAGCAGACTCATCAATAAAAAATAAAGGACCCAAATAAATAAAATCAGAAACAAAAGAGAGGTTACAACCAATACCAAAGAAATATAAAGGATTGAAAAAAATTACCATAAACAACTATGTGCCAAGAAATTGGACAACCTGGGCAAAATGGACAAATTTCTAGAAACATGCAATCTTCCAGACCAAACCAAAAAGAAGGAGAAAGCTTGAATAGACTGATAACCACAAGTGAAATTGAAGCAACAATCAAAAAAATGTTGGGCACACAAAAGCCCTGGACCAGATGGCTTCACAGGTGAATTGTACCAAACATTTAAGGAAAAGCTAACTTATCCTACTCAAACTATTCCAAAAAATTAAACTAGAGGGAAGACTCACAAACTCTTTTTACAAGGCCAGTATCATTCCAATTCCAAAACCAGGTAAAAACAAAACAAAGAAAGTAAACTACAGGTCAGTTTCTCTGATAAACATAGATGTAAAAATCCTCAATAAAATGTTAACAAACCAAATCCAGCAACATTTTTTAAAAATTATACACCATAATCTAGTGGGATTCATCTCAGAGAACAAGGATGGTACAATATACACAAATCAATGAACATAATACACCACATAAACAAAATGAAGGACAAAAACCACATGATCATATCAATAGATGCTAAAAAAAGCACTTGATAAAATCCAGCACTGATTCATGATAAAAACTGCTCAGCAAAATGGGAATAGAGGGAGCATACCTCAACATAATAAAGGCTGTATACGAGAAACCTACAGCCAGCATTATATTCAATGGGCGAAATCTAAAAGCTTTCCCCTTAAGATCAAGAACAAGACAAGGGTGTCTACTTTCACCACTGTTAGTCAACTTTTACACACAGTATGACAATCACCTGACGATCTTTATAATGACCTGGTACAGTGACAAACACTAGGAGAAATTAATTCTTAATATCTTATTGTAGACTTCAGGTTATATCAGCCTGGAAGACTGAGCTGTTAGACACCTTGATACTACCAAAAACATAAATAAATAAATGCTGGAAAAAATAGAGCAAACATTTAAATTCTAATCCATAATGAAGAAAAACCCAAAACACTTTATTAATAACGGGAAGAAGTTAGGAGATATGATTTCTTTCCTTTCCAAAAATGAGGCTCACAGGGTGATCCATGGGGAAGAGGTCTCTGCAAAAACCTCCAGAATGCTGATTCTATGAGGCCAGGTCAGCCATTTGCCTCCTTTTCCTGAGTTTATCCCAAGGCTTTCATGCAGACTTCCATGTCGCCACGAATTTGGGCATCTTCTTTGCCCAGGTTGCCCCAGTGCTGAGTTCAGGGCACGCGCATGGCAGCCATAGCTTGCGTAGCTCTGTGCCTCCAAGCTTGGGCAGGCTATTCTCTGCTGCCCTGGGTCCTGCACACAGACACTGCCACATTCCCCTAGGACTATTGAGAAGCTGAAATCTAGATTTGTCTTCATCTCAGAAACACAATATGGAAAGACATCATTTCCTCTCAGAAAACATAAAAGAACTTGGATTACTTTTTCAGGATTTTTATTTCAGACTGCCAGATTGATTCTTTATACATGCCTACATCTAAGTATAGGTTTTAGCAATCTTATTTGAAAAAAAAAAATGTGAAGAGGGAAAAATCCATGCCTTTGAAATTGGTTACAGAAATAAAGCTGCACTTCATTTTAACCCCCACTATTCTTTCAATGCATTGATGTCCAACTCAAAAATTCTGTGAATATTTTGGTTACAATTCTTTCAGTTGCAAATGACAGAAAGCCCAATTCAAACCAGCATAAATGAAAAGAGAAACTTCTGGGAAAAATAACTTAAAAATCTAGGTCTTTTTTCCAGAGTTTCCAGAAGTTATTGAACCTTGGGTTTACCCCTGATGTTTATTCTACTTTCTCCCATGTTAACTTCATTCTCAAGATCCTTACAGTAACCAAATAGCTGTGCTCATATACTCATCCCTGAGCCAACCACTGTGGCTGTGGGAATATAATGCTCTGATTGGCCAGATCTGAGCCACATAGCCACTCCCTTCTCCCAAAGACAATTAAGTGACAGACGGTCTTACAAGAGGGAAATGGTGAGTAGATGCTGCATGACCAAAACAATAGACGCCTGCTGCAAACCTCACTTAAATAATAATGGTGATTAATATACTTGTGTTTCATATACAGATCCAGGGGTACCTGAAAGCATTTTTTATTCTAGAGGGTTATTTAACTTGCATTAAAAATAAAAGAAAAATCTATATTGAAAGAATGCCTTCTAGGCATTCCCCATTCATTTTAGTCAACTGAATAGGACAAATGAGTGAAATCTCACAGGCCTTATGAACAATTTGTTGCTGATGTTATTTCAAAGAAGATGAAGAGAGGAGGCATTAAAAATCAAGTATACAAATTCAGCCTGACCCCAGAATTCCGGTCTTGAGAAATAAAATGTGAGTGAGCCAGCATTAAGTGTAATGTTCCCTCTCTGGTGTTTCTTATCTTTATTTTTTACATTAAAAATGTATGTGTGGTTCCTAAGAGAGCTAAAGTAATTAGAGATGAAAAATCTTTAATTTTCAATGATTCATACTCCCTCCCATCTCCGTAAAATTTCATAGAAAACTGCTTTGACATATCATCAGCTGTAAATTACTTTAATGACTCCTCTACCACATTTAACTCCTACCTATGAAAGTGATTTAGGTCCTTAATTTGTGCAACACCTGAACACATAAACATCAATATCATTCAGTGATCTAGAAGAATGTCATTTGCTATAGTACTTAAAAGCAAATTTAATTTGTCTCCAAAAAAATATTAGTCATTTTAACATTCAGCTCCAAGAAACCAAATAGTTTCAATTATATTAACAGCACTGAATTATTTGCAGATGTTTTCATAGATAAGAATCTTATTCAATATGAGAATAGATATTGCTAAAATAATAGTATTTCAAGTACACTGATTTCTCATATATCTGAAAATTAAGGCTAACACTTGCTGAGAACCTCTGTGTGCCAAGAGAACAGTATATCCTACAAAAGCATTCAAATCCACTGACAATATGAATTGATTTGGGAACATTAACTGATTGGGATTTTATTTTAAATTCTAAGTGTATTCAAAATTTATGAGTCCCTTAAAGTAACAAAAGACACAGTTATTTGCCATTTTGGATACACTACCTGAATTGATTCAAATCTCAAGTATCATAGGTTCAAGACCTTGAAGAATTTAGATTAAATTTAAAAGAAAGTCACAGGCAAAGACAGTTTAATAAAAATGACAGCACATGTTTGTGAACTGAATAAATAGAGTATTTTTTCTTCTGAATCAGTCAGAAAAAAACAATCTTCTGTTGTCAGTCGGTCACTGCTACATTGCTACTTCTGTGCTCTGCTTTTCTCAATAGCTCACAAAATATTCAGGAAGTTTAGGAAAAGGTGTTTCACTTAAAACTGTTTTATATTTTCAAAATGGTAAGATACATATATGTACACAATGAAAACACACTCATATATAAATTATACAAGCTTGTTGCTTTAGGGTGGTGTGACAGACTGAGGTAGGTACTAGTCAATCAAAATAGTAAATAAAAAATAGAATTTAGTACCTAATTACATATAAAACAACACTGTATGTAAAATAAAGAATGCTCAATAAAAGATGGTTTAAATAAGAGAAAGCGGGGATATTTTAGAAATACTTGCTATGAAATAAAGCAAGATAAAAAATAGAAAACCTAAGCCTTGAACATAAACACAAGGCCAAGGGTAAATTGGAATATATTCCTAAGTGAAAGCTATACTTATTAGTTAAATTATGGAATTAATAAATGCATGTTGAGAGACTAGCTAACTAGAAATAAAGAGGGCCAAAGGTGACAATTATTTATTAGACAAATAATTGTTTTATATCAAGAAAAATATCTTTAAAAGGCAAAAAATAGTTCTGTAAGAGATACTAAAATGCTAAGTTGAACACATGAAGAAAAACAATATAAGCATTCTAGAAAGCCTTCTCCTCTACAGCCTTAACCTCCCCTAAGCACCCATGTACTTTCATGCCATATGTGTGCCCTTGAAGATCTCACCCCAACCCCACTCAGCTCAGATAGGACCAGAACCTTTCAGTCATTTTTCATAGTCCCCTTTCCTGTGTTCCCAAGTATTTTGTTCATGCTGTGTTTAATAATAGTCAAATTAATTATAACAATTAACACCTATGCAGAATTTATTGTCAGTCTAAGTCCCTTACATACTCATGACAACCCTGTGAGGCTGTACTTTTTAATATAAAAAGACAGAGTCTGAGACCAAAGTGGTGCGGTGATGGGCCATGGGCACAAGGCTAACATGTGATGGCAGCCAGTGCACAGCCAGATTTCACACTGGATCCCTCCCTACAGAAGCTGGCTATAGTGACCCTAGGCATACTGGGTTTGTTTAGTCTCACTCCTGGGCTGAAAGGCAGGCTTTTGAAGAGGGATCACTTCTTATTCATAATTCACATCAAATTGACAAAGGCCTTAGCACACTGTAGACACTCAAATGTCTGCTTAATAAATAAATGAATGTATAAACAAATGGATGAATATTTGTTAAACCACATATTAATAAAAATTTTCTTGGTAAAATGAGATAATGCTTATTCAGTTCTATACAAATACTAGGTGGCCTGGCATTCTGTTCTTTTTCTACAATATGGTGTTGTGTGTGTGAATGGCACACACATACATCAGAACTTATATAAAAAATAAGTGTAGTGAGTTCCGGCCAAGATGGAGGCCTAGACTGACACGTTCCATCTCCCTCCACAACTAAGAAGGACTACAACTACCACGAAACTAGAAATAACCAGAAGTTCCAGAAAATAAAGCTACATGGAAGTCCAGCACATGAAGTTATAAACAAGTGGCACTCGTCTGGATGGGTAGGAGGGGCAAGCCGGGATGGAGAGATCAAGCTGTGCTGGTGGCAGCAGCAGTGATGAGCAGCGGGACCCAGTAAGCACAGACACCCATGACAGCCTTGGTTCCCATGCCATCCCCCCTCCCCCCACCCATCTGCAGCTGTCTGGGAGTTTCCCAGTGGGGTACATCAACCTGAGCTCTGTTTGGCCTTGATGAGCCCTAGACTCACAGCTGCAAGATAATGACCAAATTTAATAGTTTCTCTTTTCTTCCCCCTATAAAATAGCCCCTCCATCCCTAGGACCCCGGAGTCAGGCCATTCGGGGCACAGCTTCCTCCCCACTTGCTAATTCCCTCAAATTAACTTCTTTATGTCTGCTCGCTGCCTCCTCATGGTTCTCTGAGCAACACCGTTCTTACAACCAGTATTTAAGGGGAGGAGAGAAGTACCTGCAGAGCACACCTGGCTGCAGACCAAACCCATCAGCTCACAATTCCAATGCTGGGGAAGGCAGACCCCCATTGCCTCAGACTGTGAGGCCCAGAGGGCGTGGTGATAGAGGAGGAGGGTCTCTGTCTCTCAGCGCAGAGTGAATGGCAGGAATGTATCTTGGACCTCTGCCCTCACACAAAGCACCACGGTGTGGTGAGAAGGGTCACCCGGTAGCATGGGGCTCCACCCCTATAGCATAGGAGGTGTGACAGCCCCACCCAAGAAGGTAAGATAAACAAACCTGTCAGGATGGCAGATAATGATTGAGATCCCAATCACACAGCTGACCAGAAAGCAAATACACGAATTAACCGACGAACAAATAGATAATCTTTCTGAGGCTCAGTTCAGAGCTATAGTCATAAGGCAGTTTACAGAACTAACAAAAGATCTTGAACAAGATTGGGAATAAATGAAGGCTAGTCCTGCTGAAATGAACAAAAACACATACGAGACAAGTGGTGAGGGCAAGAAAACCACAGACCAAATCAACAAATCAGAACATAGGGAAGGAACAAACAGTCAACCAGTGCAGAAAAAGGAAATAAAAAGTGAGGAATATGAGGAGAGGCTCAGAAATCTCTGGGACAACTATAAATAAATGAACATTTGAATTATAGGGTTGCCAGAAAGTGAAGAAGAAAAACTAGAAATTGATAAATTATGTGAAAGAGTAATGAAGCAGAACTTCCCTAACTTGGGGAAGGAAATAGACTTACAGGTCCAGGAAGCACAGAGAGTTCCAGAAAAACTGGACCCAGGGAGAACCACACCAAGACACATTATAATCAAAATGTCAAAAGTTAAAGATAAAGAGAGAATCTTAAAAGCAGCAAGAGAGAAGAAAAGAATTTTGTATAAAGGGGTCCCAATTAGACTATCAGCTGATTTCTCAAAGGAGACTCTGCAGGCAAGAAGGGACAGGCAAGAAATATTCAAAGTAATAAAAATCAAAAACCTACAGCCACTATTACTCTATCCAGCAAAGCTGTCATTCAGAAGAGAAGGGCAGAGAAAGTGCTTCCAGGACAAAGTAAAACTGAAGGAGTTCATTAGGTCCAAACCACTATTATATGAAATGTTAAAGGGACTTGTTTAGGAGAAAGAGGATCAAAAATATGAACATTGAAATGAAAACTGTATCACAACAACAAACAACAAATGTGAGGGAACCAAAACAAAGGCAAACTAAGTAGGCAAGAAGAGGGGATGAATAATTATAGGTATGGGGAACATATTGGGTTGAGGTCAGTGGGAGGGGGAAGAGGGAAAAGGGAGGGAGATGATGCAAAAATTTAGAAACATAGTAGAAGGGAGTGGAGTAGACAGGAAGATGTTGAGAAGAACTATATGCACAATCAATGGGCATGGACTAAGGGGGTAGGACAACTGGAGGGGGGGTCACTGGGTGGAGGAGAGCAGAGGGAAAAGAAATTGGGACAACTGTTACAGCATAATCAATAAAACATATTTTAAAAAATAAGTGTAAGCTTATCTAATTCAAAATCAAATAAATTTTATCAGTTATTCTTAGTTCTCCAAGTTTAAGATATAAGACTGTTTTTTAAGTACCTTTCTATTCAACTTTTTCAAAAGAAGGATTTGCCTTTTAATGGGAAGTCTTCATTTTATCATAAAGATGAAATACAATGTGCTCAACTTATTCTGCCTTCTAGAAGGTTCCTTTTCATCATAAATATTTAGCCAGTAGAAAAGGTGGATTTTGAAAGAAAATACATTTCTGGCATGAGAGACCAGAGTTCTACTAGACTAAAAAGAATGAAAATTGAAACTTCCAATTCCATTATACTGAAAAACATAATTTGAAAATACTCCATTATCACTGAACTTCTGTTCCAGAGTCCATGAGAGCAGAACAAGTAAAGAACTGGCATATCTGGAATAAATCAGTCAGCTCTCAGTTTAAGTGAAAGTTTGAACCATGAGGCATTCCACAAAATCTTAATTATTGGGATACTATGAATTTTTACTCAAATACCTTTTTGTGTATCTAATAGCAAATGATTTTTAATTAATCACTTTCATAATTGCATTTTTAAAACCCCAGCACCTAGGGTACTTAGTAGTTCAGTTACAAAGTCTGACTAATTACTGCTGATAACCTCTACGGCAGTGATTCTTGACATTTTAGGAACCCAAACCTTTTTGAGCATTAATAGAAGCTATTTTCATTATGTCTCAGGAGTTACAAATGTCCCAAAGTTCACTCATCGACCCCACCTGTCTCATAGTTCTCCACACCCCCATTAAATACTTGTGTTATGCGAAAAACACAAGACTTCCTCCCTCCTTAGTTCTTTTCTATGGAGGAACTGCTCTGCAAGATAAGGACAGTGGAGACCTCAGAATGACACACACAAACATGTCACTAAGTGGTAGAGCTCTTAGCAGAAACAGAAAGTGGTTATCAATAGAATTATATTTGGGAAAACGTTCGCTTCTCAATCTCTTGAACTCTTCTCTGCAGGATTCAGTCGACATTGAACAACAGTTGGTGTGTTCATACTCTAGGCCTCCATCCCCTGCTGCTTCTTGAGTCCAAAGAGGCCCTATGCACACCAAGGGGGCTGCTAGGGCCTGACTGCATCTGCAGGGAAGGGTCCTTGTGACCATTACATGGTCCAGGGCTCTGAGCCAGGTTGAGCAGCCACATAGGCTGTCAAGCCCACATCCTTACCAGCAACAGAATGTGCGTGTGTCTGGATAGTTAAAGTGCATCAATTTCAGTGAATTCAAGAAGAGCAGCAGATGTGAAAGTCCCTCAGTTAAAACATATCCTGACCAAGTCAACAATGACAAAATTGACCTTGGCAAATTTTCAACTTAAAATATTGCAGTTCCAAATCGTGTTTATTCATAAATGATGGAACCCCTGAAGTTATTTAACGCCAATCTGGTTACCATGCATGAGGAAATCTATTCTATGCTGTTGTGGGTATTTTCGAATGATATTTCTTTAAATATTTTTGAAAGACATCCAATTTACAGAGCAACAAAAATTAAAAGTGGCTCATGAGATATGCATAATGGTTAAAATTAAAATGATCTAACTGGGAGTTATGTGTGTGTTATTTAGGAATACTTCCTTCATGATAATAAATGAATGCCTAGTATGCACACAGCAGAATTGTAGAACACTTCTTTCATTGGTAAGAACTAAGATGGTCCACAGAGGAAGTCTTGAGCAGAATAATCAGGTTTCCCAGTTGCTCCTCTGCCTTGGCTCATGTAGAAATTAATGTTAGGAAAATCTGAAAGGAGCAACACAGGTGGAATCTGGCAGTTTAATTGCTCTGCATGAGAAACCAGTGATCCTGCAGGGGTTAGGTGTGCCCATATGTGCACCAAGGCAAGTCCTTGCAAAACTCCATGCCCTTGACTGCCATAGATAATCAACCAGGAGAACTGAGTCTAGATAGAGTGGTGCGGATTTTGCTGAATAGGAATCTATTTTTAGACCTATTCATTTTCCTCTCTAGATTCATTATAATTTTAGCACATATACCAGAACATTTTTTCCAAGAAAGCACTGATTAATGTCCTCCATGGACAAATAGAACAGAAGCAAGGCACAGGCCAGATGAAGATTAGCTCTGCTTTAAGCCATGCTCAGGATGGGAGGTAGCCCCTGCTTACACAGTACAGCTCTGTGAATATGCCTCCTAAGGCCCACATCAGCAGAGGTGCTGCAAAGATAAACTTGAGGGAATTCAGGCAGATTCAAATAAAGGTGATATCACTGGGGTCTGTTTCATTGACACATCATGGCTGAACCTCAAACATATTCTGAATATTTTTGCCATATTATGTAATACTGTATTGTCCAAGATAAAGAGGTACTATTCAGTTTTAGCAGAAGTGTTAATTTAAGTAAAATGAATTTTATTAAATAATAAAACTGCATGGACTTGTCCAAACTCTTTTATGCTGTTTAAAACCTGTACTTTACTGTCTCAGAGAATTAATGACCCCCATTTAAGAAAGCTCACAGGATCTATCTTAGGCCATCCTTAATGTATGAAAGCCATTCTTTGCCTGCATAGGAAATTGATTTGATTTCAACTAATTGATGGACTACTCTTGTGTAAAAAAAAAAAAAAGCGGGGGGTGTCTGGAATCAAGGTGGCAAATGGAGTTCGAGCCATGAATGCTTCTAACCATCTGGAAAGCTTAGATAAATCATAGGTCCTTTTCATACTTTCTCACTTTAACTCAGGGTAATATCATCTGAGTCTCTGAGATAAAGGAAGTAAAACTATGTTGCCCTTGCCAGGTGGCTCAGTTGGGTGGAGCATTGATTGTCCCATTCACCCAAAGGTTGCAGGTTCCTCTCTCACATCGATGTCTGTCTGTCTGTCTCTCAAATCAATAAATGAATAAATGTATCCTCACCTAAAAAAAACTGTATTTACAATGCTTCATAAAAGAAGCTGTATTATGAATGAAAACATTAGTAAAATATAAACACTTCTCACTTAATAGAACATTAAATTGAACACTAGGCTACAGTTAGTTATCTCATTGAAGCATCTTACTCAGCTCTTACATGTCAAGGAAAAAAAGTGAAACCAATTCTGATCTGTGGTTCTTTGCAGTATCTCACAGTAAAATTTAAGACAAAATACCTGGCCCCTTAAGCGTGCTCTCTGTCCATTATTCTAAATACAAAAGGAGGAACACAGAACAAGTAAAGAGAAAAAGCTAACTTCAGACCAGAAGCAGATTCTACTATAATCTATATTTTATTTCCAGCAGAGGAGATACCTCTCTGAATCTCCAAAGGAAAGGAGAAAAAAGGAGGGAGCTGCCTAGATAATAATTAATAATGACCACTACTACAAAATTTGTTGGAGGAAATTCTTTTCACACTAAGCATCAGGAGCAATCTCATCTCTCCAATCAACACCCCAAGATACTGTCAAACAGGTTTCAGCATTAGTAGAGAATCTAATTTCCTTTGCTATGCCAGTGATATGTATTTATTAAGGTGGGAAGGAGAAAAGAAAAGCAGAAAGGAAAGTCAGGTAGCTTTCGACATTCAAAAAAAAAACCCTAATGATTTATTTTCCTACGTGTTGGGGAAAAAGATTTACATTTGTTCTATCTCATCTGTTTTAGTTATCTATTGCCATATAACAAATTACTCCAAAATTTAGCAGACTAAAACAACAAGCATTTATTATCTCCAATGGTTTCTGATAGTCATTCATGATCTGGGAAGAGCTTAGCTGGGTGGTTCTGACTCAGCTTTCCTCACTGGTTTCAGTCAAACTGTTGGCTAGAACAATAGTCATCTCAAGACTGAACTGAGGCAAGAAATCCTGCTCCCAACCTCACCCATGTGGCTGTTGGCAGGTCTCACTTTCTCATTGGCTGTTGGCCAGAGACTTTAGTTCTTTACTCTATGGCTACTCACAATATGGCTACATTTTTTCTCCTGAGCCAGAGAGAGAGACAGGAATCCAAGAGAGGGAGTCAACACCCAAGATGGAAGTTTCCCTCCTTTAAATTTAATCTCAGAAGTGAATTACCATCATATCTGATCCATGCTGCTGTTCACAGAAACCAACCCTGGAATAACATGGGCATGGTCTATACAAGGGTATGACTACCCGGAGGTGTGCTATATTGGAGTCTGTCTTGGAGGCTGGCCACCACATCACCTAACAAGAGGTCTGCAAAAAGGCCCTACTGATGAACCACAAAAATGGCCACAGGCTCAGGTGGTGGGATCTGGGCACCAGGTAAACTAATTAATCATAAATATACCATCTTTCACCCAGGTTTGTCTATCTCTAAGGTAAATCTGTGTCCTCTGTTTGTGAAGTCTGAATAAAGTATTATCTCAGCCAGTTTTTTTTTTCCAATTCCCAATTCAAAGTCACCAAACAAGCAGTGTAGTGTGAGGGACAACACAATTGATTTAAAAGTGCTTGTCTTTCAAAATACATTCCCTTTCTAGCTAGCACTCTGTCTTTTTCTGGACAGCACAGAACTGTTTTTCCTGGGGGAAAGAAGCAAAGAGAGGGTAATAACACCTTCTTGGGATAATTAGAAGTGATGTTAGGAAAAAGATATTTCAATCAATGTTCCCAAAAGAAAAGGGTCACTGTCCATAGCAAGCTTGCACCTAGCTTCTCTCTAGCCAAGAATGTATCTATCTACCTCAGCCCAAGAATCACTCCAGTTCAACATCTGGAACTAGAGGTACAGTAAGGTAACCTGGTATTCTTATAAGACAGAACTCTCCCTCTTCTTAAAGATTTACATAGGAGATATACATAAAATATTCTATAAGAATATGAAGAAAGTGTTGCATAATGATAATATTGCAGTGAAGGAGTGTGTTACTATTTAAGTATTTGTCTGTATCAGTGGTAATGGAGATGTGTGTGTGTGTTTGGGGGGTGAATTTCACCTTCCTCCCTCCCTCCCTGAATATTCTGATAAGCCCTCCTCTGGAGTCTATCCCTACCCTCCTAAATTGAGAATCACTATGAAATTGAGCCATTTTTACTAATGGGAGTGACTTACCTCTCAAGGGGTTTAAAGAAGAGTATCTTCATCAATTAATGGACTCAGTGATAACTATGTCCATGAGATATGCCTCTACATAAGGGAGTTTGTTTACCTCTTTACTTATACCCCATTTAAAAAATATATTTATTGTGGTTTACAAAAATTTATAAAATAAATATAACATGAACTAGTTGTGAAAGAAATAATGTAAGAAAACTAAGTCTATGGGACATAAAAATGAGCTAGGAAAATAATTGCTACATGTGGACAACAAATTTGACTCTAAATTTTCCAGTAGCCTGACCAACTTGAAAAAGGAAGTCTGATCTCAGTTTAGTTTCCATAAAAGAAATACTAACAATTTTCCTAGGAAAGGCACAGCTATTCTTAATTTAAGATCAGGTCCAGTGTTCCACTGGAGAGTCACATGAAGAGGATACTATTCAATAAAAAGAAGATAATGTAGCACTGAACTGTTTCTTTCACTGACTTGATCAGAGCCCTTTACAAATGAGTCTGCAGGACTGTATGTAACAGAGACTGCCTCACCTTCATTTCCTCTTTGTGTACACCCAGAAACTAAATTTCCCTTCCATGTCAGATTAGGTTGGTGCCACATGATTGGGTTCTAGACAATACAAAGCAATGCCCCCTCAATAGCCTGGGCATAACATCACCTCCCTTTCTTCTTCCACAGTAACCTGAAAGCTTATATTGAAGATGGCAGTACCACACAATGGAAGAAGCCTATATTCTTAGCTCACAGGAGTATCTTTCAAGTCCTTCAACCTGAATTAGACCATGACATGCATTTGACCAATGGGCCTAGTAGATAAACTCTAAATCTTTCATACAGTTGTCCTTCAATATTATTTTGCTCAACTGGGTGTTATGATGATAATGATGATGATGAGGTAATAACATTAACAATAATATTATTAGCTAACATTTGGATATCACTTGCTATGTGCCAGGAATCATTTATTCTAAGCCCTTCCAATATATTAGTACATTTAATCCTTATAATATATTAATTTATTTAATCCTCACCATTATCTCTAATTTTCAGATGAGAAAACTTTGAAAGAGTAAAACTAAGTGACTTATCGAAGATCACTCAGCAAGGGGTGGCATCAGAATTAGATTCAGGAAGTCGAGCTCCAGGATTCATGCTACTAACCTCAACATACTTTATTTCATATGATGATTATAAGATTGGTGTTGTGCTCCTTGAAAAGCTGTTAAATAAATACTTCCACTTGTCTAAGGGTTCAAAGACCTCAAAATACAAACCAGCTAAAGTAGGGCTGGTGTCCTCTTGGAATAGCTGAGGAGCCTAACAAGTCACCAATCTCAATAGATGTCCACTTCATCTCAATATCATATCGTATCGTATCGTATCGTATCGTATCAGCAGCCGTCCGTCTCGAGAGACGATGGTGTAGCTTCTTAAGAGTCTATCTGCACCGCCGAGAATGGCTGTGCAGTCCGACTCGGGAGTGACACGGTATCTGTCTCCTCCCGTGTTGAATCAACATCTTGCGATGACGCTGGAGTGTCCTCTCCAGTGAAGCTGAAGCTACAGAGCCTGGGCAGGGTGATATGGAGGGTCTGCTGTTGCCCATGCAGCAGACCCCCCCTCTCTTCGCAGCTGAAGGATCCAAGGGAAAGACGGAGTCAATACAGCTTGGTTTCAGGTGCGCCGCAGGAGTTGCCGGTGTTGACTACAACGTCAAACCGCCTTAGGGACTCCGGCTCCGGATTTTCTGTCGGGGTTTACTCCCTTAGCCTTTCCCCTGAAGAGGTATGCCGCAAGGCAGCGGAGGTTTTTTGGAGTCAGAGTTTTCCTTCTCTGATGTGCCCTGACTGGAAGATCGAACCAGCGACACTTAGCTCGCAGGCCGATGCTCAATCCACTGAGCCAAACCAGCCAGACATCATCTCAATATATATATATATATATATATATATATATACATATATATATATATATATATATATATCTCCTATATGGAGCCTTGATTATCTTTTGATAGGAATTTCCAATATAGTCCAACTGTATAATACCTTACTGGGTTGGTGTAACAATATAATTTACTGTAATATAACTTAGCATAGACAGTGTAATATTGTATATGTGTGATAGTTAGCTTAAGTTTCAACTTTAGTTGCCCTATTTTAACTTTACAATGAAACATGCACAAAGAAAAACCTATTGTCTTAGTGCAGATAAAAAATAAAATTGATCTTACTGGTCACATTAATTTCATTATATGCATTTTTATATGGTCTAGTCATTAACCATATATGGCACCTGAGAAGAAAATCGATATAACACAAGAGGGCCCTCAAGTTATTTCTCCTGCTATAATTAATCTTTTGGAAAACAAATTTAACCTTCCTCTTAACACTTGTTAGCTTCATGCAGCTTTTTGCTAAAATGCATAATAATGAAATCTCTAGTTTCATGTAAAATTCCCTTTAATACCTCAAATATACAGAAATCATAAAACTGTATGTCAAGAAGGCAACTGTTAATATCACCTAAATTCTTTTTCCATAGAGGGAAAGACTGAGACCCAGACAGGCTAAATGAATTGTGCCAGGTCTTAAGTTAGTTAGTGGTGAGCAGAGTTGGACTCAAAACCCAGAGTCCCTGCCTGCCCTGACTGGTGTAGCTCAGTTGGATGGTCATCATCTCACAAAGCGGAAGGTCACTGGTTCGATTCTTGGTCAGGGCACGTGCCTGGGTCGGGGGCCCGATCCTCATTCAGAGCATGTGTAAGAGGCAACCTCTTGATGTTTCTCTCTCACATTGATGTTTCTCTCCCACCTTTCTCCCTCCCTTCCCCTCTCCCTAAGAATAAATAAATTCTTTAAAGGGAAAAAAAACCCAAAAACAGTGCCCACATTTCTCCTCCAAGCCTTTCCACACCATCGCCTTGAGCCACCATCATTCTCAAGAGTACATTTATATACTGAGCCTGCAATATTGGTCAGAGGTAAAGCATGACCATGACCTTTTTTTAAGTATTTATCCCAATAAAATAAACTAAAGCAGTCTCAACTGAGGTGGGAAAGGTTTACTGCTGAAATAAATGCAACAATTTAATTCTGAGGGTGAAAGGAAACTCAAAATTCTGTTCCGATATGGCCTTTCCTCTCAAACAGTATGATCGAATTTTCAGACACTTTCCTTGTTACCTGGAGGCATGAGCATACTCATCACTGATCACTCAGGCATTATGGATTTGCCAGCAACAAGCTAGGGAAACATCTATTTGGAGTTAACTTGTCTGTCACTAGGTAGCCTGGGGCTCTGCTCTCCCAAATGCCAACCCCAGGGCTCTGTAGGGGACCTTTTCCAACTCCCTAGTTGCCCTTAATATTTCAGTTATATAGAATGCTGTTTGGATACACAACAGCATATTGAAAACAGCTTTCTAAAGAAATAATAGGTAAGCAGTATCCAATAAAGTCCTGCTTCTGATTTAGGATATTTGCCTGAAGAATAAAAATCTCACTGAGGGCATAGCAAAATTTTTACAATAGAAACAAAAAATAAACCTGCTCAAAAGGTAGGAGGGAAACTCAGAAGGCTTATAGGCTAAAAAGAGACATACATCCGTTATGTCATGTGTTCTGCTGAATGTGTACAAGTAGGTATTTTATGATGCTTTTTAAAATTAAATTTATTGAGGGGACATTAGTTAATAAGGTCACATAGGTTTCAAATGTGCAATTCTGATACATGGTCTACGTATTGCATTGTGTGCCCACCACCCACAGTCAAATCATCTTCTGTCACAGTATATTTGGCTCCCTTTACTACCTACCCCCCGCTGCCTTCCCTCTGGTAGCCATCATACTGTTGCCTGTGTCTATGAGTTTCAGATTTATATACCATATATGAGTAAAATCATATGGTTCCCAGCTTTCTCTGACTGACTTATCATGTTTAGTATAATATTCTCAAGGTCCATCAATGTTGTTGCAAATGGCAGTATTTCCATTTTTCTTATGGCTGAGTAGTATTCATGGTACCACATCTTCTTTATCCAATCCTCTACTGAAGGACACCTTTGTTTCCATGTGTTGGCCACCATAAATAATGCTACAATGAATATAGGGGTGCATATATCTTTGCAAATAAATATTTTTGAGTTTTTCAGGAATATACCCTAAAGAGGAATTGCAGGGTCATTTGGTAATTTAGCAAATTAAATTAAATTAAATTTAATCTTAATTTTTTGATGAAATGTCATACTGTTTTCCATAGTGGCTGTACGAGTTTACACAACCACCAGCAGTGAATGAGGATTCCTTTTTCTCCACAACCTCTCCAACACTTGTCATTACCTGTCTTGTTCATAGGAGGCATTCAATAGGTGTGAGGTGCTGTCTGATTATAGTTTTGATTTGCATTTCCCTAACATCTAGTGAAGTTGAACATCTTTTTCTGTATCTGTTGATCATTTGTTTGTCTTCTTGGGAGAGGTGTCTGTTCAGGTCCTCTGCTCATTTTTTAATTGAATTGTTTGTTTGGTGTGAGTTGTATGAGTTCTTTATATATTTTTGATATTAACCCCTTGTCAGAGTTGTTGTTTTCAAATATTATCTCTTATTTAGTTGGTTGACTTTTGGTTTTGTTGGTGGTTCCTTTTGCTGAGTAGAAGCTTTTTAAATTTGATACAGTCCCAGTCACTTATTTTTGCATTTTCATTGCTTTTGGGGTCAAATTCATAAAATATTCTCTATGACCAAGGTCCATAATTTTAGTGCCTATGTTTTCTTATATGTTATTTATTGTTTCAGATCTTATACTTAGATCTTTGATCCATTTTGAATTAATTTTTGTACATGGGGACAAACTGTAATCTAGTTTCATTCTTTTGCATGAGGCTTTCCAATTTTCCAGCACCAATTATTGAAAAGCCTTTCTTTTCTCCATTGTGTGTTTTTGGCTCCTTTGTTAAAAATTATTTGTCCATATACATATGATTTTAGTTCTGGACTCTCAATTCTGTTCCATTGGTCTGTGTGTCTGTTTTTCTGCCAATACCACGCTGTTTCGATCATTGTAGCTCTGTAGTATACTTTGAAGTCAGGTAGTGTGATACCTCTGACTTCATTCTTTTTTTTTTTTTCAGGATTTCTTTGGCTATTGGGGTCTTTTGTAGTTCTATACATACCTGATAATATTTTTGTTCCATTTCTTTAAAAATGACATTAAAATTTTGATAAGGATTGCATTAAATCTGTACATTGCTTTGGGTAATATGGCCATTTAACTATGTTGATTCTTCCAATCCATGAACATGGAATCTTTCCATTTCATTGTGTCTTTTTCAAACTCTTTTAATAATGCTTTGTAGTTCTCAGTATATAGGTCCTTCATATACTTTGCTAAGTTTATTCCCAGGTATTTTGTTCTTTTGGTTGCAATTGCAAAAGGAATTATTTTTTAGTTTATTTTTCTGAACTTCCACTGTTAGTAAATAGGCTTTATTAAGTCAGAGAAAGAAAATTTGGTGATTTAAAAATACAAATGGACTTTCACATGACTTAGCAAATAACTGTAAACACAGTTGTTGTTGTCGTTGTTGTTGTTTTTAAGTATAAAACCACCTGAACCTTTTGAGTAAATAGATCACCAAGGTTCAGACTGACCTGGATAATATTAAAGCAAAACAGGGAGTATTCCAAGGGAAGCAAGTCCTTCAGCATCACAGAGTGTTATGGACTAATGTTTGTATCTCCCAAATTCATATGTTGAAATACTAACCCCAAAGGATAGTAATTGGAGATTGGGCCTTTGGGATCAATTTTAACAGTGAAGAATTGTATTGATAACTCACCCCACCGTTCTTTTGATTTTCTGTAAGTTCTAACTCTGATTAATATGTAGCATATAGATAAACAGCATGTTTGTATAAGAATCCTAGGAACTAACTTCAAAAGATACAGACTCTGACCTTCAGGCATCCCAGTTCTGGGATATTTGCTGACCTTCAACCATGGAGCCAGGATAGCTAAACCAGGATAATGCACACCGGACCATCACTTGCTTTATTGGAATGGACTCTGCTAGTCAGCACATAGAGACCTTTACAACCCCCTCCCTTGATCTCTTTGTTCTCTTCCCCTCTCCCTCCTTACAAAAATCTCTGCCTCTACTGAGATGTGGCGGTGGGCTTTGAAACATGAACCCCCCATCTTCTCAGAAAATGAGCTTTAAGAGACATGAGTCCTCCATCTTCTAGATAGCTGGTATCTGGAAATAAACTACTCTCCTTTATATCAGCACCTGTTGCGTATTGGCTTATAGGCTTTTGTAGTGGCAGGCAGCTTTTGGTTACAGAACTAGGTTTAGTTGAGGTCGTGAGGATGCAGACCTCGTGATGGGTTTAGTGCCCTTATAATGGAACAGAGAGCACACACACTCTCTCTGCTCTGTGCAGACATAAAAAGAAGGCAGTAGTCTTCAAACCAGGAAGAAAGCTGTCACCAGAATCCAACCATGCCAGAACCCTGATCTCAGACCTCACAGGCTCCAAATTGTAAGACAATTCTGTTGTTTAAGCCACCTAGTGTACAGTGTTCTGTTATGGCAGCCCTAGCTGACTAAGACACAGAGTTTCTTGTGTTAGGGATCCAGTCAGCATAGCAGGGTCCATGGCACACTTCCCTTCCCATAGGGATTTACATGGTTTGCTCTTCAAAAACTTCTGATGTCATTTAAACCGTTAATAGAACAGCCAATGCAATTCCAAGTCCATATTCAACTGACTATCCTCCAGTCACAAAGCAGAAAAGACAAAATGTCAAAATATTGGAAGCCCAAGAATTCAGTGACTTTGAAGAAAAATAATGTTCATTTCCTGTTTTTACTTTATGTCCAACAAAGTTTAGCAGAGGGCTCTGCTCACATTAGTCTTTTACTCCTAAGCTATTTCGTCCAATTGAAAAGACTTACTTGTTGAAATACCTTTAGTTGAACATTGAAGAAGATATGTTTACTTATTCAGAGGATTTAATAATAAATGTAATAGCCATACATTTGAATTCAATAAGCCTTTCTTGACTGGAAGCTTTTTCAATTTTATTTTTTACTCTTGATATTGGAAGAAAGTCGCCTACAATTTCTCGAATTTATAAACTCTATTACTTTTATTCCTGCTTGTAAATTTTTCAGTTCTCATTTGAGTTCATCTTCCTTAAAGCATCTTGTCAGTAAAGAGTAAACAGCAACCAACATGCATTACTAACATTCTATTTCTTACCTCTTCTCCTGGAGAGACAAATTAAGTAGTTCCATCAGCTCCCTTCCAAATTATCACAGGAGACATTTTACCATTTATCTAACCTGTAATAACACTCTCCTGCAAGCCAGCAACCAACCAATAAGACACAGCCACATACTACCAGCTTTAACTCAGCAATCCCCACTCAGTGTACAATATCTGTTTCTGTCATTGTGGGATACACTGCTGTAATAAACAGTCTTAAAATTGCTATTTAAAATTGTATTACTCAGTCACACTACATATTCAGTGTGAGGCTGAAGGGTCAACTCTATTCACCATAGTCACTCAGGGACACTCAAGTGATCTACAATTCCATCTTAGCACCTATGTCCAGTCACTGCCCCAAGTGGGAGGTTTCAGGGGTCATCAGACCATGGCAAGGTAGGGAAAACTGGGAAATCTCAGGACTCAGGGGGCACAGAGTTGACACTCAGAAAACCTGTCCTGAGGAGGAGGTGGGACACATTGGACTGAGACTACAAGCCTTTGCACATGCTCCATTGTCCCACTAAACTTGATTTATAAAACACAGATTCAAAGACAGAGTTATTAATAATTTCAACACAAAGAACACAGTGCAGTAAACCAAAGTGGGGTCCTTCTCAGAGAGGAGTCCTATAAAGCCTTACTGTGCACAGAGCAGCCAGAGTCACCTACCCCTCATTGAATGATCACAAAGCAAAAGATCTACACAGACTGAAAGTGAAGGGATGGAAAAAAGTATTTCAAGCAAATGGACATGAAAATAAAGCTGTGGTAGCAATACTTATATCAGACAAAACAGATGTCACAGCAAAGGCCATAAAAAAGAGACAAAGAAGGACATTTCATAATACTTAAGGGAAAAAATCCATCAAGAAGATATAACCCTTATAAACATACATGCACCCAACTTAGGAGCATCCAAATATGTAAGGAAAATTTTGAAAGACTCCAAGAAAGATATAGACAGCAACATACTCATAGTAGGGGATTTTAACACCACATTGTCAACAATGGAAAGATCTTCGAAACAAAGAAACACCAAAGATATTGAGGCACTGAACAACACTCTAGATCAAATGGACTTAGTCGATATATATAGAACTTTTCACCCCAAAGAAGCAAAATATACATTCTTCTCAAGTGCACATGGAAGAGTTTCAAAGATAGACCACATAGTAGGACACAAAACAAGCCTTAACAAATTCAAGAAAATTGAAATTCTATCAAGCATCTTCTCAGATCACATTGCCTTAAAATTGGAAATCAACCTCAAGGGAAAAACTCAAAACATTAAAACGCATCGAGAATGAATAACATGCTATTAAATAATGAATGGGTTAACAATGACATCAAGGAAGAAATCAGAAAGTTTCTGGAAACTAATGATAATGAATACACAACAACCCAAAACCTATGGGATACAGCAAAAGCAGTCCTGAGAGGAAAGTTCATAGCAATACAGGCCTACCTAAAAAAGCTAGAAGAATCTCTAATAAAAAATTTAACCCTACAGCTACAAGAACTAGAGGAAGAACAACAAGCAAAGCCCAAATCAAGTAGAGAGGAGGAAATCATCAAGATCAGAGCACAATTAAATAACATAGAGACTAAACTAACAATTCAAAAGATCAACATAAGTAGGAGCTGGTTCTTGGAAAAGATAAACAAAATTGACAAGCCTTTAACTAGGCTCATCAAGAAAAAAAGAAAAAGGACCCAAATAAATAAAATCAGAAACGAAAGAGGAGAAATCACAACCGATACCACAGAAATACAAAGAATTGTAAGAAATTATTACGAACAACTGTATGGCAAGAAATTTGACAACCTAGAGGAAATGGACAAATTCCTGAAAACATATAGTCTTCCAAAACAGAATCAAGAAGAAGCAGAAAGCCTGAATAGACCAATAACAACTACTGAAATTGAAGCAGTAATCAAAAAACTCCTGGCACACAAAAGCCCTGGACCGGATGGCTTCACAGGCGAATTCTACAAAACATTTAGGAAAGAACTAACTCCTATCCTCCTCAGAATATTCCAAAAGATCCAAGGAGAGGGAAGACTCCCAAACTTGTTCTATGAAGTCAGTATTACCCTAATTCCAAAACCAGGTCAAGACACAACAAAGAAAGAAAACTACAGACCAATATCGCTGATGAACATAGATGCTAAAATCCTCAGCAAAATATTGGCAAACCGGATCCAGCAACACATTAGAAAGATCATACACCACGATCAAGTGGGATTCATCCCAGGGATGCAAGGATGGTCTAATATTTGTAAATCAATAAATGTAATACACCACATAAACAAAATGAAAGAAAAAAACCACATGATCATATCAATAGGTGCAGAAAAAGCATTTCATTAAGTACAACACCCATTTATGATGAAAACTCTCAGCAAAATGGGAATAGAGGGAGCATATCTCAACATAATAAAGGCCATATATGAGAAACCTGAAGCCAACATCATACTCAATGGGCAAAAACTGAGAGCATTCCCCCTGAGGTCAAGAACAAGACACAGATGTCCACTCTCTCCACTCCTATTGTACATAGTCTTGGAAGTTCTAGCCACAGCAATCAGACAAGAAAGAGAAATAAAAGGCATCCAAATTGGAAAAGAGGAAGTAAAACTATCATTATTTGCAGATGACATGATAGTATACATAGAAAATCCTATAGACTCCACAAAAAAAATTCTCGAACTAATAAGTGAATTCGGCAAAATAGCAGGATACAAAATCAATATTCAGAAATCAAAGGCATTTCTGTACACCAACAATAAAATCTCAGAGATAGAAACTGAAAGAAAAATCCCATTTACCATAGCAACAAGAAAAATAAAGTACCTAGGAATAAACTTAACCAAGGAGGTAAAAGACCTGTACTCGGAAATCTACTTAACACTGAAGAAAGAAATTAAGGAAGATACAAATAAATGGAAGCATATACCATGCTCATGGATGGGAAGAAGCAACACCATTAAAATGTCCATACTACCCAAAGCAATTTATACATTCAATGCAATCCCTATTAAAATACCAATGACATTTTTCACAGACCTAGAACAAATACTTCAAAAATTTATATGGAACCAAAAAAGAGCCCGAATAGCTACAGCAATTTTGAGGAAGAAGAACACAGTAGGAGGAATCACAATACCTGATATCAAGCTATACTACAAGGCCATGGTAATCAAAACACTCTGGTACTGGCATAGAACAGACATATAGATCAATGGAACAGAATAGAGAGCCCAGAAATAAACACAGGTCTATATGGTCAACTAATATTTGACAAGGGAGAAGGAACATCAAATGGAGTGAAAAGAGCCTCTTCAACAATTGGTGTTGGGAGAACTGGACAGGGGCATGCAAAAAAATGAAACTAGACCACCAACTTACACCATACACCGGAATAAACTCAAAATGGATCAAAGACTTAAAGGTAATCCGTGACACTGTAAAAGTCCTCGAAGAAAACATAGGCAGGAAAATTTCAGATATCCCACGTAGCAAAATTTTCACTGATTTATCTCCTAAGGCAAGGGAAATAAAGGAAAGAATAAACAAATGTGACTACATCAAACTAAAAAGTTTCTGCTCAGCTAAAGAAAACATCAGCAAGATGAAAAGGGAACCAACCATATGGCAAAATATATTTGCCAATGATAGCTCAGACAAGGGACTGATCTCCAAAATCTATAAAGAACTCATATGACTCAACAGCGAGAAGACAGACAACCCAATTTAAAAATGGGCAAAGGACCTGAACAAACACTTTTCCAAAGAGGACATACAGAGGGTCCATAGACATATGAAAGAATGCTCAACATCACTAGCCATCAGTGAGATGCAAATAAAAACCACAATGAGATACCACCTCACACCAGTCAGAATGGCCATCATCAACAAATCAACAAACAACAAATGCTGGAGAAGATTCGGAGAAATGGGAACCCTGGTGCACTGCTCGTGGAAATGCAGACTGGTGCAACCACTATGGAAAACAGTTTGGAATTTCCTCAAAAAACTAAAACTGGAACTGCCTTTTGAACCAGCAATTCCATTGCTAGAATTATATCTGAAAAATCCTGAAACACCAATTCAAAAGAACCTATGCACCCCTATTTTCATAGCAGCACTATTTACAATAACCAAGTGTTGGAAACAACCTAAGTGCTCATCTGTAGATGAGTGGATCAAAAAACTGTGGTATATTTAAACAATGGAATACTATGTAGCAGAAAGAAAAAAGGAACTTCTACCATTTGCAACAACATGGATGGAACTAGAGAGAATTATGATTAGCAAAATAAGCCAGGCAACAAAAGAAAGATACCTTATGCTGTCACCTATTACAGGAAACTAATGAACAAGACAAACAAATGAGCAAAACTGAACCAGAGGTATGTAAACAAGGAGTAGACTAACAGTAACAAGGGGGGAGGCAGGAGGGAGAGAAGGGGGTAAGAAGGTGAAGGGTCTAGTCAAAGAACATGTATAAATGACCCACGAACATGCATAACTGTGTGGGGACTAAATGTTGGGGAAGGAGGGGACAGGGTGCAAGGAAGCAAGAGGAGGGGAAAAAGTGGGACAACTGAAATGGAAAAACAAACAAAAATTTTTTAGTGAGGGAAAAATAAAAATATGAAAAATGGAAATGCCAGTTCAGTGAATATTAGGAGGACAGAGATTTTCCTTCACGCTGTATATTTTTCTCCCTATCTGATCTCTCCAGAGTTTGGCATTCTAAACATGTAAGTATGACATAATTTCTTTGCATAAAACTAATAAGACCAGTTGTTAATAGAGGTTTGTTATCTTTTTTTTTTTACCAAGACTTTGACCGGAATGTCATGGCTAAAGGAGACATGCTTGGGCTCTGGTTGTTACCAAAAAGCCCTGAGGAATAGGGATTGACTTTTGAAGGTAATAAAAGCCCACGAAATAAAAGGCCTGGTACCATGGTTGGTTGTGCGGTCCACAGCAGTCTTTCCAGGGAAGGAATGAAGGTTGTTTTCCTGAAAGATGGCTAGAAGGAACCTTAAGGCACAATAGAAAACCAGAAGAATTTGGAAAAGACAGGTCTGTACAGGCAAGGCTGAATGCCAGGTATGTGGCTCAGCTTCTGTGCCCTGAAGGGCAGACTGAAGGTCACCCGAAATGTTCCTTGCGTAAGTTCCAGCAAAGCAGAACTAAAGATCATAAGTGATCATTTGCTGCTCTTATTGTGTTTATGCAAATGAACAGGATAAATTAAAAATGAACTTAATGCAGTCCCTTTAATGACAAGGAGGGTAATCTTAGGGAGAAAAATCGTGATTCAAGGAAAATCACAATGCTCAGTGGTAGACTATAAAGTAGTGCAGCTAACCATCTTTAAAGTTTCTTTTCATTTAAAATTTGTTTTCACTTGGAAGTTAAACTCTGTCTGTCATATCATCAAAGATATTTAATTTACAGGCAAGAAGAATGTCAAAGGCCTTGCAACTGGGTGTCTTTCCAATAAGACAGTCTTACTGATTTAGAGACTTGTTTGTGGGTTATGTTACATAAATTAATGTGTGTTTTCTGTTTTCAAAGGGCATAAGCCTATGATCTCATTACCTGAGTGATTGTCTGTATATATAGGCCTCACTTAATCCTGTCTGCAGTGCTGCCTCCTGAGACTCAGTGGTTTGTCTGAACTAAGTGGCTGGGTTGGTGAAGAATGGGGCGGTCTGCGGGCTTCACTTTAAAACTGGTTTCTCCTTTCTATCCTAATGGCTTGAACCAAAAGGGCCCAGAGGTCTGAGAGGGGGGAAGCCTAAAATATTTCCCTCAGCCCAAACTAAGTATAATGGGCAAAAGGGTTTGGGATGGGTGAGATGTGCCTGACATACCTTCCTCCAAAGAAGCCCCCCTTTTTTTCCCCTAATGTGGGACATTGAAAAATTAATCCCTGCCTTTTGTCATCTAGTAGTTATGGATTGAATGATGTCTTTCAGCCCTGTTACCAAATCTGTTGCCCCCAGAATACAACAAGAATGCCAGCCTGTTAAACCAAGCATGCCATTGTCCGGGGACAGCCAACTGACCTGGAGTCTGCACGATCCTTCCCCATGTGGGAAGGCCACCCTCCCCTCCACATCCCCCACTCTTATTAGGGATTTCTGGACCCAAGGGTAGGTAGGATGACAACCATGTCCAGTTTGAAGCAGCTAGAGGAGCTCGAGACCTTCGTCCATTGTCCTTTATAGATTATAAAGGATCTTCTAAGTCTGAGAGGGTGGGATTGTTATTTTTTATTGTTAAAATAATTAATCAATCATTTATTTATTAAAAAGAATTATGAAAGGGTGAAGTGGGAGAGCTTGTATGTACAAACCATGGGCATGGATTTAGTGGGGGATTGATGGGGGAGGTGGGGTGCTGGGTGGAGGGGAGCAAAGGGGAAAAATTGGAACTATTGTAACAATATAACTAATAAAATATATATATTTTAAAAGTGGCAAAAAAAAAAAAGAAAGTACATCCACATTCCAGCAGCCAGAATCTTTGAGCAATTGTCTCACAGCAGAGGCCTCCAGTGGACAAGTCCTACCCACATACACAGAGCTCTCAACTTGTCAAAATTTCATTTTTAAAAAATGAATGGAGACCTTAACATTTAGATCATGTAATATTAGCTGAAAATTTCCAAAGGGAAGGTACAGATAACAATTTTAAAAGAAAAGAAAAATTATGCCAGAGGGAAAGAATAATTTAGGCGAATAAGACAGAATTTTTAAAAACCTTTAATTATTAGCCTCAGAAATATCAGGGTAATATTTTATCTATAAAACAATAAGAGATTACTTAAAAGAAAAATTCAGTGGAAAAAAACAGAAACTTCTATATGCTGAAAATATATTCAGTTAAAAAAAATTAATGTATAGTTTGGAAATAAAGTCAAAGAAAATATCCCAAGGTGAAGAATAAAAAGGCAAAGAAATTTTAAAATATAAGTAAAGAATTAATCTATATGACTCGAGCATTAGACATTCCAATCTAGAAAGAGATAGAGAAAATGAAAGAAAAAAATTGTCTGATAATACACGAACATTTCTATAAGTGAAAGACACAAGATTACAAATTAAAAGACCTACTTTGAATAAAAAATATTAGGCAAATATTTATAAAAGTTTACAATAATAAGGATAAAGATTTTTTTAAATAAACTTTCAGATAGGTTAGCAAACAAAGTCACTAACACAGAAATAACAAACTGGTTGCCTCCAGACCTCTCATAATAATATTAAATGCCTTTATTATTGTAAGAGGAAATAATTCTTACCCAATTAAAGTATCAATCAAGGTT
Organism: Furipterus horrens; assembly: GCF_987537825.1. Taxonomy (NCBI): domain Eukaryota; kingdom Metazoa; phylum Chordata; class Mammalia; order Chiroptera; family Furipteridae; genus Furipterus; species Furipterus horrens. The sequence continues at coordinate 35,505,287 of NW_028327176.1, forward strand.
GAAGGTAGAAAAAAAATAATTTCAGACATACTTAGAAAATTTACTTTTCACACACTATTTCTTAGTAAGTTACTTGAAAATATCCTGGAGCAAAAAGATTTATGAACAAGAAGTGAAAGAAACACTCTGGAGACAGAGTGAGGAGAATGTCCCAGATTAAAAGCTGTACAAAAGTCAGAGAACAATAGTCTTTATGGGAACAACAGAATGGCCCTGAAGAAAAATCTATGGGAAGGAAAAGTCCATAATTGTTTTATTGGAAAAAAAAATTTTTTTTTAAAAGGATATGATAAAGACAAATCATGCAAGAAAACAAAATGCCATCAGAAACAAAAACTAAAAGGTATATTTTAAAAATCAGAGTACGATACGATTTCACTCATATGTGGAATCTAAGGAACAAACTTAACTAACAAGCAAAATAGAGACAAACTCATAGAGAGCAATCTGACAGCTCAGGGTGGGGGAGGCATTGGGGAAGGTGGAAGGATAGGACAAAAAACAGAGAGAGAAAGAACTCATGGCCATGGACAACTGGTGATTGTGGGTAGAGGTGGAAGAGGGTATAGGGAAAATAAATGGTAATAGAAAACATACAATTAAATTTTTTTTCAAAATCAGATAGTGTACTCTTTGGGCATGACATATTTGCATAGTTACAATAATGTGAATGCCATTTGTCGACCTTCAACTTTTATAAACAAAGTACATAATTCAAGTTAACATAAAGGATATTGATTATAAAATAAACTGGAAAGGTAAAAAGGAAAGGAAAGCTGAAAGGAGAGGTGGCATTATCATTATAGAAAGTCAGGGGTCCAGATATAATACATATAGTTGGTAAGAAAAGAAATAAAATGTTAAGTATTTTTATTGTAAGTATAAACACAGCCAATAAAGAATTAAATGCAATGTTTGGACTACATTGGAGAAGATGGGGAGGGAAGGTAGCAATAGTATATTAAGGGTAATCATATTCAAGCAGAAATTCAGTATAATGTCTGATATGGATAACTCATTAATAATGATGTGGCAATAGATTATTTAGACATGTGGCGATAATAATCACATGCAGCTGCTCAGAGTAATTGCCTGTAAGAAATGGGACTGGAACTGGGGGCCATGGAGCTGCAGGTGGTAAATCTTATAAGCCTTTCTTGCTCCTTTCTGATTTTTTAATCAAGGGCATTTATTGCTATAATAGAAGTATATTAAGGGGGAAAATAAAATGGAGAAGTTACTGAAGTAGATTTGTATCTATCATTATCAAAAATCTCTAAGGCACATTATTCAGTGATAAATGCATGTGAGAGAATGGTGCATATAGAATGATCTCATTTATCTTGGGGAAAAACACAACAACAAAAATCTACAATACACTATTGTAAAACATGTATGAGTAAATATAGATAAATGTAATTAAAATGCATTAGAAACCATTTGGAAGTATCTACACCAAACCAATAGCAAGTGTTTCCTCTGAAGAAGGAATAGATAGTTGGGGATGGTCAGAAATACTGTAACATTTTTACAAAGAAAATAAATGCATGCATTACCTTTTAATTAAAAATAAATATTAAAAGAATACTAGCATATCACGATCTCCTGGTGAAATTGGTAAGTTCTCATTAGCATTTAAGGTTTGGGTAGCTCTGATCCAGTTTTCTTTTTAATTCAAAGAAATTGATTTGTAAACAAATACCCATTAATACTGGAGATGCTTTCTTATCTTAAAAAAATCAATATTTCCTTCAATAACTCTTGCTACATTCTTGAATAATTAGAGTTGCCTTCTCTGATAATGTGTGTGCTGTTCAGGGAGGCATGCACACAATTTGCAATGCTTTAATTTGTTTATCTATTGAATGTGGTTTAATTTTAATTATCCTGTGCTTTTATGTAGAGAGGAAAGGCAAGCTTAAAAGTGCACTATCTGAATATCACTATAACATTTATCAGTGGGTAAAATAACTTTAAAACCTTTGCAGGAATTTAGAGATGCAAATAAAAACATTCAAGCTCCCTCCATTGTAGGGCTGTGCATCAAGGTAAGTACCATGAGCATTTCAGAAGCTCAAGTCAGTGGAGCAAAATATCTGCAAGGAGGGGAAGCAGGTGGTTGTCGTTTCCTTGGCATCCTGGTGTGACATCTATTTCAAATGTTCCATTCTGTTGTCTCTGTGGGTCATTAAAGTAATCACAGAAATTCAGACAACTTAGGATGCAGACAACATCACATTTAGTAACCGTACGTTCTAAAGCATCAGTGCAAGAGATTCCAAACTCCAAATACTAGACACAATGCAACTGGGCTGAGAGGGGTTATCTGCTAAGGTACTAAGATTCTCAGCAGGTATGGGAAGGCAGCAGGGTACATTTACATCATGCATGGGAAATGTTAAGTTTTGGGGGAAAAGCCAGATACCCTGGATGATGGTCCCAGGAATTTGGTCATGGGAGGCAAGATAGAAGCAGGAAGCTATCTCATTCTGCTGGCCTCATCTACCTAACATCTGGAAGGATAGATTGGAGACCATGGAATGTGAGAATCTGACATTTCTAGCTTGACTTGGTTGTAAATGTGAGTGACCAGATCTCTCCTACCCCAGCCTCCCCAAAAATGAATTCAAAATATAATAAAGTAAGGCTAACTTGCAACTGGTAGATAGTAAGTTCTAAGGATCTAAAGCACAGTATAGTGATTGTAGACAACAATATTATAGTATAAACATCAGACTTGCTAAGAAAGTAGATCTGAATTATTCTTACCACAAAAAATAAATGATAATTATGTGACATAATAGAGGTGCTAGCTAACCGTACAGTAGTAATCGTATTGCAATATATAAATGTACCGAATCAATATATTACAGACCTTAAACTTACACAATTACATATATCAAATACATTTCAATTTAAATAATGTAAAGCCAAATTTGATTTAAAAGATAAAAAGAAGGAAGGAAGGAAGGAAGGAAGGTAGGAAGGAAGGAAGGAAGGAAGGAAGGAAAGAAAGAAAGAAAGAAAGAAAGAAAGAAAGAAAGAAAGAAAGAAAGAAAGAAAGAAAGAAAGAAAGAAAGAAAGAAAGAAAGAAAGAAAGAGAGAGAGAGAGAGAGAGAAAGAAAGAAAGAAAGAAAGAAAGAAAGAAAGAAAGAAAGAAAGAAAGAAAGAAAGAAAGGCTAATGCAATGGCCCTTTCATGATTCTTTCTCCCACTAGACTTTTATTTCAAATTTTCACAGTCCCTTTAGGCTCCCTATTTACCTCTGTCCTAAGAGGTCACAAAAAGTGGCACCACCTTTTAGTTCAGCAGGTCAGGAAAGAAGCTGTCAAGGGAGATGAGCAGCCAGCCACCTTCCCTGCCTCCCCTCCTTTGAGAGGCCTGTGATACAAATCTATTCATATCTGCTTACTTTCTCCCCCATTTCCATATTCATGGAAGAGAAATCTTTTCTCCTGAGCAAAGCCAATCTTTCTCTGGTGCTCTAAGTGTTCTCTCCTTCTGACCCCCACAGAGACATTTCACCACACAATTTCCCTTTTGTCTGCAGTACCTCCTTCCTACTAACTTCTCCATTGATTACACAAATGTGTTCAACCTCCCCGCTTTGCTGAGCCCCACCCCCCTTGCTTCTCCTCAAAAGGCAGAGAAGAGAACATGTTTCCATTTCCTTAGTATTCATTTGATCCTCAAGGTAATCCACTGTAGCTTCATCTTCTTAAATGCCTCTGAAGGTCACTAGGGACATCACAGGTGTTAAACCTAAAAAGCATTTTCAGTTCCTGCCTCACTAGACTTCTGGGAAGCAGTTGTCCCACAATGGCCTACCCCCTGTCAAGCATATTATCATCCTGGTTTCCATGACACCTGTTCTCCTGCTTTCTCTCCTGTCTTCTGGCCACTCCTTGATGTCATTTGAAGGAGCCCAATACATGAAGCCATTCTCTTCCCATCAAAATCTGTAGCTAATCAGAGACAAACTCGGGAGCCAAAAAACTAGACATAAAATTATTACCTTTTTATTAATATACACTATTAAATAATATAATTTAGATCAGAGTTTTTCAGCCTTGGCACTATTGACATGTTGAACCAAATAATTCTTTGTTAGGGGAAGAATGTTTTCCTGTGCACAGTGAGGTCTTAAGCAGCATCCTTGGTCTCTTCCTATAAAACGCCGATAGCTCTCTTCCTCCCCCCAATTATAACAACCAAAAATATCTTCAGACATTGCCAAACTACCCCCTGAAGTGGGGGGCCAAATCTCCCTCAGTTGAGAGTCACTGATTAGGTATGCAGTCTAGGAGGCCTGTTAATACGCTACCTTGAATAACGTATTTATTCATAATGCCACAGCACAGCTGGACAGCCTCAGGGTGTATCTCTACAAGGCTGAGTGCAGACAGGAACACCCACTTTATGCAGAGAAGCATATGGGGAGAGACTGGACAACTTTTCTGAGAAGAATAAAGGAGGAAGCAAAGGGAGTTGATAGGGGATGGAGCAAAGGGTTTCTCCCTACACTGATATCAGTGGTTTCCTTCATGGATTGTACAGCTGGTGTCTCTCAGGATTCTACTCTGCCCTCTCTCTCCTAATCTCACTGTGTATTCTTACCCTCTCCAATGTCTTCAACTACAATCTAAAACGTGACAAATCCATGTCCAGTTTAGACCTTTCTCTTGAACTCCATTCCCATATAATCAACAACCAACTAACTGCACCTCTCTCCTTGGATGTTCCAAAGCTAAAATCATTTACTTTCTCCCAAAGAAATACCCTGTCTGGGGGAGTAGCAACACCATCCATTCACTTGTCCAAATTATATATCTGGAAATGATCTTTGACTCAAACCTCTCCTAAACTCCCTACATCCACATAGTCTGTTTCATTAATCCTCTCATATAAGTGTCTTTGGAATCCATTTCGTTTTCTCCATCCTCAAATTTATGGCTTCTCATTTCCTGATAGGATTACCGGGACATTCCTAAACTCATTCCCACCCTCATCATTTGTCATCCCATTTTTCTGCATTCAAGCAAATCATAACACACACCTAACTAAACGCCTTCAGTGGTTTTCAGTTGCCCTTGAAACAATGGGCCTGGCCCCTCTTGGCCTACCTCTCCAGCCTTAGCCCTCCTAGTCCCACATCATGGTCTCCTCTTGCAACAGTTTCCCTAAATGCCCTTTCAATGCCTCTGTGCCTTGTGCCTGCCTCTGGCCCATGCTATTCTCTATAATACTCCCTTATCCGCCATTTCCCTGGCTAACTCCTTCTCACTCACTTTTTTTAATTGTATTTTTTCCATTACCATTTAGTCCCTTTAAACTGCACCCTACCACTGATACGCAAAGGACTTTTTCTTTTTAGAAAACCAGCTTTGACACCTCCCAGATTAAGTTAAATATGCCTTATCTCTAGTCTCATAGTAGCCTATGTTTTCTCTTCTGTATATTTTTATAATTCAATTATTGCTGTCTTGCCACTTGCTTGTGAGCTTATTAAGAGTAGTGACCATGTGATAAAGATTTTTGTAGAGTAGGCTCTCAATAAATATTTGCCAAGTGAATAAATGAATCATTTTTCATGGATTGCTTCATTTTTTTCTGTTGTAAAAGTACAAAATTTAGTTTCTTTTCCCAGTATACTTCCTATTGCAGTGCCTAGCAACAAAGAAGCTGAAGTGCAAAGGATAACCTATCTATGGAGCACATTCTTTCCAAAGTAATCAAGAACCTCTCACATGCTCTTATTTAAGGAATACACTGAAAGAAAGAAAAAACATACATGCCCTGAATGCTCCAAGATTTTTTCTCACAGTAGATAACCTTTTGTGACTCAATTGTATTTCTCCTCTGAGAGGAGAGATTTTTTTCTTGTTTAACACTAATTTCTTTCCCAAAAAAATTCTCAGAAAAGCTTTTCTTTCTTTACTAAATATTTCCCTGAGGTAGAAGAGACAATTTTTCAACCAACATGATATTAGTCTTTAAATGAAACGTTTCTAAGTAGAAAAATATATTTTTAAAACACTTCTTTTAAAAACAGTTCTTGATAATTTACATGCTGAAATTTACTTGCAATAAAAATTGATTTTCCATCACAGGACCATTAATTCAACCCTATAAACCAGCAATCTGCAATGGACAGGGAAGTTGCCTATGTTCCTACATTCAAATATGATAAATGTAATGTAGACCTTTTGTTCATTTTGACAACATAGTCCCTTTGAACACTATTGTCTCATGACTCAAGATGAGAGGCAGAGAACACCACCCACTACAGAAGCCTACCCAGCCAGCCTTGGAGCTGTCTGCAGACAGTGACCAAGATCTGCCAATCCAATTAGATGGGCTGGTCTTTGCATTAACCTAGTAAAGCAGACTCCACATGACACCAGCTACATGCAGTTTCTGGATATGGCTCGGGCAGCTGGAGTAGAGCTTCTGGTGGTAGCATCTAGTGCTCAGAGTTGGGAGGTGTCATCTGGATAAGCCGCAGACACTCTACCCAGGCAAGGAACAGTAGTTTATCCAATGGAGTAGCTCTGAGGTAGATTTTAGGCACTGTTTCTGGTTGCTTATCTCTACACCTGGTTCTCCAGCCCTCCCAAAGTTACTTGGAACTATCTAATTCACTTTAATACATTATTTTTCTGCTTCAAACAGCTACAGTTTACTTTTATTGTTTGCAGCAAAGGGTCATAATACAGAAATAAATATTTGTGTATGCTAAATGCCTCCAAATGTTACCTTCAGTAGAATAGAACAGGAAGGAGGGGGGAGAATAAGACTGATCTATGTAATTCAGTAAACCGGCATTTAGCCAAAGGTCAGTAGATCACCTGCATTATAGTTATATGGAACAGGCTTACCAAAATCTAGATTCTCTCCCACAGACCCACAGAACCCAGATCTCCGCAGGTAATCTGAGAAACCACATTTCTAACAGGAGGCCAAGTGATTATTACAAAAGTTTGGGAGCCACTGCCATAAACTGAAATTCTCAAGCATCAGGATCATTCCTTACTTATGTCTGCACCCACCAATCCCAATATATTAACTATTAGGAGAGTGTCTGTTGTTACAAAATAGAAAATTAGTAAACGTTGGACAAGTCACATGATACCTCCTGCCTTCAGTTTTCTTAAAGTACTTGCAACTTATAACATAACAGTGAATAAAACCTTGTGAAAAGTAAATGGCCAATGTTAATTATTCCATAATCTGAGAAAGTAATGAAATTACCTATGTAGATAAAAGTATACATTAACACTTGAACTAGAATTATTTAAATTTAGATACATAAGATGAACATAAGCAATGATAAGATTGCAACCCCCATTGTTTTTATTTTTTTTAAGTATATTTTACTGATTATATTGTTACAATAGTTCCAACTTTTTCCCCTTTGCTCCCCTCTGCCTAGCACCCCTCCTCCCCCAAAAATCCCCCACCAAGTCCATGCCCATGGGTCATACATACAAGCTCTCATGCCTCACCCTTTCATATATTCTTCTTCTTCTTTTTTTATTAAATAAATAAATAAATATTTTAACAATAAAAAATAACAATCCCTCCCTCTCAGACTTAAGACCCTTTATAATCTATAAAGGACAATGGGCGAAGGTCTCGAGTTCCTCTACCTGCTTCAAGCTGGACATGGTCGTCGTCCTACCTACCCTTGGGTCCAGAAATCCTTAATAAGAGTTGGGGATGTGGAGGGGAGGGTGGTCTTCCACATGGGGTTAGGATCCTGCAGACTCCAGGTCAGTTGGCTGTCCCCGGAAAATGGCATGCTTGGTTTAACAGGCTGGTATCCTTATTGTATTCTGGGGGCAATAGATTTGCTAACAGGGTTAAAAGACATCATTTAATACATAACCACTAAATTACAAAAGGCAGGTATTAATTTTTCAATGTCCCACAATAGAAAAAAGAAGGGCTTCTTTGGTAAAAGGTATACCAGGTATATCTAACCTGTCCAAAACTTTTTTGCCCATGATACTTAGTTTGGGCTGAGGGAAATATTTTAGGTTTCCCCCCTCTCAGACCTCTGGGCTCTTTCTGTCCAAGCCATTAGGATAGAAAAGAGAAACCAGTTCTAAAGTGAAGCCCACAGACCACCCCATTCTTCACCAATTCAGCCACTTAGTTCAACCAAACCACTGAGTCTCAGGAGGCAGCGCTGCAGACAGGATTAAGTGAGGCCTATACATACAGACAATCACTCAGGTAATGAGATCATAGGCTTATGCCCTTTGAAAACAGAAAACACATGTTAATTTATGTAACATAACCCACAAACAAGTCTCTAAATCAGTAAGACTCTCTTATTGGAAAGACACCCAGTTGCAAGGCATTTGACATTCTTCTTGCCTGTAAATTAAATATCTTTGATGATACAACAGACATAGTTTAACTTTCATATGAAAACAAATTTTAAATGAAAAGAAACTTTAAAGATGGTTAGCTGCACTACTTTATAGTCTACCACTGAGCATTATGATTTTCCTTGAATCACGATTTTTCTCCCTAAGATTGCCCTCCTTGTCATTAAAGGGACTGCATTAAGTCCATTTTTAATTTATCCTGTTCATTTGCATAAACACAATAAGAGCAGCAAATGATCACTTATGATCTCTAGCTCTGCTTTGCTGGAACTTAACGCAAGGAACATTTCGGGTGACCTTCAGTCTGCTCTTCAGGGCACAGAAGCTGAGCCACATACCTGGCATTCAGCCTTGCCTGTAAACACCTGTCTTTTCCAAGTCCTTCTGGTTTTCCATTGGGCCTTAAGGTCCCTTCTAGCCATCTTTCAGGAAAACAACCTTCATTCCTTCCCTGGAAAGATTGCTGTGGACCGCACAACCAACCACAGTACCAGGCCTTTTATCTCGTGGGCTTTTATTACCTTTGAAAGTCATTTCCAGTTCCTCAGGGCTTTTTGTTAACAACCGGAGCCCAAGCATGTCTCCTTTAGGCATGACATTCCAGTCAAAGTCTTAGTCAAAAAAACCTCTATTAACAACTGGTCTTATTAGTTTTATGCAAAAAAAACTTATGTCATACTTACACGTTTAGAATGCCAAACTCTGGAGGGATCAGATAGGGAGAAAAATATACAGCGTGAAGGAAAATCCTTATCCTTCTAATATTCACTGAACTTGCATTTTCATTCTTTATATTTTCATTTTTTTCCCCACTAAAATTTTTTTTGTTTGCTTTTCCATTAGAGTTGTCCCACATTTTTCCCCCTCTTGCTTCCCTGCACCCTGCCCCCCTTCTCCCACATTCAGTCCCCACCCAGTTGTCAACAATGTCTGTGGATCATTTATACATGTTCTTTGACTAGACCCCTCACCTTCTTACCACCTTTTCTCCCTCCCGCCTCCCCCCTTGTTACTGTTAGTTTATTCCTTGTTTACATACCTCTGGTTCAATTTTGCTCATTTGTTTGTGTTCTTCATTAGTTTCCTGTAATAGGTGACAGCATAAGGTATTTTTCTTTCGTTGCCTGGCCTATGTTGCTAATCATAATTCTCTCTAGTTCCATCTATGTTGTTGCAAATGGTAGAAGTTCCTTCTTTCTTTCTGCTACATAGTACTCCATTGTGTAAATGTACCACAGTTTTTTGATCCACTCATCTACACATGGGCACTTAGGTTGTTTCCAACACATGGCTATTGCAAATAGTGCTGCTTAAAGTAGGCCCTTTAGCATCTCTTGCAATGCTGGTTTGGTGGAGATGTATTCTTTTAGCCTTCTTTTGTCTTGGAAACTCCTTATTTCACCTTCCATTTTCAATGAGAGCCTTGCTGGGTAGAGTATTCTTGGTTATAGGCCTTTGTTTTTCATTGCTTGGAATATTTTTTGCCATTCCCTTCTGGCTTGTAGTGTTTCTGCTGAGAAATCTGATGATAGCCTTATTGGAGCTCCCTTGTATGTTATTAGTTGTTTCTCTCTTGCTGCTTTTAGGATTCTCTCTTTGTCTTTGAATGTTGCCATTTTAACTATGATGTGTCTTGAAGTGGGCCTGTTGAGGTTCATCCTCATTTGGGACCCTCTGTGCTTCCTGGACTTGCATGACTCTTTCTCTCCTCATGTTAGGGAAGTTTTCTGTCATTAGTTTTTCAAAGAGGTTTTCTATCCCTTGCTCTTCTTCTTCTCCTTCTGGAATTCCTATGATATGGATATTACTACATTTCATGTTGTCCTGCAGCTGTCTTACAACCTCTTCATTCTTGTTCAGTCTTTTTTCATTTTGTTGCACTCTCTGCGAGTTTTTGTCTACGTTGTCCTCCAGCTCGCTGATCCAATCTTCTGCTTCCTCTAGCCTGCTTTTAATTCCTTCTACTGTGTTTTTCAATTCAGAGATTGTATTCTTCATTTTCTCCTAGCTCTTATTGATAGCTTCTATGTCCTTTTGGATGCTGGTGTAATTCTCAGTAAGTTCCTTGTAGTTTTTCTTGAGTTCCTTGTAGTTTCCCTGGAGTTCTTTGTATTTTCTGCTGAGCTCATTCAGCTTTTCCATAATCCATGTTTTGAATTCCATATCTGATAGTTTTCTCCCCTCTATTTCATTTAGCACTCTTTCTGAGGATTCTACTTTTCTTTTTGATGGGGGTTGTTTCTCTGTCTCTCCATTTTTGTGACTCTTATTGTTTGTTGCTGCTTCTTAGAATGATCTTCACTTCCTGAATCTGTCCCTGGTGGCATCAGATTGTGTACCAGTCTGGGCCTAGGCAGCCTGTTGGAGACTTCCAGGGATCTACTGCCTTTGTCTGTCTCCTTTAGTTGTTAATCTATTCAATCTGTAATTAGCTGTCAAGCTTAAGGACTGAGGGTGTGGCAGCTTAATTCCTGTAGGCTGGGCTTTTGCTTACCCTCAGGTTGACACCACTTGGAAGGGAATGGTCTGCCTGCAGCACTGGGGATGAGTCAGCACTGGGACCCAGTCAGCTGCTCCCTCAGTTCTCCCCTCAAAGTCACCACACGAAACTCTCCCTAAGCATCTCTAGTCCACTCTGCCTTCCCTCTGCTTGAGTCCAGGATAAGTGGGGGCCAAAATATTTTTGTATGTGATCCACTTAAGAGCTCTTTTTCTCCAGCAGTTTCTCTCTGGCTAGCAAGAAAGCCTGTGGCTTTTGGCTTTTCACAGCTGGATACTATTTTACTTTCCACTCTGTTACTGTAGGCTGGGAAGCCCAGCTGGGGGTTTAGACCCTTTCCTTCTCAGGGGAAGCCCCCAGCTGCTGAGCTGTTTCTCAGTCCCTTCAGTTGCCACCCATGGGAGCCCAGTCAGCCTTTCCATGTCTCCGCACTTCCTACCGGTCACGTTGTGATGTAGCGGCCTTTTCTGTCTCTCTGTGGTTATAAGACTTCTCTCCAGCTAGTGTTCAGTTGGTTATTCCAGATGATTTCTCCAAAATTAAGTTGTAAATTCATACTAGTATTGGGAGGAGGTTAGTGTAGCTTCCACTTACTCTTCCACCATCTTGGATCTCTTCAAGACCCATTTCTATTATGAGTAAGTCTGAAATAGCTACAGGCCCTCACCTTAAGGAAAATATGGAAACTTGTACTATAAAAGATGAAACATCTTTGCCATAATATTTTATAACAATTCAATTTCTAAGGACTTAAACCTGAAAATTCACAAGCAATTCCCTACAAGTCATTAACAAAATCTCCAAATGTTATAATAGGATGTTATAATAACAATGCCCATCTTAGCATTAAACTTACTCAACACTAATGCTCCAGTTCCTATCTATCTTGAATCATATGCCTCATGCATAGCCTTAAAAAATTCTGCTGCATATGCTTAGGAAAAGTTTATGGTAGACATACTTACTAAATATTCCATTTGTTGTCTGTTGTCCTCCATCATTCTTAGTCTTCTTGAAATTAGGGGAAGTCACGTATCTATTTCTTACCAGTGCAGAGGAAGCGACATTGACATGTGCTATTTCTGATCCAAGGTGATGAAAGCCACCTGCAATTCTGCAGTCCTCTATCTTACCTGCCATGGGTCCTGAAGCAACCCAGAAATTCCAGATGGGGCAGTGAGAAAACAGCGATGAGCCTGCATTGCTAAGTGATAATGCAGGGCTCAGCCCCCCAACATCCCTGCAAGAACATAAAAGGCAACAAAGAAATCTATATCACATGAAACTCCTGAGCATTTACATTGTTTCTGCATCATAACTAATAAAAATATTCTCTAATATAAACATTGTCCCCATTCAATAACTTGTTAGTCCATAGGCAAGTCATAAGAAATAGAGTGGAGAAGGAAAGAGACAAGTCGAGATTAGCTGTGTTCCCCCTGATGGAGCCGGGCAGCCTCTACTCACCTCTACCACAGTGAATGAAGAAGCAAGAATCAGCCCACACAAATGTGTGCAATCTGCATTCTGGACACATGTGCAGTTTCTGCATATCAGAAACTGAAACCAACCAGGAACTGATTTAATAATGATCCTCTTTAAAGTATTTGAATATAGGCAATTTAGGGACCGGTCCACATTTCCTCTTGGGAAAGTTCATGTTCTTCACTAAGGTAAAACCAGAATCTTGGCCTCATATACATGATTTTAATCCTCTTATTTAAAGGCCCAGGTGAGAATAAAAAAGATTAGTAGAAAACTCAAACATTTTATTGAATAAACCAAATTCATTCAGAATACCTTTTACCTAGGGTTTTACATATACATAAAGGTTTTGGTTTTTTTTTTGTTTTTTTTGTTTTTTTTTTTTTAAGATATACAGCATTGGCTATTTTCTCTGTTGAGACACTAATTATCCAGAGCCCTACAGGTATTATGAAGGAAAGAGATTTCTTTCTTTTTTTAATCCACAGGTAAATGCAAAATTATAATTGTTCTAAGTACTAAATACTATAAAGAAAAACACATGGTCCTGTGGGAGTGTAAAACAGAGGGACTTGACCTAGTCAGAGGAATCAGAGAGGGCTTCCCAGCCAGGAGCAGTAAGGATTGGCCTCAGGAAACAACACCAGTAACCTAGGTGACAGAAAATCACAGACGAGATAACATGTAGTGGAGTGAGGGGAAATGGTTTGTAGCAGAAAACATGGAATATCTGGAAAATTTAGAGAAGACCAGTGTAAGTATAATCAGAGAGAAAAGTGAGAGTTCATTCCCTCCACATACTGCTAGTAAAAAACTTTGTTGTCCAAAACTAATAATAGAAAAAGAGTATTTCCAAGAACTTTTTTGTCTTTTACTTCTCTTTTGTTACTTTACACTGAAAATACAGCCTCCTTCAAAGAATAAAAAAGGCAAATTGCCAAAGAGTCCATATAATGGGATTCCATTTGTAAATATTCCCAGGAGAATATGTATATTAGTTATCTTTTGCTATATAGCAATATCATCACAAGTTTAGTAGCTTTGTGTCATATACATGTATTAGTTCAAAGTTTCTGTGGGTCAGGTATCCAGCTTGACTTAGCCACGTCCTTGGCTTTGGTGTCTTATAAATTGCCATCACCTTGTCATTCAGGGTTGAGAGCTCACCTGAAGCTTGATTGGGAAAAGATCCATTTCCAAGTTCACAATGCTATTGGTACAATTCTTGTAGGTGAATGACAGCCTCAGTTACTTGCTGACTGTTGGCAAGAGGTCATCCTTAATGTCCTCCACATGCGACCCTCCATATGACAACTTACTTCATAAAAACCAGCAAGAGAGAGAATCTATTGAAAGAGTCCATGAGCAAAACGAAGTTATAATCTTAAGTGATACAACAAAAGTGACATCCCATCACCTTTGCTATATTCTATTGTTTAGAGGGAAGTCACCCACACTCAAGGGTAAAGAGTACACAAGGATCCCAACACCAGGAAGTGGAGGTCACTTAAAGCCATCTTAGAATGTAACAAAACAAAAAGTTATTATTGGGCCATGCTTTTGTGTAGAGGGCAACAGGTTCTGGGTGTAGGGGCACCAAATATTCCCTGTAAAAAGTTTCAATATGTAAGTATGTAAGGGCTTTAAATGTTCTTTGTAAGAAGTAGCAAGGACTTGCTAAAAGGCCTTGGAAAAAGGAATGTAAGAAGGGGTGTTATAGCAATTAGTGATTTACAAGCTAAAAGCACCTCAGCCTCTATCACCTCCCATTTGCTTGCTTGTGTCTGGTTTAGAACATTTGTGAAGGTTGTGCTTTGCAGAATGTCTAGCCCTTTGAAAATAAATTGCTTCACGGGGAGTTCATCCCTGGCTGAAGAGCTATGCTGCCGTCGAAGATAACCTTTAGCCTTGCGAATTTCTGTTCCTGTTACTGCCAAGACATTCTTGCAGTCCTGCCCAGCCCCCTCTTCCTAAGGCTGTTTCCCGCCAAAGAAGAAACAAAGAGACTGCACCAGTATAAAAACCCAGAGTTTAGACTCTATTGTAGGTTGGAGCATGTTAAAGTCCTGCTCAGGGTCTGCCCAACTCCTGGCCATTATTAAAAATCCTTTGCTTAACTTTATACACCGCTTCAGAGTGTTCAATCTTGCCTATGTAGCCGTAACATGGGGAGAAAGGTTTTCCCTTTATTTTACATCATTCTGAGTAATTTGCATTTGATTCTGTGTGTGTGTGTGTGTTTTACTGAATATTTTCACAATGTCCCCTCTTTGATAAGAGAAAATCTAATTAGCAAATTTCCATAAGTAAAAGATACCATTTGCCTTGCCATAAGGTGAAAATATACATAAGGTACTGTTTCTTCACCATCAAAACAATGTGCTAATGACATACAGGTGAATATAGGTTGTTTGTTTAAACTCAGTAACTTGAACAATGGGCTAAATTTCTAGGGATATTCAGGTTATAAAAGCTAATGTAATGGCAATTGAAAAGAGTTTGGAACAATTATTTTTGTGATTAAATATAATTTATATACTGTTAATTCATTCCACAAATATTTTGAATGCTTATTACATGCCTGATGTTAAATCACTCTTCATAATGAACCAAATAAGATTTAAAAACAAGTCTAGTATAATTTCCCAATTAGGTCTTGCCCAAGAATATTAAAATAAATTTTCTTTTTTTTTTCTTTTCTATTTTTGAAGCTTTTATTCTTCTCCTCTTAATTCATTTGCTGGTAGCATTGGTATGGTTAATATAGAATCTTGACCTGGTAGTCTCCTTTCTTTTTTTTCTTTTTTTTTAAATTGTTTTTCTATTACAGTTATACCACTTGTCCCTGCATTGCTTTCCCCCGCCCCACCCACCCCTTCCCCCACAGTCAATCCTCATCTTGTTGTCCATGTCCATGGGTCATTTATACATGTTCCTTGATTAGACCTTACCCTTCTTAACCCTCTTCTCTCCCTCCCCTCTCCCCACTTGTCATTGTTAGTCTTCTCCTTGTTTACATACCTCTTGTTTAATTTTGCTCATTTGTTTGTGTAGTTCATTAGTGTCATGTATTAGGTGATATCATATGGTATTTATCTTTTGTTGCCTGGCTTATTTTACTAAGCATAATTCTCTCTAGTTCCATCCATGTTGTTGCAAATGGTAGAAGTTCCTTCTTTCTTTCTGCTGCATAGTATTCCATTGTGTAAATGTACCACAGTTTTTTGATCCACTCATCTACAGATGGGCACTTAGGCTGTTTCCAGCACTTAGCTATTATAAATAGTGCTGCTATGAACATAGGGGTGCATAGGTTTTTCTGAATTGTTATTTCAAGATTCTTTGGGTATAATCCTAGCAATGGAATTTCTGGGTCAAAAGGCAGTTACATTTTCAGTTTTTTGACTGGCTGCACCAGTCTGCATTCCCACCAACAGTGCCGTAGGGTTCCCATTTCTCCACATCTTTTTCAGCACTTCTTATTTGTTCATTTGTTGATGCTGACCATTCTGACTGGTATGAAGTAGTATCGCATTGTGGTTCTTATTCGCATCTCTCTGATGGCTAGTGGTGTTGAGCATGCTTTCACATGCCTATGGACCTTCTGTATGTCCTCTTTGGAGAAGTGTTTGTTCAGGTCGTTTGCTCATTTTTTAATTGGGTTGTCTGTCTTCCTGGTATTGAGTCCTATAAGTTCTTTACATATTTTGCAGATCGATCCCTTGTCTGAGCTATCATTGGCAAATATGTTTTGCCACATGGTTGGTTCCCTTTTCATTTTGCTGATGTTTTCTTTTGCGGAGCAGAAACTCTTTAGTTTGATCTAGTCCATTCATTTATTCTTTTCTTTATTTTCCTTGCCTTAGGAGATACATCAGTAAAAATATTGCTACATGGGATATATGAAATTTTCCTGCCTATGTTTTCCTCTAGGAGTTTTATGCTGTCACAGCTTGCATTTAAGACTTTTTTCCAACTTGAGTTTATTCTGGTGTATATTCTGGCGTGTGATATCAGTTGGTGGTCTAGTTTAATTTTTTTTCATGTCCCTGTCCAGTTCTCCCAGCACCATTTGTTGAAGAGGCTCTCCTCATTCCATTTTATGTTCCTTCCCCCTTTGTCAAATATTAGTTGACCATATAGACCTGGTTTTATTTCTAGGCTTTCTATTCTGATCCAATGATCTATATGTCTGTGTTTATGCCAGTACCAGACTGTTTTGTTTACAGTGGTCTTGTAGTATAGTATGATATTAGATATTGTGATTCTTTCTACTGTGTTCTTCTCCCTCAAGATTGCTGTGGCTATTTGGGGGGAGGGGGTTGGTTCCATATAAATTTTTGAAGTATTTGTTTTAGGTCTGTGAAATATGTCACTGTATTTTAATAGGGATTGTGTTGAATCTATAAATTGCTTTGGGTAGTATGGACATTTTAATGATGTTGATTCTTCCCAACCATGAACATGGTATTTGCTTCCATTTATTTGTATCTTCCTTAATTTATTTCTTCAGTGTTAAGTAGATTTCCGAGTAAAGGTCTTTTACCTCCTTGGTTAAGTTTATTCCTAGGTACTTTATTTTTCTTGTTGCTACAGTAAATGGGATATTTTTTCTAGTTTCTATCTCTGATATTTTATTGTTGGTGTACAAAAATGCCTTCAATATCTGAATATTGACTTTGTACCTGCTATTTTGCCAAATTCAGTTATTAGGTGTGGTAGTTTTTGGTGGAGCCTATAGGATTTTCTATGTATACTATTGTGACATCTGCAAATAATGAGTTTTACCTCTTCTTTTCCAATTTGGATGCCTTTTATTTCTCTTTCTTGTCTGATTGCTGTAGCTAGAACTTCTAACACTATGTTGAATAGAAGTAGAGAGAGTGGACATCCTTGTCTTGTTCCTGATCTTAGGGGGAATGCTTTCAGTTTTTGCCCATTGAGTATAATGTTGGCTTCAGGTTTCTCATATATGGCCTTTATTATGTTGAGGTATGCTCCCTCTTTTCCCATTTTGCTGAGTGTTTTCATCATAAATGAGTGCATTTGATAAATCAAATGCTTTTTCAGCATCTATTGATATGATCATGTGATTTTTGTCTTTCATTTTGCTTACATGGTATATTACAATTATTGATTTGCAAATATTAGACCATCCTTGCATCCCTGGGATGAATCCCACTTGATCATGGTGTATGATCTTTTTAATGTGCTGCTGGACCCTGTTTGCCAATATTTTGTTGAGGATTTTAGCATCTATGTTCATCAGCGATATTGGTCTGTAGTTTTCTTTCTTTGTTGTGTCTTGACCTAGTTTTGGAATTAGAGTAATACTGGCTTCATAGAAAGAGTTTGGGAGTCTTCCTTCTTCCTGGATTTTTTGGAATAATTTGAGAAGGATAAGAGTTAGTTTTTCCCTAAATGTTTATAAAAATTCACCTTTGAAGCCATCCGGTCCAGAGCTTTTGTGTGCTGGGAGTTTTTTTTATTACTGCTTCAATTTAACTAGTTGTTATTGGTCTGTTCAGGTTTTCTGCTTCCTCTTGATTCAGTTTTGGAAGATTATAAGTTTCCAGAAATTGGTTCATTTCATCTAGGTTGTCAAATTTCTTGCCATACAGTTGTTCATAGTACTTTTTTACAATCCCTTGTATTTCTGTAGTATTGGTTGTGATTTCTCCTTTTTTGTTTCTGATTTTGTTTATTTGGCTCCTCTTTTTTTCTTAATAAGCCTGGTTAAAGGCTTGTCAATTTTGTTTATCTTTTCAAAGAACCAGCTCCTGGTTTTATTGATCTTTTGAATTGTTTGTTTAGTCTCTATGTTATTTAATTCTGCTCTGATCTTGATGATTTTCTTCCTTCTACTCACTTTGGGCTTTGTTTGTTGTTGTTCCTCTAGTACTTGTAGCTGTATGATTAGATTTTTAATTTGAGATTCTTCTATCCTTTTTAGGTAGAACTTTCCTCTCAGAACTACTTTCGCTGTGTCCCATAGGTTTTAGACTGTTGTGTGTTCATTATCATTTGTTCCCAGAAACTTCCTGATTTCTTCTTTTATGTCATTGTTAATTCATTCATTATTTAATAGCATGTTATTCATTCTCCATGAGTTTGAATGTCTGAGTTTTTTCCTTGAGGTTGAATTCCACTTTCAAGCCATTGTGATCTGAGAAGATGCTTGATATAATTTCAATTTTCTTGCATTTTTTGAGGCTTGTTTGTGTCCTACCATGTGGTCTATCTTTGAAAATGTTTCGTGTGCACTTGAAAAGAATGTATATTTTGCTTCTTTGGGGTGAAAAGTTATACATATATCTATTAAGGCCACTTGATCTAGAGTGTTGTTCAATGTCTCAATATCCTTGGTGCTTCTTTGCTTTGAAGATCTGTCCATTATTGACAATGGGTGTTAAAGTTCCCTACTACGAGTGTGTTGCTATTGATATCCTTCTTGTAGTCTTCCGATATTTTCCTTATATATTTGGGTGCTCCTATGTTGGGTGCATATATGTTTACAAAGTTTATATCTTCTTGATGGATTGTTCCCTTAAGTATTATGAAATGTTCTCTTTGTCTCTTTTCATGGCCTTTGCTGTGAAATCTGTTTTGTCTAATATAAGTATTGCTGCCCCAGCTTTTTTTTAAATGTCCATTTGCTTGAAATATTTTTTTCTATCCCTTCACTTTCAGTCTGTGTAGATCTTTTGTTCTGAGGTGGGTCTCTTGTAGACAGCATATATGTGGGTCATGCTTTCTAATCCATTCAGCTACCCTGTGTC
The DNA here is from genome assembly GCF_987537825.1 of Furipterus horrens. NCBI lineage: Eukaryota > Metazoa > Chordata > Mammalia > Chiroptera > Furipteridae > Furipterus > Furipterus horrens. Next base: position 35,524,447 of record NW_028327176.1, read on the forward strand.
TCTTGATTGGAGCACTTAATCCATTTACATTTAAGGTTATTATCGACAAGTACTTATTCACTGTCATATTTCCCCTTTGTACTTGCGTTTGCCTCTGTCTCTCTGTTTCTTCTTCATCTTCTTAAAACAGACCCTTTAGCATCTCTTGCAATGCTTGTTTGGTAGAGATGTATTCTTTTAGCCTTCTTTTGTCTTGGAAACTTCTTATTTCACCTTCCATTTTGAATGAGAGCCTTGCTGGGTAGAGTAATCTTGGTTGTAGGCATTTGTTTTTCATTGCTTGGAATATTGTTGTCATTCCCTTCTGGCTTGTGGTGTTTCTGTTGAGAAATTTGATGATAGCCTTATCGGAGCTCCCTTGTATGTTATTAGCTCTTTCTCTCTTGCTGCTTTTAGGATTCTTTGTCTTTGAGTTTTGCAATTTTAATTATGATGTGTCTTGAACTGGTCCTGTTTGGGCTCATCTTCATTGGTACCCTCTGTTTTTACTGGACTTGTGTGACTATCTCTCATCAAGTTAGAGAAGTTTTCTGTCATTACTTTTTCAAACAGGTTTTCTGTCCCTTCCTCTTCTCCTTCTGGTATTCCAATGATATGGATATTATTACATTTCATGTTGTCCTGCAGCTCTCTTATCTTCTGCTTCCTCTAACCTGCTTTTGATTCATTCTACTGTGTTCTTCAATTCAGAAATTGTATTCTCCATTTCCTCCTGGCTCTTATTGATAGCTTCTATGTCCTTTTTAATGCTGCTGTAATTCTTAGTAAGTTCCCTGTAGTTTCCCTGGAGTTCTTTGTAGTTTTCTTTGAGCTCACTGAGCTCATTGAGCTTCCCTATAATCCATATTTTGAATTTTATGTCTGAGAGTTTGCTTACCTCTATTTCATTTAGCACTCTTTCTGGGGGTTCCTCCTTTCCTTTCAATGGAGGGTTGTTTCTCTGTCTCCACATTTTTGTGACTCTTCTTTTTGTTTTTCCTTCTTAGATTGATCTTCACTTCCTGGGTCTGCCCTTGGTGGTGTCAGATCTTGTCCTAAGTTGGGCCTAGGAAGCCTGTTTGAGACTACCAGAGACAGCCTTTTTCTGTCTCCTTTAGCTGTTAATCTATTAAATCTCTGATCAGCCATCAGGCTTAAGCACCAAGGGTGGGGCACATTAGCTCCTGTGGGCAGTGCTATTGCTTCCCCTCAGGCTGATGCCACTTGGAGGGGAGTGGTCTGCCTGCAGTATGGGGAATGAGTCAGACTTGGACCCAGTCTGCTGTTCCCTCTGTTCTCTCCTCAAAGCTACCACCCCAAACTCTCCTTAAGCATCTCTAGTCCTCTCTGCCCTTCCTATGCTAGAACCCAGGGTAAGTGGATGCCAATATATTTTCAAACATATGCCTTTAAGAGCTCTTTGTCTCCAGCTGTTTATTTCAGGCTGGCAAAACAACCAAACCCTGCAGCTTTTCACTTTTCACTTTTACTTTCTGCTTTGTTGCTGTAGGCTGGAAAGCCCAGCTGGGGGTTTAGACCCCACCCCTCTCAGGGAGAATCCTCAGCTGCTGAGCTGTTTCTCAGTCCCTTCAGCTGCCACCCATAGGTGCCCATCCAGCCCTTTCACATCTCCACACTTCCTACCATTCACATTATAATAAAGTGGCCTTTTCTGTCTGTCTGTGATTATAAGGCTTCTCTCCAACTAGTGTTCAGTTGGTTATTGCAGATGATTCCTCCACAATCAAGTTGTAATTCCATATTGGTCCTGAGAGGAGATTAGTATAGCTTTCACTTACTCCTCCACTATCTTGGATCTCCTGTAGTCCCCTTTCTCTACTGTCTTCCAAGTGTTCCCAAGCTCTGGCAGAACTCCAGGGAGAATGCACCAACCACCCACATCTGAATTTCATGGATGCTAGTTTAAAATGCCAAATCTTCTAATCTTAGAAGAAATAATGATGGTAAAATGTTCAATAAGAAACCAAGCCTCAAAACTATTTTCCCTCCATAATTATTTTATTTTACCTATTACCACATTGTTGGAATAGATTAGGGGACCTCAGACTTTCCTGAGCCACAGCACCCCATACTAAAAGAGATAGATAACCATTCTGTTTATTCAGATTATGTCCAAATGACTTATTATTTATGTTCTAACAACTTACTAGGCATTTGAAAAATAATACATATAACTTGAAAGAAAAAATAATTTTTACATTTACCAATGTGAGGTGTGCACTTCATAGGCATTACACATATTCTCACACTTTGAAATAAATCAGGCTCTGTTGCCCTCATTTGCTGCTTAGGTGATTTGCAAACTGCTTCCCACCCCCTCAAACCACCACTGCTCACCATCCACTCCAGACACAGAGGACAAGGAGATACCATAGAAAGAGGCATAACACTCTAGGCTTGCAGGTAGTGGGCTTATTAAGCAATGGAACTTACATAAGAGGCTTGTCTTGAGTGGCCACCAGACAAGTAGGTCTACACACCCACCTGAATCTTAGACCTTTATATAAAACCCCTAACTGGGTTCAGTCACATACACAAACCAGATTGTCTCAATACCACCTTATTTTCTAAAGGTTACACCCTTAAAACACCTTTTAGGGTGGGAATGATAGGCAGAATATATGTTGCAAGGACAAGAAAAGGGGCTGGGGAGCCCTGATGACCAAACCCAGCTCAAAGGTCAACTGGTAGTCATGTTCTCTCAATGACTTCCTTCAACACTGCTCCACATTGTTTTTTCTGATGTGCTTTTTTAATCATGGCAACTGCCGAATTACAATGGTATGACATATTTTATAACAATGGAGTACAATCTAAAGTTGAAACTGGGAACTACCTTGATCTAGTAATTCAATAGCATCCAACAGATGTTGAGGACTGCTGTTTTCTCTGAAGATTTAAAATCTCCTGAGGTACCCCTGTGGATTTACTGCAGTGTATTGGGGCACCTAAGTATCCACTTTGTGTTTTGAGGCCAAGATAAAGTAAATGTTTAGGAAAAATAAAAGGCACAATCAATATCCACATATCTATTTTCTAAAGAAATCTTTCTACTAAAGTGAAAATCTAACTGAACCCAATTTGATCCCTGATATATTAAGAGCCCAAGCCATTGTGAAGTGAGCAAATAAACAGAGAAATTAACATTTAAAGATTCTAACATATTTACTTTTTATTAGTGGGAGACACTAGTCATGTATAATATACACAAAAATGCCTGTGCCACTAAAAATTCTACTGCATTAACAGAAGGAATTTATTCTTTGGTTTCAAACTTTTTTATTATTTGCAAAAAAACCTAAAACTATAAGCATTCTGGGCAGGTGGGTTTTAAGTTAGTCAATACTTACGGCGAATTTGAGTGAGTTACTTGCAAATCATTCTTCATTAAAGAAGATACATACTATCTGAATTCTTATTCCAGATATACACAAATAAAAACAGGCTCAGCTCACCCACTTTTCTTGCTATGCACTCAGTGGTGGAATTTGTTTCCCCATGAAAGCAAGTGCACTGTCATTAATCTCTTCTGAATATAACTGATCACTGTCCCCTTGACCTTCTTCCTCAGTCTAGGAATGGAAATTTCTCCTGCCAGACATTTCGGTGAAACTACAAAAGTGCCCCCACCAGAATTCCTTCCCTGTGGAGAATAAAATTAGATAAGAACTATAGAGTGAGAAACAAATTGAATTCATTTAACTGAATTGCTGTCTGACCGATAAGGCTCATCTCCAAACACAAGCACAAGTTTCAAGGCAGGAGTAGCATCAACAAGATGAATTATGCTCTCAGTCTGTGTGGCAGAGCTAGATGCTGACTGTACAATCATTGAAAGGTGAGCCACTGAGTCTACTTCATTCTTGGAACTGTCTCAGTCTCCATCTCATTTTTTTTTAAATAGCTTGTCTATGTCTAAACAGTTCTATCCATCTCTGTAGAAAATTTCCTATTGGGCAATTGCATGTTAGACTAATAAACTTTTGGGGGATAAAAAATCTGAAGAAAGCATTTTTCACAATAACATTTTTAAGGCACTGGTGTCTGTATTATCCATAAAGTCTAAAACCACTTTGCAGAAATAAGTTAGAAAGTATTATGCCAATTAGACAAATCTGGCCACGTTTTCTAGAGTGAAATACAATCTGGGTGGCAGACTATCACATTATGGTATCTACCTGACTCAAAACGCAATCAGCATTGACTCCTGAAACAAAGGTGTGTTAGTTTCACCTTCACACATAAATACAAACCCATGCTTTTTACAGTATCTTTGATGGTGGATACACATTCACAGTCAATCTAGCCTTCAAAGAGGAAGCCTGTTTTATTGTGATAATATGCATCATTACCTGCATCCCAGGCGTTTTACTATTCTAATTTGCATAATTCCTCCCTTCACAAATGGAAGTAGCATGGAAATACACAACATTTTTGGACTCAGTTCAATCTAGATTTGATTCCAATTCTGCTGCTTTCTAGCTGTGAAACCATGACAGTACACTTAACCACTCTGAGCATCTCCTCATCTATAAAATACTTCACAATGTTATTTGTAGAATTAAATGGGCAGTATATGATAGGTTTCCAGTAAATGAAATATTCCATAATGATATATTCTCAAATAGGTCTTCCCTATCTTGTTCACAAATTTAAAGACTATGGAAGCTTAAGAAATTTTCCTGGCCCAATCCTGACCTTGAGGAATACTCTTTTCTTCCAGACATCTTTTCAGATTACAAGAACCATTTGTCTAAGCTGAAGGGTCCAGACCTACTTTATTCAAGGCAAGGCTGAGGGTTATGAAATCTATCCTGAGTTAACAAGTACAAGCTACTCAGAAAGTACCCAGGGCAGAAGCTCAGAGGTTAGTGTAAAGTCAATGACCTTACAGAACAGACAAGAAAGCCATGCCCATTTGAAGTTCTTAGAGATCTCAAGAATTAGCAGGCTCTTGAAAACTGAAATTCCATTAATCTTGAAAATGGTAAAACTACATGAATGACTAAATCCAATTTCTCTTTGCAGATATTAAAATAAAGCAGGCAATATATCCTGACCTTCAAACATTAAAACAAGAAAAGGAATGGTTAATTTTATATTTCAGCAAATTCACTTTTGTCTAAACTGTTTTCTAATTTCATTATTAATTTGTTGCCTTTGTTTTCTATTGATACCTTCTAATCTGATGCTGAATCTCTTACAATATATTTTCAGTTTCCAAATATTTCAGAAACATCTTTGCTAAAACATTTTAGTAGCTAATCTACATTGAGCAATGCACTGTCTTCTAGAAACCCTGATATTTTTTAAGAATATTACTGATGAACTATAAGACAGTTAGAGGCAAATGCCAAGTGGAAATTAAATTCATTTCAGTCAGTCACTATTTTACGGTTATATCTATAAAGTTGTCATAAGCTATTTAACAGCGACTGTGTAGAAGCATGTGGCTGGAATTTTAAAAACCGGATTTTGCCTATTAGCCCCAATTCTTAGTTACTGAAAGAACTAGCTCAATCTGCTAATAGGGGAATTTTTCTCACACAGCACTTAAAAATTAATAAGTAACATGACTATGAATTTAATCAGATGATATAATTATAATAAACATCAGATTTGGCAACCATGAAAACAAATATATATATAGTTATTTATGTTATTACTGAGAAAGGATTTGCAGGCATGAAATATGCTTGATTATGTTCATTTCCTCTGTTCTCCATATAATACATCTTTAATGGAAAAAGGATCTTTATCTTTTATGAAGCTGCACAATTTTCTTAATCATTAGAATCAAAGCAAATGATAAAAACCAATTTAGAATGTCATAAAGAATGTTGTTTTGAACAAAGAGCTTTCAGAACTAAGGAATTCTAGTATAATAAGAGAAATGTGTATGATTGTTTACATGGAATAGAGTTTAGTGATCATATTTTTTTATAAATGAAGTAAGACAGAATAAATATATTAATACACTGCCCCAATAACTTCAGCAGTGATATAATTACCAGTCTAGGCTTTCCTACATGCCACCTTCAAAGAGTAGCTCAAGTCTGCATAGCCAGACATATAATCATACCCATCTTTTCTATGTATCTCACTTTTTCTAAATATTCTGTTTTACTGCACATTACATCAAGACCAAAGACCTGAGTAAATGGTAAGCCTTCTTTTTTTGATCACTGAAGTGTAATGGAGTTGTCATAAATTCTAATCTCATATCAATACCATATACTTAGCCTCTAATCAAGTCCCTAATTTGATGTAATTTCCATCTTAGAAATTTAAAGAACATTTTGTGCTGCAAATTCAAATAGTGACAGACTTCTTAATTTAAAAAGACTGATCTTCACAATGATTTAATATTTTAAGTTAAAATATCTATATATGCCCATGAAATTTTTGAAAGTTACACTCCTTACACTTCCTCATTAAAAAGTCCACAAGCAATAATTATGTGGTTTGGAGGTATCTCTTTATTAATAATTTTGGAAAACAAAGTAAAGCAGTTTGTATGAAACTAATACAAGATTTCGCCTTACCCAGACTGTTGAAAAGTCAGAAGGGTCAGATGCAGTTATAAGTAGAAATGGACCAGATGTGATATCTAAGGAGGAGAGCGTAGGTGGCCAAAATTCATAATATAGCCACTTTCAAATATTGATGAGTGTCTGTAAGAAAAGCAATAACATGACTTTGGAGGAAGGGTTTTGAAGAAAAGTGAAATTTGTATTAGAAAATTGAATGAAGCTTAATAGAATGACCAAACTTTCAATGGGCAATTGAGAGAGGCTAAGTGAAGTGGAAAAATGAAAATTGATTCCTATGAAACTGAAAATACAAAAGAATATGCACTCAGACCTGTATAATGTGGAAGGCTCATGAATATTGAATTGTCCTATTTATTAATAATACATTTAAAGCATCTTAAAATCCATACAGGAAGCTTGAAGAGAAGAAAATGCAACTTATCCAAAGACATTGGAGTATACTCTAAAAAAATCAAAAGGTAAAATCGTAACCAAAAAAAAGATCAAAAAACTTTTTTGCATAATGCAAAAATAGTGCAACACTGCTTCTCCTCAATTCACATATTTTTAAATAACTTGGTTCTAAGTTTACATATTTACATTCATCCTGGGTAATCATAGATTCTCAGATGTGCATTAGAAAATAAAAAATACCATAAAAACAAAATATATAATGTTTCAAACAGGTATAACTCATAAAAATGATTTTTTTTTGTCTCTATTTAAACCTATCAAAGACCACCCAAGAGTATGGAATTTAAATTGCTATGAGTTCCAACAAAGATAGGAAAAAGCTTAAAGCTTGCAGTAAACTTCAAGTTATAAGTAAAATGTGGAAGTGTATCAAGGCTTTAGAACCCCCAACTAACATTGTAGTATAGTGTTCCAAAATACAAAAATTAAACATTTTGTAGAAACATGAAACAGCCATGTAATACATGGTTCTACTTCTTCCAAGAAAACAGAAACAAAGAGATTATGAGTGTTACCTTGTAAGAAATCTATCACTGGGAAATAAAGAATGAAAAAAATCTATCACCACTATATTCAAACTACCTAAGCTCCACCTTCTTCCACACACAGCCATTTTTCCACCCTGATTCTATACTGCTCAAAGATCTAAAATATGACCATACACCACCCCGATGCATTGTAATATCTTCCCCACACTGCAATTTTATTTTTTAACTTTCATTTTGTTGTACTAGGAATTGGATGAGAAATGACCTTTAGGAAGTTCCTCACTCTGTGTTTTATGTAGAATATCTCAGTTTATTGATCTAAAGTTCTGTATACATAAATACATTTGAGTTATCAAACTTTTTTTAAAAATACAAACCCCTCTGAAAGAGTTGACTTTTATCATCCATTCACATTGTCCTGCGAATGTAAGGTAAGTCTTATGAATGGAGGAGGAAGTGGAATCAAAAATGAGGAAATGGATTCTGGACCACGATTTATGGGAGGACCACATCTCTGGGATCCAAGGAGGCAGCCCTCAGTAGATGCTCTGGTGAAGAGCATGAGGCCACATCTTTAAAATCAGGGCATCTGGATGAACAATACTAGAGATGGTGGGTGTGCAGAAGGAAAGTGGAAGGATATTTGAAAGAATTTCTGCTTCAAAATTTTTCTAGAGCCCTGTGACAGGACCAGGAAATGAAAATTGTTTTCTTATTCCTTCTGATTCCAAATTTTAAGAAACTTGTACTATTTTATCATTGGATGTTAAATGGGTATTTTAAGTCTGACCAGGAGATTGTTTTTGCTATCTTATTACAGCTATGTTTCTTAATTCCATACATCTATCTGGCTTTTAGCTGAATTTTTAGAAGACCCATTTTTCATTCTGTAACTACTTTATTAAACTATATAATTACTATTGACAAACCTAAGAACTAAGAGCCTTGAGAACTTCTCTGGTCGAGTTGGCAGTTAAAAAATGGGAGCAGTTTTAGGGAATATAGAGGTGCAGAACAAGACCCATGGACGTGGAAAGCAGGGTGGGGATTGACTCTGGGAATGGGGGCAGGGGCAGGGCAGTGGAGAGCAATGACGGGAAAGTTGGGACCACTGTAATAGAACAATAAAAAAAGAAATTAAAAAAAAGTAAACAATCAACAATCTTTAAAAGGAAGATTACATATAAAACTATGAAAGCCTTCATATGCACGTTTATTTTCTCTAAAATAAAACAAGACTGTCAGGGCAGCCCTGCTTTGAAAAATTGCCCAGAGATTGCTGTGGGAACAGAAAACTGGTTTATTGAGGGAACAAAGGAAAGGGGTAGGGGGTGGATGGGGAGAGGCAGCTCCTGGACCAACTCGAGAGCCATAGGAGCAAGGGAAATGGGGAGAAAGGGAATGGGGAATGGGGAATGGGGAATGGAGACTCCCGGTCCTCCTCGTGGGCCCCATAGGAGTCCCACCTGCACGTCTGCAGGCACCTTTTTTATACTTGTCGACCACACATTATGGTAAGGGTGAGTTTGCTTATCAACATATTCAGTAAGTCGTTTACATCTGATTGCTCGACCCTTCACCCACCAGGTTAGTTAACATATTGGGCTAGGTTCATTACCATTTTCCCTGGGAATGGTTTCAGTCCATTAACACATCTTTTGGGAACTGCTAAGTCCATCAGCATATCTTTGGGAATGACTAAGTCCAGGGCCAAGTTGGTTTGCATATACCAAAAGTCCAGGTGTGCATTCTAGCTGCTTCCGTGTTCTGACAAAGACCACCATTCAAATGAATGGCTTTGTATATACCTTAAAATAGGAACAAAGGGGACTGCACAATAAACTTCCATTTGTCATTTTTTTTACTTTCAGAAATTATCTGGATTTCCTTCTGTCACATTTTAACTACATGTTTGTAATTTAGTTTCATTAAATATAACATCCTTTTCTTGTTGCTCCTCCTTCTCTATCCAAAGTTCAATGTTTTTTTTGATTTGGTAATTTAAAATAGCTGCCCTGCCTGTCACTTGTTCTCAGGGAGTCTACCTCAGAGCGCAGCTTGTCACCCTCTGTTCTAGCAGCTACAGGATCACAGGGCTTGGGGCTCTGTTCTGTTCTTCAGCATCTTTGTCCCTTCTAAGACTTCATTACAAAAACCTTACATTTGCTGTGCTGTATCAAGTTCCTAGTATTGTATGTGCTTGATAAATATTATTTCATTAAATTCAGATTATTTACTTCAATAGCACAGTTGTATTTCTTCTTGTTCTTCTTCAAGGCAAATTTAGACTAATCAAAATAAATGAATATTTTCAAGAATGCCAAAACAGAGCAAAGCATAAAAAATGAGAGTTATTGGCTGAAAAAAATGTTTTGAAATGGAACATCAGTCTCTTTGGGCTTTTATAATAGCATACCATAAACTGGATGGCTTATAAACAACAGAAACTTATTTCTCACAGCTTTGCAGGGTGAAAAGTCCAAGATTAAGGTATCAGTATATTCAGTGTCTGGTGCGAACCTACTGCTGGGTTCATAGACTACTGCCGGGTTCATAGACTACTGCCATCTCCTTGTGGCCTCCGTAGAAGAAGAAGTGAGGAAGCTCTCTGGAATCCAAGGGCACCAATCCCATTCATGAAGTCTCTGCCCTTATTCCCTAATCAATTCCTAAAGGCCCCACCTCCAAATACTATCACATTGGAAATCAGGTTTTAACATGAGTTTCACAGAGACGTAAACATTCAGTCTGTGTTTAACTTGCAAAATTATGTAACATAACTACAAAGAAAACAGAGTAAACAAGTTACTAAAATAGTCACAGTTTTTGAAATTTGTTTTCATCTACTTTGTAAAAAATTTTTTTAATCTATGAAAATATCAACTAAGGAGATTATTATATTTCAAATTATTTAGAACCAAAAGAAAGAGAATTTTTTTAAAACCTGAAAAAATCTGAAGAAAATATCAACAAGATAATTGAAGAAATAATTATGAAATGCCTCATATCAGTTGAAAGTTATCAAGCATGTTCAAATATGAAAGCTGTTCTTGCCATCAAGCCACCAGTACCTGATATGATTGAGCAGTAATGAGCTGGCTCTGATAAATTACAATTAAATCCATACAGTCTCATTAACATGAAGTACATACTTCACTCAGATTCTTTTTAGTTTTTGCCTAATATCCCTTCTCTGTTCTGAGATCTCACCTAGGATACCATATTACATTTAGTCATGTAGGTTCCGCTAGACTGGGACAATTTCTCAAACTGTGTTTGTTTTTGATGACAGTTTTAAGGAGTACCTAATAAGTATTTTGTAGCATGTCCCTCTATTTGGATCTGAGTTTTCCTCATAATTAGACTGAGGTTATGGATTTGTGGGAGGAAGGCCACAGAGGTCAAGTGCCATTTATATACATCATACCAAAAGTACATACTAGCAACATGACTTATCACTGTTGATGTTGACCTTGAGCACCTGTCTGAGGCAGCGTCTGTCATGTTTCTCTACTGTAAAATCTCTCCTCCCACTTCCTTGTTGCACTCAGGAGGGAAGTCACTATGCCATGGCCCATGCTCATAGCATGGGAGTTACGCTCAACATCTAAGTTCAGAGTTACCTATATAATTGTTTGGAAATGTTGTAAATGGGAAATCTGTCATTTCTCCCCAATTTATCTATTCAATAATTTATTTATATCAACATGGACTCAGATAGTTATTTTATACTCTGGGATATAATACAATTCTACTTTATTCTGTTGCTCAGTTTTTTTCTTCTTTGGGAGCTCTTTCAATTGGCTCCTGTGTCCCTGCAATGTGCCTCTATCTGTGGGGTGCTGGTGTTTTGTTTGTTCAACTTATTTTGCTTTGTTTTTGTCAGCATTCATTACTTTCTGTTACTACAAGTTACTCCAGGCTCATCTTGTATATTCCTTTTCCAACCCTGGAATCAGCTATTTCTCTAAGGAGGCCTGATTCTTTTTATTGGAGAATGGTATTTGGAACCAAGATCTGAGCACTGGGTGTGTTCTTTACTATTAAAGTGTCATTGCTTCTAGGGCCTCTCAGCAAACAGATCAAGGAAATCGATGGGTATATGCTAACCTATATATATGTGCATATCTATAAATAGCTGTTCATATGTAACTATAGTAAGCAAAACATGAGATGATTGTAATGTCTCCAACTCTAACCCCTGACCACCTGTGTCATTCTAGCCTTTTTCCCATTGTTTGTAGACTTCCACTCCAACAGAGAGAAAACATCCACCCGCCACTTAATTATTCAGTTCCACTATATATGTATAGATGTTTCAAAATTAACTTATACTTAAGATGTGTTTTTCAAAAAGCTATAACATAGCTAAAAGCTAATAGCTAAAAGTTTTAATGACCAATAAAGACATTAATTAGTATCATATTTACACTTTGCTCATCAACCTTAATCATTTATTTTAAGCAACATTCCTATACTTTTTATCCAATTCTCAGTGGTCATGAATTTATATTAGTGTGTCCCAATGTCAGTTGTCAGCCTGGACCTAGAATCAGTCAATATTTTTGTGTAAGAATGATTATAATCACTACACAGATCTCATTTAAATTAACAAATTGACATTTTCCACAATAGATGTGTAGAGAGCCTCCTGAGGCATTGGTCACTAATTACTCTTCACAGCTTAGAATATTAGCTTCAGATACTTGGAAAGGGACAAAGAAAAATGATGTTTCTGTGGGTCTTAACCATTTTTCCTGCCACCATAATGAAAACATTTCAAATTTAAAGAAGATTTTTTTGGAAAAATGTTACTCTTTTTCACTACTACAGCCTAAATGCCACTGCATAAAATTAAACTCTAAAAACAGCAACATTCCTTTACTGAGCACATACCACTGGCCAGATGCTATTCAGACGTGTTCTGTTTACTATTTGCAATACTCTCACCAGGCCTACAAGGTAAATAGACCATCCCTATTTTAGCGATGAGAGAAATAAAATAATTTAATCAAGGTTGAACAGCCAATCAAAAGCTAAACAAGTCTCTGACTTCAAAGGCTATACTCTTCCTACTGTGTCAGGTGGAGCATTGCAAAGACTATCCTGGGAAATCAATGTCCATATGTGCATACCCAGCTCCTGTTTGTATAAGAAACAAATTTAGAATGAAAAAAAATAACTCTTTTCCTAATTTCACTCAGGACCTTGCACAGTAAGCTTGGGTCCCCAAAAGCAAAGTAATTCTGACAAATGACTGGGCAAAATCAGTCACCATATCAATATTCATTTTAGTTGTCTCTAATTCAAACTAGGAAATAAATCTGGCAACAAATAAAGCGGTTCCCAGTAAAGGTAGCACTGTCTTAGCTTCATTAACACTTCTTAGTATTGCTTTCAAAAAACTCCACAAAGGAATGTGAAGAGCTGAAAGGTGACATCAACATTAAAAAGTATAACTAATTCAGGTTAAAGAAGTTTTTTAATTAGTACTTGTTTACAATGCAAGCTAATTTTAATTTCCGTGATTTTCTATTTCTTGACAAATAGCTTGTGTTTTGTTTGGGCCAAAAATGAACTATATAAAGTATATAAATGAATTAAAATCATTCCTCTTCATCCATTTAGTATGGAAGATCTTACTGTGCTGAAAATTTGGGAAGAGGAAGGACAAAAGCATGTCATCTAGAAAACATGAACTCTTCCCCTAATTAATTCAGACGGCTCTTTGGATTTTGTTTTCTGTTATGGACAGAAAATTTGGTCATAAATTGGCTTTACTACTACAACTGTATATTTTTCTTGATATGAAGAAAAATAAATAAAGGGAAAGCAATCTTGCACAAACAAGATAGTACCTGCCAACCTGGATGCAGTAACAGTGCTGGGCTTTGGTCGGAAGCCCACTGCTTGTTTATATCTATAATTAGGAAGCAAGTCTCTGCCAAGCAAACTTATGCTTTTGGATCGTTTTTGACTGTGCCATTTACAATTTAAATCTTCCACTTAAAATGTGTAATCCCGGGTGAAGAAAACATTTTTATACCTGTATAAATAGGCCACATTTCAAATTAGGTAATTATATACGGCTACATGAAAAGAACCCTAATAGAGGATTAGAATGAGCCCCATGAACCCAGATTCTGGATCCCATGATATTTAAAGAGCAGATTCTTCTGTGATTGTTCTGGACTCTTAAAGGGGGTGAGTGGCAGCAGAATTTGAAGGTTATTTACTGTAGACAGATGCTTAAGGGAAGAGGCTGGCTAGATAAAAGAGAAAAATTGTAACAATAAATTGAGGGAGTTAAACAAAAATTTTCCAGATCTAAAGAGGATTAATAACACATATGAACATCTATAGCTTCAGCAACAGAAGCTTAAAATCTTTTAAATTAAAAAGAAAAGCAAACAGCTCATTGTCAGTAACTGTGCTGACATAGCTTTATTAAGATTCTTTTTCATTTTCTCAATAAAGAAATTTTTAATGATTAAACACCACCTGAATGGCTTTATCCAATAGAACTTTCTGCAATAATAGAAATGCCTGATATCTGTGCTAATACGGTGGCCACTAGCACTGTGGGGCTACTGAGCTTTTATGACTGAGAAACTGAATTTTAAAATTTAATTAACATACATTTAAATAACTGCATGTGGATAGTGGCTATCATATTGAATAGTGCTGGCCTATAAACTAGCTCTAGTTTCATCTCCTAGGGGAAAGATAAACACATATGTACTACTAAATTCTCAATTATAAGAATGACCAATATCTTTGTGTTAATAATATAAATGAATATAAATAACTCAGCTTTACCAGTTTCATTAAGTTCTTTCTTCAATAAATATTTATTGAGCACCTGCTATGGAACTTGTTGGCTGAGAAACTAAGATCATTTTATTTAGAGTAAAAGTACTTAGAAAGATTAAAATTTTAAAACATGGTTATCTGGTTGAATGAAATGTAAGAATTTTTTATTCACTACATTAATATCCTGATTAGAAAGGAAATTTGCTCATTAGCTCTACACATAGCTATTGTTTTCTTTACAGACTCTATAGCCTTTCTCCATATGAATGTTATCATTTTGCAAAATTCTACTTCCTAGCAGCAGGCACTGGTGAATCAGATCTAAGTTTTTGTATGTAGGTTGCCATTAAAATGATCAAAAGGTAGCCGCCCCGCATGGATTCAGTCTAAACGAGGCTCATAAGCAACCCCTCTGGATTTCTCTTTTGAAATATAAATAAAAATGCTATAGGAAACCATTCCACCAACAGATTTAGCTCTCTCTTATAGTGCGTGATTAGAGTAAATAAAATCCAAGGCTCTGTCAAAGCTGTGGTCTCAGTAGACTATATAAATTTGCTACAGTGAATGGAACTTTTCCAGTGAGACATGTATTAAGAAAAAAATACTTCGTAGTCTAGACAAAAACTTGAGAGACCTTGGCTGTGAGTTCTAACCAAGCTTATACTGTTTTTGTGACATTTGAAAAATCTTTCTGACCCTGAATTTTCTAACTTCAAAAATAACCTTATCTGGAAATCCCACTTAAGAGACTTCAGCACAAGGAGAAACCACAGAAGAGGAAAATGTAATTTTAGGAAATGGGATTTCAGAGAAGCCCCATATGCATACACTATACACTATCAAAAACTGAGACAAACCTATATGTCCATGAAATGTTATGCTTTATTTTAAATTACCTATATGTATTGTCACAGAAAGGAGCTCATGACATATTGTTGACTGAAAAACGAAGTAGGTCATAAAGAGTATGGAGAAAGTTCCAAAAGGATGTTCATCAAAATAGTAATATAGTTAACAGAGTTGTGATATTTGGGAATGGTTTTAGACATTGCTTTTACTTCTCTGTATTATTTGAATTTTTAATATCTAGTATGAATTATTTCTTTCAAAAATTCTAATACTGTGTTTACAAATAAGAATGAGTGAAACATATGCCTGTTGGTTATATTGGGTAGGTTATTCCAGAGAAATAGAACCAACAGAACAGAGAGGGAGAAAAAAAATACATATTGATTGGTTGATTTCAAAGAATTGGCTCCCATGATTATGGATCCCTAATGTTATTGGAGAAGTAGTTTCATTACATCTTAGAATTTTTTGTTAGAAATGAACAGGCCAGTTAGAAAAGGGAAAGAAATTTGAGGAACTACTCCTGAAAGGCTTTAAGAACTAATAATCTCCTTTCTTGTTGTGGCTTGGTAGAGGAAAAAAATTTAAAAATTATCATAGATCAACCTAGAGCGCATAATAGGAAAGGAAGTCATGATGTACACTATATCACTTGACTTGACTCGTGCATCAAACAAGCATTCGTGGAGAAAGAGCCATGGAGGCAGGGATGATAACAGAGAGAAAGATATATTTGTAACTAAATGGCCCACAGTATAAAATTTGCTGTAATAGAGCTAGAGATAAAAGACCTGCTTACTGTATTCCATAGCATAGTATCAACGAAACTGGTTAGTTTCTTAAGCACAGAACAAATGAGAATGAGCCTATTAGTGCCTGCCAGAAATTATAGCTGTCACCTCCCTTACCTGGAATAATAAGTGACAGCTGAGACAATAAAAATTAAGTGATATTTTACTGCTATTTTTTAGTTTTGAACAGTTAATGATTTCTGTTTTTGTAGTCATCAGTATGATTATGAAAAAGTTAAAATTTTTGATATAATAAAAATACTAAAATATAGCTCTCAGGCCTGGCCAGTGTGGCTCAGTTGGTTAGAGGATCATCCCCATAATCGAAAGGTTGAGGGTTCAATTCCCAGTCAGGGAACATGCCTAGGTAGGTTTGGTCCCTGGTCTGACTGCATAACAGAGGCAGCCAATCAATGCTTCTCTCGTATATCGCTGTTTCTCTCCCTCTCTCTCTTCCTCCCTTCCCCTCTCTCTGAAATCAATAAGTATGTCCTCAGGCGAAGATAAAAAATAAATATAAATAAAATATATTTCTTAATAGCTTTGAAAGTAGGGGAAAATATAGTACCATTTTTCAAAGTTATTGGAATGGTTTTAAAAAGTGGCAATCTTCTGTTATCTGGAAATCTATGACTGGTGGCCTGGTAAATCTAAAACCTGTAGGGAAAACCAACAGGCTAGGGACCCAGGGAAGAGTTGTAGTTCATGTTCAAAGAGAATCTGCATGCAGAATTCCTTCT
The DNA here is from genome assembly GCF_987537825.1 of Furipterus horrens. NCBI lineage: Eukaryota > Metazoa > Chordata > Mammalia > Chiroptera > Furipteridae > Furipterus > Furipterus horrens. The sequence goes on from NW_028327176.1 coordinate 35,541,138, forward strand.
TGCTCCAGAAAGATCATGCTTTGTTCTACTTCAACTGATCAGTTGAGGCCCACCCACCTTATAAAGAATAATTTGATTTACTTAAAGCAACCAATTTAAATGTTAATCTCATTTTAAAAAATACTTCACACAAACATTGAAAATAATGTTTAATCAAATATCTAAACACCATGGCCCATCCAAGCTAACATGATAAAGTAACCATCAGATTGTAACCTTGCATTGTTACAACGGAATATAAATGTTAGAGTGACATAAATATAACTTTTAAATGTCACACAATACCATCAATCCTTAAGAGAAAAGTCAGTTTGAATTAGTGAAAAGTCTTACTCAAATATTTCTCCAAAGAAACATAAAACTGATTTTCCTATATTTCCTTTCTCTTTAAATCTCCAACTCCATTCCCACCCCATCTTTATCCTCTTGACTTTCAGAGGATACTCTTGTCAAATATTTCACAGAGAAAATGAAAACTCTAAGAGTATTAGTTTGGTAGGGCTGCCATACAAAAGTGCCACAAACTGGGTAGCTTAACAGAAATTTATTGTCTCTCAGTTCTGGAGGCCAGAAATCTGAGATTAAGGTGTCAGAAGGGTTGGCTCCTTCTGAGGGCTGTGAGAGACGATCTGTCCCATGCCCCTCTCCTCATTTTCAGTGATTTCCTGGCAATCTTGGCTTGTGGATACATCATTCTCTGCTTTAATCTTCACATGGCATTCTTCTTGTGTGTATGTTTCTGTGCCTAAATATCTATTTTTATAAGGACATAGTCATATGGGATTAGAGCCTTCCATAATGATTTCAACTTAATTATTTGCAAGATTTTATGTCCAAATAAAGTTACATTCACTGGGCATTAGGACTTCAATGGAAAGAGGAGTTCCATAGCAGGCAGGCATTCTGTTAACCTATGAAAGCTCTGAGATCTTAATGTGAAGTTTTTTACTACCCATGCCATGCTCAAACTATTCAGTTCAGAAAAACAGCCCATGGCTAGATTCATGTTAGAAGAAAAAAAAGAAGGGCATACAGAGACTCTGTTGGAAAAAAATAAAGTATGTGTTTTTTTATTTGGTTTTGGTTTGGTTTTTGTTTCTTGATATATTGACTCATTACTTCCATCTCTCCATCTCTCCATACTATTCTATTGGCCTGAGAGCCCCCACAGCCCAACTCCTTCTTGATCCTCAATTATCTGCTAAGTCAAGAGAACAAAATCTAACTAGTAGCATAAAAGAATCATTGAAAAACAGAGGTTCACACATTTTCAGTTCATCCCTGTACCATGTACCATACTAAATTCTTCACTTCCATTTTCTCATTTAATTCTCAAAATTTTCTGGTGAAATGGGAGATATTATTGTCTCCAGATAGAGAGGAAGAAAATGAGAAGTAAAAAATAAACAAATTAAGACATTTGTCCATATAATACAACTAATAATCTTAGCACCTGGCTTTGAACTCCAGGTAGTTTACCTCTGGAGACCACATTAACTGTTATGCTGTATCACCTCTCTAATAGAGCTTGAGATCATATTATATGGTTTTAATTAGCATTTGTACTCAGGAGTTTTAAAGGTTTTGTGGGGCCACCCTTATTTTCTAGACAAATCTTTTCTGAAAATGTGGTCCATGGAGCACTGCTGGTCTCAAGAGATCTAACAAGAGATCCACAGGCAATTTATTTCAAAGACAAAGCAATGGAACAATGTCCTTCACATTCACTTAGTAAATTTCACAAGGTAGATTAAAGATGAACATACATTTTTGACATTTCTGCCACTGAGAGACAGAATAATTCTCTTGCCCTTGAAGCCAGCCTGGTCTTAGTTACTTACCAAATCAGTAAAATGCAAAAGGGACTTCTGGGACCTCCAAGTCTGTGCTGCAAAAAACAAAAAATAATAAAATAGTAAAACCTTAAAGCTTCTCCTGGGTCTCTTGGGACAATTACTCTTAAATCCCTAAGCCACTATGTTGGAAATCTACCTAATCCTTTGTACACACCTACAACTGCTTGGAAATAGAGAGAACCCCAGCTGATCCCAGCCTTCTAGTCATTTTGACTAAAGCATCAAGCATGTGAGTGAAATGTCTTGGAGTCCCCAGCTCAACCCAGGCACTCTCACTAAACATCACTGAGCGATCCCAGTCAGTGCCATGGGGAGCAGACAAATCAGCCAGCCAAGCCCTACCCAAATTCCAGTCCACAGACTGTGAGATGCAGTTTGATGAGGTTGTTTTAAGACACTTAGTTCTGGAGTAGTTTGTTACACAGCACTAGGTAACCAGAACAATAAGATTAATAATGATTTTCACAGAATCTCTGTAAGATTCCTAGTAACCATTGGGTCTGTAAAGGTCACAGAAGTGTTTCAAAGACAACATTGATCTGTTTATTTTGGCTGATATTTATTGACAGCATGCAGTTGGTCTAAGCCAATGTACTTACATTTCTACGTAGTTGTTTGCAGTTGTTAAATTTATACTTTTACTGGTACTATAGTCTCATTACACTACCAATTCCCCAAAATGGAACAATGGTCCTTATATTGTACATGGATGAATAAATATAAGTTTGAAACTACAACGTAGAAAGTAAAACATAAAAGTCTCATAAGCGTCATTGAGTTTGACTCCAGATAGACTACAGAAAGTGAATTTGTACATGCTCAGTCAAGGGAATCTCTGAGTATAAGAATTTAGCATAAACAGTCAAAACAACAAAGTGGGAATACAGAGTACAATGATAATTATCTGAAAAACTGGGCTTTCCTGGACTGGTGATTCCATTCCCCTGTGTGCTGTCTGTAATGAAAAGTCAAAGAATAACATGCAGGCATTTTAGCCATTTTTAAGCAAAGCATGACAACCTTTCTGGCACACCAGTAAAGTCTGTCCTGAACAGGGACTAAATAATTGTACAGGTTATGGTGCTCAGTTTAAAGCAATTGAAACTGACTCTACCTATAATAGGCAAATGGAGATTTATTGGATGGATAATTAAAACCTTAGTACAGAATCAGCACAAGGCTGAGGAACAGACTTAAAAGCAGATAAAAACAAAAGCATCTCTGCGGTTCTGGCTGGAACAACACTCTCCTCCCCACCTGAGTAGGAGCTCTGGGGAGCAAAAGTTCAAGGTTATTATTGAAAAGGCTAGGTCATAGATGGTGGCTTTAGAGCAATCTCCACAAACAGACTTACCACCCCTCTTATTCCACACTTGGACAGCTATAGGCGTCCCTGCACAGAGGCCTCAAGGCCACTGCTGTGAGGCAGGAGCAGGGCAGAGGGCAGCCTTCCTGTAGACAGACAGATGTGAAGAAGAAGAGAGGATAGGGCTGAGCTGAGCATACCCACTTTCTTCTTCCAGACTCGCAAATCATATGGTCCTCTCCTTCTCATTAGGAGTGAGAACAGGTACAGTGTATTGAGAAAGACCAGAAAGATTTCTCCACATGGAACCAACAGAGGTGGAATTGAGTGCTCCCTGTTACAAAGGCCCCATTATGGAAGAGTCTGGGCTTTTGCTGATGCTGCCACAGCCATGACCTTACCATCCACCTAACATCATGTCTTACACCGCCATATGCTTGGCTACCACAAGAATCCCTGGAATCCTGGCCACCCCTCCTCAACTGGACTCTCACTTCCACACATCTCTGTACACTGATATGGACCACCCACCCTCCCTACACACACTAAACAACCTTGAACTTCAGAGTAATCATGTGCCATAAGCAAAATGTCCTCTATCATAACACTTTTCTCCAAATATTTGCTTTACCTTCTTGCTCCAAACAAAATCTTGCTGTCTCTTATTAATTTAATTTAGCGTTTTGTTTTGTTTTGCCAAACTCAGAGATATAGGGCCACTGTCAATTCTCAAAATTCTCATAAATCCTCCCAGAGACTCATGCCACTAGGTCATAACACTATTGACCCTTCATTATTACATTAACTACAGACCTCAGAGTCACTCATTCTCAGAAAATTTTAGCTTTTGACCCTCTCTCTCTACCACTACCCCTGTCATAATTCTTGATTATTTTTGCTATTCCCATAACGTGCCCTCTTGCCCTGCCCTCTACATTCAGTGACCTTGTTTCTAGTAATCTTGTCTTCCACCCACTCCTGGTCGCCTACTCTGTAATTATCCCTTGAACCTGTTATACTCACAACTGAATACCCTCTACAGCCTCATTCTCAAAATCCCACAGTGCCACCAGCTTTGCCTGTCAATACACTCCATTCCCTCGAAACCCCAAATTATTCAGACTAAGGATGACCATCTATTGATCCTACTGCCTCTACGCTGTCCAGCAACCCCTTTAGGCCCCCATTTTCCTGCTAACTTGGCTTAGATTCCATGGCTAATCACTGTAGTCACTTGTGTGTGCCCTTGATAGCCTTCTCTTCTTTCATCTTAACACAGCTGGCAAATCCCAGGCCCCTGGTAAAATCTAGCGCTCTGTCCTCTTCTTCCCAAGGACTTGCATGTGACCTAAGAAAAATACACAACTTTGTTGCCTGGACTCACTCTGAATTCATGACTACAAACCTCCAATGAGCCTCTGTGCTGCCTGATAGTTCTGCTGTGTTTACTTAGTTGTTTCTCTTTCCAGTTTCTCCTCCCCTTCAAACTCTAATGCTTTCTTCCTTCTACTGATCTAATGATGCCCTTGCCTGTTCAATATGAAAAAGAGAATTAAAAGCAAAATTATTTAGATTCTCATGGTCAAATATGTCATCCTTTCTGCATCAGACCCATATTCTTGGCCTTCTTTTCTATAACAAAAAATAATCTTTCCATCAGAAGTTGGTGTAGTTTCCCTCATATTAAGTATATATAAAACATATATATTATATAAATATATCACCATTGACCCACATCCCTCTCCAATTACAGTAGTCCCTCTCTGTGTCGTGGTTCACTTATCGTAGCCTCACTGTATCACGGGATTTTTAAAAATATTATATTTAATTATTTATCGCGGATTTTTCACTATATCATGGGATTTTGCGGTACTGTATACATATGTTGTTAAAGTTACGTAGGTTTAAGAGTGTAGAATAAATGTAAAGTTCCTACTTCACAGGGGGATCTAGAATGTAATACCCTCAATGAGTGAAGGAATACTGTACTCCCATTTCTCATCTCTCCTTTACAGCAAAACTTGAAAGTACCACCTGTATTTGCTATTTTCACTCATCTCATTCTCTCTTAAGCCCACCCCACACAGATTTTTGTTCCTTTAATCCAAGACAATTACACCTAACAGAGCCACAAATGACTTCCACTGGGCCTAACCCACCAGTTAATTCTAGGTCTTCATCTGATTTGACCTATCAATAGGATCTGACATAGTTGATAACCTCCTCTTTCTTTCTCCACTATTTCTTCCCACTTGGCTTCCAAGATATCATTCACTTGCTTTTATTCTGCTCAACTGTCCACTCCTTACTGTTTTCTTTGCTAGGTCTTCCTCATCTGACTGATCTCCAGATAAGAACATGTTCCAGATCTCAGTTGCTTCTCTTCATTCTCTTTTCAACTCAGTCGCTAGATCTCACTTAACATGGTGTTAAGTGCTGTTCACTGGCTACAGACTCTTTGTATCCTAACTCCTCAACTGAGTATCAGACATATTTTATAAATCCTTATTTAATACCTGAGTTTGAAAATCTAGTAGGGGTCTCAAACCTTAAGATATCTAAAACTGGAAGCTTTGAGTCAACCTTCAAAATAAAACTTGCTTCTCCTCCAACCCCCTTACTCAGTTTCATAGGAAAATAAAAACTTACAATGGTCTTTGACTATTTTACCTTATACCCTATATACAGATATCACCTAATACTTTGACTCTACCTTTTAAATATATCCAGAATGTAACAACTTTTCAACACTTTCTCCACTAACAACCATTGAAGAGTTCTCAAAGTATGGTCACCAGACCAGTATTATCAGCATTACCTGGGAATTTGCTAGAAATTTTAATTCTTTGGCCCTGCCAGACTTACTGAATCAAAACTCTGAGGGTGGAGCCCAGTAACTATGTTTTAACAAGCCCTCCAGGTGATTCCAAAGCTAAATCACTTCAGATTGGAAACCACTGCCCTAGACCAAGCCACCATCAGTTTTTATCCAGACTATGTCCAACAGACTTCTAAGGCCCCACATAGCTTCCACCTACGCCTCTTACAGACTATTCTCCAGATGATAGCTAGAGTAATCTTTTAAAAAATGTAAGGCAGTTATGTAACTCCTCTTCAATACTCTCTCCAATAGTTTCCCTTTGCAGTTAGAATAAGATATAAACTCTTTACCATAGTCCACAAAACCTTACATAATCTGGCCCCCATTAGTCGAGCTCTCTGACCTGATCACCCACCCTTGCCCCTCCATCTGCTCAGGCCCTGTAGTTCTCTCATGAACAAGTCAATCATATATTCATTTAGACTCTTTGTTCTGATTACTTCCTCTTTTCTCCTCCAGATATGTGAATACCCTAGTCCTTTATTTGCCTTAGGTCTCTGCTAAAAAATAGAGGTTGCCTTCCATGTCTACCTTTTCTACAAAACTACCTTCCATTGGTCATGCTAAAAATCCATGAGCTGGAATGTAGACTGAGGAAAATTACATTGGGACAGGCACTGATCAATATCAGCTATGTAAATAGCAGGAAAAAAACATTACCAAAGAAATAACTAATTTCTTCTGAATGTCATTCCACAGCCCTTTCAAAAAGCAGGTTTTGGTCAACTGTTCTTAATTCAATGTTAAAGGAAATAGCACAGGTACAAATACAATTAAATTGAAGCCACTGAGCATATGACATTTCAGTGGGCTCTGGGAAAACTGAATATACAACCCTGCTGATCAACACTGGATGATGCTGACTATTGAGTGGAAAGGTACTTATAAAAGTTTTTTTAACTAGAGAAAAGACAGCATTTCTTTATAACATTGATAACTAAAGAATAATTATTTTATGTGACTTGATTAAGTAGCATACTTCAGTAATACATTCAGAATATTTAGCAGCTTGAACCTAAGGATTCTAAAATATTATGATTTTTTTAATATGTTGACAATAAGATACTACCAGACTTCCTTAAAAAGCCAAACTGTGTGATATGAGATAATTTTATTCTTTCCTAACACTTGATTTTTGTCACCCATTGAGAAAAGTAGATGATAATGATTATAGATATATTTTTAAGTAAAAACAAATATTTCAAACGAATATGAATATTTCCAAAGCTGAATATCATTCACCATTTATTCTAAAAAGCATTCATTATTTTTGCTTTCAAGAGTGGTATGCTCATATGAGCATTTTACCAAAAGCTAACATCTTTGCTGAAAGGTCTCTTATTAATTTTGTCCTTTCTAATTCTATCCACAACTGAAAAGGAACATATGTGTAGCAACTTCTTCCTCGACCTCACTCAGAACACCCCCTTAAAAAATGGATGAGTCTTGCTGATGGCCCAGCCAATGGAGTTCAAGGCATGACTCTCCTAGGTGTTCCAGTCAAATTGCCCATCATGGCCCAAACTCATCTGCATTAATTAAACATATTTTTCAAAATAAGGTTCCCATTTACATGTTCAGACTAGGACTCAGACTTATAATGAGTTCCACTAACAGAATCTGATGATAGCAATACAGTTATAAATACATTAATAGAATGGATTGCTCTTATTTTAAAGAAAACTGATATGGCTATTTCCCTCCTGTTTTATTTCTACTTTACATGTAAGTAATCCCTTACATAAAATATAACATTTTATGTAATATTATATTTATATATAGTCAGGTTCAGATGTGACAGAACCTGCATAATCTAAATATAGAAAATCTGTCACTGTCCAAACAGAACCATACAATTGGACCCAGAAAAGAGATTAAGGGGTCTTCTCTGGGGAAATTATGAAACTAAAAGAAAAATATTGAGATTAAAATTTGGACATTTCCTAACAAAATAGCCTGGTTACCCTGTCCCACCAGATTCACTCTATGAGAGACATATCTATCATAGGTAACTGAGCTTTCCATTCTTAAATATAATGCACACAGAAGTCATAAGACATTTGAAGCACACCTCTCACATAAGTCAGAGACACTGAAACAAACCCAAAAAGAATGTGGTGACACAGAGGCAATAGAGGCAGGAGAAAACTTAAAAGACAAAACTATTATTATACCCAGGAATAGAACAAAATGTTATTAAATGAGAGAGAGGAAAGAGAGACAGACAGACATGGAGGGGAGTGGGGAAGGAGAGATTCAGAAACACAAAGAAAACCCTGAGAAATTAGAATATATGATGGCAGGTAATTACAAAGCAAAATTAATAGATTTAAGTAAAACACAAAGAAGAATATAAAGAGTGTTCAGATATAATAGTGAAAAGATATAAATATAAAAGGATCTTGCAAGATGGTCCAACCTTGGAATAATAGGAGTTATAGAAAGAGAAAAGAGAAAAAGTAGGAAAGAAACTTACCAAGGAAATAATTCAAGAAAGTTTCCCAAATCACTAAAGCATGAATTTATAGACAAAACAAGCCCACAGAGTGATGGAAAGTACAAAATTTTAAAAAACCTAACCAAGGCATGTAATTATGAAATATTAAGACACCAAGAATAAAGAAAATATTCTAAAAGGTTCTATAGAGAAATTGAAGAATATATATACAAAGGATTAGAAATCAAATTAAAAAAATATTTTTCAGCAAAAACACTGAAAACTAGAAGACAATGTACAAAATATTTAAGACTCATGTCCACTTCCTTAAAATCACTAGCGAAAAAAATCAAAGGCATCAAAAATACACTGACAGCCATGTTCATTATAGCATTATTAGGAAACAGAAAATAATCAAAATGTCCAGAAATAGAGTAGTTCAATTTACTCTGGCATATATTATTAAATACCAACACAAAATATGCAGCTAAAGATAAATTTTGACACCAAACATTTTCACAATATATTAGTAAGTAAAAGTGATATGGGAATAATTCTATCTTTTATAAAAATATAAGAAAACGACATGTAGAAAAAGTCTGATAGGACCTTAATGAAGAAACAGTGACATTAATCCTTATTAATTCTGTGTGGAAGGAGTACAGAGATTTTTTTCTTTTTTAAGTAATTTTGTTTCTTTTTATCCTCACAGTAGAGGTGGATTGGAAAAATGGCAACAATATTTTGCAGCTCTTCTTGTGAAGAGATCAAGTCTATTTTTCCATCCCTTTCCAAGGTGGCCTTGTATGTGACCAAGCTAACATTGTGTCATTCCTGAACCTAGGTGCTTGGGGTTCTGAAAATTAATTGACAACAGACAGATTAATGAGAAAAAAGTTTAATTCACATGTATGTGGGATCATCACTCCATAAGGAATGGATCACCAAACAGCTAGGAATAAAAGTTTATATACCAGTTTAATAGGGGAAAGAAGGGGGTATAGGTTTCTTTGGGAAACACACAGGCTTCTAAGGGAAACAAATGGGAGACATGGGGCCCTTTGAGAAAAGTTGTTGATGCAATTTCTCATTCCAGTGCTAAGGGCTAGTCTCCTTTCTATTTGGAAGCTCCTTTAGGAACGGAACTTAGGTGGTTTCATTCTCAGAAAGCTCTGCCTTTAATCAGATAAGAGAGGCTCAGAAAGGGTTTCTTTGTGTATCTGCTGTATCTCAAATATCTCCAGCTCAAAGTAATCTTTATACGATCCTGGTTGAGTTTGGGCCTCTGAATTCAGCCTCAAGAGACTTGTGCAGCTTCTGCTCTCCCACTTCCAGTCTTTCTCACAATCTGGTCACCACACAAACAAGCCTGGACTAACTTGCTGGAGAATGACACCACATGGAGAGAGCCCCAACCACCCCAGCCATCCAAGATGACTCATTGCTAGTCACAACTGCCCCAAAGCTGAATTCAGACCCATGAGCCGGACCAGATGAGTACAACCAGACAAGGCCCAGACAAGAACCACCAACTGAACTCAGCATAAAATGCCAACCCACAAAACCATCATTGTTTTAAGCTACTAAGTTTTGAGGTAGTTTGCTATGTAACAATAGATACCTAACAGAGAAATGTATTGATTTATTTTTAATCCTCACCCAAGATTGTCTATTGATTTTAGAGAGAGGAAGGGGGACACAGAGAGAAACATCAATGTGAGAGAGAAATAATGATAGGTTGCCTCCTGTACGTGCCCCAAATGAGGATCGAACCTGTAACCCACGTATGTGCCCTGTCCAGGGTCAAACTTGCAACCTTTTGGTATATAGTACAACACTCCAACCCACTTAGCCACCTGGCCAGGGCAGAAATGTATTGTTTTTGAGAAAAATAAGGTAATAAATGACTTGCTAGAAAAACAACTAATGGTTATTTAATCATGAAAGGCTAAATAGTTGGTGACATGGAAATTTTCATCTCAAAATGATGAACAACATTAAAATTTTTCCTGGTTGTTTGTCTCTATATGAGAAGAATAAGAGATGATGTAAAATTTAAAGCCAACAAAAGAGAACATTTCTTTATACTTAAGGAATAGTAATTAAAGGCTTTACTATACCCATTGGGCATTATGGAGTCAAATAACTTGGCAAGAACCCCAGAAATACTGAATGGCCTTTTAGTAGAAATTTGAACAATTATTTGAGAGGTCAATAAAAGGTAAAATCATAAGGCTAAAATTCTTAGATATTGAAACAAAAGGCCGTGGAGAAGAGGATATGGCAACAATATACACTTGAGATAGTATAGAAATGTGAGCTTAGGAGTGAAAAAATATTGGGTGGCCAGGAAGCCAAGTTAAGATCAGATGTCCAGAAGATGTCAAAACCACCGTTCTGTATACATAGATAGATGACCAAGGTTTGGCCACTATATGACGTTCCTGGGGTGGCTGTAAATGAACACCATCATCTTGTCCCCCCAGCCCAGTCATGGAGATAGTTGCCAAGCAACCCTGACATGGAAAATTCCACTCTGAACCCTTCACAAACCTGCCTTTCCCACCAAACCCACCTTTCTGTGCAAGCCTGCCTTTTCAAAAAGCCTGCTTTGTCCCCAACTTACAGAAGCAACCAAGCAGAGACAGTACCCATTAGTCCAAAGGACCCTCCTTTCCTCTGTGCTGTCTCCCTTGTGCTCAACCATAAGCTTAATAAAATCTGTCTGGGAACTTCTCTGTGGTTTCCTCTCCCTCTCTACCTTGGGGACCCAAGAACCCAATAACACAGTGGGTTTACCCTCAGCTGCTACTAACCCAGAGGGGTTGTTACTGAGAAGATCACTATTTCTCAGTCTCGAGTTTCACACAAAAATTACTAGCTTGCTTTTTTTTTTTTTTTTATTGTTATTACCACTACACATTCCAGCCATTACTGTTGTGTAGGAGTGCACAACTGGGTGTATTCATGGTGTTTGGGGTCTTCCCTAGAAGCATTTGGTATTAAACACTGCCAACTGGGATAGGAAACTAGATGAAAAAGGCAAGTCACCTCTTTCCATTCCCGCACCCAGCCACTGTTACTAAGAATCACACTACTACTGAATCAGGATCCTAGGAATAAGTATATTGCTTAAAAAAAATAAGATAAGCTAAGTTTCCTTTTCCCTGATTTCTGCAACAGAGATGTCTAGAAGTATATTATGTATACAGCATAAACTATTGCAAAGTTGGTAGTTTTGTCCTAGAGAGAGGCATTTAGCATTGTTTTGTTTTACCATTTGTACCTGTGAGAGAGAGCTATTACTTTTACTTTACAAAGATTTCTGGTCCTAGTCAATCTCAGTCGTTTCTGTTTCAATGCAGGGCAGTTGTTGAAAGTCTAGCTGATCCCTGATATGACACACATGGTGAAGATGAGAATACTTTTAATGAAAAAGTTCCTTTCACAATAGAGAAAGGGCCACACAATAATTAAAAATTATACCGTGTCACAGTGTGAGATACAAAATTGTGTCTAACCTATAACTGCACCCTTTAAAGATTACATATGGGAGTGTACAAAGGCCACAGATATTAAAAATATATGTTAATCTACTAGCAAATGAAGTCATTTTTAAATGTTTACTACTGTGTTTTTGACAGTGTTGGTAAAATTAAGTAGCCAACAAATACTTAAATACTTCTTTGCAGATTCAAATTTAATATATCAAATTACTGCTTTGAGACATGTATATTAAAAGGCTTGAAGTTAGCCTCTTCCTGAAATTCATATTCTTTTATTCCATCCTCAAGCAAACATATAAAGAACGCTTGAAAATCCAAGGGCCTGAATATGTGCGATAATATTTCTCAAAGCACTTGCTTTATCTAAATCTAGGAAAAGTAATGAATATTCAGGATTCAGGGAACAGATATGTAAATTTTATAAATTAGATTAACAGCTTGATGAGGGCACCATTTTTTAAACTGCAAATTTCTGCTGGCTCAAGACTATAATATTCCTTCGGGGTCCCAGCAGTAGTTTATAAAGCAATGATCTACAGAAAGGAATGACTTCTTATAAATGGGCTGTTTTTATTACAGGAATCAAGAAGTTTTATAATTACTTCTACCCATGTACTTTAACTGATAGTGCTGATTACAAGCCTCACCTTTAACAGTTACATTTTCCTTTTTAATTATATCACATTCAATTTGTGAGTGACCTACATTACCTGCAAGGACTAAAAGCATTATATTGAATATTGAATCCCTAAGCCATCTCTTATTGTAAAGAATTTATGCTTGCAGTAAAAGTAGCTACTATTATTGAGAGTGAGTGAAGTATTCTATCAGGCATATTAAATAATCCTCACTACAACACTGTGTGGATGAAAAGGGGGCCATGTACTAAACCTGACAAGCTCACGGGAGGCCTGCATGGCAGCCTTACAAACCCAGACCTAAAGTAGCCACACAAGATGGTATGAAATTAAAATTTCTTAACAAAGAGTGCGTCATGGCGGGTAGTCAAGTCTTAGGCCAGTATCTTCATTGGCAAATGTCAATCTCCACCTTACCTGAGCCAGTCTGTTCTCTTTTCGCATCTAGGATAACACACCTTTGGAATATCAGAGTGGTCCCTTTTTCCAGAACTCTCAGGGCACAATCTCCCACCAGCACATGAGACCACAGAACCCCTCATTGTTATCTTGTTCTCTACATACCCTCTCTCTGGGCTGTAAATGTTCATTGTTAAGTATCCTGTACCCACCAATGTCAAAGAAATATGTGTCTGTCAATTTTACTTTTATCCAATCCTTTTATCATCTCCACTCAGACATTGATAAGGAATCAAAAACCTGGGAATACTTCGTAAAACACACACACACACTTAAAATCTTAAAAATTCATATAGAAAAAAAGGAAGAATTAGATTTACAAGTTCTTTGTTATGTATTGTATTACTTTTTCTGCATAACTTAGCATTTTCTAATGTCCAAGAGGCTGTATAAAAAAAACCATTACCAGTTAATGTCCAGAGTGAAGACAGGTTTATAAATTTGAAAACACTGTCCTTTCCCTATGAACTAATCTTTGAATTATAAGGGATAAATCTTCTGGAACTACACAGAAATTATTTTCAACTACATTGTTTTGGGACTCATGAGAGTCTCAAAGTGAAGATAGAAATTACTGTCCCCTGATTGCTATTGCTGACATGGAACAATCCTCTATTATAGAGCAGAGATAGACGTATATTATTTTTAACAGTTTTGTTGAGATATATTTCACACACTAAAAATTCATCTATGGGGTATAGATCAGGGCTTTTAGTACATACAAGAATTGTGCAACCACAACCACAATCTAAATTTAGATAATTTCCATAACCTCAAAAAATACTCCATACCCATTTGTAGTCCTTCCCTATATTCTATCCCATCCTACCACTCAGAGCCACAAGCAACCACCAATCTACTTCATACCTTTATATATTTGCCTATTCTCAGTATTTCACATACATAGAATAATACAATATGTGACTTCTGTGACAAGCTTAGTTAATACAATGTTTTCATGATTCATCCATTTTATAACACATATCAAAGAACAAACTTCCCTCCCTTTACGGCGGAATAATATTCCATGGTATGGATATATTATATATTTTTATCCATTTATCAGTTGATGAACAATTGAGCCATTGTTTAAAATTTTCAAGGACTGGCAAGATATTTTCCAAAGTGGCTGCACCGTTTTATGTTTCTAACAGCAATGAAAAGTATTCCTGTTTCTCCACATGCTTGACAATTCTATCTTGTTTTTTATTTATTATAGCCATGCTAATCAATGTGAAATGGAATCTCATTGTGGTTTTGACTTGCACTTCCCTAATAACTAGTGATGTTAATCATGTTTCATGTGCTCATTAGTCATTTGTATACCTTTTTAGAGAAATATCTATTCATATCCTCTACCCAGTTTTCCATTGGATTCTTTTTTTATTGAGTAACAAGTGTTCTTTATATATTCTGCAAAGTCTCTTATCAGATACATGATTTGTAAACATTTTCTCCCATTCTATTGTTACAGAGTGGGTGTCTCCAAAAATCCACAGGTGGGAGCCTGTGGGTTGGGGGATGGGGAAAAGGGAAAAGCTTTTAAGATGCCTTTGCATGACTATGGCTAGGAGCTAGTTTCTCGGTTATGCAAATGGCTTTGGTTCTTCCAAGGCCCCAAGAAGATGGGAGGGGTTTTGACCATGGAATGGTGAAGAAACAGCACACACAGCCTGTGCAAGGTTCTGTGAATAGTCAGAACTGGGCACCACACCCACAGCATCACAGGACGCAGTCAGGGATTTAAAAATAGGTGGCAGACATTTTGGCTAAGAGAACACCATGCTTTGAGAAGAAAGAGGAGAACACCATGCGGCTTGGAAAGGAGAGGAGAACTCCATATGGTTAACAAGGAGGCTGGCAACTCCACGTGGTTCTGCATTAAGAGCTGGAGGGTACCGTAACACAGGCAAAACCTCCCCAATCAGGCTCAAATGACTGGGAGCTGCTGGTAAAGCTGAACTGTGTCTGGGAAGTAGGAAGACTTTATCTCTGACTTTTCTAAAACTAGCCTGGTTTGGTAGGGGGAGGCAGAACTGTGTGTATGTGGGTGTTTTAAAGGGAATAAGACTTAACGGCAGAAATTCGCAAATAATCTAAATCTATATAACCATTAAATAAACTATTCTTTTTCTTTTCACCAAACTCTGGTATTGAGAGTTATGCTTCTGGTGGATTCTGTTACACAGTGTGTTGTTTTTCACTTACTTGATATCTTTTGCAGCACCAATATTTAATGGAAGGTAGACAATTTAAATATTTTTCCTTTGTTCCTTGTGCTTTGTGTTGTATCTTAGAAACTACTGCCTAATTCAAGGTCAAAAGGATTTACTAGTAGTTTTTATTTAAAACTTCTAGTTTTTGCTCCTATATTTGAGACATCTTTTGATATAAAATAAGGATCCAACTTAATTCTTTTGTGTATGGATATCCACTTTTCCAGCACCATTTGTTGAAAAGTCTATTCTTTTCCCATCGAACTGTCTTGGCACTCTTGTTGAAAATTAACTCACATGTTATTGCAAATTAAATTAGTTACTGAATATTTTCAGATGATTCATCATTAGTATATAGAAATTAAATTGATTTTGACATACTGATTTTGTATTCTGCAACTTCACTGGACTTGTTAACCATTTCAAACTGTTTTTAGCAGATTTTCTAGGATTTTCTATATATAAGATTATAGCATTTGCCAATAGAAATCGTTTTACTTCTTCTTTTCCAATATGAATGCCTTTTATTTCCTTCGTTGCCAAATTGCTCTGGCTAGTGATTGTGGTACAATGTTGAACAGAAGTGGTGGGAGCGAACATCCACATGAAGTACCTTGTTAATTGTGGTTTATTGCAGATATCCCTTATCAGATTAAGGAAGTTACCTTCCATATCTAGTTTATTAAGTGTTTTTAATCATGAAAAGATGCTATGTTTTATCAAATGCTTTTTCTCCATCTATTGAGATGACTATGAGTTTCTGTTCCTTTTTCTATTTATATGTTGATTTTATGTTAAACCAACCTTGCATTGTTTGGGATAAATCCCACTTGGTTAAGCGTATAGCCTTTTTAAATTCCCATTCAGGATCTTGTTCAACTCAACTGAAACCATAGCCTTAGGCAGCTGTGATGTTGCTAGCGGATTGCTACTATTTTCAGTCATATCCTGGGGGTATGACGTTCCTACCAAACTGAGCTCTAAGTTAAATCAAATAGCCATAATACCCTGGAAATAGAGATATTTACTCTGCTCTGCAGACAGAACACTTAATGGAGCTCCAAAAATGTGTCAGTCCTCGTTAGTTACAAGGCTACCAGCAAATACCATGACACTGAACTGAGAAAGGAAAGAGAAAGGGAAGAGCCCAAAGTACAAACATCAAAGACCCTCCTGTCTTACCTAAATTCAATAGTTCTCTTGAATTTAAAGTTTCTCACAAACCTTATATTTTTTTCTGGGTTATCTGGTTAATTTCAAAAGTTCTAAAATGGTTGTTTTTGTTATTGTGCCATATTTGTTTTTGTGGAAGATTGAGTTCACTAAAGTCACCAATTGATTCACTCTCCACCAATCCAGAAGGTGATCCCCATCCATGCACTATTGCCTGATTTTAGAGGATGGTGTGTGTACAACTGGACACATGATAGCTGTTTTGATTCATCATAATGACTGCACAATATAGTATGTTGCTAAAATTTAGCATATTCAACAAACATTTATAAAGTACCTACTGAATATCAATATATAAGGCCATACACCCACCCTCAAGAAGAGTCAAGTCTAGTTGGAGCAAAGGAACTAGCTATTGTTGAGCACATACTATTTGCCCCCATTAGTCATTTCACTATCTTACACAGTAGGAAAAGAAAAAAATGTTAGAACATACATCTAAAAGACAATACATTAAGCTGAGTTGCTAAGGATGAACAGGACATTTTCAATTGGACCTAATACAGGAGAACATTCCTTGGTAGAAAGCACATGGACTTCAGAGATGAAAGGTCACATTCAGTAAGGGATTATTGTTGAAGGCAAGATGGTTATCAGCTATTTAGTGTAACCTACCTCAACACAAAAAGGAATAGGTATTGTTTTTAAATAACAGTCTCCACTTGACCGAGATTTTAATCAGTGATAACAGAAACTTTAGGTAACTAAAGGAAGCCAAGATAACTTTGTTATTATTACATAAACCTTAGAGTTTTATACAAACTGGCTGTATTAGTTTTGCTATATAATCATAGTCAACCTTAGAGTCTGTAAGTGTATGAGTTCCTCTTTATTTCTGAAAAGCCAAAAACTAAATTAAAACATGTTAAACTCCTTATAAATGATTAGATCCAATGTTGTTTGAAAAATAAGGAAATCAGTTTGGTTTTGACCTTCCATTGTACACAGTCTGAGCTGCTCTGGTTAATGAAGCTATTAAATAACTGGAAGAATAGGTGAAAGAAGTTCTTGACTTCACAGAGCTGAAATGACTTCATGTGGGAGTTGCAAGGGAGATTTCAAAATGTCAAATGTATCTTTGCCATCAGCATTCATGCCATGGTGTGCACAGGGAGGAAAAGTGGATCCTGCAAACTGGCATTTAACCAAAGTTCCCTTTGGTAAAAACACATTTCATAAGACCTGAAATTCCTGTTGCAATACTTCCCAATGCTGCCTGTGCTACTGCCTTCTTACCTCAAATGCATGGAACCAATTCCAACTGAAAAGTTTCTAGCCATGCCAGAACCTACTAATAAACAATGCTGTGCTATTATGTATAGAATAAATATTAGCCTAGCTAGGTGGAAAAGTTCAAAGATAAAGAAAATGTCCACCCGTGTGCCCATTTGAATGTCTTTAGTGACAAGCAGCAAAAAGGATCTTAAAGAATAAGGGTATTTATTATGCCACATACAAGAGTCTGGAAATAGATCAGTGCAGAGTTGATTAATTTAGCAGCACGATGACATAATTGAGGACCTGGGAATGAACTGTCCACTTTGTCATCCTCAGTGTTGCTTTCATCTGCAAGTTTGTCACATTAAGATCACAATATGGTTGCCATCACTCCAGGCATCAACCCAACAACAAACAGCCACATATAAAATCCAGAAGGTGAGTTACTTTACACAAGTTATCTACCAGGGAGAAATGACCAGACTGCATAGGTTGTACCCCATGGCCCCAGAGGGGCTGTCACATAAACCATAATGAGCATGGCACCCTGTAGAGATGACCACCTTTTTTAAATAGCTACAATAATATTGTAAACAGCTACAATAATATTTACTTATCTGAGGCTAAATAAATTCTGATAAAATGTTAAGCCTTCAGTTACCTTTAAGTATTTTTAAAGGGGCAAAAATCAGGTATGGAAGTTGTAGGAAGAAATATATGTTAATTAGTCACTTTAATTTTCACACACTGGTTCTGTTTTTCAAGCCCAACAATTCTAGTAGTTGGTTTATTTTTCCCAGAGGGTGTCTGAAAGTAAACATATTTGTTCTATAATTTCAGGCCATTTTCTTTTCCATAACCACAATCTTGTAGAGTATAAGATTAGAGGCTCCATTTTCCTAACACATCATTAAACCACCTTTTAATTGTTACCCTTAAATAAAAAATACTCCTAAATGTCAACTAAAAAGCTTAACAACTCACTCCATTATTTGAGTTGTTCTTAAAGTGATCAACAGTGGTCTCTGTGAGAGAAAACATAGTTTAATGTTCTCAGCGGCTCGTTTTTTACAAAAATATTTTCATTCCTGCTGCTATGTAATTTCAATCACAGCCAACTTCAAGTATTTAAATTCAAAGGACATGCAGAAATAAACTATTTATTAACTAAGTATATTATCAACCCTATCCACTCCTCCCCTAGACTCCCAATTTGGTGTTACTTCAAAAGATAGAACCACATAATTATTGGTGGTCTATCCAGGACTTAATAAGCGCATACACTTAGACAACCTGTGATAGTACTCCAGCTTCATAAAATATAACTTTCATGACTGCTATTTAAATGTGCCCAGACCTCAGCATGGTTTGCAGATTTACTTAACAGAGGATGACACTACCATGCTGAGTTATCGTCGGCAGCCGTCCGTCTCGAGAGACGATGGTATAGCTTCTTAAGAGTCTATCTGCACCGCCGAGAATGGTTGTGCAGTCCGACTCGGGAGTGACACGGTATCTGTCTCCTCCCGTGTTGAATCGACATCTTGCGATGACGCTGGAGTGTCCTCTCCAGTGAAGCTGAAGCTACAGAGCCTGGGCAGGGTGATATGGAGGGTCTGCTGTTGCCCATGCAGCAGACCCCTCCTCTCTTCGCAGCTGAAGGGTCCAAGGGAAAGACGGAGTCAATACAGCTTGGTTTCAGGTGCGCCGCAGGAGTTGCCGGTGTTGACTACAACGTCGAACCGCCTTAGGGACTCCGGCTCCGGATTTTCTGTCGGGGTTTACTCCCTTAGCCTTTCCCCTGAAGAGGTATGCCGCAAGGCAGCGGAGGTTTTTTGGAGTCAGAGTTTTCCTTCTCTGATGTGCCCTGACTGGAAGATCGAACCAGCGACACTTAGCTCGCAGGCCGACGCTCAATCCACTGAGCCAAACCAGCCAGGGACATGCTGAGTTATAATACACCAGTATTAAGTATGGAATCTATGTCTTATTCTTAGTAGACCTTAATGCCAGGGCTAGAAGTGTGGGTTGCTGTCATGGACACATGGCATAGGATTCCCAGCCCATCCAAAAGAAAATGTGTTTTAATTTCAGGGTTTGTTTTCTGTATGTTTGTTTTAAGCAAGGAAAAGATTAAGTGAGATGAGCACTGATTCTTGTGTTTGAAAGTTGGCAAGGATCTCCAATCCATAGGCAGTGAGGGGGGTTAGTGGACCAGTCAGTAATGGGAAACCAGAGGAGCAAATTGCAACAAATGAGCCCAACCAGCATGTTAGTTCATTTTAACTTTCAGCACAGAACTTTTAGAAATACTTTTCTACGACTCTCTAAAGCTGGCCTTTCCTATTTCTCTCCCCACCTGTCCCTATGCTAAACATGTAATCTATCATTTTAAAAACACTGCTGCATTGAGAAACCCTAAGGAAGTCTCCAGTATCTTAAAATAACTAACTTTGACAAGTGCTTGGTTTTGAAAGACCTTACTATACATTCATCTGTGTCATATAATAGTCACATTGCTGTATTGATAATAAGCTTTTTCAGAGATTTAACGGCTTTTTCAGAAACCTCTTCTTCATTTGTCTAAGCCACCTGAGGAGAATATACATCTCTCAATGCCTTTTGCTCATGCCCCACCAAGAAATGAATCATTTCTGTAGAATCCCACTCAATTTAAAACTCACCTTTCAATGGGAATGCCAGATATTTCTATGTGAACTGCAGACTTCAGGAAGACTTACTAACGATGTGCTCACATGTAAAGATTTGGAAGTAAAGAGATGCCCTTGAAATGAGGCCAAGAACTGCTTTTAACCATGGTAGCTCCATGATCCAATATCTTTAGGATCTTAATAAATGAAATACTTCATATGCATCTACCACTTGAGTCCTATTGGTAAGCATATAAAAATTAAAGTCAGATATCTCAAAGTTAAGTTTGCTTTAATTTTGACTACTGATCTTCATTTCTATTCTACCAGTAACCAAAGTAATGTTTTCACATGAGAGGTAATTAAAAACATCAAGAAAAACAAAAAACTGTATAAAATTAATGGTCTGTATATGAAGCGAACTAAAATGTATCAATTTTGAGCCACAGTCCAAAAAAAAATTTTAAGTATTAAAAAAGAGAGAGCCCTGACCAGAGTGGCTCAGTTGGTTGGGACGTTGTCCCTTACACCAAAAGGTTGCAGTTTTGATCCCTGATCAGGGCCCATACCTAGGCTGCGGGTTTGACCCCTGGTCACAGTGTGTATGGGAGGCAACCAATAGATGGTTCTCTCTCACACCAATGTTTCTCTCTCTTTCTCTGTCTCCCTTCTCTCTCTCTAAAATCAATAAACATATATATATATAGAGAGAGAGAGAGAGAGAGAATCCTTTGTCGTTAATATCATGTTCCTTTGAGAGGATGAGGCTAGTGTCAGCAGATTCCATTTATTTTCCTAAGGTCCCATATGTGCTATGAAAAGTGAAAAATGCTTTTATAATCATAATACTATAAAGCCTGTTTATTGGATGTAATTTTTAGACTCAACCTGTACAGAAAACATGACAGTCTTAATAATATCTGAAAATAATATTTACACCTATACCTCTAACGCCATACAAAAACAAACCCAGAAAAAGAAAAGTTGACTATTTTGAGATTTATTAGACACTATTTGTAGAATTCAAAATAAGTGGCAAACTCATGTGAACTATGTTAAGAACTTCTCTAAGTCAAAAGGGAAGATTGATAATTTAATAACAAGATGAGCAAAAGTTATGAAAAAGCAATGTGCAGAAGAATTTAAAAAGATCCTCAAATTAATTAGTCATAATTAAAAGCAAATTGAAACAATAGTATAGCATTTCTATTAGGTTGGCAAAAATTAAGATATTTAGTGATGTCAGTAATAGTGAGGATGGGGGAGTCAGGCATTCTCATGCATTATGGAGGGCATGTGAATTAGTAAAGCCTTCTTGGAACACTATGGCATTCCCGAAGACAATTTAAAATGTTCATACCCTCAGTCCTTTATTTTACATACATTAATTTATAGTAAATGTTACCTCACCTAGTAACAAAGATACCTGTAAAAAGACTGTTATTGTATGTTACGTAACAGTAAAATTTGGAAACAACTGTTCTTTAAACAGGTAAATGGCTACATAAATTATGGGGCACTCGTTTTCTATCTATTAAGCTGCAGAGATATTTCTGATGTATTACCTGAAGAGAAACAAGTATCAGTGCATTGTATATGACTGTTTTTTTATTTTTTTAAAAACTGAACATTTATCTATCAGTTCTAATACGGAAATGTTTTCAAGCCCTATTCATTTAAAATGCATTTTTTTTTTCTTTTTAAATGTGTTTTATTGATTACAGTGTTACATTTGTTCCAATTTCCCTTCCCTCTGCTCCCCTCCACCCGGTGGCCCCCCTCCCTCCCCTTGTTCCCCCCTTTCAGTCCATGTCCATTGGTTGTGCATATAGTTCTTCTCAACCTCTCTCTGTCTATTCCATTCCCTCCTACGATGTTTCTTAATTCCTATACCATCTTCCTCCCTCTCCCCCTTCCTCTTCACTGCTGACCTCCCCCCAATATGCTCCCCATACCTATAGTTCTTTTTCCACTCTCATTGCCTATTTAGTTTGCCTTTGTTTCAATTCCCTAGCTTCTGTTGGTTCTTGTGATGCAGTTTTCATTTTAGTGTTCATAGTTTTGATCCTCCTTTTTCTAACCCAGTCCCTTTAACATCTCATATAACAGTGGTTTGGATCTAATGAACTCTTTTAGTTTTATTTTGTCCTGGAAGCACTTTCTCTGCCCTTCTATTCTGAATGACAGCTTCGCTGGATAGAGTATTCGTGGTTGTAGGTTTTGGATTTTCATTACTTTGAATATTTCTTGCCAGTCCCTTCTTGCCTGCAGGGTCTCCCTTGAGAAGTCAGCTGATAGTCTAATTGGGACCCCTTTGTACATGATTCTTTTCTTCTCTCTTGCTGCTTTTAAGATTCTCTCTTTATCTTTAACTTTTGACATTTTGATTATAATGTGTCTTGGAGTGGTTCTCCCTGGGTCCAGTTGTTTTGGAACTCTCTGTGCTTCCTGGACCTGTAAGTCTGTTTTCTTCCCCAAGTTTGGGAAGTTCTGCTTTATTATATTTTCACTTAATTTTTTAATTTCTAGTTCTTCTTCTTCGCCCTCTGGCAATCCAATAATCTGTATATTCGATCTCTTATAGCTGTCCCAGAGGTTTCTGATCCTCTCATCATTTTCCTTGCTTCCCGTTTTTTCTCTCTGCACTGGTTGACTGTTTGTTCCTTCTCTATGTTCTGGTTTGTTGATTTGAACTCTGGATTTTATTTCCTCACCATCTGTCTCGTATGTGGTTTTGTTCCTTTCGTTATGAATGTTTTTCGCTTCTTTCTTATCTTTTTCCTGCTCTTTTGTGAATTCTGTAAGCCACCTGATAACAATGGCCCTGAACTGAGCCTCTGACAGGTTTCTTATCTGTTCATCTATCAGGTTCTCCATCTGTTGCCTGGTGAGCTGCACCACCGGAATTTCTATAGTTGTCTGCCTCATTTTGACAGATGCGTTTTGCTTTCTTGGGCCGGCTATAGGGGGCAGTGCCTGTGTACTCGTCACAACCCAGCGACCGACGGCGATCCACAACCTTTTTCACCGCGCTGTGGCCCTTTGTTGTCACAACCCAGTGACCAGCGGTGGTCCAGCAACCTTTCTCGCCGCTCTGTGGCACTTTGTTGTCACTGCCCAGCAACCAGTGGTGATCCGCAACCTATTTCACAGCGCTGTGGCGCTTTGTGTGGGGGCGGGGGTCCAAGATGGATTCCTGCAGTTATTCCACTACGAGACCAGGATCCGTCCTCCCACCCTCTGGGCCTCACTGTTCATGGTGACGTGGTGGCTGCTTTTCCCAGCGTTGGGGTCGCAAGCTGCCGGGGTTAGACAGCAGCTGAGACTGCTCTCCCCGCCGCTGTCCCTGGTGCTACCGCAAACAGCACCGCCCACTTTTGCTCTTCTTACCTGCCCAAAGGGCGCCGCTGGTTTATAACTTCATATGTTGGGCTTCCGTGTAGCTTTATTTTCTGGAATTTCTAGTTATCTTTTGTTTTGAAGTAGTTGTATTCCTCTCTAGTTGTAGAAGGAGACTGAGCGTGTCCGTCTAAGCCCCCATCTTGGCCAGAAGTCCCTAAAATGCATTTTTTAGATTTTATTTATTTACTTTAGAGAGAGGGTAAGCAAGGGAGAAAGAGAGGGAGAGAAACATCAATGTGAGAGATGAACATTGATCAGTTGCCTCTCATATTGTCCAGACCCAGGACCTAACCTGCAACCTAGGCATGTGCCCTGACCAGGAATCAAACCAGGGGATGATGCTCAACCAATTGAGCCACACTGGTCAGAGTGAAAAATGCATTTGTTTTTCACAATTATATATATGTGTGTGTGTGTGTGTGTGTATTTCTATGAAAGTGTGTGTATAAAAACTGAAATGATATAGACCAAATCAGGGTTAGTCTAATAAAAGCATGATGGAGGACTATAATTTTTAACAAGAATATATCATTACTTTTTGCATAAGTAAAACATAGTGAATTTATTCTCTGTAAATATAAACAGACAGTAAAGTCATTCTAAAACAGAAATGAAACAAACCGAGGATATGGGTGAGGCAGGAAATAAAGCAGCCTGAGCCACAGGGTTGAGCCTCTCTGCCCCAATGCCAGCACTTCTTAGCTGGATTAAGTGTTGCCACATTCTGCTTCCTACATTCTATATTGAAAGTTTAAAAAGTAGAGGGTCAAGTCTTTCATAAATAGAATTTATTTAAATTCATCAAAATAAATGGTTATTCTTTTGATTTTGTAATTCTTCTTTAAAAATTCTGATTCACTGGCAATAAAATCCTGAACCAAATGAAGACTAGTGGAAGCAGAATGTATCATTTAATGAAAAAGTAAAGGTAAGAATCCCACCTCAACTCAAAAAATAAATCAATAATTACCAATACAGAGCTACAGTAAAAACAAAAACAAAAACAAAAAAACACTATAGTAAAAAGTATAGTAATGAGAAGACTAGATTTTATCAAATGGTGAAGGTAAAAAATACACAATTTTCTTTGTTAATTGTTGAACAAAAGAATATTTTGTGCATAATTCATTTAGTAATGAACAGGCTAACTATGGGTTACTAGAATGGACTGGGACATAAATGTCATTAGAAGAAGAATCTGTTTTGTGGATTTCTAAAATTTCAACTAGGTTAAGGTATATCAAAGGATTAATAAATGAACAAATCTGTATTGGCTTTTTAAAAGCAATGTCAAATATCCACAAATGTCTGGGAATTGATGACTTAAAGAATCACATTCCACCAGTGCACAATTAAAGACAAGTCCTGTATCAACCAGAAGTGATATATGTTTAGGACAAGTGATAGTAAACTCTCAGAAAATCTTCTACATTTTCACTATAGTTAGGACTACCACCTTGAGTTCTATTGGCACGAATGGGCGGTTTTAGGGGTGGTTTTTAATGTATTTTACTTAATTTTAGCATAATAAAAATGGCCTTTATTCAGATTTAGACATGGAATAGATCTTAGAGATGAAAGTTGCAATCTTGAAGACACCATCTGAAGGATTTGTACAAATGAAGCAACTTGAGTTTAAAGAATTTATATTTAACAAGTAGATTGAAAACCTTGATCTTCCTATAGGAGCACTGATTCTTTCAGGCTACTGTGTTATATATTCTCTTCCCAAATTCCTTTCATGAAAGCATTAATAGAATTAGTTAAAATGGGATAGCATGTAGGAACAGATATGAAATACAGTCTATTTGGATTAATTATGGCAGTCAGAATTTTACCTTTCTAGCCCTCCTTCTCAGTGTTCCCAAAATCTCTTGACCTAGGATTCATGTAATTCATCCTAAGCCTTTATCTTTTGTGTGTATTTCTTTTAAGAAAAATGCATACAATAATTAAGAAGGAATTAATATTAACTTTCCTTTCATCTCCTGTTCCTTGTAACTTTCCATCTTTGGTTCTTGGAAATGATCTTGCTTAGATACTTTGACTTTATGTTGACCTATCAGAAAGGCAGGTTGGTTGATAAGAGGATATAGACAGGTCTTTGGAGCATGTTTTGTGTTTTTCCATTTCTCTTTTCAAGTTCATATTAATTTATTTATTTGTTTATATTTATATTTAAATCTCTTCTGGGTAATTCCACATTGTTTAAATGCTTAAAGCTCTAAAGAGATTTAAGAGCAGGAAATAAATTCTATTTTATATCAGATCAGCAAGAAATGGTCTAGCTTTAGGCTATAAAAAAGCACATTGGGTTACCTGGTCTACCCTTTTCTTGTAACAGTCTAAAATCCCTAAAGAATAATGATCTTGACTTTTACTGCTTCATCCAACTATATTACAGAAATGACTTTAATCTGTGGCTTTGATTAAACAACAAGGGCAGCTAGAAACAATAACATAAGGCATGAGAGGCTGAAGTGGCTGAAATCTTAAGCACATTTATTGTGTCCTAAAATAGATCAGCATAATACAGATAAACCTTTGGAGAAATGTCCATCTCTACTTCAGAATTGATTTTAGTGAAACTTGCCTGCTCTTGAGTGCTATTTACTTTTGCTTTTACAGCACAAATTCTGTCAGAATAGGGTTTCCCTGGAGTTATGTTGTGATCATTATCTGGGCATTGAAAACCTTTAGTTGTACAGAGTTATTGAAATGGAAACCTAACTTTTGTGTTCTTTGAATCACTGAAAGGTGAAGGAAAAAGTATAGCAACAAATAATAATTAAGATATTATATTTACATTCCATCATTTATTTTTCAGGGTTATCTCTATATGTATTATCCTTACTATGACATGAGTACATTAAGTAGCTAAACTTCACAGAGAGGTCGAAGGTCACCCATATATCTATTCCCATCCTATTTTGGCTCCTTTTTTTTTTTCTTGATTTCTATCATTAAAGAGAAAACTACAGGCCCAAAATGGTGTCACTTCTGCTAAAGCCCATAATATCGACTGGATTTTATAGATTTCCTACCTAACCTAATTGTAGTTTCAACAGTGTGAAATCTTCTGTTTGTCATGTAGGTGTCACCATCCTCCAGAGGAAGAAGAGGCAATCTGTAAGATAAAACTCTTGCCAGTCCCTTACCCCCAACTCAAAAAAGACATGTCCTGACCTAAAAATAATTATTTCGTTTATTTTGCTAATATATTCTTGTCCCATTCTCCCTCTGCCTATAAAAACCTTCCATTTTGCAAAAGACACTTCTGCAAGGAGGACAAACAGAGGGCCCATAGGCATATTAAAGGATGTGCAATATCACTAGGCATCAGAGATACAATAAAAATCACAATGAGATACCACGTCACACCAGTCAGAATGGCCATCATTAACAACTCAACAGACAACAAGTGCTGGCAAGGATGTGGAGAAACGGGAACCCTACTGCACTGCTGGTGGGAATGCAGACTAGTGCAGCCACTATGGAAAACAGTATGGCATTTCCTCAAATGAGTAAAAATGGAAATGCCTTTTGATTCAGTGATTCCATTGCTAGGATTATACCTGAAGAATCCTGAAACACCAATTCAAAAGAACCTATGTCCCCTTATGTTCATAGCAGTGCTGTTTACAGGAGCCAAGTGCTGAAAACAGCCTAAGTGCCCATCAGTAAGTGAATGGATAAAAAAACTGTGGTACATTTACACAATGGAATACTATGCAGCAGAAAGAAATAAGGAACTCCTACATTTTATGACAGCATGTATGGAACTGGAGAGTTTTATGCTAAGTGAAATAAACCAGGTGACAAAAGACAAATATCATATGATATCACTTATAAGATGAACCTAATGAACAAAAAACAAATAAGCAAAGTAGAACCAGAGACATGGGAACAAGGAACAGACTGACAGTCACCAGAGGGGAGGGGGAAGGGGAGGAGAGGAGAAAGAAGAAGAAGGGACCAGTCAAAGAACATGTATGAATGACCCATGGACATGGACAACAGGGTGGGGACTGACTGTGGGAGCAGGGGTGTGAGCGGGTCAGGGGAGAGCAACAACGGGAAAATTGGGACATTTGTAATAGAACAACAACAACAAAAAGTTACAAAAAATCCTCCCATTTTGTACACTCCTCAGAGCACCCTTCTGGTGGTTAGATACAATACTACCTAATTCATGAATTGCTTAATAAACCCAATTAGATCTTCAAATATATATGACAGAATTTTGTTTTTAATACTTTAGTGTTCTTCCTCATTTTGGTTCCCCCATTTCTCTAACTCTGTACAAACCATTTAGGGTTAAATTGCCTGAGTGAATGCTTCATCAGAAAGCACTTAATAAAGAAGAGTTTTAATTGCATTATTTATATAATCAGCAAGATTCATTCACTTACGCTTATTGTCTTTGTATTTGTAAGGAATATCTGTACCTGTTCTGTATATCTGCCTGTTTTAGGGGTATCTGTCTGAAACAGCAATAAACTATGCCTTTTTACAGAATCCAGTACACCAAGAAAATCCCAATCCTTCCTTCAAACAGTATCTTTCAAACAAAATTATGAAAATATTATCTTTGTCCTTAGGAAATGTGATTGAACTGAATATAATACACTCTTACTTGTTCAAATAGTTTGGGATAAGAAGTTCCATAGCAGACCCTCCACTGAAATGTAGACTAGTTTTGTCCCAAAATGGACTCCAACTCTACTCTCCTTTGGAAATGCAAATTAAAGAGAAAAAGAGAGGAGGTGGGGGAAATCATTTAAAAACCCACAGAATGGGCTTCCAGCCAAGATGGAGACATAGGTAGACACACTTAGCCACCTCACATAAAACAAAACAAAAGTAACCAGAACTGCCAGAAAATTGAACTGTATGGAAGTCTGACAACCAAAGATTTAAAGAAGAAATACTCATCCAGATGGGCAAAAGGGGCAGAGCCAGGGAACCAGGGTGGAGAGGACATGGTGTGGCATAGGCAAGGCTGCAGCAGCAATGTCAAAACCATAGCTGTGGCCAGTGGAACAAAAATAAAATAAAAGCTGGAAGCGACACCTGGGAAGTGATCCAAGCCCCAGGCTAGACCACACAGCTCACAGATCCGGTGGCGGGAAAATAAAGCCTCATTGCTTCTGGTTGTGAAAACCAGTGGGGGTTAGGGCAGTGGAAGAAACTGCCAGTCTCAGGAGAGTCCATTTAGAGGGCCCCTACATTCCTAGAACATATGCAAATCCACCCACTCTGGGAACCATCACCAGAACAATAGCCAGAGGGGCGCCTGTCGCATATGGGAAGTGGATGAAATGACTGGAAAAGGGGAAAGGGCTGAGCAAGCAGCATTGTTCCCTCTCGGACCCCCACACACACATATAGTGCCACAAATTGGTGAAACAGATTGCTGCACTGATGAACACTTAAGACAGTCCCTTACAACATGACAGGTGCAACAGCTCTACACAACACACAGAGGCAAACACAGGGAGGCTATAAAGTTGAGGAGACAGAAAATTATGGCCCAAAAGACAGTGGCAGATCAAGGCTCCAGAGAGAGAACGAAGCAAGGAGGAGATGGCCAACTTATCAGAAGCAGAGTTCAAAACACTAGTGGTAATGACGCTCAGAGAAATGATTGAGTGTGGCAAATGAATAAGGGAAAAAATGAAGGCTACACTAAGTGAAATAAAGAAAAATCCACATGGAACCAAAAGCGAGGGGAAGGAAGCTGGGCTTCAAATCAGTGAATTGGAACATAAGGAAGAAATAAACAGTCAACCAGTATGGAATGAAGAAACAAGAATAAAAATAAAAAAAAACTAGGAGAGAATAATTTGACTCTAGGACATCTCTAAAGGTGTCAACATCCAAATTATAGGGATGCCAGGAAGAGAAAAGGAAGGGCAAGAAATTGAAAATTTATTTGAAAAATAATGAAAGAAAACTTCCCTACTTTGGCAAAGAAATGGACATACAAGTCCAGGAAGCACAGAGAGTCCCAAACAAGTTGGCTCCAAAGAGATCCACACAAAGAACATCATAATTAAAATGGTAAAGGTTAAAGATAAAGAGAGAATCTTAAAAGCAGCAAGAGAGAGTAGGAAGTTACCTATGAAGGAGTTCCTGTTACAGAAACAGGGGAGCCCAAAAAACCCCAGAGCTTGCGGCTGGGGGATGGGAAGAAGGAAGCAGCTTTCAGAATGCCTCCACATGCCTGAGGCTGGTAGCTAGTGTCTTTCTTATGCAAAATGGCTTTAATGCATCCAAGGCCTCAGATAGATGGGAGGGGTCTTGGACCAGGGGATGGTGTGGAAAAGGCACACAGAGCCTACGTGAGGTTCTGTGAATGGTCAGAACTGAATGCCATGCCCACTGCATCACAGGACGCAGTCAGGAATTTAAAAATGAGCAGCAAATATTTTAGCAAGGCTGACCATGTGAATTTAACTGGGGACAGGCTGACCATGCAGATTTAATGGAGTCTGACAATGCAGTTTTAAGGAAGGGATGTACCTTGCTGCTTCGAAAAGAAACAGACTGACCATGTGAATTACAAAGGACTAACCATGCAGTTTACAAGGAGGCTGAGAATCCACGAGGTTCTGGATTAAAAGCTGGTAAACACCATAACACAGACGAGGTCTCCCCAGTCAGAACTGAATGATTGGCAGCTACTGGTAAAGCCGAACTGTGTTTAGAAAGTAGAGAAACAGTATCTCTAACTTTTCTAAAACTAGCCTGGTTTGGTAGGGGGAGGCAAGGATATGTGTTTATGGGTGTTTTAAGGAACCTAAAACTTAATGACAGAAATCCGCAAATAATCTAAATCTATATAACTGTTAAATAAACAATCCTTTTTCTTTTCACTAAACTCTGTATTGAGAATTATAATTTTGGTGGCAGGCAGTCGGGCCCCTAAGTAAAGATCCCGTGGGTTCTGTTTCAATTGGAGCAGCCCAGGGGTTCTGTAACATTCCCATAAGACTATCAGTTGATTTCTCAAGAGAAACTTTGCAGGCAAGAAGGAGCTGGCAAGAAGCATTCAAAGTGATGAAAAGCAAGGACCTACAACCAAGATTATTCTATCCAGCAAAGCCATATTTAGAATGGAAGGGCAGATAAAGTGCTTCCCAGACAAGGTAAAGCTAAAAGGAGTTCATCCTCACCAAACCCTTATTCTATGAAGTGTTAAAGGGACTTATTTAAGAAAAAGAAGTTCAAAACTATGAAAAGTAAAATGCCAACAAACTCACAACTATCAAGAAATGAACCTAAAAAACAAAAACAAACTAAGCAAACAACTAGATCAGGAACAGAATCATAGATATGAAGATCATTTGGAGGATTATCAGCTGGGAGGGGGAATGGGGTGAATGAGGGAGAAGGTGCAGGGATTAAGAAGCATAACTGGTAGGTACAAAATAGGCAGGGGGACATTAAGAATAGTAAAGGAAATGGAGAAGCCAAAGAACTTATATGCATGCCTCATGGACATGCACTAAGGAGTGGAGGGGACTCCTGGAGAAAGGGGGTACCGGGCAGAGAGAGACAAATGGGGAAAAGAATTGAGACAACTGTAACAGCCTAAACAATAAAATATACTTTAAAAAATCCACAGGATTAAGTATTTCAAGTAAAAGAGAGATCTTATCTACTGCTAGTCCCAATTAAAGTAGTCAAGTTCCACTTAGAAGTGTTGTGTCTTCAAACAAAGGAGTTACTTTAATGAACACGAAAGGAAAATATTATTACTACCTGTTATATCCAGGAACTGAAGACATTTACTTGAGAAGAGCTGAAGGGTCACACCTCACTGAAACTGAAATATATGCATATGTGCATCAAAATCGGTGATTTACATTGCAATTGACTTCATTCTCTTCTTTGACTTAATATCTACAGATTTTTGTAAGGAACCTGAATACTTTTTAGATATCTTAGGCTTAGAGAATTTGTCCACCCATTACATCAAAACCTATCAGACTTTTAAGATTAATTTCAGTGTTTTGGATCATTTAAAGGGGTAGGGAGGAGGAGTTGTACCAGAAGCAAACTCTCATTTATATTTTAACAGCACTTTAATATTTTAATTCTTTTAAACCATACCTTTGCCAATTCTAATCAAGTTACCTTGAACCACTATAGCCACTACATTGACCATGCCCTTCAAAGACAGCAAAGTAACTGTAGCTTTTCCAATGATATCTTCTCATCTACACATGTATTAAGTTTACAATTCATTCCAATACTTTCACAGAAAGCTCTCACAGGCTTTTCTCTCTTAACACCCTCCATTTTCCTTCTCCTTTTTACATGTTTTTATTGAAATATTTTAGCTGCCAAAAGTATCCCCATTAGTGAAGAATTTAATAAAATTAATGATAAATAGTAACTTGAATAAAAGCCTTTTTTTAAAGGTGGCATTTTCTATTTTACCGTGAATTTAAAGAAATTTGCTTCTGTAACAGCATTTCAGGTTTCTTGGCAGCTCATCTTCCAGTTACATTTAAATTTTAAAGGAAGAAATATTCATCTTTAATGAGATAGCAGGGAAGCACTTCCATGTAATCAAAAAGGAATTCATTTGTAAATTTGGAATTTGTTTGACAGAAGGGAAATTTTAACAAAGCAGGTTTGACCTATAAAGAAACACCTAATTCTTTAAAACTATTTTCTAAAAATGCGCATACTGCATTCACTGTAGAGTTCAAGCATGCCCTGAGCACAGAAACTGAGGATACTAATCTAAATTACAATTGCAGACTTTAGGGAAGAAATTGAACATTTTCTCCTGGAAAACTTACTGTGGTCAGGAAGACCAGAGTATGATACATACCCTGATAAAAATCTCTGACATTGGGTAAACTTCTTTACTGCAGTAACAGTGGCACACATTCTGTGTGATAAGGTTGTTTCTGTCTCTACCACTCTAACATTCATAAATTGTGATATCCAGGTGTCTTCAGTTCTGCTAACAAATCTACCCAGATTAGATAAGTGAAGTTTTGCTTACAAAAAAAAAAACTCAGTCTGTAAAAAATATTTAGAACTCTAGGGGCAAAATTCAAAGTAGGAAAGACAATATTTAATGTTGTAATCTATTGAGGATACTGCTGGGGAGAAAAACTTTTTCTTTACCCCTCTAGGTTTTTTTTTGGTGGGTTTAAGAATTGAATTGATGTGAGACAGATTTAGAGAAGAAAATTTAATTTAATTTTCTTTGTATGGGTGGCCCCAAAGATATGAGATCCAAGGACAAGTTGGGCAATTGAGGTTTTATATGCAATCTCAAGCTAAGGAGTGAATAAAGACCTGAGGCTTCAACAAGGGGGAGGGTAATTCACAGGACAATAAGAATGGCAGGTGTTTGGTAATTAAATATTTTTCTGACATAAAGACAGGTCATTCAGATAAAAGGTATCTCTGGTAATAGTCTCTCTCTCTCTCTCTCTCTCTCTCTCTCTCTCTCTCTCTCTCTCTCTCAGTTTGTCCCTCTATCTAAATTCTTAAAGTTAGTTAAGGGAGAGGTAAGAGTTTTTCTTAAATCTTCTGGGTCTTGATCTCCTTCAGCTTAAAATAATCCACATGCCAAAGTGGCATGCTTTGGGGTCACATATTCATTCAACCCTCAATACAAGGTTGAATAAAACACACTTTCTGCTCTTTTAGTTGCACTATCTAAGTTAAAGAGAAGTAAAAACAAATCATGGCAGCCATATGATAAGTGCTATACCCAAAATATAACCAGGAACAGAGATGTAAGCTTTGAAAACTTCTCTCTTCCCAGAAACAACATAGAAGGCTTTCTAGAGATGGTGACAATATTATGTACAGTCATGCTCACTTAATGATGGGGATATGTTCTGAAAAATACTCTGCCTCTCTTTCCTCTTCTTCAAAATGGGGGTAGTAATAGTATTTACCTCATGGAGCAGTTGTGAGGAGTAATGAATCAAAATATGTACCAATGCTTAGAACATTAGCTTCTTCATACTAAACACACATATGTATTAAGGTGTTGCTTCTATTTTGAGAAATAATTACATATTGGCTAGGAATTAAATTATGAGGGGTATTTTGGGCAAAGGGGGCAATCTGTGTGAAGTAGGGGTATCTAAAAATACAAATAGTGTATGTAGAAAAGTTCAAAGGGCTCTACAAGGCTGGAATATTGGGTTCACCTGGAGGGATGGGGCAAGATGAAGTCACAGGGATGGACAGGGCCGTTTCATAAAGGCTTTCTGCTCCATTGTTTTGGCATTTAAAAAAAATGAAAGATTTAAGAGGTGGAAAATATTTATCTGGGTTCCTATGCAATGTCTTATAGGTACAAGAAATGTAGGTGTTAGTTGTAGGAATTACACCCCCAAAATGCAGGTTTTAAATGTAGGAATGTTTTTAATCTCTGCTTTAAACTTGCAGGTAGGTAATGAATTCCATACCTTGCATTGATAAGCACATGATTAGTTAAGTAGTTTCAATTTTCTAAAATATTAAACCTTAAGTGGTTAACTTTGAATTTTTGTATTGTTTCAAGGCTTTTGTTTTAAATCTCAGAAAACTAAATAATAAACATCCTGTTTTTATTTATACCAATATTTTATGAATACACTAATTTTATTTCCCATTCATTTCTCCAAGTTTCTTTCTATGAAATTATGAATGTTAGCTACAGAAGTATATAGCTTGATATATCAGGAAACCTATCAAAAATGGCCATAGGAAGAATTTAAACTTAACATACATCTTAAATAATGATTCAGAAATAGACCCTTTAAGGAACTGTGGGTTTTCAGTACATTGTGAGATTTATTATGTACTAGTTATCATCTTATCAAAATTTCCAATTTAGGGTAGAACTAGATCACATTCAATTTGATAACAATTTTTACCTCATCAAGAAATAGAAGCATGATCCATCTGTTTAATGCTCATTAAACATTCCAGGAATTCTTTTGATGCATCTAAAAAAAGTTTCAAGTGATAAATAAAAATGTCCCTTGCTTGGAAGGTGGTTAAACACAAGATCAGTACTCCTGAGGGAAGAGAATAAAATGTCAAATCTCTGCCCAGGTGCTCTTGGTATCAGAAATCCTAGAAGAAAGATGAAGTGGGGGGATTTTCTTGAATATGTATTTGAAATTATGCTATCTAGTTGATAAAAATTGAGAACTTTAACAGACTGCAAAGAAGTCCCCACAACCTCTACTCAAAAAAACAAAACAAAACATTGTATGTTTATATAAATGTACACAATCCCTTCTGATATATCAAGTCACTTGGAAAATCCAGAGGAGACGATTTTCCTTCACAATGTCCTCTGCCATTGAGCAAGGTCCTAATTCCAAATTAAATCCAGAAAATAGACAGTTGATAAAACCTCTACAGTGGTCCTTAATATCTGCTTTGCATGTATACTGCACTAACCAGAAAAAAAGTTTGGTATTTACCATTCTAAATGTACAAGATTTTATGTCCACACAATCTTTGTTTTGGCAAAAGTTTTGGTTCTCTAAACTGCTGAGATTGGAGGGAAATGTCTGGGAAAGATATAAAGAACACATAAGTGCTGTTTTCCCTAAATCAGCCATTCTCATATTTATTGTTCTCAGGGACACTTCACATTCTTAACTAGGGACCTTCACATTCTTAATTATTAATAACAAGAAGAGCTTTGTTTCTGTGGTTTATATCTATTGATATTTACCATATTCAAATTTTAAATATATTTAACAATTTCTTAGAAAATAGTAGTAATAACCCATGACACATTAACACAAATATTTTGTAAAAAAATAGCTTCATTTTTGAAACATAAAAGTAGTGAGAAAAATGGCATTTTTGCAAATGTCTTTTAATAATAGTCTTAATAGAAAACTATGAATTCTCATTTAATCTATTGTACTGTTTTCTGGTTGAAGGATATAAAGAAAACCTTATACAGATATAGTTGCAAAAGGAAAGAGTATTTTAATAGCCTTTTCAGATAACTGTGGATATTACTTTTTTATACTACATCTAAATTCAACAAATGGTAGTTTATTGAAGTTTAAATGAAATGCTCATAATCTGTTACATTAAAATAATTGATCTATCTTGTGCTTTGAATGGATCTTTTAGCCATGCATGATTTTGTAATACCACACTTTAGTAATTTGGAAAATACTGGTTCACAAGTTATGCAGAATTTTCAGATGCTGACAACTTTTATCAGATAATACCAAAAAAGCAAATTCATCAATATATCACTGAGTTTACTTTTTAAAAAGTATTCAACTGTTGGGAAACTATCAAGAACACAGTGACAAAGACAAGTTTTCTAGAAATTCTCTTTTTCACTTGAAGTCTCCAGTTTCATCACTAGCAATAATTTCTGTGAGTTGTTTATTGAAGACACAGGCTCAGATCAATTATTTTCATGAAAATGGTTGTCTACCAAACACACAAGCTGAATAATCATAGTTTCAAGTAAAAATGGTGTTCCATAAATAGGTGGCTAATTTAGGTTTCCATTCAATCACATGAATGCTTTTTCTTAATCCATAGTCTTCTATTATAACTATTATTAAAAGATAACATGCTTCAATATACAATACAAGTGCTTTATGCATACATTCCATTTTTAACACAAAATATTAAAAAGACATACTCAGGGATCAAAACTTAATAAAGTTAATTTTTTACTACTCAATTGGTGATGGAGAATATAGTTTAAAGCTACTGCCTTGTTCTATGCTAAGGTACCAGCAATTTTGCCATTCCTTTTGCACCATCAGTGCAAATATCAGCACAGTGAAAATGGCAAGTAATATATTATTACGAAAGTAGTCTTAACCTCACAAACCTTTTGAAAGTGTCTCAGAGATCCCAAGAGGTCTGGTTTAGAAACAAATATCCCAGCGCTTCTGTTCTTCAAATGATTCATGTGACCTAAAACTTCCCTACATTTCCCCAGCATCTCTCTTGTTTATATACAGAGCCCATCAAAGATTAAAATGAAAGCAGTCAGTCCTAGATTTTTATGCTGTCCGAAATCCAGTTAAAAGTTGACTTCACCCCACTGTAATTGCTAGCAAGTAGCTCATCAGACTGATCAATAAGTTAGTGGTCAGGGCTATTTTGACCTGTGACACCTACTCCTACAGAAACTACAAAGCTAAACCATTTGAAGAAAAAGATGAACGTTTCCACTTCTAGGGTTTCTATCCAAAGAAGTGAAAGCAGAATCTCAAAAAAATATTTGCATGTTCAATATTATAGCAGCACTATTCACAATAACCAGGAGGTGGGGGCAACCCAAATGTTCACCCACAGAAGAATAGATAAACAAAATGTTCTATATACATACAATGGAATATTATGCAGACTTTAAGGGGAAGGAAATTCTGCCACATCCTACAACATGAATGAAACTTAAGAACATTATGCTAAATGAAATAAGTGAGTCACAAAAAGATAAATGCTGTCTGATTCCACTTGTATGACACATCTAAAGTAGTCAAATTCATAAGAACAGAAGGTAGAATGGTGGTCATCAAGGACTGGGGGGTAGTAAGGAAAGGGAGCAGGTTGGTCAGTATAAAATTTCACATCTGCAAAATGAAAAAGTTCTGATGAGTTGTTTTTCAGCAATGCAAGTGTATTTTACACTACCAAACTATACACTGAAAAATGATTGAGGATCTCCGAGAGAGGCAGCAAGATGGACGCGGGGTTCTTCCGCGGAACGGTGCAGAACAGGATAACCGGTTCAGCAACAAACAGAAGAAGCTACTGAAGCAGCTAAAATTTGCAGAATGCCTAGAAAAAAAGGTGGATATGAGCAAAGTAAATTTGGAGGTTATAAAGCCTTGGATAACAAAACGAGTAACGGAAATCCTTGGGTTAGAAGATGATGTTGTGATTGAGTTTATATTCAACCAGCTGGAAGTGAAGAATCCAGATTCCAAAATGATGCAAGTCAATCTGACTGGGTTTTTAAATGGAAAAAAATGCTAAAGAATTTATGAGAGAACTATGGCCCCTACTCTTAAGTGCACAAGAAAACATCGCTGGAATTCCTTCTGCTTTCCTAGAACTGAAGAAAGAAGAAATAAAGCAGAGACAGATTGAACAAGAAAAGTTGGCATCTATGAAAAAGCAAGATGAAGACAAAGATATAGGGATAAGGAAGAAAAAGAAAGCAGCAGAGAAAAAAGGAAGAGGTCTCGAAGCCCACGAAGACGCAAATCTAGATCTCCTTCCCCTAGATTACGATCTTCCCCTGTCAGGAGAGAGAGAAAGCGCAGTCATTCTCGATCTCCCCATCACAGAACCAGGAGCCGGAATGCTTCTCCTGCTCCAGAAAAAAAGGAAGAAACTCCAGACTCCCAGAACCATCAGCGAAAGTAAAAGAACCTTCAGTACAAGAGGCCACTTCTACTAGTGACATTCTGAAAGTTCCCAAACCTGAACCTGTACCAGAGCCTAAAGATCCTTCTCCAGAGAAAAATTCCAAAAAAGAAAAGGAAAAGGAGAAGCTCCGACCAAGATCTCGGTCACGTTCCAAATCAAGATCCGGGACACGTTCTCGCTCTCCTTCTCATACTCGGCCTAGACGGCGCCATAGATCCAGATCAAGGTCATACTCACCTAGAAGGCGGCCAAGCCCAAGAAGGTGGCCATCTCCTCGAAGAAGAACTCCACCAAGATGAATGCCTCCTCCACCAAGGCATAGAAGGAATAGATCTCCAGTGAGACAAAGACGGCGTTCATCAGCATCCTTGCCTGGAAGTAGTTCATCCTCCTCTTCCTCTCATTCCCGGTCACCGCCAAAGAAGCCTCCTAAGAGGACATCCAGCCCCCCTCGAAAAATGCGTAGGTTGTCTCCTTCAGCAAGTCCTCCAAGGCGAAAGCATAGACCATCACCTCCAGCAACTCCTCCACCAAAAACACGTCATTCCCCAACACCACAGCAGTCAAACCCTGCAAGAAAAAGTCGTGTTTCTGTCTCTCCAGGGAGAACTTCAGGTAAAGTGACAAAACATAAAGGTACTGAGAAAAGAGAGTCCCTTTCACCAGCACCCAAGCCTAGAAGAGTTATCTGAATCAGAAGAAGATAAAGGTGGCAAAATGGCTGCAGTAGATTCTGTGCAGCGGAGACGCCAGTACAGACGACAGAATCAGCAGTCTTCATCTGATTCTGGCTCCTCCTCTTCCTCAGAAGCTGAGCGGCCCAGGAGGTCCCATGTGAAGCATGGTGAGGTCAGCATGCGGCGGAGACATTCCCCTTCCCGCAGTGCTTCTCCATCACCTCGAAAGCGCCAGAAAGAAACTTTCCCCTCGGATGCAGATGGGAAAGCGATGGCAATCGCCAATGACTAAAAGTGGTAGACGGAGAAGTCCGTCCCCACCACCTACGTCCTCCTTCTCCTGCTCCACCTCCTCGGCGGCGTAGGTCTCCTTTTCCTCCCCCACATCGGCGCTCACCTTCCCCAAGAAGATACTCTCCTCCAATACAGAGGAGATACTCTCCTTCTCCACCTCCGAAGAGAAGAATGGCTTCTCCCCCATCCCCTCCTAAACGAAGGGCATCACCAACTCCACCACCAAAGCGTCGGGTCTTCCATTCTCCACCTCCCAAACAAAGAAGTTCCCCAGCCACCAAGAGACGTTCACCTTCATTGTCATCAAAACATAGGAAAGGGTTTTTCCCGAGCCGATCTACCCGGGAGGCCCGATCACCACAACCAAACAAACGGCATTCGTCCTCACCATGGCCTCGAGCTCCTCAAACCTCCTCAAG
This sequence comes from Furipterus horrens, assembly GCF_987537825.1. Classification (NCBI taxonomy): domain Eukaryota; kingdom Metazoa; phylum Chordata; class Mammalia; order Chiroptera; family Furipteridae; genus Furipterus; species Furipterus horrens. The sequence continues at coordinate 35,580,737 of NW_028327176.1, forward strand.
TCCTCCACCTGTTCGAAGAGGACCGTCATCACCACCCCAAAGAAGGCAGTCCCCGTCTCCAAGTACTAGGCCCATTAGGAGAGTCTCCAGGACTCCGGAACCCAAAAAGACAAAAAAAGCTGCCTCACCAAGCCCTCAGTCTGTAAGGAGAGTCTCATCCTCCCGATCTGTCTCAGGGTCTCCTGAGCCAGTAGCTAAAAAACCCCCAGCACCTCCATCTCCTGTCCAGTCTCAGTCACCCTCTACCAATTGGTCACCAGCGGTACTAGTCAAAAAGGCTAAGAGCCCAACACCAAGCCCATCACTGGTGAGGAATTTAGACCAGGAAGGGGGTGGAAAGAAAAAGAAGGACAAGAAACACAAAAAGGATAAGAAGCACAAGAAACACAAAAAAACACAAGAAAGAAAAAGCTGTGGCTGCAGCCTCCGCAGCCACTGGAGCCCCTGCAGCTGTTCCTGCTCAGACAACCACATCAGCACAGGGAGAGCCAGAGGCAGAGCCCGAGCCCAGGAAGGAGACTGAAGATAACCTTGACAACTTAGAAAAGCACCTGCGTGAAAAGGCCTTGAGATCGATGAGGAAGGCTCAAGTGTCCCCACAGTCTGAGGTGGAAATGTTTGTTATAATGTAAATTTTATTTGGTTTGTACTCAATTCAATTTCAAAAATGCTAAAATGTGTTTGAGCTTTAGACTATAACATTTGTTGTAATAATTGCTAGGTTGAAGTTCACCATGTAAAAAAGGGCATGGATTTACATTGTAAAAGGTGTCCACAGTGTATTAGTGACATTCTTTCATTGACAGCTGACATAAATTCATTTAGAGTGAAATATTTTAAGCCAAAACAAGTCCCCTTTTTAAAAAGGGGGCTGTAAATATTGTTGGCATTTTTATGATTTCTTTAAATGCCCCTGGCTATTCCCAGAGGTTTTCTTTTCTCTTTTCTCTTTTTTTCTCTACTTTTTCCTCATTTCAGTCTTAGCACCCATTTAAGTTATGATGCATCCAACCTCGTATGGTTTGCAGTTGCTCAGAAATAAGACCACTGTTGAACTACTACAAAAGTATAAATTAGCATTTTAATGCCACAATCTTTCTTGTTGCCTGTGGAGTCTCTGCTGAAATGAATCAGGATTCAAGCTCTAGGATGAGACAGAAAGTGAAAGCATGTTGTTTGCCAGGACAAGGACACTGTGGGTTAATATTGATGTGTAACAAGTTGATTTGGAACATTGGAATTTCATTCTATTCTGTTGTGTTTTTTTGTAAAGGCAGTTAACTAGTCCCAGGAAGGATCCTTCAGTTCCATACACTTGGTTTTATGAAATGTCATGGTTCCATTCATAATTTTGTCTTGTTCTTCCAATTGGTATACACAACTTTCAGAGCTCTTGTATTTGGAAGATTGGAAGGGCCCAGACTTTTGAAATGGTGTCTTGTTTTCACTGTTTTTGTTTTTGCTTTTTAAACTAAAGCTATATAAAGCTTGTGGATTAAACAGAATAAATTTCTTAATTTAAAAAAATGATTGAGATGGTTTTATTTTTTTTTACCACAATTTATAAAACTCAGTTGTATTTCTCTATATCAGCCAAACACAAAATAATGTCTAATGTACATTTCCATTTATATAATGTACAAAAAGAGGTAAAAGTGATCTAAAGCCTTTGAGAATATATCCTCTGATGGCAAAAATATTTTAAGAACTACAGAAGTAATTATGCATAAGGTCAGAGCTGAGGTGACCTTCAGTGTGGAGAGAGGGGTGTGATCAGTAAAGGACAGCAAGCAGCATCTGGCGAGCTGGCAATGCTCTATTTCCCAGCTTTTGTGGTGGAGTGAGCGGTATTTGTAGTGTATTGATTAAGGGTAAACCTACACGCAATGCATCTTTCTGTATGCATATTATTTTTTACTACACCAGAAAAATTTAAGAAAGAAATTGAGGCACTAAGACGTAAGTTCTCTGTATTCACATAACATTTTAGTAGCAGAGCTGGAAAACTCAGGTCTCTGGATCATAGGTCCCACTTTTATAGCTACTTGTAAATAAACCTTGAGTCATGGGCACTAGAGTCTTAAAGTATTAGACTAGAGAAGGTGGCAATGGCAAGTAAGTAAAGATAATTGAAAATACAATTCACAGAAGCCAAACAACAGCTCAAGTCAACAAAGACTGGTTGAACACATAAAATGTACCAGACCCTATATGTGATAATGAAAATAGAGAAATAAGTAAGACATGTTTCCAGCACCGTTTCAGGGCATAGCCTGGGATAACTTGCAGAGGAGGTGGGGGGTTGGGGGTGTGGGGGGAGGTGGGAATAGGGTTGTAGGGGCTTCAAGGACTTCTAATTGTGAATTCTAATTCACAATTAGATTAATGAGTTAAAAATGGGAGTAGTGGGAAGGGTCTTTCAGGCCAAAAATAAAAATAAAATAACATAAGCAGAGTTGGAATAAAGAAAACCCTCACTATTATGCATACCTCAGAATCATGAGTGTTAGATAGGAAGTGGTTAAGATAAGTAGAGGTAAGTAGAGCCCATATTAGGTAGAGCCTCATTAGCCAAGCAAAGAAGCTTTGGACATTTGAGAAGATCTATTTCTCCCTGCCACCAAACAGGTTACCATATTATAGGGAACAGGTGACATCATGACAACAACCACCTATGAGGCGTTGGATATGTCATTTCCACTTTCAGAGTCCAGAGTCTCTATTTAGTAAAGAGGGAACTTAAAGATAGATAGGCTCCTAAATCAACCACTCCTAGATCTGATTCTAAAGTTTCATGAAACAGAGTCAAACCTAGCAAAAAGTATCATTAAAATGCTTCTCTAGGAAATCATTAGTTAAGAGATTTATTCTGCATACTTCATAGAAAAATTGAAAGACCCAAATAAGGCACCAGAAATGAAAATGTATCAAAATTGCCTTATCAACTAAAAAGATGACTAAATGTAAGTCAAAACTACATAATGTTCAAAATGCCTCAGACATACTAACAATACCTCTTGAGCTCTTATTCTGTATCAGATACTTACATTATCTCATTTAATCTTCATCTCATCTGATCTTCACAACCTCTGAAATTGGCCTTCTTGTCTTCATTTTAAATATGAAGATTCAGATTTGGTATAATAAACCCAAACTCCACAGCAAGGAGGTGGCAGAAGGGATGTTACACAGGTCTGTCTGCTATTTCTTGAAAATTCAAATACTGAACTTATAAAAGATTCAATATTTCCTTTCTCAATTCTATATAATGTTTTTATTTCACTTTGCATGCTTAGAAAACATGTAAAAACATTACAATAATAGCTTTTAGCAACCAAATTACTGTTTATCCAGAAATTATCTATTCAGAAGAAATAAAATTATGTTTACAACTATCCAGGCTATACTCAAAATGCTTTTTAATCAGCCCAAATGGTTTTAAGTAGTCACTCTAAGTTTATTTATGTGTTGAAATAAACACTGGAACACTAACCAAAAAAAAAGGGGTTATATGATACTAAGATTAAATTAAGAGGCTCCTTAAAATAACAATCCATAAGGCAGTTATAGACACTAACAAATCCAGTTTCTCAAGGATTATTTTCAAGGAAGGAACATAAATATCCTGAAGCCTTAGTTGTTGCTACTGAACAGAAAAGCAAATGATGAAATGAAGTAATCAAATAATTCCATTGATTATTCCTAGGAGATAACTGCTTGATTCAGCCATTAGCTTTTCCCCACCTTTAGATCAAAAATGTTTTTCCCCACTAAATCTAATATATTTAATTCTACGTTGGGCCTTTCAGGTTCCAAACCAGCTAAGGGCATGTGATGAACATGACAGCTGGAAGAGCAGCAAATGCTGCAGCAAGAGTGATGAGACAGGAACTTCATGGAGCATCAAGCCTCAATCTAACAGTGGTTCTCAAGCTTAAGTGTCCATCAGAATCCCCCTGCAGAGCTTGTTAAAGCATAGTTTACTGGACCTCACCCGCAGAGTTTCTGATTCAGCAGGTCAGGGGCGGGGCCTGAGAACTTTCATTTCTATTACCTTTCCTATTGATATACTCTGAGAACCACGTCTATGCTTCATCCATGAGCCTCCTTGTTTGTAGAGGACTATCTTTCAGGTGTGTGGTAAACAGTTAATGAACAGATTTTTTTAGTTATTTGATAAATGTAAAACAAATCAAACCTTAATGGCTTGTAAGAGTAATTGATAGTGTCAAGTTTAGCCAGAATAAAGTCTCAATTTTTGCCAAAAATATATAATAAAAAAATCATAGTATCTATTGAAAAGTTACTATATGTCAGGGACTGAGCTAAATATTTTGCTTTAGATACAGTATTTTACCTGATCATCATTAAAAATCTAATAAAAAATGTCATTATTATTCTTATTACCCATTTAATAATAAATGTGCTTAGATTAAATCACTAGTCCAAGTTTTCACACTGTTAGTAGTGATGGAAGCAAGTTTCAACCCAGGAAGTCTGACTCCAGAGTTGGAGCTTTACTGCCTCACATTCTATGGCCTCCTGAATAAATGGTACTGTGACTATCAGCAATAAAAATTATAATCTGAGCCCTGCCTGGTATGGCTCATGAGCTGAATGCAGCCTGCAGACCGAAAGGTTGCTGGTTCGATTCCCAGTAAGGGCACATGCCTGGGTTGCAGGCCTGGTCCCAAGTTAGGGGCGTACAAGTGGCAATTGATAGATGTTTCTCTTGCACATCAATCTTTCTCTCCCTCTCTTTCCCTCTCTCTAAAAAATAAATAAATTTTTTAAAAAATTTTAATCTGAGACTCTATATTCAAATGTGAAATTCTAAACTCTAAAACCAAAACATGAAATAATGTCTGAGATGAACAAAGGCATGGAATCATACAGAATACCAGAGCCACTGTATCACAAAAATGTGTCATGGTTAGGCCACGGTAAATTTTTAAAGGGAAAGCTTGGTTTATAGAAAATTGATGAAGCTAAATTGGCCACTCTTACATTAGGTTTCTTTGCAAGATTTTTCTCCATTTTCACTGAAACTTAAATTTCCATGTTCGATGAACTATGAGAGCAAAATGGTAGCTGGGCAATGAGAGTAAGAAAATGTTCAAAGGATGTAGAGAGCTCAGTCATGTTCAAGATACACTAAAGCCTACAGTGTTTCAAGGGAAAAGCTAGGTTCCCAGCAAGTGGACATGGTGCACAGACATGGATGGCATCCAGGGCTGTCTGTAATCAGAAGTCCAGGCAACAGATAGGAATCATCAGGGAAATGTAGCACATATATTCTGTCTGTGTTGTGGCTAGAGAAAAACAGGGTAGCAGAAAAAAAATTTTATATCTTGTTTTAGAAACTAAAACATAGAGAAACTGTGACTCAGGAGAGAGTGATGAAAATATCACTGATCATAACTGAAGGTACTAAATTTCAGGTAAGGTGAAACTTACAAGATTTAAAGGTATCTACCTAAGAATTTATTGGCAAGCAGATCTTTACTTGGGTTGGGGGAAAAAACAAAATATTAGAGTTCAATCTTATGAGATTAGAAAGACAAAACAAGCCAAGAAATGCAGATGGCCTCTAAAAGCTAGAAAAGTCAACAGATTCTCCCTAACAGCCTATAGAAAATAAATAAATAAATAAAAATGCAGACTTACAGATAACTCATCTTTCAATCTACTAAAATTTATTTCAAAATTCTGACCTACAGAACTATAAGATAATAAATTTGTCATTTTATTGCAATAAATCTTTGATGATTTATTACAATAGCAATTGGAAACTAAAACAATCAGGAATAAAAACTATAGCAAAAATATGGGTAAATACAATAAACTTTCCTTCTCTTCTGAAGTTTTAAATTATGTGTGATGGTTGAAATGAAAATTATAAATGTCTGATATGGTTCTAAGTGTATGTAAAGGAAATATTTAGGGTAATTATATTATAAATAGTTGTAATTAATCTATCATATAATCATTTATGTATAATGTACTATAAACAAGATATTATAAACAGGGAGGATAAAGAATGTAAAGGGAAGTAGGGTTTCTATACTGCACTAGAAATGGTAAAATGATGATACAAATAGACTCTGATAAGTTTTGTGTATATAATGTTATACCTAAAACAACCACTAAAAGAGCTATATAAAGACATATGCTCAAAAACATATAAAGAAATGAAAATGGAATTCTAAAAAAATGTTCAAGTAATCACATGAAGGCATGAAAAATAAGAAAAACCTAAAACAAAGAGCAGAAATCCAATATTAAAAATAGAAGACTTCAACCCTGACATATCAATAATTATATAAAATATAGATTGTCTAAATATTTCAATTAAAAGATAAAAACTGACAGAATGGATAAAAAATATGACCCAAATATATGTTATGAATCTCTGTGAATGGTTGTGAGTTTTTGCAGAAATCCACTTCAAATGTAATTATACAGACTGGTTAAAAATAAAAGAATGGAAAAAATTCTATTGTGAAAATATTCATCAAAAGAAAGCAAAAGTGGCTATATCAACATCAGGTAGACTTCAGAGCAAAAAACATTACCAAAGATAAAAAGGGATATTATTTAATGACCAAAGTGTCAGTCCACCAAGAAAATATAGCCACCCTAAGTATGCATTAAGTAAAAGAGCTATAAAATATGTAAAGCAAAAACTAATAAAACTAAAAGGAGAAATAGATAAACCCAGAATTATAGTAGAAGATAGCAACACCCCTTCCTCAACAACCACAATAATATAGAAAACCTCAGCAACACCATTAACTGACAGTATCTAATCAACATTTATAGAATCCTTCACCCAACAAAAGCAAAATACACATTATTTTCCAGTGACCATGACCCATGATAAACCATATACCTAGCCATAAAATAACCATCAGCAAATTTAAAAGAATTAAAATCATCTAAATTGTGTTTTCTGATCATGATGAAATCAAATTAAAAATTAACAAAAAGGTGGGAAAAATTTTGTAACACTTGGAAATTAATGAATACATTTGTAAATAATTCATGAGTAAATAGAGTGTCCCAAAGTAACTGAAACAATACACTGAAATTAATGAAAATGAAAATATAACATGTCAAAGTCTGTAGGCACTGTTAAAGCAGTATTGAAAGTAAAATTTATAAACTAAAAGCATCAATTAAAAATTACAAAAAGTCACACATCAACAATCTAAACTACCACTTCAAAAACCTATAAAAAGACAAGAAAAATAAACCCAAAGCAAGCAAGAACAAGAAAATGATTAAGAGCAGAAATCAATGAAATTGAGAGTAGGAAAACAGTATAGAAATATCATGATACATGGGAACCAAGTGTTGCTGGTTCGATTCCCAGTGAGGGCACATGACTAGGTTGCACGTCAGGTCCCCAGTTGGGGGCGCGAGTGAGAGGCAACCACACAGTGATGTTTCTCTCCCTCTCTTTCTCCTTTCCCATCTCTCTAAAAATAAATAAATAAACAAATAATTTAAAAAAAAATATGATACAAAGAGTTGGTACCTTGAAAAGATCAATAAAATTGATAAACATCTAGCAAAATGGACAATTTTAAGAAGTGAAGATATAAATTACCAACATGAGGAATGAAACAGGGGATATCACTACAGATCCTGCAGATATGAAAGTTTAAGGAAATACTTCAAACAACCCTACACAAATTTGACAACTTAGATAAAATGGACCAATGTCTTTAAAAGCACACACTACTACAACATACCCAACATGAAAGAGATTACTACCCCTGTAAACTATTAAGGAAACTGAATTTATAATTCAAATACTCACTGCAAAAATATCTCCAGGTCTAGAGGGTTTCACTGGAGAATTCTACCAAATGTTCAAAGAAGAATTAACCCCAATTCTATATGATCTCTTCTAGAGCACAGAAGACGAGAGAACATTTCCCAATTTATTTTAGGAAGCCAATATTACCCATATAGCAATTCAAACACCATAAAGAGAAAGCTCCAGACCAATATTCTTCACAGATATACATGCAGAACCCCATAACATAAATTTAGCAAATAGAATACGACAAAATATAAAAAGAATTAAAGGGACTTTCAGCCAAGATGGAGGCCTAGACAGACACGCTGAGTCTCCCTCCACAACTAGGAAGGAATACAACTACCTCAAAACTAGAGACAACCAGAAGTTCCAGAAAATCAAGCTGCATGGAAGTCCAGCAAACAAAGATATAAAGAATAAATACTCACCCAGACAGGTAAGAGGGGCAGAGCCTGGGCAGAGAGGACGCGGTGTGGTGGTGGCGGCAGTGGCAGCAGAGGTGGCAGCAGCGGCAGCGGGGGCAGCAGCAGCAGCAGTGGCAGTAGGGAGGGACACCTGGGGAGCATTCCTAGCTCCTGACCAGACTATGCAGCTCACAGTCCCAGTGCCAGGGAAAATCAAGCCTCATTGCTTCTGACTGTGCAGACCAGTGGGGGTTGGGGTGGAGGCAGAAACTGCCGGTCTCTCAGCAGAGTCCGCTTGTTTAAAGGGCCCCCACGGTTCTAGAACATCCACAGACCTACCCACTCTGGGAACGACAGCCAAGGCAACAGCTAGAGAGGCACCAGTCCCATACAAAGTGGAAGAAGTTCCTGGAAAAGGGGCAAGTGCTGAGCAAGCAGCATTGTACCCTCTCAGACACCTCCCCCACATACAGCGCCACAACATGGTGAAACGGGTCGCCCTCTACTGATGAGTACCTAAGGCTCTGCCCCTTTCAACATAACAGAAGTGACAGCTCTACCCAAGACACAGAGGCAAACAAACACAGGAGCCTGTCAAGATGAGGAGACAGAGAAGCATGGCCCAAAAGGGGGAATGGATCAAGGTTCCAGTGGGAAAACTAAATGATGAGGAGATAGCCAACCTAACAGATGTAGAATTCAAAACACTGATGATAAAGATGCTCACAGGCTTGACAGATATGCTTGAGTATGGCAAACGCATAAGAGAAGAAGTGAAGGCTATGCTAAGTGAAATAACAGAAAATCAGCATCACTGTGTCCAGGCACTGCTCTGTCACCAATCAGCTGCTTTCCAATGTCCTCACCCCAGGACAAAGGGCCTCCTTTACAGAGACCTGGGCTCTAGCTAAAGGAATTGGATCTTGTGGGCATTCCTTAAACAATGTGCTGGGGAACATCTCTGTCTTACTAGGTTATGAAACTGTGAAAAAACAAGCTACAGTCTCCTTTGTGAATAAAATTTATCCAGAAAGTAATTTAGCTGCAAAGTCTCTCTAGATAACATAACTGAAAATGATGTTGCCACTCCCCACATTTCAATGAATCTTCACTTGATCTTTAAAAGGAAAAATAAAATTACGTCTTTCACAAAGTGAATTTCCCTTTCAGTCTTGGCTAATGACAAGAGAGAATGTATTCTAATCTTGTCATGCATTTAGGTATGATCAGAGGCAGGCTATTTTATGAAACCAAATGTCAGTTTGAACTAGAAGAACAAGATCTATATAGAGCAATGCGATAGTTAGAAAATAGCAAGACTCCAAAGCAAATAACTGAGATTAGCTTTAGATTTGAAAAAAAAAAAAAAAAAACACATTTAGTAGCTACACATGGCCTAAGTTGTTTGCCTATCTTATACTATAGGTTCTCTTTTGATTGGAATTATCAATTTCAGAACACAATTTTAGATTTAAAATGATGGGTAACATAATAAACTTCTGAATATTAACAGATAGGGGATGGGAAGGGAAGAGGCAAGAGATGAATAGGGAGAGGACAGAGCATTTTTAGAGTAGGGAAAATTCTCTTTGTGATAGTATAATGATGGATATATGCCATTACACGTTTGTCCAAATCCATTGAAGGTACAACACCAAGAGTGAACTCTTAGGCAAACTTTGGACTTTGGGTAATTATGATGCATCAATATAGGTTCATCATTAGTTAAAAATGTAGCATTCTGGTGAGTGATGTTGAAAATGGGGGAGTTTATGCATGTGTGGAGATGGGGAGATTATCGGAAATCTCTATGCCTTCTCAGTTTTATTGTAAACCTAAAACTGATCTTTAAAAAAGTAGTTTTTTTTTTTTTTTTTTTTTTTTTTTTAAAGGAGTTGTTAGTGAGCCGCAGAATAGGTTTGTGGAATTAATGGAAAGGAGGAGGCAGAAAAGAGATTTGGAAAAGCAGTTGTGTGAAAGCAAGAGAATCTTGCAATTAAAAGTTCATTTTTAGGAAAAGAAACAAAATAATAATACAAATGTCTGAGTGTATATAATCTCAAAGGTCCATGAATGAGTCCCTAAAAGAATAATGTAGAATTAGAAGATTTCCGATTTTTCTAAAATACAGACTTAATTATGCTACAACTCTGCCCAAGACTCTTGAATGTACAATCTCCTAAGCATGAAGCCCAAAGCATGACATGTGCCTCCATCCTCTAGCACCTGCTCAATGGATCATTCAGCCTCATGTCTTGCAACAGCATTTGCACCACTCCATAAAAGCGTTATTCACTTCAAAGAAACTAAAGGACTTTCAAAACACAGTACTTCCAGCTAGCTCTGGTTTTGCCTTGCCACTGCCTTACCCAACCAACTCATTTTGCTCTTTCAAATTTCTCTTTAGATATTTCATACTTGGTTCGAATTGCCTTTCAGATTATAAACTCCGGGAAAGTCAATGTATTGTTTCCCGTGGCTGTAACAAGTTACCACATACTTGGTGGCTTACAACAACAGAAATTTATTCTCTCACAGTTCTGCAGACCAGAAGTCAGCAATCAGTCTCACTTGGATGAAATGAAAATGTCAGTAGGGGTGAGCTTCCTCAGGGGGCACTAGGGGAGAATCGTCTTCGTTGCCTCCCCTGCCCCTTCTGAAGGCTGCCCCCTCCATCGGGGCTCAGCTCTATCATGTCATTTTTTCTACACCTGCCTCCACAGTCACATTGCCTTCTTCCTCTTCCCTCTTCCCATCTCCCTTCCCTATACGGACATGTGATTGCACTTAGATCCCACCCAGGGAATCTCCCCTGCTCAAGATTCTAAACTTTGTCATATCTGCCAAGTCTCTTTTGCCATGTAAGGTCACAGTCACAGATTTCATGGATTAGGATTTGGATATCGTTGTGGGCCATTATTCAGCCTATCACCATCAATATTGTAACTTGTGTTTACTATTATATCTCCAACAGCTAGTGCTGTGTATCTTACATAATAAATTCTCAATAACATTTTTGAATGAATGAATTTAGTATGCTTTTACCACCTGAATATCTCATTAATCTTCCTCTTAACAAGAATGAGAGAAAAGTCATTATTTTCTATCAACTTGATGAACAAAACAAAGCTTTCATTTGAACAGAGTTTATTCTTCTAGTATCACATTTGACAAAGTTTATTAAACTTGGGATGGTGAAGGGACTCCTGGTCAGATTATTGAGCTGAAGTACAGAAAAGGCCACTGGGGCTCTTATCAAATTTAAATCTTACTATAAACTTCTAATTGCCTCCCCAATCCTCAAATAATAAATCCTTCTGGGTGGATCAGTTCTTTCTGTCAGAATGGTTAATGAAGGTTGATATGGAGGATTTAGTTACCAGGGTAAGTTAAATCCTGGGAGGCCAGATCCCAAGGACACATGCGAGGCTTAATTTTCTCAGCTTAATCATCCCAAATGCCTTCTTTCTGATTAAGTCCAAGTAATGTTTTTCTCACATAGCATAGTTTATTTAGAAGTTTTAAAATAATGAGAAAAACTATGTAAAGAATATATAAAACAAAGCTAAGTGATTTTAAAGAAAGTAAATGAGGGCTACTCTGAGCACATGACAACCCACAGTAGAGACAGTTCCCATCTCTCCTCCCAGTTAAGTGTAGCCAGGTGACTGATTGCTGGCAAATGGGATATAAAATGAGGTTGTGTGCACAACTTCTAATAAGTACCCTTAAAAGAAGGAATGCCCCTCTTTGCTCTGTTTTTTCCTTAGTACTGGCTAGAAAGTGGGTATACTGAGTAGAGCTCAAGCAACTATTTTGGATCATAAAGCAACAAGCTAAGAACATCAGAACATCAAGATAGAAGAACTATTTTGATAATCATGGAACTATCATACAAATCCTAGATTGCCTACCTCTGGAATCCTCTATGTTAGACTTACTGGTGTGGAAATGCGACCATCTTTTGTTGCTATTATTGTCATCCCTTGCAGTTCAGGGAGAATACTGTGTTCAATTAGGTGGTTCACACTTAAGAGTCGCTCACGTAGTTATAATCAGGCTGGTGCAGGGGCCATCTTAACAGTTTCTGCGCTTACATGTCTGGTGGTTGATGTTGGCTGTTGGCTATAACCTCAGTGAGTCTGTGAGTCAGAACACCACATGTGATGTCTCCTTGTGACCTGGGCTTCCTTATGACATGGTAGCTAGTTTCCAAGGATCAAGTATCCCAGAGGATCAGGTAGAAGTTATATCATCTTTCATGATCTAGTCTTGGGAGACACATGGTGCCATTCTGCCTTATCCTATTGGTTGAAACAGTCAAAAAGTTCCAGGTTGCAAGGAGAGGGGATGTAGATTGTGCTTCTTGCTTGGAAAGTAGCAAGGTTATAAGAATTGATGAGATGGGAGGTACTGTTACCCTGATCTTTAGAAAATACAACTTTATAACCGTCTCACATTCAAAACACAATTTCTACCTCTTCTCCCATCCCCCCAAAAACCCATAAGTAATAAGTGGTCTGTAAAAGTTCTGGGGCCCTCAAGAAGGGCTCACTACCCATTGTTGTCCTCAGAGGTGTCTTGGGGGGAAATACAAATGAAAAAACTTCCCAGCAGCAAAGCCAGAACCATGGAGGATGACAGATAAGGGAGTTCATCCCTAAAAACTAAGAGTCTTGGTGGCTAATCATGGAGCTTATTCCCCACTGTTCCTGCACATAGAGAATTTAAAATTTCTTAGGTATCAGTAACCCATGGGTATTTTCTATTCTTCCCATTTCTGAGTAGGAGATCTTATTGAAGTTAGCTTGTTTCTTCTCCACTGTTGTTTATTGAATGTGCTTATAGCAGACACCTTGTCTTTGCCCATCTCCGAGAGATCCTAGGCTTTGAGCTGGAATTAGTAACTTAATGGGATTCAGGGCTACCTCTCTAAGAAGGAAAAGATTGTAGCCAAAAAATCTATGGCATAAATTTGTCCCCAACATTCATGTTCCCCTTCTTCCACAGGAATAGAATCCTTCACTTTTAGCTAGACACCACAGAAAACTGACCATATGCCCTACAATCTATTGGAGTTGGGTATTGGCATGTAATTAAGTTCCAGAACAAGAACACATCAGCATAATTTCCAGTAAGTGTCCTTCATGGGAGAAGACACTCCCTTCATCAATCCCTTCTCCTTCTTGCTGACTGGAAAACCAATGTGACGTCTGGAATTCAGGTGACCCTCTAGGGCCAGGAAGCAGTGTACACTAAGCTGTCAGAGTGGAAAGAAAGATCACTGTTCCTTGTTGACTCTGAGGTTTTTGTACTAATCTTGGAATACCTATCTCCAGGTTCCGTAATGTAGAGAAATACAAATTTCTATTTGTTTCAGCTGTTATTTGGGATACTTCTGTTACTAATAGCAATTTAAGTCCTAATTAATATAGCATATAGTTGAATGGGGAATAATAGTATAATATGAAGATTAAAATAAACATTAATTATATAACAGCATCCTGTTCACACAAAATCAATTGACAAAATGTGATTCAAGGAAGTCCTCTGCGTTTACATAGCAGCCGAAGACATGCTTTCAAAATGCAAATCTGATCCCATAACTACCCTGTGATTACCCCTTGAACAAATCTCCTTAACCTAGTATATAATTCCCATTTAGTCCCTTGTACTCCCAGGATCTCATCTACTCTGTGAGGTCCAGCTATACTGGTCTTTCAGTTCCTGTTGCTCAGAACAGTAGCTGGAAGTAGCAGATTGTGTGATAGCTCCCCTGAGTACATTCCCCCAAATAAGTAACTTCTCAGGTATTCTAAGGTAATATTTTAGCATGCCAATTATTAAGATTATGATGAAAGAAAACAGAATAAAAGCAATCTTGACATATGTAATGCAGGTGGTCAAAAAAATGACTCTCACATGTTACCTCCCCCACTCCTGTCCTGGCCCACCCTCCAGGCTCACTCCCTTAATTTTTTTTTCCCCTAAGTTCACTCTCTTCATTTTAGGACCAAGCTCTGCCCTTGATCTTAGTCATCACATTTCCTTCCACACTACCGTCCTCTACCATCTCTGCCATCTCTTCATCCTGGTGACATTTATTCATTTTTCAGGTATCAAATACCCCTGTCAAACTTCCCTATTACAGTCACTCATTATGCCATGTAAATTTGTATGATTATTTGATATATGTCAGTTTTGTCATGGAGCCATGGGTATGTGTTTCTGTGAAAATATGAGAAATGTCAGTTTTCCCTCACTACATTGTTAGCTCTGTGAGTCAGAAAATATGCTGGTTCTAGTTCATCAGTGTATCCTCAGAGAAGAGCATAGTATCTAGCATATTTGTAGGCTCTTAATATCTATTGAATGAATAATTGAGATGCTCAGGACTGAGCCAAAAAGAATTTAAAAAATTGATAGGTTAAGAATGAAAGAAAAGCTAAGGGAAAAGCACATTGTCACAGCAACATAAAAATAGGTGACAAACTCAGGGAAGAGAAGGGAAGGTAATCAATATGCTGCAGAGCAGTGATCTAGGTGATGAGAGAACTATAAAGGAGTATAAAGCATGGTCATTGCCCTTAAGAAATGTACTATCTAGGACATAGTAACATTTATGCAAAAGAAAAAAAGTAAATGAACCATGACAGGCAGAAAAAAATCTGTTAAATGAGTGGAACCAACAAACAACATGCCATAGTATTACAACATCAAGATAAATTAACACAGCTTAGAAAAAGTCAGAGACAATAATAATTTTTGCATCATTTGTTATGTACCAGGGACTGAATTGGCACCTGACATATATTATTCTTATGTAATCTTCACAATAACCCATGAGCAAGGTATTAAAATCCTTATGTTAAAAATGCGACTCGAAGTGTTTAAACACACCTACGTAACAAAGCTTATATGTAGAATGACAGGATTTGAACACTAGCTTTCTGAATTCCAAACCAGTATACTAATATATATGTTATAAAGAATTTAGCTGGGCTCCAAGAAACAAGTAGAAATTATATAAGGAGAGGCAAAATATGGAGGACAATCAGGCAGGGAGTTTAGTGTGGATTACCTAGAGAAGAAAATCAAGGCATAATGAGTGGATAGCTCCATCTAGACAGAGCTAGGGGGCTCCTATAGTAGTAGAATTTAAGACGAAGTTGAGCATAGAGTTTGGGTCAGACTGGGGAGGGCCTCTAATAGCACACCAAAGGATATTTGGCTTTTACCAAGCAGGTAACTAGAAGTTACTCTGGGGTCCTGGAGATGGTCCAGATGGACTGGAGTAGGAAGAGAAAAGAAGAAAAGATTCACATAGGAAAACTCAGCATTCCTGAGATCAAAGAATGTTAGAAGTGAAAAGAATTATAAGGATCACTTAGTCCCAGACCTCATTGTACAGATGAGAAAACTGTAGCCCAGGCAATTCAAGTGACTTTGCAAAGGTGGATAGAATTGCTAGGACTGCAACATGGTCTTCTGATTATTGTTCACTATGACACAGGTACAGAAACAAATGAAAACTGGAAAACAGAAATAAAACAATCAAAATTAACTCTCAAGTTTTAGGTCAGAACAATTTTGAAAATAATGATATTACTGGCAGGTAAAAGATAGTCAAGAAACAATTTTTGTGACACAAGACTCTACCATGGTCCCTGGTGATCTCTGCCTCCTGGTATTCACGCCCTGTGTAATCTCCTTTCCTTGAGTGTGGACTGCCCTAGTTACTAGCTTTTAATCAATAAAATATGGCAAGGGTGGCAGAGTAGCATTTCCAGGATTAGATTAGAGGAGATGTAACTTCTAATGTGCTAGCAGAAGCTCTCCCTTGCGGAATCTAAAAAAGCAAAGCTGCCACGCTGTGAATTGGCCTAGGGAGAGCTACACTGGCAAGGAATTGAAAGAGGTCTTTTGTCAACAGCCAGGCAAAGGACTGAGGCAATTGGCTCAACAACCTCAAGAAATTGAATCTTGCCCATAACCATGTGACCTTTAAGCAAATGCTTCCCCGGTCAAATATTTAGGTGAGACCTCAGCTCCAACCAACAATTGCATTGCAGCCTTGTGAGAGACCCTGAAGCAAGAAACCAACGGAGCACGCCCAAATTCCTGGGCCACAGGAATGATGAGATAATAAATGTGTCGTTTTAGGCCACTAAATTTGTGATGAGGATTTGTTAGGCATCGATAGATAACAGAGTGCTATTGAGAGAAAAGGCTAGATTCAGTTCGATGCCATGGAGGAATCTATTGTGCTTTCTGTAGACCAGCAGGAATCAAATCCATACTTTTGAGGACAACAAATTGGTGGACAGTGAAAAACAGAAAGGACATATAAAAATTTCAATGAAGATATTTGGCAGGAAAAAAGAAAATGAGATTACACATACTGGAAATGAAGAGAAAAACCTTTAAAAGAGGCTTAGGGATACAAATATGGGAGGCTGCTTGGAAATAGGGTTTGTCAAGAGAAAACCAAAATTTGTGCCAACACAAAGTAGATGTTGGTAGTAAGGTGGGGGGATACAAAGAGAATAGGTGATTAAAACCATTGTGTTAGGCACAAACTTAGAAACATCAGGGAAAGCTCGGCAACTCTTGGATTTTCACTATCAGTGCTATCTTTCATTTCTGACACTATCTAAGCAATAAGCAGTACAACTGCAGTGTTCAAAGTATCCCTGGAGAATAAAAAACTATGAAGGTATTATAATTTTAAAATATTAACATCACCAATTTAGAATAATATTATATAACTAAAACCTTCCAGAATATTCTAAAAGACACTCTTCCATTTTACCTTCAATTTTTGTAATTTTGCTTTCAAAAATAAAGTTGAATTTTTATTCAAATACTCCTTTTCTAAGAACAAATTTTAATATTCTAATAGTTGCGCATGCAATTATATTTTTCCTAAAAGAATTTCAATGAACTGCTCTACCTTTCCTCCATCTGGTAATTTGGATTCCAGCACAGAATGCCAAAATATAATTCACAACCCAGGACACAGTATTTTTAAAAGCCATCTTCTTTTCAATATAAGACTTTATAAAGTTTCTAAAGAGTCTACATATTAACACTATTTTAGTTCGGAGAAGAAAGTGGAATTCTATTCTACATGTGCAGGCATGAAATATTTAAACTGTAAACAACCACTTATCCCAAACCAACAAAAGGAATCTTGTTAATGTTCCACAGAAACTATCTTAAGAAGGGAGAACTATTTCCCATCCCAACCCTCCAACAAAGCAGAGAAGAGACATAAATGTTGAGAGGTCATTTCTCAGGTGATTCACAGGGATTAAGAAGGTGGCAAATTAAAGACCAAAATGCCCTCCATTCCAGTAGGGTTTTTACAGGAGTTGTGAGCATGACAAGTGCAAGGACTACATCTATTTGTTCATCTCCTACAGTATTCAGTACAGGCATTCAAGAACTATTCCTGAGTAAACAAATGCCAATCAAGGCTAGCAGGAAAGAAAGAAAGGATACAACTGATATTTTAAGAAACTATAAACAGAGGTATTGAAAATTGCCTACATTTAGTATAAGAATATAAATGTATAAGAAGGTGACCCTATCAATGCAGACAATGAATGCTGTGGAAGGAAAGTTGTAAGAATCCAGCACTGATTAGTCCACATATAAAACCAGGACAACGTGACAGTCTTCACAGGACCAAAAATGAGACAACTCCTACCTGGTAAGAAGTCATTAGTTCATGGCATTACAAGGTTGGAAGGTAGATATTAGAACCACATATGATTGTGTTTATTTTATATGTAAGTAGTATATATGTATGTATTTTATACGTAATCACATTCCAGAGTATGGATTGTGACTCTTATATGTTCCTTTTTCACCATTATAAAGCCCTAAATTAAAGAGCCCCTTAAATGTCACTGAAGAGAAGACAGCTGAGCCAAGAGGACAGGACTGATAACCTTTAAGACTCTGGTACCATTTAATAAAAGATTGTCAAATAAATGGGTTCCAGCCTGGGACTGAGAACTCCATATGCTTTCCTACAGTGGACATGAGGGTCAGAGTAGCTGTTGTAACATTTTCTGCACTTCCATAGTTTAAAATATTTCTAAACTTCAAAGCTGAAGATTCTCAAATACTGTCTAAAGTAACTGTATCAGTCAGGATTCTCCAGAGAAACACAACCAATAGGCTATACTCGACAAGTCTAAAATCTATAAGTCAGGCTGGGGGCTGGAAATACAGGCAGGATCACTATGCTACAGTTAGAATTCTTCAGGTTTTCAACTGATTGGATGAGACACGCCCACATATTGGAGGGTAATCTGCTGTACTTAAAGTCAACTGTGCACACTTCAAACCCATGTTGTCCAAGGATCAACTGTAGTTTCAATCTGCAGATGGGAATCTGCATATGGGGAGCCTAACAGCAAGTTAAGTGTGGAGTTTTGACTGCTTACTGGGCCAGATCTCCTAACCACCACACTGTTCAAGGGTCAACTATAATTTCACAATAACATCTAGACTAGTGACTGACTGTACAAGCAGGCAACATAGACTAGTCAAGTTGACACACAAAATTTAACTATCACAGCAACCAATAGAGGTTGGAGCTTGTAAGCTGACATCTGCCCATGAAATCCTTAAATTTCTAACAACTCTTTGTACTAATGTGATATTAACTTGATATTAACTTGATCAATAGAGTCCATAATTCTATGATTATGGAGTGCATGTAGATGATGCTTTACAAAAATGTCTGCTGTTATACATAAATGGGCATTCTAAAATTATAGGAGTTTTACAGAATAATAGGAAGCTCTGAAATAATCTCCCCTGAAGTTTACTTAAAATATCTTATTGTTAATTTGCATTGAGGATGAAACCGCCTGCTTAACTAGAAATGTATAGACCTTTAAAAAGGGTTTCTGCTTTTTTTTACTGTTAAATCAAGCCATGAGAGCACTTCAACTTACTGAAGCTACCAACTGAAATGAATCTATTTCCTTATACCTGTAGGTCTAAGTGCCACACACTTTGCAAACCTGTCAGTTCAGAGAGCATAAATGGTAACATTATTTCTTATTTATAGTCTCTTCTCCAGCTGGAATATCTGCATCCTAATCAATTTCTTCTTTTAAAAGGAGGAATATTTTAGCCTGAAAATTTCAAGGGTTTTGGTATACTGATCCCACTCCTGATTAGTATGCTGTGTGATCATCTGATTCTTTTTCTTCCAACTGGTTTATTGAAACCTAGACTTACAGCTTTTTATTTATCCTTACCAGATTAAAGTTTTCAATTATTATCTGAAAACAATGAAGAGAATATGCTTCTAACCCTGATTTGCAGCACCTTTCATTATTTTTAAAATATTTAGGAATTTACACTGCTAGCTCTCTGTTCACAAAGAGTGAGCAGTGACCAGCTTCAGTTTATTGCTGATCTATTGATAATATTTTGTCAAGTGAGGAGATTGTCATCTTATCACTTCACTCAGATATACATCTGTAGTGGGTTGAATTATGTCTTTCAAAAAGACATTTTTAAGTCCTATCCCCTACAAATGGGACTGTATTTAGAGAGGTGTTTGCAGATGTAATCAAGTTAAAATGAGGTCATATCAGATTAGAGTGGAGACTAAGTGTAACGACTGATGTCCTTATTTTAAAAAGAGAGAGGTTCGGAAACACCCAGAGACACAGGGAGGAAGGCAGTGTGACAAGGGAGGCAGAGATTGGAGCTACCAGACAAAGAATGACAAGGATTGCCAGGGGCCACCAAAAGTGGGGATGTAACAAGGGAAGCTTTTTCCCTAGAGTCTTCAGAAGGAGTACAACCCCATCAACACCTGGTTTCAGACATCTAGCCTCCAGAACCATGCAGGACTAAATTCCCATTATTTTGAGCTGCCAAGTTGGCGGGTAATTTCTTCCAGCAGCCCTAGGAACCTAATGTATCATAAAATATTACTCCACATTCCTATGTGTGTTCAGCTGTTGAAAGGCTCGGCTCAGTTTGTCCCAGTTATGTTTAATCTATAACTGATGCCTAAGTTGTTTATCAGTAAATAGTAACATGTTACCACTTACAAAGCTCTTTCTCTTGCAAAATCTTTTATCTTTAGAAAAATACTTTTTTATTGCCTTGTACTATTCTATTGCCTTGTACTATTGTTTTTGTTATTCCTATTATTGTTATTTCCCTTTAATAGGTTGGGACAAACACAACTGGTAAGGGAGAAAGGCGAGGTAACAGGTACCCCCTTACAAGACAGAAATAAACTTAAGACAGCCTTCTGTACACCGAGTCTGAGATTAAGTTCTGAGTGTAGCCCATGGATGGTATGTAGAGTGTGCTCAGAAAATACATGTGGATGAATTACCCTTGGCACCTTCTGATCTGAGATTCTAACTACAGCCTTGCAGGCCTAGTCAAGTTAGAGATCATGAGGAGACATCATAGGCTTAATTAAAAGCCATTGTTATTTATGACATTACTTATTGTTTTTATATCATTTGTGCTTGAAATTTAATTCTATATCTACATATATTGCTTGATAATTTTATATTTAAAATAAACTTATTTGGAGTGTCTACCCTTTAATTCTCGGGAATATAAGACTAAAAGATTACTTATTTATAAACACATACAGTCTTCTGTAAAAAAGCTTGCTTCCCTGGCTTTGCACACTCTGAGCATAAGCACTTTGACCTTTATAATTAAGCAATGCTTACCCAGATGTTATAACTACAACCGAGGGCTTCCTAACCAGAATTTCATCATAAATGACTTCTGAGCCACCCTGGGGAGAAAAAAAGCTAGTGAATTTGGAAGGTAGTGGAGTAGATACTGTCATGTGAACACCATTTGGTGTCAAATATTTTTTGCTGTCTTCTCTAAATTAAATATTTTACTATTTATATGGGTTTATTTATGAACCATACAATATAAACAGTCCTAAAACTAATCTCCAATTCTTTCTCATGGATCTGACTAAAATCTGACCATATGGCAAAAAGAATAGCCTCTATTCTTCTGGGGTATGATCATGACCCCTCTTATGCTCACCCCCTGTTACTCAGGCCCTGTGCCATTTACAAACTGTGTTCCCTTTATTCTTCCACTCTGGAATTGCTGAGGACTAGATCCATGCTTAGTGTATTTACATACCAAATTTTTAATTGATTGATTCCAGTACAGAGCTTCCTGTCCTTCCCATACCACAGCACATGCTGCCTGTGTGGTACTGCAGCCTTACACTCACTTCCTTTCTAACCAGAGCACTCAGCTGCCTGCACTCTGCAGCAATCCACATGCAGCTGCAGTGAAGACAGCAGAGGATATTTAACCCCCATATAAGACAGAATTATTTATGATTTGTCTTTTGCTCTCCACCTTTGCCACTGTTTCCCTGACAACTGAGCTTGGTTACCTGACTTCTTTTAACCAATGAAACATGGACAAAAGTGATGTGTGCTAGTTCCAACCTGAGATTTCAAGAGTCCTGGCAAGATTCATCAACATTTGCATTTTATATCCACCATAAAAAGAACATACCTTGCCCTGGCCAGTGTGGCTCAGTTGCTTGGAGTGTTGTCCAGTAACAGAAGGGTTGAGGGTTTGATTCCCAGTCAGGCAACATACCTAGGTTGCAGGTTTGAACCCCAGTCCAGGTTTGTGTGATCACCAGTCTGGGCGTATATGGGAGGCAATCAATCAATGCTTCTCTCTCACATCAATATTTCTTCCTCTCTCCCTTCCTCTCTCTCTAAAAAGCAATGAAATGTCCTCAGGTGAGGAGGGAAAAGAACATACCTTGTGTAGCCACTGATCCAGAATAAGGACACTTTTAGACCAGATCTAAACCCAACCTGCAGCCTGGAGCTGAGCTTAGCCGATCCCAGCTAAGCCCAGCCAAACACAGCAGCAGAGCCACGGGACCTTCAGAGCAGAGTGAGAAATAAATGTTGTTGCAAGCTACTGAGACTTGGGGAGTCATTTGTTTCACAGCATTACTACAGTAAAATGTGACAAAAACAAACCCCTTCTGGTAAGGAAGTCTCTTTCTGACTATAGATCAAGCTAAAAACAGATCTCCCCTACTGGGAAGTTTTCATGATGAAAACACTCCAATAAAGCTACAACATTAAAACTATAGACTATTGTTCAATAACTTTCTGCCTAAATTGCTTTATTCCAAATCCTATTTTTTATTCAACCACAGGACACAGATAAGCAGATAGGAACTTCATAGAACCCATTTCATCAAATGACACACCAAAAAAGTCAACTAATCTTCCACTGGCACACTGACTAACTATGGGAGCAAGCATCAAGGAGCTAGAGGTGTCCCGATAAAATATTAGGCACAGAAATTAAATAGCTATGGCCTCATGCAGGGGCACAGCAGTTTGCTTCAATTTTAGTGCTCTCTTAATCCATGGGGGTTTGGGGATAGTGGCTGCTTTTTCATTGCCCACCATGTTCACATTCTCTGGTTTCTTTTGGGAGAATTATCTCTCCCCTACTGGATCAGAGGTCTTATCTTCCTTAACCAAGCTAGACAAACCCGACATTCCTCTCCTAGAATGTGAATCATAAGCAATGTGATGCAAACACTGAAAATAGCTAGAGAAAACGTATCTGAGAGCTCAGCCTGAGCAAGACTGTGCAGACATTCTGCCACCAAGACCACCTGAAACTGAGTGGTTTTTGTCTGCTCCAAGACTGGGCCTCCCTCCAATCCTTTAATTTCACTCCCCTTTCAAGAAATTATTTATTGTGAATTGGTCAGAACCAATGTCTTTTGCTTACAACTGAAGAGCTGAGTGGCACCAGCAGTAAACATGAAAGAGCTTTGAAGCATTTAGAGGAGAAAATACAGTGGAAAAGAGTAGAAGACCCTCCTCTACCTAAGGAAGGACCAGCCTTGTTAGCTTCACCATCTAGATTGGTGTTTACTGCCTAGATTCAAGCAGGAAAGCATCACATAGAAAGATAAAATGGATATTACTCGTCTTGAAAAGGTACAACTATCCAAACTCTCCTTCCAAACAAGGAAGAAAAAAAAGTTGAACATATGGAAACAGAATTTAGTCATTCGTGTTTTAGGAAGTAAGTTTTTAAATACAGATTATGTTGGTCAGCTCATCATCTGAATAGAATTAAGTCAGTCATTTGTCTCTTGGACTTTATCACATCGTAGGCCTTTCCTGGGACCACATAATGGCCACTTCAGATGGGTTCCTGGCAGCCCAGGGGACTTCCCAATGTGGAAAGGTGTACTTCTAGAAGATCCATGAGCCAACTGGACCTTTTGAGGGAAACTTGTTAGGCCTTCCCCAAACTAGTTTGTATCCTTCTGAAACTGCAATAGAAATGTCAAGTTAAACTGAGTTTTCCATATATTTTAATCTATCCTAAAATAACTTTTTAAATTTTAGTATGTCATCCTGAAAAACATATTTTTCTCTAAAACTACTTAATTTCAAATTCTAGGAAATCCAAAATATTCTTTCTCTTCATTTGATCAACTTGGGCAATTTCTCTGTTCTAATTCTTAATTTTTCTGAGTTATAGTGAGATTTTAACACAGCACTTTGAGAAACCAAACCTGACCTCCACTTACAAGAGAGATTATGCCTGGCTCAACCATGTCACAGGCTGCCTGGTTTTCAGATAAGCTGAGGTCCCTCCTCACAGGCCCTCTGGTCATCGGCACCCACCTTCACCAACACTGCAAGCACATCCTTTATTTTCTCAACCAACTTATCAGCAGTACTGTTAATATTCTAAATTAGCCTCTCTAGAAGACAAATTGCATTGCTATTTATTTTCTCTAAACATATTCTAGCCCCCAAATGTGACTACAATTTTCTTGCTGTCATGTTTTAGTGTCTAATCTTTTTTCACTCTCCCATCAAAACTGCGTCCTCCTGTTTTCAAGACTAATGATCACACGAGATCTGTGCCTTTGGGGCTCTACGAGCCCATTTGTTCTTTCAACAAGTATTTTTGAAGCTCCTACTATGTGCCAGGCAATCTCAGGAAGTTTAGTGCTGCAAAGTAAATGAAAATCCCTGCCCTTGTGGAGCCTGCAATTCCAGTGGATGGAGACCTTCTTCTTGGCAGCTGTCCATCTCGAGAGATGATGGTGTAGCTTCTTAAGAGTCTATCTGCACTGCCGAGAATGGCTGTGCAGTCCAACTCGGGAGTGACACGGTATCTGTCTCCTCCCATGTTAAATCGACATCTTGTGATGACGCTGGAGTGTCCTCTCCAGTGAAGCTGAAGCTACAGAGCCTGGGCAGGGTGATATGGAGGGTCTGCTGTTGCCCATGCAGCAGACCCCCCCTCTCTTCGCAGCTGAAGGGTCCAAGGGAAAGACGGAGTCAATACAGCTTGGCTTCAGGTGCGCCGCAGGAGTTGCCGGTGTTGACTACAACGTCAAACCAACATAAAACAAATCATTAAGTTAAGCTTACAGTATGTCAGATGGTGGTAAGTGCTTTAAAAATAAACAAACAATGCAGAGGAGAAGATGGGGAATGCTGAGCATGGGGGCAACTACAGTTTTAAACAGGGCAGTCACTGAAGATTTCACTGAGACGGTGACATTTCAGCAAAGTCCTAAAGGGATTGAGGCAATGACCCACATAGTCATATAGGGAAAGAATTTTTCAAAGAGCACAAAATGTGCTGAATCCCTGAAGTAAAAGTTTGTGGTTGTTGCCCAGGTTATGTTGCACCCAGATTTCTTTGCCGGTATTTCTCTTTATTCTGTACCTGCCTCAGTTTAAAACCAGCTCTGAGAAGGGAGCTGTGTACATCCTATTCCGATGTCCATCTCTTCTCATAAAGGACCTTCTCTTGTCCAAGCTGATGAGTCCCAATTCTACGTAACAAGTACTGACACCTCTTCTTAGGTACACATCTATTCTTCTGAGGCCCTGTTGAAGTCTTTAGCTGGTTATCTCACAGCTGCCTCACAAACAAGATGACCAAATTGAAACGCATCATCTTTCTTGCCAAGCCTGTTTCTTATCCTGTTCCTACCATCCCAGTCACTCAATTTGGAAACCTTTGATGCATCCAAGGCTTCTTCTATTTTCTTCCTTTCCACATTTAGTCAAGGCAGTCCCACTCTTATATATGTGATATCTATGGATCCTAAGCACAGATATGAGTCTAACTCCTAGAATCTTAGCAAATGTTGTTGACCTCATTTTGCCTGTCAGCTGCCAGAGGAGCAGGTAAGACCCTGTCTCTAATCTGACTCAGAAAAGGGAGATACAGCAGAGATGTTATTGAGAAACCTATATATCATATCTCCTCTCTCTTCCTAATTGAATAACACACACACACACACACACACCATCATCACCACCAGCAAAATTTATAGCCTAGTATAAACATTTCAGTGCTTTAATAATAAAGTTTATCTATTTATATATTCTTATCTTCCTGAGATTTTTATGAGCTTTATTACCAATAATTTAGATTATAAAACTTAAGGAAACCTCTGCCATTCACAGATTTTTAAGAATGCATTTTAAACTCCCAAAATTGTTTAAAAAAAAAAAACTTAAGTTAGATAGACCTTATGTAACTGGAAAAGGAGAATGCATATTTCCAATATCAATAACCTAATCACAAGAACTGTAACTCCTCAGACCACTCAGCAAAAGCACCTTTCCCATAATGTTACAGAAGCCTGTTGAGAAGCAAGGAAGGAAGTATTGACTTTTCACTCATGAAAGAAGGAACCCAACAGAAAAATATGAAAAAGTTTTAAACCCCTTTATCAGGATTTCCCCTACACCAATTGCAGCCAAAATTGAGCTTCTTATGCTAAGCCTCATGTCGCCAAACTGAGACTTAACTACAATTTCAGCTCTCCCAGAAACAGAAACTTAAACCAGTCCATCAGGAATCACCTGATCAGCACTAGTCACATAATCTGCCTGTCAGACGCTTGCCATCCCCCAAAGGAAAGTAACCTTGCAATAACCAACCCACCTACTGTAACGTCCTTATTTCCACTTCCTTCTGGCTATAAATATCTTTCATTTTGCCATGATGAAACTTACATCCCCATGACTGTTTGTATAACTGGAAATTTGTATATCTTAATCCCTTCCTCTTGTTCACCCATACCCTGAACCTGTTCCCATCTGGTGAGCATCAAAATGTTCTCTGTATGCATGAGTTTGTTTCTATTTTGTTTGTGTATTTTATTTTTTAGATTCCACATATGAGTGAAAGTATATGGTATTTGTCTTTGTCTGACTTATTTCTCTTAACATGATACTCTCTAGGTCCATCTCTCTTGTTAAAGATGGCAATATTTCATTCCTTTTATGGCTGAGTAATATTTCATTGTATGTATGTAACACATCTTTATTTATCGATGAGTACCAGACTAATCAGGGTAATCACTTTGTAAGTTATATAAATATCTAATCACTATGTTGTACACCTGAAACTAATATAGTATTTTATATCAACTGTAATTTAAATTCTTTAAATAAATAAGAAGCAAAAATAATAAACATGCTGGGATGGTGGTGCCGATGTGTTTCATTTTATACAGCTCTTCACAGCTCCTTTTTATCTGCTAGATTGGATGTTGCCCAGTCCAAATCAACTTTTGCTCAAATAAACTCTTAAAAATTTTTATATGCCTCAGTATATCTTTTAACACTGGTCATCTCAATACTGACCTGGGTCTAAATTCTATCTCCATTGCTTACTAATTTGGGTTTAAAATTTTTTCCCCAAGGATCCTCCCCCAGCTTGGAATTAGGATTTATAAACCATAAAGTGTAACCTTTTAAATATATTTTTTATTGTTGTTCTATTTTTAAAATCTGCTGTGGAATTAACAATAAGAGTCCCACTTTGAGAACTTGTATGCATGACCCATGAACATGAACTAAGGGGGGTGGGATTGCTGGGAGAAGGGGGGTACTGGGCGGAGGGGAGCGAAGGGAGAAAAAATTGGAACTATTGTAACAACATAATAAGATATACAAAAAAAACCAAAAAACAACAGTCTCACTTTGACTTTTAGATTGCCTTTTAAAATACTTACCTGTACATGGTCATATTTTATCTTTATAAAGACTCCATGAAACATGAAAAAGCAGGGCCATTGAATGCAAGGAAAAGGAAGGTAATTGAGAATTAGCATGCAACAAAAATGAAGTTCCCTTACTTAAGTCATAAAATGATCTTACTTTACAGATAAACCTGGGGAAGTTAAGAGGTGTACCAACCAATTTCACACAGTTATAGCATGTTATCATAATCCTGCTTAGTAAATGAAGAAATTGAAGCATGAAAAGGTAGATAGCCTACTGAATGGCAAAAGCAGCCATAGGGCCCTTAATTCGAAGTCTAACTTTTTTCCATTCCGACGTGTTCCTTTTAAGTCAAAGTCTGAACTGCACATCTGAGAGCTACCAGATTGGCCGGAAACTCCTCTAGCCTGTCATGAAATTTGATTTCCTTCTACAAGGCATTAACTTAGAACAGTCTTATTTAAAAATATCACCCAGCTACAAATGAAAACCTTCCCAACAGGGACAAGACGGAACATCTGCCTTCCTTTTACTTAATAGAACACTGCAGAGCTGCTCTCTGCTTGGATAAATGTAATGTGCGTTTTCTTGATTTCTGAATGAGTTCTTAGCATCACTTTTGAGCTCTATTGAGCTCTCTCTCTCAGTATTGTCATTGTTTTCTTGCCCACAAATTTATATGTAATCGGCTGATCCACCATTGGCTTTTCTGAAATCAATCTTCCTTGTCTTTCGTAATTACGTAAAGCTGTTCTCTTTGCAGGCCACACACTGTAGATATCTAAAACCTGGAGAGAAATCACCCTAATTGCAATATAATACATTTCAAATTCCTATTATTCATGTTGGAGGGAAAACATGTGGTGAGGTTTAATTACCTATTTTCATTAAAACTTGAGGAAAGAAAAAGTACTTGAACTTATTTTAGTTAGGGCAGTCAGTCTTAAAAGGAAAAAATCTTAATTACCTCTTCAGGATTTTTAAAACGCATTCTATTTTTCACACCTACTTACCTGAGTTAAAGAAAGTTGAGGTATTTTAGTTGGACCAGACAAATACAGGTACATAGTTATACCTAAAATCAACCAAGCGACCTCATTCCCACAGGACAGACCAAACTTAAAAACTAGTAATCATTTTGCATTCTGAATCCCAGCAGTAACAAGGCTACTAACTGCTGATTATTATGCAGGTCTTGTACTAATCTAATTAAGTAAAATGGAAATCCAATTTCAAGCATTGTTGTACACATTTGCATATGACACAAGTAGTCAAAAATCTGTCTGAAGTTAAATGAAGCACGTGTACAGCCCCTTTATCAATTTGAATTTGGCTTTTCCACTCAGTCCCATTTTGAAATATTACACTCTCAACATCTGCAAAGCACTCAAAGCCCGAGTCCATTGCTAATAGATGCTCGCTTTAGTGTTGCCATCTCACTTAGCATTAGTAACAAGAAGGAGGACGATTCAAGCTTGTATTTCTGAGGAATTCCTCAGGAAAGGGAAAAGAAAATAGGTGCTATACTTACTGTCAAGTCAGTTCTTCTTAAGATTTTGGGAGAACATGTGTAGTAGGAAATTTTTTGAATACTCCTACCTTAGGTACCAAAAAGGAATTCTATTCTGGATGAACCTCTCAAAAACACAATGTATTTTTTTTCTTTGAAAAGGGTGCATGAAAACAGATAGCAAACAGGAAGGTGATAGAGCCTTGTCTCCTAAAAATACTACAGAACTGTAAACCAGTTGTTGGCCATTCTAGTTCACTGGACGAGCCAATGCAGCCAGCACCCTGAGTGCTTCTGCTGTTGTGCCCCAAAGTGAACACAGCTGTGACAGGTATAGAGGGAAAGGTGAGCCCCTGCCACAGCACTGGGTTTTCTTAAAGCCCTGAGTAATAGTTCAGTGTTCCAGCTATTCCTCTCAATTTGATATTTTAAATGTTCTGGTTAAGAAGTATGTTTTTAGAATGAGGGAGGAAATGTTCCACTCACATTCTGTCTGTACTCTGATTTGCCAATAGCATCTAATACAAGGAAAATAAAGTATACGAATGAATTAAATGTGTAAGGAGAGAGAATAATGGGAGCAGACGCAATAAACAGCAAGCCTTTATAAAGAGCCAACATGCCAAGAAAAATTGATTGCTTTTTTACCAGGGAAGAATACCAAATGAAGGGCTGGAGATACACATTAGCATTTGAGGTTAAGCATTCAACACAATACGTGAATAGATAGTGAATTAACTCATAGGAACTTTGAGATAAGAACCACTAGCATAGCTTAGTGGACATTTGATTGTGTTCTCTGCACTGTTTAAGGAACTTTATTTGCCAGTGAATAAGACACAATCTATTTGCCTTTGAGTCATTCACAACTAGTATACCAGAATAGTCTAAAAAACTAGAGATACTGGAATAACACAACCTAAATGCAAAACCTAAACTGTTAAAATTGGCAAAAGCTCACAAGTTGTGAGAAGTGTCTTTCTGACCTTGGCTCCTGCTAATAAGCCATGCTAACTTGCAAACACCAGTTAAGGAAAGACCCTCCCATGAAATAAACATATTTATCATATCATCTATTACCACACACTGGCTTGAAGTTTAGGCATTTTAATACTATTAACTTTTAACTTTTGAACACAATAGTTCAAGCTTCTAGCAAACATTTTTAAAGACAACAACTAACAATACAGAAAATAGCTTTTTAAAAAGAAATCCAAACTGATTCCATCCTTAATTTAAAAATATTTGCCTGTCTCAGATATTTCTCTCCTTGTCTGTAAAGTGAGGATAATAAAATAACTGCCTGCCTTGTTACTTCACAGTTTTGAAAGGCTCAAATAATTAAAATTTGTGAAATATGTTTATAAATAGTAAAGTGCCTTGTTAATGTCAACAGCCATCCTTTACGCCACAAGAGCTGACGTTGTCAAGCCAGAGGATGTAGTTCTCATTTATAGAACCACAATGAAGACATGCATGAGGAAGAATAGCAGAAAGTTCAAATTAAAGGGTTCAGTTAATCACAGAACCAAAAGACCAAGGTCAAAAGGCAGCACAGTGGACTGTGCATAGGCTAGAATCATTGCAACTGAGATGTTATTCTAACTTCACGACCAGAAGAGTAATTTGGGGAGAGCCAAATGATTCACGATTCATGCCTGATCAATTACCTCATTTTTCCATGGGTTTTGAGGTCTTCCCATGATAAGCCTGCTGTACATAAAAGATATCATTTCCCTAAAAATTATTGGATTGGCCAAAAATTCATTTGATTTTTCCATAAGATGGCTCTAGTAGAGCTTAGTTGTTTTAAGCCTCATTCAAATCTATTTTGTTAGATTGTATTGTGGCAGCTGTCATATCAACATGCATTTAAAAGAACATCAAAATTGGTGGATCTTTGTGTAGCCATTTTAACATTGAAGATGGAAGAAAATAAGCAACATTTTCCGCATATTATGCTTTATTATTTCAAGAAAGATAAAAATGCAACTGAAATGTAAAAAAAGATTTGTGCAGTGAATGGAAAAGATGCTGTGACTGATGAAATGTGTCAAGAGTGGTTTGTGAAGTTTTGTGTTGGAGATTTCTCACTGGACGATGTCCATGATCGGGTAGATCAGTTGAAGTTAATAGCGATCAAGATATTAATTGAGAATAATCAATGTTATTCCACCTGGGAGATAGCCAACATACTCAAAATATCCAAATTAATAAACTTATTGGTGAAAATGAAAAATGTGTCTTTTATTTTACCAAAAAAACTAAACTGACTTTTTGGCCAATCCAATACATTCAGAAAATTAAATAGTCTACAATATTCAACCTCAGAATGTGGATTTGTGCCACATGATCAACAGCACTCAGGTAAGATTTAGTGGACACAAGTAAACCTGAGGCAGGTTAATGAGAAGCTAAGAAAATCCCTTGCCAAGTAGAATGGGGAAACTGAGAACAAATAACTGAACAAACTGGTCCGGCAATTTACAGCCAGATGATTAACCCAAGATCTTATCTTCCCTAAACAAGGAAACTAAATAGCAAATAGTTCACACATTCCAGACCATGCTAAGGCAGACCAGCTTCTTCCCAGTCCCTTTTCGGTGACATTCTTTCAAGGTAAAACTGACCCTCTTTGCACCCATTTTCGTACATCAATGTATTAAAGAACTCACCTGGAAAGCTGATGAATATTCTGTTGAGACCGTCCCCTGAGACCTCCCCTAGGATTCCTGCCTTCAGAAGACACATAAAAGCCCTCAAAACAAAGGATACAGCTATACTCTCTTTGGAGGAGTCCCATGCCTTTCTCCTGGGCATGTACTTTTTTATTAAACCCTGGAGGCCCCATGGGACTTGCATCCAGGGAACAGCAGGCAGCAAAACCTCTGAACCTGCCTCCAAGACCCCTTTGCTCTGACTCTTCAGTGAGCAGACAGCAGCCCCCCCGCCCCGCCCCACGCCCCGCCTAGGCTCTCTCCTGTTGCTTCTTCTATTGTAAGCCCTTTCTTGTTTCACTGTCCCCAGCTTTGATAAATGTACTCTCAAAATCACCTGAACTCGTGTTGTGAAATCTTTCCTGCATGAAGTCAAGTACCCACATACCACTAGCTGACCTGAGGCAGACATGCTCACCATGGGTAACAAACCCAGTGGCCAATGAAATGAGTTGTTCAATGTTAAACTGGGCCCTTGAGTAAATAATTTCAGATTCTCTTAAAAAGGAATCTAAAACTCACCTACATTAAAATATTCAGGTTTTTTTAAACTCAAACTTCTTCTATCTTTAATATCCTGTTACTGACCAACTTAATATGTTTGCACTTGTTTTGAAAATTCCAGATTCTGCAACTGATAAAGTGACTAAAGAAATGAGGGTGACTCCTTAGCATTTTTAAAGCCCTCCTGGTCTATCAGAAATTAGAAACATAAAAGCAAGTAGAATTATAATGTAAAACCTTTTTAAAAAATAATCCAGATGGGAATGAGATGTTTTTACTATATCACTAAATGATTTTGAGCAATTGTGTCAGTCAGGGTACAATGCAAGAAATAGAAAAGACTAAATATTTCAATAAAAAGGGGATTTAATAGGGAATAAGGTATTTTCAAAATTATTAAAAGGACTAGAGCAGTGAAAGTCAGAAAGCTGCCACTAACTAAATTTTTTGTTTCAAAGCCACGTCCCCTCAGCTGAGACCCAGAGGTATTAAACTGCTGTGTGTCACCTGTCTGCCCCACACTCACAAGCTGGCATCCAGAGAGTAGAATGTGGTACTTGGATGCTGAAAATGCCTCCATCCTTAGGAGTTTGCTGGTCAGCTGACATCTCTGTAGAAAGAGACCCACCAAATTCTTTCCAATCTTATTCATGTACATCTCATTGGCTGAATATAAATCACATCTGTCATATAAGCTAAAAAGTCTAAGAAATGCCATTTTTAGCCTCCCACCCCCTTTTATATGAATCGATTGGAGGGATAAAAAGGAAGTGGAAGTGAATGCTGAGTACATTAAAGAATATTTAGCCCAGTATGTTATAAGCAAGGCACTATTTTAAGCATCTTGAAAGATTTAAAAATATATAAGGCAGAAATCTTTTCCCTCAGTGAACATTTATTTTAAGAAGACAAGACATATGTGAAGAGTTAAACATCAATGAAAAAGAGTTAATGATATCAACACAACAGAAAAGTAGTTATGAAACTGAATATAGAGCTTCATGAGTATGATAAGCAATAAAAAATTGGCTTTGTGTTAGGTAAAACACAAAGTACTTGCTTCGTTTTATTAGCTCTCATATTACTTTAGTAATGAAGAGATTACTAGTCTAAGAGAATTGAGGGGATTTAACACTCCTTTAGAGTTAAAGCAGACCCACAACTTCGACTAGATCTAAAACAGGTAAAAGTTTCAAGTGCAATCTGTTGGGCAGATATATTTCATCCCTACAACATAAATTCTTCCCTTCTGCTTGGGTTATAAGATTATCATAATGAGAAAACCACAAGAGATCCAAGATGGCGGCAGGGTAGGTGGATGTTATACTCACCTCCTCCTAGAATCAAAACTGGAATTACAATTAAATTTTAGAAAGAGCAACCTGAATAACCAACTGAAGACTAACTGAATAGAAGTCTTATAATCAAGGATTTACAAGAGAAGCCACATCAAGACCAGTAGGAAGGGCAAAATTTTCCTCCCTGAGAAGAGTGGGGTCTCAACCTCACACGAGGATCCCCAGCTCAGAGCACCAGAGCCAGGAAGAGGTGCCTATATAACATCTGGCTGTGAAGATCGTGGAGTCTGTTAGAGACATAGGTGCCCTCTTAAAGGGCCAATGCACAAAATCTCATTCAGAGCCACTCACCCTAGAATCTGGAAGTGGGATGGCGGAGCAGACTAGAGTACTGTGAAAAGAGATTGGAGTTTGTGGCTCTGGGAAAAGAACTGAAGGATCAGCTGCAGACACCATCTTTCTTAGGTGGAGTACCCCACCCCATACAGCATCAGCCTGGAAGAATGCAAAAACGCCCCTTTGTGGACTCCCATTTGCTCCACTCTGTGGAGTTCATGCCCTCCCTGCTGAGGAGTCAGCTTCCTGGACAGAAGTGTGAAGGTCTGGGCAGATTCAGTGGCTGTCGGTGATTGAGTGGTATGGCTTTGGGGCAATGGCCTTTCCCCTATTTTCCCAGGAACCTGACTGGCACCTGCCCCTCATAGAACATACTCTAGTTCAGAGGTCCCCAACCCCCTAGCCATGGAATGGTACCAGTCCATGGCCTGTTAGGAACTGGGCTGCATGGCAGGAGGTGAGCAGTGGGTGAGGGAGCAAACAAGCCCATGAAAAATTGTCTTCCATGAAACCAGTCCCTGGTGCCAAAAAGGTTGGGGACAACTGCTCTAGCTCAGGTGAACCAGCCTTGCTGAGGTCTGGGAAGAATCTGGAGCAGACTGATTGGTACCTCTCCATCACAGAAGAACTATTAGCACCTCTCCGTCACAGAAGATCTACTAGCACTCCTGAACTCAGACTCCTAGCAGAATCTTGGACAGACTGAGTTATATGGCTCAAGGAAAGGGACCATTTTTCTCTCTCACACCCAACCAGTACAGAGCCCTCCATTTATGCAGCCAAATCTTTGTCCATTTAGGACTAATAAACTCTGCTGGTCTCACCTTGATAACTCCCTGAGACCCTACCCCACCACAAAGGTCTGTTGGCACCTGGCCTGTGGCAGTTACTCTTGGTATACCCTGAGACATCTCCTGAATAGCCTCAGAGTCAGCACTGGCACAGCATCTGAACCTGTATCAATCTAGTAAACATCACTTGCCCCTACTGGTGACTCACTAAGAACCTACCACATGTGACCTGAGTACAGCTAGAAGTTCTTTCACTGATTGAGCCTAACAAGCAGCCAGCAGGCAGAAGCAGGTGAAGGTGGATCTCAGGGTGCATTGAGACATTTGCTGGCTTGCCCCTGGGCCCAGTGCTCATATAAGTCAGCCTTGGTGCACGTACACAAACACAGGCCCAGCAGAGGTAGCCACAAATTGTGGATCATTTTGCAGCTCCAAACAGGCTGCCCGGGTCCAGTCTCGGGCAGCATCTGACATTGTTCTGAACCAGAGTCCCTCCCCAAGAGGCCCCAGAAACAACACGCTAGTGGCCATCTTCAGAAAACATCAGAACAAGATCCGATTATCTTCACAAGTGGTATATCCAAAGGAAAACCTCAGCAGACACCAGACCCTACTGAGGCAAGTTCCACTTCATGTGGTCAGCACCTGCACAGCAGCTTGTACACTGTGGTCCAGTTTGATCCTCGAAGTCATCCAGCTTGAGGGTCAACTCCACACACAAACAGGCCAATAGAAATCAAGACTCAGTTACAACAGGAAGGCCCATAACCCACATAAGAAACTTTCCTGGAGCACCCAGCTCAGGTCATCAAAGAGACTGTGCAACTGGGCCTCACAGGACAACTACTACCTAAGGTCACCCTATTAAGACTGGCAGTCATAGCAGACCTACTTAATACATAGAAACAAACAAAAAGAGGTAGCCAAAATGGGGAAACAAATAAACAGGCCCCAAATGAAAGAACAGGAGAAACCTCCAGAAAAAAAAAAGGAACTGGAATGGAGGCAAGCAATTTTTCACATATAGAGTTCAAAAAAATGTTTGTAAAAATGCTCCAAAAACTTAGTAAAAACTTCAGCAAAGAGATAGCAAGCATAAAGGGGGCACAGAAATCATGAAAAGAACCAGTCAGAAAGGAAGAATGCAATATCTGAAATGAAGACTACACTGGAAGGAATAAACAGTAGGTTGGATGAAGCTGAGGAGCAAATCATCAATCTGGAAGACAATGTAGCAGAAAACACCCAATCAGAGCAACTAACTAACTAAATAAATAAATAAATAAAATTTTAATGAGGATAGCTTAAGGGACCTTTGGGAAAACATAAAACATAACAGCAGCTGCATCATGGGGGTAGCAGAAGGATAACAGTGGCGAACACGATTTTCATTGAGTTAGATCTGACACTTGTTTTTGACTAACTTTTGGCATCTGAACCCACAAATCACCCTAGGTTTTCTCTATCACATCAATTTTTTAAGGTACAGGATACCCTCCCTTTGTCCCAAAAATCATACAACATGTACATACAACGGAAAATAAAGAAAAAATTACCTGACTATACTGCTTACTTGTAGTTATTTTATTCATATAAGGGCTATAGATTGTTATTGTAAGTCAAATTGTGTATAGTAGTAAAGTTCTGCTACCGAACATACATATTAATGAATTTTATCTTTTCAAATGACAGGCTAGGAAATGCAAAAATGAGATACTTGAACCTGTCTCTTTCAGTTGGCAAAGCTTTAACAAATTGCTTCATAAGACCCAGTTTTATGTGCAGAGATGGGAATGTAATGTTCTTTCTGTCAACAAGTGGCTCATGTAGAATGTTTAGATCACCAAGTTTGAGGTCAGATCCTGGAGGCCAATTCGACTCCACCCAGTGCTTCTCATGAGCTCTGCTGTTCCACATACACAGAAAACAGGGATACTTGGTGTATCCATGTTGCTGACCAAGAAGGAAGCAGACCATTTGAAGGTCAACACAGATGATCCAATTGTGTTTGTGATATTACAACAGATCAATGACTCTCTTTATATTTTCATATTCTTCATGAAAACAAACTGAATGGCCAATTGTGACTGCACCAAATAAATTGCCATTGCGGAAGAGGACACACTTCAAGCTCCACTTAGAGCTATCGATGAACAGTTACATTATAGATTAGAATTTCCAATTCTTCCATTAAACTATGCATGTTATGGCAATACACAAAGCCACCATCACTTCAAAAGTACTGTAGAAATGCACTTTCTCTTGATTGAAAGTAGGATACCTTTGCTCCTTTTCAAGCAAGTTTTTCTCATGCAGTCTTGATGCTAGGAGTTCTGAAGCCTTTTTGGATAGTCCCAAATCTTTTGCAAAATCGTTCCACTCATGCTGATCAAATCACTTATGAACTGAGTCATATCTTCAATTTCAAAATCTTCATTGTTGCTGACACTTAGTTCTTTACCATACTCCTGTTTTTCGAAAGAGCGTAGTTCAAATGAAAACTGGACTTCAGCTGAATGAGACACTGGGTGTATGGCTAATGATAGACTAGGATACTCTATTTTACATTTATTTTTCTTGTTATATCCTGACATTTTCACTATACAAAAGTAACAGTCACTTGAATGATCTCTGGGCTCTTGCCAAACCATCAGTATACCAAACGGCAATTTATCATGTGTTCCCTTCATCCACATCCATAAACTCTCGACACACTGCTTGCACACCTTGTGAGGGGCCCAAGACTTATCTTGATCACCAAGTTTTACTTTAAAATATGCAAAATAGGCTTGCCTGACAAATGCACTGTTTGTCCTTTGACTGGGAATGGTGAAACTGCCGCAGATATAACAAAATGAAGCAGGGTTGTTTAGGCACTTACGACGAGAAATAGCAGAGGCAGACATGATATGAAGAAAAGGAAATAGTACGTATGTAAATAAAAAAATAAATTCTGCTAATTCCTTGTATACAGACAAGAACTCAGACTACACTTCAGAATATGATTCACTATATAGAGTGGTACACAACCTCTCACCACACTGTCTCATGGGTAACTGAATAGCCTAGACAAGTATGAACCTGTCGCTGTTCTCCAAGGTCGTCCCCCACCCCTCCCCACTCAAGGGAGGTTTGCTCTCAGGCACAATAGGAGAGTACTAGTGCTTCCTTCAATCCAGGTTCAATCCAGCCTAGAGTTGTCGCATTAAGATAAGCTGTAAAAGAAAAAACTTGACGTGATAGAAGAAAACTATCTGCAGTTTTGAAATCAGCATGCCTATTTAAGTCTAAAACAGCTAAAAAACCGAACTCACCCGGAATTATGTTAAAAATTGTTCCTCTGTGTAATAAAAATGCAAGGGATAGAGAACCTATTTGAAGAAATAACAACTGAAAACTTCATTAGCCTGGTGAAGAAAAAAGACACACAAGTTCATGAAGCACAGAGAGTACCAAATAGGATGAACCCAAGGAGGCCATACCAAGACACATCACAAAGAGAGAATCTTAAAAGCAACAAGAGAAAGATAGTTACCTACACAGGAGCTCCCATAAGGCTGTAAGCTCATTTCTCAATAGAAACATTTTAGGCCAGAGGGTATTAGCATGAAATACAGTATTTAAACTGATGAGAAGCAAGGACCTACACTACCAACACTACTTAACCCATCTAGGCTATCTTTAAGATTGAAGAAGAAATAAAGAGCTTCTCAGACAAGAAAAAGCTAAAGGAGTTTGTTACGA
Organism: Furipterus horrens; assembly: GCF_987537825.1. NCBI lineage: Eukaryota > Metazoa > Chordata > Mammalia > Chiroptera > Furipteridae > Furipterus > Furipterus horrens. The sequence goes on from NW_028327176.1 coordinate 35,618,951, forward strand.
CCAAACTAGCATTACAAGAAATGTTAAAGGGTCTTCTTTAAAAAGAAAAAAAATAGAGAAACACATTTATAAGGAATAAAATGGCAATAAATACATAACTATCAAAAACCACTTTAAATGTAAATGGCTTAAAATCTGTTGCCCCCAGAATACAACAAGGATGCCAGCCTGTTAAATCAAGCACGCCATTGTCCGGGGACAGCCAACTGACCTGGAGTCTGCATGATCCTTCCCCATGTGGGAAGGCCACCCTCCCCTCCATACCCCCACTCTTATTAGGGATTTCTGGACCCAAGGGTAGGTAGGATGATGACCATGTCCAACCTGAAGCAGCTACAGGAGCTCGAGACCTTCGCCCATTGTTCTTTATAAGATTATAAAGGGTCTTAAGTCTGAGAGGGGGTGATTGTTATTTTTTATTGTTAAAATAATAATTAATTAACTTTAAAAAGAAGAATATATGAACGGGTGAAACGGGAGAGCTTGTATGTATGACCCATCGGTATGGACTTGGGGGGTGTTGCTGGGGGAGGGGGTGTGCTGGGCAGAGGGGAGGAAAGGGGAAAAAATTGGAACTATTGTAACAATATAATCAATAAAATATACTTTAAAAATGTAAATGGCTTAAATGCTTCCATCACAAGACACAGGGTAGCTAAGCTAATAAGGAAACAAGGCCCACATATATGCTGTCTACAAGAGACCTATCTCAGAATAAAAGATACACACAAACTAAAAGTAAAAATATGGAAAAAGATAAATCAAAAGGAAATGAAAAAAAGCTGTGGTAGCAATACTTATATCTGACAAAATAGACTTTAAAACACATGCTGTAGTAAAGGACAAAGATATTACATAATGAATAAAGGGAGCAATCCAAAAAAAGAACATAACCCTTGTAAACATTTATGCACCCAACATAGGGGCACCTAAGTATGTAAAGCAAATCTTTACGGGCATAAAGAGAGAGATCAATAGTAATACACTCATAGGACTTTAACACCTCATTGACATCAATGGATAAATCTTCCAGACAGAAAATCAACATGGAAACAGTGACCTTAAATGACACACTAGACCAGATGGATTTAACTGTTATCTTTAGAGCATTTCATCCCAAAGCAGCAGAATATACATTCTTTTCAAATGTCTATGGAATATTTTATAAGATAGATCACATATTAAGACACAAAACAGGTCTCAATAAATTTAAGAAGATTAAAATCATATCAAGCATTTTCCCAACCGCAATGCTACGAAACTAGAAATCATCACATGAAAAAACTGAAAACACTCAAAGATATGTAGGCTAAATAACATATTACTAAACAATGAATAGGTTAACAATGAGATTAAAGAAGAAACCAAACGATACCTTGAAACAAATGAAAATTAGGTTACAATAACCCAAAACCTGTGGAACACAGTGAAAGCAGCCCTAAGAGGGTAATTCGTGACATTATAGGCCTATCTCAAGAAACAAGAAAAAGCTCAAATAAACAATCTAACTCTACACTTAAAGCAACTAAAAAAAGAACAACTAACAAAGTCCAGAGTAGAAGAAAGAAAACAATGAAGATCAGAGCAGAAATAAAGTAGTCTAAAAACAAAAAACACAATACAAAAGATCAATGAAACCAAGAGCTGGTTCTTTGAAGTGATAAACAAGGTTGACAAATCTTTAACCAGATTTATCAAGAAAAAAAGAAAGAGGACCCAAATAAAATCAGAAATGAAAGAGAAGTAACAACTGACACCAAAGAATACAAAAAAATTTAAAGAAAATATTACAAACAACTATATGCCAAAAAATTAGACAATCTAATCAAAATGGATAAACTTCTAGAAACATACAATCTTCCAAAACTGAATCAGGAAGAATCAGAAAAACTGAACAGACAGCTAACAATTAGTAAAACTGAAGCATCAAAAAACACAACAAACAAAAGTCCTGGACTGGATGGATTCACATGTTAATTTTACCAAACAGTCAAAGAACAACTAATACCTCTCCTTTCCAAACTATTCCAAAAAATTCAACAGAAGGTAAAACCCTCCACAGCTCATTTTATGAGGCCAGCATTATCCTACTTCCAAAACTCAATAAAGACACTGCAAATGAAAAAAATTATAGGCCAATATCCCTGACAAACATAGATTCTAAAACCTACAAGTAAACATTAGCAAGCCAGATTCAGCAAGACATTAAAAGATCATACACCATGCTCAAGTGGGATTTTTTTGGGGGGGAGGGGGGTACAAGGTTGTATAATACCTGAAAATCAATAAATGTGGTATGCCATCACATAAACAAAATGAAGGCTAAAAATCACAGTCATATCAATATATGCATAAAAAGCATTTGTAAAATCCAGCACCCACTTATGATAAAAACTCTCAACAAAGTAGGAATAGAGGAAATATACGTCAACGTAATACAGGCCATATATGACAAACCCTCTGCCAGCATCATACTCAATGGGCAAAAACCACAAGTGTTCTCCTTAAGATTGGGAACAAGACAGGGATGTCTGCTTTCACCTCTCTTATTTATTGTACTACAAGTCCTAACCACAGCAATCAAACAAGAAGAAATAGAAGGCATTCAAATTAAAAAGGAAGAAGTAAAACTGTCATGATTTGCAGATGACATGATACTGTATACAGAGAACTCAAAAGATTCCACCAAAAAACTACTTGAACTGATAAATGAATTCAGTACAATAGAATACAAAATAAATATCTAGAAATCAGCTGCATTTTTATACACTAATAATGAACTAGCAGAAAGGAAAACTAAGAAAATAATTCATTTACAATTGCATCAAAAAAAAATAAAATACCTAAGAATAAATTTAACCAAAGACGTAAAAAAATGTGTACTTGGAAAATTATAAGACAGTGAAAAAAGAAATGAAGGAGGTACAAATAAGTGGAAGCATATGCCACGTTCATTGATAGGAAGAATTAACATCATTAAATGTCCATACTACCCAAAGAAATCTATACAGTCAATATAATTCCTATGACGATATCAATGGGATATTTCACAGAACTAGAACAAATATTACAAAAATTTATATCAAACCACAAAAGACCTCAAATAGCCACAGTAACCTTGAGAAAGAACTAAGTTGGAAGAATCACACTACCTGATATCAAACTGTATACTACAAGGCCAAAGTAATCAAAACTGCCGTGTGGCAATTGCCAGAAACTGGGGGGAGGAGGGGGGCACAGAGGCAAAAGAGGGTATAATGGGAATAAATGGTGGTGGAAAGAGACTTGACTTGATATATTGAATACACAATACATTGTACAAATGATGTGTGTGGAATTGTGCATCGGAAAGCTATATAATTTTGTTAACCTGTGTCACTCCAATAAATTCAATAAAAATGAAAAACCTCAAAGTACATAATTCTTTAATCTGTAAAGCTGAGCCATAATATAAAAGCTAAATCTAATCTATTAAATTCAACCAAGTTCCTTATACTGGGCTGGCCAAAAAGTCCATTTAGTTTTTTCTGTAAACTAAAAGACGCATTCTTCATTTTCATCAATAACTTTATTGATTTGGATATTTTGAGTATGTCAGCTATCTCCTACTATTTGGCTTCTACTGTGTAGAGGACAGGGGTCTTGCTAAACAGCTTCCAATGCATAAGACAGCCCCACAGCAAAGAATTATTTGGCCAAAATGTCAATAGTACCAAAAAGCGTCACAAACCACTTTCAACACGTTTGATAAGTCACAGCACCTTCCCCAAACACTACACAAATCTTTGTGCTTTAGTTGCATTTTTACCTTTGGTGAAATAATAAAGCTTAATACATCAAAAGTGTTGGTGTATTTTTTCCATCTTCAATATAAAAATGGCTGCACAAAAATTCACCAATTCTGATAAGTGTTTTTTAAATACGCACTGATATGACAGCTGTCACAATACAATCTAACAAAATATTTTTGAATGAAGTTAAAGACAGGAAGCACTACTAGAGCCATCATATGGAAAAAAATGTAACAAAGTTTTTAGCCAACCCAATAAAAACTAAGAAAAAAAATAACATGGTACTGACCTAAAAAGACTTATAGATCAGTGGAACAGAATATAAAACCCATAAATAAGCCCATGCCTTAATAGTCAATTAATATTTGACAAAGAAGGCAAGAACATATGGCAACATAAAGAGATAGTCTTTTCATTAAATGGTGTTGGGAAAACTGAACATATATATGCAAAAAACTGAAATTACCCCACCTTCTTACACCATACACAAGAATCAACTCAAAAGGGATTGAAGACATAAACGCAAAACTTGAAACCATAGAAGTCCTGGAAGAAAACACGGGCATTAAAATCTCAAGCATCTCTCATAGCAATATTTTTTTCTGGTATGTCTCCTCAAGCAAGAGAAACAAAAATAAATAAATAGTAGGACTACATCAAACTCAAGCTTTTACACAGCAAAGGAAACCATCAACAAAATGAAAAGACAACCCACTGAAAGGGAGAACATAGTCACTAATGATACATCTGGTAAGAGGTTGACATCCAAAACTTATAAAGAATTTAGACAACTCAACACCAAAAAAACCAAAGAATCCATTTAAAACATGAGCAAAGGACCTAAATAGACATTTCTTTAAAGAGGACAATAAGATGGCAAATGGACATATGAAAAGATACTCAATGTCACTAATCACCAGAGAAATGAAAATTAAAAATCATTATGAGATATCACCTCACACCTGACAGAATGGCCATCATCAATAAATCAACAAACAAGTGCTGGCGAGGATGTGGAGAAAAGGGAGCCCTTGTGCATTGTTGGAGGGAATGCAGATTGGTGCAGCCACTATGGAAAACAGAATGGAGTTTCCTCAAAAATTAAAAATGGAACTGTCTTATGACCCAGCAATTCCACTTCTGGGACTATATCTGAGGAAAGTTGAAACACTATTTTGAAAAAGTATAAGAACCCCAATGTTCATTGCAGCATTATTTACAATGGCCACGATTTGAAAGCAACCCAAGTGGATCAAAAAGCTGTAATACATTTACATGATGCATTACTACCCAGCCATAAAAATGAAAAAAAATTTTTAAAGGAAATCTTACCCTTTGCAACAGCATGAATGGACCTGACTGGCTAAGTAAGCCAGTCAGAGAAAGACAAATACCATATGGTTTCACTTATATGTAGAATTTAATGACCAAAATAAACTAACAAAGAAAATAGAAACAGACTCATAGATTCAGAAAACACACTGACAGCTGTCAGAAAAAAAGAAAAAAAAAATTCATAGACACAGACAAGAGTACAGTGATTACCAGAGGGAAAGGGGGATGGGGGAAGTAGAAGAGGGTAAAGTGGAGATATATGGTAATAGAAGGAGACTTGACATGGGGTGGTGAACACACAATACAACTTACAGATGATGTATTATAAAATTGTATGTTTGAAACCTATATGATTTTATTAACCAATATTACCTCAATAAATTCAATAAAAATTTATTAAAAGAAAACCACAACAAACTGGATCAATAAGCCAAGCAGAAAACAAAACTGGGCCACTAAATGAGGATTGGGGGAGGGCTCTCAGACAGAGGAAACAAGATAAAACACTTCCTGCAGGCTTCGGTAGAGAAAAACAATATTAATATAAAGGATTGGCCCCCAAGCCCATTGATTACAGTAGGGAGCAACTAGAGACCCCAGAAACAAAAGCCCTGGGAGCCTATGAAGGCCACATCTTCATTCAGGTTTTGCTCCTTTTGGGTTGGGGGCAGTCTCTGAGTTCTAGCTTGAGTTGATCCTTTGTTCAAGACCATTGTGACCAGACTCCTCAGTGGTCTATCCACTAAGGTACCCAAGGCCCATGAATGATCAACCCTTAATAGTTGGCACAAATGAAACAGGCCACAGAAGGACAGAAAGAAGAATGGCACTATGGGCTGGAGAAATCTGAGAAAGATACCATGGATATTGTGAACACTAAACAATGTGTGACAATTTTGTGATCTGTAAAAAATAAAGTTACATTATTTGGAATACAGTACAATTTTCTTCAGTTCTAAGTAGTCATCTCTTGCCTGGAAGGAAACACCATAATTTCTGAATCTATATTATGTATTATGTATGTATGCTTCTATTTCAGACTCAAATATAATAAAGAGAAAAATTTATTTATAGGCAAATCTGTTTTCATTATTTCTTTCTGGACTTTGTTCTTCAGGACTTCATCCCTTTCCATTCTTTGATAATTTATTTTTTAATTGGCTGGCATTGAAAAACAAGAAATAAAGTGTCCAGGCTAACCCCATCAATATTTTTTATTATAAGACAAATTAACTTTGGAGCAAAACCAATATAAATAAAAGATCTTTAAAGGGGCTTGACTGAGTTGGTATATTTAAGTACAATTCAATTGCAATGCAGTGACATAAATGCCTTCCTGGGGCATGTACCTAACTAACTGCTGAAGGAACTCCTGTGAGGGCACTAACCTAGTCAGAGAAGACTTTCTGGAAAGAGTGATGTCTACACTTCTAAGTAGAGAGAGCATTTTAAAAGTACTGGATCCTTCTCATGAGGAGAGAGGGCAGTAACACATTGAGATATTGTCATAAATTGCTCTCCCCAGGAAAGCAACTCTGAGTTTTGCACAGAGATGGTTTATTGAGCAACGCTCTAGGATCAACACCTGTAAGGGGGTGTTAGGAGCAGAACTGAGCAAAAGCTGAGATTGGATATGTGCTGCAGTTGAAAGAGAGACCTCAGCGGATCCCAGAGGGAGCTCTGAAGTTGGGGAGTGCCTTCTGAGATGTCTCGTATTGAGACAAGAAGGCCAGGCCTTTGTAACCTTAACATCTCTCAATCATTAGATGCAGGCAACCCCAAGGGAAGGGACAAAAGTTGGGTGAGGTAAATCCTTCCATCAGAGGCGAGGCAATTCCTGGGGAGACATACTGCCAGCAGTCAACATGTCAGGCAGCTGGGAGAGTATGTGGTCCCTAGAGAAGGAGGGACGGGGGAGTGTGCCTCAGCTTCCCCACAGGTGTGAAAACCCACTGCCAGCAGGTCATTTTAAGGCCTCATTAACAGGTCCCTCTATTTCTCCATGGTAACCTTGGCAGTTGCATAAGCCATAATGTTGGCAAAAGTCCTGAATGCCCCATTACCACAGAAATGTTTATTTGGACCGTACATTTCCTACAGCCAATCTCATTTTCACACTTTAGGCCTTTCCACCAAATGGATGTTTTGGCCTGATGACAAGTTCAGAAAGGGGCTTGGTCTAAGAGAGCCACTGTTCCTAAAATGAAGACTCAATTGCCCCAAATGTGAAAGATCTGTCACCCTTATCGATCACCTTGCTGATAGATCAGAAAACCAGTAACTATAATTATAAAATAACCTAACTAATTTTGAAGATAAACATTACCAGAATTTGTGTACCCACATCAGTGTTACCCATTTCAAGGTAGTCAGTTTTTGGAAATTTGTACTGGATATTGTTTTAGAAACTGCTCTTTGGGAATTAATTTCAAAGACTATGACATTTTTAAGGAAGAAATATGATTATGTGGTAGAGAGAATTCCAGACCCAAGTAAAAATAGGTTTGAATTCTAATATTTACAACACATTAGCTATTTGTCAATGGACAAATTATTTACTCTTTCTGAGCATCTTTTTTTCCCCCTGTAAGATTGAAATAAATACCACTGTCATGAGAGTATATATATAATATTCTGCAACATAATAGATATGCAGAAAATGTTTTTTATTCTTTCATTTTTCATTTCCTCTTTGTTTTTTAATCAATGAGAGGTATAAACACCTATGTCAGGTAGGAGGTCTGTCCTTTTTAAAAATCTGTTTATCTTGGAATAGTTTTACATTTACAGAATTATTACAGTTAGTACAGAGAACTCCCATATGCCTCACCTGGTTTCCCCAATTATTAACCCCTTACATTAGTATGATACATGTTACCATTAATAAACCTACACATTATTATTTAATAAAGTCCACAGTTTATTTAGAGTTCCTCGGTTTTTCCTCAATATCCTTTTTCTCTTCCAAGTTTGTCCTTTTTTAAAATAGCCAAACATTATTTGAAAAAAAAATCGGTAAGGTAAATAATAGAATTTATTTTCAAGAAGGAGCTAATATAAATAAATGAGGCAGTCTTTACAGCCAAGTCCAAAGGAGACCCCCAAAGGTGTTAGCCCTAGCAGAACCACTGGAATTGGAGAGCAGGTTCCCAAGCTAATTCAGGTAGAAGACAGCATGCATATGACTTCTTTGAGAACAAGCTGCATATTAATTTCTAAGTTCCCTTTCTAATCATTCTCACCTTCACCTCCTACTAATGTGAGTAGCCTTTCAAATCCAAACTATATGATGGGAACAAAGGATCACAAAAACCTAATGCAGGAAATTAGAATCCTAGGAACTAGTCTTTAATTGGACTCATGATGCAAATTTTGGCCTTTCAAAGATAAAATACATCAGTGAATGATACCTCTGCTCTATAGTAAATTTGTCTTTTTCTAAAAAATTTAATAAAATAAACTTAATAATAAACATAACCCAAAACTTACTAGTTGTGATGGTTACATCCTGAGAGACTTCTCCATGAATATTTGGTTTGAGGTTAGAGAAGGCATCAGGCTTTGTTGAGAGTTTGTAAGTTGTTTGGACTTAGCAACAATAAATACATCCTTATGCTGAGACTATGTTTTGAAAATCGTTCTCGCAGGTCCTCTTTTGGTCCCTTGCATAGTTAATGTGGCCTCGATATAGAATATACATGCTACTGACCTAGGGGCTGCAGTATTCAAATCCCTCAAGCATGTTACAGCGAAGGATTAATAAAATCTCCCTCTATGCTCCAGAGTAATTAAAATACGAAGTAATGGGCAAAGCTGAGAATTGGGAATGCACCTGAAATTTCATGTAGACTCCTTAAACCATCAAAGATAATACTAAGGAAGGCATACTTCTATGTTTACTCCCTTGGCTTTTGCAGGAAAATGGGACCGTTGGCTTGCCCCATACAGAATTAACTTCTTCTGAATTCCGCGTTCAACTTTTATAGTAAAGAATGTATAACTACAGTTGGATAGACATATACTTCAAATGACAAGTTCCATGTTTCTATGTCCCAAAATATAACAACCCTCGGCATACAGAGCTGCAAATGCTAGTAGCAGACCTCAGAGAAGTGGAGAACATGTTGCCTCTTCGGTACAGGGTTCAGATTATAACTCTGAATGCTTGTGTGAAGCGAAGAACAGCATCACCGGTGTGCTCTTATGCCTCCTATGGCACATTGCTCTCAAGGCTAATGCCACCTTAACAATACTCATATCACACTATTTTCTGAGCACAACCCTATGCTTAACCCCAGTCATATAGAGGATGTGTCAATATAGCAGACATACTTATTTGGAGAGGGACAGGTGTGTTATAACTCTTAACACTGAAACTGGTAACTTCTCTCCACTTCTCAATAATTCTATGTTCAACAAAGGAAGAGACAGTAGTTAAAGAAAATTCTCAAAGAAAAAGAGATGTAAATGGACAGAAGCTATTAGTGTAGAAAACCTCTGAGAGAATACTCTGTGGAAGTATTAACAATTCTTGAACTTTGAGTGTTTTTGGTAAGAAGCATTGCCCTTTGACAAGTTAGACTGGGAATGGGGCCTACCTGTAGCTAGCTGTTCTTTGTTGCCATGTGCATATAGGGGTACATCCCAATGGCCACATGCCAGGATATAGGGTAGGCTCATGGGCCTTTCTCATAGTGGGTCTAAAAGTCTTTCACAAGAAAAACAATGTGAATTTGCTCCTTTTCTAGTCAATGAGAGAGGTGACTGTCAGTGAGAGCTAAGCAGAAGTATGAGCAAAGTCCATGTGAATCCTGCAGGCTGAGTCACATTTTCATCTTATTTAAATAATTTGCAAGATTCAACTGGTTGTTTCTGATGCTGGCAACTTAACTCAAAGCAACTAGACTGAAAACAGTATTTAGCAGAGCTGCTAGAGGAGGAGTAGAAGTCATCATTGGTTCAGAAGAAAGAAACACCAGGCTCCTCCCTACAAGAGTAGTAGATTTCTTTCAAAGGTCAGCTACAGTGGCACATGTAGAACTTGTTTGCCATATCCATTATCTGTATCAGGAGAGTGTGGTTTTGGTCACATTTGTATGATTAATGAGCTAATAAATCACCTTGCAGTGGCTGACCTCTGAATTAGAGCTGCCTGATAGTCCCTGTCAGAGTCAATGGTTTGCAAAAAGCAGCTGCTTATATGTAGTCAATGTTTACTAGGAGCTTGGACTAGAAAATATTTTTTTAATTGTTTTTAAAAATGTACTTGTTTGAACTTGTAAATTTTTAATTTATTCATAAATGAAGATTTTAATTTATAGTGTATTTGTTTTCAACATGTTGTCTCATAGACATACGGCTCTATACTTAATAGAAACTTCAACTATTTTTTAATTGCTTTATGTTAAACTACTTCTCTCCAGTATAAGAAATTTTGGCAATGTATTGATAATATAAAAGATTTTTTAAATGTTTATACACCTTGGTACCATAGTTGCTTATTGATTTAAATGAAACGAACTGCTTATATTTAGCAATCTAATAGTCATCCCTCAGTATAAACTAAACTTAATGAGAAACTGGAAAGAAAAGATTTCCAGTCAAAACTGGCCCCTTAGTTTTTCATATTCATAAAAGTTGGAGTTACAGGCTATGCTCCATAGAAATGCTTCAGTAGGCTGCAGTTTCAAAACTCTACACAAATCTTCTCCAATTCTAGCATGAAATTTATATAACATTGCACAGCTTCAGGGACCTCATCAGGAAAACACAATTTATGTTTTTCTCATAGGGTTGTTTGGAGGATTGGATAGGAAATTGCATGGAAAGAAATCAAATGATAATGAACACTTGCTTGATAAAGATTTTAAAATCTAAGTCTTTCTACTCAACTTTTCAAACTGTGAAAACAGGCAAAAACCTGGAGGGGGCAGCCTTATGGCCTCAATACTCTTTAGCTCTTGCATCTGCTCCCCATCTTTCAGATACTTATATACAGTATTCATCACCACAAATTAACTTAGCAAACATTTCTGCTCTTTGTATAGCTGAGATATCCACTTAATATCAAAGAAAGATCAAAGGTGTATTAGGAGTTAAGACAGAATTTTCCTAAGAGCAGCAGATGTGACTTAATTGCCTTTACAACATGGAAGCTCAGACACACACACACAGATGCTACAAGACATTTGCTACGGAAAAGACTTTTGAAAGTCTAATCACTTGGCCTCTCTGAGCTTCAGCTCTAAAATTAAGGGAATAATATCCACTTCACAATGCTATTAGAAAGACCAAATGAGAAAATGTGAAAATATCTACAACAGTTGCTAGTCTATATACGCTACTGATTTGAACCGCAAGCTTTTCCCATATTACTGTCCAGCTAATGAAAAACTTTTTCCTCAAAATGATGCCCAAATCAAAATGTGTTGCCACACATTAAAGTTATAAGTATGATTGATTTACACTATATTTATGCTTTCACAGATGTATATATAACATCATTTTAGGCAATCGCTATAGCTGAAGCATAGAAAAAAATTCTCTTTCAAAACTTCCAACCTGACATGCATGAATTTGACCTGCCATTTTGTGACCAAGACAAGGCCTTATTCTGAATCACCAGCTACATACACACATGAGTAGAAACCACTTTATTAAGACATAAAACTACTAATGCTTCATCATAGTCTATATCCAGGACATAAGCTTCCCTACTTTCATAGAGTACAACAGAACAAAAACATATCTAACAATTGAGAAGTCTGTTTTTGGCAGCCTAGTCTCTTTTAAACAAGTATCTCATGGTTAATTCCTCTTCCCAGAAGACTGCTATGAAGCTTGATGATACTCTCACATTGCTTCTTAGACTATTTCTGAGTTAAATAACTTTCACTATGGTCGGATCTTCAAATTATCCCTATCGGTACTGATCACCAGTTGGCTCAACCCAACGCTAAACCCACATGAAGTTAGTTTCCTATATGAAAGGTTATGAGTCAAAATACTTAACACCCAGTATGGCCCAGAGCAGCGGATCATCAGAGGGAATGATGGCCCTGGCACCTAAGCTGGGGTCTGGAGACCACAGTGCTCAGCCTCCAGCTGTTCAGCTCTGGAAAGGTGGGCAGGGGGAAGGTGAGGATGACCACTGAGTGATGGGGGTGATGGGCATTACTCAGGAGCTCAGGACAGTGGCTATTACCCATGTAATAAGAACTGATTTCTATCTCTTAACAACCAATAAAGCCATACGAGTGCCTCCTTCCAAACATGTACCCTAATGGATGGAAAATCAGAGAAATGGAAGAACTCAGCAGAAAAGAAGCTGCCTAAAATTCCTAACACTAAAATGCAGTCATAAGGGCAGAATTATGACAGTCTTGAAATCTCTATTTAAATGCAAATCCCTGAGAGAGAAACTCCTCAAAGCATTAGGACCTATTATCGTGTTCATACTTATTAAAGACTGCAGCCAGTGGACACTATAAAAAGCAGGGCAAAACCCTGGGAGGCAAGAGACTGGCCTAGGAGTTTGGAAAACTAAAAAAAAACTGTAAAAGTGGGAGGGTTCTGGGGAGGCCTAGGGTCCTGAGGAGCACTGAGAAAATATTTGATGCCACCTAATGGACCCACATACCCCTTAGGCTGAACAGTTTATGCAAGGTTGTGCTAACGAAATACAACCACAGTACAGGGGCTGGTACCTTTTCTGGTTTGGTTCCCCACCCCACCCCTTAACTCTAAGATAAGTAAGCAAATTAATTCAGTGCTGCCGAGCTTTCTCCAACCTTTTCTTTAAACACATATCGATTAACAGTTATTTAAGGTAGAGCTTTTAATAGCCAAAACCTCTTAGAGAATTTCAGATTCCGATTCCTTGTAAGCAACCCATCACACCATTTGTTTTAATGATGTTTAAGGAAGTGGCTCAACTGAACTCCTGTGAAATAACCACAGATAGTTAAGGTAAAAGAAGATAAATTGTTCAGCCTTGCAGATACATGTAAGTGAACCACTACTAACAAGTGGTGCTTTTTTCAGAAAAATCCAGCTAACTAAAAATGTGGATTAGATGGTTTCATATCCCTCATTCTGATTTGCACTAACTTCACATCACACAGGGAAGAGAAGAGTAAAGGGACCTCTGTAACTTCATAAGGTCTGTGAGCATTCTGATTTTCCTAAATATATCTGACAATAAAAATAATTTTACTTTAGAATCACTTCATTTGTGAACAAGGTTTTGTGCACTAATAGGACAGCTTGTAAGCTATTGGTTTGGTCAAAAAAGTTCATTTGGTTTTTTTTCATAAGATGACTCTAGTAGCACTTAGTTGTCTTTAACTTCATTCAAAACAACTTTGTTAGATTGTATTGTTGCAGCAGTCATATCAGCGTGCATTTAAAAACAATCAAAAGTGGTGAATTTTTGTGTAGCCATTTTAATATTGAAGATGGAAGAGAACACACAACATTTTTGGCATATTATGCTTTATTATTTCAAGAAAGGTAAAAACACAACTGAAACACACACACACACAAAAAAAAAGTTTTGTGTAGTGTAAAGAGAAGGCACTATGACCGATCAAACACGTCAAAAGTGGTTTGCTAAGTTTCATGCTGGAGATTTCTGATTGGACGTTGCTCCACAATTGAGTAGACTGATTGAAGTTGATAGCGATCAAATGGAGACAGTAATTGAGAACAACCAACATTATACCATGCGGGAGATAGCCAACATACTCAAAATATCCAAATCAATCAAGTTATTGGTGAAAATGAAAAATCTGTCTTTTATTTTATGGGAAAAAAAAATACAGACTTTTTGACCAACCCAATAATTAAATTCCATTACACTGGAAAACTTAGTCTCTCTGGCTTTTTAGTACATTTGATTTTAACAGCTACCACAAACTCTTTAATATTGATTGTTTTTTTAATGGCAGCATCAATCCTACCACATAGGTGTCATAATTTTTCCCAATTGAAAAATGTAAAATCTTATGAGCTACATGTTGCCTAACAGCCAATGTATATGTGCATGGAACTATGGTATCTCTCATTAGAAAGCAATGTAAGTGTGTCTGTGGTGGACAGTGTTTGTGGGAGAGAGGATTAAACAGAAAATAATCTTTTAATATAGCATTAATGTCATTTTTTTCTATTTCAGTTCTACCTTTAGTTTCCTACCTCAATGACCTGTGAAAGGGCCCAATTATGTCATTCCAGAAGAACTGATTACCGGTGAGTGGGGAAGAAGAAAGCCAAGAAGCTCAAGAGTTAATATCTAAGATACAGAAAAAAACAATTTTTAAATAGTTAGCCAGGGAAGTTAGAATCTCCTGACAATTTTGGATGAAACACAGAAAAATTGAACGTTGCCCATAATGTGGAGATCAGCCCTTCAGCAGCCACTACACTGAGTTGGCACACTTGCCCTGCAGAGATCTGGAAGGCTGGCTACTGGGGTAAAGGGGATGCATACGAAAAGGCAAAGAAGAATCCGATTCCTTCCAAATAAGCACTCCTAAATTATGACAAAATAGTATTGACCAACCCAGAATCTGCAGCCTGGCCTTTTGGGTTCAAATCCAGCTGCAGTGATCTTGAAAAAGTTACTTAAGTCTCCTCACATGTAAAATGGGAATAAAGAAAGAATCTGCCCCATACTGTTAGGGATTACAGGAGCAAATGTGTGTAAGTGCTTGCAGCAGTCCCCAGCAAATATATAATGCTGTAGATTTTTACTAAATATAAAATGGAATAAAATAAAATATTTATGAGATATGTATGTAAATAGAGAGGAATCCATTTCACATGACCCATTCACATCAATATCTCTTACAATGTTCATGAGCCATATGCCTTCTTCTAGTCCTGATTTTACTTTAGTGAGGCAGTACAAGAGACCAAAGGTCACAGTCTTCTGACTCCCCAAGTCTTTCCCCGTCCATGCCTCCAACTGCAGGGCCACAGCTAAGCCAAAGCTCCAATCCTTCAAGTAAGCAGCAGGAACAGTTGAGCAGGAAATGTGACTAAATTAAGGTCCTGCCAGTGCTTCCACATGCTTATTTTCAGAATGGTTTAATTAAAGTTTCTGACATGAAGAGAGCTATTTCTGTTCATCTATTCAGAACTGGTTATGGAAAGAAAAAAACTGAAATAGGCTGTTTCAGTCCATTTGTAACAATATAGTTGTACAATTAAGCTGGAAGGGTGCAAAGAAAGTTAGTCTATATAATTTTTTCTCTTACAGAGGTATTCATTAGAGAACAAATTGAGGTCTCAGATAAAATAATGTTGAGACAAACCAGTCCGAGGAGAACATAATAGTTTCAAAATGTTCAATGTGGACTCAATGTCCAAAATTTTAATAATGTCACTATTTTATTAGCAATTTATTCTAAAAAGCCACAAATTGATCAGACTAAACTCATTAATGCACTACTTTTTAACTACTAATTTCTGGTATTATGCTTAAATATTCCTATAAACACGTATGCATTATTTTTTAATAACTAAAATGACAGGAACTAATATCTGCAGAGGATTTGGAGACTCCAGTTAATTGTTTTATCCTCACTGGAAAATGGACACCATATATCAGAAAATGTCTAGGAGTCATTCAAGCTTTCTGAAAGGAGCTAAAAGGAGCATGGATATGAATTCTAAACAGTTTTTCTCTCAGGGCTGAAAGAATCCCATCAGGTCTCAGAGCTTCTATGTCTCTTCCCTCAGCCTAGAGCCAGACATGGCTACAGAATCATTATTCAGTCTGCAGTGCACCAATTCCATTTGTCAGCTGACCTGAGCAAGTGAGCGATGGCAGGACGTGTCGGTCACCTGGAGGGTAGCAGCTGCTCTGAGTTCTGAAGAGGCTCAAGTCGGAGCTGCAGCCTCACGTTGCACGCTAGGAAGCAGCTTCCTCCTGCCCACATGGATGTGTGCTCAGCCTCCGGACACCTGGGCCAGGGCTTGGGGCACCATCCATTATGCCAGTGATCACACAAGTCTCCAGCTTCCTGGGGAGCTGAGGTGAGGAATGCTTAATTGCACTGCAAAATAGCTTTTGCAGGAACAGATGTAGCCTTTCACATTCTGGTGACTTTGGGGAGGGGATGGGAAGAGGAGGGTGGATAAGAGATCATAAAGGAGAAGGAAGCAGAGGAATGAGGGAGCAAAAATACAAAACCTCCTAGACTTTTGTCTCATTTTTCATCTGTCTATCACAGACAAGTGGTGTCTAAAGAATCAAGGAATGGCCTGCATGTGTAGGGATGTGGTTATCAACTATGCAAATGTTCTTCACTAGATTTAGGCACACAATGAAGATAGTATATACTTTTTAGTATGTGCTCTTTTTTAGAAAGAACTTTAAGATATAACTGACACTCTATAACATGCACATATATAAAATGCACAATTTGATGAGTTGGGATATATGCACAGACCATGAAATCATCACCACAATCAAGATCATGAGCAGATCCATCACCCTCAAAAGTGTCATAAGGACTTATTGTAATCATTCCTTTCCTCTCTGCCTCCTTCAGGCAAATATGATCTTCTGGTCTCTAGAGACTAATTTGCATTTTCTAGAATTTTATATAAATGGACTTGTGTGTACTCTTTTTTCTCAGGCTTTGAGGGTAGCATATACTCTAAAGTATATTTTCAATTTATTTAGTTTTTTTAATTTTATTTCATTGTGGTAAGAATATTAAAACATTTGTTAAGAAAATAGATCTCATCAAATGTACAATACAGTATTATTGTCTATAGGTACAATATAGTATAGCACATCTCTAGAATTTATTCATCTTGCCTAACTGAAACTTTAACCTCATTGATTGGTAATTTCACATTTCTTCATCCCCTAACCCCTGAGAACCAACATTCCACTATTTAATTCTATGAAAAAGACTATTTTAGATGCCTCACGTAAGTGGAATCATACAGTCTTTGTCTTTCTATGACTGACTTATTTCATTTAGCATAATGTCCTCAGGGTTCATCTATTTTGTCACATCTTGCAAAATCCTTTTTAAGACTAAAAGGAATTTCATTGTACATATATTTTACTATATACCACATTTTCTTTATCTGTTTATCAGTCAGAGGATATTCAGGTTGTTTTCATATCTTAGCTATTGTGATTAGTGCCGCAGTGAACACAGGAGAGTTAATATCTCTTTGAGATCCTGATTTCAACCTATTTGTATAAATACCTATAAATGGGATTATTAAATTATATGGCATTTCCGTTTTTGATTTTTCGATGACTTACCATAATGTTTTCTACAGCAGCTGCACCATTTTGCATTTCCATCAGCAGTGTGCAAGAGTTCCAAGTTCTCCAAATCCTCACCAATACTTGTCTTTTATTTCTTTGATAATAGCTGACAGGTATGAGGTGATATACTATTT
This sequence comes from Furipterus horrens, assembly GCF_987537825.1. Taxonomy (NCBI): domain Eukaryota; kingdom Metazoa; phylum Chordata; class Mammalia; order Chiroptera; family Furipteridae; genus Furipterus; species Furipterus horrens. The sequence goes on from NW_028327176.1 coordinate 35,636,506, forward strand.
GTGATTTTGATCTGTAATTCCCTGATGATTAGTAACCTTGAACATGTTTTCATAAACCTGTTGGCCATCTGTATGTCTTCTTTGAATAAATATCTATCCAAGTCCACAGCTCATTTTTAAATCAGATTACCAGAGTGTTTATTTATACAATTAAATTGGAGAAGTTCCCCCCATATATAATGTTTTTTGCTTCCTCTTACTTCATCTTTCTTTTCGTTATCTAAATAGTTTTTAATTCTAGCATTCACCAATACAAAAGTATTTCTAATCCATTCACACAGAACTTTATACTGACCATGTTATTATAATTGGTTTGATGTTCTGATAAGATCAATAGAAATATCACCTGTTCCAGACTAAAAGCCCTATTTCTCGTGCAGGAACCATAATGGTTTCTGGTCATGACCGCAGAGTATTTTATCATAAGAAATGAACAACAGGAGTATATACCTTTCATGCTGGAGACCACCTATTTAGCATACCTATCTAAGTCCATCTTGGAAATTTTTCAAACATTGTACCTGTCTTTTTAATATTAGTACTTCATTCTGTTGGATGTTAAAGAGCCCACTTACTGAAAATGCACATGGATTGCAAGATTACTTTTAGTCTATTTGGGCTGCTATAACAGAATACCATAGACTGGGTGGCTTATAAACAAAAATTTCTTTCTCACAGTTCTAAAAGCTAGGATGTCTAAAACTCAAGATGCTGGCAGATTTGGTATTCGGTGGGGGCACACTTCCTGGTTCACAGACAGCTTCCCAATGTGTTCTCACATGATTGTATCTCTCAGGTCTCTTACAAAGGCATTAAGCCCATAGCCCTTATGACCAAAGACACTAACCTCCAAATGCCATGACACTGGGCATTAGGTTTCAACACATGAATTTGGGGAGACAAAAAACATGCAGTCTATAACAATTCTGTCCTGAACTTTTCAGTCAACCAGTTAAAACTGGGAAAAGAGCACAGGTTAAAGACAAGGAGACTCTGTTAAAGGAAGTTAAAGATCCCCTCTTTACCTTCCCTGGTTGCAGAACCGGCTCTAGAGTTCATCTTTAAAATGCTAGTGTTGTCTTCAAATCTGCTGTTTGAAATGCTCTACAGCTGCGTAGCCCCTAATGCCCACACCCAATGCCTCTGGGTGTCAGAAAATCCACTGGACCTTCCAATTCTCCCCCAGCAATGAAGTCATCTCTCCTGAACTGACTGTAACTTTAGAAAAAGGAAATAACCCAACTCTAAAAAAAACATGTTGATTATGAAACCTAAATATGAACCACAACACGTTAACTATGTGGGTGCCACCACATGGTTCTGCAAACACAGAAATTCTTGCCACCAATAAAACCAAAATTGCCATCTTGACTATTATAAAAGAAAAATCATTATTCACCAAAACAACCTCACTCCCAAAGAGGGATATCTATGCCAAAATAAAGTGCAGGATGGAAAAGCCAGTTTAGAAAGAATGGAAGGAGGAGGCAAGAGAGGACAGCCTTGCAACCTTAGAAATGAGAGCAACAGTGTGACCTTGAGTGAGTCCTGACACATCTCGGGTTATCAGGTGCCCCTTCTGGGGGCAAGACAGTCAGGCTAGAAGGCTCCTTCCTTTTTCTAAGCTCCAACATTCAGCAAAGCACAAGGAGAGGCAGGAGAGTGAAAAGAAACAGGGTGATAAGATTCAGACTCACCAGTAAATATTTGAGACTTAGAAAAAAAAAAGAAAAGGATAAAAAAAAAAAATCCTCATGAGCTAATTGAGCCTAAAGGCAGAGAAGAGCCAGATTAGAAAGCACCAATGAAGCATTGATCCAAAAAAATTAGACAAGCCATCTACCTGAGCCGCTCTGAGCATCCACCAAGAAATTTAAAGAGGATAGTTCCAAAAGCTGAGCTGCTTTTACACCACCACCTCCACTCCAATAGCAAAATAATTCCATCTGACTGTTTCCTTTGTAGTGAAGGGTTGTAGCTGTAAAGCTGCCAGCACCATGGCATTACTGTCATACAGACTGCAAGGTCACTGGCCTGTTAAATACATTCTGTAGTTTCCTAGAAAACAAGGCAGACTACAGGGGTTGGTGTGTCATCGAAGCACCTGGATCAGATGCCAGAGTCACACTCTCTGGCATGCTGACACCTTCCCGCTGTCAGTTGAAGATAGTAAATGTGTAATGCTTTGGAGGATCTTCTCTATTTTTATTCTTAATTTTTAAAAGAAGTTAGATCTCCTTAGAAGATTATTTTCAGAACAAAAACAATAAATATTGCTGAAATGAGTAAGGAATGGTTCTCAAACTTCAGCAAGCATCAGAACCACCTGAAGGGCTTTTTAAACCACAGATTGCTGCGCCCCACCTTCAGTCTCTAATTCAGTGGGACTGGGATGGGTCCCAACATTTTCTATCCTGATGCTGCTGATCTGGGGACCACACTTGAGAATGACTGCTCCAAATAACTTCCTTACCTTGGTTTGGATAAATTAGATTCCTGAACAACAAACAACAATAAGAGTTAATATTTATTGAGGGCTTACTATGTGCTAGACAATAAGTATGAAGCAATTTAAACACAGGAATCATTTTAGTTAATTCTCTTACCAGTTATTTTACAAGTGAGGAAACAAGCTTATGGAGATTATAAAGAGAATACCAAGAAAATATGCCAAGTTCCATGGTAATCTCCCAGGAAACTGAGGGAGCATGTAGGGTAATAAATGGTTCTGCATTTGAGACCTCAAAATTTCAATTGAGCAAGGAGAAGATGAGAGAGAACAGGGAAATTAGCAGTCAGTGTGCAAATGCCTGGGTTTTCAGAAGCAATGAGCTCAAGAGATTCACCATCCCCAAAGCCACAATGATCTCTAACTACATTCCCAGAACCTAGGACTGGGGTCTCAAACTCTGCAGCCTTTGGGAACAAATAGGTGGCAGTGATGTTATTAATGCAGCTAATGTTGTTAGAACCAATATTATTACCATCATAATCAGGCACCTGGTGGTCCATGGATGACACCACTTCCAGTGCAGCCTTCTTAAGGGTTTGGGTTATTTGCTTTAAAAAACTATTTCCTCTCACATTCCATGTATCTCAGAGCCTAGGATTAGGATACATGTAGTACAGTGTAATGCTAGGTACTTAACACAACAGAAGATTCTTCCATGCTCATATAAAGTCCAACCTAGTGATCAAGAGCATCAAATATTCAAGAACCCAGGATTCTTCCATTCAGTGGCTCATCACCTTGCCCACCCCTCCTGCCTACCCCCTCCAGGCCCTGAGAGTCCTCCAATCCTTGGGACCCATCAAGCACACCAGAGAAGATAGAGTGGAGCATCACACATGGGAAGTGTTTATGGGACAGGCTTGGAAATAGTGAGCATCACTTCCATCCTCATTCTGGTAACTAGAAACACATCACATGGCCACGCTTAATTACAGAAAAATGCTAAGAAATGTATGTCGTTTGTGCTCCCAGGAAGAAGCACTAATGGGATCAGTGCCTGTCTAAGCCATTTTGCCACAGATCTCCGTCCAGACCATTTGACATCCTTCTTCCTTCACTCCAACACTGGAAGTCCTTAGCTTCAGGCTTTCTCATGACCCCTACAGTCCCCTCAGGAGCTTCCCTTCATTTACCAATGAATTTGGCACCTAGTTTGCTGTCTTGCTCTCTACTTCTCTCCTACTGTATCATTCCTGATGCCTTCGACATCTCCAAGAATGAGTGATTCAACAATTTACCTTTCTGTTTCTTGACTTCCTTGCCTCTAGTAAGATTTTCTTTCTATCTTTCCTCTCCTCTTCCCCATCACATTAATAGCCGAACCACTTCCAAAAATTTCAAGTCCCTACTTGCTGACCATCATCTTCTTCCCTTCTAGTGCACTCACATTATTATTCCCATTTCAAGATTTCTAGACTTCATCAAAACCACCGGTCCATTGACCCCACTCTCACGCCCTTTATCTCCTCACTCTTTTGGTAACTCAGCTTAGGGTCTAAATAATCCCTCCCTTCAAAACACCATTAATTCCCTTACCCCCATTTATTACATGCCGCTCATTATAATCACCTGCAAAAACTCCAAACCTGGCTAAAGTCAACCAGCTGCCTATCCCATGCTTGCACCCAAACAGTTAAACATGTTCGTCACAAATACTCTAGTCCTCCTTCTCTTGATTAAATGGTTTGATTACATTTCCCCAGCCCCCGGAAGTTAAGCTAGGCCAGGAGATAGGGAACGACTACGGCCTATATGAGCCAAATTCAGCTCAATGCCTGTTTGTGTAAATAAAGTTTTATTGGAACACAACCACACTCCTTAGTTAACAAAGTGCCTATGGCTACTTTCGTCCTCCTTTTTTACAGAAACTCATTTTTATTATGTTTTACCAAAGTGTTGGTTCATGACAGATATGGGAGAATGCACCCCACCCCCCACCCCTCCCACGGCAACTTTCATGCCACAAAGGCAGAGCTGAGTAGTTATGACAGAGACCACATCCTGCAAAGCATAAAATATTTGTTATCTAGCTTTTCACAGAAAAAAATTTACTAACTCATCATTTATACTATGTTTAGTGCCACCTAGGTTTTAATGGCCATAGAAAGTATCACGCATTTTGAAAGGGTTTTTTTTTTTTTTAAGTGGTAATTTTTCAATGCTTGAATTAAAGCTTCATGCCACAGTACTACTGAGGTGTGTTTACATATGCTAACTCTGCTTACATTTTTTATACCATACTTTAAATCACCATCCCATTGGACCTTATAATAGTTCTGTAACAAGGGTGGGGCAGATATTATTGGCTCAATTTAATGATAAGAGAAGGGAGCTCAGGCATGGAGATGAATGACAACCCATCAAATAACTGCACTTGGGCTGAAATGAACACCCCAGTTTTGGGCGCCTAGCCAGCTGGCGCTGTCTCATTCAGTGCTGCTTTCTCTACCATGGAGAAGGGCCCTGCCTTTAAGGAAACACAGTTCCTCTGTCCCCAACATGACTCCCACCAGGGCTCTCTACCCAGAAAGTGCTGACCCCAGCCAGAGGCTACCATATTAACTCCTGGCATACTACCCAAGGCCTGGGTCAATGCCTACAACATCAGGGTAGAGACATCACCACACACAAGCTCAGCATCATTTTTCTTTATGGGAAAGTAAAATGTAATTGTCAAAGGGAAAAATAATCACTGCCTTCTCTGAAAAGACTTCCTATGAACTATGGAAACGAGGGTAAACTGTTTTGTCAATTTGCCTAGCTTCCTGAGTCCTCATCACACATTCTCATATACATTTGCCTCCAAAGTAGGATGAAAGCTGACCTTCTAGTGTATTTATTGTTCACCTAGTACAACTTCAGCTTAAGACTTCTAATTGCTTTGAAAGTGAGCAATAGAACTGGGATTATGTGACTATGTTTAACATAGATCTTATGCTGAGAGACAAAATAAATGATTGTGCATGACTTCCACAGAAGGTCATTCAGCCACAGCCGGCTTCAGAGCCAGCCAGCCAGCCAGTCATCCTCACCAACACCCACCACACCTCATACCTTCTAGAACAAACAGTGCTCCAGGTTCCTCCTGGTCCACAATCCTCAGGGGCTCACCCAGCCAAGTGTGAGGCTCTGCCTCGTTCAGCTCACAAATTCAAATCCAACACTCATGCATGTCACATGCTTTTGAGGCACTCCAGAGAAAGTTTCTGCCTGTGGAAATCAATAAACAGATGATTCTTAACCCCATGTCACTTCCCCATTGTGACAAATGCACAACCTGAGCCCAGCCAGCTCCCATAAGCCATCCATAGATCTCCCAGACTCCTCAGCTTTGCCCCTGAACCCTTTCTCCCTCAACCCCAATCCCTTCATCGTTAACACCAATCTTCCCTATAGGATATTATGGAGACATCAATTTATCTAGAAAGTGGATTCCCCAATGCTGTACTAGATTATCCCCCCAATGTGTTCCTAAAACAACTGAGAAGGTCCTAAATACAGTACTCACTTCCTAGGAGAACTTCCTAGTGCAAATTGCAAATGGAACAGATTTATATTAAACCCTGGCTCCAAACCAAAGTCAAAATAAGCGAACTACATGAACACTGAAACTTAGTTACTTCTTTAGTCTGTGTCCTTCCATCCACCTTATCAAGGAGTCTAAGCTCTTTGAAAGCAGGAACTGTGTCTTACTTTTAGTAGTAGCTCCAGCCCCTAGTACATTCAACGACGCTTAGGGGACACTCAATATTAGTTTAATTAATATTGTTAGATTGCAGAGGGTTTAAGAGTTTGTGTTGTCTTTGTGCAGTTGCAGCTGAAGGTCACATGCTATATGACCAAAATGCAATACTAGACAATGTAGATTTTACCAGCCCCAATCATCCCAGACAAAAGTTCAGTTTACAACAATACACGCATCCTGTCTCAAAGGCTGTTAACACGGCAATCACACTTAAAATATTCCACCAAAAAATGTGTTGACAACTTTTCAGTACTTTCTTACGATATGTAATGTTTTTTGAATATAGGACATAGCTGAAAATAGAGCTGGACTCTCAGTCACCTAGACTGGCTCTTTGGTCACGCTAGCAGTCAATTCTAATTGTTGTTTTCATGTGGAATCTAAGAGGACAGAAGCATCTCAAGCTTGAGAAGGAAAAGCCTCGGTCACAAAGCAGCTCATGAATCAGCCAGTGAATGGAAGTGAATCCCTGGTGGTGCTGGGTAAGGTTTATGTCCTGAAAGGCACTATTTTTGAGATTTCCTCTATATGCAGCATTGCTAGGACACTATCTTTGTCGTGAAGAAGTGGGTTTTTCCAGGAGCACCCCGGAACAGTGCTGAGCTGATGAGAAACCTAAGGTGGCAGACTTCAGTAATATAGATCTTATAAATGGGCCCATCTTATATAGACGAACATTACAATTTAAGCCACAGATTAAACATTAATAATGCATAAATGAGACCCAGAGGAAGACACACTAGCTAGACTGCCCTTATAAAAAACAGACATTAATATTTTCCATATATTCATTTTTTTCTTTCAATAAGATTCCAAATCCCCCTAACCAAAGACACTTTATAGTGAATTCCTCCCCACAAAAAAGAAATACTGCATACATTTTCTCCTGCTTCATAAGATGCAGGAAAGTGTTTCTGACTGACTTGGTTTTATTATGTTGTTCCTGATCTACTTTAATAAGAAAGATTTCAGTCTGGTATGATTCAAAAGCTACATTGCACCTTCTCTTCCCATATCGTCACTCCTCCATTTAATGATAGGAGTCAGATAATGCATCAGAAAGGGGCCCTTTAAATAATCAGAGTGTTACTTGTTACTTCAAGTAATTAAAAGTTCTGTAGATGAAACTGAGCATTTTTTATTCTCTTGATGGTCCCAGAAAACTATCATCAGGGGCAAAAAGTCACCTGTTTTATCATTAACACTAAACGTTTTTGTGATACTGTAGGGAAAGAAAAAGCTAGAATTGAATATGTGCTGGAAACACTGAGAATCCTTGCAAGCATATGTTACATGTATTATAGATAAAACTCCCCTGGGTCACATCTCTGGTGATAAATTACTGTCTCCTTGTGCATAAGCACGTGCATGAAGGCAGGCTGGTACAGTGACCTCTGTGGAACTTTTAATCAAATCTCACACAGACCAGGGCTCCAGAGGCCATCTTATTTTGTCTCAAAGAAGAGAGGCAGCTTGGTTTCAATTAGTACCTCAGTCTCAGAAAACACTGGCAGAAAACCACATTTAAAAGAAAAATTAAGGCCTTTGCCAATTCAAAAAAAAAAAAATGGAAGTAGGTAATCAAAGATTAAAATACCTTGAAATCTTAATGTGGCAGGACAAACATGCCTCAGGATACCATGGCAACATTCTCTCTTTTTTGAAATGGAATTGATTAATTAGCCTGTGTGCCTGCGAAATGTCAGAGCAGAAAGATTGAGAATGCCTCTCTCCACAGCTCACGCCTTACCTCACCTCTTTCTTCCTGAGCCTGTCAATCGAAACACTAGACGTTGATCTGTGGAAGAAATCTTCAACTACAGCTCTGTTTTAAATGCATGAGGAATGTGGAGTCTTCGATAGCATGCATTCCAAATCAGCTCTGAAGATCCAGAGATGAGAGCGTCTTGGATACATAAAGCTCAAACAAAACACACCCCATTTGACTGGGGCACCAGTGGAAGGAGAGAATTGCAGAAGTAGTTTTGCAAATCGAACCAGCTAGAAACAAATAAATGTATGCATGCATCCGTGTGTATAATACTGTTGTAAAGAGATCATTTCCACAATTCATACATGGAAACGTCATGCTACAGTCATATCTTTTATGTATGTGTAAAGATGAGATGCAAATATATTGGCATATTTTTACATACACTATAAATCTCTAGACGTTACTAGGCAGAGGAAGAAAATGAAACGCTAGATTTTCCTCCTCCTTCAGAGCAAGGGACGTCATTGGTTTGGTTTTTTTGTCTTTTTGTTTTGTTTTTTCTTTTTGGAAGCAGAAGCAAGGATTACCTTTGCTACAAGACCAAGGCAAGTCAGTGAATATAGACAGATTGATGGCCACCTCTAATTTTAGGGTTACTATCCCACTCACATAAAAAGACAACCCCCGTACACACCTCTCTACTACATGAGGGCCAGATATTCCTATCATTAAATAAGGAATGTTCAATCTCAGCACTATTTGCATTTGGGTCCAAATAATTATTTAGTGTTGGAAACATTCTGTGCATTGAAGAATGTTTAGCAGATTCTTACAGTGGTCTCTACCCCCTAGATGCCAGCAGCATTCCTCAGTTATGTCAAACAAAATTGTTTCCAGACAGTGCCATCTATCTTTGGGTTTGTTTTGGGGGTGGGGGGGTAAGGGGGCTGAGTCATCCTGGGAGGCAAAATCCCCCTCCACTGAGAACGACTGCATTAGAATAATCAGTAAGAAAAGAAAACGGAGTTAAGCACTATGTCTTGTGGAAATCAGGGATGATCCCCCAAGTGAGAACCAGCAGGCTACTTGTTCAGAGGTTCCAATAGTAAGGGAGTCAGCCACCATAACTGGTGCTTGGCAGAGACTCAAAGGCAGACAGGGGAGTGGAAAGGCTTTATAGTGGAAAAAGTGGGGGGGTGGGGGGGGTTGATGTGTGCTCTGGTTGGATGACGTTGGCCTGTGAAGCTGGAGGCAGGGCATCTTGTGTGGTTGGTTTGGGAAGCACGTTTGACACTCTCTCTGTCGGTCCTCAATTGGAACTGAGCGCAAGAAATAGAGAAGCCGGTGGCCACTGATCAAGTTAGTTTTCTGCATTGGGCTCCCAGTACCCACCACAATACTGGAGGCAGGTATACTAGTTCCCTTTGCTGCTGTACTCATTATATACCACAAACACAGTGGCTTAAAACAGTACAATTGTATTACCTAAAGTTCTGTAGGTGAGAAGTCTGACTCGTGTTTTAGTGGGCTGTAATCAAGGGGTCAGCTAACCTGGTGTTGCATCTTAGTCATAGAGCAGCATGTGACCCCAAGCTGCAAATTGCATACAAACAATACAAACTCCAGAACCTCTGCAAACTTGCACCGAGTGTTCCTTAAATGTCAGTGCTGTGCTAGGTGCTGGGGATACTACTAAAAATAAGATACAGTTCCTGCTTTTAAAGAGCTCCTTCTGCAGATGCTAGGGAAGAACCCATTTTTCCTTGCTGTTACCTTTTTTTCCAGCTTCTAGAAGCTGCTCACATTTCTTGACTCACAGTGCCCTTTCGCCACCCTCAAAGCCAGCAATGTGGCATCTCCTTGCCTGTGGTTCAGTACAGTAAGTTCTCACTGTGGCATCTCTTCAACATCACAGTGAAACGACTTTGAAAGAAACAATGTTATCTGAAGATCTGCTGTAGTTACATCTCCCTCTGATCCTCCTCTCCTGTCTCTGTCTCTGTCTGTGTCTCTCTGTCTCTCTGTCTCTCTGTCTCTCTCTCTCTGCCTCTCTCTCTCTCTCTCTCTCTCTAGGCTTTTAAGCACACTTGTGATTACATTGGGCCCACCTGGATAATGCAGACTACTGTCCCTATTTTAAGGTAAGCTCTTTAGAAAACTTAATTTACTAATTTATTAATTAATAAATTAATTATAACTTCATTCCATTCATATTAATTTCCCTTTGCCATCTAGCATAATATATTCATAGGTTCCAGAGAGTAGGGCATGGACATTGTTGGGGGCTATTATTCGTCCTACCACGGCATTCAAGCAAAGCGTGGTCCCTGCACCAGCAGTATCGGCATTGCCTGGGAATTTGTTGAAATGCTAATTCCAAGCACATGACCGAGACCTACTGATCCAGAAGCTGTGACAGTGGGTCCAAGCCACCTGTGTTTTAACAAGCCCCTCATGTGATGCCCATTCAAGTTGGGGAAACACCAGTCTACATTTCACATCCCCATTCTTCACCTGGGAAGTGTGTGGACAGCATCAGGCCTTTGCATATCACAATTAAATTCCTTAGAAATGCACTTCTCTGAAATGTACATCCTAATTATATTACTCATCTACTAATAATCCTTACATGCATCTCTCCCCAATTCTCTATGGATAAAGTCCACATCCCTCAGCATGGCAAAAACCAAGACAACCTGTTTTCACTCTGCTTAGAAATCTGCTCTTCCCCAACCACCAAAATTGAGTGAGACATGGCTGTGGATGTGATCAGTTCCTATTTATTATCAACATTTCACTGCATCAAGCATTAATAATACATATTATATTTATAAGGCTTTTGTTTTTCAACATTTCCTGATATGCACTGAGCCATCAAGATTTGAGAATATCTGAAGGACCCAGTCTGTTAGTAAAAGAAAAATTTCAAAGAAAGAAAAAATTAAAATATGAACTTATTTAAATATTCAGCATCTATGTGAAATTGTTCAATTATGCTGCTACATTGTGATATATCTGACAGGAGGCATTATGATAAAACCAATAACAAATGCCACAGAAAACCATAAAATAAGATGAACCACCATTTGTTTAGGCCTTGGTATAGACAAAAATTCCTGCTTCTATGCATAATTTATACTGTCTGTAAAGCCAACACCTGGGAACTGCTAATTTAATTAGTTTGTATTGAACACTTAATTGTCGTAAGCCAAGGTTTCAGACTAGTTTGACAGCTGTTTTCATTACTTGTAATTAATCTATGGCGTTTGGTTCTCTTTCCCACCTTGCTTAGGCTTTGAGGCTCACTTTGTTTGGTCTGAGGAATCAGTTCCACCAGGTGACATAAAGTCAGTGTTATGCCCTTTATGTTCCCTAATTCCAGCAATTGCTGTGATGATGGCAGAGAGTGTTCCTGCACGAGGACACTGTCTGCAGTGGTCTCACTGATCCTGCCCAAAGAACAACCACATGGCCCAGCATCTCCCCACCAGGTTTTCTAGCCCCAACCTTCGTAAAGGCATTCATTCTTTTACACATCACTCAGCACACATTTGCTAAGTCACTTACACCAGGCACTGCACAAGGCAGTGAGTTAGCATTAAACAAAACCCAATCCATGCCCCCAAGGAGTTCTAGCTCAGGGGAGCACACAGATGGAGCAGATTCCATCTTTACATTTGCAGGCCTGGGCAGAGGGAATGAATAGAAGCCTTCATATCAGACATCTGAATGTCTAAATCATATAAATCGAGCTACAAATAGCTAAATAAAATACGTTCTCTAATTCTATCTTATTAAATACAACTTGAAAATGACCCAGAAAGGAGGTTCAAATTTAGAACTAGCAGAGCAGAAAACACAGCCCCCAGCCTGCGGCTGCTGCCTTTTCTTCTGCCCCCAGCTCCATGCTTCCCAGCAAGGATCTGACACCTTCATATGCCCAACCTCCAGTCACAATCCCTGTAAGCAACTGTCACTTAACAAACCTGGAGAAGAGACCCACACAGGTTCTGGCAACAGACTCAGGGCGGAGAGTTTTAGAGCCTGGTTACAAAGCATGTTCAAGGATGGGGGCACCCTATTAAAGGGGATGGTGCAGAAAAAGCACCAAGCGAGGCCCTCTAAAGCAGAATTTTCCAAACATTTATGTACATGAGCAACACCTGGAGAACGTTAGCACGTTAGCACACAGGTTTCTGAAATGAGGCTTCAGAAGGTCTGGGATAGAACCCAAGCATTTGTATTTCTAACAATGTCCATAAGATGTCGAAGCTGCCTGTGATGGTCAGTTTTGTGTGTGAACTTGACTGGGCTGTGGGATGCCCAGCTATCTGGTTAAGCATTCCTCCTGGGTGTTTCTAGAAAGATCAGCATTTGAATTGATGACCCCTCCCAATGTGAGGGGCAGCATCACTGAGCATCAGAATAGAGCAAAAGGTGGGGGAACTTTCGTTACTTAGTTTAACTAAAAGAAATTAGCAAAGCGGAGGGAGCAAAAGCAGGGAAGAGTTGAAACCAGGCGTTCCAACAGAAGGAGCCCTAGTGTGTGGAGGCAGAAACATTGTACATGACGGTGAAGTTAGGAAAGTAAAAATGGATCTGTCTGCTTGTCTGCGGTGAAAGGTGGGCATAAGAAAGCAGATAAAAGAGGCATGTGCATGGGGACAGCATTGAGGATGCATGCCATGTGCAACAGAGATTGAGGGAAAGACAAAGCAGGCATGGGGAGAACCGTGAAGTCCATTTTGTATATGTTCTTCCTGTCCTCTTGTCTCCTGTAGTACTTAATGTCGACAGAGTTCATTTTGTATTTTAAGATGAAACCTCTGTTGATATGTTGACATTCACTTAAGTAGCCTCTCATGATTTCCCCATCCACATGTCTCTATCCTGGCTCCTCAGCGGCCTTGAGTCATCTGCGAGCAAGAACTGTGTGAGTGGGTTTCAGAGCAGGGGAGCTCATTATCTGTTGATTTGGTTCAAAAATGACTGAAGTGTCAATACACTTTGCAAGGGCATTATTAGCAATGAAAATGTCAAATTACTTCTCACTAGTGATGACAGAACAAACAACACGGCATGTCCCCTATGAAGGTGCTTGGGAAGCATTCATGTTTGTGGAACCTGACTTGATAGGCAGAGAGACAACAGAATAAGTCCCTAAGTGGACAAGGATGTCTGTGTTATGTCTTGATCTCAAGAGTTAATAATTCTGATTTTAATTCCTCGTGTGGATCTTAAGATAGTTACATAGAACTTAGTAGTCTCTAAAAATCTATCAACCTAATAAATTTTACCAGGTTATTTATATATCCCTTTAACCATTAAATAAAGAACAAATGAAGACACATTGCAATACATTTTGAACTACTATATAATAGGAAATGGCATCATGGTGACTTCTAAGGAAGTGAACTCTCTCTGAGTTGCTGAGGTGAGGCGTTGTGGGCACATGGGTACCAGTTTGTTTACAAAGTTGCAGCAGAAAATCTATCAGGTAGTCATTGAAAAGAAAATGTAGATTCCCCAACTTTAAGTTTAGCATTCCCTTAAAAAGATATAATTTCTTAACTCCCTGTGTATCCAAAGCATTACACTGTATGGATATCCACTCCCTACAAAGAGGATTACCATCAAATCTGAAACAGCACGTATGTTATGGTTAATTATCTGACAAACTTTGCTACAAGGCAGACCTCTGTTGTCCCCTGCTGTAGAAAATGCTCTCTGCTAGTCTCCCTGAGCTCTGTGGATACTGGGAAAGCCGTCCACCACTGGAGGATGGCCATGATCAGGGGAATAATTTAGGACATTTTGTGACTGTATTAAGGCTGAACCCAGACTGCTACTGCTACATACCAAGAGAGCCTTAACATTCCTCTTGGAATGTTAAACTTGACCCAAACTATAGCCCCTGACCTCCTTTTTCTCAGGGCATTTACTTGAGAAACCTGGTATTGTAAATTCTTTCTCTGCCCCTTTGAGATGTAAATCCTCTACAGCCCAGGAATGTCTTCCTCATGGACCTGGAAGCCACCTTGAAGTGCTGATTACATTTCAAAGGAGACTTTGAAATGTAATCAGCAAGAAAGCTAAGGCCTCTGTCTCCCAGTTTCTGAGAGGGTAGGAGGCTGACTTTGGTCATTGAAATTTAGCAAAACATAGATGGCCTAGGCACATTGACCAATCTCCTGCGGGATTTTATGGCACGAGGAAAGAGATGAGAAGTACCAACGTGCCATCCCTGTTTTCTGAGAGTCCCAGCAAGGTTGGAGTGGACTAGAGAGGTCTGAACAAGACTCACGGGCATAGAAAGACAAAAAGCCCCAAGAAGTAAAATCCTCTGGAGAGTGTAAGCTGGTGCCTCAGGCTCAAGACAAAAACTAAGGGTTTGGAACAGGGAGATCTGGTCATGAAGAACATATGGTATGTCCTGTGCTTTGGAGAACAATGGCCATGCTTATGACAGGGCACTAGAAGAACAGGCATCCTGGGTTTCCAGCTGGCCACACTGTATCAGGGACTAAGCACCACAATCCTCAGGAACCAACTTCAGTGGTGACTCTCTGTGGCTCCAAGAGACAATGGCCATGAAGGACTTCAGTTCCCTTTGTGTGGCTCTTGGTAGAGAAGACTGAATAAGCCCTGGAGTTTTTGAAGGTTGGGTGGTATGATAAGCAGTTCCCAAGTAGAAGGCAATGAACTTCCTGCTCTGTAGGGAAGCTGCTGGAGCAAGTGATTAGAAAATCTAAAGAGATGTGAATGCTTTTAAACAACCAAGCACACCCTCATTTCTGAGCTGGTTACCATCACGTACACATATATTTTAATGAAAATAGCCATATGACAAAAACTACTTCTCTCTTTTCTAGAGACATGAGAAAAAGCTTTGTGGAGGTAGAGAAACTGAAATTCAATCACATATGGGCAAGCAGAGGTGGAAAGGTCCTCACTAGGAATAATTCCCACGCTCCTATCTCTTCCTATTAAATATGAGTTAGTTTATCCCAAGCATCATAATCAGCTAAATAAAAGCCCTGACCAGGGCCCTCCAAGAAACTTTCCAGCATTCAGGCCTCCTGGCCCTGGAGCTGTTAAAGCAGATGGCAGCATCAGAAAGGGTGAGTCTGAGTCACAAAGCCTCAAGAAAGCTATGTGCTAAGGATCTAGCTTCAGCCAGAATTGATAAAGGAACCTTGGATTTATGAAATGTTACTAGCAGACTCAACACACCAAAAATTTTAGTTTTAATTTAATAATTCAATCACACAAACAAGACATCTCTTTATAGAAAAATTAGAAAATAAAACTTCTCATATGGTAAGTACTATTAATACCTATTAATATTTTGATGTATTTATTTCCAAAATGCAATGTATGCTTTTTACAAAGTAGAATCACAATATACGTCCCATTTAGTACCATTTTTTCTCTTAACACATACATCATAAAGTCTTTTCACAGACAATAAACATAGATACACTATATTACTGTATACACAGTAGTTTAAAGAGAAATTTCTACAGACTGACTAGCTTTTTAGCAACTCTTCAGACTTATACCATCAAGATGCATAATATTTTCATTTCTCAGTCTAATGGGATTTAATTCTACTTTGTGAAATGGCTGCACCATTTTGTAAGTCTGCGCAAAGGGAGTTGTCATTTCTTTATCTTTTTTATTGCTTATAACTCACCCTCCATTCCCAATCACTAAGAAGAAAGGAGTAAGATGTTCTCATGCAAAACATTTAAATATTCCACATTCTGCAGTCATTACCAAGAGGCACACTTCAGTGCGACGACTCTACTGGATGACATTTCACGCCCCCTATTAGAGTGGAAAGCAAGGATACTCATTTCCAAGAGGAGGGCTGCACACCTTGCTGGGTCTAACCTGTCATTTGATCTTTTGGCTGATTGCTCTCCATCATCTGCAGTCTATTAAAACATTTCAGGCCTGCTGGCTAATCAGGGAACACTGCCAAACTCGACTTGCTCTGGTCTCCAGCGCTACTTCTAGTGCTGATTTGTCTTAAACTTTCTTAAATTAAAAGACAAGAAAGAATCTTTCACTCCCAGAAGCCATCAGGCCCCCTGCCGCTTTTGAATGTAGTGTCTGTGACCCTTATCACAAATATATTAAGCAAAGAAAGGTAAAAGATCCACGGAAGGGAGCCTGGTCAGCCGCGAGTCATTTATGTCCTGTGGTAAAATCAGAACTCATAAAGTAAGTAAATCAATTCCAATGGTGTATCAGAGAAAAGAAGCAAAAATCTCAGGCTGCCTCATCACTAATACGGGAACTATCATATGTGAATGATTCTTCAAAGATATGAAAGGAAGTGCAGAGAACAGTAGAAACATGTTCGCTAGCAATGATTTCAAGTGTAATTATTGTGATTTATAACCAAGTAGGCCAAAGTGAACTTCTGAAATCACTCCCCTTAAGCAACAATGAATTTCAAGCCCCACTAAAGCTTCTGTATTATGTTCCTATGACAGATGGGGGTTTGACTATCAGTTCTGTGACTCTGCCAGTTGTGACAAAAGACGACTCCAAACTCCAAGGGTCCTAATTCCTTCTGGAGTAGGCTGCTTTTCACCAGCGTGTCTTGTGAATTACTCCATGATGTAAGACAAACCTCATCTCTATCTCTCTGGCCTTGTATGCAGCCTTCCTGCTATTCACAATAAATGTTCTCCTCTTTATTGACCACACTTACAAAGAAAAACCAAAAACATTACAATTTTGCAGGCTCAAAGTACACAGACAGCTAAAGGAAATTGATAGGAAGGCAGCCTGTATCCCCTTGCCAGGGGGCACAGATGCTGCTCCGTGGAACAAGAATGTCTGGTCAGTATCTATTAACCACAACAGGCCCCTGCCCCACCCAGTTCCCCACACTGCTCTCTCATAGTCTTCTCAGAAAAAAATGTTAACACAGGTTAACAAAAGTCAGTCATTAAGTGTAAAATAAATGTAGCCATATGCCTCTTGAATGCTTTCTATGATATATAAATTCACAAAATATTATATGCAATTAAGTTTCCAGATGAAATTTGATAGCATTTGATAAAACATTTAAATCTACACATCCAAGAACCTCAGTGAAACTTCAAGTGGACAAAAGCTACAGCAGAGGTGCCGGCCCAGTGTCAGCTGCCTGGGCTGCCTGTGGTCTGCGGGCCCTATAAGGGCTGACACGGTGCCTGAATTGCATGCTAATGTATCCAGGTGTCATGTACGGAGTGAGTACTTACCAAATGTTTGGTACATGGAAGAAAGGAAAGATGGAAGGGAGGGAAGAAGGAAGGGACCTCGAAGAAAAACAGGGCAGTTGAGGGAGGGGAGGGGAGGAAGGAAGAGAACCCCATGACTTTCAGAGGATGGCTCTGCACCTCCTGTACCTCACACTTCGATTGTCCAGCAAATGCAAGGAGCTAGGAATGATCAGAGAGGAAATTCGGTGGTTTCTCTGCAATATAGGATGGTTGGTGTTAAGAAGAGAGAATACTGGCTTGATTTAACCCTTTTCTGGTTCTGAGACTTTGATTTAAGCTCACCTAGTGAGCCTCTATCCCCACCATTCCGCTTGCTTATCTGGAATTGAACACATTGAAAGGCAATGACTGTTGCTCTGTCTTTGGACCCTCAGGTATGCTGGGCTGGGTGGCAGACATCCCTGCCCCTGGGAGACAAGCTGCCACCAGAATGAGTAACATGGGCCAGATCACTTCTAGCATTTTTCAGTGGCACAGTAAATCGTTATATGGATATTAATGTCACTGAGCAGGATGAAATGCACAAATGGCCAACTAGGACTTACCTTTTCAGGCTAAGAAAAAGCTGAAATGACATCTATGTTTTTTCATCTAGTTTTCCATGAAATGGTGATAAAGTATCATAGCTACCAGTGTACCTTTCAAGTTGAACACTAATTCCTAATTGGGGTGGGAGGGTCCTCCATTTTAGATAATAAAACTAGTACCCTAATTGGAAATATTAGGTCAAGGTCTTGCTTCTATCTTGAAGTGATTGGTAAGTTTGGGGTAGAGAGGAACAAATGGGGATGTCACCATATGTGACCCACAAAGCCTAAAATATTTACTCTCTGGTCCTTCACTAAAAACACTTATCAAAACCTCTCTAGACCAACTCTCTCCCAACACACACATACACACACACACACACTAGTTTTATCTCCTGCTTAAGGTTAATACTAGGTCCTGATTGTAGAGTGTAATGGTTAGAAGCATAAAGTTAGACAGACCTGGGTTCAAATCCAAGCTCTGACATTATTGTCTATGTAACCTTAAGCAGCTTACTCAACTTCCCTCAGCATCAATTTCCTGGCCTTTAAAAGGAAATGATAACAGTACCCAACTGATGTTTTATGTGAAACTTCAATAGCATAAAAAGTGTAAAGAAACTAGGATAGTGTCTGGCGTGAGGAATTCCTCAATAGATTAGTTACTATTACTCAAGTCTGTTTATCTGAATGCACTTCTTGCTCGATGTACCCCAAACATAGCCATCCCTGGTCCCACAGTCCACTCCAGAAATAGATTATTCCTCATATAGCCAAAAATAAGCTCTCATCTTTTCCTATAGCAAGAGGTATAAAACTCTCAATAAGGCTGTATATTCTGAGAAAATTTCAGAGAAAAATACTACCTGATAGGAGAGCTTGGTCAAGGTGCCCAGCAGCCCTTCTTAACAGAGAGGAAAACCTCGCTGCAATGGGATGTTTGTGTGGACTAGTTCAGCAAGAGGACAAACAGCTTCATACACAAAATAAGGGCAACATGAATACTCACACTCTCAGGCAACTACAGAACCCCCTGAGCTCAGTGTCCACAGTTAAAAAGAATACTGAGGGGATTTCTGTTTTAAAGTCATGCAGAAGAAAAAAATGGTTTAATTGTTTCTGCATCTTTTGGCATTGTTGCAGAAATTTCTAAACCTTTTATCCTTGCCCTCTTGATCTAGCCCATGGCCAACATTTCTACTCATACTGAACTACAGACAATCTTAGCTCTTCCAAAAATATATGCAACCAAGGGAGCTTCCCTTTCAGACACTGCCTGACTTCTCCCCTGACACATACCTTTGACAGGAAGAGCAAAGGAGAGCTGCTTCTCAAGTTAGGGCAACATTTGTGGGGATAACAGAAGGGCTTCCTCTTAGTCTTATCTTGTAGCATCATGGTAACACATTTTTCCTCAGAGTCCCCAAGAATTGAATAGACTGCATATAAACAAAATAGACTCCAGAGGCCAATGGTTGGTGTTAATAAATTACATTTGTGTAACAGATATGAAACTCAGATATATAAAAATTGTGGCATTTTTATTTTTGATAAGTTAACATTCATTCCTGTTTCAAGCTCCCATTCTGAAGGATTGTTAAAAATATAATCTCAGTGACCTCTTTCCCAGGGTGACATACAACTTTGGAAGAATGGGCCATGTATAATACATCTACCAAGGGGTCCTGACGGAGGTTGTCAGTGACAGTTGGTTGGAGTAGCTAAGAGGAACAGAGTGGCTAAGGATGTGGATGTAGAGCCAGACAGCCTGGGTTGGAGTCCCAGCTCTGCCACTTACTAGCTATAAGACCACAGTGAGTCACTTAACCCTTCTGTGCCTCAGTTTTCTCATCTGTGCACTGGGGATAATAATAGTACCTATGTCATAGGGTTGTCATGTGGATTAAACAAGTTAACATCTATTAAGCACTTGGCTAGTCTTTGATGCCTGGTAAGCATTATATGAGTACTTAAGTAAATAATGAACAATACTATCCAGTGGTGAAGGCATCTGCTAAAACCCCTATCTGACTGTGACTCTTGGTCTGCCATTCAGGCATGAGATGTCCCTAGTGTCTGTCCAAATAGCCCCATCAGTCTTGTGGATTTCTCTGCTACTACTCATTCTGGAGAGCAGGGAATCATCTAACTACTTCTAAGTTAAATAGCCCTAGAAAGCCATGTTCCCACCCAACACACTAAAGCAAGTGTTGTAATTACATACACATATCCAACATGAAGCTGTTATTCTAGCTGCAATTACCGAGGTCTTCAAAAAAAAATAGCAATGTTTTTCTGTTTCAAAAGAAAAAAAAAAAAAAAAAAAAAAAAACACCATGCAAATGTTACATTAAAATTCAAATTTTACTGTTTCTAAAGTCAAACGGGAAGGAAAACAAACTCATTTGTTCAAACACTTGTGATTTTCCTATCTTCTGCAAAGGAATAACATTGTAGTCAGAAAATTGTTTTAGACTTGATCACTAAAAACCCTCAAGGTAAAATTCTGTAGCTTAGATGTTTGTAATTAGGCAAACTTCAAAGAGATATTAGCTGAGAAAATCCCAAAGTATATTATCAAACTGTTGAAAGAGTTCTTGTAAACACATAGTAATATGTTAATATGAAATACAAGGTTCTTCCAAGTATGAGCTGTCCAATATTCAGACAATAGCCACATGTGACTCTTGAAAACTTCAAATGTGGAAAGTCCAAATTGAGATGGACTATAAGTGTGAAATACACATCAGATTTCAAGATTTAGTATGAAAAAAATGCAAAATACCTCAATAATTTTAATAATATTATATATTGAAATGATAATGTTTGGGATATATTAAACGGGTTGAATAAATAAAATA
Source organism: Furipterus horrens (assembly GCF_987537825.1). Lineage (NCBI taxonomy): Eukaryota > Metazoa > Chordata > Mammalia > Chiroptera > Furipteridae > Furipterus > Furipterus horrens. The sequence goes on from NW_028327176.1 coordinate 35,657,149, forward strand.
ACCAAAATTAATCCTACCTATTTCTTTTAACTTTTTTACCTATTTCTTTTTTTACCTATTAAAAAAACTTTAAATTCCTATTGAGCTCATGTTACATTTTATGGATGGCACTGGTCTAGATAATATAAGACCAAACCCTGTGTATTAACTCAGAATAATCAGATATTTTTAGATAATAAAGGTCTGTCAATTGATTTTCTTCTTGTCTTAGAAAGAAAAGAAAAAAACCTACATACTCTTTGCTATTTTCTCACTGTGGGAGGGCCTAAACTCACAGTATTTGTATTTATGGTGGGCTGAGAAATGCTAAGATTTAGTCTTTCTTTGGTTTTTTTTTTTCCATTTTTTCTTTGACTTCCTTTTACAGTTTTATCTCATTTGAGTTCATGTAGTTATTTACTGCAAAAATTCAGAGTAGTATTTATAGTAATTTTCAGTATCAATTAAATGTATCCCAGGCCTATTCATCCCCTATTTATTGCTATTTCCAGAGTCTTTGGAGTTCATTATAGATTGAAAACATACAACCTCCAGACTACAATCAATAGTTTCAATTAGAGAAATAACCAAGAGACAAAAGCCTTGAGAATCATAATTCCCATGTTCTGGCCCTGGACCATCCTAAGAGATAGTTCCGTAATCATTCTGCTGACTGCACTCTAAAACCAAGATATCTAAAACCAGAGAAGTCCACAATAGGGCTGATAACTTTTTAGTAACTGTATTGACTTCCTGTTCATTCCTTTCAGCAGCTGTTACAAACCATTCTCATCACTGAAGGCCTAATATCACCAGGTGTCATGGCCCTCTCTCCCGAGAGCCTGCTGGGTTTTCCTCGTGTATGTTTCCTCCACAAAGCCCACCCACCCTTTGAGGTCCGCTCACAGCAAGACCCAATCATCTAGGCTCAGACCTTGGATTCTCCTTTCTCTATTCTTTCAATGATCAGTCCATGAATGATCAGTTAAAACACAGCTCCTAAATTATGTCTTCCCCAAGGGCTCCCTTACCATTGTGCTAATAGAATCCCTGAAATACAGAAAGTTCTGAAGCCATTGTAGCCTTGTGCAGTAGAAAAAGAAAGGGAGGCTTCAGCGCTGCCCTATATGAGCAGAAATCCTAAAAACAGAAAAGATTAACTCTAACACTTAAGAATTACTAGGTATTTGTTAAATGCAGATTCCCAGAGTCTGAAGCAGGAACTCAAGGGTGGTCCTCAAATATATGCATTTTTAACAAACACTCCAAGTGACTTCCATGCAAGTACCATGGGTTTCTGATGTAGTCAGGTCCACACTTGCAGAAATTCTGATTTAAAACTTGGGCTGTAATGTATCACACAGCAACTTTGATCCTCAAACGACTCATATACATGGTGTTAAGAAAGGGGAAAGAGGTCTAAGCAGACAAAAAGTTTCTAAAAATGTTTATATTCCTAAAGAATAAACTATTTTCTAGGCACATCTGTGTTTCTTAAGCAAAACACACAGTTGAAAGTGTTCTTTTCTGCAAAATTTGACTCAGAAGTGTATCTCTGCAAAGGTGTAGTGAATTTTCAGTCATTCTTTAATTCTATACTGTACTTTAGGGAAAAGGAGGGCAATTTCTCACTGTCCCCAGAGAAAGAACTATCTTATTTTATTAAAATGCTAACGTAGTTAGAAAGAAAACCGGCAGGGAATATACAGGGAGACTGAATGTGATATTATGTTAATTCACGAGCCCTGAAGCCTTCAGCCATACAACACAGAATGATAGTAGTACTTCAGGGACGTGAGAGTTCTTCTTTGAAGAAGTCAAGACTTCCCAGCACCTGAAAGCCATAATCATCACAGAGTTCCTCAAATTCTGTGTTGCTTTCAGGAAACAGACATTCTAAAAATAGATACATGAGGCTTAGCTTGAGTTTGAAAAATGAACTTTGTATCTATACTTAACAAAAGTTCAAGCTCAACCTGAAAACAGTATTAGCTTTTCAATGGAACTAAAAAAGAGGAGGCCCAAATATCTCCTAGGTAAGAACATGATTTTTGAAAGAAGAAAGGAGTAAAAATTAGAAACCCAGGAAGACTCAGGCAAAGGGAAGTTTCTTTGGACATTGGCCCGAAGCCATCCTAATTGGCATTTGTGCTAGTGACACAGGAAAGGCAGAAGAGGGAACAAAGCCGTCAAGCTGTACCTCTCTGCTCCCCCATCTGGGCTGGAACATCAGAGGCGCAGTGACCTTCCCTGACCACCTATTCCTCCGCTTCCAGTTTCCGCCCAAAAATCACTATCTGGGGAGAAGGGACAAGGATAGCAGCATTAGCAGTCACTCCACCAGTGTCAGAAGCTGAGGACCATCCTACACCTACACACCTACACACCTACCTACACACACACACACACACACACACACACACACACACACCCCACCCACGTTTGATAAAAGCCTCCCACCCACACCCCATTGGCGCATCTCATTTTCTGAGGTCACCTGCTTTCACTTCTCAAGTGCGTACTATCTCCTTAATAATTTTAATTGCTTTTGCTAAATCTTTCTGTCATGTTCTTGAATTCCTTCTCATTCTGTGGCAAAGACCTGCATCGGGTTGAGGGTCCTTGTCCTCCCTGGGTGCCACCCAGAATCGTTAACCTGGATGTCTTTCTTTAATTTTCCTAGTTCTCCATTCCATTTCTGTCTTGATCTGGGCTTCCTGCTCTCTCATGGCTAAGTAGAAAAGGGTGGACTTAAGATCAGATGAACAGCTAATTGCTATCATTGTTCTGGTGCGACTGTGTCTGCCAAAATTAGTATGTTGAAGCTCTAACCTCCAAAACCTCACAATCTGACTATATTTGGATATAAGGCCTCAGAGAGGTGATTAAGTTGAAATGACACTGTTCAGGTGGCCCTAAGCCAATCTGATGGACAGACACAAGGAATGCATGTACAGAGAAAAAAAACCATTGAAGACAGTGAGAAGGAGGCCATCTGCAAGCCAAGAAGGGAGGTCTCAGAAGAAACCAAACTTGCCAACTGCCTCTTAAAACTCATTGTTCTTAATGGGAGTTGAGATTAATGCAAATACTCAGCATCATTTTGTGCAAATAAATGAATACATTCAGTCCATTGTGTTAACTGGAACTCCAACATTTTCATCATAAAATATTGGTTCAGTGAATGTTTTTTTTTTTTCAGATTTAATGTGTTTTATTGATTAAATTATTACATTTGTGCCAATTTCCCTTCCCTCTGCTCCCCTCCACCCGGTGGCCCCCCTCCCTCCAGTTGTCCCCCCCTTTTAGATTATGTCCATTAGTTGTGCATACAGTTCCTCCCAACCTCTCTCCGTCTATTCCATTCCCTCCTACCTTGATCCCCAATTCCTATATCATCTCCCTCCCTTTCCCCATTCCCCCTCCCTGTTGACCTCCCCCCAATATGCTTCCCGTACCCACAGTTCCTCTTCCACTCTCGTTGCCTATTTAGTTTGCCTTTGTTTCATCTCCCTAGCTTCTGTTTTTTTTTTAAACCAGTCCCTTTAACATCTCATATAACAGTGGTTTGGATCTAATGAACTCTTTCAGTTTTATTTTGTCCTGGAAACACTTTCTCTGCCCTTCTATTCTGAATGACAATTTCGCTGGATAGAGTATTCGTGGTTGTAGGTTTTGGATTTTCATTACTTTGAATATTTCTTGCCAGTCTCTTCTTGCCTGTAGGGTTTCCCTTGAGAAGTCAGCTGATAGTCTAATTGGGACCCCTTTGTACATAATTCTTTTCTTCTCTCTTGCTTCTTTTAAGATTCTCTCTTTATCTTTAATTTTTGACATTTTGATTATAATGTGTCTTGGAGTGGTTCTCCCTGGGTCCAGTCTCTTGGGAACTCTCCTTGCTTCCTGGACCTGCAGGTCTATTCCCTTCCCCAAGTCTGGGAAGTTCTCCTTTATTATATTTTCACTCAATTTTTCAAGTTCTAGTTCATCTTCCTCATTCTCTGGCAAACCAATGATTCTTATGTTGGGCCTTTTATAGCTGTCCCAGAGGTTTCTGATCCTTTCATTGTTGCTTCCCATTTCCTCTCGCTGCATTGATTGACTGCTTGTTCCTTCTCCATATTCCACTTTGTTGAAATGAACTCTGGATTTTATTTCCTTTCCTTCTGTCTCGTATGTGGTTTTGTTCCTTTCGTTATGAAAGTTTTTCGCTTCTTTCATATCTTTTTCCTGCTCTTTTGTGAATTCTGTAAGCCACCTGCTAACAATGGCCCAGAACTGAGCCTCTGACAGGTTTCTTATCTGTTCATCTGTCAGGTTCTCTATCTGCTGCCTGGTGAGTTGTGTTACCGGTATTTCTAAAGTTGCCTGCCTCATTTTGACAGATGCGTTTTGTTTTCTTGGGCTGGCTGTCGGGGGCAGTGCCTGTGTACGCGTCACAAATTAGCGACCGGCGCCTGCTTGTCCGCGACCTATTTCGCAGCCCTGTGGTGCTTTCTTTGGGGGCGGGGGTCCAAGATGGATTCACACAGTTATTCAGCTAGGAGACCGGGATCCGTCCTCCCGCCCCCCTGGGCCTCACTGTTCAAGCCGATGCGGCGGCTGCTCTCCCCAGCTCCGGAGTCGCGCACCACCAGGGGCTTGGCTGCCGGGATTCCTCGCCGGGGTCGCGCACCGCCAGGGGCTTGCACAGCCGGGATTCCTCGCCGCCCGCCGCTCCGGGTGCGACCGCAAACAGCACTGCCCTCTTTAACTCTTACCTGCCCAAATGGCACCGCTGGTTTATAACTTCAAATGTTGGGCTTCCGTGTAGTTTTATTTTCTGGAATTTCTAGTTATCCTTTGTTTTGAAGTAGTTGTATTCCTCTCTAGTTGTAGAGGGAGACCTAGCGTGTCCGTCTAAGCCTCCATCTTGGCTGGAAGTCTGGTTCAGTAAATGTTTTTAGACCAGCAGTATCAGCACCATCCTGAAATTTATTACAAATGCAAACCTTGGTCTGTAACTTCCAACCTCCAGAGCTGTAAGAAAATAAATTCCAACTCTTTAACCCACCAGTCTGTGAGATTTTGTTATGGCCGCCCTAGCAAATTACATCTGACTTTGTCCCAGACCCAGTTAGCTAGTTTCCGTACCTGTAAAAGGGACGTAGACACAACTGGCCCAGTCTAAGAATTGATAAGGTAAATTATAATGTCGTTGAAAAAACTGAAAATAGGTTTGCACAGATGTAATTGCTCAGGTAGTTTATCATGAGAAGTATTTCCCTGGTGCTCTCCCTCTCCTGTGTTGGAAGCTACGGCATCAGCAGACACTGAAAAGGCCTCTGTCATCACTAAGGATCAGAGGCTGCCCCCTGTCACACTGCAAGTCATGGATTCCTGAGACTGATTGGTCTGTGCTCCTAGGCTCAAGTCATTGGCAGTTGAGAACAAAGAAAGTCAAACATTAATTATGAGTAAGAGAAAAGTTTCTCTTTATCATCCCATTTTCTGTAACTGTAAATAATAAGTATTCCAGTTTGGAAAGAAAAAAAATCATCTCAATATTTACTCTTGTTAGGTAGTTTAAAATGAGGAAAGAAAAGCTGAAAACATTAACATTTGGAAAATGAGTTGAGAGGAAATAAGAGTAAACAATAAATTTTAATTATAGTTCTATAATGTATTGAGAAAATAACTATGAAAATGAAAAGTATTCAAAAAACATTGAAACAGAAATAACTGAAATGCATTTGAATTCAATGTAAGAGGCTATAGAGAGCAACATAGTTAAATATGATATAAAATAAAGGCATAAAAATTTTTAATGACTAAAAATATAAGCAGTCTTTTAGGGAACACTAAAATATTTGCTTAAAAAATAAAATGAGCAAAGTGAAGTATTATATTTCAAATTAATATGCTCTTTCAGTTCTCAGATATCCTAGAAATGACTCATAGGAGATAAACACTGAAAAACAAAATTGTTCTCCAGAAATGGGGAAAAAAGAGAAAGATAGAAATAACATTAGCTCTTGTAACAGAATATTTAGACAGGTGTCTTGATTTTTAGGAAGTTCTCATTTTCTCCTATGATGGGATTCTCAAACTTTCGTGTACATCAGAATCTCCTGGAAGTCTGGTGAAAACAAATTGCTGGCCCCACCCCCAGACTTCCTGATTCACAAGGTCTGGGGAAAAGCTCAAGGGTTTGCACTTGCAACCAATTTCAAGGTGATGCTGAAGCTGCCAGTCTAATGACACTTGGTGAACCAAGGATCTATAACAAAGACGTTGGCGCTCCAGTTGAACTCAGTGGACTGAATGTATTAATTCATTTGCACAAAATGCTGTTAAGTATTACATCAACTCATTCCCATTAAAAACAAGGTTTAAGAACTGGAAAACAGGTGAGCGGCAACTGGCGTAGAAGACCACATAAAGTTGAAAGCTAAGTGTCATTTGGAAACGGGCAGTACCAAACAGAAGTACACAAGGCTCAGGAACGGCAGGCATCTTGTGTGTTTAAAAAAGGTGTAAGAGATGGGACTGAAAATAGAAGAATTGTTTTGAAGTCTTTAAAAGGAAGAACTTTTAAGCTATAGATCTCCTTCTATATCCCAGGAGAAGACTGCAAGCTCACTATTTCAAGAGATTAAACCATGTAGAATTTGGTGTCAGAGGAACCTGGCAAAGCTTGGGAAGTGCTTTACCAGCAAGCCAAGAACAGAAAAGGAAAACCTAAACACTGCATGGTGAGACCACACACCTTCAGTGTCCCACCCTCCACCCCGGGCCCCTTTCCCTGAATCTCACCAAAAATGCTACTGGCAAGTGTTATAGAAAATTAACAACTTCCTCTCTGGTGAAACTAATCAGGTCAAGAGAAAAGACCCAAAGATATTGAAATTAGGGATTTACCAAAGATATGGGATCACTATACAATTATCCTACATTGAAGACCACCAAATATATGCAACACACACACAGACAGCTAACAGTCAGTATGGTGGAGCCCCACTCTTAGCTATGCATTGTTATCCAAGGCTGCTCAGACATTAGAAAAGATCACCTAATATGAGACAAAGAACTAAATAAAACAATGAGACAAACTGACTCAGAAAAATGAAGCTAATAAAGGCAACAATCAAAACAGTAAATTAACAAATATAATGTTTTTAAAAGAAAAAGATACTGGACTCATGAAAAAAGGACAAAATGTAATTTTAATTTTTTTTAAAAAGAAACACTCTAAGAACAATAAATCAGCAACTATTTAGCAAGGATCCCCTTTCCTCCACTTTCTAATAATATGTTCCTCATGTTTATGTTCAATTATTTTGAGTCTTCAGAATCCTCAAAAACACCTTTGTGTATGTATCCTGCTAATTCTTTTCGACCTCAGTATATGGGATTATCCCATCAAAAGCTCCAAGCCAACAATATTTGGAGGAAGAAACCTGGAGCTAGGCTTCCAAGGCAGAAGTTGACAGGAAACTTAAGTGTGTCTTCAAGCCTCTCTGAGCTTCAATGTCCTCATCTGTGATGTAAATATTAAAATACTTACTCATAGGGTTGTTTTGAGGATTAAAAAGATATTGAATATAAAGGACTTAGCACAGCCTCTGGCTTGTGGATAGTGTTCTTCAAATGAAACCTTAAAAGAAGTGATTTCTACACCCCTTGGTTAGTGTAGCAAAGACTGAATCATCAACGATGCTGTTCTTGGGATCCTTGAGTGACAAATCCAAGGAATGATCCAGGCCAGTGCTTTAGGGAGATCCCAGGCCATAAGAGTCACAAGGAACCAGAAGTGAGCTGAGCATACATTTATAGAGTAGGTAAAACACTCTACTTTTGCTTCTACCTTTGAGATAGTTTTTGATGTTATTTTGAGGTTGACTTGGGGGTGTAATAGTTCAGTGTCAACATATACACACCTAATACACATAAATACCCCAAGATATTGTCACCCTGAGGGAAGTGGCTTCCAAACTTATATGTGCATCAGAAGACCTGTAGCGGGACAATTGTAACACAGATGGCTGGGCCCCAGCCCCTGAGTATCTGATTCTGTAGGTCTGGGTGGGATCAGAGAATTTACATTCTAGTTCCCAGGTAATATTGCAGCTGCCAGTCCCAGGACCACATTAGGAGACAATATAGATGCTTCTTCTGAAATTCCATGCCATTCTACAAAGCGACTATCAATGGTCACATAAGAATAAAGTGTCCTTTAAATCAGCATGAAGTATTTAATGTTTGTTTTATACAACTGGAAGAAATATAAGCAGAGAGCACTTGTGTCTGAGAACTGAATTTAACCCAGCTCTTTTGTAAATTGCAATTCATACCTTTTTTTCCTCCAAAATTTAGAGCTTCATCTTTACCCATTTTATTAAGACTGGCTGTAATGAAACATTACTGTAAATCATGCTTCAGTTTTTGCAGAGTGGTTCAATAAAGTGGGGGTAATATAAGTTAGAGACAAATTCTTATTCTCCTTGCCCAAGAGGATAAACAAAGGATAAATTACATTTGAGGAGTTCAAACTTAGCAGGAATTTTGAAAGCATTCAATATTGGCTAAAGCTAATCAACTACAGCCCTCCGGGAAAAACGTGGAGCATTTCTATTTCCTTTTCATGTTCTCCATAATATAACTAAAAAAGTAGATCGCTGTTTTTTTAACAACATAAAGCCTTGTAATTTTTCTATTTCATTCCAACACAAGAAAATTTTAATGAAGCACTTTCAGTATTTTAATGTACTTTTTAAAATTTTAACCATAGTAATTGAACAACTGTTTATTGAGTACTCTCTAGTTAAAGATGAGATAGACATAAGGTAGGTATGGCCCTACTCTCAGGGTACCTATAGTATATCCAGTGTGTGTGTGTGCGGGTGCATATGTGTGTAACATGTGGCCACAGGAAAGGGATCATTTCCATACTGTTCTAAGAGGGATACTGTTTACCTGGGAATACACACAACTGCTGAACCCAGCCAGTTTACTTCCCTCTGCATTGCAGTACATGAAGGAGTCCTTACTACTGACTATAAAAGGTATTCCATTCAATCACCTGCCCCTCCTTTCTAACAAAACAATTTTCACTAAGGCCAATAACCACCTCCATGTTACTAAATCAAATTTTTTTCATTCATTATCATAGTGGCATTTCCATGGCAAATCAATGCTGATGACTTCATCTTTCCTCTTGGAATAATCTCTTCCCTCACCTTTCATGCCCTATATTCCTGATTTTTCTCCTGCTGCTCTGGCTGGTCCTTCTCAGGCTCCTCCGAAGACCTGGAGCACCGCAAGGCTCTCCTCAGCTCCATCCCCTCTGAATCTTCACTCTCTCCCTAAGACTTCTCATGTACACCACAGCATCAATCACTCCCTAAATGCCAGAGCTCCCAAATTATATATCAGTATAAAACCCTTCTCTCAGCTTTATATTCCTATGACCAAAACTGATTGTGTGATCCTACCCCTAAAATCTGATCCAATGTCTTCACCTTGGTTGCACAGAGTGGAGACCTACTTCTCCACGTGTTCCATACACAATGTGTCAGCACATCTGAAAGCTTACTTCCTAAATGTCTCTTGAATTCTTTTGTCTCCACCTCCACTGCCACCACCCTAGTCCAAGGCACCGCCCTCTTCAGCCTGGATTCCCGCAATAGCCAGATCTATATCCACATCCACTCTTGCTCCCTCCATTATGTGCTCCACAGCACAACCAGCATAAGCTTTGCAAAACACGAGATCTTTGAAGTTTTTATTTCCTGTTACGAGGGCTGATGTTCCTATGGCAGACGACCCAGCTACCCCTAAACCTAGGAGTACTAGGACTAGGACGGGAGCACGCTTGTACCGGCTGAGCCCTTCAAGTCCTAAATGTTCCCTACCCTGGTCTCCAGAATAGTAATAGACCTGTGGCAAGAGATGTGTTAAAATACAAAGTTCAGGGGTGCTAGAAGAGGCCTCACGCAGGAAGAAACACACAAACCACTCCTACAAGCAAACCAGGTGCCTGGGGGAGCCACTAGGACTGCCTCTGCTGCGTCACTAGGGGACAGTATAGTCTCCTGAGCACAGGAGTCCCGATAAGGGGAAGCAGATAACTTATAGTCTGAGGATATAAAACAGGCCCCCTGACCTTCAAAATATCCAGAGTAAGTCTAGGGGACCGACCCCATGAGCAGTGGCCAGGCTGCTGGCTTAATTGAGGAAGAGGAAGGCTTTTGATGTCTTCCTCTCCTGTCCCTAGACTGCGGTTCGCTCCCAACCCGACATAGTAAGGGGGCTCAGGGTTTAAACACCTCCAGCAGTCTTTAGTCATATTAGGGTGGGATCAGTTCAGGAACTGGAAAACAGTGCGAAGTGTTCTGTAGATTTGTTTTTGTCCTTTTTCACTGGACGGGGCAGGAGGGGTCATGGTTTCCTTGGCTGGGGTAGAACCCTGACGTCCCCTGCCCTCTGTCCCAGTATTAGGAGTTGGTGGGAGCGAGGGCACGCTGGGCCATGGGGGAAGAACCAGTTCCCTATGGGCCCTACAGGGAGGCTGAGTCGGGGGAGACGGCGCTTCTGGATAGTGAATAACACTCCTGAATCTTGGCCTGATACATAGAGCCGCAGGCCCCAGGTTTTTCCCCCTTCCCAGTCATCCTGCCTGGGGTTGTGGGGCCATAGCTTGAAAAGGTTGCAAGCCCCCACAGAGCACTCCCTCGGACTACAGGGCCGATCAAAAGCAAGGAAGGGGTCCGTCTCCTTCCAGGGTGCTAAGGTTACACAGTCCCACTTAGGGCAGAAAAATTCCCCTTGGTTCTGGCACTGGGGGGACTCTGAGAATGGGCACATGTAGACCTGGGCTGATTGTAATTTTCTTTCCCCCTGCAGGGTCCCGCACCCTGGCCCGCTAGTTACCCTGTTAAAGGCTCCAGTGTGGAGGTGGGCGCCCATAGGACTTGGGGGTCTTTTGGCCCAATCTTGCCCCCAGCTACTGGGGTAGAACTTGCTCTCGAGGAGGGTGCAGAGGTCAAAGGAAAACACTGGGGTCCCCGGGGTACTGATTTGGCTTACTAGCGCCCCATCAGTGGTCCTAGACACTTGCAAGGTGCAGTTGGTTAAACGGTAAGGGTTTCCTATGGCAGAGTCAAGGGAGAGGAAGAGGAGGATTAAGGGGAGCACCACCACAGCTGCACCCAAAGGCGGTGGTCGGAGAGCTCTACAGTCCATTCTTCTGAAATCTTGCCCGTATCACTGACCGGCTTGACCTGCAAATGATGAATCCAATACTTCTTTCCTGCTACTTTTACTGCTGTTGGGGTGCTCGGTACCACCTGGTATGGTCCAGTCCACTGTGGCTCTAACGTTCTGGGGTCCCGTCACTTGACCCACATGAGATCCCCTTGCTCAGCCAGTGGTCCTTCTGGATTCCCTGCAATTGGAACGGGACGATTTACCCAGAGGAGGGAATGCAGGTCTCAAGTGCTCTCTGAAAAAGCCTGTAGGGACTTAAGAAGCTCCTGATTAGTAATAGAAGCAGAAATATCTAGTCCTAATTTAGGCAAGAGCGGTGGTGGATGACCAAACATAATTTCATAGGGCGTAAACTGCTGGAGGTAAGGGGTACAGCGAGTCCTTAAGAGGGCAAAGGGATGGAGTCCTAGCTAGTCTCTGCCAGTTTCTAATTTCAACTTGGTTAATGTTTCCTTAAGGGTCCTATTCATTCTTTCTACCTGTCCTGAACTCTGGGGCCTGTAAATACAATGTAACTTCCATTCAATACTTAACGCTTTGCTGAGTTGTTGGATGATTTGGCTTATGAAAAGCCGGGCCATTTTCGGACCCCATGCCTAGAGGGAGGCCGAATCAGGGAATTATTTCCTGTATTAACTTTTTGGTTACTACTAAAGCTGACTCTGACCGAGTGGGATAGGCCTCTACCCAGCCCGAGAAGGTATGTACTAGGACTAGGAGGTATTTGTACCCTCCCTGTGCTGGCGGCATTTCGGTGAAGTCGATCTCCCATCTCTCTCCGGGACCATCCCCGAACAGGCGGTGGCGAGGAGGTTGGGGGTCCTTGGGGTCTGAGTTGACTGCAGTGCACTGGGGACACTGCTGGCTCACCTCCTTGGCTCCCTGAAACAGCCTGGGAATGAAATAGGCTAATTGGAGGAGTTCAGCAAGCTTCGTCCCCCCCCCCTCCAAGCGGGTGCTTTGGTGAGTTTGCCGGATTAGTTCTCGCCCAAGGGCCTCTGGGACCAGAATGTGAGTGTCTGGGAGGCGTTTCCAACCACCTTGAGTGTCCTGGGCCTACACTCTGACAGCAATTTCTTGATCCCTGGCTGAATACACCGGGGGCCCGCTAAGTACCTGCAGTGGGACTAAGAGCAGGAGCTTTAGGGGCCCCACTGGTTGTAGGGCCGCCCTTCTGGCCTCTTGGTCCGCAAAGGCTTTCCTTGGGCTTCCAGTGTCTGCACTGCCTGGTGCCCCTTGCAGTGGATTACAGCAACCTGCTTCTGGAGCCAAATGGCTGCGAGGAGATCAAGGATTTCTTGGGTGTTCCTTATACGTTTTCCCTCTGATGTTAGGAGCCCTCTTTCCTGATATGTGCTCCCATGGACGTGTACTGTGGCAAAGGCATTGCGGCTGTCTGTGTAGATATTTACCTGCTTTCCCTTTGCCCAGTGAAGCACTTGTGTTGATGCAATGAGCTCAGTTCTCTGGGCAGACGAGCCAGGCCCCAGAGCTTGGGCCCAGACGACGGTGTCGCTTGTTACAACAGCTGCTCCGGCATATCAGACTCCTTCTTGGACGAAGCTGCTGTACAGGACCGCATCAGGATTGGTCAGGGGGAGGTCTGTGAGGTCCTCTCGGTAGTTAGTGAGGGCAGTCAATACAGTCATGGAGAGGCTCGTGTGGGTTGTCATCCAGGAGGCGGGTAGCAGGGTTAAGGGCCGTTGACTGGAGGAAATTAACACGGCCCGGATTGAGGAGCAGCACTTGATATTGTACAATGCGTGCATTGGAGAGCCATTTGTCAGGGGGACTTCTCAATAAAGTCTCTACAGCATGTGACGTGATGACCTGTAGCTCCTGTCCAAACGTTAGCTTCGTAGCCTCTTTTATTAGCTGTGCTGTGGCAGCTATAGCCCGTAGACAACTGGGCCACCCAGCGGCTGTTGGGTCTAGCCGCTTTGAAAGGTAAGCTACAGGTCGCTTCCAAGGCCCTAGGCACTGCGTGAGAACCCCTTCGCTATACCCTTATTTTCTGCCACATATGGCTGGAAGGGCCTGTCAAGTCTTGGTAGCGCCAGGGCAGGCGCAGTGATGAGCACCTCCTTTAGCACCTGAAACGCCCCTTCCTCTGCCCCGGTCCATACTAAGGCCTCTTTCGTTCCCCCTGTGCAGGCATAAAGAGGCTTAGCTAGTTCTGCAAATCCTAAAATCCATAGGCGGCAATAGCCGATGGCCCCAAGGAACTCACGAACTTGGTGCTTGGTAATGGGGCCGGGATCTGTAAAATGGCCTGGACTCTTCTGGGGGACAGGGTCCGGCTACCTTCCTTTAATGTATGTATACCCTAGGTAAGTGACTTCCTTCTGGCATAACTGGGCCTTCTTGGCTGACACCCTGTACCCTAGATGGGCTAGTAGTCTTAGTAGTGCCTCCGTTGCTTCCAGGCAACTGGCTAGGTCCTCAGCTGCCAATAAGATGTCATCTACATATTGTAGGACTGTGATGTGTGGATTGTCCTCTCAGAAGGAGGCAAGGTCCCAGCTGAGCACCTCATCAAAGAGGGTAGGAGAGTTTTTAAAACCCTGTGGCAAACGAGTCCATGTTAATTGACCTGATTCCCCTGTGTCAGGGTCGGTCCACTCAAATGCAAAGAGAGGCTGACTGACTGAAGTCAGGGGTATGGAGAAGAAGGCATCCTTTAAGTCTAGAACTGAGTATACCATCTGATCGGGGGGCAAGAGACTAAGAAGGGTATAAGGGTTGGGCACCGTAGGATGGACAGTTTCAACCCATTTATTGACTTCCCTCAGATCTTGTACTGGGAGGTAGTCTTCAGTGCCTGGCTTCTGAACTGGAAGGAGTAGGGTGTTCCATGCCGATTTACCGGCCTTTAGGATACCGGCTTACCGCAGGCGCCGGATATGAACCACAACTCCCCGCTGGGCCTTTATTGGCATAGGATATTGCCTCTGATGATAACGTCTCTCTGTTTCCTGTTACAGATCAATAAGGCTTCAAAACTGAGAGCTGGGGAAATGTAAATCCACTTTGGGTCTAAGAACCACTGAATTATATGCTTATTTAATAGTCCTCATAGCACATGAGCTAATATCATAATTCACTTGTGACCTCATAATTCATTTGTGACCCAAGCCAATGTGTTAAAATGTATGCGTGTCCCAGCAACATGTATCTGGGTTTGGCCTGGTTGGCTTTGGGGAAAAGAGAGGGCAGAATACAAATACAGGGAGGCAGGAACTAAATTCAGTCAACATTTATGAAGTGCTTACTTTGTCTTGATCAATGCAGGTTAAGGAAGGAATGAAAGCTGGAAAGTGTAAGGACAAATGGCCCTCCCTTAGGACATTGAAGAAGAGGAAAGACGGGAAGGAGGCAAAGACAAGGCCACACGAGGTTAGACAGCACATGACCGCGATGACAAATGAGGCACTTGGTACCTGTAAGGGAATGACCTTGCCCTGGATGCTGCTCCTTCCAGGCAAATTGTATACTCAGCGACTTTGTTCAAGGCAGACACTTGCTACACCTTCTAAACAGCAACAGAACTCCAGGGCCCCTTTTGACCTTTAACTTTGAAAACTGCCCCTGTCAATGGCCGAGGTGCTCTCCATGACCCATTATATTTGCATGTCTTGTCTACAGCTAAAATCAAATAGCTTCAAAAATTAAGCCATTATCCACCCTACCCCCTGTCATTTTTCTGATCAAACAAACCCTCCCACTTACTTCTACACACTTCTCAATAATGACAACATCAGATGGGGCTGAGAGAGAAGGTGAAGGTGAGCAATGCTCTTATACCTCTTACGGCACACACGTTCCACAACATTCATGTTAGAAGACAGAAAGAAGAATAAGACATGCAGGAGAAGCTACAGTCTAATGGAGGAGAGGACACACCAACACATCATCAGGAGAAGGGAGTAAGAACGGCCAGCCTGGAGTACTGCTATGTGCTAGCCTTGGCCCTGGAGGTTTACACGTATAACTCACGTCGTCATCATGCTTTCCTCATCCCCATTTCATGGATGAGGAAACTGAGGCATTGAAAGGCAACTGGAATTCAAACCCAGAAAGTCTGTCTCCAGAGCCACAATCTCAACCTCCACCTTACACTTCAATCCCACACTCCCCACTTCTATCCACTTCCTCTTGTCCCCTCCTCCCATCAAGTCTGGCAACGTGTCATATGGCCTTTCTGTTCTCGCCCTCTGACTCCCATAAACCCGCCCAGGTGGGGTGAAGCGAGAACAGTGTGAGATTGTGATGTGTGGTGGCTTGGGCACTATGGGCATGACACAACTACTTGTCATCTTGCTTTTTAACTCAAACTTTGGATTGTGTCCAGTGCAAGTCTGACTCAGTAGTAGAGCCAGAAACACAAAATCTAACAGAGTAAAAACCTTTAGATGTAGCTGAAAGTAATTTATCAACTGTGAGAGGAGGGACATAAATATCAAATCCTGGAATTCACTTAGCACTTTTTCCCCAAAGGGTCAAGGTATGCCATACACAAAAAAGCTCACTCCAGACTCAAACATAGGAGGGCAGAGCCTTGGCTAGAACTTCTAGGGCTATTTTCTTGAGCACCAGGGTAACGTATCATCTGGTAAAGCACTCCTATTTAGTGCAGGGCTTTCTGCTTTCCCCAAATGCCCCCCACACCTCATTCATCCTCACAACAACCCCCTAAGGCAGATTTTACCATTTCAGTCAGGAAGCTGAAGTTTGAAGACTTTTAACACAAATGAAAATATTTTTGAGTACTTAAATATGCTTTTTCAACAAAATATGATTGTACAAAAATAGGTTTTCTACAGAGTAGTAACCCTGACTTGGAAAACAGACTACCGGAGTTTATGGACTACCATGGAAACTATTTTGGGAACTCTGTTTAAAGTAGAGCCACCTCGGTCCAGACATAGAGCTTCTCCGCCAAAGCTGCTTTTAACGCTGCTTCTTATCACTCCTGTGGGCCTGTTAACTTCCCATTTCAGCCCCATCCACCGAGGGCTTTCTAGTGCTGTAAAGAAATGCGGTGTTTGAACTTCTCCACAACTGTGACCTGACATTTGGCTGATTATACTATTTCTAGTTGCCGCTGTAGGTATTTGGGTTCAAAGTGAAACAAACCACTTGATACACTGAAGTGTTTAATTTCTCCAACAGCTAAAGCTAAGGGCTTATCTAGCTATACCTAGGGCCTACCTATTCTCACAGCTTAAAATACTTAGGGAAAATAAAATAACCTCTTTAAAAAGAAAGAAAAACTACATGATTCAATTATAAAGAAAGCTGGGTGGTCACTAAAAGCTCTGAGGGCTCAAAAGGTCAGTTCCAGGCCAAATGCTATGGGGCAAAGGAGGAAGAGGGGAGGCCCTTTTGCTATATAACACTCTTCCTCCCAGCAGCGCCACATCTCACAGCAGATGGGTGTGGACCTGGGAATCCGACACCCCAGTTTATAATCCCAAATCTCCAATTTAAACAATTCAGTCTCCTCACCTACAAGAGAGGGAAACCAGTACAGTACCTGCCTAATAGGACTGTTGAGTGTAATTGTTTGTTAGGGCTGCCATCACCAAGGTCCGCAAACTGGACACCTTAAACAACAAAGAATCATTGTCTCACAGTTCTGGAGGAAAGAAGTCTGAGATCAAGGTGTTGGTAGGCTTGGTTCTTTCAGACAGCTGTGATGGGAGGGTCTGTTCCAGGCCTCTCTCCTTGGCTCGTAGATAGTCATCTTTGTGGTCATGTATGCACGTCTGGGTCCAAATTTCCCTTTTCCTAACGACAGCAATTCTATTGGATTAGGGCTTACCCTTAACCTCTGTAAAGACTCTATCTCCAAATAAACTCACATTCTGATGTACTGGGGGTTAAGACTTCAACATATGAATTGGGGGAGGCACAATTACAGTTCAACCAATAGCATTGGAAGATAACGTTTTAAAGCTTTTGACATAACAGACATTCAAAAATTGGCTCTTGATTTTCCCCAGTTCTGGAACTGCCATCACCTGCTATATAACTTGAAGTTATTTAACCTCTCTAAGCATACCATCCATGCCAATAAAACAAGGAGGCTAGAATCATGGGTTTTAAAGGCCTCTCAATTCTAACACTCTCTGCTTCTGCACCTTGTCGATGCCTTTTTTTCTAATACACATGTTGTACATTTTATAACTTCTACTGAAACAGTCTATTTTTTCCTTCTTCTTTTCTTCTATCTTTCTAGTATTCCCTCCCTTCTTTATGCCTACAAGCATCTCTGCCAACTAATTTGAAAGCTTTTTAATTGCACAGTAACAAAGTTATGCTTTAGTTTATCCACATTACTAAAGAAAAAGAGTTAATCCCTCCCCCCTCCTCAATCCTTAGAATAAAGGAAGACAGTCATAAGGGGTTTTAGATATTCTTACAAAATCCAAAATAGCCAAGTTATTCCAGGGAAGCAAATCAAAATGCCCTTCTCTTTCCCTAGAAATTGAGTAAGGAACCATGTAAGAAAATGTTTCAGGAAATAGGCAACTAAAAGTATCATACAATTCTAAGACATGGAAGAAATGTAGACTCCTCTGAGATTGGGAACAGGATTTTAAGCTCCAGAGCAATTAAACATGTTGTCTGATTGGACCATGAATCCAGGGCAGTCAGAAGTGATATCTAGTATAATACTGATTTAATTTTAACTTGAAAAGGAGAAAGGGCTCAGGGACAAGGACAACAGTGTGGTGATTGCTGGGGGGAGGAGGTACAACAGGAATAAATGGTAATAAAAAACAATACAGTAAAGATTAAATTAAAAAACAATAATTTTAGCTTTAAAAGAAAGATTCCAACATATGCCATGGGTGGTTTCACTGTAACAGAAACAGCACTAGAAGTGATCTCTAGAGCTGTAATTGTGCTGATGTGATTGTGGGCTTACAAGTGACATTGGGCCCATTGCTGCATTTTTCTGAGTATCATTTTCTTTGTAGCCCAAAAGAGAATAATACTTCCAGCCTTCTCTTGAAAGTATTGAGAGAATCAAAATGTAATAAAGTGTGCCAAAGAACTTTTCAAAGCATAAAGCCCTTTACAAATGTAAGACACTTTCATTATTAGCTATGCACATCCCTACCTTTGGCCAACTAAATGAGGTCAGGCTGGCTCCCCATGGTCTTGCTCCCCATTTTAAATGGAAATTAAAACGCACCCTGCCTGTGGCTTCACACTCCAATCATCTACAATAGCTTCCTTTGAACATCATTAAGCAGCAAACCTTGAAATGTAACATCCTTTCTTTTGAAACCTCCTGCTCTTGACCATCCAGAATAGCACCTCAGAAAGGAGGTGAAACGTGAACAAAATCTTCCAAAACCTAAGGTAATTTTAACAGGAGCCACTGAATATTTGTTATGTATACCGTCTCCTCTCTCTTGAAAACTTTTGAATAGTACCCATCCACAAGTGCTGAAAAGATGTCTTGGCTTTGATATAATCTCTGAGGCTCCTAATGTGTTCATCGAAAAGAATGCAGAATGTGCCATCGTTAGAACATAGTTAGAGCTGGCTTTGAAGAGAGTAGACTGTGCTGTTGCTCAAGCAGTGGAATCTTAGAAAAAACAAAGGACTGGTGAGACAGGATAGTGAGAAGGGGAGTGGAATAGGGAAACTGAGACAGCTGAACACAATAGCTGAGCAATTTACAGCCAGGTGCAGAAAGCCCTAGGTGCCTGGCAGGAGGCAAAACTGGGAAAACAAGGACTTTGTCCCCAGGGTAACATTTCCTTCCCTGACCTCTTCTCCCTGGAGGTAACATCTAGGTCTTGGTTGCATTTCAGCTCCAGGCCCAGAAAAGCAGCAAAACCAGGTGGGCAACTCCAAAACCAACTTCAATGACTAAAGACCCCCACCCTGACACTGACCAATCAGAGGAGACTATGACCCTGAAAGGGGACACCTGGAGAAATGATGAATATTCTGCTGAAACCCTCCCCTGGGGCCTCCCCTAAGATTTCTGCCTGCAAGAAAGAGAGAAAAGCCTGAAGACAAAGGATCCAGAGTAGGCTCTTTCCCTCTGGGAGCAGACTCTGGCATTCCTTTCTTCCTCCCCTCAACTTCTTTCTTCCCAGGCATGCATCTCCTAAACGCTAAAGCAATGGGCAGCTGGCAGCTTGTCCCAGGCTAATCCCTGAACTTGGCCCCAAAGCCCCCTTTTCTCAGACTTCCCAGTGAGCTAAGGCAGCCCAGCCTAGGCTCGCCTGTTGCTTCTTCTATACTAAGCCCTTCTTTTACTGTCCCCAAATTTAATAAATGGATCCTCACGGTCACCTAGACTTGTGTTGTAAAATTTTCCTATGGGAAGTCAAGAACCCACATACAACAGCTAGCCCTAGGCAGATCCACTCAGGGGCAGGCCCCTGTCCAGTAACACTGCTAGGCCTGGCTTTGTCCCTTGCTTAGATTATTTACTTATTTTGAGCCCCTAGGATTATGCAATGTAGCCCTAACCCAATATCATTACAAGGATTAAAATATGTACTTATGTGATATATTTATACACACACACACACACACACACACATACACACCACTGAAGAATATGCATGCATGTATAAAGTATGCCGATCATAATATTTACTGAACATTCATGACCTAGGCAGGATTCTAGCTCATTCCATGTGTTTTTATTTAATCTTCTTGGCAAACCCAAAGGAGGAGGTACTATTATTATCATGATTTTACAAAGGCACAGAAAGGTAAAACGACTTGCTAGGGTCACACAGAGATGAATAGTAAAGCCAAGACTCAAAGCCCAGCAGTCTGACTCCCAAGTTCATGCTGCAGCCTACACCAGTGCCTCCACCACAGTGCAAGCAGCACGCTTCACTGGTTCCCTTTCACCTACAGATTAAAACTCAAACCCCTCAAACCCCTCAGCACAGCATGGAAGCCTTAATTTACCCACCACTGCTCATCCCAACTGGCTCATCTCCTCCCACTGTCATAGCAGTTTCTGTTTTCAGATCGTTATGACCACGGATCTTTGTGGCCATAATAAAACCAGAAGAAGAAAACTTATCTGTGTGGTGCATGTGGACACCAAAAGCAGCAAAGAGACCCAAGTTGACTATGACCCAGCTATGAGAACTAACCAAACCATGATCCTTGCTTAGGTTAGATTCATGGTCAGGTTATATGCATCTCTGATAAGAGATAAGGTGAGGAGGGGGAAGGTAAAGGAAGAATAGGGATTCTGTAATAAAACCTTAGTAAAACTCCCTTCATCTCCCCAAACACAGGTTTAGGAAGTTATGCATATAGACCACAAAAGGAAACATCTGAATGAGCATCTGTAACATGTGTGTCATTTCAGTGTATTAGCAGCAACGAATGTCTATTAGCGTACCATGTTCATCATTATGTCTATGCTTTTTCTTCAATCATAGAATAATTTCCTCCTATTTAACAAAGCCATTCATTTTACTCCACCATTCTGCCTTTTGTGCTTTCTGCTCCATCAGTTCTCTGGATGGACTGTGCAATTTTAAGCTTCTGTGTCCTTCCTCAGCCTCTTGACAAACTCCTACTCATCCTTCAAAATCCACCCAGTTCAAAAACCACCACTTCTGGAAAGGCTTCCTGACTCTCCCTCTCAGATTTAAATTATCTTCCGTAGTTTTTTTTTTTTTTTCCTTCCTTTATATGTACCTTGACTATCGTATTTCTATTACATATTTACACATCTACCTTCTTCATGAAACCACAAGCTCCTTGAAAACTGCAGCCAACTCTTGCCATTCTCATATTCTCAGCTCCTAGAATACTGCCTGGAACCATTGGCGAAGTTAGTGAAACTGACCAGAAATATACACAAACTCTTCACCTCATATCTTCTACCTAGCACTGGTTTTAATATTTTAGCATTCACAAGAATCAACTGATAAACTTGTTAAATAAGAATTCCTGGACCCCACATTCAAAGCTGCCTAAGTAGGTTGAGAGTGGACCTAAGAATTCTGCCTTTTTTAAAGAACCCTTGATGATTCTCATGCAAGTAAGAAACTCTGCTAAGGAAATTGGCTACAGCTCATCAGCCTTAACTGGTAAGGGACAAGGGGGAGGCAGAGAAACAGAGGCCAAGTCTCAGCAATCTACCAGCACCCCAGCTCATTCTCTCTCAAGGCTTTCTCAAACTAGCCCCTTATTTCTAGACATGGGACCACCTTTAGTGGTACAGCTTTCTCTTCACTCTGGGCAACCAATCAACATCGTGCATAACCTCAGCTTTTGTCCTCTCAGACAGAACGGCAGGTGTCAAAACTCAAGCGTATCACCTGTCCATTACATCATTTAGGGCAATGGTATTCTCCTCTGTCCTACAAAAGAACTCATCGTGTTGTATTGGTGATCCAAACCCCTAAGCTTCCTTGTCATTATCTTTCACAAGCCCCAGGTGCCCTAGGAAATGAACCCCCAGAGGTGACCTTAGACTACTTACTTTTATGCAACCACTCCTAGAACTTCTTAATTCATCCAGTTCTCTCTACCAGCCCTTACCATCCATTAATGTCCTACTTGCCCTTAAAGGTTCATCACTTTCCCCAAAGGAAAAATCTTCCCTCGTTTCCTCCATGTGACCTTAAGATCAGGATTATGCCTTTTTCATCTCTGTGACTTCAGGGCAAATGGCACAGTGCTATGCACATAAGAGTTGATTTAAAAATATTTGCTTAATTTGCAAATAATAAGACATACTAAAACAAGAAAACTCTCACTGTAAGAGATGTGCTATAGAGGAAGGCAGGAAGAAGAAACACTGAATAAAAAAAAAAAGAGTCACTCCCATTCAAGCAGTTATAGTCAGTAATTGATTATCTCAATTATCTTTAGTGGATTAGCTACAATGAGAGTTAGCTCACTGCAAAAATTAAAATTTCATCTCTAAGTCATACAGACTAAATTAAGCAATGTGGAGCCTAAAAATCATTTGTGTACAATGGTCATAATCTTTTGTTTCATTTTTCTACTCCATGCAACAGGATGTGAAGCAGACTTTAACCAGATATCACTGCTAAATTTATGATTTAACATCTCTCCAGTTGACACTGTAAATTTGTACAATTTTTAATCCATGTGTCTACCTGATTTCAATGCTCACATTGATAGTTAAATGCTAAGCACATCTGAATCCCAAGAAATAGCCCACCTAAATAACCAAGCAAATATCACTCCATTCACTAGTCCAACAAATCTACACTGAGCCCCTCCCATGTGCCAGCATGTTGAGGAACCACTGCAGTAGAGGGGCCACCATTTAAGAGGAGCACCTTCATTTTGCCCAAGGTGTTCAAGGACATGACCTAAGCCAATTCGGTCTCTACAGTCATTAAGTTGGTAGGTAAATGTAGCCACCAACATTTTTTAGATGTATGAAGGTTATCTAATTCCCTACTCTAAGCATGTTTGGAAGCAAGTCTATAACTCAATTTGACTATACACAAAATCATACACACTGTCTGCTCTATTTGCTCACTGACATCCCAGAACTCCTTCATGTCAGGTGATCCAATTTAGCCTGAAAGATTCACCTGGGGCCAGTGAAACACTAGTGCAGAGCAGGGATCAGCACACTTTGGTACCTAGGCCAAATCTGACCCTGCCCAGTTTTGGAAATAAAACTCAACTGGATAACAGCCATGTCCATTCTTTCACATATTATCTATGGCTGCTTTCACAGGGCAGGGACAGAGCTGAGAAGCTGGAACAGAGACTATATGACTGGTAAAAAGATATTACTATTTGGTCACTTATAGGAAAAGATTGCTGGTTCCCACACTAGAAGGTATCAGGTAATGAGGCATCCCTGAAGGTACAGACTAGAGGGTTTTCTAGGGTCTTATACCTTTTTTATACAAAGGTGGAAAGTATCTCAAAAATATTTTAACTGACCCATGTTCTGTTTTTTT
The DNA here is from genome assembly GCF_987537825.1 of Furipterus horrens. NCBI lineage: Eukaryota > Metazoa > Chordata > Mammalia > Chiroptera > Furipteridae > Furipterus > Furipterus horrens. Next base: position 35,680,335 of record NW_028327176.1, read on the forward strand.
TTTTTTTTTTAGTATTATTTTATATTAATTTCAGGTGTCCAGCATAGTGGTTAGACAATCATAAAATTTACAAAATGATTCTCCAATATTTCCCGTACCCACCTGGCACTATACATAGTTATTACAATATTATTGACTATATCCCCCTGCATGCTGTACTTTACATCCCCAGACTCATACTTATTGAATAACACCAATTTCACCAATGTGAGCCATTTCTGAACATCTACGCTAGGTCACTAATTTCGCCTAAACTATAATAAAACTCACAATATTTATTGTGTCAATGAGCAAACTCTCTGGGGTTGATCAAAGTAAATATCACAGAAGTCCCCAGTTGTCCTGTCTGGAGTATGGCCTTTCTGATGACTGCTAACTGGATACTCCTGGAACTGAACTTCTGATCGGGTCAACTGCTTGGACCTTAAATGTGACTTAAACTAACTCATACACATTCTTAATGGTATCTCATCTATGCCAAACTATTTAAAATGAATTGTAACATGCTGACATCAACATTTACAGTAAAACATAGTATTCTCAAGTCACCAGGCAGGACTTGGTTCTAGCAGCATTTGCAATTCCTCCTTACGTGGACCTTTTACTGAATCACAGCTTCAAGCACCTTCTGATAGATTGTACCAATTCTATAAAATTTCAATCCTACTTATTGAAAATGTAATGTAACTGAAGTATAGCATCCTAATTATAAAGCAGGGCTGACCATGAAAAATCCATTTGACTCTATTGCTACTATGATATAAAAAAATGTACACTCCAATTCCCCATGGATGATAAAAGAATTTTGCTGCACTTATTAAGTCCTGAACCTCAAATAGGAATGTGCAATCTTACTGCCTTTGAACTTGGGAATATTTAGAGCAAATACCAGTACTCGTCTTTGCAAACAGGCCAATAGGTTTTCCCAAACCACAGAGAAAAAGACTTATTCTGCATTAAAAACACAAAGAAGTCAATATTTAAGTATTACTGTTAAGAAACATTAAATTAAAGCAACCAAAAGATAAATATTTTGTCTCACTTTCTTAATTCAGAATTTTTGTTAATTTCACTTGTTTCCCATTTGTTATGAATTAAATAAGATGCATGACATTTTTTTTATTATTCCAGAAACAACATTCCCAGTCATTTCTAATTAGAAGCTTTTGAGCCCTAGCTGATGGGCTCAGTGCATTGAGCACCAGCCTGCGAACCAAAGGGTCTCTGGTTCAGTTCCCAGTCAGGACACATGCCTGGGTTGCAGGCCAGGTCCTCAGTTAGGGGTGTGCAAGAGGCAACCACACAATGATGTTCCTCTCTCTCTGTCTTTCTCTCTCCCTTCCCCTCTTTCTAAAAATAAATAAATACAATCTTTAAAAACAAAATTTAAAAGAAGACAATTCTTTGTAAAGAAAAAAAGCAGCTTTTGAAATAAAAGTAGAATGGAAAAGTCTCTTTGTTTCAGCAAGCCACGGCTCACTGAGGCTCCCTGCACATCTCAGCAGAAAAGGTGAATATTTCCAGCATTCCAAGAATGTACAGCTCTGAAGAATAACACCCTCATCACTCAAGAAGCCATGTTCTCACCAGAACGCCTAACAAATGCATTTGTTTCATTCATTAAAATTAATTTCCTATAATACAGCTCTTCTGATTGGAAGTACTAGGGAGAGAATTTTTTAACTAGAATTTGCCTTGCTTTCAATCAGCCAATAAAGAAGAAATGTCACATTAGACAAAGCATTTTTCAAGTATATCGATACTCATAGATAAACAGAAAATAACAGCCAGGTATCAATCATTTTTCCAGAACTAATGTTGCACTAAGTACTGCAGAGAACCCCACCCTGTTCTTTTGCTGACACTGAAAATGAAATCCATACACAGAACACACACAGAGGGACTCCTGCGCATTATTTCTGGAGCCGCATCTCAACGCACTCCCGGCCAAGGGGTACTTTCCAATGCCCTTGAGTGGCGACCCCCAAGAGATGAGGTTTTTGTGTGTTTTCCTCAGCCTGCTGAATTCACTGCCGATATGTGCACCAAATGTCTCTTAAGTGATCATTAGGAGTCTGGCTGAAATTCTTCTAGCACTTTCGGCAATTAGTCATTAATTGGTCTTGCCACTTCAGCCCCTTCCTAATTGATACTCCTGAGAGAGGAGCTCCGTTATGGACCACTTCCTGTGGTGAGTCATTCAGCAGAAAACACGGCATCCTTCCCTCGGAAGGAAGGCTTTCCTGCCCAGTGCGGCTCAGGTTCCCTCGCTTCAGACTGGGTCATGCCACTCAAGCTGTGCCTACAGAATAAGAAATTTGCTTTCACAAATGTTCCTGGTCCTGTCTTTATTTTTGTTATTGCTATAATAATAGTATCATGTTAAAGCTCTGCAGAGTTTAAAAACAGCTTCATAGATAATATCTCATATAATCTCAAGCTGAGACTCAAGCCAGTTCAGAGACCAGCCCAAATTCATGTAACATATAAATTGCCAGCATGGACTCAGCTCCACAACCCCAGGCCAGCCAGCTTCAAAATTAAGACTCTGTCCACCTCACCATACTTATTACTCAGCAAGAAGGCCCCCTTCAAAGTATTAATTGGCCATTTCTCTGTAAATGGACAGTCCGCAATTATGAGGTGCACCAGAGCTTCTCTTGGGTGGAACAAGGTCTTTGTTGAGCCAAAAATCTTGATGGCCTCTCTCAAATAAAGGATGAACTCCCTGGGGGTGTGGCCCAGATGAGCTTAGGGAAATAAGAGGAGGGAGTTGGGGAAAGAAACAGTGTACTGAAGAATAATAAGAGTAGGTAGGACGACGACCATGCCCAGCTTGAAGCAGCTAGAGGAGCACGAGACCTTCGCCCATTGTCCTTTATAAGATTATAAAGGGTCTTAAGTCTGAGAGGAGAGGGATTGTTATTTTTTATTGTTATAAAAATTAATTATTTTTAAAAAGAAATAATACAGGGAAGGGTGAGGCTGGAGAACTTGTATGTACGACCCATGGACATGAACTAGAGGAAGTGAGATTGCTGGGGGAGGAGGGGTACTGGGTGGAGGGGAGCAAAGGGGAAAAGAATTGGAACTATTGTAAAAATATAATCAATAAAATATGCTTTAAAAAAAAGAATAAGAAGAAATAAGCCTAATCACTATGCTGTACACCTGAAACTAACACAAAATAGTAGTGATGTTAAACTGTAATTGAAAAAAAAAAATTAAAGAGCCTCAGAAGGAGAAGAGCTGACAGAGACGAGGCCCAGCCTCTCTGTATAGGGGATGGTCAATAACCTCTCTGGGGATAAGAATGGTTTGGATATTTAAAGACCAGGGATGTTTCTTATTCAGTCTTGAGGTGTTTGCTTTTCTGTGATGAGCTAATATCCCCAGACTCAGACTAGAGGAAGGTTAGAGAGGCACCTGGGGCACGAAATTTCAGGAGGCACTCACTCTCAGATCACATAGCAGTGGCCTCACCCCAGTCCCAGCCCTGGTCAGTCCCTGCAGGGCACCGAAGCATTTGTTTTAAAGTATATTATAATTTGAACGTGAGAATTAGAAATGGGAAACTTATAAATAAAAATGACAGAAGCTTACATAAGGCCTGAAACATACACAGCCATGCATAGGCAACATTTTGGGAAATGAAAGAATTAGAGCAGCAACCAACACCAAGTGATGAGTCATAATAGGATTACATACTGTTTAGTACATACATATTCACTTAGATGAAGTGAATCATAAACTGAAATTAAGTAAAAGGAGAAAAACCAGAACAAAAGATCACTAGAAAAATATCTGTCCCTCTCACAGGAATTCCCAGAGATATGAGAGGGACAATGAGTAACCTGTGGTCTGGGGTGTGCAGATGAATTTAGTTAACAGTGATTCTGGCCATCTGGAGAGTCTCAGGACACCCAAGTGACCAGCAATTGGATTACAATTACATGTCTGCTTTTGCTGTTGTACAGTCACAGCTGAATATGCCCTATTTATGTAAGTTCCTGAATGCCCTATTACTAGTGGATGATCAATAAGTTTTTGTCTCCCAGTCTACAGCATCTATCCAGCTGTAAGGGGAGGCAGGGGGAAGAATTATGACAATAATGAGGGAAAAACCTTAGCAATAGTGTAGTGTTTCTTCAACTTCACACTTCCTCTACTAATCTATCACCGAGGACAGCATAGGAACCCTGAAGGATACCTGAAACTCAGATCACAAATTGTAGCTCATCTGTCAAGATGCAAAGACCTCAGAACTTGAAACAATAACCATTTTAGCATTGGAACAAATGGCCTTGTAGACCTACAGAATGCACTCTGAGCTCGAGGGACAGGATGCTTGAGGTCTTCCCATGACTCATGTATGCCTTCATCATATGGGCAGGGTACCAGAATCAGATCATTCCAGGTCTGCTACCAACAAACTTTATGTGTTTCAGCCAGTCACTAAGCCACTTCTGGACTTGATTTCGTCATCTATCAAGAAATATCAGCATCCTAAAATTGCAGCAAGAAACTAATGCAAACTTCTGTAAATGCAAAAAAAAAAAAAAAACTTTTTAAAAGTAAAACAATGCTTTGCAATGGCCAGAGATTACTTCCATTGCTCTATTATTTTTATGGCTGGAGTTTTTAACAACAAATATTGTGATCAAGACCAGGCAGTATAATTAGGTGGTATGCATCGTAGACACTGTTGGTTGGCCAACCAAATAGCAATTCTTAATTCTTTCTTCCTTGCCTGGCTTCACTGTGGAGACTGAAGAAGTTAAATACTCACTTTCCATCACTGAGAGAGCAAGGAGTGAACATATGACCCAGTTCTGACCAACAAGAAGGGGAAGTTTTCAGTGGCATTTCTACTTTCCTGATTTAAAAAAGTCATTGTAGACGGCATCCTTCTTCTTTTCTGTTCCAAAGGTAGACATGCTGCTTGGAGCATGGAAGTCGTTTAACAACAACTAAGTAAAGCCCACGAGAGTTAGAAACAGTCAACCTAACATTGAACTGACACCATCAGTTCCCTGTCCCCAGACATCTCATTATAGAAGGAAGAGAAAACCTTGTTTAACCTTTGTTAGTTACCTGTAGCTGACAGCATTTCTTTTCCTTTCTTTCTTTCTTTCTTTCTTTCTTTCTTTCTTTCTTTCTTTCTTTCTTTCTTTCTTTCTTTCTTTCTTTCTTTCTTTCTTTCCTTTCTTTCTTTCTTTCCTTTCTTCCTTTCCTTTCTTTCTCTCTTTCTTTTTAATCCTCACGTGAGGATATGCTTAGAGAGGAAAGGAGAAAGAAAGAGAGGAGAGAGAGAGAAACAGCAATTACTTGCCTCCCATATGCTTCTCAAATGGGCATTGAACCCACAACCTAGGTATGTGCCCTGACCCGGAATCAAACCTACAACCTTTGGTGTAAGGGACAATGCTCCAACCAACTGAGCCACCCAGCCAGGACCTAAAAACATTTCTGACTGATACAATATATGTCCTATCTACTTCATGGTCCTTTGTCTTCTATGAGAAATTTCTCTCCCAGTAATCTGTTCAGATAAAGAGTTCAGCTAAAAAAGTAGAGGAAAATGTTTCCTCCGAAGACCCATAAGCAATAAAGAGATGATAAAGAAAAATGGACAAATTTCCTCCAAGAAGTAGGTTAGGATATCACTATGGTATCAGGCCACTGGCTCTCCTCATCTTCATACATATGTCTTGCCCAAACTCCCAACCTATAATGAAACCTTCACCACTACCTACAGGGTTCTAATGAGCAAAAAATATAATGGCTATTAAACCCCTGCACAGACTATAAAATGCTTCATAAAGGTTGAGGTTACCCAGGAGTCCATCCTAGATCCTATTTTTATCCTATAAAATCTGCTTCTATTTATACATCTGTGCAGCTCACTCATGTTTCTATTTTCATCCCGTGTCTCCAGGGAGCCCTTGGCTTTTATTTCCAGCTACCTCCTGAACATTTAGCCTGGGATATCCTAAAATCATATTTAGCATGTCCAGTGCTGAACTAATCATCATTCTCTGCAAAGCCATTCCTTGCCTATCGCTCTGGTTTCCAGTAGTAAACATTACCATCCGCCTGTTTTCCACAGGCAGAAAACTGTGTCATTTTCAACTCTTCTCTCTCCTCCTCTATTCTAACTCAAAAATGATTCCCATGATCCCATCCTATCATTTTTTAAAATCTGGACAAAAGATTATAAAATTGTATAACTGTTCTCTCTGCCACCAGTTTTTCTGAACTCCACCTAGACAGGGATCCTCCTAAAATACAGACTGGATCTCACTTGAAATTTAATGTGATAGGTTCCACATACGTATCAAATGTTGCCTGACACCATGGGATGGCTCAAGGCCCTTCTAAGTCCCACTCTACCTTATCTTCAGGCTCATTGCCAGCCCTTCTCCTTGCTTTTCTTTACCTTCTTCCCTACCTAGATACTTGTATCCAGTAGGCGCCTTATGGTTTTTTCTTCTTCCCATTTTTCTTTTTTCTTTTCCTTTCATTCCCTTGTCATCATCCTAGTCCAGCCCTTAGTATATCACATCTGGGTTATTCCAGAAACAGGGGGTCCCCACCTTTGTTTGCTCCAATCCACATTGACCTGTCAATCAAATCGAGTTATACTTAACAGACTCCTTTGACAAAGATCCCATTAGCTACAAATACACTTCCCACTTCTCAGCCTGGCTCCCACAACCCTCATGGCCACATGTCTTCCTTGTATTCCAGCTGCATCTCTTACTCTCCCCTTACGTACACTCTTCACTCCACATAATGGATGCTCTCTATGCCTTGAGCAACACCAGGCCTTTCTCATTCCATGTCTTCCTCATTCTATTTCCCCAACCTGGAATGCGGCCTCCACCCGATCTGTCCAGCCTCTACTCTTAGCTTTCCTGACACCTGTTTCCATGGGAAGCTTTCCATTGGGCTTCAAGCCGGGAATGAGCTCTTCTTCCTCTAAAGTCTCATAACTCTTAAATTAAATTACAGTTTGGGAATTTATTGTTGTGTGTCTTACCTTGTAATGATTTAGATGCATACATACTTTGCATGAACACAACACCTCCCACATTGTGGATGCAAGCCTGCTGAATAAACTACTAAATAAATGTTTATTGGATAAAATATACTTTTCCTTCTCAGGACACTTTTATATGTATAACCTTGTCACAAGCAGCACCTGAGGGGAACAGAACAAAGATTATTGCCCCTGTATTCTAGGACCAGGAAGGTTGAGGAACATTCCTGTGTGGTTGTGGCAGGTTAACAAAACTCACTTGTCCTTGCTCTCAGCACTAATGGGCTTTTTGTGCTCAACTCTGCATTCGTTGCCCTCAGGCTGTCTCGGCCTTTCCTGGCCCCAAAGCAACTTTCATCATCACCCCCCCCCACTTCACTTTGCCTTCCAACTCCATACTGTTGGTGGTTCCAGAACGTAGCCTTCTGCCAGAATCTGTCCCCACCCTCTGCGACATCTGTCTCAGGGATTCAGTGAGAGGCGAAGAGCTAACGTTCAGGAAATTTGCTGCCCTCCTGTGATGAAAGGTGCACTCTTCATTACTCCCTGAGACAGAGCATCCCGCATCTGTCGTGAAAGCAGGCACTGTGCCTTTGCAGCTGCTTCCCGGGAGCAGCAGGGAACCATTATCCCAGCCCACTGTTCTCTCCATTTGACACTCTCTCTTAAATATACCGTTTTTCTCATTTTCATTAATAATCCTTTTTTAACACTTGATTGGCCTCGCTGCCTGCTCTAGGTTAAAGCCTATTATTCCATTACAGTTTGACATTTGGAATGCAATGAGGCATTCATGCACAGGTAGTGCTAATGGGGGAAATGGCTCGAGTCTGGGCTTTGTGCACCCGCAATTTGTGGGAGGGCTCAATAAGAAACAGAAGGCTGCTCTGTGCCAGTCACAGGGCACTGGGTCCCAGACAAGCCAGTCACTGATTTACCAGGCAGGTATCTCTCCTGGATCATATGTCTAGAAAGAATATGGAGCAGCCTAAGGGAAATTAGGCAATATGTAGGCCTAATGACAAGTCAGTGAGTCCAAAGAAATGTAAATGAATGTGTCTGCCTTTCCAGGACTCTGACTCTGCAGCATTGGGGCAGCCTGTTATTATGGGGACCTCAGAGGACATTCTCTGGCCTCTGGTATTGTCCCCTGTGCTGGCCCTTTGTCAGGTGTGTCAGCTGAGAGTAATCATCAGGACTAGAGCATCCACAGGAGAGACTGATGTCTCCTCAGTGAGTAAGGCAGCCAGCATGTCTCCTGGTTTTTCTTCCTCAACCTGTCAAGGAAAAATAACCATTTATATTTGATTTATTTATTCAGCACACACTTACTGAAGACTTACAATGTAGATGCTGGACATCCCCCTGCCCTTAGAATTTCCACTTTCACCTTCATCCTGACGATAACAAGGAGACATGTTAACTTTAATTCTGAGATGTAGAGAGAATGAGATCTCAGTGGGCTCGTGAGAAACATATGCTTCTTTAATTTGTTATAATCCATGTGAATCCAGCTCCCCATCTCCACCTTGCCAGGCCAAAGGGAAATTCAGTCAGATGTCACTGGTAATATGTGGTACTAGGAAAATGGCGGCAGAGGCTGACATTTGGCCCATCGTGGTGATGGAGGTCATCCTCACTGATCAAGCCCGTTTCGGTCCCTTGAGGTACAGTGGTCCTCTGCTTCCATGCCACAGAGGGGGCCCAAGAATCTTTACTGAGGCCGGGACTCCTGCTGCCTAGAGTCTCACCTCCCTAGGCTTCTTCCATGGCTGACACCCCTGAGCCGCTCCAGCTTTCTGGGGTGTGGCTGTGAAGCCAAGTGTGATCTTGTGATAAGGTAAAACATCCCAATTTCTGGAAACCTCTTCTTTCTCTCTCCCTTCCTTGTTGGGAACACCAGGAATAAGCTTGTGTTTTTAGTTTAGCTCCTCCAAAAAAAGAAAGACATTGACTTTCAGCAGCTTCTATCTTTCACGCAGCCAACAAATTCTGAATCCCTGATTCCAAGGCTCACTGAGGGCCTAGCAACCTGCTTAAAAGGAAGAAGGAAAATAAAGAGAGAACATGAATTAGCAGTCAAATCTATTATCCTGGCACAGAGATGAAGAAACAGAAGTGCTGGAAGAGGTAACATCCACCACCTGGAGCTTCCCCTCTGATCCCAGGGTGGTCATATACTGTCCCTCCACCCCACCAAAATGTGGTGGCAAATGTTGAGAGCTGCCTGCTGCTCATGGCTGCCTCCAGTCCTTCAGTAGAGCCTAAGACTTGCAATAACATTGTTACAGAGCAGGGTCGCCAAGGAGATGGGAGGGGCTTTAACCATAAAATAGTGACGAAAAGCTTACGGGGCCTACGTAAAATTCTACTAGTGGCTGCAATTAGTCACCTTGCCCATTGCATCACAGGATGCAGTCAGGGATTTAAAAATAAGGTGGCAGGCATTTTGGAGGAGAACATCATGCGGATTTGAAAGGAAAGCAAGAACTCCATGTGGTTTACAAGGAGGCTGGGAACTCCATGTGGTTCTGCATTAAGAGCTGGAGCCGCAACACAAGCAAAACCTCCCAGATCAGGCTCGAATGATTGGGAGCTGCTGGTAAAACTGATCTGTGTTTGGGAAGCAGGAAGACTGTATCTCTGACTTCTCCAAAAACTAGTCTGGTTTGGCAGGGGGAGGCAGAACTATGTGTTTGTGGGTGTTTGATGGAAAATAAGACTTAATGGCAGAAATCCACAAATAATGTAAATCTATATAACCATTAAATAAACACTTCTTTTTCTTTTCACTAAACTCTGGTATTGAGAGTTATGCTTCTGGCGGCAGGCAATCGAGCCCCTAATAACTGAAGAGCCCGTGGGTTTGTTTTCAATTGGAGCAGCCCAAGGGTTCTGTTACACGTGGACTATGGGAAACCTTCTTTAACTTCCATAAATCAGCCATATGAAGAGGGGAACACATGCACCCAGCAGTCATCCCCAACCCAGCCCCCTGCCACCAATATAACTTCACTCTCACTCCCATCAGACCAGAACCTACTGTGACCGGACCCCACCCCCATATCAGCTCTTCCCTTGCCTTGTCTTTCTGCATCTCTCCCAAAGCTGACTTACTCACACAAGCCAAAACATCTATTCTTTCTCTTCTTTCTTCCGTTCTCCAGGCCCCTCAGTCCTTTCTACAGCAGGTAACTGAGGTGCTCATGGGAGAGGCCACAGAACCCTCCTGAGTACCCCTGCTGCAGGTCTCTGTGACCTCATCCCCTGTAACCAGAGTGCACTAAGAAGGGATGAACATGACAGGAGAGGAGGTGAGTAGCAAATATGAACAGGGCCCATGCTGACTTTTCAGGCTGGAGGGGAGCTGAAAGAGCCTAAAGAATGGTGAAAACCCATTTTAAAAGCTTGAACAGGTTGATTAACTGATAGATCTCTTCAGTAAGTGTATTCAAAACTGTGCATGGACTTTGTGCATGTCATGTGCTTTTCCACTGTGGGATCACTTCTGGTAGACAAGGAACATAACACATGCCTTTAATGTTCAAAGCTCTACTTAATATGACAGAAAGGGCATGCATACACATATCTAAATTCCAGTAATAAGAATGACAACAGCTAATACAAATTGAACACATTTCAAGTGCTGGCTACTGTGCTATATATTGTTATGCTAAAGCAGTATTTTTTCTACTCATCACAGCATCCTTCTATGGTAGATATTAACAGTAACCCCATTTGCAGATGAGAAAACTGAGGCACAAAGATTTTTTTTTAATTTGACCAAACTCCTATACCATAATAGTCTAATCTGGCAAGGATAGTTTAAGTCAATTCATTATGTCTTTATTTCTAAAGTAAAGAGGTAGAAATTATGTAACTATCCAACAAAAAAAATGTTGAATTAATTATAAGGAAAGCATATAATAAAATATTGTGCAGCCATTAAATGAATCTATTGAAGAAAATAGCACAGGAAAATGCCCATAATAAATGTTAAAGGAAAAACAGGATACAAAAATGTGTATGTTGTATAAGGCTAATATGTGTGTGGTGAGGAGGGGGGAGTGAGAAAGGGAGGAGAAGTCAGATAGTTGGAGGGAGGGATGGAGGGAGAAGAGATCACAAGGAAATATATCAAAATGTTAATAGAGTGTCAAAACTTCTGTTTGTATCCTTCAAATGTGCCATTTATTGCATCTCAATTATACCTCAATGAATTTATTTAAATATGTTAACAGAATTTCTGGGTGGTGGAATCATGTATGATTTTAATTTTATTTTTATTATCCCAATAACCTACAAGGATCATATATTGCTTTAATAATCATGGAAAATTAATGTTAATTTTTTAAAAAGTTTATAAAGGGAGCACTGGGAATGAGATTGGAGAAGAAATCTGATTTAATTGCTAGAGGGTGGGACCCTAGCATATTTTTATTTTCTTAACTCCCTAGGTGGTTCTCATAAGCAGTCAGGGATGGGAACCAGTGATGTACACAGAGCACCTAGCCCTATGCCTGGCCAATACCTGATGCTTGATAAGTGCTGACCATCACCTTATCATCATCACTCTTGTTATTTTATTCTTCAGCATTATTGGCATATTTACATACTCATATTAAGTGAAAAAAAAATGTCCAGGTGGAGCAGATGGCTCATGGGCAGATTCACTGGAAACTTCAATGAGTAATTTAGGTGTTGGAGCTGGTGATATTTTCCTGTCATTGACTCTAATCAGAGGCTTTCATTTCCCAAGCCTGTGGGATTAGTAATGCAGAGCACTTCCAAACTATTAGCATATAAAACTACAATACAAAGAACTTTTTACTAAAATTAACAATGCCAAGCCAGCCATCAAGAAACTCATCCCCCAAGCAGAGCTGCACTGACTTCTGTAACAGATGTCTAGACAATTTGACTTTGAAATGCATACCTTAAACCTGAACAGCCTGAAGTTTCCAAGCCATGCCCAGCCAAGGTTCAAAGCTGGAACCAAAGCAGAAATACAGGATTTGAAGATTATAAATAAACTTATTCATAGGGAAAGCAGAGCCAGTATAGCAAGCTAAAATTGATTGCCCAGAGAGGATGACTCATCAATGAAACCATAAAAGACCGTCTTACAGCAATCATGCAGCGAGACAGCTCATTGTCCTTAAACATTAACTGCCAGTCACACCAGGCTTCCCATCAGTTGACTGCAAAGCCCAGAGCTGGCCTTGTTAAGCTTTCTAGACATCCCCACCCAGCAAGGAAGCAATCTACTTCTCCTCCATCTCTTTGAATCCCTACATGGCAGTGAAAGGAACCTCATCCAAACTCAATGCCCTAGATTCCTAGCATATAAGCCAGTTGAAAGGATTTGACCCGGGTCAGTCTGGCTGCCTGATCATTTTAAGACATTACATTTTTTATTGAACATAAAGATCTCCATAGGTAGATGGGTTCATGCCGAGAGCAACCTGAGATGATTCTCCAGTTGCTGGAACAGTGCAAAAGCTGCTACTCCTGCCTTAATCATGTTTCTTGAAGAGTCAAAACACTGGGCAGTCCAACTATGCCATTTATAAAACTCTTATTTCCTGCTACCTACCTTTGCCCTATGGTAGGTGTGTTTTCAGACCCTTAAAATTTACCTTTAGAGCCTTGAAATTTTACTACAACAACAAGCCTCAAAATGATACTGAGATTCAAGGGTACCAAGAACAGTAAATTATTATGAAGAAAATCAACAGAAATGACATTCACTCCACAAATATCTCTCAGCCCTGACTGTAAAGAAATACTGTGATCATTAGGCGTGGGAAATGAGTCAAACAAAGAAACTGAAGGTCTACGGAGGGGTGATAAGGTAAGCTATGAACCTAAAGAGAGAGCTAGGAGATGACAAAGTCACAAAAAGGAATCACAGGTAACTTTCTAAATTATTAGGATGCGGGTGAGGTGACTTCCATTCGATAGAGTGGGTCAGAGGAAACTTGGAGCAGTTGATAGTATTAGAGTTGAGCTTTAGACAAAAAAGATGGAAATATGCCAGGATGTTACTACCTCATACCATATCAATGGGATCATATAAGAGAGTATGAACCAGCCTGGGACCAACAAAACCTAAATGAGGGTCAAGAGAATGTCTACAACAGCCTAGTCAAGGATTTTTAAAAGTCACCAAATGAAACTGAAAGCCACCAAGAAGGGCCAAGTTCAGGGACAAGTCACCAATACTGTATATGCACAAGTGACAGCAAGTACCAGAGTCTAATACACCATTTGAGATACTAGCTGGCAAGGTCTGGTAAAGAAAAAAGAAGATGAGTTAAATACATTGCAGCCCGTTTGTACAGTAAACTATGATGGGCTCATTAAAGGTAATGATATATATGTATATTTATTGACATGGAAAGCAGTCCTCAATATATTAAGGACTAAAAAATGGAGGTTAAAGAACATCTCATACAAAAGATCATCTATGTGTATATCAAGATAAATCCTATTACACTAACTTTTGTGTGCAAGAAATATCTTTTTTCTTCATGCCAACTTGAATCTAACTTTGAGCTCCTAATTTGGCATAAAGTTCCATCTCAGTCAATAGCAAGGCATTCTATGTCACATTCCTAAAGTTGCACAAGAATCTTAGAACCTTAGATGGTGCCCGTAAAACAAAATATGACCTCTCCTCTTCAGTCACCTCATTGCCTGAGCCTGCAGATTTTTTGAAGTGTGTCACACATAAAATTGGAAAACCTAAAATAGCAACATCTTAAATAAGATAGGAATAGCATTCTCTCATATAAAAGATGTCAGGAGGCAAGCAGTCAATGGCTGGGTTGGCAGTACCACAACAGGGTCTTGTCTTTCTGCCCCACTACCCTAGAACATGGCTTCCATCCTCAAGGTCACATCATGGTCCAAAAAGGGCTGCTAGAGATCTACCATTACATCCTCCATGGAGGGCAGAAGAGGAGGACAGACAGAAGAGGAAACAGAAAGCTCTCTTCCTTGAAGTACCACACAAAAGAACCTTTTCTTCATTACATAGCTGCAAGGGAGACTAAGAAATATTGTCTTTATCCTAGGTGGGCATGTGCCCATCTAAACTGGAAGGTCTGTTGCTAAGAACAAAGGAGAGATTGGTTGTGGAGGTAAACAGTTAGCTCTTTCTGCCACAGATGTGCGAAGAGAAGGACAGCAGGATGACAGGAGTTCCCTGAGGATCATCAACATTTGAGAGATAAGCAAAGGGCAAGCAACCCGCAGAGGAGACTGAGAAGAAGACATCACAGAGACAGAAGAAATGCTGAAGAGAATGGTGTCAAGAAAGGAAAGGGGAAATATTTTCACAATAAGGAGATAGCTGGTAGGATCAGCTAAGGCCAGGAAAAATGTTCATTAGAAATAACTCAATTATCCATAGGAAATAGATCTCAAGAAAGCAAATCTTCAGAGACTATTTCTTGTATCATACTCTGCCCAGGTGCTTAGGTTTGCCCTGAATTCGGTTAAATAGATTCTGCCTTGTTAAAGGAGTTTTTCTACCTGGTTAAATTTTCCAGACAAGACCACCCATGCCTGCCTATCCCTAGACGTCACAGCCACACAATTCTGGTGCGTTCTTCATTGTTTTGCCTTATCTATTCCTGAATTATCCTGGTTTCTGGAGCACAAACACACTGAGCCTCCTTATAAGGGATTATTAGGCCAAATTGACTCGGGGAGAAAGCCACATACCTATTCATAATGTAACAATAAGAAAAGCAGCTAATATTTATTAAATGCTTATTATATGCAAGGCACTATACTAACTACTCAATAAATATTAGCTGTTGTGTGTGTGTGTACTCATGCTCACACATGCACGTACACAGGTGTGGGTGTAATTAATCCTCAAATGTTCTGTGAGGCAAGCTATTCTTATCCTCAATTTACAGGCTAAGCGATTTGCTCAGAGGCAGAGGTCATCTGTCACCATGTCCATTACTGCTTCTAGGTACATTGCTGCCCCCATAGCAACAATACATTTGAACAAATTTCTCATTATTTTTAGGTACAACTCCTTTCTTCCACACTCCAATTTTGTCTGTCACCCTTGGGCTATGATTAGTTGGGAGCCTAATTAGTGAGCTAGTGACAATGAGGGTTTACACAGAGCAGATCATTATTTTCTTCCTAGTGGGAAGCAATTCAGAGGGACTCGGAAGTCAGCAGTTCTCCAAATGCCCTGGATTCTCACAAACACCTTTGATCTGCTCATCTGGATAATAATAATGGTAATGACTACCATATACTGACACAGATTGTAAACATTTAACCCACATTAACTCATTTAATGCCTGCCCATTGACCTTATAAGGTAGACATTATCTCTATTTTGCAAACGAGAAAAAAACTGAGGTACATAAATCTAAGTAACTTTCGTAAAAATCACAGCAAATATCAAAGCTTGAATCTGAACCCAAGCAGAATGGCTCTGGAGCCTAAGCACTAACCACTCTGGTGCAATAATTCTTTAATGGATTAAGGCAAATAGTGAAAGAGTATGTCATTTGAAAGGACATCTTGTCGGAACCCCCTATCACTTCCCAACAAACCCACCCTAAAAGATCAAGTCCCGGCAGTTCTCCCCAGGGGTTCTGCTTCTCTGCAAAGGTGAGGGGCACTGTAACCTCTTCACCTTCCTAAGCACACTTAAAAGCACACAGGCTCTCCATAATGTTAGTAAATGTATGTTTCAGGGCCTGACTACCCAGCAATCTGTGAACCATTAACTGGTGATATTTTCAGCTTCTGGGGATCAATTCCAAAACTGCAGAAGGTAATCAGGGCCTGGCCAATAAGCTGGAATGGGAAGGATAGTAGATTCAAGTGCTCAAGGTGGAAAGAAAACCTTGAAAACATTCAGACCAAGAAAGAAACATGCTGCGTGGAATGAAGTGGATGGCATAACGGCTTCCAATCAACAACTTTACCCAAGGCCCCACCACTTAGCTGACAGGACAGGTTGGTGTTGAGAGGGGATATAGGAGAAATTTTAAAAATGTATATGGTCTCCCCCCTCCAGGAGCTAATAATTTACCATAAAATCCCAAAGGTCCACAAGAGTTGGCAACAAATATGTCCTAAACAATCAAACATGCTAGTATGTTGAGAATTGCTACATACACCATTCAAGGACTATTAACTTACTATTAATTTCCTGGGATTAGAATAAACCAAAATAGATTACATTTTTTCTATAATCTAAGTGCATAAGAACGTTGAGAAATTGGTGATCTACTGTTGGCACTACTAAACTTCTTTTTCAAGTGCCCTGTTCTCCCTTAATTCCCTCCAATATATCACTTAACCATTCCCTATAAATAACCAAAAGCCCCATGTTCCCTGCATTTCCAAGTCTTTAAAACCTGCTCACAGAAAAGAACCTGGGAGTGGTGAGGTGTGAATGGGACAGTATGCTTTTGCATTTTAATGGGTTCAGACCCTCAAATAAGAGACATGAATATTAATGGTAGATTTCAGTCATTTGTTAACTAAATTAGGAAAGTGCTTGCAGGTAGGCAGTACTGAGTTTTCCTTCATATGTTTTGATGTTGTTTAAAAAGATTAAGTAGAAATCATATAAAAAATTTTAAATGAGTAGGTAGTGTAGACCAAATAAAATACACAAATAAACAAAAACTAATTCTTGTCCATTTTAATTTTAATCAACTTAGTAACTAACTATTAATAAGGAGTTAGACTGAGTAGAGACCATACCCTATTTTTATACCTCCAGTGCCTAGCACAATACTACAAACATTGTGAGAAATGTTTATTGAACTGAGGCAAAGATGGTAATTGGATAACACTATTCTACCCATTTTCTTTAACTTAAAGGAAGAAGACCTTAATGAGAATGGAAAGGTTCAGAAGCAAAGCAGCACTAAAGAAAGGAACTAGAGATCAAGGAATCTAAATAACTCCCTAATTGGACAATGAGTCCCTGAGTAATAGAAAATTAACTATCATTCTTTTAACCACAATTACAGCTTTATTAAAACAAACAACCACTATTGAGGAAGAACATACAGAAGGCTATTTAAACTTGCCTTTCCATAAATACTGAAAATTCATGTTGGAAAATATACAACAGGTATTGAAGGTAATAAACATAAACTAAATATTACTAAAACATATTGTTTTTATTAGATGAAAATATACATAAAGTAAGGCATGGAAGGAGCAGAAAAAATAACTTCAGATGTGTTAAGTGTTCTCATGATAAAATACTCAGTTTCAAGGAATTTCTTCCCTTTCAACTAAAAATGGTACATTGTATATATGCATTTAATTCTGGTCTTTCCCTGATGTTCTTTAAAATCATGATCATTTAAAGTTCTTTAAAGTACATGATCATTTAAAATACAAATTCAAAAAAATGGGAATTAAAGATAATATATTTTACAAACTAGAAGTCACAAAAACAAGTAAATTTAAGCTATATGGCTTAGAAGGCCCAAGTGAGCTGAATTCTAAGCCAGCAGGAAAAAGAACAAAGAACAAACCCAATTTATATCACAAACCCCCAGCAGGCCCAGAGAGTATCAGTGCCTTTGGACAGAAGGGTGAAGGTGATAATAAAAAGTGTATGACAATTGAAAATATGTTTAAGATCAAATAAAATGACATCTAGAATTTCTTTCCTTCATTCAATGCAATTGGGTGGGTCCCTTTCCCCAACCCCATTAGCAGACCAAAGTTTTATTCTCTCTTTGAGAGCCCCTGGTCTGGACACCATGCCCACTTGAGGAAAAGGTCAATTAAAAGGGAAATTAAGTAAATATATACATACTGATGTTAAGCCCCCCTCGCCCGATTTCTTCCCGTACTTGGTCCCAGAATGCCAACATCCAGGTATATATACAAACATAAATACACACACATACACACACATGCAAAGGACACAAGATCCTCTCTGGAAATCTGACTAGTCCAAGAGGACAGACGTAATAACACTGATAACTGGTACCAGAGGCTTCCCAAGGAAACAGACCAGCCAGATTTCTCTGTGGTGAAGACCATAGCAGACAAACTCAAACAAAGCTTTTTTGTTTGTTTGTTTTTCAATTACAGTTGTCCCATTTTCCCCCCATTGCTCCCCCCACCCAGCCTACCCCTTCTCCCACAATCATATCCCCCCCATTGTCCATGTTCAAACAAAGCTTTTAATCTCTGGTGCCTCACAAATATATGCAGACAGTTAAGAATCACCAGGCATTTGGGGAATGCATCTGTATAAAAGTTAGAGACTACAATAAAATAAACAAAAAAAGCAGCTTGGAGGCTATGAAAAAGAAAATGTTCAAAAAACCTTGTAATTAATAATTATAATTAAATAACAAAGCAAGAAAGGTATTCTAATTTTTAAAAGGAGCATTTAAAAAACAAAAAGAGCTCTTAGAAATTAAGAGTTTGATAACAGAAATGAAAACTCAACAGAAGAAATAGAAAATAACTTTGAGAAAATGTTACAAAAAGAGATAGGATGAATTAATTAAAATTGTCACACCAGAGACTTCCAGCCAAGATGAAGGTGTAGACAGACATGCTGGGTCTCCCGTCACAAAAAAAAGGAAGACAACTACCTCAAAACTAGAAACAATCAGAAATTAAAGAAAATCAAAATGTATGGAAGTCCAAAAAACAAAGATATAAAGAAGAAATACTCATCCAGACAGGCAGGAGGTGCAGAGCTGGGGTGGAGAGGACATGGTATGGTGGCGGCGGCAGCAGCAGGTCAACAGAAAACATAGTTACATGTTTTTCAAAAAGTCAGGAAGGACACCTGGGAACCGTTCCCAGCTCCTCACCAGACTGCACAGCTTATGGTCCCAGCACCGGAGAAAATCAAACCTCATTGCTTCTGACTGTGCAAACCAGTGGGGGTTGGGGTGGAGGCAGAAACTGCGGGTCTCTCAGCAGAGTCTGCTTGTTTAAAGGGTCCCCACAGTCCTAGAATGTCTGTAGACCCATCCACTCTGGGAATGACAGCCAGGGCAACAGCTAGAGAGGCACCAGGCCCATATAGAAGTGGGAGAAGTGCCTGGAAAAGGGGCAAGTGCTGGGCAAGTGGCATTGTTCCTTCTCAGACCCCTCCTCAACCTATAGCGCCACAATGTGGTGAAAAAGGTCGACCTGTACTGACAAAACCTAAGGCTCCACCCTTTACAACGTAACAGGAGCAACAGATCTACCTAAGACACAGAGGCAAACACACACAGGAGACTTTCGGCCAAGATGGAGGCCTAAACTGATACACTCTGTCTCCCTCAACAACCAAGAAGGAATACAACTACCTCAAAACCAGAAATAAGCAGAAGTTCCAGAAAATAAATGAAAGTCTAATGCATGAAGTTATAAAGAAGTGGTGCTTGTCAGACAGGTAGGAGGGGCGAAGCTGGGGCAAATCCGTCAAGCTGTGTTGGTGGTGGCAGCAGCAGCAGTGACAGCAGCGGGATGGCAGTAAGCACAGACACCTGTATTTAAGGGAAGGTGAGAAGCACCTGGGGAGCACCCCCAGTTGCATACCAGACCCGTTGTCTTGCGATTCCAATGCCAGGGAAAGCAGACCCCCATTGCCTTGGACTGTGAGGCCCAGAGGGGGTAGGGATGGAGGAGGAGGCTCCTGGTCTCTCAGCAGAAAGTGAACAACAGGAATCCATCTTGAACCTCCACCCCCACAGAAAACACCACAGCGTGGTGAGAAGAGTCACCCGGTTGTGATGAGTGCATGGAGCTCTGCAGCATAGGAGGTATGACAGCCCCATTCAGGAAGCAAAGGTAAACACAAAACTGTCAGGATGACACAGATCATCATAGAGATCCCTGTGACACAGCTGACCAGACAGCAAATATCTAATCTAACGAGGCAGAAGATAGGAAATCTTTCTGAGGGACAGTTCAGAGCTTTGGTTATAAAAATGCTTACAGACCTAACAGCAGATCTTAAACAGGATGGGGAAGGAATGAAAGCTAGTCCTGCTGAAATGAATGAAAACACGTATGAAACTAGGAGTGGAAGAAAGAAAACCAGGGATCAAATCTACAACTTGAAACATAGAGAAGGAACAAACAGTCAGCCAGTGCAGAAAGAGGAAATGAAAAGTGAGGAAAATGAGGAGAGGCTCAGAAACCTCTGGGACAGCTATAAGCGGGCCAATATCTGAATCATAGGGTTGCCAGAAGGTGAAGAAGAAGAACTAGAAATTGAAAAATTATGTGAAAAAATAATGAAGCAGAACTTCCCTAACTTGGGGAAGGAAATGGACTTACAGGTCCAGGGAGCACAGAGAGTTCCAAAACAACTGGACCCAGGGAGAACCACACCAAGACACATTATAATCAAAATGCCTAAAATTAAGGATAAAGAGAGAATTTTAAAAGCAGCAAGAGAGAAGAAGAGAATTATGTACAAAGGGGTCCCAATAAGACTATCAGCTGATTTCTCCAAAGAAACTCTGCAGGCAATAAGGGACTGACAGGAAATATTCAAAGTCATGAAAAGCAAAAACCTACTCTATCCAGCAAAGCTGTCACTCAGAATAGAAGGGCAGAGAAAGTGCTTCCAGGACAAAGTAAACTGAAGGAATTCATTAGATCTAAACCACTGTTATATGAAATGTTAAAGGGACTTTTCTATGAGAAAGAGTATCAAAACTATGAACATTAAAATGAAAACTGTATCACAACAACCAACAACAGAAGCTAGAGAACCAAAACAAAGGCAAACTAAATAAACAATGAAAGTGGGAAAAGAATTATAGGTATGGGGAACATTATGGGGGGAGGTCAGCAGGGAGGGGAAGAGGGGTAAGGGAGAGAGATGGTACAGGAATTAAGAAGCATAGTAGGAGGGAGTGGAGTAGATAGGAAGATGTTGAGAAGAACTATATGCACAACCAATGGGCGTGGACTAAGGTGAGGGGACAACTGGAGGGAGGGGGTTACTGGGTGGAGGGGAACAAAGGGAAAAGAAATTGGGACAACTTTAACAGCATAATCAATAAAGCATATTAAAAAAGAATTGTCACACTAGTCCAGGATGTTAAACTTTCAAATAAGAATTTCAGAAAGAGAGAAAAGAAAAATCAAGAAAGAAATGAAAAAACTTAAATCAAGGAAATGTCTCATGACTAAAAGACATGTTTTTCCAGGTTGAAAGTATCCCATACAAGAAATGAAAATAATTACACATCCAGATGTTACAGTCAAATAAGAAGCAGAGGGAGACATGTCTCACCCCTAACTCAGCAGTCTTCAGCCTGGTCCCATAATATTGCTGGGTGTTCCAATATCAGAAGGAACACTATGTTAGCACTGGAAGAGGAAAGTCCTTGGAATTCTATGTGTCCTTTCCACTATCTGGAAAGGAAAACCTTTGAAATTGTTTACATCCCAAGGCCCAAAAGACAGACAAGGGCCTATAGTGCCTAAAGGAATAAGCCCATTAGCAACTTTAGGTATCCAGGCCCCAGTCCTGGAAAACTGGCACCACCTTTACCTGTCAATAAAAATGTAACTCCCTCACCCCATCCCACCAACTATATAAGTCCGCAGAACAAAGGACTTACCCTCTTGGCTCTCTTGGCTCTATGAGCACTCTTGGAGCTCTTGGCATTCTGGCCGCAGGGCCTCTGGCCACCCTAGGGTGAGCTTGCCACCCTGGCCTTTGACCACCCTTGTTTTTGCTCTCCCACTCACTAATAAATTTTGGGTGCATGACAATAAGCTTGCTGATCTGTAATTCTTTACTGTATTGGCAAGAAGAACCATGGTTTCTCTGATAACACATATATCATCATGAATGGGTGCATTGTTGTGATAAAGCTGCCAGTCATCAGTTGCCCATAGCAGCGGCCTTCTGAATCATCAGAATAGTTTCTGCAGAGGAATTTTGCAAGCTTAATGAAAAATGTGATGCAGATTTTTTGCTCTACTTGCTCAGTCATTTTGAATGTGATGACCACACAGCATACACCACGCTCACCCAACAGCATCTACCACCCCCACTGATTAGTACAGTGAAGTCTTCACTGTTCACACATGTGCATTCCAGTCTACTCTCCTTGGCTGCCAGGTTATGTCGATGTCATGCAAACTGTTCTCATTATATTAACAATGATTGGACTTTTTCCAGACAGACCTTGTATGTTTTTACTCAGTACTATAGCCTCAGGACCCTGAAGAATCAAAAACTGAATGAATTTAAGTTTCTGAAATATAGTTTTAATATGTTCTCTTAGGGCAGCTAGATGAACCTTTGTGGTCTTGCCATTCCTAAAAATTTAACCTTCCAGTTACTTCCAGGAGGTCAGGAGAAGCAAACATCGGCAATGGAAGCCAACACACTCTTTCAAAAAAAAAGTTTCTTCTGCCTGCACAATGAAGAGAATAGCTTATTTGATTGTTCTGTTTTGTTTAACGAGGCTGGGTGGTTAAGGTTTATTATGAGTGGTGAAAGGCACTAGCATTTTCTGACCCATGAATTCTTGTACCTTCCCACCATTCCAGATCTCTGCCTTTGAGAAAAGGGAGATGCTAATAACTGAAAGAATATCAGGGCACAAAACGCAGCATTCTGAACTCTGAGATCCTTTCCCAGAAGGTAGGAAATGGCAAGAGAAAAAAAGGAGGTAAAAAAATTGAATCAGCTGCTTTTCAGTAGAATGCTTTGGTATCCTGCATGTAGAAATAGTCATTACTTCTAATTATGCTATTTCCACTGTGAAACTCCTCCAAACTGATTTTTAGTTAATTATAAAACAAGGAACAGAAACAATTGCTTACCTAAAATTTTACTTTTTAAGCAGCAGCAGTAATACTGTCATATGTACAAGGGTCACATCTCCCTAAAATTAAATATTTTGTCTCCTGAGGGTCTCCTCTGTTCACCCCTATAAGACAAAATTCATCGAAATCTGCCTATAGGTAACAGTAGTTACATTTGGAGGGAGGTGTGGATTTCCAGAGGGCACAATGATACTTATTTGACTAAATAAGGAGACCCATTCCAACCACACCATTAGGCCGTGGACAATTAATTGTCCATGGATTAATACAAATTAGTTTGTGTCTTTATTTTTTAACTAGCCAGACATACATCTTTGCCTCTGACAAAAACACTTTATTCCATATGATTTAATAAACACAGAAAAGATTCAGTGACTTCTCCATCACCAGTGTCTTCAAAAAGCCTGCATATAGATGTAGGTGTTTTGTCTTGTCACGTCAGCATTAGTGAAACTCAAAGACGGGCCTTTGGATGGTGCCTTTTATTTCTTTCAGTCCGCTTGAGAGCGTACCTACACTGCTGTGAAGAACATTCATCAAAGATGTCATGATTCCTCATTCTCTGCCCTGACTTCTCTCTTTCTCATCTGTTATCCTCCCAGAGATCTAAGGCCCTGTGTGTCTGGCTGAATTCCTCTCCTCATTATCTGCCATCCGCTCTCATCCATTGCTGACGAGGGCTGCTCTTTGGTCTTCGGTTCTTTGCCTTTCATTCTCAGTGCCAAATATCAATACCGCTCACACTGTTCCAAATGTTCAGAATCAAAAGTAGCATTAGCTATTCTTTCTGAGTATGCTTTCCATTTTTTCTAAGTTTTTTTTATTTACATTGATTCTTTTTCACTTAAAAAAATACATACACATTTCCTTGAAGAGTCAGGTACGCTTTGATTCTCCAAGAGATTGAAAAACAGTCCTTTAGGTACTGACGGCTCATATGGAATGGCACGTAGATTTGACTTTCACTTTGTCCCATCTTTATTCCAATCATTCATTTTTAATGCTACACAGACGTGACTCCTTGACTTTTTTTAAATGTCGTATGCTGAAAGGTGCACAAATAAGTCCCATATTCCACTGCCCAGCAACTTATCATTATTTATCAGCATTGACTGAGCTATCATTGTCATCTATTCATTAGCTTAGAAAGGATTTAAGGCTCTTCTCATGTATAACCCAGCTGTGTTATTTATCA
This sequence comes from Furipterus horrens, assembly GCF_987537825.1. NCBI lineage: Eukaryota > Metazoa > Chordata > Mammalia > Chiroptera > Furipteridae > Furipterus > Furipterus horrens. Next base: position 35,704,400 of record NW_028327176.1, read on the forward strand.
TATTTTGTCAGTAACTTCTTTCTAGTGGTACCCACTTCACAGTGATAGATCATATTCTGGGCTGAACTTCTCCTGAATACCAAAATTGCTACTGTTTAGCTACCAGAGTTAACCTTGATGGAGCACATTGTTTGGATAGTTCAAATTCTCTTGTCCTGGTAACCCAGCCAAGGTGCCTCATTACTAAACAGTCTTGCGATAACCATCTAAATTCCACAATTCCTACTGAAGAGAGCTACCAACTGCCTTCTCAGAAACATTCTAGGAGAGAAGACCCACAGCCCTTTAAGAAAACTGGATTCTGTCTCATTGGAGAAAATCCTCAGCCCATGAAATATTTTCTCTTCAGAATATACAGCAGGGAAGGTGCTACATAGCAATACAACTCCATTTCATGGTGTTTCAAGGTTTCAAGTAGAGAAGAACGCAGAAATAGTGGTTTCATTATGTTCATTTCAGTGTTGCTTTTTAAAACCTCCTGGACATTCTGTCCTCTGGATTAATGGGGCTTGGTTCCTGAGGTGAGAACTCACACACACAAATTATCAGCATTCACCCTGACTTCATAGTGGCATCAAACAAAATAAATCTGGCTTGTGAATGGCAAGTTCAGCCCAGGACTAAACAACAGGCCACATAAACTCAGATTGTGCTCCATGGGTACCAGCACACAGCATTATGTCTTGGACTAATTACATGACACCTTTCCAATATGTGGCTTCTTCCTATGCCATTTGGTTATCTCTTGGCATATTTCCATATGACTCTCCAATTAAGCCATGGAAAAGGGACATAAAGCAGAGCCAACAGATAAAATAACCACAGATATAAAATGTTTACATATCCTTTAGCATAAATCATGGAAATATATATATATATATATTTTTTCTGTTTATCAAAAAAATAAAATGTTAAAGGGAAAAATATTGATTTTATGAAACAGCCAAGGTTCTGAATATAATATAGAAAGAACCTACTTTAATTCTTTCCATATAGTCAGTCAGTACTCAACAAACAGTTGTTGGAGTGGAATCTTTCTTGAAAGCCATTATCATTGAAGCCAGGGTTCACTTCAGTAATAAGGAATATAAGGTTCACAAGTGGGTGACCAGGGCAATATCCCTGAGTAAGGAACCATGCTACACAGTTCCCCAACAGTATGTAAAAAGCAGCAGTCAATAAATATTTATTAAACAAATGGACAAGTGAACAGATGAACATTCGAGTCCTTCAGTGACCCTTGCCCAACAGCAGTGCCTGCACTAGACCACAAAGCTATAACCACAACGAAATATTCCACATTACTACTACTATAAAAGTTCAAATTTTTCTATTTTAAACTTAGCTTTTATGCTTTGAGCTGAGCTTGTCTTTACTTGGGTAATAGTGTCTCCTTTAGCCTTCTTCTCCCTCATGTAGATATTCGGGTTAGTATTTACCATCTATAATGTAGCAGACACAGGTGTTGCAACGAATTCCATGTTGCACTGCACTGCAGGGCTTACAGCATGTTTAATCATGGAACCACATTTTGGCCTTAATAAAACACCACCGCACCGCATGACATTCACTATAATCTAATAAATACATTAAATACAATGCCAAGGGAAATATGTCACTGTGAAGGTGAAACACACATGTTATTTCCTTCTCCTTTCCATGCAAGGGGCAGCTAAGGCACAGTTTACAAGGTATTTAATGCATGAGTTTCAGCAATTTGCCAGCAAAGAAAAAAAAAAAGTGAGAAAATAGGAAAGAAGAAAGGACATAAAAGACAAGTATAAGGAGGGACAAGATGTAAATGATCAGCAGTATTTCAATTATTTTTTTCTACTTAAACCAAAACCTTAAAGAATTTCCACACTTAAAGATTTCAGAGAAGTGGAAAGTTAAGTACCCTTGAGCAATGGAGAAAAAAAGAAGAAAGATCTGTTATTGTCCCTGTTACTGGCCAGCTTCTAAAAGAATTCACATAAATAGCCCGCTACAGTAGTGAAAATTTATTTGTTTCCTCCACTCTGGTGTGATAGCGGACAGTTTAAGCAAGAGCCATCACCAAGAGGCAGGATATCTGGGTTCCAGTTTTGGCTATGCTTTTCACTGGCTAGAACCAGAGTGTCTCAGTTAACACTTTTGCCCTCTGTTAGCTTCTTTAAAAGATGAGGACATTGGATTCAATTATCAATCCCAAGATTCCTATATTGATTTTATGGAAGGAAAGCTATCCATTTGAAATCTGTCTCACCTGTGCAATCTGAAACTTCTGTTAGGCCCAGTAGAAGCTGTATCTCACAATGCAGGTATACACCAACCTAAAATAATAAACGCAACACACACCAAACACAAACAACACTCTTCCCTTACCTGTACAGCCTAGGAGTCTTGGGCAATGAAGAGATACAGTACTTGCGAAGTTCATTTACTGATGATCAGCTTGTGTACCTTTTTTGGTAAGCAACTCATGCATTCATTTGCTTGAGCAGGGAAACCACTATACCCCTAAGATGTCTAGAACAGGGTACAGCCATAGTGCACTTGCTCATTGAATTTTTGCTGAATAAATGCATGAATTTTGTCCTCAGATTTAATGTGTGAAGTGTCTCTTCAATGAACCCCTTCTGAGTTTAGTTAACATGCATGAATCTTCAGAGAAGGCAGTAAACTATTATAAAGACTATTGGCAGTCCTTACCTGGGTTACTGTTTTAAATCAAATTCTTTCCCAAACATTTAAACTAATTAATTTAATTCTAAAAGGGTTTATTTCTCAGTAAGTTGAAAGCTACTTTTGTTTTGTATTATAATAATGACATATAAACCTCAATTTTATTTTTAAATTAAACACCTATTAGATAAATGGTCACCTAAACTAGAAGGGGGGAACCTTTTTAATTGCAGCTCAAAGGAAACCCACAAAACTCTACTAAGAATAAAACAGAACACTTTTAGGAATGAAAGGGAGCACTACTAATAATTGTACTGAAACACAAAACTATGTGGTCACCCTAGTTAAGGGCCATATACATCATTTTAAAAATGAGATGCAGTTGTATGGATTCATTTTTTGTTTATTTTTGATGGGGAAGTATGTTGGATTATAGATTTTTTTAAGAGAAATGAGAAGGAATGAAAGAAGTGTGCAATATGAAAGAATAGAAACAGAAAACATTTATGCAGTCAAGAACAGAGTTCAAGAAACACCACTCATTAAATATAATAAAATTAACTTATTTTAGATCTATAGTTTGGTGAAAGAAATTGGCATGAGAAAAAGAGATGAGTGACTAGGTAAGGAAAGGGCAGATAACTAGAGAATGGCAGATGATAAGGAAGTCAAAGAGAAGCAGAGTAGCCAAAAGAAAGCTGGTGCCATTGAATAGACCTGAGAAGCTATCAGAGGCTGGGTTTCCAGAAGGAAGAGGTGAGGTGGAGATGGGTATGTAGGATGTTTTAGGAGGACGGGGGGCTTTTGGAACCAACACCTGCAGAAGCATGGAGAATGAGGCAGGATAGGGTAGAGGTGTTAAGCTGCAATGCAGGACCCACAGGGGACTCCACCTGCCCCACAAGGAGCTCTGTAGCTGGGAGGATCCTCCTGACATTTTATAAGATGGAACAAGGGAGCCAGGTCTTAAAAGTTGAGTGTCAACCAGTATTTGGATGGAGGCTGCCTCTGGAAGGGGCATGCCCTTGAGTGAGGCAGTTTTCTTGAGCTGATGCCATCACCAAAGAAAGCTAAAGGCACAAAGTCCACACAGAAGCTCCCTATCTAGTTAGGTCATCTGGGTTTTCCCTCTTTCTGCCTGTACGTGTGGCCTTCCATATATTTTTGGTCTTCTTTTTTATGCATTTGAGGAAAGTGTGTATGTATATATCAGTTTTTAATATTTCACTTGATATATCCTTGAATGAACAACTTGCAATTTTTCCTTACTGGTTTATCCCAATATCTCCTAAAATAAAATCAATTCACATAGCATATGTTCATAAATAGTTTTTAAGAGCCTAAATTAAATTCAGTCTCACCCCAAGATTCTTCCACAATCTGGAGCCAATTGAACATAATTACTTCTTTATGTTAACCTTTGTTGAAAGAACTGCCCATATTTTCCTTGGATCGACTAATTAATATGTTTTTCTCTTACCTAAGTTGTCATTCCTTTCCTCCTGGCTACACCTGAAATGCTGAGAGCAATCTATCTCTCCCAGACTTGGATCTCATCAATGAGAACATAAAAATATCTCTTGTTGCTCCTAATTTTAACAGAATAATAATAAACAACTATTTTAATAAAACTGAACTTTCTCCAAAAGTTCTAAATATCCATGTTTAGCTTTTTATTTATCTTTTACCTCCTACTTTCTAACACGCTGATGATTATAAAGTAAAGAATAATGACCTCTAGACAACAAAAATGTGAAAGATTATTTGCTTAAATATTCTGTCCTCTTTTTCTAACAAATTTGCTACAAGTGTATTACAGAAAAAATAAATAAATCTAGTTGAAAATTGTCATATGAGGCCTGCCCAACTATCAAAGGAATCTGAGATTTTGAAACATGTGGGGTAATTTTTACAAATCACCATTTTAAAAAGCACATCTTAAGTGCTTAGATTTTAATTTGCCAGAAGAATGGGTCATGCTGTAAACTGATAATTGCATAAAATCATTTGATTTTAACATATTATTTGTTAATAATTCATATTTCAACTTTTTGTTTTTAACTTATAACTCAGTTTGCCATTTTCTATGAGGATTTTTCGGTCTCCAGTTATAAGTTTTAGTTACCTGCTCCCTCACCTCCTTACCACCAGCTGAGAAGAGATGCTGGGTGTTTTAGTGGATTAGACGAAAGAAGCCAACATCTTTAGAAAAATTTAAATGGGACAGTCAAAGATAAATATAAGATTTTAAATATTTCTAGCTTTAAGAAAAGTAAAACTCTAATTTTTCACTCGGATTAGATTCTTATCAAGGTAGCATATGGAATCACACATACCTGAGTTCAAATGCCAACCAGCAGTGTAACCTGGAAGAAACATCTACTGCTCTGAGCTTTGATTTACTCACCCATAATAAAATGGTTCACTCTAGAGCAACTATGAGGATCAAATAGGCACTTAAGACAGTAGCTGGTGCAGAGGAAGCAACTCAGCAAATAGTAGCTATTATTATTAACTTGATTATTTAGGGTAAATGCTCAAAAATATATGAAATGTCAGTTATGAATTATACAGTGTAGTACATTTACCTTTAGGAATTAAACACCAAACTGTGTTTCATGATGATGGACTCCAGATTCATGACTAGGCAAGCAAATAATTAGGAACACCTGCTTCCTTTACGTACCATGTGTTGGGCTCTCTTAAAAGTTAAGTGCAAACCATTGAATTATTTCTAAACCTTCTTATTTCTTCTTAAAAGAATTGAGGAGGTCCCTTTCTTTTCATCTTGATAAATATCAGGCTGAAGGCAGGCCACACATAACCAGTTGTAATTTGGAACATATACCACCATAATCATTCTGTTGACAAATTATTCCACTTATATTTTCAGGTGAGTCTTTCAATAGACCATTTCAATATCCCTCACCAGCCACTTGTCGTACATCTTTTTAATTTATCATGCATACATTTCTCCACAGTGACCAATAAGAACATTTCCATGGTCATATGCTTTAAAACATCATTTAGTCGTTTCTTTTTATTATTCTTAAAGAACATATTTCTTTAACGTTGGCTGTCACATTTTTGATGTTTGTCACAGACTTATAAACACTATCAACAAGATCAAGAAAAGTTTTGAGCTATCTGGATAATCACTTACCTCATATAACAATTATCTGGCAAGTTATTAAATTAAATTATGACTAAGGCCTTGCTGAGTAGCTGAGAATATAAACAATTTCAGATTCAATAAGAAGTGGAAAAGTTTGAGAAAAGTCCAAGCTGAACACTAACCAACTGAGCATCTATTGATCTGGCTGTTTTTCTATTTTTAATTAGAAATTGACTTCTGCAGTCATTTTACATTATTAACATTAAAACAAGTAGAGAGAGTTGGAGTACTCCAACATTTACCTAAAAACCTGATATATGCTGCTTCCACAAAAGCAACATTAAGTGGAGCATTAAAATAATTATCTGGATTATTTAAAAACTCATGCTATTAAGGAGAAAGGGTGGGAAATGGGGAATGGGAACTGAACTTATCCATTAAAAAGAATATTGCCTCTCTTTTAACCACTATTAGTTTCCAAATGAAATGCCTCATTTAGGTGACAAAAATCTCCACTGCAAATATTTTAATGTGATTTTGCCTAATTGTTTCTCAAATGCTTTGAAAAAATTACTTACATCTATAAAAAAAGAGGAATTCTATCTGGAGTCACAAGTAAAAGTTCGTCTAAATGATTTCGTTTTCCCCACAATGTCAACCTTGCCCAAAGTCTTCAGTGTGTTTAAAATGCTCATGAAGTATAAGCTTCCCTCTCTGTCTCCCTCCACTGAGATCACGGTGGGTGGAGAAGACACATGAAAAGCTAACACAAGACAACCCAAAATTGGTTGAAAGTGGAAGTTGGAATCATTAATGCAGAGATTACTGATACCATCAAGATACTTTATCTTAGCCTTCCCATCCAGATTTACTAAATCTTTCCCCCGACAAGAAACCTCATGGAATATAAGCCAGAAGTATAAATCCAGGCCTATCTTTCTACAATCCTCTTTAGCAGCCTTCCCACCAGCTTGGTTGCTTTCCAGGATAAGATGATGAAGGTCGGGACAGAACTCCAGACAGGAGACCAGTCTAACCTCCGGTCACCATCTCCCACACCTACAAATTGCTCTCTTTGAGGAAACCGCTCATCTAGTTTCCTTTTGACAATTTAACATGAAAAGTTGTGTTGCACTGATCGGTCCCTGAGTTCCCACTCCTTGAACAGGTTGAATGAAGTAAAATAAACCCACCATCTGTTCCTGGCATTTGTTTAATTTTGGAGGGAATCTAAAATTTGACTAGCCCTATAAGAGGAGCTGAGAAAACATGAACAAAGCCTCTTAATTTAAAGTTGACTGAATGCATGTTTTTCCCTGTTCCCAACAATCTGCTGTCTTCCAGCTGTGCTTGCTCAAGTCTGCACCATCCTGGGGGCCCTGGTGTCGCGGCAGTGAATAGGCAGGGTTCAGTGGAGATGAGACTGTGCCAGCCTGGCCTCCCCCATCGCATACAAATGAGTGCCCTTATGAAAGCATTAATAATGCCGAGCACAGGTAGACGGCTTGGCACGGCCCTGAATGCACATCGGCAGAGGCAGCGGGACTCACAGCCCGCCTGTGTCTGCACAGGCTGCCTGTCTGTGAGTGTGCCTGCTCTCCTATGTGCCAGTCTCCTTCCCCGTCACCCTCAAGGGCTTCATGAATAAAGATGAAGGACAAACACGTCTGCCTCTCTTTAGTCCCTCAGCAGGTACACACTTAATAAAACTTCCTTATCTCTCTGCGTATGAATGACCTCAGAGATGCTGCAAACCCAAAACTGTCACTATTTTTTCTCCTTTTGACCACAAAAACATACGTCAGAGCCACTGAGGAGGAGGAGGAGGAGGAGGAGAGAATGGGTAGATGACAATAGCAAAAGAACCAAATTTATCTCAAGAGATGCAGGCTGTCCACATGGAAAATATCTACCCACAGTCACAAATGTGCAAATGTGCCTCCCTCCTTAGCAACCCATCTGTCCTACTCACCAAAGAAAAACCAACCAAGTTTCATAGTTTTCATTGGTTAGCATGTGATAAGGAGTCCTCAGGAACTCCAGGAAAGACTTCTAAACATCTTTGGCAAGAGAAATTTGGATTGTAATTATTTGATTGTCATTTGAAGGGGATGACCAGCCCCAAACTCAAAAGCTGAATGCAACCTCTACAAACTTGCAGCCACCACAAAGACTGACATGACAGAGTATTTTCACATTGTAATTTACAGTCAGATTATGACCTTTAACAGACCCACAACAATATTACAATATGAAGACACAAATATTTGGGTAAACCAACCAGCAATTAAATACATTTTTAAGGTACAATTATCTGAAAGTGGATTTGTTTTTATACTACGTAGGAGTTTAATTTCATTCCACAGTGAGCAGCACACAGCAGACATTTGCTAAATGTTTTGAATAAATGGACAACTTACTCTGATAAATTGTGGATCCTGCTATGGCCTCTCCTGCTTCCCTATGTGTTCACTGCCTCCTTCTATCAAGCATACCCCCAAACAAACAAACAAAGGACAAAACATGAAAATCAAGGAAAACATGAACTAAAGTAGAAATACAAAACAAGGTGAAGATAAAAATGCAAAAGGATATTCATAAAGGCCTGTCACAAGCTCCTGAGAGTCAAAGGAAAGAGGAAAGTAAACTTTTCTCAGCAACACATACATTTGCGTTACCACAAAGGATAAATTATCCCAATTCCTCATAAGAAGCCAAGTTCTAAGTTACCATCAGTATTAAACAAAATGTTCCTATGCAGTTTTACAGCAGAGATGTCCAGTCCTGTTGTCACACAACCAGACCAGGCTTACTCCTGACCTCGTGGTCACTGTCTGCTAGCCACCAAGCTTTTCCCCATCAGTCACGTCTTAGTTCCTCACTTCCTCGAGTCTAAGTACCAGTATGATTGTCTCAGTGAGGCTTTCCCCCAAAACCCTGCTTAAAATCACAAGCCTTCACTCTGACCACTGCATTCCCTACCCCTTTTTCTCTGGTTGATTTTTCTGTATAGCATTTGTCATCTTCTAACATACCATAAAATGTATTCACATTGTTTTATTTGCTGTAATTCAAAGCCCATCATCAACTAGAATGTAATTTTCATGAGATCAGAACTTTTTCCATTTTGTTCACTACTGTATCCCAGGGTCTTTAACAGCAAATGGCAAATTTATTAAATGAATTAATAAAAAAGGAAGTTTAAAGAACATCATTAAAACATGTCATAGTTTCCCATGGTGAAGTCATTTTACTAGATAAAATATTCCTGTCCTATTATGTGGGCATCTAGTCATGTGATTTGATCCAGGGTCAGGCTTAAACCACCAATAGTGGCTCTTAACCATGTCTGGTCATAGACCCTTTGAGATGCTCAAGAAAGAAACAAACCACCTAACATAATGTTGTCCAATGGAAATACAATGTGAACCACATATATCATGTTACATTTTCTGGAAGCCACATTTATAAAGTGAAATTAATTTCATTAATATATGTTGTATACTCAAATTATCACTTTGACATGTAATAAATATAAAATATTATTAAGCCTTCCAGTTTGTGGTAATTTGTTACAGTAGTCACAGGACACTGATATACTGACCAAGAAAAAAAGATATGAACTATCAAAATCAGAAATAAAATAAGGAGAAACTTCTGGTGAAGATGGAGGCGTAGACAGACACACTATATCTCCCTCCACAACTAAGAAGGAATACAACTATCTCAAAACTAGAAACAACCAGAAGTTCCAGAAAATCAAACTGCATGGAAGTCTAGCAAACAAAGACATAAAGAAGAAATACTCAACAGACAGGTAGGTGGGGTGGAGCGGGGCAGAGAGCACATGGTGTGGTGGTGGCAGTGGCGGTGGCAGTGGCAGGCCAACGGAAAACACAGCTACATGTTTTAAAAAGTCAGGAGGGACACCTGGGGAGCGTTCCCAGCACCAGACTAGACCACAAAGCTCACAGTCCCAGCATCAGGGGAAATAAAGCCTCATCGCTACTGACTGTGCAAACCAGTGGGGGTTGGGACGGAGGAAGAAACTGCAGGTCTCTCAGCAGAATCCACTTGCTTAAAGGGCCCTCCATGGTCCTAGAATGTCCGCAGACCCACCCACTCTGGGAACGAGGGCCAGGGCAGCAGCTAGAGAGGCACCAGTCCCATACGGAAGTGGGAGAAGTGCCTGGAAAATGGGAGAGTGCTGAGCAGGCAGCATTGCTCCTTCTCAGACCCCTCCTTCACATACAGTGCCACAATGTGGTGAAATAGGTCGCCCTGTATTGATGAATTGCTAAGGCTCTGCCCCTTACAACATAACAGAAGTGAAAGCTCTACCTAAGACACAGAGGCAAACACACACAGGAGACTTCTGGCCAAGATGGAGGCCTAGACAGACATGCTCCATCTCCCTCAACAACTAAGAAGTAATACAACTACCGCAAAACCCGAAATAACCAGAAGTTCCAGAAAATAAATGGAAGTCCAACGTATGAAGTTATAAAGAAATGGTACTTGTCTGGACGAATAGGAGGGGTGAAGCGAGGGCAGAGAGGTCAAGCTGTGCTGGTGGCGGTGGTGACGGCGGTGGGACTGCGGTAAGCACAGACACCTGTGTTTAAGGGGAGGCGAAAAGCGCCTGGGGAGCACCGCCAGCTGCATACCAGACCAGACCCATCAGCTCGAGATTCCAACAGAGGGGAAAGCAGACCCCCATTGCCTCAGACTGTGAAGCCCAGAGCCGGTGGGGACAAAGGAGGAGGCTCCCAGTCTCTCAGCAGGGAGTGAAGGCAGGAATCCATTTTGGACCCCCCACCCCCACAGAAAACACCACAGCATGGTGAGAAGGGTTACCTGGATGTTACAAGTGCATGGGGCTCTGCCCCCTATAGCGTAGGAGGTGTGACAGCCCCACCCAGGAAGCAAAGGTAAACACAAAATTGTCAGGATGACACAGATCATCATAGAGATCCCCGTGAAACAGCTGACCAAGACAGCAAATATCTAATCTAACGAGGCAGAAAATAGGAAATCTTTCTGAGGGACAGTTCAGAGCTTTGGTTATAAAAATGCTTACAGACCTAACAACAGATCTTAAACAAGATGGGGAAGGAATGAAGGCTAGTCCTGCTGAAATGAACAAAAACACATATGAAACTAGTGGTGAGGGAAAGAAAACCAGGGATCAAATCTACAAATCGGAACATAGGGAAGGAACAAACAGTCAACCAGTGCAGAAAGAGAAAATGAAAAGTGAGGAAAATGAGGAGAAACTCAGAAACCTCTGGGACAGCTACAAGCTGGCCAATATCTGAATCATAGGGTTGCCAGAAGGTGAAGAAGAAGAACTAGAAATTGAAAAATTATGTGAAAAAAATAATGAAGCAGAACTTCCCTAACTTAGGGAAGGCAATGAACTTATAGGTCCAGGAAACACAGAAAGTTTCAGATAAACTGGACCCAGGGAGAACAACACCAAGACACATTATAATCAAAATGTTAAAAATTAAGGATAAAGAGAGAATTTTAAAAGCACCAAGAGAGAAGAGAATTACGTACAAAGGGGTCCCAATAAGACTATCAGCTGATTTCTCCAAAGAAACTCTGCAGGCAAGAAGGGACTGGCAAGAAATATTCAAAGTAATAAAAAGCTAAAACCTACAACCACGATTACTCTATCCAGCAAAGCTGTCATTTAGAATAGAAGGGCAGAGAAAGTGCTTCCAGGACAAAGTAAAACTGAAGGAATTCATCAGATCCAAACCACTGTTATATGAAATGCTAAAGGGACTTGTTTAGGAGAAAGAGTATCAAAACTATGAAAATTAAAATGAAAACTGTATCACAAGAACCAACAACAGAAGCTAGGGAACCAAAACAAAGACAAACTAAGTAGGCAACGAGAGTGGGAAAAGAATTATAGGTATGGGGAACCTTATGGGGGAAGGTCAATGGGGAGGGGGAAGAGGGGAAAGGGAGGGAGATGATGCAGGAATTAAAAAGCATAGTAGGAGGGAGTGGAGTAGACAGGAAGATGTTGAGATGAACTATGTGCACAAGCAATGGCCATGGACTAAGGCAGGGGACAACTGGAGGAAGGGAGTTCACTGGGTGGAAGGGAACAAAGGGAAAAGAAATTGAGACATCTGTAACAGCATATTTTTAAAAACTTAAAAAAAGAAGAGAAAAGAAGAAGCATTGCTAATAAACTTACAGAAACTAAAAACGTTACAAAAATATATGAAAATAAGCTTATGCCATAAACTTAGGAAACTTAGATGAAGCATACAAATTCCTAGAAAGACAAAAATTATCAAAACTGACTAAATAAGAAACAGAATATCTGAATAGACTTATAACAATAAAATAAGTTAATAATTTAAAATCTTCTCACACAGATAAGTCCAACTATAATGGTTTCACTGCTACATTCTACCAAATATTTTAAAAAGAAAAATACTAATCCTTTACAAATTCTTTCAAAAAATAGAGAAAGGGAACACTTCCCATCTAACTCTATATAAACAGTATTACCCCAAGAAAAATTCCAGTCAAAGACATCACAAGAAAAAAAAATTCCTCATAAACATAGGTGCAAAAATCATTGATGAATGATTAGCAAACTGAATCCAATAACATATGAAAAAATATATACACCATGACCAAGTGGGATTTTTCCCAGGAATGCAAAGTTGGTTTAAGATTTCAAAATCAATTAGTATAATACACCATATCAACAGAATAAAGGACAAATCCACATGATTAGCTCAATAGATGCAGATAAAATATTAGACAAACTCTAACACCATTTTTAATTTTAAAAAACTCTCAATAAACTAGAACAGCATACTAAAGTTGAATGGCTTAATTATTTCCCCCTGAGACTATAAAAAGGATGTCCACTCTCTCTATGTCTATTAAACAGTGTAGTGCAAATTTCAATCACTGCAAAAGGGCAAATAAAAAGAAATTAAAGACATCTAGATTAAATAGGATGAAATGAAAATGTCTATTTGAAGATGGCATGATGGTACATGTGGAAAATTGAAAGGAATCCACAAAAACTACTAGAACTAACAAGTTCACAGGGTACAAAAGAAATACACAAAAACTAATTGTAAGTCTATGTACAACCACCAAACAATCTGGAAATTAAGAAAATAATTCTATTTATAAAGTATCAAGAATATAAAATATTTAGAAATTATTTTAACAAAAGAAGTGTATTATGGAAGCAGTATGGAGTTACCTCAAAAAACTAAAAGAGACTGCCTTATAATCCAGCAATTCCACTTCTGGAAATATATCCAAAGAAGCCCAACACACTAATTCAAAAGAATATATGTACCCCTATGTTCATTACAGTGTTATTTATAATAGCCAAGATTTTGAAGCAGCCCAAGTGCCCATCAGTAGATGAGTGGGTAAAAGAGCTGTGGTATATTTATATAATGAAATACCACTTGGCCATTTAAAATAAGAAAATTTTATCCTTTGTGACAGCATGGATGGACCTGGAGACTATTATGTTAATTGAAATAAGCCAGTCAGAGAAAGACAAGCACCATATGCTTTCACTTATTTGTGGAATCTAATTAACAAAATAAACTAACAAAATAGAAACAGGTTCACAGATACAGAGAACAGACTGATTGCTATCGGAGAGGAGGGTTTTAGGGGGCTGGATGAAAAAGGTGAAGAGATTAAGCAAAAAAACGACAACTCCTGGACAGAGTATGGTGATGACTGAGGGAAACAGGGATGGGAGGAGGTAAGAAAGAATAAAAGGAAAATAAATGGTGACAGAAGGAGACCTGACTTGGAGTGATGGACACACAATGTATTATACAGACGGTGTACACGTATCACAGAACTGTACACCTGCAACCTATACAATTTTATTAACCAATGTCACCCCCAGTAAATTCTATAAAAACACAAATAAATAAATAAAGAATTGTACACTTGAAACCTATATAATTTTATTAACCAATGTTAATAAAGGTGTAAAACTTATACACTGAAAATGATAATTACTGAAAGTAAGGAGGGTCTAAATAAATGAAAAGACTTTCCATATTTATGGACTGGAAGACTCAATATTGGTCAATTAATTTATAAATTTAATTCAACCCTTATCAAAAATCCCAGTGTGATTTTTTTAATAGAAATTTACAAGCTGATCCCAAAACTTATATGGAAAACTAAAGAAACAAAATAGCCAAAACAAAGCTGGATGATTTACACCAGCCAATTTCACAACATACTCTAAAGCCATAGTAATCAAGACTGTGATACTGACATGAAAACAGACATATAAGTATGTGAAATAGAATTAAAGATTCTAGAGACAAACTCTTTTATTTCAAAAAAGTTGCCAACACAATCCAATGTGGAAAGGGTGGTCTCAAAAAATGGTGCTAAGATCACTGGATATGCATATGCAAAAAGATAAACTCCACACATGTACAAAAATTAACTAAAAATGGATCATAGACCTAAATATATAAGCTAAGCCTATAAAAAGCTTAAAAGAACACAGGAGAGAATGTTCACAGTATTGAATTAGGCAAAGAGTTTTAGATATAATACCCAAAGTACTATACATAAAGAAAAAAAAATCAACATATTGGACTTTATCAATATTAAAAATGTCTTCACTTTGAAAGATACCATTAAGAAAATGGAAAGACAAGTCAAATATTGGAAGAAAATATTTGTAAATGATATATCTAATAAAGAATTTGTATGCAAGATAGGTAAAGAACTTTTTAACTGATTAATAAGATAAACAACTTAATCAAACAATTGACAAAAGATTTGAATAGATGTTTTATCCAAGAATATAAGACACATGAATGGCCAATTAGCATATGAAAAGGGGGTTAGCATCATTAGTCATTAGTAAAATTAAAATTAAAATCACAGTGAGATATTACTTCACACCTACTAGGATGCCAATAATTAAAAAGCCTGTTGATAACAAATACTGGTGAGAATGTGGAGAAACAGAGAAACATACATTGGTGTTGGAATGTAAAATGGTGTTGCCACTTGGTAAAAGGTTTGACAGTTCTTTAAAACATCAAGTATTGACTTCTATATAATAGCAACTTCTTCCTAGGAACTTACCCAAAAGGAATGAAAACTATGTTCATTTATATTAATATTCATAGCAATATTATTCATAATAGCCAAAAACTAAAAATGGTTCCAAATTAACTGGTGACTAGATAAACAAAATGTACTATATCCATGTAATAGAATACTATTCAGCAATAAAATGATAAAAAACTAATAACTGCAGACCTCTGGTAAAGATGGAGGCATAGGCAGACATGCTTCACCACCCCACGCAACCACAGAGAGAATTACAACTGTATCTCAAAACAAATAACAACCAAAATCCTCAGAAAATCAAGCTGTATGGAAGCCTGACAACAAAGGATTTAAAGAAGCCACATTTATACATATAGGTACGAGGGGCAGAGTCGTGGAGACATGCGGAGAGGCACAGAGACGCCATGTGGCACAGAGAGGCTGCGGTGGTGGAATGGGCAGTCCCACAGATACTTCTGGTGAATTATAATCGAGAGGGATACTGTGGGAGTGAGCAATCCCAGCCTCAGACAAGACTGCACAGCCCTGGGTTCCAGGGCAAGGGAAAAAAATCCCCTAAACTTTTGGCTGTAAAAACCAAGGGGGCTCCCCCTGGCTGCTGTGGCTCAGTGGATTGAGGGTTGGCCTGTGAACCAAGTGTCACTGGTTCGTTTCCCAGTCAGGGCACATAACTAAGTTGCACGTCAGGTCTCCAGTTGGGGGCGTGAGTGAGAGGCAACCACTCAGTGACATTTCTGTCCCTCTTTCTCCTTTCCCCTCCCTCTTAAATTAAATAAATAAATAAACAAACAAACAAATAAATTAAAAAAAAAAACAAGGGGGCTGAGATAGCAGAAGAAACTACTGAACTTTCTGGAGAGTCCATTTAAATGGCCCATATTGACTGAGAACATACACAAACCCACTCACTATGGGATTTTTCACCAGGGCAACAGCAGGAAAGGTGCCAGTTGCATATGGAAAATGGTTGAAGTGGCTGGGAACAGGGCAAATATCAGACAAACCTCCAGAAGCCAGGCAACAACACTGTCCCCTCTCCAAGACCTCCCCCAATACAGAGCCACAAAATGGTGAAGTGGGGTGCCCCACCCTGGCAATTACCTAAGGCTCCACCCCATACAACTTACGGTTGCCTTTTCTAAGACAGAGAGTCAAAGCGGCTTACCTAATTAATACACAGAAACAAACACAGGGAGGCCACCAAATTGAGGAGATATAGAATTATCGCCCATATGAAAGAACAGAAAAAAGCCCTAGAAAAAGAACTAAACAAAATAGAGATAACCAACCTATCAAAACACTGGTGATCAGGATGCTCAAAGAACTCATTGACTATGGCAAAAACATAAGGGAAGAAGTAAAGATTACACTAAGTGAAATAAAGAAAAATCTACAGGAACCAACATTGGAAGAGAGGAAGATGAAATTCACATCAATGATTTGGAATACAAGGAAGTAAAAGAAAAAAGCATTCAATCAGAACAGAAAGAAGAAACAAGAATGCAAAAAAAGGACTTCCAGCCAAGATGGAGACCTAGACAGACATGCTGCGTCTCCCTTCACAACTAAGAAAGAATACAACTACCTCAAAACTAGAGACAACCAGAAGTTCCAGAAAATCAAGCTTCGTGGAAGACCAACAAACTAAGACATAAAGAAGAAATACTCATCCAGAGAGGTAGGAGGGGCGGAACCAGGGCAGAGAGAGGACGCGGTGTGGTGGTGGCAGTAGCGACTGCAGCGAAAGGCTGGCAGAAAACACAGTCACATGTTTTTAAAAGTTGGGAGGGACACCTGGGGAGCACTTCCAGCACCAGACCAGACTGAGCAGCTCATGGTCCCTGCGCCGGAGAAAATTGCTTTTGACTGTGCAAACCAGTGTGGGTTGGGGCAGAGGAAGAAACTGCCGGTCTTTCAGCAGAGTCTACTTGTTGAAAGGGTCCCCATGGTCCTAGAACATCCACAGACCCACCCACTCTGGGAACAACAGCCAGGGCAATAGCTAGAGAGGCGCCAGTCCTGTACAAAGTGGGAGAAGTGCCTGAAAAAGGGGCGAGGGCTGAGCAAGTGGCATTGTACCCTCTCAGGCCCTTCCCCCACATACAGCGCCACAACATGGTGAAATGGGTGGCCCTCTACTGACAAGTACCTAAGGCTCCACCCCTTACAACATAACAGGAGCTCTACCTAGACACAGAGGCAAACAAACACAGGAGCCTGTCAAGATAAGGAGACAGAGAAGTATGGCCCAAAAAGGGGAACAGATCTAGGTTCCAGTGGGAGAACTAAGCGATGAGGAGATAGCCAACCTAACAAATGAGGAGATAGCCAACCTAAAAGATGCAGAATTCAAAATACTGGTGATAAAGATGTTCACAGGCTTGACAGATATGCTTAAGTATGGCAAATGCATAAGGGAAGAGGTGAAGGCTATGCCAAATGAAATGAAGGAAAATCCACACAAAACCAATGGTGAAGGGAAGGAAACTGGGGTTCAAATCAATGATTTGGAACATAAGGAAGAAAAAAACAGTCAACCAGTACAGAATGAAGAAACAAGAATTGAAAAAAATGAGGAGAGGCTTGGGAACCTCTGGGAGAACATTAAGCATGTCAATATCCAAACCATAGTGGTGCCAGAAGGAGAAGAGAAAGAGCAAGAAATTGAAAACTTATTTGAAAAAATAATTAAGAAAAACTTTCCTAATTTGGCAAAGGAAATAGACAAACAAATCAAGGAAGCATAGAGAGTCCAAACAAGCTAGACCGAAGGAGAACCACACCAAGGCACATCATAATTAAAATGCCAAAGGTGAAAGATAAAGAAAGAATCTTAAAAGCAGCAAGAGAAAAGCAGAGAGTTACCTACAAAGGTATGCTTGTAAGACTATCAGCTAATTTCTCAAAAGGAATTTTGCAGGCAAGAAGGAACTGGCAAGAAGTCTCCAATGTGATTAAAAGCAAGGACCTACAACCAAGATTACTCCATCAGGCAAAGCTATCATTTGCAATGGAAGGGCAGATGAAGTGCTTCCCAGACAAGGTAAAGCTAAAGGAGTTCAGCATCACCAAGCCATTATTACATGAAATGTTAAAAGGACTTACTTAAGAAAAGACTGTCAAAACTATGAACATTAAAATGGCAACAAATTCACAACTATCAACAACTGAATCTAAAAAAAAAAAAAATTAAGCAAACAGCCAGAACAGGAACAGATTCATAGATATGGAGGTCATTTGGAGGGTTATGAGCTAGGAAGGGGGTGAATTGGGGAGAAGTTTGCAGGGATTAAGAAGCATAACTGGTAGGTACAAAATAGACAGGGGCATGTCAAGAATAGTATGGGAAGTGGAGAAGCCAAAGAACTTATATGCATGACCCATAGACATGAACTAAGGTGGGGGGTGGAATGCTGGAGGAGAGTGGGATACCAGGCAAAAGGGGGCAAAAGGGGAAAATGTTGGGACAGCTGCAATAGCATAATCAATAAAATATATTTTAAAAAACTAACATCTGTCACTACATAGATGTATTTCAACAACATTATACTAAAGCAAAGAAACCAGAAGCAAAAAACCACATATAGTATGATTCCATTCATGTTAAATATCTAGAAAAGGTAAGTTTATAAAGAGAAAAGTAGCTCAATGAATGGGAGTAAAATTAACTGCAAACAGGCATGAGGGAACTTTATGGGGTGATGACAAAGTTTTAAAACTTGATTGGGGTGATGGTTACCAAGTCTATCAATTTAATAAAAATTATTGAACTGTATACTTTCAATAGCTGTATTTATGGAGGGTAAATTTCATCTTAACACAACTGGTTCTTTAAAAAGGGAAATGAGCAGTCAGCTCCCTTCTAGAAGTTCATAGTCTAAGAAGATACAGATAATGTTTTAAACAGTATTAGTGTGTGTTCATTCAGAGAAATAACAAAATACTGAAGGAGGAAGATGCCGTTGCTTCCAGCTATGTAAAAGTCACTTATATCAAACCAAGACACCTGGGAGAAGGTAAATATTCTGACATTCTCCACTGCTTTTCTCTCCAGGTATTTTCTAATTTTCAGTGTAGGTAGATCCTTAAGCAGAAAATAATACTTCAAGGTTTCAACCAGGGTTTGAGAAGCCAAGGTACCCAAGAAAGGAAACCACAAAATATAGACCCCCAACTAGCTGCACAGCTTTTCCTTAGAGACATCGGTTAAGTTCAAAGTCATGAAGGACTAGCTAGGAGGCAAAACAGAAAACTGGAGGGAAAAAACCTAAAACTCTAAGCATTGCTTATAGTAGACAAAATTTGGTGCTTAGAGCCTTCAAGGATATATGGCCCTAAAAAATACCGGATTTTCAGTTGAAATCCCTGTAAAGCCATGCTCTAGGTGAGATAAATGAACCGACTATCACAAGGACTGAAATCCTGACTGAAATTGTATGTTCACTAACTGAATCAAGGTGGTCAGCCCCTACTCTAATAGAGCCTAACTGCTGGCTGAAAGAAAATTACATATTCTCTGGAGGAATGTTGTTTTGCAACTTCAGGAGCTTCCCAGGTAAAATCTGAAACTGGGCCCTGTACATGGAGGCCAGGGAGAGACTAAAGAATGGTCTGTCTCCACACCTGCCAAAATCTCCAAGTTTATATAAAGGCCTACATGGAATTCAGTTTTGTATACTGTCCAGATGGTCTTAACAATGCCTATCTCTCTCAAGGTTGCATCCTCAAAATGGCTTTGGCTGTGGAAACAGTGGATAGGACGTATATTCCTAGCACAGAGGATGGCGTGAGGAGCTTCTAATTGCCCCAGTCCAGCTTGCTGGTCAATCAGTGATCATGTCTTCTCAATGACCTACCTCCTCTAACAAAGAATAGCACACGATCCAGATTACCTGTACATTTTGATAAATGAAGTCTGGTATTAAATGGAAAATTAGCAGGCATGTCAAGAGGGAGGACCAAATAAACATAAATCATGAGAAGACAATAGAAACAGATCCACCAGCAATCCAGAAAATGGAGTCATTAAGTATTGAAATGATTGTTTGATATGTTTATGAAAATAACTTGCTATGTGGAGAATTTCACCAGAGAACTGAAATCTATGAAAAAGAGTGCACAATTAAAGACCTTCCCAAAGAAAATTCCAAGCCCAAAGACCTTCACTGTTGAATTCTTCCAAATATTTAAGGTACAAATAATGTTAATATTATACAAGTTCTTCTACAGACTAGAAAAAGAGGAAACACATACTGATTCCTTTTACATGGCCATCATAATCTTAACCCTATACCAAAATCTGACAAGTCCGTTAAAGAAAAACATATGCCAATCTCATTTATGAAGATAAATGCAAAAATTGTAAACAAATGGAATTCAGCAGCATATGAAAAGGGTAGTTCAACGCAACCAAATTGAGTTTATTCAAAAATTTAAGGTTGGTTTTATATGTGAACATTAATTTAATTTATTTGTGACATTCATCACATTCACAAAAGAAAGAAAAAACTCATATTTTTATTTCAATAGATGCAGAAAAATATCTGATGATTCAACACACATTCATAAGAAAAAAAAGTTCAGCAAAATTAGAAATAGAAAGGAACTTGCTTAATTTAATAAGGGGTATATTTCTGAAGCCTACAACAAGCATCACACTTAATGATGAAATATTGAAAGCTTTGTCCCTGAGATCTAGAATGTAACAAGAATGCCAGTCATCACCACTTTTATTCAACCTTGATCTAGCCAATGAAACAAAACAAGAAAAAAGAAATATAGGGTATAAGAAATGGAAAGAAAGAAATAAAACTGTCAGTATTCACAAGCAACATAACTGTATAGAGATCTAAAAGGGTACACGTGACCTATGAGAATTAAGTGAGTCACTGATAAAGGTGCAAAAACAAATTGTATTATTATATACCATCCAAAAATTTTTTTGAAAATAAAACTTTTTAACATGATAAAGTTTTAAAATAATATTATAGTCAAAAAATAAATACCAGGAAATAAACTTAATGAAAGTTGTTCAAAACTCAATAAAGGAAGCAACAAAACATTATTAAGAGAAAATAGAGGCTTAGATGTAAAAGATAAATTTTCTAATTAAATATTGCAAGACTCAACATTACAAAGATGCCAGTT
This sequence comes from Furipterus horrens, assembly GCF_987537825.1. Taxonomy (NCBI): domain Eukaryota; kingdom Metazoa; phylum Chordata; class Mammalia; order Chiroptera; family Furipteridae; genus Furipterus; species Furipterus horrens. The sequence goes on from NW_028327176.1 coordinate 35,725,449, forward strand.
TTCCTCTATATTGACCTATACACACCATGCAATTGCAAGCCAAAGTTCTTGCTGAATTTTTTTAATGGAAATGACTAGGTGATTCTAAAACTGATATAAAAATTCAATGGGTCTAAAGTAGCCACGGCAATCTTGCAGCACAACAACATTGGCAACGTGGTGGGGAAAGTTATGATCTTTATAGTAAATGTTTTTTGAGTAAAATATCCATCTCTATTACATAGCACACACACACACAGTTCCACATAGGTTAGATCCAAATGTTGAAGGTAAAACAATAAAGTGCCTAGATCAGGGGTCCTCAATCCCTGGGCCGCAGACCAATACCTGCACAGCAGGAGGTGAGACGCAGGTGAGCAAGCGAAGTTTCATCTATATTACAGCCGCTCCCCATCATTCGCGTTACTGCCTGAGCTTTGCCTCCTGTCGGATCAGTGGCGGCATTGGCTTCTCATGGGAGAATGAGCCCTACTGTGAACTTGTGAGGGGTCTAGGTTGCACACTCTTTATGGGAATGTAACGCCTGTTGATCTGAGGTGGAGCCAAGGCGGTGATGCTAGCACCGGGGAATGGCTGCAAATACAGATTATCATTAGTAGAGAGGTTTGACCGCACAGAGACCATAATAAATCAATCGCTGGCAGACTCATAACAAAACCGTATCAGTGAGTGTGCAAGTAACAAGCTACATCTGGTGGCAGGCTATAAAGTCACCCCCCTACCCACCTACCTACCACCTGGTCCATGGAGAAATTGTCTTCCACAAAGCCAGTCCTTGGTGCCAAAAAGGTTAGGGACTACTAGCCTAGATGACAACATAGAGTGTCTTCACAACCTTTCTGTTTTTGTTTTTAATCCTCATCCGAGGGTATGTTTTTATTGATTTTAGAGAGAGGAAGAAAGAGAGAGAAAAACAAAGATGTGAGAAAGAAACATCGTACATGCCCCAACCAGGAATCAAACCCACAACATAGGTATGTGCCCTGAACAGGAGTCCAGCCTGCAACTTTCTGGTGTACAGGACGACACTCCACCCAACTGAGTCACCTAGCCAGGGCTTCATGAACTTTCTTAAACAAATCACAAAAAGCACTAATAATACAGAAAAAAAATCATTAATAAAGACTACATTATTCTGCTTATCAAAACGCAACTTTAGAAGAATGAAAAGGAAAATATATTTGCAACACATATATTTGAAAAAGGACTTACATCTCAAGTATATAAAGAATCACTGTAAAGCAACTGAAAGAAAAAAAAAACAGCAACCAATTTTAAAGAATAGGCAAGGAACTTATAGAAGAAGACATCCAAATAACTGGTAAACTCAGAAAAACATTAATCGGCATCTTTAGCAATTGGAAAAATCCACTGTAAAACCACAATGAAACCCTGACCAGCCAGGATCAGTCAGCCAAGAGTCCGCCCACAAAGCAAAAGATCTCCAGTTCAATTTCCGGTCAGGGCACATGCCAGGGCACATAGTGGGCCCAGTCCCTGATCTATGCTTCTCACACACTGATGTTTCTCTCCCTGTCTATCTTTATCCCTTCTCCTCTCTGCAAAAATAAAAAATAAACGAAAGTCTTTAAAACCACAATGGAATATCATTACATACCACCGGAGTGGCTATTTTTGTTTGTTTTTTCAAACAGACTATACCAAGCGTTGCTGGGAATACAGAATAAAGAAAACTCTCCAACAGTGCTGATATGGATGCAAGTTGGTGAATCCACTTTGGAAAACAGTTTATCATAGTCCACTAAGTCTGAATACATGCATATCCTTTGAGCATTTCCACCTCAAGTTATAGAGTTAACAGAAATACATGCTTAGGAGCACCAGACACTTGCAAGAATGTTCATGGCACATTATTTTAAACAGCCAGAAACTGAAAACAGTACAACTGTCCCTTAACATCAAACAAGATAAATAAATTGTGGTATATTCAAAATGAAAATGAATTAAGTACAGCTTCAAAACAACATGTATAAATCTTAAAATATAATGCTGAAGAATGAATTCAGAAACAAAAGGATACTTGCTGTAAAAACCCATTGATATAAATCTTATAAAAAGGCAGACTAGATTACCTTTTGGGAAATGGTAATGACTAACAGATAGCAAGAAGAGAGTTTAACAGATACTAGTAGTGTGGTATTTTATCTGAGTGACAATAATATGGGTATGTTTATTTGGTAAAAATTCATCAAACTAATACATATATACGTGTGTGTCATGCTTCAGAAACAATATCTACTTTGGGAAAATGCTGTGAGAAAGTAAATAAAATGTTTCCTGAAGAATTTCTAGAGGTAACATTTTGTTAATTGGTTGGTCCCTGTCCCAATGGCCTTTCTCCAGGAGGAGGCAGAATCAGCAAGATGGTCCACTAAACTCTTTTCTCTCAGGGCACATGTTGGTGGGAATTCTCAGATATGTCCCATCTGAGCACAATCAATGTGCCCACCTTGCAAAAAGCAGGGCAAGAATTAGCTCTTGACTTTGCAGTGCTAGAAATGGATTCATACTGATTCATCTCTATTTTCCTAGCTGCCCACCAATAATCACAGCCACTTATTTTATAGTGCTCAGGCAAAGATGAAGCCACTGTCTGTCCCTGAAAAGGACAAAGGTGGCCAGTCCCTGTGGTGCTTTGGAACCAGCTTTCCTGGCCACCTGCCGTGTTTGGCAATGCTTTGGGAGAGCAGTCTGGACTAGAGGCGCAGGCACAGAAGCCATGGGACATGGACAGTAGCTGAAGGCATGGTTTTGTTCTGAAGAAGCTCCCTGTGAGAGTGAGTGGAAAGGAGGAAGGACAAGACTGAGGCTAGAACCCTCAATAGATATAATAAATGCCAACATTTAAAGACTGCACAGACCTAGAAATGCCAAGAAATATTTTTAAAGGCTACACAGGGTCAGTCAGGTAAAAGGACAGCATAAAATTAGGAGATGGCTGTTCTAACTAACAGGTGTACACATTCTCTCCAGAAAGATTCCGATTCTCTGACATGAGCCCAAAGAAAAAGGAAGAAGTGGGAGAAAAAAGCCTGGCTCTGCATCTTGTCCATCCAGCAACAGACACTGAGAGGGGAGGTAAGCACACTGTCTTTGATCCTAGGATCCATTTCAGAAACAAAATGACATGTCCCCTCCTCCATTGCACAAGTGCAAACTGTCACTGAACAGATCTCTACCATGGGTCTCGCTTCAGAGGTCCTAAGGCAGAAAATGTTCCATTGACTATGAGCAGCTCTCAGTGGAACCATGGGAGGGTGCAGAAGAGGTAGCGGTGAAGGGCTAGTGACCCATTTGAACTAAATTAGTGCACAACTGCGAACACTCATTTGTCTCATAAATGCAAGGTTTCATGCACCCACTGGGTTCACAGACCCAGAAAGATCCTCCCAAAGGAAGGTGGGGTAGGTGGCTCTTCCCTGCCAAGGCATTCAGTACACCTCTATTTCTACTTTGGACTTTTCTCTTCCATCCTGGGTTAACCTCAGAGAATTCATAACCCTGTAACAAAGGGGGGAAAATGAAATCGAATGAAGACAGTTCCAGTATTTCAACCTCTGCATTTCTATTCTTAAATTTCCAAACTTATTCAATTGAACATCCCTTCAAGCAAATGACTCGCCTTCCAAAAAAACCCACATTAGACCCTCCTACCAGAAGCATCTCCTTTGAATACTCCTTTCGTGTTGACATTAGCACCTTATAATCTCCGACATTAATTGTGAACTCTTGTTCTCTTTACCTGCTCACCAGTTCTCACTGCTCCCAAGTGGAGACCTTTGCTTTGAGATGACCTCTCTCTCAGCACCCATCTCCCCAACCTCACCCACCTTTGCTTCATCTTTTCCTCATATATCATCCCTTCCCTTTCCAGTAAAACCCCTTCACCTAAGTGAATCTGTCGCTAGCCTTCCTGACACTGATCTCCTTCTGGGACCTCACAGTACCACATCTGCAGTACATAATTTGCATTCATTACATCCCAAACAGCGTGTGTGGACTGCTTTAAAATATGGCCTATTTGGGTCCAGGGTTATCTCCAGAGAAACCAGCAGTTTATCTCCTAAGAAGTCTACCAGGGAGACATTCTTTAATTTAATTACTATTTCCTACTCCAGGGTTATCTCCTGAACTTGCAGGCTCAGACACCATATGAGCTGTCACACCATGAGTAGATTATATCCCAGGAAGTACTCACATGACCCCACCTCCTAAGACCCACTCACTTGGAGCCAGGACAGGAGAATGTTTTTAAGCTCAGACACGAAGGCCATACTACCTGGATTCACGTTCCAACTCTACCACACACTGGCTGTGTAACCTTGGGCCAAGTACTGAATCTCTCTGGACTTTATTTCCTTTTTTATAAAATGGAGATTTTTTAATAATACTATCCTCAAAGATTGTGAGTTAATATCATACATGCAAAGTGCTCAGACCAAGCCCAACATGTAGTAAGCACTTAATAAAGGTTAACATATAAGTGTCTGAAGGAAGTTGTATTCATAAAATCTAGCTATCCTAGTCTCAGTTTGATAAACATGGACCAAGACCAAGTAGATTTTGTTACAGGACTCAAATAATGAGAAGCAGTAGATCATGATGGTTAAGAACCTGGGCTTTCCATCCTGGCTCCAGCACTTATTAACCATGTCACCTTAGGTGCCTTCTTTAACTTATCTAAACCTTAGTTCCTCATCTATACAACAATGGTAATAACAGGATCTTCATCACAGAGTTGTTGAGAAGATTAATGGAAAAAGTCTGCATGGACTTCACACCACGCCTAGTGCACAGAAGCCACTCACCATATGCTAGTTCCTATTGTTAATATTTAGTCTGAGCCTCATGATCATTTCACAACACTCAGCTGTCTCTTGAAAACATCAGCTCTTCTTTCTCTCCCTTCCTTGTTTGATTTTCTTCAACACCCAGATAGCATCTTCCAACTTTTTGATCCTTAAGCAAACTCATGAAGAACTTTCACGGGGCCTAGGTTACAACAGAGAATATGTGCTGGTCTACAGGGCAGAGGCAGGTGTCAGGAGGGGAGACCCACATTTGCGTGTGACTCTGCCATATCATCTGTGCTGTGTTGGGCTGGGCACCTAGCATTGCTCTGCCTCATTTTCTCATCTTCAGGGATCAACACCTAATCAATATGAAGCAATTAGGAAAGTTTAAAATACAACGCAATGTTAACCACTAGTAGTAATAATAATAAACAATTCTGTGTCTTAATTTGAGGAGCACAGTGAAAGGAAACACACCAGACCCCAAAATAGAATAGCTTGGGTTCCCCACCTGCAAATTAGCAATACTAATGACTTTTCTGTAGCACTGGACTGAGATGCGAAATGAGGGGTGTAACGTTCCTTGAAGGAAAGGCTCTGTAGAAATGGCAAACAGAATGTAATCCCTGTGTGGCACGGATGGATACTGAGGCACCTCACTTCTGGCAGCACAGAATTAAAGTGAGCAATGAAGCACAAAATGAAACCAGAATTGGCTCCACAAGATATTACTTTGTCCTCTTACCATTCGTTACAACTGTCAGCTCCTCAACTAAGGAGCAAAGACTGAAACTCAAGTCTGGCAATTCTTACTTCTCATGTATGTGTACTGGGGTCCATTAGAGAGTCAGAACTGGGTTTTTTCCCATACCTGGAAAAAATAATACACCTGCCAGTGATCTGTAAGAGATGAACAATGAACATCAAGGAAAATAAATGACTCTCTGTCCCCAAAGGGCATTAATAGAGTATTTGCCTCAGAGTCTTCAAAATCCAGAACACCTTGCACTATCCTGTAAAGTCTGAGCTAAGCAGACATAACTCAAAGGGCCTCAGAGCTTTGACAGCTATGCATATTAGGTGACAGAGCTCCTGTAGCCCTAAAAATACTCAGGTTTGCTGATGACCAATATCCTACTACTGATCTTCTGATTTAATAGATGTGAAAATGCAAAATGCTCCATGGAGACTATGTGTTAAAGTCCAGTTATTTTCAGCTTAATGTTAGTGAATGTCAGATCTTTTTTTTTGTGGGCACAACTTACCTTTTCAATGAAGAAAAGAAAAAAAGATAGATTCTGAGTCAAAAATCAGTGGACATCTACCAACTTTCCTAGCTCAGGCCTCAAGCTATGTCCTCTGATTCAATTGATTGAAAAAGACCACACCACTTATGCACTGCAGTTTTGAATGTGACCATCTGGACAGGAAGAAATGGAATAATATATCCATGTATTTAAAAATCATGTTTGGAAGGAAAAATATCTTAAGAGCAATGTTAATGTTTCATCAAAATAAAAGGAGTTGTAATCCTTCAGAACACTCAGTACAGAAAATCAGAAAAACCTAGAAAGATCAGTTTATTTACTTAATTGAAGCAGATGAATTGCTTTACACCACCCAAAAGGTATGGGTGACATTGAATTATATTCTGAGGGACACAGAGTAGTTCTCTGAGCAGGAAGAACAAAATGAAAAGCTATTGAAAGAGTTGGGGTTTAGCAAAGGTGAGGGCAATGGAAAGTGTCCCCAGATGTGGTCCTCGCTGACCTCCTCACAGAACAAGGCTTGAGGTAGGGGTAGCAGCATCCAGTTGCCCAGCACTTGACTGAGCAGGGTTCAGTGATGACAGAGCCACAGCATCAGAAAATGCCTGGGAGGGTTCCAAAGATAAAGCCTGAAGTTTTATCCACATGGCAGAGAACAAGGGCCTCTAAGGACACATATCCTAAGGGACCACTTCTTGAAAAAACATATATAACACCAAGCTGTTATAGCCTCAAGAGGAACAAAAGTGACCCAAGTCTGTAGCTACCTCAGTAAGGGACATCAGTGGTTATTTACCGAAGTCAGCAAGTCATCTGAAATTATACATGGAAATGAAGACAGACAAGGTGGTTTTCTCAGACCACACTTATTCCAACAGGAGGTAAAACAAGTCCCCCCTCCTCATTATTTCAGATGGAGCCTTCAGAACCCATGTTAGGGCTCCGTAACATGGGGCAAAGGACAAGTCGACTTCCACCTTAGCACAACTGGCCAAACAGCTGTCCACTGGTAGTCATTAAAATAAAATTAGGCCAGCTTGCACAAATATTATGGACTTCCCATTTTTTTAATATTTGTATTTTATTCTATTTTAGAGAGAAGGGAAGGGAAAGAGAAAGAGAGGGAGATAAACATAAAAGTGAGAAAGAAACATCGACTGGTTGCGTTCTGCAAATGCCCCAACCAGGATGGAGCACAGAGCCCTTAACCAAGGCATGTGCCCTGACTGGGAACTGAACCAGCAACCTCTCCGTTTGCAGGACAATGCCAACCAACTGAGCCACACCAGCCAAGGCAGACTTCATTTTTAAGATCATAATTTGGTTCTCTGAATTATATTCTATGTTTGGCACCTGCCACCTTTGGTGGAAGTTCCCAAACCAGATCAATAATGAGAATTGCAGGAGGGAGGGAGTATAGGAAGTGGAGGGGCTTAAAAAGGGGTTAAGAACTATGGAATCACCATTCCTAGGCTGGGGCTTAAACACAAGTGCATATGTCCCCAAAAGACTCATATCACCATGCTTCTAACAATTCCATTCCTCATGGCCCCAAACTGAAAACAACCTAACTTTTCAGTAAGAAAATAGATGAATTGGCTTAGAATAAAATAACACAGAGAAATAAAGAAGAACAAATCACTGCTGCAACATGGATGAGTTAAAAAGTATCATTTGAGCAAAATAATTCAGACTCAAAACAGTATAGAATAAATGCATTCTTAGGAACTTCAAGTAAAGGCAAAACTAATCTATGGTGATAGAAATCAGAATAGTTTTAATTTTTTACTATTAAGGGATTTTAAATATAAAGCAGTATAAGAAACTTTCTGTGGTGATGAATATATATGTTTACATATGCCAAAATATTCATAAAACTGTATACTTCACAATAGTGCATTTTCCTATATATAAATCATATTTTTAAATTTATTTTTAAGCTAATATTTTTAATAAGATAGAAACTATCTGTTCTTTAAAGGTTTGGTAAATTCTTTCCACTACATAAATATTTGCTTTAAAAAACAATTTTTTAAGACACAAACAGACTCATTTTCCACCTGCCTGCTGGTTATCATGCTAAATGCTGAGTTAGTCTTGGATAACTTACACCTTGATAAAATAAACTATGCATTTTGATATCTGTTGAATTCACTAAATTATATTATTTGCCTTGCTTTCATAGTGTTAGAATTCTTAACAGGTGTTTCATTACTTCCCACCAGGCCTTGTAATAAAAACCAGTGTCTTCAGTGTGACTACATGCAGACCAGTTTCACTCAGGAAAGTCATAAGCTCCATTTTAATTTTATTGTGAATTATTGTATAGATAACTTGTTTTAAATTACTTTTAAGTTTTAGGAGTCACTCACTTAAATGTTTTAATGATTTGGTTCTTTCATTATAATCTCTCTAATTACAATTCCTTTAGTCTCCTGGAATTACCACTAAAGTTACTGCCTAAAAATGTTGAATGACCTGAAATTGCAAGTTGATTGTGCAACCAGTCACTGAGATGGTTCCATTGTACAAACATTAAGACTCTGCTCATGTGAGCTCCCAAGAGCCTCCCACATGTTTCTCAATGAACTGCCTTCTGTATCAAATGTACCTTCCCAGTCCTCTTTCTCTGCTACTCAACTCCATCAGTGCTGTTTGAGTACAGTTTTGAAGCTTTAAAAAAATAATATGTGAGAGCAAAATATTTATTGTAAGCATATTGTTACTGAGGAGCAGGTCAACTGAAAATATGCATTTTCCATTTGTAAGGGGTCTGTTCTGCATATGCTATAATTTAGTTTATGTCTGGCTTTCAACTCACACCTGCAACTCCAAATGAAACTCCTGAACAGACTAATGAATGGTTTTATGAAATAAACAGGAAAGAAAATAACCTAGCAAATCTTGCAGAGCCCAAAACAGTTCCCAAATATATAACTTTATTTCAGTGACAGGGGTAGCCAAATTTTAAATAAGGAATTTTCTAAGGAATTGAAATATTTTTAAATGTTAAGGACAAAGCACTCTTATTTGGGACAGTTCATATCCACAGAACACATGTATTTTTAGGTCTTCTCTTAGGTTCCTGAGACTCCTAGACTCAGAAATGTGTTGGAACGTGTTTATGCCTCTAGTTTTCTATTCCTGGACTACCTTAATTCTCATCACTCTAAGAAGAGGACTAGCTGGTCACATCTGCTCAAGGTGGGACCGAGTGTAATTCCTACCAGCCAAAACACTTGTAGCAGAGTTTTCAGATGTGACTTTCAAAAGCAAAATGCATAATATAGTGGAGTCACGGCTAACTCTTCCATAATTTTAGATATACAAGTAGTGTAGATGAAGAGTGAGGAAAACCATGTGTCCAACTATCAGTCTGCGAACTGTCAACAAATTAGAAGATTTCACTCACCAAAACTGTGCTTTGGTCTAATGTCTGGTTACTTGAACTGAGGTCTCCTGTGCTTATCAAAACAGCATCTATCAGTCCTGGCAAAAGACCAACTGTGTCTGTGTGTCTTCCTGTACTACTAAAACCAATTTTTAGGGTCTGAAAATCCTTTTGATTGATTAAGAGTTCCTGGTGAGCCCAGTTAAACAAACCATTAGGTTGAGAACAAAAATTTTCCACACTGCAATAATCTGCTAATGAGCTGACTGCTGCCACATTAATCAGTTAGGGACTTGAACAATAGAAAATTGGAACTACTTTTTTCTATTTTCAAATTGAGATAATTTACATATAATGAAATGCGTAGGCTTTAAGTGCATATTTGATGGAGTTTGAACAATGTATCTATTCATGTTACCATAACGTTGGCCAAGATATAAAACATTTCCATCACCACAGAGAATCCCATGCCTCTTTCTGTCAATCCAACCACCACCACCCAGAGGCAACCTGTTCTTACAGTACCAGAGATTAGCCTGTTCTAGAGCTTCATGTAAATGGAAACTTACAGTGTGTACCATTTTCAATCTGATTTCTTTTACTTAAATAATGTTTCCAAGGTCCATCCATGTTGTCTGTAGCTCTATTTTATTATGTGACTATACCAGTTTTCTTTTCTACTTCCTGGTAATGGACATTTGGGTTGTTTCCAGTTTGAGGTTATAATAAGTAAGCTATGCTGAATATTCTTCCAACAGTCTTTTGGTAAACACATCCTCCTTTTCTCACAGGTGAATACCTCGGAGGAGTAGGCTTGCTGCATTGTAGGTTAGTCATAGAGTTTAACATTATGAGGAATTGCTGAGCCTTTTTTTTTACATGAACTCCTCCACTGGCTCCAATTTCTTCCACTGATGCTCGTATGCCAGCCCCGCCCCCATCTCCTCATCTCCCTCTATCTCTGTCTCTGTCTCTCTCTCTTTTTGTCTCTCTCTCACACACACAGACACATACACACTCAGATATATATACCTAAGATTCTATGTATACATAAAATCTATTGCTGAAAGTAGAGACTTGAAAGGATTTATATTCTTAGTAGTCCAGAAATATAGACTAAATTCTTTACTCTCTATTTTTTGAACATCTTTTATATAAACGACTTTACGATAGTGCATAAGATTTTATTTTTTATTTCTTGTCTGGCAGGTAACTTTGACTGTTGTTGGCAGGCGCCATTTTAAGAACTCAATTCAAAACACGGAAGGAGTGTGAGTGACCCTGGATACGGCAGGCAGGAGAAACAGTGCTCAAAAGCAGAGTGAGCTGCCCAACCCCGGCCTGCAGACGCTCTGCTAATAACGAGATGTTAGGCTTCTTATTGCAAGGGCATCAATTCTTAGTTCGGTCTCTGAGCTCAGGCAACTGGAAACATTTTTTTTTCATAATACCAATTTGGTTTTAAGAGTGAAATCACTGCTAATAAGGAGGGTACTATGCAAATTAATATTATAATTAGCTGCTTGTTACTAAGGTAATCTTAGACAAGTCTTCCCCTTTGTTTCTACTTTGGAGACTTGGGGGAGGAAATCAGTTGTTGACGTTAAGATGGCTCCAGTTTTGGTGTGATCAGCGGCCATGTTCTCCACAGGATTAAGAGTCATTCCTTTGATAATATGAAAAACAAGGAAACAAAGGGCACTGCTTGAAAATAATGATTTACCACAGAACACATTTTGCTTTAGTTAAACCTTTTTTTTTTTTTTTCCTAAAAGAAAATGTGTGTGGGCTTATCTCTTGAAAATGCCAGCATGGCTGTGAACACTGGGGAAATTAAAAGACTGAATAGAATGGATTTCTTAGGAAAAATCAGTATGAGTATGCAGAGATTTGCCTGGTTTATTTATTAAGTTGCGTGCTAGGGGAGGATTGTCTGCCTTAGACTTATCTGTTACTTTGTGACAGTGGTTTTTGATAGAGGGGTCTTTGCATTGCACAACATCAAGTTCAAATGGAATCTAACACTCAGTAACATTGGCAGATTCGGCTATGACCTAGAAATCAGAAAATCAGAGATATAATGTCTACACCACTATCCCTTGCTCAGAAAAAGGAAAGGCTTTGGAGAGCATTCTGTGGCCTTCTGGCATAACATCAATTATTCTTTCTTAGAAACAGGTCAGTGGAACATTGATGAAGGTGTCTAGAGGAATCAATGCTGCCTAATGAGGTTGGCAGTCAGCATATCCCCATTTACCATTGTGGCCAAACCACTGTGGGCAAAAAGAACCAAGATAGCAATGTCTTTGTCAGGTTAGGAAGAGACTCATAATCTGGATTCACATGTTAGAAAAAGAGAACAAACAGAATTGTGAATATCAGTGCAGCTTTCAGCCCAGTTCAAAGGCAAGAGTGGTCTCATTTATTTAATGGGGTAATTATGGATGGGGTGCTTGCAGTTACATGCTGTGGGCTAATAGTATTTTCTGCAAGAATGATGCTTTTGGTTTTTTAAATTGAAAAGTGCCTAATAGCTCTTACTCCATCTCCTCAATATTCCTCAGAGGCTGAGGAATATTCTTATTTTTAATTTATTTGAGAAGGGGAAGTTAACCAGGCAGCGAAAAGTCACACAAAGAATAAAGACAAATATTGGTCCTCAAGAATGCCTGCCCCCAGTCCTGGCCAAATTTAGTATTTTTAACGAAAAATGTGAGTCTGTGCAAAAAGTCTGTGACATGCCCTGTGATGGCCTTTCAAAGTTACATCAGGTGAGTGTTCATTTTAAACACCACCACAAATGCAATGCAGAACAGTAAAAATTCCTGCATATGTAGTACAATATCACTATTTCCCCCAATGTAGCACTTGGAACGTGAGTGTCTTTGAAAGCAAACCTTTTGCCTGTTGGCAATAACCCAGTTGTACCAGATATTTAATTAGAATTTTTCCTTAATGTATGGCCCACTTGCTATTAGAAAATCCTTTCTAACCAAAGAAAACTTTGTACTTTCTTTTTTTTTTTTTTTTTTTTTTTTGCCAGGTTGAAATATTTATTCGAAAAATTGAAAACAGAGATGCACTGTATTGTACAAAGAAAGGTCTTAATACCATAATAAAAGTATTGTTGGAAGGGAACAAAAGCCAGTGGCTACCTGCCCTGGGAAGGTAGGCACTCAGTGGAAAATGAAATTCATTTACAGGAACTATTCTAATGGAAAATTGGGGAAAAGGTTAAAAACAGAAAAGAAAAACAAACTCAACCCCATCCCTGCAAACCTAAGTGTGAACAAGTTAAAAGTTAGAGACAATTGTGTTATCACCAAGATTTACCTGAACCCCCTCGGTTTGTCCCTATGTACTTTCCATTAAATAGAATGAAGGGCCTATTAATTCAAAGCAGCATCTTTGCTTCTACTGAAAGCTCAGTCACATTTGTTTTCTTTCAAGGGTCATGGTTGCAACCTAGCACATTCTCACGCCACTGTACTGACTGAAAGACACTAGGAAACACGAGTATAATACAGCTCATCCTCGAAGAAAATGCAGTGTGAGTGATCTTAGAGCTCAGCCGAAGTGCTGGTTCTTGTGATGGTGATCTCCCTATAAGGCAGTTTAACCTAAAAGGCATAAGAGTGGCTCATTTCCACAATTCCCTGAGCAGTGTTCCTCCTCATCTTGGGTCCAGGCTTCCATCACTTCTCATTCATAAAATAGAAACGATGTTGTGATTCTTAAAAGGAGTTCAGCTGGCCAGACTAAGATCATCAGGCTTCTCCTGAATCATATCTGATTTCTGGTTTCTGTTATATACAGGAAACAGAGAATTGCTCACCTTTGGCAGGTTCATTTGGTGAAAGATATCTGGCTACTTGGTGATTTTCCTGTTTTAAAAGTCCAAACCAAAAAAAAAAAAAAAAGAAAAAAAAAAGAAATCAAAACACCACACTGGCCTTGAACACACAAGTTCAGTCGTGGAAATGAAATACCAAAGCCAAGAGTAGCTCAGAACTATTTGTTTTTCACTCGTTTTTCATTAAGTTCTGCCCAAATTTAGGAAACCACTTCACTATAGCTACTATCATCCAGGACTCTCTGACAATCTGATTTGACAAACCTCCTCCCCGTTTGGGATGAACAATTTGTCCTGCATCGTCTGGGACTTTCCTAGATTTAACACTCACTGAAATTCCACATCCATAACCAGCAGTCCAAAGTCTCTTTCTGAAACCTCTGTTTCAGATCGAACAAATCTTATTAAGAGGAATCTCTCCTTTTAGTATCTTTCCTATAAACTCAACAACAGGTGTAGCATTTGTTAGTTAGGGCTGCCATAACAAATTACCACGCACTGGTGTGGCTTAAACAACAGGAATGTATTCTCTCACAGTTCCGGAGGAGCCTGGCAGTTCAAACTCAGTGTCAGCAAGGTCATGCTCCCTGTGAAGGCTTTAGGAATAATCCTTCCTTGTCTCTTCTAGCTTCCAGTGGTGGCTGGCAATCTTTGGTGTTCCTTGTTCGTGACAGCGTGACTCCAACCTTGGCCTCTGTCTTCAGATGGCTACCTTCCCTGCGTGCCCCTGTCTGTGTCTCTTCTCATCTGACCTCATTCATATTGGATGCAGGGCCCACCTCAGCTGAGTAGGACCTTATCTTAATTTAAGTCACATCTGCAAAGACCCTATATAAACTCACATTCACAAATACCAGGGATTAGGACTTCAGCATATCCTCACAGTGGGTCACCCCATCTTCAAGATTCCAGAGGTTCTTAACTCTGAATACCCATTAGAATCACTTGAGGGGATGCTTACAAATAAACAAATAACATCAATGCTCTTCCCATTCTCCCCACTGAAATACATTAAATTTCAAAATCTGGAAGAAGCCTGGATATTAGCATATTTTTAATATGTTTTATTGATTATGCTATTACAGTTGTCCCAATTTCTTTCTCCTCTGCTCCCCTCCATGCAGTGACTCCCCTCCCTCCAGTTATCCCCACCCCCTTAGTTCATGCCCATTTGTTATGCATATAGTTCTTCTCAACATCTTCCTGTCTATTCCACTCCCTCCTACTATGCTTCTTAATTACTGCATCATCTCCCTCCCTTCTCCCCCTCCCTGCTGACCTCCCCCCAATATGTACCCCATACCTATAATTCTTTCTCCACTCTCGTTGCCTACTTAGTTTGCCTTTGTTTTGATTCCCTAGCTTCTGTTGTTGGTTGTTGTGATACCGTTTTCATTTTAATGTTCATAGTTTTGATCCTCCTTCTAAACAAGTCCCTTTAACATTTAATATAACAGTGGTTTGGATCTGATGAACTTCAGTCTTACTTTGTTCTGGAAGCACTTTCTCTGCCCTTCTATTCTGAATGACAGCTTTGCTGGATAGAGTAATCGTGGTTATAGGTTTTTGCTTTTCATGACTTTGGATATTTGTTGCCAGTCCCTTATTGCCTGCAGAGTCTCCTTTGAGAAATCAGCTGATAGTCTAATTGGGACCCCTTTGTACATAATTCTCTTCTCTCTTGCTGCTTTTAAGGTTCTCTCTTTATCCTTAATTTTTGACATTTTGATTATGTGTCTTGGTGTGGTTCTCCCTGAGTCCAGTTTTTCTGGAACTCTCTGTGCTTCCTGGACCTGTAAGTCTATTTCCTTCCCCAAGTTAGGGAAGTTCTGCTTCATTATTTTTTCACATAATTTTTCAATTTCTAGTTCTTCTTCTTTACCTTCTGGCAACCCTATAATTCGAATGTTCATTCACTTATAGCTGACCCAGAGGTTTCTGAGCCTCTCCTCACATTCTTTGCTTTTGTTTCCTCTTTCTGCACTGGTTGACTGTTTGTTCCTTCCCTATGTTCTGATTTGTTGATTTGATCCCTGGTTTTCCTTTCCTCACCACTTGTCTCATATGTGTTTTTGTTCATTTCAGCAGGACTAGTCTTCATTCCTTCCCTGTCTTGTTCAATATCTTTTGTTAATTCTGTAAGCTGCCTTATGACTCTAACTCTGAACTGAGCCTCAGAAAGATTATCTATTTGTTCATTGGTTAATTCACATATTTGCTTTTTGGTCAGCTGCGTGATTGGTATTTCAGTCATGATTCCTGCCATCCTGGGCGGGGCTGTCACACCTCCTACGCTATAGGAGGTGGAGCCCCGTGCACTTGTCACTACTGGGCAACCCTTCTCACCACACTGTGGTGTTCTGTGGAGGGGGCGGGGGTCCAAGATGGATTCCTGCCATTACTCTACGCTGAGAGACTGGGAGCCTCGTCCTCCATCCCCACGCCCTCTGGGCCTCACAGTCCGAGGCAATGGGGGTCTGCCTTCCCTGGCCTTGGAATTGCGAGCTGATGGGTTCAATCTGCAGCCAGGAGTGGTCCCCGGGTGCTTTTCTCCTCCCCTTAAATACGGGTATCTGTGTTACTGTGGTCCATCACTGTAGCCACCAGCACAGCTTGATTTCTCTGCCCTGGCTTCACCCCTCCTACCCATCCAGACGAGAACCACTTGCTTATAACTTCATACATTGGAATTCCATGTAGCTTTATTTTCTGGAACTTCTGGTTATTTCTGGTTTTGTGGTAGTTGTATTCCTTCTTTGTTGTGGAGGGAGATGGAGTGTGTCAGTCTAAGCCTCCATCTTGGCCGAAAGTCGGCATTAGCATATTTTAAAGCTCCCCAGGTAATTCTCATATGCAGGCAGCATCCACTCACAGCCTTGAGGAATGATTTGTGTAGCTAAAGACAAGAAGGACTACTAAAAATGGCTTTAAGTATGACCTCCTTTCTCAAAAGGTGTCCCTTCTAAGCCATACTAAAATAATTTTATAAAGTAACTCAAACTCTTGTGGTTCCCTCAGTAAACTTTAAACCAACAGTAAAAACATACATTTTAATAATGCTGAGGAAACTCTCAAACATTTATTTCACCCAGAAGAAAAACCTCTGGCAATTTAATCTCTAAAGTCATCATTTTTTAATGTAAGGTTAATCTAGATGTATATTTACTCTCTTTACTGACCTGAAACTCATCTTAAACAAAAGATTTCTATATTGTTCATTCCAGAGATATAATAAATATTTATAATAATATTTCTAACCAAAGACAACTGTGACCTTTCCAAGATGAGTGTCAACCAAGAACACAAGATTTTTCACAATGAACTATTAGGGGGGAAATATTCTTGGTTTCAGATAGGTGGGGGGGTTTCCCCTGTACTTTCTCATTGCTCAGTGTCTTGCTCTCTGCTTCCTTTAGAGTTTGGAAGCTATTTCTTGCTATTTGCTTTCCCATTCACATCACCAGTTTTTTGTTTCTGTTTTTGTTTTTTTATATGTTCAAGAAATAGCATTTTTTTGAAGAATACTCAGGCTGAGATGACCAGCAGTGAGCCTACTGAGATACTGTTGTAGGCTGAATGAGTCAAGGAGACCATGCAGAAATGAAACGGGGTATTCGTTTCAGCAAGTCAAAGCTACTCTGTTGCACACACATCTGACTTCCTTTCTCAGGGCTCCGAACGTCCGCTGCCCGCAGTGCATTCATCATAACACATTTCTTTCCTGCCAGATCTGTGAGGGGAAGGATTCACTTCTTCCCAGGAACCTTCGTTGTTAAGGATGCTTATAGGCCTGCAATTATGTGATGAAGCTAATGGGTAAAAGCACTTAAAGGGCTATGCTTTGTGGTTCCGTTGTCATAACCCATGTAACACAAACCAGACCCAACACAGCCTGACAAGCTTTCAGCCTATTATTATTTGGGGCTGATTTAAATTACAGGTTTGATTAAATTTATGATTTAGCCATTGCACTTAGCATGTTCTCCTTTTCTTTTAAAACTAACCCCGAGAGAGACATTAACAAAATTCCTGTCTCCAAGATGTCAGATGAGAAAAATGTCAAGTGGCATGAGTGGCCAGAGGGAGGGCTTAAAAGTGTACTTAGACTTGTAAACTTAAATGCAAATGGAATTTCGCAGCTAACTGTTTTTTACTGCTTTATCAATGGTTCAAGCATATGGAGTCATCTTTAAGCCCTCTGTTAATCCTGCCATAGTTTTGGAAAAAGAGTGGTGTAAAAAACAAGCCCGCCTATTATACCTCGTCCATTTCTTATTCCTGCCTGACCAGACAAGCCCTTAACAAAGCACAAAACTATTGCACTAACTGTTTAATGTTCTCACTAAGGATGCCACCTTAGATGTCCTTTTTTGGAAAAGGATAGTATCACCCTGCAAGGTCGGCAACATAAAAATACTTCTAAGACAGAATAGTTATGTTGTAGACCACCGAAAATGTGCACCACCCAAGTGATTTGTCACATACAAATATTGCAGCAAATATGAAGGCATCTTACAAGAAAATTAAACCTAACACATGTGTGGTGCACAGTGAATTTGTTTATTTATCTATTCAAACAATAGTTCCTGAGCACTGAACCAGGGCCAAACATTTTGCTGAGTCCTGGGAACACACAGACATAGCCTTGGTGATGAACTGGGAAGGTGGACATGCAACCAAGAGACTCTGATAAAGTTCTGTAAGAACACTGAGTCTTTTGCTCAAAGCCAGAGAGAGAGAGATAAGACACTATAGTAGGGCCTGGTTGAAAGGCGCCAGGGAGGTTGTGAAAGATTTGAAAAAGAGAGACAATTTTGGTATGGATTTTTAAGAATGAATTATTTACTAAATTTATCAGCCAGGGAAGAACATTCCCAAAGAACAGCTTGTGCAGAAGTATGGGGTCAAGAAAGGAGAAGGTGTATTCAGGCAAAAGAAGAAAGTGTAGTGTAGAGTGCTGAGTAGCTGTGGGAAGTCTGAAGAGAAGAAGACAGGCAAGAGACGGGGCAGATAGAATCATGAAGAAGTTTATGTGTCAAGCTAAGTGGCGTGAGCTTCATTGTCTGAATCAAAGGTCACAGACATGTTTGATCCACACAGTGCTTGGTTTTGTTTTGTTTTTTAAGTATTGAACTAATTTTTCAAACTCAGGAATTTCCCCCCAAGATATCTGGTATCTGATATATTTAAAACATAGACCTTGTCAATAGCACACCTGTATGCCACATGAGTGGTAGCTGGCTTCTCACATAGGGCGTGCCCTTTCCAGTTTGCCACACTCTTGACTGTTCCCTATAATCTTTTCAGTACTAAGGACAAGTATCAGCTGCCATTTATAAATGAGCTTAACCTTGTTTTCCTTACAGTAGACAGAAATGTTTCTCTCTACCCATGTCTCTGTCACAAAGGGGAAAAACAGGAGATAGTGAGGGCCACATGATTACTCCTAACCTGCTTTGTCATTTACTTTATCTTCCTGACTTCCAAAGGTTACAAACCTGGCTCTGTTAACCCCTGCTCTAGACAGAGAGAATCAAGGCAATGATGAGATTAAATACCTTTTTAAAAAAATAAGTTGTAGATCTTTGAAAAGATTTTGAGCATCATTAAATACTATTTGACTTGAGCACTCAGGATAACTGAATCCTATCATGGATTCTGTTTCCTATGATGTTCCTGAAGGAGATAAACTTCCATGGAGAAGAGAAAATAGAAAACATGGCCTAATTCATTGTAAGTGATGAACTTGTCCCCTCTTTCCTTTGCAGAGATTTTTGTTAAGTGGGGCTAAAGCACATGGTTTAGGCTTAACACAGAGGTCTTTCCACGCCTTTTCCCACTGGGCAGGACCCAAGTTATAATGACATTCCTACAGAGTGCCACACCTAGACAGGGAAAGCAGGCTCTGACTCAGTCCATCACCCAGGGTAGGCCTCAGAACAGAGGACGCATATCTACTGGCATGGTTCTATCTTTATATAAGGTGAGCCAAACCATGCCTGGGATGAGTATCCCCCAGCCAGAGGCCTTCAGAAAGGGAAACCTGGTTACAGTGTTAACAAGATGGCTTGGGAAGAAGGAGATTGGTGACAAGAACATTCATGAACAGGCAGACACAATTGTCTAGGCAAGAAGTACATCATAGCATCAAGGTGGGATAGCAATAATCTGTGTTTGACAAATCATGTAAAAGAACTGTGGGTACCTAAGCAGGTACCATCTCCCCAGGACACCTCGTACAGAGCGTATGAGGCACCACAGCTCAACACCAGTGCCTGCAGAGTATACTACAGAAAAATTAACTGTGCAGGGCAAAATGGTTTCCGAGGGGAGCATCACTCCTACTGGAACCAGACTTGGCAAGAGTCTCGGGGAAAGTCCATCAGGAGGTGAGACCCTCCACAGGGCACAATCTAAGGACAAGAGGAGCACCTTGTCATTGGCAGAAGTTTCCTGCTACCTCTCAGTCATGACTGGGAGAGGCAGGCTGAACTTCAACCCACAGGGGACTCAGTTAACAGAGGCAGACTGCACATGTCCCCTGAGACCCTACAAGCAAATCAAGTTAGAATCTAGCATAATTTCCCCTAAACAATTTCTTACAAAATATCTCCTGTATGGCCAGAAGAGAGCAAATGCAACTATCCCAGTGCCATTGGGGAATGACCATGACATGACTCTAACTACCCAGACTCCCTTTTCAGTGAGGAGAATGTTCAGCCACAAGCAGCAGAAAAACCAAGTTCCAGATGGCGTAAACAGAAAGAGGTGTGTTTGACTCGCATCACAGGAGGTCCAGCATGGGCAGTCCCTCCTCCACCCTGAGCTTCTTGGCTCTTATCTTCATGCTTGTCACTGCACAGGTGCCAGCAACAGCTTGCAGGCTCCCACCCCATCCCTGGCCTCAGGTTCACACTCACCCACTCACCAGGGGGGGGGGGGGGGTAGTCTACAGAGAGGAAAGAGAATGAAGCAGATTCTCAAAAACAAGCAGAAACAAAAGAAGGTGCCTCCAGCACAGGTTCTTAGCCTCCCAGGTCTCCCAAATATTCACAAATTCCTACTATACATTCCTGACAACACCCAGTATCCTTATAATAAATGTGTTTTGTTTCCCTGCCTTGTTTCTACTAACTAAAGTTCATTTCTGTTACTTGCAACAAAAAAGGCCAATATAGTGCATCAGGAGGTCAAAGCCACCTGTTAAGTCACATAGATACCTCAGAGTTTATGTGGCCTTTCTTCATGTTGGACGTCCATTTCTAAATATTTCTGTAATTGAGGTTAATGCTTTACATAATAATATGAGTGGCAGCTACTATTTATTGAGCACACACTACAGCCCAGGCACTATTTAGGGCATTTTACATTCAGTCTTATTATCCTCACTCAGTTCTAACAAGTAAACTTCCTTGTTCATGAGGACATTCACACTCAGAGAAGTAGCTTTCCTGAGACTGTGCAGCTAGTGATAACATAAAGCCAGGTCTGTCTGATGCCGGAGCTCAGTCCACTCTGCTCACATTTTTCTAATTGTGATCTGGGGGCCATCTGTATTATATTCGCATTGAGAATTGCTAAAAATTCAGGTGCCTGAGTTCTTTTTCAGACAGACTGAATTAGATTCTGTGGAGCTGAGACTAGAGGTTAGAGTTCAGGATTCTGCAGCTTAAACAAGTTTCTAATTCTCCTCTGTGCTCTTAACTCAGAAGCTTCTAGGTGAAATGTGTAACTGACCCCAGACATGGAGGGCAAGGAGGTACTGAGGAAGAGGCAGACCACGCCAGACAGGCAGGTGGCAGGGTTAATAAGCAAGAGAACTTACGAAGCTTGTCTCAGGCAAACACAAGACAACTAAATCTCTGCACCTGCCTGCCGAAATCTTAAGTTATAGAGAGGCCTTAACTAGGTTCAGTCACGGATTCAGTCCAGATGGTCTCAACAACACATTACTCTCTCAAAGCTCTGTCCTTGAAAATGGCTTCAGCTGTGGGGAGGATGGGCTGAACATATATTCCATTAATAGGGTAGGGGATGAGAAGTTGCAGATTTCCTGGGTCCACTTGAGTGTCAACCTGTGGTCACGTCTTCTTGATGACCTCCTCCAACACATGCTAAAGACCAAAAGCACAGCCTCTCCTCCTGGAAGCTCTCCTGGATTTAGTGCTTGCTTGCATTTTTCACTGGAAAGATGTAGTAGTGAGTAGGAGTAATGTAAGGACAAATAATTGAAAATAAAAAGCTTTCTTCTGAAATAATAGAAGAGACTGCTCCCATATCCTTCATTTACTTTAGAAAACTTGTAATTGTAAGTACTTTCTCCTCTCTTTGAAATGCACATAAACTCTTTTGAAAACCGCATAGGCCTTAAGTCAGCTTTATAACCCAGAAATGTCTTTCTCCAGGACCCGGCAACCATCTCTTCCAAAGTAGCACAATTTCTCCCCAATTTCTGTGAGAAGATAGGAGTCTAACTTCGGTGGGTGCCTTGCTCCAATTTGCAAAGCTACTTCCTGTCATAGAGATAGGAGGTTTGTGTTTCTCTGGATAAAGCCAGTAACACAGATGGTCACCCCCAAAGACCAGGTCAAGTTAGGATAAATTATGTGTGACAAATGGCACCAACAAGGACTACTTATCGTTTATCTTGAAACATCTATGTGTTAGATCGTATGCCTGGCTGTAGAAGGGAGTAGGATTCCTTCCCGTCTGTAACCTCTTAGCAGATTATCTGTGCTGCCCATCACATTCTGGTTTGATGCTTGTTCAATAATAGAACTGTTTTCTTTCCTACAACTTTTGCAGAAAGGATTTCTGGATTGTGAGACTATTTGGTTTTTAATTATATTTTCCCAACAGTAGCAACATTCCAGCTTAGCAAGATGAAAAAAAATTTTTTTAAATTCCTCCTAAATCAGCTTAGTAGAAAAGATCCCTGAGGAAATGGCATTATTCATCGCCACCTCAGGGGTAAGGGTAACAACCTAAAGCACAAGAAGCATGTATCACAAGCCTCCTCTCACAGTTGCTGCAGGGGCCCCCTCACAGCACGTAAAAATCTCCCCAAGAGAACCACCTCGATTTCTTCATCTGTGAACTGGGGTGCCTTCACGACAAAACCATAGTAGCAGCGCAGCCCCGCGGAAGGTTCTTGGTGAAAGCGATTCCCACGAGAAGGTCAAGTTAAAATGATTCTGGAAACCACATTTGTAAAAGCTCATTTCAGGAAATAGCATACCATGGAAATAAGATAATCGAGTCTAGAAAGCTTAAAACTGACAATTTCCACCCACAACATCCTTTCCCGCAAAATCCCTGGTGCAGACTTCCCGAAGTCAGCTAACAGGCAGGTTCGGGCTGGTAAACCTGCCCACAGGCCACTGCAGGGAGGGGAGTCAAGGTCACCGCGGCTCCTGGGGGAGCTAAGTCGGGTCCAACAAGGTTGGGAACACTTACTTCTGAAACTACAGAAAGAGGATTTCTTCCTTCTGTCTTTCTAGGGTTTTCACCTGCAAGGCAGGTAAGGGAAAACTTAGCTGAAGGAATTGCTTGTTTCTTGTGATTTTGTTTCTGTTTTTTGCCATTCAATTATCTTGTTTCAATTATTTTTCTCACTTTATATAAAAAACATTTAAACATATAATATCTTCGGAAAGAAGGAGGAGGGCATAGCACCAAATTCATTTTCATTTAAAATTACCTACAGTCAAAAGCAGTGCACAAATCCCATGTTTCTTACTGCTTTCTATTTGATGTATAAAAGACATAACAACAATCAAAACTTCTTGCCCTGGCTGGTGTGGTTCAGTGGATTGGGCTCCAGCCTGCAAACCAAAGGGTTGCTGGTTCAATTCCCAGTCAGGGCACATACCTGGGTAGTGGGATGGGTCCCGGTCGGGGGCGTGCAAGAGGCAGTCATACATTGATGTTTCTCTCCCTTCCCCTCTCTCTAAAAATAAGTAAAATATGTATTTTTAAAAACTTTTTTACTAAAACTCCTGAGTTTGCATTTTCACTGGCTTGTGAGTCAGAGCATAAATTCTAAAGGAAAACTTCCTCTATGCTTTTTAAATTTTTATTGAATTTATTGAGGTGACATCGGTTAATAAAATTATGTAAGTTTCAGGTGTACAGCTCTATAACACATCATCTGTATATTGTATTGTGTTCATCCCCCCAAGTCAAGTCTCCTTCCATCACTATTTATCCTGCCATACCCTCTATACTTTTAAACCTAGGAATGGATCTCTTGCCTACGGAATCTCCTCAAATCCTTCACTCATGTCTAATTTAACTGTAGGGCCTGGGTCTTTTTCTTTGAGTGTAAGGCTGACAGCTTACCTCAGATTTCAATTTAGATGAGAATGCTTCTGTCCCCACATTCATACACTGTTTCTGGCTGATCTTTAACAGCCCACAGCTGACAACATCAATAATGGGGCCATTTGGACATTTGGAACATCACTGCAAACTTCAGTGGCCAATAAAATTTTTTATCCACTAGATAGGAAAAATGAAGAACTTGTTACATACAACTGCTTTGGTTGAGCCCAACATGGCTGCTGGAGGGGTAGGAAATTACATAAGAAAAGGGTCAGGATGAACAATCCTTCCTAGATCCTGAGAAGGCTTATTTTCATACCAAATACTCGGCCCACCTCCTCTCTGGAAGGGTAATGCTAACACTAAGCTTTTAAAACTAGCAAACAGACAACAATGCACCACACACTGCATATACAGCTCTTGCCTGCCATGGATGCAAGGGTGTTCCTGGTGAAGAGGTTCTTCTTGGAAGCACATGGTGATAAATGTGTCTTCAATATCCCCCATCTAACCCTACCACCCAGCAACTACCTCTAATCTGCAATCCCCGAAAGAGGACTAGAAACAAATTGGTCATGATTCTAATTCATTGCTACCTGGGGAGGAGGAAACATTGTAGGACAAGAGAACATTAACATAAGACAAAGCTGAAATAAAACATCAATGTGTAGCCCTGGCTGGTGTGGCTTGGTGAATTGTGTGCTGACCTGTGAACCAAAGGACTGCCAGTTCAATTCCCAGTCAGGACACATGCCTGGGTTGCGGACCAGGTCCCCAGTTGAGGGCATGTGAGAGGCAACCACACATTGATGTTTCTCTCCCTCCCTTTCTCCCTCCCTTCCCCTATCTCTAAAAATAAATAAAATCTTTTTTTTTTAATAAATAAATAAGTCAATGTGTAGACACTCTACTTACCTGCCAGCAATGATGAAAACTGTTTCCTCTCTGTTGAGTAGAGCTGTAATACTAACTTCAAACTCTTTCATCATGAATTACTGGATCTCTAATGTTTCAGGTTCAGAGATTTGTTTTGTTTTTCATTTTAAACACACAGAGCATCTGTTGGCTGAAATAGTCATCTATTTCTGACATCCCATTTCCCCCTCTGTTATCAGCCCCAAAAGGTGTGCATGGTTGTGACAAGCAGAAAAGCTGAGCTGTTTGCTCTGCAATCATCAAAAGGTTTTGGAACCAAGCATAGAGGGAGGATGGGGAATGAGGGAAGCCTTCTGGTCTCCATGTAGGAATGAATTACAGGAGGTAGTGCCCCTGCAAAGACACCAACTACAACATGAGGACATTCACAAAGTGGGTATTCGTGGTTCCTGCTGTGATCCGAATCACAGTGAGAATAAAATTTAAAATAGTGGCTCTCTTAAGTGCTTTCCAACATCCTGTTTTATGTGGCTCCTGATGACAAAAATGACAGGGAAAATGGACTGTGGGGCACACATGGTTGGCTGCCTATTTCTTCTTCTTGATAATAAAACCTTAATTTTGATTGAAGTGAAAATATGTCTCATCCCAAGGAACGAATTTTGATTGGTATAAATCAATCACGACCACCCACTGCCCACTTTCTCAGACATTCTCGCATGGAGGCATAGACTGTGACCCAGCCCTAGTAATGACCTATTACGTGAAGTCAGACGGGGGGGTGGGGGGCGGGCACTGGGCCTTTGGAGAAGTTTTACTTTCCTAGTAAAAGAGAGTGACGACATATTTGGCCCTTCCCAGCTCTAATACCATTGAACCACTGAGCTAATAATGCCGGCTTGTTGCATGATAAAATAAGCCTGAAGCTGGGGATTCCTTTGTTCGTAGTAGAAATCATCCCTAAGTTAAAAAACCTGCTCACCTTCTCTTGCTTTGTTAGAAGACTACAGAATGAGGAGGATCCTTTTGAGGAACACCAGTGTTTAAATTGTTTTTATATTTATTTGAGATTTCTTTTATAATCCATAATTTGTTTAGCCTTAACATTCATATTTACACTAGGTCCACAAGAACCTATTTTAGTGAAGGATGACAACAATGTTCTGCCTTCACAGCTCAAAACTGTCATATTTAATCAAGAAAAGAAAATCAGGTTTGTTCATCTGCCTGGGTCTGCCCTGTCCACACAGAGAAATGGTGTTCACAGCCAGTTGACACCAAAATATGGCGGGAGGCTCAAGTACAGAAGACAAACTGTGTAATAATAAAGACTCAAGAGAGCTGCCAGTCAAAGAGAAGTGGAACTCAAAATCATGTTGTCACCACAGAAAACTTTATGCAACATTATTCTCTCCCAAAGGAAAGAAAAGTTTACCTACAAGCTGATACCTTTTAGCAATTGATGAAATCCAGGAAAGATGGTCAACCACCCAGGACCTGATGATCATTCACAGGCAGACCTATTGATCATTTACAGACAAACAAGCTGTCCAGCTGGTTATACACAGTTTTGCCTCAACTATAGACAACTTATCAGCTATAAAGTGGCCACACAAACTCATGACGTTTCTGAGAGGTGCCAAAGAGTTCAGCACTGTGTCCTCTGGAAAATGCTGCCAGCATGTAGTAAGTCATCAGTAAATATTTGTTCAATGAATGGACATTTTATGACTTTGAAAAGAGGAGAAGCCCCTAGCTTCTGCAAAGTGGCCCTGGACATATTTAAGCTTCTAAAGAAGAAACATATGAGCAACACAGAAAAAACAGTTCACGCAGATCATGGTGAGATGATCTGGCTTCTGAGGAACACCCCACTGGAGGGCTGAAGGGGCTTTCATTTGCTTTGTAAACCCAAGTCTCCTGGGCTGCAGGACATACATCCCAGCATGCTGAGAGAACTTTCTTCCGAAAACACCAACCCGCTGGCAGTAATCTTTAGAGACTCCTCATAAGATTTGAGTGGACACAAACATTCATATTAAAATAAAAAGTTTCTTTTTAAAATAATTCATATTCTTTTAAAAAGAGAGAGAGAGAGATCGTGAATTCTCCAAAATTGATGATTGTCTTTGATGGATGAGATTCTACCACAAGAGAAACTAGCTGGTATTTATTGAGTGCTTACTATGCACTGGTGCTTTGCATAGATTAGTCCATTCAGTCTTCGAAAGGACCTTAGGTGATAATTACTATGATCCTCATTGTGCAGTTAGGATATAGAGACTTGGCTACATTACATAACTTTATTTTTAATTTTTATTTATTGATGTGAGAAAGAGAGAACGACACCAATCTGTTGTTCCTCTTATTTATACATTCACTAGTTGATTCTCTCATGTGTCCTGACCAGGGATTGAACCTGCAACTTTGGCGTATCAGACAATGCTCTAACCAGCTGAGCTACCCAACCAGGGCCTTAAATAACATTCTTAAGATTACACAGCTCTTAAGTGGGAGGGTTCAGTGTAAGCCCAGATAGTCTAATTCCAGAACCCATACTAAGTTCCTTTAAAATTCTCTCTAGTTTCCTACAATATGCTTGGGCTTATCTAGGCTACTTCCTGTAAGTTATGTTACAGAAACAGGGGAGTCCAAAAATCCCCGGAGTTTGCGGCTGGGGGATGGGGAGAAGGAAGCAGCTTTCAGAATGCCTCCACACGCCTGAGGCTGATGGCTGGTGTCTTTCATTATGCAAAATTGCTTGGATGCTTCAAAGGCCTCAGGTGGATGTGAGGAGTCTTGAACCAGGGGACGGTATGGAAAGCACACAGAGCCTACGTGGGGTTCTGTGAATGGTGAGAACTATTGGCAACACCCACTGCGTCAGAGGATGCAGTCAGGGATATATAGGCAGCTGTGAACACTTTAGAAGGGGCGTGCTCTGGGGCTGTCTCCCTCGCTGGCAGGGGTTCGCAGGGGTGCTCCGGAGAAGGAGAAGAGATCCACTCGGTTTACAGAAAGAAGACAGTTTGCAAGGAGGCTGAAAATCCCGGCAGTTTTGTGCTGAGAGCTGAAGGGCACCACAGCACAGAAAGGACCTCCCCAATCAGATTGAATGATTGGCAGCCGCTGGTAAAGCTGAACTGTGTTTGGGAAGTAGGGAAACGGTGTTTCTGACCTTCCTAAAACTGGCTAGGTTTGGTAGGGGGGAGGCAAGGATATGTGTAACTGTTAAATAAACAGTTTTCACTCAACTGAAGTATTAAGAGTTGTAATTCTGGTGGCGGACCATGCCCTCGTGGTAAGCAAGGTGCGCATAATGCCAAAGAGGTTGCACCACTCCAAGATGAAGGGTCGCCCACGCATCAACACCAGTTGTGCCAGCAACCCAGTTAAGACCCAGCAATTCATCAACAAGATGGAAGATGCACTCGGCGAGGGAGTGGCGGCAGATGACATTATCGAATCCAATTGGCCACGTCTCCGCGACGCCATATACAACTCCGCCATTATTGCTTACGGGAAGAAAGAGCGGAAGAACACTGACTGGTACGAGGCTCACTGGGAAGAAATGGAACCCGTGATCGAGGCTAAGAGGAAGGCCCTACTGGCTTACAAGGTCACGCCCACTCCCAGTACACTTCAAGCTCTACGGGCTGCCAGGAACAAAGTCCAGAAGACCGCCCGCCACTGTGCCAACACCTATTGGCTAAACCTGTGCAGAAGCATTCAGGAAGCCGCCGATATAGGCAACGCACGAGGAATGTATGAGGGTATCAAGAAGGCAACAGGCCCAATCCCCTCCAAGATCGCCCCCCTTAAGTCCAAGACAGGTGAGGTCATCACTGACCAAGAACAGCAAATGCAGCGGTGGACCGAGCACTACCTTGAGCTGTACGCAACGAAGAACACCGTAACAGACACTGCTCTTAAAGCCATCCCAGACCTACCAGTCATGGAGGAGCTAGACA
Organism: Furipterus horrens; assembly: GCF_987537825.1. Lineage (NCBI taxonomy): Eukaryota > Metazoa > Chordata > Mammalia > Chiroptera > Furipteridae > Furipterus > Furipterus horrens. Next base: position 35,753,945 of record NW_028327176.1, read on the forward strand.
CCCCACCTACTGCGGCAGAGCTCGGCAAAGCCATCGACCGCCTTGCTTGCGGGAAAGCACCAGGAAGCGACGGAATCCCTCCAGAAATCCTAAAGAGCGGGAAACCAGTCCTGCTATAGCCGCTCCACCATCTGCTCTGTCTCTGCTGGAAGGAGGGTTACATCCCCCAGGATATGAGAGACGCCAACATTATCACCATGTACAAGAACAAAGGAGACCGCAGCGACTGCAACAACTACCGGGGCATCTCTCTCCTCAGCGTCGTCGGCAAAGTATTCGCCCGGGTCGCTCTTGCCCGCCTGCAGACCCTTGCTTCCCGCGTCTACCCAGAGTCCCAGTGTGGCTTCAGAGCTGGCCGATCAACAGTGGACATGATCTTCTCCCTACGCCAGCTGCAGAAGAAGTGTCACGAGCAGCATAAACCACTCTACCTCGCCTTTATCGACCTCACGAAGGCGTTTGATCTGGTCAGTCGAAGCGGTCTCTTCAGCTTGCTACGGAAGATTGGCTGTCCACCACATCTGCTTGCTGTGGTCATGTCCTTTCACGACAACATGCACAGCACGGTGTCCTACAACGGCGCAACCTCTGAGGCCTTCCCAGTCAGCAGCGGAGTAAAGCAGGGCTGCGTCCTCGCGCCTACGCTGTTCGGAATCTTCTTCTCCATGCTCCTCCAATACGCCTTTAAGGACTGCAGCGAGGGTGTCTTCATTCACACCAGATCCGATGGCAAGCTCTACAACCTGGCCCGTCTACGAGCCAAGACCAAAGTCAAAGAGGTGCTCATCCGTGAGATGCTCTTCGCCGACGACGCAGCTTTGACATCACACTCCGAAGAGGGACTCCAGCAGCTAGTCACTTGCCTTTCCCACGCATGCAAGGAGTTCGGACTAGCCATCAGCCTGACGAAGACGAACGTTATGGCTCAAGGCACGGGGACTCCCCCATGCATCACCATCGACGGATACACCCTGGAGGTTGTCAACGACTTCACTTACCTCGGGTCCACCATCTCGAGCTCTCTGTCAGTCGACTTGGAGGTCAACCGGAGAATCGCCAGGGCAGCCACAGTTATGGCCAGACTGAACCGGCGAGCATGGAACAATTCCAGCCTCACTGAGAAAACCAGACTGCGCATCTACCAAGCCTGCGTACTCAGCACTCTCCTCTATGGCAGCGAGACGTGGACCACCTACGCAAGGCACGAAAGGAAACTCAACAGCTTCCACATGAGGTGCCTGCGACGCGTCCTGCATGTCGCCTGGCAGGATAAGGTCCCCAACACCGAGGTGCTGAAGCGAGCCAATATGAGCAGTTTGCATGCAGTTCTTAGTGAGAGACGCCTCAGGTGGCTCGGCCATGTCAAAAGAATGGATGCAGGCCGTATCCCCAAAGACCTCCTCTACGGCGAGCTAGCAGAAGGCCAGAGGATGACAGGGCGCCCAAAACTGCGGTTCAAAGACATCTGCAAAAAGGACATGACACAATGCTCCATCAATCTCAACACATGGGAAGTTCAAGCAGACGACCGCCTAGCCTGGAGGCTCACGGTCAGGCAAGGTACGTCACGCGCGGAGGCTGCGCGCAACGAGGAGGCGGTCCAGAAAAGATCGAGGCGGAAGCAGCGTCAGCAGCAGCAACAACAGCCATCTGCCTTCACCTGTACCAAGTGCGGCAGGGATTGTCACTCCCGAATCGGACTGCACAGCCATTCTCGGCGGTGCAGATAGACTCTCAAGAAGCTACGCCATCGTCTCTCGAGACGGATGGCTGCCGACGACGACGACCGACGACGAATTCTGGTGGCGGGCAATCGGACCCCTAACCGAAGAGCCCATGGGTTTGTTTTCAATTGGAGCAGCCCAGGGGTTCTGTAACAGTTATAATGTATAGTTGGGCTCCCTGGCAAGTAAGTGCCACTAGACTGTGGTCTGTGTTCAGGATGGAGAAGCAACGTCACTAAGAGACGAGGAAATATCCTAATGAGAGAGCTGCTATGGTGCCCCTGTTCTTTCTCAGTATCCTTTCTCTCTCCCTAGTCTACACTCCATGTTATCTAATAACATTGCCTAAGAAAGTACATCCATTTTACTACGTGTCATTTCCTTGATGTTTTAGATTATTTGGTATTTCTAGATGCATTAGAAACTTCTCTCTGCCTATGAAAGACTCCCTTTCAAGAAGTGGATTTCTGTCATCAAGTTACTAGACAACCCAGAGAACAATTCAATCATAAGCACAATTGTCTTATTTCCCAGTTTGTTTGCTTGTTTTCAATCACATCCCACTAAACTGTTATGTTCTATGAGAGCAAGGATCATTTCTGTCCTGGCCTAACATAAAAACTGACACACAGTTATTGCTTAATATATTTTTGGTGAATGAATGAATGAATGAACAAAGGAAACACAGAAAACATGGTTGTACAGAAAATTGGATTTCTTTTCTTCATTATCAATGTTATCACCATAAAACTAGCTGTAGATTATGAATTTGCCTACTAGGTGCCAACACTGTTGGACACTCTACATACATTAGCTCATTAAATCTTTACAAACCGCATGGTACACTGTGTTATTCCCACTTAACAGAAGAGGAAACAAAAGGTTGGAGAAATTAAGTTATTTGCCAAAGGTTTCCATTTGCTCTTCAAATAGGGCTTAAATTTCTTAACATGGTTTCTAACTCCAACCTTATCTTTTTTCTTACCTCAAACTCCAAGCTCATGCTGCATTCTCTGTCAGTTAGAAATGTGGTTATAGGGCGGCTTCCGCAGAAATTATTCCTACCTAATGAGGCTGTAGGTAGGAAAAGCAGAGTTGCCACAAGGCCTCCATGATGTCAACAAAGACCCAGGCTCCTTCTGTTTTTCCTTTTCCACACTATTCTGGTAAATTCATCGACACAAAATGGCATCTTTTCTGATGAGTATCCTATCAGCCTTCCAAGCAAGGATGGGGAGGAAGGGCAAACATCTGAGCCACCCAAGTTTTTCTCCTTAATCATGAATCGTGGTAACAAAAACTGTTCCAGAATCCCTCCAGAATGGTAACACGTGGTGGAAAATGGAAAAGAAAAAAAGGAGATAGGAATGGGCCTCAGTCTGGCCAGCCTGTAATATTTGCCACTCAACCATCCAGCACTACATTCAGATGCACAACGTGGCAGTGCTCGCTCTTATCACCAGATGTTTGCACCTGTTCTTCCTTCTCTCTTCAGTTAAACATAAATGTTTATTAACTGAAATCTGCCCTGACTCTGCCCACACCTCCCACCACAAAGAAGTGGTCAGAGCCCTCCTATTAGTTCTCTTAGCAGTTTGAACTTTCCTGACTTGTTTGTTGTCTGTAGTCTCCACCAGGCCAAACTCTTTGAAGGTGGTGCCACATCTTAATCACTTACATCCCTGGCACCCATTACAATGTCTGGTACAATAAGCCTTTGTCAGATGACTAAAGTAACAAAGCAATGGATCAAACCCAGGTCTTTTTAATTCCAAAGTCCATGTTCCATTCACTGTATAACACTGACTTCTGGGAATAAAACGACATTTTTACAAATCCATACAAGACTCTCCAACTCCTCCTCAGAGACACCTTGATGTTTTATTTTTATCATCGTCATCATCACATTTTTCACTTGCTCTCTAATAGAGGGTCCAGAAACATTGAGAGTCACCAGAAGCTGGGCAGGAGGAAAAAGAGCCTGAAAAATAGCCAGATGGGTGTATCCAGTACCCAAGAAAATTGAAAACTAAATGTAACTAAGAAAAGTACTTCAGAAATCAAGCTGGATGCTCTGGTCTGCTTCACTGGTAGCTCTAACACTAGCGGGCATTTCCTTTTCATTTTTCCATATGTGTTTATTATTTACAGACCATAACTTCTGTGAATGTTTTTAATTGAGTTCCAAATGTGTGGTGACAGCTCAGAGGTAATTGTTCATTCAAATGAAATGTATACCTAACAACCAGAGCTTTCTAGTGGACAGGCTCCTCAGAGGAAATGTTATATTTAACCTGTACCTGTTGTTAGAAAGAAAGAACGTTTCATGTCATTTGTTAGCAAGACAACATTCCTCCATCTACTCCCTCTGGACCCATAGGAGAGGCAAACCAGCCATACCACCTCTGGCCACCACAGTGGCAGAAATAATTACCCTCACCCAGGAGTACAGTCTAAGTTTTCTTTGGCATTTTACTTTGGTCATAACAGGCCACCCCTTCTCCTTTTTTTCATATTTCTTCCACTCAACATTCATACTTCATACATGTGAAATGAGCCAGTCCTCTTTTCCACTTGCCATATCTTAAATGAAAAGAGATCTTACCTACCATGGGGATTTAAAATATATTCACAAATGCTTTGATATGCCTCCCTTCAAAAGGTGGAGCCTAATCCCCCTCCATTTGAACATGAGCTACACTTAGGGACTCACTTCTGGCAAACAGAATAAAATGTAAATGATGGTGTATGACTTGGAGGCCAGGTCATAAAAACTACTTCAATTTCTCTCTCTCTCTCTCTCTCTCTCTCTCTCTCTCTCTCTCTCTCTCTCTCTCTCTCTCTCTCTCTCTCTCTCTCTCTCGACCCACAAAGTAAGGAACTGAGACCTCCTGCCAACAGCTATGTAAGTGAGCTCCAAAGCAGATCCTGCAGCCTTGGTCAGGTCCGAGATGACTGTGGCCTCAGCCTATCGACTGCAACTTCATGAGGGTCCTTAAGTCAAAACTATCTAAGTAAGCTGCTCCCAAATTTTTGATCACAGAAACTGATATTTTTAAAAATTGTTTCTTTTAAGCCACTACTTTGGGGAATAATATATTTCATAGAAATAGGTTACTAATCTAGTTACATTAAAGAAATATTTTGTACAATTAAGATATTACCTGTAGCCCATCCTCCTAATTTGTTTTCCATCTTTGAATATTTTCTTCTACATGGAAATATTTTGTAAGCATAATGCAATGCTAACATAAAATAATGCAGTGATTTCTCCCATTTTTTCATGTTTTATCATAAACACTTTCCATTTTGTTATGTCTTCATAGTTAATATTTTATTTTTTTCAGAGGTATATATTTTATTATTTTTATGATTATATCCTTTAAGATCTTTTTTCCTGTGCATACATATGGATATATACACATATAAACATTTCATTGCATAAATGCATTCATATTGTAACAATTATTCTATGGCTTGCATTTTATACTTAGTAATAAGTGGAAAACATTTTCCCTTGTGAAGTGTTAATTATGATCTCAGACGCTGAAATAAATCCGGCAGTCAGGATTATTGGCCAGTAATGGAGGACTGTGGCTCGCTCTGATGGAGGACTGTGGCTCGCTCTGACCAATAGCAGAGAGCGGGAAGCCTCATCCTCCTTTTATTAGGATTTCAAAAGTTACTAGAACAGGGGGTGTGACATTCCAGCCAACAATAGGAGAATTTTACAAGTGAAAGAATTCTTACAAAGTGTCATTAATATGTAAAATACAGCCAGGGTAACTCCTGGTTTAGCTAACACCTGTCAAGGAAGCAATGTAGACACACTAATCCTCAATGCCAGCTCCATTTTAAGACTTTATTAACAAGGAGGCAAATGGAGTACACAACAGAACCTGTTTTACCCAGGATTCCACGACTCAGTGGCCTCGACAGTCTAAAGCTGAAGGCGGAGACAAGAGTTGCTCATCATCTCCTGAGTCATAGGATGACACCTTGGTGGAAGGGCATGAGAATGCCCCTACCCAGAGATCTGTCTTCCTGCAACACCCTTGTCAATTAATAAACTTCCTATAGATCTCTTGTATTTTATGATGTACCTACCATGATTTAACTAATCCCTTCTTATTGCCCCTTTAGGTTACTAACAGTTGCAACCCATATATAATACTGACACTGTGCACATCCTTTTGTTCCCACATGCTTACTTTTATCCATAGGATATAGTCTTTAAGTAGAATTGTCAGATCAAAGAATATGCACATTTTGAACTATTTTGATACGTACTGCTCAACAGCAAATGTGATAAGAAAAAAATAGCATTATATTGTTGCTGTTTAATTTTGCTGTTATTATTATTATTATTACTTAGACTCTTTCTTAAACAGGCCAATTGGTCACTGGTAATTTTTTTTTTTTGACAAATCGTTTGATTATTGCTTTATTTAGTTTTATTACTTGTTTGTTTGTTTTTAAATTACAGTTCACCTACAATATTATATTAGTATTAGGTATACAACCCCATGACTAGACATTTATATAACTTACAAAGTGATCACCCCTATAAATCTGGTACGCATCTGACACCATATATAGTTATTAAAATATTATCGGCTATATATTCTATGCTGTACTTTCCATCCCCATGACTATTCTGTAACTACCAATTTGTACTTCTAAATTGTCACTTTTTCCACCTGTCCCTTCAACCTGCCCCCTGCCATCTGGAAACCAAGAAAATGTTCTCTGTAGCTATGAGTCTGTTTATGTTCTGCTTGTTTGTTAATTTTGTTTTTTAGATTCTACACACAAATGAAATCATTTGGCATTTGTCTTTCTCAGTCTGACTTATTTCACTTAGCACAATACCCTCTAGGTCCATTCAAGCTGTTGCAGATGGCAAGATTTCATTATTTTATGACTGAAAAATGTTCCATTGTATATATACACCACTTCTTTTTGTATCCATTAATTTCTTGAATGGCACTTAGATTGCTTCCACATCTTGGCTATTGTAAAATATGCTGCAATAAGCATATGGATGTATATGTCTTTTTAATTCAGTGTTTTGGGGTTTCTTTGAATAAATACATACAAGTGGAGTTGCTGAGTCCTTCTTTGTCTCTGTTACGGCCTTTGTTTTAAAACCTATTATGTCTGGTATAAGAATTGCTACACTCGTTTTTGTTTGTTTATTTCCATTTTCATGAAACATCTTTTTCCATCCCTTTACTTTCCATTTCTGTGTGTCTTTAAATGTTGATAGATATGTATTTATTGCCATTTTTATTATTCATTTTTTTACCTCTTTTTTCTTCTTTAAGAAGACCCTTTAACATTTCTTCAAGTACTGGTTCAGTGGTGATGAACTGCTTTAGCTTTTTCTTGTCTTGGAAGCTCTTTATCAGTCCTTCCTTCAGTGCTAATGATACCTTTGCTGGGTAGAGTAATTTTGGTTGTAGGTCCTTGCTTTTCATCACTTTGAATATTTTGTGCCAATGCCTTTTGACCTGCAAGGTTTCTGTGGAGAAATCAGCTGACAATCTTATAGGAGCTCCTAGGTAACTAACTGTTTTTCTCTTGCTGCTCTTAAAATTCTCTCTTTATCTTTAACCTTTGACATTTTAATTATGATGTGTGTCTTGTGTGTCTTGGGGCGGGCCTCTTTGGGTTCATCTTGTTTGGGACTCTCTGTGCTTCCTGGACATGTATGTCTATTTCTTCATCAGGTTAAGAAAGTTTTCTGTCAGTATGTTTTCAAATAGGTTTTCAAATTCTCATTCTCTTTTCTCCTTCTGGAACCCCCATGATGTGAATGTTGGACCTCTTGAAGTTGTCCCAGAGGCTCCTTATGTTATCCTCTTTTTTAAATTCCTTTTTCCTTTTTTAAGTATGTTTTATTGATTATATTGTTACAATAGTTCCAATTTTTCCCCTTTGCTCCCCTCCGCCGAGCACCCCCCTCCCCCAACAATCCCCACCCCCCAGTCCATGCCCATGGGTCATACATACAAGCTCTCCTGCCTCACCCTTTCATATATTCTTCTTCTTTTAAAAATAATTAATTAATTATTTTAACAATAAAAAATAACAATCCCTCCCTCTCAGACTTAAGACCCTTTATAATCTTATAAAGGACAATGGATGAAGGTCTCAAACTCCTCTAGCTGCTTCAAGCTGGACATGGTTGTCATCCTACCTACCCTTGGGTCCAGAAATCCCTAATAAGAGTGGGGGTGTGGAGGGGAGGGTGGCCTTCCCACATGGGGAAGGATCGTGCAGACTCCAGGTCAGCTGGCTGTTCCCGAACAATGGCATGCTTGATTTAACAGGCTGGCATCCTTGTTGTATTCTGGAGGCAACAGATTTGGCAACAGGGTTAAAGGACATCATTCAATCCATAACCACTATATGACAAAAGACAGGTATTAATTTTTCAGTGTCACACATTAGGGAAAAGAAGGGCTTCTTTGGAGGAAGGTGTGCCAGGTACATCTCACCTGTCCAAAACCCTTTTGCCCGTTATACTTAGTTTTGACTGAGGGAAATATTTTAGGTTTCCCCCCTCTCAGGCCTCTGGGCTCTTTCTGTCCAAGCCTTTAGGACAGAAAAGAGAAACCAGTTTTAAAGTGAAGCCCACAGACCACCCCATTCTTCACCAACCCAGCCACTTAGTTCAGTCAAACCATTGAGTCTCAGGAGGCAGCGATGCAGACAGGATTGAGTGAGGTCTATATGTACAGACAATCACTCAGGCAATGAGATCGTAAGCTTATGCCCTCTGGTTCAATTTTGCTCATTTGTTTGTGTTGTTCATTAGGTTCCCATAATAGGTGATAGCATAAGGTATTTTTCTTTCATTGCCTGGCTTATTTCGCTAAGCATAATTCTCTCTAATTCCATCCATGTTGTTGCAAATGGTAGAAGTTCCTTCTTTCTTTCAGTACTTATTCATTGTCATTTTCTCCCTTTGTACTCATGTTCCTCTCTGTTTCTTCATCTTCTTAAAGCAGACCCTTTAGCATCTCTCGCAATGCGGGTTTGGTGGAGATGTATTCTTTTAGCCTTCTTTTGTCTTGGGAACTCCTTATTTCACCTTCCATTTTGAATGAGAGCCTTGCTGAGTAGAGTATTCTTGGTTGTAAGCCTTTGTTTTTCATTGCTTGAAACATTTTTTGCCATTCCCTTCTGGCTTGTAGTGTTTCTGCTGAGAAATCTGATGATAGCCTTATTGGAGCTCCCTTGTATGTTATTAGTTGTTTCTCTCTTGCTGCTTTTAGGATTCTCTCTTTGTCTTTGAGTGTCGCCATTTTAATTATGATGTGTCTTGAAATGGGCCTGTTGAGGTTCATCTTCATTGGGACCCACTGTGCTTCCTGGACTTGCGTGACTCTTTCTCTCCTCATGTTAGGGAAGTTTTCTGTCATTAGTTTTTCAAAGAGGTTTTCTATCCCTTGCTCTTCTTCTTCGCCTTCTGGAATTCCTATGATACGGATATTATTATGTTTTATGTTATCCTGCAGCTGTCTTAGAGCCTCTTCAGTCTTGTTCAGTATTTTTTCATTTTGTTGCACTCTCTGGGAGTTTTTCTCTAAGTTGTCCTCCAGCTCACTGATCCGATCTTCTGCTTCCTCTAGCCTGCTTTTAATTCCTTCTACTGTGTTCTTCAATTCAGAGATCATATTCTTCATTTCTGCCTGGCTCTTATTGATAGCTTCCATGTCCTTTTTCATGCTGGTATAATTCTCAGTAAGTTCCTTGTAGTTTTTCTGGAGTTCTTTGTAGTTTCCACTGAGCTCATTGAGCTTCTCCATAATCCATGTTTTGAATTCCATATCTGATAGTTTGCTCCCCTCTATTTCATTTAGCACTCTTTCTGGGGATTCTACCTTTCCTTTCGATGGGGGTTGTTTCTCTTTCTCCCCATTTTTGTGACTCCTATTGTTTGTTGGTGCTTCTTTAATTCCTTTTTCTTTTTGCTGTTTTTCTGGGTGTTTTCGTCTTCCTTATGTCCCAAATCGCTGATTTGATCCTCTGCTTCATCTGCTCTACTATTAATTCACTGTAATGTATTCTTCATTTCGGTTAGTGCATCCTTCATTTCTGACTGGTTCTTTTTTATGGTTTCCATTAATTTTTATGCTGTTGAAGTTCTCACTAAGTTCCTTAATCATCCTTATAATCATTGTCTGAATCTGTATCTGCCTTCATTTCACTTAGTTTATTTTCTGGACATTTCTCCTATTCTTTCATTTTGGGACCTGTTTCTTTGTCTCCTCATTTTGGTGACTTCCCTGTGTTTTGTTTTTTTCTTCTTCTTCTTCTTCTGTGTATTAGGTAGAGCTGCTACATCTCCGAAGTTTGGTAGAGTGGCCTTATGTAGCACATGTTCTGAAGGGCCTCCCCAGTCACATGAGTTGGGGGCTCTAGTTGTGCTCCCCATATGGGCTGTGTGCATTGTCCTGCTATAGTTGAGCCCTGATTGTTATGGTCATATCACTGGGAGAGAAAGACCCAAGGCCAATCAGCTGTGAGGACTGGCTGCTACTAGAGCAAAGAAGCTGCTGTGCAAAGGCCAACCCCATACAGCAGACTTGCTTCAATGGGGCCTTGTTGCCCACTGAGTTCACCCCTTTAGTGTGTCACTTGTGGAGGTGGTTTGGTTGTAATCTGGCATGGCCTGAAGCTGACCACTGGATGCCCTGGCTCTGGGGCCCCGAGAGTTGCAGACAAATTTCAGCCACCACCTGTGCTCTGCCCAGGACCACCCAGCATGAGCTACAGAGCAATCTACAGATGTCTACTACTTGTGCTGGGCTTGGAGGTTCCCAGGAAAGGCAGAGCTCCAAATCAAGGCTGTCTACTGCTAGTGCCAGACCTGGGGCCACTTAGCAAGAGGTATGGAGATGCAGAGGCCAGATGCTGCTTGTTTAAGAGATTTCAGGAGAGTCTAAAGCATAAGAAAAGAGAGGCCATTTCTATGAAAAGCCACTGGAAAGGGCTTGGGAAGGCTGCAAGGCGGGTGGGGCAGGGTCTCACTGAATCACAAGGGTAGGGCTAACAGTGTTAGCCAGGTTGATGGAGATTCAGATATGGCACCCAGCATTCAGCTCTGTGAGAGGAGGGCTCAAAAAAGGAACAATGGCCTCTGCCAGTACTTCTGTCTGAGAGAAAGCTGCTCCTGCAGCCCTCTTCCTGAATATAGACAATTCAGTTTTTCTTTGGCACCTGTCAAGTTGTTGTCCCAGCACTGGAGCTCAGAGGGAGTGAGTTTAGTGTACGTCCATGCCTGGGCCCTTAAGATAAATGCTTGGGACTTCAGAAGTCCTCCATCTCCCTCTGCCACAATATCTGGTTTTTACAGTCAGAAGTTATGGGGACTTCTCTTCCCAGCACTGGAACCATGAGCTAGAGGTTTTGGTGTGGGACTGCAACCCCTGGCTCTTCAGCCTCTGCAGCCAAGCTATCCCTCCCAATTTTTAACCACCACTCATGGGTGTGGGACCAGCCTGTTCTGCATCTTTGCTTCTCCTATCTATCTTGATGTAGTTTTTTCTTTATGTCCTTAATTTTCAGACTTCTGTTCAGCTAGATTCAGGCAGTTCTGAATGGTGGTTGTTCTGTAGTTTAGTTGTAATTCTGATGTGGTTGTAGGAGCTTCCAAGTACTGTCTTTACCTATGGTGCCATCTTGTCTGAAATTCCTATCCATAGTTTACATTTTAGATATTTGAATATTATTTGACCATATTTATTAAACCGTTTTCATATACTTTACATTTGCATGGTTTCAAGTTTTTTTCCACTATACTGAACTAAATATCTTTTATATATAGATTCTTGATTTTCTTGATTTATTTAGTTATAATAAACTTTCTATATTTCAATTGCTGGTAAAAAGAATATAAACATTGTGACTCTCATTACATATTATCATTTTTATTTTTGAAAAAGGTATATGAGTTTATCAGCAATGATTTAGTGTATCAGCTATATTACAACCCTGATTGTATTATAATTGTTTAAAGTCTGCTAGAAGGTACAAATTGCAGTCCAAGTTTGCTTTCATTTGAATTTCTTTGATTTCTAATGAGGTTGTATGGTTTCTTTGCATCTTTAGTTAGTATTTATTTCCTCTCTTGTGAATGACCTCCTTCAATATTTTATGTTTATCCTAGTCTTAATGAACACTTTTTCTTATAAATTTTAATAGAAAATTATAGATTAGAAATATTAAACTTTTGTAATTTTTTATTAAAATGTTTCTGCAGCCAGTTGTCCATTTTTATTAGCTTGCTTTTGTTATACAATATTCCATAATTTTTAGTATTCAAATATATCAATACTTGTATGTTATTTGTTCTATTGTTTTCTATTGCTGCAAAGCTAAGAAAATTTACATTCTTCCCCTGACATGAACTGCTATTTTTTCCCAATTTCTCTAGAATTTATGAAGAGGTGCTTTGTTTTGTTTTGTTTTGTTTTGCTTGTTTTTTGTATTTGCCTCAAATCTATCTGGAGTTTGTTTTGTTGTATGCAATACAATGTATTTTTTTTCCAAATATTTTTTTAGTTTATTCATTTTTTATTAAGAATAGTTCACAGTAACATGTCTTTAAATTTTTTACAATATTCCTGTGGCTTGCTAGAAATCACTAAAGTGTCCAAAAACAAATGGCAACTAGTAACAAACCTAGTGAGGCAGGAGATAGTCAGGAGTGAGGAAATAACAGAGGCACCCCAGGACTAAGACAAAGGACATCAGTACAGAACAGAAACCCTGTTCTAAGACTGGTTCCTCAGGAATGAGAAAACTGGAGGTGCCCCAGGGCTAAGAAAAAGGACATGGATACAGGACAGAGATGCTATTCTAAAACGGGTTGTCCCTGCTTTCTGGAAAAGTGCTGAATAATAGTGAATCATGACTCACCTGCACAGAAGATGCAACATGACCCCTCCTTCATTATAATAGCATTATAATAAATTTGCAGTGTGGGACCCCATAACTATCTTTATATGCAAAATAAAAGCCCACCAGAACTAGCCAGGAAATATTTGCCCTATAAGAATAGAATCCCTCCAGCCACTGAGAGTCAATCTCTGCTCAGAGTTGGCCTGCTCCCTTGCTCTGTGGAGTGTACTATCACTTAATAAATGTGCTCTCTCTCCTTCTGCTATATACTCTGTTTGAGTCAATTCATTGTTTGTGATCACTAAGCACCTGGTCACCCGTGCCTGCCTGTGACACTAGGACCTCTGATAGATTCTGTTGATTGAAATTTCTTCCCTTTTTTCTTCAGCCCCAGGTGGTGAATCATGATTGGCCAGGCCAAATATTTTATTTTCCTATGACTGTCTTAGGCTTGAGCTTATTTGTGTTGGCTAAAGATGTGTGAGGGACCTCTTGGAATAGTTTTTCTCACTGAACAAAGAGACCTACAGGAAGAAAGATCCCTCTTCTTCCATCAAAGTCTCCACCTTCATGTAATGCCTGGAACATGTCAGGGACCTTGCAACTGTGTAAGGACAAGTCAGAGTACACATCCTAGAGATGGCAGAGCAGACAAAAGCAAGACTTGGGTTACAGATAATGCTGAGCCATGGATTGCCCTACCTAAGAATGTGTTCTGTGAGAGAATATATATTCTTATTTTTAAGTCACTTTTAGTGTCTTTTCTATTATTTTCAGCTGAAGGAACCTTAATTTTAAAACCTTTACTATTTTTTGCCTTGCTTATTTATTTCTCTCATGTCATTTATTATTTAAGAACCTGATTCCTGAATTGTGGAAGAGGTCAAAAGCTAATGCACATCTAGGAGGGGGTATTCCATGAAACCTCCCCATTTACCAGAGCCCCAAGAGCTTGGGGACTGTTTCTCTACAATGTTCCAATTGCCTTTGGCTTGGGGCTCTTCACATTCTTTGTCAGCTACAAGTACAAAACCCTAAGTGCTTACAGCCCTCCAATTCAAGAGGAGTTGCAGTGAATGACAAGCTCCATTTTCACTGCCATTAAATGCAAATCTCTCAACTCCTCTTTATCCCTAACAATACAATGAAAACTGAGCACTCTGCAAACAAGATTTTCATAGTAAGAGCCCTAGTTGCTTTGTTCTACAGATCCTGCCACAAAGAAACAAGGATTGGCCTTACTGACAACCATCTTAATGATAGCAAATATTCAAACAACCTGAGGCTAAATGAAAAGTTTAAAAAATCAGATGGTTCATATATACCAGTGGTTTTCAAACTGAGCTCCATAAAACCCTAGGGTTCTACAAAGATACCTCAGTGAGAATGGGAGGAATTGAGCAAGCAGTCTGGCCCCCTCTCCACTATTATCTGTACTACATACATATTGGTCCTGTAGAGAATATTGCATTTGGAAAAAATAAGTGCTTTTTTTTTAAAAGTATTAAAGCACTAATCAACACTTTTGATATTCAGAGCCACCCAGATGTTTGCAGTGAGGCAAAATAAACAATCAGATCATTAAGGGAAAGAGAGAAAGACATAAAACACCATCTCTATGTCCTGTTGTTTTTCATATAACAACTGAATGAAAGATCAACATGTGTATATTTTTCATATGAGAACTAGAAAAGATGAGGCTTTCAGTATTGGATCCTTGCTCTGTTTCTGGTCTTCTTGATGTCTGTTGGAGAGGGGTGGGCCGTAAGGGAAAGGCAGGGTCTCATCATCCCATTATAATAACCTGACAGCACAAATTACTGGCATAGCTTTAGTCATACTGGCAAGCGCAGGCTATTTCTATTGATCTCTAAACTTAAAGGATGCATGACGTCATCCAAAGTATGCTTTTTAATAATTCACTTCATTAAAGGGCCATTAGAATGTCAGAACTATCATAAAGCTTGCAAACACTTAGTTACCTCTAATGTCTTTGAAATAATAATGCATTATTGATGAAACCTTGGTTCATAATCACTTTGCTCCCATTTGACAAAGCCAATATTGCAACATGCTTTCTCCACATCCCACCACGCTTTCCTCCCTCTCCAGTTACAATGCTTTGTTCCTAGGTCTCTCACAGTTCTTCCAAGAGTCCTTTGAAATCCTCTCTTGTTCCAACCCAACAAGATGGACTTATGGACTCATTTATTTCAAAGAAGGAACTACTGTAGTATAATGATATGATGATAAAGTTGCATGGATAAGCCACCAAGCAGAGTATGTAAAAGGAAAAGGGAGATGGGCAGAGAGAAATCCATGGCTAACTGAAACATTTGCTTCTTTGGATATATAAGACACTCTCCTATAAAATTTCTGGGAGGAGTTAAGCACACAAACTTGATTTCAGGTACCTTTGCAATGAAACATGAGAACAAAGAACAGTATTAGTTTGAGTATCAATCAAACCAGGAAAAGGAAAAACAATTCTCGTAAGTATGAGGAGTCTCCCTAAATACAGAGTTGCCAAATAAAATGTAAGATGCCCAGTTAGATTTGAAGTTTGGATAATTTTTAAAAAACAAATAATTGTAGTAAAAATATGTTCCAAATATCGCATAGGACATACTTACTCTAAAAATTTGTTGTCATTTACCTGAAATTCAAATTTGACTTGACGCCTTGTATTTTTATTTACTAAAACTGGCAACTCTACCTAAAAGGTAAATCTTAATGCTTCACCTTACATTAAAAATGCTAATCATGATAGCTCAATAGTCCCCAGTCCTGGCTATACATGAGAATCATGTGGTTTCCGGAGCCCACCCTTTAGAGCAGCAAATAAGAATCTTTGGAGTGGGTCCCAGATATCTTTCAAGTTCCCCCAAAGATTCTAATGGGCATCCAGGTTTCAGAACCACTGTGCTAGAGGATTGTACTGACTTCAGTGTAAAGTCTCAGGGAGGCATATCAGGGTGTCTCAGGATCTAACTGCAGGGAAATATATGTATTTTTTAAAGCATTTTCAGCATTTTATACTTGAAAATAAAACCTTATTTTTTGTATTATAAACTACCCCCCAAATTAAGGATAACAGTGATTTGGAGAGCTAAAAGAGATAATGAAGCACAGGTCCCGAGACCTGGGGCAAGTCCTGGACAGTGCAGATTACCTGAGATGGAGAGCAGAGGGTGGGAGATAGGCAGGATTTAATGGACATATAGGTCTCAGGTCAGAGGATGGCACATACCAGAAAGGCAGACAACAAGAAGTATGACCTCAAGCCAAGAATCTAGGCAGAGTCACCAGCCAGGCACCAGCTAATCATGCATTCCTGCTGATTGCAGGACTTTTGGGGGCATTGATCTCTGCACCTAGCTCACCCACTAGCTCACCCACAGTTCACAGGTGACACAGGGGTGAGCGTGTAGCTAGACTGGGGAACAGAGGTACAGAGAAGGGCAACTGGTCAAGTCATTTATCTGAGTGCAATATCAGTGACCTGCACCTGCTGTGATTTGAAATGAGTTTGGCACCTGGAAGGCATAGCTTTTAGTCTTGTGTACTTTAAGCAAGTTGGGTGATGCCTCTTAATCTCAGAATCTTTTCTAAAGAATGGGAAATCATAACCTTCTTTGCAGGGATGTGTGAGCAGCATTTTAAATCATGAGATACATGCAAAAGATAAGGAATGTGGTCTACATGTGTCTTCACTGGAGTCCCTCACTTTCTGGTAACAATCACTACTGATATGTGCCCATGTCCTCCCATGGACTGGGCCACCCCTACTCCTCCTGACTGTAGGTGATTTGTTTATAAGACAGTGGGAATCCTGTGCCTGTCCAACTCCCTGCAGGGTAAATGTTCAATGAAAGCTTGCTGCCTTAATTAGACTGAGAAATCTAATTAGACATGTTTCTCTCTCTAAAACACTTTTTGGTGTTCCAAACACTGTATACTTTTATTTTCTCTTCATCAACATCAATTTAAGGCTTATACTTATTATCTATGTGACTGAACAATTTAACTTCTCAAAGCTTCAGTGTACCCATTCTGTAAAATGAAAGCATTAGGAATATCTACCTAACAGTTTTGTTATGAGAATGAATCAGATTATGTATGAAAACCTTTAGTCAAGTACTCAATGCATTACAAATACCTAGAAAATTTTAGAATGATCACCGCTCAATTTGGTCAATGTCTCAGCAAGGTTTTTGACTCAGATTTATGCATTCTGTGCCGTCTTCTAATCCAAGTACCCAGAGACAAATTTGCTACAGCCCCATAGTGGAATCCAAGAATTCTAAAGTCACCCACTGCCTCAGAAACCATGAAAAGACACCTTATATATCCCACAACTCTCATTGACTGTGAAACAATAAAAGTCATTCTATATTTGCTATTCCTTCATGTCCATTTTCTGTCCTAGGTATATATTTTACTGAGATTTCCATTCTCTTGATAAAATAAGTGTGCTTTTATGACCTCTCTATGCAAAAGCTTTAAACCACCCTAGCTCACCCCACAAAAGCACAAAAGTAAACCTAAAGCTATATGGCACTGGAATTAAAGTCAGCATACTGATACGTTGTATAATTTGCCATCATTATAAATGATGTGTCAGTGATATTATAGTATTAACTCACTCTGGTGTGCAGTGATTCATTATAGGTCTAAGTTTCCCTTTGCAGTCCAGGCAGTTGTCTTTCAAGGGGAGCTGAGCTAAATTTAGCCACACAAACGTGTTATGTTGCCAGGCCCGTTCCCCAGCCCAGTGACTGTTTTGTGGAAGCTGCATGTTTCAGACCATCTACAGGGCTTCTGCAAAGAATGCTGCAACTCTGTATCTGCAAGATCTCATCACAATTTATGGAAGTAATCAGTTCCATCCAACATTAAAGATAACCTGACCCTGTCGCTCAAATTGCACTAGAAATTTTTAAGTCAGGGGCCTAGCTTCCTAACATGTTCATTTGCAAGTTCGAGGGTAATAAATAGGAGTCATGAGAGAGATTGTGAAATTTCCTCAATTAATGAGGAGGATGTGGATTTCTCTTCCTTTCAAAGAGAGAACTTCGTACTTAATATGCATTCAACAACCACCTAGACAACCTTTATGTACATATAAAACGTATCATACATGTAAGCATACAAATATGCAATTGTCACCCTGATGTTCCCAAACTTACAGCCTGTCTAAATATTAAAATAAAATGGTTCAAACAACCATAATACTGAGAAAGGAAAGAAGCAGCCCCTGACATCCTCGAACTGGTCTGGTGTACACATCTAGGCCTGGGTGTTCTTCTGTTGAATATAAACAATTTTATGGAGCATCTACATCAGATAAGGCCACTCTGTGGCTGTGATGGATCAAGATAAAAATAACACCATGCTCTACATGTGAAAACAAGCAAAACTTGGACATTGTCCGACCCACAAATACACAAACACTCCCCTCCCGGGTAATATGGGTAACTGCTGCTTCCTTCCCAGTAACACCCTCAGTCTTGCTCTAGTCCACAATCATGGAATTACTCCCACCTGCTGACAGCATCCAATCAGAATAAAGCACTGCTTCTTTAAAACCTCTCCCCAAAGCATCAACACAAGCCCAAATCCTACAAGTCCTTCTGAACACCCTTTCACTGAGATGCCCCTCAGTTCAAAAATTAATAGACTCACCTGTGTTCCTGATAGTCTTTAGCTACAGGACATTGATGCCACCAACTATTAAATACCCTGCCTTTTCAGATGTCTTCTTCCCCTGGTGTATATGCAGGAAAGGGGTTTATGTAGCCTCCACACCTGGGTCAATTGCTCTTCATAGCTGTTCTCTGGAATACTTAGCTCCACTTTAGGAGTTCTGGGACCATCGTCTTTTGCCCTCTTGACTTAGGTGAGGCTCAAAATAGAGCATCAATTCACCTGGTGATCAGCTTCTGTGAACAAGTTCCTTCCAGATGGAGGATCTTGAAGCTTAGCCAAAAGGTGAAGCAGGTCAAGGGCCAAACCAGAGGTCACTCAGAGTGTGACTGCTGTGACCTTCATGGGGCAGAAGCAAGAATCCAGTGGCCCAGGAAGTACATAGAAATGCAAGGTGGAAGAATACAGTATGGCAAAATGAATAATGAGACCAAACCACAAACAGGGCAGCTCTCAGGAGTCAGTGTTGACAGAGAGGAGGAAAGGTGGTTGGTGGAAAGTACAGAGAAAAGAATGGCCCAGGAATAGAGATCAGCCAGGGAGAAAGATGTGGAAACTGCACTAGTGAAGTACTTACCCTGTTACCAGAATGAGAAATTGTGGGTCCTGTGGGAAATGGATGCAGCCTTTCAACCAATCACACACCTTTCAACCAATCAGCGGCTCTCCCCTGATCCAGAAAATCCTCTTGTGAATTTGAAGACCCCTAATATTTTTTCAGGGTGAAATCTCATTTCTGTGGAAGCCAAAAATAAAATTATGATACATTAAGCCCAGCAAGTTTGATGTTAATAAGGATGAGGAGGAGGAGGAGGAGGATAACATTGTTTTTAGCCAGAACTTGAGACAGCATCCCATTCTGGCTAGCTACTTTTCAACACCATTACCCCTAGGACATACATATTCTCAAACAGGAGTTTGAGAGGTGCATTCATCTTTCCCTAAAATTAAATTTATTTTCACTGAATTTTCAGACTTGCTAGTATGTTTACACTGTGGTGTTTATTTTCAGAGGTTAAACTTCAATAAATGAAAAATATTTTCCCTTCAGTTAAAAAGAAAATGTTACACTTAAATATTTATAAGTTTGACTGGTTATTTTTTAAAACACAGAGTCAAAAATATTATAATTATTAGACATTGCTGGCAATAATTCTCTGAATGTTTCTAGCATAAAGACTGAAAGTAATATTCACGACATGAGCTATACTTCAAACTGAATATAGAATAAAAGTGGAATTAAATAACCAGGGTGAATTGCATATCTAAACAGGACATGCAAATCAGTTTAACTGTTTTATGTTAGAATTAATATGACAGGAAATCACCATAATAAAAGTAATAGAGTTATTATTTTTTAAGTACCTATTTTATTCCAAATACTGTGATGGATATTTTATATGCATTCTCTTCCTCTCACAATAACCCCTAAAGGTAGGTATTTTAACCCTATTTTGTAGATGAAAAACTAAAGCACAGGAAAATTAAGAAATCTTCCCAAGGTCACACAACTAGTGACCAAATCAGATCAAGACTTACATCACCTGGCAGAAGTGTGTATGTGTTTTATGTCTCAACATCAACTTCTGTCTCAGGTTTTGGACAGATGACACATGGGTGCTTATTCTGAGTACAAGGTTTGGTCTAGTTAAACACCATCATCTTTAGAACCTGTCAGAGAATAAGACAAAAAGACTCTATAGAGTTATGTTTTATCACCAAGTGACCAGATTGCATACTTCCTCATGCACAGTGCAAGCCTAACTCGTGTGGGATTCAGAGCATTTCTTGCAGAGAACTGTAGCCTCAGAAGGAGCCTCTGTACTGCTTCTAGGTCTGGGGAGCCTGGTACAGCCTGTGGGTTCATATGGCTTTAGACATTTCCCCCAGCAAACTGCACACTCCTTAGAGAATATTGTATATGGAGTAGAATAGGCTACACACTGAGGACACTTAACAGATACTAATTATCTGCTCAGGGTCTCTCCTAGCAAAACACTTCAGAAGGGTTGTGCCTGACAATGACTCAGCACCCAATCCTTCTTTTCCATAATTTTCTCTTCCTAACCTCCCTTCTAGACTCTCTTATAACTGAAATCACCTCCTATTTTCTTCCCTAAAGTCACCTTCCTGCATTCAAATGCACATCCTCAATAATGGGATCAAAGTGACAAGTCTGAGTTTCATTATGTTCTTTCTCTGGGTGAGAAGGGGGCTGAGGAATGTTCTCCTGCATCACATTCTGCATAAGTGCCTCAGCAGCAACCAGGCAGTCCTTGATAAGGAAGCAAAATGAGCCAGGAAAGTATTTGTTTGACTAGGAAGACACTTGGAGTCACAAAACTCTTTGTTTTAATATTAAACTTCAGTTTCAATGAGCTAGGAATTTGTGTTTCACTGGATTTGGAATGTACACAGATTTTTTAATGGATGCTGTCCTCTCTTGGAAGTAGCCATAATTATGATTTTTACCATAATTATGCAATATGTGAACTAATCATGATTTCTTATACTAGTGTGAAGAGTATAAAATTTTAATGGGGGGGAACAAAATGGAAAACAATCTTCTAAATTTAACATAAATGGAACAATAAACAATCCTGAAGGGAATTTTGATGATACAATAACTTTTATTAGCTTGATATGCTGAGAGAAAAATAGCAAGCATCTTTTCAAAGTCACTTCTGAGAAAGAAACATTTGTTTGCATAAAGTATGATTGCTTACCCTCATAAATGTTTATTTGAATTTATTGCACTCTAACCAAAGGCAACTGCATTGGCCACAGCAGGGAAACCCGATTCTGAATTACAACACAAACCCAAGGTGTGACTGAGCACATCAGCATCGCATGCTGAATCAGGGACATTTCGGGTCATTAAAATTCTGGTGGTTTTCCAGATGAGAGGGTCTGATGAGGCCCATTTTTTTTAAATGGAAAAAAAATTATAACTCGGGCTGGGGCACCCCCCAGAAGAGGCCAGTCAGCACCTTTTTCATATTTGCCTGGGTTCCCAACCACCATCCACACCAGAATCTGTCAGCTGGCAACCTGAGGCCAAATCCAGCAGCAGATGCCATTGTTATAGATTTGCAGCAAAATAAGTTTGGAAGAATTTAGAGCAAAGGTTACATTGGCTGTGTTCTCCAGCTTACCCACCTCCACCTCTTCTGCTCTTCTTGGGTTCTCACCTTTGTACACTTACCTACCACCCCCCATGGGCACTGACTGGGATCCCTGGTCTACAAGCTTGCCTTCACAGACTCATGAAATACTACTCTCCTGCTAACACCAAACTAAAAACTGGAAGCCCTTCAAGGACACGGGCTCACCTTGTCTCCATCTAGAAGAAGAAGGTGCAAAAAGGAGGAGGAAGAGAACTCATTACTGACAAATGCTTTTATACTAATTTTTTTAACTTGAGGCTGTCCAAGAAACCACAGCCCATCAGAGAAAGAGGGAGCCCCAAGACTTAGTCCCGCATTTCCTAGTACCAGTATCTTCCAAAGATCCTAAAGCTACCTCTATTCCTAATCAATTGGATGCTCTATTAGCATTTACTGATGAAGGACAGAAGAGACAACTAAGAAATGTCATGGAGGAAATGCAGAAGGATAGGCAAGCTTCTATGGACAGGACATCCTGAAGTCATGCAACCATGCACAAAATATTTTTTTATAGTGATGAGTCTCCATAATTAAACAATTTATTTGCTTGGCATTATCAAGGAAGATTTTTTTTAATATTGCAATTTTTGTTTTTAAATAAACAGGAAAGCATGATTTCTGCTGTCTAACATTGTCATACTAAATAACACCATAAAATATGGACAGGAAAAGAGATGGAAATAGAAAGGTAGAAATATTGAACCTCGCAATGTGCCAAGAACTCGGCGTGGGGAGTTATGTCATTGGATCCTCATCATTCTTCATTTTTGAAATCAGGAAACAGGAGTTGAGTTGGCCATGGTCAAAGAGCAAGTAATGAAGTAGCTGGCCCAAACTTGATCTTTTAGGACTGCTGGCCAATTACCATTTAGACTCATTGCTTCTTTTTTTCTTCTTTTTTTTTTTTTTTTGGATTATATCGCATGGGTTAGACTTTGATTTGTAAGGCTGAAATAAAAACGCAATAGATCCCCTGTGACATTTTCATTTACCTGGCCAATTTCCATTCCCCCTTCACATACCCAGTTAAGGCCTTAGTGGTCCACAGTTCATTGAATAACCACAATTTAGAATCTGATTCCCAGTGCTGTTTCTTTAAAATGCAGTTGCAGAAGATAGAAGGGGCAGATTTCAGTATTAGTGCCACTGTATTGAGACAATTACTGGAAATTGAGCCTAAAAAGGATTTTTCTGAACTGTAGTGATGACTACTGGAGTTCTCTTATTCCCTTTGGCTATAAAGGAAATGAGGGTTTTGAACAGCCTCAGCCTCTTCTTATAGAAAGCTCTTCATCCAACAATTCACTTCTCTATCTAGAGCACTAGCAAATGGCTCAAGTATAGGGCTGATGACTGTATTTCTAGACACCATGTTATAACTGTATCCACCACACAAAGTTGGTTTTGTCATTTTAAAAAATGACACAAGTATCTTCACAGCATGAAACCTAAGAAAGAGCTGAACACTTCACGCAGTGTGTCAAGAGGAGAGTTAATGAGAAAATGCAAAATTTTATTTCTACATTATTTCCCCAAACCTCCTTGTTTCCTAGACCTTTCCAGCCTTTTAAACCATGGGTTGCTTCTGGCGAAGCTTGTGACAGATGGCAATGTAGAGTTCCTGACAACCAAGACAACGTACATAACAGCAAGCACCCACCTGACAGCTTCAGAGGCTCCCAATGCCCCAGCTCCTTCCTGAGGCCTCAGGAAGGGTCGCTTGCTGAAATAATTTTCTGGTTAACAAGAAATCTATGCAACATTTTATGCCTGGGTGTTTCAGAAGCCCCCTCTGAGGAATCCACACTATGCATTTTAATTTAGGGTTACACAGTTCATTTTTTAACAGATGAACTGTACATAACAATACAGTTCACAACATAAAAAGAAAAGCCCTTGATACAGTTCATGTACTGGAAGGTTTTAGCTCTAAATCCAGAACAAATAAAGCAAAACAAGCACAGCAGGATGCCAACTTGCTTCTTCCAACATTTGGTCATTTGTTGGGGCAGGGAAGACGAGGACATTTTGAGCTTGGAGGATGTGGAAGCAGCAGGAAAGCACAGAAACATTCATGACGTGCTAAGAAATCCTTACCCTCATTGGAGTCAATGTCCTTTGCTGTCCTGAATCCCACTTAGTCATTTTGCCACATTTGAAGGAAATCAATCCTTTTGCAATCAGCTCAGATTTCAGATAAGCTTTGAGAGGCTTTTTACCATGGCAGCATGTAAATGGGGATCTCAGATCCATTTGAAAACACAGCAGGAGGGCTAATTTGGAGATAATATACATTTTCTATTTGTTTGTGTTCAAATCCACAAGGTTTTATAGAGTTCTAAGAACTTGTTGGTTAACTCAAATTTGCTAACAAAAAGCTCTGTCCAGGAACTGGCAGTGGACTTTAAAAGCATGCACTTACCTCAGCATCAGACCATGAGGAGTTTAAGATCCCAGCCCTTACTTGATTTGCCTACAGTCATGTGGCGTGCAGGGGAGCCACCTTCCAATGTGCCTTCAGAAGGCTGGGCCCCATGTTTGGCATCTAATTCTCAGTGTACATCCAAACACCCTACTGTGGGAAGCCCTGAAGATGCTGAGTGGCTCTAGGGGCAATAGCCTACCTCTCCTGCTCTCAACTGGTAGGACTTGAAGGCATCAATGCCCTGTGGTCAACAGACCCATTTCTCCATGAACTTGGGTAAGTTTGACTAGTGGCTTTGAGTCAATGACATTTTTTTTCTTTTTCTTTTTTCTTTTCTGTAATTGTTATTGACCTTATTGAGGTGACACTGGTTAATGAAATTATATAGGTTTCAAGTATACAATTCTATAATACATCATCTGTGTATTGAATTTTGTGTTCACGTCCAAAGTCAACTCTCTCTCTCCATTTATTGCCCCTTTACCCTTTTTCCTTTTGTAATCACCATACTGTTGTCTGTGTCTATGAGTTGTTTTGTTTTTTTTTTCTTTTTACTTATATTTTTTTGCTTGAACCCTTAACCCTTTCCACCCAGTCCCTCACCCACTCTCCCTCTGACAGCAATCAGTCTGTTTTCTGTATCTATGTGTCTGTTTGTTTATTCTGTTCATTAGATTCCACATATAAGTGAAATCATATGGCATTTGTTTTTCTTTGACTGCTTGTTTCACTAAGCATAATATTCTCCAGGTCCATCCATGCTGTCACAAAAAGTAAGATTTCCTTCTTTTTTACACAGAGTAGTATTCCATTCTGTAAATGTACCACATCTCTACTATCCACTCATGTACTGATAGGCACTTAGGCTGCTTCCAAATCCTGACTCTTATAAATAACACTGCAATGAACATAGGGGTGCATATATTTTTTCAAATTAGTGTTTTGGGTTTCTATAGATATATTCTCAAAAGTGGAATCATTGAGTCATAAGGCAGTTTCAATTTTTTGTTTTTTGAGCTATCTCCATACTGCTTTCCATGGTGGATGCACAAATCAGCATTTGCATATATTCTGCACAAGGGTTCCCTTTCCTCCACATCTTCATCACCACTTGTTTGTTGATTTATTGATGATAACCATTCTGACTGGTGTGAGGTGCTATCTAATAGTGGTTTTAATTTTTCATTTCTCTAATGATTAGTGACATGAGCATCCTTTCATATGTCTATTGGCCATCTGAATGTCCTCTTTGGAGAAGTGTCTATTCAGGTTCTTTGTCCATTTTTTAATTGGATTGTTTGTTTTTTTTGGTGTTGAGTTTTTTGTTTGTTTGTTTTTAATACAAGGATGAATTTTTTTTTAAGATTTTATTTATTTATTTTCAGAGAAAGGGGAAGGAAGGGAGAAAGAGAGGAAGGGAAACATCAATGTGTGGTTGCCTCTCACACATCCCCAAGTGGGACCCAACCTGCAACCCAGGCATGTGCCCCAACTGGGAACTGAACCAGTGACCCCTTGGATCACAGGTCAGTGCTCAGTCCACTGAGCCACCCCAGCCAGGGCTGGTGTTGAGTTTTTTAAGTTGTTTATAAATTTTGGATATCAACCCCTCATCAGATGTAACTATTATTAGCGAATATGTGCTTCCATTCAGTGGGTTGTCTTTTTGTTTTGTTGATGGTTTCCTTTGCTGTGCAAAAACTCTTCAGTTTAATGTATTCTAATTTTTTTTTCTTTTGTTTCCCTTACCCAAGGAGACATATCAGAAAAACATTGCTGTGAGAAATGTCTGAGATTCTACTGCCTCGGTCTTCTTCTAAGATTTTAATGGTTTCAAGTCTTAATTTTAAGTCTTTTATCTATTTTGAGTTTATTCTTATTTGTGGTGTAAGAAGGTGGTTTAGTTTCAATTTTGGGTACTTGTTTGTCCAATTTTCCTAACACCATTTGTTGAATAGAAGATCTCCACCCCCATTGTATGTCCTTGCTTCCTTGGTCAAATATTAATTGACCATATAGATGTGGGTTTATATCTGGGATCTCTAGTCTTTTCCATTGATTTATAAGTCTGTTTTCATGCCAGTACCATGCTATTTTTATTACCATGGCCTTGTAGTATAGCTTGATATCAGGTAACATGATTCTTCCAATTCTGTTCTTCTTTCTCAGGATTGCTGTGGCTATTCAGGGTCTTTTGTGGTTCCATATAAGTTTTTGGAATATTATTTCTAGTTCTGTGAAATATAACATTGATATTTAGATAGGAATTACATTGAATCTACAGATTGCTTTGGGTAGTATGGACATTTTAATGATATTAATTCTTCCTATCCATTAACACGGTATACGCTTCCACTTTTTTGTATCTTCTTCAATTTTTTTTTCAGTGTCTTATAATTTTCTGTGCACAGGTGTTTTACACCCTTGGTGAAATTTATTCCTAAGCACTTTATTATTTTTTGATACAAACATAAATGGGATTATTATTTTAGTTTCTTTTTCTGATAGTTTATTATTGATGTTTTAAAACTCAAGCAATTTCTGGATATTTATTTTGCATCCTGCAACTTTACTGAATTCATTTATCAGTTCTAGTAGGTTTGGGGGGGAATCTTTAGGGTTCTCTACTTATAATATCATGTCATCTGCAAATAGTGACAGTTCTGCTTCTTCCTTTCCAATTTGGATGCCTTTTACTTCTTTGTCTTGTATGATTGCTGTGGCTAGAACTTCCAGCACGATGTTGAATAAGAGTGGTAAAAGAGAACATCCCAGTCTTATTCCTGATCTTAAAGGGAAAGCTTTTAGTTTTTACCCATTGAGTATGACTTTGGCTGTGAGTTTGTCATATATTGCAGTATTATATTGAGCTATGTTCCCTCTGTTCCCCCTTGCTGAGAGTTTTTATTATAAATGAGTGTTGAATTTTATCAAATGCTTTTTATGGATTTATTGGTATGATCATGTGATTTTTATTCTTTATTTTGTTTATATGATATATCATGTTCATTGGTTTGGAGATATTGTTTCAACCTTGCATCTCTGGAATAAATTCCACTTGATCACAGTTGATGATCTTGGTGTATTGCTGGATCCAGTTTCCCAATATTTGGTTGAGAATTTTAGCAGCTATGTTCATCAGGTATATTGGCCTATAATTTTATTTCTTTGTAGTGTCTTTATTTGGTTTCATAATATGATCTTGGGAGTCATACCTCCCCTTGAATTTCTTGGAGTTTGAGAAGGAGAGGTGTCAGTTCCTTTTTGAATGTTTGGTAAGATTTTCTGTGAAGCCATCTGGTCCAGGACTTTTGTTTTCTGGGAGTTTTGATTACTGCATCAGTTTCATTAGTTATAATCAGTCTACTCATATTTTCTGATTCTTCCTGATTCAGCTTTGGAAAATTGTATGTCTCTAGGAACTTATCTATTTTGTTCAGATTGTCCAATATGTTGGCATATAGTTGTTCGTAATATTTTCTTAAAATACTTTGTATTTCTGTGGAGTCAGTTGTTATTTTTCCTATTTTACTTTTTATTTTATTTATTTGGGTCCTCTCTGATATTTTCTTGATGAGTTTGGTTGAAAGTTTGTCAATTTTGTTTATCTTTTCAAATTACCAGCTCTGGATTTCATTGATTGCTTGCATTATTATCTTTTTTTACATTATTTCACCTCTTTGTGTTTGTTTCTATATATTAGATAGATCTGTGTATTAGGTAGATTTCTATGTATAAGGCCACCCAGTCTTAATAGGGTGGCCTTATGTAGTAGGTGTCCTGTGGGACTCAGTGATGCAGTCTCCTTGATAACCTGAGCTGGGTGTTTCAGGAAAGTCCCTTATGTAGGTTAAGGGCCCTTCTCTTGTAATTGAGTCTATTGGCCTGTTTATGCATGGTTTTGACCCTCAGACTGCCTCACTGTGAGGATTGACCTGGACCACAGTGTACAGGCTGCTGTGCAGGTATTAACCACATGGAGCAGAAATCACCTCAGCAGGGTCTGGTTCCTGCCAAGGTCTCCCTTATGGATATGCTGCTTGTGGAGCTAGTATATTGTGTCCTGCTCTGATGTTGTCGGTAGCTGGCCACTGGGTTAGTTCTGGGGCTTCTTGGAAGGGACTCTGGTGTAGACCAATGTCAGGTGCTGCCTATGACTGGCCCTAGGCAACCTGTTTGGATCTACAAAGCAGTCCACAGCTTGTAGCTGCTTCTGCTCGCCTGGTGTGTATAGGAAGAACCAAGGCTGGCTTCCACCAGCACCAAGTCTAGACACATGTCTTCAAAGGGCCCAAGGGACACAAAGATATTCCTCTTCTTTTCTCCACTCACCAACTGCCTGTTAGACTCAGTCTGTGACAGAGCCTCTGGTGGTGTTCAAGTTGCTTGAGGAAAGTTCTCAGTGAGTCACCAGGTAGGGACAAGTGGTGTTCACCAGATTGATACAGGTTTAATCTTGGTGCCAGTGCTGGGTCTGAGGCCACTTAGCCATAGTCTGCATATATACCAAGTCTAGCTGCCCACTGCCAGGTGCAGACCTTTGTAGTGGGGTGGGGGTCTCAGGAAATCATCAGGGTGAGGCCAGTGGAGTTTATCAGGCCCAAACAGACTAAGATTTGGGTGTAGAAGGGAGGGGTCTGAACCAATCTGATGTGCAAGGGGAAAATGATCCCTGTCCTAGAACCACACAATTCAACCTGTCTCAGATTTTGCTTCCAGTACGGCAGAGCCACTAGAAGTTGGGAGATTGGACTAGTGGATCTTCTGTGTGAGGAAGCATCAGTCAGACTTAGGGGAAGGAGGAAGGAGTGACCCAAACCCCAAGGCCACACAACTCAGTTACTGACACCCCCCAGAGTCTGCCCAGACCTCTACACCCCAGCCTAGGCAGCTGGCTCCTCAGCAGGGTGCAAAGTCTGTAGGATGAGGTGAGAGGAAGTTCAAAGGATGGGGCTATTGCATTCCCTGAGACAGAGGCCATAAGGAGGGGAGTGCTCCGTCCAAGATAGTGTCTGCAGTGCAGGAGAATGCCTCAGTACAGGGATCCTGGAGGCTGTGCCTTCAGCTGTCTCTCCAAAGCCACAAACCCCAGTCTCCCCTCACGTGTTTCTAGTCCACTCTGTCCTCCCGCTGCCAGAGCCCAGGGCAAGCAGCTGCAAACAAGATTTTGTGTATTGGCCCTTTAAGAAAGTGTCTGTGTCAGCAGCAGACCCCTTCTCTTCCTAGCAGACAGAATTCCTACTCATTTTAACAGCCAGATGTTATGTAGGTAACTTTCCCGGATTTAATGCTCTGGGCTGGAGAGCCTGGTGTGGGGTTGAGACCCCATGCTCTTCAGGGGAAACCTTTTCTTCTGAGATATTCCTCCAGAATTTCAGCTGCTGCCCATGGAAGCAGAGGCAGCCCTTTTTACACCTCCACCCCTCTTACCAGTCTCGATGTGTCTTCTGTAAATCCTTAGTTATAAGACTTCTGTTGAGCTAGTCATCAGTTGGTTATTTAGATTGTTTGTTCTATGTTCTCATTGTAATTCCAGTTTGGCCCTGGGAGGAGGAGTGTGTAGTTTCCACCTACTCTGCCACCATCTTGCATCTTGGGCTAACACATTTTTAATGGGAGAGGCTAGATTATCTACTGAGACCAAGATTAATGCAGGAAGCAGTAGACATTTAAAAAGAGAAGAGAGGGTATGGAGTATCTCCTACTGGCTCTCTATTGGGTAGTTATTGAGCAGAAACTTGTAATTTAGGAATTCAAGATGCTGCAGGATGTGGCTGTGAATGAATCACAAAAGGAAGCTGGGCCTGGGATCTGCACTCAGTGGAATCTCTGCAAGGCGGAGATGCTAGAGGAAAACGCAGAGCTGGCCTCGCTGGGTAAGGGTATTATCCTCTAACTTAAAATCCATATACTCTGAGTTCTCTTAGATATCTTTTTCTCTACCCCAGGAATTGTTTTTATTTACTGATGATCAGTGGTAGATCAGTGGTTGGGAATTTTTTCTCCTTGAGGGTAACTATTTCCTGGGCTTAAGACCTCTGATCAGGTCTGGGAAGTGGTAAAACTGAGCAGAGGCAAGACCCACCAACTGCCAACCATCTAGTCCAATAAGCTGCTGGCACTGGCCCCACCTCCGTCCACCCTGGGACTTCTATTCCCAAAGGTCTCCATGCACTTGGTAGGCACACAGAAGACACATGAAGCCAGTGTGCAAGGCACACAAAGCCACTGTACATAGTTGAACTCACCCCTTCAGATCCCTGGTGTGGGGATGCAGGGTCACAACCAGTTTAAAAACCAATGGCACTTCTTTAGGGAACATTCTGCAGTTAGACCAGTCATGAACAAAATCTTGTTTCTATCTACAAACCTGGGAATTTACAAAGATCTGAAATTCTCTTTTTAATTTCTTTTCCTCTGTGATGTTGAAAATCCTTTTCCTGGCACCATGAGGTCACCTGCCATTTTTTTAAAAATTGTTGCTTCTTCCAAAAACATTAGTCTAACAGTTAAAGAGATTGCAACTGAATCTAAAAAGACTCCTACCATCTTCCTATTTTCCAAATCCCAGTCATCCTTCAAGATCCAAACCTAATGAATCCTCCCCATATCTTCCCCAACCATTCATAGCCCTCATTATTTCCCTTGGATGTTAGCTTTAGTGTTATATATTGTTCAGTCTCTTCTTAGCCTGGTTTCTGTAAAAACTAAGGAATAAAACAAAGAATAAATATGAAGGCTAAAATGTCAACTTTATTACTGAGTGGTTTTGCTAAGACTAAGCCCCAGATTTATTTAGTCAGCCTTGTCCCCAGCCTCAGGCAACCTTGGGCCAGAGCAGGGAATGTATGTGTGCCCAGGTGAAACATATACTGTGGAAGAGAAGCACTGAGGAGAGCCCATGCTCCACGGGGACAAGCTAGCTTCCAAGAGGAATAAGGATGGAATCGTCTAGAGCCTATTTCACCAATCACATGGGACACCACCACCACCACCCAAAATGGACATGGAGTGAATAAAAGGGAGAGAGAAGCCTGAATTGCACTTAGGAAAATTTCTCCTCAAAAAATCCAGAGAGGGAAAATTTTGTTTTCCTTTGAGCACATAGTTTTGTATTAAATTTTCCCACACATATTAGTTCTATCCCTCTATCTGGGACAAAAACTTCTTCAGGACAAAAACTCTTGTCTTATTATTCTTGTATCCCTCATAAATGTAAATACATTGCTAGGTAAATAATGAGTATTTAATAAATATTTGACTCTTAAAGGCTTGTAGAAAGTTAATTGTTCAATTTCGGTGGAGGGGATGAAACCTTATAAATTATAATCTGTTTCATCAATAGGTTGACTAGTTTGGATCTGGGTCCCAAGTCAAATTATCATATCTGAAAGACTTGACCTACAACCAAGCAGTCTTATTTTCTATTATAAAAAAACCCTCTGTTTCATTATTTAGAACACATTATCACCCAAAGACCTTGAGCATAATTTGGCATAAATTTATTCTTCACAAACTCAAAATGTCTGTTCTCCCTTACTGAAATATCTATAGAAAATACTACAAGAGTTGGTTGGAAAAAAAAAAGAAATATGTATCAAATTACAAGCAATAAGAGCTGGAAACTGCCGCTTAAGGTGCAAACACAGGTAGACAATACCAAGATCCCTCTAAATCAGTTGATGTAAATCTTGCAGTTATGTCATAATCAAAACAAAGAAAATCTATACTCTGAAGAAATGCCCTACCAGCACACCAAGCAAAATATGGGTGTAAAATTCCTGAGTGTTTATACACCATCTGCCTAGATATTAAAAATGCAGTTCTAGACATAAATGAAAGCATAACAAATAAAAGAACTCTAAATTGGAATGTTCTGAAATTCAGGCTCTAAAAATTCTCCCATTGGAATCTGACAAACTGAAGCCTTCTTTCTGAACAAACACAGATTATAAGAGCATTAATGAAACTGTCCCATATACATGTATATTGGTCAGTGTCCTCTCCCAGGAAGGGATGATTTTTATTTTTGAAGTATATTTTATTGATTATGCTGTTACAGTTGTCCCAATTTTTCCCCCTTTGCCCTCCTCTGCCCGGTACCCACCTTCCATCCAGCAACTCCCCCCCCCACCCCCCGCCACTTAGTTAATGTCCACGGGTTGTGTGTGTAAGTTCTTTGGCTTCTCCCTTTCCTATACTATTCTTAACATCCCCCTATTCTGTACCTACCAATTATGCTTTTTAATCCCTGCACCTTTTCTCCCATTTCTTCCCCTTCCCCCTCCCAGCTGATAACCCGCAACATGATCCCCATACCTATGAGTCTGTTCCTGTTCTGGTTATTTGCTTAGTTTGGTTTTTGTTGTTGTTGTTGCTTTTTTATTGTTCATAGTTTTGATCTTCTTTTTTTAAAATAAGTCCCTTTAACATTTCCTGCAATAATGGCTTGGTGATGATGAACTCCTTTAGCTTTACCATGTCTTGGAAGCACTTTATCTGTCCTTCCATTCTTTTTTTTTTTTTTCCTTCCATTCTAAATGATCTCTTTGCTCAATAGAGTAATCTAGGTTGTAGGCCCTTTCTTTTCATCACTTTGATACTTCCTGCCAGTCCCTTCTTGTCTGCAAAGTTTCTTTTGAGAGATCAGCTGACAGTCTTATGGGAACTCCTTTGTAGGTAACATCTGCTTTTCTCTTGCTGCTTTTAAGATTCTCTCTTTATCTTTAACCTTTTGGTATTTTAATTATGATGTGTTTTGGTGTGGTCCTCTTTGGATCCAACTTGTTTGAGACTCTCTTTGCTTCCTGGACTTGTATATCTATTTTCTTCACCAAATTAGGGAAGTTTTCTTTCATTATTTTTTCAAATAAGTTTTCTGTTTTTTGCTCTTCCTCTTCTCCTTCTGGCATCCCTGTGATTCAGATGTTGGTATACTTAAAGTTGTCTCAGAGGTTCCTAAGCATCTCCTCGTTTTTAAAAAAAAAAAAAAATTGTTTCTTCTTTCTATTCTGGTTAAATGCTTATTTCTTCCTTTTGTTCAAAATCATTGATTTGAATAAAGCTTCATTCCCTTCACTGTTTGTTTCCTGTATATTGTTTTTATTTCACTTTGTGCAACATTCATTTCTTTCTTTATTGTTCTGCCATAGTCAATGAGTTTTCTGATCATCCTTGTCACCAGTGTTTTGAACTTCACATCTGATGGGTTAGTTATCGCTGTTTCATTTAGTTATTTTTCTGGAGTTTTGTTCTATTCTTTCATTTGGGCCATATTTCTGTGCCTCCTCAATTTGGCAGCCTCCCTGAGTTTGTTTCTGTATATTGGGTAGAGCTGCTTTGCCTCCCTGTAAAAGGCACCTGTAAACTGTGTGGGGTGGAGACTTAGGTAATCACCAGGTTGGGGAAACTTGCTTCACCACTTTGTGGCTCTGTGTGGACGGTAGGCTTGGAGAGGGTACTGTGCTGCTGCCTGGCTTCAGGGGGTTTGCTAGGCACTCTCTCTGTTTTCAGTCATTTCACCCACTCCCCATATGCAACTGGTGCCCTTCCAGCTGTTGCCCTGGTGGTGAATCCCAGAGTAGGTAGGCTTGTGTATATTTTAAGACTGTGCAGGCCCTTTAAGCAGAGTTTCATGAAAATTCATCAAGTTCTTCCGCTGCCCCAAACCTCACTGGCTTTTACAGGCAGAAGTTATGGGGATTTATCTTCCCAGTGCTGGAACCCTGAGCTCTGCAGTCTGGCCTGGGGCTGAGATAGCTCATTACCAAGGTGCCCCTCCTGATTTTTATCTACCACATGTGAATGTGGGACAGCCTGTGCCCATTCCACTGCCACCGCTGCTGCCTCTCCACACCTCTCCACACCAGAGAACATCTCCTTACCTCTCTGCCCCATCTCTGCATCTCTATCCCTCCTACCTTTCTGGATGAATGTGGCTTTTTTAAATCCTTGGTTGTCAGATTTCCATACAGTTCAATTTCCTGAAAGTTCTGAGCATTATATTTTTTTGAGATTTAGTTGTAATTCTTTTTGTGGTTGCACAAGGAGGCAAAGTATGTCTACCTACACCTCTATCTTGACCGAAAGTCCAAATGAATGACTTCTTTTAATCTGAAAGGTTATAATTCTGAATTGTTTTAAAACTGATGGATTTCTGCATCCATTCACATTAAGAGAAGATGTAAATATAGAATATTGAAAGTAGGTACCTTTTACAATCTTGTATTTAAATATTTAAATACCTGGCGGATTTCACTATTGATATATATTTCTAAATCCTTAATGTATGCAATATACAAACAAAATTGAAACATAACATTAATATTCATATTATCGGTAAAGACCAATATTCATTATTAACAAAAATAAAAACAATGTTTAGCTGCAGCATAATAAATTTAAACATGTATGGGATTCAGCGATCCATATCCGCTTCTGAATTACTATGCTGAAAATATATATAAACTGAAAGATTAACATTTTTGTTTTTGCTCTTATTATCATTGCCAATAGAAAAGATTCTGTTTAGGAATGTAGCTTGGTGTGACTATACTTGTACAAATACTTATTCCTAGTTGTGGATTTGCTAAGGGTCCTGGTATTTGTTTTACCTCATAAAAATGAGGCATCTTTAATTTTTCATTTTTATTAAGATTAGAAATTAAACTTTCAAGCAAAAGACTATGAACTTCTGTTCTAAATTATAATAAATTATAGAAAATATCAGAATAAAATAGAGATATATTAACAAGGTTTCTAGAAACAAGATCAATTTATAAAAACTAATAACATTTCTTCATTCCAGCCATAGTCAAATAGAAAATAATATACTCTTCACAATCAAGCATTTAATATGGAGAATACTTTAAGACTCAATAGGGGATAAAATAAAGGGTTTGAATAAACTGGGGAGCTCAACCATGTTCATGGATGTGATAACATAGCAAAAATGACAAGTTTCTCCAAATTAACTTCCAGATTTAGTATAATTACAAACAAAATTTCTGGTTTGAGGAACTTGGTAAATTTATTCCAAAATGTATATAGCAGAATAAAAGAACATAGATAACCAAGTTAATTTGAAAGAGAAGAACAAAAAGGGAAGACTCACTCTACCAGATATTAACACACATCACAAAGCATTACTACTAAAAATATGGTGCCCACAGAGGAAGTAACACATAGATAAACTGGGTAGAATAGAGCTCAGAGATACACATACAAACATGCATGCACATAGTACTCAATGCACACACTCACATAGGCACTTGATTTGTGATAAAGACAGGTACCAAAGCACAGGTTATTTATATGTTGTTGTGTACACCTCTCACCACCTCAGCTTATCACCCTGTCCAAGCCACTGTAATTCTTTACCTTGATTCCTGCAAAAGCTTCCTAGTTGGTCTTCCTGCTTTTTCTTTAGATCCCCTTCGGTTTAGTTAGCAGTGACCCTATCAAAATATAATCAAATCATTCAAATCATGCTTTTAATTTTCCCTAGCTTTATTGGGATAAAATTGACATATAACATTGCATAAGGTTAAGGTGTACAGTGTTGACTTGATACACTTCCATCAAGCAAAATTACCTCTACAGCATTCATGCTTGTGTTTTTAAATCTCAACAACTTATCTGAAGACCTTTTCTGGTCCAATCAAATTAGATAGAGAATAATAGCTAATAATTATTGCATGCTTTCTATTATTAGACACCATTTGATTTACACATCTAAACTCACAATCTTCACAACAAACTTATGAAATACACACTGTTTATTCCCCCATTTGAAAGAAGCACAAAGGTAAAGTGATTTACTGAGGGTCACAAGTTACTTAACATCTCTGTGTTAGCCCTGGCTGCTGTGGCTCAGTGGATTGAGTGTCGGCCTGCAAGCCAAGTGTCTCTGGTTTGATTCCCAGTCAGGGCACATGACTAGGTTGCACGCCAGATCCCCAGTTGTGGACGCAAGTGAGAGGCAACCACACAGTGATGTTTCTCTCCCTCTCTGTCTCCTTTCCCGTCTCCCTAAAAATAAATAAACAAGCAAATAAATAAATAAATTATTTTTTTAAAAAAAATCTCTGTGTTGAGGTGGAGTTGGGATTTGAACCCTGGAATTCTGGCTCCAGAACATTTGGGCAAGGTTTGTAACCCAGAAAGATTTGTTTACTAGACTTTTAAATGCCTGTGTGGTTTTAATTAATAAGAAAATTAAGTCATGGTGTTTGTAATTGATTTTACAGCTATTATTCCGTTTTATGGTAGGAGGGAATTATTACAAAATTTATTACAAAAATCTAGCAGTTTTTTTTCCAGCTTTCTGATATCTGCCTTATTTCTACCACATTGCTGTTACCATTATTCTCCTCTGTAGTATGTACAGGAGACCTTTCCTTGGTTCTTTGTTCCCTCATCTCTCCCATAGGAGGTCAAACTGGCAAGGAGGTCTGCACAATCCAAGGCTGTCCTGACACCTAGCTGTGATGCAGCAGCACAGTTATGGGTTTGGGAGCTGAGCCAGGCTTGAAAGGTAGGGAAGTGTAGGCAACAGAGCTGACGTGGGCTGAAGAGATTCAGTTTGCAGGACTCAGCTTGAAGTTAGCTGGCAGTAACCCAAAAGCCACTACAAACTTTAAAGCAAGAACAGTAATGCAAAGTGCAGGATGGATTGTGGCCAATGGGGAGGGAGCAGGGGAACAGTCTGGTAGGCAAGAAAAGAACTGATGATATATTTGCTATTGATAACTAACATTATTTTTTTCTAGTTTTATTGAGATAAATTAATGTATAACATTGTATAAGTTTAAGGTGTCCAACAAAATGATTTGATACATTGTATATATCGTAAAATGATATGTTTAGTTAACATCCATCACCTCATTTATTTATAATTTTTTCTCCTGATGAGAAATTTTAAGATCTATTCTTCTTACAACTTTCAAATGTATAATACAGTATTGTTAACTATAGTTACCATACTGTACCTTCGGTTCCCCAGAACTTAATTATCTCATAACTGGAAGTTTGTGCCTTTTGATGCCCTTCACCTATTATCCCTCTTCCCACCTCACACAACTGACATTATTTCATTTAAAATTTAACAAGCATGTCACAGAGCCTCCTAGAATTATCACAGATAATTTTAATTGAGAGCTCAATGCATGTGCCAGACACTGAACCATCTCATTTGATCATAAAGTGACCCCGTGGAAAAAAAAATTACTGTCCTCATTTTACAGATGGAGAAACTGAGACTAAGACAGTTTAAGATATTTGCTCATTGTAGTAAACAGAGAAAAAAGTATTTGAATTCAAGTGCACTCCAAAACCTGGGCCTTATTTTAAATTTTTCATTCAGTAACAAAAGATTTGCTCATTAGTAAAAATAAGATACAAAGGATAACAGAGCAATCAAGGACCACAGCCATGTCCCCACTCCCCAGCTTAAGAATAAAATTACACATTTAAGGCTCCTATATTCATTTCACTCCTTCCCTCCCAGAGGTGACCATAAACCTGAACTTGGTGTTTATCATCCTGAGCAGTCCTCTGCATTTTACTACTTCTCTTACATAATCCTCTTTTCCGCAGGGATTACTATCAAATAGAGGCGAAAACAATTATATGCCATGGTGCTCAGACATTGAAATGTCTTTGTAGCACTGCAGTGCCATGTGAATTTCCTCTCCAGTGAAATTCCCCGCACCCTGAGAGCCAACCTCAGGATTGAACCTTTGAATAAAAGCAACTGAAGAATTGCTGAGAGGTTAAGTACACCCTCCTTCCTAGCTTTCAAAGAAAGGGTTCACACCTTTTCAACATTTTCTGAGAAACTTAGGGCTGTTAATGGAAGCTAATCGGGAAGAAAACCAAACTGGGGGAAACAGATTTTATCACTGCCTCAAAACTAGGAAGAAGGCTAGGGAGCTCATGCAAATGAAAATATGTAAACAAACTCACTATAAATTCATTTGCGAACCAGGAGTTTTGAACAGTAGGGGTATTTGATGGCCCAGATGTTGCTGCATTCTTTCTCTGCCACTCAGTCTACTTGGAGCTTTCCTTTTTTCCTCCTAATGCTCTAACACTGATGATATTGTTTGAAATCAGCCTGGGACTGGAGACAAAAATGTAGATGCAGTTATAGAAGCATAAACAGCTGAAGCATGAAACTAATACCATGAAGAAAAGTAATAGAAAATTCCTAGAGGCTGGTTTAAAAAGAAAAAGAAAAAAAAAAGACAATGCTGAATCACAACTTTTACTGCTGCGTAAATGAGCTGGAAGGACCATTGCTGGAGGGAAAGTAATAATTATTCACAGCAACATTAGTTGTAGGAAGCATACCGTTCCTTTAAGGCACAAGGCCAGAGCAAGGAGAGGGCAGCCTGCTTTGCTATGACATTCCTCATTTTTGTCCCCACCATCCCTGCGGTGTGGTCAGAAGGAATCCCTAGGACCTGGTTCAAAGTCTGAGATCACATTTGGAACGGAATTCTTGCCACGTTCTGAGATGCCAAAACCCAGCTGGAAACCCCGAGACTGTCAAGTGCCACCGTCTGCTGGCTGAGAGTTCCGTCCTCGGTGCCTCCCCAGGCCACTGGCCAAGGCTGTTCACAGAGGAGGGAGGCATCCTCATCAGGGCTGAAATGGGTATGCGCCGCACACCATGCCTCCTTCCCTGGATTCTGAAAAATAAGGCAGAACAAATATCAGCCAGTGGTTACTTTGCATTTCTGGGCAAACAAACTCCTAGGATGTGAGACCATCAGGCAAAATGGACCCCACAGGTATCAGTGAAATGATGCGTAACGCGGGGAAGAAGTGCCAGGAGAAGTAAAACAGAGGAAGTTTCCGTGGCTTCTCATGCTGATTCCAGAAGCTACTGGCAGAATATTGAGCCCAGAGTCACATGAAAGTGAATAAATTCTCCCCATCCAGCCTCCCCGTCAGACACCCACAAGACCCCTCCTACACGGGTTCCTCCCGGTCCCTTAATGCCTTTGGCATCCAAGCTATTTCTTTCCATTAGGCTGAGCTGAGACCTTACTTTATTTATCAGCTTGAAGGTAAAAAAGGAGTCAAAGGAGCAGATCTTGGGAAAAGAGAATCATCTTTCAAGGATCTGTATCAAATGAGGTCATTGCACAGTCTGCCAGCAAGAGGACAGGGGATGCCGGAGGATCTCGGGATTTACTGTTCTCGGGCACATTCCCTAAACGTCCCCATCCCAAGCTCCAAGGTCCACTCAGTTCTAAGCAGGGCCTTGACTCTGACAGAGGAGACCTGCCGGGGCTGTTCATTCAGCCCCTTTTTCAATTCTGCCACCCTCACTACTAGGTCCTTACAATTCAACACAGCCTTTCCTGACGCTACATAAAGATGACAGCCTCCTTCAGAGCTGTCAGAGAGGACTTCTGGTTTTAAAGCATGTCGTGAGTGGGAAGCTGATTGTACTGGCCTCTTATTGCCCTTTTCAAGTTTGTTTTTGAGACGGACAATGCAGTTAACAGAAGCCACAGCGCCCCACCATCCTCACGACTGCCACATGCCCCACACCGGGCAATCAGCGTAGTCTCCACACAACCCGAGCCTTCACCTTCCGGCGCACGGCGGGGCGGGGGACCACAGGAGAAAGAAAGCCTGAGTACCTGTGATGTCGCTGCCTGTCAGAGTGACCACCACCTCCTTTACCACAAACAGTGGGGTCCTTAGTGCCTTCAATCTGCTTGCTGAGTAATCCAGCTGAGGGGCTGCTTCTCTCAGGTTTATATTCTGCACATTCCTCCCAGCAAAACACCCACAGTGTCTCCTGCAGGTGGTGTCCTAGTCTGCAGTTTCATTGACATGGAAGCTATTTCTTCCTAGAGCAGAGAGAGCCTGGACTCCCCAGAAGGCAGAGCCTGAACCAGAGGACAGGTGACATTTAATCAGAGAGTACGATGCCTGGGAGCAGCAGGGAGGAACGAGCCGAGTGGAGCATGGAAGGACCAAGAGCCACTATATCGATGCTTCATTGACCACCATTAAGTGTGACTGACTGTTTGATTTGCAGGACTGCATCTTCGAGAAGTTGTATAAGTAGCCTTTCAGGATCGACCCACATGGCGAAGAAAGGTAAAGCATCTATCTGTCCACTGGCTCCCATGCACGTTTGTTAAAAGCTCACTACTTGCAGTCTGTGGAAGGGTGGGCATGGGCACCCGCTGCAGTGCTCAACAAGAAAGCCCTGGGTGGCGAGCGAGGTGCTGTCAGGTTGCACCTGAGTCAGGGCCCCACAGAGCTGGAACAAGAGAAGGAGAGACAGAGAAAACATGAACAGGTGCATAGGAGGGATCTGATACAATGGGTTTTCTAAACTTTGAAAAAAAATAGAAAGGCAGCCTGATAGCTAACAGTTCTCAGTGCAGTAACATAACCTCTGGGCAATGATAAAACCAGAGCTGGAAAGCCACTGGGACGTAAACAGAGAAACTCAAGTGTTCACAGCCATGCAGACATGAACCAGTCTTCTTTTGGGTACAGCAGAAGAATGAAAAATATACATTTTTCACCTGCATATGCAATATCTCTTTTTATGTGGCAGGTGCACCCATGACTTCTGGCACATCCTTTATTCTCCATGACATGGCACTGAGGTCTTAAATAAAACAAGTTGCTGAGTTTGGAAGGTGCTATAATTTTCTGTTATATTTGTGGGAAGGCACCTAGAGGCAAACATAATAAAAAAAAACTTGGGAGGAGGGTAGACATGTATAATAGTCTAATAATGCATCCATCTCTGCCTCAAGTCACATCTCTACCATTAGGCATTGCCTAGACCAGCAGTCAGCAAACCCCAGCTTCCAGGCCAATCTTGCCACTCTTGCCACTATCCATTTTGCAAATAAAGAATTACTGGAACATAGCTATGCTCATTCGTTTAAGTATTGTCTGTGGCTGCTCTCTATGACAGCCAACTTGAGTCATTGTGACAGAGACCACGTGGCCTGTAAAGGCTAAAATATCTACCAACTGGCCTTTTACAGGAAAAATCTGCCGACCCCTGGCCTAGACTGAAGACTCTACCCAAGCTTTCTCTTACAGGCCAAAGCTGGTGGCTTATCCCTCAGCCAAGAATAAGAAAATCCCATTTCCTAATCACCATGTTTGTGTCAAAACTGGACTATTTCTTTCCTTTTCTGTCATGATTAATCCAGAAGCTGTAACACTACTACTGCAGAAACAAAAGATTCATGGAGTGACAACCAAACTAACACAAAGGAGACATGGTGGCTTCCCTTCCTTTTATCTAATAACACAATTCTCAGATTCTTCCATCCAAACTCCTGTTTAAAAAGCTACTCCACACACCCAGCCCTGATAAACTCAGGCCCCCCACAGGCAATTCCAGGATTTGTGAGGACATGAGGTAGGTACTGGGAAGGAAAAAGAAGTCTCTTTTTAACAGGCTAAGTAAAGGACAATGCTCATGCTGCAGCTGACTAAAGTTACAGGACCTGTCTGTTTATTCCCCTCCATGAAGGCGAGCCAATTCCAGCTTCCTTGCTGGGCATAATTTAGGCACTCTGAGGCACAAGCCAACTCCTTCAAGGCACCAGGGGCCCATCTCACCAGTGCTTCTCCCTAAGTAATGTTCTGCTATATTCTTATGTAATTCCAACTCAGTTTCTGCAAGAAAAAATGCAAAATAACCAAAAACATGCCTTTTGGCAAAGAACAAAGTATAAGGAGATGCAGTTCTGTCAGATGACAACATCTCAGAATTTTAATTTATTGATTCATGGATGGGTATAATTAATCTTCCAGCTTACTAAACTATGATGGAAACCCAGAAGAATTCTGCCATTTTGCATATTCAGCTGCATTGAGCACCAAATTGCGTCCCTAAACACAACAACAGATACAAAAATCCTTAGAAAAACTCCCGTGTAGCCCATAGCACTGCTCACTTAGGATGTGGTAATGGCATTCTTATGTTTTCTCTGTTTTCCATTTTCTTCCTCTCCAGTTCGATGCACATTTCAACCATGTTATGTCTCTAAAACATACACCAGAAAATTGCAGTTCCTCTGTTTTAAAATCTTGCAACAGCTCCCTCCTTGCTCTCCATGGGGACAGTCCAAGCTCCTTAACAAATGAGGGGCTTCACATTAAAGCCCAAATCTAAGATACCAGCCTTGTCTCTATTGTTTCAAGTGTGGCTTTTGTCCTGGGCATATGTCACATTGTCCTTTGCTTGGTCCACAGACATGGTAAATACATATTCCTGGACAGGTCACCAAGCCACGCAGCTAGCTTTCCAGCCAGAAAGCATCGGGGAGGCCTAATGTTGTAAAGGGACTGTTTAAAGGCATCATGAGGTCTCATCTCTCAGGCAGTCCTCCAAAGCCCCAGTGTGGCCTTCAAATTGCTGTTAGATCATACACGGCCCTTCAAGTGACCGTGTGTCCTGCTATGCCTACTGGGCCTTCAATTACTCACTCTATTTCCATTGATTTCCCTTGTGGACATAGTATGATGGGTGTTGGACTCGGTCCATCTTCATCTCTCTCCAGACAGATAGATACATATATACATACATATAAATAGATATCTCATCTATTAATGTAGCTGAGAGATCCAAAGGATCTTCAGGGTATGAAACAACATTTATTTATTGATTCAATTAACATTTTAAAGCACTGACCACATCCAGACCCTGTATCAGTGAGGGTATTAGTATTCACTACTGTGTATGCACTGTCGATATGCACAGTGAATGAATTCATGCCCTCAGGAAGTTCACAGTCCTCTCATTACAAGCCCTTGGTCAAATTGTCAATGTTCATGCTATTGCCCAGTTTCCTTATGTGTTGTGGGAGCTTTGAGACAAAACCTCAAATAGCCAGTTTCTAGGGATCTTCAGACCATCTTTTGGGTTCATGGACTAGTCAAAGATGAAGAAGGCTCACTGGACTGTATGCTCCACTGGACTGTATGCTCCAAGAGGCAGGTCCCATCATGCCACAGCAATGAGAACAGAGCCATGGGGTAATTATAATCAATGCTAAATTAATATAGTCCAAGTTTCTGCCACAAATGCTGTCCTGCTATTTATATCTCAGGAGAAATGCAATGAGAACTGTGCATCTGGTACCCAAAGCGGCTCCTCGTCTCAGAGATTAAGAAAATGGGGCATACCACTGGAATTCATAAGGAGAAAGGAGACCATGTACCTACCCTACATGTGCTGTTTATCTCTCTTATCCTATAAATAAGTGCAACTTACTCTATAAAGAAGTTCCTACAAGCTTAGACCCCCACCTGGAGTTGTTCCTTCACCAACTAACTGCAAACCCTTCTTCTAACCCTACTTCATAAATGCCTTTTGGATCATGCATTCTCCTTACCCAGAAGCACTTAGAGGCCACCCCACTACCTTCACTCTAAATGCCTCACTCAAGCATTCAAGGTCTTCATTACCTGCCCCAGACTTATCTGCCTGGTCCAAACCTCCTGTGCTTCTCAAATTGTATGCCCACTATTACCTAACAAGCTATATCCATTCCCATCACGAGCCTTCTAAGATGTCCTTTCTTTTTCTTGCCATTCAACAAAATTTTCTCAATCACTCAAAACCTAGGCAAAGTACCATTACCAAGGGGCCTTTCCTATGCACTCCTACCAATATAAAGTGACCTCTTACTGGAAGCTCCGGCGTTGCCATTGGTGCCACTCATTACAGACTGTTATCCTGCTGGTTAGCTTCTCATGTATGTGTTTCATCTCCTAATTAAATTGCAAGTTCCTTTTGAATGCAGGAACCATGTAGTCCTATCATTTGTGTACTTCACATCTACAATAATGCCCTGTTGGCATCCTTAAGAAAAGGGGGAGGAATGGGGTGAGGGGGAGACCTGTATCACTTATAGAAAAACACTGAAAAACTCATAGAAACAAACTGAAAAATCCAGGCTGTCTTTACTAAAGAAAAATAGAGAAATGGAGTCAGAGTTCACACAAACTTCCCTGGGCAACCCTGCTGGCTACTTCTCTAGGACTCCTGACTTAGCATAGCCAGAGGACATTCTCCGAAGTGCCAGGTTCTTCCTAATGGCCCCCATGGCAAGGGGCCCCAGCTTTGGGGTGCACCTCTTAATTCCAGACTCTTTCCACTCAGTAAAGTCAGGCTTCTTGCTCATATTTGAGTAAGAGAGGAGGTGCAGGTTAAAATAAACATGTTGAATTAAGTGTGCACACAAGTACATTTTCCTCCACTTAAAGTGACATGGCTCCCACCCCTTCCCCTACACACCTTTGCTGGAATCTCCACAGCACTTGAATCTTGGCATAGAAGACAGCTCCTCTATCGGATCTTTTCCTTTAATGAAAAAAAAAAAAAAAAAAGTAAC
The DNA here is from genome assembly GCF_987537825.1 of Furipterus horrens. NCBI lineage: Eukaryota > Metazoa > Chordata > Mammalia > Chiroptera > Furipteridae > Furipterus > Furipterus horrens. Next base: position 35,798,280 of record NW_028327176.1, read on the forward strand.
CTTTGCACACCAACTAAAAATTTCCCAAAGCCTAAAACTTGATTATGCCTAAACTCCGTGAATTATTCATGCTGCTTCAAGTGAGAGAGATCAGATTTAATTATGTTCTGAGGGGGCATCTTCCACAGAATTAAATGGAAAATATCCTCACTTGTCTACTGAGCTGTTTTAAGAACAGGTTATCATGGGCTTTCTAGAGAGCCATATGCTGAGCAACAAAAAATGGTTCACTGGATCAACGTAAGAGAAATAAATATGAAACTGGAGAATCTTTCCCATATCCACATGGAGCCTGTTTCTATTAAGCCCAGGCAAGAATGACATCAACAGTAACACATGCAAACCCTAATAAATTAGCTGCACCCAATTATTAAGAAGGCAGCCTTAGGTCATAAAAACGATTCTGTGAAATTGATCTTAAATGAAAAATGTGTAATTACACTTAAAGCAGTTACAGGCTGCTAGTCAGTGAAAAATTTATATTTCCTATGAAGTTGTACCACTTTCTGTGCATATAAAATTAGTAGGGCTGGTAGAACTTATATTACAATAGGAAGTGGTTCAAGAGACAGAAACATTTTTCAATACACTTTTGTAAATGATCCCACAATCTGGCTAGCTAAGCACCCAGTGTGCATGTTTTAATTTTATTGCCTTTAGCCAAAAGCCATGTGTTCAGAATTCTAAGCAAGAATTTCACAATACTTTTTAAAGCCATGACAGCATTTTTTCCCCTATTTGCCTTTTGTTATTCTTTCTTTAAGGTCTCTTAGACTTTGTTTTTAGTAAAAGCAAAAATAACCTAGAGGGAAAGAATGCATATGGATGAAAAGGCATGGGATTCATTCTCGATTCACCCCTTACCTCACTGTCTGTATCCCCTTTATCCTCAACTATTGCAGGTTCCATCTCCAAATGTGTCACGAACCATACGCTCTTTCCCATCTCCACTGCTGACAGCCTGGCCCAAGCTACCAGGGCACCAAGTTCTTTTTTCTTCTTTTTTTGACTGAAATTATTTTTATTATGATGGTATTTAAACATGTACAAACATGAAACTATACACAAAGTCTTTATGCTTATAGTCCTTCTAAAATTATAAACCAAAATATATTTCCAAATTAAATAAAACGTGCTCAACTGATAAAGTTCAAAATAACGTTATTTCCTGTCACAAATAATTTGCCACTTGCAACACACATATGTTACTGACTGCTTTGATGCACATTTTATTTGTTTATTGAATTTATTGGGGTGATATTGGTAAATAAAATCATACAGGTTTCAAGTGTAAAACTAAAAAAATACATTATCTGTGTACCATATCCTGTGCTCACCGCCCAAAGTAAAGTCTCTTTCTGTCCCCATTTACCCTCCATTTTCCCTCTAGCAATCACCAGAGGGTTGCCTGTGTTTGTTTCGGGCTTTTTGTTTGTTTGTTTGTTTGTTTGTTGAGTTGGTTGGTTGGTTAGTTGGTTGGTTTGGGTTTTTTTGCTTAATCCATTCTTGATGGGCCTTCTTCTAATTCATATTTCCCACAACAGACTAAGAGACCCTTTTGAAAATGGAATCAGATCATATCCCTGCTCTCCCTCAGACCTATCAAAGTCTTCCCATCACCCATAAAATAAAACCCAAACTCCTCTGTGGCCTTCTAGGCCTTGCTTGATCTGGCCTCTGGTCCCTGCTCAAGTCCACTTCTTTCCATTGCTGGCCTGCCTCGCAGTGGACCACCAAAGCACACCGATCTCTCCTTTCCATTCCTGAAGCTCCTCTGCCTCCAGGGCTTTGTGCTTACTATTTCTTTCCTCTGGAATGCTCTTAGCCTGACTCATAACAGCTCAGCACCCCACTTATTTCCTGTAGGATAACCATTTTATTAATTTGTTCACTTGTTGTGGCCTGGTTTAGCCATCAGTGAATACAAAAAGGTATTAAGTAGATGAAATATTTAAGAAATTATAAATTCATGGAACACTTGCATAAATAAGCAGATAGCTTAAGGGAAGTTCAGATTTAAGCTTACAATTATCTGCCAAAATAGAACTAGTCCCTTTCAGGGTTACAATTTTTACCTTTTAATTGCATTATAAATTATAATATGTGGGCAATATTTTGTTTCTTATTCGTTTAAAGATACTACTGGAAAAGAAATTAATTCTACTAATAAATACATGCAATTTGGGGGGCCTTTTTTATATTGAACATTTTAAAATATAAATTTACACATAAATTTCACCAGAGATTCATTCAAAAAGCTGATTGTCTTATTTTTTAGTCATCCTTTGGTAATCTTATATGACTTGCCTGAAATAGTCCCATTAGGTAAATAATAGACATTTCCAATACTAAAGGATGAAATCAAGTAGTTTATCCACAACACCCACCAACTAATCCTACATAGGTTTGCCCTACTTAGAAATTGAGGAGATGCAAAGAACTATAAAATAGAGTTGCACCCATAATGAATCTTCCAATCCATTCTTGAGGCAAAACAAAGATGTGGGGAGGATGGATGAAGGAAAGAGTGAGGACTCAAAAGGAGAAGTCACCCTGGAGGGACTGAGGTCAGAGCAGCCTTGAGTTGTGCTTGTAGAATGGGAAGGACTAAGGAAAGGAGAGCGAGAAAATGTTTCAAATAGGGGAAAAGGGGTGACCATATGCACTAAACACATGTCAAGAGCACTGAGTCATTTAGTAGAACTAGAAAAGAGCTAACACTAGAGAGAAATAGGAAGGCAAGAGAAGTTCAAACCCTGGCTGGTGTGGCTCAGTGGATTGAGCACCGGGCGAGCTGTGAACCAAAGTGTTGCCAGTTTTATTCCCAGTCAGGGCACGTGCCTGGGTTGCAGGCCAGGTCCCCATTTAGGGGTGTGTGAGAGGCAACCAATCTCTAACACAACAATGTTTCTCTCCCTCCCTTCCCCTCTCTCTAAAAATAAACAAAATCTTTTTTTTTTTTTTTAAGAGAGAGAAGCTTAAGAATATTTGAGGGTGAAAAGTCAGATTTAGATGGCAACAGCCTACCATGTTTTGGCCCTACAATGTTGAATAATTATGGAGCATTTTGGCAAAAAAACAAATTAATGAGAGATAAAATCTTCCATGGTGAGAAACTGGGTATGTGAAGAGTTGCATTCACGTAGTAGAGGAATATCTCTTATTAAATCAGTACTCAGAATAAGTACATACCTCTTAACCTTCAAATAAACTACCATCCACATTCCTTATAAAATCTTTAATTTGGGGAAATAAGAATTTTAGAAAATCGGCATGCAGCTTTTTTCAGAATGAAAAACGTGACCCAGAGAAAGCTGTAAAATCATGTTGTAAAATAATGATCATATAAGATTGAGTTAAACATGCATAATGTGTATGCTTCATCATTTATCTAACACATTAATTTTTCAACATAATTTATGGTTATTAAATCTACAAAATACCCTGTCGAGCACAACTTCTGATTTTCAAATGAGAATGAGGGATTAAGTGACATGTGTAAGGCTATAAAAACAATATAAACAAAAAGTGAGGACAAGAACTTTCTGAATTCCTGAAACTTGCTTAAGTTTCTGGACCATTTTCCAAAAAGATGTTAAGATCAGTGGTGGCTGTTACATGTGCAACATGGAGACAAGTTTCTGGTGGTGTAATCACTAGAAGAGTTTCTTAGATAAAGACAAAGGCTGTGAACATTCACAAGAGTAGGAATCCTCAACCAGCTCTCAGATGTGGGCCCTAGGTAGGTTTATACCTGTTCCATATTTTATAACCACCCTACTTATTATTTTTATAACCAAAAGAAATGTGAGCTTGCTAGATTATTTGTAATCTGTCCCCTTAAAATATCAAGACCTCAAAATGTTAATGTTATCTTTTGTGAAATGTAACCATTAATCTCAAGCATACTAATTGGTTGTCATGGGAAACTGTATTTAACATAGTGTTTATAATGCCTTAGAAAATTCCTTTATTCCTCTGTTAGTTAAGAAGAGCCTCAGGTCTCTGTGTCTCATGTTTTTCTTCAGGCCTGATTGAAGTAAATAAATCAGTGGCTCTCATGCATCATTTTTAAGTAATGGCATATTAAAGATATGTACACACACATACACACACACAACCAGGCAGCCAGAGCAGAGGGTAGCAGAAGAGAGAGTGTCTTAGCTCAAGCTGCTGTAACAAAAATACATAGTATGGGTGGCTGAAACAACAGTTATTTCTCATAGTTCTGGAAGCTGGGAACTACAAGATCAAGGTGCCAGGAGATTCAAATTTTAGTGAGGGCTCTCTCCCTGGACTCCTTGCTGTATCCTCACATGAGGGAGAAAAAGAAGGCTCTGGTCTCTTTCTTTTCTTCTGAAGGCACTAAACCTACCCTCATGACATTATCTAAACCTAATTATGTCCCAAAGGCCCAGCCTCCAAATATCATCACAATGGGGATTAGAACTTCAACATATGAATTGGAGTCAAGGGGGGACATTCAGTCCACACCAGCAAGCTGACCTCTGATAAGTTACTCACACTCTTCCAGTTCAGTCTCAGGTCATCCAGCAGATTCCTATCTCCTGGAGACGAAAGTGGGCAATTTGCTGACGCACACCCATCTTGTGCTGCAGCAGAAAGACCCTGGCCCCTTCCCACAGAGAACAGATATAACAGTGGGATTGCCCAGGTACTATATGTGGCACACTCTTTAAGCAGTGACAAAACGCATTGATTGAGCTTGACACAGGGAAAAGTGTTTGCACAGCAGGTGATAAGCCCAGTACAGGCTCCTTATCTCCTGGTTAGAAAGTATTCTGAGCATAAGGCCCATTCTTGTGCAACTGAATGCCAAAAAATGCATGCTCAAGACTGCCTTTCCCAACACAGACCTTTGCCTACCCTGGTGCCCTATGCACCTGCATAACAGATGCATATTTGTATAACATCCATGACACTTTTATTGTACAAAGAAATGTCCCTAGGGAAAAATATTCAAGTACTTTCAACATACATATATTTGACAAGGTACAGGACTTATTTATGAGAAAAATGCTCAGCAAAGTGGAAATAAAGGGAGCATACCTCAACATAATAAAAGCCATATACAAGAAACCTACAGCCAACATCATACTCAACAGGCAAAAATGAAAAGCTTTCACCCTAAGATCAGGAACAAGACAAGGGTGTCCACTTTCACCACTTTTATTCAACATAGTATTGGAAGTTCTAGCCTCAGTGATCAGACAAGAAAAAGAAATAAAAGGCATCCAAACTGAAAAAGAGGAAGTAAAACTGTCATTATTTGCAAATGACATCATAGTGTACATAGAAAGCCCAATAATCTCCACCAAAAAAACTACTCAACTTAATAAGTGAATTTGGCAAAATAGCGATACAAAGTCAATATTCAGAAATTGAAGTCACTTTTGTACACCAACAAAATGTCAGAAAGAGAAACTAGGTGGAAAATCCCATTTAATGTAGCAAGGAGAAAAATATAGTACCTAGGAATAAACTTATCCAAGGAGATAAAATACCTGTACTCAGAAAACAACAGAACATTGAAGAAAGAAATTAAGGAAGACACAAATAAATGGGAGCATATACCATGTTCACAGATGGGAAGAATTAACATCATTAAAATGTCCATACTACCCAAAGCAATTTATAGATTCAATGCAATCCCTATTAAAATATCAATGGCATATTTCACAGATTTAGAACAAATATTTCAAAAATTTATATGGAATGAAAGACAACCCCGAAGAGCCTCAGTAATCCTGATAAAGAAGAACAAAGTAGGAGGGATCACAATGCCTGATATCAAACTATATTACAAGGTCACTGTAATCAAAACAAAATGGTACTGGCATAATAACAGATGCATAGGTCAATGGAACAGAATAGAGAGCCCAGAAATAAACCCAGGTCTCTATAGTCAATTAATATTTGACAAAGGAGCCAGGAGCATAAAATAGAGTAAAAATAGCCTCTTCAATAAATGGTGTTAGGAGAACTGTACTGGTAGATGCAACAAAATAAAACTAGACCACCAAGTTACACCACGCACCAGAATAAACTCAAAATGGATAAATGACTTAAAAATAAGCCATGTCACCAAAAAAGTCCTAGAGGAAAACATTGGCAGGAAAATTGCAGATATCCCACTCAGCAATATTTTCACTGCTATATCCTCTAGGGCAAGGGAAATAAAGAAAAGAATAAACAAATGGGACTACATCAAATTAAAAAGCTTCTGCACAGCTAAAGAAAACATCTTCAAAATGAAAAGGGAACCAACCATATGGAAAAACATATTTGCCAATGATACCTCAAACAAGGGCTTGATCTCCAAAATATACAAAGAATTCATATGACTCAACACCTGGAAGACAAACAATCCAATTTAAAAATGGGAAAAGGCAACTTCTGGCCAAGATGGAGGCTTAGACAGACATGCCACATCTTCCTCAACAACTAAGAAGAAATACAACTACCTCAAAACTAGAGACAACCAGAAGTTCCAGAAAATCAAACTGCATGGAAGTTCAAGAAACAAAAATATAAAGAAAAAAATACTTATCCAGACAGGTAGGAGGGGCGGAGCCGGGGCAAAGAGGACACAGTGTGGTAGCAGGATTTAGGGCAGCAGCAGTAGCAGCGGTGTCAGCAGCAGGCCAGCAGAAAGCACAATTACACATTTTAAAAAGTAGGGAGGGGCACCTGGGGAGTGCTCCCAGCACCAAACCAGACCATGAAGCTCACAGTTCCAGCATCGGGGAAGATAAAGCTTCATTGCTTCTGACTGTGCAAACCAGTGGGGGTTGGGTTGGAGGAGGAAGCTGCCGGTCTCTCAGCAGAGTCCACTTGTTTAAAGGGCCCCCACAGTCCTAGAACATCCACAGACACACCCACTCTGGGAATGATGGCCAGGGCAACAGGTAGAGAAATGCCAGTCCCATATGGAAGTGGGAGAAGTGCCTGGAGAAGGGGGCAAATGCTGAGCAAATGGCATTGTTTCCTCTCTGACCCCTCCCCAATATACAGGGCCAAAATGTGGTGAAACAGGTCATCCATAAGGATGAATACCTAAGACTTTGCCCCTTACAACATAACAGGTGTGACAGCTCTACTTAAGACACAAAGGCAAACAAACACAGGAGCCTGTCAAAAAAAGGAGACAGAGAAGTATGGCCCAAAAGAGAGAACATATCAAGGTTCCAGTGTGATGAGGAGATAGCCAATCTAACAAACAAGGAGATAGCCAACCTAACAGATGCAGAGTTCAAAACACTGGTGATAAAGATGCTCACAGGCTTGACAGATATGCGTAAGCACAGAAAACGCATAAGGGAAGAAGTAAAGGTTATGCTAAATGAAACAAAGGAAAATCCACACAAAACCAATGGTGAAGGGAAGGAAACTGGGGTTCACATCAATGATTTGGAACATAACAAAGAAATAAACAGTCAACCAATATAGAATGAAGAAACAAGAATTGAAAAAAATAAGGAGAGGCTTAGGAACCTCTGGAACAACTTTAAATGTGCCAAAATCTGAATCATAGGGTTGCCAGAAGAAGAAGAGGAAGAGCAAGAAATTGAAAGCTTATGTGAAAAAATAATGAAAGAAAACTTCCCAAATTTGGTGAAGGACATAGACATACAGGCCCAGGAAGCAAAGAGAGTCCCAAAAAAGCTAGACCCAAAGAGGACCACACCAAGACACATCATCATTAAAATGCCAAAGGTTCGAGATAAAGAGAGAATCTTAAGAGCAGCAAGAGGAGAGAGCTACCTGCAAAGGAGTTTGCATAAAACTATCAGTTGATTTCTCAAAAGAAACTTTGCAGTCAAGAAGTGACTAGCAAGAAGCATTCAAAGTGATGAAAAGCAACGACCTACAACCAAGACTACTCTATCCAGCAAAGCTATCATTTAGAATGGAAGGACAGATAAAATGCTTCCCGCACAAGGTAAAGCTAAAGGAGTTCATCATCACCAAGTCAGTATTATATGAAATGTAAAAGGGACTTATTTAAGAAAAAGAGGATCAAAACTATGAACATTAAAATGACAACAAACTCACAACTATCAACAACTGAATCTAAAAAGTAAAAACAAAATCCAACTAAGCAAACCAGAATAGGAACAGAATCATAGGTATGGGGATCATTTGGCGGGTTAGCAGCCAGGAAAGGGGAAGGAGGAAAAATGGGAAAATGGTGCAGGCATTAAAAAGCATAACTGCTTGGTACAAAATAGACAGGGAGAAGTTAAGAATAATATAGGAAAGGGTGAAGCCAAAGAACTTATATGCACAACCGAGGGACATGAACTAAGGGAGGGGGATTGCTGGAGAGAAAGTGGGTACTGGGCAGAGAGGAGCAAAGGGAAAAAAACATTGGGACTACTATAATAACATAATCAATAAAATATACTTTTTTAAAAATGGGGAAAGGATCTGAATAGACACTTCTCCAAGGAGGTCATACAGAGGGCCCATAGGCATATGAAAGGATGCTCAACATCACTAGCCATCAGAGAGATGCAAATTAAAACCACATTGAGATACCACCTCACACCGTCAGAATGGCCACTATTAACAAATCAACAAACAAGTGCTGGCAAGAATGTGGAGGAAAGGAAACCCTAATGCACTGTTGGTGGGAATGCAGACTGGTGCAGCCACTGTGAAAAACAGTATGGAATTTCCTCAAAAAACTGACAATGAAACTGCCTTTTGATCCAGAGCTTCCAGTGCTAAGATTATACCTAAAGAATCCTGAAACACCAATTCAAAAGAATCTGTACACCCCTATGTTCACAGCAGCGCAATTTACAATAGCCAAATGCTGGAAATAGCCCAAGTGCCCATCTGTAGATGAGTGGATAAAAAAACTGTGGTATATTTACAGAATGGAATACTATGCAGTAGAAAGAAAGAAGGAACTCCTACCTTTCATGACAGCATGGATGGAAATGGAGAGCATTATTCTAAGTGAGATAAGCCAGGCAGCAAAAGAGAAATACCATATGATCTCACCTAATACAGGAAACTAATGAACAAGAAAAACAAACGAGCAAAATAGAACCAGAGGCAGAGGAAACAAGGAACAGACTGACAGAGACCAGAGGGGATGGGGTGGAAGAGAAGGGGGACAAAGAAGGGGAAGGATCTAGTCAAGGAACAGGTATAAATGACCCATGGACATGGACAACAGGGTGGGGACTGACTGTGGGAGTGGGGGATGGGAAGAGCAGCGGAGAGCAATGGGGGGGAGTGGGACAACTGTAATAGAACAACAATTTTAAAATACTTTAAGTAGTTTCACAAACTTTATAAAAATACAGTATATTTTATACTAGAGTACTTAAAAAAGTATAAATTAGCCAATAAAAATTTATTTGTATCAGCAAATATTTAAACAAAAAAATTTAATAGAATAACCCACATGACCTTAGTTAGCTATTTGGCCCTGAAGATGTGTTAATTTGTAGTGAATTTATCTAGTTTTGGAATCAGGATAATGCTGCCTTGAAAAATATGCTTGGGTGTCTTCCCTGCTCTTGAAATTTTTATAATAGTTTGAGAAGTATAGTTATTATTTCTCCTTTGAATGTTTGTGATATTCACCTGTGAAGCCAATCAGTGCAGGACTTTTGTTTGCTGGGAGTTTTTTTTATTACTGCTTCAATTTCATTGGTTATAATTTGTTCAGATTTTATGTTTCTTCTTGATTCAGTCTTGGTAGGTTGTATGTTTTTAGAAATTTATGCATTTCTTCCAGATTGTCCAATTTTTGGCATATCATTAATCATTCATGATATTTTTATGGTCCTTTGTATTTCTGTGGTGTCAGTTGTCACTTCCCTTGCAGTTTTGATTTTATTCAATTGGGTCCTCTCTGTTTTTTTTCTTGATGAGTCTGGTTAAAGGTTTATCAACATTGTTTTATCTTTTCAAAGAATCTGCTCTTGGTTTTATTTATCTTTTTTTTGTTTGCTTGTTTCTTTAGGTTCTTTTTATTTCAGCTTTGATATTTCTTATTTCCTTTCTTCTACTCAATTTTGGCATTGTCTGTTGTTCTTTTTCTTATTCAGTTAGGTGTTAGTTTAGGTTGTTTATGTAAGATTTTCCCTTTTTCATTAGTTAGACATGTAATGCTATGAATTTTCTTAGGACTGCTTTCACTGTGACCCATAGATTTTGGGTTATTGTGTTCACATTTTCATTTCTTTCAAGGGGTTGTTTTATTTCGTTCTTTATATCATTGTTAAACCATTCATTATTTAGTAATATGTTTTAGCCTCTGGTGTTTGTATGCTTTTCAGTTTTTTTCTTGTAAGTAATTTCTAGTTTCATACCATTGTGGTCAGAGAAGATGCTTGATATGATTTCAATCTTTTAAAATTTATTGATACTTGTTTTGTGGCCTTACATGTGGTCAATCCTGGAAAATGTTTCATGTGTACTTAAAAAGAATGTATATTTTGCTGTTTTGGATGAAATCCTCTGAAAGTATCAATTAAATTCATCTGATCTAATGTATGATTAAAGGCTGCTGTTTTCTTGTTGATTTTCTGTCTGGAAGATCTAATAATTGATGTCAATTGGGGTATTAAACTCTCCTACTATGACTGTTTAACTGTTGTTCTCTCCCTTTACGTCCATCAATATTTGTCTTACATATTTAGGTGCTCTTATTTGGGGTGTATGTTTACAAGGGTTATATCCTCTTGTTGGAGTGATCCCTTTATCATTATGTAGTGTCCTTTTCTGTTTCTTATAATAGCCTTTGTTTTAAAATCTACTTTGTCTGATATAAGTATTGCTCCCCCAGTTTTTTGTTTGTTGGTTTGTTTTCATTTGCATAAATATCTTTTCCCATCCCTTTACTCTCAGTGTATGTGTGTCCTTCAATATGAGTGGGTCTCTTATAGACAGCACATATATGTGTCTTGTTTCTTATCTATTTAGCTATTTTATATCTTTTGACAGGAGCATTTAATGCATTTTCATTTAATGTGATTATTGATAGGTATGTAGTTATTGCCATTTTATTATTCAAATTTATGTTCTTTTTTCTTCTTCTTCTTCTTAAAGAAGTCCCTTTAACATTTCTTATAATACTGGTTTGATGGTGAACTCCTGCAGCTTTTTCTTCTCTTTATTTTAACTTTAAATGATAGCCTTGCTGAGTAGAGCAGTCACCATGCTTGGTCCTTGCTCTTTGTCACTTTGAATATTTTGTGCCAGTTCCTTTTAGCCTAAGTGTTTTTGTTTAGAAATGAGCTGACAGCCTTATGGAAGATCCCTTTTTCTTGCTGTTTTTGAGATTCTCTCTTTGTCCCCTGGCTTCTGTGGCTCAGTGGATTGAGCATTGGCCTGCGAGCCAAGTGTCGCTGGTTCGATTCCCAGTCAGAGCACATGACTAGGTTGCAAATCAGGTCCCCAGTTGGGGGTACGAGTGAGAGGCAACCACACAGTGATGTTTCTCTCCCTCTCTTTCTCCTTTCCCCTCTCTCTAAAAATAATATAAATAAATAAACAAACACTTTTTTTAAAAAAGATTCTCTCTTTGTCTTTAACTTTTGCCATTCTAGTTATGATGTGTCTTGACGAGGGCTTCTTGAGGTTTATTTTGTTTGGGACTCCCTGCACTTCCTGGACTTGTGTTTCTTTTTCCTTTCCCAGGCTAGGGAAGTCTTCAGTCATTATTTCTTTAAATAGGTTCTCAATCCCTTGTTCTCTTTCTTCTAATTTGGCACCTCTAGGATGCTGATGTTGTTATACTTGATGTTGTCCCAGAGGTCCCTTAAACTATAGTCATTTTTTAAAATTCTTTTATCTTTTTGCTGCTGTGATTTGGTGTTTTCTCCTACCTTGTCTTCCAAATAGTTGATTCAAACCTCTGCTCCACTGTTGGCTCCTTCTAGTGTATTCTTTATTTCAGTTACCGTATTGTTCACTTATGACTAGTTTTTATGGTTTCTATGTCCTTTTTTAAGCTGTTAAATTTCCAAGTTCCTTGATAATCCTTATAACTATTGTTTTGAACTCTATCTGGTAGATTGCTTGCCTTTGTTTCATTTAGTTCTTTTCTGGAGATTTCTCCTGTTCTTTCACTTGGGAAATGTTTCTTTGTCCTCCATTTTTGCTGCTTCTCTGTGTGTTTCTGTATATTAAGTAGATCATTATGTCTCTCAGTCTTGGTAGGGTGGCTTTATTTAGTAGGTGTCCAGCAGGGCCTAGTGGCACAGTCTCCCTGACAATCTGAGCCAGGTGGTCCAGGAGTATACTTTGTGTGGGTTATGTATACCCTCCTAATGTAGTAGAGCCTTGATTGCTATTGGCACATCTGTGGGTGGGGTTGACCCTGAGACTGGCTGACTGTGAGAATTGGCCCCAACCACAGTGTACAGGCTGCTGTGTGGGAGCTAAGCCCATGAAGTGAGATTTGCCCCAGCAGATCTTGATGCTTGCTGAGATTTTTCTTCGATGTGGTATCTGTGGAGCTAATTGTATCCTGCTCTGATGTTGTCTGTAACTGGCCACTGGGTATGTTGTTTCTGGGGCCTCTTGGGAGGGACTCTGGTGCAGGTCAATGTCAGGTGCTGCCTGTGACTTACCTTGGGTTACTGGTTAGGAGCTACAAAATGATGCACCATTGATAGCTGCCTGGGCTGGGCCTGGGTGCACATGGGAAAGGCCAAGTTGTGTACTGAAGTCAGCTGCCACAAGTATCTTGCCAAAGGCAGATCAGCAAAAGGCCTAGGGCAACCCAAGATCCATTTCTGCCAGCCAGCTGCCTATTAAGATCAGCCACTGAAAGACCCTTGAGTGGCACACAAGCTGCATGAGGCATGTTCTCAGGAAGTCACCAGATAAGGGCAAGCAGTGTTGATCAGGTTATTACAGATTCAAAATCAGCTTCAGTGCTGGGTCTGAGACCACTCAGCAAAAGTCTTAAGGTAACTAAGACCTGCCACCAGCTGCCAACTGCCTGGGGCCTGCAGACCTTTTTTGTGGGGCCAGGTCTCAGAGAGTTATCAGGATGGAGCTAGTAGAGTTCATCATACTGATGCAGATTAAGATTTGGCCATGTGGGGGGAGGGCACAGCACAGGAACAGTGGCATCTGTTGGGCCCATTGGAAGATGGCTCTCAACCTAAAGCCACAAAACTGTCTCTCCCTGTGTGTTTCTGTCACCCCTCAAGCTTGTCTAGAATTCTTTGAGAGTTTTTCAAGAAAGACTACAATGCAAGCCAAGGCTGGCCAAGGGCAGAACCTACAGCCCATGTATTGCTGGGTAGGGTGGGGCCTCAGAGAGTCATCAGGGTTGGGCTAGTGCAGCTCCCCGGGCTAATGCTGTTGTGGGGAGTGTAAACCCAGGAAAGACAACATCTGTGTCCAGTGCAGGAGACAGACTCAACACAGGGACTTTGGTGGTTGTTCCTCTCCAGTACCTTCCAAGGCACTGTCCCTCTGGTGGAGCCAAGTGAGATTTTGTGTGTTGTCCCTTTAGGAGGACACCTGGGTTTCCAGCGGCCTTCTGTCTAACGAAGGCAAATGAAATCATTATTGATTTTCACAGCCAGAGGTTATGTGGCCTCTTCTTCTTGGCACTGGTGCTCTGGGCTGGGGAGCTCAATGTGGGACCCCTTGTTCCTCACAAGGGCCTCTGTAGCTCCAATATCCCTCTGGATTCTCAACCATGTGAAGGTGCAGGGCTAGCAGTTTCATATCTCCATCTTTCCTGCCAGTCTCAATGTGTCTTCTTCCACATGACCTTAGTTATAAGAATTCTGTTCAGCTAGTCTTCAGATTGTTATCCAATTGATTATTCAATAATTTAGTTGTAATTTTGATGTGTTCGTGAAAGGAGGTGAGTGCAGCTTTCACCTTCTCTGTCATCTTGGTTTCTCCCCTCGGGTTCCCACACTCTACACAAAATGTTTAATGGCCAAGAATCCAGAACACTCAAGTACTATGCTGCTTTCCAAAATGACTATAAACCTAAGAAACAAATAGTAGATCTCTAAGTAAAGATGTCTGCTTCATGCAGACCAGAATAAGATTACATTCTTGCCAACAAATTAATTTGCAGTTATTCCCTTCCTTCTGGCAGTTGTTCTTCTTAAAGGCTGTCCAATTCCTAATATAGCACTTCCTCCTGCCACCCTCACAGTTTAGCTCTTCTTGTCCTGCTTACTTGGGTTCTTGTCTTATTTCTTTGGCACACTGAAAATTCTTGGTGAAGCTGCTACTCTCTGGGACCCTTTAACAGTCTACTGTGCAACTCGTCAGCAGGGGAAATGTTTTATATATATAACTTACATTCAATACATACAAGTACTTAAGACAAGTTTTATTTTTCCATAATTGTGCAGGATCATATGCTTTCTACCCCCAAATAAAGTTAAACTGTGGGTATATTCAGCGTTCTGTGAATGACAGTTCCCTGTTATCAGGTACTTTACTTCCTATCCTACCCAATATTATATTTACCATGAATGCTCTTACATCTGGTTAATATATCTACATTTCAATGTGTCTATAAATTCATTTGATCTGCCTTGAGGCTATGCAAACTCACAATGTGCCTTTTGAATCATTCAAAATTAAAGCATATTCAATATTGTGTAATTTATTGCCTAATAAACAAAAAATACAAATGGTTAATTATGTATATTGGGTATATTGAAACATTAAGTTATTAAACTAAATATTAAAAATTAAGTATAACTTTAGAATTAATAAGATTCTGATCAGTTTCACTAAAATAACTTTATCTCATATAATATATACTAACCCAATGTTGGGATAAACAGAACATTTCTCTCCCAACTATACCCGGTAGTATTTTATGGTACTACAAAGTCAGTTAAACAAAAAATATTATGGAAGTAAATACAAAGTAAATATTTATTGAATGATCATTACAACTATTCTATAGTATCCTGTGTATCATATTATTTGGATTATAAATTATCTTTCAAGTGCGGCTCTCATCTACCCTTCCTAAGTGTAACTTCTGGAAATAAGGAACCATTGCCTCCTAATTCTTGATATCCCTCCCAACTCCCTCTGTCCTCATTACCTTCAATATTACTTTGAATTTAGTACCCTCTTTCCAGACAAGCAGAGACCCAAAGGACTGAGGTCTGACCCAGGTGAGAGAACCCAGGAGCCTCAGCCAGAAAGGTCTATCACTTACCCATTGACTACAATGAGAGGCAGCAACTTGAAAAGGAGGCAAACCAATACCCAGGTACATAATCTACCTGATAGACCACTTTATTACACCATAAATGAAAATAAACTCAAAATAGATTAAAGACTTAAATGTTAGAGACTTAAAACCATAAAAAAGAATAAAATCTTCCCATTTTTGGCAACATAGATTGATTTAAGTGAAATCCAAAGAGGCTAAGGGTGTTAAACCAAGTATCTGAGTGAAAAACGACAGACACAAATGAGATGCAAGGTCCTAACAGGACAATGGGGAGGACTAAACCTGGAAAAATCTCCTACTTGTGAGAATACTTGTCTTATGCCTTTCTTTTTATAGGGTGCTGGTAGCTTTAGCTATGGAGAAAGCTGAGAAAGTTACCAACCTGACAAAGGTACTTTTCTTGCAATAAATGGAAAGAAAAGAAAGAGGGGTTATTAGTTCTAGTTCTGTGAGAAATACAAATGTCAGTTCCCACAGAACTAGAACAAATAATTCAAAAATTATGTGGAACCACAAAAAACCAAATACTCAAAGCAATCTTGAGAAAAAAAGAACAAAAAAGGAGGTATCACACTCCCTGATTTTAAACTATGCTACAAAGATATAGTAGTCAAAACAACATGGTACAGGCACAAAAACAGGCATATAGATCATGGAACAAAATAGAGAGCCCAGAAGAAAATGCATGCTGATGTAGTCAATTAATCTACAACAAAGGTGAGAAAATACAATGGGGTAAAGTCAGTCTCTTCAATAATTGGTGTTACAAAAACTGGACAGACACATGCAAAATAATGAAATTAGACCACTTTATTACACCATAAACAAAAATAAAGTAAAAATGGATTTGAATTTAAGACCCGAAACCATAAAAAAGAATAAAATCTTGTTTTGACAACATGAATGAACTTAGAGGGTACTATGCTAAGTGAAATAAGTCAGACAAAAAAAAGACAAATACTGTATGATTTCACTCATACGTGCAATCTAAAAAAACAAACAAAATAGAAACAAACTCATAGATACAGAGAACAGACTGGTTATTACAAAATGGGAGGGAGAGTGGATAAAAAAGTTAAAGGATATTAAAAAGTACAAACTCTCATTATTTATGGTAACCAAGAAATGAATACAACATGTGTCCTTCAGTAAATGATTGGATACAAAAAATATGCTACATACAGGGTGGGCAAAAGTAGTTTTATAGTGTGAACAAAAAAACCAGTTTATTCTTGTGTTATTATTTTTTGTATTATTTATTTATATTATCTGTCCTTTTTTATTGTTATTTCATATCCTTACTTATCATTTATCTTCTAGGTAATGATGGCTGGTCATTTAAACCTACTTTTGCCTACTCCTGTATATACAATGGAATACTATTCAGCCATAAAAAAGAATGAAATACTGCTACTTGCTACAACATAGTTGGATCTAGAGAGTATCATGCTAAGCAAAATTAAGTCAGATGGAAAAGAACAAGAACCATATGATTTCACTCATATGTGGGATATAAAATTGAAAGCAACAAAGGAACGAACAAACTCATAGACACAGACGACAGTATGGTGGTAACCAGAGGGGAAGGGGAGTGGGGGGGGAGAATAAAGAGTATAAATGGAGCCATATATATGGTGATGGATGGCGGCAAGCACACATGCAATATATAGATGATATATTATAAAACTGTACACCTGAAACTTATATGTTATTAAGCAATGTTATCCCAATACATTTAATTGAAAAGTACAAATTGGCAGTTATGAAATGAGTCATGAGAATATAATGTACATTATAGGAAATATAGTCAATAATATCCTAAAAACTATGTATGGTAACTAGACTTATCATGGTGAGAATTTCATAAGGTATATAGATGTCTAATCACTATGTTGTACACCTGAAACTAATATAATACTGCATGTCAACAATAATTTTTTAAGTATATTTTATTGATTATATTTTACAATAGTTCCAATTTTTTCCGGTTTGCTCCCCTCTGCCCAGCACCCCCCCTCCCCCAACAATCTCCCCCCAAGTCCATGCCCATGGGTCGTACATACAAGCTCTCCTGCCTCACCCTTTTATATCTTCTTCTTCTTCTTCTTTTTAATAAATAAATAATTAAGTATTTTAACAATAAAAAATAACAATCCCTTCCTCTCAGACTTAAAACCCTTTATAATCTTATAAAAAACAATGGGCAAAGGTCTCGAGCCCCCCTAGCTGCTTCAAGTTAGACATGGTCATCGTCCTACCTACCCTTGGGTCCAGAAATCCCTAATAAGAGTGGGAGTATGGAGGGGAGGGTGGCCTTCCCACATGGGGAAGAATCATGCAGACTCCAGGTAAGTTGGCTGTCCCAGATAACGGTGTACCTGATTTAACAGGCTGGGATTCTTGTTGTATTCTGGGGTCAACAGATTTGGCAACAGGGTTAAAAGACATCATTCTATCCATAACCGCTAGATGACAAAAGACAGGTATTAATTTTTCAATGTCCCACATTAGGGAAAAGAAGGGCTTCTTTGGAGGAAGATGTGCCAGGTACATCTCACCTGTCCAAAACCCTTTTGCCCATTATACTTAGTTTGGGCTGAGGAAAATAGTTTAGGTTTCCTCCCTCTCAGACTTCTGGGCTCTTTCTGTCCAAGCCAGTAGGATAGAAAAGAGAAACCAGTTTTAAAGTGAAGCCCACAGACCACCCCATTCTTCACCAACCCAGCCACTTATTTCAACCAAACCATTGAGTCTCAGGAGATAGCGATGCAGACAGGATTAAGTGAGGCCTATACATATAAATAATCACTCAGGTAATGAGATCATAGGCTTATGCCCTTTGAAAACAGAACACACATGTTAATTTTTGTAACATAACCCACAAACAAGTCTCTAAATCTGTAAGACTGTCTTATTGGAAAGACATCCAGTTGCAAGGCATTTGACATTCTTCTTGTCTGTAAATTAAACATCTTGGATAATACCACAGACATAGTTTGACTTTCAAATGAAAACAAATTTTAAATGAAAAGAAACTTTAAAGACGGTTAGCTGCACTACTTTATAGTCTACCACTGAGCATTGTGATTTTCCTTGAATCACAATTTTTCTCCCTACAATTACTCTCCTTGTCATTAAAGGGATTGCATTAAGTCCATTTTTAATTTATCCTGTTCATTTGCATAAACACAACAAGAGCAGAAAATGATCACTTATGATCTTTAGTTCTGCTTTGCTGGAACTTACGCAAGGAACATTTAGGGTGACCTTCAGTCTGCCCTTCAGGGCACAGAAGCTGAGCCACATACCTGGCATTCAGCCTTGCCTGTAAACACCTGTCTTTTCCAGGTCCTTCTGGTTTTCCATTGGGCCTTAAGGTCCCTTCTAGCCATCTTTCAGGAAAACAACCTTCATTCCTTTCCTGGAAAGATTGCCATGGACCGTGCATCCAACCAAGGTACCAGGCCTTTTATCTCGTGGGCTTTTATTACCTTCGAAAGTCAATCCCAGTTCCTCAGGGCTTTTTGGTAACAACCAGAGCCCAAGCATGTCTCCTTTAGGCATGACATTCCAGTCAAACTCTTAGTCAAAAAAAAAACCTCTCTTAACAACTGGTCTTATTAGTTTTATCCAAAGAAACTTATGTCATTACTTACTTCTTTAGAATACCAAACTGTGGGAGGATCAGATTGGGAGAAAAATATACAGTGTGAAGGAAAATCCTTGTCCTTCTAATATTCACTGAATGTGCATTTCCATTCTTTATATTTTCATTTTTTCCCCCACTAAAATTTGTTTCTTTGTTTTCCCATTACAGTTGTCCCACTTTTTCCCCCTCTTGCTTCCCTGCATCCTGCCCCCTTTCTCCCACATTCAGTCCCCATCCAGTTGTCCATATCCATGGGTCATTTATACATGTTCTTTGACTAGACCCTTCCCCTTCTTACCCCCTTCTCTCCCACCTGCCTCCCCCCTTGTTACTGTTAGTTTATTCCCTGTTTACATACCTCTGGTTCAATTTTGCTCATTTGTTTGTGTTGTTCATTAGGTTCCTGTAATAGGTGATAGCATAAGGTATTTTTCTTTAGTTGCCTGGCTTATTTCGCTAAGCATAATTCTCTCTAGTTCCATCCATGTTGTTGCAAATGGTAGAAGTTCCCTCTTTCTTTCTGCTACACAGTACTCCATTGTGTAAGTGTACCACAGTTTTTGATCCACTCATCTACAGATGGGCACTTAGATTGTTTCCAGCACTTGGCTACTGTAAATTTTGCTGCTTAAAGCAGACCCTTTAGCATCTTTTGCAATGCTGGTTTGGTGGAGATGTATTCTTTTAGCCTTCTTTTGTCTTGGAAACTCCTTATTTCACCTTCCATTTTGAATGAGAGTCTTGCTGGGTAGAGTTCTTGGTTGTAGGCCTTTGTTTTTCATTGCTTGAAATATTTTTTGCCATTCCCTTCTGGCTTGTAGTGTTTCTGCTGAGAAATCTGATGATAGCCTTATTGGAGCTCCCTTGTATGTTATTAGTTGTTTCTCTCTTGCTGATTTTAGGATTCTCTCTTTGTCTTTGAATGTTGCCATTTTAATTATGATGTTTCTTGAAGTGGGCCTGTTGGGGTTCATCTTCATTGGGACCCTCTGTGCTTCCTGGATTTGCATGATTCTTTCTCTCTTCATGTTAGGGAAGTTTTCTGTCATTAGTTTTTCAAAGAGGTTTTCTATTCCTTGCTCTTCTTCTTCTCCTTCTGGAATTCCTATAATACAGATATTATTACTTTTCATGTTGTCCTGCAGCTGTCTTAGAACCTCTTCATTCTTGTTCAGTCTTTTTTCATTTTGTTGCACTGTCTTGGGGTTTTTGTCTACATTGTCCTCCAGCTCGCTGATCCGATCTTCTGCTTCTGTAGCCTGCTTTTAATTCCTTCTACTGTGTTTTTCAATTCAGAGATTGTATTCTTCATTTCCTCCTGGCTCTTATTGATAGCTTCTATGTCCTTTTTCATGCTGGTGTAATTCTCAGTAACTTCCTTGTAGTTTTTCTGGAGTTCTTTGTAGTTTCCGCTGAGCTCATTAAGCTTCTCCATAATCCATTTTTTGAATTCCATATCTGAGAGTTTGCTTACCTCTATTTCATTCAGCACTCTTTCTGGGGATTCTACCTTTCCTTTTGATAGGAGGTTGTTTCTCTGTCTCCCCATTTTTGTGACTCTTATTGTTTGTTGCTGCTTCTTAGAATGATCTGCACTTCCTGGATCTGCCCCTGGTGGCATCAGATCCTGTACCAGTCTGGGCCTAGGCAGCCTGTTGGAGACTTCCAGGGATCTACTGCCTTTGTCTGTCTCCTTTAGTTGTTAATCTATGCAATCTGTGATTAGCCATCGGGCTTAAGGACCAAGGGTGTGGCAGCTTAATTCCTATAGGCAGGGCTTTTGCTTCCCCTCAGGCTGATGCCACTTGGAGGGGAATGGTCTGCCTGCAGCACTGGGGATGAGTCAGCACTGGGACCCGGTCGGCTGCTTCCCCAGTTCTCCCCTCAAAGCCACCATGCCAAACTCTCCCCAAGTGTCTCCAGTCCTCTCTGCCTTCCCTCTGCTTGAGCCCAGGGTAAGTGGTGGCCAAAATATTTTCATACGTGATCCTTTTAAGAGCTATTTGTCTTCAGCTGTTTCTTTCCGGCTAGCAAGAAACTGTGGCTTTTCGCTTTTCACAGCGGGATACTATTTTACTTTCCACTCTGTTGCTGTAGGCTGGGAAGCTCAGCTGGGGGTTTAGGCCCTGCCCTTCTCAGGGGAAGCCCCTGGCTGCTGAGCTGTTTCTCAGTCCATTCAGCTGCCACCTGTGTGAGCCCAGTCAGCCCTTCTGTGTCTCCGCACTCCTTACCGGTCACGTTGTGATGTAGCGGCCTTTTCTGTTTCTCCATGGTTATAAGACTTCTCTCCAGCTAGTGTTCGGTTGGTTATTCCAGATGATTTCTCCAAAATTAAGTTGTAAATCCATACTAGTTCTGGGAGGAGGTTAGTGTAGCTTCCACTTACTCTTCCACCCAACAATAATTTTTAAATAAACTTCTAAATAAGAGGAGGGAAAGCAAAATTTGAAGTACATTTTTTTGCTGATATACATTTAGTGATAAAGAATAATGAATTAATCATACACTTTTGTATAGTTTGGTTGGTGAAAAAAATAAACGCAATTATATTTCCTCTGCCTGGTTATTCTGAGCTAAATGGAAAGTGGAGTTTCAGACATTGCTCGCATATGAGCCTCTTGATGGACATCCTGGGCAGAATTCAGTGTAAGAAAATTATTGAAAGTGATATGGCCCTTTAGGCAATTCTTTCTAAGGGACCACCCTCTGCCTGGTGGAAGGGGAGTCAGCAACCAGCTATGCTGTACCAACTATTTACTAATACGAAGCCTGAGGTTTATGAGCTTAGAATGGTTCTAGAAATGCCAAGCATCACCACTGGCAACCTCACACATTGTGTGGCTCTGGCATCTTCAACAGGCTCCTAGTTAGCCCATATACAGTAGCAAGGATTCGGGATTCCCAGCACTTGGTATAGCCACATTACTCTCCCTAATAAGCTTAGGCACTTCTTCAGCTCCTAAATCATTTCCACTAAGCCAGAGGGAGAACACTTATTGAGAAGGGAGCTGTTCCTGCCATTTCTTTTGTACAGGGTGTAGGGATGTTGGCTTATTGCTTAAGTCATTAATTCCCCATCATTTTCCAATGAGACTTTTATTTCATTAAATATAATAATAGTTGAAATCCCTTATGCCCTGAATTATTATTGCTATATTTTTCCATGGAGTATAAAAATAAAATATGTATACAGCCATCAATCATCAACTCAAAGCAAGCTGCTCAACAATTTTATTATCCAATGGAACATTCTGCAGGGAGCTGTATTTCCCTTCCTGGGCATTCTAACGCCCCAAGTGTCCAGGAGAGGAGAGTTAGTAGCATGTCATTCCAAAGTTCATCTCTATTACTATTATTTCAAATAAATGGAGTGCTGGTGCAATTGGAACTAGTGGAGAAAACATCTTTTCTCTGAGACCCTGCTGGACTCTGTTGGATAAAGCAGTCAACTGAAGACCTCACAGTAGCAAAGAACACATTAATTTTTTTAGGGTAGTGAGGCCAGGAGGGGAGAAACTGCTTATTGTTTGATCATGAGCAAGCTACTTACATTCTCTAAACCTGTTTTCCCATTTTACAATAGTAATAATACAATACCTACTTCAAAGCACTTACTCCATTATCTGATATATAGTTAAAGGATTAATAAACACTATTTGCTTTTGTTGTTTTCTTATTATTTCCTGTGAAAAACCATTGCATGAGATTTAAAAGATAAGCTAAGAACTCAAAACTCCAAATTTTTTAGGTAGCAATGTGTCTATTCCCAAGTGACAAATAATGATCTAAACAATAAAAAGATAAGTTAAGGACAGATCTCATTGAATCTTGTATACATACTGAGGAGTCTGACTTCAGATGGCAAGAAGGAATCAGAAAATACTTTAATAGCAGGCATGACATGATCATATCTGAGTATTAGGGAAATAAACAGAATCAAATCCTGATAGAAATAACTATAAATATGGATATAAATTAAAATTGTTTAATTTCTATTTTGTCCTTTTCTCAAATGGCTCAAAGCAGTTAGCATAGTTCCTTCATGGATATAATCAACTCTTTACCTTAAATACCACAAAATGTCAATATTACCAACTTATTTTTTCTGGTAATATAATGTCAATGACTCTAATAGGCAGAGAAGCTTTATCAGTCAATCTTCTAGTCAAAAAATCTCCTGTAACAGGCATTAGCACAATATTATTAATTCTTAATATCAAGTGCATGTCTTTTCAACTGCGTAAGTTATCTTAGAACACCTAGATTCATAGTAGGAAAAAAAATACAGATTTGAAGTAAGTTTTTTAAATGTTAATTTAATGTATGATATAAACTGTTTTTGAAAAGAGAAGTCTTTGACATTTTTTAACCTATCAAATTGGCAAAGATTCCTAAAAAGATAATACTCACTGCTGGAGAGAACACAAAAATATAATCATATCCCTATACTATGGTAGGAACATAAACCTGACACATCCTTTGTAGAGGATAATTTACCAATAAGTATAAAGTTTTACATGCATAACCTTTGGTCCAATAATTTTAATTTCAACAATTTGTTCTCAGTAGTCATCTTAACTAGGCACATAGATTTAGTTACCAAGATGTTAACCTAAGCATTAATTAAAATACTAACAATATGGAACTATCTGAATATCTTTCTAGAAAAAAATAGCAGAATAACCTAAAATGCAACCCACAGACCAAATCCCACCTATCACCTTTTTCACATCTAGCCTGCAAGCTGGGAATAGTTTTGACAATTTTAAATGATTGAAATAAATCAGAAAATAATATTTTATGACAGAAAAATTATATGAAATTCAAGTTTCAGTGTCCATTAACAAAGCTTTACTGTAATACAGCCACACCCACACTCACTGACATTATTTAAGGGTGCTTTCACTCTGTAACAGCAGAGTTAAGTAGTTGCAACAGATTGTATGGCCCCCAATTTGAAAATATATACAAATATTCTCTTTACATAAAATGTTTGCACTTCTCTGGATTAAGTAAACCATGGCCTTAATCATAGCATAGATTTATGTAGCCATTTAAAGCAGTATAGAAAATGATGTACTAGCTTACAAGAAAGCCTAAGAAATTAAATGAGATAGATTATACAAGAGTATATCAAGTTATGAACACATTTTTGTTATTTTAATAATATATAAAATAGAAAAAAGACCAGAAGAATATGTAGTAAAATATTAATAGTTTTTATTTCTAGGTAGTAGGATTATGGGATTTTTAAAAAACTTATCCATACTGCTTACATTTTCTGAAAGAACATATCTTTCAATATTAATAAAATAATATTGTGGCAGACACTCTAAAATAGCCTCAGATTGTATTCACCTCCTGGTAGTCACACTTTGTGTTATCCCCTCCCATTTAGTATTGATGTGACCTGTGACTTGCTTGTAGACAAAGAAGAGAGCAAAGGTTGTCACTTCCATGACTGTTACCTGATAGCGACTTTCACCTTGCTAGAAGACTCTCGCTATTGCTTTCTTGCCTTGCACACTTTGATGAAGCAAGCAGCCATGTTAGAGAGACCCATGTAGCAAGGAATTCAATGTGACCTCTGGCCAATAGCTAGCAAGAAACTGAGGTTCTTGGTCCAATAGACTGCAAGGAACTAACTCTTGTCAACAACCACATGAATCTGGAAGCATATCCTTCTCTGGCCAAGCTATCAGATGAGATCCTAGTCCTTGCTGACACCTTGATGGCAAACTCACCAGAAACTCTGAAGTAAAGGACCCAGCTAATTCGTGTCCAGATATCAGATCAATAGAAATTTGAGATAATAAATGTATTGTTTTAAGGCACTAAAGTTGTGTTACTTTGTTTTGCAGCAATAACTAATACAAATATAAATGTTACCTACATTGAATATAAAGAAACAATAACAGCTGTGAGTAGCTAAGCAATTTCAATTTATTTTTTATTTTTGAGGATAGTGGATATGACATTAGAAAAGTGAACAGATCAAGTTAATGGGTCAGCCAAATTCTGCCCTGTGGATAAACTTAAGGTGCCTGCCAGCAAATATGTGGGCTTCCCCAGATCCTCTAGGGATTCACATTTGAACTCAGAAGATTCTGGAAAGAAGTTCTGACTGTTCAAATCACCCCCTGGATATGCTATTAACTAAGTTTGATAAGAAATGGTCTTTTGACTCCCAGCTCTCTGGAGTTCTGCACCCACCTCCTCTACACCAACCCTCTCTAAAGCCACCCTACTTGAACAATATGCAAAGGAAAGCTATTACAATAAGTAATTTTCTGAAATTGCACCAATATCTAAAACTTTCCAAGGCTCATAATATATAAAAAGAATAATATAAGCATGCCCTCTTACATTTTTTACTAAAAGCCAGTTACTCATTTTTGCCTTGATCAACAGGATAATTACATGTGTAAATCTCCTATTCTGACTCCAAAATTATCTTTAAATAAATTTCATGCAATTTTTATGTCTAACAAGCCATTACATTTATTACTAAAGCAGTAATAGCAGTTTATTAGATTTGTTAAGTGCCCTATTGATCATTGAAGGTCTTTCTCCCTCCTCAAGCAGCTCTTAAATGACAAAAGTCATTGTCCGTCATGATTACTAGGTATTAGTCACAGGTCATAAATAGCCCCTATTTCATGCAGTGGGTCATTAGGGGATTAAAATGGAACAAAATGAATAAACTGCCCTCTAAACCAGTTAAAAGCATATTGTTTAGATTTCTAAATATGCTGGAAAGACAGTCAAAGCGTTGTAAAAACCAACATTGCTTGTATTTTTTCCAAACAGGAACAAAAAAAGCTTAGTTCTGATCTTATATTGCCAAACTGCACCACTAATACTGAATGTAAAAAATTCCTCCTGCTGAGGTTTCCTCCTCTCTGTCTGAATCACACTGAAAATATTTGTGGTTACTTTTTTATAGTAAAACTGCTCCTCCGTGATTTTGAGTTTGTGATGCAAATTATCTTAGGAACCTTTGCAGATGTCGAACTAAAGACAATGAGAACAAAAGTTCAGACTGGCCACAAGGATCAAGTTGATTGTTCTATGGGGGAAAAAAAAGTATTTTATTCCTTTGTCTCACTAGTCTTGCCATCAGTGAAGTCCTCTGGAACCTGGTGGTGGTTTCCACTCTTTATTTCTCTTTATTTTTGTCTATTTTCTGCCCTGCATAGACATCTCTGAAAAGCACAGTCATTATGAGCTGAAGATGATACAAGTATCCTCTTCCTTTTCCCAAATCTCCCAACAATTTATTCACCTAATTTCTATCACATCATACTTTGTATTATAGTCTTTGTGCATGCATATCTTCTTCCTAAGTAATTTTTTTAAGATTTATTTATTTTTAGAGAGAGAAGCAGGGAGGAAGAGAGAGATAGAAACACAGAAACACCAATGCATGGCTGCCTCTCATATGCCCCCAACTGGGGACCTGGCACACAACCCAGGCACGTGCCCTGACTGGGAATTGAACCAGTGAGCACTCAGTCCACTGAGCCACACCAGCCAGGGCTCCTACTAAGTAATTTAAGGCTATCTATCTTCCTTTACAAACTTCATAGCCCTTGTACAAAGTAGGTCCTTTAAAGTATTGGGAAGACCTATAGATTTTTTTTTTGACCTATAGATTTTAAAGACACCAAAAGACACATCAACTCATTGCAACATATGAAATTTAATCGGATGCTGATTGAAACATAATAAATTGTTTAAAAATTGACAAAATGAGGGAAACCTGAATGTTGATTGGATATTTGATAATATTAAGGAATTGTTAAGTGTAATAAATACATTGTGTTTATGTTGTTTTTAAAAGGTGTTTGTGTATATATGTATACAAGGGAAGAAATGGTATAAGAGTTAAAATCTGCTTCATGTTAGTTGGGAAGTGGGTGAGGTTATAACTGAAACAATATTGCCTATAGGTTGAATGGAGTGGTGGGCACTTCCTAATCTTAGGTATTATTACTTTAAAAATCACCCTAATTTAGTAGATTAAAAACAATGACAGCATTTATTTTGCTCACAAATGTGCAATCTATTCCACTTGTCACCTGTGAGAATACCACAAGGCTTGAATCAGTTGTATTCCCAGGAGCATGGATTCTTCCCTCCATAAAAGCAGAAAAAAAAAAAAAATGACAAAAAGAGTCAGAATTAAGTTTTTTCAAAACTGTGAAGATTAACCAAAAGCTTGTAGGAAGCCAGGGTGCATTTATTCAAGAGAAATGGCTGAATCTCAGTAAGATCAGCTAGCTTTATGACTTGCCCTAACCACATCCCACTCTCTAGTTCTGCTGTAACCCTGAGAAATAGTACTCCACATTCCTGGTAAAATCCTCCAGCCTGACCCATCTCATGGTTCCCTGAAACACGTCGCTTGCAAGGATGCCTGTATTTAACCTGACTCAGAGCTCTCCCACTGTGAAAGCATTTCCAGCAAGGGGTGCTTGTCAAAAAAAAAAATTACAGGCAAGGATTTAACTTTGAAGTTGTCTGAAGTAGTGGATAAAACTTTGGCTAATACTAAACTAACCAAAAAGCTTAAAAGAAAAGTCTGGGGAATAACATATCCATACAGACTTTCTAACAGCTCTGACATATACCTGGACCTCTAAGGAATCACACATATATAAAGCTTGTGCATATGCTCAGGGCTGTGTGCATTATCAGGAAAGATCAGAAAGGTTCTAACATCTCATCTCAGCTGATACTCTGCAACAGGAAGTAAAAGCTAATGCAGAGTTGTCATTGCATGGATGAGAGTTGAAAGCGTGCCCCAACATGCTCACAGAGCCAATCAGAAAAGACTAGGAGGCTTACTGCTTCCATGTGGATGTTTATTTT
Source organism: Furipterus horrens (assembly GCF_987537825.1). Lineage (NCBI taxonomy): Eukaryota > Metazoa > Chordata > Mammalia > Chiroptera > Furipteridae > Furipterus > Furipterus horrens. The sequence goes on from NW_028327176.1 coordinate 35,826,029, forward strand.
AAAAAATCTCTGTTCAATCATTAGGTGACCACTAAGCTAACCAAGCAGACTTCAGTGGCCACAAATAATAAAAAATACAGACTTTACAAAATTAGATCAGAAAAGTCACTAAACAAACAATTATAAGAAGCAGCAACAAAAACTTTGGGGAGAGTGGAGAGTTTAATTTCCAGAGCCACGTTATATTATTTAAATGCCTAGTTTTCAACAAAATTGAAATTGGCAAAGAAACCAGAAAGTATGGCCTAAAACAGAAAAAAAATAATCAATAGAAATCATCCCAAAGGAAGTACAGATGTTGATATTAACCTTATTAGATAAAGACTTATTGTTTTAAATGTGGTCAAAGAACTAAAAGAAACCATGGCTAAAGAACTAAAGGAAAATATGAGAATATCTCACCAAAAAAGGAATATCATTAAAGGGGAAGGAATCTAAAATAGAACCAAAGAGAAATTCTGAGTTTAAAAGCATAAAAATAAAATGAAAAACTTATTAGAGTTCAATAGCATATTTGAGCTGTCAGAAAAAAGAATCAGGGGGGAAAAAAGAATTGGTGAATTGAATTGGCTGCTCTGAAGAACAGAAAGAAGAAAAGAATGAAGAAAGATAAACAGAGCCTCAGTGACATACAGGACATCATTAAACATAGCAACATACATTTGTATCATATTAGTTTGCTGCTATAACAAAGTATCACACACTGAGTGGCTTGGACAACAGAAATGTATTGTCTCATAGTTCTGGAAGTCAAAAGTCTAATATTAAGGTTCAACAGGGTATGTTCTGTCCAAGGGGAGTGAGGGCAGGCTCTGTTTGAGATTTCTCTCCTTGGCTTATAGATGGCTATATTCTCTCTGTCTCAACACATTGTCTTCCCTATATGTTGGCCTCTATGTCCTAGTTTCCCCCTTTTTATAAGGACTCTGGTCAAGTTAAATTATGTCCCACCCTAGTGACCTCAACTTAACTAATTACATCTGCAACAACCCTATTTCCAAATAAGGCCATATTCTGAGGTACTGGGAGTTAGGATTTCAACATATGAATTTTGGGGACTACAGTTCAACCCATAACAGGTATGAGTTCCAGGAAGAGAGGAAAAAAGGGGCAGAACAAATATTTTAAGAAATAAAAGCCAAAACATTTCCACTTTAATGAAAAATATTAATTACATATCCAGGAAGCTCAACAAACATATAAACTCAAAGAAATCCATACCTGTACACATTATGATCAAACTGTTGAAAAACGAAGATAAAGAGAGAATCTTGAAAGTAGCAAGAGAAGGAACTCATCACATACAAGCAATCCTCAATAATATCAACAACCAATTTCTCATCAGAAACCATGGAGCCAGAAGGCAGTGTGATGACTTATCCAAATTATTGAAGAAGGAAAAGAAAAACCTATTAACAAAGAATTTTAATCTGGCTAAATTATACTTCAAAACTGAAGGGGAAATCAAGTCATTCCAGATAAACAAATACTGTGAGAAATAGTTGCTAGGAGATTTGCTCTACAAGAAATACCAAAGGGAATCCTTCAGGCTGAAATGAATCCTCACAAAGAAACAAAGAGCACTCATAAAGGTAACTACACTGGTAAATATAATAGCGTAAATGTGTGTTGTGTTCGTAATCCTATTTTTCTGTTTAAATAATGAGTAAAATGTTAATTATATATCTGCATTTATGAGCACAGAATGTATACAGATTTAATTTATATGACAATAAAAAATAGAGGAAATGGTGCAAAGTTTTTGTATGATAATAATTTAAGTTACTATTAATCTGAACTAGATTGATATAAATTATAATGCTAATTGTAATCTCCAGGGCAGCCACTAAGGAAATAACTGAAAATATATATAGTAGAAGGAATGACAAGGTAATTTAGATTGTTCACTAGAAAATATCTATTTAATACAAAAAGCAACAAAAAGGTGAAATCAAATAAAAAGTAAACATAAGAATAAAATTTAATAAGATAGTATCCATACAAAGACATGCCCACAAACAGATAAGAATTATCGCCTCATATTTCAAAATAAGCTAAAAGAAATTATGATGCTAGAAGACTAAGAAAAACTTACACCAGAATTAGAAAAACTCAAAAGAAAAGACTGAAGAATTGGCAGAGAAGAAAAAATTAAAAAATAATTTAAAAGGAAAACAATTTCAGAAATAAAAACTAAACCAGAAGAAACAAAAGAGCAAATATACACAATCAATAATACTTTTTCAAAAATAAGAGGAGAGAGAAGATGGAGGAGGAGTGAGGGGAGGCTGCACTTGCTTGGTCCTGAGACTTGTCTGTAGTTTAAGCTAATTGTGGACAGAAAATTTCAGTTAACATCTGGATACCGGCAGGAGTTAAGCCTTGGCACTGCTGGATCAGAGAAGACCGTCTGGGAACAACCTGTCTGAAGGGGGAGGAGAGGCTAGGGGTGGGATGAGATTCTTGAGGAACGCAGGCACAGAAGTGCACTCACCCACTCCCCAACCCTTCCCCTGGGTCGCACGAGAGCGCATGCAAGTGCCCCAGTCCACCCGCCCAGGCACGAAACCAACTCACCAGCTGCCCCCGGCCCGCCCGAACAGGTGCACAACAAACCCACTTGCTGGCGCACAGAGGCCTCCCCCTCCACCAGAAAAGGAGAGCAACCAGTCTGCCTTGGACCTGCCCACCCCTGGCCTGCGCGAGGGAGTGCACTTGCCCCTGGCTGAGGCCAAAGGAGGGTGAAGTGAACTAGAGGCACTTTTTAATAAGTTTTGGGCACTTGCTCTCAAGAAAAAACTGGGAAAGCAGCAGACTAGGTCCTAGTATAGAATCATCCCCAGTGCTATGGGAGAAATCACTTAAGCAGACTGCTCCCCTCCAAGTGGCATCAGCTAGAGGCAGCAGCTCAACAACTGTATACAAGAGGGTCACACCACAAAGGCAGAAAATGAAAGCAGATCAATCTAAAAAGCAGAAACAAGACCAGTGCCCAAAATGGGGAGGCATAATAACACTCCACCAAAACGAAAGGAGGAATTCCCAGAAGGAGGGATAGATGAAATAGAAGCAAGCAAACTATCAATCATGGAATTCAAAACAATAGTAATGAGGAAGCTCAATAAACTCGACAAACTCAAAGAAAACCACAACAAGCTCAAGTGAAACTACAAAGAACTCCAGGGAAGGTACAAAAAACTTACTGAGAACTACACCAGCATAAAAAAGGACATAAAACCAGGAAGAAATGAAGAATACAATTTCTGAACTAAAGAACACAGTAGAATCTATCAAAAGCAGGCTAAACGAAGTAGAGGATCGGATCAGCAACGTAGAAAAAATTCCCAAATAATGCAACAAAATGAAAAAATACTGAAAAAGAATGAAGAGGGTTTAAGAGAATTGCAGGGCAACATGAAACGAAAAAATATCCATATCATAGGGATAAAAGAAGGAAAAGAAGAGGAGCATGGGATAGAAAACCTGACTGAAAAATTAATGACAGAAAATTTTCCTAACTTGATGACAGAAAAAGTCATGCAAGTCCAGGAAGCACAGAGGGTCCCAATGAAGATGAACCCAAAAAGGCCCACTCCAAGGCATATCATAATTAAAATGGCAACATTCAAAGACAAAGAGAGAATCCCAAAGGCAGCAAGAGAAAAAGAGTAAATAACATACAAGGGAGCTCCGATAAGACTATCAACTGATTTCTCAATAGCAACACTACAAGCCAGAAGGGAATGGCAAAAAATATTTCAAACTATGAAAAACAAAGGTCGACAACCAAGACTACTCTACCCAGCAAGGCTTTCTTTCAAAATGGAAGGTGAAATAAGGAGTTTTCTAGACAAAGGTAGGCTAAAAGAATACATCTCCACCAAACCAGCATTGGAAGAGATACTAAAGGGAATGCTGTAAGAAAAAGAAGAAAAAGAGAAAGGGAGAGGAGCACAGGTACAAAAGGAAATGAATAAATACCTGTCAATGATAATTTTAAATGTAAATGGATTAAATGCTCCAATCAAAAGACATAGGGTAGCAAAATAGATATGAAAATAAGACCCACATATATGCTGTCTACAAGACACACACCTCAAAACAAAAGATTTACACAAACTGAAAGTGAAGGGATGGAAAAAAGTATTCCAAGCAAATGGACATGAAAAAAGCTGGGGTAGCAATACTTATATCAGACAAAACAGATTTCACAACAAAGAAGGGCATTTTATAATACTTAAGGGAACAATCCATCAAGAAGATATAAGCCTGGTAAACATATATGCACCCAACATAGGTGCACCCAAATATATAAGAAAAATCTTGGAAGACTACAAGGATATCAACAGCAGCACACTCATAGTAGAGGATTTTAACACCCCATTGTCAAAAATAGACAGATCTTCAAAGCAAAGAAACACCAAGGATATAGAGGCATTGAACAACAATCTAGATCAAACGGACTTAACTGATATATATAGAACTTTTCACTCCAAGAAAGCAAAATATACATTCTTTTCAAATGCACACGGGACATTTTCAAAGCCAGACCACATGGTAGGACACAAAACAAGCCTCAACAAATTCATAAAAATTGAAATTATATCAAGCATCTTCTCAGGTCACAATGCCTTGAAACTAGAAATCAACCTCCAGGAAAAAACTCAAAGACATTCAAACTCATGGAGAATGAATAACATGCTATTAAATAACGAATGGGTTAACAATGACATCAAGAAAGAAATCAGGAAGTTTCTGGAAATGAATGACACTGAGCACACAGGAGCCCAAAACCTATGGGACACAGCAAAAGCAGTCCTGAGAGGAAAGTTCATAGCAATACAGGCATACCTGAAAAGGATAGAAGAATCTCTGATAAATCTAACCCTACAGCTACAAGAACTAGAACAACAACAACAAACAAAGCCCAGAGCGAGTAGAAGGAAGGAGATCATCAAGATCAGAGCAGAATTAAATGACATAGAGACTAAACAAACAATTCAAAAGATCAACAAAAGTAGGAGCTCGTTCTTTGAAAAGATAAACAAAATCAACCAACCTTTACCAGGCTCATCAAGAAAAAGAGAGAGAGGACCCAAGTAAACAAAATCAGAAACTAAAGAGGATAAATCACAACCATTATCACAGAAATACAAAGGATTGTAAGAAATTACTACAAACAACTATATGGCAAGAAACTTGACAACCTAGATGAAATGGATAAATTTCTAGGAACATATAATCTTCCAAAATGAATCAAGAAGCAGAAAGCCTGAACAGACTGATAACAAAGAGTGAAATTGAAACAGTAGTAAAAAAAACTCCCAGCACACAAAAGCCCTGGACTGGATGGCTTCACAAGTGAATTTTACAAAACATTTAGGGAAGCACTAACGCCTACCCTTCTCAAACTATTCCAAAAAATCCAAGAAAAGGGAAGACTCCCAAATTATTTCTATGAAGCCAGTATTACCCTAATGCCAAAACCAGGTCAAGACACAACAAAAAAAGAAAACTACAAGCCAATATTACCAATGAACATAGATGCTAAAATCTTCAACAAAAAATTGGCAAAATGGATCCAGTAACACATTAAAAAGATCATACACCACGATCAAGTGGGATTCATCCCAGGGATGCAAGGATAGTTTAATATTCACAAATCAATAAATGTAATACATTACCTAAACAAAATGAAAGATAAAAACCTCATGATCATATCAATAGATGCAGAAAAGGCATTTGATAAAGTACAACACACATTTATGATGAAAACACTCAGTGAACTGGGAATAGAGGGAGCATACCTCAACATAATAAAGGCCATATAGGAGAAATGTGAAGCCAACATCATATACTCAATAGGCAAAAACTAAAAGCATTCCCCCTGAGATCAGGAACAAGACAAGGATGTCCACTCTCTCCACTCCTATTCAACAGAGTCTTGGAAGTTCTAGCCACAATAATCACACAAGAAAAAGATATAAAAGGGATCCAATTTGGAAAAGAAGAAGTAAAACTGTCATTATTTACAGATGACATGATAGTGTACATAGAAAACCTTATACACTCCACGAAAAAACTACTCAACCTAATAAGTGAATTAGGCAAAATAGCAGGGTACAAAGTCAATATTCAAAAATCAAAGGCATTTCTGTACACCAACAATAAAATATCAGAGATAAAAACCAGAAAAAAAATCCCATTTACTATAGCAACAAGAAAAATAAAGTACCTAGGAATAAATTTAACCAAAGAGATAAAAGACCTGTACTCAGAAAACTACATAACACTGAAGAAAGAAATTAAGGAAGACAGAAATAAATGGAAGCATATACCATATTCATGGATGGGAAGAATCAACATCATTAAAATGTCCATATTACCCAAAGCAATTTATAGATTCAATGCAATCTCTATTAAAATACCAGTGACGTATTTCACAGACCTAGAACAAATACTTCGAAATTTTATATGGAACCAAAAAAGATCCTGAATAGCCACAGGAATCTTGAGACAGAAGAACACAATAGGAGGAATCACAATACCTGACATCAAACCATACTACAAGGCCACTGTAATCAAAACAGCCTGGTACTGGCATAAGAACAGACATATAGATCAATGGAACAGAATAGAAAGCCCAGTAATAAACCCAGCTCTATATGGTCAACTAACATTAGACAAAGGGGGAAGGGACATAAAATGGAATGAGAAGAGCCTCTTCAACAAATGGTGCTGGGAGAACTGGACAGGGACATGAAAAAAATGAAACTAGACCACCAACTTACACCACACACCAGAATAAACTCAAGATGGATCAAAGACTTAAATGTAAGATGTGACACCATAAAAGTCCTAGAGGAAAACATAGGCAGGAAAATGTCGGATATCCCACATAACAATATTTTCAGTGATGCATCTCCTAAGGCAAGGGAAATAAAGGAAAAAATAGACAAATGGGACTGCATCAAACTAAAGAGCATAGGCTCAGCAAAAGAAAACATCAGCAAGATGAAAAGGGAACCAACCATAGGGGAAAACATATTTGCCAATGATACCTCAGACAAGGGATTGATCTCCAAAATATATAAAGGAACTTACACGTCTCAATACAAAGAAGACAGACAGCCCAATTAAAAAATAGGCAAAGGACCTGAACAAACACTTCTCCAAAGAGGACATACAGATGGTCCATAGGCATATGAAAGAATGCTCAATATCACTAGCCATCATAGAGATGCAAATAAAAACCACAATGAGATACCACTTCACACCAGTCAGAATGGCCATCATTAACAAATCAACAAACAATAAGTGCTAGCGAGGATGTGGAGAAAAGGGAACCCTAGTGCGCTGTTGGTGGGAATGCAGACTGATGTAGCCACTATGGAAAACAGTATGGAATTTCCTCAAAAAACTAAAAATGGAACTGCCTTTTGAATCAGGAATTCCACTGTTAGGATTATACCTGAAGAATCCTGAAACACCAATTCAAAAGAACCTATGCACCCCTACGTTCATAGCAGCACTGTTTACAATGGCCAAGTGCTGGAAACAACCTAAGTCCCCATCAGTGGATGAATGGATCCAAAAACTGTGGTACATTTACACAATGGAATACTATGCAGCAGAAAGAAAGAAGGAACTCCTGCCATTTGCAACAACATGGATGGAACTAGAGAGAATTATGATATCAACTAATACAGGAGACTAGTGAAAAACACAAACAAATGAACAAAATTGAACAAGGAACAGAGTAACAGTTATCAGGGGGGCAGGGGGGAGGGAGAGAAGGAGGGTTAGTAGGGGAAGGGTTTAGTAAAGGAACAGGTATAAATAACCCATGAACATGGACAACAGAGTGGGGATTGACTGTGGGAGAAGGGATGGGCTGAGTAGAGGGTAGCAATGAGGCAAAAAGTGGGACAATTATAATAGAAAAACAACAAAAATAAAATTGAAAAAATAAAATAAAACATAAAAGGAAGAAAATCTTAATTCAAAAGAAAACAAAACTATAATAATTTGAGAGAAAGTGATAAATGTATAAAGTAGACAAAGTAGATGCAAAATACATGTGGTTGGAGTTACTGAAGGAGGAACCAAAGAAATGCAATTAATAAAGGACTAAAAACTTTAAAACTTAAAAAAACCTCTATCTATATATTAAAATGGTACATCACACTCCTGGGGAAATCAATTTAGTATGGTCAACACTAAGTGGTATTTTAAAAACTTTTTTCTTATACTCTACTACTACTTAAACATTTCTTTTTTTCTTTTCACTACTTCACTCTAACACCAAATATTTTTTTTTCCCTCAAATCAACCAATTCTCCAACAACAGCTGGATGTCCTACAATTCAATTCTGGAACTAATGAGACTGTCCCCACTTCAGATCCAATTGGGGCCTGTCATAATTCGAGGGTTCCCAAGATCCTCCCCTCAGCTTCTATAATTTGCTAGAACAATTCACAGAACTCAGGAAGGCACTTTACTCACTAGTACTTATTTATTATAATGGTTATAACTCAGGAAGAGCTGATGGAAGAGGTGCACAGGGCGACATACATGAGAAGGGGCACAGAACCTCCGTACCTTCTCCAGGGCACCACTCTCTCAGCATTGTAAGGTGTTCACTGATCTGGAAGCTCTTCAAAGGATGAAAATATTAACTGATACAGTGAGAGAGGACAAATCATTGAGGTTTAAGAATGGAAAGGAAAATGGAAAACATCTCTATGGATGGCATGATTATATGCTCGTATTTGAGAAAACAGTAATAGTAAATCAATGGGTGAATATTACTAAAAACAGACATTAGTGAAGTGGTGGGTTATAAAATTGTAGGAAATCAACAGCTTTCATATTTACAAACAGAAACATTAGAGAATATAAATGGAAACCATAAAATATTTCTGAAATACACAAAAGTAAATTTAAACAACAGGAAAGACAAACCATGTTCTTGCATAGGAAGACGTATCATACAGATATTCATTCTCTAAATTAATTAATTTAGCACAATCTCAATAAAAAATACTGTAAAATACTTTACTGGGTCTAGAAGAATTAAAGTTTACCTAGAAAACAAACAAGGGAAAACAGCTACAAAATAAAATGTCCAAGAAAAAGGCAAAAGGGAAGAGTTGGTCATTTATGTCTGTAACTGTAAGTCTGGTAGAGGTGCATGAGTAGAAGACAGGCCAGCAGAACAGAAAAGAGCATATAGAAATGCAGTGTCGATTAATGGTAGTTTCTCAATCAGTAGGGAAAAGATGGATTTTCTAACAAATATTGTTAGGATAACTGGATAATTACATGGAAATCATAAAAATTGTATCCATTCCTCCTATCAAGAGGAAAAGATGTTCCATCTTGCACATTAGAGAAATGCAAACTGAAACTGTCCTGACATATATTTCTCACCTATGAGACTGGCAAACAGCCATGTGTTTGACAACCTTTTCGACCGGCGCTCTCATACATCACTGGTACACACTATTCGCCTATGGAAGGGAAATTGGCAATATCTAGCAAACCTTTTGACTTAGCAATCTCACTTCTAGGACTCTTCCAATGCTAAGCTGGTAAAAATGCAAACAGCACAAAGTTACTCATTGCAGCACTATTTGTAATATTTTAGCACAAATGTAGAAATAATCCAAATGTTCATCAATTGGGGAAAGGTTGAATAAATTTTGGTATAACAGCACAGATGCTGTGAAAAGAAATGAGGACTATCTTTACATATAATTATGGAACTATATATTTATTAAGCGGAAAAAAAGAAAGACGGTGAAAACTGTATATACTACTCTTCTGCTTATCTAAGAAGAACTTTGAAAGTACATTCATATGTTTAAAATAAACTTCTTTTTTTTTTTTATTTTCCATTACCATTTATCCCCCTATACCCTCTTCCACCTCCACACCCACCTCCTGCCTACAACCACCCTGTTGTCTGTGTCCATCTATAAACTATAAAAAAGCTTCCTATGGGGAAGAGGGGGTAAATAGGATGAACAGAATAGAAGTCAGATTTCTTTGAATATACTTTTTCTCTATATTTAACTTTGAATCATGTAAATATTTCTTGTAATTATAAAGCAAAATTAAAATTTAAAAATTCCTAAAAGACAAAATGAAACACACAACCCTGTGCACGCCAGTGACTTTAAAACACAGCACTTTGAATTATATACCCCTAGTGAGATACTGGGGGTGGTGTGGATTTTAAACTGTTTTCATCAGTGTTATTGCTGGTGGTGTAGAAATTGTTATTCTGAGACTATTATGTGTGAATCTTGCATAAAACAAATGGGTAATTGTTAGTGTCCCTGAGAAGAAGAATTTTCAGCATATAAGGAATACACAGATGTAAAATCACTGAAGTTGAATTTTAAAATGTAAGTCCTGACTCTGAATTTGAACTATCAATATGAACAGAATATATACTTATTTTCTTAGCTTGTTAACTGAACAATGATCAAAGCAGTTGAAATGAACACCCCTAATGCCAAGATTACTGTGTGTCTTTGTGTGTATAATATGTAATATACCATTTTTGAAAAACTAAACAAAGCCTTTTGGAAAAATGTCTGATTCCAGGTCTGAGGAAGGAAATATACAGGACAAGCCTGGAATATCTTATTAGCAGAAAACAAAAAAGTTATCAAAGACTAGTTAAATGCTAAAGATGGGACAATTTGAATATCAATAAGGACAATAAGGAAAATGGATTAGTGAAAGAGGATATACAGGGGATAAAATGGTAATGGAAAAAATACAATATCTCAAAGAAAAATAAATTAAATGGATTAGAATATATCAAAAATCTGTTTAATACTAACAGTATTGGTCATCTTTAAAGGATATTAGAGAATCAATTCGTTATCCAAAAGAATCAAGCATTTTACTATTTTTTCTGTATGTACCAGACCTCAGGGTAACCACATAGTTAATTAAGGGAAGTTCTCTTTTTGAAAGTATTACAAATAACAAAAGAAATAAAACTATAATAAATAGTTCTAGTTAATGATCACCAATGGCTCCTAACATCACTAGTGGAGATGAAGTACCTGATACCTATAAGGCAGTACTGTAAGAGAAAAAAAAGTGTATAAGTATCAGATCTGAATCTGATCAGGCCTCTACATCCAGGACTGGTTTCATAGGTATCATCTGTACAATCCCACAGAGCTCTGTGCTCAGAGGGGCCCCATGTTTGGTTTAATGCTCTGCTACCCCCATCTTAAAATTTGAACAGGGGTCCCATATCTTCATTTTGCACTGGGCCTGCAACGTGTAGCCAGTTCTTCTCTGCAGCTGAGTACCAGCTAAGAGAAAATAAGTGTGGTGAGTTACATTAGTGTGGTCAGTGACGGGGGCTGTGAAAGAATTCACGAAGAGAAGAAAGTGTAGAGGAAAGCTCTTATTCACTCTTCAAGAAAGGAGAGGGGCATGAGGTGGAGAGATACATAGCACTGAGGGGCGGGGCCTTTGAGCTTTTACTGAATTATAATTGGATTAAAAAAGGGTGCAGGGTTGCTTCTGTGTGGCCCCTGGGTTCTTGGCCAGGGGGCTGCAGTTTGTTCCAATGTTATCTTCTGCCTGTGACTGTAGAGAGCAGTTAGTCATGCTCTGTTCTTGCTTTACAGTAATTTCCAGTCCTAGGACAAGCTCAGAAGAATGAAATGGCAGTCCTGTTTATCAAGGTCGTAGGCCTGCTAGGTAAATGGTGCCACAACAGCGAGTGGCGCTGGTTTTGTCCTTTTAAATTACGAAGATGTTTACAAATTTTTTGATACTCCTCCCTTCAAAACAATGGAGCCCAATTTCTCTCCCCTTGAGGAAGGGGTGTACTTGGGAATTCAAATCTAATAGAATGTGTTGGAAATGATGGTGACTTCCAAGGATACATCATATAAGGCACTGTGGTACCCACCTCGCTCTCCCTCTAAGGTCACTTGCTCTGGGGGATGCCAGCTGACATGCGAGGAGAATCAAACAGCTCTAAGGAGAGGTCCACATGGTGAGACACTGAGGCCTCCAGCCAAAAGCCACATAGGTAAGCCATCTTGGAGCAAATCCTTTAGTCCAATCAAGCGTTTAGATAGTGGGAGCTCCTGATAACCATCTGAATGCAACTTCTTGACAGACCCTTAGCCAGAACCACTCAGCAAGCCACTCCTGAATTCCTGACCCACAGAAACTGTGTGTGGTAAAGGTAATTATAGTAAGCTGCGAAGTTGTGAGGCAATTTAGTACAGAAATAAACAACAAATATAGGAAATACAGGGAGCATGTTAAATGATACCATGGGGATACAATCAGCAAAATCCAGACTGTGGGAAACTAAGAGAAAATAACCTGAATAACCAAAACATTTCAAAGAAAAAAAATCACATCATGGGTCATTTTTTATCTGGATTTAAGCAAACCATTTAAAAAGTTATAGGACAATTAAAAACATGCAAATACTGACTGGATATTTGATAAGTTCTTGTAGTGACAAGAGACAAGACTTTTTTAAGTTAAAGATAGCTTCTATTACATTATTGACTTTTTAAGAAAGATGTAATGATAGTATTATAGTGAAGTTTAAAAAAAGTACTGCTTGATTTCTAGAGATACACAATAAAATATTTACAGATGATATGTCTGGAATTTGCTTCAAAATGGCTACAGGACAGAGAAGATTGGTGGAAGAAAGAACATAAGTTGGGTATGGGAATGTGGAAGTTCATTATACAATTCTCTATTTTTTCCATAATAAAAAATATAAAAAAGAATCAATATGCACTTACATCAATATACATAAACAAATACCAAACTATGACATTTAGAAGTGGGCTTAATAAAACAAAATAATTATAAGCAAGATAAAAGCCATAAGAATTTAAATGTTTTTTATTGTTGAAAACAAAGTAAATAATTTTTTAAGTGCCAAAACCAAAATCAAGACTATACCATTACTAATACATTTATTTATGGAACTACTTTGGCTTGGAATTACCTTTGACATGTATTATTTGATCTGATATTCTATAATAACCTCACAAGTATTTCACCTTTTCATTGTTTGATTGAAATCATAGTCATATTTAGTCACCAGATGGATTTTCTTCTTCACCTATACCATCATGTTAAAAAAGAGTAAATTAACAACTTGTAATAACTCCTGATAGACTTTTATCATACATATAGGATAGTGAAGAGAAGGTTATGTTAGCCATTGGATGGTAAAAGGGACATAAGCAAATGCTATTCACAAGTCTTAGTGGGACAACAGCAATTACTACCTGTTCTGCTTCACTATTAATGCTATGCATGAAAAAGAAGCCGAGACAGAAACATCATGCAGACACTAATCTTTACTGCAACAATGGTATTTTAAACTCCTTCATTAAACATACATACCATACATAGGTATAAAAGTTATGCAAAGGATATGCAATTGCACAACTATCCTGGGCTGAGACCAGATGAGTAGCCCAGCTTCACAAATCCTTGTACAAATAGGAGGGAGAGGTTGTTTTCTTTATGCAGATTTCTAAGGTAAAACATCAACCCAGAAATATTTATTATTTCTCACTCTTACCAATTCAGAATTTGTGGTAACTCTTGGTTTGAACTTGGCTACAGGTACCATTAACATGTTTAAAAAAAATAAAAGACTTGATCAGACTACAAAATTGTAAACATGGTTTAACTATGTCAAAAAATACACTCCTGGAACTTGTGTAATGATTTTTTTAAAGCCTGAGATATTAAGAACATATTCCAACACATCAGTTAACATTAATACTAGGAGGATGATAGGGTATCCTTCCATCTGCCTTTCTCCTTTTTTTTTTTTTTTCCTGTTTATTTGAAATCATTTTTAATTTTTCAACTACAGTTGACATATAATATTATACAATATTAGTTTTGGGTGTACCCCCCAGTGAGTAGACATTATATAACTTGCTAAGTGATCATCCTGATAAATCTCATACTCATCTGACACCACAGTTATTAGAGCATTATTGTCTATCTTTCCTGTGCTGTGCCTTACATCCTCATGATTGTTCTGTAACTACCAATTTGTACTTCTAAATCCCTTCACCTTTTTCATCCATCCCCTAACCCTTCTCCCATCTGGCAACCACCAAAATGTTCTCTGTATCTATGAGTCTGTTTCTGTTCTGCTTATTTGTTTATTTTGATTTTTAGCTTCGGTTGTTGATAGATATTGCCATTTTATTATTCATATGTTTAATATTTTTTTCTTCTTCAAGAAGATTCTTTAACAATTCATGTAATACTGGTTTGGTGGTACTGAACTCCTTAGCTTTTTCTTGTCTGGGAAGCCCTTTATCTGTCTTTCAATTCTAAATGGTAGTTTTGCTGGGTAATCTAGGTTGTAGGTCCTTGCTTTTCATCACTTGAATATTTCTTGCCACTCCCTTCTGACCTTCAAAGTTTCCATTGAGAAATCAGCTGACAGTTTTATGGGACCTCCCTTGTAAGTAACTAACTGCTTTTCTCTTGCTGCTTTTGAGTGTTTTTGTTTTTAACCTTAGCCATGTTAATTATGATGCATTTTGGTGAGGGCCTCTGGATTCATCTTATTTGAGACTCTCCCTGGACCTGTACGTCTATTTCCTTCACCAAGTAAGGGAAATTTTCTGTCGTTTTTTCAAATAGATTTTCAACTTTTTGCTCTCCCTCTTCTCCCTCTGGCACCCCCATGATGCAAATGTTGGATGCTTGAAATTATCTGAGAGGGTTCTTACACTGTCTTTATATTTTTGAATTCTTTTTTTCTTTTTGCTATTCTGCAAAAAGAGAATCACTGATTTGATTCTCAGCATCATCTACTTTGCTGTTGATCCCCTGTAAATTATTCATTTCAGTGGTGTATCCTTCATTTCTGACTGGTTCTTTTTTATGGTTTCTATGTCCTCTTTATACTGTTGAATTTCTCATTAAGTTCCTTAAGTATCCTTATAACCATTGCTTTGAACTGTGTATCTCGTAGATTGCTTGCTTCCATTTCATTTATTTATTTTTCTGGAGACTTCTCCTGTTCTTTCATTTGGGACCTATTTCTTTGTCTCCACATTTTGGTTGCTTCCCTGTGTTTGTTTCTATGTATTAGGTAGAGCTGCTACATCTCCCAAACTTGGTAGAATGTCCTTGTTTAGTAGTTGTCCTAAAGAGTCCAGAGGTGCAGCCTCCCCAGTCACCAGAGCTGGGCACTCCAGGTGTGCCCATGTAGGCTTTGTGCACTGCCGTGTGGTTAAGCCTTGATTGCCTGTGGAGGTGGTAGGATTGTAATCCAGCATGGTCTGAAGCTGTCTACCAGGTACACTGGTTCTGGGGCATCCCAGGAAATGCAAAGTCAACCTCTGCCTGTGCCCTGCCTAGTCACCTGGCATGAGCTTCAGAACCATCTGCAGATAGCTGCAATTTGTGCTGGACTTGAAGGTGCCCAGTAGAGGCCAAGCTGTGAATCAAGGCAGGCTGCCTCTGGTTCCAGGCCTGGGGTTACTTAGCAATAAGTACAGGGTATGCAGAGGCCAAATGCTTCCTGTTTGAGAGATTTTAGAAAAAGTCTGAAGCATGAGGCAAGAGAGGCCAGTTGTATAGAAAAGCAACTGGACACGGCTTGGATGGACCCGCAAGTTTGGTGGGGCTGGGCTTCAGGGAATCACCAGGATGGGGCAAGTGTGTGAGCCAGGTGGATGGAGATTCAGATATGGCACCTGCCTTTTGGTTCTGTGGAGGGAAGGGTGACCTCAAAAAGGGAACAATGGCCTCTGCCCGCATTTTTGTCTGACAGGAAGCTGCCCCTCCACCCTCAGTTCTTGTCCTGATGCCCAACAATTTGGTTCCTCCCTATATGTCCCTGGTTTCTTTAAAAGCTGCTGCCCCAGTGATGGAGCTCAAAGGGAGTCTGTGTAAGTTGATGTGCAGGCCCTTGAAGAGGAACTGTCTGGCACTCCAGATGACTCCACTGCTTTTTACAATTAGAAGTTATAGGGACTTGTCTTCCTGGCACTGGAACCCTGGCTGGCAAGTCTGGTGTGGGGCTGGTACCCCTTGCTCCTCATTGGGGACCTCTGCCGCCAAGATATTTCTCCCAATTTTAAATCACCACACACAGTGTGGGACCAGATCATTCTGTGTCTCCACCCCTCCTACCAGCCTCAATGTGGCTTCTTTAAATCCCTAGTTGTAGGACTTCCATTTAGCTGGAGTTCAGGCAGTTCTGAATGATGGTTGTTCTGTAGTTCAGTTGTATTTTTGATGTGGTTGTGGGAGGATTTGAGTACCATGTTTACCTACGCTGTCATCTTAACCAGAAGTCCTCTCCTGAATTTTAAAATATTTTTCTTTTAAACTGAAACACTTAAAATGTACTATTAATGTTACTCCTATATGGCAAATTGATTAGCATAGGGGCAGGTTAATAAATGTCCTTTATTTAAAATTTAAATGTTTTATTCACTAAAGCAACTGCAGAAGATAGGTACTTAAAATCTGTGCCCAAAGTATGTTTCCATAAAAATATATAATTCATACTGGACTACTCTCAGCATAAATTACTGACATGTTGTTGTAAATAAGGCAATATATTTTTCTACCAATTTGTAACAAAAATACTAACCCTACAGTTCCCTGTCTCATTAAAACCACAGGTTTTGATTGACTCCAACTAAAAAAAAGTTTACTTACTGTAAGGTATTGGTTTTAATAACCACCTGTCATTGAATAACAACAATAATAAATACAGGTGGGGATAAACAGACTAATTTACTACAAAGAGAAAAACTGTAAGAGAGAAAAACAAGAAAACCTCAACAGTCACACAGAAGAATATTTAATTTCCCTTAAATGTTTTGTCAAAAAGTGAAAAAGGATACAGAAAGAAGAGTATGTTGTAAAACTACTAAGACTTTTAAAGTCATGACACTTTAAAATCATTTTTAAAATTCAATCATTTAAAAAATCATGTTTGTAATACTCTAAGCCCTCAAATATGGGCCACATTTACGCTGCCCCATCGTAGACAAAACATGTAGGTGTAAACTTAGCTAATCAACATTAGCTCTAAGCAGAATACAGCACTTCTCCCCTGATGCAGGTACACTGAATCTGGTACCTTTCACATAACCACCGCAGGTCATACAGAGCTATTACGATGTTCCCGGCCACAGGAAAAGCTTTAGAGATCCCCTTGGCTTAGCAATTCTCTTTAAATTGAGTACTTGAATAAAGCCAGTGGGCTGAAGTTCCACTTGCTTTACATAGAGGATGAACCCATGAAATTAGAAGACAGTGAGTACTTTTTTACTGGCTGTTCCCCCAAATTGTTAGATTGAAAAATAATGATCATGAAACTGAAAATGATGACAATACTAGCAACTTCACCATTTAAAATCTTTCCAAAATAGACACCTGCTGGCAATAATTGTACTGAGAGTTAGCTCCTCTTCAAACAAATATTCCGATGACTAAGAAATATAATTAGGGGACAATGAAAGGCAAACTTTTAGATGAAATTTCCAATTCCTTTCTCTATTTATTCTTTGCTGATGAAGCTATCATTCCAGAAAAGACATGTAGTTATTTACATTTTTACTAGGATTATTACTTGTAAATTTTTGAGAACCAACAAAATTATAGAATTTTAGGGAGTAACCAACAAAAAATACTCGTATGTCTTCAAACTGGACTTGACATCATACTTGAAGATCCATAAACATCACAGTTTCACACAGATTTACAGATGTACTTAGGTGGGAAGAACATTTGAAGTTAGAGCTATTAACTGATTGTGCAATATAAGTAAGACACGAGCTGCCTATCAAGAATTACCAGTCATAGGTAATCATGGGACACAGGATGAGTATAACGGATCTCCGGGAAGTTGGGCCACCAGAAAGCTGCGTATCAAGACACTTGTTACTTGGCAAAGGGAGAGGAAATTTTAAAGAAACAGTGTTCAAGTTACCACTATTACATCAAATGATCACAGAAAGATATCCTGTAACAGGAAGGATCAGCAGGAAATATACTTAAAAGACAACATCCAATCAAGGAAGGGTGAACTCTTGGCAGCTGTTATTATATATGATTTGTGTAACTGCCCTGGTAATATGTTCCACCATTAGAGAACTATTGTATGCGGGTCTTCATTAGGCTCACTGCAACTTTACACAGTATGAAAGAACCAATGCACACGTAGGGCAGGCCTAAGGGTCACAGTAACTAGATATATCATTTTCATCAGAAACTATAACTGTAACTCACCAACTTTTAGGTACTTTTAAATTAGATTTCTCACTGACTCCTTGCTATAGGTCATAAAACTCATAAATATTTTATTATAAAATTATTTGAAAGATATATTATACATAGTAAGTAAAATCATTTGTTTTAATACCAAGGGCTTTTAAATGTCTCCAAAATACTAATTTTCAGATTTTAACAATAAGAGCTCAATGATAAGTTATGATAGTTGAATTTTTATTACATATTTGAACATGAACAAAAACACATGAGAAGACTCACACTCAAATGTAAACATTTTATGTACATCTGGCCCTAACAAAAAAAATGGTTATGTTAAAAATCACAGAACTTAGGGTTTGGAAAAATAAAGATTAGGACATTTTTAAAATACTACATAGTACATACATTCCTGGAATTTTACTATATTAAATATCAGAATTTCCATGTGGTTTTCCATATTCACCCTATTTCTGCCTGTATACCCACATTCAAACTCTATCTCTACTTCATAGGCAGCAACTATCACTCTAATTAGCGCTGAGGTTAGTCTGGATTTTTAACAATGCCTGCATCATTTGGTCTGCCTTCATCGTTGCTTTTATGGAACAGCCAAGAACTATCAGAGATGGACCTGGCTGACCCATTCCCATCTATTTAAGCCACAGGATCCCAATAGGACAGAAGACAGGGCCTCCTTTGGACCCCATCTCTAGGTTTCTATCATGACAGTAATGCTTTCATTTCATAACTTTTCTTTCAAGGTTGGTCTCTAGAGCCTCTTATCATAGCTCATTTGATCCAGTGTTCAGTCCTGTCTGACTCTAGCTTCAGACTGAGCAATGGTAAAATCAATGAGGCAGTGTCTTGTTAACCTAGGATTGAGGTCTAAATTTCATGGACTATTTGACAACCTATCTAGACAATAAAAAAGAAAAACACTATAATATTAATAGAATTGGTGATCTTGCTTCACAGGATTAAAGCTGCCCTTTGATTTAGAGGCTGAATGGCTCTTGAATGTTTACATTTGATATTAAGTAACTCAGGAATACGAACCATTCTGCCCCTTTCAATCTCCTGATTAGTATTCTAAATGTGACAAAATGCTCATTTATCCCAATAACAACCTAATTTTGTTTTTCAACTGATAATATCTTTGAGTTTAGGTCTGTTCTTGCCTTTGCAGAATTAGTCTTTTTTAGCCAAAGAGAGTATTAAGGAACTGAAAAAGAAAAAGAAAAAAAAAACAGCAAAATAATTCATTTTCTATATTCTCTTTTAAAAGGATTCTCCTGAGTTTACCTATGAAAAGCCAATGAATATCAATTCTTCATAGAAGTGACTAAATTAAGAAATAAGAACAAAATATTAAATAATTCTTTTATAAACAAAGGACATACTCAACCTCAAATAAAATAATGATAATAGTAGATTCGATCCCACTGTGTGTACATTTCCAGTCAAGTGTTATGCATTCCATCCTAAGCTTCTAGCTCTAGATAAACAATAATCATAGGTGGGAAAATGCCATGTGTAGCACTAGGAGCAGCATCACAGTTCATTAACAGACTAAAGCAAAAAATGATTAAATATCACAACATAAAATGTACTGGTGATGAAACTGCAATAAAGTAATTAATGTAAATGGGGTTGACAGAATTTTTTATCAGGAAGCCTCCAGTTGCATTAAACTAACACCCCCCCCAAAAAAAAAAGGCCTAACCAACCACTCAAACAAAAATCATCTTTCGTGACTATAAAATCATGAAGACTTTGCACTCCATGGCTCTTAGTCCTGGTGGTTTCAGAGTAAGACATAAGGTGTGTTACGTAGTTTCGCTGGTTTCTCCATCTTGAATAACTGCCAGTTCGGGAACCTCATTCATCCTCAGAACCTCTGCATACAGCAAATAATTATGGAGGCTTGTGGGAAGTGGCAACTGACAGATAAAACTGTCAGATCGTAGGTGTTCTGGTTTCAGTCTGGACCGAATTTCCAAGCGACAAAGGTGGGTCAGGGATGGGACAGTGGCTGCAGAAACAAATCAAAAAAGAAAGATGAAAAATTTAAATGTTAAGGTAAATGCTTTTCCCCCTCCATCTCTGTGCAGTAAAAGAGAAGTGATATGTTACTTAGACTTACTTTTGAAAGATTACTTGGGCCAGATGACCATAATAAACTTTGTTTTATAGCTTTCATCTGGATCCTCTCCCTCCACTTGTTGGTCACATATTCAAAGTCAGTACCGGGGCCATGTAAAATTAAATGCTCAAATTCTAAAGATCTGGAAATACTAGTTGTTACTTAAGAAAAGGATGAATTAACTTTAGAAATGATAGCTCACAGCAGCATATGTTACACCCCTCTTTAATCTGTTTCTTTGCCAATGGTCTCCAGACCTAACACATGAAGTAAATAAATGTGGAGCTTACAAAAGTTTTCCTCTTCTTATCCATGACATAAAATAAAATTTTTAAATGGACACAGAGAGACTACCGTGCCATATGCCCATACACTTCACCCACATTCTCTTTTCATCTTCATTACCCTACAAGGTATATATTACCATGATTTTATAGAGATGAGAAAACAGAGGTTTAAAAACAGGTTTAAGTAACTTTCCAAAGGTTATACATCTAATACGTGGTAGAGCGAGGATTCAAACTCAAGTGCCTCTGACCCCAAAACATACATGTGCATGCACACACACTAGACAAATGCTGCCAAAAGCTAACTACCAATTAAAGGATAGTCCACACGCATTTGATTAAGAATCATACAATAGTAGTTTCATTTTCCAAGATGACAAGTCTTAACTAAAGAAACTAATGTCCATAAAAACTGAGAGTACTCAAAGCAGATAGTGGTTTTATGTGAATGAAATGTAACGCCTTTTATTAGTCCGATAAATCTTGTATAAATCCCCATGAAATGTAACAATAACAGACCAGGATCACAGCAACAAAGACAAATAGTATCAAGAACCCCACTGATACCATACCAGCTGGTCTGACTCCAAGTCTTGAATTCCTTAAACCCTAATACCCCCTAAGGCCTGAGGCATACTTATTCTCTAACATCTTCAATGCCTTCTAAACCAATGAAGTTACCCCATCACATATTACAATTTAGTTTAAGCATATTGGTTTACGTTTAGTTTAGTTTATTCCGAGTCTGGGAAATTCCTCAAACCACAGTTTTTCTAAATGCCAAATACGGAAAATATAAGAATTAACTGATTTTGTACAAAAACCTGAGTCTAAGAAAAGAAGAATATTTTCTTAAACCATGAGTCATAGACTCCCCATTATAAGTAACAGTACAGCATCTATAATATATGGCACATTTATTTCCAGTGTTTTCATATTCATATATGTTTAAACTTTACCCTGTTCTGTAAACTAAAAGGAAGAATCATCATTCTTGCTTCTAAGATGGGAAAACACAGGTAAAGGGAGCCCTGGAGGGATTAGCAGGAATACATATGGAGAGCATACCCAAATTGCAACCCACACCCCACTTCCCAAAGGAGTAAGCATGTTCAACTCCCACAAGTAGGTTGACTATGTTCAGCTATTACATATAAATAAGCCTTCTTACCCAATAAGATCAGGAACAACAATTGGTCCTAATGTCACTGAGTATGCACAAATGTAATAAAAATTTTGGAATGAGCATAACTGATTCTTGTTAAGTACACAACAAAACTGGCAGGGGAAGAAGTATGTTGGCAAACACTGAGCATGCCAAGGGCACAGTTAGATGGAACTGATAGAGGAATTGACAAGTGCACGGGTTAAGAGAATTTTTACTTATGTTCTGTCGGAGTTTTATATGCGTCTTATTCAACTGACATCTCTTCATTCTGCACATTCTTGTTAATGTAGATGGCTCGGCGACCCGGAGGAGAGCTGCTCAATCAGGGATAAGGGATCGATCCGTAACGCTTCTCCAGCTTTTCTGATTTGACAGACTACGCTTACACACTCCTCAGGCTGACTGAGGAGAGTTCCTCTGGCTGCCCCACAGCCTCTGCGGCACTGACAAGCCTTTCCAGACCATCTGACTATACCACTGTAGCCCTAACTTTAAAGCTAAATAAACTGTTTGTTTGCTAATACATATGCGGAAGCTTAGTCATTTGCAATGAAGCCAAATCGGACCAGTCCACATTGTTATGGGAAGCTTAAATAACCAGCCCATGTTTACCCTGTCAATCAACAACATAACTGATATCAGATCCAAGTGCTGTGACTCCAAGTCTAATGTTCTTTAAACTGTGATAAGCCTAAAATGATTCTCTAACATCTTCTAAAACACAGAAACTTTCAGAAGGCCTTTTCATTTAATAATAATAATAAAAAGAAAAAGAGTATAGTTATTTCAAATATTGGTTCCAATTTTAATTGCACCATTTTGATTTCCTCCCCATAAGCGCAACAGATTACTGGACTGTTGAAGAATTAGAGGTAAGAACCATACGCATTTGAACTGAAGAAGTCTTTCATCTGTAGATTATTACACAGACAATAATATACCCATCAGTGCCATCCTAGTTTATTATGCCAGTGAATCTAAGCAAATTTTATAATCACATATGCGGTATTTCAAAGCATGCAAAATTCCTGTGAAAGTTTTAGTGATGCGTAGTATTTCCAGATGTGTTGCCACAAGGCTGAGAGAAGATCAAGCCATGCCCTGAATTTACTGTATGAAAAACATACTTTCATGAAAACCTATTAAAATCAAATTTCAATTTGTTAAATAAATCACTCTCTTCCTGGACTGTAGCACTGATCACAGCATAGAAAATGATGTCTGAAACCATGCTATACTTTTAAGTGACCTTCTGACCCAATCATTTTCAATTTAGCATGTTAAACCTAGTTAACTATAGATCTAACAGACAAGCAATCTTTAACTCTCATTCCCATATAGAGTTCTTCAATTTTGTCCATTCTGTTGTATGTACTGACAGAACAATCCAAATAGGCTACTTGTTACAGGGAGTTTTATTAAAATCAAAACAATGATCAAAATAAACCCCTCAATTTTTTAAAAATTAAATTCCCTTTATTGTATTTTTTTCCATTACCATTTAGTCTCCTTATACCCCTCTTCCCCTGCAGTCCATTTAATGCCAACTTCAGTATAGCACAGAACTACATGTACACACACATACCCACTACCTATATTTCCCACAACCAGGCATCTCTAGCCCGCCCTCATACCAATATTCAAATGATCTATCTGCCTGAACTGTATTCCTGTGGTTCCTTTGCATGGCTTCCCACATCAAATGTATTCATTTGAATTCTGGGCAATCTACTGCAATTTATATCTTAATCATTAACGTATTATCTTTCTGACCAGCTTCCATCCTTTTGTTCCCAACCTTTCTGATTTTACTTGTACCACCTCTCTCTCCAACTGATTACAACTAGAAACTGTAGACAAACTACAAAAAGCAACTACGTGACCGCTCTGAAAAATAAATAATAGGTTAGAGCAGGAAATCAAAAGCTGAAGAATGACAGAACAGCGAGGAATGGAATAAATGGAAAGAACACCATCCAGTAGTAAGACCTGTGCTGGAGTTGAGGAGCCACTACTAACTGTGCAACACTGGGCAAGCCACTGAAATCCCTGACCCTCAGTTCCTCCTCCAT
Organism: Furipterus horrens; assembly: GCF_987537825.1. Taxonomy (NCBI): domain Eukaryota; kingdom Metazoa; phylum Chordata; class Mammalia; order Chiroptera; family Furipteridae; genus Furipterus; species Furipterus horrens. Next base: position 35,849,988 of record NW_028327176.1, read on the forward strand.
AAAATGGGCATCAAAAGGTTCTCGATGAGGTTCAAGTTAGAACCCATTAACAGAAGCATTTTATAAATTATAAAATATCATACAAAATTAGATCACTAAACCTAATCTAGTGATCTCCAAATGTTTTGACAGCACAAGCAATTAGTGAAAAGCCTTTGAGTACACTACCCACAATGCGTGACTATTCACTTACACAAATTTTGTGTATACTATTAAATATTATTTGCACTATAAAAAAAATTAAAAGCTAAAATAAAATAAGATATACATTTTAAATAATTTATTTACTAAAGGTATAAAAATCTACTTTTGCTTTTACTAAAAATATTAATATCTTAAGGGCAAAGTGATTAAATAAGCTTTAATTTAAATCTTAGTGATTTGGCGATTCCAAAATTTGGTTCTAGGTCCAGTTTATTGTTATACTTGGTTATAAGGGCTGATACAGCTGAAAAAAATATCTTACAAAAGCATTCCAAATGGGAGGAATATATCATGGCTTAGCTGAACTAAGCAAGACGCTATCCTATCCCATCTATCAATTATGCAAAAGTTTTCATCAAAATTCATCTGGTATATTTCTATTGTTCTTGCTATCAATAAGCTGATAAGCTACTTAGAAAGTAAAAGGTAGACACTTTTTTACATTTTTATGAAAAGCATTCAAAACCCATGGAAACTGTTTCCAAGTATTTCAAATGTGTCAATATGAGTTTTTCTAGGTGGTACACATTGGTTTTGGCAAGAAAATAACAATAACTGTAGAAATATTTCCCAGCATCTGTTTTCAAAATCATCCCCATAGCAAAGTTGCTTTCAGAAATCAGTTAAAGTATTATTCTTACCTTAAATCAATAACATTTTTAGAAAATATTTACTAGGTTTCATACTACTGACAGCTATTTTTCACCAAGAAAAAAAAGGTTAAGATAACTGGAATCACTGTATATTCATAAAAGAAAAGTACATAATTCATCTTTAAGTTCAAGGATTCTTTTATATATTATGTCACAAGATAATGAACAAGCCTCTCTATGCATAAACATGGTCTCTCCTATCTCATTATAAAGTATTACAAAGACTCTAATACATTTTAAAGGTCATATTTTTATAAAATTATTTACAACATTATTACTTCATGCAATTCTGGTTTTAACTCGTTTGGTTTCCTGTATTAGCCTATTACTGATGCAATAAACTCGCTTTATGTATGATGCTATATCCATTTCCTTACTTTTACTGAAATGTAAATAATTCTTACATGGCTTTTCCAAAAAACATTTTTCTATAAAGTCGTAACCGTGGCAAATACAGCCTTTCTGATAATATATTTCCTTTAGTGGCCCTCAGAAAAGTAACTGTTTTCTTAATGAAACACAATCTTAACAAATACTCTAACCTGAGACATGTTATAAATATTATATATCCTCTTCCAAATTAGTATACCATACTTTCTACCTGCAGGGGTTTTTTTTGTTTTTTTTTTTCAATATTTTCTTTAACTCTTTAGCAAGGTTTTCCATGCTTCTTTCAATAATGTTTGCTAACAAGGAACGTATTTTACCTTATCCTCATTATTGTATTAGCCAGTTTTACAGTGGCAGCAAGAACATGTTTCCTCAATGGTATGTGACTTTTTGTCTTTTCATTACTGAATAAAAAAACTTAAGAATTCTAACTACTTATGCTTAGTAAATTTTGTAAAAATAATGCATTGAGCATCATATGACTTAAACATTGATGAAAAAGTCACAGAGTTTGTCTTCATGTTCTGGATGCTTAAGATTACAGTGTCTTACTGATTATGATTTTTTAAATTATGGAATATCTCAAGACACACTTCATCCTAAGGTCAGGCTCAGTGTTAATATCAGTAAGGGTGAACTATATTTTAAATATTTTTCTCTATGCTTCTAAACTTCTTGTCAGGTCAGATTAGTTGGTTGCCATTTTAGCACATAACATGGCTATTTAATAAAGAATAGGAGTGCAGATCTATGATTATTTTGTTGGTTCAGTTGTACTTGTACCGTATTATCTACACAAAACACTATTTCTTTGCAGAAATATTTTTAAGCTGCTTTACCAATTTTTGAGAATTGCTTAAGATAAAACTGGATGATACAATCATAGGTCCACTGAACAATCACACTGAATTAAAGACACTAAAGCACACCACAAGTGTGATTTCATGATCAACCCCCATGCACCCCACTTTGGAAGCACTGACCTAACCCATATGGATTCGTAGGTACAAGGTATGTGTGCTACATGGTGGGGAAAAAGAAAGAAAGCTCAATTCTTACAACTACAACCTCACTGTTAAAGAGAGATCAAATGAAAGGGAACTCAATCGTTGATAAGCAACATCACCTTCCTCTCTCCCACCTTTAGGATGCCTCTCTAAAGTCTGGGATACTTGAAAATTATGTAAAATCATATAGCCTAAGCATATCCTGTGATTATCAAATGAAAGAATAAATCATGGTCTCAGAATCTCTCAGAAAATAAAAATAAATTTTTCATTTCCCTAAATTGTTTAGGGAATACCACAGCAGTCTCATGGGAAAAAAAAAAAAAGGCTCAATATTATCAAGCAAATTTTAACTCCCTCTAAAACCTTTCCATAAAGTTCTCAGAAACCCCTATTCTACAATAAATAAATTGGCCTACATCTAGAACACTATACAGAACACACACTCTCCACCTCTTGTCCTCAGAGAAGCCTGATCTTCCCAAGGAAATTACTTACTTAACCAATTATTCAATAGACATTTCTTGTTCTTCCACACTTTTCCACACCTATCACAGGTCTAAGATGGCAACTATACTTCTCACAGAGCTTCTGCACCATCTTCAGACCCATGATTTTCTGTCTTTAAATTACAACACATATCACTTCCTATCCTTCCAGAGTTGCTCTCCCTTTCTGCCACTACACCCAATCTTTAGTCTCATGAAGACCTCAGGTCCCCGGAATCCTCCTGCCATCTGGTCTGTGAGATCCCTTTCCTTTCTCATTTCTTTTCCTAACCAGACTGAATTCAATGGGCCCATCACTTCTGTTGTTTTACTTTATCATCACAATTCTATACCTGCTCTGACAACTCCTAAGATCAACCTAACCATTTTCCTTCTGTACCCCAAAACAGAGAAAGCAAAGGAATGCTGAGGAAAAAAGTAATCATAATCATATAACCACATAAGTTAGTACCACTTCCCACCTCCACCAGGCCCACAGGGTTGCTAAGCAAATCTTTTCACTGGTTTCCAAAAACAACCATTCTAAATCATCAAGTCCCTTACCCAACTTGCTTCAACCTCCTTCTGAGCAAAATTTTACCTCCTACTTCAAAGTAAAAGCCAAAGGTGTTCTAGGATCTTTCTCTGAGCTTCAAATCCTCAAACTGTACATTTACTTGTACCCAACCACCCTCATCTCTCTTCTCCTTCTAAAACAAATGGGCCTATTTGAGGTTAATCACATCTCCCTCTGACCTAACTGAAATTTCATTACATGAATTATTGCTTTTATCTCCATTTTGTTTTCATTATCTGTTTTCTTTTATTGATTCTAGAGATGGGGAAAGTGAGGGAGAAAAAGAGGGAGAGAAACATCCATCGGTTGCTTCTTGCACATACCCCGAATGGGAACCAAACCTGCAACCCACTCACACTTCCTGATCAGGAATTGAACCTGTGACTTTTGGTTTACAGAATGATGTCCAATCAACTGAACCACATCAGCCAGGGCTATCTCCGAATCCTTTTTTATTTATTTTTATTTTTTTATTTTTTTAAGATTTCATTTATTTATTTTTAGAAAGAGGGCAAGGAGGGAGACAGAGAGGGAGAGTAACATCAACCAAATGCCTCTCACAGCATACCCCAACCAGGGTCTGCCTGCAACCCAGGCATGTGCCCGGACTGGAAATCAAACCCAGCAACCTTGTGATTAGCAGGAGGATGCCCAACCCTCTGAGCCATGCCATTGAGGGCCTATCTCCAAATCTTTTAATGTTTGTGTGTGTGTTGGTTTCTTTTTTAAATTTATTTATTTACTTCCTTATTTATTTACAAACGGAGGCTCCTTAATCTATGAAATGTGTTCAGCCTCCCTTATCCTATAAACAAAAAGAAAATTCTGCCATGACCCTGCATCATTCCCTTTTAGTCACTGCACTGGTTAAAGAACTATGCTCACTTTGTTTTTTGTTCATAGATTCTAAATCAGTATCTGATACATAGCTGACATGTAATTAAAGAATCCACTGATGGAAAATTAATGGATATACACATCTAGATTAGTAACTGCCCACCTATAGAAATACATGATAGCTTCTGTTTACTGAAACTTCTGTCTGGGGTCTACATTTAGGACTGAAATTATAAACTGTGTGGTTAAATGTTATCAAATAAAGTTATCAGAAGCTAATGCTCTGTCCTCATTGCCTTTCCACCTTAAAATAGATATTTGGGATCTGGAAAATAATTTTTTGTTGTTTTGATTGGGATATAGCTGCTCCAGGGGCCTGCCTGCCAGCACACATATCCAATATAGTGCATATCCGGGAAGAGTATGATAGGCTTTCAAATTTTCTTCTCTTGGCTTACCAACAGACTGCTGACAACATGAAAACAGCTTCCACAACAAAATGTCCTAGCAAACGTGCAGGCAACCCATCAGCTCCTAGATTAGTAAGGATTTCCCCACTAACACAACATCTACAAAAGAAAAAAAAAAACCACTTGGATAAGTAAGAGACTGTGTGAATCTAAAATTATAAATGGGTAGATGAAACCTTAACAAAATGTTAAATATAAATTTTTCATTAAAAATATAAAACTAAGTCTGGCTCTTAAATCTAACAACAAGGGCAGTCTGCAGGGCACTATTAATGAAAGCATGATTCTGCTGAAGCTGTGAAGGTCCACAGCATGACTGGCATCTGAGAGGTCAAAAGCTTTCTGATCACTCTGATTGGCATGGCTCAGTTTGTAGTGTCAGCCTGCAAAGCGAAAGGTCGTCGGTTCGATTCTCAGTCAGGGCACGTGCCTGGGTGGCAGGTCCAGTCTGGGTTGGGGCAATCAATATTTCTCTCTCACATCACTGTTTCTCTCCCTCTCTTTCTCCCTTCCTTCTCCTTTCTCTAAAAATAAATAAATAAAATCTTTTTAAAAAGTTTCCTGCTCTACAAATAGATCACATGTTTCGTTTTTGAAGATGAAAGGTACTTACTGATTGGGATCTTAGTGACAGTGCCTCATCCTCATTCAGATTAATAGCATCCAGAAGAAATACTAGAGTTAAAAATCATCGTGAAAGTGGGCTCTGAGTCTCACCAAATATTTACCTTTATTAATTCTATAGGCACAGTACCTGTAAGTATATACAACAAATCATTTATCCATTAGTTTCAAAAAGGCAACTCTTTACTCCCCATATGTCCTCAGTCCCCACCAAACTTTTCAATTTAATTGAATATTTTATCTAAAAACTGCAAGTTGGACCTTGTCCGCTATGGCTCAGTAGATTGAGCACCAGCCTGCAAACCAAAGAGTCGCTGGTTCAATTCCAGCCAGGGCACATGCCTAAGTCATGGGCCAGGTCCCCAGTTGGGGGCGCACAAGAGGCAGCCACACACTGATGTTTCTCTCCCTCTCTTTTTCCCTCCCCTCCCCTCCCCTTTCTCTAAAAATAAATACATAATATCTTTAAAGACATAAAGAAAAAAACCGCAAGTGGGGGTTTTGCAAATTAATGTTTAAATAAGAAACAGGTAGGTCTGAGTTGAGCTACTCCATCACAGAGCATGTCGATAAATACCCGTTATATGTAGCTTTTATTAACCTTTCCTTGGTCATTGGCCCTGGGACAGGATTTGGCTATAGGTGAGCTTAGTTATAAGCTATGCTGAGCTGTGACAACATATAAATCCTAAAAACCAGTGTCTTAATACAACAAAGGTTTAGTTGTTGCTCATGCAAAAATCGTCTTGAAGTCAGGTGGTTCTTCAGCTCGGGTGTGTTAAAGAAGTCACATGGCGTTTCAAGCTACTTTCATCTTGTGTCTTGGCCACCTCAACTACGACTTTCCAGCCAGGGAAGTGAGAGCATAGTGAACTCATACCCAGTGGTCTATGCTTTCATCACTAAAACCAGGCACAAGACAAACAAGATTGAAAAATGCAGTCTTTCTGTGTTTCTAAGAAAATAAAAATGGTACTCAGTTAACTTAGGTTTGTGTCTGCCACAATGATAAAATCTATTGCAAAAATGATGTGCGATAGGCACTATTATTATCTCTTCTTGTAACTGAGGAATCCAAGGCTCAGAGCTACCAAGTAATTTCTCTATAGCCAGAAAGTAGTGAAGGTGTCTGTGTAATTCCAGAGTTCCTTCCAACTTTTAACCATTTTACTCTGCCTGGAGTCCATGCAGAATCTGGACCCTATCATTACCATGAGAACCAAAGTAGCAAAGGAGTTACCATTCTCCTTGAGCCTGAAATAAGGTTGTGCCCACCCCTCCCACCTTTTTAACAAGTAACTTAATGATATACCACTTTTGAAGAAGATACATGATCTTGCTTAGAAAAACAAGTATTCTTTTAGAAACCCATTTTTTTAATTACAGTATTCCCTCACTTATCGTGGGTATTACGTTCTAGACACCCCCGCGAAGTAGGAACCTCACATTTATTCTACACTCTTAAACCTACGTAACTTTAACAACATACATATACAGTACCACAAAATCCCACAATACAGCGAAAAATCCACGATAAATAATTAAATTTAATATTTTTTAAAATCCTGCGATACAGTGAGGCCGCGATAAGTGAATCATGATATAGAGAGGGACTACCATACCTTAAACTAGAAATGACTTGAGTAGACAGTTGGAATTCTAGTTAATTATTACCAGGAAGGTACACTTCAAATTTACACAATGTTATACGTCAATAATATCTCAATAAAAGTGGGAAAAAATTATTACCAGACAGTATTATCGATCAACTATTCCTAAACCTAAATTTAGTTTCTGGTAGTTATGTCCCAATCATCCACCATAAATATAACAATCTCATAAAATAAGTTGCCATGTACAGTTAGCTTCGTGTACTTACCACAACTGGCTTATCTTGAAGAGGGCATGAGGAAAGCACGTTGCTCAAAACTAGAAACACTACTCAGTTTCAAAGGAAACTATGGTTTAAACTGTGGATACTCGCTTGGCCCATCAAATTTAAGGAGTCCTCATAATGTTCCTTATGTTTCACAACAGAATACTTATCCTAAGACAGATACACCTTTAGTTTTCACTTTTCTTTTGCATCTACTTTTAGATCAACTATCTCTTAAAAATATGCTCTCAACTCAATCTGCAACACAAAATAGCTGCACTCTAATACATCTCAGGTAGTATAATTTTGAACTCATTGCTAACTACCGTTGTTAAAAATTAAGTTGAAATAGACAATATTTAAAGAAAATTGCTCAAAGGATACACGAGTTATCACTCCTCCAGATGTTATAAATCTAGCCCTGGTAAAGTTATAGCAACAGAGACCTGAGTACCTGGACCACACTGCTTATCACTTAAGAACGATTTTTACTGAATTATACTTTGGTATGATAGCAACACTCCACATACACTGTAGATTGGTAAAATAAAGCCCCAAGAACCATGGCTACTATGAAAATATTGTCTAGGACACTGTTCATTATAACAGCCCAAATTATCTTTACTACTGAGAATTAAGTTTGTTGTCTCTTATGAACTCTGTAACCTACTATCAATGACGGGAGAGCTCACCTCAAGCCAAACTTACAGCCTAACGAGTTTCAGACTAACATACTATGCTTTCCCTCACCCCATTTTATATCAACCCACACCTTTATTTTTCATTCACTTCCACTTTTAATTTGGTTTACTGTTTTATGATAATCTAAATTATAAACTGTCTTAAACCCTTTATAGAACAAAGCAAAGAGAGGAATGCTGAAATGAATAGATCAAGAGTTTCCTAGGGTACTTTTTAGGGTCTTTTGTAGATCCAGAGTCACATAATACTATTGATATAATTATACACAGTTGATGATTAACGTTTCAAGATGAATTAAAGCCCAGTGCTTTTAGCCATAAAAACTTAAATTTCTTAGACTTGACCTTGGACAGTTGGCAGCGATTGGCAAATTTTTTTTTAACATTTTTTTTCCATTTTTTATTGTTGTTCTATTACAGTTGTCCCATCTTCCCCCCCTTGTTCGCCCCTGCCCCGCCCACCCCCCCCTCTCCCACAGTCAGTCCCAACCCTGTTGTCCATGTCCATGGGTCACTTACATTAGTACCTTGACTAGACCCTTCCCCTTGGCAAACTTTTTAATTAAGTCAACTGCTCTGTGGTAGTTAAACTTATGTTTTTAAGAAGTATACATTAGGCACATGATAAAAAAATTGTAATTAAATATGCTATATATCAGAAACTATTACAAAATAACCTGAATGTCAGCTGAATTGAAAAACAAAAAATAATTGTTATTAAAGCTGTAACCAGTCAGTAAATTTTACCTGGTATACATTTCCTTTCTTATGCAAGAAAAGTTTTTGAAGAAAAAAGGACTCATGGACATGGACAATGGTGTGATTTGGGGGGGTAGGGGGGTAAAAGGGAACTAAATGGTAATAAAAAAAAATACAATAAAGATTAACTAGAAAAAAAAAAGAAGTTCTTGAAGACAAGTCTGAGTACTCCCAGCATTGTCACTGCTCCCATTATATCTGCAGAGGAGGAGCCACTGAAGAAGACCCTGAAACACCAATATAACTAGGAGGAAAGCATACACTTTCCTAAGTAGTTTGCTGTAAAAACAAGGTTAAAAAGTCTTTCCAAGACAGGAATAAAAGGCCTTAAGACTGGACAACAAGAGTGGATCAGGATTTCACAACCTCAGCACTGACGACATTTCGGGCCAGATAATTTTTTGTTGTCAAGGGCTGTTTAGCAGCATGTCTGGCTTCCACCCACTAGATGGCAATAGCACCCCTACCAACTGTGACACCAGAAACTTTGCAGACATTGCCAAATCTCTCTTGGTGGGGAAGGGGCCAAGTCAGCCTTGTTGAACACCACTGCTATGGATGAAACAAACAAACAGCTGCCAGGATTAACTCACTCTCTTAGTACGTAGCACTCCCAAGTCATCTCACCTCCTGAACCAGAAAACAGACAGAAGGAACAGCAGGAGTTGTAGGAAATATGACAAGTTCAAATTCTGAATAAATCAAAATGTGGCATATAACAAGTGGAAGGATCCAAAAGGTCATTGGATATATGGGACTGGAACTGAGAAGAGAGGTCTTGGTTAGAAAAAATAGACCAGAAAAGCACTAGTTATGTTAATACCTCTGAGAAAGGCTTTTGCAAATCTTCAGCCAAAATAAAATGATCTTTAAGAGATGATAATTATTACCCTACACAAGCTCTACCTGGTGCCTAATTAAACAAGAAGCACCCAATGGTGTCAGTTCATTACAGCAAAATGTACTCATGCACAATTTTTACCTTCATCTGGACAAACTTGCTGTATGTTAGTCTTCAGAATAAACTCTCATATATCGTTACTAATTGATACGCTGCAATAATTTTCTCATTTGGCGTATGCTCCCTATTTTGACATTTTGTTCCCAAGTCCACTGTCTCATATTCTGTCTGTTCTGAATAGGTAATTGTTCTCTACTGCTGCAGATAAATACTTAGTAAAAGCAGGTGCAATTCTCAACATTAAGAATTGCATGCAAGTGAGTTTTCCAACAAAATTCTGTACTAAAAGGCTCAGAGCTCCAGATTACTTTTTTCTTCAACAGAAACCTCTCTAACAGTTTGAATAAGCCTCAGTGCAAGAGCATATTTTCCTGAATGTCTATTTTTGAATGAGAAAATTTACTTAAATGTAATTTTCCTAGAAATAAGACATTTGTACATATGCATTAAGTTCACTTGTTAAAAGCTTATTCAACATATTTTATGCAGAGTTACATTTAATGTAAAAGTAGCAGTGAAAAAATAATTTTCTTAAGACACATAATCTGGTTAACAAAATGTAGTTAAAGGAAAATAAATCTGAATAACACAATAGGAATACTTTGCATATATTTAGTTTAAACTAGTTTCCTTATGTGAAATTTTCTACTGCATGCTCTTTAATTTTTTAAATTAGCTTAAAAACATTTTAATAAATGAGTCAGCTGAGAATTTGTTTGAAAACAATCATATAAAGTATCAACCAATTCACAGAACTTTCACACAGTTCACCTCCACAGCTATATTATAACAACATATCAGCGTACACTCAGAAAGGACAGGTAGAAATAAAGGATGGCAATACTTCCCTTTAGAAATGATAAAATATTTAAGAGAGAACACAAATACAAGCATATCCTGAAAAGGAAAACTACACTTAACATTTTTCAGACAAACTAAATAATTCACTAACAAATTTTTAGAACTCACTTCTGTTTATATAATACTTACTAAAAATAAAAGGATATTAGTAAATACATCCTTTTCTTCACATGCTCCTTAGGCTAAACTTATAAAATCAGACATGATTTTTGTGGAAGGAAATTACTATGATCCCCCCTCACAGTTCCATCCTTTCTCCACATAAAGAAAATGCAAATGATGCCCAAGTTAGTATGTTCACTGACAACTCTTATACTGAAAATTACAACACAGCTAGAGAAGGAAGAAAAGAAAAAGTAGTGACATGTGTTTAAAAACGGTACTTTCTTACCAATATGTTGCTGCAGATCCCAAGATGAGTTTGAGGCACGAGCAGAGAGCATCTTTTCAACAGTTGAAGGAAGTCTCCTCCAATTAGTAAACTCCAAAGTGAAGATCAGGGTGTCATCACTGACTGAGTCAATCCTGTATGAACAAGATGTTAACAGACCATCAGACATAATACACATCAGGGAGTTGTCCTAAAAACAAACACCACATATCTCTTCTTACAACACCTTAATGGAAGGCAGACAGGAAACCGGGGCATAGAAAATATTCATGTTACTAGAGGCAAGTTCAGTGGATATGAATAATTGACTCCAAGTTCCCACGAGAAACTGAATTGACTCTGTGGGTAGTAGTCCCAGAGATGAAAAGAGGAATCTCTACTCTTAAAGAGGGTAGGAACTTTCCTTCTCATTCTTGAGCAGCAATATCAAGAAAAGACAGAGGCAGCACCAGTGTCATCAGCGAATTTGCCATTATCTCCTCCAAACTGGCTCACCTTGCTTTAACAGTCCCAAAGGGATAAAGCCTGCCACCCCTAAACCAAGTGTATGGGAGAGATGGTTAGTTTCTGCCCACCTCCCAGTGATGTACACCTGTTCTCCTCCAAGAACCTTCTGCATTACAGATTCCGCTCTAAAGTGTGTACCAGAACCAGCTTTGTCTCTAAGATCTGAAAGGTGTTCAAGACAAACAGTTCTCCCTCTATTTTGACAAAGTAATTTCAGATTTCCTACTAACCTACCCAAAAGAGACCGTCCCAAATTTTATAAGCACTAGTCAAAGAAAAGTTCTGATTTTTAGTACTATCTCCACTTAGAAACGTGTTGCTGAAATTCTTTAAGCCCTTGATCCTGGTTCTCTGAAATGAGAATAATACTTAACCTGCCCACTTCAGAGGATAAACTGTGAAAATAACATGAGAAAACAGAGTAGACACACTTTAAAACTACCAAATGTTATATAAATGTTTGCTATTACTACAACTGGTTTGGAATTTTCAGCAGGCCTGATGCCATGAAATTCAGTCAAAGCCTCAAGAGAATGACACATTCTAACAAGATTACCCATCTTGTACTCAATGGGATGCTCCCTATTGTCACACTGAAGAAAAAGAAAATGACTACAGCCTCTAGTAATTACTATAAAAACAGAAATTCTTTCCAAGGTCATGTTTGTTTGTTTGTTTGTTTGGTTTTTGGATGTATTAATGAGCAAGGACTAACCAAGGGGAAACACAGAAGGAAAAAAAAGAAACTGAGTAATACTCATCTCAAAGGCAACTTTTTGTAATTCAGGGTCAAAATATTCTCAAAATTACTGATTAGAGTATAAAAATTATTTTCCAAATTCTTAATTCTCTAATGCAAACTTTAATATAACAAAGAACTTGGTGCTATACAAATGCCTTGGGAAAACATTTTATTTCTCAAGAAGCTTTCAGTAAAATCACAACTTATCAGGAAATGCTGAGAACAAATGAAATGATAAAGTATATTCAAAAGCAAAAAATCTCCTTGACTTTTTAGGAACCCCACACCCAAGGTACTTGGTTCTGGTTCCTCATTTCTTTTTTAATGGTTTCACTTGGCTCCATTAATGTTCTTTAGGTCTCACTGAGACCAAATACAAAGTCATTTTTATGCAGTTTCTAAACACACACACAAGAAGTAAATTTGTTTACACTACTTTAGATAATATAACTAATTTTACCAATGCTGACAATGCCACTAAAAATGTATTGTTACTGTACTACACTGACTATTATGTTGTATAGAGCAGTTGTACAATCATAAATGAAGGACAGTTAATCAACTAAATGCACGGATGACATTTACTTTCTATTACTTACTTATTACATTTGGTAGGGGGCACCTAGTCTTACATTTAAAGTTGAAAATATATTTCAACTCTGCAGGTTATATTGTGATAGGCAAATTATTCAGCCAGATACATTTTTAAAGAATGTTCAAGACAAAAAAAGACATTTATAATTCACATGACAAAGATTAAGCAACAGACTTACATGTGATATAAATAAGATATAACCAAAATCCACTTTAACAGCACATTGAATTTTTATGAGAAAATTTTTCTTATAATAGCCCTATGAATGTAAATTTGATCTAAGAAAGCAAAACATTTATCATATTCAGTGTAAACACTGGCTTTGTCCATTCAATAAAAGAACAGTGAACAAAAATTTGCTCATGTTAAGCATATTGCTAGTGAAATTTTCTACTATATTTTTCTAATGAATATAAAATGACTAGTTACCCCTTCCGATTAAACTATACACGATTGGCATTCTCAATCCAGATAGCTGTAAGTTTTACAAATTACTTCAAAATAATTTTTAGTTTATTTGTTCTTAACTCTTTTCTACCTTAACCCATTAAATAAATATAGCTCACACTATATTTAGTGGCTTATTACCACAAAAATTCTCAAATGAGCTACTCACATTGGGGAAGGAAGGCCTCTATCAGAGCTGGTATGGGAGAGTTTCACAAAGACTTCTAGGAGAATAAAGCTAAATAATTCCCTTTCCTTCCAGCAGTCTACGTAATTGGCTAAGGAGGAATGGAAAAAAGGCAGCATTTAATTTTTTTTCCCTGCATAGGTTCTTCCTAATTTAAGAGCAGAAAGGAGCAAGATAAGTTGGCACCGATCACCAGGTTAGGCAAGGGATTAAGATACCCAAAATTAAGTGATACAACTACCACATCCCTGCAGTGGGTAGAAAGACAGATTTGAGCCACACTACAGGACCACCTGGGTTCAAATCTAAGTTCTAGCACTAACTAGCTGTGTGAGCGTTGCTGTGCTTCAATTTCCCCTTTTGTAAAATAATAGTATCTACTGTATTTTACAGCAAATAATACTGTAAAGAACTTAAAATAGTGCCTACCATGTGTCAGGCAGTATCCTAAGTGTTAAAGTAATAAACTAGAAACCAGAAACAAATATACTTGAAACTAGAAAACTGAAAGTAATGGTCCAGTGATATGGAGCTGAGGTAGCAGCTTCAATAGAGGAACACAAAGGCTGAGGCTGAGGCTGAGGCTGAGCAGACAGTGAGTACCTGGGGACAAGCACCAAGTGAGGCAAGAAAGGGAAGGGAACACACTGTCAAGGCTGCCAACGGCTACCCACCGTGTTGGGCTGGCTTCCAGCTGCGGTCAGGGGGTAAGTCCTAGAAGAGTGAGGAGCAACTGCTGCTGGCTGTCAGGAGCCCCAACGCAACAATAAAATTCACTAAGCAAAATGTTAAGGGTACTTACACACAGCTCTATTAGTAGCTAGATAGAGCATTCATTAGTCAGTATTTATATCTCAGTTGCATGTGTGTGAGTGAATATTTGTTAACATGAATATATATATATATATATATATATATATATATCGTCGTCGTCGTCGTTGGCAGCCGTCCGTCTCGAGAGACGATGGTGTACCTTCTTAAGAGTCTATCTGCACCGCCGAGAATGGCTGTGCAGTCCGACTCGGGAGTGACACGGTATCTGTCTCCTCCCGTGTTGAATCGACATCTTGTGATGACGCTGGAGTGTCCTCTCCAGTGAAGCTGAAGCTACAGAGCCTGGGCAGGGTGATATGGAGGGTCTGCTGTTGCCCATGCAGCAGACCCTCCCTCTCTTCGCAGCTGAAGGGTCCAAGGGAAAGACGGAGTCAATACAGCTTGGCTTCAGGTGCGCCGCAGGAGTTGCCGGTGTTGACTACAACGTCAAACCGCCTTAGGGACTCCGACTCCGGATTTTCTGTCGGGGTTTACTCCCTTAGCCTTTCCCCTGAAGAGGTATGCCGCAAGACAGCGGAGGTTTTTTGGAGTCAGAGTTTTCCTTCTCTGATGTGCCCTGACTGGAAGATCGAACCAGCGACACTTAGCTCGCAGGCCGACGCTCAATCCACTGAGCCAAACCAGCCAGGGGTAATAGGGGTAATATATATATATATATATATATATATATATATATATATATATATACACAAATAACTTTGAAAAATCAGAGATTGCTCAATAAACTGTCGATAATCTTTATATTTCATTCAATTATCTTAAAATACAATGTTTTGTGAAAATTTATTTAAAGGTATAAAAGAAATGTTAACAATGAACATTTAATAGATAACTATGTATTAATCAGCTGTCAGAGAAAAGAGTAAATATAATCAGGGACTCAACCTGTTGTACACATAAAAAAGTAAAGTGGAAATGAGAGGGCACACCTAAACTTTGCCTTTACTTCTATATTCCTCAAGTCACCTGCCACAGCCCTAAGCATCACACCTCTGCTTAGCAAAAATTTCTGAATCATTTATAATGGCAGATATAATAAGAAGGTGAAATGCTGGGATATTGCCAAATAAAGACCTGTTCTTCACATACAGGTGGAGAAGCCACCAGGTGGAAAAGAGTCCTGAGACATACAAACTAAATATTCAAG
This sequence comes from Furipterus horrens, assembly GCF_987537825.1. Taxonomy (NCBI): domain Eukaryota; kingdom Metazoa; phylum Chordata; class Mammalia; order Chiroptera; family Furipteridae; genus Furipterus; species Furipterus horrens. Next base: position 35,865,246 of record NW_028327176.1, read on the forward strand.
CAGGGACCATTCCGTCACCTGCATGAACTCCAAGACAAAGTTCAAAAAAACAAGATGCTGTAGATCAGAAGTGCTCAATCTAGTTGACTAACAGATAACAGAAATCTCCAAAGCAGCTACAGCCGTTTTGTCAGAGACATTTTAACATGAGCAGGAGTTGGCCTAAAGAGAAGAGAGATCCCTCTCAGAAGAGTTTACTAGCACCCACCCCTTTCTACTTCCTTCCAGTTACCTCCTTATATTCAATCTCGCTATTAGCAGCCCCCCAATCCAGCCATCACAGTCTAATATACACACCTCATCCCAAAACGAGGTTTCAAGAAATTGTGGGAACTTAAAGGTAGTATATTCACTCAAAAAGGTAAGGTCCACTATTGTAGGATTTCTTACCAAGAGCTGCATAGAAGATTCAGTGGGTCAAATCCAGCAAGTAGGAGAGGTGGCAACCATTCCTTATATTTTGCCTGTGCTTTAATTGCATGATTTATAAATTCAGATATACAGTTCCATGGTGCCAATGGGCAGCCTTTCTTCAAAAAGTAACGAAATACTGAAAACTTCTCGTACTTCAAGCAGTATGCCAAATGAAGTTCATTTAGCTGGACTCCATATTTCAAAAGAATATTCACAATTCCAAAGAATTCACAGCTCCACCGCACACACACAAAAAAAAGAAAGAAAAGTTAGACTTTTACATAAAGAATAAATGTTACAAGTAATTAATAATACTTACAGCTGGGGTAGTGGATGGTTTTTACATTTCTAGTGGATTTGAGATAGAGGGACTAGGGGAAAGGGAGGGTTTTATTTTTTTCTTTCTTTTTTTGACTTTTAGAAAGAGAGAGAGAAACATCGATGTTGTTCCACTTACTTATGCATTTATTGGTTGACTCCTGCATGTGCCCTGACCAGGGATCCAACCCACAACCTTGGCGTACCCAGGATGCCACTCCAACCAACCAAGCTCCACCCAGGCCAGAGGGTTTTACTTTTTAATTTACTCTCCTGCATGGTTTTTAATTTTCAACTATGAACAGGTAGTATCCTTAGAACATTCATATTAAATAAATAATTTTTTAAATTATCATTGACAAATAGAAAACTCTTCTCAAAATTGTTATATTTTTGTACAGTGAAATATCTCTACTACAAAATACTTGCTAAACAAAATTATTAAACAACGTGATCCGTCTCTAAAGACAGATGACTCATTCTAGGAATCTCCAAAATACCATTTCCTTTAAGCAATAACTTTAGTCAATGTTCCCTTTACTTTCAAATTTCTAATGGTAAAAAATAATTATATAGAAAGGTATTTTTTAATGAACAAAAATTTAACTTACAGCTTTATTTCTAAATTAATCTACTTTCTCAACTACTTTTATAGAATAAATATATATCATTTTGTACCAATTAAACTGGTTATTTTAAAAAATATTTTATCATTCAATGCTGGTAAGCTGTGGCTAAACTGGTTGAAAATAAGTGCCATCCTTTTTTGAGGGAGCTAACTGGCAAGACTTATCAAACAAAGTAGCATAGCAAAGCTCTGAGAGCACAGGCTCTGGGGCCAGTTTGCTCAGACACGTACCAGCTACGTGACTCTGAATGAGTTACTTAACCTTTCTGGCACACAGAGTTAGCACCATGTAAGTATTTGTAAAATAAATGACAGGTGAAGTAAAATACCATATAAACTAAAATACAATAAACATAAACCATGGGACTTTATCCAGGAGGTAAATTTTTTTTAAATTATATTTTATTTGCAAAAATGTTAACCATAGTGTTATCTATAATAAAAATTACCTAAATGTTCAACAACAGAAGAGCAGACAATTACAAATTATGATATATTCACTAAAAACTGCAAATATGACTGTATGACCATTTTAAAAAATTGTTTGATACAATTTTAACTGTAACAAACCTCAGTAAACACGTTATGTTTACTATAAAGAAAACTGTGAAACAAATATGCAAGAATAAAATTATTCTCCTTATGAAACTGACATTAATGCAATTTAAACAAATAAAAGTATTTAATTAACCATAGTGTTATAGAATCTATATAAGAGGCACTGTAGATAAAACCAATATAACACGTTTACACTGCTCTCAAGTGAGACCAACTACTTCTGAGGACTTACTACAGAACTTTAAACCAAGGTTTCAAAGCAGTTAAAACACTATATACATTAGTAAAATGTCACTTAACCTATGCATATTTCTATAAATCTATTCACTTATTCCTCAATTTGTGATTCTTTTATCTAATAAAGGATTAAACAACATTTTACTTATTTTTAATTATCTTCACAGCAATTTTAAAAATCTATACTCTTAAATTTTTTAATAAAAATTAATAACTTTGTTATCTGTCTACTCTCTTGCTATTTGTTCCTGATAAGATGTCCATCATTCAGATCACTGTTCTTGCAAACAGCTCTGTATGTCTGTATTTTTCCCTCTGGCTGTTGTCAGACACAGGAAAGCTAAGGGAATTTGTTGCTGGCAGTCCTGCACTGCAAGAATGCTAAGGATATACTGCTGACTTATGATTCTAAGAATTTATCACCAATTTATTTCAGCCACCTTGACCCCATTTAACTAGGTTCTCGTTATTTTGCCTTTAGTTATTATTACTTGCTGGTTCCACTATAGAACAGACAAGCTACATATGGACAACTGAACATGTTTCAAAAAATATGCAGATAAACTGTGAGAAAAGCTCAAGACATTGCCTCATTACCAATGTGATATACAATTCTCAAGAAGCCTGGCAATTTTCAAGGCATCTGCCTTTACATGTGCAGTTCAGGGATTGGCTAAATTCTTCCCTCTGAAGCCATCTTGAGTGCTTTGAAACCATCAGAGCTCTTAAAGAGGGCATACCTTTGCTACAGAATACAAAGGTAAATGAGAGCCATAAATATACCTTATCAGATTAAGTGCTATAGATTTTCCATTTAGGAAAAAAAAACCCTACAAAATCAAGAGGCTTTCTCATGAAAATTTCAAAACAGCACTCAGACATGTGGCTCATGCTAAGAAAAATTTAAGAACAAGGCCAAAAGATAAACCATCCATCTCTAAAATATGAGAGGAACACATGCCCATATAATTCCCTATAACAAACTTCCAGTATTTATTCTGTACCAGGCTCTATGTTAAATCTTGTACATGAAGAATATGCCTTAATTCTCACAACAATCCTAAGAATTAACTTCTATTATTATCTCCATTCTAGATGCAACAAGTAAAGAAAGCTTAGTTACAGAACTAGTAAAACTGGTAGAATTATAATAATGTTAAACCAAAATCTAACAGTGAATATAACACAGCAAATATGTGAAATGAAAACTGAACACTTTCATGAAGCAGTCAAACTGAGGGATACTTTAAGGCTAGACCTATGTTTCCCAAAGTATGTTACATGAAACATTAGTCCCTGAAGTGATCCACATAAAAAAGGCTCTGAAATGAAAATATTTAAGAAACCCTGTAGTACAGAGTCTAAAAAAGAAATAAAGAATAAATATATTTTTAAACATATGCTAGTACATATTCAAATTATATGCTAAAATATTCTTGTTCAGCTTCCGGACACCTCTGAGAAGTAGGTTTAAAATTAAAGCACAGGGTCCAATCATTAACCTGAAATAAGTATAATATAGAGTATAAAATGTCCAAAATGTCTATAAGCATGGGAACAATAGTATAATTATTGTAAACATAAGTTCATCCTATGTGCCCAAACTTTTCAAACTTTTGTAGATTTATTCTTCTCATAGTAATTCACAAACCACTACCATAAAAAAAAAAAATTAGAAGCCCTTCAAGAAAGAAACCTATTTAACATCACTTAACTCTATGTTTTCCAAACTTAATTAACTATTTCATTCCATTTAATATCTATTAACAATCTATAGAATTAGTATTCTACAAAAACAAACTTTGGAAAACCCAGCTCTAAACTTCTTCAATTACTATAGTGCCTTGTGTTAGAAGAGACAAAAGCACACTCCTAAAAGACTTATAAAACTGCCTAGTGCTACAATATTAACCCATTTGAAACAAAACTACCTATTATATGGCAAATTATAAACATAAGACAAACTGGAGAATCATAAAACTTTGTCAGCATGCCCTGAGTTTCTGAGAAGGCTGAAGGTTTCAAATACATGTGCATGTTCCAGAAACGCAAGCAACTTCAGTGCTCTATATGATAATACATGTTATTGAGCAACAGTAGACCCTAGGGTTTAGATAAGCTTTGGTTAAATGATAAAGTGCATGAACATATGTATGCATTTCTCAAGATTTAAATTCTCTTCTCAAGAAACAAATTCTCTCTTAAACCTTGATGAAAAGTAGAAAAAAACTCCTCAAGTCCTAAGTTTAAAAATAAACAGTGCATCCTGTTTAACCACTGCAGGACATTTGGTCCTATCCAAGACATTCAGAGAGACATAGAGGGTCCTTGATATTTGCTCCTGTAACAAAACGTCCAAAGGAACATTTGGTCCACGCCAAAAGGTCTTTGATATAACTGATCCTGTACCAAAATGCCCAAAGCGACATCTGATCCATACCCATCCATCAACCATACCCCATGAGCCATTCCCAGCTCGGCTACCAAGGCAAGAAGGGTTATTGTGAACAATACCACCACAACACAATAAAACATGGTAGTATTTTTTATGTACGAAACCAAAAATATATTTAAACATTACGGGCTAGCTGAACCTATGGGTATTTTCTAATCATGGCCATTTTGGACAGGACCATAAGCCTGGTGATCTATTTAATATAAATATCAAGAACTAAATACAACACATTAAGAAACTGCATGTTATAGCCCCAGTCGCTGAGCCACTGCCGAGGACTCAGCAACCTTCCCCTTGAGCCTCCCTTGCTTCCCGACACTCCATCCCCCTGTGCCCACCTTCTCCTGCCGCAGCCTTCCGCAGGCCGTTTCCACCGAGGAAAAGGAATTGTATCATATGTCCGCTATCCAGAACCTCCACTCTGCTTCCTACTGGCACTGAGGATTATATCCATATAAGAATTCAACAGAGAAACGGCAGGAAGACCCTTACTACTGCCCAAGGGATCGCTGATGATTACGATAAAAAGAAACTAGTGAAGGTGTTTAAGAAGAAACTTGCCTGCAATGGTACTGTAATTGAGCATCCAGAATATGGAGAAGTAATTCAGCTACGGGGTGACCAGCGCAAGAACATATGCCAGTTCCTCGTAGAGACTGGACTGGCTAAGGACGACCAGCTGAAGGTTCATGGGTTTTAAGTGCTTTTGGCTCACTGAAGCTTAAGTGAGGGTTTTCTTGCAATGAGTAGAATTTCCCTTCTGTCCCTTGTCACAAATTTAAAAACCACACAGCTTGTATAATGTAACCATTCGGGGTCTGCTTTTAACTTGGACTAGTGTAACTCCTTCATGCAATAAACTGAAAAGAGCCATGCTGTCTAGTCTTGAAGTCCCTCATTTAAACAGAGGTCAAGCAGTAGGCACCTGGCAGTGTCCAGCCTGAAACAAAGCAATAACATGATGTTTCAGCCAAGCCCAAAGCCCCAAGATCACAGGCTGGCCAGAAGCTCCTCGCTAGAGTTCCCTGCCCTCAGAGAATGTCACCACCTGAACAGTGGCGGTGAAGCTGAGAGGGGTAAGGCAGCAACGGCACCTGTTACCACTAGAGGGCGCCAGCGTAATCAAAGTTCCCCAACCTGACCAGGTGAATGAAGCTTAGAGCAGCCACCTTCCCTCTCGCGAGGTGATGAGGATATCTGGCTTGCCACCAAGGTCTTTTTAATCAGACAAATCCTAGCTCTCTGATGTCCAAACACGAGAATTTGAGGCCAATCTTCTATCAGAGTTAAACTTTTGACAAGGGAACAAATTTCCAACTGTTGTGTCAGTCATGTAGCTAGCTATGGAGCTTACAACATACTAGCAACAGCTGCCCAATGCCATGTGAAGTAACAAACTGATTTTTGGGTTTTTCACCTTCAGTTTTAATGTTATGTACTGTATTTAAACCCTTATTTAAATAAAACTTGTTTTCAGAAAAAAAACTGCATATTATATAAACAGTGAAAATCATTAAATACTCAGAAAAAGGAGAGGTTTGAAACCTAAAAAAAAAAAAAAAATGTCTAGACCTTATCTTTGGGCCTGAACATTTTCCCTTAGTCTGCTCTTTGAAGTTAAAAATGTGCACAATAACAGTGTCCAGATAAAAAAAAAAAAGAAAAGCACAGTAAAAGAAAATTCGACAAGATCTATTTTAACAAAATTTATTAAGTTTAACAAGATTTATTTTAAACAAACAGAAATGGGAAAACATCTGAAGCTTTTTGTGTTTAATTAGCCAACAAAATATCTAACCAAATTATTACCTGAATGATAAAAGGCCATATAGTAAGTTTAACTGAATGGCTTTCAGCCATTTGCTGAAAACAAAATACAATTTTACCAGATGTACCTATGTATATGCAGACAAGAAAAAATACAATTTCTACAAAACTAATATGCTAACAATGATCAGTTTCAATTTGAAATACAAAATCAAGTCCATTAAGCCATGATCTCTTCCTGCAGTCATATATAAAATGCATTAATATTTGTTCAAATTGTCTTGAAATTTCTCAACTTCCCTCCTGTTTCACACATTTCAGTTAAAGGAGTCTTTTTCTTGTATTTTCTCATCTCAGTTGAATTACTCTACTGTGCCCTTGAAAGACTGGCTTTCATGTCACTGTAGTTGTTACCTTTTTAGCCCCAAGGGACAAAGACTGCTTTTGTACAGTGGTGGAGGAGACACCTTTCCATCATGCCTTGGAGTGCTGAGAAGAGCTAAAGGTCACTGCTTCAAATGGAAGCTCACCCTCTCAAAGGGGTACCCAGCAAAAACGTTTCAGAATGCTAATCCGAGTTAAAATGTTAAATCAGCTGAATAAAACAATAAAGAAGAAAAAGCATAAAACCCAGAGCCATTATTTATACGTATTATTTTCACTACTGTTTGATATTAATAGTAGTATTTATAAAAGCAGATAGAAGTTCACTAGAACACAATAGGCCAACAGTACAAGAAGGGTCACAAATACTAAGTATCTCAGAGAAGTACCAAAAAACACACAAATGCGAAAACAAAAGTTTTTAACTCATTAACACCTAAAGTCAGATAAATGTTGATTTGATCGTTTTATACAACAATCTCACACCAAACTGAAATTACTGTAACAACACACTTTTGCTATAAAAATAAAATTTCAAAACTTATACCACTAAGCTTAGCTCATTATCTATTACCAACTTTCTCCAAATTTGATTAATAATTAATTTTGAAAAATGGAGTCTTTCAATTTCCCTAGTAGCATTATTAGGACCAAAACTCAAATCTTCATTAATAATTGCTAAGTGGAATATAGAAAATCCATACACTGTTTCATTAAGGAGCAATAGAATATGATAGTTATTTTAAATAAAAATTATATTAAATTATCCTTGTTTTTTTAATGGGAATTGTAGTTTATTTAACTAATTTTGATATGTCACTGCGGAGCTGCAATTTTCAACCAATGTGCCACAAGAATTTTTAAAACATGCAAATACCTGACTATTTAGTTAGAGACACTGACCTCTTTTCCCTTAGAGTGTCAAATTTTAAAAAATGACAACCACCAAGACAACAATAGCCGTCTGGTGTGAAAGAATCAAAATCATACCTATATTTTTTTGTCAGATTGGCAAAATATAGGATGTATTTTTCAGTGTGCCACAGAATTTTAGTAATTGGTTTATGTGTGCTATGAGATGAAAAAGATTGAAAATCACTGCTGTAGAGAATCCAAACTTTAAGATGCATACTTATAGAAAAAAATATAAAAGATTTTCACTTTTGATTTTTTTCCCCCAGACACACAGCTATATTACCCTCTTGATATACTAAACAAAACCTGCTAGGAGACTGTCAGTTTTTTCCTTGATCAGCAAAGTTTTATACAGAGTACCAAAATAGTCAAATGCAAACTAATAGCCAGACATTAGCTAATATAAATGTAGTCTAGACAGTAAAATTTTAATTTATATTATTTTCAAGATAAACAAAGGATGGTAGAAAGAAGAAAATTAACCTTGATATTTTTCTACTATATGCCAAAAATTATGCCATGTACTATACTTATGTCAACTCCTTTATATACACACACTAAATGCAAGCACATGTGATTATGATATCACCATCTTTAAGATTTAGCCCCTGGGAAAGATTTCTCTTCAATTAAATTCCCCACAAAGTAGGTAACAAATGGTAAATATGTATAAAAATTAAGTCTGTTGCCATGGATCTGAGGCAAATGAAAAGTCAATTAGAAAGACTAGGAGAAGGTATCCTCATGAAACAGGTATTTTGATGTTTCAGCTTTTTCCCACAGGCTAACAAATACTATCTTCCAATGATTTCTCTTACTGAAAAACTACTTTACAATTAAGAATACATTTGGTCCAATTATAAGTTCCCATATGGAAGAAAATAGCTGATAAGCCCTTTGAAAGCGAACAAACCAGATTTCAATTATGTTCTATAGGGCCACTTCACAGAGCAAAATTTCCAACAACAGAAGAAAACAAAGCTTGTTAGCTCATGTCTGTGACCAAGGACCACTATACACCACATTGCTGCTTCCTTGCTTTTGGTTTTCAAGAGCTTGATTATTTTGGACACGCTTTTCCTTTGGCTTCATCCTGCATCAGTTTACTAAGCTTCCTAAATCTATAAATGTACGTCTTCGTTCCATGTTGCGAAGTTTTTGGATATTCTTAGTTCATATAATTTTTCTGCGCCAATCTCCTTCTCTTCTTCTGGACTTGAATGACATGAGTGTCAACCCATTTATATGGTCCCTCAGGTCCCCGAGGCTCTCTCTGTTCCTTTTTTTGTTCTGTTTTCCCCAATCTTTTTTTTCTCTCTGTTCTTCAGTTTGGATAATTTTATTGGTCTATCTTCAAGTTAACTGACTGTCAATTCCACTGTGCTATGGAGCTAATGCAATAAATTTTGCATCTGAGATATTTCCAATTATGAAAGTGCTGTTTGATTCTTTTTTATAGTTTTTATTTCTCAGCTGAGAATTTCTATCTTTCTATTATTTCAAGTGTGTTTACCTCATAAAGCATAGTTTTAATAGTTGCTTTCAATATTTGATATTTCCAACATCAGGATCATCTCAGGGCTAGTGCCTACTGTCTTTTCCCTTAAGAACTGGTCATATTTTACTGGTTCTTCACATATCAAGTAATTTTAGAATGTATCCTGGACATTTTGAATGTTAATGTTATACATACTCCAGATCCAGTTATAACCCTTTGAAGAATACTGATTTTTGTTGGTTTATTTATTTGAGTAGACATATAACCTGGTTAGGTTTACACTGCAATTTCTTTTTAGAAACTGCTTAATTTCCAACAAGTTTATTTCCATTTTGTTTATGAGTTTGTGAAAGAACAGCCTAAGACCACTCTGGTTATCCCTATTCATTCAGAGGCCTGAGCACCGAGTGGGGACTCCAGTGTTCAGTGGTAAACTGCTGAATAGGCACAGAGCACCTGCATGCCTTCCGACCTGTCTGAGAACTCAGGTTGAAGAGCAATGAATTCAGGAGCTGGAGCAGTCCATTCACCCCCAAATTCCTCCTTGGTCACAGCCTTGTCAGCATCAGCCTATTGTTACTTTTCAATCTTTTCAGGATCTCTGCAGAAGCAGAGATCAGGCATGACCTCCCACGGGGGCTCACAGGACACGATGCCATGCATGCACAGAACTTCCTGGGCCAGTATCCCTTGAGAGACCCACTGAGTGATCCCCTTCTTGTTGCATGGGATGGTAGCGTCCACAAAGAGCAGAGGAAGGACTATGTCACACAAAGAATAGTAGGCAGAGAAACATAAAATGTCCCTGTGAGAGGCTGGTGGTCAGCCCTGGAACCAGCAACCACCAGTAGTCTCAGCTCCCAGAAGGCTGCCTGGATCTTGTTAGGGAAGGTTCCAGAGTGAAGCAGTGCTCCAGAGGCAGCAGCAAACAGTTCACTGGCAAGCACTTCTGGATGATATGACACTGACATCTGCCAGATTTCCAATGGCAAGAATGGCACAATGTGCCAGCAGAAGCTTCTTCCAGGTTCTCTTAAAATCCATGATGCAGATGCCATCCCTTTTCCTTTGGTAAATGTACTGTTCCATTTTTAAATAAGACCAGGTTCATGCCACCTAAGTGGATTCCTAAAGCAAAAAATTTGAGGACATCCTCCCTTTTTCAATTGCAGTACATCAAGGGCTCCGGACATGGTGAAATTTCCCTTAGGTTATGACAGGAAATCATGACAATGCCCTATGGACCCCACTGCAGGTAACACAGAAAGGCCAGACTGCAGTTTCTGTTTCACCTTCTATAGACAGTGAATCCAGTGTCAGTTCAGGTCTCAAAGCCTTGGCTATGCTGCTCCAGATCTGGTCCCATGAAATATGCCACTCGGAGGGTGAACCTGAGACTTGGGTGGTAGTTTAAAACTTGTTTTCAACAATTTGGGTCTGTGCATTCCAAGCTTGGCATGAGCTCGGGACATATGCAGGGTCATACATAGAATTAGAGGATGGACTTCTCCAGGGTTCCCCTCACATTCTCTGTCCCACATGGTTCTCCTTACCTGATTCCTCGGGCCAGAAAAACATTAATTTTAAGGTGTTTCAGGGTTAACAGGAGCACAGTATTATATATGTTATCCTCTAAAAAGATAATGATGCATGAGATTAATTGCTGAGACCAGAAAGACTAGTATCATTCTTCCAAAAGGTAAGCTAAAGGTCAAAAGAAAAACTATCCTTATATTGCACACACACATACAAACTATCCAAAATCATTATGCTCTGGTCTAATTTTTACAATTTCAGTTTAACTGACCTAAGAACAAAATATAGGGAGTTAGATATGAACTGAAACAACTACTCATCAATGCAGCCTTACTGAAGGCAAAGTGTTTAGAAAGACAAAACCTGAGAAGTTACAACGAACTTCTATGAAATCATGATAGTTAAAGTAGGTCTCAGAGGCTCAAATTAAGCAAAACCCCAAATATTCAGACTATTAAATATACCTGGAAATTCAAAATAAATAAATGAACTATTTTACATAGCAAATTTTAAGAGATGGTAGAGACTCAAAAGCTTAGTAAGTTTTGATAAATATTTAAATTAAATCGTGTATAGTAATCCATAACAGTGAATTCAGGAAAGCCAATGAAATTTGAGATATAACTGCAACCTCTTTTGTGTCCCTAAAAACAACAGTGTCTATCTGCACAACTTATCCCATTGATGAACCACAGGTATTACTTAATGTGGCTTTTCTTACACATAGCCTTATTCTTACTGTATATTTTAAAGCTTTAGGAACTTTCATATACAAGCATTGGCCAAAAGCTAATAAAAGAGCAGTAATTTATTTCTTCTACTTCATAGGATCATGGCAGATCATCAAATATTTTTAAGAATTTTTAATTTAATTACTCTGACTCACATAAAAAATGCTACATACCAAATATAATAATATCTACAAAACTTATTTTTAGGTTTATAACAAGTACTATAAATTTTAGTAAATAACCTGAAACACAAGTCAATGCCTTATTTGATAAAGTCACTTTCAGTTCTTCCGGCCCCCCCACCCCCGCTTTATTGGGAATAATTGGCAAATAAGACTGACAGATATTTAAAGTGTACAAAATGATGATTCTGTAAATATATACACTGTGAAAATATTCCCTCCATCAAATTAAGATGTACATCACCTTACTTACTTTCTTTTTTAAGTGAGAGAACTTAAGTTCTATCTCTTAGAAAATTTCAATTATACAATACAGTGTTATTAGGTATAAGTCACCATGTTATACATTAGGTCCTCAGACCTTAATCATCACACCACTGGAAGTTTGTTTTAATTTGTCAATTGTTCTGGAGACCAAGGATATCAGAGAATTCCTATATTTATTTAATATAGTGAAAGTATTCTCTAAACTTGCTACACTAAAAATATAATTCAGCCCTTGATGGTGTAGCTCAGTGGACTGAACGCTGACACCGGCCTGTATACCTAAAGGTCACTGGTTCGATTCCTAGTCAGGGCACATGCCTATGTTGTGGGCCAGATCCCCAATTGGGGGTATACAAGAGGCAACAGATTGATGTTTCTCTTCTTCTCTTTCCCCCTCCCTTCTATTCTCTCTAAAAATAAATAAATAAAATTATATATATATCAGATCCAAAGAGGGAAGGGACAAAAATCTGATCACCTCATTTTTACTGCACTTTGACTGAACAAGGTACATCATAGAGGGTTTTTTTCTGTTTGTCTGCTTTTTGTTTTTAAATTTACAGTTTAGCACTAAGAGATATTAAGCTTCATCATAAAAGAAAGTCAGAACTGGAAACACATATCCATACAGAAAAAAAGAATAAAAATATAGCAAATATGCATACTCCTTTTGGAAAGCCATGCACAGCGGAGAACTAAATCCAAAGACGAGGCACCTCTGGGCATCTGGGCTGTAACCATGCCGCAGCAACATTTCCAGGCAGTCCTCATGCCCTCCGAACACTGCTGAGTAGACAGGGCTCACTTTGTCTGGCCCAGTGTCACAGACCCGGTTAGTAAGTGGTATCAGCAAGTCCAAGATTCTGCAAGTACACAAATGTGAAAGCACTTGATGTGTTCTATACATATAAGTATAGGCAACATTTCTACAGCATACATTTTAAGAGTCATCTATTGATATACACATAATAAAAGTCTATCTTCAGTATAGCTTCTACCTATATTAAATTATTACAGGCTATATACTCCAAAATGTTCCACTTATTATTGTTGCTCAATACAAAGATCTTTAAATTGATTTGAAACAGAATTAAATAATGTTCTTATAAGTAAACAAGTAACATGGTGTTCTTTCTTATTTTTTCAGTAATTATGTACCTTACCACCATGACCTTCCTCCCCAAAACTTAAATTATGCTAGATATTTTAGGATCTAATCAATTATTTCAAACTTTATTGTAGTAAATATAAACTAATATCAAGAAATGTTATTTCCCTTTCTTAAAGTACAAACTAAAGTTTTATTTTTCTAATTAATAAGAATTTTTTTAAATAGTAAGTAACATGAAATGAATAGTATTTTCATCAGGAAGAAATTAGAATTTCTGCTCAAATATTCTATTCTCTGAAAAAGAATATGAGCTCTTTAAACACTGAGGAAGATTTATAAAGAAGTTTATTGATATGCAGAGAAAGTTATTAAGAAAATCATTAAGACAAAGTCTTTATATTATTTGTAACCTTACCTCCAGCAGGCAGCTGGAAAGGACTAGTCTACTTTTCTAAAATTAAAAATAAAACTAAAAATAATGAAAGCCAGGAAATTCTCCCTCTTTCTGGGAAAAGAAAAGGGCCTACTCAAAGTACATTCTTTCTCTCTGATACGTCTCCCTAAGGTGATGAAGGTATTAAAGGAGAGCTCACACTCACAGAACTTACCTTAGAAGTTGTCTATGGAAGAAATCATAATTGACAAATAGAATTTTCAAAATTGAGAATGAAGGAGAATAAATCCCCAAGATGGTTTTAGTATCAGTGTAAAGCTCAGAGTATAAATTATATGTAAGATTTGTTTAAATAAACAATTGAGAATTAAGAAAAATATCAAATTTTAAAATCTAAATATTGTATTAAGATAAAGAATTTGTTTAAATGTCTTAAACTTAACAAATGTGTTTAATTTTTTAATGGGTTAGAAAAATACTCTTCCAGGAGGCACAAACATGCTTATACAAATATCTTTAAGGAAATAGTGACACACCATGCCACCTAGTGGCATAATAACCAAATTTCAGAATCAGCTTTCCTACTTAAGCACAGTGATGACAATTTCAATATAATTTTTTAATTAAATAATACTAACAACAGCTCTAAAGTTATTATTGTAGAACTGTGATTCTAATGACTTTAATCCAGTGGCAATTTATGTTAAGATGAACTGCTGTATTTTCATAGGTATAACCAGATTATTAGCTTCAAAGGCTCCTGGAAGTCTCAATTTCAAGTTCCAACCATATCTCTCTCTCTCTCTCTCTCTCTCTCTCTCTCTCTCTCTCTCTCTCTCTCTCTCTCTCTCTCTCAAAAATTTCATGAGAACTTTTGGATAAGGAAGAAGAGTCATATAAGCAAAACTGGCTTACATAAACAGAAGTCTAATGAAAGTGTTCAAAATAGGAGAATTACACAGACCACACAAAAGAAAGACTGGACTCCAGCAGGGTCGCAAACTCAAAAGCTTTCTGCAATCAGTGAGGTAAGGTAAATAAGCAATAAGGCCATCAGAGAGCTAATTAAAGATGCCTGGGATAAAACTGGAGAACAGCGTAAAAGTACCACCATAGGTTGAGAAATCAGGGTGTAGACTTAACACCCTGAGAAAGCAAGCAAGTCCCTGGGGTTGTCCCATTTCCAGAAACTGTGCCTGCCTTACACTAGAAAGGGGCATGACTAAGAGGAACTGGGGCTAGCAGGGAGGGTAGATGTCAGGTGGATCTAGTCACTCAGTAGTTTGGTAGAGGAGGAAATACCAAGGATTTTGTCTGGAGGTAAAATGTCTGGCCCAGAAGACTTATCCCTTATTACCTTATAATTATGAGACTATTTTTATTTTCCATTTTTAACACTTACTCTGTATGGCCCATCTGTGCAGCGGCATGAATTGGTAACTGCCAACTGTCCTCATTACAGTAGAGATTAGGATCTGCCCCACTGGACAGCAAAAGCTCCACACATTCTGTGTGGCCCTCTTGAGCAGCAATGAACAAGGGAGTAGCTTTGTCCAAGGCTTGACAATTGACATTTGCACCTAATACAAATAAAACATTTAACAGATGATCCTCATGTATGTATGGGGTTTAAAAACATAATAATGAACATAAATTTCAAAGCAGCCTCCTTAAAAGTTTCATAGTACAGCAACCCTTGAACAATACAGGTTTGAACTGCTCAGATCCAATTATATGCAAATTTTTTCCATCTTGTAAACAGATGATGGGAAGTTACAATATCAATAAATATACCATCTTGTAAACAGATGCCAGGAAGTTAAGATATCAGTAAATATACAGTATGCTCAGTGTCTTCTGATTTTCTTAATTACTACGTTTCTTTTTTCTAAGTTTATTGTAAAAATGGTGTAGAATACATAAAGAACATGTTAATCAAGTATTAATGTTATCAGTATGGCTGTCGGCCAACAGTAGGCTATTAGTAGTTAAGTTTTGTGGGAATCAAAGTTATATGCAGATTTTCAACTGTGTGTGTGCGTGTGTGTGTGTGTGTGTGTGTGTGTGTGTGTGTGTGTGTGTGTGTGTGTGAGGGGGCAGGTATCAGCCTAATCCCCACATTGTTCAAGGATCAACTGTACAATAGCTTCCTCTCTTCAGTAGATATTGTTGTATAAACATACTGATTTACCTAACTTGCTGGTAATCATTTAAATTATTCTTGCTTTTTTGCTGACAAGAAAGCAAGTTATTAATATTTTAGAATTCATTTTTAAGTTAAAACAAAAATCTCAGTCAATAAAGGATTCATTTCATTCTAATGCCTCCTCCATCAAGCACTCTGCGGTTCCAATAAATTATTGTTTAAAAAGGTAAAAAGTAAACCATCAAATATGGATAACATTTCTGATAATTACTGAAAAACATAAGAAAAAAACTTAAATTATGAACCTTTGTAGATGCCACTAATCAATTCAGGCTAACTTTTATGAAAAAACATTCCAGCAGATATGACATACATAGGGGCTATGCCTGAAAGCTAGTATTGACTATACTAATATTGACTATTACATTCTTTTTCTTCATGACCAATGCATGGCAGAGCCTACAATAAAAGGAAGAAAGTCTATTTAAATGGGTTCTGAGCTGATTTTTTAAAGCAGAAATCTAATCAATTATTTAGATACCAATATAATTAGACACCAGTATACAAAGATACAAAGAAGTTGAAAGTGACCTCAATAATTGTAAAGGTTTTGAAAACAGCAGAAAGACTTCCCCAAACTTTCTGACAATAAATGTGTTAAATATGCTATAATGTTATTATATGATAGTGAGAATTTTTAAATTTCTGGAATATATCTCAGTGGGAAAATCATCATTATCAAGAGGGGAAAAACTACTTTTTATTTAAAAGGATGTTCCATAAATATACCTTTAATAAACCAAAGCCATGAGATGAATAAAAACTGTGCAAAATATAAATAAATTTATGGACCCTTCAGATTTTCCAGCTGGACATTACACATGTCTAGACAAGTAGAACCTTAATACAAAGTGGATGCTTCACTACTATTAGCTTCAGAAAGAAGTAGACACTATTACTGAGGAAAGACTAAGTCAAGAAAAAACCTACTTAACTTTCTTTTTTAAGTGATGTTTCATTTTAATTGACAGTTTCAAAGTATCAGAGAATAAGAAACCAGTCTCTGTAAGATTACAGGTAGAAAAGTTGGACAAAATAACAGATAAGTCACAGAAAGTAAGCCATTTTAAGGGGTTAGAAACGTAGTCACATTATAAAACATAACTACATACCTCTTTTCAACTTGGTGTTCATAACTATTCAGAGAGGAGAGAAGGGGGAAAAAAAGAACAAAGCAAAAGAATAGGTGCTCAACATCCCAGGAATAGGCCAGGCATCAAGAGAGTCACTAAGGTGCATTTTAACCTATTTTATTCAAAATATTAATTACACACTAATAATTGGAAGCTATGGGACTGGAAGCCACACAGTGAATTAGGGCAGTCCTCGGGAAGGTACAAAGAAGGAAGATGAGAGTTGGAAGGCATGGGTCCAAGTCCTGATTCTGTCAAAAGATATTTTTCAGATCTTTGGCAAGACACTTAAAACACTCAGGACCTGAGATTCTTAATATAAAAACATATGTTTAAATTAATGATTTTGGAGATTCCTCTCAACAAAGGACTTATAGACTTATACCTGTAACAGATATCTTAATTTGGCACTTAATGAATGTCTGTTTCTTTTGCTTCCTACTTCAACTTGAGTATCTGAAGGTTTGTAAAGAGAAACTAAAAATAAGAAAACACATGCCCTGTTGTCTAAACACTTTCTTTTATACATTTGGAGGTAATTTATCAAAAGCATAGGTATTATAGTAGGTACATGAAAAACATAGGTATTTAAAATTTTTATATTGAATGTAATTTGTCTGATGGTAAGGCTGGTGTATTTCCCTTCTGCTCTTAACTATCCATGCTCAGTCAGGTTAGCACTCATGAGGTGATTGGAGGAATTTAAAAGTCCTTACATAACAAATGTTTCTGGACACAAATGTCACAGGGAGTTAAGAACGTCAGCTCAACCCTATCTTCTCTGACTATGCTGACTGTATAATGGTTGTCCTGAGAAACTCTTAGCAAGTTTATGTTGCCATTAACATAAAAAAGTATAAACATTCTTGACTTCTGGCCAAGATGAAGGTGTAGACGGACACGCTACATCTCCCTCCACAACTAAGAAGGAATACAACTATCTCAAAACTAGAAACAACCAGATGTTCCAGAAAATCAAACTACATGGAAGTCCAGCAAACAAAGATATAAAGAAGAAATACTCATCCAGACAGGGAGGAGGGGCAGAGCAGGGGCACAGAGAATGAGGTGTGGTGGCAGCAGCAGCAGCAGCAGCAGCAGCAGGGGCAGGCCAGCAGAAAGCGTTCCCAGCTCCTCACCAGGCCTAGCAGCTCACAGTCCCAGCACCGGAGAAAATCAACCCTCATTGCTTCTGACTGTGCAGAACAGTGGGTGTTGGGGCTGAGGCTGAAACTGCCGGTCTCAGCAGAGTCTGCTTGTTTAAAGGGCCCCCACGGTCCTAGAACATCCCCAGACCCACCCACTCTGGGAACAATGGCCAGGGCAGCAGCTAGAGGGGTGCCAGTCCAGTGCGGAAGTGGGAGAGGTGCCTGGAAAAGGGGCAAGTGCTGGGCAGGTAGAATTGTTCCCTCTCGGACCCCTCCCCGACATACAGCGCCACAACGTGGTGAAACATGTCGCCCTGTACTGACAAATCCCTAAGGCTCCGCCCCTTACAATGTAACAGGAGCGACAGCTCTACCTGGGATGCAGAGGCAAACAAACACAGGAGCCTGTCAGAATGAGGAGACAGAGAAGTATGGCCCAAAAGGGGAAACAGATCAAGGTTCCAGTGGGAGAACTAAGCGACGAAGAGATAGCCTACCTAACAGATGAGGAGATAAGACAACCTAACAGAGGTAGAATTCAAAACACTGGTGATAAAGATGTTCACAGGCTTGACAGATATGTCTGAGCATGGCAGACGCATAAGAGAAGAAGTGAAGGCTATGCTAAGTGAAACGAAGGAAAAGCCACACAAAACCAATGGTGAAGGGAAGGAAACTGGGGTTCAAATCAATGATTTGGAACATAAGGAAGAAAAATAGAGTCAACCAGTGCAGAATGAGGAAGCAAGAATTGAAAAAAATGAGGAAAACTTCCCAAATTTTGTGAAGGAGACAGACATAAAGGTCTGGGAAGCATGGAGGGTCCCGGGCAAGCTGGACTCAGCCAGAGGGGACCACAGCAGGATGCATCATGATTGAGATGCCAAAGGTGAAAGATAAAGAGAGAGTTCTGGGGGCAGCAAGAGAGAGGCAGAGAGTTGCCTACAATGAGGGGCCCTATAGGACTATCAGCTCATTTCTCAGAGGACACTTTGCAGGCAGGAAGGGACTGGCAAGCAGTGTTCAATGTGATGAAAGGCAACCTGCAAACAGGATTACTCTATCCAGCAAGGCTATCATTTGGAAGGGAAGGGAAGATTAAGTGCTTTCCAGACAAGATAAAGCTAAAAAAGTTCATCATCACCAAGCCATTATTATATGAAATGTCAAAGGGACTTACTTAAGAAAAAGAAGATCAAAACTATGAACACTAAAATGACAATAAACTCACAACTATCAACAACTGAATCTAAAAAATTCAAACAAAATCCTACTAAGCAAACCAGAATAGAAACAGAATCATAGATATGGGGATCATTTGGAGGGTTATCAGCTGGGAGGGGGGAGGGGGAGCAATGGGGATATGGTGCAGGGATTAAGAAGCATAATCAGTTGGTACAAAATATACAGGGGGAAGTTAAGAATAATATAGGAAAGGGTGAAGCCAAAGAAGTTACATACATGACCCATGGACATGAACTAAGGGAAGTGGGATTGCTGGAGGGAAGGGGGTTACTGGGCAAAGGGGAGCAAAGGGGAAAAAAATTGGAACTACTGTAACAACATAATCAATAAAATATACTTTAAAAAAGTATAAACATTCTTTGAAATAACCTATTTAAATAATCATATAATTGATCAAGACATACAAATCAAAGGCTTAATATAAAAAATAGCTGTTTAATAAATTAATCAATCCTAAAACAGTTTTTTACCCTAGGAAGTTGGAATTGCTCAGGTCCCTCTAAGAAAAGACATCCTCATCATTCAGCTTCCAATAAACCTACTTTAGTGATAGATCATTATGTTTTTCCTCAGATAAATTAGTAGCTGTACATTGCATTATGTTAGTAATAGACATTTAGTAACCAGGCTTATATAATCAACTTGTATGTACTCTTATTTACCACTGACACAAATCCATAAATATCACAACATAATTTACATCTGGTCAACAATTCTTCCTAGGAGGATACACAGTTAAAACTCATGATCTTAACAGTGCAAAGGCTAATGGAGTCATCTTACCCGATGAAATAAGTATGCTCAAACTTTCTAGCTTGCCATACTGAGCAGCCACAAATAAAGGTGTGATTCCGAAGTCATCCTGGCATTCCTTGTTTGCTCCTCTTTTAAGGAGCAACTTTATGGTTTCAGCATTTTCCTAAAGCACAGATTCATATTTTAAATAAGAAAAAACAAAGAAAATAGAAGGTATCTCTTTTTTTTTTTTTTAAGATTTCATTTATTTATTTTTAGAGAGAGGGGAAGATAGGAAGGAAGAGAGGGAGAGAAACATCAATGTGTGATTGCCTCTTATGCGCCCCCAACTGGGTACCTGACCCACAACCCAGGCATGTGCCCTGACTGGAAATCAAACTGGCAACCCTTTGGTTTGCACGCTGATGCTCAATCCACTGAGTCACACCAGCTAGAACAAGGTATCTCTTTCTTTTCTTATTGTTGTGTTTTGTTTTGATTTTTTATCCTCACTAAAGGATAACCTTTTTAAAAAAGTTGGAAGGGAAGGAAATATTGGGTTGGCCGAAAAGTCTATTACATTTTTCCATAGACTGGCTCTAGTAGTGCTTAGTTGTCTTTAACTTCATTCAAAACAATTTTGTTAGATTATTGTCACAGCTGTCATAGCAGCATGTATTTTTTAAAAACTTATCAAAATTGGTGAATTTTTATGCAGCCATTTTAATATTGAAGATGGAAGAATATATGCAACATTTTCAGCATATTATGCTTTATTATTTCAAGAAAGTAAAAACGCAACTGAAACGCAAAAAAAAGATTTATGCAGTGTATGGAGAAGGTGCTGTGGCTGATCGAATGTATCAAAAGTGGTTTGAGAAGTCTCTTGGTACTACTGATATCTTGGCCAAATAATTCTTTGCTGTGGGGGTGTCTTATGCATTGGAAGATGTTTAGCAGCACCCCCGGCCTCTACCCACTAGAAGCCAATAGCAGGAGCTAGCTGGCATACTCAGAATATCCAAATCAATAAAGTTATTGGTGAAAATGAATACTGTGTCTTTTATTTTATGGAAAAAACTAAACGGACTTTTTGGCCAACCCAATATTAAATGATCAGATTACTCTACACCTTTAGCAAGCCCATTAAACAAATAGATCGTACTGTTCTATAGGAACTACAGTCCTTATAAAATCCTGTATAATTAGCTTCCTAGCCCAAGCACTAAGGAGTTATCACAGTTTCTAAACACACTGCTATACTTAAAATAAGCCATTGCTCCTTATCAGTTTATATCCCAAGTATTCAGATGGTCTCTTACCTATGCTATCAACATTTGAAAAACTTAGATAATCCCTGTCCCAAAGCTGCTGAAACTACTAGAGCAGTTGGCTTATTCAGAATGATCATTAGCATTTAGACTGCCTTTTCTGCACTGTACTGACCATCATAAATCACCGGCAAGTAGGAAGCAAAAACTGTATAGAACTGTCATTTTAAAAGGGTAAAACACACAATTTACAGGAAGATGAAATAATAAATTCTGAAGTTACCTGAAAAGTAGCCTGGTGCAAGGCATTCCATCCACACATAGAATGGGACCCATTAACATTTGCTCCATGGCGAAGCAACAGCTTTAACACATCTATCCGTCCATTTTCAACAGCTGCAACATAGCAGTCAAAAAAATTATTGTCAGTAGAAAGGCATGTTTGTAGGACTCTGGTGGTGTGTCTCAATACCTACTCACAATGCTGTGATTATTCCCATAAACAAATGAAAACACATACTCCCTACGCAATGCCAAAACATTCGTCGCAATTTTCTTACCCCAATTCCATTAATATATACATCCTTTCTATGCAGATACAGATTATTTATAACTGTGTTTTAAAAGATAAAGAGAAGAAACGAAAGCAAGATGCAAACATTTATTCTCTCTGATAATGGAGACAAAATGTTTCTGTTTTGTTAAAAATGCAAGTGAGAGGAGAATGGGGCAAACACATTAGAAGAAACAGTCTCAAAATGATTGAAAGGTTTCCTATCATCATTTGATCAAAAATGACAGTAGTCACTGGCAACTGAAAGAGAAATATTACAAGTTCTGCATCTTAGATATTTTTTGCCATCATATACAGCAATCATTGTTAAAATTAAAATACAGCTTTTTTGCAACAGATTTGCCACCAGAACGCAGGTTTCATGAAAATCACTAAATCGAAACCAAAATGGGAAAGGAGAAGACTCACATCAACATTGTGGTCATTAGACACATAGATTGCGGCAAGTCTACTACTACTGGCCATCTGATCTACAAATGTGGTGGGACCGACAAAAGAACCAGGGAAAAGTTTGAGAAGGAGGCTGCTGACATGGGGAAGGGCTCCTTCAAGTATGCCTGGGTCTTGGATACACTGAAAGCTGAACATAAGTGTGGCATCACTCCTGATATCTCCCTGTGGAAATTCAAGACCAGCAAGTATTATGTGACCATCATGGATGCCCCAGGACAGAGACTTTATCAAAAACATTACTACAGGTCCACCTCAGGCTGACCATGCTATCCTAATTGTTGCTGCTGGTGTTGGTGAATTTGAAGCAGGAATCTCCAAGAATGGCCAGCCCCATAAGCATGCCCTTTCAGCTTACACACTGGGTGTGAAACAGATGACTGTTGATGTTAACAAAATGGATTCCACTGAGCTACCCTAGTTAGAAGGGATACCAGGAAGTTGTTAAAGAAGTCAGTGCCTTGTCAGGTCCGAGACACCCGAACAGCGAGGAGGGCTCTGGTCCAGTGGTGAAGAAAAACTTCCGCGGAGCTGATGAAAGGTTTTGTATGCTTTATTGGTGCAGCAGAGAGTCCTTGCTAAACACACTCCCTTTGTTCCTACTCGTGTACACAGTGAAGCAGTTTTTATACACTTCACAAACAAAGGCAGCTCACAGCCAAGAGGTTATATAACATGCTGAATCGTTGTTGACCAGAACTCGCTGTCCGGAAGTAGGGCTGACTCCACCTTAAACCATGGCCATGTACATCAACCAGTGCCTTCCCCTGACACACCTACATTAAGAAAACTGGCTACAACCCTGACACAGTAGTATTTGTGCCAATTTCTGGTTGGAATGGCAATGGCATGCTGGAGCTAAGCACTAACACGCTGTGATTCAAGGGATGGACCGTCACCTGTAGAGATGGCAATACCAGTGGAACCACGCTGCCTGATGCTCTGGATTGCATCCGGCCACCAACTTGTCCAACTGACAAGCCCCTGCATCTGCCTCTCCAGGATGTTCACAAAATTGGTGGTACTGGTACTGTCCCTTTGGGTCAAGTGGAGACTGGTGTTCTCAAACCTGGCATGGTGGTCACCTTTGCTCCAGTCAACGTTACAACTGAAGTGTGTTGAAATGCACCATCAGGCTTTGGGTGAAGTTCTTCCTGGAGACAATGTGGGCTTCAATGTCAAGAACATGTCTGTCAAAGATGTTCATCGCAGCAATGTGGTTGATAACAGCAAAACTGACCCACAGCTGGCTTCACGGGTCAGGCGATTATCTTAAATCACCCAGGCCAAATCAGTGCTGAATATGCACCTGTTCTGGATTATCACGCAGCTTATATTGCTTGCAAATTTGCTGAGATAAGGGAAAAGACTGATCATCATTTTGGGAAAAAGCTGGAAGATGGCCCAAGGCTTTTGAAATGTGGTGATGCTATTATCATTGATATGGTTCCTGGCAAGTCCATGTGTGCTGAGAGCTTCTCTGACTGTCCTCCTCTGGGCCACTTTGCTGTTTGTGACATGAGACAGACAGTTGCTATTGGTGTCATCAAAAACAGTGGACAGGAAGACAGCTGGAACTGGCAGTTACCAAGTCTGCTCAGAAAGCTGAGAAGGCTAAATGAGTATTATCTCCAACACCTGCCACCCCTGTCTTAATCAGTAGTGGAAGAATGGTCTCAGGACTGTTTGTCTCAATTGGCCATTGACGTTTAATAGTAAAATACTGGTTAATGATTATAATGCATCATGAAACCTTCAGAAGGAAAGGAGAAAGTTTTGTGGACCATCTGTTTTCTGTGTGTGTGGCAGTTTTTTAAGTTATTAAAATCAGTACTTTTTAATGGAAACAATTTGACCAAAAATCTTTCACAGAATTTTGAGACCCATTAGACAAAGTTTAATGAGAAAAAAATACGGTAAAACTTTGCTTATTTGAACTAAAAGGCAATTCCAAATAAACTAAATAGTGTTGCTAAAGAAATGCATTTTACTTAATGATAGTAACTGAAATTAATGACCCCCACTTTGGAAAACAGTATGGAGAAGGTTCCTCCAAAAATTAAGAATAGAGCTACTGTATGACCTTCTTCAGGGTATCTACCCGAAAAACTTGAAAACATTTATTCATAAAGACATACAAGGTCCGTCCAGAAAAAGTCCACCCATTGTTAATATAATGAGAACAGTTTGCACTACATCAATTAACCTGGCAGCCAAGAAGAGTGGACTGGAATGCGCATGTGTGAACAATGACAACTTCACTGTACTAGTCAGTGGGGATGGTAGATGCTGTTAATGAGCATGTGTACTGTGTGGTCGTCGCATTAAAAATGATTGCATGAGTAGAGCAACTAATCTGCTTCAAACTTTGTGTTAAGCTTAACATTCCTCCACAGAAACTATTCAGATGATTCAGCAGGCCACAGCTCTGGGCAACTGGTGACTGCCAGCTCTATCACAACAACTCACCCACTCATGCATTCCATCTCATTGCAGTTTTTTGGCAAAACATAAAATCACCTAGGTGACTCAGCCCCCCTACAGCCCAGATTTGGCACCCTGCGACTTACTGGCTTTTCCCAAAACTAAAATCACCTTTGAAAGGGAAGAGATTTCAGACTGTCGATGAGGTTCAGAAAAAATACGACAGGGCAGCTGATGGCGATTGGGAGACTGTGTCAGGTCCCAAGGTGCCTGCTTTGAAGGGGAAAGAGGCGTCATTGTCCTATGTACAATGTTTCTTGTACCCTTCTTCAATAAATGTCTCTATTTTTCATTTTCTGGACAGACCTCAGATGTTCCCTGCAACATTATGCATGGTAGCCAAGACACAGAAACAACCCAAATATCTTTCAATGGATGACTGGATAAAGAGGATGTGGTACATATACATAATGGAATACCACTCGGCCATAAGAAAGGATGAAATACTGCCATTTGTAACAACATGGATGGATCCTGAGAGTATCATGCTAAACAAAATGGAAAAGGATAAGAAACATGTTATTTCGCTCATATGTAGGATGTAAAACAGAAAGCAACAAACAAATAAAAGAAATTCAGATAGGACAATAGAAGGGTGGTTACCAGAAGAGGTAAATAAAGAGGGTAAAGGGGCAAAAATTGATGGTGATGGAGGGAGACTAGACTTTGGGTGGTGAGCTCACAATGTAATATTCAGATGATATATTATTACTGAATTATATACCTGGAACTATGTAATGTTACTAACCAAAGTCACTGCAATACACTTAATTAAAAAAACAAAATACATTTTTAAAAAACTAATGGCTCTCAAGCTGCTGGTAAAGTAAGTCTTTCAAAGGACAGTTTGCTTGCCTATTGATATCCTTCTACTAATCTCACCAAATTATTCTACTTCCTTTTATATATATCTAATTTAACATTAGCACAAGATATGTGTAGTCTAATATCACGTACGTATAACAGTTTCTAAATCCCACCTAGTAAAAGTGAACATAAGTATAATGCTATTAATTTAATAGAACAAGCAAGCGGTGCTAACCTTTATACCACATTTCTACCAGAATGTTATCTACCATAAAACTTTCTGCTATGAAGGTGGCAGTAACCCTGGAGGAGTTAATGAAAAAAGAAATAATGCCAGAAGAGACCTGCGTGGTACTTAAATAAGTACACATGCACCGTTAAGTAAATACGGTACACTGTGAATACTGTAGGTATGAGGCTCTAACAATGACTTCTTAGAATTATAAGTCTGGGTAAATATCAGCATCTATAAAAGACAGAGAGAAGGGATGTGTAGAAAGTCTGATTTCATGTGCATGGTAATGGGAAAGAAAAAACAAATGAGATTTTTTATTTTATTTCAAGTATACAGTTATTCTACAACTTCTACTGTAGTAGGAAGCAGAAATCAACAACTCTCAGTCAAAAATCAGAAAGGTACTAAACATTTAAACGAAAGGCCACACTTGAAAAATGCTAATATAGATGCAATAGGAAAATAAAGCACTTAAAAGTATAAAATAAATAATAAGTGTACTCATTATTATTAAAGATGGTAACATGCCATTGATATTCTATTAATTTTGTATATTGAATTTATACTAAAGCTTATTTCCCCCATAAGAATGGTCAGAAGTTCTTAATGAAGAATTCTCTTACCCTGGGAGGTTTCAGAAATTTAAGCACTATGGTTCAGACAGTACCACTATAGAAGTTTAATAAATCTTATTTCTAAGTTAACATTGAAGGGCATTTTACTAGGGAAAATGACAGTTTTTAAAGCTGTTATTTTTCTATAATCAATCTAAAGTCAATCTAATTTTGGATAGAGGTCATGACAGAAAAGGAAGAAAATTTGTTTCATATTCAATTCATGTATCATTATCAGTGATTGCTGGCAAAAATTATTCTATAGCCAGACCCTGAGTTGAAGATTATCAGGCTGTCAGAGGAGATATATGAAGCAGAGTGAAGGTAAGTTTGTTTTTCATGAGTTAGGCTGACCTTATAAAAGTGAAAGTTGAAAAAACCTGTTTTGATTATTAAAAACAATATAGAAGTCAGAGACAAAAACTTTTTTTCACTTTTAATATCATAAGTACATTAAGATATCTCAATTCTGCATCTCTAGTGAAACCATACCTGAGCAAATAACATTTGTATAGCTCTTGCTAATTATTTCAAAACAATGCAAATTTAATGGTTAATAATTGGGAAATAGTAGTTTACCAAAGTATATTAAGAGATTACATCTACTGCCAAAGCCTCTCCTTTGGAAAAGGTGGATTAACCTTCTTTGTCCTTATGTAACAAGTTACCACATTGGAGGGAGAAGGAGGAACCATACCATAACAATGATGTTATGCATCAATAAAAGTTTATTCAAAAAAAAAATCTCTAACTTCCTATTTTTTGGTCACCTAACCTACTAAGAAGCATACTCCTTGAGAAAAGAAATCTTTCTACAGCCAGTGCCAATCACAGACAGAAGACAGGCAATAAATAATCGTTGACTGGGTGAATGGAAAAAAGATGTCTAAAAGAAAATAAGATTTATTTCTTTTTAAAAATACATTCCCTCTCCAGACTGAATAGACTTTGGAATTACACTGCTGGGTATAACAATATAACTGGTACTAAACTAGCCACCCCACCATAGACTATCATAAGAGTGGACAAAATATATAGAGACAACTTTTTCTGGCATTAAACAACAGACAGAACACTGACTCCTGAGAGAAGGAAAACATATAAGGTGAGCCCTATGATCGCCTCAGCTCTCTGCCTGGGGATATTTCTTGATTATGGTATAGTGAGCTAAAGTCTAAGCAGAGCAAGGGTAAGGTTGAGGAAAGAGTACTTCAAGCAGAGGAAATAGTATGAGCAGAGTGCAGCAGTCCACTGAGCTAAGGAGGCAGAGACCAGAGTTTAAGCAGTTGAAATATGTGGGGCAAGGCCCCACAGAAAACAGAACTATGCAGAGGAGAGGGCTCTGGTATGGAAGTTCTCCAAAAATGCTTGGCTATGATCTGGGCTGCACATGTGGAATGCAAGGTGGAAGCCTACAAGAGAACTGCTAAAGGGTTCAAAATGAAACTGTCCAGGTCAAAGTAGTGAAACCACAAGACTTTATGGACACTCTAAGCATCCAGCTGAGACACCCCCAAAAGACAAAGCCCTAGGAGTAAGGGCCACATCTGAGATTAAAGCCAATTCTAGATCTTTTCTAAGCCTAAGAGATCAAGAAGCAGGCAAAGGTTGAGAGTTGAGTCCCACCAAGTTAAATAGGCTTGGGAAACACCTTAAGCTCTCTACAGATCTAGTTTGACAAAGCATAAAACTGAACCTAAACAATATCAAGGTGATAAACCAGTAAATAATCTACCTATTAAGAAAAAAAAATCAACCTTTCTCAGATGAACATAACAGAATTCAAGTCTCTATAATATTCTATCCACAATATCCAGTATATAAGTCAGAAAATAGCTAAAAGAAACTGACCCCAAGATGGCCCATACATTGGATTTAACAGATTAACTAATGCAGCTATAAATATGCTTTAAAATTTTAAGGAAAATATACTCAAATTTTTTAATTCTAATATATATGGTAAAAGGCAGGTAAACAGATAATCTCATCAGAGAAATGATGTTTTTTTGTTTTTTTTTCAGATTTAATGTGTTTTATTGATTAAAATATTACATTTGTGCCACTTTCCCTTCCCTCTGCTCCCCTCCACCCGGTGGCCCCCTCCTTCCAGTTGTCCCCCCCTTTTAGATTATGTCCATTAGTTGTGCATACAGTTCCTCCCAACCTCTCTCCGTCTATTCCATTCCCTCCTACCATGATCCCCAATTCCTATATCATCTCCCTCCCTCTCCCCACTCCCCCTCCCTGTTGACCTCCCCCCAATATGCTTCCCTTACCCACAGTTCCTTTTCCACTCTCGTTGCCTGTTTCATTTGCCTTTGTTTCATCTCCCTAGCTTCTGTTTTTTAAACCAGTCCCTTTAACTTCTCATATAACAGTGGTTTGGATCTAATGAACTCTTTCAGTTTTATTTTGTCCTGGAAACACTTTCTCTGTCCTTCTATTCTGAATGACAATTTCGCTGGATAGAGTATTCGTGGTTGTAGGTTTTGGATTTTCATTACTTTGAATATTTCTTGCCAGTCCCTTCTTGCTTGTAGGGTTTCCCTTGAGAAGTCAGCTGATAGTCTAATTGGGACCCCTTTGTACATAATTCTTTTCTTCTCTCTTGCTGCTTTTAAGATTCTCTCTTTATCTTTAATTTTTGACATTTTGATTATAATGTGTCTTGGAGTGGTTCTCCCTGGGTCCAGTCTCTTGGGAACTCTCCTTGCTTCCTGGACCTGCAAGTCTATTCCCTTCCCCAAGTCTGGGAAGTTCTCCTTTATTATATTTTCACTCAATTTTTCAAGTTCTAGTTCATCTTCCTCATTCTCTGGCAAACCAATGATTCTTATGTTGGGCCTTTTATAGCTGTCCCAGAGGTTTCTGATCCTCTCATTGTTGCTTCCCATTTCCTCTCTCTGCATTGGTTGACTGCTTGTTCCTTCTCCATATTCCAGTTTGTTGAAATGAACTCTGGATTCCTCACCATCTGTCTCGTATGTGGTTTTGTTCCTTTCGTTATGAAAGTTTTTCGCTTCTTTCATATCTTTTTCCTGCTCTTTTGTGAATTCTGTAAGCCACCTGATAACAATGGCCCAGAACTGAGCCTCTGACAGGTTTCTTATCTGTTCATCTGTCAGGTTCTCTATCTGCTGCCTGGTGAGCTGCACCACCGGGATCTCTATATTTGTCTGCCACATTTTGACAGATGCGTTTTGTTTTCCTGGGCCGGCTGTCGGGGGCGGTGCCTGTGTAAGCGTCACAAATCAGCGACCTGCCGGCGCCTGCCTGTCCGCGACCTATTTCGCAGCCCTGTGGTGCTTTCTGTGGGGGCGGGGGTCCAAGATGGATTCACACAGTTATTCAGCTAGGAGACCGGGATCCGTCCTCCCGCCCCCCTGGGCCTCACTGTTCAAGGCGATGCTGCGGCTGCTTTCCCCAGCGCAGGAGTCGCGAACGCCAGGGGCTTGATTGGAGTCACGCCAGGGGCTTGATTGCCTCCGGGCTTTTTCGCCGCCCCGCCCGCCGCTCCGCAAACAGCTTTGCCTTCTTTAACTCTTACCTGCCCAAATGGCACCGCTGGTTTATAACTTCATATGTTGGGCTTCCGTGTAGCTTTATTTTCTGGAATTTCTAGTTATCCTTTGTTTTGAAGTAGTTGTATTCCTCTCTGGTTGTAGAGGGAGACCTAGCGTGTCCGTCTAAGCCTCCATCTTGGCCGGAAGTCGATGTTTTTTTTTTTAAGAACCAAATGAAAATTCTAGAATTGAAAAACTGAAATGATGGGCTTACAAGAAAACTAGGGATGTTAGAAGAGTCTGTGAACTTAATAACACCTATGTAAATCATCCTATTTAAAGAACTGAGAGGAAAACAGTCTGAAGGAAAATATCAACTGTTCAGACCTTAGAGACAACATCAAACAGTCCAACATACATGTAATCCAAATTCCAGAAGGAGAAAAGTAGGATTAGGACAGAAAAAAATATATTTGAAGAAATAATGGCTGGAATTTTCCAAAATTTGATTTTAAAAACAAAAAACAAAAGCCATATTGACTTACAGATCCCAGAAAATCAGCAAACCACAGTGGTTTTGTTACTGTCAGTATTTAGCTAATTATTAAGGAGAAAGGAGAAAAAGGGGGAGCAAAAGGGAATTAGACATTAAGTTTAATAAACTGAGGAGCATAAGCCTGCTTGCTTCACCAGGAAGCTGTAGCTTCATGCTGCAGGGAACCACAGCACTTGGGATTAACACTCCTCTCTTCTCCACTCTGATACCAGATTGTTGGGGGGCACTGGGGGAGGTGCTGGACTATAGAAGCCTGTCAGTCTAACTAAGGGGTATAAACCCATCTAAAGACTGTGAAAGTGTGGAAAGCTGATTAGTTCTTTTGAAAAAGCACCTGGTGTCTTTTTTTTATTTTTTAAATCTTGCCCTGGCCAGTGTGGCTCAGTTGGTTGGAGCATTGCCCCATGACGAAAGAGTTGTGGGTTCGATTCAGGGCATATAACTAGGTTGCGGGTTTGATCCCCAGTCCAGGCACATCCAGGAAGCAACTCATGCTTCTTTCTGGCATTGATGTTTCTCTCCCCCTTCCTCTCTCTCTAAAAGCAATGAAAAAAATGTCCTCAGGTGAGGATAAAGGAAAAATCTTAAACATCTTTATCCATTGGAGATACGTACACAAATATTTATGTTTTAAATATTTACATATGATGAATGGGGTTTTCCTTCAACATAACCAGTGGAGACAGTGGGTAGAACTATAACTGAAATAAGATTGGCCTTGAGTGTTAGGTACATAGTAATTTATTACATTTTTCTCTATACCTTTCAAGTTGTCCATGAAGTACTGAAAAAATAAAATAAAAAAAAAGGTTACCACCAATTCTGAAGAGAATTTCAAATAGGAATGCCAAAACAGTGAGTTTCTGAAATCTTCAAAGTGTTTAAATGTGAATTTTTAAAAAGTATCAGAATAAAAACCTAACTGAACAACATCCTACTTTCTCAACATATCATTTTAAGGTCACATTTTTGTACAGTAGTCCCTGTCTATATTGCGGTTCATTTATTGTGGCCTAACTGTATCGCAGGATTTTTAAAAATATTATATTTAATTAAATATCACAGATTTTTCACTATATCGCATGATTTTGCGGTACTATATACGTATGTTGTTAAAGTTACGTAGGTTTAAGAGTGTAGAATATGTTTAAGAACATAAGTAGTGTTTATAAAAGTGTGGAGGACTTCCGGCCAAGATGGAGGCTTAGACTGACATGCTCTGTCTCCCTCCACAACTACTACTACTACTACCGCAAAACCAGAAATAACCAGAAGTCCCAGAAAATAAAGCTACATGGAAGTCCAACATATGAAGTTATAAACAAGTGGTGCTCGTCCGGACGGGTAGAAGGGGCAAAGCCGGGGTGGAGAGCTCAAGCTGGTGCTGGTGGCTGCAGTTACGGACCATGGTAACACAGACACCCGTATTTAAGGGGAGGAAAAAAGCAGTTGGGGACCACCCCTGGCTGCAGAATGAACCCATCAGCTTGCGATTCCAACACCAGGAAAGGCAGACCCCCATTGCTTCAGACTGTGAGGCCCAGAGGGCATGGGGACGGAGGAGGAGGGTCCCGCTCTCTCAGCAGAGAGTGAACAGCAGGAATCCACCTTGGACCCCCGCCCCCACACAAAGCACCACAGTGTGGTGAGAAGGTTTGCCCGGTAGTGAAAAGTGCACAGGGCTCTGCCCCGATAGCAGAGGAGGTGAGACAGCCCTGCCCACGAAGGAAAAATAAACGAAAACAGTAGGGATGGCAGGAATCATGATTGAAATACCAATCACGCAGCTGACCAAAAAGCAAATATGTGAATTAACCGATGAACAAATAGATAATCTTTCTGAGGCTCAGTTCAGAGCTATAGTCATAAGGCAGCTTACAGAATTAACAAAAGATATTGAACAAGACGGGGAAGGAATGAAGGCTAGTCATGTTGTAATGAACGAAAACACATATGAGACAAGTGGTGAGGAAAAGAAAACCAGAAATCAAATCAACAAATTGAAACATAGGGAAGGAACAAACAGTCAACCAGTGCAGAAAGAGGAAACAAAAAGTGAGGACTACAAGGAGAGGTTCAGAAACCTCTGGGACAGCTATAAGCAAATGAACATCCGAATTACAGGGTTGCCAGAAGGTAAAGAAGAACTAGAAATTGAAAAATTATGTGAAAAAATAATAAAGCAGAACTTCCCTAACTTGGGGAAGGAAATAGACTTACAGGTCCAGGAAGCACAGAGTTTTCCAGAAAAACTGGACCCAGGGAGAACCACACCAAGACACATTATAATCAAAATGTGAAAAATTAAAGATAAAGAGAGACTCTTAAAAACAGCAAGAGAGAAGAAAAGAATTATGTACAAAGGGGTCCTAATTAGACTATCAGCTGATTTCTCAAAGGAGATCCTGCAGGTAAGAAGGGACTAGCAAGAAATATTCAAAGTAATGAAAATAAAAAACCTACAGCCACAATTACTCTATGCAGTGAAGCTGTCCTTCAGAATAGAAGGGCAGAGAAAGTGCTTCCAGGACAAAGTAAAACTGAAGGAGTTCATTAGATCCAAACCACTGTTATATGAGATGTTAAAGGGACTTTAGAAGAAGATCAAAACTATGAACGTTAAAATGAAAACTGTATCACAACAACCAACACCAGAAGCTAGGGAATTGAAACAAAGGCAAATTAAGTAGGCAACGAGAGTGGAAAAAGAATTATAAGTATGGGGAACATACTCGAGGGAGGTCAGCTGGGATGGGGAAGGAGGAACAGGGAGGGAGATGATGCAGGAATTAAGAAGCATGTAGGAGGGAGTGGAGTAGACAGGAAGATGTAGAGAAGAACTATACGCACAACCAATGGGCATGGACTAAGGGGGGGACAACTGGAAGGAGGGGGGGTCACTGGGCGGAGGGGAGCAAAGGGAAAAGAAACTGGGACAACTGTAACAGCATAATCAATAAAACATATTTAAAAAAAGAAAAGAAAAAATTTTTTTAAATTTAAAAAAGTGTGGAAAAGGTTAATAAGAGAGTGGTAAAGGTTAATAAAGGACTGAGAACGGTTAATAAGTGTGTGGGAAGGGTTTATAAAGCCTTAAAATATATATAAATACTAAAATAAATGTAAGGTTCCTACTTCGCGGATTTTCACCTATCGTGGGGGGTGGGGGGGTCTATAACGTAATACCCGTGATAAGTGAGGGACAGGGAGAAGTGACAAGTAGATGAAATCTACACAGAAAAAATAATAGTAATTAGAACAGATTAACCTTCATAATACGTTGTGCCTCTTATAGCACCTATAGTTTGCCTTGAATTCCAATTATTCTATTACCCCCACTTAGGTAGGAAGCCCTTGAAAGCAGGAATCAAGCACAGAAGCCTGTGATCACATAATCAGTTACAGATGCAAATCCAGCAGCAACTTCTACCCATGCCACTGATAAGCAAAACTGATTGGCTAAGCTGGTGGTGTTTTGCTCTCTAGTCTGTCTTTGTGGGACTCACCTAGTACTGCACGCTAGGGCACAGGAGACACCTGTCTCAAAGGTAGAAGAGGATAACTGCACAACTAAAGATGTATGAAGAGCTGCACTCACCAACAGAGAAGTCACTAGCTAAAATTAAAATGTTAGCACCTCAATCAAACTAGCCATATTTGAAGTACTAAAGAGCCAAACATGACTAGTGACTATCATAGTGGACAGTGTAGATGCAGGACATTTCCAGGTTCTATTGGACAGCTCTGGTCTAGAGCTTAAAATTTAACTCGTCGTCGTCGGCAGCCGTCCGTCTCAAGAGACGATGGTGTAGCTTCTTAAGAGTCTATCTGCACCGCCGAGAATGGCTGTGCAGTCCGACTCGGGAGTGACACGGTATCTGTCTCCTCCCGTGTTGAATCGACATCTTGTGATGACGCTGGAGTGTCCTCTCCAGTGAAGCTGAAGCTACAGAGCCTGGGCAGGGTGATATGGAGGGCCAGCTGTTGCCCATGCAGCAGACCCCCCCTCTCTTCGCAGCTGAAGTGTCCAAGGGAAAGACGGAGTCAATACAGCTTGGCTTCAGGTGCGCCGCAGGAGTTGCCGGTGTTGACTACAACGTCAAACCGCCTTAGGGACTCCGGCTCCGGATTTTCTGTCGGGGTTTACTCCCTTAGCCTTTCCCCTGAAGAGGTATGCCGCAAGGCAGCGGAGGTTTTTTGGAGTCAGAGTTTTCCTTCTCTGATGTGCCCTGACTGGAAGATCGAACCAGCGACACTTAGCTCGCAGGCCGACGCTCAATCCACTGAGCCAAACCAGCCAGGGTGATTAAAATTTAACTAAATTGGAACTTAACCTAGAATCCTAGGCTTATCTACTTCCAAGCTCCATGCCTGGCAGCGGGGACTGGGAGCCAGACCATTAGTTATAGCTCCTATGGCTTGGGGTAAGTGTCCAAGGAAATAAAGGAAATGAGCGATTCTAGAACCAAGAAAAGTGCTGTGTATTCCCAGAGAGAGAAAGAAAGCAGAATCATAGGATCTGGTATTACACTGGCATTCAGCAAAGACCAGAGCCCAAGGATAAAGAATAAGGATGAAATAAAATACTCCACTTTGGAAGGTAGATCTTAAAGTGTCGTTAGACACACAGAGAGATGGGAGAAAGGCATTCCTCTCTTCAATCCAAACAGGTATTGTCTATAAGACTCCAGCTAAGACAATAGCAAAGAAAAATCAAAAGCGTCGCGGGTAGGTGCACTGCCCTTCTCACCCCAGGTCATTAATATGATGTAACCTATAAGAGCAAAAATCTAAGAGAGCAGAATGACAAGAACATCATGCAATAATTTCTAGGGGGACATTCTGTATTTCTGAAGAAGCAAGTTTTTCCATTCCCTAAATTAGAGTGGGAAAAAAAGCAAAAAGAATTAATCTGGGAAAACATATCGTAACAAAATATTTTTTTTAAGAAATTTAAAAAAACTAGGAACAGCCTTTAACCCACGCAAAACTTCTACCCAAAATCTAACTCGGTTGAGGCATGTAACACGCCGAGTAGTCACACGCTCCACATGAAGACTTCATAAGGGCATGGGCTCAATGTAGGTTTCTCATCTGGGACAAAAACGGCAGACCTATACATACATGTAAGTGAGGAATTTTAGTGAGGAATCGAACTAGGAATAGTAAACAATGGTTATTATTTAATGGCACAGTCACTAAAAAATAAATTTTTAAAAACAGACTTTTAAAAATATATCCTACCGAATGTTCTTTTAGAAAAATGCCTACTGTGACTATGTGTTCTAGGGAACCACTGTAGATAAGTTCTGTACCAAACGCCAAGTCGCAGTGAGTTGCGTTTTACATCTAATAAGCTAGAAATATACTAATTTTGAGCCTCAGATTTTAACAGTAATTCTACTGACAGACATTAGTTAGTGAGGCAGCAGTGGGCAGTTTAACTACAGGATGTTCAACAGCTCTAGTTGTAGCAGCCAGTTGCTGATTTTGGTGCATGTCAGAGATCACCTACCTATTCGATTAGTACATTTGATTTATATATGAATGTTTATTTCTACGCTTTTCTAAGTTCTACATTTACTCTGTTTTCCCTTATGCTTTTCGTTTTTCTATAC
Source organism: Furipterus horrens (assembly GCF_987537825.1). Classification (NCBI taxonomy): domain Eukaryota; kingdom Metazoa; phylum Chordata; class Mammalia; order Chiroptera; family Furipteridae; genus Furipterus; species Furipterus horrens. Next base: position 35,901,220 of record NW_028327176.1, read on the forward strand.
AATTTAACAATAAAATAATTTATTCACCGTGTACCTAATTTGTATAAAACTTTTTTCCCTCTTTCATGAGGCAAAAAAAAATGTTCATAAGCCATTTACCTATAGCAATACTTCTCTGGTGCTGTGGTTATACTGACATCTGGTGGCACTAGGAAAGAAACCAGACTGCAAAAAAATGGATAATTTTTTTATAGTGTTGCTGATTTATTCTATGTGACTTCAGAGTTTATCTTTTTCTAAGGTTTGACCTATGCCTGAGACAGTAAAACTATTAAAGTACTCTATTAACTCTACTGAGAGAATACATCAGTTACAGCCCTTTTCTTTGGCAATGTGACCAGCAAGGATGTAGAATTACTTAAAGAATGTCACTGGGTATGTAGAACTGCCCACAGTTATTCATTTCAAAATTAAAGTTTATAATCAAAATGGTTATAAAGTAGAGCTTTTCCATCAAGGATATATATGTAATTTCAAACTGTTCACTATATGCAGATAGATCCCTGTAATGAATTTCACCATGATCCCTAATCTAAAATACAGTATTTTACAGATATTTAATTTTTTTCTAAGATTGTAATAAAGTTACATTTATTTCTTATAAAGTACAGTACCTCATGACTGTCCAATGACTAACAATCTTAGGCTTAAAGACATATACTGATAGGGAAAACCATAACCTCATGTGCAAAATTCACTGTGATAGGAATGTAACAAAAAAGGTGTGGTAAATACCCCAATCCTATTCTACATGTTGCCACAAACAACATGGCATGACTCATGGTTTCTGACAGAGAAAGTCTAATGGCCAATTAGACATCAGAAACCATATCCATAAAAACATAACCTTCAAGCACATGAAAGCCTTGAAATACAAAAAGCTAACCAATGTCTTATTATTTATTGATTATTTTTCCATGTCTCCCCAACAACAGAGTCAAGAGAAATATTTGATCTAGGTAGCACAGCCTTAAACTTACAACTACTAGAACTACAACACTGAATTCTACCACTTTCTGTAATTACCCAACTCCCATTTTTGAAGCATTCACATAAAAGTAGTCTGTTAATAGGAGCCACCTCTGTAAATATGACCCCCATAGTTTGGCTTACAGAAATAAATTATTACACTGAGAAATCCCTATCAGGGAAAAAGTACAGGGCAAACTATCCTTCATCCCAAGAACTCCTATTTAAATAAGAACAACAATTCTATTTCAGCCATACTAACCAGTGATGATCACATAATTGGCCAACAGCAATAATTATTATGAAGAATGAAGAGAGAATTGAATTAACTATGCAATGGTCCAGTTTGAAAGCCACACACAATTGTACTGCAGTGTTCATAGGCTGGCTGTCAATCTGCAAACTGTTACCAGTCCTCAATGAGGTAAGAAGTTTTGAACAGAATGTTAATCAATTATGTCCCTGAGCACACTGTTTAGTCCAGCTGACATTTTTCTTGAAACATGACTTCTTTGATGAAGGAAGCAGTACACTGATTTATATTCTGGCTCAAGACCCTTATATCAATACGCTGACATTTTGAGTTGCACTGCTCTATGATACCTAACAAGAACAAGGATTACACTGTACGGGCAGGGTGGTGGTGAGGAGGAGCTCATCTAGGTCTATTTCTACCATATACTAAAATATTAAATTACTGCAAAATACTGAGATCAAGAATTTATTTTAAAAATTACTATGGACTTCCAATTTTAATATTGTGGCATAAAGTAAGCATTCCCCCATACTCTTCTTAGGAAACATCCAAAAGCAATTCATCCAAAATCAGCAAAGATATAAAATCATACTCTCCATTATTAGCAAAACTAGGATCCAGCTAAAACTACAAATCAAAAATAGGTAAAAGGACTTCCTAAAAGAATGGAGGTGAATCCTGGGTACTTGAGGGAGGAAGGGGTGAGAAGATGTCTCAGCTGGACGTCTCAGGAAGAGCTGGCAACCTAAACTTCTCAAAGATGAGAGGCCCTGTCTGAGATGCAAAACTTAAGTTCTCAACAAAGGATAGATTGATGGGCTGACAGAAATTCTCTGGACCCAGTTTTAGTCAGAAGAGCAGGGTCTAACAAAGAGTCAGACAAAGAAGCTATATTTGCAAGAGTAGTTGATCGCTGCTACTACAGAAGGGAAGCTGCACTGCAAAGCCCACAGCTGCCTATGCCCATTGACCGGTGAAAGATAACAGCTAACTAACCTCACACCCCAAAACCCTGAGTCAAAAGGAAAACTAGCCAGTCAGGAATGTGGCTTTAGCTCCCTACCATTTACAATCTGAAAATAGCCCTGGCCAGTGTGGCTCAGTTGGTTGAAGCGTCATCCAGCAAACCAAAAGGTCACAGGGTTTGATTCCTGGTCAGGGCACACACATGCCTATGTTTCAGGTTCAGTCCCCAATCTTTCACATAGATGTTACAAAGAAATGTCCTCAATATAAAAATAAAATAAAATCTGAAAATAGCTGATTGAGCACAAACTCATGTTTCCAGATGAATTATCACAAAGGAAGGAGCATGAATCTATACAAAGGCACAAAAAGAGGGGGGAGAGAAAATTACAGGAAAAATTATTAGTAGACCCAAGAAAATTTATCATAAAAATATTGTCACAAAGGAAATAAAAATTGTGGTTAAGCCTTCTTCTATGCCTTTATTTTTTTTATTTTTTTTATTTTTAATGTTAAGTTAGCCCTGGCTAGTGTGGCTCAGTGGATTGAGCACTGGCCTACTAACCAGAGGGTCACCAGTTTGATACCCAGTCAGGGCACATGCCTGGGTGGCAGGCCAGGTTCCCAGCTGGGAGTGCACGAGAGGCAGCCACACACTGATGTTTCCCTTCCTCTTCCTTCCTCTTTCTTCCTCCTTTCCCCTCTCTCTAAAAATAAATGAATAAAATCTTTTTTAAAAATGTTAAGTTAGTGAAAAAAGGCACAACACTGGGATATAAGTGCTCAAGTAATAGATAACTAGATGACAGAAAACAATGGACAACTTAGGACAGACCTAGAAAAAAACATAACAATCATAGGAATGCAGCTGGAACTGGAAGAAATAATAGAGAGAATAGACATTTCTGAAAAGAAACAGAGAAGCTTTAAAAAAACAAGAAAGTAAAGTGAAAATAAAGACAAAGAAGATTAGAGAAAAAATAGTAGGTATGAAAAAAAGAAAGGATAGTCAACATATGAATAACTAGAGCCCAAGAAGAGCCTCATAATAGAACAACCAAATATTTATATAATAGATATAATTCCAGAAAGATTTCATAAAATGAAGAAAATCTGAATCCATATATTGAGAGGGTGTACCACATCTCAGAGAAAACTGATACAGAACACTGACATGGGAAAAATAGTGTCACGAACACAAAAAAAGCAGCAAATTAGGTTGGCCTCAAACTTTAACTCTAGAACATAATATATTATCATTAAAAATTCTATACCCAATCAAACTGTAACCAAGCAAACCAGGGCTCAGCCATGTGATGCCTTAACACATGATCCTACAATTAGTACTGAAGGAAACAGATTTCTATTTACAGGGTTCCAACCTCGGGGACGCTGAGAGCACCCCTGCTCAGAGCCCCTCCCTCCCAAGAGACCCACCACTTCCCTTGCTCTCCAAAAGGCTTTAAGCCAAACTCATCCCCAGAAGTTCCCCATATCCTTATCTGTTCTTAAGCCAGCTAAGCAAACAGGTCTCCATCCCCTCTGGAATGTGCACTTGTGGATTTCAGAGTCCCATCCTCTCACGGCAGTTCCCTCCTTCAGCATCCGGGGTACGTTGTTCTCAGCCTCCATGTAGAGTAGAGATTCAGGGACATGTGCCACGTTACACTCGGTCATGGTGGAGTCCAGGGAGGCACACGTCCCAAGAGTGGCTTCTCTGTACATCCTTCAGACAAGCCGAGGTCTGTAGCTCAGCATTCCCGGTCACAGTTCAGTTCAGCTCCAAGCGTCTCCTACGAATCCGTTCTTGGTTAGGCAGATCCCCGCACAGCTCCATCAGCTCTCACCTCACACCCTTTCAGACCACCTGGCTGCTTCCCTACACACCAGACCTCACGGTGAAGTCCTTCTCTTTCAACCCGCTCTCATTTTAAATGCTCAGCCTGGAACTTCCTATGCAGCCTCATATCCAGCTCCTCCTACGATGTGCTACGTTTGCCAGTTCCCCTGTATTTTTTACCTTATTTCAGCTGCCATCTTTAGTCAGGGCAAGAGATCCCTGTGACACAGGGGCATCTGCCTCCCCTGGCTGTGTCATCAGTCCCTATACACTCTTAAGGTCACATATACCTTCTACCTGGGACAGCAGCACACTTACCATTCATTGTTATACAAAGTATCTTAAATACCATATCATCCACTTCCCCTTCCCCCAATTAAGGTTTGCGGGGAATATGCTCCGCTATTTTCTGGGGAGCCCCGCTCAGCAGCCCCTACAATTGCACCTCAAAAAACAACACAATAAATGATTGTTAATCCCAGAAAATAGTGAAAAGTAGATAGATGGTGGTTTGTTCACTTCTGGAATACACCAGCAGAGTCAGAGCTAAAGGATATGCCACATGAGCTGAAGTGTAACACATTTTTACAGTTAAATACTGAAACAGGCAATCTCACATAACATTGTTTATAAAACACTTTGTTATTATTAAACATTACTGCTATGTTTAACGCTGAAGGTTATAGAGAATAAGCTGAGACTCAGAAGAACAAAAAATGAAAAATAATCCATCAAAAGCCAGAACTGCATGCTGTGCAGTTCCCACAGAAATTGTTTTATGAAGTCACATTGACTTGGATTTGAGCCTCCAATTTATCAGTGTTGTTTTATACACAGCAAAATAAAGAGAAAACCTATTTCCTATACAATTAGCTGCGTTTTCACTTAGAATCTGCTATATTTATAAATAAGGATAATCATATTTCCAAAGCAATTTTACGAATCTATCCTTAGAATAGTTACTATACATGCACTTATGAGACAAGGGGAAGAAAGTGGGGAAAGGAGACAAGGGCAAAAGAAGGGGACAGGCTCCTTAATGAAACACAAACTTTAAATTGCATGTTAACCAAGGATTTTTCATGTGGAAAAATAAGGAGCAGTTTCCTGAAGTTTCCTTTTCTTGTGAGGTTTTCTAATTTCTGAATCCATTTTTAAGAAAATCCTGATGAGTGGTGTATAAGGAAAATGTTCCCATTATAAACTGTGGAGTAGTAAGTGTTTTAACGCTGCATTTAACCTTCAGTTCAATCATAATCACCCATCACTGATGTCCATGACTCTTCCAGTGATCTGGCAAGTTTCCTAGTTTTGTGCTCATTTTCTATCCCTTGATTCTCTGGTTTTATATTTATAGCCCCGAGCAACAGTCTAGGTAGTAACTGGGCCATCGGGACCGGTACCACAACATGCATAGGAATATAGCGTCCCTCCGAGAAAGGGGACAACACAGACCAAAGTTTCAACAAAAAGAAGCTATTGACAGATGGGGAAGGAAGCTACACTAGATGGGCAGTCAGTCTCCCCTTCTCATTTTAAGTCCACTTGGGCCAGCCACTCTTTCTCACCTAGAGATTATCCTCTATAGTTTGTTGCAAACCTTGAAGTGTCCCGGATTTTGTCTTAATAAAAGATTCTCTTCCATTATAGATTAAAACATGGATCACTATGGTTGTTTAAAAAGTAGAAGGACACAGGTAAGCAAAGCGAATTGCTAGTTTGTCATTTTATGAACAGAGCAGACACCGGAGCCCAGATCACCTAACTAAAGAGTCATATGTCCATTCTTTGAAATTATGTTCTTGCAAAAACTAAGACAGTACTTTTCCTTTTTAAAAAAATACTCTGAGCTACTTTCAAACAAGGACCTGATACAACTGATGCAATACCTGTGTACATAAAAGTACTATATGACTACATTTCCTGCTTGAGTCAAATTACTTTTTGTTATTAACCAAGACAAAACACAATTAGAATGGTAAGTTTGCTGCCAAAAATAACCTAAATAAATTCTATTATTAAAAATAAATAATTATCCCTGGCTGGTGTGGCTCAGTGGACTGAGTGCTGGCCTGTAAACTGAAAGGTCATTGGTTCAGCTCCTGGTCAGGGCACATGCCTCGGTTGCAGGCCCCCAATTGGGGGCATGTGAGAAGCAACCACACGTTGATATTTCTCTCCCTCTCTTTCTCTCTACCCTCCTCTCTCTAAAATAAATAAATAAAATCTTACAAAAAAATACTGAAGGTCATTCATGAGTTTGAATTATCTTAACAACTCTTCCTTAATGTAAAAAAATACAAGTTAGCTACATTATAAAATATAAATCACTAAAAATTCTGCATCTATAATTTTCTCCAAATACCTATATAAGGAAACACAATACTTAATTTTATAAATGGGACTATAATATTTCAAAACTATAAAATAAGTGACCAAACTAGCATTTCTCAAACAGTCCTGTGAAATACTACTGTTCTTTGTGTTCTACAAAAAAAAAAAATATGGTCAAATACATTTCAAAATGCTGCTGGGTTAAAGTCAAGACATGTTGTTTTATTTTTTGTATTTATTTGTTTTGACAAGTGTTTTATAAGAGGCCTTTTCAGAGACCTTCATTCTTTAATTCAACAAATAATTTACTGAATGCCTACCACATACCAGGCACTGATCTGAGTTTGAGAGTTATGACAGTGAGTGAAATAAATAAAATACCTGTTCTCATGGAACATTCTTTCTAGTGAAAGGGACAGCCAATAAACAAAAAAGCTAATACATAAAATAACTGTAGTCAGTTATAAGTGCTATGAAAATACTAACATAAGGTAAAAGAGTACAGAAGGTATTTCAGACTGGGTGAACACATTAAGCTACATTGCTAATGTTTTTTGTTTTCTGACACTGGAGAATATAGTACATAGTATTTTCCAACATGTTCACCAAAAACCCTTTTATCAAGGAACACCTATTAATAGCTCAGTGAATCAATTCAAGAAATGCTATTCTAAACAATACACAAACAATAGCAGGATCAAATACACCTTTTCTGATCCTAAACACAGCGTTTTTACAATTCCCTCCATCTGTAAAAGTGGAAATAATAAGAGTACGTATCTCACAGAATCATGGTGAAAATTAAATGAGCTAATTCATTTAAAACACCTGACCTGGAGCTTGGTAGCCATTCAGCTCAATAACCATGATTGTTCTAATTAATACACACTCTAGAGGCACATGATTCTTCCTTTGTCATCCAGGGTGACTTATTTTTCCCTGTTTTAATATCCTGAACAGTTTACTTCTAATTCTTCTTACAGGACTTAATTCCTTTTATTCACTCCCCTATGTATTCTTTAAAGACAGCAACTAGAATAGAGATTGTACATAGCTGGGCCTCAGTGAGAGCTTACTATGTTGCTGTATTGAATGTCCAAAGTGGGTTAAATGTGGATATGGGTAAAAAAGAAACTTTATATAAAAAAGCAATCTCCCCTGTGGGAACCTCAAACCATATTACATCAAGGCTTCTATGAAACATCTTCAAAATGACACATTTCACATATTCAAAATAATTTTATATATTAACACTACCAGTAATGGGTCATATTCTCCCTAATAAGATGCAGTAAGATCAATTTCACTTCTGTAGTATTCCTGCCAGAAATGCATAACCTGAACTCTATTAAGAAAAAAAAAATCAGAAAACCCAAATTGAAAGGCATTCTAAAAATAAATGGCCTGAATTTTTCAAAAAATTTTAAATCATAAAAGATAAAGACTGAAAAACTTCCAAATTACAATAGGCTAAAGAGACTTATGAACTAAATGTAACAAGTGATCACCTGAATAAAACTAATTTGTTTTTTGTTTTTGTTTTTTTGCTATGAAGGACATTATGGAACAATTGGCAAAGCTGAATAAAATGTGTAGATTAAACAATACTGTATGGATGTTAACTGTCTGATTTGATTTTGGCAGTTATATAAGAGAATTCCATTGCTTTTATGTCGTTCACATTTAAGTATTTATGAGTAGAGAAGAATTATGTCTACAGTTTAATCTCAAAGGGTTAAATATTATATGGATAAATAGTATAGAGAAATAAAATGATAAAGTGAGCGTGACAAAAGAACAATATTTGATTGAAAGGTATCTAAGAATCCTTAGCACTATTACTGAACACATCCATAAATCTGAAATTATTTCAAAACAAAATGTCTCAATATATGACTACTTGGGGAGAAAACGAAAGATGGTAAATAATCACATGAAAAGATGCTCATCATTAGCAAATTAAAACCATTATAAGATATCACTAAATTAAATCCCTATTAAAAAAATTAAAATATAAAAGCAAAAAAGAAAAATATGTCAATACCAAGAGTTGGTGAAAATGTGGGGCAACTGAAATGCTCAAACATTACCGGAGGGAATGCAAAATAATAAAGTCACTTTATAAGAAACTTCCAAATGGCAGCGCTGCCACCGTGTCTTCCATGGCCAGTGTGAACGCCCTGCAGTGCCTGGTGGAGCAGCTCAAGCTGGAGGCAGCCGTAGAGAGGATCCAGGTCTCTTGGGCGGCTGCAGAGCTTCAACAGTACTGCATGCGGAATGTCTGCAAAGATGCCCTGCTGGTCCGGGTGCCAGCAGGGAAGCAACCCCCTCGGGAGCCCAGATCCTGCGCTTTACTCTGAACACTGGAAAGAAGTTCGCCAAGAAATGCCTTCAGGCACAAAGTTATAAATGACTGCCTCCAAGTCTCAAGAAAAGATTTTTTTTGACATTGTCTTGATTTTTTAAGTGAGAAGATTGTTTTATTTTTACCATTAAATATAAAGGCTATTTCTTAGCATATTTGTTAGGAAAGATTAATGTGTCACATATTAGATCTCCCCATTCCATGTATGAAGCAGATCTGATTTTTGTCTTCTTAAGTTCCTCTACATTATAGTTGTGGTTGTACTTTTAAAAAATATATTATCTCACGTCTTTAAAAAACTTCTAAAATATGACTTACAGAACACTGCAAATGATTAAGAACAAAGCAATGTGAAAATTTTACAACCTAAATGAATTCTTAATGTCATGTTTTACTTTGATGATGTGCCTTGAAGACACTTTTAAAAGGAAACTTCACTTGTCTTTATAATAATTTTCAAAGAGCTTGGAAATAAAATGTCTGCTTAATTCATCATTTTCTATGACAGCAAACAAACAAACAAACTAACTTCCAAATTGTTTTCCGAAGTTAAACATATGATTACCACATAACCCAACAATCCTAAGTATTAATTGAAAGAAATAAAAACTTACATTCAAACAAAACCTGCGTTCAAGTGTTTGTAGTAATTTGCTCATAATCAGCAAACATTGAAAACAACTCAAATGCCTATCATCTAGTAAAGTAGTGATATATGTGACAATGTAAATGTCAAAAGCATTATGATAAGTGAAAGAAGTTAGTATCGAAGACTACACATTACATTATTCTACATATATTTATGACACTGCAAAAAGAACAAACTACAGGAGTGAAAACAGACAAGTAGATGTCAAGAGTAAAGGGGTGGGGCCGGAAAAGTTGATTAAAAATAGACAGCATGATAGAATTTGGGGGATGATGTGACTGTTGTGTGTCTTGATGGTTGTTGTCTTTATACAATGCTATGCATACATAAAAACCATAGAACTGTACACTAAAAAGAATAAATTTCACTGTACATAAATTTTAAGAATCTATATCTTTAAGTTTATAAGGAAAAAAGTACTTTCATACATATCTCATTTTATTATCCATCCAATAAAGACTAGGTGGAAACTATTATTCTCATTTTACAAGTGAGGAGATTGAAGTTCTCAGTAAATAAATGAACATACAAATTACATGTGGCAGGACTAAAACTAGCCAAGATACACTAATTCTCAACAAATATTTTATTCTCCTAAGTTTCTCCTCTTCCACTAAACTTTATAGGCCGCATGTCCCTGAAGACAAATAGGAGCAAAGGGAGGGAAGGGGAAAAAAGAGACAGGTATTGAAAATGTGCCCTGTAGGACTTGACTTTTCGCCTCAAAAATTAAAAATGTAGTCCATAATTGAAGAAGTCTGAATAGTGATACATATAGGAAACAAATTTAACTGGCATTAAAGGATTAGCTGGTAGTTTCTTTCATAAAATCTTAATATCTTAATGCTAAGAAAGGCAAAAAAGCAAACATAAAATATTCTAGCTGGTCTTCAGAACAACACTGAGCACAACAATAATGATGACAACCCAGAAGAGATTTTACAACTTTAAAAATAGACATTTATGACTTCCAGCCAAGATGGAGGCCTAAACAGACACGCTGTGTCTCCCTCCACACTAAGAAGGATTACAACTACCTCAAAACTGGAGACAACCAGAAGTTCAGAAAATCCAGTTGCATGGAAATCCAACAAACAAAGATATAAAGAAGAAATACTCATCCAGACAGGTAGGAGGGGCGGAGCTGGAGCAGAGAGGAGCCGGTGTGGTGGTAGTAGCAGCACGGACAGCAGCAGGCCAGCACCAGGCCAGCAGAAATCACAGTCGCAGGTTTTAAAAAATCAGGAGGGACACCTGGGGAGCGTTCCCAGCACCAGACTAGACCGCAAAGCTCGAGGTCCCAGCATCAGGGGAGATAAAACCTCATTGCTACTGACTGTGCAAACCAATGGGGGTTGGGACGGAGGAAGAAACTGCAGGTCTCTCAGCAGAATCCACTTGCTTAAAGGGCCCTCCATGGTCCTAGAATGTCCGCAGACCCACCCACTCTGGGAACGAGGGCCAGGGCAGCAGCCAGAGAGGCACCAGTCCCATACGAAGTGGGAGAAGTGCCTGGAAAATGGGAGAGTGCTGAGCAGGCAGCATTGTTCCCTCAGACCCCACCCCTACACACGGCACCAAACATGGTGAAACAGGTCGCCCCGTACTGACAAATACCTAAGGCTCCGCCCCTTACAACATAACATGTGCCACAGCTCTACCTAAGACACAGAGGCAAACAAACACAGGAGCCTGTCAAGATGAGGAGACAGAGAAGTATGGCCCAAAAGGGGGAATGGATCAAGGTTCCAGTGGGAGAACTACGCAATGAGAAGATAGCCAATTTAACAGACACAGAGTTCAAAATACTGGTGATAAAGATGCTCACAGGCTTGACAGATATGCTTGAGTATGGCAAATGCGTAAGGGAAGAAGTGAAGTCTATGCTAAATGAAACGAAGGAAAAATCCATATAAAACCAATGGTGAAGGGAAGGAAACCAGGGTTCAAATCAATGATTTGGAACACAAGGAAGAAAAAAAACCATCAACCAGTACAGAATGAAGAAACAAAAATTGAAAAAAAAAATGAGGAGAGGCTTAGGAACCTCTGGGACAACTTTAAATGTGCCAACACCCAAATCAGAGGGATGCCAGAAGAAGAGGAAGAGCAAGAAATTGAAAGCTTATGTGAAAACATAATGAAGGAAAACTTCCCAAATTTGGCAAAGGAAATAGACATACAAGTCCAGGAAGCAAAGAGAGTCCCAAACAAGCTAGATTCAAAGAGGACCACACCAAGACACATCATCATTAAAATGCCAAAGATTCAAGATAAAGAGAGGTTCTTAAAAGCAGCAAAGACAAGCAGAGAGTTACCTACAGAGGCGTTCCTATAAGACTGTCAACTAATTTCTCAAAAGAAACTTTGCAGTCAAGAAGGGACTGGCAAGAAGTATTCAATGTGATGAAAAACAAGGATCTACAACCAAGACTACTCTATCGAGCAAAGCTATCATTTGGAATGGAAGGACAGATGAAGTGCTTCCCAAACAAGGTAAAGCTAAAGGAGCTCATCATCACCAACCCATTATTATATGAAATGTTCAAGGGACTTATTTAAGAAAAAGAAGTTCAACACTATGAACATTAAAATAACAACAAACTCACAACTATCAATAACTGAATCTAAAAAATAAAAACAAAAACAAACTAAGCAAACAACCAGAATAAGAACAGAATCATAGGTATGGGGATCATTTGGAGGAGAAATGGGGAAATGGTGCAAGGACTAAGAAGCATAATTGGTTGGTACAAAATAGACAGGAGGGAGTTAAGAATAATATAGGAAAAGGTGAAGCCAAAGAATGTATATGCACGACCCATGGACATGAACTAGAGAGGGCAGGATTGCTGGAGGGAAGGCAGGTAGTGAGAAGAAGGGAGCTAAGGGAAAGGAAATTGGGACTACTGTAACAACATAATCAATAAAATATACTTAATAAAAAAAATTCCCAGATGCTATTAGCCAAGGGTGAAAAACAAGGGAGTAACTTTTAAAAATATCTTTTTGATTTCTGAATCAAAGAAATGGCAGTATAATATTTGCCAAAGAACATACTTTAAGTACAATATCATGGTGAGAGGGGATTAAGCTTAGTTCCTTCAGCAAAAAAAATAAAGTAAAATAAAAAATAAAAAGTTGCATCTTGTACCATAGATAGCATATCTCACCTAAAAACAGTGGTGTGGTTTCCTCTAAAGTAGTTGCATTAGGATCTGCCCCAGCTTCTAAAAGGATCTGTACAATCTTCCAATGTCCTCGACTTGCAGCAAAATGTAATGCAGAGAAGCCCTCAAAAGTCTTTGTATTAATGTAGTTTTCAGATGAATCTATGAAAGAATAAAAAACCATCAGTTAGAAGATATCAATTCTATTTCTTGGAATTAAAAAGCAAAGACTTCAAGAATTATTAAAATATAACTACAAATGGGAGGTCTCGTAGTCTAAAACGATCTGAAAAATTGAAGTTCTACGGGGTCACAGTGTGAACAGCTCTCTGGTATTCTTAACACAAAAATTCTGCCCACACACTCATTTCTTCTCTAATTTTAGGAAGGCAAGGGTAGGGGAGTGGCAGGAGTTGGAAGGTAACACAAAAGCAAAATCCAAAGAGGATGCAGCACCAAAGGTTTATGTAAGCAGGATTTACTGAAGTATTAACAAATTTGACTTTTTTATTTCTAAATTTCCATGAGAGAAATGGTCTCATCTCCAGCATTACTTCTTGCTAGTAACATTAAGGTAGTTTAAAATACCCATTTCTGGTCCTGGTTCAGTGAACTAAGCACTGGCCTGCAAACCAAAGGGTCGCCAGTTCAATTCCCAGTCAGGGCACATGCCTGGGTTGCAGGCCAGGTCCTGGTTGGTGGCACGGGAGAGGCCCACACATTGATGTTTCTCTCCCTCTCTTTCTTTCTCCCTTCCCCTCTAGAAATAAATAAATTAAAATCTTTAAAAAATAAAATGAAATACCCACTTCTGGGTATTTATCCAAAGAAAACAAAAACATTAATTCAAAAAATACATGCACCACTATGTGCACTACAGCATATTTACAACAGCCAAGAAATGGGAACAACCCAAGTACCCAAGTGTCCACTGATAAATGGATAGAAAATGAAGATGTCGCATATATGTATACACACACAATGTAATACTACTCAGCCATAAAAGAGTGAAATCTTGTCGTTATGCTAAGTGAAATAAGTCAGACAGAAAAACACCATAGGATTTTACTGAGAAGTGAAATCTTAAAAACAAAACAAATGAACAAACAAAACAAAAGTTATGAATATGAAGAACAGATTACTGGTTGCCTGAGGAGAGAGGGATTAGGGGTGGGCAAAATAGATAAAGGGAATCAAGATATACAAACTTCCAGTTATAACATAAATAAGCTATGAGGATGTAATGTAAAAAACAAAGCATGACAAAAAAGAAAAAAAAACCTCATTGTCTAACATAAGACTATAGTCTAATAGTTAATGAAGACTACATTTCTAAAATAAAATGAACTGCAAAGAAATCAAAGTCATATACAATTTACAAGAAACTTACAAGTTTGTTTAGTTTCTGAGGTTTATTTAATAAAAATCTCAAAGTTCTAGTAACTTTTAAATTATGTAAATAATGTCTACATTAAAATATTGTAACTCCACAGCAAAAGATAATACTGAGAAGTGACTTTCTAGAAAATTAAGTACCTAGTGTGAGAAATGCTCACAATTAAACAACAGAACACAGAACTTGAGCAGTAACTGAGGCAGTTGTTTATTCACAGATCTGCGGCTCTGGGCGCAGCCTAAAAGCCAAATCAAGGTGCGCGCCAAAAGGATGGAGCTGGCTGTTTTTATCCTAACACAAGTAAAGCCACCCCTCTTGCCCTCTCCCCCTCCTTCTCCTTCTCCGTTTTTCCATGCTAAATACTCCAGAGTTACAATCTAACGTGATTAACTAAATTAACTGAGGGTGATAATTAACTGAGGGTGATCTGGTTATAGGTCTGTCTTCAGCTCTTCTTTGAAATTTCTCTATTTTGTTTGCTGGGCTGTCTAGCTACATTTTCCCATTTCTCGGAGTTTGGTGATAACTATCTCCTCCCCCTTGATCTCAGATATCCTTTGTCCTCAGAAGCATTTGTGCTGAACTGCGGAATGCCCCTTTTCTGATTTGTAAATATGCTAATACTGTTAACCCTGGCTCAGAGACCCTCTAATTACATTTGCCCTTTGCTGCTAATTGTTTTCTACTGGTTTGGGAGTCACCAGTTTTCTCGCCCCTTAAACTAGGAATAAACTTACCCAAGGAGGTAAAAGACCTGTACTCGGAAAATTACAGAACACTGAAGAAATTAAGGAAGATACAAATAAAGGGAAGCATATACCATGTTCATGGATTGCAAGAATTAACATCATTAAAATGTCCATACTACCCAAAGCAATCTATAGATTCAACGGAGCAGGTATAAATTACCCATGAACAAGGACAACAAGGTGGAGACTGACTATGGGAGACGGTGGTGAGCAGGGTAGGGGTGAGCAAGGAGGGAAATTGGGACATGTGTAATAGAGCAACAAGAAAAAAAAAAAAAAAAAAAAAGAAGTGACTTTCTCTTCTTTGCTTCCAAAACAATAAAACTCTATACCAATAATAGAAGAATGGGTTATAAGGTGAATGGTGAAGGCATTTCTGAGAGTTGTAATAAACAAACAAAAAAAAAATTTAAATGCCTCAAATAATAATATTTTCTGGAATACCATAATTAAAACTAATGCTCCTAGGTATTACACTACCCGAATTCAAACTACACAACAAGGCCACAGTAATCAAAACAGCATAAAAACAAACATACAGATCATTGAAATAGTATAAAGAACTTAGAAAAAATCTATGCTTATATGGTCAATTAATATTTGACAAAGGAGATAAGAACATAAATGGGATAAAAACAGTCTATTCAATGCATGATGTTGGGAAAACTGGACGGATACATGCAAAAAAAAAAAATGAACTAGCTCTGGCTGGTGTGGCTTAGTGGATTGAGTGCCGGCCTGCAAACCAAAGGGTTGCTGCTTCAATTCCTGGTCAGAGAACATGCCTGGGTTGCAGGCCAGATCCCCAGTTGAGGGCGTGCAAGAAGCAACCAATCAATGTATCTCTCACACATCGATGTTTCTCTCTTTTTCTTTCTCCCACCCTTCCCCTCCCTCTAAAAATGAATAAATAAAATCTTTTTTAAAAATGAACTAGACTACCTTCTTACACCATATACAATAAACTCAAAATGGATTAAAGACTTAAACATTAAGACTCAAAACCATAAAACTCCTAGAAAACATAGGCAGTAAAATCTCAAACATTTCTCATAGCAATATTTTTTCAGATATATCTTCTTGGGCAAGGGAAGCAAAAGAAAAAATAAACAAATGGGATGAAATCAAACTAAATAGTTTTTCACAGGAAAGGAAATCATCAACACAATGAAAAAACAATCCACTGAATGGGAGAACATATTTGTCAAAGACACACCTGATAAGGGGTTTACATCCAAAATTTATAAAGATCTCAGACAACTCAACACCAAAATAAATCCAATTAAAAAATGGGCAAAGGACCTGAATAGACACTTCTCCAAAGAGGACATATAGATGGCCAATAGCCATATGAAAAAAATCCCAATGTCACTAATCACCCAAGAAATGCAAATTAAAAGCACAATAAAACACCACTTCACATCTGCCAAAATCATTATCATCAATAACTCAACAAACAAGTGTTGGTAAAGATGTGAAGAAAAGGGAACTCTTGTGCACTACTGGTGAAAATGCAGACTGGTGCAGCCACTGTGGAAAACAGTATGGAGGGTCCTCAAAAAATTCAAAATGGAACTGCCTTATAACCTAGTGACACCACTTTTGGATGTATATCTGAAGAAACCCAAAACACTAATTTGAAAAAAATATATGTACCCCTACATTCATTGCAGCATTATTAACAAAAGCCAAGACATGGAAGCAACCCAAGTGCCCATCAACAGGACGAATGGATAAAAAAGTGATGGTACGTCACATACAATGGTCAGAAAAAAGAATGAAATCTTACCATTTGCAACAACATGAATGTACCCAGAAAGTATTATGCTTAGTGAAATAAGTCAGTAAGAGAAAGACAAATACCATTCAATCTCTCTTATATGTGGAATCTAAAGAATTTAACAAATGAAGAAACAAAACTGAAACAGACTTAACGATATAGAGGACAGAGACTGGTGGTTTCTGGGACGGGGGTGAAAAAAGTGAAGGGATTAAGAAGTACAAATTGGTAGTTACAGAACAGTCACAGGGATGTAAGGTACAACATACGGAATATAGTTAATAATATTGTAATAACCATGCATGGTGCCAGGTGGGTGCTGAAATATCAGGGAAAACACTTTGCAAAGTGTATGATTTTCCAACTACCACGCTGTACACCTGCAAGTAATATAAAATAATATTGAATGTAAACTGTAATTTAAAATTAAATTTAAAAAAATAAAAGTAATACTGACTAAAATAATCATCTGTTTTTAAGTAATTCTTGTTGTTGTAACTCAATGATAAAATTGGCATACTAAGCCATAATAATATTCAAATAACAGCTTACAAGCATAAGTCCTCAAAGAAAACAGCCTCAAACTTTACAGAATACAGGACTAAATGACAAGTTAGATAGTTACATTTTTGAAGTTCATATCATAAAAGTGTTTCCCAAAATAGCCAGAAGCTGACCTTCATTCAGATATCAACAAACTTTAAGATTTTTTAAAAATCAACCAGGAGGTGGGTATGGGGGAATCCTAGGACAGAATATAGCCTGATAAAGCACCTAACTGGATTACAATGTACGATATAACCTCAATGAGGCAGAGGAGAAAAGAGATCCTGGCCTAAGTAACTTTGGAAAATGGTGTTATATGACTCGGAACAGTCAGGCTAATGACCAAAGGGGCTGTACATAAACACTATAGGCTACTTGGTGAAGCTGTTCCTTATAGGGGTACAGATTAACAATTCTGAAACCACTATACAGTATATATACAGTAAGACCAAAAAAATAAGTAAGTGGACGGTAGCTAGTAAGAACCAGGTTTCTCGCTGTTGGAGGGGGAGGTTACAGACGATGGAAGGTGGAAGACTAGAATGAACCAACATATGATACTGAATTAGATCCAGATATCAGTATGAACTCGTGTTTACCTTTAATATAGATACAGATGGATAGGTACAAAAACACTAACAGGTATACACATTAGTTATAATATATATTTCCTAGGTCTGTCTGCTGAAAGGCTTAAAAGTAGTAATGTGCCAGTAGCAAAGAGCACACCCAGTGCCCAGATGTTAGTTCTGAATACCATTCTCCAATAAAAGGAACCAGGGCTCCCAGGAGAATGGCATAGTCTAAGTTCAGCATACAGAATATACAAAATGAGCTTAGAGTACCTTGTAGGTCCAGAAAATGAAACAGTGCTCAAAAAACAAAAAATGAGGGGATGTCAGAATAACACAGGAGCCAAAATGAGCACTCAATGACCAAGGTAGAACAATATGAGCAACAAAATAAATAGCACTATATTGGATTATCACCCCTTATATAGAACAGATACCCATGAGTCCGTGCAGATAAAAAATGAGTGAATAACTTAATGGGAGAGAAGATATATTCCAAATATCAAAAGAATTCCAAATAATTTATGTCGTAGATACTCCCCCTCAAGAAAGGATATTTAATTCCCTCCTCAGTGAGGGCCACATTTAGTGATGTGCACACACACACATTTTAGGAAAGGAAAACAAAACCTCCTGTGCAATTATCTGTGATAAAGAAAAGGCACTTCTCACTCGGAATGAAAAACAGTAAAAGCAATTTACTACTACCTAATTGAGATATTAAAAGATTTTTACCTATACAAAAATAGATAGATTTAGCTAACTCTAAAACCATTGGATTAGGAAGGTAACGTGGTTTAGCAAAAGCAATGGATTTGGAGTTGGAAGATCTGGGCCACACTTCTGGCTCTGCCTGTTATAATTTGGATTACCCTTCAGGTAGACTACTTAAACTCTCAGAGATGCAGGCTCCTTAATGGTAAAACAATCCTTAAAGCAGTTCAATAGAACTACAATAGGTACTGTCACAATCATTACAAATTTGGAAGTCTTCAACATACCATTTAAAGAAAGTTTTCAGGACCAAATATAACCAGTTTTGGAGGTTCCAATGATAAATTGCCCTCCTTAATTGATATGTGGGAACCAAAGAAACCTTATCTATCTTGTACTGAGCCATCAGCTACCATCCTCTCTATTCCTTTCCCTACAAGAGGGAGTGTCCAGGAGGCAACCAATGAATGTTTCTCTCACATTGATGTTTCCCACCCTCTTCTCTCTCTCTTCCTCTCTCTCTAAGTCAATAAAAATAGCCTCAGGTGAGGATTTCTTTTAAGTATTACGAATTAAATCATATATTTTACAATTAAAATGTTTGTTAATGATATGCTATAATTAAAGTATTTTAAGTGACCTTTAGTCAGCAAGTGATTTAATAATGAATGACATGAATAACCGCCACTGAAGATTATTACTATCCTCCAAGAGAATAAGCTTCCTGAAATCTCAGTTACTACACCAAACTTCCAATAAAAAAAAGACAAGCAAATTTATTATTTGTGCTAATACTTTAAACAAAGTTAAAGTGAAAAACTCAAGCTATAGAATTAACTTCAAATTCTAAAAACATATTTAAGTTTTTAAAATGTGAGGCATAAAGTCTATTTTTCTAATATCTAACATTCAACAGACTCTAGAACACGTGACATAAAAACATAGCAGTTATGAGAAACTTCCTGTATTAAGATTTGAGAAATTTGTCCTTGCCATTTCCCAGCCCTTAAAACAGAATAAAACAAACAAACAAACAAAAACCCACACCACTCTTTTCCTCCCTAGCTACTTGAAGACTGGCTGCCATCACAAACAGCACATAATTATCTGCAGCTGAAAGGTCACGGCCAAAAGTACTACGGCCAAAACAAATGGTCGTTGATGTCCTTCGCCCTGCGAAGGCAACAGTACCTAAGACAGAAATTTAAAAAAACGAGCCATGATATACAGGACCACCCCAGGTGTCGTCTTACTATTTGGATTCAGAATCCATTTTGGTGGTGGCAAGACAGCTGGCTTTGGCATGATTTATGATTCTTTAAATTATGCAAAGAAAAATGAACCCAGACATAGACTAGCAAGAAGACCTCAAGAAAACAGCAAGAGAAACAAAAGAACAGGATGAAGAACGTCAGGGGACTGCAAAGGTTCATGTTGGTGCTAACAAAAAGTGAGCTGGAGACAGAATAGAAGGGGTACAATTCTTCAGTGACTTTATCTGTGGTGATTGTGAAGATTTTCCATGAGAGAATTGATAAACTAAGAACTTAAAAAAAAAAAAGAACCACTAAAAACAATGTAAGAATTATTTTCTTTCTCATTCATGAGGTAAGGAGTAAGTAATTCTGATAAGCTATGGCCTCGAAGTCTAAAATTTGAGTAGCTATATCTGGTGGTATGCAGAGAAGAAATCTGAATTTCCCTGACCAATGAAATACATGTAAATGTTTTGCTGAGTGTTATAAGCGTTCAACCTTGATTTAAATTAACTGAATGCTGAAAATATTTACTTTAAGTGTTGGAAACATGCTACAGCGAAAAAACAAAATACAGGGCTTTAGAGTAAGAGAGAAACAGGTATGAATCAAATATCCTAGTTTATTGTATGACCTATGACAAGTTAACTTCTCTGGGCCTTGGTTCTTTTTACCAATAAAATGAGAATAATATGCCTCAATAAGTTTTGTATATATTAGATAAATAATGTAAATCAAGCATCTAGTTTGAAGACAGTTACAAAGCAGTGCTTAATCGCCACCATTAATTTTCTTCCCATCCTGTCTCCTGAGAGTCAGAATCTCCCATTTAGGATCATTTACTGAGCCCTTCACTCAGCAGTGTGCTGGTGAATGTGTAACTGGCTCAGGAAAGGGGGGCGGGGGGGGGGGGGGAGAGTACAGTTATAGCACTGGTTTGTAGCATTGGCTGATTTCTGTGGTGTAAATACTCCCACACAGCTTATCTCTAGTTACAAGCATGAAGTCAACTAATACAGACTTGGAAATGTGCAGTAGCACATGAGTGCTCTCTGTTCCATTACTCTGTTTTATTTTTATTTTTTCCACAACACTTTTACATTTTGAAATTATCTTCGTTAACTGTGTAGGTATTTAGTGTCTGTTTTCCTGGCAGGAATGTAAGCACCATAAAAACAGGGACCTGTCCATCCTGTTTTCTAATTGTTCTCATCAAATACAAAGTCAAAGTAATTGGAAATGGAAAGATTCCCAAAATTAAGGACACTGTAAAGTATTTAAAAAAAACAAACAAACAACAAAAAAAAAACGATTGGTTCAAGCAAAATACTCACACCCTCAATATCAGTATCACTGCTCCTTTTGTTTAGAAAAAAAGACCAGTAACTACCAAATGCCTAAACCTAGCTAAGATGGTAAAAATGGGTCACGCACAAGCACTTCCATGGAAAGGACAACAGTTCCAGATGTCCAGCTGGAACAAATAAAACCCAAGGCAGGCAATCTTATCATTTTTAATAAGGCACAGGCAGTTATTTTATGGTTACAGAAAGGAAAACAAATAAGTCATGTATTACCATTATTTTACGTTTTATTAATCCAGCTTGCAGGCTCACCCTCCCACACCTTGAATTTACTTTACCTGCATGAATTAACATCCGCAAACATTCTACAGAGTTGTGATAAGCTGCTTCATGAATTGGCATCCATCCCCTATTATCAGCAACATCAATGCTCAGTCCCTTTTTGAGCAGTTTTCTTAAGACTTTAACATTGCCTTCTCTAGCAGCAAGTCCAACCATGGAGCATGTGTCAGAGTAGGCCTCTGTAAAATCCATTCTTTGACCAGTCTACAAAACAAGGCAGAAGAAAACACTAGAGTCAATAAAACAATACTGAACTCCTAGAGATTAGCAGACTGCAGTGGGCCTTTCTGGCCCCTCTCACATGACTGGTGAGTTAGAGCCTGAGATGGAGAAATGGACCTGTCATGCCTCAGCCTCTGCTAGAGTCTAACCCACGAAGTCTCTCTGGGGAATTGAGATTCTTCGGAATGTTCTTATCAAAGATATCAAGGGAATTTTAAGTGTTCTATCATTCTTTCTCCAGCAATGTTGTCTGAGCAGCTTCTTCCTGCAGGCTTCTTCTGCTCCTACTCATGCCGCACTGAAATGCACTCACTAGAACTGTTGATGAGAGTAAACTAAATGCCTCCAATTAATCCCAAATGCATACAGAGATGGTCATTTAATGGCCAGCAATGTTCAGCCTCAATAATTAATTTATAGCCCTCAGAGCAAAAAGCTAAATCCAATAAGGCTAAAAAAGAAATGAAGGACATTTATTGAAAAGATCAAATATAGCCCTGGCTGGGGGGACTCAGTTGGCTGGAGTGTCCTCCCATACACCAAAAAGATTGCTGTTCGATCCCCGGTCAGGACACATACCAAGTTTTCCCATTCATCAGGGCACCTACGGGAGGCAACCAATAAATGTTTCCTTTCCCTCCCCTCTCCCTTTCTCTCTCTTCCACTCTCTCTAAAATCAAAAAACATATCCTTGGGTGAGGATTTTTTTAAAAGAACAAAAATAAGTAGTAAATCTAGTTTTCCTGCCCCAGCTGGTCCTTTCCAGAAGCAGCTAAACACTCAGGTTCGTTTTCTTTGATAAAACAGCCCCATTAATTGAATATATTAAAATGCATAAAGAACATCGTAAAAAGATGAGTCCACCTTTCCTACACCAGCCCAGAAATTTTTTCACAGCACATTGCCCTTTTCCTCATCATCTCCCTTAAAAGTTCATTTCAAGTAAGCGTACAGTATAACTCTCAGTACATGACTCTCACAAACACAATTTCCGGTTAGTCACACGATGAGGTGGATTGGGCTAAGATTCAGGATTCTCGGGGGAATAGTTATCTCCCAAGGGGTAGTCCCTCTCAGTAACACTCTGATCTCATCCTTCCTCTTAGTTTTTCTAATGACCATAGGAGGTAATTCAGGAAATACCAATGTGTCTAGTCTGATACAGGTGAAAAACTTTCTAGAATCACATTATAAATAATTTATGCAGAAAAGGAAGGTTTGAGGGAAGAGGTTAAAAAAAAAGCACACAGTATTACCCATATTAAATTTAAACTTATCCATGGTCACATTTAAATATAAAGCTGTAACTGCAGAAGTTGATTCTACAATGAACCAAACAGCTAAAAGTTAGCTCTGGATTAATTTGATCAGATCAACTAGACCATTACTAGGATAGTAAAGATATTTATTACAAAACATTTAATTATCCAATTAACAGTTACTTACTGAGCACCAACTAGATGATTAGCAATGTAGAGGATATAAAGATAATATATAGATTCTATCTCAAGTTATGTATGGTCTCATAGCGATGATAAATACATGTGATTCAAAATAAAAAGCAGAAAGTGGCACAAGAGAAGTACAAAGAACCATAGCAGTCAAAAAAGAGAGATATGAGCTGGGCCTTAAGAGAAAGATAGGAAGGACTGGACAATGGGCAGGAGAAAAGACATAATCAAACTTACAGAAATGAACAGGCAAAGGACAGTAAATAAGGGGAACAACTATCACACTTTGTAAGGAGGATTAGGTAAACAAAGAACAGCAGGAAAATGAGATTATAGAGGTAACTCAAGCCAAACTGTGCAGAATCTTGAATGTTAAGCTATACATATTTTTAAGTATATTTTATTGATTATAGTTACAATAGTTCCAATATTTTCCCCTTTGCTCCCCTCCACCCAGCACCCCCTTTCCCCCAGCAATCCCCCTCCAAGTCCATGCCCATGGGTCGTACATACAAGCTCATCTACTTCACCCTTTCATATATTATTCTTCTTTTTTTTTAAATAATCAATTAACAACCCCTCCCTCTCAGACTTAAGACCCTTTATAATCTTATAAAGGACAATGCGTGAAGGTCTCGAGCTTCTCTAGCTTCTTCAACCTGGACATGGTCGTTGTCCTACCAACCCTTGGGTCCAGAAATCCCTAATAAGAGTGGGGGTGTGGAGGGGAGGGTGGCCTTCCCACATGGGGAAGGATCATGCAGAATCCAGGTTGATTGACTGTCCCTGGACAATGGTGTACTTGATTTAACAGGCTGGCATCCTTGTTGTATTCTGGGGGCAACAGATTTGGCAACAGGATTAAAAGGCATCATTCAATCCATAACCACTAGATGACAAAAGGCAGGTAATAATTTTTCAATGTCCCACATTAGGGAAAAAAAGGGCTTCTTTGGAGGAAGGTGTGCCAGGCACACCTCAACCCGTCCAAAACCCTTTTGCCCATTATACTTAGTTTGGGCTGAGGGAAATAGTTTAGGTTTCCCCCCTCTCAGACTTCTGGGCTCTTTCTGTCCAAGCCATTAGAATAGAAAAGAGAATCCAGTTTTAAAGTGAAGCTCACAGACCACCCCATACTTCACCAACCCAGCCACTTAGTTCAGCCAAACTGTTGAGAATCAGGAGGCAGCGATGCAGACAGGATTAAGTGAGGCCTATACATACAGACAATCACTCAGGTAATGAGATCATAGGCTTATGCCCTTTGAAAACAGAACACACATGTTAATTTTTGTAACATAACCCACAAACAAGTCTCTAAATCTGTAAGGCTGTCTTATTGGAAAGACATCCAGTTGCAAGGCATTTGACATTCTTCTTGCCTGTAAATTAAACATCTTGGATGATACCACAGACATAGTTTAAGTTTTAAATGAAAAGAAATTTTAAATGAAAAGAAACTTTAAAGTGGTTAGCTGCACTACTTTATAGTCTACCACTGAGCATTGTGATTTTCCTTGAGTCACAATTTTTCTCCCTAAGATTACCCTCCTTGTCATTAAAGGGACTGCATTAAGTCCATTTTTAATTTATCCTGTTCATTTGCATAAACACAACAAGAGCAGAAAATGATCACTTATGATCTTTAGTTCTGCTTTGCTGGAACTTACGCAAGGAACATTTAGGGTGACCTTCAGTCTGCCCTTCAGGGCACAGAAGCAGAACCACATACCTGGCATTCAGCCTTGCCTGTAAACACCTGTCTTTTTCAAGTCCTTCTGGTTTTCCATT
Source organism: Furipterus horrens (assembly GCF_987537825.1). Taxonomy (NCBI): domain Eukaryota; kingdom Metazoa; phylum Chordata; class Mammalia; order Chiroptera; family Furipteridae; genus Furipterus; species Furipterus horrens. The sequence goes on from NW_028327176.1 coordinate 35,925,892, forward strand.
GTGCCTTAAGGTCCCTTCTAGCCATCTTTCAGGAAAACAACCTTCATTCCTTCCCTGGAAAGACTGCTGTGGACCGCACAACCAATCAAGGTACCAGGCCTTTTATATTGTGAGCTTTTATTACCTTCGAAAGTCAATCCCAGTTCCTCAGGGCTTTTTAGTAACAACCAGAGCCCAAGCAAGTCTCCTTTAGACATGACATTCCAGTCAACGTCTTGGTCAAAAAAACCTCTATTAATAACTGGTCTTATTAGTTTTATGCAAAGAACCTTATGTCATTACTACTTCTTTAGAATGCCAAACTCTGGAGGGATCAGATAGGGAGAAAAATATACAGTGTGAAGGAAAATCCTTGTCCTTCTAATATTCACTGATGTTAAGCTATATTTTTATGAACCATGCTAATTTCCAGCTAAGGCCATTACATCCAAATTATATACACACATGTGCGTGTGCACACACACACACTTTAAAGCAATTTATAATGATATTCATCTAATACATTTTCTATGTAGGAAAAACACAAACACAAACAATAACCCTACTTCAAAGACATTAAAAACAACATTCAAGTAAAAACAGTATGCATCTTTTTCCAAATTTTACTGTCTCTTTTCACAGGAACAATGTTAATGAATCCAGATTAATCATCAATAATCTGAAAAAAATATCACAGCTGGGCAGTATCCTTGAGCTTCTTACGAGAAGGAGAAGTCAAAAGTAATGTACTATAATAGCAGGATCGTTCCCTCCAACCCTTAATACCAACTAGTTAATACGAATACTGTTTATAAGCTTCCCTTTTATAAAAAAAACCTTCCTATGTTTTAGACTAAAAGAGTACAAACAATCGCATGTGATGTGTAAGCCTCAAATGGGTCCTGGATTGGTGAAAAAACAAACTATAAAAGCAATTTTGAGATAATTAAGAAAATCTGAATATAAAATATAATTTGATGATGTACTTAATTTTCTTAGATGTGATAATGAATGGCACTGTGGTTATTAGGAGAATGTCTTTATTCTTGTAAGTATTTACCAGTGAAAAATCATAACACAGCTTACCTCAAATGTTTTAAAGAGTGTATACAGAGAAAAAAATAAAACTATGGCAAAAATTTTAATTATGGGATCCACATTGAGGGTATATGAATGATCACTATACTTTTTTTATCCAAATTTTCTGTATGCTTGAAAATTTTTTTCAATTGCATTTTTTCCATTACCATTTAACCCCCTTACAGCCCCCTCCCTGTTGTCTGTGTCCATGAATGCTTTTTCCTTTTTGCGCTATCCCTCCAACCCCTAACCTTTTCTGTATGTTTGAAAATTTTCAAAAAAGTTAGGGGGGGTGGAGGGAAACTAACCATCCCAAGCAATGTGAAACTACAACTTGAAGAAAATATAAAAACTCTTGGTTATTCTTAAACTCAGTTTTTCTTTGTAGCAATTTCCTGGTGATTTAAGAGCATTTTTTTTTTTCTTTATAAAGCTAAAGACCATGAAATAGTTAGAAATCCTCGAGAAACAACAATTATTTGGTAAGGCTTTTGCTTTCACATACAGAAACACAGTAGTGATAGTCCAAGTAAGCTTCCTAAACAGTATTTTGGAACAACAACTCTAACCAGCAGATTGTAACATTTTTTAGGACTCTTCACCTGTTGGGAAATCTCATGAAAGCTATAAAGTTTCTTCTCAGAAAAATGTACGTAGACCCCAAATTTTGTAGAGTTTCCACAGGTTCCCCAGATAGCTTCCAAAACCTGTACATGGGCTAAGAACCTTTGCCTACTCTTTTCTGAGAGAGCTGCTGAGAATAGTAAAGACAAATAAGGTCGTTTTGCACGTAGAATTTAAATATATAAGCAAATTTCGTTGCATTGATAGCTCTTTCACAAGCATAAAGCTTCTGTAATAAACTTCCAGCTTTTATTTGAGAGGCAGATTTCTAAAAGTGTAAATAAAGTCAAATACGGATTACATCCCCAGCTTTGCGTTCCTACGGCTACTGTTGTATGAGCAGAAATCTCGTTTTCAAAGCAGAACAAAATGTCGTTCTACGTGCCAAATGCCACACACACGTCTCCTTCTTATCGGTATCCAGACCACACCAGCCAGGACTTTTGCCCTTTCCCTTCTGTTTGCCCTACCCCCATTCGAATAAAAGCAGACAGTTCCAACCTCAGAGCCAAGAATCCCAGAAAAGGATTGTGGGTATTGTAGTCCTCTGCACACGCGCACCAGAGGAAGGTTAAGGCGATTTACGGAGGTTGCAGGACGATCTTTGTTTAGGATAGTTAAGGTCAATGCTTCTTGCTACCCTAAGCAAGACCATAAAATAATGTTGACCAAGATAGAGCCAGAAAATGTACCTCGAACTCCAAGTTCCAGTGTACTTTGCGCTACCAAACAAGGGATTGTTCCTATTGCGCCTGCGCACTGCTCAGCCGGTAACTCGCTTTGGACACGCAGCAGTCTCCGGCCAGTACCCCGCCACTGTCGCTGCGAAGGTGCAGGCGAAAAATGTGGGTTTTTGGTTATGGGTCCCTGATCTGGAAGGTGGATTTCCCATATCAGGACAAGCTGGTCGGATGCATCACAGGCTACAGCAGGCGCTTCTGGCAAGGCAGTACAGACCACCGTGGAGTGCCCGGCAAGGTGAGCCGCTAGCCAGTGCCCTACGCTTACTGTCCCCAGAGCGCTGTTCCCCACCACTGGCCCATCTCTGCGGGACCCACACCCCAAAGCTTCCGAGAACCAAGTATGTCGGTCAGGGGTAATGCTATTACATATGTGCATCTTCCTCAGCTACCTGACTTTCACCTTTCCAAAACCTACGGTACTCCTTCCGAATCCTATTGAGACTCGGGTGGTTAGTTTCTAGAGCAGGCAAGAAATGTGGGCACAAGCACACAAGCTCGCACAGGGCTGACGTGCTGGCAGGGGGCCGCCTGCCTTGGCAACCTCTGCAGCATTTAAAAAAAAAAAAACGGCGGGAAGATTACTCTGAGTCACCATGGAGTTGAAATACTAAAATCAACTTGCAGATTCAGCTTTCTGGCAATTAAATTTGTTGCCATTTCTGCATTTTGGCAGACTTTCATTGGTTTGAATTTAAATGTGTATGTTATTTCTCGTTTTTTGTTTTTTTTTAATATCTTTCCAAAGATTTATTTTATGACACTTACGGTCAGAGAACTAGTTTCCAAAATTACCTCAGGTTATCAAGAAGCTTACTTTAATCACTCTGGTCGTCAAGTACTGTACTAGCAGAGTTAAATGAGTTCCCTATTTGTTACTTAACACAGTATCCATTACTATATCCAGCATTATTTTTTCTCAATAGTTCTTCTCTAGATTATAAATGTGAAATATAAATTCTTGGATCCATTTTAAAGTCAGTCACCCAAAGACACTCATCTCAATATATTTGTACAGAAAATCATTTGGAACTTACTGCTTATGGAAGTCAACCTTGTACTAGGTGCAAAACAAATAATCCATAAGTAACTTAGTTTGGGGTAACTAACAACTTGGATAACTCAAACACTTGTTTTAATTAACCTCCTAACTTTTGGAAGAGTTTAACATTTTTTTATAGCTTATATATTGTCTAAAATACTCTGAAAGTTGTATGAGTTCAATTACTGTTTTTTAAAAAGAAATTAATATTGGCCCCAAAATGCAATATCTAAAATGCTAGAAATCAGTTGTAGAAAGAGATTAGGGTTAATTCCAAACAAATATCTGCAGTCTGGAAAGAGGAAGAGAGAAAGGCCATGCAGTAGTTTGCACCTGCTCATAAAAAGAGGCATAGGGTTAAAATCACAAAAAGAACCTGAGTTAGAATCTATTCTATCTCAGCTAGAGTTGGTTAATTAAGAAGTCGGCTTTAAGGTAAACAGATGAATTGAAAAAAGGGGAGTGACTAAAAGCAAACGCACATTTATAGGCCAACAGAAACTTCATGGCCAAAGAATCTCTAAGAATGTTATAAAACAATATTTAAGACTTTAAGGAACTAAGTTAAATGAAATGCCTTTTGAGTTGTCAGTTATGAACACTTCAAATTGCCGTTCTGAAGAGAAAAGCCTTAGCCCCGCCTCCAGTTTTAATGATATTTTTAAAATTTTATTTATTTATTTTTAGAGAGAGGGGAAGAGAGGGAGAAAGAGAGGAAGATAAACATCAATCTGTTGCCTCTAGAATGAGCCCAAGCGGGGACCAGATTCGCAACTAAGGCATGTGGCCTGAAACTGACCCTTCACTTTGCAAGACAGTGCCCAAACAACTGAGCCACATTGGTCAGGGCTTAATGGCCAAGTATTAAATATTTATGAATAAGGTTATAATAGAGTATTTTACTACTCTGGTTTCAACCAAAATACATAAGTGTGTTACAGAGTACATTGAGATGTGTACACTGTGAGAACACACAGATAAGAAATGGTCAAGGCAATATAACATGGCTCTTTAACAGAGGGGAGCCATAAAAGCCAATCTCTCTCTTTACTTAAATTTACTAAAAGATAAGGCAGGAAAGTTGGGTGGGGGCCTGCAGTACTTTTTAACTGTAATAGTTGTACACCTACTTTTATTTAAACAATCCACCATAGCAAATTAAAATCTATGTACAGTACTAAGCATTTTCTAAGTATAGTATTCTATTTTTTTAAAAATTTACTTAACATTTTTCATTATAATGGATCACCAGCCTTAGGTAAATATTAACTGTCTGACAAACAAGAATACAAAAGCCTACAGAAACATCCTGCAAATTAAAAGAATGACAGGTGCTATAGAGGACTATGTTTTTTACAGCAATGTATGTCCTACTAAGTTAGTCATTATTACATATGAAATGTAACATTATTAAACAAATGTTAAACTTATTTCCACATACTGCAATGTGATATTTGTGGGGAAAATACTGAACCTACTTGCTTTATTAATTTATGCTTGCTTTCTTTGTTAAACTTTAATTTTTTACTAAATTAAACAAGCATCTCATTTACATATAACAAACTGGCAATTTCTCATCAAATTAAAGATTTATTTAAATGTGAAAACTTTTTTACATCAGAGAGAATATAAATGTCAATTTCAAAAAAGGAAACAGTTTAACACGAGATAATCATGAACATTTACTAAATCTCTAACTTCTCTAGATCAGCAACATTACTTGTTACCCAATGAAAGCACCCATCATGACTCATATGTCACAACATCCTCCAATTCCATGCAACTGGAAAGACCCCTCCTTCGGTTTCAGTCCCCTCAAATAAGCACTTAAGTGCATTTACAAATTTACATCATTTCTCAGTAACATATATTGACAAAGAACTTAAGTTTTAGAAAATATTTCCTAGTAAATATATCAGTATTGCCAGCAGTCCATGTCTTTCATCCATAAGCAGTCCACAGGGATCCATTAATTTTTCCCTTAAAATGACTCCCTACATAATACTCTTGTTTTCTGTTTCAACGGCCACCACCTCAGTCCAAGACTTTACTACCCCTCCTCCTCCTTTCAACAATTACTACTGAGCAATAACATATAAGACGGGGACACCAGTGCAAAGAGCAATACTCTGTAAGTATAATACTATAAAGGAAATTAATAAAAGGAACAATGAGAGTTCAGGAGAAGAAGCTACTGTTGCATTGTCTGGGGAGTCAGCCAAGCCTTTATGGAGAAAGTGGCAGGAGGATATCACAGAAACATGAAAGAAGAAAGGGCATTCCACACTGGGCACTGGTACATCCAAAGATACGTTTGTAAAAGTTATAAATATTTCAGGACAGCTTTAGGAGAAAAGTGGTAAGAAATAATGTTTGTGGTTAAGTCATGCTAAGGAATCTTTATTTTACTGTGTAGAATATAACCCTGAAAAATTCAAAGCACAGGAGTGGCCCAATTTTTGCACTGCAAAGTTATTCTAGGCCCAAGTAGAGAACAGACTGAAGGGAAGTAAAACTAGAAACAAGCAGTGAGATTCCTAAGAAAACCACTGAAGGATGAAGAGGAACCAGGTGTATAAGATAATCAGAAGACAGCTATCAAGAATTGGCGACTTAGCTGGATGTAAAGGGAAGTAAGGAAAGGTGCAATACCGAACTTGCCACCTGGACCACTAACATTTCTAACTGAGAACCTACCTCCTCCCCACTCTACTCTGCAGACTATACACCTTACCACAATGACCTTCCCCTAACACTTCTTATATCATGCCAGTCACCTCCTACTCAAGTTCTAGAGTAGTTACTTATTTCCTATTTCTCCCAATTTCAGCAGCTCCTTATTTACCACTGTCCCCTAATTTCAGCTCCACTCTTTGGCTTTTCAAAGCTGACCTCCAATTATCTTTCTGAATCATCTTCCCTACATGGGGAACCCTTTGCTAAAGTCAGACACTTGGCCTGGAATAATTCTGCCTCTAGGACCTCACTCCTGAATCACGGTGCCTTTTTGCCAGAATTTTATGTTCCATTCTGACCACTCAAGACTCAGAAATCTTAATGCACTTAATAAATACCATACATCTTAGCTCTTAAGTATTCTCTACCTACTTCACATAACAACTTCTTATTCCAGAATTCCAGTATAAGCTCTTGGTGTAAGAATCAAGGTTTTATTTTCTCTACAACACAAAGTATGTATTCAATAAATGGCTAATTCACTGAGAAATTGAAAGAATTATGGCAATACCTACACAACCCAACCCACACCACTACATGTATTCCCGTAGCATTATCTTAAGTGGAAAACAAATCAAATCTAAATGCCCAACAACACAAGAATGTTTATACTTCACAGATTATAGAGTATTACACAACTATTAAAGTGTACAAGAAGACTAACAGGAAAACAAATAAAATCCAAAAATCCCATATATTATAAATCATCTATATGAGTAGACAAAGATTAGAAGGAAACAGCAATAAGGATGACACTGATAATCTTAAAGATTTAGGCTATGTGCCAGACAACGGGTATCAAGTAAGTAAAACTGTGGTTTACCGCTTAACATTCTCACTAACGATGTTACTGTGTCAGTAGATACATAACCTTTGGCACCATGTGGGAATTATACAAGTCAGAAGCTCTTAAGAGTGTGACCTGGCAATGTGTTTATCAAGCCCTCCAAATAATTCTATCTTGAGTTTAAGAACCACTTCCCTATAAAAAGCACCTTGGAATGCCATGTTTTGTTCCCTAATAAACTTTGTATCACAGTTTTCCTAAGAGGAAAAAATGACCAAAATTTTCATTTGTAACTGCTTCTGCCTTTCTTTTCAGATGAGCCTTAGTCACAGGTGTGCTTTTAATATATACATTTCAAGTCAATATAATATATACCTAATAGATACAAGTGAAGGGAATGACTTAGAAAGGCCAAGATAGTTTGGATTAAGTAGATTTGTTTTACTTAATTCACTTTAAAAGTTATCATAAAACATAAGAACTTTTAGTATGAGAAAATGAAGTTAAAATATTCCCTGTCAATAATAAATTGCTAAATATCTGGTTAGTTGATGAACTTTGATTCTGAAAAAAAATTTTTTTTTTTTTTTACTTTTTTTAAAACAGCCTGGAAGAGTTGTGACTCTTGTTGAAGATCCTGGGGTATGGTATAATTTTTTTATAAACTTTAATCATATAAGTTGTTGAGATGTTTCTCAGTTTTAAGGATAAATGAAATTGTATGAAGTCATTACAGATTATTTAAACTGCACTAGATCTAGAATTCCTTCCTGTACTCACCTGTTGGAAAAAGTTGGAGTGCAGAACAACAAAAGAAAACCAAATGGCATGTAGTCTCATTTATTTTTCTTAGTGAGTTAACTGACTGAGAATTTTGTGGTCCTCTTTGACAGGAATGGATCCAACCCAACTACCACTAAGAATCAAATGAAACCCTTAAAAGTTCTCCACACATTTGGTAGGAGTCTAATACTTTAAGCAAAAATCTCAGGCAGGAAAGATTACCTTCTTTATTGTCTAAATTTATCAATAGCACAACAGATTTATTAACAGGTTTGAAGTACTAGGAAACTCATTTACTCGATTGTCCTCTGTTTCTTAAATATTTTCAGTCATTTAATTGAGATATAGATTCAGAGTTTTATACTGTGAAGTTAAAGATTTAACTTTGGAAATGACTTGGATATACAAAAATCAGTAGCTAGCAAAAGTAGATGATTAATGGTAAAATTATGAAATGCTTTCATAATTTACATTAAGAAAAGCATCTATAAAATGACTTTAAAGCAGTAACTATAAATCTTAATTAAAAAGTTAATAAATGGCACTTTCTACAGAATGTTAATTCATTCAAGAAGATGATTTAGCAACATAAAGTTTAATAAATAAAGGTTTTCAGGAAACTAGAAAATCTATTACAAACTGTAACTGTCTTCTATCACAGGTATTTTTAATTTTTTAATTATATTTGATTGATTATGCTATTACAGTTGTCCCAATTTTTCTCCCTTTGCCCCCCTCAACCTAGCACCCCCTACTCCCTCAGGCAATCCCCACACCATTGTTCATGTACTTGGGTCATGTGTATAAGTTCTTTGGCTACTCAATTTCCTATACTGTATTATACATCCCCACGGCTATTCTGTGACTATATTTATACTTCTTAATCCCCTCACCTCTTCACTCATTCCCCCATAACCCCCTCCATCTGGCAACCATCAAAACACTGTCCGCATGATTCTGTCTCTGTTCTTGTTTGCTTAGTTTGTTTTTTGGATTCAATTGTTGATAGATACTGCCTTTTTTATTATTCATAATTTTGATCTTTTTCTTAAATAAGTCCCTTTAACATTTCATATAATAATGATTTGGTGATGATGAACTGCTTTAGTTTTTTCTTGTCTGTAAAACTCTTTTAACTGCCCTTCAATTCTAAATGATGGCTTTGCTGTGTAGAGCAATCTTGGCTGTAGGTCCCTGTTTTTCATGACTCTGAATATTTCTTGCCAATCCCGTCTAGCCTACAACGTTTCTTTTGAGAAATCAGCTGACCATCTTATGGGAACTCTCCTGTAGGTAACTGCCTTCTTTTTGTTGCTTTTAAGATTCTCTCTTTATCTTTAACCTTTGGCATTTTAATTATGATGCACCTTGGAGTGGTCCTTTTTTGTTCCATCTTTTTGGACTCTCTGCGCTTCCTGAACTTGCATGTCTGTTTCCTTCACCAAATTAAGGAAGATTTCTTTCATTATTTTTACAAGTAGATTTCCAATTTCTTGCTCTTTCTCTTCTCTTTCTGGCACCCCTATAATGCAAATGTTGGAAATCTTGAAGTTGTCCCAAAGGCTGCTTACACTATCCTCATTTTTCTAGATTCTTTTTTCTTCTTGTTGTTCTGATTGGTTGTTTTTTGCTTACTTATGTTCCAAGTCATTGATTTCATTCTTGGCTTCCTTCACTCTGTTGTTCTTTATTTCACTTAGTGTATCCTTCATTTCTTCCTTGTCTTTTTTATTTTGTTGCCATACTCAATGAGTTCTTTGAACATCCTGATTACCACTGTTTTGAACTGTATCTGATAGATTGCTTATCTCCATTTTGTTTAGTTTTTTTCTGAAGTTTTGATGTGTTCTTTCATTTCGGCCATGTTTATTTGTCTCCTCATTTTGGCAGCCTCCCTGTGTTTGTTTCTATGTATTAGGTAGAGCCGCTATGACTCCCTGTCTTGGTAGCATGGCCTAATGTAGCAGGTATCCTGTAGGGTCCAGTGGTACAGCCTCCCCTATCTCCCAAGCTGGGTACTCGAGGTGCACCCTTTGTGTAGTCAGAGTACACCCTCCTCTTGTTATTCAGACTTGATTGCTGTTGGCAGGTCAATGGGAGAGAATTACCCAGGCCAGTCAGCTCCAAGGACTGGCTGTGACCACTGACTACCAACCCTCACCCTCCGTGGATGGAGGGATGGGGGGCGGGGGGTTCAGAAAAGGGACAATGGCCTCTATCCACCTTCCTGTCTGATGGTGCTCAGATGTAATCTGTAGCTGTCCACTGGGTGCACAAGCTCGGGGGTTTTCCAAGTGGTGCAGATCAAGGTCATCCCCCACCTGTGTTCTGCCTGGGGCCACCCTGCCTGAGCTATAAAGCAATCTGAGATGGCTGCTACTTGTGCTGGGCTTGGAGATTCCCAGGCAAAGCCAAGCTGTGAAACTAGGATGGCTGCTGCTAGTCAGTGCCTAGGGCCACTTAGCAAGAGGTACAGGGGCTGCAGGCTCACTAAAGCTAGCTGTTGTTTGTTTGATACGACCTTGGAGATTGTAAAGCATGAGCCAAGACCAGCCATTCATATGTTACTATTAACAGCTTGGATGGGCCTGTAAATTGGGTGGGACAAGAGTCTCCAGGGTGGGGCAAACAGTGTTAGCCATGTTGATGGAGATTCAGATATGGCACCCACCTGTCAGCTCTGTGGCTATGTGGGGACTGGGGGTCAGAAAAGGGACAATGACCTCTGCCCACCTTTCTGTGAGAAACTGTCTCCCAGCTCCCACCTTGATGGCAGACACTTCAGTTCCTCCCTGTATGGCACTGGTGCCTTACAAGTTGCTACCCCATTGCTGGAGCTCAGAAGGAATAAGTCTGATAAGTCTGTGTGTGGGTTCTTTAAGGGCACTGGAACTCTGGGCTGGGGTCCTGGTGTGAGTCTAGGATTCCTTGCTTCAAAGATATTCCTCCCTAATTTTCATATACCACACACATGGATGTGGGACCAGCCCGTTCTGCATCTCCACCCTGCTACCTGTCTGGATGGATGTGATTTCTTTAATTCCATAGTTGTGAGACTTCCATTCAACTAGATTTCTGATAGTTCTGAGTGATAGTTGTTCTATGTTTTATTGTAATTCTGATGTGGTTGTACAAGAGGTGAGCCATGTTGACCTATGCTGCCATCTTCATTCTGCCAGCTTTTCATCTTTCCACAGATTTTTTTTAATTTTATATATATTTTTTATTTTTTCATTGTTTTTCTATTATAGTTGTCCTATTTTTCCCCCATTGCTCCCCCCCACCCAGCACACCCCTTCTCCCAGTCAATCCCCACCCCATTGTCCATGTCCATGGGTCATTTATACATGTTCTTTAACTAGACCCTTCCCCTACTTACCCCTTTCTCTCCCTCCCCCTCCCCCTGATAACTGTTGTTCTGTTCCTTGTTCAGTTTTGTTCATTTGTTTGTGTTGTTTATTAGTCTCCTGTATCAGGTGATATCATATGGTATTTGTCTTTCATTGCTTGGCTTATTTCGCTAAGCATAATTCTCTCCAGTTCCATCCATGTTGTTGCAAATGGCAGGAGTTCCTTCTTTCTTTCTGCTACATAGTACTCCATTGTGTAAATGTACCACAGCTTTTTGATCCACTCATCTACAGATGTGCACTTAGGCTGTTTCCAGCACTTGGCTATTGTAAACAGCGCTGCTATGAACATAGGGGTGCATAGGTTCTTTTGAATTGGTGTTTCAAGATCCTTCAGGTATAATTCCAGCAGTGGAATCACTGGATCAAAGGCTTCATGAGGAAATTACATAATGTTTTCCACAGTGGCTGCACCAGTCTGCATTCCCACCAACAGTGCACTAGAGTTCCTGTTTCTCCACATCCTCGCCAGCACTTGTTGTTTATTGATTTGTTCATGATGGCCATTCTGACTGGTGTAAAGTAGTATCTAATTGTGGTTTTTATTTGCATCTCTCTGATGGCTAGTAATGTTGAGCATTCTTTCATGTGTCTATGGACCCTCTGTATATCCTCCTTGGAGAAGTGTTTGTTCACACAGATATTTTATTAATACTAAAAAAAATTATTTTCAGCTAAAGTACATTATTTTTACTGACACTTGGGCTCTCTTGACAAAAAGAGGTTGTCATGTAGTATTCTTGATGGAATAATTTACAAAGGATATTTGAAAGTTTAGGCAGTGGAAAGATGAACAAATAAAATGGAATGGCTATGGCCTTAAGTAGTTGATTACTACAAAGTTTTTAAAATATAGAACCCTTTCTGCAAAAAAAGGTAACACCTAATATGTAAAAGGACAAGTGATGCTCAGCTCCTAGCTGAAGAAAAGAGATTGGGGTGTCCAACCCTCCAGGCCAGGACCCCAACACTCATATCCAGACAGCCTTCATGGTAGACTCCAGGTTGGCTATAACACTTCATGCAGCAGTTTGGAAACTACTGCCCTATACCATTATGTGAAATGCTTATGGATTTGAAGCTTTAGAACTATAGTTTAATGACAAATGAAGACCTGTTTTTTCATTTCAGTCTCATTAGACAAAAGACATACTTTCAAAAATTTAAACAAAGATAAATATCCTGGAGTGCAAGGAAATAATTTTTTCAGGTTGAAGAATTTAAAATGATTTCCTTTATTGTTTAGTATGTACCTCTTCAAAGCACTAAGTAAAGAAAATCGCATTATCTAAGAATATACAACATATTTTCTTTTTTTTTTTATACAACATATTTTCCTAGATCACAACATACTTTCACCTGCTTTAGCCTTATAAATACTAAATAATATGCTCTTTTCATTTTTCAATAGGGTTGTGTATGGGGTGTTGCTTACAAACTGCCAGTAGGAAAGGAAGAAGAAGTAAAAGCATACCTTGACTTCAGAGAGAAAGGAGGCTACAGAACTACAACAGTCATTTTTTACCCAAAAGATCCCACTACAAAACCATTCAGTGTGTTGCTATATATCGGAACATGTGATAATCCTAATTATCTTGGTCCTGCACCTCTGGAAGACATTGCTGAACAAATTTTTAATGCAGCTGGTCCAAGTGGAAGAAATACAGAATATCTTTTTGAACTTGCAAGTTCTCTTAGGAATCTTGTGCCAGAAGATGCAGACGAACATCTTTTCTCTTTGGAAAAATTAGTAAAAGAACGTTTAGAAGGAAAACAGAACCTCAACTGCTGATAAAAGACCTAATCATTGACTTTTCCAAAGACGCAGAACTTTTAGCCTTCAGAAAATAGTTTCACTGTACAATGACAATATGATTTGGAAATGTATTTACTTGGAAGATCTCATTTAATTTTAGTGTTTTAGTCATGGTATCACAATTTGTAGTTTAATTTCAAGTGTCCTGAAACACATACGTATTCAAAATATTAGGGTATAGTTAAAGAAAAAAATTCAAGTTTTAATAATATGATTTCCTAACTATATGATACTGAACATTTGCTCGTAAGGAGTTCTTAAAAAAAAAAAAAATACAATGGAAGACTTAGCTCACAGCTTGTTTTTTTAATCAGAGTAAAAATAATATTCATATCACAATACTATTTTGAAGTTATAGAGAATTATAGCAAAAGTTCAGTACATATAATAAGGTATATATTCAATATATTCCTGTGAAATAATTATGTAACCATGGCCTAAAATACACAAGCTTAAAATAATGTGTAATTAGAAATACATAGTAATATAGGTAAGATTTCAGTCTTGATTATGAATTTCTTTGTTTAGGTATTAGATAATACCCTTTCCAATTTAAGCCAAAAAAAATCAGCATTTTTAATATAAAAACTTCCTTGGAATTAAAATGCACTGTGCCTCTCCTTTTTTGAATAAATGCATTTTACTACATGGAAAAAACTCATTCAACTAAAAAAGCACAAATTACATAATATAAATCCACTAACAATGTAGACTGTCATTCACTTTGTATTAATCTTATACTGAATTTTTTTAAAAGGTGGGTATTCTGATATTACAAATTAACAAACATATAAAATGAAGGTTTTGTGTTTGAAACGGTTTTTAGAATATAAATTTTTTTAAGAAATGACATTACCTGATCATTTGCTAGACCATTTGCTATATAGCTTTTGCCCCCCGCATCTTGTCACCTAAACAAAGGTATCCACTGAATAGTGTTGATGATGCCACTCAAGCAGCAACTATCCATATACATTATTAATTCATGTAGAATTAGCTTTGATTCAATGTAGAATTACCTTTGATTCAAACTAACCAGATTTATTTCTCAAAAGGATATAGTCTCTCTCAAAATTGTTCCATATGACAAGAATTTCAGTACCACATAAATCTAATATAAAATTTCTTCAAACCCAGGCATGACTGAATACAGAATAAAAATAAAGATGTCCTACATAGTAGGAACAGTAGTCCTCTTCATGTTCTCCTATTTATTAACACCTTACTGCATAATTTACTCAGCTACATAGGCTTTTTAAATATTTTCCAACATTTTCAATGTTAGTTTTCCAGAACACATTTCATCTGTCCTCTGCAACAAGAAAGGTACTAACATTCATTAATGAATTTCATAAGGATATATGAGGCACTTTATATATGGAAGCGTTTAGTTTTGCATGCGGTTGCACATCTAATAAGTGGCAGAAATCCAGGTTTCTCTGACTCAAGCACAAGATCTTTCTGTAATATATTTTAAAAACCACCTGAACTTAACTATCTTCACTATCCTGCATCTTCAGGAGGTATAAATGTTTAATATTTTGTATAATGAAATAGTACATAAATTGTTACATAAAGATGTTAGAGTTAACTGTGATGGCTATTTCCTCAAACATAATGGGCCTATCCAAAATTCACATGCTGTAGCTCACAATCACACAGGTGAATTCAAAGATTTAGTCTTTTTTACAAACAAACCTAAGTCCAAAGGAGTTTATGACTCCCCAGTGATTCTTCTACCATTTAATATGTATTTTAACAAAATATCAGGGGAAAGGGATTACTTTGTGATCCCCCTGTGTATGTGTTTGTAGCTTTCAGTTTTCAGACAAGAAAATATGTGAACATACATGTGGTATACCGTCAACATTTATAAGGAGGCCCTGTTCCAAAAGGCCTAGGAACAGTGATATTTATTTTCACTGAGATGGGGACAAACATGGCTAAAATGGAGAAGTTAAACAGTACTGAATTAGAGAGAAGCTAAGGTCTCAAGTCTCCAAAACAGAATCATAACAAAGGTACCAAGTTATCTAGAGCTTACTTTTGTTAGCAAAACTTGTCTCTTTGCTGCCCTTGGAACTCACTTTCAAAATATTTTCTCTCATTGTTACCCAATACACACAGAACTCAGGCTCTCAGTTCTCAGAATGTTGGGTTGGGCAAAAAGACAGTTACATTTTTTTTTTCATACGATGGCTCTAATAGTGCTTAGTTGTCATTAACTTCATTCGAAACAATTTTGTTGGATTGTGACAGCTGTCCTATCAGCATGCATTTTTTTAAAAGTTATCAGAATTGGTAAATTTTTGTGCAACCATTTTAATATTGAAGATGGAAGAAGATATGCAACGTTTTCGGCATATTGTGCTTTATTATTCCAAGAAAGGTAAAAATGCAAGTAATACACCAAAACGAAAAAAAGATTTGTGCAACATAATGGAGAAGGTGCTATGGCTGCTCTAATGTGTCAAAAGTGGTTTGCCAATTTTCTTAGTACTGTTATCCTGGCGAAATAATTCTTTGCTGTGGGGCTGTCTTATGCATTGGAAGATGTTTAGAAGCACCCCTGGCCTCTACCCACCAGAAGCCAACAGTGGGAGACAGCCGACATACTCAAAATATCCAAATCAGTCAAGTTATTGGTGAAAATGAAAAATATGTCTTCTATTTTATGGAAAAAATGTAACTGACTTTTAGGCCAACCCAGTACAAATAGTTAGGTGTTATGTGTGAGGAATTCAAGTATGTGTGCAAACCCTACATTGAGAAAAGGCACTTGTAATATAAATCTCTAATGAAGAGAGGGAGAAGGAAGGAAAGAAACATATAAACTTGTTCCACCCATTCATGCATTCATTGGTTGATTCTTGTAGGTGCCATGACCAGATTTAACCAGCAACCTTGGGGATCCCGATGACGATCTAACCAACTGAGCCACCCAACAAGGGCAACAAGGGCATCTGTTATAAAATATGAGGACGGGAATCCAAAACTTTTTGTCTTTTTTGAATGCAGGCAGACGTGATTCATAACCTCACATTCACCTGGCCCTGAGGCTCACATAAGGAAGTTTAGCTTCTCTGATAAAAGAATTCTTCACTTCATCTATGAGATGAAGGAGCCCCACATGGGGTAAAAATGCGGGGACAATGATACCTAGCTGCCCTCCCCACGAGGTGAGGCTCCATCCATGCCAACCTCAGAGAATTACAGTATTCTTAACACTGCGATAGGTTTCCTCAGCTCAGGCATCCCCTGACCCAGGGCTGCAGACACTGAGCAAACTGCGCGCATTAGTTCGTAGGTGCTAAGTGCAGAGATCACCACCACACACCGCAGAAGAGGCGGAGAGATGCTTCTGGCCGGAAAGATGAAGCTCGCGGAAGCTAGATGCAGAGAGAGGGAAAAAGAAAAGCAACAAAAGGAAAGAGCCCTCAGGAGCATTATCACTTCTCACTTACTGCCACTTCGCATTTTCTCGTCTAAAGACCAGCACCTGCCCCACTCACATTCTTTCTTCCCGCTCTAGTGCGCGTCAAACTGCTGCCCACCCGCTGGAGAGCTGCGCGGGAGGCGGGAGGGCGCGGCCACCGCCTCCCGGACTCACCGGCTCTTTGTGCCCCCACTTCTCTGCCGAAAAGACTGGTTGGTCCGAGGCCCGGTCAAAAGGAATCCCCTCCCAGGAGGCAGCGACGTCCGATTTCCCCGCCGAACTGCGGTTGCGGGAAACAAGCAAAGCCCAGCTGCTATCGCGGCTTCCGTAGGCGGACGGCTCAGCGGCCCCGGATGTTGACATGCCGCCTGCCCCGGAAACGGTGGCCAACGGGGTGGGGGCGGTGTTGCCGGGCTCTCCGGAAGGAGACGTGGCGGCGGTTGGGCTCCGGGTTGCCTGGGTGGTTTAGTAGCCCCGCCGCCGCCGCCTCCTCCTCCTCCTCCTCCCCCTCCTCTCCTCCGTGGCAGAGGAGCTTGTGTCGGTGGCTGGAGAAATCAGCGGTGGAGGATGGAGGAAGGAGGCGGCGGCGCGCGGAGTCTTGTCCCAGGTGGACCGGTGTTATTGGTCCTCTGCGGCCTCCTAGAGGCATCCGGCGGCGGCCGAGCGCTCCCCCAACTCAGCGATGACATCCCTTTCCGAGTCAACTGGCCCGGCACCGAGTTCTCTCTGGTCAGTGCCCTCGCAAACCTTGTAGCCATCTCTCTTCCTCCCAGCACTAAGGGTTCGGCCCATTCCTTTGGTATTCTGCGCTTTTTTCCCCTAGAGCCAACCTCTGCAGGCGCATGTCTCCTTCCCCCACTTCCAAACTTCATTTACCTCTCGTGCATTCATTCATACAGCAAGTGTTGATCGAACACGATACTTGGATGTGCGCTCCATGCTAAGCAGTGTGGATCCAGCGCTCACCTGCTCCCCCTCTTCCTTTTTAAATGTCTCTCTAGACTTGCTTACCAACACTCCCTCCCTGTGGGAGAAATTTTCTTAGAACCACGTTAGGCATGCACTTTTCTCTTTGGAAAGTCAGCTGCAGCTGTTCCATCACCCGCAGCCTTCTCTCCTACAGTTTTACACACTGCCCTGCCCACGCACACCCGATGTGTGTGTGTGGGCAGGGCAGGTATGAGTTCCCTCTCTCATCCACATTCGTTCTTGCTCTCTTGTATGCGCACACGTACAGATATGCACATCTCTCTTCCCTTCAAAGTTGTCTTTGAGATGACTGTTTCGCCTGAGATGTTAACGACGCTCTATGCAGAAGATTCTTTACAGTTATGATGTATTACGACTCTTACGACCCCAGAACATGAGGCATTATGGTCAGTTTTCCCACAGTGAAGAACATATAACCTCACTGTAACCAAGATCTGCAGTCCTTCTCCTTGGGGAGTCGACTGCTAAAAAGTCTTCCTATCCACTGTAGGCCAATAAAAATTGTGATCTTATATGATATTAACCATGCATTGATTAATTCATTTGCTTCAAATTGAAGTCCTGGAGAATGCAAAACTTTTTTAAAAATTCTTATTCCAATTACCTATTGTCATTTCATCTGAGACTATTTTAGTACATTGTTCTGTTACTACTTCGTTGAAACATGAGTGGTACCATCATGTCAAAATGAGATATACCAGGATAAAGAATGCATCGTTACCGCAGCAGCTTTCTATTTGCAAATGTTAGTTTTTGCTAATACTTCACACCTGCGTTGTTTCTCCCCCCCCCCCCACCCTCCCTTGCTTTCGGTTCTCTCATTCTTGTAGTTCAAATTTAAGTAAATATTTCTTCAGGAAGCCAGGTCATCTTTGGATTAATGCCATGAAATATTGATAATATATTTAAATACTTACACAACAGTTGTAAGTCAGATATAATGTTAGCAGGGTTGGGGTTATTGTTTCCAAGGAACACACTTGGAATGAACTTGGCAAATGTTTAAAGAATGTGGTCATTAAAATTTTTTACTCTTGCACCTGTGGTTTTTTTTTTAATTTAAAAATGTATGCTGATATACAACCGTGCAAATTTACTGACTTATAAGTGGATGGCTTAAACTAGCCTTTTTAGAGGTTACTACCAAATTATTGTTCAGTTTTCTTTCTGGCACTTTTGGTTGCTGGCTAAAAGGAGGTTATGCTATACCAATTTTCACATATCTGTCCATTTTATTTTGAAATTTTGTGTTTAATTACTTTTCTTTGGCAATGCAACATAATCTAAGGGGGATTATTTGAAGATATGGGGATAATTTTTTTTTTAAGTTTTTAGTTACTTCCAGAAAAACCTAGAGACATTTTTCTAGGAGTTGCAAAAGGTGTATGGCCCTTACGTAAAAAAATAAGCCCCTAAAGACATTATCACTGGTCTTTTGATTTTTTTTAAAAATATTTTTACAGTCTTAAGGCTTCCCTTTTGTACTTTATTTAATTGAAACTACAGCCCTCACCTGGCCCTGTGATTTGTTTTTTTTATGAGCCAGTTGGTTGGACATTTGTATAAAACAGCAGCTGTGTGGACTAGGGAGAGGACCTTTATCTCTCTACAATCTAAAATTGGGACTGGATTAGATATGAATATTTTTTAGGTTTAAAATTCTTTTGTGCTTTAAATCATCTTCCCATTTATATATGTCAAAAATACATAATCATTACAATTTTGATTTCAAATATACTGAGAAAAAGTACTAAGCACCAAAATTTTATAAGCTTTAAAATGTTTATGTTAATTAAGGATTATATTCTTTACTGGTTTTTAGCATTAAAACTTGTGTATATATTTTCCTTCTGAAAAATTATTTCTAGGTCACTGAAGTGTCCAGTTACTCATTACTTCAAAGAGTTCATAGATTTCACCAAAATAAAACTACAAAATAAGTCTAATTTTCACTATTTCTGTTGTTAATATAGAAATGTATTCCCACTCAAAAGTTTTCCCCAAACACTACAAATTTTACTTTATGACTCACTATTTTAGTGTTTTCAGATAGAAGAATTTCTGTTTGGTCTGTTTTATTGACGAGGAACGCAGTCCTCCCTAAACTAATAAAAGCCAAGTCTGCATCTTCACACAAAAATAGTAATGGCTTCTACTTCTTGTTACCCCTTACCTAGACCTTGAAAACAATAGGCAGAGAAATGAGTTTCTTTATCACATAAAACCTAAGAGTAGTTTTTATTACAAAAAAAAACGTATAGGCTTTCTTTCTTTGCTGTGGTTCCAAACAAGCTGTTTCTTTTTTCATTGTTAGGGACCATGTTGGCATATAAGTCGGTACTGTTACAGAATTCAACTCTGAACGTTAGAGTTGCGGTGACTTCACACATAGGGATGAATACATACCAGTACTAGGATTTGCTTTCACTGCAGCAATGATTTTACAGCACTTCAGACAATCCATTGATGAGTGAATGTGAGTCATGTTTTGCAGAACTCACTGTCATGTATTTTGAATATGACAGGGAAAACATTAAAAAGACATTAAATATGTTATAGCAGTTTATTGGCTGAACTAAATAAATGTTTCTAAGAATTCCTTTATCACAAATTTGACTTTACAACTCTCACTTTCAAATCTTTTTGACTCCTCTCTTCACTTATAATAATATTTTTAAAAAGGATCCTTGGGACGGTACTAAAGGGTAAATGGGGCCAAATATATGGTGACAGAAGATGATTTGACTATGGTGGTGGGCACACAATGCAATATACAGATCATGTATCATAGAACTATATACTTGAAACCTATATGATCTTATTAACCATTGTCACCCCAGTGAATTTATTTTTTTTTTAAAAAGGATGCTTGGCCATAATCCAGGAGTCTATAATCTAAGAAAATGTTAACAAAAGCTGATTCCAATATGTTAAAACAGTTAGTTTTGTCTCTGGGCTGTGCTACTTTTCTGTGTTTCTGTGGACAAATTATTTAAACTGAGCTTTAGTTTCCTTTTCTGTAAGATGGAGAGAATACTTGTTTTGAGTATCAATGAGTTAATAAATATAAAGGACTTAAAATGGTACTTTGATGTAGTTAACATAGCTCATATTTACTGCTATTTTTTTCTTTAGATGTATTGTTTTGGGAAAACATTGCCCTAACTTGCATTTGTGTTTAAGAGGACATTGGTGTTAAGTGGTACTGGTTTTATTATGGTTAAAAGTTGGTTTTGTTAAATTGAGAAAAGAACAAAGGTATTTAATATTAGTGGTTCTTTCCTTGCCACAGATAGCCAAATAGTATAGTGGTTTCATAGTACTGTAAGAAGAGAAAAGATAAAATTTAATTATCACAGAACACATATCATAGAAATCTCTGCCTTAGAAGTTAGTGACACATTTGCTATCACAGGGATATCTTTTAAAATAATATCAGTTATATTAATTGAAATGTTCATTTGACTTAACATTGGTTCATATTTGATTTGTGAATTTGTTTGGCTTCATAGTATAGAAAGCTTTAAGGATGGTTTTGTTGATATATACCAGGAGTTGGCAATTTATACCTTTGCACTAGCCCACCATCTGTTTTTGTAAAGAAAAATTTTTTGTAACATAGTCATCCCTATCTGCTTATATATCGCCTATGCACATTCTTACTGCAGAGGAAGAGTTGAGTAGTGGTGACAGACCATGCAGCCCACAAAACCTAAAATATTTTACTGTCTGACCCTTTATAGAAAAGGTTTGCTGACCCGTGATATTGTACTAAAAAATGTTGACTCAGCACAGACGACCCAGAGTGATTTTTCTTTTAGAAGTAATTGATTCATATGCTATCCAAATATGAACAATTGCGTCCCATCCAGCACAGTGGCAAGTTCTTTTGTAAAGTGCTGTAGATCCGTACATATAAGTGATACTTGTTAGTGGGAGTAGTGAGTATTCAGTGATGGTGTACTCGTGAACCTTTATTGCCTCAGTGCTTTTTAATCCATATTTTAATTTCAATTTGTTGCATTACTACTTCTTTCTTTATACTCCAAACTTTATTTTTACTTTTTTCTGTTATATCTTAACACCAAGATACAGTTTGTCACCTTCATTCTGTCATTAAAATATATGTAGACTCTTTTCCCTTTTCCTTTGGAAATGTGTTTAAAAAGGCTCTGTTGAAGTGATGAATTAGTTTGATTTACGACTATAAGTTATGCAATGTAATGCAATTTAGCCAGAGGAAGTAATGTGTGTTTTTTTGTTCTCTCTCTAGCCTACAACTGGGGTTTTGTATAAAGAAGATAATTATGTCATCATGACAACTACACATAAAGAAAAATATAAATGCATTCTTCCCCTTGTGACAGGTGGGGATGAGGTACGTTTTTATGAGTATATTGATAATTCCTGTCACCAAAGATATTTATTTAAAACATTGCAACTACATACTTTAAAATAAAATTGAATGACAGGTTTTCAGTAATGCTGTTTTACCATAAAAATAGTAATCACTTCTATTATCCTGAAGTCTTTGATTTTAGAGTTCAACTTGGAAAAATGAGCAACCAATTATTGATGTTTTGAATGAAAATCTAACTCCACTCTTGCTTTCTTTTATAGAAATAAGAGTTTTGACACAGATATAATTTTTTAATATGTATATAACATTTTAATAAAGAATTGCTAATAAATCTATAGGTACCTTATGCTTTCTCACTGCCTTAGCTCATGCCCATTTCTTCCTCCTAAAATGCCCTAATGAACTGCCTCTTACCCATCCTTTAAGGCAATGACTTCTTTCGAGATGAAACAGGAAAGGCAGCATGGTAAAATGGAAAGGACATCAGCCTAGGAGCCAGGAGGCTGAGGTATAGACTATAATTAACTATGGTACCTTGAAAAAATTTGAAACTCAGTTCCTCCACTCAATAAATTTATTGAGCTAATTATGTAATATTTCCATGATCTGTGTAATTGGAAATATTAAACTCAGTGAGTGCTTTCTTAGTCTTTGTTCAGATTTGCAGTCTATGAAAGACAGCTATTTAATTTTGTTTTAAACATACTTAAGACACAAACCACCAAAACACAATCATACACATAATGAGTATATTTGGCATTCAAGTATGAAATTGAAAATACATAGAAAACTAAGAAGTACATACCTTAAAATTTTCCAGTGCATGCCACAAGAGTCAACTGTTCTGAGGCTTTTATAGCTAGAATTTGTTTGGATGCAAGCATTTACAAATTCTGAAATAGGTTTATAAGAATTGTTCAGGAAACTACTCAAAAACCTTTTTTTAAGAGAAGAAAGAATGGAAAATTATTCTATGGCTCCATATTTTCTACTTCAATTCTTTTGAAAGAAGCGGTATACTATAGATTATTATTAAAAATATTTACTTTTTCCCCCCTTTTTATTTTCAATCGTTTGTGATTTGACCAATGAGTGAATAACCAAACAGTACAGTTGGGTGAAGTTCTAGAATAATTCTAAGTATTAAACTCCAGTTCTTTCATAGGAAGAAGAAAAGGATTATAAAGGCCCTAATCCAAGAGAACTACTGGAGCCACTATTTAAACAAAGCAGTTGTTCCTACAGAGTATGTATTTTATGTTCACTTAATAATGAGAAAATAAATTTCTCTTATGTTGTATCAGATTTTTAGTTGTAAAATTAAGCTATTGCTTAATAATATCTTGTTAGTTTGAATTCCTGTATAGTATATGTAGCAAACACCCAATAATACCTGTACCAAATAACATCACTCACCAAACTGTTTTGAATGTTTTTCAGATCAAAAAAGTTATATACGATTTTAATTAAAAATGCTAATTATTATTTTCTAAGCTATGTGGAAAATAACCCCTAAGTTAGTTACTTATTCTAGACCTATTTTCTTCACAGAATGTTCACATAGAGCTAATTAGTGAAAACAATGAATAGACTTCAGAAATTTCATATTTTTCTGAGGCATAATAGTATGTTTTATTTACTATTCAGGTAGATTTATTCATGTACCTAAAGTATCAGGAAGTAATTCAGTTGAGTTATGCAGCTTTTGTATATTTAAATACATCCATCTTTCTTAGATTGAGTCTTATTGGACTTATGAAGTATGTCATGGAAAACACATTCGGCAGTACCACGAAGAAAAAGAAAGTGGTCAGGTATGTTTTTCTTCAAAATATGAAGTATGGAACATTATAAAATGAGAACTCTAATAATGAAATTAATGGTTTTGTTAGGTTCAGCAGAGTGAGAGGAGAAACAACAGGAGAATAGGCAATGAGTTTATAAGATTTATTTTGCCAGCTGCAAACAGGCGGGATGAAACCAAAATGGTGTCAGCCCCAAACAATAACAAGGCAGGGGTTTTTAAGGGGAGCAGGAGTTGGCTGGACTCCCTGCAGATGGTCTGATGGGGGAGTTGATTAGGAGCGGGAGTTGATTCTGAGAACAGAGCAGTTGCTGAATTCTTGTCGACAGATAAAGATAACCTTTGAAGGAGATAGGCAGATACTGGTGCCAGCAGTTACTGTGGGGCCTTGCTAAAATTAGACCTGAATTCCCAGAACCCAGGTCTTATGCCTAAGAGTTTTAAAGTTGTGTTCTTGAAAAGATACATTTGCAAAATACTATATTTTTATTTTCTTTTTAAATATAGAAAGTAAATATTCACGAGTACTACCTTGGGAATATGTTGGCTAAGAACCTTCTATCTGAAAAAGGTTTGTTTCTATAGTGACTTGATTGTAATGCTGGAATTTGATATAAAGTAAATGTTCAAAATGGAATTGAAAAGATTTTGTTGGAGACTATGAATTTTAAAATACTAAAATAAATTTCTGAACAATTTCATAGAAAACTTTTTCAAAAAGATAGTTTCATTATTTTCTGCTTTAACAAACATTATGCTTTTTTTACCTATTAATAAATTTTTTAAAATCTGATAAGATATACATGTTAATGTTATATTTACAGGGTTAGTCTTGCTTGATTTAAAAAGTTTTTATATATTGAAATAGATATGCAGATGTATCCCTAAATTGTGAAATATTTTATTAATCTGTATTCAAATTGATCAACAAATTTAAGATTAAACTTTTCTCTAAGATAAAAATACTGATGTGGACTGGTTTTATGTGTCAAATAGAGTATTTCCTAGTTAAAGATTAAATATGACTGTTCTTTCAAAGAAAACCATGTCAAGTACTAGTGAGATAAAAAGTACATACATGTTTTGGGACTTCTTTAGAAAGAATTTAAGATAACAGAATTGATTGAAAACTTAGTAGTTTGTTTCTTATTTGTAAAAACGCTGGTCATTCTCTACACTTATTTACTCTTATATTATTTTGTAGAACAAGAAGCAGAAGAAAAGGAAAAACCAAAAGAGGCAAGTGACAAATGATTTTTCTCTTAACATCTACTAGGCATAAATTTATACAACTTAATTGACAGAATGTAGTCCTGTGTTCTTAACTATATCAAATATCTCAAAAGATTAGAAGAGAGAAATTTGCAGTATGCTAGGTTTTTCTGAGAAAAGCTACACTATGATCTTAAAACTTACTTTTAGATCATACAAAAACTAAGCAACTTTACCAAAGGATGTCTGGAAAAGTTTTAATAATACCATTATATCATCTCTGTGCTTAGCAATGTTTCCTTCTCTTTAACCATGGAAACAATTATAATAACAGCTTTTGTGTTTGGTCCCTATCTCCTGTTGGTAAAACAGATAAAGCTAGTTATGTAAATAAAAAAAAACAAAGGGACTTCCAAGCGTCTTAAAAGCAGGGACTGTCTTTTAAATATTTACCCCCTGCAGTGCAAAGCAGAGTGCCAGGCATAACAGAGACACCTCATAAATGTTTATTAATGTGAATGCATAATTTATGACCGAATAAGATTATTTTAAAAAAATGATTCCTTAGGGTGTTTAATCACAATTTCTAAATTCCTCTGTAGTTCAAGGAATGCTTGAATCTTAAGAATTACCAGAGTTAAATAATTTATTGATAGAGGATATTTCTCTAAATGGCTTCATATCAGAATGGTACTTTTATTAAAAGTAAAGTGAAATGACAATAGGCCTTAAAAATTACTTAAAAGGGATGCCTATAACTTAAAAGGGTGACTTGGGGCAGGGGGGACTGATAAAGCTAATTATAGACACACATAGCATTGCTATTTCAAAAGAATTTAATTTTACAGATCACCTTTGAGATAAAATGTTTATTTACTCTGGCTCTGGAGGGTAGCAAGATAGAACTCAAAGTGTGAAATGATGAAGGGAGAGAAAGAAAACTAACATTTGTTGAGCCCCATTTTATAAGCCAGATGTTGTGCCAGGCATATAGCAAAAGGTAATGCTTAATTCTCCCTACAACCTTTGAGTTTACAGGGTGGGAAAAAGTTGGTTTATAGTTGTGAGTATGCAAATCATAGAGTTTATTCTTGTGCTATTATTTTTCATTATTGTATTAAAAGCCCTTACATTGGGTTTTTCTTGTGTTTCTATAGATTATAGTATGGGAGCTAACTCTCTAATAATCCTTGTCTTCTGAGATGATCTCCTTTGTTCCCCTATTCCATGAAAATTTTTCCATTTTTCGTTGCTGGCTTTAAATAGATTTATATAAGAGTTTATATGCTGAAAAATATGTCTATTAATATTAATAACAGGGAAGAAGAGTAAGCAGATTAATGAACCAGTACATATTTAGATTCCTATTTTAGAAGGTAGTGTTTTATTATGTAACTCCACATTTGACAAATCAGACTTCAGACCTCTAGAATCTAAACCCTTAACACAGCCATGCACTGAGAGTTCAGTGAAGAAAGATATGACCGGCTCAATATAGTAAGTTCCTACATTTTATCTTAGACTCTTTCTTTAGAACTATTAAAAATAACTCCTATTAATCATGATATTATAGCCTTTAATATAAATGTACACTTAACATCTTAATTTTAGTACTGAATAAAAATGCCTTTTTTTGCTGTATTAAACTAGCTCTGAAAATATGTGTTTGCTCAGATAAGAACTCATCAGTCAAAAGAATATCAGAGGGAGAACTTATAGAAATACATAAATGTTACCTTTATAAATGTTAGTTTATAAATAAAATTTGTTGTCTTCCTTTCAGAATAAGTGCTTCTCCCATCCTCAATCCTACCCCCATTTCTAATGAAAAGTCTGTCTTATACTCTTTTTTTTTTTTTTTAAGATTCCCACTAAAAATATCGAAGGTCAGATGACACCCTACTACCCTGTGGGAATGGGAAATGGTACACCTTGTAGTTTGAAACAGAACCGGCCCAGATCAAGTACTGTGATGTACATATGTCATCCTGAATCTAAGCATGAAATTCTTTCAGTAGCTGAAGTTACAACTTGTGAATATGAAGTTGTCATTTTGACACCACTCTTGTGCAATCATCCTAAATATAGGTAGGATGTGGATTTCATATTTAAACATGAAATGCACATGCTTTAAAGTTGCCATATGCTTAGCTTTAATGCTTTGTTCTTACTGAACAGATTCAGAGCATCTCCTGTGAATGACATATTTTGCCAGTCACTGCCAGGATCACCATTTAAACCCCTCACACTGAGACAGTTGGAACAGCAGGAAGAAATTCTAAGGGTGCCTTTTAGGAGAAATAAA
The DNA here is from genome assembly GCF_987537825.1 of Furipterus horrens. Classification (NCBI taxonomy): domain Eukaryota; kingdom Metazoa; phylum Chordata; class Mammalia; order Chiroptera; family Furipteridae; genus Furipterus; species Furipterus horrens. The sequence goes on from NW_028327176.1 coordinate 35,952,996, forward strand.
GAGGTATGCAAATCATCTAACAGTATTTTCTTAGTGCTTTCTTTTCCAATTTATAGAGTATATATTAGTATTTCAATTATTTCTTCAGTAGTAATTTATTTTCCTGACTCAGAGTTTTAAATTCCAGTTCTTTTTATTGATTTTAATTCTTTTTCTCATTCTAGTACTTCTAAGAAACTATTTTAGCATTCTGACACTTCTGATCTTATACTATTTTCAAGATTGACATCCTATTCATTCTAGTTAAGTTTAATTTTTAACTAGTTGACTGGACTTCCCAGCTAAGCAAACTTCTTGAAAAAGTAGACTGCAACCCATCTCAGCATTCTTTTTGTTCTAATTCACTGAGTATATACCTAACTTCATCTTAGTAGCATAAAACAGTGAATATTAAAAGCTTGAACTTTTTCTCCTACCTTTACTTCAGGTCATTCTCTCTACTTGTCTGTGGTTCTTTTCTCCTATGTACTAGTTTTTTTCCTACTTCCTGCCCCTTAAAATGTTGAAGTTCGCCACAGTTCTATCCATAGTCTCCTTAGGTGAGCTCATTCATGCCCATTCCTTCAACTTCCATTTATATGCCCATGAATTCCAAATAGACATCTTCTACACTGACCTTTTCCGCGAACTCAAACCACAATCACAATAATTAATATTCATTGAGCAATTTCCTCATTCTCACAACAGCCTAGAAGATATACTATTACTATCCTCAACAGATTAGAGACTTGAGGTTTAAGAAGTGACAGGGGATGATTACAAATTAGGATCAAAGCACTCTGATCCTAGAGCCTGTCCTCTTAACCACTTCTCTATGGTGCTGCTTCCTTTTGATGGGCTGTCCACCCCTTTCATCTCCTATTGGACAGAGCCATACACGTTTTTAATAATCTCAGGCTCATTCTTTTTTTTCTCTCACACTGAAGCACTGTGCTCTACCCAATTGTCAAGTCAAAAACTGAAGTCATTTTTCTTACCTATCTCTTGATTCATCTGTAACTAATCATTCACTAAGAGCTATTTATTTTATCTTCTAAATGCTTTTCAGATATGTCCTGTCATTAGTTCAGAACTTCATCATTTCCTAGGACCAGAGAAACAAGCCTCCTCACATAGCCCCTTTCTAGTCCTTCCCACACAGCTGATGAAATGCTCGCTCTGTAATGAGCATTTGATTATGTATTTAAACCTTTGGCAGTTACCGTGATCTGTGCCTCAGGATAAAATCATTGCCTGTACAATGACTTTATCAAAGGGGAATACAAGCACCTTTGTGATTGGGCTTCAGCCTCATCTCTCATCACCATTTCCTTTATCCTAGCTACTTTGAACAACTTAGAATTTTCTAACAACACTGTATGCTCTCTAACTTCATTGCCGTTCTGTATACTGTTTCCCTTCTTCTGTTGCCTTCTCCCCTGCCTCCCCTACACCTGATAAACTTCTGCTTCTTCAGCATAAAGACATGCTTCCAGTGTCACCTCTTTGCAAATGACCCAGGACTTCTAAAGTATTACTTCAGGAAGAGGAGAATGTTTCCTCCTCCATGGTCTTGCATTTTATTTAATCCTCCATTATAGCACTTACATGGCTAAAACTGGTCGTTTTTCACATGGTTCTTACATTACAATGGATAAAGAATAAACTATGCTTTGGGCTTTCCAGCTCCTTGCCTGATACCCGGTATGCTGTGAGTACTTAGCAATGGTTTACTTAACTAACATTAGCTGCAAGGCCTGTTTCTCCCCTCCCTCTTGAGACTTAACTACAGAAGTATCGTCAGACTCCTTGTGAATGTTGTGAACACTGCCATTCTGATAAAAAGGGAAAATTATCTTAACATTAATCTACATTCGATTTGACGTGCTATATTAAAAGATTGGACATGAAATTTTTTTTCTAGTCTCCTTGGTAATGAATTTAAATACTGACAGGTACTTAAAAGTCAGATTTATCAAAATGCTTCACAAATTCCAACTGTGATTACTCTTCAATGAAAAAGTGCCAATTTACTTTTCTTTAATGTGTTTAACCTCCCAGTCGAGAAAAACTATTTTTTAAAAGCTATAGATGATAATGCTTTCAAAAAATTTAGGATCTTTAGAGCCCATGTTGTATATGAAGATCTTAGGTAATATTGTAGGATAAGTAGTCACTTTAAACTAGCCATCTTTACTTCAGAACCATTTTTTAAATAAATGCAGTGTATTACACATAACTTTTCTTTTAAAAGTTGTTATTTAGCATATGGTTTGCCTTTTAAGTATGGATCAAGCTTTATTATAAAGATAAATATTTTCTTTTCTTTTTTATACAAAAATACAAATATGGCTATCAGAATTTTGGTTTGATATTCTGCCTATGTTATTAGATTACTTTAACTTGGAGATTACTTTTAGGAGCCCTTTTTATGAATTTCTAAACCCTACTATAAAAACTATCATCTTGCTTTTATTGGAATAATTTTTCTTAAAAATGACAAATGTTGCCCTGGCCTGTGTGGCTCAGTGGGTAGGAGCATCAGCCCATAAACCAAAAGGTTGCAGTTGCAGGTTTGATTCCCAGTCAGGGGACATGTCTGGGTTGCAGTATCGGTCCCCAGCCGAGGCACATACAAGAGGCAACTGATGGATGTTTCTCTTTTATGTCATTGTTTCTCTCCCTCTCTTTCTCTTTTCCCCTCTCTCTAAAATCAATATGCATGTCCACAGGTGAGGATTTAAAAAAAAAAAAAAAAGATAGGTGTTCTTTCCAAAAGAAGCAATAATAGATGGTCATGCTTTTATTCTTCCTACTTCTTGTTTTTATCTCAGTTTCAGGTTTCACTATTACAGCATTACTGTTTTTCTTCACTAATCTTACTATGGGTCTTATACATTCTTTTAATACTCAGCACTTAAAATAGTGCCGAGAGTATAGTAGGCTCTGAATGTAGAAAGAGTTATACATTAAATTCAAGGTCCTATCAAAAAATAAGCCATCTTGGCAATCTTGGTTCTTAATGTTGGAGGAGAGAAAGAATAGTGATTAGTTCCTGGAGACTGTTGAGTGACTTCTCCAAGCTGAAGGAGGAGAGAACCACAGCTGGTCAATGGTGCCTACAGCAGGTAAACAGGGAGTTATGTCCACTGAACATTTACTGGGAACACTTTTACTATTTTTTTTAAAAAATTATTTTATTCAGTTATAATTAGTACACTCACTTCTTCGATTCTGGTCTAGATTCATTTCCTCTTCATTCGCTGTCAGTACCCAGCTAACTGCCAGATTCTAACTCATGAACCTCTCTCAGAACTCTCCTCTCCACTCCTCTTCCGTCACCCCCTTACTTTAAATCCTCTTTATCTCTGGCCTGGGTTACTGCAGCTCCTAAGTGAGCCCCCCACCTCCTGATTTGTTCTTTTTCCTCCTCCTTCCCTGCCATTGCTCAAGTGATTACTTAAAAATCTGATCACTCCATATCTTTGCCTGAAACCTATAAGATAATGTCCCAACTCTTAGGATTATGTAGCTTTTCAGGACATAGTGCCTGCTTATCTCTTGAGCTTTTAACTGTCATAGTTTCTCACATCTTTGCTCTTACCTCTTCCTCGGGTTCACATGCATATGCACACACACAAAACATACACAGATAGTCACATAAATCACAAATTATTATTTACATCTCATGAATTAAACAAGGATTTTTGCTTTCTGAAGTCTGTGTTTCAATTCATTGTCAGAGTCTGTCTGAATCGCCCCCACCTCTGTGAGTGCTGGTCCCAGGCCCTCATCAGTTAACACCCTCCCTGCTAAATCGCAGGCTCCTCCAGGCCCTGCTGTATTTGAGTCATTGTAACTGACACTCATGTCTGCTCTCCCTCAGTGTCTCTTTTCCCTGCTTGTTATCTTTTCTTTACCCATAGTAACTACATTTTTTAAAACTAAATATAGAGGCACAAAATCTAACAAGTAGCAAAGTACTAAAAAATAATGAGACAAAATATATGAAATGGAAATTATCTCTGCATGGGAAGACTGGTTACCATATCCCTAATGAGTAAATGGGACTAACATTTTTCTAGAGCTTTCTCTATACTATGAAGCATTGGAAAATTCATTTTTTAAAAACACATTGAAAAATGAATGAACAAGTTTTATTTTCCAAGTTTTCTACAGTATAACAATAATAATTTAAGTCATAACTGAAAAAATCAAGTGTGGCAAAGAAGGCCTTACACATATGTATTTAATTTTAGGAAGATTTACAATCAACTAAAGAAGAGAGATTCCCAGCAATCCACAAACCCATTGCTGTTGGTTCTCAGCCGATGCTCACTGTTGGAACAACTCACATATCCAAACTGACAGATGACCAACTCATAAAAGAGTTTCTTAGTGGTTCTTACTGCTTTCATGGGGTGAGAAGTGACCTTCCATTTAAATTTTTAGTTTACAGCTTTCACTTGTGTGTTATTTACTCAAGGGACATTAACAGAATTGAAAAAGGTTTTGGTCTGTAGAAAAAAATGGCAAGATTCTGAAAGCCTCCCAATGGACATTTTCTCTCTGTATCTTACTATACTATAATCCACAGTCATTATTATTCTCTTTACTCACAAGCTAAAACTTGACCTTCATTTGACAGACAATATATATAACTAAGACACATGTAATTCTGGTTGATTTTTGGAATGGGCATTAAATGTGATATAGCAATCACATTTAAAACTTGAGTAAACATCTACACAGGTAAATTTTGCTCCTGACTAATAACTCCAGTGAGAAGTACACTTACAAATGGAATTTTTATTTTATCAAGGCAGTACAGCAGTTGTTCTCTGTATTTGTCTTTTTTTGTCAGTAATTTTTATTTTAATTTTCAGTCATATTGCTATTACTGTTTTTTTAATTATATATATTTCTACTGCGACTATGTGGCGATATTGAGACAGGTCCCTGTCCCCCCTTCTCTGTATGTAACTTGATCTGTTTCCTTTCCTGTAGGGTGTTGGTTGGTGGAAATACGAATTCTGCTATGGCAAACACGTACATCAATACCATGAGGTATAGAACAGCATGTATACCAGTCTATCACTACATGGATTAAAGTTTTAAAAATCTTTTGTAGGAAAAAAAAAATGGGGGAGGGTGTTATTTTAATTATGATGTGATTTTCATATGGAAATACTCATTGAACTATCTAAATTCTGGAAAATGTAAAACTTGGTGTTTCAGTCAGTCATCTAGAAGTAACATTGTTTATTAACTACTTGGATTCTTATATTACTGTGAGTCTGGAGGAATAGTATGCTAGTATGGCTAACCTCTTTAGCTTTGACTCAGAAATTAGTCGTTGTTATAATTCATCTTTGTCTTTTTTTCTTTTCAATCCAACTTTCCCTTTCAAGCAACCCTGCTACCTCACTAGCTGCTGGCTGATAACATCCAAAATCATACTAATTTATCCTCTGATTCAGATAACCTTAGGACCTCTAAATACCAGACCTGCCTTTCCACATTCAAAAATTCATTAAGGTGATCTGCCAAATCAACAGCTCGCCCTTCTGGTCTCCACCCTTTAACACCCCTGGGAGAACCCCTAATCAGAGAGTTTTTCCTTTAGCTGGGGTTCCTCCAACACTAGTTTCTGTAAATAAAGGAGAAATCAGTGTTCTGTTTTGTTTTGTAAATTTTTTATTATATATTATATTCCCATCTCCTTACCCCATGCCCTTTGGCTTGTTCTCTATATCTGTGGGTCAGTTTGTGTTTTGTTTATTTATTTTGTTTTTTTAGATTCCACATAGCAGTGAGATCATATGGTATTTCTCTGTTTGACTTATTTCACTTAGCATAATACCTTCTAGATCAGCGATTTTCAACCACTGTGTCACAAGAGGCACACTAGTGCGCCGCAAGAATTTTTAAAACATGCAATACCTGACTATTTAGTGACACTGACCTCTTTTACCTTAGATTGTCAAATAAAAAAATGACAACTGCCAACCCAGCAAGAGCCATCCGGTGTAAATGAATTAAAATTATACCTATTTTTTGTCAGATTAGCAAAAAAATATAACATGATTTTTTGGTGTGCCGCAGAATTTTAGTAATTAGTTTATGTGTGCCATGAGATGAAAAAGGTTGAAAATTGCTGTTCTAGGTCCACCCACATTGATCCAAATGGCAAAATTTCATTCTTTTTTATTGCTGAAAAATTATATTATTCATTTCTAATTCATCTTTAAATTAAGTGAATTGTAAGATAATACATTACTGCTAGAGTTAGTAAAATGGGGTAAATACAGCAAGTTTCTCAGCCAAAAAAAGGTATCATATTATATCAAGTTTAAAATAAAATAAGTTTTAAGATTACATACATTGGCTTTTTATTCCTTTTATTTATAATTTCATAACTTAGCACATTCTCCCACACTTTAGCCAAGCTGCTTAAATTCTGAAGTTTAAGCCCCAGTATTTTTGTCATAGTTTTACTTTGTTTGATAAGTTAAACTACTAGATGTTGAAGAAAAACAGTAATAAATATTGACCTGGCTGTTTTTAAGAGGCTTTGCCTTCCTGAGATGTTTTAAGCCAGTTTTAAACACCAAGATGGATCATACCAGGAAAGATAATCAACCTGCACATTTAAATGATTCCAAATTAATGAGGCATCTGCAAACTAGGACATTTTTTTTCTTCACTTAAACCTGAGAAGTTTTATTTCACTATTCTTTTCATGTATTCTTGCTGTTCTGTAGATGTTTCGTTTTTACTAACATTTATTATAAAGAAAAATGATAAAATACACATATCATCTAACTATAGTCCAGATAATACCCAAGAGCTTTTTTTTTAATTAAAGGAATGAATATATGCCAGAAAGTTAGAATGAAAAGTAAAATCCTCCTCCATTATTGTTCCATTTTCCAAAAATAGCTGTTAACTTTTTCTTAACCTTCCACAAGAAAAAAAAATGCATATACATAAATGTTGGTATAAACTTTTTATTTATGCAGAAAATATCTACTAAGTACTCTGCACTGCTCTGCACTTATTCTTTTCATTTAGTATCTTGGGGATCTTTCCTTGTCAGCAACAACTGATCTCTCCTTTTCAGCAGGTACAGAGAATTACGTCTGTACCCACAGTGTATTTAGTTAGACCTCTACTGATGGACCTTTAAGTTGTTTCCAGTTTTGCTGTAATGGCATCTTAGTGGGCATTTTTAAATAGTTCTATTGGTGAACTTATGCAAGTATTTTTATAAGGCACCTTTCTAGCAGTGTATTTGCTAGGGCAAAGTACATGCATACTAAACAATTGCCTTCAATGGGTTGGACCACTTTACATTCCCATTAATAATGTCTGTTTTCCCATACACTTGCCTACTCTAGGTTTTTATCAGCCTTACTTTGGCCAAGGTCATATAACCTAGAACTTCCTGAGGGACTCTGCTGGAGCATTGGGAAATATAAAAATAATAGTAGCTAACAAATATAGTGTTCACTGTATACTGCATACTAGGCACTGTTCTAAGCACTTTACACGTATTAACTCATTTAATGCTCATAACAACCCTAAAAGGTAAGTATGGTTATTCCAAGATGAGGAAACAAAAGCAAAGATTCAGTAACGTGCCTAGAATCACATAGGAAGTAAGTGGTTAAACTAGAATTCGAACCCAGGCAGTCTTGCTCCATCTCCAGCCTCTTAATCCATATCTTTCTATGAACTTAAGAGTCTATTTGCTAAAAGAATGATTAATGGCTCTCTCTGCTAGTGCAGTGGCCATGCCTGTTTCATTTGCCATTGTAAGGGCTTTTAATTCTAATCAGATGTATATTAGTGCCCAGGACAGTGCCTGGCATAAAATAGGAAGAAGGAAAGGAAGATAGGAAGGAAGGGGACTAGGGGAAGGCAAAGGAAGGGAAGAGAATGAAGTCTACATACAAGGCAACATATAGTTAGTGTTTAAAAAATAATAAAAGCAGAATGGGAAAACAGGTTTCTTGATGCAGCAATGAGCCTGGTGTCAAAAGAGCAGTGTGAAAAGTAGTATAATTTGAAGGTCTGCATTTGAAAGTGGAGTAAGATGAAGGTAGGCTGCGTGTGGCTGCAGTATGGGTCGGGTAATAGAGGCCAAAGATTTAATTAAGGATCATAGTAGCATGTGATTCTATCATCTGGGTATGAGAGAGTAAACTCTTGGTCGAGCAGTGAAATGTTGTCAGTGGAAAAACAAAGGAGCCTGAAGCTGAGAACATCTCCAGGAAAAAAATGGACAGGACTGATAGGAGTAGGAAATGAAAGAAAGACAAGAGTGAAAAATAACTATGTCTGAAGTTAGTCTGACTAGAAAGTAGTTTCAATTTTTTCAGAAAAACAAGGAATAAAGAAGACAACAAGCTCAAATTTCTACTGGTCAAGTGTAACTAAAACATTATTACCTCTAAACATATATAACCAGTGTGCATATGAGGATGAGGGCTATAGCTTATAGGCCATTAGCATAAATGTCTATTTGATGTTGTCAGGCATACATTATCACAAATATTTTTCAAACATTAGGACAAGGATAGTGGAAAAACTTCTGTGGTTGTTGGGACATGGAACCAAGAAGAACATATTGAATGGGCTAAGAAGAATACTGCCAGAGCCTATCACCTGCAAGATGATGGTACCCAGACCGTCAGGTAGATTAACTTCGTTTGCCTTTGGATCTAATTAGTAGAATATTTGAAACTCAGAATACTGGAAAACAAAATTTAAACCCATATAATCTCTGGTCAGTTCTTTTCAGGGACATTAGGGTAGTTTTCTTTTTGTGGGGAAATAACTTAGTGTAGCTCACTGAAGTCCACCACCCTGAATTCAAATTCTTGGTCTTTCCCTGGGTAGGTGCTCAGTGGTTAGAACATCATCCTGATACACCAAGGTTGTGGGTTCAATTCCTGGTCGGGGCACATACAAGAAGCAATCAATGACTGCATATACTATCTTGGGCAAATTACATACTTTTCTTAAGACTTGCTTTTCTTATCTAGTAGTATTTGCCTTATAGGATTATTGTAACATTTAAATAAGGTAATTCAGGCAAAGAAAGCATAGTGCCTAGCAGTATCATGCAATAAATTCTGGTGGTGTGGTAATGAGAATGGCGGTGATGTTAGTTAACAATGGCTCAGTTCCCAGGTATCTGGCCTCTTTCATGCATAATCTTTACCTCTTTAAGTTATTTAGTTCTACTTAAATATACTCTAGCATTTCCCTTTATTAACTTTTGTGAGGTAATGGTTGAAAATAGTTAAACAGTGGCCCTTAAAAAAACTATCTCATTTCTTTTGGTCTATAGGTATATCTTGTTATAGCTGAAGTAAATTAACCTCTTATTTCCCAAGAATAACTAAGCTTTAGCTTTTCTAGTAGTCTGTTGCCTAATGAATTTTAAATTACTCATTTTTTTTTCCCCTTCCTGGATGTCAACTGTTCTTCCTAGCACAGATGGTATGAGAGACTGTTTTCAGAATGTGCTTTCTGGGCTAACCAAAATCTAAAGTTAGCAAAATTAGCCCTGCCTAGTGTGGCTCCCTGGATTGAATCTGGCCCACGAACCAAAAGGTTGCCAGTTTGATTTCCAGTCAGGGCACGTATCTGGGTCATGGGCCAGGTCCCCAGTTGGGGGCGTGCGAGAGGCAACTGATCGATGTTCCTCTTCCTGTCTTTCTCCTTTCCCCTCTTATGAAAATAAATAAGTAAAATCTATTTGTTTTAAGTTAGCAAAATTAAGAGATTGGCATTTAAGTATTAGAAAAATTAGAATATACTAAACAGGAGGATTTTTCTTATGTTTATATATGTTTCATGTGAAAATAGCTCATGGTATCTATCCATGTGCAGCAAATATTAAAGCATAGGAGTGTGAGGCTAGCAAAATTAAAGCTTTTCTTTGGGTCCTGGTGGTTGGAATTTATAGCTTAGCATTGGTTTTACCTTTGTACACCTGCCCTACAGCATTTTAATGGGTGACGCGGATGGAGGATGGGAAGAAGGTAGAACTGTTTCACAAAGCAAACAATATACAGGGCTGGAGAAATGGTTCCTTTTAAAAGAACAATGTTTTTAAAAGCAATTTAACCTTAACTATTTGTATATAAATAAATAATATGCAAGATCAAGATTATTATTTTTAAACCACTATAAGGTATCTGAACGTTATATTCTCTTTATAGAATCTGAAAGACTCTCTGACATAGCCATAAAAATATGTATTTTTAAAGAGTATTTTATAGTTAATTTTTTTTTAACTAATGCAAAACTGACCTCACCATCTTCCTCCCTACCAATCACAATCACTCTAAATTAGTGAAATTTTATTTTAATAAAATGTCTGTGTTTTTCTGATTCAGGATGGTGTCACATTTTTATGGAAATGGAGATATTTGTGATATAACTGACAAACCAAGACAGGTGACTGTAAAACTAAAGTAAGTTGGGCTCTCAGATTGTACTTATGCCTTTCTCTTTAATCTGCTTCCTTTGGGCAAAAGGTTTTGTAAATATTTATAAAATATTTATTTGTTATAATTTTATTATAAGATTATTTTATTTGAAGTTGTTAAAATTAATTTTAGTAATATAATTATTTTAACAGTTATTAAATTATAAATGATAATTAAGTATTAATTCAATTCTTTATTAAATTACACAGGGTCACTTATGGAATTTTTATAGCTTAAGAGGAAGACAATTTAAAATTTTGTATGTTTTAGGCAGCACCTTAAAGTACTCTCTGTTTTAGGTGTAAAGAATCAGATTCTCCTCATGCTGTTACTGTATATATGCTAGAGCCTCACTCCTGTCAGTATATCCTTGGGGTAAGTAAAAAAATAACACTCAGGAATTCAATTTGAGGCCACATTTTAATTTTTAGCATTAAGTCTGGAGAGACCTTCAGTAGTCCTTAAAATTTATACTACTTCTATAAAAGCTGTTACCATATGCATAAAATTAGATGAATTTTGACAATTTCATATACCCATGTAATGCTCACCCAAAACCAGGTATCTGTCACTGCAGAAAATTTTTTAATAACTCCTTCCATGTCCATAACTCCTGAATCCCCAAAGATACCCCTTTTCTGATTTCTTGACACCATAGAACAGTTCTTTGCCTCTTCTTTTATTTCATATGAATGGAATTATATAGCATACAAACTTTTTTTATGCCCGGTCTCTAATGCAGCATGTCTTTCAGACTCAGTCATTTTGTATGTATCAGTATTTTGTTGTCTTTCTATAATTGAATAATATAAATATAATTGAATAATATAATTATACCACATTTTCTTATTCATTCTTCTATAGGTGGATATTTGGGATCTTTCTCATTTTTGATTATATGAATAAGGCTGCTGTGAACATTTCTTTACAAGACTTTTTGTCGGCAAAAGTTTTCGTGTCTTTTTTGAAGTATCCAGAAGTAGAATTGCTGAATCATAGATTAGATATGTTTAACTTTTACCAGACAATTCTCTAAGCAGTTGTGCTGTTTCACACGTTCCTCAGCAATGCATGAGAATTCATTGCTCCACATTCTCACTGTCAACATTTGGTATTGTCAGTCTTTTAATTTTAGCCATTTGAGTAGTTTTAATTTGCATTTCCCATATGAAAACGGTTTTCAGCACCTTTTCATGTGATTATTTCATATATGCTCTTTTGTGAAGTGTCTAACCAAGTCTTTTTTTTTTTTCCCAAAGTCAGTTCCCTTTATTAAATGTTCATTTTTTTCAGACCAGAAATACAAAATAAAAATAGAAATAGGCCACAATTAGAAGCTACATGCCTGACCTCACATGACCCCTGCTGCAGCAACTTAAACAGAACAAGAAACAGCTCTATCCCTAAGGTTGGGAAAGGAGGATGAGGATATGGCTAACCCAGACTTTTTTTTTTTTAATTATACTGACACTTAGTGAAACAGTAAGAAAAATTTATTCAGGACTTTGTAATAGGTGTCAAGACTGTCACAATAGCTGAGAGATATCCAGCTCAACTCTATATACAGTAAAACAGCTGGGCACGTATAGCCAACAAGCAGAAACGGGGCGGGGGGGGGGGGGGGGTGGCTGGTGAATGGAAGATTACTAAGAGGAGACATTAAGGACTGGAGATTCTTGCTAAACTGACTTAAAAGGATTATTGCTGCAGGCCAGCCAGGATAACCAGACATCAAAAGAGAGAGATGAGGAATTTGATCAGGCTGGAGCAGGCTTAGATACCGAGGGTGAGGGTTCCTCCTCTCTGAACTCATCAGGATTCTTTCCTGCAGCTGAACTCAGCAGGCCCAAGGACAAAAGGAGAGTCTTTGTCAGTCTTTTACGCATTTTTATTTTTGTAACAACAAATATTTATTTCTAGGAATTCAAGTATATTCTGGGCATGAAATTTTGATATTTATATGTATTGCACATTTTTTTCCCCCAGTCTGTGGCTTGCCTATTCATTTTTTAATGTATTTTCATGAGCAGAAGTTTTCTGGATGAAGTTTCTTTTCTCAGTTTTTTCCCTTTTATTGCTAATGTTTTGGGTTTTTTTCCTAAGCTATGTTGCCACCCCAGAGTCACAAAGATATTATCCTGTATGTTCTTCTAGAAACTTTAAAGTTCTACCTTTGATAATGTGATGCTTAAGGGTGGTTTTCTTTGTGTCTGTTTTGGTTAGAATTCTCTGGGCTTCTTGGATTTGTGGATTGATATAATTCATACATTTTGGGAAAATTTTGCACATTAACCCCTCAAAGATTTCTTCTACCCCACTCTTTTTCTCTCTGTGATTCCAATTAAACATGTTAGCTTGAAGTTGTCTCAAAATCTGAGATACTCTTTCTTTTATTCTCACTCTTTATTTGTTTCAGTTTTGATCATTTCTACTGAATTCAAGTTAAGTGATTCTTTCCTATGCTGTATGTGTCCCATCCAGCTCTTTGAATGAATTTATTTCTGACATTTTTTTTTATTTCTAACATTTCCATTTAGTTTTTTATGGTTTGCTTTTCTCTTCTGAAATTCCTCATCTATCCATACATGTTATTTGCCTTTTCCACTATTCTCGTCATCATATTTATTATAATCCTCTTTAATTATTGTCCTTTTACTGCTTTTCTCTCTCATCTCTTATTTACAGATAAAAAATATCTTCTCTACCTTTTTGGTATTTTATATGGATGACAAAAGATTGTTTTTCAAAAATTTCAATTTGTAGAAATAACATTGGATGGTTTATCCAAAACAAGGACTTGAATACATGTAACACATTTGTATATATGTATTCATTCAACAGAATAATACTGAATGAAGAAAGTATTCAGCTTAGCAACTTTTTAATGATTTTATTGTTGTTGCTCTTTAGGTTGAATCTCCAGTGATCTGTAAAATCTTAGATACAGCAGATGAAAATGGACTTCTTTCTCTCCCAAACTAAAGGATAATAAAGTTCGGGGAAAGAAAAGTTCATTGAAAGTCTGGATGATTTCTGTCTGACAGTGTGTCTTACTATAGAGTTCTCAGCCATTGGACCTCATCTAAAGGATCATCTGAAAGGACTCTCAACTACTTTGTGAATATCTATATGTATATAAGAGGTTATTGATAAACTTCTAAAGCAGGCATTTGTCTCACATTTATCATTTCTGTTGTGTCTTATGAACTGATTGTTTTTCTTTGCTTGGATAATGTAATTCCAAAATAAATTTAATCCAAGCAATGTAGAGTCCAGCCTAATGAAATGCCATAATTGTACCTACTGAAAGTTTTTAAATAATAGAAATATGTAAATTATAGTATATATGACTAGTTAATGAAGTAAAGATAATGAAGAAAGAAATTGATAGGAAGTTGTTTAAATGGGAGACTATGTAACATATGTATTCTAGTGACTGAAATCTTTTCAGCAAATTTTTATTTTGCAACTGCTCTCTACCAGGTATTGAACTGAAAACTGGGCACATAGCAGAGCCTCACATATAAGTTTTCTTCACCTCTGTTAATACCAGGAAACTCCTATTTGTAATAGGTGGTTCTTCTCTCAGAACTTTTATCTATTTCCTCCTCCTTGATATGAATGTGTTTCCCCACAGAGTATGTTCCTAGTGTGCAGGCGGTGATTCTCTCTTTTGACTTGAATGATTTACTCTAACAAACATTCTGTGCTGGCTGTCCTTTATACTTGCCAACCATGTAACCACACATTTCAGTTCTGGACAGTTTTACAGCACAATATTTATTTTAAAGTGAATAAAGTATCTATAAGCAGTGTTGTCATGTAGTCAATGGCAGATTATTTAGTTTACTTTCTCCACTACCCTGTGGCACACAAATTTATCCTGTTGCATATCTAAACAAGGACAGAAAAGTAGACATAAAATACTTTACTTTCCGTCCTTTTCAGTAATTCTGGACAAAGATATTTTAGTTTTAGAAAAGGTTAATACAATTTGGCTACTGCAGGACTATTTGTAGCTTGTAGTAGGAACAGCACGTACAGAAAGAGTGTGCACTTTGAATTCAAATCTAAATCCAGATACTGCCTTTAACTTACTAGCTGTGTGATTATGGACAGATCAGTTAACCTCTCTGGGCCTCCTTTCCTCTTTTGTAGAGAGACTACTTACTTCATAAGGTGCTTGTATCAGCGCATTAATTTTACTGTATATAAAAAGCCTATCCCTGACTGGTGTAGGTCAGTGGGGTGGGCATTGCCCTGTAACCCAAAGGGTGGTTCAATTCCTGGTCAGGGTACATGCCTAGGTTATAGGCCAGGCCCCCTGGTTGGGGGCGTGTGAGAGGCAACAGATAGATGTTTCTCTTGCACAACAATGTTTCTTTCCCTCTTTTTCTCCCTCCATTCCCTTCTCTCTAAAAGAAAAATAAAATCTTTTTGAAAAAAAGCCTAACCCCAATAATTAACACCAGGTTCCCAATAATTATTAGTTTATTTTCTAATACTGCCCTTGTCTTCTATTAACATAATAGGATAAGAGACCAAAGCCATTAAAATCCATTTACTTAATAAATTATAGAATCATATTTATTATATCAGTGAATTAAGACAAACAGAATTACCCTTGCATTTAGATTATAGGTATAGGAAGGGAGGGAATTAGATTTGTGAAAGGTTAGTGCTAGAAGACACTGAAAATATTTAGGCTAAATGCTTTCTCTTGTAAGAGTGAGGGAAATATCTACACAACTGTATTAGAATAGTTTACCTCAGAAAATCTTAAAAATACAAGCCATAATTATGTCAAAATAAAAGGGTTTTTTAAAAAATAAGCCTTCTGTCTCGGCTAATAGATTCCACTTCTTTGAGGAGAAGGCTAGGCCAGGTATCTCCATACTCCTTCGAAATCTTGGGTCAGTAGTCTGTGAAGGCTCATTGAGTATATTGTTTGCTACTACCTTTGCTATGCAGCCATTCTGCTATATACATAAGTTGGCCGAATTCCTAATAGACAGGGGAAAGGGCTCAGTTATGATATGCCTACTGCACTATGGGAAGTATTTTTCAAAGTGGAGACTCTATTAAGGTGGGTGCTATCCCAGACCTACTAAATCAGATTCTTTAGGGCAGAGCCTAGGAATCTGCATTTTTAAATGTGCTTCCTCGGTGATTCTTTGTTTTAAATAAAATTCTTCAGTGATTAAGAATCACTGACTTAGGAACTTCACTTTTAACAATTTGACACACACTGATCTTCCTGATTAGGGTTTCAGGGAAATAAATAGTAGCTCATATTGACAGGAAGATCGTGACATGAAACTTTGTTTTTAGCTTTACCTGCTTTTCTTCAAGACACCACTAGATGGGGCCTATAGTCCAGCTCTAGTTTATAGCCTATTAAGCGGAATTTGGCAGCAAAGATAACAAATTGTCTCAGCTAAAACTGAATAGGAAGCTTTGTGTACAGTCCCTGGCGAACTATTCTTTTCAGTCAGACTGATCAACAAAGGCCTGACCTGATTTCTGACAATCCTTAAACTTCCTAGTGCATAAATCAGGCCAATGTATTGACCCAGTAGCACCAAAGTTCTAACAAAAAGCCTTATTAGCAAGAAATTTTTTTTTTTAATGATTTAAATTTTGAATGAGTGGGACTTGCAATCAGAGTTTCAAATGAAAATATCACCTATACTGGAATCTAATTTTAAACTCTTGACTGGTGTTGGGTAATTTTACTTACTTGTGCTTGATTTCCATTTGAACATAGAGCTGCCTTTCATATATATGGATGCTATATGTTATAATGTGCTGTTGAGGTAAAAGTTTTTAGTATGTTGCATGGTGACATGGCTTAAAAGGAAATCCATTCCTCGATGTCTTTTTTTCAGTTGTTTGGCAGGGGAGGTAGAGAAACCACAGACCACTACATACCCAAGGGCATGCTTTATTTTACATGCTTATAGTCTCAAAGTAGATTGCAATGTGATCCAGTGGATGGTGGGAAGAAAATATTTGAAATTATATTAGTTTTTCACCTGCAAAAGAGGAATTAAGTTTCACTAATATTTAATAAGTAGACTGACTCTGGTGCACAGTCATTCATAAATAGGATTTTGTGTAATAAAACACAACATGAGGGAAAGACTGGGTATTACATGTGTAGAGGAGTTGATAGGGATGTCATCATTATTCTTCACTTTCATCATATCACAGCATTCGCTAAATGCCTCCATCGCTTTTCAGAAAATGGAATTGTCACTTTAAATATTAGCATCAAGACCATACATTACTAGGTATATGAGATCTATCCAGAAAAAGTCCAGCCATTGTTAATATAACAAGAATGGTTTGTGAGACATGATGTAACCTGGCAGTCAAGGAGACTGGACCGGAATGCACATGTGTGAACAACTGACCACTGTCCTCGTGGAGGGCAGTAGATGCCATTGAGTGAGCCTGTGTACCGTGTCGCCCAGTAAGTATATGTATTGTGGGGCCATCACATTCAAAATTATGAAGCGAGTAGAGCAATGAACCTGTATCAAATTTTGCATTAAACTTAACATTCCTTGCGGAAACTATTTGCAGCTATGGGCAACTGGTGATTGGCAGTTTCATCACCACAATGCATCCACTCATGCATCACCTCTCATGCAGAGCTTTCTGGTGAAACATCAAATCACCCAGGTGACTCAGCCCCCCTACAGCCCAGATTTGGCGCCCTGCAACTTCTGGCTTTTCCCAAAACTAAAATCACCTTTGAAAGGGAAGAGATTTCAAACCACTGTTGAGATTCAGGAAAATATGATTGGGCTACTGAGGGTGACTGGGAGAACTGTGTGAGGTCCCAAGGTGCCTACTTTGAAGGGGACTGAGGCGTCATTGTCCTATGTACAATCTTTCTTGTATCTTGTTTCTTCAATAAATGTCTCTATTTTTCATGTTATGTGGCTGGATACTTTCTGGACAGACCCTCAGATAACTAGTCAGAATTAAGGGTAGAGGTTCACAGGTTAATTTCACCAGCCAAGGCTCGAATCACTATGAGCCTGGTATCATTAAGGCTTCTCTATTGCAAATAACACAGCGATTAGGAAGAATAAGCATGTTTTCTTCACTGGCAATTAGAAGATACTACATTTAGAAGACTATTGGAATTATACTCCTTACCATTTAGAGACAATAATGGTAGGCCTCACAGTCTCAAAACTTACAAAATAAGAAGGAAAAAATATAAACAAATGAAACATAGGACTTAGAATGTTTGTCTCTACACCTATTTGGATATTTTTAAGCATTTTAGTATTTTTTATATTTGAAACAAAAGTGTTCACCAAAAGCTAGTAAATCAAGCAAAACTTCTAGAAATGGTAGCCATCTCAACTACCAAAGACATTTGTAAAACTAAAATAGTGCTGAACATCTCATATGTAATCATGCTACATTATGTATTTCGAATCTTTTCCATTGCTTTCCAGTACTTTTTGATAGGCTAAATTTAACTTTTCCTTGAATTTAAGAAAAAATGTAGCTTTTAGTATATTTTCCTGAAGCACAAACATAATTTTCATTTTGTAAACATATAATAATACTAAAAGTCAAACTTTCTTGAAAGTCCAGCAACTTAGGAATTAAGACCCAGTAAATAAAATCTCTTGTATTCAGTTTACTCAGTAATATAGCTAAAAATAGTGAACTTTGTTTGGTTCCAACAGCCTCTCTGTACTCAGTAAAATACTAGTTTGCAAATTAGTCACCAGTGGTTCTTAACTCCTAAATTAGTAGTAAAATTAATTTACTCATTTAAGAATTCTACCAGAGCTCCAAATATTCCATAGATTAGAAGATATTAATAATTGGTGAAGAAAATTGGAAGTTGTTTTTCCCCTGGATTAGTTTTTCATACTTATTAATATCCTTAAGCTATGCTGACAAAAATAATTTGTTGGAAAAGCTCCAAGAAAGTATTTCACACCCAAAAGCCAGTTATGAACAATCCTGAGTCATTCCTTGAATTTCAGATGACAGGTTGTCCCAGGCTCTGCTTTTGCTATCTGCCACTTACTGAACATTTATTAAATACTAAGCACTATGCTAAACACTTCAGATACCCTGTGGTCACAATCCTATGAGGTAGGTTTACTATCTTTAACTCACGGATAAGGCTAATGGGGCTCAAGGAGTTGAACTAAACTACAGGTGGCTGAGCCAGCATCTGAATCAGTTCAAATTCTAGAGTCCATGCTTGTAACTAATATAATATAATGCTTTCTGGTCACAGAAAACACCTTCCACCCCACAAACCATTCTGTTATCTACCACTTGAGAGACCACACCAAAGGGCTGAACAAAAGGAGGAAAATTATTGATTTTGTCCTGGTAACATAGGACACGCATCCTCCCCGCCCCCCATATTATTTTTATCCTGGAATGCCACTCACTTTTCTTCACCTGGTAAATGAAAATTCACTAGTAAGATTGAATTGCCACCTTGGGAATTCTG
This sequence comes from Furipterus horrens, assembly GCF_987537825.1. Lineage (NCBI taxonomy): Eukaryota > Metazoa > Chordata > Mammalia > Chiroptera > Furipteridae > Furipterus > Furipterus horrens. The sequence continues at coordinate 35,971,983 of NW_028327176.1, forward strand.
GCCTAGTTAAGCTCCATCAAACCCGCCTTTCTCTGATAATCCTTTTGTGAGGGTAAACAATGCAAATGCATTGGCCATTTATCTAGATCCAGATTGTATTTATGATTTAATGATAGAAATAATTCCTTCATCTCTTATTTATTGGAGTAAAGAATATATCTTATTTCTGTTTCTCCTCAGACCTCACATAAAATTGACACTCAACAAATATTTGCTGAATAAATGCATGAAACCTCATCCTCTTTAACCACACCTTACAAAATCTTCCCCAACTATCCCAATTCCCGTGGGTTTCCTACCAGTCCTTATTTTTCAGTGTTCGGTGCTTGGGGGAAAAAAATTATTTTTCTCAGTTTTACAATGGTTGGGAAAGAAAAGGATAGAATTATCAACTTGTTTCATCTGTATCCCTTCACTCAGATTCTGCACTACATCATGTAATTTTTTTGCTGTCTTAACACTTTTCTCATGCATGGTTCTGTATGTTGCTTCTCCCTAACAGGAGTACAGTGTCTGTGTCTCCTCTTTTACGTCCCCCATTTGTGGGCAGTGATTGAAGTAAAATCCCTGATTTTAAGGTCAAGAAAAGAATTTCATTTTCTTTTTAAGATTTTATTTATTCATTTTTAGAGAGAAGGGAAAGGAGAGGTGGGGGGAGAGAAACATCAATCAGTTGCCTCTCGCAAGTGCCCCAACCAGGACGGGCCTGCATGTGCCCTGACCGGGAATTGAACCAGCAACCTTTCACTTTGCAGATGATGCTCAACCAACTGCGCTACACCGGTCAGGGCAAGAATTACATTTTCAATCTTCAGTTCCATGAACTGAAAACATTCCACTTCTGAGGTACTCTGGCTTCCACAGAGAAAAGTGTCTAACATTATGGCCTCTGCGAAGAACACAATTCCTCGGAGCAATAGTAATAAAATCAGGTCTTATAATTTTTTGACATATTTTGTTGCTATTGTCAAACAAATGAGCAAAAAGCTTTCATTAGCCCTTGCTAATATCAGATGTGGCATGTGTTGAACCTGAAGCATTTACACAGGTTATAAAACCAGTCCTAGTGCCACAGCCACAGAAGACAGGCATAAAGCACTCTCTGTGAATTGTTCCACTTGTTAAGGTCTATCTGGCATCTGAACAAGCTGCATTTTGCAAAACATCAGGCTTTGCATGAAAATCAAGATTCCCACATTGGGAGTCAATTAATTGAAAGATCTCCCATTCATCAGCATGCTACAGGCAGCTGAAGGTTTAGGAAAGTGTCAAAGGAGCAAACCTGCACATAAATGGAACTGAGAGAGCAGCCTGAACTTATCTTGGCACCAGCTAAGTGTATTTTTAAAAAAGCAAAATTATCTGTTTAGAGGAAGGAAAATTCACTAATTTGTCCATAAGCAATGAAGTGATATCTTTACTTTGGTAAAATTAATATCAAAGGTATTGGACCTAAAGAGATTGCCTGTTAACTATCTCTTATGGAGAGCAAAATTTCACTAAATCTGTACCTTTATTCAAAGTGCCACATACTTTAAAGTAATCAGCATCCTACCTTCTCTCCCTGCAAGAACCAGGTGCCCCCTTTCTCCTTTAATTCCTGTGGTTGCTGAAGAGTGTACTTTTTTTAAAAAAAGATTTATTTTTAGAGAGAGAAAGGGAGGGAGAGAAACATCGATGTGCAAGAGATACATCGATCATGTGTGAGAGATGCATCAATTGGTTGCCTCTTGCACACCCCAAACCCGGGGACCTGGCCCTCAACCCAGGCATATGCCCTGACTGGGAATCAAACCAGTGACCTTTTGGTTCACAGGCCAGCACTCAGTCCACTCAGCCACACCAGCCAGGGCTGAAGAGTGTACTTTCATTTTCAGTGACCTCAGACTGCTAATGAGCCATGGGATTGCAATGAGAGAGAATGCAGGTTGGCTGGCAGCTCCTGGGCACCCGGGGGGTCCCTTGGGAAACAATGCTCTGAGTAAACAGTCAGATAATGGACCTTGTAGTCCTCTTAAATCAAGATCCATGTCTCCTTTCATTAGAGTCCTGCTGATCATCAACCTGGGAATGTAGAGAGGGATTCAAAAAATGGAAAACATGGGGAAATTATAAGCCAGCCAGATAAAGATTTGGGTTGGAATCACTTCCAGGCCTCATACATTCAATCATTTATTATTTGATTCAGTTATGCACTGAAGCCCACAAGGGCCAAGGACAGATAGGTACTAAAGATAGGCACTGAACAAAATAGACAGTGTTTACCAGATTAGAGCTTTATTCTAGTGGGGGAGACAGCCAGTAAAAATCACATGTAATTGTTAGGAATTGAATTGTGTCCCCCCCACCCCCCACCAAAAAAAAATACCTTCATATTTAAAGCTCTAACCTCCAATATGACTGTGTTTGAAATTAAGGTAATCAATGAGGTAATTATGGTTAAATGAGGTCATAAGAGTGGGGACCTAATCCAATAAACATCAGAGTGCAGAGTATACTGGCTTTCGTAAGAGTCATTTTATGAAACTATTCTAAGTGTAAATGAACTGAGCTGTTATAAAGTATACTTCTTACAGTGGATTACGGTCAAAAAAGATGAGAAAACACGACATGAGTGACTTGCATGAGGCTATATAAACCTACTAGACCCCAGTTTTCTTACATGTAAAATGGGAATAATTGTAATACCTATCTCATAATATAAGGTACCTGGTACATATTTATGCTTCTGTCAATAAATGTAGTAGTAGTAGTTGTTGTTGTTATTATTAAATGGAGCAATTTGGGTGGGGGGTTGATAGTAATAACAATGCTTTTAGATAACAATAAACAGTTCAACTTCAGAACCTCTTCCAAAGGGTTCTTAAAAGCACCAAAGAGCCAATAAAGTGGGAGATTACGGGCAAAAATATAAGAGAAAGTAAGAACACTAAGAGGGACAATGGTGGATACTTTTTCCCGGAAGGCATTTGCCAAACCTAGAAAAATGGAGCGTCAATTTTGATGACCCTCACCCCCTCTTAAAAGGAGATCCATTCCCCATAAAACTAGGACCCCCCAAAGATCTATATCCTCAGGGTAGGCATAAAGAAGAAAAAAACTTACCCCACTCCAATCTGCTCCATTTCCAGAGAACCTCAAGAAAACTTGTCTTGGAAGTTAACAGAAATGGGGGGGAAAAATCCCTTATAGGTTGACTCCACAAGCTTATTGCCTTATAAATAATCACCCCTCATATAACCTAGGTAGTTCCAAAATACTTCAAGTTCAGTTTAAAGGAGTCTTAAGACTGGTAATACACTTAGATGCCTGGAAGAAAAAAATAGATGCAAAATTTCTCTGGAGGAATATACCTTCATCTAAACCAGTGTTCTCAACAGGGGCAAGGATTTTCATAGAAAATTTGTCAGGGAAAATTAGCAGCTCACAATAAAAATAAAGCATGAAGGAAACAAGGCACCATGAGGGAGTATCAACAAAAATAATAGACAAGAGGCCTGTTTGAAAAAATAAAATATTGAAGTTATCAAAGTTATTTTAGAGAACTATCCTTATTCTGTTTAAGAAATAAATAGACTTCCGGCCAAGATGGAGCCATAGGTAGACATGCTTCATCTCCTTCCACAACCATAAGAAAATTATATCTACCTCAAAACTAGAGACAACCAGAAGTTTCAGAAAATCGAGCTGCGTGGAAGTCCAATAAACAAAGATATAAAGAAGAAATACTCATCCAGACAGGTAGGAGCAGCAGAGCCTGGGCGGAGAGGACACGACATGGAGGTAGCAATGGCAGCAGCAGGGACAGGCCCAAGGAAAGCATAGTAACACATTTTAAAAAGTAAGGAGGGACACCTGGGGAGGACTCCCAACACCAGACCAGAGCTGTGAAAACCAATGGGGATTGGGGTGGAGGAAGAAATTGCCTGTGTCTCAGCAGAGTCTGCTTGTTTAAAGGGCCCCCACGGTCCTAGAATGTCCACTGACCCACCCACTCTGGGAACAACGGCCGGGGCAACAGCTAGAGGGGCACCAGTCCCACACAGGAAGCGGGAGAAGTGCCTGGAAAAGGGGTGACTGCTGAGCAAGCGGCATTGTTCCCTCTCAGACCCCTTCCCAACATACAATGGCAAATGCATAAGAGAAGAAGTGAAGGCTATGCTAAATGAAATAAAGGAAAATCCACACAAAACCAATGGTGAAGGGAAGGAAACCAGGGTTCAAATCAATGATTTGGAACATAAGGAAGAAAAAAAGTCAACCAGTACAGAACGAAGAAACAAGAATTGAGAAAAGTGAGGAGAGGCTTAGGAACCTCTGAGACAACTTTAAACATACCAACATCCAAATCATGGGGGTGCCAGAAGGAGAAGAAGAAGAGAAAGAAATCAAAAGCTTATGTGAAAAGATAATGAAGAAAAACTCCCCAAATTTGGCAAAGGAAATAGACATACAAGTCCAGGAGGCACAGAGAGTCCCAAACAAGCTAGACCCAAGGAGGAGCACACCAAGACATATCATACAAAAAATGCCAAAGGTTCAAGATAAAGAGAGAATCTTAAAAGCAGCAAGAGAAAAGTAGAGAGTTACCTACAAAGGGGTGCCTATAAGACTTTATAAGTTGATTTCTCAAAAGAAACTTTGCAGGCAAGAAGTATTCAAAGTGATGAAAAGCTAGAAACTACAACCTAGATTTCTCTATCCAGCAAAGCTGTCATTTAGAATGGAAGGGCAGATCAAGTGCTTCCCAGACAAGGTAAAGCTAAAGGAGTTCATCATCACCAAGCCATTATTATATGAAATGTTAAAGGGACTTATTTAAGAAAAACATGAACAAAGCTATGAACATTAAAATGACAACAAGCTCACAACTATCAACAACTAAATCTAAAAAATAAAAACAAAAACAAACTAAGCAAACAACCAGAATAGGAACAGAATCATGGGTATGGGGATCATTTGAAGGGTTATCAGCTGGGAGGGGGAAGGGGGAGAAATGAGAAAATGGTGCAAGGATTAAGAAGCATAATTGGTTGTTACAAAATAGGGGGATGTTAACACGTTGCGTTCAGATGGTGAGATTTCTCGTCATTTGATCGCGTAATTTTAAACAAGGTTATTTAGACAGTAGTAATTTTTCATTTGCTTTTTTAATTAAGGATAGTAGTAGCTTAATTGTTAATATCGTGAAGTCATTTCATTAATATTAGCCATATAACCATATTTAAATCTTAAAAACCTGCCGGAACAGAGGATTAAAAGGCATTTAAATACCCCAGTACGTGACGTGTTAAGAATAATATAGGAAAGGGTGAATCCAAAGAACTTACATGCACAACCCATGAACATGAACTAAGGGGCAGTGAAATTGTTGGAGGGAAGGGGGCTACTGGGCAGAGGGGAGCAAAGGGAAAACATATTGGGACAACTGTAATAGCATAACCAATAAAATGCACTTAAAAAAGAAATAAATAGTTCACTTTTATTGTAGAAACTGAAAACTCTCAAATTGTAATTTAACAAGTTTTTAAAAAACATTTTATTTATTTATTTTTAGAGACAGGGAAAGAGAGGGAGAATGAGAGGTAAAGAAACATCAACATGTGGTTGCCTCTTGCATGCCCCAGTCTGGGGACTTGGTCCACAACCCAGGCATGGGCCCTGACTGGGAATTGAACTAGCAACCCTTTGGTTCACAGACCAGCCCTCAGTCCACTAAGCCACCCCAGCCAGGGCTTAACAGGCTTTTTCTAATGAGCAAATAAAATCTCTAGAAATGAAAAATACAGTGATGATAGTCAAAATTAGAGAGTTGATCAATTTTAACAGATTAAATTTAGGCGAGGAGAGAACTGATGAACTGAAAGATAAATTGGAAAAAAATTATTCAGAATATAGTCAAGCATTGCTTAATGACAGGACTACACACGTTCTGAGAAATGCGTCATTAGGCAATTTCCTCACTGTATAAACTTCACGGAATTCACTTACACAAACCCAGTTGGTATAGCGTACTACACACCTAGGCTATATGGTGTGTGTAGTCTATTAGTCTTAGACTACAAACCTGTATAGCATGTTACTGTACTCAATACTCTAGACAACTGTAACAATAGGAAGTACTTGTGTATCTAAACATAGAAAAGGTACAGTAAAAAATATGGTATAAAACATTAAAAATGGTACATCTGCATAGTGCACTTACCATGAATGGAGCTTGCAAGACCAGAAGTTACTCTAGGTGTCAGGGAGTGGGGAGTGAATGTGAAGGCCTAGGACATTACTGTGCACTACTGTAGACTTTATAAACACTACACTTAGGATACACTAAATTTATTTTTAAGTAGTTTTCTTTTTTTCAATAATAAACTAACCTTAGCTTACTGGTAACATTTTACTTTAGAAATTAAAATATTTTAAAACTTTTCAAAAAAAACCTTTTGCAATAACACTTGGCTTAAAACACAAACACGTACAGCTGTACAAAAATATTTTCTTTTACCCTTATTCTATAAGATTTTTTCTTTGTAAACTTTTAAATTAAAAACAAAGAACATGGACTTCAAGCCAAGATGGAGGCATAGACAGACACACTGCATCTCCCTCCACAACTAAGAAGAACTACAGCTACCTCAAAATTAGAAACAACCAGAAGTTCCAGAAAATCAAATTGCATGAAAGTCCAACAAACAAAGATATAAAGAAGAAATACTCATCCAGACAGGTAGGAGGGGTGGAGCCAGGGTAGAGAGGACACAGTGTGGTGGCTGCAGCAGCAGCGGCAGTAGCAGTGGCAGCAGCAGCAGCAGCAGCAGGCCAGCAGAAAGTGCAGTCACATGTTTTAAAAAGAAAGGAGAGACACCTGGGGAGCCTTCCCAGCTCCTCACCGGACCTCGCAGCCCACCGTCCCAGGACCGGGGAAAATCAAGCCTCATTGCCTCTGACTGCAGACCAGTGGGGGTTGGGGTGGAGGCAGAAACTGCCGGTCTCAGCAGAGTCTGCTTGTTTAGAGGGCCTCCACAGTCCTAGAACGTCCACAGACCCACCCACTCTGGGAACAACGGCCGGGGCAGCAGCTAGAGGGGCGCCAGTCCACTGCAGTGGGAGAGGTGCCTGGAAAAGGGGCCAGTGCTGGGCAGGTGGCATTGTTCCTTCTCAGACCCCTCCCCCACATACAACACCACAACGTGGTGAAACAGGTCGCCCTGTACTGCCGAATCCCTAAGGCTCCGTAACAGGAGTGTAATGTAACAGGAGTGACAGCTCTACCTGGGATGCGGAGGCAAACAAACACAGGAGCCTGTCAAAATGAGGAGATGGAGAAGTATGGCCCAAAAGGCGAAACGGATCAAGGTTCCAGTGGGAGAACTAAGCGACGAGGAGATAGCCAACCTAACAGATGAGATAGACAATCTAACATATGAAGAATTCAAAACAATGGTGATAAAGATGCTCACAGGCTTGACAGATATGCTTGAGTATGGCAAACACATAAGAGAAGTGAAGGCTATGCTAAGTGAAACGAAGGAAAATCCACACAAAACCAATGGTGAAGGGAAGGAAACCGGGGTTCAAATAAATGATTTGGAACATAGGGAAGAAAAAAACAGCCAACCAATGCAGAATGAGGAAGCAAGAATTGAAAAAAATGAGGAAAACTTCCTAAATTTTGTGAAGGAGATGGATATATAGGTCCGGGAAGCATGGAGGGTCCTGGGCGAGCAGGACCCACAGGAGACCACACCAGGACGTGTCATGACTGAGATGCCAAAGGTGAAAGATAGAGTTCTGGGGGCAGCATGAGAGAGGCGGAGAGTTGCCTACAGGGGGTGCCTATAGGACTATCAGTTGATTTCTCAGAGGACACTTTGCAGGCAGGAAGGGACTGGCAAGCAATATTCAATGCAATGAAAGGCAACCTGCAACCAGGACTACTCTATCCATTAAAGCTATCATTTAGAATGGAAGGGCAGATGAAGTGCTTCCCAGACAAGGTGAAGCTAAAGGAGCTCATCATCACAAAGCTGTTATTATATGAAACTCCAAAGGGACTTACTTAAGATAAAGAAGATCAAAACTATGAACACTAAAATGACAACAAACTCACAACTATCAACAACTAAATGTAAAAAGTAAAAATCAAATTCAACAAAGCAAACCAGAATAGGAACAGAATCATAGGTACGGGGATTATTTGGAGGTTTATCAGCTGGGAGGGAGGAGGGGGAGAAATGGGGAAATGGTGCAGGGACTAAGAAGCATAATCGGTTGGTAAAAAATAGACAGGGGGAAGTTAAGAATAATATAGAAAAGGGTGAAGCCAAAGAACTTATATGCACAACCCATGGACATGAACTAAGGGGGAGTGGGATTGCTAGAGGGAAGGGTGGTACTGGGCAGAGGGGAGAAAAGGGGAAAAAAATTGGAACTACTGTAACAACATAATCAATAATATATACTTTAAAAATAAATAAATAAAAGAAACATAGAAGACATTTGCCTAGATCTACACAGGGTCAGGATCAGCAATATCAGTGCCTTCCACATCCACATCTTGTCCCACTGGAAGGTCATCAGGGGCAATGATGCACTTGGCACAATCATCTCCTGTGGTAACAATGCCTTCTTCTGGAACACCCACTGAAGGACCTGCCCAAGGCTCTTCTTAAGGAGTCATGTTTGCAGAAATATGTACTGATGGTTTGCTTTGTTTGTTTCTTATTTGCATAATAGATTTACTTGTAAGCATATAATGCATCATAAACTTTATTCTTTTGTTGTTTTCAAAATTTCAAGGAGCTTGTTGAGATCTGCAAAAGCTTCTGCTAAACCCTTCATTGTGAATTTTTGGTGGAGGAAGGGTTCTTGTTTCTCTTCTGAAGTTTCCATTTCTTACCTCTTCTTCAGCTATGTGTTCCTGTTCCAGTTTCAACAACTCCTTATTAGTCAATTCCTCAGGAGCCCCTCCAGGAGTCCCTCAGTGTCATCCTTATCCACACCCTGGTTAAAGTTGTTCACCTTGTTTGCTGTCTAGACCACAGCCTTGTTTTTTGCAACCTCCTCATCCTTGGCAAATTCTTTGAAGTCATGGACATCACTCTCGAGTCTTCTTCCAGATACCATTCATACACTCCTTGGTGACAATGTCGCAAACCCAAGCAAGGTTCTTGATGCAAATGTTGTAATTGTTCCAGAATTGCATCGGTGCCTTCCTCAGTTGTGGCAATATTCTGGGCAAGGGTCCTTCTTAGGTAGCAGGCCTTAAAAGCTGCTCTAACTCTCTTTTTAAAAATTTTAAAAATTTATTTATTTATGTATTTATTTATTGTGTGGGGAAGGGAAGGAGAGGGAGAGGGTCAGCTAGGAGGGGGAAAGGGAAGAGAATGGGGAAAATGGTACAGGGATTAAAAAGCATAATTGGTAGGAACAAAATAAACAGGGGGAAATTAAGAATAGTATAGGAAAGGGTGAAGCCAAAGAACTTACATGCATAACCCATGGACAAGAACTAAGCAGGGAGGGACTGACTGCTGGATGGAAGGGGTTACTGGGCAAAGGGGGACAAAGGGAAAAAATTGGGACAACTGTAATAGTATAATCAATAAAATATACTTAAAAAAAAAAAAAAGAAACATTGATGGGTTGCCTCTCACGCGCCCCCCTGGCCAACAACCCAGACACAGCCCAGACAGGGAGTTGAACCAGAGACCCTTCGATTTGCAGGATGACGCCAAACTCACTGAGCCAACCAGTCAGGGATAAAAAGCTGCTATAACTCTTGATCCATTGGTTGGATTAAAGAGGTGGTGTTTGAAGGGAGAAATACCACTTTCATTTGGGGATGAAACACACCAATAAAAGGAGGATGTCTGGGAGCATTATTAACAATAAGCAAAATCTTTAAGATGTTATTCTCCAAACTACCTCTCCATTTCACTGGCATAGCAATTCAGGAGGGCATCTTGGAAGAGGAGCTGGGTCATCCATGACTTCTTATTGCAACTGCAGTACACCGGCAGGGTGTGCTTACTGATGTGCTGGAAGGCCCTGGGGTTCTTACTGTGCCAGGTCACAAAGGGTTTCAATGTGTAGCCTGCAATACTGCTCTCAAGCAAGACACTGATCTTGTCCTTAAATCCTTCAAACTTGGCGTTGATTTGGCTGTCTTTTCAGGCATCAGTTTCCAGAATAGGGAAGTTTCATCCACACTGAATATTTGCTCTGGCAAGTAATTTTCCTCCACAATTGGATTACCTAGAATTTCCAAAATTTTTCTTCAGCTGCCTTCACATCAGCACTTGCATACTCACCACTCACTTTCACATTATGTAATGAGTAACAATTCTTCAGTTAAGCCACCCAGAGCTAGCAGTAGGTTCAGCACAGTAGATGCGTCCAGCCCTTTCTTTGAAGACGGCAAACAAACTTTTGCTTTGGCCGTGATCATCATGGTGCTGAGAGGGGTACACTTCTGTGTCTGGCCTTCAGTCCAGGTCATTGGAAGTTCCTCTCTGTCTGAGATAGACCCTTATCAAATTTTTGTTAGTCTCATTACCTTCAATGAAGCAGATCCTTTAACAGCTTCTGTCACTTTGTTCTTATTCTTCGCATCATAGCTGTGGTGGGACGCACGTGCCTGACTGGCAAGCTGATTTTCCACCTTCATCAATTTTAATTTTGGTTATAGGTCAATCATCCAATGTGACCTCCTAGTAGCAACAATAGCAGTGGACTTTGTACACTTAGGAGCCGTGATGAACAAAACAATGTGAGATTAAATCAAGCACAAGAGAAAACAATGCAGTCAAAACTCATAGTAAACACGAGATGTAGGAGATCGCTGCCAGCGTAGCTTTATGACAAAATTTTCAGAAGTAGAAAGAGGACACCCTCATATAATGATAAAAAGTATAGTAAATGCATAGATCAGTAAATACATGTCAGTTTATTATCAAGTAGTATGTACTGTACAGAATTGTATGTGCTCTATTTTTATATGACTGGCAGCGCAGGTTTGTTTCCACAGCACTACCACAAACATGTGAGTAACGTGTTGCACTATGACATTATAATGGCTACACCACTATGAAGCCCCATTATAATTTTACGGGCCCACCATTGTGTACATGGTCTGTCTTTGACCAAAATGTCATTATGTGGTGCATGACTGTACAACAGAGAAACAAAGCCACAGGGGGGAAAACTCCAACGTAAGTGTAGAGAAAATGGGACAGAAACAATATTTGAAAAGATAATTGTCCAGAACTCCTGAAAGACACCAGGACATAGACTCAAGGAGTCCAACGAATCCTAAGACAAATAAAAAGATACATATCATATTAAAACTGCAGAACACTAAAGATAATAAGACAATCATAAAAGCAGCCAGGCTGGAGGAAAGAAGGCATGTTTCTGCTTAAACGAGAGAAGTTGCATTATTTCAAGGAGAGGATGGCTAAAGGTATGAATACAAAAGTTGAGTATCAGAAAGGAGGCCCATTGTTGACAGAGGAGATTGGAACTCTGCATCTGTTCGGGACCTCCATTTAGTTTACCTTTTTAGGGTAACTAGTTTCCAGATCTGCAGGAAGGTAGGGGTTTAAATGCAAATTGGGTTCCACCAACTAAATGCATGGCGCCCAACTTTTTCTGCAGCAGTGTTTTAGTGTTCAGCCACTTGCTTTGGAGGTGTCAAGAGGGTTAGTGGTGGAGGTAGCAGCAGTGGCAGCAGATTCCTGATCTCGGGATACCTACTTCAGCATGGTGCCCTCTAAGTCCAAAGTCCAAGGAGGCTTTGTGACTTTCTCCCTTTCTAGTGCTAGCAGCAGTGGGAGCTCTCCTGGTCATCAGGTGGCAGTGCTTATTGTGCGACCTTTCCTGGAAACATGTCGTAGAGCCCTGAATGTCTCGAGTCAGTGCACATCTAATTTCCTATAGGCAATCCTTTGCTGCTTAAATTAATAGTTTGATTCTTCAAAACCAAACTCTGATTGATAAGCTAAAAGTTCTGAAACTCTGTATCTCTTTCCGGATTTTAATCTTGTTCTAAAGAGGTTTTTGAAATGTTTAGTTAGGACTTTTCCTGCCAGTTGAGAAACTTAGTTTAATAACTAACTAACCTTTGGAGTTATTCTTAGTTAGTCTGAGCACTTATGCATGCTACAAAATGTGGTCAAAGTATTTCATCTCTTAAGGAAAATAACTGTCTCTGAGCTTCAATATATTATCTATTGTGCAATAATGATCATTGTTATTCTCTGATTGTTTTTAAATGATTGGATAGGAAGGTCATAATATTGCAATCTGATATTCAGAAATGTTAGAATTTTCAATATTTTTATTTTCCAAACATTATTTTAAAAGAACATTAAAAGCATCAGAAATACAAATCTGGCCTAATTGTTAACATCAGAACAATTATAAAATGCTTGAAATGCACACATAGTTTGCATCACAGTAAAGCATCAAGAGAACTAATTAATATACCCTGATAATTAGACATATTCAACTGAATTCTCATTACTTTTAGTTCTCATTTTAGCCCTTATAAAGAGAGGAGTAGTATGTGTCTATCTGTATCTATAGATACAGATATGGAGGAGAGCTAAGAATCTAGCCCACTATGTATTTCATGCAAATTAAATCAATAATTTATAGATGAGCATAAAGAGACTGAATGCCTCATATGCACATGCTTAGTTTTCTTTATACTATAATTTGTACCTCCCCCAAATGAGCCATCTCAAAGGTCACACAGGAAACCTGTCATCTTTAATTTTACAAGTAGAAATTACTTTTTAAAAGAATCTTTTGTTGAATCACATTTGAAATTCCTGGCCAAAAAAGAGATACATACCTTTAAAAGTGTTAAATATCGTTTTAATGTTATTAATTATAAAGCCGTCTGGCTCATTGGAACAAATATCAGGCTCTGATTTTAGACAAAGTCTAACTTCTAAATTGTCACAATTCTTCAAATGTTCTTGGGAGAGGATATTAGATATCTTAATTCTTTGTTACAAAAAAAGAGGTAATATACTAACCTAACTCATGAGAGTATTAATAAATGAAAACAGTGTTATATTAAATATATAAAAGCACAATTGAAACAGGTCATAGTGATTTCCAAAAGTAGCATGCAATTACCCGCCCCCCCCAAAAGAATGGATATTTTCTCTTTTATTATAAAATTGAATAGCAGAAATATAGAAGAAAGGGAAAGAAGGGAAGGAGAGAGTCCTAAAAGGTAAATTAAAAAAAAAAAATTAAACCCATATCTCATACTTCAATCCCAGAAGTGGGAATGACTAGGTGATACTGAAAGGTACGAGCTGCTAGATGAGGTTGAGCAGAGCTCTAGCTGAGTATTTATTGTGTCTTCTCCAAGCCTCTATGACCTCTGTCCTTGGGAACAGCCTGGGAGAGGATGCTATCAATCGAATATCTTACATCCACAAGAATAAAGTGCCTCCCGATCTGCAATATTGTTCTTGAATATAACAATTTGTAAAGATAGATGTTGTATCTTGATGCTCATTTTGTGTCTAGCTGTTATCATTCCAAAACTATAACAAGTTCAAACACTAACTGTAGAATGAAAGTATTTTTGCGTAAAAATATGAATTTACAATTGTTATGCTAGAAATCACAGAGTATATAATAAAATTGGTTTTAGGTGTGGATATACTTAATCTATTTTTCCTTACTGCACATCTCCAGTTTAAGATTGATGTTAAGGAAATAACACAATTAGTTTAAAAATAGATTCTAAGAATTTTTCCACCACAATAATACATAAATATAAGACAAAAAAATAGTTCTGAATAGTTACCTGGATACTCTTTGTCAGATTGTTAACAAGCCATTCTTACACAGAAGAAAAGTAGAAATCAAAACATCCCCATTCTCATCTGTATCCCTTCTTATGCGATAATAAAGATCGTCTAACATGTAACAGTCAAGACTGCCTCCCACATTAACAACAGCCTGGCTAAGATGAATGCATTTAGCACCGACTCTCCCCGGAATAGCGCACCTCTTCCACAGGTGCAGTCCTCATCACTAGGATTCTCGGGTAAGACCCTTCCGAAATAGAGTAATTCACTTTTACCAGGAAAAACATCTTTCTTCTTAAAAGAACTATACGGCTACTCAATTGACACAGAATAATAATGTCTATAATAAGAAGTGATAAAAATCATACTACTATATTCTTGGTTGGCTGTCTTATGAACGTACCTAATACCTGTGTATTTTTGGCCAATATCATTACGAACGATATATTTCTGATTTTCTGCTTTAACAATATATTATTTATTCAAATAAGTCTGCTACCAAAAAAAAGTATATTCTTCCCCATTTCAACACTTCAAAGAATCAAATTTTATAATTCAATTAATAAAAATAACATCTCAGTAAAGATCATACCTTCACACTCTTTAAAACATCCAGCTCAGCCCTGACTGGAGTGGCTCTGAAGATTGAGTGCTGGCTCGTGAACCAAAAGGTCACTGGTTTAATTCCTGGTCAGGGCACATGCCTGGGTTGCAGGCCAGGTCCCCAACTGGGGGTGTGCAAGAGGCAGCTGATCAATGTTTCTCTCCCTTTACTTTTCCCTCCCTTCCCCTCTCTCTAAAGTTAATAAATACAATCTTTAAAATATCCAGCTCATACATACTTCAAAGAACTATAACACTCAGTCAAATGATCACCATCAGTTCATTCTCTACTTTAACATAGTAGAATGATCATTCCAGGCATCTGTTTAAAATTTTAGTATAAAAGATTGGAATGCAGGTCAGGGTAAAAATATAAATAATAAACTTTGACATTAAATCTTAAAACGTCAAGAAACCACAAAGCAAACCAACAGATGCTAGTACTTCTGACAGAAGAAAATCATAACTGCCAACTGTTAGTTGAATCTTTGTTAGACTACTGGTCTAAGAAGAGTGAAAAAAAATCTATTAGTATCAGAAATAAAAACAATTTACATAAGATTCTCCAGCCTCAATGACTCTAAACAGAGGGGACCGGGATCTGCTTGGCTGAAGTGCTGTCATATTCTTGCATTAAATCATTAGTGGTGTGATAATGCATAGCAATGTATGAGCTGGCAAACCCAAAAGAGTTTACTGGCTGGAAGTTACACGGGATACTCTCTTCCTGGGATGGGCTGCTGTTATAGATACTGTAGTATGGTTCAATCCGAGTGTTGATGGGCGTTGAGCTGCTCTGACCATAGTGCTGATGTCCAGCAGAGATCTTAGGACTGACCACACTTTCCCTGGACTGACTTGGGCCACAAGCCTGGTCCACAAATTTCTTCTGGGGCTTTGGAGACAACATGTAGGCAGAGTTTGTTTCATGATGGGAGGATTTGTTTCTGTTGACTTCAAGGTTCCCTTTGCCCATGGCTCGAAGACGAGTCTTCTGTTTGCAGCAGAAAAAACCCAGGCCTATGTACTGGAGGCACCAGAGTACTTTCCTTCTCAGCCCCGCACTGTTCCGAGAATATATAAAAGGGTTTAATCCTGACTTGAAAAATATCAGGGTGAATCCAAACAGTTCAAACTGGTAAAGGACGAAGCTCCCACTGCTGGACAGAACCACCTGCACCAAGGAAATCCCCAGTGGAAGACAGCAAACCAGGACCGACAGCACGATGACCACGCAGGTGACCACCGCCTTGGAATCCTTTGCTGCGGACAGGTTGACAGCTGACACCAGCTGGAGCCGGCTGGCTGCAGGCGTTGGCAGCTGGTTGGGACTCTTGCTGTACCCATGGGTCTGCATATGCTGCAGTTTGTTGTAATTCTGGTTCCTGTAGAGAGCTGGCATGGGGCACTGGATGGGCTCTCCCCCTCCCTTCACAGGCGCCCCCATGAAAGGCTGTGGTCTGGAAGCGTCAACTGTGATCACAGGGGGGCACTTCCTGACTTGAGCATTTTTCCACAGGGTCTGAGCAATCATGATGTAAGAGACGGAGACCACGGCAACGCAAAAGGTGAAGTCGAACACATAGAGAGACAGGACGGCCTTCCCTTCTCCAGCAATAATACTGGACATGGGAAGACAGAGGTGGGACTTGCTGGTTTTCAGGGTGGCCAGGGTGGCCAGGGTGAAACTGGTGGCCCAGAGGAGCACCGTGAGGAGCAAGGTGCAGGGGAAGGAGGCTGTGCGGTTTGGCTGCTTCCCCAGCACCATGCGGAGCCGGTGCAGGGCGATCACTGCCACTGTCTTGAGGGACATGAGGATGAATCCAGAGCTGGTGAGGTGGAAGGTGAAGCAGAAAGCATCCGGGATGCTACTGACCGAGCTGAAGAATAACACAAAGGTGAACATGGGGGCTGTCACTCCACAAATGAAGAGGTCACAGAAGGACAAGTTCAGGATCATGAAATCAAAGTTGGTTCTGAATTTCCTGAAGGCTGGATCAAAGAAGGACAAGAAGACAACAAAGTTGCCATAAGAGCCCAGGCAGAAGATGGCCACAAGTAGCAAAGTACAGGTTACCAACGTGGCTGTGTGGGTGAGACCCTGCAGGTCCGCCTGCGGAGCGGTACGGTTTCCTCCCGGGAGGTGAGGCCCAGGGAGCAAGGTGGTGTTGGGCACATCCTGCAGCTGGTCCGTGGAGTTCATCTTCAGAGAGAAAGGTCTCCTCCTTCTGTGGGGAGGGAGTCAGGGCCTCAACTCACAGATGAGTGATACATGACGAAAGGGACCCGAGGCAGAAAAGCCCGCACACAAAAAGGCATATCCTGAAACAGAAAGAAATTAATGTAGCAAGTAGAGTGATCTCATGACCTTTGAGAAAAGCACTAGTTTGTCAGCTCTGACCCAGTGCACAGAAGGGACACAAGCACCTCCAAATACATTCACCCAGCTAATTTGAGGTTTCAGGACACAGTGGTTTTCAAACTAGTTTCAAGCATCACACAGAGAGCAGATTTAAAAAGTAGATTCCTGGGTCTCACCCATCAAGATTTGATTGAAGGGTGTCCAGATGTTACTTTATATTTTTGATTTTTATTTGTTTGACGATTTTAAAAAGATTTTATTTATTTTTATTTTTAGAGAGAGGGGAAGGGAGGGAGAACAGGAGGGAGAGAAACATCGATGTGAGAGAGAAACATCATTTGGTTGCCTTTCATAAGCGCCCAGCCCAGGGCATCTAACCTGCAACCCAGGCACATGCCCTGACAGGAAATGGAAGCAGCGATGCAGGAAAATGCCTGACCAACTTAGCCACACCAGTCAGGGCCAGATGTTACTGTTAGAAAACACTTGGGTGCCAGACACTGGAGACACAAGAACATAACGTATCTAGTTGGAGATCAACTTAACTATGTAATTACAGCCTAACGTGGTAAAGCAGATGACAGCAGAGTGCTGTGAAAGTAAGAGAAGAGGAACCTAATCCAACCCAGGGAAGAGGCTGAGAGAGGCTGGGGGGAGTCCTGGTGAAGAGGAGCTGGCTGGGTGAAAGGTGAGGGCAAGGAGCGGGGAACAGACAGTCTTCGAGAAGGGGGGAGATCTTTGTAGCAGGGTTGGGGTGAAAAATAGCATGTGCTTTGAATATGAGCAGAGGGTATTGCTGAAGTAATACTGTGGTCCTTTACATAACTCCTACAAATCACTACCACGTCCTATTTCTTTCCCGAAGAAGAATCCTTTATGTGCCATTATTTACAATTTCTTCTTCCTGCTTGTGATTTCTTGGCTAACTCCACACCCTCCTTTGGAAAAAAAACTTTGTGAAGGACATATTTGAGGGAAAATGAAAGTAATGAAGGGTATCAGAATTATATTTGAGATTTACAAGGTGCGAAACACCACTTTGTAAACTTGGAACTGCTACATAAATGTGTTATCACCATTCCAACAACAGTATCTTCATGATGAAGCAGGAGGCACGCAGCCACTCACCCATTCATTCACTCGGCTTACGTTTATCACGTGCGTACCATACGCCAGCATTATGCTAGGTGCTGCGGGTAAAAAGGATGAGTAAGTCACAGCCTGTACTTTAAAAGCAGAACTTGTTTTTCTTCTTGCTCCTTTATTTTCTTAACATTTCTCCCCCTATTTTGCAGTGAGATTTAAAGTACACTCACACAAATCTTCTGTTATTCCAAATCCGAAAGCCCTGAACGGCTTGGTGCCCACCCTGCTCCCCAAGATGCTTCCAAGTGGGACAGCTTAAGTTGTTCCTTGGAGACCGATGCAATGGTCTTGACAACCAAAAGGTTATTTGCTTTCATCCAGTATTTTAGGAATAACCAATAGCACAGGGGGTGTGTGTGTGTGTGTGTCCAGGGGTGATGTTCAGAATATTTAACCACCAGCTCAAGCTGAGGCTTCCAGCTGTGCCAAAGGTTAACCCTTTAGGTGCTAGATCATGGGGTACAGAGGAAGGGGTCAAGTCCGTGAGGGAAGCCGCTATGGACCACCCAATGTACAGAAGCCTCGCAGCCTTCAGTAACAGGTATGGCTGTGCCAGGACGTACCAGACAAAATTTCAGTCCTGGGGAGATCCCTATAACTAACTAGCGTCCTTCATGAAGGAAGAAGATAACCTCTTCTACATTCTCAATGGTCAGCTGGTATAGATCATGTCAGTAGGATGAATTTCTCCCATGGCAAGTGAGACCAACTTTTCTGTACTTTCCTTACAAAAGTTCAATGCGAGAGAAGAACACAAATCCTGACCTTTTGTTTCCTAATGATTAGAATTAAAAAATAATAATGCATAGCTTATTGTTTTCACTTGAGTATATTCTGTTTCTGAACATTTTTTGATACCCATGTAGTGAAAAAAATACCCTTTTACTACTTTTTTATTATTAATTAGAGGATTAGGATTAACTGATGAAAAGAGAAGTAGAAGAGAAAACCCAATGTGAGGAGGCAGGAAGGGCAGAGAGGTGATACTAATATTTACAACAAACTCTCCTCTCCAGCCCTCACCCCAACCCCAAAGGGTTTCCTCTTTGGAAGTAGAAAGATGAACAGGAATTCAGAGGGGAGCAGGATGAAGAATCCGGAATTAGGATGTTAAGAAAAATATTGAGTAAATGGATAATACTGAAGAAGCGGGGTGATGAAAGCCATGACGACCCCAGGCTAGGATATATTTGGAAATGGAGTTGCCAAAAGGAAAATGAGATGATGAAAAACCAGTATTAGTCAAAGGTAAGAGGCAGGAGGGAAAAAGATCTGTAGTAGATGAGGGGCAAACTGCACTTTCTTCTGTACAGTTATAATTTTTTCAATAAATTAAAATTTTTTTCAGTAGATTTAAAAATAATGGAGACTTTAGGTCAGGAATATAATTATCAGTATCATTACCAGCATGTTAACTTCACTGAGTGCTTGTGATATGCCATCCACTGTTCTTAGTGCTCCACGCTATTAACTTCCTGAATCTTCACAATGCCAAGATAGTTAACATGACTTATCTCCATTTTATGGATGAGAAAACTGAGTCAGAGAGAGAGCACCTAACTTAAAGTGGTGGAGCATGAGTCTGAACCTAGGCAGTTACTCTCTAAAACCCACACGCTTCACTACCAAGTTAACAGAACAGCAAAGAGAACAAGGGAAGGGTCCCAGGTCAGAAGACTGTTAGAGCAGGGATAATTTGTTGGGTGGTTATTAACTGCCAGGCACTTATACTGGAAGCTTTACATAAGTTATCAAACTTTATTTCACTCCATATAATCCTATCAAGTAGGTATTGCAATCTCTTCCCAAGTCAAAGTTCTTGAAACCCAAAATTTGAATACACACACATATACATACTTCTGTGTACCTTTTTGTCAGGGTTGATAACTACGGTTCTGATAAATCACTCCTATTGGGATAAACAGGGAAAAAAAAGTTAGGAATCAGAGGCTGGAAAGAGAAAAGGGAGGGAAAGTAGAAGACAGAATAAAGTTTTGGGCAGAGAAACTTGAGAAATAAAGGAAATGGAGGGTAAGTAAACCTAGGTCTCAGCACGAACTTTGGGACTATAAGAAAGAGAAGGCTGAGATCATGATTTGGAACAAAGTTATGAAGACAGAACTATAAAACTTACTGATTTGAGGAGGGGGTAAATGAATAGCTTTTTGCTATGCCTGAATATTAAATATCTGCTATGCCAATTTTTTTTTTCAATGCCAGCATACAAGCTACTCTTTATCTCTGGGACCAAAAATAGGTCCTGGAGGATGATGTGATTAAAATCCGAAAACCAGAAAAGTTTTAAGTTGGAACACCTGTCTTTAAGTAGGCACATTAGCTACAGTAACATGGAATGAACTCATAACATGTGCACCTTGCTACAGCTAAGGAGGAGGGATCCTAAAGTAACTAGTAAGCAAGAAACAGTAAATAAAAGTTGCACGATGACAATGATTTCTCCTTAAGATGTGTGAAGAGTCTCTGGTAATTTAGTGTGCTGTCTTAATATTTTAGTATATATTAAAATATTTTTATGAGCTCTCCCAAGTCAGCTCATGACCTGTATACTTCCCACTCGTTTTTTCCCTCATAATGCCTTACATTCCTCGAGGACAGGCATTTTCAGAGTCTAACCCTCACAGATTAAAGGTCTGTATTATTATTCCCATTGTATTTGCATTG
This sequence comes from Furipterus horrens, assembly GCF_987537825.1. NCBI lineage: Eukaryota > Metazoa > Chordata > Mammalia > Chiroptera > Furipteridae > Furipterus > Furipterus horrens. The sequence continues at coordinate 35,992,611 of NW_028327176.1, forward strand.
ATCCGGAAAACCTCAGAGAAGCTAAATGACTTGCCCAAGCTCACTAAGATTCAAGCAAGATTTATCTGATTTCAGAGCCCAAGCTCTTTGTCCCCAGTTGAACTACCTCTAGAAGCCAGGAGCAGCGGATCAGATGGGGTAGAGTCAGTGCCTGAAGGGGATGGGGAGGCTCTGGAGAACCGACCCACCCCACTCCCCAATTCAGTCGGGGTATGCAATGGGGATGAAGGGTCGACCCCTGCCAGGGACTGGCAATGGGTAGGAGCCCCGGGGTGGGTTAGGTTCTGGTAAGGAGGGCCTAGGCCGGGCCAGGAAGCTTGTAAGAGTCGAGAGAGGGTTGGGTTGGTGGGGTGAGGAGGTCTCGGCCAGGAAAAGGGCGTGGGGGAGGGGTGCCACGGCCCCGCAGAGTCCGGGAGACGGACGGGTATGGGCCAGATGGCTGCCCCGCGGCTGCGCCACGACCGCAGGTGCGTGACGGCCCAGCCTGGACCAGCGCAGCGCGCTCTTCGCTAACCCGCCGGCTCCCTGGGGCCCCAACCCTCCCTGTCCCCACAAAGTCGCCTCCTGAAGGGACCCACGACCTCTCACCTGCCCGGTGGCCGCAGTGGCGCCCCTCCTCCTCCATCTCGTAGCCCGGACCCCAGCTCTGAGTGCCGCCGGGGATGATGCAGGACTCCAGGCACCATCGCCATCGCCATCGCCGCCGCCTCCGCGCATCCCGGGAGCCGTGGCGAGCCGGGGGCGCAGAGGCGCAGTCACGGAGCCGCCGAGGGCGCCGCCCCCTGCGCCGGACACCCAGGCTCGGCGCCCCGCCTGCGCTCGCAGGCTCACCGCCTCGCGGGCCCCTAGAGCGCTGGGGCCGGCCGCTCCCCGTCCTCCGTGCGCGCGAGGTTCGCTGTTCGGGAGTCGGGGAGCCCTGATATAGGCCACGGCAGACGGACAGGAAGAGGGGCAGTCGGACTGGGTAGAAAGGAGGGAAGGGTGGGGGCACCGACGGCACACAGCGACCCACGGGACCTCGGCCTCAGAGGGATGGCACCCGTGGGGCGGGCGGGCGGGCGGGCGGCGTCCTCGTCTGCCTCTCAGCCGGCCTGGGGGCCTCCCTGGGCTTCCAGGCCCACCAGACGCCTCTGTGCCGCAATACGTTTTCTCCTAAATTGGCATCGTTGTCCAGTTTAGTACTTTGAAACTTAGAATCGGTAAATTAAGACATTACCAACTTCAGGTAAAAGAATTTTTTCTCCTCTCAGTTCTCCGAAAGTATTAATGAATTTACTAAGGGAACTCAGCAAGGGGAAATTACTAGAAAACAAATGCAAAGTAAAAAGAAACTACCCATGCAAATAACCAAGCCAAGAAATCATGGACATGAATGTAGAACGTTAAAAATTATGAGCAGCAGTGGTGGTGGGTGTGTAGATAGGCACATTTCTAGTAAGCAAGAACACAAAACCACAACTACCCTCCTTTCTTCTAGAGTCCACATGTCCAAAACAGCAAACTCGAAACATAGGTTTTAGTCTGAGCCATCACGTAACATTCCTAAGTATATTGGCTACTCTGAATAATTGGGATCTTACTACTTTTTTTAACCTCAGGGGGGTAGTATTTAGAAATGAGAATGCTGTTGAATGCCCTTTCCTTCACCCTGGTGCCAGAAAATTAATTCCATTCCAATAAAATACTTAGTGAGAATATTGCTGTTGAAATCTTGTTTTAGTAACAACCAGAGTTTGATTTATGCATATAACTTATTTTTCCTAGTTCCCCTGTGCTTCCATTAAAAACAAAAGGGCTGGATAATTCATGAAGTAAGACATTCAGTCCAGTTGACTATGCTCCCATAATTGTTTAGAAATGAACTTACTTCTAAAGAAAAATTTCCCATCAATTCCCATGTAATACTCCATTCCCAAACTCTAGCAATGCAGCATTTCTAATCTAGGTTGTCAGTAATGGTGACCTTGGGCCCTAGAAATAACAGGAAAAGAAGACAATATTGAGAGTGGAAACTCCAAAGTTATGTATGTCTATATGAATTAGCTATGGCAAAATTACCAGCTCATTTCTGGGCATTTGGCCATAGCAGATTATAATAGGTTGGGGCCAGTATGCAGCACTTACACCTGTGGAAGAAGTTATCAAATACTGGGGGGAAAAAAATTACAGGTTGTAAATGGCTTCTAGAGATCTTGAAGAGGAAATCAGGAACTACCGAAGTTCCAGAACTACTTAGTATCATCAGCAGGGCTAAAACTACTTGATGCACCAGCCATGTGTCAAATGGAAAAGAACACTGGCTTAGTAGTCAAACCCAAGCAGGGCTGACTATAACATGTTAAAATATGAATGGGCTATCAATTTGCAGGGAAACCAGCATTCTAATACACAGTCATTGGCATCGCCAACTGATAAACTTTGAGGAAAGCATTACCAGAGCCATTTAATGTTTAAATTCTTGACGTAAAAGTTACAAAAATGTTCACTGCAGTGTAATTTGTAGCAGGGAAAAATAAAAACCACCTTGATGTCCAACAGTGGGGGCATACTCACAATCATATTAACAAGAGAAATGGTCATTGTCCGTAAAAATAATTATGAAGACCAGGTAGGAAAAGTTAGTTTTCTTTTCAATGAAATTTCTCACCAGTTCTTTCTGGCCACACTACTATTTAACAAAATTGGCCTTCAATCTAAGGGATTGGCAATGCCCTTCCAAATATGTGAAAACAGCTTTCTCAACCTGCTTATAATTGATTTTTGGCACCAAAGCTTATTCATATTAATAGGTCGGTAAATTTTCCTCCTAAATTTTGAAACATACTTTGTGAAGTCTTTGTTTAAAAGATCCAATTTAGAAACAAAGATTATTAGCTATTACCTCAGAGATACAGGCTTTCGTCTCACCTTTCATCACTTCCTCCCCTTTCTAGAAGAAACCTACCTTAGCACTGTTCCTGCTGTCCTTGATTCTTTTTAATGTAACATACACTTAAGAACTATCTTAAACAACAGCAGCCACCCACCCCTTTTCTTTCCCTCCTCCCTCTCATTCTTAAGCTCACTGATAGAAAGTTAAGAATTAAATAATTCAGTTTAACTAGACTAAGATATCAAGGTAATAAGCAATGTTTAAACCTGGTATCAGAATCACATAGGGTTCTCAATCATAGAGCACAAATGAAGCGATATGGAGCTTTACAAAGATGTTGATAGTGAGTCCCAACCAGAGAAACACAGAGGAATACAGTATCTTACATTTTTTGAAGTTCGACTTTAGGAACGTTGCTAAGGCATAGTTTCATATAGCTTAGAAAAAGCTTAAGTGGTTAATATAAAGCCTCACTACTCCAAGTGTGGTCTCAGGATAAGGCATCAATATTATGATTAAATTAAAATTCATATTTTTACAAAGTCCCGTGATTCTTAGACCTATCAATCATCTAGATCAGTGCTCTCCAATAATACTTTCTGATGAAAACACTGATTTATGTAAGCTACTCAACAGTGTAAACCACTAGCTATGAGTGGCTAATTGGCACTTCAAATGTGTCTAGTGAAACTGAGGAAATGAATTTTTAGTTCAATTTAAATGTAAATAGCCACATGTAGCTATTAGCTATCACAATGGATAGTCCAACGTAAATAATTCATTTTGGGAACTTTCGGCCAAGATGGAGGCGTAGACAGACATGTTGTGTTTCCCTCCACAACTAAGAAGAAATACAACTACCTCAAAACTAGAAACAACCAGAGGTTCCAGAAAATCAAACTGCATGGAAGTCCACCAAACAAAAATATAAAGAAATACTCATCCAGACAAGTAAGAGGGGCGGAGCCAGGGCAGAAAGGACGCAGTGTGGTGGCAGCAGCGGCAGCAGCAGCAGCAGCAGCAGGCCAGCGGAAAGCATAGTTACACGTTTTAAAAAATCAGGAGGGACACCTTGGGAGCAATCCCAGCTCCTCACTGGATCTAGCAGCTCATGGTCCCAGCACCAGGGAAAATCAAGCCTCATTGCTTCTGACTGCAGACCAGTGAGGGTTGGGGTGGAGGCAGAAACTGCCGGTCTCAAGAGAGTACGCTTGTTTAAAGGGCCCCCACGGTGCTAGAATGTCCGCAGACCCACCCAGTCTAGGAATGACGGCCAGGGCAGCAGCTAGAGGGGCGCCAGTCTGGTGCAGAAGTGGGAGATGTGCCTGGAAAAGGCGCAAGTGCTGAGCAGGAGGCATTATTCCCTCTAGGACCCCTCCCCCACATACAACGTGGTGAAACAGGTCGCCCTGTACTGACGAATCCCTAACCCTCCGCCCCTTACAACATAACAGGAGCAACAGCTCTACCTGGGACGCGGAGGCAAACAAACACAAGAGCCTGTCAGAATGAGGAGACAGAGAAGTATGGCCCAAAAGGGGAAACAGATCAAGGTTCCAGTGGGAGAACTAAGCGATGAGGAGATAGCCAACCTAACAGATGAGGAGACAGACCTAACAGACACAGAATTCAAAACACTGGTGATAAAGATGCTCACAGGCTTGACAGATACACTTGAGTATGACAAATGCATAAGAGAAGTGAAGGCTATGCTAAGTGAAACGAAGGAAAATCCACACAAAACCAATGGTGAAGGGAAGGAAACTGGGGTTGAAATCAATGATTTGGAACATAAGGAAGAAAAAACAGTCAACCAGTGCAGAATGAAGAAGCAAGAATTGAAAAAAATGAGGAAAACTTCCCAAATTTTGAGGAGATGGACATACAGGTCCGGGAAGCACGGAGGGTCCCAGGCGAGTTGGACCCATAGGGGACCACACCAGGATGCATCATAACTGAGATGCCAAAGGTGAAAGATAAAGACAGAGTCCTGGGGGCAGCATGAGAGAGGTGGAGAGTTGCCTACAGGGGGGTGCCTATAGGACTATCAGCTGATTTCTCAGAGGACACTCTGTAGGCAGGAAGGGACTGGCAAGCTGTATTCAATGTGATGAAAAGCAACCTGCAACCAGGACTACTCTATCCATCAAAGCTATCATTTAGAATGGAAGAGCAGAGGAAGTGCTTCCCAGACAAGGTGAAGCTAAAGAAGTTCATCTTCACCAAGCCATTGTTATATGAAATGTCAAAGGAACTTACTTAAGAAAAAGAAGATCAAAACTTTGAACACGGCCCTGGCCAGATAGCTCAGTTGGTTAGAGCATCATCCCCATATGCTAAGGGTGTGGGTTCGACCCCTGGTCAGGGGACATACAAGAATCATCCAATGATGCATAAGTGGAACAACAAATTGATCTTGATCGCTCTCTCTCTCTCTCTCAAAAATAATTAAAAAAAAAAAAACTATGAACACTAAAATGACAACAAACTCACAACTATCAACAACTAAATCTAAAAAATAAAAACTAAATCCAACAAAGCAAACCAGAATAGGAACAGAATCAGAGGTAAGGGGATCATCTGGAGGGTTATCAGCTGGGAGGGGAGAGGAGGAGAAATAGGGAAATGGTGCAGGGACTAAGAAGCATAATTGGTTGGTACAAAATAGACAGGAGAAGTGAAGAATAATACAGGAAAGGGTGAAGCCAAAGAACTTATATACATGACCCACAGACATGAACTAAGGAGGGTGGGATTGCTGGGGGGAAGGGGAGTACTAGGCAGAGGGGAGCAAAGGATAAAAAATTGGAACTACTGAAACAACATAATAAAATATACTTTAAAAAATTTAAATTTAAAAATATAGAGAAATTAAAAAAACAGAAGACACAGAAAACAAAAAATAATAGTAATTCATTTTGGTCAGGTGGCATGAATTCACGGATCCAGATCTATGGATGCAAAAGGAATCCACTAGAGTCACTGCCTATAGAACTGGTCTCTCCACTTAATGAAGACAAAAGCCAGGTGTTAAAAACAATCCATTTATTGGGTTTTAAACTAGTTAAACAATGAAATAATCAGTTTGGCACTACTCTATACAGGGATTACACCTGTGTATGCTGATACTGTACCAGGACCTGTGCTGTGCTTAGGTCTGTATTGAGTCATTCAGCAGGTAGATACTAAAAAATATACTGTAGTGTTCCTTTAAGGAAGACTATACAGAGTGTGTTGCAAGATGACTTTCACCAACTTGCCAATTACTTTAACCTAGAAGATACCCCGCATTCTATAAACCTGTCAAAGGCAAACACATGGCGTTTGAATTCAGAGATGCACACACAAGAGTTACATAAAAATTCAGACATTCTAACATTAAATGAACTCAAACAAAGCCCCACACCTCAGCTTTTGTAACATAAAAATAATTTAAAAACGCAAAAAATGGCATTCAATTGGTACAAAAGCCAAAAATCACTATAATAAAGAGCTACATGGGAATCTTTACAAATTAATTACACAATGGTGCTGTGTAAAAGGTTGCATTTGTACAGTCTTGCCAATGCTATCTCTACAGTTTATACAGTCTTTTACATCTATATAACATTTATTAAACAAGTCAATTAAATACCAAGACTTCTTAGTCTCTCAACGATTCTGCAGGCCAAAAACAAAAAAAAACAAAAAAACAAAAAATCAAAACGCAAAAACAGCAGTCTTCCATTAAGTGAAGTGTAACAGTTTTCAGAGAATCAAACAATATTTGTGAAGAATACAGGTAAAAGTCAACCAGTCAGGGTTTTTATTGTTGCTGATGTTTATTTTCAAAATCACACATTGTGCACACACAACATTTAATCAAAAAATTTTTTCACCAAACCCCCAGTTTTTCGGCAACTGCTCTTCTATTCAGCACCAAAAACTCCAGTCTGTGGGAAGCACATGGTGGGCTGACTTTGCTTTTGTATCTTGTCCAGCAATCCTTCAGGCTCTCAGTTAGGTTTCAGACTTGTCCTCTTTCCCTTCCATCTTCATGGCTCTCTAGGCTTCAGATTCACGGCCCACAGTCTTACTACCATCCACCCAACAGCCATTTGTAAAGAATTCAAAATAATTTGAGATGAATGAAATGACAGGACCCGTATTACAAAGGGGCATTCTCCATTCCAATTAAATTGTTTCTTAATGAGTTCCTAGACTCTGTCTGGTCTTTGATGTCATGATCATAGTGGGTAATTATTTCTAGTCTGAGACATTGTGGCTTTGTCAGATGCCTCAAAGAAAAAAGTGATCAATATTCTGGAAACAGTTCCGAACAGGTTAGGAAATCAAATGGCAGCTGATAACCCGTGAAATGCAGACTAATGAGACCTAACGCAGAAACCACCAAAATGATGAGAGCTCAACAAAGGCTGAGTTTAAAACCCGCAGACAGCCCACAGATGGTACCTGAGGATCTGGAATTTCTGCTGAAAAGAGCTTGAAGTGAGGACTACTCATCTGTATCAGGGAGGAAAAAAATTCCAGTCAGGCAATGGGATATCTACCTCTAAAAGCCCAGTAAGTGAATTTCTCTTTATTTCTCCTATCCCAGTAGAAAGGCTTCTTGGTCCTTCCTCTTCAATACAGAATGGACAATAACTACTTATGAATCCAGATGAAATGTTCTCACTACAATACAGAAACTATAGAGTCCTCATGGCAACCCAAAATGTCCAGGCCCCACTCAGGAGGCTACTAAGAATATATATATATATATATATATATTTTGTCTAACCATTTCCACACTCCTTAGCCTACTCTGTCTGCTTAAGGCCTGAAGCAGAAAAGCAAGGAAAAATTCTCTGGGAACTTACTTCCAGTGGCCAAAGCAAAAATCTTATTTAAAGAAAAAAACTTTATCTAAATAATGTCTAAGAATATCAGCAAAAAGAAAAAACAAGTCCTCAAACCACTGACACTTGCCTGAGGGTGTCAGACTTTCTTTAAATTCAGTATTCTGCAGACTTACCCTCCTATGCATAATAGCATGGTGACACAAGGAGATCGGTGAGGACAAGCAACTGGTCATCCGTGAACTGCTGTTTGTGTTCCTGCCAGTTGTCATGGTGTGTCCTTCGGAAATTAGATAAGGTCTTCTTTACAGTCATCTGTAGAGTGGGCAACCCACATACATTTATTTTGATCCGCTGAACAACTAAGGCCCTATTTAGGAGACCTTTAGCAAAGTAACAAGACTTCAGATCTCATTGTTCACCAAATGCTAAGAACCAACAGGCCAATCTTACTTCATAAAGCCAACAAGTTCACTTTAGAATTACTTGGACAAGCTACTGAAACTTATACATTATCAAACCAGTTTCAATATACACCTAACATCTATTTACTAAGATGAAAAGGACAAAGTCATTCTTCGTTTTGAGTTAATTTATCTGTGTACCAGCTGGTGCTGTTCTGAGGGGCTGCATTCAGCTTCAGTGATGGGTGATTTATGAGCACCCCTGCCCACCATGTGCTGAATGAATGTCCAGCAGTTTCTGACCAGACATGGCACTATCCCTGTGCCCCACCCTCCCTATTCACCTGATCTCGCCTTAACCGACTTTTTTTGTTTCCCCAGATGAAAAAAGTCCTGAAAGGGAAATGTTTTGCTGACATGGAAGAGGTGAAACAAAAAAAGGCAGTACTAACATTGAGGTACCAAAATCAATGAGTTCAAAAACTGTTTTGAGAAGTGAATAAAACAGCTCAATAGGTGTACTGCCTCAGATGGAGAGTACTTTGAAGGTGAATGAAGTTTAAACATGTAAGAATAAATACACAATTTATAAATAAATTCTCAATTTTTTGCCCCCAAGCCCCTCAGCCCCCCATATAACATGCTAATAAAAGGGAAGTATAAAATTTATACTGACAACACTGACAATGCTTTACTGTCACTGGACTGGGAAGGACAGAAATTATAGTAATTTCCTTGCTACCAGAAGATCTTAAATATACGGGAGCAAAGTCGCTGTCAGATTTTAATAATTATTGATAAGCAGACTTGGCCCTGACAGTGGTAACAGTGGCTGTAATCAAAGCAGAAGGTCCAGAGTGTACAGGAAACTATCAGTATAAACAGTGTTACAAAACGTTGCTAACATGTGTGCAAAGAAACTAACAAGGAAGATTTTACCTCAATAGGCTGAGGATCATTCAGATGTGCACTCAGATTCATAAGGAGCTGGGGCATCCAGGTGGGAACATCATAAGGACTAGAAAGAACACATGCACCAAGTCCTAGTACCCCAGCATGGCGTTTGACCAACTCTGCAAAGAAAACAGCAATATATGTGTAAATATATATAGGACTCTATTGCATTCGGTACAGTGAAATAAAATTAGTTTCAGATTATGCTAGTTGTTTCAATATGTAAATTTCTGCATTTAAATTGAATCTTCATATACATTCGAGGTCTGTCCAGAAGGTACCCAGCCATGTAATAGGAAAAATACAGACATTTATTAAAGAAGTTACAAGATACAAGAAACATTATACATAGGACAATTATGGCTCTGTCCCCTTCGAAGTAGGCACCTTGGGATCTCACACAGTTCTCCCAGTCACCGTCAGCTGCCCCGTTGTATTTTCTGGAACCTCAATGATGGTCTAAAATCCCTTCCCTTTCAAAGGTGATTTTAGTTTTAGGAAAAGCCAAAAGTCGAGGACACCGAGTCTGGGCTGTAATGAGGCTGAATCACCTGGGTATTTCACCAAAAAACTCTGTATGAGACATGATGCATGAATGAGTGCTTGTTGTGATGAAGCTGCCCAGTCACCAGTTGCCTATAGCTATGGCCTTCTGAATCATCCAAATTATTTCCGCAGAGGAATGTTGAAGCTTAACACAAAATTCGATGCGGATCTGTTGCTCCACTCACTCAGTCATTTTGAATGTGATGGCCACACAATACACATGCTCACTCAACGGCGTCTACTACCCCCACTGACTAGTACAATGAAATAGTCATTGTTCACATATGCACATTACAGTCCACTTTCCTTGGCTGCCAGGTTACATCAATGGCACATAAACCATTCTCGTTAATATTAACAATGGCTGGACTTTTTCTGGACAGACCTTGTACATCAAAAACATGAGTTTGAAGCTAAACTAAAGACATCTATAGCTGTCCATCAATGACAGCCTAATTGTATCTAAGTCAGAAAAGTGTCATATATTTGCTAAAACCAACAAAATAATAGCTTTTGTGACTGATTCATATCATATGCAAAAGTATAATCCCTAATCCTAAAATAAATTCCAATAAATATTTGACCCCACTTTCCTCTATTCATCAGGTAAACACTCAAAACAGAACTGCAATGTATCTGTATTCTATAGTATCTAAGTTCTTTCTTTAGCAATAGAAGTTATATTAAAGTGCTTTCCGATTTTCATTCTATTTTAATAAAGATGTGTGTATGTGTTTATAAGTATATTATGCGGTATACATGAAAGATGGTGGGGATAGAAAACTGAAGTTAAGAAAAAGGAAATCTGAAGTAGTCACAATTGTAAACAACGCCATTTAGTATAATAAAGACCTTCGGCTCACAGGTTCGATTCCCAGGCAGGGCACATGCCTGGGTAGCAGGGCAGGTCCCCAGTTGGGGGCATGCCAGAGGCAACCACACAATGATGTTTCTCTCCCTCTCTTTCTCCCTCCCTCCCCCATCTCTAAAAATAAATAAATAAATAAATAAAGGCCTAAAACTCCTTTGGTATTTAATTATTAAAATATATAGTTCTCAAGCAAAGAAACAAAAATATACATTGGTATTTTATTGAAAATTGTTATTAGGTAACTATACAGCATAATTAAGAGCCCACTATAATTAGCATTTAAGAGCTTCATATTTGAAGTACTTACTGCAAATTAAATAAGCTTCCTACTTAGTAATAATCTTTCTCTATATTTTCCATTATTCTTGTGGCTGTAGTTATTTGTGGCAAGAGCAGATGCTTTAAATATGACACAGTAATCAAACTTATTCTCCTTTTATATTAGTGTACAGGTTCCTCTGTACCTTTCTCAAGTTTAGTCTTTACATACCAGGACTTGCCTTCTATATGCAAAGCTCCTCAAAAGCAGAGACAACTATTCCCAGTACCTAGCACAGACCCAGGGCACATACAATTATTCAGTAAGCATTTGGTGAGTAAGTCTGGTTAATTCCCAAAAGAATATGGTGTTTCCTACCAGTATTGTTACCTGCAGAAGGAATCTTATCTCCTATGAAACCAGGGTCTCGCTTTCTTTTCTTCGGTAGTTTTGTTTTGCAAAGTTGTTCAAAATGAATCTGCATAGGACTGTCTATGGTAAGGAAGTTACACTGTAACAGACCACTTAAGGTGGTTGCAGCCATTTCTCGGACCTGCAGAGATAATCACTTTTATTAGAGCTAAGATCCCAAACCTGGCAGAATAATTGAGACTAAAGGGTGATATGGAAACTGCGGTAGGGGCTTTCCTTGGCATTTGTATAAATGTCTTTTAAAATAGTTTTTTTATTTTTCAATTACAGTTGAAATACACTATTATAGGTGTAGTACAACCTAGGAATTAGACATTCATATAACTTTAAAGTGATCACCCCCGATAAAGCCAGTACCTATCTGACACCATACATAGTTTTTACAATAATAGATAGATATTTTATAACATTGTCAAAAGAATCTGTAGCCTCAAAGTGGAAGAAAGCTACTACATTTGGGTAAATGCTTAACTATTTTATACAAAATTAATTTCCCCATAAATTATTTTCCTACTAAAAGCTTTCTTGAAACATTTCTCAAAACAAAGTTTTTTTTCCAATATTGTCATAAACAGCTATATTTAACTATTACTGATATTCAGCATCACATTTTAAAAATGATAGTTTTAATAAATGTCATGTTTATGCCAACTACTTGGACAAAAATATAAAAATAATATATAAAGATGTTCTAAAACAAGGTTCAGAAAATGGTAAGTTTTAATGCAACTGCTATAATCTTTGAAGTTATTAAACACTGATTTTCAAGTTTCCACATTTCCATTTCTATTCTTTAGTTAAAAACAGTAACAAAGTTTAAAAAATTTCACAGATAACTATTAATATTTTAACTGAAACTTGTTGGAGTTGTTATAACCATTGTGGGAGTATCCTAGGGACCAGATAATGTCTACTCAAAGAACATAAGGAAGCTGGAATACAAAATGAATAGGGTCCTGGCTGGTGTGGCTTAGTGGACTGAGTGCTGGCCTGCAAACCAAAGGGTCACCGGTTCAATTCCCAGTTAGGGCACATGCCTGGGTTGCAGGGCCAGGTCCCCAGTCAGGGGCATGCCAGAAGCAACCAAACATTGATGTTTCTCTCCCTCTCTTTCTCCCTCCTCCCTTCCCCTCTTTCTAAAAATAAATAAATAAAATCTTTTAAAAAATCAGCAAAGTAAGCAGAGTATTATCACATGCAATTTCATAGATAGGAAGTCATGATTAGGGTATCAAAACTAATCCCCATAGGGCTACGTTAAAACTAAAGTCACTTTTAGTAGTTTACACTTTAATAGAACACATCTATCTTACCAGTGTGTGAACACTACTTAAAAGGGAGCCATGTTGCTTAAACTTAAATTTTACCTCTAGCTGTTCATCCTCCAGAAGACTTATAACCAGCCATCTGATGTCTTTAACAGCATCTTCATTGTTTAGGAAAATAAAGAGGTTATAAAATACCATGGTCTGGAGGTAGGTCAGTACTGTGTATCTAGCATGCCAAGAACTGCTTCTTGCTGTCTGTGAATGAGAAGTAAGTAGAGACAATGAAAACAGTGCTGACAAAAGCATGAGATGACAGACACTGAAATCACCCACAAACAATGTAATCTTCTAATACCATTCTACCTATTTCACGGGTATAGCTACAGCAAGCTCGCCTTATAGTTCCTGCTAAATGAAAGGCTGGATGAGTTATTCAGGTAAAGGTATTCAGGATATATGAATGGTTGATAGTAAAGGGAAAGGAACATACAGATCAAAGTCAGTTTTAGAAGAGAAAAATATTTATAATTTATAACTCACTCCTCCAAGAGTTGCACATTATTTTTTATTTTTGATAGTAGCAGGGCATTGAAAGCAAAAAAGATTGAGAACTACCAAATTCCACTATAAAAGGAATACCAAAATTTGGGGCTGTTAAAACATTTTTCAGTGTTATTCAAGCTTAAAAGTCAGAAAACCATGGGCATTTTTATATTATTAACACATATACGACCTGATTAAAGCTGAGCACAGTTTACTAAAAATGCTGCCAGAAAATATAAAATCACGTAAGTCTTTCTACCACAGGCCAGAAATATAAGTGAATAAAATCAAGGGGAAATGATAAAAGAAAATGACCATAGCCTTCCCTCACGAGCACTTTGTTTCCAAGGTGCTTCAATATGGACTCTCCATGTATATAGAAAAACTGTGGGTAGAGTGACCTGCCCCTGGTCACAGAAGTTGGTGACAGAGCCAGGTAGAGAATCCAGGTCGGTTTTCCTGGTTAGTACATGTGTTCTCTCAGACTAAAAGAAAATACAAACTGAAAACAAGTATCAGGTACTGTGGTGCACTGTAGTTAACTGTGAAATTCTTAGAATGATAAGCCAAAATTCCAACCAAAAGATGTATTTGTTATACACTTACTTGTTTTAGCACCTGAAGTACCGAAGGCACTTGATGAGGGTAAAGCAACCCCTGAGACATTAGTGATAAACATAACTTTGCATCTCTTTTCAGTTCATCATAGCTGTTGTCATTTTCCACTGGGGCGATCTAGAGAATAAAACAACCCAAAGACATAAATTGAAAAGTAACAGCCACTAAGTACAAAGGCAACCACCTTTCCGTCACTCAGAATAAGTCCCCTCCTACCCTTCAAAAGGGAACAACAATTTTTAAAAGAGAAAAAAGTATCATTATGAACCAATGAATTTCAACAGACTTAATGGCTTTGATCCATTGTAGTTACTCTTTCTACTGATGCTCCAACTGGCTCCTGAGCCCTTTAACACAATTGTAGCATCCTTGGTTTCTGGTATGCCAAGATGACCTAGATTTATCTGTACATTTCTTGGTCTAAACCTGAAATCAGCCATTTCTCCAACCAACCCTGGTTCTTCTGTGGGAAATGACACTTGGAAACTGTAATCTGGGCACTAGGAGTACTGACTGCTACTAGGGTTAATTGGTGGTTCTGGGCTTTTTCGGCAGACACTGCTAGCAAATAAGCATCTTTTCTAAATAGAGATGGATCATGAGATCAAAATCGTAGTTCCAAATTTAGGGTTACAGGGATTTTACTAAACAGCTTGGACTTTTTTACATTTCTGATCTTTCATGCTAAAAATCTTGGTTCCTAATGTTAATTATTATTTATTCTTATTATACAATACACATATTATAGTTTCACTCCAATATTATTAGTAAGAACAGCATCTACAAGGCATGTATGAAAATCTGTGTTTTTAAAAGTCGCTGTTCTGTGTATTTATCCTACCAACCAGAATAACAGTAAGGCAAGGCTCATTTATTTTTGTCTTTTTTAAGGGGATTTTTCTTTCATTTAATTTTGTATTAGGGTACTAAAGATAAATTCATAAAACAAGGTACATTCATTCTGCCTTATTTTCTTTGTCCTCAACTCTTAAATAAGTATCCTCTAAAATAGTCTAAATGTACTTTCTTGTTTCTTTTTAAAGTATAAATTTCCAAAAAGAAATTATTTTTCTCTAACACACCAAGGATGATATCAACTTAGGAAAACATTCAAATCTGAGTATTATGAAATTTCTTTGCGTACCCATAACAAATGGAAACTTAACCAAACCTTTACTGAGATACACACCCTGCCCTTAGCCAAACTCACACAGGCTCCTTCTGAGCCCTCTTGTCGATCTCAGTTTTATTACCTTCATCCTCTGACTAGATGAGTAATCAAAACCAGCTCAGGTTATACCTTTCATCAAATAAAATTTCAGTGTCATCATATGATTACCAGATGTAAGTGACTTCCTAGAGTTATTCGTTAAAACCAATTATAGTGTCATTTAACACTATAAAATAAATACAATATACCAACCATTCTGATCTTCAGATTCATTATACATTGTATTGCAAAGTCAGAAATAGCTATATTCAAAAATTTCACTGTGGCTTTTCTTTTTAGCTATCAGCATTTTTCTATTACTTGGAAATTACCTATCAGTGAAATAATGTTCTGCCTGTAAACTTTTCATCTTACCAAGATCCTACTCTTACCTAATACTAATGATTTTCCTGTGACTTTCCGATTTCTTCGATACAACCAAATCTTAAGACACAGTCTGAAAACCCATGAACCATTAGATGATAAGTATAAATTCCCTTTGAAGGTCAAAAACGGATACATTCTTCATTGTAGCTATAAACTTACCTTAAAAAACAAAGGTAAAAGCTGAAGTTGTTCTGTGACTGCTGTAGAGAAGGATCTTCCTGCACTCGCCATTAGCCATTTCAATACTATTGGAAATGAAAATGCAGGATCAGTCTTTGTTATCCAAATTAAAGACGAAAAAGTAGAATAGATGCTAGTAACAGATAGCCACTCTGACAGTGCTTCAATGTTACTAAACAGATTGTTTCTATTACTTCATAAATTAGACACCAATCAGCAGTATGACAGGACTCACAATAAAGGGTGTCAACCAATCTAGAGTACTGAAGCCACTCTCAAATTCACAAGTCTACCAAATAAAACTAGCCTCCAATAATCCCAATGTAGCAAAAACAATGACTAAGTTAGTTGGTTCTATTCAGAATCCCTGAAAAACTTTTAGATATAAAGACAATAGGACACCACCAATAACCAAGATAATTTTGAAAAACAACTAAGTTGGGGGACTCACACTTCCAGATTTCAGATTTTACTACAAAGCTATAATAATCAAAACAGTGTGGTACTGACATAAGGGCAGATGAATGAAATAGACTAGAAGAGCCTAGACATAAACCCTCACACATCTGGCCGATTAATTTTCAAGAGTGCTAAGACTATTCAGTGGAGAAATGACAGTCTTTTCAACAAATGGTTCTAAGAAACTGGGCATCCTTGAGCAAAAATTAACTCAGATTGGATGCAAGACCCAAACATAAGAGATAAAACTATAAAACTCTTAGAAGAAAACCTCAGGGGAAACTTTGTAACATTGGATATAACAATGATTTTTTTGACACCAAAAGTAAAAAAGCAAAAAGGGAAAAAAAATTAATAAATTAGGCTTTATCAAAACAAAACACTTGTGCATCAAAGGACACTGTCAAGAAAGTAAAACAATTTACAAAATGGGAGAATATTTGAAAGTCATATATCAAATAAGGGACTGATTTAGAGAACATACAAAGAACTATTCCTCAACAATAAAACCTAAGTCAAAAATAGACAAAAGGCTGAATAGGCATTTCTCCAAAGAACATGCAAAAATGGCAAATAAACAAATAAAAACATATTCAACAACTAATCATTAAAGAAACGCAAATCCAAACTAAGAGATACCTTAGGACAGCTATGGTCATAAAAACAGAAAACAAGTGTTGGCATAGATGTGAAAGAAATGGGACCAGAATTGCACTGCTGGTATGTAAAATGGTACAGCCCCTATGGAAAATAGCTTGCTGACTCCTCAAAAAGTTAAACACAGAATTATCATAATGTCTAACGATTCATTTTCCATACACAAGAATGGAAAATGGCAAAAATATATAAATAACCTAAATGTTCACCAACAGATGAATAAACATATTGAAAACACTATGCAACATGAAAAAACCAGACATGTATGATTCCACTACATGAGGTACATAGACTAGGCAACATTAGAGACAGAAAGCAGAACAGTGATTGCCAGGGGCTGGGGCAAAGGGAAAATGAAGAGTTATTGCTTAATGGGTACAGTTTCTATTTTGTAAGATGAAAAGATAAAATCATGGTGATGGTTGCACAAAAAATGTGAATGCATTTGATGCCACTGAACTGCAAATTTTATCTTATGTATATTTTATCACAATAAAAGGAGAGAAAAAGCCCTAGGAAAATATAAATAAATGTGTTTTTAAGCAAGTTTCTACTAACTAGCTACTCACTAGTTTTTAAGAGTTTAATGCCCTGAGTTCGTTCATCTTCTTCCCCAATTCCATTTTCTTCCATAACATGGTTCTGAATTTCTTCATCCACATCCATGAGGGGTTTCAATTTCTCTAGAATTCGAGCCGTAAACTCAGGGACACGAGGGGATGCAGTTGGCGCGGTGTTTGGCAAAGAAACATCGATCATGAATATGTAGGTCAGCACACTGTTAAATAAAATATGTACAGTAAGAAGAGATCCCACATTCTCAATAAAACTAGGGTTCCGAAGTTATAACCCAGGAGAGACAACTCCTGGAGAGAGTCTCTTGTGCCTGTGCCTGCAATTCTGAGGCAATAAGAACTGGGGCATGGCGACTGCTCAGCACTGGCTTGCTGAGCACACTGCCATCCTATCTGACGTTCGGCGCCTCTTGTCTAGTTCCCACAACACAATACAAAGCAAGATTTGAGGAAGACAACACCATGAAACTCAACAGTAACATAACCAGTGCATTGTTAGATACTAAAATTTAATAAAAAGAGCTCACAGAGAAAATAATACCAACCTCCCTATTCTTTCCCTGACATTTTTGTAAACCTGGGTGAGTTTGGGTTCCAAGTACTTCAACAGTCTGTGCAGTAACTCAGGCACTCTCCACTCTTGCTGGGCAAGACCACCTTGCAGTACATAAAGTCGACTAAAATGAAAGCACAGGTGAGTTATATTAGGGCCTTTACATATTGACAGTATAGATTAATGATGTCTGTATTCACCGAAAACTGTACATTTTCTCACCTAATTAATAAAATTAACTATTGAAAACAGAATCTTTATGAAGATTTTATTTTTCCTGCATAATTTTCTCTGTATTTTCATTTCATTTCTATTACCATACAATCAAAAGAAGAGTTAATCTCTAAGCATAAGAATTTTCCTCAATAATTAATTATTCTTATTAACAGGATTATCTAGAGTTCCTTCTTCACTAATTTTTCCCCAGCTCTTTACATTCCACCAACTATATTTTTCCTTAAAAAGATTACTTTCTTGTTTCCTAATAAGAAAGCGTGAACAATGAAAAGCCGTGAGAAAGAAGTTAATATTGTCCTGGTATAAAAATGGAGAAGGCTAAATCTAATTTATGTTTGAATTGTTTCCATTTCTCTTACTTGTTCTCAATTGAGAAATAACTCTGTTTGATATCATGCTGTACTGTAATGGATCACATCTTATCTCACAGAAGTACAACAGACCCTTAAGACAATATGGGAGGGCGGGGTTAGGGGCATTGACCCTCAGGCAGTTAAAAATCCCATTATAACTTTTGGCACCCCCCGAATTTCAGTTGTTCCTCGGTATCTGCAGATGTTCAAGACCCCTCCCTATACAAAACGATGCACAAACAATGCATACAGTTGGCCCTCTGCATCTACGGATTCCTTTTCTGATCCAAGGTTGGCTGAATCCTCGGGTGCAAAAGCTGGGAATATGGAGGACTACCTGTATATTTATTGAAAAAAATCTGCACATAAGTGGACCAGCATAGTCTGAACCCATACTGTTAAACCCAAGGTTTAACTGTAGTTACATTATCTAGCCTTTTTGAGGGTAGGCAGTTCATTTTTATTCATACATCAAGCATAAACATGTTATCTTTTGTTGTAAAATCTTTTGGTGACTCCGTAAGTTTTATTTTTATTTACCATGCATCTACAAAGGATCCGCCTTCACCGCTCAGTGGCGATTCCAACAGCAGCTCAAAAAGCCAATGAAGTTTCCGGGGGTCTCTACTTTCCTGAGTTGAAAATATAAAATAACATTAAAACAGGGATCCTAGAATTCTGTAAATAAGTCAGATCCTGTTATTTAAGAAATATATGTATATATTTATATATAAATAAATATAAGCATAGAGGAAGAAAATCATACTGAACTCACAAATGAGTCAAATCCAAATGTGTTTACATAGCTCATATACAAAGATTGACAGTGAGAAAATTGTTACCTAAATGGATTTTCTTTAAATCAAAGTATACAAGTTATGGACTTATTTAGCATTAAAAACAACACCAATAACCCTGTATCACCTGGCTTTTACTGTATGTAAGTTACATGATTTGACTTATCATCTAATCTAAAATCTAGCCATTACACCATGGTCAAGAACATATAATAATCTCTTAAGGTATCACTCAAGGCTTATTTGAAACACTAAACAGATCTATTTCCAATTATGTTAAGATGATACAACTATGAACAAAATTTCAAGATTCAAGAGGTAAAATGAGATTTCACAGATTTTGAGACAGGTATTGATGTTTGAGTGAATAGATGAGTCAGACACAAAAGTAAGCAGGAGAACTTACACAGGACGTTGCTATACAAGTTCCCCAGTCATTGTAAGTTTCTACTGTAATGTTGGACAATGCTGTTCTAAGCAGAGGGCACAGAAGTTCCCAAAGTTTCTCCACCTACACAAAACAAAATACATGAGAAAAAGTTAATGATAATTAGAGCATTCTTCTTCAACTATCTTTTCTAGGGAACACATACATACAAGCATACAAACTGCATTTAAATTATTTCTAAGACACCTAAATAATCCAGGAAATTACACTACATTATCATCATACATATCCAGTTACAAGGTGAATTTTTCCAAAAAACTTATTCAGAGAAGAGGAGATACCTTATATGATTCCTTACAAAATCATACTACTGAGAAATTCTTTTTAATTTTTTAAATAATAGAGTATACTGGGCTGGGGAAAACCTCCATCATTTCAAAATTTTGCGTGCTTATTGAGGTCACTTGTTTAAATTCTAATATAGAAAGCAATGACATTTTAATACAATTTAGTATTAGTCCATAGCATAATCTTCAAATTTCAAGCCTTGGGTTACTGTCAACAGCCTTTTAAAAGTGTTCAGTTTTACAGAGACTACAAATATGTGTACAGATGCTTCTCACTGTTTAACGAGAACACAAATCACCTTGAGATCTTGACAAAATGCAGACTGACTCATTAAGATCAGGATAGGGCCTGAGATCCTACTTTTTTAACAAGTTCCTAAGTGATGCCCATGCTGCAAATCCACGGACTGCACTTTAGTCAAAAGGATCTACATAGAGCCCTGACTGATGTGGCCCAGTGGGTTGGGTCTTTTCCCAGAAACAGGAAGGTTGATGGTTGGATTCCTGGTCAGGGCACATGCCTGGGTTGCGAGTTCGGTTCTCAGTTGGGGCAGCGCAACAGGCAACCGACTGATGTTTCTCTTGGCACAGAGAACTAATGCGGAGGGAGGGCGTGGGATAAAGTTTCCAGTGGTAGCACCAGACATTGATTAAAAATAATGAAAAATAACTTTTAAAGTTTTATCTTAACTTACAAGGAAAAGGTATGTGTTTTGGAAAAGAAATAACTAAAAATAAAAAATGACAGAGAAGATGACAAGTGCATGTGTGACATGTTTAAATAAAATTGTTTCATGATTTGTGAAGAGGAAAGAGGGAATAATACAAATTCACAAATACTTTTTTATTTAATAAGAGATTTGAATATATATAATTAATATACTAAAAAGTGTACACAGGCCTCTTAAAAGTATGTGTAATTAAGTTGGCCAAAAACAGTATTTGTGTCTTTTCTTTGAGGAAATGATGGCCTACCTTATATTCAGGCATTCCAGATATTTTATCAGGTTATTTTCAGTGCCTTTTGCTAAGAAACTAACCTTAGAGCAGGTATATACAACTTTTACATTTAAAAAGCAGGAGCCCCCCCCAAAATGGGGTGTCAAACTCAAACTGCCTAAAAGACCAAATCTGCAATGCAGATAAGCAAGAGGCTAAGAGAAGGGATTTAATGAGATACTAGAGTGCCTTCTGAAGGGAGAAGCCCATGAACAGCACTAGCCAGCACAGTGCAGTGATGCGGGACCAGTGTTCCAGGATCTTCCTACCTTTCAAGGTTGACCAAAATCTTTTTTACATGACATATCCTGATCTCCCGCCCCCCAAATGCTGGCTGGCAAAGAATACAAAATTTAGAAGATACTGAATATTGCCTATATACCCATGGCTTGTGACCTATACTCAAAAGCAATATGGAATTAAACATTTCATATTTTAAGTATTAATACCTAATGTGTTGGGAATTACTACATAAATGGAAAAATGTAGCTATAACAGAGAATATACTGTACAAATACATCACCTTTTCAAACGTCCAATGTTTAGAACCTCTGATTAAACCAGCTATAATTTCTGCAACACATCGCTGGGTGCTTTCATGTGAATCTGCAACCAAACGTTCTAAATGGGGCTTTAGAACTAGCAAAAAGGCATCATCAAAATTTCTGAATATTCCCTATAAAAACAAAAACAGAAAGTTCCTCCATACTTAAATAACTATCATCTCCATTATAAATTATAATACGTGTGTATTTATTTACTACATTACTACTGTGCTTAAAAAAACCAATAGTTCTCTCCTCTCCTCTAGAACTTCATATTTTAATGTGATATGTAAAATGACAGTATTCTTACCATTTTAAGTTAGAGGTATTGTAAAACAATAAAATAGAAATTAATAATCTTTCTGACCTTAAGAGCATCACACACACCCTTAAAAAAAATCAAGTGAACATCAAATGAATATAGTTTTCTGGCATTTTTTGTTCACTTCAACAGCTAATTACGATTATTAAAGATAAATACTAAAAAGCTTTTTTTTAACAAAGAGTTCTAGGACATTAAGACACAATCAATATGGCTGGCCTAACTTCTAGAGCCTTTTTAAATGAAAATAACAAGTTACTAAATTCAAACTTGGATCAAATACTTTAAAAGGTGTGAACCTACAAATTGACCATCACGAAGCTTTATAAAGAAGGTATGTAAAGAACATAGTTACCTTAAAGAGGCAAAAACGTCGAGGATTAAATTTATCTTTTCCTTTTCTGTCTTCTAAAGATAGAAAAGTAATTAACTGTTCAACAAACTTAGGATCAGAAAAATGATCAAATACAATCTGTTCTGCCTACAAAATAAAAAAGAACAATATTCAGTATTTAAAATGTATTTAAAAACATAATTCTGAAAAC
The DNA here is from genome assembly GCF_987537825.1 of Furipterus horrens. NCBI lineage: Eukaryota > Metazoa > Chordata > Mammalia > Chiroptera > Furipteridae > Furipterus > Furipterus horrens. The sequence goes on from NW_028327176.1 coordinate 36,014,770, forward strand.
ATTAAAAATCATCTATGAAGTTTTGACAGTAGGCTGCCATTTATGTTCTACAGAATTTTTAGTTCTCACAGAGGCTTTCTAAACCCAATAAAATATTGCTTCCTAAAAATGCCAAATTCATAAGAATAGCTAAAAGTTTCCTTCAGATCCTCAGGTTTGGATTCCATTTTTCAAACTGAATTAAAACCAACAAATCTTCTGCTTGGGAAATGAAGAATTAGAAAAAGTCCCCAAATTGCAAACCAAATCCCAGTAAATTATTTACAAAACATCAGAGGTTAAAAAGTAACCTTTGTTCAGAATTAGAAAGTGAAGCTACAACACAAGTAACTTAATTGAGGGAGACATAAACTTAATAGCCTTTAAATCAACTTTCAAAATGATAAATATTTTATGAAGATTAAGAAGTTTCAACTTAAATCTAAAAACATCTATTTACTGGGTACCCATCATTTATAAGCAATTTTAAAAAACCCTAAAAGCCAGTAATCATCTTTGCTTTCAAGAGGCTTGAAATGGTACAAAAAACAAGCACTTCACTACATAAGGTAGTGCTAAGTGGGGTAGTAACTTCAGAGTAACCTTAGCTATAGAAAGACTAAGGCCAACAGACTTTAACAGAATGGGGAGGACAAGAGAGACAGGTGGGGCGGAGTAAGGGAGTACATACACGTTTGCCAGTACTTAACCCAGGGCTATGCTGAAATATACAAATTGGGGAAAAACATGAACTGAATTTAAAATGATTCTTGTTAAAGTTAAGATGCGTTTGAACCAGGGTGAAAACAGAATGCTTACCTCTGTCAAATCCTCCCTGCTTCTGCCAAGCCTGGGCTGTTCTTCTACACCAGCATAAACAACCATATTCCTACACAGAAGAGTTCATATTTGTAATACACAAAGGAAAAAAATAGTAGAGCTTCATGGATAAAAAGCATTAGAAGGCAGCTTTAATGAACTCTAATTAGATGCTAAGTTGGGGATAAGAGTACATCACTAACGGTCTTGGTCTCAAAAATCTATGAGATCACTGTGTCCTTATGACATAAATCACTGGAGTCAATAGTAGAAGATAAATAAGTATGTCTCTGGGATGGTTTAGACATGTTTAGTATTGACAGGCAGGAATATAATTTACGGCAGCTAGTAACAAATACCTTAGACATAAAAAGTCTAAAGAGTTTCAGTGGAAAAACAAGAAAAGAGGCAAGACAGAGGCACAGCATGGCAGAAGCAAAAGAAAAAGAGGAAGCGTGAAGAGAAAAAGTGTGTATTTTTGGTGACGAGTCCCTTCTAACTGCTTCTAGTGCTTCTGAACATCCTTCAGAAATTCAAAGATGACAAAACAAATTATATCAAATATAACCTGTTTAATAATAAAGTGTATGGCAAGCTGCAACTTACTGTGGCCAGGTGTAGTATCCCCAGTGAGTTTTTTCCACAAAGCAAATTGACTCCCATTCTTTTTTAGTTTTTGGTATACTTTTGCTATCATAATGCAACCAACGATTATCAGGCCTATCACCAGCAAGAATTTGGGTGGGTTTAGGGCATCCACCTAAGGAAAAGACAATTACATTTGATGGATTTAAAAACAGTCATGTGATAATTATTCTCAACTTTCTATCAACTGGATTAGTGGGACTTTGTCTTCATAACTGGACACTCTCAAAATTTGCTCAAGGCAAGACTGATCACATGTATTATATTTGAGGCATTTCAAACCAAAGTGGAAAAGATAAGATTATCCACTAAACAGTGTTTGGATAGTTATTTAGAGAGTAAATTAAGTGTGATCCACTTAATTCTTTCACCAATATTAAAAGGATTAATTTTGTTACAACTTTTTAGGTTTGAATTAATGCCAGCCTTACAGAGCTCAAAGAATTCCCCCCACATATTCTTCACACAGATGCTCCAAAATTTAACATTTCACCATTTGTACTTTGACATTCTCTCTTTACACTCACACATCCTTTCTTTTGGAACCATTAAATACCCATGCAATATGGGACTTAGAAGCATGTGTTTCAGTGAGGATAAGACAAGATTAGTAGTAGGGAAATAATGAAAGTCTTCCCCACATTTAGTTATGATTTTATAGTGTTTCAAAGTAAATGTGGTAATACATAGCTATACTTCTCCCAATAGTTGGGGTGGGAGAGAAGTAAAGATAGATGTTTGAATATCACAGGAGTTATCACAGATTAAAACAAAAAAATTTAGTAACCAAAGGAATAAAAATCACATCTTTCCCCTCTAGAATCAAACTACTTTATTATTTTTTCTGATTATATGAGATAACTATTCAAGAAATCTGATAATACAGTGAGCTATGAAGAAAATTAATCTTGCCCCTAATCATACCACCCAGACAGAAACACTTAACATACTGATGTATTAGTATTAATGATAATGATATTTAAGTCTTTGAAAATACAGTGTGATAGTGTAATTACTTACTTGGTAAAATAAATAAGTAGATGATGTTTCTGCCCAGATGTACAAAAGGTGTGTGTATTATGAAGACATAAAGAATCAATCTATTGCCCTAGATAGTGTGGTTCAGTAGACTGAATGTCGGCCTGAGAACCAAATTGACACCTGTTTGATTCCTAGTCACAGCACACGCCTGGGCTGCGGGGCCAGGTCCCCCCCATTGGAGACCTGAAAGAGGCCACCTCACATTGATGTTTCTCTCCCTCACTTTCTCCCTCCCTTCTCCTCTCTAAAAATAAAATGAATAAAATCTTAAAAAAAAAAATGAAGTCAATCTATTCTTATACTTTTTATCACTAGTTTTTATTAAGCCAACTGTTCTACTTTATAATATTTCATACTTTTTATACTTCTATAATTTGTATAGAAAAATATTTGAGATCAAAAACTCTTAACTTATACTTTCAAAGAAACTTTCCAAGTCTTCTGAGAAGCACTATTAATTACATTTGGCAGTACTTACTGATTTCATAGGGGTTGATGGTCAGTTTTTTATGAGTTCTTTTTAGCTGCTTAAGAATACCAGCAACAGCTGAGATCGCCATCTAGAAAACAAACAGGTAAGGGAGATGTATCAAAATTTTAAGTCTCTTAAATGGTTGCCTGCCTCAATCAAAGCAGAAGCTGGATTCTGTTTCTTTCAAAAGCAGAGGAATACCTTGCCCAGTGACACCTGGTGGCATAGTCATGTGAGTGCTAAATCTGACTTTGAAGGAGTCATTCACAGTTCTTACTCTTGAACCTTCATCCATGCTAGATCTTTTCATTGTTAAACCAATACATGCTCATTATTCGAATCTCAGCCTCAACATTTTCTTTTAAATGTAGGGATCCATGTGTCAGGTTTTTGGGGTTTTTTTTAAGATTTTATTTATTTTTAGAGAGGGGAAGGGAGGGAGAGAGGGAGAGAAACATCGATATGAGAGATAGAGCAGGGGGTTGCCTCTTGAACATCCCCAACTGGGGGGACCTGGACCACAACCCAGGCATGTACCCTGACCGGGAATTGAACCTGCGACCATTTGGTTCACAGCCAGCACTCAAACCACGGAGCTGCAACAGCCAGGGCAGCCTAAACACCTCTTAAGGGTCTTTTTCCAATGCGCCAGCCTAGTTCAGCCCCATCATGTACCCCACCTGTAACGCTTTGTGAGTAAAACCAAGAACTGTAGTCTCAGATATCTTTCCCTTTCTGTAACACTTTCTACCTATAATTAATTTTTCAAAGTCAATCTTTTCCATTCACCTGTAAATCTGTCCCCTGCTATAGCCCCAATGCTGAAATGTACAGTGTCTGAACACGTCCTCACATTTTTCAGATGAATTTTCATCTCTCAACCAACAAAGGTAGACTTCAAATTAAAGCACTTCAAGATATTTACTGTGTCTTGTTTGTGAAGAAGTTAAAAGCCTCAGGTGAGGTAAAAATTCTCAAACCCCAGATTTTAAATAAAATAAAGTACCTTTCGAACTACAATTGCATCATGGTTGAGATTCTCAATAAAAAAACGTATGGCACGAAGAGGTAACACTCGGTCATCTCTCAAGAGTAGAGACAGAAGACCAATGCCTATATGTTCAAATTTCCAGGGCCTAAAAGTGGAGGGGGAAAAAGAAAATTACAAAACACAATGCTCATAAAACCACTTTAAAAAAAAACAAAAGAAAGAAAAACTGTACTTGAAATATTTTTAAGTTTGCCAAGAATTAAAACAGGTATCTTGAAGAATATCACTCCTATCCCTAGTCCCAAACTTGCCCCTCAATCTTATAAATTCATTAATCAGACCATAATATTTTGTGATACAGTCTTTGATGGCCTCTAGGGCAGGAACCTCCTATAATATTTAAGATATAAGTTTTGAGAATTAAAAATATATATATACTGTACTTACAGATTTCTCTGCTCCACACCATCTAGCAAAGTATCTACCAAATTTTCATAATTCCTTAAAAAAAAAAAAAAAAAAATCAAGTGAGATTTTAATACAACACTAAGATGAACATCAAACAATGTAAAATAAATTCATATTCTGGCCAGATTCACCCTCTCTCACTGGTGAGAAGCAAACCAGAGAAAAAGCAGATGGATGAACAGAGACAGCAGGAAAAGAACATGAAGGGCACAAAGAAAACGAAAAAAAGTGCTAGGTACACTGAGTAGCTCAACTCTTCCAGAGTGGACTTTCACAGTACATTTGTGAGTAGTAATCAATTAGTTGGGAATGGTCTGCCTATATGGCACTACAAGTATGTATTAGGTAGGCTGCTATATAAGTTTATTATTTTTATATAGACATGTTAGGAAAAAAATTAGTAAGCATATTCATAAGGCAAAGAAACAAATCAAGATAGGAAGGGCCCTGACTGAGTTTTATCACTGAAGCACTGAAGTGCTCTGGTTCCAAAAATCTAAAGTTTATTAATATCTTGATACCAAATCTGTATAACTCTGATATGTGTACTTAAAAATCAAAAAGAATTCACACTGAAAATAAGATACGATATGAAGATAACTTTAAGATGGTATTTCCCAACTCCACAGCTAAAAGTGACAATCAGGGATCTTCACAATAATTATTTCCCAATTTTTTTTTTTTTTCAGAATCAATCTGTAAATTTTATTACACAGTGATGATTCAGTATATTTTAGAGATATTTAAAACCTACTATCTATAATGTAATCCATTTTGACAAGTAGGCACTTATAATTACCTTAGGGCATCAGCATTCTTTTCTTGTTGGCGTTTAAGTCCTTCTTTTATTTCTTCTGAGCTAGGCATTATCTGGTTGGTAGAGGGGTTTTTTGATTGCTGAAGTAATTCTGCTATTCGGACACATGAGTTTGGAATCTTATTAAAAAGAAAAGCCAGGGGAAAAAAAATGAAGTACTGATGCATACTACAATATGGATGAATCTTGACAACACTATGCTAAGTGAAAGAAGCCAGATACAAAAGGCCAAGTACTGTGTGATTCCATTTGCATGAAATGTCAATAATAGGTAAATTCACAGGAAAATAAAGTAGATGAGCGGTTTCCAGGGGCTATGGGTATGGGAGAATTGGGAGGTAACTGTTGTTGCTGGATATAGGATTTCTCTTTGATAAAAATGTTCGGGAATTATAGTAGTGATAGTTACACAACTCTGTGAACATACCTTTGTGATTATATAAGCACATAACACATTAAAAGGGTGAATTTTTTGGAATGTGAACTACATTTCAATAAAAAAAAAATTAAGATGGTTTACTCTAACAACAGTTGCAAATAGCAAAACTCTTATAAAAAGGCAGACATTTAGAACGGTGATTTTAACCCTCTGAGTGCTATGTGTAATTCAAAATTTGGATCAACATGGGAAAAAAATTAAATCAATATATAACCTGAGGTACAAAAAAAGAGAACAAAACATAAAATATGAATTATTCCATTGTTATTTACATTTATACCCATCAAAAATCACTGGGAGTGACTCTGGCACTTTTGGGAAAATTTGTCAGCATCACTCACAGCAACAGTGGCACTCAAAGGGTTAAAACCAGAGGACAGATGTCAAACATAACCACTTTAGAGAATAGGAGCACTCAACTGCACTCAGCCCTTGAGCCACCCCCAGTTCTGATGGATGTGTAACCTGAAAATCTGTAGATGACCTGCTACCACTCTCCGTCTCAGCACCAACGAACCTGATATTTTCTCCTTTTCCATTTGTCAAATCATTCCATTTTAATTTTCTTCACTATAAATTATGAACCCTGTGGCCAATATTCTGTGACTTTGGCTAAAATATCATCAATTCTTTCAAAAATGAGGCCACAGACATACAGGAAATAATGGTAAGAAAACTACCCAGCTCTCTCCTGGCCATACTCCAACTTCCTACTCCACCCTGCTATCTACTGTATGATCACAAAGGAAACAGAAAACAAATGTTTAAAAAAATGAGAACCAAATATCAAAATATTACTGAAAAAAAGATAAGAAAAATAAAAAGCATCTTAACAAGGCAATATTTCCACTAAAATCTGAGTTACAAAATTGCTATGCTTACTGTGAAGTCCAAGCCAATTGTTTCATATTGCCGATGAATCTTTTCTGCAAGGTCATCAAATAATCTCACTATGGATGGCTTTTCCAAGGACATTGCTTTGCTAAGACCAGAAGAAACTATTGCTGGCCAAGTCTGTACAATACAGTCCCAATCATGAAGGTTTGCCAGGCATACACCACTGTGATTTCCAAGGAGACAATACAAGGCACCCTGCAGGAAAAAAATGATTAATATGGGAACTAAGAAGCATTGTTTAATTGTAGCCAACTCACCTACATGATGTCTTCAAATTTACTAAACACTGATTACTTAAATGCTTGATACTGTCTAACAAATTAGGTTCACATATGTAACATGTTACTTTTAGAAATTTTAACTTGACATTTAATTGTCACCCCGCAATATTTCCTCTAAGTTATTTAATGGAGGGTTAGCTCAAAGAATAGCTATTAAGATCATATAAAAGTGAATGGATGCTTTTAATACATAGCTTTCATTCCAGTTCTCTTGTACTACAACTATATCATAAGAGTCATGAACTAGGCCACTCTTAGCATTACAAGGCACAGTGTTTGGAATACTTTTTAAAATAGCAGTTAATGTCTCTTTGCTTTGCATTTTTCCTAAGTATATAAAAATCAGGCTACTTAATTATACTGTGCATTTTCTACTCATAAAAGGTCAATTAATCAGGATGGTTCTGATGACAGTAGGTATCCATTTTTAATGAAAAGAGCAATTAATAGTACCAAAATATTTTATTTTCTGAACATTCACCCTAAGTAAATTCCAGTCTGGCTTATTACCCTCCTGATTCTCTACTTCTCTTTACAGGTTCTCATAAGTTCACTGTTAAGCTCAATTTTCCTGATCTAATAAGACATTTTTCAATTTTGATTTTATCTGACCTACCCAAATTTGTCCATTTTTAATGTTCTCAACAAGACCAACAACATACCACCCAGTGAGTTAGACCTACAACTTTCCTGAATTATACATCTACATTGAGGGAGAACAAATTTTTCCCATAAAGGGTCAGGTAGTAAATAGTTGGCTGCACAGGCTCTGTTGCAACTATTCATCTCTGCCACTGTAACATGAAAATGGCCATTGACAATACATAAAGGAATGGACATATCTATGTTTCGATAAAACTTTACTTAGGAAAAGCAATCGACTGAGCCAGAGCTATGGTTTGTTGACCTGCCCTCATAGGCTAACTTCAAGGAATATGTTTAGCTCTCATCTTAACTCCTTCTAGAAAGCAACTGACAGTGCTGATTTAGTCTTCCTTTGGTGAAGATTATGTCCTTATTTTCTGTAATTCCTCCTTTTTTCTTTCTTTTTTAAAAAGATTTTATTTTATTTCTACAGAGAGAGGAAAAGAGGGAGAAAGAGAGGGAGAGAAACATCGATGTACAAGTGAAACATCAATCTGTTGCCTCTTGCACGCCCCCAACCAGGGTCCTGGCCCACAACCCAGGCCTGTGCCCTGACTGGGAATCGAATCAGTGACCTTTTGCTTTGAGGGACGAAGCCCAACCCACTGAGGCACGCCTGCCAGGGCCGTAATTCCTTGTTTCTTAATGTATTTCTAACTTTTCCCTTTTCAGCTCTTCTTCTTTGGCTTCTAATGAAGTTTTCTCAACACTTGCCTCCTGGTCCTCTTCTTATTCTCCTCCTTGGCTCTCTTACCCATGACTAAAGATTTCAATTACCAGCAACACAAACTGAAATGTTAACTTCAAACTCCAAACTAATGTGTCTAACTGCTTACTTGAAATTGCCTCTGTTTATAGGAAATCCTTCAAATTAAACATGTCCAAACGAACTAACTTATAATCTATTCTCCCTCTCTCTAATGTACCCAACTGTACAATGTACCAGCTGTACAATTCAGAACCTTAATAATTTTGATAGGTCCTTTTTTTAGCCCCCTGATATTCAACCACAAAGTTTTCTGAATTCTCCCTCCTAAATCATTTTCAGTCAACCCAATTCTATCTGATACTACAGCAATCATTGGATTTCACCTATACTCTATATTGCATCCCTATGAGATACTATTTTCCTTATCTTGTGCCATTCCCTTCCTTCTCTGCTCTAATCACACAAGCCTTTACTCAGTTGTTCAAACTTACTAAGTTTCATACCCTCCATGCTGGTCACACTACCCTAAATGGTTTTTGGGTCTTTCATCCCTTCTCCCATATGCCAGCTAGCACACTTATCCCCCGGTGCCCATCTCAAGTTACACCCTACATTTTCTCCATCATAACACTGATCAAAAACATGGGTAAGTAAGTAAATAATTAGGGAGGAAAAAGACTATACCTCGAAGTGCACTGATGTCTTCAACTTACTCTGAGATACATAGAAAGATGGATAAAGAGATGGACAGGTATGTGATAAAGCAAATATGACAAAATGGTAAATAAAGAACCTGAATGGTGTACATATGGATGTCTACTGTAGAGTTCTTTCAACTTGTCTGTTTGTTTGAAAATTTTCATAGTAAAACGAAACAAAACAAAAAGAAACCATACCTTGAACTGCTGTTGTGTGACATCTTGTCTATCAGGTCGTAAGAACTCCAAAACCAAGGGAATGATATCTCTGCAACAGAAGTTATATACTCCCAAGGCAGCAAAAAATGCTTGCTGAGCCTTATTTCTGACCTGGAGAAAGTATTATTAACAGAGGACTTTTGTTCAATGGCAAACAAACTACAAAAATTTCTAAATAAATTATCAAAAACTAATAAGTTAATTATAATAACAGAAAAACAAATCAAAACAATGCCTTATCAAAAACAATTATCTTTTTATCAAACATACAGCATTACCACTCACCATATTCATAGTTTGTAACACCAGCTCAAACATTTTTGATAAAGGAGAGACTGAACTGAACCAATATGCATTTGATCCGTAACATAATCAGTAGAATTGTAAACTTCTTATTCTGAGTTACTCTTAATGAGAAAAGTCTGACTTTCTCCAAAACAAAGAACTTAATTTTTTTCAATTCAAGCCTTAAGTACTGCCCACATATTTTGAACACAAATGATGCAGTATAACTATATAACCCGTGAACTAGTGAAACAGTAATAAATAATAACTGATTATAGTAAAAGCAACATGCTGTACATATTCCAAACTCTTTTAAAGATTACTGTAGGGAAAATCTCTGGGTTAGAGACCAGTTTCCCAATTTATATTATTTTATAAACAATGAATGATTGGAATGATTGGCTGTACATGAATCTATACTTTTTCAGACCCCACAATTCACATGGTAGCAGCACTCTGAAATCCAAGCATAACACCTGGAAGGAATTGTATGGCCTTCGAGATGTGATTTGATTAAGTGGCAGCAATATTACACTAGTATTATTCATCAACTTTAATTTTTTTAAAAAACCTGAGAAGCAAGTACAAACAGCAAAAATAAACATTATTTTTAAAAGACTAGCAAAATTAGCTTGAATATATTTACAATTTAAAAGATGTTTTCTATGCTAATAAATTAAAACTCCCTTGTTAAAATGGGGATATTTAGATTGCATGTAATAAAATAGGAGAGCCGAGGAAGGCAGAGTTTAAACTAGCCTTACCTGACTGTATGAACTTGTAGATAAACGAAGAAGATCTCTGATCATATCTTGATGTATCCTTTTGTATTCACAACCCTCAACAGTTAATGTTCGTAGCTATGAAAACAATGTAAATCAAATCTCAATGATTTTACTAAAAGTTCATTTAATTATAAAGTTAACACAAATAATTAGTCATCAAAAAACCTGTCATTTTAAAGTCATTGTGTAAAAAGATATTTACCTCATGCTGCAACATTACTCTGTCAATCAACAGTGCTCTGATATGTTGTTTTTTCCCATGAAGCTGAAAGACAAAAGTAGTAAACACTTCATTCAACATTGTCCCTAAGTAACCTCAACAATGGATTATCCTGAATCCCTTAGTCCAAAGAAAGTTATGGTAGGCTGGTGGGTAGTGGAGGTATTTCATTTATTTTAAAGTCATCAGACTTATACTAAAATACACAACTTCAATAAATTTTATGTTTAATAGTAGAAGTATCCCCTTTAAATGCCTCGTGCAACACTCTGTTTTTCTAATAATTTATGAATGGATCCATGCATGGGAAAGCAATGGAGCTGTGTTTTAGTCAAAGTACAAAAAGAGCTTACAAAGAAAATTCCTTGACTCTTACATTTTTAAATAGACTTTCTGGGTAACTATATGTTTACTACAAAACATAGCATCTTTTCTTTTTCTGAAAGTTATCATTTAAGCTCTCCCTCATGCCCAATCTTCTACCAGTTACATTGGTGGCGATCAAGTCCCAACAATTCCTTCTTTTTCAAAACACCTTATCTCCATCCTAATGCCTGTGCCTTGATTCAGGCTGTTCTCCATCTGGGCTATTATACTTGAATCACCTTCCCTTCTTCCTGTCTCAATCTCTTACTGCTTATATTTCACAGTGGTTACTGGGCTTTTTAAAATTCATTGAATTAAATATTGCTCTTTCCAATATTCAGGTGAGATCTAGTTAAGAACCTTTAATGACTCCCCCACTGAATATAAAAGTGAAGTACTTTCTGGAGACAAAACCATAAATGACCTAGCTTACCACCTGCCACTATTCCCTACAGTCAGTCTCCTAAAGCATGCCATGTCTGTAAAATCCCCTTGCCCTTTTATATGCCATTCCTTCTGTCTAGCACCTCTTGCCTAAACAAAGAACTCACATAACCTTTCTAGACTTAATTTCAACAAAAGTCTCCTATAAAGAAACTGCCAAAAACATCAAATTGCTAACTGAAGTGTTCTTTCTCCATGCTCCTAGAGAAACTTGTACTGACTTCTCCTGAAGCAGAAATACAACATAAGATATATTTTTCTCAGATCTACATAGAGTACAATGCTTTAAATTCATGCCTTTGGACAAATGTTCCTTTCTTTTCCTTAATACTTCAGGTTCAAATTCCCAGTGAGAATTCAGAGACTATCATGGAAACTGACAGAAGAGTTTGTATCAGAAAAATACACTTCTGCCCTGGCTGGTGTGGCTCAGGGATTGAGCATCGGTCTGCGAACCAAAGGGTCGCTAGTTTGATTCCTAGCCAGGGCACATGCCTGGGTTTGCAGGCCAGGACCCTGGTTGGGGGCCTGTGAGAGGCAACCAATCTCTCTAACAACAATGTTTCTCTCCCCCTCTCTATCCCTTCCTTCCCCTCTCTCTAAAAATAAAAAAATAAAATCTTTAAAAAAAAAGAAAGAAAAATACACCTTTTTCTAGGATCCTTCAGATTATATCATGACATCATATTTGAAAATCTACTATTTTTACCTATGGAAACTTCCTCCCTTTACTGAATAATTGCTAGATGAGGTGGTTATATCAATATAACACACATTTAAAAAGAACTCAGAGATGTATGTGAAAATACTGACCCGATTTTCCATTGATTTCTTTACTAGGTTAAAACTTTTCCAACGGGAGTCAAATTCATGCTTGTGAGATCCTTGGAATTGCAAAAGGTCTCCAATAATCTGTGTCAAAGAATTTCAATTTTGTATTTATAAGTAATCACATCAACCCAGTCATATTAATAATTATGAAACCATTAAATAACAATTGTACCTTTATTATAAGAAACAAAGACTTGGTATCATCTTCTGAATTATTAAGTATATGGTCTACAACAGGAGAAGAAACAGGATTTTGGTCAAAATATTTTGAATTACTACAGTACTCCTAATCCATTAATTAAAATCTATTAGTTGAGGGGGAAAAAAAACACGGCCTGATAGTCTGACCATTTAGAATAAGAAATGTTAAGTAAAAGCACATATGCTACAGAATCAAATTCCTAAATATTTATTAATAAAAATAAATTAACAAAAATAAAAATATATGTACTTACTAAGAAGTTTCCTTATGACCCTAGCAATTGCTTCTCGGTGGTTCTCACGAGATAGACCTAATTTCAGAAAAATGAAAGAAATTATTTTAGAAACACTGAAATGCTCCCACACTGCTGAGGTTTATATCAACAGTTTGTATCAAGGACAGATAATGTATCCAGGAAAAAAACAAATGGGCTGGCCTTTATCATAGTTGGATTAGTGGCTAGGCATGATACAGAATAACCCTTCACATTTACAATGATCTGCTTATAAAACTTTATTGGACAGGCAAGGAGACAGGAGAAAAGAAAACCAACTTTGCCAATATTTCAAAGGCTCTATTTATTAATTAGAGACCATAAATGCATAGGATTCTCTGATTAGGTACGGGAGACCTAAATCAAGCAAGCTAAAATTACACTCTAGCAATTAATGTATGCAACTAAATCCAGTGTTAATCCAGCAAAAAGAAAGTGTGTCAAATTTTATTAATGTTAGATTCAGAATATTAAATTAACAAAATGTTTTACATATCTATATAAAATTTAACTACAACAGGGAAATACAAAGATAGTCAGAATACATAAATGTTATAATATTCCCATTCTTATCAAGTATATCAGTTCTAAAACTACTCTAAATATAAATGAATATTATATGAAACTCTGACTCTGCACATGAAAAAACATTAAAATATTTATTTCCTAACCCAATTTATATCTTTTACTGGCTATTCTTTATGTAATAATTTTCTAGTTTCTCCAGAAAAAGCAAAAACAAACAAAAAAACCCTATTAATTAATTTTCATTTTTATATATAAAAGATTAGAAAAATTGTAACTACAAGTTTATTCCATTTTAATCCTTGTACAGTAAAAGACCAAAAAAAAAAAAAGTCCACACAGATTTACTCAGATTAGGATTCGCATACCATATTCAAGTCCAGTGTATAACTTTGTCTCTTCCAAGGACACCATACTTGGTACCCTGTATAAAAACAAAGAGTGCTTACATTTATTAATAATACCAGTAAGGAGGATTAAAAGGGAAAATATCAGTTCTAGAACGTTTATATCAAAACAAAGATGATGCTCTTTTAACAAACACAAATTTCCCATCTTCCATACTTGAATTGTTTACTCTATCCTTCTCAGGATTAATGCTATCTTGTTTCACCAGTAAGGACAATATTATTCATCTTTAAAGAAAATGTTAATTACATTTAATGACTTTAGGAGAAAAATTCACTGCAAAAATTAGTATAGTACTGATATCCTATATTCAAATGTAAAAGCTTAAGTCTGATGATAACATTTATACATTTATAGAAAGAAAAGTCAGATCTGTAATGGCATAGTAAAGGTTAAAACTAGTCACCAAAAACCCACAAACTGTATTGTAGAATATATAGCATAGCAAACAAGCCTCTTTAGATAATCATCACCCCTTCTCTTAAAACGAGACAAACCGATTTCTCCTACCATCTGCAGAAAAATGCCACCACTTCTGAAGATGTTCAGATGTAAAAGACACTGCAATTCCTAGTTAAAGATCTGTCACAAAAAATTACTAGAACAAATGAAGCTAAAGAAACCCATTAACTGGTTAAAAGTCACTTTTTGGGTATTTAAGAACAGGTGTTACTGGGAAATATGAACCTTTATAACTGAAATCTAAATTTTCTTCATTGAAAAGTATACTTTAACTTTTAACATTTTATGTGAAAATATGAGATTCAATTCAATAACTTTTTATAAACAAAGAGATAATATTTTCTAAGGGAAAACACAGGCACAACTGCCAAGAAACCATGGGGTGAGCGTACCTAATACAGGGCTAATTATTAATAAACAGACATCTTAGAGTTATTATTCATTACTCATGAATTACACAGCCTTGTAATGAATAAAAGCACTTTTAAAATCAACATGCTACCATCTCTACTGTATTTTTTAAGCTAAATAAAGTTATCTTTACCTTAATATTTTGTAGTTTAAATTCTGGAATTTATCTAAATGGTAATATTATTAAGATTACTAAAATGCCAATTATTTAACTAAGTCCCTCCCCATAATCTAGTGCCTAGGATGGAAAAATACCATCTCAAGTTTCAAAACCAAGCCTACAGAGTATAAACAAAGAATGGGAATAGTTTATAATATAAAGTGCTAATTTGCTTCTCAGAGACTTTAGAGTTCAAATTCTAATTCTTAAAACCTGGTTTTCATTCTATAAAGCTCCAACCTTTGACAACAGCTTGCAAGCTTGAGAATTCTATAAAATTGTGTATGACTGCCCTGACTGGTGTGGCTCAGTGGACTGGGCGTCGTCCTGCAAACAGAAAGGTAACAGGTTTGATTCCTAGTCAGGGCACATGCCTGGGCTGTGGGGCTGTTTGCAGGCCAGGTCCCACTTGGGAGCAGGTCAGCTCCCAGCTGGGGGCATGAAAGAGGCAAAAGATCAATGATATTTCTCTCTCACATGAATGTGTCTTCTCTCTTTCTCCCTCCCTCCCACTCTCTCTAAAAATAAATAAATAAAATCATTAAAAATAATAAAATACAATTGTGTATGCTAGAAAAAAAAAGATATATATCCAAAATGTAGTCAGTAAACATAAAACAATATTCCTTTACAATGAACTTCAAGGGGAATCCAACGTGTCTACTGAAATTAGATTTCACCAGCAAAGAGAAAAAGGCTGTGCTCAAGTTTAACAAGCATAAAGCATAACACTGTTACCCATCCCCAACCTGACATCGTCCCTGGTAGCAGATGGGGAAGTGCTTGTCATGAGCTGTCACATGATAGGACATGTCTCCTCACCACTGCTATAAATATAAGTAATTTACTAATGTAGAAATACAATTGTACCTTATCCATTCCATACCTAGTACCAAATAATACTGAACCAAGCATGCATTTTAATTATCACAAAATTACATATAACATAAAAAGCAATCTCTACAGCAAACTTCTGAACAATTTTTACTATGTCCAGGCAGGGCGGAGGGGCCTATCAAACAAACAAACAAAAACATATCAATTGGGAATTTGAAACGTTTTTATTGTATGCATTCAGGACCCAGTAACACCAATTACATTGTAATCATATTTAAAAACAAGTCTCATCTAAGAGCCCTGATACTAATTTTTAAAATCCATGTGTCACTCTAAATTGTTTCCTACTAAAAAATATGAAGAAAAATGATCAGTTATTACAATTATTTCAAAACATCAGCCTGTATGGGATTTTAAAGTATTAAGTAACACATTTAAATAAAAATGACTTAGGCTTTTATTTTTAAAACCTGAATTAAAATATATCTGCCATAACTCGTGTATAGAAGGCATCTGGTTCAACATATATTTTCAGTTTTATTTGTTCTTACCCATCACAAGTTCCTTTTATGCTTATTTATCTAACATTCAGCTTTAATTGATCTCTTACCTAACAATTTATAAAACTCCATTTGGACTGACATATTTTACACTAAATGTATTCAGTAATTGGAAATACATATTTATACCAAATTATTTCTTCTGATCTTTAAAAGAATAAAATTCATGACCTAAGATTTTATGATTTTATCTCTTTATGGTCACGTCAATATAATTTCACAAAGCTAAATACAATTCTAACAAGTAATTTCAACAACATATTATGAATAATACCATCTATAAATAATAAGGTTAAATCAGCTTCATGGCAACTAAATAGTATCAGGCCACCTAATTTATAACAAAATCTGTTCAATATGTGTGCCACTGGTGGGGGGCTGGGTCAACACCTGTTTTCTACAACTATTTTATTTGTACCACGATATGGCAATCTTCTTTAGATTTGATCAGAGTAGATCTGAAAACAATCACTGGTGGAAAAGGATGGTGAAAAAGAAAGAAATGACTAGTAACATAAAAACAAAATACATAAGTCAAATATACAAATGAAAGCTAGGTTAATTGTCAGGAAAGAACTGCAAACGGTAATAACTCTTCCTGTCTGTAAGTGAGAGAACAGGCCACCCTTTCAATAATCCCTTCCCTCCCAAGTGAAAACAAACATAAAAAGTATAAACCAAGCCACTAACAGATATTTTTTCCATTAAAGATTACAAGTGTTTCACAAGAGTTAATTACCCTCTTTCTGTGTCTTGTTACCCAATTCAATCCTAGGCATCAATAACAGCAATAAACACAAATGAAAAGCTGGCTCTTACTCTATCATATGCACAAAAGGTTGCTAAGTAAAGAAAGAGAAATCTCACATAGTGCTAGGTTTAAAAATAATGCTGAGCATAAAAACTATTTCCATGTCTGACACACAAGCTTTTAAAAATCAAAGAAAACAGTCAGAAGGTGAAATAAGGAGAAAACAGGATTACTCACCGTGGAGTAGTTAACTGTTTCCTTTTCTGTGTGCGGCTCCCCCAGCAGAGCTGGGTAGTTCCCTGGAGGTGCCAAGAGAGGTTAGCTAGCCCTGCCCCTCATCGCATAACAACACATCCTTTCACATATTAATGAAATGGTCTCAACTCTTAGACCTTAAGTATGAATTTTTCTTGAGTGAAAAGTTAGTAAAAGCTGAGATCCTAAGAGTGATTTAACTAAGAATGACTTAACAGATCTTTCAGAGAAAGGGGGCACAAAGTAAAGAAGAAATATTTGAGATGAAAAATGATGATTCCTCTATCTCGAGTAATCCTGTTTTTATAGATGTTAGGTTTCTGCTTTATGTGATAGCTGGTTAGACCTAGGAAGATTATGAGTGGACTGCAAAAGGAGAAGCTAATGACGATTTGAGGTTAAAGACAAGGGTCCAAATGCCTGTGACCCTGGAAAGACGTACTCCAACTTCCACATCTATAAAGGTAGAACTGTGAGTATAAACTATACCACAAATATTTCTATTAAATCATTACCTAAAGGTTCCAAGAGCAAAATAGAGATTCTATTTTAAAATTATTTCAGCAGACTTAAGTATCTACAAAACTGTTATAAATTAAAATTGTACTAAACTAAAAAATAAAATAAATAAAATTACCCTTGAGGGACCTCATTTTACCCATCCTTTGAAACAGTAAAATGTATAATATGTACAAGGTATTTAGTGACCCACTACACAGCTAACAGCTAAAAATTACAATGTACATATACCATCAAGTGTATCATTTAATTTACAGTTATTAGGATAATCAACTCATCTAAGCTTTTTATTTTCTGTCCGTCTCTAATCACTTAGCACGGAAAATTTCTTCTAACGTTTACTAGTCATTTCCCAGAACCATGGGATTTTAAGACCATCCCATATATTGTATTAGAAACTAAGATTTTCTTACAGGAAAACCCAGTACTAAGCTTCTAGTTTTTTATTACTGTTATTTTCTAGAAGACAGATATTGCTAATACATGCTCAAGGCAAACTTAATAATGAGTGGTTTGACAAAAAAAAAAAAAAAAATTAAGGCAGCTAGAATATTTTACCTAATTGAGATTTATGTAAGAAAATCAAAATATACATTTACATTTTAAAAATTGTTTAAGCTCTGGCTGGTGTGGCTCAGTGGATTGAGTGCTGGCCTGCAAACCAAAAGATCACTGGTTCGATTACTCGTCCGGGCACATGCCTGGGTTGCATGCCAGGCCCACACTCAGGGGCCTGTAAGAGGCAACCAGTTGATGCATCTCTCACACATCAATGTTTCTCTCCCTCTCTTACTCCCTCCCTTGCCCTCTCTCTAAATAAGTAATAAAATATTTAATAAATAAACAAACAAACAAACATGTTTGAGTTGCTATGTGTTTCCAAAAATTGCTAGAGTATTTCAGTAAGTGCATAATGTCCCATAACACAAAGGCAAAAATGTTATTAACAAGAGTGACTCCCGTCAGGCATCTTAGGAACTACATGAAAGTATGTCACATTTATTCATTTCCTTTTCTCCCCCACTTGCTACATTTTACTTTACTTTCTACGGAGTAACTAATGTCTGAAGGGTCTTTTTTCTGGTCTAGTCAAGCTGACCTGCTGCTGATAACTTAATTAATGATTATGCTACAGATATTCTTTCTTCACACTAGGCAATGTGATTTAATAACACAGAACAATGGCACCACTGACATTATTTAATTTTTTCAAATCAACTTACATTTAGAGGATTTTGACAATTGACTTATTAAAAAAGCATTTCAGAAATTTAAAAAGTTAACTTTATTTTATGATACTTGGGTTGAGAAGTAATTTATTATTGGTCAAAAAAGTGAAAATGTTATATAAATAAAATAAATATAATAAGGCACACATTACCAAAACAAATTAAAATTTCAGATGTTACCAATTGGAAATTAGTTTTACAGGAAAGGATTCTATGAATAACTATTTAAAGGGCCAGGAAAGACTTTATAACTCTTTGTTTTGGTAACTCAAAGGTGAAGGGCTGTCCATTCGTCTTAATTCTACTTCATATATGCACTATCCTGCATAATGTATGTAACTATGAAGAACCCTAAAGATGTGTATTAGTCAATGATTACAAAGAGACATTTTCATCATTTTATATTTCATTATGTGTTATTAAATATACAGGGGTTGGCAAATGCAGGTTTACAGTTGTTTGTATGAAAAATATAATAATTAATAATATAAGAATAAACTCAGTTTTGTATACTCAAGACTGCAAACCTATTTTTGCCCACCCCTGTATACAAGAAAACATTTTATATGTATACTATTAAATATATTTAACATTATATGTTTATATTAAATACTCTTATTACTTCATTATGTTTCACTATATTAAATTTTCACACCAAAAGTGAAAATTCTAAAGCAAAACTTTTCAGTCTAAATTATCTTTCATCTGCAAATTTTCTGAGGAAAATCTACAAAGAATACTCA
This sequence comes from Furipterus horrens, assembly GCF_987537825.1. Taxonomy (NCBI): domain Eukaryota; kingdom Metazoa; phylum Chordata; class Mammalia; order Chiroptera; family Furipteridae; genus Furipterus; species Furipterus horrens. Next base: position 36,034,157 of record NW_028327176.1, read on the forward strand.
GGATCAACTTTATAGTTTATAATGTACAGTAATGTGAGCTAACAAACTACTTATATTCCATCACATTCATAAGATTTATATAACATGGTATTCTTTTCCTTATTGAAAATACATTTCATTATTATAAACTTGTTAGGTTTGTAATTATGAAATATATGGCAATTTTGTCCTAATACACATTTATTTCAAAAGATAAAGACTTTGCTTCAATTCACTATTATAGTGCACATGGCATAAATATGGCCACATGCTGAAATGAACTGCAACAAAAAACTTCTAAGCCTCTTGAGCTGACCCTTCAAGAAGTGCATCCTAATGATCGCTCAATGCTAAAAATCTTCTCACCCTGGCCAGTGTGGCTCAGTTGGTTGAGTGTCATCCTGTAAACTGAGGGGTCACGGGCTTGATTACTTGTCAGAGCACATGCCTGGGTTGCAGATTCCTGTCCCAGGTCGGGCACACACAGAAAGCAACCAGTCGATGTTTTCTTGCCCACTCGATCTCTCCCTCCCTTCTTCTTCTTTCTAAAATTAGTAAGTATGTCCTTCCGTGAGGATAAACATATGTGTGTATATATATATATACACACATATATATATACACACATATATATTTAAAAAACACCATATGCACAGATTGTGAATGCTTTTGCTCTTAAATTGAATTAAAAGACGACACTTCTCACTGTCAACACGTTCAAGCACAACTAAATTTACTAATGTAATGAATTTGTTAAGTATGAAATCAGTGTTTAGCAAGCCATAAAAAAGTTAATTCTTACTGTATTACATACTGTTATGATCATCAGGAAAATCAAAACCATTTCTATAGGTTTCATTTAAAAATAGTTTAAAATAAGAAATTAAAAGAATAGTAATAATAATAAAACAATAAAAATATTGTTTAAAATTGATCTCCCTTAACAAAAATAAATTTTGGTAAAATTGCTCTTATATCAAACTATAAAACTAATGAAAAACAAAAATTTTTTAAAAGAATTTGGCAAATTCCTAGGTAAATGGAAAACAGATTTCCTTACCTGGAGTGACCCTATATCTCCCTCTTAAATTTAAAGAGCAATCTAAAGTTCAATACCTAGAAACAGTTTTTAGACTAAAATCAGTGGGAACTGTGAAAAAGTATCATGTCAAACAATGACTACGCAAAATATAGGAAAGACAAGCCACATTTTAAAACAAATCCACAAATAATTCTCCTCTTTGTCTTTTTTGAGGGGGCAGGAATTACTCACTCATTTTTATGTGATTTTCATTATATTGCTGAGCAACAAGATGCTGATGTTGACAGAAAATGGTCTCTGATGATACCCTGAAACTAGCAGCTATCTACTTAATAAGTCAGCTTAAGTTACATATTGCTGATTTCTGTTAGACTCAAATTTTTTTTCAACTTAAATGGTAGCACTAACAATGGACTAAATGAAGACAAAACAATAATACTCTGAAAAGCACTTAAAATCATAAAAGCAGCTTGTTAGATCTAAAAAGTTCAAAATCATAATGAATAACATTGAACAGATTTTTATTAATAAACACCCTAGTTATTTTGTTACAAAATCCTTAATCAACATTTACTACAAACTAGTATTTTTTTCCTTTTTAAAGAATAGTATTTATCTTAATTAATTCAGTAAACTAACAGATGAACTTAAGTATTTCCCAGTTCATATTTTAAAACTTATTTATATTGAAAGTTATCTTAGCACCATATGAAGATCTGAGTAAGCCTTAAAGTTTATAGATCAGATTGTGCCTCAGGTATTTCTGGACTAACAATGATAAAAAGGTTAAAGTGACACAGAAACAACACCAATAATTACAAAACCAGGGACTCATTATGTGACTAAGACTTAAAATATATGCAAAATGGAAAAACAGCAAAACATGTAAAGTAATTATTTTTACTTACAAGTTAGTAATTGGCTCTCCTTTCAATGGAGGCAGGAGGTTTCCTGAGCCAATCAAACAGTTGTGCACTATAGTCAGACTCTGTAGAACATCATCTCTAGAAAAGGTAAGAGATATTTTCATATTTTAGAAGACTCCAAATCCCTATTTAAGAAAAATGCCAAGAGTCTAGGGTGAAGTACAAAAACTTTATCAAGTGGGGATATACAAAACTAAGGTAAAGAAATAGCAAACATCCCAGTTTAACCACTCAATAATACAAGGTATAATAATTAAGCAGATATTTACTGGTAAGAATCAGAGAAGGAAAACTCTGACTCCAAAAAACCTCCGCTGCCTTGCGGCATACCTCTTCAGGGGAAAGGCTAAGGGAGTAAACCCCGACAGAAAATCCGGAGCCGGAGTCCCTAAGGCGGTTTGACGTTGTAGTCAACACCGGCAATTCCTGCGGCGCACCTGAAGCCAAGCTGTATTGACTCCGTCTTTCCCTTGGACCCTTCAGCTGCGAAGAGAGGGGGGGTCTGATGCATGGGCAACAGCAGACCCTCCATATCACCCTGCCCAGGCTCTGTAGCTTCAGCTTCACTGGAGAGGACACTCCAGCGTCATCGCAAGATGTCGATTTAACACGGGAGGAGACAGATACCGTGTCACTCCCGAGTCGGACTGCACAGCCATTCTCGGCGGTGCAGATAGACTCTTAAGAAGCTACACCATCGTCTCTCGAGACGGACGGCTGCCGACGACTGGTAAGAAACCTGCTTATATTTAAACAAGTTCTAAATAATCACAAGTAACAATTGAATACCCTCTGTGAAACAATTCTGAATGAAATCACAGGTTTACCTAAAGATCACTACCACTTAACAAAAATAGAAAACAGATTTACAGATCTTCCAGCATATCCCATCTATTAAAAATGGACTAGCTAAATGTTTACTTCAAAAGGCAGTTTTGTACTATACAGTTGACATTAAGTCAATCATATTTCTTCCTCCAACCCCATTTCTACTAAATTGGCTATTAAAATTTCATGATATTTAACACATAGTAATTTTCTTACTATTATTTTATGAACTTTCAAACATCCAAACTATGAAAGTCTAATAATTCCAAATAATTGTTTCTTATTAAAGCCCCTAGGAAAAGAATTCCAACCTAGGAATTTGTCTGTTAAATAATATTAATGTCAACAACATGAATTACTAAGAAGACACAACCCAATAAACCTGAGCTGAATCTAGAAAAGCAGGCATTTCATTTTAAAAGGGGCATACCTACACACAACCCAAAGGATGCACAAGTGAAGTCATTAAGTAGAAAACACTAAAAACAAACTAGGAAAACACCTGTTTTTCTCTTTGAACTGTTTAAATGTTATGACACAATTTCTGTTACACAATGCTGTATTAAATGGTTTTCTAATTCTATTTATGGTGATGTTCAAATGCACCAAAAATGAACACATCAGATATGACATAGAAGGCACAAAAATGGTTCTTTAGTCTGCAACCATAAAACAAACACCAATTCATTATTTAAAAAACAAAACAAAACCTAACCTAGACATTTCGAGTTCTCCATCCCCGCAGAGCTGGAGTTTGATGAGTTCAGGCTGAAGAAAGGAGTCCAAGAGATAGAAAGCAAAAGCTACTTCATCGGAAGAAGGAACATGCCACTGGATTCCCAGATTCCAAAGGTCCCCTGGTTTACCCCAGTCCTAGAAAAGAACAGCATTTGTTCAGCAGGTTGAAAAGTTGAAAAAAGAACATATACACATAATTTAAAATGTTTAAAAGACTAGTTACGAATATTCTAAACCTAAGGCACCAAATAATATACAAAAAAAGCTCATGAAAACATATTACCCCTTCATTATAACTCCTAAAAAAGGTCTCCCTGAAAAGTCCCTCAAATACTAGTTTACTTATAAGAGTAACAGTAAGTTTATGTGAGTCTATTGTGTTCCCCAATAAAATTATGTGGAACTGTAGATTAGATATGGCATAACAAGTCACTTCATACAAAAACAGAAAAGAAGAAAGCTAAAATTAGCCCCAACACTATGCTGACCAACTTTTAAAACATTCCAGGGAGTGCCCTTCTGGTTGCTAGAAGGGATGCTGTCCCATTCATGAGTCAGTTAATAAAGCCAAATAGACCTTCAAAGCAAACGATCCAATAAGTTGTAATAATATACTTTAAAAGTAAAGAAGTGACACCTTCATACACAAGAAGGAAAAACCCCACATTTTGAACCGCTGAGGAAAATAACTGAATATATACCCCTGAATCCCAAATTACTGAGAATGCTTGCCTTGATAGGGAAGTACTCAGTAGGATGCTTGTCAAAACCCCCTGGCACGCTGCAGTACTCTGTGGGGTAGATAAGCGTAGTAGAACGAAGAAGGTGATGCAAAAGGTTACAGGACAGAGTATAGCCCTGCTTACAGGTTAAATGGAGGGTTCTTCGGAGAATCTTTACAAGTTGCTCCCTATAAAGAAGCAACTTCTTCCCATCCACTCGAGTAATCTAAAAAGAGAAAGAGGCAGTTGAAAGATCAAGAATCAATAATTAACGTAAAGATGAATGTTTGGCCACTAAAGTAGCCAAAACAATAACAATGTTTTTCTTTAAATAATTTAATTGATTCTAGGACTTTCTTTTTAATTATATTCTAGCAATTTATTCTTTTTTTTTTTTTTAGTTCAAAACACATTTTCTGAGCCTGGGCTTTCATGTGCCATGGCATAGTACCATTTTTTTTTTGAAAAGTATCTATCTCCTTCAAGAGACAAAACTAAGTTAATTGAATTTCTTTGTTCTTTGGTTCCTGAACTAAGCCATTAAAAGAAACAAACAAACAAAGCACCTAAAGTTTAATTAATGGTCAAATTTAGAATATAGAGAAAACAAAGATTCCCAAATCTGATAAACGTTTCAATTAATGAGTTACCCACACTAGAATTAATCAGTAAAAAATAGACTACTAAACATAAAGTAACCAACAATATACTCTTCTGATAACAAGAAAATGATATTATCTGACTTTTTGTAGCCATATCAAGAAATATTTAAAACTTAGGACATTTCACATTTTAATATCAAATTTAAAAAAAAGAATAAAGCCTAAGAGCAAGTCAACATTTTTATAGTAATTTTTCTTATGCCAAAGATTTACAATACCTCAGACAAAAGTTGAAGATTCCATAGTAACTCTTTGTCTAGCTCTTCTTCATTTAACACATCATCATCTAAAAAAAAGGTAAAATAGTATCAGAGGGGAAAAATAATCTATGTATCCAACTAAATGATTTTTTAAATATTTACATTAATATTTCTAATAACTGAAAACTCTTTCAGGGAGACTTTTCAATTCCTTCTTTAGTAAGCTGAACTTCATCCAGGAAATGAGAACTCACTTTTCAAGAAAATAAACACACTAACCAAAATGTCTGACCCTGCCTGTATCACAAAATAACTGGTATTTTTGGCAACCTCTGAATGGATCTCATATGTGTTAAAATATTAATTTAATAAAGTAAAATTTCTAAGCTACCTGTTAACATGGTGATAGCTTATTTTGATCAATTTCCCCCAAAACTGCAAAACTAAAATATTATATAGCTTAAAGAATCTTTTCATCAACAGAGTTCTAGAAACCAAGAAGAAAATTTATCTAAAATCATAAAAACAGAATGATAACTTTACGACTTACTCATTGTGAGCTGAGTTATCACACTGCAGCAGTGGGGAACAAATAGCTTCAAAGATTCCTCTGGGCAGCACTGAAAACATATGTGTATAAATAAGTTTTTTGAAAGGTACAAATATTTTAACAGTCACAAAGTTTACAGCAGCACTATTTTCAGTGACAAACAAGGACTATAAGCAGTTACTGAAAGAACTACATATTTTAAGTATAACAAACACCTCTAAAATAATTAATCACATTAACCCCATTGGTTACTGATTCATTAATTCAATAGTCCAAAAAGCCCACACTCACCTTTACCGCAGCACGGCACATGTCTGCCACCATGCGGCCTGCTACTCTTGTTTCAAATATATGTGAAATAGAAAAATTAAAAACCTTCTGAAGGGCCACCTATTATGTAAAAAATGAAAATGTCTAATCAGCACTTTAAAAGAAAATTAAACATAAAATATTTCTTTAAATGATGCTCAGACTGTATTAAAAGAAACCAAGTAGGAAATTTGTAGCCATCAGAATTTATACGGATTTGCTTAATCATGTTACATTCATGCCTACAGTCTTTGCACAAGACCCTACCATGAACAAAACATTTGAGGCTCAAGACTTTATTTGCCACAGTAACACCAAACACAAAATTACAATTTCTGGAAGCAAATACAAATATCTTGTTGGCTAATCCAATGTAACAAAAGACATTTTTTTAGAATATCCAATATTTACATTTTGTCATTCTGACAGCAACAAACTATAGACATTTATCTCTAATCCAAAAGACTTGAAGCAGTCTATTTAATTTTATAATCAAGTCACAGAATTTCAATTGCTGAATGAAAGAAAGAGCTCTATACATGGATTAACAATGTTCAAAATTATAAACAACTCCCTAAAAGATTTCAATTAAGTAAAAGATTATTTATGCTAACTTCTTTATACTCATATAACCTCAGTAAATATTTCATGCAGCTGTAAAATAGGTTAGTTTTTCACCAGGATAAACAAAGTAAACAGTGATAATCTCAGATGAAGGAGAAAAAAACAGAAATGGAAATAAAGTGCAGTTTTAAAGACCATACTATACATAACAGGTAGCAACCAGTATCAAATGAGTGTGGACAAAATGCAATATGACAACAAATGTTCTTATTCATCATAATTTGCCAGATTTTTATAATTAGCATTTAATTTCTATCATGTTACGGCATAAACAATTTCCACAACTATTCTCCCAAATTGTATTTAATTGAACTTTAAAACTACAGTTAATTCTTGCTGTTTGTAGCAGTTACATTCTATAAAGTTGCTGTGAGCTCTGAATTGTCAAACACTAATTTGCTAGCTAATAAAACCATTGTTCCTAGGGGAAATACAGGGTTAAGTTCCTACAAGGCTCTGGGTACATTTTTATCAAATGATGAATTTCGTGTTATGTGTTTCTATTTAAAGACACCTTATTTAATATACATTCTTGATTCATTAACATTGAACTCAAAAGTCAACAGCACTATAACTCATGTCTGAACAAAGTTCATCTAAAACATGTTCTTTTCTCTGTTAGGCACAACTCAACTCTGTTATGCTTATAACACTAGACATGGCTTCTGCACTGCTCTTGGGGCCATTTTTAAAAAGCAGCAAAATCACCGACAAAAAAGACAAAAATTTAAAAAACCTGGCACTAAACTGACACAAAAAGGGGACATTTACAGTGTGAGAGCTGAAACAAAAAAGCAGAGCGTCACCTATTTGACCCCAACTGGAAACATGTCCAACTCAAATTTTTGCCACTTTTACATGTCTGCACAAAAGCGCTAAAGGTATTGATTTAGGGGTTACGAATAAATTTTAGCCAGTAGGTAAATTTGCAAATATGGATTTTGTGAATAATGATCATCAACTGTATATCTTCTTCAAATTTTAGTATGAAAAGAAAGGATAAACTGGCACTGATATATACACTTAAAGTAGCTTATGGTTCAATTTTTATAACTTTAAATAAAATCACAAGATTGGAATTTGATTTTTTGGAGCAATGCATTCTTACCATAAATATTTCTTTGGAACATTGCGTGAGGATTGTACTAAATGTAGAAGACAGACCTAACTCAACTAAACTCTCCAAGTGAGTCATTTTCTCAGTTTCTGTCTCTTCTCTTGTTTGCTCCAATGTGCTGCTTTCTATAAGTCCAAAGCATCTAAATAATGCAAAGAAATAAAGCATAATTTTAGCAACTAAAAACTGGTTTAACATTTTTAATGATGAGTGGATAAATCTCTATTATTATAACCATTCAAGTGACAGCTATTTAATCTGTACAGGGCTCACAAATCAATTGTCTTTTTATAACTTCAGAAGCACCATTGTTGGGTAGTTGTTAAACAGAGGATGTCAATGCAGGAAGAAATTAAGTTGCTGAGATAGAACAGTTATTGTTTTGAATTCAGATAAAGGGTAGGTCTAGGGTACATACTCACCTGTCCATAAACTGTAAGACAAAATCCTCAAATTCAGCTGTGGCTGAACAAAGTTCTCGTTCCACCTATAACATTAATGTGAAGGAAAATTAAAAGTAGCCTTTGATTTTTTTTCTCTGAACTAACAAAACTCAATTATGGTCTAATAAATAGATATAACACTAAATTATTAAATTATGTATTGTGAGAAACGGCACCACAATCACCTATCAATTTAGAATAACTTGACCTACTACTTTCCAGGAACCAAAATAAGAATTAACATATTTTATAAGGGCCAAACCAGAAGTCAAGCAGCCATTTTTATTATCAATTACATTTTTCAAATTGTTTCAAACTTCTGGTATACTGTAAAGGATTTTATCCCTCCCTACTTAAACATCTGAATGACAAAAGTCAACCAGTTACATGCTCACAATAAGGAAAACAGCTCTAAAAAAACTAGTACTAAAGAAAATTTATCTTCATTAGATACCAATACCCTCAATAGATTTATTACTAACATCAGAAAATAAAAAAATGAAACAGCACTACCTTTGCTTAACAAAACATTAAAAAATGACACTGAAATACACCCCTGGATGTCAAAACAGCAATGATGACATGGCCCTCCATTTATATCAAGTAGTCACAAAATAGTAATTATATTTGGTAGCACCTATCCAAAGTTGCTGACTAGCAAATATTGCTATGCATATACACTAAGAATCAGAACTCAGTTAACCAATTCCTTTACAACCAGAAAAGCATCCTTACTTCTGTGAGGTCATTTCTTTCTTGTAGTACAGATGAACAATCTACTAAAGGCACCAGAGTGGAAAACGTTGCTATAAACTGGAATGTAATCTGTGGGAAGATGCAACAAATTTAACATTAATTATATAATTCTAGCTCTAAAATGCAAGCATATCGTAATCTACCCAAATAAATTATCTTGAGGGAATCCCACAACAATCTTTCTGGGAATTTTTCACTTAGAATTGAACATTTTAAGGTTCCTCAAAATGAACCAGCTGTTACTTTAGTAATGAAATATACATTTATTTTCCTATAGTTATTTATTAGATTTAAGCACAAAGTTCTCCAATTTCTTGTCAATGAGAGGTTATTCTGCCTCCCTCCTAAAAATGTCACTGTAACAAAGGGTACATTAGCTAAGGCAGAAGGTAGAGATCAGGGAAGATGAGCAATGTCAGGAGATGTGTATGTACCAGGATCTGGCATTCTATACCTAGGGACTTGTAGCGTGCCTCCTTGTCACCAGTGTAGATGAAGGTAAGTACAAGTGATAATAGGCTATAATTTTTAATGTCTCTGCTTAAGGAAAATAGTAAATCTATAATGAGCTTTAACATACCAAATGATCATTAACTGAATAAAGGTTATAGCAAGTTACTTATGAAGGAAGACATTATAGAGATAAACTAACCATCTATAGATCTAAACTTGAGCGTCTACAGATATAATTCTGTTATCATTAACAAATTTTACATTGAACTATGTTCTAAAGAGTATTTGAAAAAAAATTAACAAGATGTCCACTTACACAGTTATCACTTAGATACAAAACAGAATCATAAATATGCTCACCATGCATTTACTAAAGTCATTTGGATCCACCCCAGGCAACGCTCTCATCAACAGAGGTAGCATATGTGTTGGACCTTCAGGAAACCATTTGCCCCCAGATACCAAACTGCGGGCCACTCCTATTACACAACTTAAAGTAGCTGTGAGCTGGTGAGGTTCTGTTAAAGTCTCTAGAGCAGGATATGTTCTATAATTTGAAAACAGAATTTAAAAAAAATTCCATCACAACCATACATGATACATTAAGTATAATAAATACATAAAATGTATTTTGGTTTAAAGGTTTGTAGCTAGCAGAATATTGTGAGTGAATATTTGTTCTCAAAGTTAACAGAGTCACACAAATAAAGGAAATAAAGGAAAGGTACATGTTTCCCCAATCCCCTACCACCTCACCACCTTTTTTCATGAAAATTCCATAGGACAAAAGAACATAAACCGGTAGATTCTACATTATTTCAACCATCTTAATCCACTTCCAATTTCAGAAGGTTGATCAGTTATTAGAATTCAGGAATAACAAGTTACAAACTACTCCTCTCCTCCGTTTTATAGGTAAAAACCACTTTACTAAAATGCTGAAATTTCTATTTTATACTTTTAAAAGGACTGGTATTTTAAACTTGGAAATCGGCTAACAGAAATATACGAGAATACTCCAATTGGGAGAAGTAAGGTAAATGCAATCTTTGATCACTATGTAAGTATACAAGTGCCAAGGACATTCAAGTCACTCTTTGACTCAGTAATTTAACTTTTAAGAATCTATAAGAGAAAAAAAAAAAAACTAAAATGTAATCATTTTAAATTCCTCTTATGCATAAAAGATATATATAAGGGAAATTGCGTCATAAATAGGAAACAAGGGATGCTTTATAACTATGATTAAAAAGAACCAAGCCTATTCTTATTTTAAAAGATAAAAAAAAATTATACCAAAATCTTTAACAAAGGTTATCTTTAGGAAATGTAAAACTAAGTGCCTAAAATATAATTTTACATTTTTACTTTTTAAAACATTTTGCATTTTTAAAGAAAAAACTTCAATAAAAGGTAGTCACGCCATTTCTAAACAGAACAGAATTACAACTGAATCTCAAAAAATGACAGTGTAGTGTTAATTTTGACAAATAAGTATTTACTCTGGTCAAGCATATATCACTCAATATGCTGATATTAAATCTGTGCCAAAATCGAGAATTAAAGAAACTGTTTCTTCTAAAAATCTAACTCACTATTCATAATTCATCAATTACAAAACACTGACATAAGGCAAAACAAAGGGGAGGTAAAGAAACAATGAAACTCATAAAATGACAAAATTTTAACCATGCAAGCAACTAAAGTCTCTCCTTACAGGCTAGCCCCTCTGCATAATGGAGCATCAAGAAACCTGCCACCAACTGTTAGCTTCTGCTACCATGGAGGCCAAGTAGCAAAAACCACTGGGGGCTGACAAGAGCAGAAACTGCCTAACTCTTCCATTCCATCCCCTAATTAAGCTACGTGTGTTGGAAGAGTTCCAGGGCCCTAAGATGCACACACAAAAATAGGAGGTTGAGAGAGTGAGGCACAACTTAACTGGAATATTTATGGCAATGAAGACAGGGCAAGAGAGTATGAACAATTCAGATTTAACGGAGTCCCATTTTGGTGAAGATCTTTAAGCAGAGACCCTTCTCCAAGTAAATGTGACTGGTTATCCTGTCTCAACAGTGAGTCAGAAAATAAACTGTCACCTGCACCCTCCCGCTACAGATAAATCTAAGTTATGGGACTCAACTTGTTAGATCCTTCTGGCCTCTAAAAACTAACCTTCTACTTTCGACAAAGACATGTAGAGAGATAGCATAAAGCTCAAGCTCAGGCAGCAGAGGAATACCAGAAACTTGAAATAATCTGCTCTCAAAACACTCAAAACAATTGAGCAGTTCTCTCTTGGAAAGCACATCAGGCCTACGTTTTAACAGTGACTGGGCAAATGGGAGAACTATTTTGGTACTGTTTCAACATAAAAAACAGAGTGAATGCAGTAAGGTCTGCTCTATGGAAAAAAATCCACATAAGATTACACAATATATGAAAATAATAAAGATAATTAAAAGTTTTCCCATGTCACTGGTTCTCAGAAATAAAAGAGATCCAAAATCATTTCACTGCCATGTCTCAATATTTTGTGAGCTTAGTTTATGAGCAAAAACTTGAGTAACTAAAATGTGGAAATAATACAAAATACTTCTTTCAACCATTTTCTTCTTTCACCAATTTTCTTCTCTCCAATTAACCTTCATGAAGTCACCAATCATTAGGTTACAATATCTTGCTTCTCCTCCAGGAACATGTATAGTACCAATATAGCAATATAGAAGCCACAGAAAAGAAAACCAAGCAGAACAGAAGAGTAGAGGGAAGAGATAACCAGAATAATTGCTGAGACTCCAACAAACATGTAAAGCTATGCTTACCTTTCAAGTACAGGGGGTATTACTAACTCAGGCCTCATGAGTGCAAGATTCTGCAGAGCCTGGGCTGCTTCTAAACTACCGGTTTTGCTAAACATAGCCAAGAGGACAGGCTGAATAATGCATTGTACAAAGTCTGTAACATCTTGATCAGTAAGCTTATGGCTATCAGGCACAGGAGTTAACCAAGAAGGCTTCTTATATCTTTCACGATGCAATCTTCGAACAACACTGTTTGGCAACCGCTGAAGCAGTTTCATTAACTTGTTCTGGGGACACAGAAACAAAAAGTCTGAGGTAGGTTCTATCTCCCAGATAGATATTCATGGTTGCTCTGTACCCTCCCAAGTAAAGATTTTTAAAATAATGGCTTTTATAATCTTATAACAAAGACCTACACAGTATATTTAGATAGAATAAAATACTCTTACCAATTAACTACTGATAATAACCTATACAAATGTATTTCAAATTTCAGTTTTAACTTCCAGTATCTCCTTAAATCTTCCATTACATGAAAAGCCATTTTAACCAGAAAACTTAAAAAAAAATGACATGAATAGAACTGAAAATGCTTTAGTGGCATTTTTGTTACAATTTTGTTGCCAGAATGTGGCATTTTATCACCAGTTACCATAGCAGTATTACATTAATTTATTTATATGTTCTATGAACATAATAACTCATCATAAAGACTATATGAAGAACAGAAAACGCCTTACAGGTTACATAATAGGTAATAGTTACACGTGAGCATATCTCAAAAAATTCCAAAACCTAGAGCAAAAAATGAACATACTTACCAGCCAGCGCCCATTATTTGAAGGATGGTAAAAAGATGTGATGCTGTTAAACAAACCAGCTAAGTGTTTTTGCACTAGCTTACTTGGTCCACCCTATTCAGATATAAGAGTAAAAATATCAGTAACCACATTATACTGTAAACTTGGAGGGGTTATTATGCCCAAACCTACACGTAAATCTCTAATGTGGTTCATAATCATCCTGCTGACAAAAATAAATTCTACCTCTAAAGAGCAGTAAAAAACATTTCTCAATGAATTACATTTAAATTGATTCAAAACATTCTACTAAATATAAGGGCAACTTACTGAAACCAAATTAAAAATTAAAAAGATATTTTCTATTTAGGATAAGAGTATCTTTTATTCTTATGCAATCAAATATCTCAAATATCTTTTGTCACTAAGATTATTATCTTAAAATAACCAAGAGTGGCAACATCAGGCATAAAAAACATACTTAAATGATTCAAGAAGTGAATTTCTCATTGCAGGAAATGACATGAAATTTATACAAATGCATTAAAATATTTTATTATTACTTCTAAATGTACCATAAATGTTCAAATGACTAAACTGTTTTATGTGACCACATTCTGATTCAACAGAAAAATTTCTTTCTTAATCTACTGTCAAAACAAAATAACAAAACAAACAACAGCATAACTTGGGGGGGGTGGTGAGGAAAAAAGCTAGTATTCATCTTTATCAAATTGAACAGCCCTGGGGGTAGAGGCCTTGAAACCCCCCGTCTGCCTCAAGCTGATCTTCTTTCAATAAACAGCACGGTGAAAGCAGAATGTCAGTTCACCAGGAACCCTGTCCTAATGAAATGAAATCCACATTTGTGTGTCCCGCTCTAGAATAGGGCAACCACTAAGAGACCATAACAACTCCACAGCAAAATACCAACAAAAAATTTTTAAATTCTAACAACTATCATTATTGATTTTTGTTATATTCAATATTCACATTTAACACAAAATGAAGCTGCCAATGAGAACAACTGTGTTAGAAAGAATAGCAATATTAACTAAAATAAGGCTGATAATAATCGCCATCTAATTCAGGGGCTCCTAAAAATAAGTTCCAACTCATTGTTTATGTAAGATAGTAAACATCCAAGAGTTTTGCTCTGATTTAATATCAGAAAGAAAATGGGATTTTCCCCTCTGTTTAATAATGAAACCACAAAAACAGGGAGCTTAAATTTTCTTTTAATCTTACAATAAAATTTAAGAGCTAAACTTCTCACAACCATACTGCCTTTTCCATAGAAACAACTAACACAAAACCACCAATCAACCAAGAACATAATCTAGAAGAAAATATCAAACACAGAATAATAATTCAAGAAAGAGACATCTGTAGAAGCAATATGAATGACAATTTTGTTCTCTAGTCTCATTTGAATGATGACGTTGAAATCCAAGCATGTGGGTATATTTTCACTTTCCTTCAATGCTGTCAGTAAAATAATCCTTCATGCTTCTCCTTTCACTAGATTACTTTGTTAATATACTTTGTACCCTGTGTAATGCTGTACGTGAACATTTACACCGAATGCATTAATACTAAGCACATGCAGAGCCCTGAGTACTAATCCCACTTTTATCATTCTCAGTTTGACTTTCGGAATGTCTTTTTATCTATGAAGTCTGGTTCCTGGTCTGTAAAACTGTTACAAACATTTTTAATTTCTCAAAACTCTAAACTTTGGTTCTATTTTTAAGGTCCAGTGGTTATGGACATCTATAAATGGTACATATGACTACATTCTGGGTCTGAAAATATCTAAGAATCAAGTGACAAAACCACTAATACAGACTCACGTGATTACATATAATTTTTTGTATGGTTAACACAAAATTTAGATGAACTATATAAAACAAATATAATGTATTACAAACCATCATAGCAGTGATCCATATCACAGCATGTCCTATATCATAAGCATTTGTTAAAAATCTTGGGACGAACACTTGACTGCTTCCCACTGGGAGGTTCAAGCTTCTCAGAATTCTTGTAAATATCTTTAATGAAAAAAAACAATAAAAAATAAATATATACAGTCATCACACAACTTTCCTTAAATAAATATTGTATAGTGGTGTTATTGGCTGTACTCTCATTTGATCAGTTTTTAAGCAAATTACATACTGCTTAGTAATCTGTTCTTTTCTTTAAAAATTATATTAAAATATCTATACTTTTAAAAACGACACTCTGAGGCTCAGGAATGTGGTTATAACACAGCTATATCCGTGTACCCAAAAAGAGACAAATGGGATATAATAAAACATAAAGAGGCAAAATATAGGTACCTGGATTTAAACATGAAATGTCTGACTCCTTTCTCCCTCTCTAAATGCACAAAATAGAAATATCCTCTGGTGGATTCCTTTCTCTCTTCAAATTTTAACATTGACTTGGATATACGCCCCCACAAAAATTTGCATTTTAATATGTCATTTAATCATTACATTTTAATATACATAAATTTATATATATTTTAAATCTGTCATCACTAACAGACAGGGGGCCCGAAGGTAAGTGAAGAATTACTCCTCCTCCTTAGTTTCTATTGCCCAGCAAAAGAGGAAGACAGCACAAGCAAGGCAAACAGACCATTTGCCTTCTGCTGTCCTCAGCCCTGCTCTACTGTCACTGTGCTTTTCAGGATCACCTGGATGTCCCACTCCAGCCCTCCTGAAGTGCCACAGGTGATTCTATTGCAGGTGAAACAATACAGAAGATGCAGTGTTAAGAACATTGCACCTAGAGACATTCTAGCTTTATTTAATCTAGGGAAATACATATTGTGATCTAAGAGTAGAGAAGACTCTAGAACAGCAATCAAATACAATACACAAAATTTGTTGGAAAGTATGAATGTATGACACCTATACTTTCTGTATTACTCATTCTGAAACTTATAGTTCATGTCCTACCAAGGTAAAACAAAAATCACACGTTTCTGATACCCTGATATGTGATCCAATTACTTCAGGAAAAAAAAGGATCTACCCTGTAGGTTATGTTTGTATTAATGGTATAAAAATATTCTATGTGGAGCTAGGAATTAGCATACAAAATACATTCTTCTTAAGGACATACAAGTGATGGCAGTGCTATTTTATGTTATATGTTCAGATGTTATAATTACCTTTGGTACATATGGATCCCAGTCTATGTACCCTATATTATCTGTAGCCAATCGTGCAAAGAGATTTACTAGTTGCTGAAAGTAAACAAAGAAAGATTAGTAAATACATGTGTTGTTGTTTTTAAGTGGCATAGTCATACTTCTTATTCATATGTTCTTTTCAGCAATCAGTATTAGCATAATTTGATTTAAAATATGGTTTATAACTCGGTTTTTATTAAATCTTCACATTTAAGTTCTGATTCCTGTCACCCATTTAAAATCAAGAGGAGGTGAAATACTTATAAAAGGAAGATGACAAAGCATCATCCACAATGCAAACAGAAAAGTAAATCTCAATCCAATAAGCATATATATAGCATCTACTATGTGTCCAGCACCATGCTAGTGAGAATACAAAAGGAAGCAAATAGGGTCTTATGGCTTCATGCATTTCCCATTACATTCATATACTTTTACATATTAATAAGATCAAAATAAAGAAATGTCTGCTTCTGTTAAGATTATAGCAAATAAAATTTTGAAGACTGATTATAACACTGCTAATAGCCAATTCTAGGGAACTGAAGTTACTTATCAAATGATTTCATGTATTTCCAAACTAAAAAGTATAGGAGGAAAAATGGGATACTCACCCCCTCCCACTGTGGGAGATTTTGCACTGAAACCCAAAGGCCAATTAATTCATCAAACCAGAGTCTGAAGAAGAAAAATGTTGTTATGAATAGCAAGTGAATTATAGAAAATGATTCAAACCAGGTACCCTTTGCATATTTTAATCTATTATTCTTACTGATAACTACTCAACCTAGAAAAAATACTGAAAATTACAAACTTAATGTAACAAAGGACTATTTTTTATCTGAATACTCCCCTTCCAATTTATTTATGCTGGTAAGAATAATTTCATAATACTTCTACTTCATTAAGTAATTACTGTCCACCCCTATCTAATACTGTTCATAAGTTTCTCCTTCCTCTCCCTGCCTTTCTCATTAAATGTTTTCCTGTTACTACCTGTTATTGTAACTCTCCCTTACTTTCTTGTTTTTAATAACCCAATTAGTAATTACACCATTAACTAGCACTATAGTAAATGCCACAAAGGAAATGAGCCACAAAGTGTTAGGTGCAAATAAATTACAGTGAGGGAAACTATCACAAAGAAAAAAAAATATAGGGACAAGAAAATGTTTGAATAACAATAACCAATCTCTAAAAAAAAAATCAAAGAAACAAAGTTTTTTAGATTTTTAAAAGTAAAATTAAATGTTCACAAATATACAGCTATACACAAAATTTCCAACTTGACAGAAATACAACAGAAAATGGGAGAGGGGGAGGGAAACTAAGCATGAAACCACAAGACAGTGATTATTATTATTATCCTTTCAGTCTTTTTCATAACTTTTTCTTTTTTCTTAAAAATACAGTCTAAAAATTTTTTCAATCTAGTTCCTAAAAATGGTGCAAAGGCTACCAAAAAAAAATTATAAAAATGACCCAAGAGAAAACTACTTGTGACGAGAGTTAAAAACAAGTTTTAGGAAAATACTTTCCTTTCCCTTAACTCTGTGCAATTTAACATTTCTATCACTGCCTATTTATTAATATTTTCCACTCCTTTTTAAATTTACTATTCTTTCTCTCTTGATTTCTTAAATTAAAGCCCTTATCTTATTTGGCTTGACATATAAGCATTACTCTCTACTGACAATTTTATATTTAATTGTTTTAGCCTTCACACACTTCGAGTATAAACATACTGGTTGAGTTAGTAAATTTTTCTTTACTTATTATTGCTTTACTAGTTTGCCTATATCAATATTTCATGTTATATTCTAGAATTTCTCAAGATATGTAAATACTTACTTAAAACCTTTCTGATGAAGTTCTGGAGGAAGGGAGGTAGGAAGAAATATTTCAAAATAAGTGATGGCCTTTTGCATTGTTACATCAAAAGGGCACATTAAAGGCCTCCATTCTTCTAGCATCTCAGCTGTTGCATCTGCTGGAAAATATCTAATTTAAAAAAAAAAAAAAAGGTTTTCAAGTCATGGCTAAAAGCTCTACAACATCAATATATGACAAAAAAAAAGGAGAAGGGGAATGGTTTTCCTAAGATACATCACACACTACAAATGTGATGTTAGCCTACAAGAAACATTTTAACAACTCTAAATACCCAACACATTAAGGATAAGGTAAATCTTCTTGTCTACACAACTTAGAAAATGCTACAAAACTGATAAAACTCAGTTAAAAACAAAGTCACTCAAATCACCTACAAATTTAAACATGGTTGTGTTTTTTCTTCCTGTGTGCTAACTGCAATAGAAAAAAAATCTTGTCTATATAAATCCAGTCTATATTAAAAACACTGGATAATCAGTGAAGTGAGAAAGAGAAGATGAATTGCTAGGCTCGTTTGGACAAATCATTTACTCTAACTGGACCACAAAGTCCTGTCTACAAGATAGGACTGGACTAGATGATCTTGTCCTATGCTCTAACATTGTACAATTCTATGAAATGGCAGGTGTATCCTTGAGCTACAAGCTGGAGATTTGCAAAATCAAAACCTAAACTGTACACACACGTGTGCACGCACACACATAAAACAAAGGTAAATGGACAGAGAACCCATGTATAATTTCTCAAATACCCATTAAGGGGTTTCATATAACAACAACAAAAAAAAGAGTAACTCTGACTTGGGTACAGCCAAAAAGTTAGAAAACTCTTTCAAATCCTTTACATTTTTATAAATCTGTGTTCATCAGAATCACATTTCATTACCTTATGTTAAAAATAAAATTATTTTTCTTGAAATAATTCTGCTGAGCTCATCAAACATTTATATGCTAGGTCATTATACAATAGGTTAGAATTAAAAAAGAAAAGTAGAATATATTCTGCCTTCAAAGATTTCACACATCAATTCTCTTTTCTAATTTTTCAGAGTTAGCTATTAGCCTAGTAATCCATAATAAAAGTGTCAGTATTCTATGAATTACCCAACAACCTAAGAACCAGTAAGTATGTCAGTGATGATCAAGTTTCTAGTGAGGAAACGGGCCAAGAGTCACTGCCTAGTACACAATGACACTGCTCATTGGTGGCTTATGAATCAAGTTACATCTTAAGCCTCATAAAAGGCAGATATTTTATATCCCGAAAATACATTTGCCCAAGACTGAGTAGTACAGTAGATCAACAACAAGTATCTGATTTATGAAGTAACTTTAACTCATATTATAGAATATGATAAACATAGGAATTTCCATTCAAAAGAATTCCCTGTATCCACAGCAGAATAAGTAGTCTTAAAACAGCCTGATAAACAAGAAATCAGAAAATGTTTCAAGCCCAAAGAACTGCACTTTAATTAATTAAAACTAAATTCTATGCATATTCATCTTTAAACATCCAAATATGGATAAAGTCAAATATTTTACTGAAAGAGAACACAGTAGAAAAAAATATACAAACCACCTTCTTGTCATTAGTTATTTTAAATAGAATACCCCTACAATGCCCATTTTGAAAAATATTTTTGATCTAAGTAACAATAATTTAGAATAACCTTTAAAATAAAGATGATTATACATAAATTATGGCATTCTTTATAATGGGTGACTGATGCCCATACCACTTAAAAATTTCTCAATTTAAAAATAAAACCTGAATATTTCAGTTCAAGAGTTTAAAATGACATGTTGTGCCCAGTGACTAACATCACAACATCAGAAACTATTTATACCTTTTATTTCCTCTTCAAAGCATACTAAAGATAGGGAAGAGCCCACAGAAATGACAAGAGGCTTTATGAATTGAGAAGCTACTTACGGGCGGCAGCTTTTCACGAGTGTTTTGAGAACATTTTCTACAGAACTAGGGGAGAAAAGCCATTTGATAAATTAGTTTGGTGTATTTTAAGAATTCATCTATTAAATTAATAGACTCCAAGATATGCTCATAAATTTAGCTATTATCTGTATACATGCAACAGTTAATCCTTCTCTTTCGTACAAACAGACATGTAAGGATTAACTTCCTATACTACATAATCAGCTTTCCCTTTGCCCTCATTTGCTCACTCTCTGCTGTGAACTAAATGGAAGAAAACCAGGCAAAGAACATGTCATTTTCAATCTTTACAAAGTCGGCAGCAATGACCATACTTATCATATTAACACATCAAGAAACATGCTCAGTGGCTTAAAACTTCAAATACTAATTTTAAATTTTTACTTAAGTTATTTTACATCAAAACTAAGAGCAGATAAAATTTGGTGTGCTTCTATGAGCAACTGCGAGAAATTGCTTTTCTGTAACCAACTAGTGAGAGTTCCACAACCCTCTAAGGAACTTTATTGTCAGCAATAATTATCAAAAAAGCAACAGCCACCTTTTTGACCAGCTACTTAAAATATTACCTGAGTAACATTAAAAGCCATAACTTATTTTCCAAATTGTAGGTAGTTCAAAGTGAATATGGAAAACAAATATTGTCTATTGATTTTTAATAAACATTTGTTTTAACACTAGTTTAAACACACATGCCCAGAATGGAATTTTTAAAATATTAACTAGACCACAGTCAAAAAAGGTCAAATGCAAATAAGTAAAACAAAGGGCAATAGGTAATTTGACCTGGAATTTTAAAATAATTGTGTGGCTACATATAGTATGATATGTACAACTGAAAATACTTCTCAAGAAAAATATTATGGGGGAAATGCGTAACTTTCAGGCAGTGCTTCAACCTGACATTTTCTCATTAAATTTCTTGAAATTCTTAAATCCAGAAGTCTATCCAATTTCTTTGAAAGCTTAAGAACTAATCTGCAAAGAAATTCCAAAGAATAACAAAGACCAAACTCAGCACAAATAAACAATCTATCATATAACCAAGAGCAAAAACTAATAAATTACTGGAAGCAATAGGAATTATCTTTAATTTCCAAACTACTCAGAAAACAGCTGACTGAAGATGAAGAAGAAACTGGGCTACAGCTCATGAGATCATTCAAAAATAAAAAAGGATGACCACATGGCCAGAGAACAATCATGGAGCATTTTTTCTGATTATCAGAGAGAGATTCTACCTTCCCTAATAAAAAAGCTGAGCAATTCAGAAACACAGATTTTAGGTTAGAGAACATCTAAGCTTGCCTGGTTAAATAAAAGTCAAACTTCTCTCCAACTGCATTTCTCTGAAGACAATGGCTATGTTTTGTTTTTTTACCTCTGGGCATTGTCAAAGTGCTTATAACAAGCCAATGTGTTTGCCTCCATTTATACTTTATTTACTTACTTACAATGCTCAATAAACATATTCTGTCAGGGCAATAAAAAGCACAGATCTTTGGGTCTTTTAGTTTGGACTGAAGAATCACATTTAGAAACAAATTACAGAATTAATAGGCAATGTTTAAAGAATCATCTTGTTCCAAAATAAGTAACACATCAACTTAAACACGGGTTTAAAAAATTCTAAAATGGTAAACTTTCTGTCCAAGAATATAAGCAAAAGATCTCTAATTCTATAGATCCTAAAGTTTGTGTTCATGTTAAATTTTCATTAATTTCATTGTTTCTGTGGCAACTCATTTGAGAGTATTACACAGAAAACCTATTTTCACTGATAACTTCTGTATTCTACCAACAAACTTTCATGTAATGTAAAAAATGGTTCTAGAAAACAAGTCACAAAAGGCTGCATAGCTACTAGCTATGTTTTCTCCAGTTCCCTTCACTCTCCAGAACAGGGGGTTAAGGGTAGCTCTCAATTTACTCAAGAGGAACAGAATATGGGGGAATGTGATTTAGTTAATCTAAAAAAGTCAAGTTCAACCCCTTGGATTTATGCTCTTTATCCAGAAAAGAGTACAATCTCTCTAACCTGTGATATCTGTATAGTGACCTTTTGTGATTCTTGTAATCTCTCAAGATGAAGTAAACAATGTTTCTGTTTAAAAATAAAATAAAAGGTTAAGATGCTACTGGACTATATTTTTACTAATTTTTAGAGGAAGTGAGTAATCACACTTTTCCAATTGCTGGAAATTTATAATACAAAAGTGATAACAAAACACTTCTTTTTTAAGTCTAAAAGGATCTACAGATTAACTAAATTTTGGATGGATTTTCTCATACCCTATTTCCTCTTAGTAAAGGCATGTTAAGTTGAAAAGAAGCCATACATAGTATATTAATCATGTAATGGTTCACAGCTTGGGCTTAGGATGAGACATCTGTATTTGAATACCAGTTCTGCCACTTACTAGTGCAATATTATTGCCTCTGTTTTTCCATCTATAAAAGCAGTAATACCTACCTCTTCTCAAAAGGCTGTTATAAAAATTAAATGAGATAATGTAAACAAAGCAGTTATCTGGCTCACAATTAATCACAATAAACACTAACTATAATTATTTCATACCTAGCTAAAATAAATTACATTTTCAATTTCCTTAAGAACTAAATTTTTGTGCTCATTTTGTTTTTATTCTATTTTCCTGCCTCTGGGTAGCTATTAACTTAAGATTTAGGAAATCATATCAAAATAGGAAAATCCTCCCCCAACTGCCAGCCTTCTTATTAGGGCAGAGTCAGTTCTTGTCCTAGTTCTTGAGCTCTTGACCCAGATTCAACAAATGACTCTGTGTCATTTTCCTCTCTGGGCTGCAATTACCTTATGATGACATTCTTTATGATTCCCTATGATGACATTAATAAAGCAAATGCCAAATATGGAGCAGAGAGGCCTGAGGAAATCCAAAAGCTTTTGTCTCCAGTTACTCCAATTACTGAGACAGTATACTTATACACGCCTAAATGTTTATGCTTCCTGCCTCCTTCCCATATCTAACTATCAAGACAATATTCACTTCTAATCCAAAGAAATGTACAGCAAATGATACACATTCAAGATGAGGGCAGTGTGGACTGTCCATAGCCAGAAGTACCTTAATTTCAGCTTCACTTCACAATTCTGGAACTAAAATTTAATTTCAGAATAATTGTATTTGCTTTTTCATTTTAAAAAATTGGGAAACTATAACCTTGGTATATTCTATATACTTCTGCTTCAACTTCCTTATAATTTAACAGTAATTGCTTATACAGTATTATTTTTAAGAATGTACTTTACATTTCATCTCAAAGAATTCAATTTTACCTTTCTGTAAATCTAAACAAATCCACCATCAGTCAAACACTATCTATCTTATACGCGATCTTTTCAGATCTAATATTGCTTAGTTAAATCAACATTAGTCATTTCACACAAATTAGGGTCAAGATAATTTTACTGTAATGAAAGTATAACTAAAGTATAACATCTTCATCAACAATGTAGCATTAACATTGGTTTTTCATTATTATCACCTTTTTTAAAAGCATGCCTCTGTGGTGTTGTTATAATCCTGACCACTCATGTAAAAAGAACATGCAAAATTGCTGTAAGTGATGGCAAGCCTGATCAATGTGAATTAAGTAGTTTTTAAAACTGCTTTAAAAAGAACAGTTTCCAAGGAAAGATCATTGTAGCACAGAAACAACTTTTGAAGGAAACACTATCAAAGTCATTAATAAAAATGAATCATGTCTCTAATTTCTAAATAAAAGAATTTTTTTAAAAGCACATAGAATATTCCTCAAATACCCTCTTAGAAATAATTGCAAATACCATGTTAATAATCATTGATTATTAATAAAACAACAGTAAACTACTTTAAAATTTCAACAAATCCTCAGAGAAATTACTTATACCATTTTAATATCATGTTAAATTCTGTGCTAGAGATCATTCCCAATTTCTAAACTTAGAAATGTGGCCACTTGCATCAAGAAACTCCCAACAGAGGTTAAGAACATGTTACTTCCATGTGCTGAAGGGGGAACAAAAGATGTAACTGCATCTTAAGGATAAGAGCACCAATTCAAATGCCATGAAGAACAACTACCAGAAGAAGGAAATATCAAATTTCCCCAGAGGCAAATTAATATGAAAACTGAAATAGTTTGATACTATACAATCCTCTTGGGATATATATATGAAAGAAAAATAGATACACTTTAAAATATGTTGACATATACTTAAAAGTATATAGATGTACTAAAAGTTTTATTTTTAAAAAAGTAAAATGAGTTATTCAGGCCCAAAATACTCATGATGCAAACATGTAAATCTCTAACACCAAACAACTCAGAAAAACAATAAAATTGGTACTGATAAGCCTAAATAAACAAATTTTTATACATAATTCAAATATGAATTGTCCAGGCCCATTTTGTAAAAGCTAATCTATGCATAATTCCTCCCACATTTTGTCAGTAGCAATACCCTTCATTAGTGTGCTGCCTACATTTGTAACTTGCAATGTGCTACTCTAATTAAGCATATGGGACACTGTTTTATGAAATAAAACCATGCCCATAAAATTCATATGCTTCTTTTATGAAATAAGCAATTCTTATGTTGCTAGTATAAGTTCACAACTACTGACTCCTTTTCAATTTTGATTTTCCACTGGAAAAAACGAAAACAAAAAATCTAAATTGTTTCTCCAATAAAAGTACAAACAGATGAGAGTGAAAAGGGTCCTTGTCCCTGAAGCAAAAGACAGAAAGACAGAAAGGAGGAAGGGAGGGAAAGAGGAAGATAAGGGAAAAGAAGAAGGGAAAAGGAGAATGAAAGTCTAACAATCCTTGCTCCAAACAGTATAACTGCTTTTATTTTAAATCATGTGGCAATGCATGACACTAAAGCAGTGGTTTCTATCATGGCGAACACATTAAGGCATATGAGTTTAAGAACTGAAAGACAAAGAGTTGACAAATGAAGCAATCTTTCAATTTTGATTATAAAAATAGTCTGAACACAGGCAGTCAGCTGACAAAACTGTTTCAAAACGTGCCAGAATACATCTAAGATGAAAATACTCAAAATACCAAATTCAAAAGTATGCTGTATTAAAGGGCTCTTTAAGGAGTTTTCAAAAAAAGTTTATAAAAGTCATAGTTTCACCCCTTAACTAGAAACACTTGCTACACTAGTGTTCTAAATACAATCTTAAGTAGAAAAATAAATTTTAAATGTTAATTGCTAATATTTTTATTTTTTTAATTAAATTTTTTCCATAGTTTTAATGGACAGTGACTTTTCTGGAATTACAACCAACCTGTAAATTAAATGAGGCTGTACTACTTTGCTTTCCTCAAAATTTTACCTAGGGTTATTCCTGGAGAAAAAGAAAAAAAAAAAAAAAAAAATCACACCACCCTGGCAACTTTAATTGTCAATACCATATTCCTGTCAACATGTAGCTATTGCATGCAAATATATAATTAAGACTAAAGACTTTTAATAATCTTAGAACCAAGTGTCATCACACTGGTAATTAGCAGACACAAAACATGAGGACGTCACAGAATTTCATTAAAAATTTTGTTGTTAAATGCTGTTATTGTAATCCTTTTTTGTATTACACAAAAGGCAATTTATGTTGTGAAAATTATATAGATATTATTTATTTAATTTGGCATTGCCTGTTAGTTTTCAATCTTACTCTGATATTCTCCCAGAAAGCTACTGTATATATTATCTGTGGTTGCATATATTAATGATTATTTTCTCAATTCATCCTTTGCCTCTAATTCCTCACACATGTTTTAAAATGTTTTATGATACAGAATAACTACACCACCCAACATCACTACATAAAAAATTGTGACACTATGTTCTCAATAAGGCAAGCTGATCCATAAGAATATCAAACTTCCTTTTTTCTCAGTTCAGTAGTCTAAAATTAGTTATTTCCCTTTATCATCATATTTAAATTAAATCTTTGTCATTCTTTACTCTAAAACTAGCTTTTATTCTAATATCCACTCATAATGCTGTTCTTTCATTTTCTTGGAATTATACAGACTGTGTTCTTTTTTAATCCACTTACTCATCATAAGTAGATGCAAAATCTGAATACCATACTTAGTGTCTTTTAGTGTAATAATGCCTGCATGTATGAAACATACAGGGTGGAGAAAAAGTAGGTTTATAATAATTAATAATAGTACAAGAATAAACCCTTTTGTTTCACATATTCACAACTGTAATCTACTTTTGCCCCACCCTGTAATGTTTTTATAATAAACTACTTTCCTATTATTTCTTATCTATAGTTAAAACATTTATATTTATTTTGGCACTGAGTATAGATAATTAGATTATACTATTTATGAATTTCATTTTAAAACAGGTAACTACACAACAGAAAAGGGGATGCTGAGTCTGTTCCGAGTTGATAATCACTACTTTAAACCAAATGATCATTTCAGCAAAGATAGTTTCTCTTCAAAAAACCAAGAATATTCATGGTAAAATGTTTAAGAAAGAGGTTTTCACAAAGGCAAGGATGACATGAAGCTTCAGGCAAACACATGATAATAAGCATAGTATCAAGAATCGGGGCGGGGCCCTACTTCCAGTCAAGATGGAGGCATAAACAGACATGCTGTGTCTCCCTCCACAACTAAGAAGGAATACAACTACCTCAAAACTAGAAACAACCAGAAGTTCCAGAAAATCAAACTGCATGGAAGTTCAGCAAACAAAGATATAAAGAAAAAATACTCATCCAGACAGGTAGGAAGGGCAGAGCCGGGAAGGAGAGGCCTTGGTGTGGTGCTGGCAGCAGCGGCAGCAGGGGCAGGCTAGCAGAAAGCGCAGTCACACATTTTAAAAAGTCAGGAGGGACACCTGGGAAGCATTTCCAGCTCCTCACCAGACCTAGCAGCTCATGGTCCCAGCACTGGGAAAAATCAAGCCACATTGCTTCTGACTGTGCTGACCAGTGGGGGTTGGGGTGAAAGCAGGAACTGCCGGTCTCTCAGCAGAGTCCTCTTGTTTAAAGGCACCCATGGTCCTAGAACGTCCGCAGACCCACCCACTCTGGGAACAACGGCTAGGGCAGCGGCTAGAGGGGCGCCAGCCCGGTGCGGAAGTGAGAGAAGTGCCTGGAAAAGGAGTGAGTGCTGAGCAGGGGGCATTGTTCCCTCTCGGACCCCTCCCTCACATACAGCGCCACAATGTGGTGAAACAGGTCACCCTATACTGATGAATCCCTAAGGCCCCACCCCTTACAACGTAACAGGAACAACAGCTCTACCTGGGACACGGAGGCTAACAAACACAGGAGCCTGTCAGAAAGAGGAAACAGAGAAGTATGGTCCAAAAAGGGAAATGGATCAAGGTTTCAGTGGGAGAACTAAACGACAAAAAGATAGCCAACCTAACAGATGCAGAATTCAAAACACTGGTGATAAAGATGCTCACAAGCTTGACAGATATGCTTGAGTACAGCGAACGCATAAGAGAAGTGAAGCCTATGCTGAGTGAAACGAAGAAAAATCCACACAAAACCAATGGTGAAGGGAAGGAAACCGGGGTTCAGATCAATGATTTGAAACATAAGGAAGAAAGGAACAGTCAACCAGTGCAGAATGAAGAAGCAAGAATTGAAGAAAATGAGAAAAACTTCCCAAATTTTGAGAAGGAGATGGACATACCATACAGTTCAGGGAAGCACAGAGGGTCCCGGGTGAGCTGGACCCAGAGGCGACCACACTAGGATGCATCATGATTGAGATGCCAAAGGTGAAAGATAAAGACAGAGTCCTGGGGACAGCAAGAGAGAGGCGGAGAGTTGCCTACAGGGGGTGCCTATAGGACTATTAGCTGATTTCTCAGAGGACACTTTGCAGGCAGGAAGGGACTGGCAAGCAGTATTCAATGTGATGAAAGGCAACATGCAACCACGATTACTCTATCCAGCAAAGCTATCATTTGGAATGGAAGGGCAGATGAAGTGCTTCCCTGACAAGGTAAAGCTAAAGGAGTTCATCATCACCAAGCCGTTATTATATGAAATGTCAAAGGAACTTAAGATAAAGAAGATCAAAGCTATGAGCACTAAAATGACAACAAACTCACAACTATCAACAACTGAATCTATAAAATAAAAACCAAATTCAATGAAGCAAACCAGAATAGGAAGAGAATCAGAGGTATGGGGATCATTTGGAGGGTTATCAGCTGGGAGGGGGGAGGGGGAGAAATGGGGATATGGTGCAGGGATTAAGAAGCATAATTGGTTGGTACAAAATAGACAGGGGAAGTGAAGAATAATATAGGGAAGGGTGAAGCCAAAGAACTGATATGCACGACCCATGGACATGAACTAAGGGGGGTGGGATTGCTGGAGGGAAGAGAGATACTGGGAGGAGGGGAACGAAGGGGGAAAAAATTAGAACTACTGTAACAACATAATCAATAAAATATACTTTAAAAAAGAATCAGGGCCCTGGCTGGTGTGGCTCAGTCGATTGAGCCGGGCCTGCAAACCAAAAGGTCATTGGTTTGATTCCAGCCAGGGTACATGCCTGGGTTGCAGGCCATGTCCCAACATGAGGGTGTGTGCATGAGGCAACCAACTGAAGTTTCTCTCCTTCTCTTTCTCCTTCCCTCCCCCTCTCTCCAAAAATAGATTAAAAAATTAAAAAAAAAAAAAGAAGAATCAGGAGATGAAATATTAAGCACTGACCAACAATTATAAGCTTTTAACAAAATTTCCAGGAAAACAGCTGGTATTATTTGAAAAGGAAAGCCACAGATATTTGTTAAGGACTACATAGGACTTGAAAGAAAGTGACTGCCTTTGCAAAGGTACACCTCTCAGGGCAGGGAGTATGAAGGTTGGCCATGAAGAAGCAAGTGAAGCACATACTGAAGAGGAAATTATTGAAGAAATTGCCTTA
This sequence comes from Furipterus horrens, assembly GCF_987537825.1. Lineage (NCBI taxonomy): Eukaryota > Metazoa > Chordata > Mammalia > Chiroptera > Furipteridae > Furipterus > Furipterus horrens. The sequence continues at coordinate 36,063,122 of NW_028327176.1, forward strand.
ATTTACCAAAGACTTTCAGAGGCAGCCAAAAAAGTATTAGCCAGAGAAACCTCAAGAGATAACTAATTTTGAACACAGTTTAAAGGTCCCTGAAATCTATGAAATGGTGTTTCCAATCCTAACTTCGATGGGCTCATATTTTAAATACACACAACCCAGTCTATGCCTTCCAGCAGAAATAAAACTTATAAGGAAACTTTATAACAAAGCTTTTATGTTAAATGTTTTTATTTTCATAACAAATTTTATAAAAACATATTTGTAATTGTACCATTTAGTTTCATGAGGAATTTTTTTATTTTTTTGAAGTTGAAAAGTGGGTTTTCTTGTTTTAACACATGAAATCTCAGGGAAATAAATGACTTGTGAGAACTCTCCAAAAGCCAATTAGGGCCTAAGTTCAGGATCAACTATAGTCATTTTCTTTTTTATTCTTTCTATTTATATAATTTGACTATTTACTTACCTTACCTATGACCTGAAAATTTCTTAGAAGTCTGCTATTTGCTGTGATTTTCAAAAAGTTCTATGAAATAGACTTGCTCACTTAAGTGAAGCCAGAGGATTAATCATGGATTAAATGAACTGAACTGGTGAACTGGGGAGGCTATACGAAGTAATTAAATAATTTAAACATATCTAGAGAGAGAGAAATCACAGACATCAACCTTTAAAGACAATTAATATAAGAGAAAAAGGAAAATAATACAGGTGTATAAAATGGTGCTCTTCAGGAATGAGCAGATATGCACAAGACAAACAACTCTTGGTAATGAGATGAAATAGCTAAAGAAGGAAAAATTTCCTAAAAATAAACCTCTTTCAAATAATAAGTATTTTAAAACAAACACGCTAAGATTGAGACAATTAGCTAGATCGCAAATGGACAAACCCTGTTAACAGGGGAAAAGGATACTTTGCAGTCAAGTCTGAAATCACTACTAAACAAGAAGGGCAGATTTTCATATTATACTAAGTAAATTCAGAATAAAATACAAAACATACCAAAATTAAGAGATCTGGAAGAGTCAAGGTGCATGTACAAGGTGGCATAATCAGTCAGAGATTTATAAGCTCAGTATGTCTAAACAGTACTAGAAAATAACAAACCAGGGACTGTGCATTTTAATAGTTTGTGCTCTCTGAATAATCAAACACTGAAACTGATGCTTCTTAAATGATGCCCCCTGGATATGCAAAACTCCTCTTCTTGAAGCACTCATTTTACTTGAAGAATTAAAACACATGTGGATGTACTATGAAGAATGCCACGTATGTATTACATTTAATGACAGTAAGGTGATGTTAGCTGTTAGAAAAACCTTGATGGGAAATTCTTAAGTACAGCTTCAAATATAATTTAAAGAGGGCAAAATTGTTTTAGGAGTTAAACTACATAGAAATGAGTACATTAAAATGTATATTTGTTTGCTTATCTCAAATAACCCAGTATTTTTCAATTATAATCAAACCCCTAGAAGCCCCCAAGTGCTCCCAAAGCAGTTCTTTAAATGGCAATACTTACTTAGGAAACCAATTTAATCCTAGGTGCTCTGTCTTGGAATATAATATTCTTTCCACCATGTCATAAAGTGGTCTCCAAGGTAACTCCAAATCATCTCTTGAAAGAAGTTCCTTTTTCCTAATTAGAAGAAGGCAAACATACATATGTTTTATGTGTGCACAGGTACATGTATATTACACATACTACTCAGGGAGGACAGTTGTTAAACGCTGCTGTTATCACAGTAGGTTTTGCTTTTCCTCACCCACAGCCCACTCACTGGAGGAACATGATAGGTAGCAGGAAGAACAACGGACCAAATTCTTACTGCTGTTTAAACCTCAAAGAGCACCTGGTAAAAAGGGGCATTTAAATTTGTACCACCATTACTGTAGATGAATTTCATATTTTCCCACACTATCTATGGAACACTTAAAATTTCCAGTATTATGCTGGGTGCCTTGGATAAGCAGTAGAATCAATTATCCCTGTGTTCAAGGATCTCACAACCTATATAAAGAGCAACATATAGTTCAAATGTGTGCTAGAGAAGAGAAGAATTCATTGGAGAGATGAAATTTTAATTAAAAGGTTAATTAACATTTATGATTTAAACTTAAGAAGTTTTCTGCAACCTTTTTCTAAACTAGGAATTTTGGACATGGTCTTCTTAACAAAGAACACCTAGTACTCATTCCCTAAAACCTTGGGAAAAGAACAAACGAAAAAAATCTTATCAGAAAACATAGGAAAACTGACTTACTTTAACAAGTTGATCAAGAGACGGGCAAATCCCTGCATCATGCTGATTTCCAGTTTTGGAATTGATACCAACTCATACAATAACTTGATAAAAAGAACATGATCTTCTTTGCTAAATTTTCTCCCATAAAGTCGAATATATCTGCAAGAAAAAAATCAATATAGTCTTTAAAAATAGATATGGTGACACATCCATGTTCGTTGCAGCATTGTTCACAACAGCCGTGTGGAAGGAACATAAATATCCATCGATGGAAGAACAGATTTTTAAAATGTGGTATGTCTATACACAATGAAATATTATTCAACCTTTAAAAAGAAGGAATTTCTGTCATATGCTACAATACAAATGAACCTTGAGGACATTATGCTAAGAAGTGAAATAAGCCGGTCATAAAAAGACAAATATTACATGAGTCTACTTAAACGTGGTATTTAAAGTAATCAAGCTCTGAATGGTGTGGCTCAGTGAGTTGGTGGCCCCACAAAACCGAAAGGTAGTGAGTTCAATTACCACTCAGGGCACATGCCTGGGTTGCAAGCCAGGGACTGGGACACAACCCATTGATGTTTCTCTGCCTCTCTTTCTTCCTCTCTTCCCCTCTCTCTACAAATAAATAAATAAAATGTTTTAAAAATTATTCAAATTCAGGAAGAGAAAGTAGAATGGTGATTGTTACGGGCTCAGATGGAAGGGAAAACAGGGAGTTTTTCAACAGGTATACAGTATTCCCTCACTTATTGGGGGTATTAGACCCCTGCACCACCACCACCCCCCGTGATAGGTGAAAAACCATGAAGTAGGAACCTTACATTTATTTTAGTATTTATATATATTTTAAGGCTTTATAAAACCTTCCCACACACTTATAAACTGTTCCCAGACCCTTATTAACCTTTTCCACACTTTATATTATAAATACTACTTATGTTCTTAAACATATTCTATACTCTTAAACCTACATAGCTTGAACAACATACGTATACAGTACCGCAAAATCCCGCGATATAGCAAAAAATCTGCGATAAATAATTAAATATAATATTTTTTAAAATCCCATGATACAGTGAGGCCACGATAAGTGAACTGCAATACAGAGAGGGACTACTGTACAGAATTTCAGTTCTGCAAGATGAAAAAGTTGTCAAGATCCTTTGTACAACAACACACCTATTGTTAACAATACTGTACTGCAAACTTAAAAATTGTTGAGAGTAAACTTGTTTCCTGTCACAATAAAAGTGTCCCCACGTACAAAAATTAATTCAAAATGAATCAAAGACCTAAATATAACATCTGAAATAATAAATTACATAGAAGAAAACACAGGCACTACACTTGATGGAACACACATCCTTGGCATATAGGAAGGAACAGTGCTCTAGCCAACTGAGCTACAGCGCCACGGCTACCAAATGATTATTTTATTAACAAAAGGCTTATAATGGTAACTGAATTCTCATCAACATTTAATAACCAATTAAAACACTGCTATATTATTGTTGCATAGTCTTATTAACTGGCCGCCTCTGACCCCTTTCCTTTATTAACTCCCTGAAATTACTTAAAAACGGCATATCACAACATAATTTAAAAAATAAGGCAGAATAAAGGAGTACAGATATATAAGTTTGTATCTGTTTTAACCGTAAGAAATCTTTTAAGAATGCACATGACTCACTTGGAATTCTGAAACAATTCAGCAAGTCACATAACCTGAACCATTTGTTTCCAAGAGTTATAATAAAGTTATTATCAAAAATAATGTAGTATTTTGCCTCAAAATTATACATTTTCAATTTTTTTAGTTTTACAGAACCAATGTAATCAAAACCATCAACTATAAGCAAATTTAAGAAAAAGGTGTTTCAAAAGGCAAGAATGACTAATCACAGCATTTTTAAGGATTCAGAAGTAACTATTAATTTAAATAACCAAAACTCACTTAGAACAAATTACTAGATACTTAAAATTATAAACTCTTTTGAGGAAGACCATTTTACAGATAATTAAGTACCTAAATCAACAGAAGACTGTATTAATATCCCTTATATGATCTTTGGCACTTCCCCAACAGCTAAAATCAAATTAAACTTATACTTAACTTCTAAAATTAGGATACCTAACTGCTTTTCATTTTTCAGACATTCCTTAAAATTATTTGTCCACTAATAGCACTCTTTTTCATTTTCTGAGGCTGCTGAGCTTTTCTTTCACTACAAGGTGTAATCTCATGATTACACCTTAGCAGGAAGCAGCAAGAGGACAGTATGGGAGGCATAACATAAGACCTGAGGTGTTGTTCTGCCTCTACCAATTACTTGTGAAAGTTTCTTAACCACCCTGGGCTGGTAATGGAAATGGATTAGTGAAGACATTTATAGAGAGATCCTAAACCAGGACAGCCAGAGGTTCTTCGGGCTACTGAATAGGCATGATAGAGCCTTCTCCTGCAGCCTCCTTCAATTTCTCTGAATTTAGAAGTAAAAGCTGAATTTAGAAGTAAAAGCTGTTATCATTTAAATGCTACTTCCAACTGAAACTGTATTTCTTAAACCCAGTACACACTTTAAAGATAATGCAGAAGATTTCAAAGAACCGTTCCTTGCTTTCAGTGGCTACTTCAGGCCTTGCCAGGACTCCAGATGCCCCCAGGACTGTACACTCACTTTCCCCTGTGGCTGGGATACTTCAAGGAAAAAGTAGTGAAATACTGCTCTAAGCCACTGAAATAACTTAGCTACAGCCTGTCTCTTTTACCTCTGTAGAAATACAACTCTGTGCTTAACATTAGGGACATAAACTTCAGAGTCCAAAACTTAAGACTAATTGAAAAGAGACCAAGAGGAGATTTCTAGACTAGCTAGAACTGCTGGCAAAATTAGAGATTTTTTTAGGGAAACTGCTCAAAAATGTTTAATTTCCCCATCGACCAGCAAATAGTTCTTGCCAACCAGAAAGTGGTTTTGCTTTCATCATTTCTCAAAATGCAGTCCAAGAAGATTTCTTCTGAAGAAAAAAGTACTGATAAAAAAATTTAATAATTGGTCTTCATTGAAATTAAGAACACCTATTGACAATAAAACACCATTAAAAGTGAAAAGCTCAGTTAGATATTTGGAATACATTATCTGACAAAGGACTCATAACCAAATTGTATGAGAATTCCTTCAAATCAATAAGAAAAAGACACAATCAAATAAAAAATGGGTAAGAGACTCAGGCACACTCCGTAAAGGACAATATCCAGATGACTGACAGTATATGGAAGGATACTCAACATCTATAGTCAACAGTAAAATCAAATTAGAACCCCAGTAAGGTCCCACCTCGCACTTTCCAAGAATGGCTAAAACTTACAAGCCCAACAACACCCAGCTTGGATGAGAGAGAATGTGGAGTAACGGGACCTTTCATGTGTTAAGGTGGGAAAAACTGCTTGATATCACCTAGTAAAAATGTCTATTAGACATCAGACTGTTTAAAATGCATATTCATTGGCTCCAACTTAACTCTAGGTTCATCAAAAATACTGGGAGTATTATATGCATTAAAGGGGATATTTCTTAAAAGGGGAATTTAAAAACAAAATACTAAGAGTGAGAGTAAGAATCTTCATTTTTTAAAAACTATTCCAGTTTTCTGTATATTTATGTTCAAAAATCCTACTTTGAACCATACTTAGTGATTGTTTCAGGAAAGGTAGAATAGTATGGTGTCAATGCTATGATTTACCTAAAGAAACACTTTCAGACTACATAAGAAAACCTACAGAGTGTTCTTTTTAAGCGGCAGCCTTCCTGTATGTTACCCAGATATAAAAAAATAAAAAATATTTATGTGTGTATATATATACATATAAAATGATGGTTGAAAGAATAATGTTCCATTCATTCGTGATACCAACAAAAAAGAAATCTCTCTAAAAGAAATATGCAAGAATTATATTTTAAAACAATAAAATTGACTAAAATGTAAAACATTTGGATTAATGGCGAGATGAGGATTGCTTTTAATCTGTCTTAATACCTGACAGTTATGGTTAAATGACAAATATTTTACAGCAAGGAACACTACCATGACCAGTGAAATCCCTAAACTCCGAATTTTAATTTCAAACAGTAACATCAACTAGTCCCTTTGCCAAAATAAGTATCACACACTTTTGCTATAGCTGTATCAGTTTCAGTTTCTTACTTCTGTTCCTAAGGTGTCAACAAATAGAAGAAAGAAAAAACAATAAAAAGGGCAAAATTAGCAGAGAAAAGTAGAGGATCAAGAATGAATGACTTTATTCCAGGACTAAGTCCTTCATCATTACACATAATACAAAAAACACAGATAACAGCTCTCACTGCTAGAAAAAGTGATTAAAAATCAAGTGTTTTTCATAAACCCACTTCTCTTTTCAAAAAACATTTCTAGAGCAAATGTCGTGTACATTATGATTCAAACAGTTCCTTTAGGCCAAGAACTCACAAAAATCAGATGTGAGGAGACAATGCCCAGAAAACTGAATATACAGAAATAAGGGGATAAATGAATTATTATTAGAGTTTAATGATTCTTTTTTTAAACTGAAGTTTCATCATATACAGTGATCACAGAACTGAATCTTTAAAAATGAGAAAACTGTCATCACTCTGAATAGGCAACCCAAGGTCAAGATAATCTGAACATTTTGGGAAAGAGGCACAGGAGACAGCTTTACGCAGAGGAACAGAGCAAGAACAGGGAACTTCTGTGACGAGACACAACCAAGAGAATGTTTCTTATTCCCCCACTTCCTCTTCAAAGAAGTCAAGCTGAGGATCAAGAAAGGGGATACACTATTACAAACAAACAACTATAAAGGATATTAATTCCAAATGGCTGCAGGTATGAAACAAAGGCAAGTTAGTGCTATCTAAAATGGAGGAAGTCTTACGATTCCATTCTAGCTTCTTTGCAACTCAGGACATTACAATCAACTTTGAACAGACAGATTTACTGATTTCAACAGCGTAGCCAAGCAAGCAGGAGGAGCATGGTTCTGAAGATTGCTGAGAATTCAACTGCTCTATGTTAGTCTCTTGGACAAGTCATTTAACCTTCTTTATATATGTAAAACCTGGGTGTCCTCACAAGGCTTTGGTGATGGGTAATTGATTAATATACATAAAAGACAATTCCATTTAATTGTTCTAGAATGGGGCTGAGGGAGGGGTTCCAGGTACTAGATTTTTATAAGCTTACCAGATGTCTTAACACATCTGGAGAACCACTGCCCCTTAGCAGACCGACTAGGGCACAATAAAAAGCCCATGCTTCTAAAAACCTATTTTAGTCATTAAAAATGTAATACTAGTACAATCTGTTTCAATTTATATTTTGTTAATTAGTTATGATGCAAAATATATCTTAAGATGTTTGCATACTATATAATTATTTTCCTGTGATTTTTTAGTATCCTTGGAAGCATATCTATCCTTTAAGACTTCCTCCTTCTTGAAGTCTTCCTTCATTCCCAAACAAAACTGCAATCTCTGTCCTCTCTGCTCCTTAATAGTAGTACCAAACTTGGCGTATTTCTCATATTCGATCTCATAGTATAGTTACATATGTACATATTACTGTATTTCTTTAGATTACTGAAAAAATACTAGGTGGCAGGCACCAACCCTCCACAACATCTATTTAACCCTCAGCTCTAACCAGAGATAAAATTAGATAAACATTCTGAAAAGCATTTTTTTTTCAACTAATTGAATAACAAGTATACCTTGAGGAATATACACGCAGTTCACTTATCACAGCCTCACTGTATCGCGGGACTTTTAAAAATAGTATATTTAATTATTTATCACGGATTTTTTCACTGTATTGCAGGATTTTGTGGTACTGTATATGTATGTTTTAAAGCTACATAGGTTTAAGAGTGCAGAATAAATGTAAGGTTCCTATCTCATGGGGGGGGGGCGTCTAGAACGGAATACCCACGATAAGTGAGGGAATATTGTACTGGGCTTAAGTAACTACAAACAGGTTACCAGAGCTAATTCTATTTTTTAAAAGAAGGAAAAAAAAAAACACAACAACCTTCAAATTAACAAATATTTAACCAAATTAGGCAAATTGGCTTTAAAACATTAAGAGTAGGTTTCCAATACACACTAAAAATCATAATGAAAGATTCCATATAGGATAGCAAATCTCAGGTATACAAGGTCTGTCCAGAAGATAACCAGCCATGTAATATAAAAAAGAGAGACATTTACTGAAGAATATACAAGAAACATTGTACACAGGACAATGACACCTCAGTCCCTTCAAAATAGGCACCTTGGGACCTCACACAGTTCTCTCCATCGCCACCAGCTGCCCCCTCATATTTTCCTGAATCTCATCAAAGGTCTGGAATATTTTCACTTTCAAAGATGATTTTAGTTTGGCAAAAAGCCAGTAACTGCAGGGTGCCAAATCTGGGCTGTAGAGGGCCTGAGTGATGTGAGTGATTTGATCGTTTCACCAAAAAACTCTGCACAAGACACGATGTGTAAGTGGGCATGTGTCAAGCTGAAGGTGCCAATCACCAGTTCCCCATACCTGTGGTCTTTTGAATCATCCGAATAGTTTCCATGGAGGAATGTTCAAGCTTAATGCAAAATTTCATGCAGATCTGTTGCCCTCCCTGCTCAGTCATTTTGAATGTGATGGCCACACAGTCCACATGCCCACTCGATGGTGTCTATCACCCCCACTGACTAGTACAGTGAAGTCATCACTGTTAACACAAGGGCATTCCAGTCCACTCTCCTTGGCTGCGAGGTTACCTCGATGTCACCCAAAATGTTCTTGTTATACTAATAACAGCTGGACTTTTCCGGAGAGACCTCGTACATTTCTCTTTACCCCCATCCACACACAGGTTAAACAATGCTCACTTGGAATTTCAGCATATTGTATTTCAGACTTATATTCCTTGTGATATAGTAAAATCAACATGAAAATTTCTAGAGTAATAAAGCCATTTACTACTAACACCTAATAATGATGCCTCTACTCATTTTTTTCCCTCGAGGCATGGATAACGGGCATTAATTTCTTGCAATGCTTTACTCAGTGTTACTGAAAAGCCAGGCACAGCAACACGCAATGGAAACATAAAAATAAGTAAGAAATTTCCCGCTCTTTCCAACTTGGGCCCGGCATAATGGCTCCCGCAAAGAAGGGTGGTGAGAAGAAGAAGGGCCGTTCTGCCATCAACGAGGTAGTGACCAGAGAGTACACCATCAACATCCACAAGCGCATCCATGGAGTGGGTTTCAAGAAGCGTGCGCCTCGGGCATTCAAAGAGATCCGGAAGTTTGCTATGAAGGAGATGGGAACTCCAGATGTGCGCATTGACACCAGGCTCAACAAAGCTGTCTGGGCCAAAGGAATAAGGAATGTCCCATACCGTATCCGGGTGCGGTTGTCCAGAAAACGTAATGAGGATGAAGATTCACCAAACAAGCTCTATACGTTGGTCACCTACGTACCTGTTACCACTTTCAAAAATCTACAAACAGTTAATGTGGATGAGAACTAACCGCTGATTGTCAAATAAAGTTATAAAACTGCAAAAAAAAAAAAAAAAAGAAATTTCCCTGGAGCATACAGCTTGGACAGGAAGACAGGTAACTGATGATTTCAATATAATGCTCTGAGTACAGGCTTTAACAGTTAAATGGTCAATTTGCTCACTCTGTTCCCCCACATTGAATGGCTTTCTTCAAATTGCTCCTTAACCAACTGAATCCTCCCTCAAGGCTCAGATGCAGTCCTTCTTCCTGGTGTAGTCTTTCCCGGCTACAGGGTCCAGGAGTTTTCCTTCCTCTGGAAATGTGATTAAGAGCAAGAGCCCCATTGTCACCAAGCAAATCTGCTAACATGTAACCTCGCTTAACTTTCATTTCTTCAGTAGTAAAATTGGGATAATAAACATGCCTACAGTTCAGAGGGTTATTTGTGTAAATTAAATGAAATAATGAATGTAAAACCTTTAGCATAGTGCTAGTACATCCTGAGCCCTCAACAGTGAGTAGTGTCTATACTAATGCCTTCTTGTAACATCCCTCAATTAATTCTCACCTGGATATGTTTATTGATTTTAGAGAGAGAGGAGGGAGAGAAGGAGGAAGGGAGGGAAGGAAAGAGAGAGAGGAGAGAAACATCGATGCTAGAGAGGAACATTCATCTGTTGCCTCCCTCATGTGCCCCACACAAGGATCAAACCTGCAACCTAGGTATGTGCCCCAAGGGGGAATCCAAACCCTCAACCTTTTGGTGTACGGGGCGATGGTCCAACCAACTGAGGAATCTGACCAGGAAAGGTCACTAATATTTTTAAACTGTTGCAACTTTTCATTTTCATCCCTTGCAGCGGTCCGTCTCGAGAGATGATGGTGTAGCTTCTTAAGAGTCTATCTGCACCGCCGAGAATGGCTGTGCAGTCCGACTCGGGAGTGACACGGTATCTGTCTCCTCCCGTGTTGAATCGACATCTTGCAATGACGCTGGAGTATCCTCTTCAGTGAAGCTGAAGCTACAGAGCCTGGGCAGGGTGATATGGAGGGTCTGCTGTTGCCCATGCAGCAGACCCCCCCTCTCTTCGCAGCTGAAGGATCCAAGGGAAAGACGGAGTCAATACAGCTTGGCTTCAGGTGCGCCGCAGGAGTTGCCGGTGTTGACTACATCGTCAAACCGCCTTAGGGACTCCGGCTCCAGATTTTCTGTCGGGGTTTACTCCCTTAGCCTTTCCCCTGAAGAGGTATGCCGCAAGGCAGCGGAGGTTTTTTGGAATCAGAGTTTTCCTTCTCTGATGTGCCCTGACTGGAAGATCGAACCAGCGACACTTAGCTCGCAGGCCGACGCTCAATCCACTGAGCCAAACCAGCCAGGGTGTCATCCCTTGTATATAGTTCACCAATATAGTTCTAATCTAGTTCACCAATCAACCAACAACCCCCACCTCAAACTCCACCCCACAAAAATACTGGTCAAGAGCTACTAAATGATTTACTCTTTGGTCAAGGAAAATTCTCTATTAAACACAAATGAACATAAACATAAAAATTGTGAGACCCTCCCACAAGCAAGCAAGCAAACAAAACACAAACTGAACGTCTTAAGATATTTTGTGTTCAGTTATGAATTTTTTAAAAGATTACATTTCTAATCATTCCTGAATTTGTTAAGTGGTAATTTTCCTCCTGCCATACACATAATTGTGACTTGTGTTTGGTATATGTTGACAAAAATTTTACATTTGATTTATTGTGATCTCTGAAAAGTAACCTGCCTTCTCTCAGAACGTAAATTATCCCAACTAAACTTTTCAGGAATCTGCCCAAAATATACTCACACACAAAAGGCTGCCTTAATAAAATGTCTAGCTCTTAAAAACTACTTCATCCTTTGCTTAGAAAAGAAAATTGTCAGAAAATGAAATGAAACACCCACACTTAACAGCTTAAAGATTATTAAACACATTCCATTTAGACTGTCAACCATTAGAAGATTACAAAGCACTTTAACAATTCTTATGCAATCTCCAACTTATTTGAACTATAATACTATTCTGAAACCCATTTCACAGCTGCAACAGTGTTTTTTTTTTCTTAGAATGGGAAAAGGCCTTGCCCTGCCTAGGTAGTTCAGCTGGTTAGTGTCATCCTGATACCCCAAGTTGCAGGTTGATCCTCAGTCAGGGCACATACAAGAAGCAACCAATGAATGCATAAATAAGTGGAACAACAAACCCATGTCTGCTGTTTGTGCCTCTCTCTCTCAAATCAATAATATATATTTTTTTAATTTAAGGAAGGGAAAAAACCTTTATTATATTTTTAAAACTCTAAAATTTGAGGTCTAGGTATTATGAAATAGCCAAACTAGCATTAAAAGGTAATGACCACTACCAAAAACATATGGTTCATCTAACTACATTTTAATACTAATACTTAACCATACGATATTACAGATTTGTTTTTAAATGAAATCTCAAACTCCCTGATACAACCAATATAATCTTCTTTCTTTTCTAATTAACTTTGGGTTGATTATGAAACACAATTTCGTCCTTAACCAAAATGCTTCCCTCCCTCCACTACTTTGGTTAAATACATACTTTCTTTAGAACCCAGTATTAAAATAGATCTCATCCCAGATCTCCATTTTGACTCTAATAGTAACAATTCCATAGACCGGTGTAATGCTTTAGTTTTCAAAGAACAAGGGTCAAGTCTAATATTACTGAGTACCTATGAAAGTATACACCACTGTACTAAATGCTGGGAGTGGAGGGAAGGAGAGATAAATATGAAAGACACCAACCTCAAGAAAGCTCAAAGCAGAGGGAAGAACAGAAAAGCATGAACAAGAGATCAAGAGAGAGTGCACTGCAAGGGAAGAAATGCTGAGCCTAGGCCAAATATGGAAATAGCCAACCTCAGATTCCAAATGAGAATATTTATAGTGCGTGCTGCTTTTAACATTCCAGGGGTGATCTCAATGAATATAAAGGTTTTTGTTGTTTGCTCCCTGTCGATTTTATTACCATATTCTCAGCTTGCTGTTTACACAGTGAATGAGATTTTTATCTAATTATCTACAAAGATTAGAGGGAAACAGATTTGGATTTTGTATTAAAAAGGGATGGGGGATTCACTAGAAATGAGTCTCACTAGAAAAAAGTTCACACACAGGTTCCACAATAAGGGCATGTTTAGAAGTAGTGCACATTTACTAATAAATAAATGTTCCTTTTTTTAAAATCTGCCATCATTTCATTTTAATTAAAAACATGTATTCCAAAAAATTTTATTTCATAACACTGCAAGACCACTTTGGGAAAACTGTTTTACATGATATATTACGATCTCAGAAGAACTACTAAAGGTATTATTTTACTTTTCTTTTTTTTTTTTTTTTTTTTTTTGTTTTTCTCAACGTAGGGTGTTAAAATACACACTGGTCAGAATAAGAATTTTTTTTTAAATCAATGAACTTAGAATTCATATTTTTTCCCCAAATTTCCTGATGGAGTTATACACCTTATATAGTCTGTCCCAAATAATCAAAAACGTGACTAGGAGAAAGAGCACACTGGAACTTCCCCTGAGGGCAGAAATCTTCACTAACATAGCCCTAGTGCCAAAAAGTGCCATCCACACAAGGCACTCAGAAAATAATTTGTTCAGAGAAGACCCCTGACTTTACTACTTTGTATGCAACTATCTACTAACATATAAACATCAGTGTCTTTGTTTATAAAATGGAGATAATTCAAGGAAGTCCTTGTTACCCCAGGATTTATTCTGTATCTTCAAAATTAAGGAGAGAAAAGATGAATGTGGTAATACGGAAATATTCATTAATAAGCTATTTTTAAAACATGTCCCTGAAGTCTGTTTGTAGGAAACCTTAGACAAAGCAATGCAAATAAAATAAAAACTCAGAAGTAAAATCACACTTTTGCAAAAAAGAACTTCATGAGGTTGATCAAACTGACAATGGGTTATTGCTCATTTTTTAAAGTTTGATAATGGTATTGATATTGACTTTTGTGGTCTACTTCCTTTTCCCTTAAAGATTCATACAGGAAGCACTTACAAATGAAGGAATACGCTTCAAAAAGAATGGTGGAGACTTCCGGCCAACATGGAGGCCTAGACAGACATGCTCTGTCCCCCTTCACAACTAAGAAGGACTACAACTACCTCAAAACTGGGGACAACAGGAAGTTACAGAAAATCGAGCTGCATGGAAGTCCAACAAACAAAGATACAAAGAAATACTCATCCAGATAGGTACGGGGGCGGAGCCGGGGTGGAGAGGATGCAGTGTGGTGGTGGCAGCAGTGGTGGCAGGCCAGCAGAAAACACAATCACACATTTTAAAAAGCAGGGGAGGACACCTGGGGAGCACTCCCAGCACCAGACCAAAACACACAGCTCATGGTCCCAGCGCCAGGGAAAATAAAGCCTCACTGCTTCTGAATGCGCAAACCAGTGGGGGTTGGGATGGAGGAAGACACTGCGAGTCTCTCAGCAGAGTCTGTTTGTTTAAAAGGCCAACACAGTCCTAGAACATCCACAGACCCACCCACTCTGGGAACAATGGCCAGGGAAACAGCTAGAGAGGCGCCAGTCCTATATGGAAGTGGGAGAAGTGTCTGGAAAAGGGGTGAGTGCTGAGCAAGTGGCATTGTTCCCGCTCAGGCCCCTCCTCCACATACAGTGCCACAACATGGTGAAACAGGTCACTCATACTTAAAAATACCTAGGGCTCTGCCCATAACAACATAACAGGTGTGACAGCTCTACCTAAGACACAGAGGCAAACAAACACAGAAGTCTGTCAATATGAGGAGAGAAAGAAGTATGGCCCAAAAGAGGAAACGGATCAAGGTTCCAGTGGGAGAACTAAACGATGAGGATATAGCCAACCTAACAGACGCAGAGTTCAAAACACTGGTGATAAAGATGCTCACAGGCTTGACAGATATGCTTAAGTATGGCAAACACATAAGGGAATAAGTGAAGGCTATGCTAAATGAAATGAAGGAAAATCCACACAAAACTGATGGTGAAGGAAGGAAACCGGGGTTAAAATCAATGATTTGGAACATAAGGAAGAAAAAAAGTCAACCAGTACAGAATGAGGAAATAAGAATTGAAAACAATGAGGAGAGGTTTAGGAACCTCTGGGACAACTTTAAACGTGCCAACATCCAAACCATAGGGATGCCAGAAGGAGAAGAAGAAGAGCAAGAAATTGAAAGCTTATGTGAAAAAATAATAAAGGAAAACTTCCCTAATTTGCAAAGGAAATAGACATACAAGTCCAGGAAGCACACAGTCCCAAACAAGCTAGACCCAAAGATGACCACACCAAGACACATCATTATTAAAATGCCAAAGGTTCAAGATAAAGAGAGAATCTTAAAAGCAGCAAGAGAAAAGCAGAGAGTTACCTACAAAGGGGTGCCTATAAGACTATAAGCTGATTTCTCAAAAGAAACTTTGCAGGCAAGAAGAGACTGGCAAGAAGAATTCAATGTGATAAAAAGCAAGGTCCTACAACCAAGACTACTCTACCCAGCAAAGCTATCATTTAGAATAGAAGGGCAGATAAAGTTCTTCCCAGGCAAGGTAAAGCTAATGGAGTTCATCATCACCAAGCCATTATTATATGAAATGTTAAAGGGACTTATTTAAGAAAAAGAAGATCAAAACTATGAACATTAAAATGACAACAAACTCACAACTATCAACAACTGAATCTAAAAAATAGAAACAAAATCCAACTAAGCAAACCAGAATAGGAACAGAATCATAGTTGGGGATCATGTGGAGGGTTATCAGCAAGGAGTGGGGAGGGGAAGAAATGGAGAAATGGTGCAGGGATTAAGAAGCATAATCAGTTGGTACAAAATAGACAGGGGAAAGTTAAGAATAGTATAGGAAAGGGTGAAGCCAAAGAACTGATATGCACGACCCATGGACATGAACTATGGGGGGTGGGATTGCTGGAGGGAAGGGGGAGTACTGGGCGGAGGGGAGCAAAGGGAAAATAAAGTGGGACTACTGTAACAACATAATCAATAAAATATACTTAAAATAAATAAATAAAAGGGGAGGAGGAAAGAAAACAAAAAGAATACCGGGGTGGTGGTGAAAGTAACATAACAGACCAGAGTTGATAAATGTTGAAGATTGATGATGGGTACATGGAATCAGTGTTTTAAAAGAATGATTGAGAGGTCCCTGGAAAATACGAAGGGCTTCTAGTATATCACTGCTATGAAAAGTCAAATGTGTGCATGTGTGGGGATGGGGGGGGGTGTACATGGGAACTGTACGTTCTGCTCAACTTTGCTCTAAACCTAAAACTTTTCTAAAAAAGTGTTAATTTTTTAAAAAATCTAATGTGAAGGATAGCTTATTATGTCCCCAAGAATCCCTTAATTCACTTATTTTGTTTTTTTCTATGGAAAATTAACTTTCTCACTACAAAGAAATTTTGGTTCCCATTATGAGTGTGGTTATTTAATAAGATAAACCTTTCTACTATTTTTCTAACTGGTTTTCCTTAATGAATGTGGTAATCTGTCAAGATTTCAAGATACTTTTACAAATGAGAAGTGCTTGTATTGGGCTGGACAAAAGTCTGCTTACTTTCTCCGTAAAAGACACATTCTTTACTTTCACCAATAACCTCACTGATTTGGATATTCTGAGTATGTCAGCTATCTCCTGATATTGGCTTCTAGTGCGTAGAGGCCAGGGGCGCTGCTAAACCTTCCAATGAATAAAACAGCCCCACAGCAAAAGACATATTTGGCCAAGATGTCAATAGTACCAAGAAACTTTGCAAACCACTTTTGACACATTTGATTAGTCACAGCACCTTTTCTATACACTGTACAAATCTTTTTTTTTTGCATTTCAGCTGCATTTTTACCCTTCTTGAAATAATAAAGCATAATATGCTATAAATGTTGCATATTTTCTCCCATCTTCAATATGAAAAATGGCTGCACAAAAATTTTGATGGGTTTTTGTTTTTGTTTTAAGATTTTATTCATTTTTAGAGAGAGGGGAAGGGAGAAAGAGAGGGAGAGCTACATTGATCGGCTAGCCTGTTGCATACCCCCAACTTGGGACCTGGCCTGCAATCCTGGCACATGCCCTGACTGGGAATCAAGCCAGTGACCTTTCAGTTCACAGGCCCACTTTCAATCCACTAAGCCACACCAACCACAGCTTGATGTTTTGTTTTGTTTTTTTAAATGCACACTCATATGACAGCTGACACAATACAATCTAACAAAAATTGCTTTGAATGAAGTTAAAGACAACTAAGCACTATTAGAGATAACGTAATAAACTTTTTGGCCAACCCAATGTTTATTGTGTACTTTACAATTTTAATACTCAAACACTAGATACTAAGCAACTGAAATTCAGTGGTTAGCATTTTCTATTTTCTTCTCAAAACAGATAATATGAACTTGGGTGCTCCTGTGTTCACATTATTACTTTCCACAAGAAGCTCTCAGTGTATTTGATAACACATATCTTGACTAAATTTAATATATTATGTGGCTTCAATTTGGATAACCCAATTCCTGTCCTGGAGGAAGGCTACATATTGTTTTCAATAATAAAACAAGGGAGTTATGGTTTCATTAGCAAATGAAATGATTCCTCAGTAGAATAGTCATTTCATTACAAAATAGCACAGAATATAACACTTTGTTTTAACAAGGCATCTAAATTTGTAATACACTAAGCTCACTTCACTAAAATCAAAATTCTGTGAAAGAATGAAATGATCATGAATGGGGTAAGCTTGTGGAAAATAGTAGCCCATTCACTTATTGTCCCTCCTTTTGCCCTTCCTCCAGACCACTCTAAAGTAACAGAGCTAGCTAGAAAGGCCCTTAAAGACTAGTCCAGTGATTTTTTTTTTTTTTTTTCCCAAACATACTGTTTTGGAGCCCTAGGCAGGCATCAAGGGGTCAATAAAGTGTTACAAAGGAAAAAAAAAAAATCAGTGCTGTTTTAGCCTGAGGAATACAAACCTGTGTTTAAGACTTCACTTTTATAAAATAGTACACTGCTAAATTTTAAGTTTGAAAAACCACTAATAGTCTACACTCCCACTTTCCAAAAGAGGACCTTACAGCTAAGAGAGCTTAAGCAAGACCGAGATGATAATGTTGGTGGCAAAGCCAGGTATGTATAAACTGAGGTCTTGGAACTAGACTTCAGTGCCTCTCATGAAAGGTCCAGAAGGGTAGGAAGAAAAAGCAGGTTTCAAGAGTACCCTTCTTCAGTTCCATTCTCTACATTGGCCATACCAGTTACCTACCCATACCTTCCACTTAGTGCCCATGAGCTGTCTTTACTGCTCTTTCCTAAAGACCACTAGTCTGTTCCTCTTCTGTTTCCTTGAACAGGTTCTAACACTTTAAACTGTCTGTACAAGAGAAGTTGTGTTACATTATAGGAGCAATTTTTTAAATACACAGAAGTGACCTTTCTTTACAGAGACCCACAAGTCTCAAAAAGGCCTGAAACATAATTATGATAACTTAGTAAAATGAAGTAAAAAGTCAATAAAGGGGATCCTGAGTGCCTCTCAAATTAGAACTCAACCCCTACCCAGATCTGTGACACCTAGATTGAGGGGGCGTAACCTTCCAGTCAGCGATCCAGTCCCGTTGCCTGTGAACTGCTCAGTCCTTGTAGAAAGATAAACACTGACTTATTTGAGGCACTACAGAATAAAAAATAAAAGTCATAAAATACCAGAGCAAGAATGTTTATCAGGAATTATTTAGTTTAACCCTTCTCTCCCAAGAATACTGAAATACATGATTAAAGTAACTTTTCAGTCACAGAGCCAGTGGAAGAAATGAGATTTTATTTTCACTACTACTTCCATTCTTCTAAAAAGTAATAAATATGACCACTACTCAGCTATCAGCACATGTTCTGGCATCATTTAAATGTAAACTTATGTAACACACCAAAGCTTAATAAACAACAAGCACAAACATAAACAGGTCACCTTAACATGAATTAGGAGAAAAAAATATACCCGATATCACAACATGTCCCATCAAGTTCAAAATGTCTCATAGCATAATCCCGAGAATCAGTTTGCAACATTTAACCACCATCCCAAAATAAAATTCTATCTGATAGCATTTCTTGCTAGTTATTTATATGTAAATAGTTTTAGGCTCATAGGTTCTTAAGCCATGTAACTGCAATCTTGCCCTCAACACCAAGGACTGTATCAAATGTATTTTTAGCCCTTCCTAGGTAAAAGTTGCTTATACTTAAATAAGCCAAAAATTTTAAAAAGCCCTATGTGATACTTTGCCAAGCTTAGTAACAGTAAACATCAGAAAACAATGCGTAACTATGCCTGTATAGATTTTAGATTTATAAATCCAAATCAGATATGCATTCACACATTGGTATATTTATATATCGTTCATCTAAAAGAAGCCGTTGTGTCCCCCAAAATGGTTATTCTCTGGCAAATCTAATCCAAGTGATTAAAGTGGGAAATTACTAGAACTGACAGAGTAACTTTATTTTTAGTCTGCCTGAGTAACACAAACACCTACGAGGCTCACTTGAAAAATCATGTTAATTTTAATCATTTAGAAAACATTCTTCTGTTTTGACTAAAAGGGGTTCTTCTCCCTGTTGCATCCCCCCCCCCGCCTCCCACAAATCTCCTATGAATGTGAACATCACAAACTTGACTCTAGTCAGGAGAGCTGTTAACCTTGACATTTTATGGTCACTCTTTGAAAAGGGCAACTTAAGTGCTTTAGTTTTGTTTTTTAATTAAAGACGTAATTACTTCCACTACCACTTCCAAGTGGAGATGAAAAATTTGTCAGAGGCACGCTAATAACAGGCATGTAAGAATCATCCCGTGAGGAAATGTTAAGAAGACTGACTATGGCATTACAAAACCCTGAGTCATCTCACCCAGTTCACTCAACAGATTTGGATAAACACATCGGATAAGTAACTTGTGTCTTATGTGTTCACCCATTCAGACCCCAATGCGTAAACATAGAATGTTACCAGATTTCATGTACCGTTAACAAGATCCAGCAAAATTCTTTTTTGAAAAAGTTCTTCGGACACAGTGAAGATGCCTATCTAGCAAAGAGTCTCTAACTGCCCCACTTCCCACAACTGTATTTTACTCGTTTCTCGTTTTCCCCTAATTTCTGTTGCACTATAGTTCGCAGCCAGGTTAGGCAAAAAGGAAAAACAAAATAATAAAAGAATGTAACTCCTGAAACTGATTTCGGTAATCTACACTCATGTCAACGACTCAAAATTAACACACTCCCGATACTAATAAAGTCCAAGACAACCTGACAGCTCTGTTCTCTATTTCACTTAGTATCGTACATTTCCAAACAGAAGAAATATACACTTTCCCCTAAGTTCCAGACTCAATATTCTCGACATTAACGTCTATTTTTCTGCCCAAATGTGCGCCGAAGGGTCGTTTTAAACCAGTCTTTTCAATCAAACCCCCCAAGACTGAACAGGCCCAAAAAAGCAGAACCTAGACGTTCCCTACGGCCTCCTTCCCATTCAGAAAAGTTACTAGACGCGAGTGGAGAGCTATGAAGAGGCGGGGATCAGAAAAGAAGAAAGAACCGGAGGAACCAGAAGTCAAGAGCTGCTCCCCAAAAGACGAATCCGCTTTGCACCCCTTCCCACAGGAGCACAGGTCCAAGGAGGGCCTCTGGGGGACCGCTTATCTCTTTCCTGGGGGTACCCCGCAGATCGGAAGACAGCAATCCAAACGCTTGGGGAAAAGCAGCAAGAAAGGACGTAGAGGACTGGTGAGAACCGGGGAGGTCCCGCAGCAAAGTGGTAGGAAGGAGGCTTGAGTGCTTTCCCAGCTTCTTTCTGTGGCGACCCTGGGACTACTGCACGGGGAACACCGGCTCCAGCACGGGTAGAGTCGAGGGTCCAGCCATCAGGAGTGGACAAAGAGCCAGCCTCCCCCGGACCCCGGACGCCTTCCCCATGACCCTATGCCCCTAACCCATCCTGCAGGCCCAGTCTCACTTACGTGGAGAGTTTCCTGGTCCAGAAGAGGCCCCCGGGCCACAGCTCTTGGAGTTGCACGGCCCGGCCCAGGTTGCTTTTGATCTGGGCCAACTGTGAATCCGACTCGGCGTCCAGCCGCTCGGCGTAGGGCAGCAGCTTGTTGTAGACGATCTCCTTCTGCGCGACGAAGGGCCGCGGGCCCGGCCCGGGACGCCCGCCCGGCTCCGGGGGGTCGCCGCCGCCCGCCTGCTCAGCCGGCTCCATGAGCCCCGGGACAGCCCCCCCACCCCCTCCCACCCGAACCCTCCCCGGCCCCCACCCCTCTCCGGGCTCCGCCTCCTCCGCGTCGTCGTCGCCCTGCGGCCGCCGGCGGCCGGTCGTCCTCGGCCCGACCGCTGGGCCCCCTCCCCTGGCCGGTGCACTGCTGGCCCCTCGCGGTCCCGGTTCGTTGGCGGCGGCAGTGGCCGCTCCGCTCCCCCGGCACCAGCTCGCCCGGTGACGCTGCAGCCGCCGGCCCGGAGGTTCCGGACGGGCCTCAAGCCACTTCCGGGGCGGGGCGGAACGCCGGAGTCGGAGGAGGTGATGGCGGTTGGGGCGGGAGCCTCCGGGGCCGTGCCGTCCTCGCCGTCCTCTCCGTCCTCGTGGTGGGTCGGGCTCGCAGCTGCCACCCTCCGCTTCACCGGCCGAGCGCCAAGTTGCCCCACCGGAAACACGAGGCCGAATTCCAAGCTATTGTCCTTCCTTGGCTGGCGTTGCGCGCTCCCAGCGTCTGCCCCCCCAGAGTCCGGAGTCGCCGTGACCTCCGGCGAGGCAGTCGGCCTAGTGCCCCACGCCAAGTCTGTGGGAAAGCCTAGGTACTCTGTTCATCCCATGTGTTATTTATAGATTATTTTTTTTACTCTGTCCCCTTTAAGTCCTCATCTTTGTGGTGTTCTCCTAGCAGCCTCCCGTTCCAAAGAAGGGAATAGTTATTCATTCTAGTAGTTGAACTGTTTTGTGTGTCAGGCGCGTCTTTTTGGCCCTTGAGATGGAACGTTTAAGAGCACCAGGTTTCTGCCCTCCAGGGATGTAGTCACACAGAGCTACACGCTCGGGAATAACCAATTACCAGACAATACTCGTAATTGCCAGATAAATAGAGGATGCTTTGGGAACACCTAAAGAGGTGTTCAGACTGGAGTGGGGTGGGGTTGAGAGTGTCAGACGGTAGTTTACTAGGACTGATACATAAATTGAACTTAAGGGTTAAGTTTAGAGATGGTCAGAAAAATAAGGGAGGAGAAAGTATATTTCACCTGAGGGAACAGCTCAGAGGCTTGAAGCCCGCACTCTAGGAATTCAAAGAAGTTCAGAATGGCTGAGGATTGATTGCTGGCAAGAGAAGGGAGTGGAGAATTGAGACTGAGAAATGTTTAGGACTCAAGGTCTTTATCCTAAAGGCAACAAGATTTTAAGCACAGGGCAGCAGGGTGGGCATGATATAATTTAATTTGTTTGAAAAATCACTCTGTCTTTGAGAATCATTTAAAACAGACAAGATTGGACACTGGAGGATTCCTTAAGAGGTCACATGATTTTCCTGGATGTCAGTTTATGGCGGAGGTGCCACACACACCCTAGGCTCGGTTGGAAGTTGCTCTGTCCAGCAAAGGCTTCGTGACCACGGCGGAACAAACTTTTACCCAGGACACTTTGTTATGTCTGGGGGAAGGAAGGTGACAGCCTCTCTAGTGGAGACCAGCAGCCAAACCTTCATCCCTTATACCTTTTACTGAGGAGGATACATGCGAGAGATAAAGGCTAAACTTCATAAATCGTCAATAGCCATTAGGCGTTTGACAGTAACAGATTACACATACCAGTACAGGGGCCGTAGTGACCAGTCTGTGTCAGGGTCCATAAAACATCTTGGCGCCACACTGGCACTAAGTGCAAGGTTTCATACACTCCTTGCTAGAGACTATTTATGATACATTAATGATAAAGCAATGCAAGTTCTAATAATGAGTACAATAAGCATTCTTTAATCCAATTCGCATGGCAACCCTCTGAGTGGTTGTCACTCATGTTTCACACACAGCCTTATGTTGAGATTTAGAGACAAGCGCAGTCAGAAAGCTGGCAGCCCATCATGCTCAGGCTGGGGCTACAGTTCCTTAAAGCACGAGGAGTGGTTGCCCACATCAGTTGAAATGATTTGAGAGCTATTTCAGCAAGTAGAGTGCCCTGGGCTTGGTAGCTGATTCAATGTTAAGAGGGAAAGAGAGGGAAGAGACTGGGAAGCTGGAAGCCTTCCGCTGATATCAGGAACACTAGAGACAATTTTGGAGACAGAATGCCTAAGGAATGGTTAAGTATATATTTTGATATATGGATGAAGAGAGCAATCTGTTGTGGTGCAAGTGCGAGAACCAAATGGTCGGAGACAATCAAATTAGAATTTAAAGAGCCTTTATTAGCTGGCCAGCAACTGCCCACCCGTCCACAAGTTGGACTTAGGTGGACAGCCCCGACCTTAGGGATTGGGGGGTTTATAAAGCATTTCAGGTGCATTCTTGTTCCTGCAGGTGCAGAAACTTGGACAGAAATACAGCTTGTATAGACAAAAAAATTTCCCACTATTCCCAGGTCATTGCTCAAAGGAAAGGGTCACTACTATTCCCCAAGTCATTGCTCAAAGGAATAGGTCACTGCACAAAGGAATAACAGTTAGGTCAAGTTCCTTGTTCCGCTTGGTTTAAGCATACAACTGTGGGGGTCTGGTTCCCGGGACCCAAGTTCAGCTGATTACCCTACTGGCTAGACATCTAAGAAATACCCTTTAACATTCCCCACTAAGAAATACCCTTTAAATTCCCCACTAAGGAATACCCTTTAACACAATCTAAACTGGGATTAGCATATTGGTGGATTGGAAGGAATTAGATAGAGTATAAAGGATAAACAGGCATATTACAATTTTGAAGAGTTTATGTGACCAAAAATTGATTCCAGTTGGGCCGCGCCAAACCATAAGTGGTTAAGGGTGCTTCACTGACAGAAGCCAGGAGAAAGACATGCAATAGAGAAGGTACAGAAGCAAAGAAAGGAAACTATTTGATTATAACTTAAAGCCTAATGGCCTGTTTGTGATCATCCTTAGCATTTAGATTTCATAACCTTGAGGCACACCTAGACTTTGGTTTGCTTAAGCATTAGTGCCACTTCAGTCTAATGGCCTCCTTATTTAATTAATTTAACTGTATGAAAAGATTAGGGCCCTTGGCCAAACTCAGGAACTCCATAGTTTGGGACAGAAAGAGGAGGAAGACCACAAAGAATACAAGAAGCAGTCAGGGAGGTAAGAGGAGGTCTAGGAAAGTGGGCATTCCTGAGAACAGTGTTTCAAATGGAGGAAGTGATCAAGCATACAAAAGGTGCAAACAAATGAGACTGGTCCCTTGGAATTATTGACAAAGCAGATAAGAACAGTTTCAGTGGAGTGTAGAAATGGAAACCAGATTACAATGACAGTGGACAAATGAGAAGTAAATAAACAGAAGAAGCAAATGTGGACTACCTGGTTTTAAAAGTTTGGGTGAGAAGAACCAAATAGAGATAAGGAAGTAGCTGGAATAAAAAGGAATTTTTGAAGGTGGGATATATTTAAATATGTGTAAATATTGATGAGAAGGAGCCAATGGACAGAGGTTGAAGATAGATGGGTGAGGATGACAGAGAGTGGAAGAGAATGTGAAGTCTGGCCCTTAGCAGTTAACAGGTTACTTTCATAGTCAGAGAAGGAAAGCAAGGAGGGGAGTGGGGGAAGGAATAGGTGCAAGTGCAGAAAGGTTAACGATTTGGTGGCTTGGAAGTTCGAAAAGTTCGTTTTTGTTTTTTTGTTTTAAGTATATTTTATTGATTATGTTGTTACAGTAGTTCCAATTTTTCCCCCTTTGCTCCCCTCTTCCCAGGACACCACCCCCCCCGTTCCCTCTAGCAATCCCACCCTCCTTAGTTCATATCCATGGGTCGTGCATATAAGTTCTTTGGCTTCACTCTTTCCTATATTATTATTAACTTCCCCCTGTCTATTTTGTACCAACCGATTATTCTTCTTAGTCCCTGGCACCATTTCTTCATTTCTCCCCTTCCCCCATCCCAGCTGATAACCCTCCACATGATCCCCATACCTATGATTCTGTTCCTATTCTGGTTTGCTTAGTTGGGTTTTGTTTGTATTTTTTGGATTCAGTTGTTGATAGTTGTGCATTTGTTATTTTGGTGTTCATAGTTTTGATCTTTTTCTTCAGTAAGTCCCTTTGACATTTCATATAATAATGGCTTGGTGATGATGAACTTTTTTAGCTTTACCTTGTCTGGGAAGCACTTCATCTGCCCTTCCATTCCAAATGATAACCTTGCTGCATAGAGTAGTCCTGGTTGCAGGTGGCCTTTCATCACATTGAATACTGCTTGCCAGTCTCTTCCTGCCTGCAAAGTGTCCTCTGAGATATCCTATAGGCACCCCCTTGTAGGCAACTCTCCGCCTCTCTCTTGCTGCCCCCAGGACTCTCTCTTTATCTCTTTATCTTTCACCTTTGGTATCTCAATCATGATGTGTCCTGGTGCGGTCCCCTCTGGGTCCAGCTTGCCCAGGACCCTCCGTGCTTCCTGGATCTGTATGTCCATCTCCTTCACAAAATTTGGGAAGTTTTTCTCATTTTTTTCAGTTCTTCCTTCCTCATTCTGCACTGGTTGACTGTTTTTTTTCTTTTTCCTTATGTCCCTAATCATTGACTTAAACCCCAGTTTCCTTCGCTTTACTACTGGTTTTGTGTGGATTTTCCTTCGTTTCATTTAGCATAGCCTTCACTTCTCTTATGTGTTTGCCATACTCAAGCATATCTGTCAAGCCTGTGAGCATCTTTATCACCAGTGTTTTGAATTCTGCATCTGTTAGGTTGGCTATCTCCTTGTCATTTAGTTCTCCCACTGGAACCTTGATTCATTCCCCCTTTTGGGTCATACTTCTCTGTCTCCTCATTCTGACAGGCTCCTGTGTTTGTTTGCCTCCGTGTCCCAGGTAGAGCTGTCGCTCCTCTTATGTTGGATGGAGCCTTAGGGATTCATCAGTATAGGACGACCTGTTTCACCATGTTGTGGCACTGTATGTGGGGGACGGGTCTGAGAAGGAACAATGTCGCTTGCTCAGGAATCGCCCCTTTTCCAGGCACCTCTCCCACTTCCGCACTGGATTGGTGCCTCTCTAACTGTTTCAGTGGCTGTCGTTCCCAGAGTGGATGGGTTTGTGGACGTTCTAGGATCGTGGGGGCCCCTTAAACAAGCAGATTCTGCTGAGAGACCAGCAGTTTCTGCCTCCACCCCAACCCCCATGAGTCTGCACAGTCAGAAGCAATGAGGCTTACTTTTCCCCGGTGCTGGGACCGTGAGCTGCGAGGTCCAGTGAAGAGCTGGGAACGCTACCAAGGTGTCCCTCCTGGCTTTTTAAAATGTGTGACTGCACTTTCTGTGGGCCTGCTACCGCCGCCGCTGCTGCCGCCACCACATCGTATCCTCTCCACCCTGGCTCCACCCCTCCTACCTCTCTGAATGAGTATTTCTTTTTTATATCTTTGTTTGCTGGACTTCCATGCAGTTTGATTTTCTGGAACTTCTGGTTGTTTCTAGTTTTGAGGTAGTTCTATTCCTTCTTAGCTGTGTAGGGAGGCACAGGGTGTCTGTCTACGCCTCCGGAAGTCCTCAAGAAGTTCTTTCTGATGGGTCCTGTTTTTGGTTTTTGGTTTTGCTTGTTTTTTTCCTGTGAAGCAAGACAATGAGGATGATGGGAGAAAGGGATGGGTATGAGATTTGAGGAGATTGGAGAAGGTTTAGAGTAGTCTCAAAGTTCAGTAAACTGATTAGAGAAACAATTGCTTGGCACTTAAGGCTGGAATCATGAATTCACTATCATCTGTCTACACAATTTAGTGATTTTCTCCGATAATGTTTAGCATCCCAGGATTCTGTACATGCAGGCTGATATGATAGAATGACAAAGGAGTAAGGGAGTGTTGTGTATGTTGGTAGTGCTGATAGCAGTGATGTTAACTACCGTTGCTGAGCATTTCTCTCAGCCAGTGCTTTACCTACATTATCTTATTGGATTCTTTTGTCTAAATAGAGGTAATTGAGTTGAGAATACTTGAAAGAGAGTGGTTAATGTCTAAGTTGTTTTAAATTGTAGGGGAGGAAAATAATTTTACTTCTACCCTTTGTTAGGGATAAAGAAGCAAGCCAGTGACTCTCAAAGCAGTAGGAGATAATTAACAGATGAATCATGGAAAAGGGGCAAGGAAATGGCATTCCGCAGCTCCTCACACATATCTCTGGGATCAACAGGAGGAAGATTGTTATCACCAAACAGAAATGGGAAGATGTAACTAGATAACTTTGCAAATAAATTGGAGATAGACCTATAACCCTTAGTTAATTGCACCCTGCGTTAAGTAGTTAATCACGTTAGATTGTGAACCCAGATTAACCAGTAATGGAGAAATGGGGGAGAAGGAGAGGGGATGGGGAGCTAATCGCATTAATATAAAAACAGTTTCCTTTGTCTAATTTGCATGCACATGCTCCTGGGTGGTGGTGCGCCTGACTGCAGACTCGTGAATAAATGCCTCACTTTGCTGCTCAAGTCCTGTGTCCTGGTGATTTATTGTCAGTGTTTCTCACACCTTCTAAATTCTTCTGGCTGGTCTAATAATAAAAGTGACATGAGACGGATTAACAGGAGAAAATACCAAATTTATTATATATGTACATGTGGCGTTTCATAAGAACAGGGAACCCCAAGACAAATTGGGCAGTTGAGGTTTTTATGCCATTTTGGACTAAGCAAGGGAGGGGAGTGGTTGTTTGAGGCTTCAAAGGGGAAGAAGGCAATTCACTTGGGGATGGAAAAAGCAAATGTTTGGTAAAAATATGTTTGCTGGGCCATCTTTGACAGTAAGACACAGAAAGGGCTCTTCCTGGAGCAAGTCCTCCATCTATTTTAGGCAGCCCTGGCTGGTGTGGCTCAGTGGATTGAGCTCTGGCCTGTGAGCCAAAAGGTCGCCAGTTCTATTCCCAGTCAGGGCACGTGCTTGGGTTGCAGGCCATATTCCTAATTGGAGGCATGTGAGAGGCAGCCACACATTGATGTTTCTCTCCCTCTCTTTCTCCTTCCCTTCCCCTCTCTCTATAAATAAATAAATAAAATCTGTTAACAAATTTCTTCTAGGCAATTATGAGGGAAAGTCAAAGTTTTTTTCTGGAGTCTTTTGTTTCTTAAAAAATAAGCTTGAAATAATCAGAACCCCCAAAAGGCATATTTTTGGGTGGCAAACTTTGTTCGCATCCAAGTCAAAGTGAAGAGAGAAGAGGACAGATAGGCAGAGAGTAGAGAGGTCAAGGACTCAGACCCTGATGAGGTACAAAGACAAAACGAAAGGATTAGCCCGAGGGTTACAGAAACAGGGGAGTCCAAAAATCCCCAAAGTTTGCGGCTGGGCGATGGGGAGAAGGAAGCAACTTTTAGAATGCCTCCACACGCCTGAGGCTGGTGGCTAGTGTCTTTTTTTATGCAAAATGGCTTTAATGTATCCAAAGCCTCAGGTAGATGGGAGGAGTCTTGAACCAGAGGACCGTATGGAAAAAGCACACAGAGCCTACGTGAGGTTCTGTGAATGGTCAGAACTGTTCGCAGCACCCCCTGCGTTGAAGGACGCATTCAGGGATATATAAGCGGACATTTTAGCTCTCTCTCTCTCTCTCTCTCTCTCTCTCTCTCTCTCTCTCTCTCTCTCCACCCCCCCTCCATGGGGCTTGGTGAGGGCCTTCTCCATGCAAAATAAAGAAGCTAAGTTCTCCATTTGGCTTGGAGAAGGGGTCTCCAGGCCGCTTTAAGAGGCTGTCTTGAGGAGAGAAGATCCATTCGGTTTGCAGGAAGAATGCAGTTTCCAAGGAGGCTGAGAATCCAGGCGGTTCTGCATTGAGAGCTGGAGGGCACCACAGCACAGAAAGGACCTACCCAATCAGAATTGAGTGATTGGCAGCTGCTGGTAAAGCTGAACTGTGTTTGAAAAGTAGGGAAACAGTTTCTCTAACTTTTCTAACGCTAGCCTGGTTTGGTAGTGGGGAGGCAAGGATATGTGTTTATGGGTGTTTTAAAGAACATAAGACTTAACAACAGAAATCCACAAATAACTAAATCTATATAACTGTTAAATAAACAATTCTTTTTCTTTTCACTAAACTCTGGTATTGAGAGTTATAATTCTGGCGGCAGGCAATCGGGCCCCTAACTAAAGAGCCCGTGGTTTGTTTTCAATTGGAGCAGCCCAGGGGTTCTGTAACATGAGCATGGGATCTAGAACAGTGGTTCTCAACTTTCCTAATGCCACGACCCTTTAATACAGTTCCTCACGTTGTGGTGACCCCCAACCATAAAATTATTTTTGTTGCTATTTCATAACTGTAATTTTGCTACTGTTATGAATCGTAATGTAAATATCCAATATGCAGGATGTATTTTCATTGTTACAAATTGAACATAATTAAAGCATAGTGATTAATCACAAAAACAATATGTAATTATATATGTGTTTTCCGATGGTCTTAGGCAACCCCTGTGAAAGGGTCGTTCGACCCCCAAAGGGGTCACGACCCACAAGTTGAGAACCACTGATCTAGAAGAAGAGGAATGCTTGAATTTACTCTTTCAAAGGAGCAGTTCCATATGATGTCAAGTTTCCTGGGCGTGCATGTCTGAGCTGGAAAAAAAAAAACTATTGGAGTAAAAGAGATGAAGTATCTCCGTTATTCTTTGTGTTAGGGATAAAGAAGCCAGTGACTCTAAAACCAGTAGGAGATAATTAACAGATGAATCTTTCTGCAGCTCCTCACACATATCTTTGGAATCATCACCAAACACTGAGAAATGGGAAGATGTAGCCAGATAACTTTGCAAATAAGTTGGAGATAGGCCTATAACTAGATTAGTTAATCACACCCTGAGTTAAGTGTTACATTGTGAACCCGGATTAATCAGTAATGGAGAAATGGGGGAGAAGGAAAGGAGAGGTGGAGCTAATTACATTAGTATAAACCAGGTTTTTTTTTGTCTACTTCGTGTGCTCATGCCCCTGGCTGGCTGTGCACCTGACTCTGCAGACTTGTGAATAAACGCCTCACTTTGCTGCTGAAGTCCTGTGTCCTGGTGTTTTATTGTGAGCATTTCTCGCATATGTGAAGTTTAGTAGAAAACACTATTGAAACTGTCAACATAAGAAACGTCCAAACCTGTAAGAATTTTTATAAGTTTATTTGAACCAAACTGATAAAAATTTATGGGAAGCAAAACCTCATCAGGTTGAGAAAATGCTCTGGAAAATGACAGTTTTGCATCTTACTCTATACATTAAAATCAAAAGAGGAGGCTTAAGGGGTTACATGCAATCCATTGGCTATAGATTAGAGAGGCTGGAGAGAGCAAAGCAGGGAAACCTCTTGAGTTTGGATAAAATGTAAAATGATAGGCATATCTTTTACAAAGGTAGGCACTGGATAGTAACTGTCACCAATTAACATGATAACAATAACAATGAGGATTTGTTGTCCCTGCTCTGGTGTGGTGGTTGTGTCCCAGGCATTTGGAAAAAAAAAGTTACCTGACATTCCAAAGGTGTGGTATCATAGATGCAAGAAGACAACAGACAGGCTCAATTAAGGTAAAGATTGACTTTTTGTCACGTAAGATTCAAACCTATGGCAATGATTGCCCTCCACAACCTGTTTTTAGTGAATAAGTTTTCATTTCAGACCATCCTTTGTGGTTACTTTAGGTCTCTGAGTTTGTAAGACTGTCATGCTTGTCAGGTTTCTTGTGCTGACCCCTTTTCCTTCACAAAACCCCTTCAAATGATAAAGTTGGGAGACCTTAAGTTTCTCTGGGTAACATAGTCTACTCATCCTTGAAGACAGTAACCCAAAATCTGGGGTCAATTTTCTCCTCAGACCAACTCCCAAGCATTTGGTATCTCTTAGAGCTCAGGATACGCTGCCAAAGATAACAGCCCATTATCATTTCAGTCAGACCCTGAGAGAGACTTTGGCTTCTTATCAGACCCCTGGAAAAAGCTGACCATAACTGCACTTCTTGGAAGATGCAGGAAGTACATATCCCTTCATGGAAAGTATTTTGAAAGAGAGGTGTCGCCTCAAGCTGGAGGAATTGGCAGCGATAATTTCCAATCAAATATTTATGTCTTTGATGTACCTATTGGCTCACTACTTGATAATCCACTTAGTAGTGGTGAACAAAATGACAGGTTGTTAGTTTCATGTCTTAGCCTCCTTTACTTTTTTCCTGTGATGTATTTATGGATGGGGGGTATACTGGCAAGTGGGTGAATCTCTGTTGCCAGAGCATAATCTTTAAAAGCATAATCTTATAAAATAAACCATCCTAATATAATATAATATCCAGACTCTTGCCATTACAGTTATTAAAGACACCAGAATATAGGATCTGAGAAACGGAGACTTTTTCCAGTTCCCTTATGATTTTTGTCTTGAATATTTCATCCAAAAGCTCTTTTTATTCAGTCATAGTATCCACTTCAATTCATTTGAACTGAAGTATACGGAGTTCAATTTTTAACAAGGAAGAAATCAGAGCTAAAGCAATGAATTTTTCTATTTTACAGTTTTTCTCTTTATTAGGCATTTTTCCATTTCACTATAAGTAACAATGCAGGCTTCTTTTTATTAATCTCGCAAGGGATTAGAGTTTCTTTTAAAAAGATTCATGTATCAGTCATAAAAAATTTTTTATTATCTTCTTACAATCTTTCTCTCCTTATAGAATTCCTGTTAGACATGTATACCTTCTCATTCTAATCTTTATACTTCTTTTTTTGTTAAATCTTTATTGTATTTTTTTCATTACCATTTAGTCCCCTTATACCCTCCTCCCCCCAGCAATCACCACACTGTTGTTCATATTAATCTATATATTTGTTATTTTTTTTAAAGATTTTATTTATTTTTAGAGAGGGGAAGGGAGGGAAAAAGAGAGGAAGAGAAACATCTATGTATGGTTGCCCTTTGCACACCCAGTTGGGGAACTGGGGACCTGGCCCGCAACCCAGGCATGTGCCCTGACTGGGAATCGAGCCAGTGACCCTTTGGTTCACAGGCTGATGCTCAGTCCATTGAGCCACATCAGCCAGGGCTAATCTTTATATTTCTTACTTATATTTTTCAAGTCTTTGTATTTCTACCTCATTCTGTATAACTTTATCAGATCTATTTCTGGTTCTGAGAATTTTTTGTTCATCTACATCTGATCCACTGTTTAACTTGACTATTGATCTTCTAATTCCAAGGATCATATTTTTAATTTTAGAAGTTCTATTTAGTTCTTTGACAAATCTGCCTATTCTATTTACCATTGAGTTTTATTCTTTATGGTTCCAATGGATTTTTTAATCATTTTAGAAATATTTATTTCAGGCAATCATATTTTGGACATACTTTTCATTATCTCAAATTCTTGGAGATGCTATGCTTGCTGACTTTTGTTCATGGTAGATCATTACTTCTGTTTTATAATTTTTTATATTCTGAGATCATCTTCAGATAGCTTTTTTATTCTGTGGGAGTCCCATGTGACCCAGAGCAATTTTGTTTGTTTCCTTGCACCAGGCCCAGTGCCAATCAATATTATGTTCATTTTTAATTTAGTGTAAATTTGGATTTTTAAACTATGCAAGATACAGGGCTGGGATCTCAACTCTTGGAAAGCTCTGTTTTTATGCATTATTTTACTTCCATCTCTCTTAGGTCCAAGGCTTCATCTTCTGTCCCTGACTAGATATTAAAACCCAACTTTTCCTGGCTGCTGTGGCTCAGTGGATTGAGAGTTGGCCTGTGAACCAAGTGTCACTGGTTCGATTCCCAGTCAAGGCACATGCCTAGGTTGCACACCAGATCCCCAGTTGGGGTACGTGAGAGGCAACCACACATTGATGTTTCTCTCCCTTTTTTTCTCCTTTCCCCTCTCTCTAAAAACAAATAAATAAAATAAACTTAAAAAATATTAAAAAAACCCAACTTTAAAAAAAATTTTATTTACTTTCAGAGAGAGGGGAAGGGAAGGAGAAAGAGAGGGAGAGAAACATTGATGTGTGAGAGATACATCAATTGGTTGCCTCTCACATGCCTCCAGCTGGAAACTTGGCTTGCAACCCAGGTATGTGCCCTAACAGGGAATCAAACTGACAACCTTTATGTTTGCAGTCTGGCACTCAATCCACTGAGCCACACCAGCCACTGCTCAAAATCCTCACTTAATTGCTGTTTCTAGATCCAAAAGCTCTGCCCCACATAGATGTGTGAGTTCATCTATGGTTATTGTTTGTTGTTGTTATGTTTAATGAAACATTCTTATATAAGAGGTTCCTACATTTGTTTAGGCTTCCATGCTGCTGAAACTGGAAAACCCTTCAAGAATGAAATTCTAACTCTAAAATATTAGACATCAAACATCATTGGGATCAAAGAGAGGTAACTGTAGGTTATTAATAGTTTTTTTAGCATCATCATATCACATGGGTGGCCATTGGTGCGGCCTATCCACCAAGCTATATTTACTTAATAATTAAAAAATTATTTATTACTTTTAAAACACCTATTGAATATTTAAATGCAAAATGTACTTTTCAGCACCACTGAAGCTCTTTGTGTTTCTTCTTGGACAAGCTGTGAATAATGTAGTAGGTCACAGCTTCCCTCATAATCAAATATAATAAAGAGATATATTTTTCTAATGGTAGTTAGAGTCAGTGGAGAGATAATAACCAATGCACAAAGAGGATGTACAGCTTTTCCACCTACCTCCAGTTTTTACATATATAAAAAGAATAGGTCTTGTTCATAGGCAGAGAATGGAGTTGTCTGCGTGAGTAATTTGGATAGCCAGCAAGACACTCATACTTTATCTGATGCTTGAAATGCTACTTTTTGAAATCATTTCTTTGTAGTAACCAGAATCTATTTTGAAATTTACAAACTCATAAGAGGGATAGTATATCAAATCCCTAGTTCTCCACAGTGAATTATATGTCCATTAATTCTGTAATTATGTGTTGACTACCTCTGAGTACCAAATTGAGATCATACAGTGAATGACATAGTTCTCCAGAAAGTTTGCTATCTAATGAATTGACAGACAAGGAAACAGATAAAGTTATAACTGAATGTCATATGGAACCTTCCTACTTAAGATCACTACATAAAACTATGGCAGGTCCTCAATGTTGTTTAGTCATAATGTTGATGAGATGCCATAGGAACTTAACTCTTGTTTATATCAATTAGACTATGGTAAAAAAAAAATTTTTTTTAATACATTGGTGTGCTTAAAGGCACAACCTGTTGATGACATTGAGAATTTGCTATAATTCAAACTCCCTTACACAGACTGAAAAAGTCAATGCCTCATCCAATAATTCTGTCACTTTTGGAGGATGGGGACTTATGGGGTTTTTTTTTAATATATTTTTTTAAGTATCTTTTATTGATTATGTTGTTACAGTCATTTCAATCTTTTTCCCCTTTGCTCCCCATCCCTCCAGCAATCCCACCCCCCTTAGTTCATGTCCATGGGTCGTGCATATAAGTTCTTTGGCTTCACCCTTTCCTATATTATTCTTAACTTCCCCTGTCTATTTTGTACCAACCGACTATGCTTCTTAGTCCCTGTACCATATCTCCATTTCTCCCCCTGCCCCCATCCCAGCTGATAACCCTCCAAATGATCCCCATACCTATGATTCTGTTCCTATTCTGGTTTGCTTAGTTGGATTTTGTTTTCATTTTTTTGATTCAGTTGTTGATTCAGTTTGTTGTCATTTTAGTGTTCATAGTTTTGATCTTCTTTTTCTTCAGTAAGTCCCTTTAACATTTCATATAATAATGGCTTGGTGATGATGAACTCCTTTAGCTTTACCTTGTCTGGGAAGCACTTCATCTGCCCTTCCATTCTAAATGATAGCCTTGCTGCATAGAGTAGTCCTGGTTGCAGGTGGCCTTTCATCACATTGAATACTGCTTGCCAGTCCCTTCTTGCCTGCAAAGTGTCCTCTAAGAAAAGAGCTGATAGTTCTATAGGCACCCCACTGCAGGCAACTCTCCGCCTCTCTCTTGCTGCCCCCAGGACTCTCTCTTTATCTTTAACCTTTGACATCTCAATCATGATGCATCCTGGTGTGGTCCCCTCTGGGTCCAGCTTGCCCAGGACCCTCCGTGCTTCCCGGACCTGTATGTCCATCTCCTTCACAAAATTTGGGAAGTTTTCCTCATTTTTTTCAATTCTTTCTTCCTCATTCTGCACTGGTTGACTGTTTTTTTCTTCCTTATGTTCCTAATCATTGATTTGAATCCCAGTTTCCTTTCCTTCACCATTGGTTTTGTGTGGTGGATTTTCCTTCGTTTCACTTAGCATAGCCTTCACTTCTCCTCTTATGCGTTTGCTGTAATCAAGCATATCTATCAAGCCTGTGAGCATCTTTATCACCAGTGTTTTGGATTCTGCATCTGTTGGGTTGTCATCTGCTGATCTGTTAGGTTGGCTATCTCCTCATCCGCTTAGTTCTCCCACTGGAACCTTGATCCATTCCCCCTTTTGGGCCATACTTCTCTGTCTCCTCATTCTGACAGGCTCCTGTGTTTGTTTGCCTCCGTGTCCCAGGTAGAGCTGTCGTTCCTGTTACGTTGTAAGGGTCAGAGCCTTAGGGATTTGTCAGTACAGGGCGACCTGTTTCACCACGTTGTGGTGCTGTATGTGGGGGAGGGGCCTGAGAGGGAACAATGCCACCTTCCCAGCACTCGCCTCTTTTTCAGACACTTCTCCCACTTCTGAACCAGACTGACACCCCTCTAACTGCTGCCCTGGCTGTCGATCACAGAGTGGGTGAGTCTGCGGATGTTCTAGGACTGTGGGGGCCCTTTAAACAAACAGACTCTGCTCAGAGAATTGCAGTTCCTGCCTGCACACCAACCCCTACTGGTCTGCACAGTCAGAAGCAATGAGGCTTGCTTTTCCCTGGTGCTGGGACCATGAGCTGCTAGGTCCAGTGAGGAGCTGGGAATGCTCCCCCGGTGTCCCTCCGGACTTTTTAAAATGTGTGACTGCACTTTTTGCCAGCCTGCCCCTGCTGCTGCTGCTGCTGCTGCCACCACACTGCACACCCTCTCTGCCCTGGCTCCGCCCCTCCTACCTGTCTTAATGAGTATTTCTTCTTTATATCTTTGTTTGCTGAACTTCCATGCAGTTTGATTTTTTGGAACCTCTGGTTGTTTCTAGTTTTGAGGTAGTTCTACTCCTTCTTAGTTGTGGAGGAGGGAGATGCAGCGTATCTGTCTACACCTCCATCTTGGCCAGAAGTCTCTTTTAATATGCTTTATTGATTATGCTGTTACAATTGTCCCAATTTTCTTCCCTCTGCTCCCCTCCACCCATTAACCCCCACTTCCAGTTCCACCCTCCCTTAGTCCATGCCCATTGGTTGTGCATATAATTCTTTTCAACATCTTCCAGTCTACTCCGCTGCCTCCTACTATGCTTCTTAATTCCTGCATCATCTTCCTCCCTTTCCCTACTTCCTCCTCCCCACTGACCTCCCCCCTATATGTTTCCCATACCTATAATTCTTTTTCCACTCTTGTTGCCTACTTAGTTTGCCTTTGTTTTGATTTCCTAGCTTCTGTTGTTGATGTTGTGATACAGTTTTCATTTTCATGTTCATAGTTTTGATCTGCCTTCTAAAAAAGTCCCTTTAACATTTCGTATAACATTGGTTTGGATCTAATGAACTCCTTCAATTTTACTTTGTCCTGGAAGCACTTTCTCTGCCCTTCTATTCTGAATGACAGCTTTGCTGGATAGAGTAATCTTGGCTGTAGGTTTTTGCTTCATGACTTTGAATATTTCTTGCCGGTCCCTTCTTACCTGCAGAGTCTCCTTTGAGAAATCAGCTGATAGTCTAATTGAGACCCCTTTGCATATAATTCTCTTCTTGCCTCTTGCTGCTTTTAAGATTTTCTCTTTATCTTTATTTTTTGACATTTTGATTATAATGTGTCTTGGAGTGATTCTCTCTGGGTCCAGTTTATTTGGAACGCTCTGTGCTTCCTGGACTTGTACGTCTATTTCCTTCCCCACGTTAGAGAAGTTCTGCTTCATTGTTTTTTCACATAATTTTTCAATTTCTAGTTCTTCTTCACCTTCTGGCAATCCTATAATTTGGATGTTCGCTCTCTTATAGTTGTCCCAGAGGTTTCTGAGCTTCTCATATTCCTCACTTTTTGTTTCCTCTTTCTGCACTGGTGACTGTTTGTTCCTTCCCTATGTTCTGATTTCTTGATTTGATCCCTGATTTTCCTTCCCTAACCACTTGTTTCATATGTGTTTTCACTCATTTCAGCAGGACTAGTCTTCATTCCTTCCCTGTCTTGACTAAGTCCCACTGTTATTTCTGTAAGCTGTCTTATAACTATAGCTCTTAACTGAGCCTCAGAAAGGTTATCTATCTGTTCCTCCGTTAATTCATGCATTTGCTTTCTGGTCAGCTGTGTGATTGGAATCTCTATCATAATCCCTGCCATCCTGGCAGTTTTTTGCTTCTTGGGCGGGGCTGTCACACCTCCTACACCATAGGGGGAAGAGCCCTGTGCACTTGTCACTACCGGGCGACCCTTCTCACCACACTGTGGCACTTTGCATAGAGGTGTGGGCCCAAGATGAATTCCTGCCATTTTCTCTCTGCTGAGAGACCAGGAGCCTCCTCCTCCGTACCCATGCCCTCTGGGCCTCACAGTCTGAGGCAGTGCGGGTCTGCCTTCCCCAGCGTTGGAATCGCAAAGTGACAGGTCTGGTTTGCAGCCAGGGGTGCTCCCAGGTGCTTCTCACCTCCCCTTAAATATGGGTGTCTGTGCTTACCGCAGTCCCGCCGCCCATCACTGCAGCTGCCACTGCCAGCACAACTTGACCTCTCTGCCCTGGCTTCACCCCTCCTAACCATCCCGACGAGCACCACTTATTTGTAACTTCATACATTGGACTTCCATGTAGCTTTATTTTCTGGAACTTCTGGTTATTTCTGGTTTTGCAGTAGCTGCAGTCCTTAGTTGTGGAGGGAGACGGAGCATGTCACTTAAGGCCTTCATGTTGGCTGGAAGTCCAGGGGCTTATGTTTTTTATCATCACTTTTGGCTTTAAACTTTACCTTCTGCTAAGCTAGTTCAGTCAAGTCATCATCTTACCATGAGACTTTGATTGTCCCTGTTTTAGTAATGCTTTAATCCAAACATAGAACCTGTCTTTTTTTCTTAGTTTACATGATTTCCATGCAGCAAACCATTCATACTAAGCTTTGTATGTGTGTGTAAATAAAATGTAGACGGTTCAAGGTGATAACAGATCTATATGCTAGAAATACAAACAACTCAAATTTAATATAAAATATTTATCTTCCCGAAAGATCCATTTTGTTGTAGTTCCTGGTATTATGGCACTTATTATCTAGTGGAGCAGGCAGACATCAAACAACTCATTCTACAAGTATGTGTAATTTCATTAAATCCTTAAATAGGATAAAGAATGCTCTGATTGTGTAGAACAGGGGACCTAGAAAGACTTTTTTTGAGAAAGTAGCATTTGATGAATAAAATATTGAGAATGAGAATGAGAAATGATCCAGCTAGGAAAACACTATGAGTGGAGGCTTGAGGTGGGGGAAGAACTTGGCTTGTCTGAGAAGCTCTGAAAAGACCTGTGTGCTTAGGGAGGGAGCCTGAGAGTGGCAGATAAGGCTGAGTAGGTAAGCAGAGTTAGATCATGTAGTGCCTTGTAAGTTGGGTAGGAATTTTAAAGTTTATCCTAAAAGCTATTGTAGTTATATGAAGATAGTGCTGTGGGCCATCACCAAATACTTGGGGGAAGCTGAAAGGGTGTCATTAGGT
Organism: Furipterus horrens; assembly: GCF_987537825.1. NCBI lineage: Eukaryota > Metazoa > Chordata > Mammalia > Chiroptera > Furipteridae > Furipterus > Furipterus horrens. The sequence goes on from NW_028327176.1 coordinate 36,102,069, forward strand.
TATAATGTTGATGAGATGCCTTTGGAACTTAACTCTTGATTAAGTGGTTACGTATACCCCACGTAGAGGCATCAGTATATAGAAAGCCTGGTTAGGCCAGGGAGCATTGAGTACAGTGTGATAAGAACACAGAAAGGTGGAAATTGTCAAGAGAAGAGACAACAAGGTGAGCTGAGGCCAGATTACAGATAGTCATATATGCCTTCCTAAAATATTTGCAGTTTATCCTGTAAACACTGAGGCAGGGGCATGACATGAGGAGCCTTGTAATTTGCAAAGATAACTCTGGACATCTTTGTCGCTGCCGTAACAAAAATAACCAATATACTTAAGGGACAACCAGTGGTGAACAATGAGATGCTTCAGAGGTAAACAATGAAAGCTAAAAATATGCCTTGGTAGTTGGCAGTTAAGAACTAGAGCTAATTTAAACTTGACTCCAAAACTGAGTGAGGAAATTTTAGAATAATCCCATTTGAACATAGATGGAGAAAATCTTACCAAGAAAAAAGAAAAAAAAAAAAAAGCTCTGGCTGGTGTGGCTCAGTGGATTGAGCACCGGCCTGCAAACCAAAGGGTCATTGGTTCAATTCCCAGTCAGAGCACATGCCTGGGTTGCAGACCAGGTCCCTGGTTAGGGGTACAGGAGAGGCAACCACACATTGATGTTTCCCTCTCTTTCTCCCTTCTTCTCTCTCTAAAAATACATAAATAAAACTTTAAAAACAAACAAAAAAGCACTACAAGATCCTAAATGAAGACTCAAGTAGTCTTTTGGATATGTTTCTAGATTTAGTGGAGATATAAATGTGGAAGTTGTCAGCATATAAAGGATATTATATTTAATGTTAAGATACTAAATTAGATCACCTAAAAAACAATATAAAGAGGCGAAGACAGTAAAACCTTGAGGCCTACAAGTGGGACAGAGCAGCAGAAACCAACAAAGGAGTATAAGAAAAGGAAAACCAGAATAGATTTGTGTTAGTGGTCCACAAAACCAGCTCTTTGTTCAGATATTCATTCACTAGGAGGCTCACTGAATCAGCATGTAATTGTATTCACAGCTAAGATTTATTACAGTAATACATAGTAACCACACAGCACCGGATTATAAGGGAAAAACACTCTGGTGAAGTCTGGAGGAATCTGTGGGCAGCTTCCTTATGTCCTCTTCCTCCCATGAGGGGCCATGCAGAGCATACTCTTCCCCCAGGAATGAAAATACAGCAACACGTTTGTGATGTTTCTTCCCAGGGAAGCTTGTTAGATAGTCAGTGCCCAAGATTTGGGGTGGTGGGGAAGGTCTGGTCATGTAGTCACCCTTTCTTCCTATAAAATGCCAGAGTCTCAGAAGGAAAGCAGGTGTTTAGCATAAACTACATTGTTTATATAGTCTAGTCACAGTGAGCCATCATTATCAGTTAGGGAACAATGGGAACACTCCTGAAAATCAAGTTCCCAAATGCAAGCTAAGGCCCAACAGTTGTAAGTTCCTTTGCAAGATAACAATCTCAGGCCTGCAATCTTAACTATTCTGCACAGAGGGGCATCACAGTAGCTGAGTGGAGAATGTTTTCAGGGAGAGAGATGCTCCTGGAGAATCAAGTAAGGTAAGGACCAAAGTGGCCAATGGATTTGGCAATATACAAGCTGGGGCAAAAGTAGATTTTCAGTTGTCCTTATGGAAAATAATAAAACAATAAATTAAAATACAAGAATAGACTCTGTGTGTGCCATACTCACAACTGTAAACCTACTTTTGCCCCACCCTGTTGATCATTGTTGACCTTGGCAGGCACAATTTCAGATGCACGGTGGGTTAAGGAAGCTTAATTGAGGAGGATTCAAGAGTGTCTTGGTGAGGGAGTGTAAAGCCTCCACAGACAGGATATTTCAAGAAGTTTTCTGTAAGGGGAAGCAAAGAAGGAAATGTAACTTAAAGAGGATGTAACTCAAGAAAGGTTTTTTTTTTTTTTTTTTTTTTTTTTTTACAGTTAAGAGATACCAGCATGTGTTTGTTTGGGATCAGAATAATTAGAAAGGGAGAGAAGATGATGATGTGGATTAAGAGGGATTCGGTCCAGAGCAGGAATAAAATTATAAGAGAAGAGACACTCCCTCCATTGAAATAGGAAGGAAGAAGTAGAAAATGTACAGGTGCAGGTAGAGCTGTAGATTTGGGAAGGGGAAGATGAGCCACTTCTGATGGCTTCTGTTTTCTCAGAGAAGTATGAGGCAGTGTCCTCAGCTGAGAGTAGAGGATTATGAAAAGATCTGAAAGATGGGAGGGAAAAATAGAAAATTGGAAATTTGTAGAGTAAGGAGGAAAATAATTTGTGAAAGCGAATGTGTAAGACAGAAAACTGGCAGGGGAGAGGTCATATTAGGGCTTACAGAGGACTATGGAATTATTTTCTGAATGTTTTATTAATGAGAGACAACAGTTTGCATTTATATTATTGAAATATTTCAACCTCTACCAAGGTCAGCTTCAAAAGGAAACTTGTATTGGGTAGCAGTTAAAAATAGGAATGAGCCCTGGCTACTGTGGCTCAGTGGACTGAGCGCTGGCCTTTAAGCCAATTGTCGCTGGTTAGATTCCCAGTCAGGGCACATGAATAGGTTGCACGTCAGTTCCCCAGTTGGGGGCGCGAGTGGGAGGCAACCACACAGTGATGTTTCTCTCCCTCTCTTTCTCCTTTCCCCTCTCTCTAAAAATAAATAAATAAACAAACTAACAAACAAACAAAAGTTATTAAAAAAAATAGGAATGAAATGAATAGGTCTTTAACCAAATAGTTTTTATTAGCTCAAAACTACTTTGGTATAATAATGTCATTACCAAATTACTCTACCTCTGAACAACTGAAACTTAATGACCAAATAATCTTTCCTAGCCTAATGCACACACAAAATATATTTCTAACATTACACTATAACTTCCCCCGCCAAAGAAAACAGGAAGAGTGGTTATGTTCAGCTGATAGTGTTATTCTGTCATGTAGAGTTTCCATTACATTCTGAATATCAAGTTGGTGTATTGTGTGACAGTTCTTTTTATTTACATATGATGTTTTTCAACACTGCCATTGGAGGAGCATCTTTCCACTTTCACAAAAATGTCTCATAAACACAAGACATAAAGAATATTTCTAAGAAACTCCAAGAATCTTTGCCATGTTTCCTATTTGCTGAAGCCTAGCTGCAGTGTTTGTTTCAGAGAACTGCTCACTTTTCCCATTTATCCTATTCTTGCTTTTCGTTGTGAGATGCAAGCATCCTCATTAAAATAAATTGGTTCCTCTAAATAAGGAAATGTCCATATAGCTACTTTAGTTTTGTATTTAATCTCAAGTTAAATGAGAGAAAAGATTTCAGGATATAGAAAACTCATTCAAATCTGCAGTGACTTTGGTGTTTTTCTGAAAACAAAAAATCATTATTACCACATTTCTTAGTTTGCTGGTGCATGAAATGAAGTTAGAATACGTCTTTATTAGACACAATTAATTCAGTACTATCAATTTAGTTTTTACTCGTATAAGTTTTATAATGTGTAACTTTTCATGTATTTCCAAAGTTTTTTTCTAGTACATGGGGAATGTGGTGGGACCCCTCTGAGAAATAGAGGAGGAGGAAGGAGGATTAATTAGGGGAAGCTTTATAGGCCCAGATGCTGATTGGTCACCTGTGAAAGAAAAGGGAGGAAATAGGATTGGACAGGGAGAGGCCTCAGACTGTTGTGGATCTAGCAAAGTCTAAGCCCACCACTCCAGTGGGAAGCTCTGGAGCCAAGGTTGCCTGTTAGAGAAGTCTTGCATTGGGTAGAAATGGCTAGACCCTGGTAACATTGCCATGTTCAGTCACAGGTGGGGGCTTCACCGGAAGATGGTGACCTCAGTTTGAATGCAGCTGTGGTAGGTCCCAAGGTGCTGCAGCTGGAGGCTGTTATTAGCTAACTAATAACTCTGACTCCAAAAAACCTCCACTGCCTTGCGGCATACCTCTTCAGGGGAAAGGCTAAGGGAGTAAACCCCGACAGAAAATCCGGAGCCGGAGTCCCTAAGGCGGTTTGACGTTGTAGTCAACACCGGCAACTCCTGCGGCGCACCTGAAGCCAAGCTGTATTGACTCCGTCTTTCCCTTGGACCCTTCAGCTGCGAAGAGGGGGGGTTCTGCTGCATGGGCAACAGCAGACCCTCCATATCACCCTGCCCAGGCTCTGTAGCTTCAGCTTCACTGGAGAGGACACTCCAGCGTCATCGCAGGATGTCGATTCAACACGGGAGGAGACAGATACCGTGTCACTCCCGAGTCGGACTGCACAGCCATTCTCGGCGTTGCAGATAGACTCTTAAGAAGCTACACCATCGTCTCTCGAGACGGACGGCTGCCGACGATTCTTTCAGCTGAAGGGAGATCCGAGCCAGGCACCTGCATGCTAATGTTGCTTTCCTAAAACAGTTCAGCTCTGTAGTTCACCAGTTCAGATTTTGGATTGTCAGTCTCATAACTCTCCTCTTTTTGGCCAGTTTTTCTATTAAACACTTTAGCAGATTGATCTCCTAAAAGATCATTTTATCCCATCAGTCCTTTGTTCCAAAATATTCAGTGTCACGACTGTAAAAAAGAAGGAACCCTTACCTTTTGCGACCATATGGCTGGACCTGGAGAGCGTTATGCTAAGTGAAATAAGCCAGTTGGTGAAAGACAAATACCATATGCTCTCACTTATATGTGGAATCTAATAAAATAAACTGACAAAATAAAAACGGAGGCATAGACACGTGGAACAAATAGCTGTCAGAGGGAAAAGGGGAGTGGGAGAGGGGACTGTATAAAAGAAGCTGAAAGGATTAGCCAAAAAACATTTGTGCATAATCCATAGACACAGACAACAGTGTGGTGATGGCCAGAGGGAAGAGGGGTGCAAGGTCGGGAGGAAGTAGGCAAAAGGGGGAGAAATGGGGATATATGTAATGTAAACAATAAAGAAATATGCAGTATCTCCCTGTTGTCCACAAACTAAAGCCCAGACACTCTAACCTGGTACTCAAGGCTAACACAAGACTGGCCCCTACATATTATCCTGTTTATATATAACTGTGTTCTCTCTGGTCAATTCATGTGGGACCTACTTCAACATTTTATTTATATTTACATATTTTTTGTTGCACGCACAATACCTTCTATTCCACTTATCACACCATTTTCCCTATCTACCTATCAAAAGCTCAGCCCATCTTTTAAGGCCTGGTTTACATGTCCTATCTTACAGAAAACAGTATCTGACCCTTCCTTAGAAATAGTTCAGTGTGTCTCCCACTTTCTATATTCTTATTTTTTAATTCAAATTTTAATGTGAACATGCCTCTTTCCTAGCTATACTGTCATTTTCATTTGGAAAAGAGGAGCACGCTGCTGTTTTTTACTCTACAAGTACCCCATGATTGAATGAAGAGAGATAAATGAGGAAATAGATCGTAATTGTAAAAAAAATAGACAAAACTTCAGGATGACATAGGAAAACACATTAGGAAGTGACAGAATGCTTCATGTGACTGTTCGTGGAAATGGATAGCCTTTTTCACTTTCTGTTTCTTTCTTAGGTACATACCAGGTCAGAGTTCTTTATCCAAAGTACAGAAATGTTTAGGCTATTTATGGATGGGCTTTGGGGGAGCATAATGATAAAACATCTTTAACATTTTTTTTGAAGGGTTGATTCTTTATTTTAAAAAGACACTTGTCAATTTTCAGTATCAAAATAGTTACACTATTAGTTTCTCTTTCTCCCTATCGGCCCCCAAAGAGACCACACCAAAGGAGAGTGCATTTTAAGCCAATATGCTGCAGGATGTGCACCTAACAGACCTCACAGAAACCTCACCAGAAAGAGGGTATTGGTTAAGGAAAGACACTTCTGAAGATCAGCACACTGCAGCCCGGACTGTGGAGAGTTCTCACAGCCAAATAGGGTGGCCAGTGTGCCCCAACCCCAAGGAAGCAAAGTTTCAAAATAAATAAAACTTTAAAAAGTTTTGTATATAAACTAATCAAGATTTCTCCAGCACTAACTGAAACAAAGCACAATGAAATGGCACTTTTAGAGATAGCAGCTTCAGACCCAGAAAAGGGTGATGAGAAGAGTTTTATATGGCTAAATCAGTAGCAAAAACATAATTTTCTTTCTTTCAAGGAGGCAGGAGAGCAAAGAACTGATCACTTCAACATAAGGGGCACACAATCCATTCTGTGAACTATTGGGAAGGGGATAGAAATGGGACAAGAATTTGGTCTCATACAGAAAGTTCTCACTGTTTTAATTTGCAAAAAATCTCCAACATTTATGAAAAGTTTATATGCATGTATATGTAATTTCTCTGGGAATAAAATTCATAGTTCTTTTTTTTTTTTTTTAAGATTTTATTTATTTATTTTTAGAGAGGAGAAGGGAGGGACAAAGAGAGGGAGAGAAACAACAATGTGTGGTTGCCTCTTGCGTGCCCCTAACCGGGGACCTGGCATGTGCCCTGACTGGTAATCAAACAGCGACCCTTTGGTTCACAGGCTGGCGCTCAATCCACTGAGCCACACCAGCCAGGGCAAGATCCATAGTTTTTATCTGATTTCCAAAGGGGCTGTTATCATAAAAAGATTTAAAACCAGTTGACCAGAGAAGGCAGGATTGAGTGTGATTTGGCAAGTGGGAGATCATTGGCAATCTTAAAGAAAATAATTTCTAAAGAATTATGAAAGCAGATGCCATATTTCCAGGATTTAAGGAGTGAGTGGGTGCTGAGGAAGTGGAGGTAGCAAATATAGATTTGCCTTCCAGAAATGTATCAGTGAATGACAGGGGGATATATGATAATTTGGGAAACAGTAGGCTCAAGGGAAGGCTTTTTGGAAAGGAGATATTTGAATATATTTACAGAGTAAGAGGTGAAAAAAGGATAATTAATAAAAGGAAGTAGGTGGAAAAGTGTCTGGGTAGTCTGGTTTTATGCTGTAGCAGCAACCCCAAAAGAATAATGACTTAAAATACGAGTTTATTTCTTGCTTATGCAAACCACACTGTAGATAACTATCCTCTATCCTGAGATTCATTGATTCATGCTGCTTCAATCTTTGGGTGGAAGAGAGAGACAGGAGAGATGAGGGAGTGATGCAGAGGGATCTCACTGCCACTACTGCAAAGTAACACCTGTTACTTCCGCTTATGTTTCATTGGCTAGACCTAGTCACATGGTCATACTTAATTGGGGGCAGGAAATGTGGAAGAAATATGAAAAGGTATATTGTGAGCATATAATTACCTTTGCTACGTGAAGGAATCAAGAAAAAAGCAAAGGGGATTCTGGGGAGTTGAAAGTGGTATTGTTTTTTAATATTCCCATATCTTGCTACCAAAACAGAGTAAGTTGGATAGAAAAAGCTAAAACACATTAACAACATCAATAACATCTTTAGGTAGCAAAGTATGAGCTCACAAATCTATACAGGTGGGTACATATCATGATAGCAACAAGATTCTCATGTGGAAGGAGGCAGAGGGAGACAAACAAAACAAAACATCTTACCAAAAAATGCCCCCCAAAGAGAGAGCCTTACTTGTTATTAAAAGTTTAGAGAGTTCATCTGAGGGTTGCAGTCAAAATTGAGGAGAAGCTTTGCGGGCTCCATTTCTCAGGTGAACACGAAGGAATTATTGGGTGATCAGCTGGTGCTAGAATGGTCTAGTTCCTATGAACTTTCAGAACCAACCTGAGCTCCCTTCTAGGACCAAGCCCTGCATGAGGGAGAAATTACTAAAACACGACATAAAACAGATCATGTTTTATAATACCACAAATAATATATTAATTATAGAAATTATAAATCTGAAAATTTATTATTTTGTCCATTTTCCATACCAATTATATTCATTACTATTGTCTGAGCTCACATATAAGAGGGCTTGCTATGAGATTACTTGGCACCATTACAATACAGAGACCCTCCAAATTTAACCATAAACTCTCTTCCATTATCAAATTCCCATGCAAATTTAAAGTCTGAAGATTAAAACCCCTTACAAATTAAAGTCCAAGGAAATTAATGTCTGAAATCACATTCTCTTGCCCTTGAGATTTAAACTTCAAAGAAATTAATGTCCAGAATTCATCCTTTTCACTTCATATTTCACTTACTCTTAATTAGAGGGGTTCTTAAGGATTAAATGGGGTTGAAATTTGGGGGGGGGGCACTTGTAGCTTAGTCAGAAATAATATGAAGCCTTTCTCAGAGTTTCTAAAGGGTCCAAAAAGTCAGTAAGACACAAAATTACTACAGGACTGTCTTTACACCTACTAATTTAGAGAAATCTATTCTCCAATCCCTAGTGTAGTTATTTCAGGCAAGATTATGTTCCCAAAGCCTATTGATTACTGTTGTCAAATACCCGGTCAGAGACTTTGTGAACTCAGGGGTGAGAGAGAAAGAAATTCTGGGTTTTTTCTTTACCAAAATTGTTAATCTGAAATAAGGATCTGGAATCTATGTCCTGTGAATATAAACTTAATTAGGAGATGTTAAATTTGGCACTTTGAGCCCTGGCTGGTGTGGCTCAGTGGATTGAGCACTGGCCTGTGAACTGAAGGGTCACTGGTTTGGTTCCTACCAGGGCACATGCCTGGATTGCATGCCAGGACCCCAGTTGGAGGTGTGTGAGGGGCAATCAATCTATATTTCTCTCGCATGTCGATGTTTCTCTCCCTCTCTTTATTCTTTCCTTTCCCTCTCTAAAAACAAATAAATAAAATCTTTAAAAAAAATTTACAAGGAATCAACAGTAGAGTGGATGAAGCTAAGAATCAAATCAGTGATTTGGAACAATAGGAAAGAAAAACAACCAATCAGAACAGCAAGAACTAAAAAGAATCCCTCCTCCCCCCCAAAAATGGGGATAGTGTAAGGAGCCTCTGGGACAACTTCAAGTGTACCAACATTTGCATCATGGTGCTGGAAGGAGAAGAGAGAGGGCAAGAAATTGGAAACCTATTTGAAAAAATAATGAAAGAAAAGTCCCTTAACTTGGTGAAGGAAATATACATATAAACGCTAAGAGTCCCAAATAAGATAGACCCAAAGAGGCCCATAGCAAAACATAATTAAAATGCTAAATATTAAATTTAAAAAGAAAATCTTAAATGCAGCAAGAGAAAAGCATTTAGTTACCTACAAGGGAGCTCCCATAAGATTGTCAGATGATTTCTCAAAAGAAACTTTGCAGGCTAGAAGGGATTGGCAGATATATTCAAAGTGATGAAAGGCAAGTACTCACAAACCAAGATTACTCTACCCAGCAAAACTATCATTTACAATCAAGGACAGATAAAAAGCTTCCTAGACAAGAAAAAACTAAAGGAGTTCATCACCAGTAAATCATTATTATATGAAATACTAATAGGTCTTCTTGAAGAAGAAGAAGAAGAAGAAGAAGAAGAAGAAGAAGAAGAAGAAGAAGAAAAATGAACAATAAAATGGCAATAAATACATATCTATCAACAATTGAATCTAAAAAAAAAAATTAACCAATAAGCAGAACAGAAACAGAATCATAGATATAGAGAAAGCGAAGTCACACATTTAAAAAAGTAAGGAGGGACACCTGGGGAGCACTCCCAGGCCCAGACTAGACCACACAGCTCACAGTTCCAGTGCCAAGAACAATAAAGCCTCATTGCTTCTGACTGAGCAAACCAGTAGGGGTTGGGGCAGAGGAAGAAACTGCCCATCTCTTAGCAGAGGCCATTTGTTTAGAGGCCCCCATAGTCCTAGAATGTCCGTAGACCCACCCACTCTGGGAACCACAAACAGGCAACAGCTAGAGAGGCTCCAGTCCCACATGGGAAGTAGGAGAAGTGCCTGGAAAAGGGGTGAGTGCTGAGCAAGTGGCATTGTTTCCTCTCAGACTCCTCCCCCATGTACAGTGCCACAATGTGATGAAACAGGTTGCCCCACACTAATGAATACCTAAGGCTCCGCCCCTTACAACATACCAGGTGTGACAGCTCTACCTAAGCCACAGAGGCAAACACCGGAGCCTGTCAAGATGAGGAGATAGAGAAGTATGGCCCAAAAGGGGGAACCGATTAAGGTTCCAATGGGAGAACTAAGCGACAAGGAGATAGCCAACCAAACAGGCGAGGAGATAGCTAATGTAACATATACAGAGTTCAAAACACTGGTGATAAAGATGCTCACAGACTTGACAAATATGCTTGAGTATGGCAAACGCAGAAGGGGAGAAATGAAGGCTATTATGCTAAGTGAAATGAGAAAAATCCACATGAAACCAGTGGTGAGGGGAAGGAGACCAGGGTTTAATTCCAAGTCAGAGCATACTCCTGGATTTCAGGCCAGGTTCCAGTTGGGGGCATGTGAGAGGCAACCGATTGATGTTTCTTTCAGCAACCAATTGATATTTTCTCTCACACATCGATGTTTCTCTCCCTCTTTTTCTCCTTCCCTAAAAAATAAAAAAATCTTAAAAGAGAAAAAACAATTGAAAGTTAGAACTTGATTTTTTTTTTTGAAAGGCATTCAGAGAATGTAGTTAAAAAGCAACAGATGTTTAAAAGAATCTAATCTTGAAACCAGAAAAGCCAGTGTTTGGTGTTTATGCTGTCTGTCACCTACCAGACCCAATAAGCAGAGACAGGTATTAAATCATTAGGGGCACTTTATTCAGATGGTCAGTGATCTGAAATGATGGTGAGTTTGTACCCTAACAGACCACCTTAAAGTCCATTTTTAAACTGACCCTTTTTATAAGAAGAAAGGTTTAGGTAAGGAGTTTGGAATTCAGGGAAAATTTAATCAGATAAAAGCTGCAGGCCCTGGCTGCTTTGGCTCAGTGGATTGAGCGTTGGCCTGCGAGCCAAGTGTTGCGGGTTCGATTCCCAGTCAGGGCACATTACTAGGTTGCACGTCAGGTCCCCAGTTGGAGGCACGAGTGGAAGACAACCACACAGTACAAAAAAAACCAAACCAAAACAAAACAAAAAGCTGCAGCATTCTTTCATCTGTGTCCTGGGCTGTGGACATCTCACCCTGGAGCACAATGGCTCAAATGCCATCTTGATTGCTTGCAGTCCTCCTGAGGCACAAAGATGGAACTACTTATGGTCTGGAGTCAGGGTGGATCTTGCTTTCAGGTTCTGAAACAATAGCTTTTTGCATATATTGATTACTAAGCTCATTAGCTATTGCCTGAAACTAAAACTTTTCCAACATTTCAGACCCCATCAATCTTGCCACTGTCTAGCCTTTTCAAGTGCAATGTTTACGTGTTTGGCCTCACCATTCAGAGGATGTGAAAACTACTAAACCAAAGGTCTTGTGGCTCCCAAGCTTTTGCTGAGGCCTACCTTTATTAAAATACCCAGTCACCTGTGGACCAAGATACCATAAACTACCGTTCCTCCTTATGGTTAGAGTACCAGATGCTCTGAGGCTTACAGCCTCTTTTTCAGACAACAGCTGTGAAAATCCCATACAATTGCTGATGGAGCACTCAAATGTTGGAAAAATTTTCACCATTGTGCCTCAGGAGGACTGCAGGCAATCAAGATGGTATCTGAGCCATCACACTCCAGGGTGAGATGACCACCACCCAAGGCACAAGGACCACCACCCAGGACACAAAGACCACATCCCAGAGCACAAGGACCACCGCCCAGGACACAGATGAAAGGACACTGCAGCTTTTATTCAATTAATCTTTTTCCTGAATTCCAAACCCCTTAGCTATACTTTTCTTTTTCTTATAAAAAGGGTCCATTTATAACGGAATTTAAGATGGTCTGTTAGGGTTCACCTTCTCAGATCACCGACCATCTGAATAAAGCGCCCATAAAGATTTAGTCCCTATCTCTGCTTATTGGGTCTTGTAGGTGACAGGAAGCACAAATGCTGGCTTTTCTGGTTTTACTGCCAAAGTCAAAACATTTTGCCCTCTTCTTTTTGTTCTTTCTTTTTCTCTCTCTCCTACAACCTCCCTTGATTTTACTTAGGAGAAAGGTAAGGAACAAAGGCTAAAAGACATGTTGCATTGCTTATACTCATGGCTAGTTGGTGATATCAAATGAAAAGTCTCAATAAATAATTAAATCTCTGTTATTTGTCTTATTTAACATTGAGAATCAAGCTATTAAATAAGTAATCATGTATTATGAGACTATACATAGTATAACAAACTTTTATTACCAGAATAAAAATTTAAAACACTTTCATTCCCAGAAGGTGCTTTCCTGTTTTTCATTAAAAAATTCTTAAATTTGTTTGTTTTTATTTATTTTTAGAGAGAGGAAAAGGAGAAAGAGAGGGAGAGAAACATCACTGTGTGGTTGCCTCTCACTTGCGCCCCTGACTGGGGACGTAACGTGCAACCTAGTCATGTGCCCTGCCTGGGAATCGAACCAGCGACACTTTCTTTGCAGGCATTAAATTTTTTTGGTGTAGCTGACACATGTCCCATTTAAATGTAATTTTTATTTCCTTGGATATTCTTGAATAAAACATTCTCTCTTCTGCTGTTCCCTGGCAGAAATAATATCATTGGCACTGTTTGAGGACATTTAAAAAATGTCTCCTGCTTCCTCCTTTCTCAGATTTGTGTTATGTTATCCTTCATGAATACACAGCATTTCTGTAGTTTCTATCTCTCTCTCTCTCTCAAGTAATAGTAATAGCAGGGAGACATCTGCTATGCAGTTCTTAATTTCTTTCAATCACAAGCAATTAATGCTGTATTTTGCCTTTTTGAGTTGTTTTTTATTTCTGTTGACTCTCCTTTCCTCAATGTAAAATGGTCTTGAAACTGGAAAAGCCAGTGTTTGTGCTGTCTGTCCACTACCAGACCCACTAAGCAGAGACAGGGATGAAATCTTTACGGGCGCTTTATTCAGATGGTTGGAAATCTAAGACAGCAGGTTTGTACCCTAACAGACTGTTACATTCCATTACAAATGAACCCTTTTTAGAAGGAGAAGAAAAGTATAGGTAAGGGGTTTGGAATTCAGGGAAAAAGTTAATCAGATAAAAGCTGCAGCATTCTTTCTTCTGTGTCCTGGGCATGGTCCTTGTGCCTTGGGTGGTGGTCATCTCCCCCTGGAGTATGATGGCTCAGATACCGTCTTGATTGCCTGCAGTCCTCCTGAGGCACACAGGTGGAACTACTTATGGTCTCCTGGAGTCAAGGTGGGTTATACCTTCAGTTCCTCAAACAATAGCTTTTTACATACATTGACTGCTAAGCTTTTTAGCTGTTACCTGAAACTAAAATTTTCCAACATTTGAGTCCCCCATCAGTCTATCATTTAGCAATAGGCTTTGATACTTTTGATATTAGATCTTTATTGAAAACATCAGATGATAATACAACGCATCATGGCATTGTGACGTCTAGGTATATTTTCTATTTGCATCCTCTTTGGTGTAGCTTTTAAAGAATTTAGTCTCCACTTTTTCCTCTTAGGGCACTTTCTCCTTGAGTAAGATATCAAATTCATAAACACTTTCAGAGCATTTGGTTTGAGTTTAAATGGTTTTAAGGCTGTTCTGGTTGTTAGAATATCTATGCCTGAATGTTTCTGTACTTGGATTATACTTATAGACTACTGGTCTGGCTTAATTCAATAGCATCATTCTGGCTACTGGTTGAAAAGATGAGAAGGGACTCCTGAAACAAATAGTCAAATTTCCCTTGGTAGATTAGTTGTTGAATTTATATTTGTTTCGCATTTGCCTTTCTGTTTTCCCTATGCTAACGAAAAGCACTTAGGGAGTTATTTATCAGAATATGGTTACTCTTCCCAATCTCATTTCCTCTGCTGCCTTGCCTCCATCATCTCTGGCCAGGGCTGTTCCAAGAGTTCCCCAGCTGTATGGCTACCCCTGGCACTCTGCCCCTTACCATCTTTTAACCAGTAACCAGAATGAACCTATTGAAATAAGCCAGATCATGTTACTCCTTGTCCCTTGAATGGCTTCATATCTCATTCAGAGTAAAAGCCACAGTCCTAGTAGCCTATAGGGCCTCAAAATGATCTGGCCCTTCTTTTATCTTTGACCTCACCTGTCACTGTCCCTTCTCCCTTTCCCTCTGCCACATTAACTTCTTATTGTCCCTTGAAAATGCCAGAATGCTCTGACCTCAAGATTTGTGTTGTCTGTCTCAAATGCTTTCCCTATATATGTCTGCGTGGCATGGGCCTTCACCTCTTTCAAGTCTTTGCCCAAAATGTTGACTTCTCAACAAGGCCTTCTCCAACCCCCTATTTTAAGTCCTAGCCTCTCCCCCACAAAATCTCTACTTCTTTCCTCTTCCATTTAAAAATATATAACATTTGCCATCATCTATTTTTTTGTTTTTATTTATGTTAAATTAAAAAAATATTTTTCAGTTATAGTTGACATATAATATTATATTAGTTTTAGGTGTACAACATAGTAATTAGACATTTATAAGCCTTATGATGTGATCACCCCAATTAGTCTAGTACCCCTGACACCATGCATAGTTATTACAATAGTGCTGACTATGTTATACCTATGTATGCTCTCCTTTATATCCTCATGACCATTGTAATAACTGGCAGTTTGTACTTCTTAATCCCTTCACCTTTTTCACCCTATCCTCAACCTTCCTCCCATCTGGGAACTATCAATTTATTTTCTGTATTTATGAGTTTGTTTTATTTGTTTTGGTTATTTATTTATTTTAAGATTTCACATGCAAGTGAAATTGTATGGTATTTGCCTTTTGCAAATGGCAAGATTTCATTCTTTTTATGGCTGAGGAACATTCCATTATATACATGTACCACTTCTTCTTTACATCGGTGGATAGTTAGGTTTATCTGATATATTTGAATGGATGTGTTATTTATTACTGGCACTGCCACACACAAATATAAGTTTCACGAGAAGCGTATTGAACAGTGCCAGACACAGAGAAGGCTCTGTAAGGAAAAAAATTTTTGAAAGAATTAACTTAGCATTTAGCATGAGAAATGAGAAATGTTTAGTAAACAAAGTAATACACTGGGGCACTGTATAAGAATCTATGTTTAAAATGGAATCCATCAAGGGTGGAGCTCGCTGGGGAATGCAAGCCTTTTAGTGTGTATGGCTGACCTCCCTCATCAGCTTCTGGGCTCCTGTGTCCAAGATAAGGGTGAGGCTAGGGTCCTGCTTATTTTACCTGGTGATCAAAATACAGGTCCTTGAATAATGTTGTCTTGTTACAATACAAATGAGATTCCACAGGAACTTAACTCCTGTTTAAATCAACTAGTCTATGGTAAAACTGGTTTTGTTATACATCATTTCGCTTCAAGTTGCAGAACCTGCGTTAAGTGAGGACTTACTTTCCACGACACTTATTATTCAGCTAGCTTCTCCATCGTCCATTCCGTCATAAATTTTCAGTAGGAAACCTCATGTGACTTTGACAGAAGTGAGTATATTTATCTCTCTCTTTCTTTCTTCTGTTATTCTTTCTTGGTTTTTGTTGGGTTCTAAATCTCAAATGAAGCACAGTTTTATCTCAAGAAAGAAATAGAAGTTGAAGAACAAAATTTTAACCCCAAGTTCTGTTTTCAGGCTGCTAGACTATTTTCCAGTTAATCAGGATTCTGCAAACACCATTGCAGTGACATAATTTTGCATTTGTAGTTTGTTTAAAGAACATGTTGGACTTGGCAGGGTGCAGGTGGGACCCCTCCACACCACTCCCATTCTCCATGTAAACCAGCTCTGAAGATTCACCCTTCCCCACACCTTGGATAAAATCTTGGGCATGTCTCCTACCTTTCTGGTAATTCTTAGATAGTAAGAAGTCTAGTTCTTGTTAGAAGTTTGAAATGGTGTTCCTTTTAAAGAGGGCAGGGACCCTTTAAAACAGCCAGTTTTTCCCCACAGGATCCTACTTTGTCCATTTCCCACCCCCACCTCCACATCAGCTGTGCGTGCAGCTTCCTCCTGGGACTGCATCTCTTTCTCCTTTGTCCTTCTCTTCCTTCTGCTGCTCTGCTATCTCTGGCTGGTGTAGCTACAGCCTTCCACATTTAGACTTTTCAAATGAGATACCATTTTCTATTTTCCCCAAGTTTCGGGGGACATAAGTCAAGCTCTCCAAGTGATTCAGTTGAAAACCCCCTTACTTGAAGAATATGAGTTCCTTCTTCAGTCTCTTGCACAAAGGGTAGGGGTAGGGAATGCACAGCAAAGCTGGGAACAGACCTCACCGCCTGTTTCTTCAACCTCTGAATTTTCACCAACTCATACAGTCTGGAAGTGAATGAAAGCATAAGCCTGGCAGAACTGATTTCTCAATGTCTTAACATGTTCAGAAGCGCACCTGCCACCAGTCACATTAGCAGATCTGGTTATTAATTTGCCTGCTATTTCCAACTCTCCTTCTTTATTTCACTCACAGTCCCTGAAATATTTTATGAAGAGTCTGTCAAGGTAACAGATGATTGAACCAGGGATGGACTCCTTACCCTGAGGACTAATCCAAAGACTGGTTCATTCTGTTTCTTTCATGAGAACCTGAACTGAGACTTAAGAGGCTTCAGTAAGAAGGTAGTCAGTGCTTCAAGTGGAGTTTATTTAGTCAGGCCCGGCAGTCCTAATGGGCAAACTGATGAGTAAACAGGAGAAGGAAGCAGGAGACAGGAAAGCATATAATAAGCTAGATGGAGAGGACAGTGTCTGGTGCTTTTCCATTTCTTGGACACATTCTACCATACTCTGCATTTCCTTCTGTAAGACTCTCTCATGTTACTTTTTTAGAGCCATCCTTTTGACTTCAGCTGGTTGAGTGAGAAATGCCTGTTCCTTGCAAACGAATGAACAGACTAGAAAAATAAAATTTTAAAAAGTTATTTGTTTTCCTTATGACACGCTTTCTCTTTCTGTTTCAATATCATGGCTCAATGGATGTCCTGGATTTAGAACCATACCCTAATCCCCAGTACTCAAAGTCTATCTAGAGACGAGCAGTCTGGGCATCACTGGGGAACATGTCAGAAATGCAGAATCTCACCTGCACCTAAGAGCTACTGAATCAGCATCCGTATTTCAACAGGATCCCAGGTAGTTTTGTATGTATATGGCTCCTTGAGGAATCCGACTGTAATTTACTGTACACATTTAATCAATTCAGTCTTCCTAAAATACTGCTTTCATTATGTTCCTAGAATTTTAAGTTGTTCCGCATTGCTCTCAGAACAAGTCAAATGCCCTAGCTTGTCATTTAAGGCTAGAGTAAAATGGACCTAATCGACTTTAATTTTTTCTATATGGCTATCCTACTCCAGATAAATTGGTCTACTCAAACTACTCAATTATTTTCCAGATGTACCAAGTGCATTCAGGATCGTTGGTCATTGCATTTGTCTGGAATTTTCTTTCCCATATCCTTATACATCCCTTCTTTGAAGTCCCGTTCAGTTTCCACATCTGTTCAAAGGGTCCTGCTGCTTAATTGGCTTTCCCAGTGTTTTTTTTGTTTTTGTTTTTGAAATTTGTAGCCTCTCCCCGTCACTGATGCTTCTCACAATACAGTATATATAATAGCATTTTGATCCACTGGTTACATTTTATTTATCTACACTTTTTTTTGAAAATTTATAGGGCTCTAATTTCTTTGACCAAGCCGGAGTTAAGGCCAAACAGAAAGAAATTCAAAGTTAATATGCTCATGTTCTTCTGCTCTACTAGGCAGTTAGACAGATGTGAGCAGAATAGGTACAATAGGAAAGCCCCGGGTGCCTGGAAGTGGGCAAAACTGGGAGCTCAAGTATTGTAGGATGGGACCTTTCCTCCTCTAGTATATCACTGGTCACTTGATTTAGACCCCTGAGCTTTCATACCTCTGGTCATGTGGTTTGGATCCTCTCCTGGCATATCACTAGTCATATGGTAGATCTCCTTAGGGGAGGAACAACAGGCCAGAGAGTAGCCTCATATCACCCTCAGGACAATGAGGTTCTGACCCACATCAAATAATCTTAAGAACAAAGTCTTGAGTTTGTTTACCACAGAGATAAAATTTTGGTCACACTAGAGATAACATGACCTCAGTTGTGTTTCAGCTCCAAGCTCAGAAAGACAGTAAAACAGGATGAAACAATGCCGTGGCCAATATTAGAATCAGCTGCAGTGACTAATGACCCCCCCCCCCCTACCCTAGCACCGACAAATCAGGAGAGACCATGACTCTGAAAGGACACACCTGGAAAAGCTGATGCATATCTATTGACATCCCCTCCTGAGAATTCCCCTAAAATCCCTGCCTTTGGAAACAGATAAAACCCCTTACGATGAAGGACCCAATGTGGGGTGTGTGTGTGTGTGTGTGTGTGTGTGTGTGTGTGTGTGTCTCACCAATTTTGATAGTTTTTTAAATGCATGCGGATATGACAGCTGTCACAATGCAATCTAATAAAATTGTTTTGAATGAAGTTAAAGATAACTAAGCGCTCCTAGAGCCATTGTACAGAAAAAACTAAATAAACGTTTTGGCCAACCCAATACAAAGATGTGTTCTATAAGCGAAGGTTCTAATGGATCTTTTAAAAAATATTATTGCAATTGATGTTATACATACACATACTTTAGGAGTTGATTGCTCTGTAATTATTTTTATGAAAAATCATATTCCTCCCCATCCTCATCACACACTATTGGTCCTTGAGCTTTAGCTGAGTGAGGAGGTGTAGATCCCTCATGTGCTACTATGTTGAGTCTGCACGTGGGTTAGATGATTGGTGATGAGCAGCAGGAGTAGCAGTTAGTTATTAGTGAGTATGGCTTTCTATTTGATAACCATCTTCACTATCCCCTCCTCTAGATCTGAGCTAGTAGAATATGGGAAAGGTGAGGAGACTCCATATGGGGCTGTGTGGGACCCAACAATCGAGAGTATGGTTCTTTCTCTGTTGCAGTAGTTACATAGGGATCTGCCTGGGTGTAGACCAATGGTTCTCAAACCTGTGTGTACGTCAGTAGCACACTCCCAGAGTTTCTGATTTAGGAAGTCTGGAATAAGGCCGGAGAATTTGCATTTCTAACAGATTCCCCAAAGATGTTGAATCTGCTGCTTCAAGGACTGCATTTGAGAATCAGTAGTATAGTGAGAGGAAAACATCAAAAGGGAAAAAGAGCCCAATTAGTATGAAATGTTCATTCAGGTCCCTTTTGATATTTCTTTCCTTTTGAAGGTGTGAAATTTGTAATCATTAATTCAAATGAATGGGTTTTTTTAAAAAAAGATTTTATTTATTTATTTTTTAGAGAGAGGGGAAGGGAGGGAGAAAGAGAGGGAGAGAAACATCAATGTATAAGAGATATATTGATCGGTTGCTTTTCAAACTCCCCCTGATAGAATCGAACTGGGGACCTTTCAGTTCACAGGCCGGTACTCAATCCACTGAGCACACCAGTCAGGGCAAATGTTTTTAAATGAACAAAGAGAAAAGGCACACTTTGTTTAAATAGAACTTTCTTTTGGTTTTTGTTTTCAATATCAAACATTTGCAAACATCTATCTGTCTGAGAGATTTTAGTATTATTTTTTAAAATTTGTTAAAGTCAAGGAAATATGTTCTGTTTTCTTATGAATGAAATTAGTAAACAATGATAGAAGTACTCTGTTGATTGCTTTCATTTTGTGTTCTTTTTGATGTTTTGAATAATTTGATTTTTCCCCCAAAATTGTTGGTCACATTATCGTTTTGCTATTGAAGTTCTTTTGTGTATGCTGTGTTTTATCTTGATTCTCTCCTTTTTTACAAAGATTATATTGATACTAAGTGAGCTGACCTCAGTTTACTTCCAGAAGAATGGTGTCTACAGTAATACTCTTGAACCAGTGGGATGATAAATTGTGCTTTTATTTATTTATTTTTTAAACTTTCTTTTTTACAATTTTATTTATTTATTTATTTATTTATTTTTTAGAGAGAGGGGAAAAGAGAAAGAGAGGGAGAAAAACATCACTGTGTGGTTGCCTCTCATGCATCCCCAACTGGGGACCTGACGTGCAACCTAGTCATGTGCCCTGACAGGGAATTGAATTTGTGCTTTTATTTTTAATGATTATCCTAAAAATAAAAATACATTTCCTGCTGAGTAAATGATAAAACTGTAATTGTGTTTTAGTTGCTTTCCCTCCGAGGGAGGAAGTATCAATACAATACTTTCCTCAAATGCTATTAAAAATAATGCTCTAAACAAACATTTTAAATACCTTACTAATGACTATAAAACAGTGGGTTAAAAAAATTTTTTAAGCCAAAAATTATATATCCTGGTAATTGCTATCACTTTGGAAGACTATCTGGTTATTTCAATTATTCTTTAATTACCTAAAATGGGTCAGCAAACTAGGGCCTGTGGTCCAGATGTGTTTCACAAACTGTTTTTGAAATTAGATTTTACTGGAATACAGGTAATTTCATTCATTTAAATATTATCAATGGTTGTTTTCACACTACAGCAGCAGGGTGGATTAGTGGTGAAGGAATCTGCCTGATCTACAATGCCTAAAATGTTTACTCTCAATCTTTCCAGAAAAAGTTCACCAATTTCTGGCCTAAAATTGTTTTGAAGCTATTATTATTTTTTATTTTTGTTTTGAGTAGCATTTATAATGGCAAATTTAGTTACTAAGGTAGACTTGATGTTTAAAAAATACCAAGTCATTTGAGTTAAAGAATAATAAATAAGTTGATGATCACATGTTCTGATGCCATTTTGTCCAAAATAAAATATAAACGTATTTAAAATAACCACACTGATTTTATAGGAGGTTCATAAAAAGGCTCTTAAGTACCAAAGTAGGATTCCCAGAAATGTATGAGCAATGGTGGCATTGCAAAATGAACATATAGGTTCCCAATGGGACAATTTTAAATAAAAAAATTAGTTGGCTTATTTTTATTACCTACTCTGTCTTTTTTTAAAGTATATTTATTAATTATGCTGTTATAGTTGTCCCAATTTCTTCTCCCTTTGCTCCCCTCTGCCCAGTACCGCTCTTCCCTCCAGCAATCCCACCACCCTTTGTTCATGTCTGTAGGTCATGCATATAAGTTCTTTGGCTTCACCCTTTCTTATATTATTCTTACCTTCCTCCTGTCTCTTTTGTACCAACGGATTATGCTTTTTAATCCGTATACCATTTCCTCATTTCTTCCCCTTCCCCCTCTCATCTGATAACCCTCCAAATGATCCCCATATCTATGAGTCTCTTCCTATTCTGGTTTGCTTAGTTGGATTTTGTTTCTATTTTTTAGATTCAGTTGTTGATAGTTGTGTTTGTTGTCGTTTTAATGTTCATAGTTTTGATCTTCTTTTTCTTAAATAAGTCCCTTTAACATTTCATATAATAATGGCTTGGTGATGATAAACTTCTTTAGCTTTACCTTGTCAGAGAAGCACTTCATCTGCCCTTCCATTCCAAATGATAGCTTTGCTGGACAGAGTAATCTTGGCTGTAGTTCCTTGCTTTTCATCACTTTGAGTACTTCTTGCCAGTCCCTTCTCGCCTGCAAAGTTTCTCTTTGAGAAATCAGCTGATAGTCTTATAGGCACCCCTTTGTAGGTAACTCTCTGCTTTTCTCTTGCTGCTTTTAAGATTCTTCCTTTATCTTGAACCTTTGGCATTTTAATGATGATGTGTCTTGGTGTGGTCCTCCTTGGGTCTAGCTTGTTTTGGATTGTCTATGCCTCCTGGGTTTATATGTCTATTTCTTTTGTGAAATTAAGGAATTTTTTCTTCATTATTTTTTCACTTAAGTTTTCAACTTCTTGCTCTTCCTATTCTCCTTCTGGCCCCCTATGATTCAGATGTTGGCATGTTTAAAGTTGTTCCAGAAGTTCCTAAGCCTCTCCTCATTGTTTTCAATTCTTGTTTCCTCATTCTGTACTGGTTTACTGTTTATTTCTTCCTTACGTTCCAAATCATTAATTTGAACCCAAGTTTCCTACCCTTCACTGTTGGTTTTGTGTGGATTTTCTTTGTTTCACTTAGCATCGCTTTCACTTCTTCCCTTTTGCATTTGCCATACTCGAGCATATTTGTCAAATCTGTGAGCATCTTTATCACCAGTGTTTTGAACTCTACATCTGTTAGGTTAGCTATCTTCTTGTCACTTAGTTCTCCCACTGGAATCATGATCTGTTCCCTCTTTGGGGCCATACTACTCTGTCTTCTCACCTTGACAGGCTCCTGTGTTTGCTTCTGTGTCTTAGGTAGAGCTGTCATACCTGTTATGTTGTAAAGGTATTTTTGCCTTAGGTATTTTTCAGTGCAGGGCGACCTGTTTCACCATGTTGTGGCACTGTATATGGAGGAGGGGTCTGAGAGGGAACAGTGTCACCTGCTCAGCACTTGTCCCTTTTCCAGGCACTTCTCCCACTTCCTGTATGGGACTGGTTCCCCTCTAGCTGTTGCCCTGGTCATGGTTCCCAGAGTGGGTGGGTTTGAAGATGTTCTAGGATCCTGGGGGCCCTCTAAACAAGCCGACTCTGCTGAGAGACTGGCAATTTATTCCTCCACCCCAACCCCCACTGGTTTTCACAGTCAGAAACAACGAGGCTCTATTTTCCCCAACTTTGGGTCCATGAGCAGTGTGGTCTGGTCTGGTGCTGGGAGCACTCCCCAGGTGTCCCCCCTGACTCTTTTTAATGTGTAACTGCACTTTCTACCAGCCAGCCACAACAGCTGCCACCTCCACACTGTGTCTTCTCCGCCCCAGCTCTGCCCCTCCTACCTGTCTGGATAAGTATGTCTTCCTTATATCTTTGTTTGTTGGACTTCCATGCAGCTTGATTTTTTGGAACTTCTGGTTATCTCTAGTTTTGAGGTAGTTGTAGTTCTTCTTAGTTGTGGAGGGAGACACAGCATGTTTTTCTAGGCCTCCATCTTGGCCCACATTTTTTTAATGTAGAAAAAAATCTCTTGGAAAACATTTAAATGGGCATTAGGGCTTTTTTATTTTTTAAATAGTGATAATATTTCTAACAATGTAAAAATGGAACAATAAATAAGACCTACTTTTAGTTAACTAATACAAGAAATGATTAAAGCATATAGTAAAATTGAAATAAGAGTCTTTTTATGAACAAGTGATGCTAATGTAACACTTTTAAGCAAAATGTTTATCAATGACCATATCAGCAGATAAGATATTAGAAATATCAATGAACAATAAGAAACTTGAAGATTCTTTCAACAATATTAAGGTGACTTAGTGCTAGCAGATTCTTTTCACAAAATTAATCTAACAGAGTGGGAGAAACATTTCCCCAGGATGTAACAATCGCCAAAACTTTCTCTCCTACACAATAAAGACTACAATTTAATATTCAGTGTTACCAACACCTTCCGTTACATAAAAAAAGAAATTAAAGCATAAAGTAGGAAGGACAAGCTGGGTTTATTGAGACAACTCTGGATCATCACTTCCTGGAAGGTGGGAGGACATTTTTATTTTTACCTCTGAATCTCCTGATTCAAGCATTTCTTCTGTGTGCTTGGCCTGGAATGCCCTTCTTGTTGGCCTACTAAATACTTCTTCATTCTCCAAGATTTACATTATATATCACCTTCTCTGTGAGGGCTTCCTTGATCTTAAGGCAGATAAAGGCAAACTAAAACAAAAAGTAAAGTAAATCTCTGTTCTAATAGATAGCAATAAATTATACAGAAGAAAATAGCCCTGGCTGGTGTGGCTCAGTGGATTGAGTACTGGCCTGAGAACCAAAAGGTCACAGGTTTGTCTCCCAGTCAGGGCACATGCCTGGGTTGTAGGCCAGGATCCCCAGTTGAGGGTGTGTGAGAGGCAACCAATCAATGTATCTCTTGCACATTGGTATTTCCTCCCCCTTTCTCCTTCCCTTCCCCCCTCTCTAAAAATAAATAGATAAAATCTTTAAAAAAATAAAGCAGGGAAGGAGAAATGGGGGTCCTTGGGAGTTGCAATTTTGGTGTATCAGTCAGGGTTCTTTAAAGAAAGAGAACCAGTAGGGAATAGATATAAATAAATTTTATATATAATATACATAATACAAAATTGAAATTAGCTTACGTGATTATAAAGGCTAAGAGTCCCAAGATCTGCAATCAGCAAACTGAAGACCCAGCAGAGCCTATAGTGGAGTTCCAGTCTAAGTCTAAAGACCTAACAACCAGGAGAGCTGATAGTGTAAGTTTCAGTCCAAGGACAGGAGAAGACAGAGGCTCCAGCAGTCAGGCAGGTAACATTCCCTCTCACTCCAGCTTTTTTGTTCTATATATTTAGGCCTTCAAATGTTAGGAGGAGGCCCACCCACATTAGAGAGAGCAATTTGTTTTACACAGTCTACCAGTTCACATGTTTTATCTTATCCAGAGTGAGAGTCTCACAGATACATTCAGAATAATGTTTGACCGATTGTCTGGGTACCCCATGGCCCAGCCAAATTGATACATAAAATGAACAAACACAGATGATTAAATAAGGAAAGGATGGATCCCTGAGAAGATGACATCTGAGGGAAGGAGGTGAGTTAGTTGTATCTGGAGGAAGAACATCCCAGGAACAGCCTGGAAGGTTTAAGGAACAGGATAGAGTGAGGCATGTGCTGCTGGAATGGAATAGGCAAGGGAGAAGGAAGCAAGGGGTGAAGTTGGAGAGACAGTGGGCAAGAGCAGAGCATGTGTGGCTTTAAGGAATTTTGGGGGTGATCTTTTACTCAAAATATCAACGGAGGGGTATTTGGCAGAGGAGTGACTCTGATTTTGTTTTAACAATATCACTCCAGCTTCTGTGTTGAGAAGAGTCTGAGTGGTGTCAAAGATGGAAGCTGGGAGACTAGTTGGGAGGCTCCTGCACTAATTTAGGTGAGAGAGAGAGTGCTGGTGGTGGTACTGGAAATAGTGAGAAGTGGTCACATTCTGGACATATGTTCAAGTTAAACTGACAGATCGGATCTGAGGTGTGAGAGAAAGAGAGGTGTCAAGGATGACTACAAGATTTTGGTCTGAGCACTTGGGGAAGAACAGAAGAGAAACAGAGTTTGGCTGAGAGGGCTGTACCAAGAGATCAGTTCAGTTTGGGACTCATTAAATTCAACATGTCTATTAGTCATCCAAGTGAAGATATTAAGGGAACAGCTGGATTTGTGAGCCTGGAGTGCAGGGGTGAAATGCAGGCTGGACACAGCATACACTAGGTGGTGTTTAAAGCCATGACAGTAGATGAGATCACTAAAGAAGTGAGTGAAGATAGAAAAGAGAGGAGTCCCAATGACTGAATCTTAGAATACTCCAAGGTTTGTAGGTCGGAGAGATGAAGAGAATTCAACAAAGGATACTGAGAAGGATACCAAGAAGAAGCTTCTGGTAAGATGAAGACCAGGTAAGTCTGCTTCTGGAAGCCAAGCGGAAAAGTGGTTTGAGTAGGAGAGAGTGATCATAGTCTGTTAATCAAGTAAGATGAAGCTTGAGACTTGGCCATTGGATATAGCAACAGGGAGGTCAAGGGAACCTTGAGAAGGGCAGTTTAATTGGAATGGATTGGGTAAATACCTGACTGTAGTAGGTTTAAGAGATAATGAGAAGGGAAATAGTGAATACAGACAAGCTCTAGAAAAGAAAGAAATGAAAGTAGTATCTGGAGGAGGAAGTAGGGTTAGGGTTTTTCAAAGGTGGGAGAAATAATGTCTGTAGATTGATGGAAAAGTTCCAGTAAAAAGGAAATAATTGAGAAGAGAATTACTGAAGTGATGGCTTGAGTGGGTCAGAATAAGAGGCCATCTGGTCTACAAGTAGAGCAAGTGGCCTTTTCCAGGGGCACAGAGTTCATCTATGGTCATGGGAAAAAAACCAAGATGTGGGCACTGATGTAGGTGGTGAGTGTTCATGGGAGATCTCTTCTGATTCATTCTATCTCCTCAGTGAAATGGGAAGCAAGGCCAACAACAGAGAATGAAAACAGGTGGTGAGTGGGCATTTGAGGTTTGTGGACAGAGAAAAATGTATGAAATCTCACCTGGGAGAGTGGGAGGATTAAAGGACCAGTGAAGTATAGTATAATTGCCAGCAGCATTAAGGGCCTACTCAAGGTTGAGGATCCTAGTTTAAAGTGTGATCTCTCAGCATGATCTAGTGACTATCTCAGTGTCTGAGGAATGAGGCGGCTGAGGGCACATGCAATGTAATATAAGCAAATTTAAGCCGAGTAAGAAATCAAATTAATACATACATGAATGAGTGGTTTCCCCATTTGGGATACATTTTTCTCTTCCATCCATTGACTCAAACTCACTTTATTTTTATTTTATTTTATTTTATTTATTTATTTTTAAAGAGAAAGAAAGGAAGGGGGAAAGAGAGAGAGAAATATGGACATGCAAGAGATACATCGATTAGTTGCCTCTCACACGCCTCCAACTGGGGACCCGACCTGCAACTAGGCATGTGCCCTGACTGGGAATTGAACCTGCAACCTTTTGGTTTGCAGGCCGGGACTCAATCCACTGAGCCACACCAGCGAGGGCAAATGCACTTTATTTTTAATGACCCACATAAGAACTGTATCACCCAGAAACCATACTTGGGGTTAAGCTAGTAAATGTACTCTTGGATGAGAATAATTGAAAAGAGGCAAATGTTGTATCATAGGTCATGGTGTAGAGAGATTTTGCTGTTTAAGTTTTCCCTTAGGTTGTTTAAAACTCATCTTCCATTCAAATATTAGTTTATTCTGGCAGCAAAACACTGATCTCTGGTACATGCTGGAGGATGATTCACAGAAGTTTCCACAACATACTTTTCTTTCCTTTTTCTTTTTGGCCAGAACTCAGGATCTTTATATGTGTCTGGTAAATATTTCAGTTGATCCTAATTAGGGGTGTGTGTCAAGGGGCGTAATGGTGAGGGGATTCTTATTCCCTTTGGATCTCTATTTGACTTCAATTTTGTATTCAGCAGGCAAATACTAGTACCTGTCCTTGGCCAGGGGAAAAAACATTTACAACTCAGTCTCCTTTAATCCTTTAAAGTTGAGGGCCAGTGAGCACCAGGAAAAAACATGCAAAGCCAACTAGCCTTTCTTAGCAACTAACCACATCAACACACCTGTCATTTCAATCTTCCTACATTTTAAATATGGCTCAAAATAAATACTCGTTCTACTTCACTCTATATAACTATCAGTCCATGCGTAGCATGGCTACTCCCTGACCAAAGCCTCGTCACTCTGCGTGGTCAAGGACCTTGGTGTGTGTACTATTTTAAAACCAGTGGTCTAAAAATAGTTGTGTACAAATGGAAAATGCATGCTTGTTGAGTCAAGCTTGCCAGGCCCTGGAACTCTTAGCCTGGGAGTATGACAAGTGTATCTTGTTCTGATACCTGGAAATCCTAACCAAGGGATAGGCAACAGGAGTCCAATACACTGGCACTCTTACTGGGGACCAGTGGCCTTCAACATGGGCAGTACCACCTTTTAGGATGTGTTCTGGGAATTGTGGGAGCGTTTTGAGTTATCACAGTGTTCAAGGCCCGCTAACTGGTATTCGGTGGCTGGGGGCCAGGATTGACACGTGTGAAATAATTCCATAGAACAAATAACTGTCCTGCCCAACTTTTACATATCCATCAGGGCACTGATATGGGTAAAAAACCTATTTATAATTATTTGAACACAAACACTAACTCTAATTTTATTTCTCCTTTATATTGCACTTAGAGACTTATGTTAATTTAAAAATTTTTGTGTATGTGGGTAGGTTATATCATATGAATTTCATTTCAGGACAGTGAAGGGGATGTTTCATTATACAATAAAAAGGGGGCAGTGGGTCTGATACCTTTGAGAACTACTGTTCTAGATATTTGCTTGTGCCTTTTCCTTTTTATGGTAAGTTTACAAATCATTTATAATCTCATCCAATTTTATCCATAAAAGGTAGGGAGGCAGCAATCCCAGGAATCCACAGTTAAGTCCTAAAGTGTGAAGTCGCAGGTGGCATTTGCTTGTGATTTCTTCCACTTTGCCCCATATATTAGGAAGAAATTAAAGATAGGAACAGCCAAAATTTCTTGTGGAAAAGGAAATCCCAATAAAAAGTATCTGAGCATGGGGGAGTGTGGGGCTAGGCATCAAATTACCTGGCCATCCACACCAGGGGCGGAGGTTATGCTTTCTCTGTCTTTTGTCTTCCACCTTCAAACTTCCCCCAACACACACACACACACACACACACACACACCCCACACACACTCTCAGCTCATTCCTGTCCCTAGAAATGTAAACTTCGTGTCCCAACTACTCTATACCCACTGCAAACAGATTCCCTTTGTTCTCAGGGAATGTGTTGGATAGTAAAAGGTTTACACTGAAACACGCCATCCACCAAGCTTCAGACAGTCCACTTGAATAAAGGTGCCAGATGAAAGGTTTGGAAAGATCTTCAAAAGGAGATCCTGAGAGGCAGAGTTCATTAATTAGGACCCTACAATTACAAGGACCTGAGGCCTTTTCCTGTCATTAGGATGAAGCAACTGCAAATAGTCACAGCAGGAAGGGGCAACGCGTGGCACTACAATGTTCTATGCTTAAAATTGCAGTGGGAAATGGCTAGAGTCATTATCATTTTTTAAAAGAGGAAAACAGACTAATTAAAAGGGAGATCTTAGGGACCCACCAAAGAGAAGGCTTGATATTCAAAACATAAAATTATGGGATGCTTTTTGCTGTTGAGCATAATATGAAATTGCAGCAAGTAAAAGGATTGACTAATATATGTTGTTTGTGCCCAGGCAGAATGAGAATCTCTCACAAATCCACGCGACACCTCTTAGAGTGGAGTTGTGGCTGGGACAAAGTATTTGCTGAATTAAATTGAGGCTTGAGGGTGAAGAACACCATAAAGGGGAGCAATCCAGTTACAAGCAGGGCCAGCTTCATGGGTGTACAACCCGAGTAATCAGGGTCCTGTGCTTAGAAGTGCGCCATGCTTGCTTTAATAGCTGGCTGCCACCATCTTGAAATGTTAATAATTTTTGAACAAGAGCCCTCACATTTCATTTTGCACTGGGTCCTTCGAATGATGTGGCAAGTCCCAGTCAGGAGAGTGAACATCTGAGTCTGAGAGAGTCAAATCCCAGCTCTACCACTGGCTGGCTGTATGATCTTGGGAACTTATTTAACATCTCTGCATCTGTAAAACTGGAACTATAATAGTACCTATCTCACAGGAATGTTGTGAAGACTAAGAGAACAGAGCAGCATTCAGTAGATATTATAGTATTATTATCGATGACAAAGTTCTAGATGACATGGAAAAAGCACCAAGGCACAGCCAGAGCAGGAGTAGAACTATTTTCTAAACTCATTTTTGCTAACACATTTCTGCTCTGGCTGTGTATTTTGATGTCCTTGTGGCAAGAGAGGCAAAGATAATTTTCTTTTTCATTTTTTAAATTGTTTTTCTATTACGTTGTCCCATTTCGCCCCCATTCCTCTCCTCTGCCCCGCCCACTTCCCCACTCTCCCACAGTCAATCCCCACCCTGTTGTCCATGTACCAGTTCCTTGACTAGACCCTTCCCCTTCTCTCCCCCCCTTCCCCCTCAAAAGATAATTTTCTTAATTGCAGGCTTCACTGACACATTTTGTGCCAGAACTGAAGTAGAGTAGGTGTTACTTAAAATGTGTGAATCATCACACACATGCATTGCATATTCTTATAGATTTAAAAGAGTTGAACTCTAACCAAGATAATAGAGACATTATTTTAGAAGGTAGAAATATGCCCATATAAAGGCAACTTGCTATTGAAAATACGTCCCTCGTTGTGTGGGCCTGCTGAGTCATTTTATTTGCCATACCATTATTTAATGTAATATTCCCAACCAAAGAAATTGCATATCAAAAAAAAAAAAATTATTACACCTACTTTGCTAGGACTACACACTAATTATCACCTTGCCACAAATAAATTGATGACATTGTATTAATATGTTGGTTTGGGAGAAGTTAGGAATGAAATGTGGAAGTAAGATCAAGTGGAAGCATTTTCTTCCATTTTGAATGAATACCCCTTATTAGAGCCTTATTACCATAATTAAAAGTAGTCTTTTGCAGTACTTACACTTTTATTTTATTTTATTTTTATTTTTATTTATTTATTTTTAGAAAGAGGGGAAGGGAGGAAGAAAGAGAGGGAGAGAAACATTGATCAATGTGTGAGAGAAGCAATCAGTTGCCTCTTGCATGCCCCCAACTGGGGCCCTGGCCTGTAACCCAGGCATGTGCCCTGACTGGGACTTGAACCAGTGACCTTTTGGTTTGCAGACTGGCACTCAATCCACTGAGTCACACCAGCCATGGCAGCAGTACTTATCCTTTTAAAATTATTTCTGGCCCTGGCTGGAGTGGCTCAGTGGATTGAGTGCAGGCCTGCGAATCAAAGGGTGCCGGTTCGATTCCCAGTCAGGGCACATGTCCCCACCCCTTTCAGCAATGTTATGTCATGCATTTGTAATTCAGTTAGTCATTTCCCACAGTCTGTATCCTATTCTGCACTCTTTCAACACCTATTGATTTTTAAAAATATATATTTGCATACATTAAAGTTTACTTTGTACAGCAAAGGGAATATAGGCAATAATAGTTTGATAAGTATTGGGTTGGCCAAAAAGTTCACTTGGTTTTTTTCTGTAAATGTTATGGTAGCATTTAGTTGTCTTTAACTTCATTCAAAACAATTTTTGTTAGATTGTATTGTGTCAGCTGTCATATCAGTGTGCATTAAAAAATCAAAATTGGTGAATTTTTGTGTAGCCATTTTAATATTGAAGATTGAAAAAATATACAACATTTTCAGCATATTATGCCTTATTATTTCAAGAAAGGTAAAAGTGCAGCTGAAATGCAAAAAAAGATTTGTGCAGTGTATGGAGAAAGTGCTATGGCTGCACAAATGTGTCAAAAGTGATTTGTGAAGTTTCTTGATACTATAGACATTTTGGCTAAGTAGTTCTTTCTGCGGGGCTGTCTTATGCTTTGGAAGATATTTAGCAGCACCCTTGGCCTCTACCCACTAGAAACCAATAGTAGGAGATAGCCAACATACTCAAAGTATCCAAATCAATAAAGTTACTGGTGAAAATGAAAAAAATGTGTCTTTTATTTTATGGAAAAAACTTAATGGCCTTTTTTGCCAAACCAATATATCTGGTGCCAGGTAGGTACTGGAGATATCAGGGGGAACATTTTATAAAGTATATAATTGTCTAACCACTACGCCATACACCTGAAACCAATACGGACTAATATTGAAAGAAAACTGTAACTGAAGCCCTGGCCAGTATGACTCAGTTAGTTGGGAGTTGTCCCACACACAGAAAGGCTGCTGGTTTGATTCCTGGTCAGGGCACATGCTTGGGTTGTGGGTTTGTCCCTGGTTGGGGTGCATATGGAAGGCAACCAATCAATGTTTGTCTTTCACATTGATGTTTCCCCCTCTTTCCCTACACCTTCCCCTCTTTCATAAAAAAAACCAAAACTGTAATTGAAAAAAGTTCACTGTGTAATGTACAGTTCTATTCCTTTTGAAAAATACCTAGTCACGTATAGACCATCCCAGTGACATACAAAATAATTCCAGCACTGAAAATTGCCTTCGTAGTCTCTAATTCAACTTTTGATTGCTTATCAAATCTTTAAAGAGCCGTGCAATACTGTATCTTCCACCAGAGGGCTCCACTGGCTCACCCTCGACAGAGGCACTGGAGAGATTTCTGGGATCTCCAACTGTAAATGTCTGGAGGGACTGGGTTCAAAGATCAGCATTACAGGAGAGTTGCTGAAAGTGTTTGGCACATGGGGACAGCAGAGAGAGCAATCAGCTGGGGAGGTCTGATTGTATGGAGGGCTTCAGCCAGAGGAAGAATTTGTTAGTTATCAAGTTATTGCCTTCCAGATCCCTTCATTGACTAATCTATTAAAATGAGTCTGGGCCCTTTAAATATTTTTCCATTGGCAGCTGGCACAATATTTTGTCAGTAGACAGCACTGGGGAGAGACATTGAAGGAGGAAAGGGTTTTACTTCTTGGCTCTGATGGCTTGTTAGACTCCTGGAGAGCATGGTTTCTTTTTCAAGGCTTTCTTTCAGTGCTAAGTGTATGCAGGGTGTGGCTTTTGCTGTGTGCTTTCTTCAGCTCTTGCCTCAAACAGCAGCGGTGGGCCTGGGAGGCCCAGATGGCACAGCCTTCACCAGAGCCTAGGTTGCTGGTCTGCATGGGTACGCTGGGGCCCCCATTGGGCTGGCTGTCTAGTGAGCTGGATGGTCAACTTTCATTTTTACCTACTGGCTCAGAGTGGCTCAGTCCCAAGATATGTGCCAAGGTACACTAGGGTCCCTCGGGGGAAACCTCCCCAGGTCCCAGTCCCACAGCCACAGCCACAGCCCAACTCCCCCTGTGCATCCACCCCTTAGCTTCATTCGAATGTGCCCAAAGGGTTGTTTCTGCTTTCCTGGGTCATTTCTGGCCTTGGCAGCTGAAGAACTTCTCTGCCCTCAAGTGGGCTGTGACCACACCTTCTTCAACGAGTTTTGAAGTTTTACCTCCTCCAAGTTTGTCTTGTTCTGGTTCTTTCCCTTAGTTCTTCAGCACCCTTTAGAGTTCTTGTCTCATCCTTATAAGTTAGCCCCTTATCATTGTTCAATAATTTTTTAGATTAAACTTCCCATGTTTAAAATTACTCTGTGGTCTCTGTTCTTGATTCAGCTGCGACTGAAGTCTATCACTCTCACTGGGAAAGGGCACAGGTGTTCTTGGTCTTTCGGTAAATCTCATTTCAAGGGGAAGAAAGCAGTTTCCTACTTAGTGGTGATACTGGCTCAGACTCTCTGGTTAGACGATCAATTATATGTAGAAACCCTTGCCAATAACTCAGGTCCCAGACCCCACATCCTGGCTGGTAGCTCAAGGTACAGTTCTAAGAAAAGGGTTTCCCTTATGACGAAGGGACAGCCGAGGACATATCACAACCTGGCGCTGGTCAGGGTTCCAAACATTTGTTAAACTTCTCTCTATAGTGGAATAAAATGAATTATGCTGGGAACAGGACTACTTATAGTGAGATGTAAAATTCAGCTTCTTTTCATTGATCTTGACACTTAAAAAATAGCCAGATGATTTCTAGATCTACCATGTTTTAATAAAAAGAGGAGGTGCTTATGCTTCTTTTTGATTCCTGCCAATAATGCATTTCTAATGTTCTCTTTTAAAAATTTCCTGAGTCTGGGGCAGGCTGGGTGGCGAGGGCAAAGAAGGAAAAATTGGGACAACTGTAATATCATAAATAATAAAATATCTAAAATAATAATAATAAAAATAAACATTTTCTGGGTCTGAAAGAGAAGTTTGAAGTTCCTGTGAGATTCCGATGACAGATTGGTCTCACCTGAAATTTTTGAATGTTTTGTTTCTTTTATTCTGCAGATACTGAGTCATTTTACTGTTGCATCATGAGTTCCTTAATGGGTCATTTTAGTTTCTGAATTGAAACTAAATCCAGTTTAGTTGGATTGTGGTTTAAACTAGTCTTAACAGTGCTGTTTAACAGTGCTCTAATGAAAGAGTGAAGCTGAGGTCCTCCAACATTCCTTAAATATTTTCTTGGTTAGATGCCAGCCTGTTAAACCAAGCACACCATTGTCCCGGGACAGCCAGTCGACCTGGAGTCTGCATGATCCTTCTCCATGTGGGAAGGCCACCCTCCCCTCCACACCCCCACTCTTATTAAGGAATTCTGGACCCAAGGGTAGGTAGGACGATGACCATGCCCAGATTGAAGCAGCTAGAGGAGCAGGAGACCACTGCCCATTGTCCTCTATAAGATAATAAAGAGTCTTAAGTCTGAGAGGGGGGGATTGTTATGAAATATTAATTACTTACTTAATTAATAATGATATAGGAAAGGGAGAAGCCAGAGAACTTGTATGCATGACCCATGGGCATGGACTGGGGCAGGAGGATTGCTGGGGGAGGGGGGGCTGGGCAGAGGGGAGCAAAGGGGAAAACAATTGGAACTATTGTAACAATATAATCAATAAAGTATACTTAAAAAAAAAGATTTCCTTGGTTAACTCCACCACATCTAATATAAATCTCTGATGATTATATCTCTAGCAGTCTTGCTCCTAGAACAAGGTGTATAGCCAAGGTGAAATGATTGCTCACAACCACATACCTGAAGAAGGAAGTAACAAATACCTCATCTAAATACAGGAGATTTTTGTTCGAAGGACTTGACATCTCTCCCCTTGTTTTTCTATATTTGTTCTCATAGTAATCAAGTGAGGGATGAATTAGAGATAAGAAAAGCAAACTAAATAGAATAGGAAGATTTATCAAAGAACTTTTCAGTGTTAGCACTCAGACTAGAAGTTGTATGTTAATTCTCTAGCTAGTATTCTTTGCTTAAACATTTGTTAAATTTATCTTTTCCTCAGTATAAGAAAGAGCTGGCTATGCAATAACTAGTTTTTCTTGAATGAGATCATTTTTTTCCTAAATCATCTGTCAGGAATAATACAAATTGTATTCTATCACAACTATAAAAATGATAATAAAACAACAACTTGTATTTGCATGGAATTCTACTGTTTATAAAGCATTTTGACATGTATTATCCAATTTCAACTCCATGAAAATCTTTATTAGGTATATAGAAAAAAAATAGTAATCTATTGTACAAATGAAAAATAGAGGTTCAGAGAGCTTAATTGACTTTCTCGAGGACACATAGTTAGTATGTGATGCAGGTTGAATTTAAACTCAGGTCTGACTCCAAAATCTATTTTCCTAGCCATTCTCCTCTCCATGTACTACATAATAGCCAAAAACATGTTAAACACATCTGTTTTCAACAAATTATATGCACCCAAAGGTGTAATCTGGCAGAGAGAACAAAGCTCCTAAGTGTTTCATGCATGAGTCTAAGTCTGAAGTCAAGTAGAGAAAAGGTAGGCACAAACTAAAATTAAAAATGTATTCCATAACATGTATTGTGATAAACACACAGGATTATAATGTAGATATAGTATCCCCCTATGTATATATGGTTGATGCTTGAACACACACATTTGAAGTATACGGGTCCACTCACACATAGATTTTCCCCGTAAGTACTGTAAATTTATTTTATCTTCCAAATGATTTTCTTAAAAACATTTTCCTTTCTCTAACTTACTTTATTGTGAAAGTACTGTATATAATTCACAAGCATACAGAATACATATAACATGCATTAATCAACTGTTTATGTTATTGGTAAGGCTTCTGGTAGTAGTTAAGTTTTTGAGGAGTCAAACGTTATAAGGTTGGTGCGATAATAATGTCCGATTTTGAGGTCTTTTAAAAATAAAAAAGCCATGATTATGAAAATATTTATTTGTTAACATAACCTCCTTTGCTTTCTAGAAACTCATTCCATCTGTCAACTAGCTTATAAGTGCCACGCTTATAAAATTCTTTAGGTTTTGAAGCAAAATATGAATCCAACTCATTTTCGACCTCTTCTCTTGATGTTAACCTAAGACCATCAAAATGGTTCTGTAGTCCCCAAAACAAGTGATAATCAGAAGGAACAAGGTCAGGAGAATATGGAGGATGAAGTGATGTTTCCCAACCAAGCTCTTTCAAGAAATTTTTAGTGAGTTGAGCTGTGTGAGGACGAGCATTATCATGATGGAAGATGACACCCTTTCTGTTGACTAAGGAGGGTCGCTTTTGGTTCAAAGCTGCTTTCAAATGACAAAGTTGTTCACAGTAAAGATTAGCATAATGGTTTGATTGCTGTCTAACAGTTCATAATGGACAATTCCTTCCATATCCCACCATACACTCAACATGATCTTCTTTGGATGAAGTCCTCCTCTTGGTTGTTGAACTCTTCTTCCTCCTTGACTGATCCACGTTTGGCAGCATTTAGTGTTATGGTAAAGGATCCACTTCTCATCACCTGTAACAAGCCTACCTAAAAATGGTGCCTGAAGGTGTTGCGAAAGCAATGACTCACAACAAGCAACACACTGTTGCAGCTTCTCTGGAAACAGTTCGTGTGGGACCCATTTTCCAACAACTGAAACCTTTCCGGTCCTTTTCAGTTGGTGTAGCACAGTTGTATGAGCTACATTAAATTGTTCTGCAAGTTCCCTAGAGGTAATGGTGGGGTTTTCTGTGACAACAGCTTCCAACACTTCGGAATCAAGTTTTTTTGGATGACCCTCTTTTGGCTTGTTTTTCAAACTGAAATCCCCACTTTGGAAACAGGAAAACCACCTCCTGCAACTTCTTTCAGTCACTGCATCGTCCTCATAAGCTCTCTGAATAGACTTCGCTGCTGTACTTGCATTGGCACCTTTATGAAACTCATAGAGTAAAACATTTCTAATGTAGTCTTTAGATGGGAAAAATATGGGTGCAAATATTACAGACGATTATGAACAATACTTCAATAATCTGAAAAAATAAGGTATAAAGTAGTCACTGTGACTTTAAAAAATTATAAGAGGCACAAATTTAATAAATACTATCTAAAACGTTCTTTTAAAAAAGTTGGGCATTACTTTTGCACTGTGCTAAGGCTTGGTGCCCCTAACCTCTGTATTTTTCAAGCATCAGTTGTAATGTAGATTTTATTTCTCTCATTTTATAGACATAGACATTGAAGCCTAGAGAAATTAAGTAAATGATCCAAATCCAGATTCTAAAATTGTGCTGTTTCTGGATTAATATAATTGATGTATCCATTGGGGAGGTTCTTCAGGGAACAGCTTGACCACAGGAGGAGGCCCCGCTTTGAAGAGGATTAGTGTAATTACGGAGCGTAGAACCAGGCAGGCCACTAGTGGAACTAATCATTGTTGATCTAATAAGCAGCAAAGAAGACATCATCACTCATGGCCTGGTGACAAGGGTGAGGGTGACGCTTCTGACTTCTTTACCTATGGTTAAGGATACAATTTAAGTACAACTTAAATAAAATCATACATTCTTTCCACAGGTCTGTCAACGTCAATAGAACAATTTTGTTTTGATTGTATCCATTGGCCAGGGCACATGCTCATCGAGTTTAATAGAGCACATTTGCCTATGCTACTTACATTCCCATTTCTCTGAATTTAAAAAAATTGCTGAGAACGTGCAGTTGAATTCCACACGATTAAATGAGCATAAAATGGAACTCGGTTGTATCCTGTGATTGAATGGTGTCTGTCCTGTGTTTATAATGATGTATATTTTCAAAGACACATTCTGGGGTTTCTGGGACAGCACTCATTTCAAGTTACTTATTTTTCCCAAGAAGCATTTCTGCTTATCAAGACCTAGATATTTTTTTGTCCAGGAAATAGTGTATTTTCCGGTATATTGCATGTTGTGCCTGAAGGCATTTTAGTTGCCATCTGTCACCTGTACTTCAACAGTTTTCTATATTATCTGTTGATTCTTACATTAGGAATACAGTGGAGCAGTATATGACAAATACTTTATCCAAACCTTCCCTTTACATTAAAAAAATTAATTCCATGTGCAAAATTAAATGGAAATTATGGCTGTTATCCAAAAAATTTAGGTAAAATAGCTTTCCACTGTGTTTTTCCCTCTAGTACATGCATTGTCCCAAAGACATGAACTTTGACTTAAACCACAAACTATACTGTCTAGGTTCACTGGTTTCATGAGAAAAGTATGCAGCCTGACCCTTGGATTTTCCTGGTGATTTTCTGACTGTTCTCATATTTTGTTTGCCAGCTCTAAATTTGTATAAGTACTAGAGTTTGTTTTTGGCTAAGTCATAATTGTGAGTGAAAAACCATGGATTAAAAACATTTTATTTGCTCCTCAACTGCTTTCTTAAAATCAGCAATTTAATAAAGTGAGTCTTCAACATAAGTGCTGAATTTTAATGCATATGTACCCTTTTCTTCAGAAGGCTGGGATATATAAAATTATTCTCAGAATAGCAGAATTTATCAGTTAGAAACATTTTGAAGAGGAAATGCCAATGTAAAGAAATGAATATTTAAAAAAGAAAAAGAATTGCATACTGAGTCTATGTTTGATTAATTCAATTCTAAGATAGCTGTTTACTGTCGCTTAGTCACTGCCAGACTTTGTTCCATCTATCAGAAAAGTACATTTTACTGTGCAAAACTCTAGATTGTGAATTGGTCCTGAATTTTTCTTCTTCTTCTTCTTTCTTCTTCTTCTCCTTCTCCTCCTCCTCCTCCTTCTTCTCCTCCTCCTCCTCCTCCTTTTTCTTCTTCTTCTTCCTCTTCTTTTTTTTTTTTTACCTTTCACTGAAAATATTTTATTGGCCTTTTGGATTGAGACAGGAATTTATTTGCCAGGAAGGATGATCCCATCATACTTCTATAGGAACCAGAGCATGGCCTCCTCTTTGCTGATTCTGTGTTTGGCCCCAATGCAGCCTTGTCTGCACCACATAGAAGTCCAGGCTGTAGATAGCAATGCTTGAGTCATATCTGATCCCCAGATTGATGTATTCCTGGATCCTGAAACCAAAGTTTCCAGGTATCTGAGGAGTTATTTTTCTGTAACTCATACTCTCTTGCACCTCTAGACCTTTATCCGGATCTCTTCTGCCTTAGCCCCACGGACTGTGCAGTGAACGGCAATCTTTTCATTTCTCCTGTTGCCGAAGGATTTCACGGTGTATCTGGCTTTGGAGAACACGGAGGGCTGACCTGTGACCTGCTCTAGGACCTTGGGTGCCTGGGTCAGTCTGTCTCTACTTTCCCCCACAGAGAAGTTGAGACAGAACTTGCAGATGTGAAGTTCCTGCATGGGGTTCCCTTCCCACCTTGATCCTGTGCCAAGATGAGAAACAGGAAGAGCTTTATAAACTTCTTTAACACATATATTTGTTGTTAGGAAAATTCTATACAATTCTGTTGTTAATACTGAATATTTGGTAAGTTATAAGATGAATTACATAAATTTCGAGTTAGAGCAGAGAGGGCCCTGAGTGATATAATGATGTCAAGACCTTAGAGGGGATTTAGGGAGAAATGGGTCAGAGCAGAGCAAAGCAAAGGAGGTTTTTCATTTGTTTTCACATACCAAACAAAGGTGGTATAGTAAATATGGAGAGTAAATGAACATTTGGAAAACAAATATTTTAAAATTATATTTTATATTTTGGGATATTCAATAATCCTACAGAATATAGGAGAGAATGTTTTTTGCCATTGTGATTAATTCTTTCAAAATTCAAATATTGGTCGCTGAGGGAAACAATGCATATGGAGCAATGATCTCTTTCT
Organism: Furipterus horrens; assembly: GCF_987537825.1. Taxonomy (NCBI): domain Eukaryota; kingdom Metazoa; phylum Chordata; class Mammalia; order Chiroptera; family Furipteridae; genus Furipterus; species Furipterus horrens. The sequence continues at coordinate 36,141,483 of NW_028327176.1, forward strand.
AAATTCAGCAAATGTTGGATCTCAGAGGAAATTTGCACTAAATAGAGTGTAGGCATTAATTCATGATACAGGCTAAATTGTAAAAAATCCCTGGATTTATTCTTATTGGTTCTTTGGAGAGGGTATAATTTTAAAAATCAAAATAGTTAGTTATAGAAAATATTAAATAATACTACAAAGTTTACATTAAAAAAAAGAAAGGCAGTGTTAAATCCTTGACCCCAGCTGAGGGTTTTAAATCTTTGGCAGTTTTTCCTCATAAAATGTGCCTATAGCTACATTGCTATTTCTTGATTTATAAATTTTAAACTTTATTAACTCTCCACACACATATACTTCTCTTCATCCTCTTAATATATTTCTAGCCTAAATTCTAGTTAATTCAATGTTTAGTATTTATATTATTATGTAAGTACTGCTCATTGGTAAGCCAAGTAGTATACTTAAACTACTTTTCCTTCATTTTGTTTTCTTTGGAATCAAGTTTCTCATTTTATCAGTTTTCTATCAATGCAACCAAATATTTCATTAGATTTTCAGATGCTCGTCAATATTAAATTTAACATTTCAGATAATCAGTTGATTATCTCTGAACCCCTGGCTCCTGTCTGTACTGGTCACAGCCTAGATTGTCATCCTATAAGCGACATCCCCTTATTACTTTTCTGTGTGGCATTCCACGTTTCCCTGCTTCCGTGTTTTCTTCTTTTTGGTTAGGTCCTTCATTTTGCCGGCATCCATCCTTCAGTAGCTTCCTGAGAAAAAGTGCGTGAGTGTCTTTGAGAGTTTATCCTCACTGTTGGTTGTTACTTAAGGACAGGGATAGAATTCTAGGGTGAAAATGGTTTCCCCTCAAAACTGGAAGGCTATTGTATTATTGTTTTCTCAATAGCAACTCTGTTGCTACTGAGAAGTTAGATGTCTCTTCTGATTCCTGAACCTAATTATATAATTACTCCTCCTCCAATCTCCTAGAAGTTTTAAGTTGATTCTTAGATTTTATTCTGCAACTTGGTGTAAGTCTTTTATTTATTTGGTGGGCTGAGTATCTAGTAAGCCCTTTTGATCTGAAATTGCATGTCTAAATTGCATATATATTTTCTAAGCTCTAGGATATTTTCTTGTTTGATTTATTTAAAGATTTCCTATTAGTTTTTTTCCCCCTTGTTTTTTCTTTCTGGAAATCCTATCAATTAGATCTTGGACATTCTGGAATGATCCTTTAAGCATCTTATTTCCCCCCTCTTATTGCCCATCTTTTTCATCTTTTAATTTTATTTTCTGGGATATTTCCTTGCTTTTCTCTTTTAACCCTTTTATTGAATGGTTTTGTTTGTTTCAAGACCTTATTTTTAATTTCCATAAATGTTTTTTTGTTCTAATTATTCCTTTCTTAAAACAATCATTCTCTCTTATTTCATGAATAAATTTTCTCTCTCTGATGATATCAATTACACTTTTTAATGAAGTTTTGTTCCATTCCTTCCATTATCTTTGTTTTCCTCGAGGATTTTTTGTTGATGTTGGAGAATTGCCACAAATGGACTTTTTCATCCTTCTGTGCTTTATTTACAGGCATAAACTTGTTGGAGTTGGATGACAAATTGTACATAAACTGCATTCAGATCCAGATTCTGAATTCAGCCCATGTTTCTTTGCTATTTTTAAATCAATTTTAGAGAGAGGGAAGGGAGAGAGAGAGAGACAGAGAAAGAGACAGAGAGACAGAAACAGAGGCAGACAGACAGACAATTTGTTGTTCCACTTACCCATGCATTCATTGATTGCTTCCTGTATCTGTCCTGACTGGACCTGCAACCTTGGCACACGCTTTAACTAACATAACTACCCAGCCAGGGCCAGTCCGTGTTTCAAGGCTTGTTTCTCACCAATGAGGAGAAATACTGTTGGTCCCCGAGTCACACTGTGAAGTAGTATTTAGTGCTGAGGATTTGTCTGCAACACTCGTGTCAATACATATTATACTTGGGCTCTTATGAGGAGGAGGAAAACAATTTTAGAGAAGCCAGATTTGGGCTGCCATCTGTTGTGCATGGGTTTTGCTTCTTACACATAACTGATGAATAAAACATATAAGAGGTGGTAGCTAGAAAGTGATATGCAGCATTTCCATTCATGAGAAAATTTAAATTTTGTTTTCTGTGTAAGGATATTTTTTTAAATGTCCTTCTGGGCTTGTTTGTGTATCCTCAGTTGAATGAATTATTGCCTAAAGTCCACTATCATCAGCACTTACACCATGACCTAACATCCGGAAATTGTAACTAATATTTTTTGCTTACTGGTGTCCACAGTCTCCTCAGTGTGAGTCAAGCCATGTTTAATACCTTTAACAAACTTCACTTATTTACAAGGTTCCCCAAAGTCATAAAATTTCCATTTATTGTGCAGTCATTTTGTGTCAGTTACTCTTCCCACCACTAATAAATATATATTTATATACCCTCACATTCCATATATTTAGTTAATTCTCATTCTAACCATGTAAAATAGGTCATGCTGACCCCATTTTATGTGGAATTGAGGTCTACATTTAGAAATTCTAATTTAAACCCTGATAGGTGTTACTGGGCCCATGCAAAACCACTGTGCCACAAAATCATCTCATTTATCATTTGTTCCTCTCCTTTATTCTGTGTTCTCTCAACTGGTATCAATCCAGGATATATTACACTGTTTTGATTTGAAGACATGGTGTTTTGCATGATAATAGAGAGAGAATCATAGGTGAATAAACAGAGTGAGGAATTCAAGACATAATAAAGAATTGAAAATTGAAGTGATTAAAGGAAGTCATCAGGATCTCTGATCAATCCATGAAAGAGGGCCGAACATTTTTCAATGAATTCCTCCATATCACTACGATATTATGAATTAAAATGAGAAATAGGATCAGAAGCTATTTAAAACATCAGATAGACCCCTCTATAATAATGGGAAAAAACACCAAATCTGGAGTCAAAAGGCATGGTTTGAATCCAGCTTTGAATCATAGATTTACTACCAGCTGAGTGAACTTGGAAAAATTATTTGACATCTCAGAGCCTCTGTCACCTCGGATGGTAACTCCTTTGTTGTATAATATTTGTCAGGATCAAATGAGCAACATTTAAAGAAATTACTTATGAACACTAAAGCCTTATACAAATGCATGTATTATTATTAATTTACTTGCCCTAAGGGTTGAGTTTCTGGAACTCAAGCCTTGGGCAAATGATGTCTGTGTTCCTATAACCAGAGCAATATTACTAACAGCAGCGCCAAACATCATGGCAATTTTTATATTTGTTCAGTTTTCCCATTTTATTTTCTTCTTCCAACAGTGCTGTGAGGCATTGCCATTGTATAAAATCTGCAGAACAAGAAGCTAAAATAGTAAGTCCTCTAGTCTCAGAGAGAGAATCAGAAATAAAATTAGAATTTAATTATACCTTTCACTGTGCACTTCACCTCTTTAGAATACTTTTGCTTAACACCATTTATGGGAAAAAATGTAACCTAAGCATCTGTGGTTAAAATTAGCAGATAGTATTGAAAGATGAGACCAGAAGAATTTATTTAGAGAGAGCCTACTTAACATAAATTGTTATCTGCTGGGGGAAAAATTAATTTCAGGCATTCCTAGAGCTCAGTTTAGCAACTACTCATTACTAAGGGGGAACTGTGTTATAACTGTACCTAAAATTCTTTTTTAAAACATCTCAACTTTGAGTTTGTATCTGAGAGTGGTTTATTTTATTTTATTTTTCTATGCAAGACATCTCATACTCACTTGTGTCCAGACAGTGGACTAGCAAACCTCAGGGGAAAGTAAAACTTAACAGAACAACAGATAATTATCAACTCAGTGACTCTTTAACATTGACATTGTTTGCCTTTTCCAACTAGAGGTTGTAAGTACGAATTGTTTTATTTTTAGACTAAGTGCTTTGCTTCTCTTAAGCAATGACTATTTTTAGCTCTGTTTCTATAATCCATAGGATTTAAGTAAAGTATTGAGGAAGGGAGCATGAATGCACATTATTTAGTGTGACACTTCATTTGACAGGTATATTTTGGCACGGAAGTTGTCATTAAGCTGGTTTCACTTATTCTTTACACTGTAACTGGTATTTCTAACTGGAGGGACATTTGTTTCTTTAACACTTTTGGGCTTTTCTCTGCTTCTTTAGTCACTTTATTCCAAGAGAGGAGGGATAACTTACCATTTTGTTTGATTTGAGAGAGGAATTAGGTTTGCATAGTCCTGAATTTGGGCATGGCTTTGCTTCCCTCCTAGGTGAACAGAGAAGAGAAAGCTATTCTGTAGAAAGAGGAGGATAAACTAGGTTCAAAGAATACAATTGCCTGGATTCTGGTGGCTTTTTTAGTTTTTACTTCCAGTTCGTTTTTGAGGCCTGGTTGAATTTCTGCACTGGATTCTATAAGATGTTTGTGTCCCACTGGATTCTATAAGATGTTTGTGTCCTTATGACAAATTTTCTCTTTTGTTTTTGATAAAGGTAGCACTAACATTTTCTGTTACATGTGCCTAAAGTATCTTAACTAAAACAATGTCGTTATTAATAAAATAGATAATCTTATATAGGATGTTTGAGAAAGAGGCTGCTGGTTCATGTATTTATTGGTACAGCCATTTTAGGTGATATAATAAAATTTTATTTTAAATATTCTTATTGGTTTAACTTATAAAACATTATTTATAATATGTAAAGAAAGCATAAAATATGGCCATGTATTTTTTTAAAGCAAAACTGGCCCATTTTATTAAGTAGAAATATATTTCTAACTAAAGAGAGTTTTGCTATTCTTCTGTGCAAGAAAATGAGTTAGTGAGAACAATTAACCAAATGTTGCTGGATGATTCACACTGGGGATCAGTAGTCTGTTCAACCTAGTCAAAAATATCTATGAAATGCTTAAAATAAGGAAAATAAATGTGGTATTTAATAGTGGAATTTACCTGTGGAATTATGCAAATGGCAATTCTTATTGAGACAATAATATGATTTACTTTTTGTTATTAAACACATAAGTGACCTTTTGTTTCTTCATTAATCAATATGAGTTTTATTTGTCCAGGAGTTTAGTAGTTAGCAAGTTACATGTATTTGAAAACAATGGTCACTAAAATATGCAGGCTTTAATAAAAGAGTAGATTGTAATGAGAACAATTAATTTAGAATATTTCTGTGGGATAAGTGAGAGCTCAAGATATTTTACTTCATAGAAAAAAATATATTTGGAATCTGCTCTGCAAGTGTCCAGTCAAAATTGAGAAAAATTTCTTGTAATGAGAATCCTAAAACACTAATTAGAGTTAAATCATTACAGGGCTTTAAAATGAGGTCAAACACAAGTCAAGTGGTTTCAAGAGAATAAATCTTATACTTGCTGCTGCCACTCTTTAATATATATATTGTGCATCAAAAAGGCAAGATCTTATCCCATTTATTTAGCTCTTTTATGTATCCTCAACACCAGCATAATTTAACATATATTATTCAAGAATTGGTGAAGACTGCACTGGTTAAGCCCTCTGGATTCCAGAGAACCACCCCCCATTTAAAACTCTGGTTACTTTACAAACTATACTCTAATTTTAAGTGATATCTAAGTGAAAATAAAATAGAATTCAAGTAATTTTCAAAAGCAATTCTTTACTTGACAAAAAAATGCAACACCCTGTATGGTAAAATCACTCAATAAACTAGGACAAGAAAGGAATTTTCTCAACCTGATAAAAGACATCTACAGAAAACCCACAGCTAATATTATACTTAATGATGAAAAACTGAAAGCTTTACCTTAAGATTAGGAACAAGACGAAAACATCCATTCTCACTACTTCTAGCCAACATGATTAGGCAACAAAAGAAATCAGAGGCATCCAAATTGGAGAGAAAGAAGTAAAATGGTCTCTGTTTACAGATGAAATAATCTTGTATACAGAAAATTTAAGGAATCTACAAAGAACTCTTAGAACAAATAAACAAGTTTGGCTACTTTGCAGTATACAAGATCAATATGCAAAAATCTATTGTATTTCTATACACTACCAATAAACAATTCAAAAATGATACCAAAAAATATAATTTTATTAAAATAGATTAAAAAGAATAAATTTACTTAGGAATAACTTTAACAAAAGAAGTGCAAAGTTATACATTGACATCTATAATACGTTATTGCCAGAAATTAAAGGAGACCTAAATAAATGGAAAGATATCCTATCTTCATGGATCAGAAAGATGGCAATACTTTCCAAGTTGACCTACAGATTTAATATAATTCCTATTAAAATTCCAGCTGTCTTTTTAAACATGAAAATTGAAGCTGAATCCTAAGATTTATATGCAATTACAAGGACCCAAACAATCTTGAAAAAGAATAAAGTTGAAAGACACACACTTTCTGATTTCAAGATAATACAACATTACATTAATCAAGATAGTGTGAAACTGAGAAAAGTCTAGGAGGCTATAATCAAAATGACAGACAATAACAATTTTTGGTGAGGATGTAGGGAATTAGAACTCTCATACATTGGGAGGGTAAAATAGTGCAGCCTCCTTCAACAGTCTGGCAATTCCTCAAAAGTTTAAACATAAAGTTACCATATGCCTCAGCATTTCTACTTCTAGCTATACAGCAGAGGCTCTTGCAAAGGTTGTTTCATTCAGCGTTGTTTTGTTATACTATTGATGAGAAACCATAGGAACTGAACTCTTGTTTATATCAATTAGCCCATGGTAAAATTGGTGTCATATGACATTTCACTTAAAGTTGCAGAACCTGTTGATAATGTTTAGGGAAGATTTACTGTATACCCAAAAGAAATGAAAATACATGTCCAGGAGGTGGAGGGATTGAGCAAAAAGGAAAAGGGACTCATGCACATGGACAACAGTGTGGTGATTGCTTGGGGGAAGGGGAAATAAGGGGACTAAATGGTAATGGAAAAAAATACAATAAAGATTAAATTTTAAAAATAAAATAAATAAGTACATATGCATACAAAACTTATATACAAATATTTATAGCAATGTTAGTTACAATAACCAAGATTTGGAAAAAAATCCAAAATCTATCAACTGATGAAGGGATAAATAAAATGTGGTATACCCATTCAACATAATATTATTTAGCAATGAAAGGAATGCAATATTGATATGTGCATCAACATAGATATCCTTGAAAACAAACATTATGAAGAGTCAAAGAAACCAGAAACAAAAGACCACATGTTATATGATTCTATTTATACAGAATGTCAAGAGTGGGCAAATCTACGGAGATGAAAGCTAGATCATGGTTGCCTAGGACTGGGGAAGGAGGGGGTAAATGGAAAGTGAGTGCTAATGAATATGGAGTTTCTTTAGGTATGACCATCTTCTAAAATTGATTATGGTGCTGGTTAAACAACTCTATGAATGTACTGAAAATCATTTGAATTGTACACTTTAAATGGGTGAATTACATAATATGTGAATTATATATAAATAAAGTGGAGTCTATATATATATAAAGAGTAAGAAAGAGAGACAGAGACATGCAGAGAGAGAGAGAGAGTAAGACAGATGACAGAGAGACAGAGTATATGTATTAGGGTTCCGTAAAGAAAGAGAACAAATTGTTTTTTTAAATTAATTAATTAACTAATTAATTAACTTAAGGAATCACCTCACATGATTATGGAGGCTGGCAAATCCTAAATCTGCAGTGTGGGCCAACAGGCTGGAGACCCAGGAATGAGTAGACACTGAAGTCAAGTCTGAAGGCCATCTCCTGCATAATTCCCTCTAACTAGAAGGTTACTCTTTTATTCTATCCGGGCTTTCAACTGATTGGATGAGGCTCATCGACATTATGGAGAGGAATCAAGTTTACTCCAATTTCACCAATTTAAATCTTAATCTCTCATCCAAAGACACCCTCACAGAAATTTTCAGAATAATGTTTGACCACATATCTGGGCTCTGTGGCCCAGTCAAGTTGACATATAAAATTAACCATCTAGAAGGCCTATTCTTCCCATTTTCTCATTGGTCCCAGAGGTTGGATAAGTTTAGGAAATGGCATTGTTAATTTGCCAAAAGAGCAGTTCTAGATATAGCTTGATAGGTACAATAGAAGTTCAGTGGGCCCTGGCTGGTGTGGCTCAGTGGATTGAGCACCAGCCTGAGAACCAAAGGGTTGCTGGTTTGATTCCCAGTCAGGGCACATGCCTGGGTTGTGGGCCAGGTCCCCAGTTGGGGGTGTGCCAGAGGCAACCACACATTGATATTTCTCTCCCTCTCTTTCTCCCTCTCTTTCTCCCTCCCTTCCCCTTTCCCTAAAAATAAATAAATAAAATCGTAAAAAAAAAGTTCAATGGACAGTGATAGCTGACAGACAAATTTGGCTATAATAGAGTTAATAATGGAGGTGATAAAAACACTTTCTAATAATGAAATGGCATATTTACTTCTAGAAGTTCCCTTTTTTCTAAACTTTTTACAAAACTAAAAGTTTTTAAATGTCATTTATGTTGACATTTCTCCTTTTTATTAACATTTCTATTTTGTGAGTTCCTTATAGCAGATATTGTGAGTTTTGCATTTTAAAAGTGTTTTGATTTTAGATTTAACATTCCTTCTAAAATATTCACTAGGGCCCAGAAATGAAAATGTTCCCATCTGGAAAATTATACTTTTGAACACAAGTTAAGCTCTTGTTTCTTTACACAAAGGCTGCTTAGTTTTATATTGTAAAATATTAAACCTGGTAGGGAACTTATGTAAATGCAAAGAAAGAGTTCTGAAAGAAGATTTATCAGAGAGATAATAATGGGGAGATTAAAAGGGAACTGCGATTGAGAAAATAGGGGAAGTTCAAAGGGGACTTAAAACTTATCTGCATTGTGTAAAACATTGATATAAAGAATATATGCTCTTATCACTTGTATAATTAACAGTGAAAAAATTATGTGGTCTGATTCCTTTATTTTGCAGACTGCAGAATGGTGGCTTAGAGAGGTGGAGAGGATCAAGGAAGATCACGCTGCTAGTTAGTGGTAGAGACAGGACTAGAAGCTAGGTCTCCTGTCACTCAGGCCCATGCCCTGCCTAAATGATCTACCCAGTCAGTAATGTACTCAAAAGGTCCAGAATAGCTTTTTTTGCATATACTGAGTCAGAAAATATTAGCTAGTTTAGAAGGTTAGTAGATTTTCACGTAGAAGCTCAATGGAAAAATCTATGTTTAATTTTATTTTCCAGAACCAGCAGGAAAAAATAAAAAGAGCAAAGTGCCTTAGAGAAGGGACTTGGAAGAACTGGTGGTCCTGGAGATGGGTAAGGGAGAGGGAGAAAGAGCGCACAGCAGGTGTCTGGCCAGGGCTGGAACAGAGATGGTACACAGTGAGTAGTTCAATATGGGTCCCATGGTGTGTGAAAACAGAGAGCACTTAGCAGTTCCCTATACTGAGTCCTGAAAGTTGTCTTAGTAATTTTACCTTTGTGAACATAAAGATTTAACTATTTCTGTAAATGATTTCTATTTAACTCTGAACCTTAATCTAGGTTTTCAGGGTCTTCTAGGTAAGTGTTATTTGTAAATAAAACAGTATTCAATTTTATTAAGCACACACATCTACACACACATACATATGTAAATCATATTTTCACTAATATGCTTTTCTTTATATAGAAAGCTAATATAACCTATCCTCACTTTGAGTTACTTTTAATACACTTACGTTCTATATCTTGGTTTTCTTTCTTGTCCAAATTTAAGACACATTTTCAAAAAATAGATCAAAGTCAAAGCAGAATAGGAGACTTTAAGAGTTGAAGGAAGGCCTAGATTCACGTAAGCTAACCTAACTCAATCACCCTGGCTGGTTTGGCTCAGTGGATTGAGCGTCGGCCTGCGAGCTAAGTGTCGCTGGTTCGATCTTCCAGTCAGGGCACATCAGAGAAGGAAAACTCTGACTCCAAAAAACCTCCGCTGCCTTGCGGCATACCTCTTCAGGGGAAAGGCTAAGGGAGTAAACCCCGACAGAAAATCCGGAGCCGGAGTCCCTAAGGCGGTTTGACGTTGTAGTCAACACCGGCAACTCCTGCGGCGCACCTGAAGCCAAGCTGTATTGACTCCGTCTTTCCCTTGGACCCTTCAGCTGTGAAGAGAGGGGGGGTCTGCTGCATGGGCAACAGCAGACCCTCCATATCACCCTGCCCAGGCTCTGTAGCTTCATCGCAAGATGTCGATTCAACACGGGAGGAGACAGATACCGTGTCACTCCCTAGTCGGACTGCACAGCCATTCTCGGCGGTGCAGATAGACTCTTGAGAAGCTACACCATCGTCTCTCGAGACGGTCGGCTGCCGACGACGACGACGACGACGACGACGAACCTAACTCAATCTATGAATTTAAAGGACAAAAGACCTGAGTTTATGATTCCTTGGTGAATCTATATGCTGTTTGCTCCATAAGGGCAAACATGTTTTTTGCTCAACATTTTATCCCTAACTCTGTGCCTGGCACATAGTAGGTACTCAAAAAATATTTGTGCAATGAATGAATCCAAAGGCTAAGTGCAGAGCTAGTGATGGAGGTTAAACAATTCTCAGTGCATGGAACATTGCAGAGTGGCTGCTGGAAAAGGACAAGTAGCCAATACAAGGAAGAAAGGCTTCTGAGCAGAGAAAGTGGTAACTATACATATAAATGGCTTGTAAGGGAAGAGTGACAGGTATCCCGAGGTGTCTGATTAGCAGCAGGATGCAGAATTGAAACCAAGTCTTCTGGCTCCTGGACTAATATTCTTTCCAGTGTATCATTTCACCCTCTCCAGAGACTAAGAGACAAAGTCACAAAATGCTAGAGTAGGATTGTGTTCCACACAAACTCCCTTCAGCCAGTATCTCTTGTGCTTTCTGTCTCATCTCGGACACAGGGAAGTTTGTTGTACTCCAAAAGAACCAAGTACTGGGAGTGATGCCACAGGTCAAAGTGTATACTTGTATCTGCTTCCGATTTATCACCCAGACTGGAAGTAATTATTGATAACAAACCCCAATTGAAAGCAAAAGTTCAAGTATACACTTTAGGACAATGCCAGCCATTTACTTTTTCAGTAAGTAGTAATTGCTTCCACATATATATTATATTTATATTTAATATAATATATAATTTTATATATATGAAATTCTTTTACTCCTGTAGCTTTATTACATGTACAATTCATCTGTATTATCTTGGATCATCTCTTCTATTGCCATCTTGAATAGGCATTATTTATTATAGCTATTTAAACATGTTTCTAATTTTTCACTTAAGACATTTCAACAAGCTTTTTAACTCATGATATTAGAAACTAAATTTTGTATCCCTAAATTTTGTATCCCTCTCCATGATGAGTAGTCAGTAGGCATGTGTTAAATATTTACTGAATAAGTGGAGACTTAGAGGTGGAATTTATTGTAGATTCTAAATTCATTTTGTAGTATTAGAATCAAATATCCCAAACCCAAAATCGTCTTTTAAAATGAAGAGCCTGCCCCAGTTAGGAAGAGAGAGGCGTTATTGAGTTCTCATTCATCTTCGTCTCCCTTATTTCTGATACTTGACATAGGATTGAGTCCATGTGTTCTAGGGATATGGTTTTGAAAAATGAGTAAACATCTCACCCTTCTCATGTCTTCCACTGGACATGGTATCCGTGTCCCCAGCCTCCTTTTCACCTTAACCAGCACCAGCCAGGAGGTTCTGGGTGGGGATTGACCCCTTCCAGTAAATCTATCATCTTGATACACTGAGTTGTTTAGGCAATCCAAACCTATGCCAAGTGGTGACTGATTTAGGGCAAGTGATTGATTTAGGTTAATAACAAGAGGGTTATGTTTATGAAGGTTTTTAAAATTCTTCTGAGAGAACAATGGAAAAGCCAGGTGTCACTGTCCTGGATGAAGTGGTGAAACTACTGCAGTCATTTTGTCACAATGAAAGAATGCCACCATAGATGTCAGAGCAGAGAGGAGGAAAGAAAGGAAATCTTTGATGATTGACTCAAGTGAGTCCCAACAGAAAAATATTGAAATCTGGCTAAGGTTCACCCAGGTTTAGATTTGGACTGTCTTGAATCTTACACAGTTTTCAGAGTTCTCTTTATGAAAAAGAATACAAGATTACAAATGCAAAATTAAGTTCAAATGTGAATATTTAATTAGAATGAGAAATCACACCAAACCACGAATTTTGAAAAGGTGAAAAATGTCACAAATATCCCCAAATCAGTGATACTTTTGTTTTATTACTTGCCTGACACATCTTTATGGAATGTTCCTCCTACTTTTGGGGACACATGTTTTTATGTCCTTTTCATAAGAAAGTAGCATTAGAGAGATTTTGTAATCTTGAAGAAAGTCCATTGTCTCTGTTTCCATGGTTGATAAAGATATGTTTTGTTTTGTTTTGATAATCTAAAAAAGTTTATTTTAGGTTTACAACATTTTTGTAATGCCATGCGAATTGTGCTGATTTGTCAAATTTGGAAAACTTTCTGTCACACTTCATATGTGACTTATAAGACTTCAGGACATTTCAAATTTCCTTGAACAATAATACTCTTAAATCTTAAATATCAAAGTATAAAACTTAATATATATGGAGTTGATCGTATGTGGTTAACAGGTGTCCTCGATGTCCTTTTTGTAGTGGCAGATTATGAACTTATGCTACCCTCAATGATATCAGTAAATGGGGGGGGGTGCTGCATACATGTTGCTTCCCTCAGTTCTGTTTATCATACTGTTGTAGTTTGTGTCTTATAAGCTCAGCAATTCTGATCAATTCTATCTCAAATGATTCCCATAAAAATAGAGCCCGGTGCATTTTTATTATATATGCTACATCATCGAATAAATACCTAACAGGAGAGAATTTCTTTTTTGAATAGGTATTTGCTTATACTTTCAGACATCTGATGATCTGATCACCTGGGTGGTTCTCCTTTGTGAGTCAGCTCAGCTGATTTCACTAGTTTATTGTGGTCAACTGGCCAGTTGACTGGCCATTGGATGATGCGATGGTTTCACTGTGATGGCTGGAGGTTGGCTGGCTATCAGCTGAGGCAACAGGGATGCCTGGGCTTCTACTTGGGCAGTCACAGTTTCCAGTGCCGTAAGCAGGAACAAGCTGCGGTGCACAAGCACTTTTCAAGTCTCTGCTTGCTTCATGGATGGGATGACAATAGCCTCACAAACCCTTCCCAAAACTTGAACCCTTCTCTGCTTCAGCCTGAAGCCGTTCCCTCTGATTCCTAATCCTGATCCAACAGATGCATCACCAACAACGTGAGGGATATGACTTTACAGGTCTCTAGTGATGGAGCTAAATTTAAAAATATATTTCACTTTTCATTATGCCTATTTTTACATCACAATACATAACTGTGCATATGGTAAAAGTACTTTCTTATTAAAATAAGATGCCCCCCCCCAATAATCAAGTTGAAAGTCTAACGTTCTACATTATCATGGCCTTCCATGTCTTTTTGTTGTTGTTGTCAATTAATAGAATATATTAAGAGAACTTATATACAAGGCATGTCTTGGGGGTAGCGAGGTGATGTAAATATGTTGCATGCCACGTGGCAGGAACTAAAGGCTTATGTAGAACATAGCAGGATGCATAGGGGTACTGGGACACAACACCCCAGATAAAGGGAAAACATTCTACATGCTTGTCTGGGGAAGAGCAAGGGCCTGTCCAGGAACTAGCATGCCTGGCACATAAGAGAAGGGTGGGTCAGACAGTCTCTGAGTGGATTTATGGAGAGCAATCTCTGTTCTGGACTGGATTGAGCTTGAGGGTCCAGCAGTGGTCATGTCATGGAATAGTCTCTCCTCCACATCAAAAGTCTACTGTAGTAGAAATCCAGCATCCAAGGAGGCACTTAAAGAAAGAGGTGTGGTAAACATAATTTATTTACAATTTTAATAACTTTTTAATGTTCAAAGTTTTCTGAAACATTATACAAGGATTGATTTCCATCAAGCCATCTCATACTATTTACATTTTTTTTTTTCCACTGGGAGTTTTACATGTAAGGGTGTGGGCCGACTGGAGTCTTTCCTGTATTATTTATATTCAAGAGGTATGAATCAGTGAGTGCCTTGGAAGAAATAGGAATGACTGAAGGTTTGTTCACATTCTTCACATTTATATGGTTTCTCTGCAGTGTGCACTCTCATCTTGAGATTTTGAACATTTTTGTTACAAATGAAGGCTTTTCCACATTCCTTACACTCACAGGGTTTTTCTCCAGTATGAGTTCTTCTGTGTTTTTGTGTTCTGTGTGGGCCTTACCATATTGTTGAAATTCACAGGGTTTCTCACCAGCATGAGTTCTTTCATGACTGACGCGAGCTAAGGTAAGTGGATGCTTTCCCACGTTTCTTACACTGATGAGGTGTATTTCAAGTACGCATTTCTATGTGTCTTCAAATGCTGCTGTGAGAAATTGAGACTTTACCACAATGTTTACATTCATAGGGTTTCTCTCTTAGGTCTTTTCTTGTGTTTATAAGTAACTATAAGATCTTATTCAGAGGGTTTCTCTCCACTGTGAGTTCTTTCACGTATTCAAGACTACTGGAATACCTGAAGGCTTTACCACATTTTTTATATCCACAAGGTTTCTCTCTGATGTGAGTTCTTTTGTGCATTTGTAATGCACTGGAGTATCTGAACATTTTTCCACATTCCTTGCATTCATATGGTTTCTCTGTCATATGAGTTCTTTCATGTTTTTGAAGATGACTGGGAACACTGTATGCTTTACTACATTTTTTACATTCATAGGGTTTCTCTCCAGCGTGAGACCTTTTATATCTTGATAAAGAACTGTAGTGTCTGAGCGTTTTTCTACATTCCTTACATCCATAGGTTCTCTCTCCAGTGCAAGCCTTTCATGTGTTTGTAAGGAACTGGATTACCTCAAGGCCTTTTCGCATTTCTCACATTCATAGGGTTTCTCTGAGTTCCTTCATGACTTCAAAGATGACTGGGTCTAATGCTTTATTGTATTTTTTACACTGATAAGGTTTCTCTCCAGGGTGGGCTCTTTCATATATTTCAAGTGAAGTTGAAGAACTAAAGCTTTTTCCACACACTTTACATCTACAAGAACCATCTGCAGTATGTGTTATCTTGTGTCTCTGAAGTGTTTAGAGCCATGGGAAAGCTTTCCCACCTGTCTTACGTTTGTTCTCACCATTGTGATTTCTTTCATGATTTTCAAAACACTGGAGATAACCAAAGGTGCTGCCATATACATTACATTTATATGGCTTCTCTCTATATTTCTGATACTCAAACTGCTTGTGTCCGGTGTGACAGCTGGTGTGCCTATCATGGGGTGAATGATGTATGAAGATTTTTCCATACACATTGCATTCCTCTGTTTTACTACAGGAAGAGTTTTCTTCTTCAGATTTAGATTTGAAATAGGGCTAAATTTTTCTCAATATTGACCGCCTTTTTCCGCTTCCCAGAGTCTATTATATGACCTCTATTGAGGCCAGGTTCCGGAAGTTTTCCCACATCACATCCCTAGAAAGTTTCTTCTGGGAAGGACACAGTAAAACCCACTCTTCCAGGGTGAGGTTTACAGCCACATCCACAAAGGCCACCGAGCCCATTTCTACATTTCCTGGGTCTCCCTGAATATTTCCTATGTCTCTCACGACCAGTGCTATCAAGCTGGCCTTTCATGTCTTTAACCCTTGTTTTACACAGTTTATAATCTGAACAGAGGTGAAATTTTTTGGTACTGACAAACTTCCAGTAATTGAATTATGGGTTAATAATCCTCATCTTGTAGGCAAAACCCAAGTTCCTATGTAGGGCTGGTAAGTAATCATGATCTTCTCAGGGAACTTATGGAGGGAACTAGAAACTTGCACGTTGTGTTGTCAAGGTAACAGCTGCCCATGTCTTCCCAGCAACAGAATCTGTTCCTACGGTTACTGAAGTTAACACAAATGTTAGTCTGCCGCCACAAGCCAGGGATCAATTTGCAAATGATGTCTCTCTTGAGGACTAATCAATGAGTACATTAGCTTCCCAGACAGAGACCATAGCAACGGCAAGCTACGTGAGGCTTGATGCATCATTTCCCTTTTCCATTATATTTGACATTCTGAAGGCAGTACACCTGTCTGTCTTTGTTCGATTACATTTATTTGTGAGCCATCAAGATTTTAAATGCACAGCTGACCCAAAATGTTCGACTAGGACAAGTCCATGTGGGTTACTTTCAAGAGAGATGAAAGTCCTGAGTTTACAGAGAACAGCCATGGGTGGTCGGTAGTAAACAGGATGATAGGAGGAAATCGTGGTGACTCTGAGGAGGAAGAGCGCCAAACACTGTCATCAAGAATGACTTCCTCCACAAGCACATTAGGAGAGTCGGGCCAGCTGTGGAGAAGCTGACATGAGGCTCCAGAGTCCTGCTGATAATTGTAGACCCCACACCCTCCCAAAAGGGCACAGTCTGATCAGAATATGGCCTCACAACCTCCTGGATTCTGGGCAAAACCACCTTCAAAAAACAAAAACTAAATTCTACCTTTCAAATGAAAGGACCTGATGAATAAGGATCCCTTACTATAAAGACATGAGAATTGTTTACATGCTAGCATCCTTAAGAGCCTGAAAAATATATCCATTAAGGACTGCCTAAGAATTAGATCCAAAAATTAGTATTTGGTTTATCTCTTACCTTAAAAATAATTCAGGTTTGATTTTCTTCTTATGGGTTTGCTAAAAATACAAGTAAAGGTAACAATCACTTAAGCAGGAAGTTTGATTACTCTTAACCATTTAATAGTATTACTTATTAGGAAAGGAACACTTTAAGAGTCAGCAGAAATGGGCTCCAACTTCTGGGAGCTTCATCACATGGTCAGCTGCTCGCCTTGTGCTGCCCTCCTCCACCTGTCTGAGCCCAGCCAGTGCCAGAAAGAATCCCTCAGAGAATCCCTCACTGGGAAAATTTAAATACAGACTCTATATCAGATGACACTAGCAAATGTATGTCAGTTTTCTTAGGTATAATAGTATTGTGATTTTGTAGATGAATGTTGAGGAACGTGGAATTTTTAGGGGTGGAATTTTCTCTTGTGCGCAACTTACTTTCATTAAAAACATGAAGAGAGAGAAAATGAGAGAGAGAGAGACACGGAGGAACAGAGATAAGCAAATATGGCGAAAGTTAACCCTTTGAAATCAAGGAAGAATATGTGGGTGTTGATTGTACCATTCTTTTCACTTCTTGGAAGGTTTGAAAATATTCAAAATAAAATATTGAGGAAAAAATATATGAAAAGAATATGCAGCACCTGATGTCTGGTGACTGTAGAAGTTTCTTTGAATCATTTGTGTATTTGCTGCAGAAGTGGAAGGCTGACACACATAAAGGTATAGCAGGCACCTGGTGCTCCAGGCATTAGTTCAGGCTGAAAACTATATTGTTCCTCCAAAAACCTGAAAGTAACGGAGCAAGAGAGTCAGCTATGGGAAGAACCTGGGATGGCTGTTCTATTGGCTCGGTGGTCTCACAGGTGAACTTGGGAGGTGGGCGGTGAAGCACAAAGTTTTATCCAAACAACATAGGTGTTTAGAAAATTAATATCTTTCTCTTTTTTATATTTCCTGCATTATTCGCTATCACTTTGGTGTGAGAAATAGGTCTCTTTCCCTGGTTTCAAAGAGCAAGTTGTGACAACAAAGAGCAGGAAGTACATCCTAGGAGTTTCAGATGGGAGAGACAAGGGGTGTGTGTGTGTGTGTGTGTGTGTGTGTCTGTGTGTGTCTGTCTGTGTCTATGTGCCTGTGCGCGCGCACACACACAGGAACATTTGTTCGGCATTTGAAATAAGTGCAGACTGCTATAGGGAAATGGATGAAATTAGTGTTTCCTAAAATGTGCTCCCATTTTTAAAAATTAAATTTATTGGGGTAACATGGGTTAATAACATTATATACTTTCAGGTGTACAGGATTATAATTTGACATCTGCATGCTCTATTTTGTGCTCCCCACCTGAAATCTAGTTTCCTTCTCTCACCATATATTTGACCTCCTTTGCCCACTTTGCCTCCATCCCTCCCCCTCCTTCCTCTCTGGTAACCACCATTCTGTTGGCCTGTATCTATGAGTTTGTTTTTGTTTGTTTGTTATCATACTTTTTGTTTTATATTCCACATATGATTGAAATCATACAACTTTTGTACTTTTTCATCTGACTTATTTCACTTGGCTTGATACTCTCAAGATCCATTTGTGTTGTTGCAAATGGCAAAATTTCATCATTTTTATGGCTGAGTAATATAGCATTCTATTGTATGTATACGTACTACATCTTCTTTCTTCAATCATCTGTCAATGGACACTTAGGTTGTATGCATATCTTGGCTATTGTAAGTAAGCCTGAAATGAATATAGGGATACATGTATCTTTATGAATAAGTATTTTAATATTTTGGGGGGTAAATAACCAGAAGAAGAATTAGTGGATTATATAGTAGTTCTACTCTTAATTTTTTGAGAAACTTCCATACTTTTTTCCAAAGTGACTGCACTAATTTATGTTCTTGCTAACATTCCCTTTCTTCCACATCCTTTCCCACACTTTTTTTTTTTTGGCTTCTTAATAATAGCTATTTTGAATGGTGTGAGTAGTATCTCATTGCGGTTTTGATTTGCATTTTCATAATAACTAGTGATATTGAACATCTTTTCATATGTCTGTTGACTTGAAAAAGTGTTTATTCAGGTTGTCTGTCAATTTTTTAATCATTTTTTTGTGTGTGAGATGTAGAAGTTCCTTATATATTTTGGATATTAGCCCCTTATCGGAGGTATTGTTTGCAAATATCTCCTCCCATTCAATAGGCTATTTTTTGTTTTGTTGATTGTTTCTTTTGCTTAGCAGAAGCCTGTTAGTTAGATGTATTTTACTTTTACTTCCCTTGCATTTGGGGTCAAGTTCACAAAAACCCCTCTGACACCAAGGTTCATAAGTTTAGTGCCTAGGTGTTTTTTTTGTTGTTGTTGTTACAGGTCTTATATTCAACTCTCTGATCCATTTTAAGTTAATTTTTATGTGGGGTGTAAAATAGTCTAGTTTCATTCATTTGCAGGTGACTGTCCAATTTTCCCAACACAATTTATTGAAGAGATTTTCCTTTCTCCATTATATATTCTTGGTTCCCTTGTCAAATATTAGTTGTCCATGTATGTGTTGGTTTATTTCTGGGCTCTCAATTCTGTTCCATTTGTCTATGTGTCTACTTTTTTGCCAGCACCGTATTATTTATTTTGATTACTGTAGCTTTGTAGTATAGTTTGAAGTCAAAGAATGTGATACTACCAGCTTTGTTCTTTTTTTCTCAGGATTGCTTTGGCTATTCATGGTCTTTTGTGGTTCCATACAAATTTTTTTTTTTTTAATTTCTGGGAAAAATACCATTAGGATTTTGATAGGGATTGTATTAAATCCGTAGATTGCTTTAGGTAATATGGACATTTTAGCAATGTTAATTCTGCCAATCCAGGAACATGGAATATCTTTTCATTCCTTTGTGTCGTCTTCATTTCTTTCAACAATGTCTTGTAGTTTTCCGTGTACAAGTCCTTCACTTCCTTTGTTAAATTTATTCCTAGGTATTTTATTTTTTGTGTTGTGATTTTAAATGAGATTTTTTCCCCCATTTTTTAGAGAGGAAGTGGGGGAGAGACAGACAGATAGACATCGGTATGAGAGAGAAACATCAGTGGTTGCCTTCTCCTATGCGTCCAGCCCTTGAATTGAACCCGCAACCTGGGTGTGTGCCCTGACTGGGAATCAAACCCATGACCTTTCCATCTATGGGATGATACTTCAATCAACTGAGTCACACTGGCCAGGGCAAGATTTTTTTTTTTCATTTCTCTTTCTGATATTTAGTTGTTAGTATACAGAAATAGTATACAGATTTTTGTACATTGACTTTATATCCTGCAACTTTACTGTACTTGTTTATTGTTTCTAATTTTTTTTGGTGAAGTCTTTAGGGTTTGTTAGATATAAAATTATGTCATCTTTAAATAGTGACAGTTTTACTTCTTCCTTCCCAGTTAGGGTGTTTCTTTCTTTTTTTTTTTCTTGCCTAATTATTCTGCCTAGGACTTTAGTTCTATGTTGAATAATAGCAGTGAGTATGAGCATCCTTGTCTTGTTCCTGACCTTAAGAAAAAGTTTTCAGTTTTTCACCGTTGAGTATGATGTTAGCTGAGGGCATGTAATGTATTGTATTTATTATGTTGAGTTACTTTCCTTCTATAACCATGTTAGTGGGTGTTTTTTCATAAACGTGTATTGTATCTTGTCAAATGTTTTTCTGCATTTATTGAGATGATCATATGATTTTCATCTTTTATTTTGTTAATGTGTTATATCGTATTGGTTGACTTGTGAATATTGAAGCATTCTTGAGTCCCTGTGTTGCTTGCCGTATTCAATTTGCTCATATTTTGTTTAGGATTTTTGCATCTATGTTCACAAAATATATTTGTCTGTAATTTTGTGTGTGTGCATGTGATGTCCTCATATAGTTTTTGTACCAGGGTAATGTTGGCCTCATAAAATGTGTTGGGAAGTATTTCTTCCTCTTCAAATTTTTAGAAGAGGTTAAGAATGATTGATATTAAATCTTCTTTGAATATTTAGTAGTATTCACCAATAAAGCCATGTGGATCTGGACTTTTTGGGGGGGTGGTTTTTTATTTTACTTCTATTTCATTACTAGTGATGGGTCTATTTAGGTTCTCCAGTTCTTAATGATTCAGTATAGGAAGGTTGTATGCATCTAAGAATTTGTCAGTTTCTTCTAGGTTATTCAATTCGGTGGCATATAGCTATTCACAGTATTCTTGTACAACTCTTTGTATTTCTGTGATGTTCATTGTAACCTCTCCTTCATTTCTGATTTTATTTATTTGAGTCTTCTTTCTTTTTTTCTTAGTGAGTCTAACTAGAGGTTTGTCAATTTTGTTTGTCTTTTCATAGAATGTTCTGCTCAGATTTCCACTTCAGGACCAAGATGTTCAATTCTCCAGTTGCCAGAAGTACTGGGTGCTGACAACTTAACTCTGAGTCCTTTTTCTGGAATTGTTCTCAACTGACAGGAGATATTTTGCCTAATTTTATGTTCTTCAGCTTGACTCCAATGACTGGCAGATAGAGGGGTATAAAGGCCCAGACCCCTTGTCTCATCTCAGGATAATTGTGGAAGGCTATCCCAACCCCAGAGCTTGTGGGGTGGGCTGAGGCTTCTGCCTCAACTGCACAGCAGCTTAATCCTGCTGCTTTCACACCTCCGGGGTTGTTCCCAAAGCCTCCTCCTGCAAGTCTTCTTCTCAGAGTCAGTGTCCTGAGGAACCTGACCTAAGACATTAAGGCAATTCAAGTGAGCTAAAACCTTCCCTTTTATGGGAGAAAATCAGCAGAGGGAATGGTACAGTGAACCCCATGAACCCATCTTCCACAGTTATCACTACCTGGCCAGTCTTGCTTCTCTATCCCACTATATTTTTGGGGTAGGAAGGGTTGGCACTGCAGTATTTTGAAAGAAAATCCCAGACATTATATTATTTTACCTAGAAATACTTCCTATAAAAGATACTTTAAAATCTAACCTCCATGCCATTATTATACCTAACAAAATGAAGTTTTTTAAGTATATTTTATTGATTATGTTATTACAGTAGTCCTACTTTTTATTTTCCCATTGTTCCCCTATGCCAAGCAACCCCCTTCCCTCCAGCAATCCCACTCCCCTTAGTTCATGTCCATGGGTCATGCATGTAAGATCCTTGGCTTCACCCTTTCCTATATTATTCTTAACATTCCCCTGTCTATTTGGTACCAATCAATTATGTTTCTTAATCCCTGCACCATTTCCCCATTCCTCTCTCTTCCCCCTCCCAGCTGATAACCCTCCAAGTGATCGCCATGACTCTGTTCCTATTCTGGTTTGCTTAGTTGGATTTTGTTTCTATTTTTTAGATTCGGTTGTTGATCATTGTGTTTGTCATTTTAATGTTCATAGTTTTGATCTTCTTTTTCTCTAATAAGTCCCTTTAATATTTCATATGATAATGGCTTGGTGATAATGAACTCTTTTAGCTTTACCTTGTCTGGGAAGCACTTCATCTGCCCTTCCATTCTAAGTGATAACTTTGCTTGATAGAGTAGTCTTGGTGTAGGTCCTTGCTTTTCATCACTTTGAATATTTCTTGCCAGTCCCTTCTTGCCTGCAAAGTTTCTTTTGAGAAATCAGTTGACAGTCTTATAGGTACCCCTTTGTAAGTAACTCTCTGCTTTTCTCTTGCTGCTTTTAAGATTCTCTCTTTATCTTGAACCTTTGGCATTTTTTGTATGATATGTCTTGGTGTGCTCTTCCTTGGGTCTAGCTTGTTTGGGACTCTCTGTGCCTCCTAGACTTGTATGTCTATTTCCTTTGCCAAATTTGGGGAGTTTTTCTTCATTATCTTTTCACATAAGCTTTCGATTTCTTTCTCTTCTTCTTCTTCTGGCTCTCCTATGATTCAGATGTTGGCACATTTAAAGTTGTCCCAGAGGTTCCTAAGCCTCTCCTCATTATTTTCAATTCTTGTTTACTCATTTTGTACTGGCTGACTGTTTATTTCTTCCCTATGTTCCAAATCATTGATTTGAACCCCAGTTTCCTTCCTTTCACCATTGGTTTTGTGTGGATTTTCCTTCGTTTCACTTAGCATAGTCTTCACTTCTTCCCTTATGTGTTTGCCATACTCAAGCATATCTGTCAAACCTGTAAGCATCTTTATCACCAGTGTTTTGAACTCTTCATCTGTTAGGTTGGCTATCTCCTTGTCTCTTAGTTCTCCCACTGGAACCTTGATCTGTTCCCTCTTTTGGGCCATACTTTGCTGTCTCCTTCTGTGTTAGTTTGCCTCTGTGCCTTAGGTAAGCTCTCTCACCTGTTACATTGTAAGGAGTGGAGCCTTAGGTATTGGTCAGTATGGGCAACCTGTTTCACGACATTGTGGAGCTATATGTGGGGGAGGGGTCAGAGAGAGAACAATGGTCCCTCCTCAGCACTTACCCCTTTTCCAGGCACTTCTCCCACTTCCGTATGGGACTGGCGCCTCTCTAGCTGTTGCTCTGGCTGTCATTCCCATAGTGGGTGGATCTGCAGACGTTCCAGGACCGTGGGGACCCTTTAAACAGCAAAGTCTGCTGAGAGACCAGCAGTTTCTTCCTCTGCCCCAACCCCCACTGGTTTTCACATTCAGAACCAATGAGGCTTTATTTTCCCTGGTGCTGGGACCATGAACTGCATGGCCTGGTCTGGGGCTGGGAACACTCCCCTGGTGTCCCTCCTGACTTTTTAAAACATGTGACTGTATTTTCTGCCAGCCTGCCACTGCCGCTGACGCTGCCACCACCACACTGTGTCCTCTCCGCCCCAGCTTCGCCTCTCCTTCCTGTCTGGATGAGTATTTCTTTTTTATATCTTTTTTTGTTGGACTTCCATGCAGCTCGATTTTCTGGAACTTCTGGTTGTCTCTAGTTTTGAGGTAGTTGTAGTCCTTCTTAGTTGTGGAGGGAGATGCAGCATGTCTGTCTAGACCTCCATCTTGGCCGGAAGTCAAAATGCAGTTTTTAAAATCATTTTATATCCAGTTCATAATCAAAACTTTCTGAATGTTTCAGAATTGTTCTAATAAGGATCCCAAATGACATTTCCACATTGAATTCAATAGTTTTCTCTCCTAAGTGTTATTTACCCTGTAACTCACCTTTTCCCCCATGCCATTGATTTGTTAAACAAAGTCAGTTGTCTTGTGTAATGTCCCTTATTCTGGGCTTGACTGATTGCTTTCTCAGGGTGTCCTTTTAACTTATTCTCCAGAGGAAAGTATTTTTAACAGTTTCTGTGTTTAGCTCTTTTTGTGTGATTACCTTGACATTTCTAAATGTCTTGTTTCTTAATTTAGATATTACGATGAGTGCAAATTTAGCTCT
The DNA here is from genome assembly GCF_987537825.1 of Furipterus horrens. Lineage (NCBI taxonomy): Eukaryota > Metazoa > Chordata > Mammalia > Chiroptera > Furipteridae > Furipterus > Furipterus horrens. The sequence goes on from NW_028327176.1 coordinate 36,165,607, forward strand.
CTTGCTCTGCTGCCCTCCTCCTAAGATAATTTTGTCACTAACTTCTGCTTTCTCTACCACTCAGTTCTCTGATTTTCTTGAACCTCTATCTGCTATTTCACCAATCAAGAGAGTGTTTTTTTGTAATTATATTTTATTAATTATGCTATTACAGTTGCTCCACTTCTTTTCCCACTTGCCCCCCTCTGCTTGGTACCCCCCTTCCCTCTAGCATTACCCCCCTCCTTAGTTCATGTGCATGGATCATGCATATAATTTCTTTGGCTTCTCCACTTACTTTACTATTCTTAATATCCCCCCTCTATATTTTGTACCTACCAATTATGCTTCTTGATCACTGCACCTCTTCCTCCATTCTCCCCCTCCCTACTGATAACCCTCCATATGATCTCCATACCTATGGTTCTGTTCCTATTCTAGTTGTTTGCTTTGTTTTTTAGATTCAGTTGTTGATAGTTGTGAGTTTGTTGTCATCTTACTGTTCATGGTTTTAATATTCTTTATCTTAAATAAGTCCCTTTAACATTTCATAAAATAAGGGCTTGGTGATGATGAACTCCTTTAGCTTTATTTTCTCTGGGAAGCACTTTATCAGCCTTTCCATTCTAAATGATAGCTTTGCTGGATAGAGTAATCTAGGTTGTAGGTCCTTGCTTTTCAGCCCTTTGAATGTTTTTGCCAGTCCCTTCTTGCCTGCAAAGTTTCTTTTGAGGAATCAGACTACAGTCTTATGGGAACTCCTTTGTAGATAACTCTCTTCTTTTCTCTTGCTGCTTTTACAATTCTCTCTTTATCCTTAACCTTTATCATTTTATCCTTAACCTTTATCATTTAATGATGTGTCTTGGTGTGGTCCTCCTTGGGTCTAGCTTGTTTGGGACTGTCTGTACTTCCTGGACTTGTACATCTATTTCCTTCATCAAATTAAGGAAGTTTTCCTTCATTATTTTTTCAATAAATTTTAAGTTTCTTGCTCTTCCTCTTCTCCTTCTGGCACCCCTATAATTTGGATATTGGCATGTTTAAAGTTGCCCCAGAGGTTTCTAAGCCTCTCCTTGTTTTTTTTTTATTGCATTCTTCTTTTTTCTTTTTGTTCTAGTTGACTATTTATTTATTCCTATGTTCCAAATCATTGACTTGAACCTCAGCTTCCTTTACTTCATTATTGATTTCATGTAGATTTTTCTTCATTTCACTTAATATAGCCTTCACTTCTTCCCTTATGCATTTGCTGTACTCTGTCATGTCTGTGAGCACCATTATCACCAGTGTTTTAAACTGTGTATCTGTTAGGTTGACTATCTCCTCATTGCTTAGTTATCCCTCTGAAGTCTTGATCTCCTCCCTATTTTGGGCCATATTTCTCTGTCTCCTGAACTTGAGAAACTCCTGTGTTGGCTTCTGTGTCTTAGGTAGAGCTGTCACACCTGCTACGTTGTAAGGGACGGAGCCTTAGGTATTCATCAGTGCTGGGTGACCTGTGTTCACTGCCTTGTAGTGGTGTATGTGGGGGAAAGATCTGAGAGGGAACAATGCCACTTGCTTGGCACTCACCCCTTTTCCAGTCACTTCACCTGGTTCTGTATGCAACTGGCACCCTCTAGCTGTTTCTTTGATAATGGTTCCCAGAGTGGGTGGGTTTGTGTATGTTCTAGGACCATAGACTTCTTCTAAATAAACTGTCCTGAAAGATGGGCAGTTTCTTCCTCTGCCCCAACCTCCACTGGTTTTCACAGCCTGAAGCAGTGAGGCTTTATTTTCCCCAGAGCTGGAACCATGATCTGCACAGTCTGGCCCCGGACTGGGATTGCTCCTCAGGTGTCCCTCCAGGCTTTTATAATGTATGACTGCTCATTTCACCAGCCTGATGCAGGCACTGCCTTGCTGCCATCACTGTCACACCATGTCCTCTCTACCCCAGCTCCCCATCTTCACCCCTCCTACCCATCTGGATGAGTGTTACTTCTTTACATCTTTGTTTGTTGGACTTGCATGCAGTTCAATTTTCTGGTAGTTCTGGTTGTTTTTTTGTTTCAAGGTAGATGTATTCCTTTTTGTGGTTGTGGAAGGAGGTGAAATGTGTCTACCTACGTCTCCATCTTCAAGAGAGCATCTCTTGTTGAGGACATTTGTGGTCAGATGGTCCCTTTCACTTGCTCTTCTTCCCTTTTACTTCTGAACCTCTGTCAGCAGCAAATTTAGTTTTAAGTGTTCCAGGTGGATAACATACTCTTTTCTGTAATCATAATTTAGTCTTCTGTGGTATGCCTGTAAGTTTATTCCAAAATTGTAAAAAATAATAACTGACCATTTACATGAGTATGGCTTTTCAGACTTAGTTCACTGTTGGGTAAGAAAGTACCCTTTATGGGGTCAATGTTAGAACCCTGTCCTTAGGTACAAGAGAATGTCTCTTGTGTTACATTAAAACATATTCTCATTTTTCACATTCTACCAATTGTACCAAATCACGTCACATTTTAGCTTGCTTTCTTTTTGGACTATGTCAGGAATGATATATGAAATTGTGGTTTCAATGCACCAGTCCAGCCTCAGCCTATTCATAAGGGACTATTTTTGAACAATGATCTAGTATTTTCAAAATGTAAAGAATAGTCCCCTATGAATGGGAAATGAATCTGGAACGGCCAATTTAAACCACATAATGGAAGCCTTGATTACCATGCTAAGAAGTTAGAACTTTGTAGGTCCTAAGGGGCTCATGAGGATTTTAAAGGGGTGTATGGTACTTGGGCTTAAGCCTTCTTGGAAATAATCTCCCAAAAGGGGTTACCTGCCAGGGCAAGGTAACTGCATAGTCCACTCATCACCGCAAAAGTACCCACCACATCAGGGAGCTAGGTGGCCAGAGCGCCACACAGGGCCTCAAAAGAACCTATGAAATATGGCTCTATGGATTTTGACAAATGTATAATGTCATGTATTCTCCATTATAGTGTTATACAAATAGTTGTATGGTGCTAAAAAAGTCTCTGTGCTCTACCTCTTCCTCCTCCAAGTTTGTGTAATTTCTAAGGCTTTTGAGGTTTATAGTCAAATTATTCTACAAAATGAAATACCAGGCAGTGTGTAAGAGTCCCTATTTTGGCACATCATCAATAATACTGAGAATTATTGTTTTGATTTTAGGGAAACTGATATCTCATTTATATTAGGACAAATACAAATAAGGTGGATCTCTTGGTTACAATGACAGAGATTTAATACAAGCCAGCTTAAGCAAAACAGGGGATTTATTGTCTCATTCATCTGGATGCTGGCCTCATGGCTGACTTGATTTAGGAATTCAATTGATGTCAGAGGATGAGCTATTCTTATTCTTCTATGGCAGACAGGCATTTTTTAAGGGAGAAGATGTGGTTGCAAGCAGCTCCAGGCTTATGTAATTTCAGTTCAGGAGGACTCCTTGATTTAATTCTACATTTATCAGAGCTCATTTTATTGCCATGAATAAAACCTTGTTTCAGCTGATATAGGCAAAAAATGTGAATATATTGGCTCATGAAACTAAAAAGTCTAGGGAGGAGTCCCTGCTTTCAGGAACAGTTAGATCTAGGTGCGCAAACAATGTCTGCAGGACTTGATTTTTATCTTTTGGCTGGCCCTCATCCTTGTTGTTTTTATTCTCAGATAAGCTTTCTTAGCCTGTTGGCAAAATGGTTCCTGGCAGCCCAGGCTTAAAAATGACTCAGAAGTCTCATGAACCCCTAAGGGGTTACCTCATTCTGATGGTTCCAGCAAAGGTTCTGAGGAAGATTTTGTTTGACTTGGCTTAGAGATTGTTGTGTTCATCCCTGAGACAATCATTGCAGCAGGAATATCCATGGATGTCTGGAGTTTATCACGGCCCTCCACCCTTGGTGGGTCTTGAACTATAATTTTTCTCTAACCAGTACCATAAAACTGCCAAAAGCTCTGCTTGTCTTTTCAGCGGATGATTTCTGCTTTGTTTCTTGCCTTCTCGCCGCCGCAGAGTTTAAGACTTGGTAAATGTCCCAAGGTCCGACGCCACAACAAACGTCGGACTCACTTCTCCAGCACTGGTTGCTTTTGTTTTCTCCAACTCCAATTTTTGTTTCCCAGGATCCATGGGGCTGCTGAGGGCTCTGCTCTGCCTTACCTGCTACATGTCAGCAAGAGGTTTTGTGGATATTACTTTCTCCTTGAAGGATTAGTCCTGATCATCAGTTGTGAGAGTAAAGGATATAAAAGAAATGAGAGTGTTGAGGTGATGAGACGTAATGACATAGTCTTCAAAGAAGACTTGCTTTGGGTTATTTTGTAACAGACCAGCCACCCACTGAGGGCAGCTATCAAAACCGGATAGAGCTCCGATGCACCAGCAGGGACGCCGTTTGCTTATCCAAGAACATGGCCGCCTACGCATTGCTCTGCAACTCAGTCACAATAGTGTCCCTGCGCACGAGATCTGCGATTGTGTCGTCTTGCAGGTGCCTTTGGAGGCGTCACTGTTGCGCAGGCACCACCGGACCCGAGTGGGAAATACCAGGAAGCCATCAGCACAGCCATGCCCAAGAATAAGGGAAAAGGAGGCAAAAACAGGCGCAGAGGTAAGAATGAGAATGAATCTGAAAAAAGAGAATTAGTCTTTAAAGAAGATGGACAAGAGTATGCTCAGGTCATCAAAATGTTGGGAAATGGACGGTTAGAAGCAATGTGCTTTGATGGTGTAAAGAGGTTGTGCCATATCAGAGGAAAGCTGAGAAAAAAAGTTTGGGTAAATACCTCAGACATTATATTGGTTGGTCTGCGAGACTATCAGGATAACAAAGCTGATGTGATTTTAAAGTACAATGCAGATGAAGCTAGAAGTCTGAAGGCATATGGCGAGCTTCCAGAACATGCTAAAATCAATGAAACAGATACATTCGGTCCTGGAGATGATGAAATCCAGTTTGATGATATTGGAGATGATGATGAAGACATTGATAATCTTGTTGAAGCACTGAAATTGTAAAATGCTTCAAAAGCCTTATTAAAATGGAGACCGGTTATCAATATCTGAATTGATCTTAAAGTTTCTGATTATTGTTATTCTAGTTTATATTTTGGCCATCACCTGTTAAGAAGACTAAAACTTCACATGAACACTGTTAAGGCATACCACTTTATTTTCATTGTTTTAAAGTATTTATTATATTTCTTTAAGTGAAATGTTAACACCCAACATTTGCTGTTAAAACAACAGAAAGAAGAGAGGGAAGAGAGAGAATGAAAGAAATGTTTTCCAGTTAATGGATATTTTGAATAAATTGTCTTACCATCATGGTCAGTAATAAGCCCTAGTTCTAACTTATTTTTTTCCAGCCTTTCTGTGTGTTCCAGTTACGTAGATGTTCCCTGATTTTTGATTAAAATTTAAGGCAGAAATCTACATTTGAAGTTAAGAAAAGGTGCCATTTTCATACTTCTGTAACTGTATTTTTATACTATATTTGTTAACATTCTTTACATCATTTTGGGTTGTCATCATCATAAAAAAGTATTTCCAAAGTGCAGATTTTAGAACATGAGCTTGAGGAGCAATTTTGAATTTATAAGATGAGTAGATGCAGAACTGGAAATGTGATATACTAGTTGACAGTGTTTGTTACTTAATGTGTATAAAATTTCTTAAACAAGGCAACTTTTAGTAACAAAGTAAGTAGAAGACTTTTTACTATACAAAAAGGTTGTCTTAAAATATGTCATTTTATTGTCAAAACATATACATTTGTAATCTGTAGTTTTGGGCTTTATGAACAATTAGATTACAATGTACAAATGAAAAACTATTTTCATAATAAACTGTTATAAGGAAAAGGAAGAAACCAAAGGTAAGGAATATAATAAAATGTCACATTGAATATATTTTGGCCTTAATTTGTATTACTATTATATTTATTGTGTGTATGGATTTTTTTGTTTATATTTTACTAGGGATTTACCCTATAACTTTTCTTTTTTAATGTTTTATTTGTTTTGAAAGTTATCAACTATAATAAGGTGAAATTAAGGGTGGATCTAGTTAAACACTAGCTACAGGTAAATATTCCGCAACTTTAATAGAAAATATTTGTCAGGTAGTTTCTGAAACATCACTTTTTTTTATCAGAGAAAATTAATGTGAAGGAAATGCATCTTTACCTGGTTTTAATAATATATATAACAAATATAAGGGAGAATAGATTTTCATATGGTTACATCTCACACTGCTGTAATTTTACCTCCCAGCTGAAAACTCTAGAGTTAAAATCTGAGGCCAGAACATGTACATAATTAATTCTAAGAAAAAGAAATAAATGTGCACAAATATGGGGAAAAGGCTGGATGAAACCAAACCACAACAAAATTCCAGATATTTGAAGACACTGGACAGGAACTAAAATAAAGCATTCAGGACTTGCTGTGCCAAGATCTGGAAGAGAAGGGAAATGCACTGAAGTGCGTTGAACAGTGTGTGCTGATTGGCACCCCCACCCAGGAAATTTTCTGACTTGCAGCAGGGGGCAGAGAGCCTGAGCACTTTACATTGCTTTCCACTATACTCAGAGGAGGCCAGAGTCCTTACCAAGGCTTATATCTAAGCCTGGCACATATGTTTCTTCTTTTCTGGACTGACAGCCACATTTAACACCACCTTCCCCCTTTTTAACCATGCTTCAGCCATACTGGCTGCCTTTCAGTTCTTCCTGTTTGGGAAGTTCGAGCATTCTCTATGGAATTCTCTCTGCCTGGATTAAATTCTTCTACCTTTCTTCCTGGCTCCTTCCTATATATCTTTCAGATGTCACTTCCTCAGAGACCTTCCATGACAATCTCTCTATGCCCTATCCCACCCCATCTCTAAATTAGACGCCACCTTCTCTTCAATGCCTACACATAATACACAATAAGCACTCAAATGATATTTATTGAATGAGTGAGTGAAAGACAGCTTGAAGGTAGAGTGGCATCGTGGAAAGAAGTCTGAATTATACCTGGTTGACCTGGGGCAATCCTTTAAATGTTCAGAGGCAATTTCCTAGTCTCTCAAATAGAGATAGCAACTGCCTTACTTAGTTCACAGGGTTACTATAAACATCAAATTGGAACTGGTATACAAAAATGTCTTAATAATTGTAAAATGCTACTGCAGTGTAAGGTAGTGTACTATTCACTGACTGAAAAGGAAACCACATATATTCAATCAGCAAAATATATTGAAAGTGCTGAATTAGTGACACTATTACATTCATTATTGTCAACTTTTTGAAGGCAAGATTTTATAAATGGTAGTGGAAAGTAAATATTCTAGATGAAATCTTTCCATAATCCGAAGTTTTCTATAACCAGGTAATCATCATTTTATTTATAGAATAAGATATCATTAAAACAAATAACCTTTAAAGAAGGCTAACTTTAAAGGATGTAGATGAGTATTCTGTAATCCATAAGACCTACTATATAGTAGGAGTTCAATCACCATTTGCTGAGTGAATTTTCCTGTAAGTTTTTCATTTCTTATACCATCCTTACTTAATAGTAATTGATGGCCAAGATAAATTTATATTTAAGTGGCCTGTTGTGTGAAAAGCGCTAACACTTAAACTGTTTATCATTTAAGGGTTTAGCACGCACCTAAAAGTATGCGTACTTTTGAAATATGATGCCAATATGAGAGAGAACGTAGGTGGTACTAAGGTTCCTGGAGGATGGAATAGTGAATCATATCCACACGGCCTGCCTTGCCTTGAATAGTTGGTAGGTGGCAGCAATAGACCAGAAATTATGGTTTGTTTAACCGACGTTGGAAGGGTTATTTTGAATGTTATTTCATTAATTTTTTCAAAATAAAACATTACAGCTGCAAAGCAAGTAAACAAAAATAAATAAGCAGGATGTAACTGATTTTCAGAATGTTACCTAAGCCTTTATGCTATAGCTCTTGACAAAAACTTATTTTTCAAAACTTTAGACTTAGTTTTATTACTATTCTTCCCTTCTTTTTCTTATAATCTTTATTTCTTCTCTTTATAAGCACTGAAAAATTTATTGCGATTTTATTGACAACAGGAGATGGGATATTTGAACTTTCATTCTGTTTAAACTTTGGTTTACTCTGTGAAGATTTTGCCCCAAGGCACTGCATTGGCAGAGCTTCAGTTACAGAAAGATAATCCATTCTAGGCAGTTTAAACAGAAATGGATTTAACATTGGGTATTAAATGGCTTATGGAGTTGTGAAGACTAATGAAAAAGAGTTTCTGGGTCAGTGGTTCTCAACTTTAGCTTCATATCACAGGCATTTGGGTTGCTTTTAAGAATATTGATTCTGGAATTCACATATTGAATCAAAACCTTTGGACGTATATGTGTGCATAGGTCATAAGCTCCTTTGGTGATTCCAATGTGCAGCCAGAGTCAAGGCTGATGTTTCACAATCAACCCTCACTGCAGAACCCAGCCACCAAGGGAGCTACTGATTCTTCTGCAATCAGAACATGCTGAGTTGGGAATCTGCTGGTTTTAAAACTATGTTTCCCCTGCCACCATCAAGAAGCTGCCATGGTCTGGAAACTGCCACCTCCAGGGAGCTGCCACTCCAGAACCCGTCACAACTGACAGTATTAACATATTAACTAATAAAACAATGTCCTGCACCCTGCCTCTTGGTGTCTAAGAAGCTACAGTCACGGTTACCTCAACTAACAATGCACAGAAAAACTAAGCTCCACCATAACTGCTATCACAGGAGGAGCAGCAGAGAGCCTCTGCTGTACTCACACTCTCCCTCCACACATAGCATGGTGCTTCTGATGGCAGAATCTCTATCACATAAGGAATCCTACCTAACGGCAGGAATGTCTGGGGTATGTAACTTTAAACTTTCCAACTCTGCATAACAGGAAAGCAAGCTAGAAAGAGATTTGTATGGATGTTTTATACCAATTCAGTGTTCCAACAAAGCCTCCATGAAATAGATGAGTTGTTTGGCATTTATTTCTTCCCTGTTTTTCAGGGGCCAGTGATTGAGCTGAAAGTCTGTTCCCATCCTTTATAAACTTTTAGACTCTCAGAATTAATCAAGCTTTTCACTTCACCCTCCCTTTTCAGTTAATTTTGAATGATTAAATTGTATTTCATTCTCCTGTTTTTTCTCCTGCTATCTCTTGGGTACTCTACAAGTTGATTTCCTAATGGGATTTAAGAGATTTTTTTACAAAATAGTTCTCAATTATCCAATACTTGATCACACTGCAAGGTTTAAAAAACAGTCCTTAAGAATCAGAAATGTCTTTTTTTTTTTAAATACCCAGCAGAAATTTGACAGGGGATAGGGAAACTTGCATTATTGTCAACATAGCAAATTTGCTTTTTTAATGCACTGTTGACGGGTCATGAATAAACTCCTGTTTTCAAGAACGATACATCAAAAAAAGGTTATTAAAAGTTATATAGAAGATATATACTGTTTCACTTCAATACATTATGTATAAATAAAGTAAATTGAAGTTTATTTAGATTGTATCATTTTCATATTCAATTATGAAAAAATAGCCAGTGATATGGGATAGCTTTTGTATAAAATTGCCAGTCCAGTGTTAATTTTAGTTGATGTAATTCATTTAGTTATCATGTCTCCTTAGGCCAACTCTTGGCTGTTTCTCAGGCTTTCTTTGTTTTTCGTGACCATGACAGTTTCGGGTATTATTGTTCACATATTTTATAGAATGAAAATGGATTCTTTTTTAATTTTTAATTTTATTTTAGAACTTTACATAAAAATTTCAAACATGCACAAAATTAGAGAATACTGTAGTATAATCAATCCCCATGTACTCATGACTCAGCTTAATAGATATGACCAATTCAGTAAGTTTATTCTGCCTAAACTGTTCTGCCCTCAACTCCCAATGATTTTAAAGCAAGTCCCAAATATATTATAGCACCCTTATATATTTCAAAAAAGATACACTTATATTTCTATTATGACATAGCAAAATGAAAGATAATTCTAATAATATGTAATAGTCAACCTATGTTCAAATTTCACCAATGGTTTCTTCAATTTACATATTCCAATCAGGATTCAAAGTTTTCACACTGTAAATTGCATTCTGTTGATTTGAAAATTGGGACTTTTGTCATTTGAGTTGAGATCTGAGACTGAAAACAAAACAACAATTATCCTGATGCTGTGTAAAAGGGGTGTTTTTTCAGAGCCTTAGTCCAACACCCAGCTCAGGCTGAAGAGGATTTCTTTGGGGAAAGTTACAGCAGACCTGTGGCTTTTCCCACTCCCTCTCCCACTATGGGAGAGAGAAATGAGGCGCTTCCCCTTCACTGCATGCCTACTAAGAGGGTCCTGAAAAGAACCACTTTGAGAACTTGGCATTTATTCCTCGGAGCTAGAAGAGACTGGTTATTTGACCCGCACCCGCGGAAAGTAGAGAAGCAAAGCTGTGGGTGGAAATACCTGATGAATGCCTGCCAATTCAGAGCAAAACGCGACTTCAAACAATGAAACGGCAGAGTTTTGAGTCCCACAATTAGAAGTAACAGGAGCATAGGACCTGCTCCTGTGGCCATTTTAAAAAGGACCCCAACCACCCAGCCTTCCTGCTGCGGGGCTAGTCTCTCTCAGAAGAAGGGCGGGAGGTGTAGTATTCAAAACAGAGGCTGGGATGGGGATGTGCATGTAGGCATGGTCTATCAAGGCTGCAGAGCGGTCAGAAATTCCTGGTGGGGAGAAGCTCTGTCAACCTCCCCCCACCCCGACTCCCCGAAAAAGATCCTGCAAAAGAACTATCCCATTTTGAATATCTTCCAATTCCAAACTGGATTATAAAAGTCCTTCCAATCTTCATCTAGAAAGGTAAAATAAGGCAAAAGAAAGCATCAAGTAAGCCCCCTCCCCTCCCTAGCTTAAGCAGTATCAAGCTGGGAGAGGAAAGAAGCTTTAATGTTAAATGCACTTCTGAGTTTTAAATATCAAATTGGACTGTGATCAAGAAAAATTAGTTCAAACTGGGGACACAATCTCCTTCTGGGAAGAAATATGCTTTGCTGATAAAAATGCTTAAACCATTTTCTGATAAATTATAATAAGATTAAAGCCTCTGCTGCGAAACCAGCTTATTTTTTTAGCTAACAGTCTGGTGTTTACTGACCTTGGATCCAGTTTAGTAATAATTATCTAATCATTTCTTTACCTATAAAGTATTCTTTCCATGAGGGAAATATTGAATTTGTTTGTTTAGGCCTCTTCAGTTGTGGAAATTAATGATTTGAGTCCTGCTCTTTTGACATAATTAACGGTTAGAAAAACATTTCAGGGGTAGAAATATGTTGATGAATAAAGTAATTTTGGTTGTCCTTGAAATCAGTTATGCCTTAACATCTAATTTCTGATGCATCACTTTAGGAATCATTCCTAACCGACTCTTTGTGGTGATGAATTAGATATTTACCAGGGGTACCTCCTCAGTTCAATATCATTTGGACACAGAGATTGTACTATCTGTACCTATTTCACAAGTACTGGGCCTGGTCACTATTTTTTTTTTTTGCTACTTCTAGTAAACTTTTTTTAAATTTGATCTCATCTTTTATTTTTTTTAATTGTATCTTTTTCCATTACCATTTGTCCCCTTATGCCCTCTTCCACCTCCACCTAACCCCCTGGTCATTTTTTATATCCATTAAATAGGCAAGATTTTCCCCTCCTATGCATTATCTTCAACATGATCTTCTGTCACAGGCAAATTGTTTTAAATGGTTCAGAAAGGAAATGATTTCACTAGGTTTTCATTTCAACTAGCAGTAATGAAAAGCCTAGCTATTCCAAAGCTGTTGCTAAGATTATACAATGAAAACTTTTATCATCTAATTTAATCTTGAATTGTATGTGAAGAGCCTGCTTACATTTGCTTGCATCAGAAGCAAATAATCATATACTCATACAGTGTCAGTAGTGGTTATTCAAAATAGCGCAACCCTTTGAAAAACAATTTGGCCGTATATCCAGAACAATACATGCTTATTCCCTTTGGTTTGTTATTTTGACATCTACCATACATAAGTAAAAATCATGGGAAGAGAGCTACATGAATATGAATATGTTTGAATATTTCCTTCACAGTATTTTTATGGTTGTGAAAAATTAGAAACAACCTGAGTGTACAACAATAGAGATTTAGTAGGTAACTTCATGGTACCCCGCCAGGTGTGGTTCAGTGGATTGAGTGTTGTCCTGCAACCCCAAAGGTCACTGGTTTGATTCCTGGTCAGAGCACATGCCTGGGTCCCCAGTTGGGGGAGCGGGAGAGGCAACCGATAGATGTATCTTTTGCATATCAATGTTTCTCTCCCTCTCTTTCTCCTTTCCTTCCTTTCTCTCTATAAATAAATAAATAAATAAAGTCTTAAAAAAATAAATTTATGGTTCTATTCACTTAATAGAATATCACGAAATTACTAAAATAGTCATTGGAAATATTATAACATGGAAAAAGAAAGAATAAAACTTAAATTTATACTATGATTTTTTGTTTATTTTTTATTGTATTTTTTCTATTACCACTTATCTCCCTTATCCCCTCTTCCACCTCCACCCAACCCTTACCCCCAACTGCAATCACCCCACTTGTCCATGTCCTTGAGTCCTTTTTCTTTTTGCTCAATCCCTCCACCCGCTAACCGCACCCCCCACTCCCAGAGCTGTCAGCCTGCTCTCTACCTGGGTATGTCTCTATCTTGCCCTTCACCTCAGTTTGTTAATTAAGCTCCACATATGAGTGAAATCATATGGTATTCGTCTTTCTCTGACTGGCTTATTTTACTTAGCATAATGTTCTCCAGATCCATTCATGCTGTCACAAAGGGTAAAATTTTCTTCTTCTTTTTTTTTTTTTTTTACAGCTGAATAGTATTCCATTCTGTAAACATCCCATAGTTGTTTTATCCACTCATCTACTGATGGATACCTGGACTGCTTCTGTATCTTGGCAATTGTAAATAACACTGCAATGAACATATGAGTGCTTATATTCTTTAGAGTTAGTATTTTGGGTTTCTTTGGATAAATTCCCAGAAATGGAATTATTGTGTCATAAGGAAGTTCCATTTTTAATTTTTTGAGGTAACTCCATACTGCTTTCTACAGCAGCTGCACCAGTCTGCATTCCCACCAACAGTGCAAAAATGGTTCCCCGTTCTCCACATCCTCACCAGCACTTGTTCTTTGTTAATTTATTGATGATGGCCATTCTGACCGGTGTGAGGGGATATCTCATTGTGGTTTGAATTTGCATTTGTCTGATGATTAGTGATGTTGAGCATCTTTTCATATGTCTATTGGCCATCTGTATGTCCTCTTCAGAGAAGTGTCTATTCAGGTCCTTTGCCAATTTTTAAATTGAATTGTTTGGTTTTTTGGTCTTGAGTTTTATAATTTCTTTATAATAATTTTGGATATTAACCCCTTGTCAGATGTATTGGTAAATATATTCTCCCATTTAGTGGGTTGTCTTTTCATTTTGTTGATGGCTTCCTTTGCTGTGCAGAAACCTTTTAGTTTGATACAGTCCTATCTGTTTATTTTTTTGTTTGTTTCCCTTGCCTGAGGAGATATATTAGGAAAATATTACTATGAGCAATGTCCAAGATTTTATTGCCTATGTTTTTTTCTAGGATTTTTATGGTTTCAGGTCTAACATTTAAGTCTTGAATCCATTTAAAATTTATTCTTGTGTGTGGCATAAGAAGGTGGTCTAGTTTCATTTTCTGCATGCATCTATCCAATTTTTCCAACACCATTTATTGAATAAACTATCTTTAGTCCATTGTATTGGGTATATGCTTCCTTCCTCTGTCAAATATTATTTGACTATAAAGGCATGGATTTATTTCTGGGCTCTATATTTTGTCCCATTGATCTATGTGTCTATTTTTATGCCAGCACGATGCAGTTTGATTACTGAGAACTTATAGTATCTTTGCTCTTCTTTCTCAAGATTGCTATAGATATGAGGGGCCTTTTGTGGTTCCACATAAATTCTTGAAATATTTGTTCTAGTTCTGTGAAACACATCATTGGTATCTTGATAGGAATTGCAATGAATCTATAGATTGCTTTGGGTAGTATGGACATTTTAATGATGTTAATCCTTTCTATCCATGAATATGGTATGTGCTTCTACTTATTATCTTCTTCAATTTCTTTCTTCGGTGTCTTATAATTTTCTGAGTACAAGTCTTCTACATCCTTGGTTAGATTTATTCCCCAGTATTTTAATCTTTTTGAAAGAATTGTGAATGGGGTTGTTTTCTTAATTACCCTTTCTGTTAGTTTGTTATTGGCATATAAAAATGCAACTATTTTCTGAATATTAATTTTGTATCCTGCTACTTTACTGAATTAATTTATCAGTTCTAGTAGTTTCTTGGTGGAATATTTAGGGTTCTCTGTGTACACTATCATGCCATCTGAAAATAATGACAGTTTTATCTCTTCCTTTCCAATTTGGATGTCTTTTATTTCTTCTTATCTGATTGCTATGGCTTGGACTTCTAGTACTACGTTGAGTAAGAGAGGTGAAAGCAGATATCCCTGTATTGATACTGATCTTAAGGGGGGACACGTGTAGTTTTTGCCCATTGAATATGATGCTGGCAGTGGGTTTGTCATATGTGGCCTTTATTATGTTTAGATATGCACCCTCTATTTCTACTTTGCTGAGAGTTTTTATCATAAATGGGTGCTGGATTTTATCAAATGCTTTTTCTGCATCTCTTAATATGATCATGTGGTTTTCATCTTTCATTTTGTTTATGTGGTGTATCACTTCTACTGATTTATGAATGTTGTACCAACCTTGCATTCCTGAAATAAATCCCACTTGATTGTGGTGTATGATCTTTTGATGTATTGCTATATTTGGTTTGCTAATATTTTGTTGAGGATTTTAGCATCTATGTTCATCAGGGATATTGGCCTACAATTTTTTCTTTTTTCTGTAGTGTTTTATCTAGTTTTGGAATTAGGATAATGCTGGCCCCATAAAAAAGACAAAGCCCAAAGTGAAGAGTATATTATGATTTTAACTACTTAAAATAAACATATGAAGAGTACTAAAAAATGATAAAGGTTGTGTTTGGGTTATAAGTAATTTTTTCTTCTGTTTTTCAAAAATTTCTTTAATTATAGATGCTTCTATTATTTAAAATTAACATAAGTATTAGTAATATTTGCTTAAAATTTCTAAACTTTTAAAAATCACATATTGTTGGCAACCCATGCTTACATGGTACATAATTTCTGTTTGCGAATGTACTGCTGTTGGCAGACACAGTAGATTTTTTAGCTAAGCAAATGTCAGTTGTTGCTATAGCACTTCTAAAATTACAATAAAGCTACATAATAATTGACTGGGGTACCCTTGGGTAAATGTGGAGGGAAGTCAAAGATTGATTAAGAAAAGGAAAATGTCAACCTTTCTAGTCAATGACAGGATTAGTAATAGTGACAGGACCTCAATCCAATTTGAGATCTTACTTCCTGGAAGGCATTGTACTAGTGGGAAAGACATTAATAATTAGAATGAAATCTGGTAAATACTTGCACAGGCCATTGAACTGGATGGGGGAAGATTTGGGAGTAGGAGGAGGAATTTTAGATAAAGTAGAACCAAGCGCAAATATTTTCTAAAAAATAAGGTCAGAGTGTGTTCAGAGAGCAGAATAATTCAAAGTATCTTGGCTATAGGGTACCTGTAATCTATAGGATAGGGATAAGCAGGTAATCAGAGGTTAGTGGAGGCTGAAGACTTTTGGTTTTATTTGGAATGCAGTGTAGAAAGAATTTGAAGATATGTTATTGAAAAGAATGACATAAAATCTATGTTGATTCTGGAGTCCCCATGGAATAAACTGGGAGATGAGAGGAAGACATAATTGTGAGGTCTCTGTAATAAATCAGAATATAATTTACTTTAAAATGATTTAGCTGCATTATAACATAATTTGATGATTTTTAGTGTTCTCTAATAGAATTGGCACATAATATTGAATCAGATTGCAGAGGACTATTTTTACTCTATGGCCAGATGCAGAGACATATGTAAAGGTACTAAAGCCAACAACTATGTTTAGAAATGCAAATTCTCATGAGCGAAAGGATTTGGAATTGTAGAAGGCAGCAGATTATCAATAGCTGTATCCCGATTCTTTGGTGAGTTGCTTTAAATTAAAACTTCACATTAGCTCACCTGGAAGTAAAATTGTCTAGGCATAAATTGCTTTAACCTTCTAGGAAATTAGGTTGTTGCGGAATAATAATCAAAACTATAACAATGTCATAATAATGAAGAGGAGATAAAATTTTCTTTTGTTTCCTCTAGCATAAAAGGGTTTAGGTTTTAAAAGTGTCTTGTCCAAGAATATACCAGAATCCATGTAGAAGATGGACTCAGGTCCAATGACTTTCTGATTCGTTAGACGAGATGGAGCAGATGCAGACATCAACTTGAGAATGGGCTCAAAATCCTGATAGATTTGGCAGTAACTTAAATGTTCAATAAACACTCATTAAGAAATACTCTCCACCACCAGGCTAGCACTAATTTTTAGGTACCTAACTACTGACACATGGGCACAGCATCCAGCTTTTATTTACAACCAGGGGGCGGAGCGGGGACGGAAGACTGGGGCGCAGGGCGCGCGGCCTCTTCCCTCCAGGCGTCCCCGGCCCTTGCTCCGCGGTCTCATTTGCCGCCGTCCAACGCGTGACCCAGGCGCGCGCGCGTCCGGGGCCGGTGACGGGCGCGGGGTGCGCGGAGCGGTCCCATGAGCCCTCTCCTCCTCCTCACGGCCGCCGCAGTCGCCGCACCCCGAACCTCGCTCCAGCTCCTCTGCAGAGGGCTCGCCGCCATGTCTACCGAAGGGCCCCTCAAATCCGTGGATTACGAGGTGTTCGGAAGAGTGCAGGGTAGGGGACGCCCCACTGTGGGAGACGAAAGCAGTGTTAAGGAGAAAGGACAAGGCTGGGAGAAGACCTTCCCATCTTAAGGACCCCCTTCCCGGGAGTGGCCTGGACTTCCGCTGGGGCATGACACAGCAGTCACGAGTGGGAAGGAGGCGGAAAGCGCGTGCGCTGAGAGCTGGCTGGGCGGGGAGACAGCGGAGACCTGGGAGGGCGAAGGGAGGGGGCAGGGAGAACGGGGAGACCTCTAGGCACCAGGAGCCGCCTTACTAATGGGGGTGGGCGGATCGGAAGGGAAAAATGAAGTTCGGTAGGAAAAGGACGGTGCTTGAACTAGTTATCCTGTTACTTGCCTCTGAGAATACTGGGCTTCACCTGAGCTTCAGGAAAGACACGTAGACGATGCTTGAGGATTCACATCGTTGGAGATCATATATATGTGTATATGTTTATATATACTTAAGCTGTAACTTAAAAGAATTCTTAAATTGTTATCCAATTTTTGTTTCATCAGAAGTTTAAATAGTTGCAAAGGATGGAATGTCTGGCTTATTGTAACTATTGTTATTTCTAAATTAAAATGTTAAATCACTGAGATTTATACAAGGGAATATAAATATGTTAGTGATTTAATACCATCATTTCATTTTAAAATAAAGTTTTTTAATATTGGGAAGTTTAACATCATATATTTTCATTTTGGAATTTGATTTCCAATCTACTTCCCCCCAGAGTTTTATCTCACTGTTATGCTTGAGAGTGTCTCATTGATAACCTATCAAACTTTTTTGCAATATGTTTGTACAGTATGTATGTGTGTATGCATACACACACATTTATATATTTTCTTGATTTCCTTTGTTCATAAAGTTCTGTTAATTTTTTTCTGGCTTGAGTTAGTATTGCAATTATTAGAACACGATTAATGAAAATAATATAAATGTTTTTAAAAGTATGATAAAAAATTTAAAATTAAAAAGTAAATGTATTGGAAATTTCATACGGAGAAATCTTGATTAAAGGAAGGGTTGAATCATCCTTTTATTTTGCTACTCTAGAAGTTTTTATACTTTGGGGTAAGTTTAAGGATGGGTGAGATGATGTCTTTGTAAAGAGATGGGTCCTTTTTTTCAAGGAGTGATTATGAAGAAGGAGGTAGAGCAGGAGAACCAGGACAGACCACAGGTGGCTTCTCAGACAGTCAGTTTTAGAAAAGAATATATATGTAGGTTGAGGATGTGGAAATCGATTCCCTTAAAATTATCCATGGTTTTCTCTCTGTAGAAAGTCTGGGTACATCCAGGGGTATGGTATTCAGGATTGAAAACTGCCACAGTAAGTCACTGAAACACATTACACATATGAAGAAGGTGGCAAAGATCCCCTGACACAACATTTGGTGTGCTGGACAGAAATGGCAGTAGTTAAGGTTGTGTGTGTGTGTGTATGTGTGTGTGTGTGAGTGTGATATTTACTGGGAGTGATCCATGTGCCAAGCATCTTTTATTTACCTAATCCTTATCACAATTTTTTGACAATATATCTTACTCCTGTTTTAACAATGAAAAAACAGGTAGAGGTTCAATAACTTGGACAAGCTCTAAGCTGACAAATGGAATTTGATTCTGTGTCTAACTCTGAAACTCGCCCTTTTCTATTATACAATGTCTTCTGTTAATAATGTATTTATATTGATTTTAATTATATAATTGCACTTGATGGTCACATGGTTTATGAAGATCTATTTTGTACAAATATAGGAAAGGTAAAAGTACTATACATAAACAGTGGTGTTTAAAAAATGAGCGTTAGGGCAATAAGTCCTGTAGTTTGCAGTGTGTTATGTGGAAGAGAGTACATACAATACTGATATTGATTTATCAAGGCATAGTATTGTTGTTGGTGGAAATCAGGCTCTTCCACAGGATTGTGAGGAAAGTTATTCCAAGGACCCACACATGGGAGGTTGTGGTTTGGCAAGATGGTTTATTCATATGGAAATAGAAGCTGCCCCCTGGGTTTCCAATTCCCATATTTCTCTGTCCTGCCATGGAAAAAGTCCTACCTTATCTTCAGCAAGGCCAACACAAAAGCCAGTGTCTTGAGTCTCTGTTTTGTGTTAAAGCTTAGTCATTCTGGAGCTCAAGCCATCTGCTGCAGGGTAGTAGCTGTTAGACCCACATGGTTGTATACCCCTGGGCAAGAGAAAATGCGTGAATGAATGGGGGAGTACAGGTCAAGAGCAAGAGAGAGAGAGCAAGAGAAGAGTGAGAGCGCTTCTTTGTTCTCCTGGGATTATATTAGTTTGGGTTCGGGATGGACCAGGTGCTTTTTCAAAAGAACCAATCAACTTCCAAAGTTTTCATGGGCTTTTTATAGTTTACACCCCCTAGTTAGACTGACAGGCCTTCTATGATCCAGCACCTCCTCTTATGCCCCAACAATCCGGTACCAGGAGGGGAAAGCATGGAGTGTTAATTCCCTTGATGAAGCACAATGCTATGATCCCCTGGGGTTGGAAGCTATAGCTTTCTGGTGAAGCAAGCAGGCTTATTCTCCCCAATTTATTAAACTCAAAATGTCTAATACCCTTTTGCTCCCCTTTCTTATTAATAATTAACTACCTATGGTAAAGTATGTGGGACAAATTCTCAGTCACATATTTGCACACTTATATATCAGCATTTGCTGAGAACTTAGGATGTGCCAAGCTCTGTATTCCATATTTCACATGCATTGTCTCACATGTAGTTAGTTCTCAACCCTGTAACCTCAACCATTTCCTCATTTAACAGATGGAGAAATTGAGGCATAGAGAGTAACTTCCCGAGGTTACACAGCAAGTTAAGTGGCAGTGCTGAGATTTGAACCTTGGCAGTCTGATACCAAGGCCAGGCTCTTGATCACTATGTTGATCCTTCTCTCAATACCCTTTCCCCCTTATTTTTGCCTTCCTCCTAACTTATGCACTGCATACATACATACACTGGCGCAGGACATTTGGACCCAGCCATTTGGACTATTCCTCAGATGACCCTGAGGACAATTTTATGGTATTTTTAATTCCAAGGAAGTGTGACCTGGTCAGTAAGTTGTCAGCACAGTCAAAAGCTACAGCCTCAAAAAAAAAAAAAAAAAAAAAAAAAAAAAAAAAAGCTACAGCCTCTAACTCTCTCTGTCACTTGTTTGCACTGTCTGTCACTATTTCTGTATATCAGTCTGTATTTCACAGTCTTCTTGTGAATTGCCCAAGAAATAAATACAAACCACTAGTGTTTTAGCCAAATCGTAATGATTATGTAGAAATAATTGACACTAAATAACCAAAAATAAAAATTTTAATTTTAACACTCTAAAATGGATAATAATTAAGGGGAATATTATAAAAGTAACTTTAAATTTAAAAGTATGGATAATAAAAGAGTGAAAACTGGCTTGTTAAAATTAATGGCTAAGAAAGTAAATTTACAATGGTAGAAGGTATAACTGGCAACATTTAATATGGACAAAATATGAAGTGATAAATAAAATTACCATAAAATATTTAAATGGAAAACATTCTCAATGAAAATGGTTTTAATGACATAAAAATGAATGTGGAAAATGATTGAACTCTCCTGTCCTGGAAAATTGATCAATTAATTAATTTGGCTTCTGAAGTTTATGACAAAATATTTCGCAACCAAAACAAAGATGTGCTGTTATGTTTCCATTTAGAATGTTTGAGTTTAAAACATCTTGGTGACAGAATGGCATTTAATATGTTCTAGGGATCAAATGTACCCTGCATTGTTTTCAAATACATACACCCTAATTTGCAAACAAATTATAGTTCAAGAGTTAGTTTCTAAGTTGGTTGTTTGAAATTCAGGAAAATGCATTTATAGAAATCGTATTACAAAGAGTGGATTTGCTTCTCAGGTCCGACTGCAGAGTCTACACTTAGAGCCTTAGGATGCTCCTGCTTTCCCTTGCTGCTTCTCTTTCTCTACTTTGTTTTTAACACATTTTTCATTTTAGAATAGTTTTAGATTTATAGAAAAGTTGGAAAGAGTTCTTGTATATCCACATCCAGTTTCCCCAATTGCTAACATCTTATATTACTACAAAACATTTGTCATGAATGGTGAACTGATATCGACATGTTATTATAAACTAAACTATATTTTTATTCAGATTTTCTTAGTTTTTACCTAAGTTCTTTTTCTGCTCTAGACTTCTTCCAGGATATCACTTAGCCTCCTTTAGGCTGTGACAGTTTCTCCATGACCTATACAGTTTTGAGAAGTCCTTGGAGGTTAGGTAATTTGTAGAATGCTCCCCAGTTGGGATTTGTCTGATATTTTTGTCGTGCTAAGACTAGGGTTATGGGTTTTGGGGAGGAAGACCACAGAGGTAAGGTGCCACTTTCATTATACCGTATCAAAAGGTTACATATTATCAATATGACTTATCATTACTGATATTGACCTTGATTGCCTGGCTGAGATCTAGTTTGTCAGCTTTCTCCCTGTTAAACTCCTCTTTTTTCCCCCTCCCTCTTCATCCTCTACTTTTTAATCTCCACATTTTCAAGAAGTTCCATGTTTTTCCCCACCAACTTCTCCTGCATTGGGGCTTTGGGATGAGGGTCAGGGGGCTGACCACCTGTGTTTTTAAGAGCATTTGCAACTATGGCATGATTTCTAATGCTTCATTACAGTTATATCTAGAATAATATATTCTGAAAGTTTGAAAGGAAAATTGAGTGAGCTGTCTATGGATTCTTTGATGTTTTACCAAGCTCTCAGGTGAATACTAATGACACCTGTGGAAGTGGATTGTGGCGATCTGTTTACCCATGCTTTAGAAATTCAACAGTTTGTTTTAATGGAAGTATTAACTTAGTTGTCGAATACGAATAGCTTCTAATTCCTTTCCTTATCTTTGTTCCTATAGCATTCCACTTATAGTTCTGTTCCACTTCTTGATTTCCTTCTCTTTAATCCATTTTGCTTTCCACTGCAGTTAGTTATGTACTCATATCTGTGTCTCTCATTAGACAGTAAGGACAGTATTTTGAAGGTCAAGCTGGTGGCCTGTTTTTATATCCTCTACAGGTTATACTTCTGGTGGGGACTTCAAAAGTGCCTCAGATTAAAGTGCTTGGGAATAGTGCTTGGAGAAAAGACAGTAGAGGATGGTTGTTTCAACTATTTGAAAGATGCCATGGTGTGTGTGGCTCCAGGGGACAGACCCTGGATGGATGGAAAAAAGTTAAAGTGAGGCAGAATTTATTTATTCCATATAAATAAGTTCTTTCTAACTATTAAAGATGTTTAAAGTCATTAAGGGCTGCTTTGTAAGGTGTGGACTGGATGACCTTCTGCATTCAAAACTGACACATGCACTCAGATCCCAGCATGAAGGGGTACATTACAATAGGAAAGTCTGATTTTTACATGAAAGGAAGCTGGTGTTCAAATTCATATGATTTCTTAAATACCAATATTTCTTTGTAGATATAAAGTGTGATTTCCTTTGCAAGTATGCACCTCATAGTTTCTCACTGACACATCTTTCCACAAAGTGAGATACGGCAGCAGCTGATTGACCCGCAACTGAGCAGCTTATTGTGCGCGAGTCTTTCATAACGAAAGGGACTGATATCTTTCCAGATTTTTTCTTTTCTACGTGGTCTGGTTTAACAACATTTTCTTGAGTTTTCTGCAACTTTCTTTTATATCTGCAAACTACTGTCTTTCCCTTTATCTATATAATAGATTGCCTTTCTGATTCCCCTTCAGATCAATACTTCTACTCATCATTCCTCCACCTTGTATATGTAGCATTTTAAATATTCTTACAGCCCCACAAAAATTCCGTTTGTGATATTATCCTGTCTTTATAGCTGTACTACTCTATTTCTTCACATTCATTTGGTACCACAATACACTATCATCAGGAAACAATATCTCATTATTATAAATCCACTTTAAATAGTATATAAAATTACCTAACCCACTGATTCCTTCTTCCATATTTTCTTAACCAGGCTCAATTGCTATATACAGAAGCAATATCTTTTGGATGATTTATCCCCTGTGAGTTCCTGAGTTTTTTCTTCTAATTTTTTTCAAATGAAGTATAATTTAAATTTAGTAACATTCACCCTTTTTAGTATATAGTTCAAGGAGTTTTGAAAAATGCAGAGTCACGTAATCACCACAACAGCTGAAATACAAAACAGGGTCATCATCCCCCCCAAATTCCCTGGTGCCCCTTTGTAGCACTTCTCTCTTCCCCTCCCAGGCCTTGGCAACCACTGATGAGTTTCTTGCACCTATAACTTTGCCTTTTCCAGAATGTGGAATTAAAATGAAAACAAGTTTTTTTATTACATTTAAACTTGGATTTAGTCCTTGTATTTAAAGAAGAGATTCCAAAAGCTGTGGATAGGTAAATTTTATGTCCAATATACTCAATGTCCTTATAATAAGCATTTTGTTTTATTTAGTGTTTTAAAATAGAACAGCAATTTTCAGCCTTTATCATCTCATGGCATACATAAACTAATTACTAAATTCTGCAGCATGCAAAAAAATATATATTTTTTCCAATCTGACAAAAAGTAGTTATAGTTTTGATGAATAAACACTCTGTAAGTGTTGTTTTCTACTAACTTTAAAAAAATCGTACTTTATTGATTATGCTATTACAGTTGTCCCAATTTTTTCCCCTTTACCCACCACCACCCAGCACCTCCTACCCCCTCTGGCAATTTCCACACCATTGTTCATGTCCAGGGTCATGTGTTTAAGTTCTTCTGCTACTTCATTTCCTATACTGTACTTTACATCCCCATGGCTATTCTGTAACTATATTTGTACTTCTTAATCTCCTCACCTCTTCACCCATTCCCCCATAACCCCCTCCATCTGGCAACCATCAAAATGCTCTCCGTCCATGATTCTGTCTCTGTTCTTTTTATTTGCTTAGTTTGTTTTTTAGATTCAGTTGTTGATAGATACGTATTTTTATCATTTTATTGTTCGTAGTTTTGATCTTCTTTTTCTTAAATAAGTCCCTTTAACATTTCATATAATAATGGTTTGGTGATGATGAACTCCTTTAGTTTTTTCCTGTTTGGGAAGCACTTTATCTGCCCTTCAATTCTAAATGATATCTTTGCTGGGTAGAGCAATCTTGGCTGTAGGTTCCTAGTTTTCATGACTTAGAATTTTCTTGCCAATCCCTTCCACCATGCAATGTTCCTTTTGAAAAGTCAGCTCATAGTCTTATGGGAACTCCCCAGTGGGGAACTTTTTTCTCTTACTGCTTTTAAGATTCTCTCTTTAACCTTTGGCATTTTAATGATGATGTGTCTTGGTGTGGTTCTCCTTGGTCTAGCTTGTTTGGGACTCTCTGTGCTTCCTGTACTTGTATGTCTGTTTCCTTCACCAAATTAGGGAAGTATTTTTTCATTATTTTTACAAATAAATTTCCAATTTCTTGCCCTTTTTCTTCTCCTTCTGGTACCCCTGTGATGCAAATGTTGGAATGCTTGGAGCTGTTCCAGAGGCTGCTTACACTATACTCATTTTTTTTTTTTTAATTCTTTTTGATTCTTGTTCTCATTAGTTGTTTTTTGCTTCCTGATGTTCCAAATCATTGATTTGATTTTTGGCTTCATCCACTCTACTGTTGTTTCCCTGTAAATTGTTCTTTATTTCAATTAGTGTATCCTTCGTTTTTGACTGGATCTTTTTTATGCTGTTGAGGTTCTCACTAAGTTCCTTGAGTATCCTAATAACCAGTATTTCTAACACTGCATTAGATAAATTGCTTATCTCCATTTTGTTGAGTTCTTTTTCTGGAGTTTTGTTTTATTCTTTCATTTGGGCCATGTTTCTTTATCTCCCATTTTGGCAGCCTCCCTGTGTTAGTTTCTTTGTATTAGGTTGAGCAGCTCTGGCTCTGTGTCTTGGTAGCATAGCCTATTGTAGCAGGTGTCCTGTAGGGTCCAGTGGCACAGCCTCCCGTATCACCCAAGCTGGGGACTTGAGATGTACTCTTCGTGTGGGCTGAGTACATCCTCCTCTTGTAGTTGAGCCTTGGTTGCTGTTGACAGATCAATGGGAGGGATTCACCCAAGCCAGTCAGCTGCAAGGACTGGCTGTGACCACTGACCATGAACCTCCACCCTCCAGGAAGGATCAGCTGTGTGGGGGCAAGGTGGTGGTGCTCTAACCTGTTCTGTAGCTGTCCACTGGGTGTGCAGGCTCTGGGTTTTCCCAGGTAGTACAGGCCAAAGTCAGCCCATACCTGTTTTTTGCCTGGGGTCACTGTGAATGAGCTATAAACCAGTCTGAGATGGCTGCTACTTGTGCTAGGCTTGGAGATTCCCAGGTGAAGCCAAGCTGTGAATCTCGGCTGGCTGCTGCTAGTGTCAGGCCTGGCCCCACTTAGCAAGAGGTACAGGGGCTGGAGGCTTATTGAGGCTGGCTATTGCTTATTTGACAGGATTTTGGAAGTCAGGAAGCATGAGCCAAGACCAGCTATATGGAAAAGTCACAGTTAACAGTTTGAGTGGGCCCATAATTTGGGTGGCATGGAGTCTCAGAGGATCTCTAGGGTGGGACAAACAGTGTTAGCCAGGTTGACGGAGTCTCAGATATGGTACCTACCTGCCAGCTCTATGGCTCTGTGGAGGGGAGGGTCAGAAAAGGGCTTCCGCCTTTCTGTCTTGGTGGAAGCTGTCCCCGGGCTCCCACCTTGATGCTAGACACTTCAGTTCCTTCCTGTATGCCACTGGTGCCTTTCAAGCTGCTATGCTGGTGCTGGAGCTCGGAGGGAGCGAGGCTGAGTGGGTGAGTCCGTGTGTGGTTCTTTAAGTGGAACTGCTTGAGACTCCTGCAGTTTCTTCCACTGATTCAATTCCTGCTTATTTTTGTAGTCAGAAGTTATGGGGATTTATCTTCCTGACACTGAAACCTTGGGCTGGGGGGCCTCATGTGGGGCTGGGACTCCTCGCTCCTGAGACATTCCTTCTGAATTTTTATCCACCACATGTGGATGTGC
This sequence comes from Furipterus horrens, assembly GCF_987537825.1. Classification (NCBI taxonomy): domain Eukaryota; kingdom Metazoa; phylum Chordata; class Mammalia; order Chiroptera; family Furipteridae; genus Furipterus; species Furipterus horrens. The sequence goes on from NW_028327176.1 coordinate 36,191,651, forward strand.
GTTCTGCCAGTTCTGCATCTCTGCCCCTCCTACTAGTCTTACTGGATGTGGTTTCTTTAACTGCATAGTTGTCAGACTTGCATTCAACTTGATTTCTGATGGTTCTGAGAGATGGATGTTCTATATTTTAGTTGTAATTTTGAAGTGTCTTCTAACTTTTTGATGTTTTATTTATTACATTACTTATTTATTCCATTAGGAATTTGTTTTTTATTTTATAATATCAGATTGGGTACTGACGATATTCTACCAGATGGATAGCCAGGTGTGCCAGCACCATATATTAAATAATCACTACTTTTTCATTGAATCGAAATATTATTTTTCATATATTAAAATCTCATATCAATTAGATTTTACTTCTGCATTCTTTGTTCTACTGATTGATGTACTTAAATATTCCTAGACTAATACTCCTTATTGACTTAATTAAAATGGCCTTCTAGCATATTTCCTTTTACAATCTAAGGGAAAAGAGGTTAATGCCCTGACTAAACAGTCAGGTATTTTATGTTTTAAAAGTTCTGTGGCACACCAGTTGAAAATCACTGAACTAGGATAAATATACAGTTTGGCATTTTATTAACTTTGAATAAAATATTCAAATAAACTGAAATATTCAGATTACTAATTTTCTCCAAAAGTAATTTTCCCTTCCTCTTTTTATTTTAAAAGAAAATAATTTTAAAAAATATTCAGCTATTAAAAGTTTTATTCATTTCGTTTATTTACTGTTGAGTAAAACAGATGAAAATTAAGTTAGGAAATATAAACTTTTTTTAGAGGAAGACAAACTGACCTTTAAAATTTTTTCTTTTTTACAGGTGTGTGCTTCAGAATGGTAAGTCAATATGATATGTGTTATTATTTTTTGCTATTTTTCTTCCACAGTTATTTCTAATAACATAGATAAAGCAGTTTTCTACTTAGCGCCATCCTTGACAGCAAATAAAAGCATATTTGTACTTCTTCAAATACAAATTACTGGTTGAGATTTTTATTAGAGCTTTCTTTACAAAGTAGTCTATTAAAGACGTTACAGCCTTCTTAGCCTTTAGCTAATGTTGTCTGTGAATTTCAAAATATCTCTCTTAAGGTGATCAAACTGCACATTTTGATTAGGTATATTAAATACAAAATATGGGAGCTTCCTCTTGCTCTGGATGGAAGAAATCCTCTCTGTGAGAGTATGCATCTCAAATTACATAACAAAAAATGCTCATGTTGCATAATGTAGTGGATCCCAGCATTTTAGAATTTAAAACTCTTTGTTGCCTTTAAAGTTTTTAGTTTGTTAACATACTCCTTGCCTAAAAGTTAAATGTGGCTTGTAATTTCACCTACCTTCTGAGCTGTCAGTCACTAGATTAGATCTCTGTTCCTAACCTCTGAGTGTTCTAACATGTTCCCACCTATAAAATCTCCACATTTTGAGATAGTTGCATCCCCTACAGATTGTTCCCTTTTCCATTATTACCGATGAGAGCTTGACGTATTTTCAAGACCAGCTGATACATCGACCCTAGCTATAACCATGCTAGCTGGGTAACCATCTTGGGTTGTGTTGCTTCATGTTGTTTGGAACGTGGAGTATAGAAAACTTTGGTCACCCTGGCTTCCAACCAGAAGAGCATGTTTTTAAAAAGTTCTAGTAGACTGGGTCCATAAGAATTTTAGTATGATGCAGTCAAAATAACTCAAAACCAAAGTGTTACTAAGTTTTTATTTGCCAGTAGTATAACTGAATTTGGAAGCAGAAAAATAAATTAAAAAAAAAACATTAAGAATAATAGGAGGAATAAATTTACCCATAGAGAGTTATAACATTTGTGTGGCAAATCCAGAGCCAACAGAAAACAAGAGACTATTTTAATCCAATACTTTCTCTTGATCATAACTGGATATTTTTCCTCAGTGATTGAGAATTTTGGAGTGACCATCATTTGGAACCCAGATTAACGATGTAATGTACTATTAGCTGATGTGAGAGCAATGCAACTGAATTTTATGGATCCCAAAACACATCATGGAAACTGTTTTTTGGAGTAATTCCCACTATCACTTAATTTTCTCATAACATGCTTATCTTTACTGAGAGTGGAATTTAACCAAAAAAAAAAAAAAATCCATTTAAGTGAAGGTTCTTGTAAATCGAGGTATTACTGTAGATCAGCTACACGATTTTTTTGGCATAGACTCTATTTTAAGGGAAAAAATGATCAGCTTAGTACTTTTTGAATATTAGAATCAAGTATGTTATAAATTCAGGCTTTTGATGATGGACTTTCTTTTCCTTTTTTTCCTCCTGAAACCAGTACACAGAAGGTGAGGCTAAGAAACTAGGAGTGGTTGGCTGGGTGAAGAACACCAGCAAAGGCACTGTGACCGGCCAAGTACAAGGCCCTGAAGATAAAGTCAATTCCATGTAAGTAGCAAAGCTAATAACACACACATGCAATTTGTAAACTTATTTTAATATTTCATTGGGTAATAGGAGTAGTATTGATATACCAAATTCAGTTTGTAGGTTATAACTAAACTAGCATGCTTTTAGGCAGACCAACAAAGAAATTCTCAGAATTGGGAATGGACTTTCTGCATTTAGGAATGGATTTCCCACGTGGTCAGGCCCTCAGAAAGATAAATGGTATCACTCTCCAATCTCTATGAATTGTGTTTTAGTCCCCCTCTAACACAGGGGAATTAATTTTCCAGGGTCCACATATTTCTTACCTAAAGTGGTTTTGACAGAAACGTATATCTTAGGATGGTTCTTAAATTTCTTCAAGTAGCCTTCAATGCAAAAAGATTTTCATCTCCTTTTTATTGCTTCATCTCCTTTTTATTGCTTAAATATTATTTTTTTGAACTAATTGTAATTTTCTTTTTTGAAAATTGTAATTTTCTCTGTCAGCGAAAGTGTGTTTAATGAGCTGTATGGTTACCATTATAAGAGACCTTGCACACCAAAGGAGACCAGATTCAGAAATATAGAAAAAAGTGCTCTGTCATTTTCAAATGTATATTTTCAACTTTATAAATTCCACTGCTGTCTGTAGTCTTTAAAAAAATAGCTAATATTTATTGAGATAAGCAACATGTTAGGCAATATGCTAAACATTTTACATTACATATGTTATTTCATGTGATCTTTACAAGCATTTTATGAGGTAGGTACTAATTAATACCCAATTTATTTTATTTAATTGTTTGCAATTTATCTTTATTTTCACTACGTAATGTTTTAGATTTTAAAAGCAATACTTTTTTGTCTGTTGTAATAAGTGAAGTAATAAGATGCAGAGAGGTATAAAGCAAAGCTAGTAATCTACCCCTTCCCCTCTTCTTCCCCCTTTTTCTGTGACTTGTGCCAACTTTCTGAAGCCTTCTCTTTCATTTAAATGTGTTTAAGCATACATTTATAATTAGGGTTTTGCTTGATTTTACTGAAGTAGAATGCTTTATGCATATTTTTCTGTAACTAGTTTTGTAATTTGATGGACAGTCAACAATCAGTAAATATATAACTACTAACTCCTTATTTTTTCTAATGTCTTTATGTGTAGGTACTTACTTATGCTTGTGCGTAAAACTGCACCCCAACTTGAAAACTGGGTCCAAAATTTCAATTTTATAAAATGTTAATGGAAAACAATATTTCTGGTAGGATTCTCATAACATGCAAAAAGAAAAAAGTAGTGAGACTTAATGTTGTACAGGACTAAAAGATCAATGCATAAGGAAATGCCAAATAACTAGGAGGGAGATTGAGAACGGGGATGATGTGGAAAAGGGAGGGACACTCATGACAATCATGTTATATCCTAATCCATATTGTAGCAGGTTTTTGATTAACATCAGTGCGATCATATTATACATTTTGCCCATTTTTTCTTTCCAACCTCTGCATGTCCCTCTCACCCCTCACACCACCAGTAACGTGTGTTAGCAGCCTGGTGCAGTTCCTCCTGTGTTTGTCTCCATGTTCACCTTTAAGGCACACACACACACACACTCAGGGCACATAGAGTTTTGGGTTGTGATCAATGTTTGTTTTTTTAAAATGGGATTATGGTGTATGCACTTTTCTGCATCTCATTGTTATCATTCAAAAATACATCCATAAAAATTCCTCCAAGTCAGATGGTATAGCTCTAATTTATTCTTTTTAATAGCTGTTTGATATTCCACAGTATAGATGTACCATTATTTATTACCTTATTGTTGGGAACTCACTTTGTTTCCTGGTGTTTTCTTTTTTTCCAATAAGAATGATGCTGTAATAGACATTTTATTGGTGATTATATTTTTATGGGATAGATTCCTAAGAGTGTGATTTGTTGGTTGAAGTGTCTTTGTGTTATTAATTTTAAAATATTTGTCAGACTGCTTTCAAAACAGTTGTAAACAAATTACATTTTTTTCTTTTTATCCTGTCAGCAATTGGTATTGTTGCTGCCTAATTTTCCTTTTATCTGATTGGGGACAGAGTGATATATGATTTTTTTACTGTAATTTGCATTTTTAATTTTTATAAACTCAGATATAGTTCTTTTTCTGGTTAATAAACAGACTGCAAGTGTCATTTCCTATTAACTTGTAGATGCTTTACTTATTATTTACTCCATCTGGAATTTGTTTTTTATTATATAGTATGAGATTGTGGACTGACTATATTTTACCAGATGGATAGCCAGTTGCGCCAGTGCCATATATTAAATAATCACTATTTTTCCATTGAATTGAAATACATTCTTGTCATATTAAAATCTCATATTAACTGGGTTTTATCTCTGGATTCTCTGTTCTACTAATTGATCGATATACTTAAATAGTCCTAGACTAGTACTCCATATTGATTTAACTGAAGTGGCTTTCTAGTATAGTTCCTCTCTTTTTCATTCATTTATTTGTTTTACTGGGTATTAATTTTTTTCTCTAAACTTTAAGATACTTTTATTCATTTAATTGGAGTTATATTTGTTTTTTTAAATCTTACCTGCTTGTCTTACAAATATGCTTTTTAAAACAAACTTTATTTTTAGAAGTTTAGATTTACAGAAAAATTGTGAAGATAGTACAAAGAGTTTCCATATACTCTTCATCCAGTTTCCCCTGTTACCATTTTACATTAGTGTGATACATATGTTACAGTTAATGAACCCATATTGATGTGTTAGTATTAACTGAAATCCATAGTTCACATTTCCTCAGCTTTTCCCTAATGTTCCTTTTCTTTTAGGAACTCATCTTTTACTTGCTTCCTAATTCAACATTTTTATGATATTAAGAGACTCGATATTAAATCATCCATCTAAGAATATGGATATCTTTTCAATGGCTCAGGTTTTTAAATTTACCCTTCAGTATGATTTTGTAGTCATCATATGCTTTTCTTGCTGAGTTTATTCTTAAATATTTGTCTTAGCTTGGGCTGCTAACAATAGTCTTAGTTAGTTTGGTTTGTAAACAATAGAAATTTATAAACAACAGAAGTCGGTGATCAGGGTGCCAGCCTGGTCAGGTTCTGGGGAGAGCCCTCTGCTGGGTTGCAAAATGCCAGCTTCTCATTGTATCCTCACGTGGCAGAAAGAGAGCTAGCTGCCTCTCTGGCCTCTTCTTACGAGGGCTCTAATCCCATTCATGATGGTCCACTTTGATGACCTAATTACCTCCCAGAGACCCCATTCTCAAATGCCATATTGGAGGTTAGATATCAACATTTGAATTTTGGGGACCATGTAAACATTCAGCCCATCATGATACTTTATCGCCTTTTTCACTATTGTGGATGGAATACTTTTCCCATTTCTGTTTCTGCATACTTGTGCTAGCATAGAGAAAGCACAATGACTTTTGTATATTTATTTTATATCATAGAGTACCTTATCAGATATTCTCATTAATTCTAGTAGGGTTTTTTCTTTGTAAACTGTAGGCTGTTAGATTTTTAAGTATACAATTATGTAATTAGCAAAAGTAGGGTATCTTTTTTCAGTGTTTATTTCATTTGCTAGACTCATCAAGACAACGTTTAGTAATAATAGCAATAGTGGGAATCCCTGTCTGGTTTCTGATTTTATTTGAAATGATTTTATTATTTCACAAATAGAATGATGTTTGCTGTTGATTTTGATAAATATACTTCATTACATTGAATTTCACTCTTCCATTCCTTGAATTAAGCTGTGACTGGTCACAGTATGTTAGTCTTTTGAATCATTGCCAATATTTTATTTAGAGTTTTTGCATCTATATTTATTATATAGTTTCCTTCTTTGGGGGGTACTATATTAACTTTTGGTGTTAAAGTGTTTCTGCCTTCATAAAATGTATCAAGGAAGTTTGCCATCCTTTCCTTCATTTGGGAATAATTTAAATAATATTGGAATTGCTATTTTTTTTAATTGAGTTTGTTGGGATGGCATTGGTTAACAAAACTGTAGAGGTTTCAAACAAAACATCATCTGCATACTGCCTCGTGCATTTGTGGCCCCAAGTGAAGTCTCTTTCCGCCCCCATTTTGTCATCTCTTTGCCTTCTTCTACTCCCCCCCCACTCCTTTTCTCTCTGGCTATCTCCATACTGTTGTCTGTGTCCCCCCATTTTGTCTGCCTTTTTGTGTTAGGCCCTGTGTATTAGGTGGATCTGCTCTGTCTCCCAGGCTCTCTGATGTAGGTGCCTTGTGGGTCTCAGTGGCGCAGTCTTCTAGATCGCTTGAGCTGCGTGCTCCAGAAATGTTTCTTGTGTAGGTTATGTGCCCCGTCCTGTTGTAGTTGAGTCTTGAATGCTGTTGTCCCATTTGTGGGCGGAGTTAACCCTGAGGCCAGCTGGCTGACTCTAAGGATAGACCTTGTTCACTGTGTGTAAGTTGGTGCTCATGGGCTGCCCCCTCCCCAGGCGGAGTTGTTCCCAGCAGGTTCTGGTATGTGCTGGAGTTCCTCTTTGACTGTGCCATTTGTGTGGCTAGTTGGGCCAAGCTCTGGTGAGGTTGGAAGCCCACCACTGGTTGTGTTGGTTTGGGGTCCTCTTGGATGGGGTTCTGGGGCAGGTCGGTTGTCAGATGCTGTAACTGGCCTTAGGCTACCTGTTCGGAACTACCGTGCTATTCACTGATTATGGCTGTTTCTACTGGCCCTGGGGTGTGTGTGAGAGGAGCCAAGCTGTATTCAAGGGTCAGCTTCCTGCAGCTCTGAGCTGGTGGCAGACCAACAAAAGGTCCAAGGCTCTCTGAGGTCAGTGTACACCTGTTAACCACTCTGCCAACCCCTGGGGTTGCCTGGACTTCCTCCAGAGCCTTTCAAAGGGAGGCTATAGAGTGGGCCCAAGCTGGCTGCACCCCATTTCTCCTTCCACACAGCGCAAGCTTGGTAGGGTGGCCCGACTGGGTCAGGAGGATGGGGCTAGTGTGTCCCCTAGTTGGAGGCAGTGTGGTCAGGCACTCAATGGAGAAAATGTGGCCCCGACTCCAGAGCTGTTCCACTCAGTCTCTGCTAAAGTCTAATTCTAGCTTCTCCCGGAGGAGAGCACCACTGGTTTAGGTTGGGTACAGCCAGCTCTCCCCACTGCAGGAGCAAGCTCAGCAGAGTGGGACCACTGGGACCTGGGAAAACAGGTCAAGACAGTGTTCCTTTAGGGGTGGCACTGGCCAAGCCCACAGGAGGGGAGTGAGTTCTATGCTTCCCCCAGCCGGGACTTGGGAAAACAGATCAAGACATATTTAGGTGTTGTCATGATTTTTCTCTTTTACAGCTTTTTATAATGGGGTGTTCAAATATATACATGAATAGAGAGAATAGGACAATAAACTCCATAGGTCTATTACCCAGTCTTAATAACAATTAATTTCTGACTTTCTTGTTTTACATATTCCTTCAACTTTTTTGTTATTGTTAAGAGTATTTAAAACAAATTTTCTTCATCGTATTATTCACCTGTAAGTTAGCTTGAACAATATGAAACTGCCAATATCTGACAAAATTTTTACCTACAAAATGACAATTTCACATTGCTTTATCTAATACTTTACTATTTTCCTCTAACAGAAACCCTATATACCTATCAAAATATTTTTCTAAACACCACAGCAGATCTAACTCCAAATGTCAAAGTGCCTTCCAAGGCATACACTTTCCGTGGAAGCTTGTTCCCTCATAGTCGTGGTGTGAGGCTGCTCCACGCCTAGACTGGGTTCCTGTTTCCTCAATCATATATTGTCATATTTCTTGATTTATCCCTTTGTTTTGTTGAAACATAATTGTCTATTAACTTCCCAGGGAAAGGTGTATGAGAGACAAAAAGCAAAACAAAACAAAACAAAGCACAAAAAATCTGTATTTTACCTGCCTTCATTTGCCCTCATACTTGATTGTTTGAGTTATAAAATTACGTGCCAAAAATAATCTCCCTTTCAGAATTTTAAAGTCATAGTTCCGTAATACTGTGCTGCACTTAAGAGATTTGATATCAGTCTCATAGTAAGGATGGGGAGTAGCAACTGTTTATTCCTCTCAGAAGGTTGTGTAGATGCTCAGTTTATCCCTGTTGCTGCATTTCCACAGTCCTCTGCCTTTGTCCATGTTTTAATCTCACTTTGAATGCTGGGCTGTTGGAAGAGGAGGTGAATTGTCTTTTGACGATTTCTTTCCCCTCTCTCTTCTTGGCTCTCCTCTTTTGAAACTTCTGTGTGGACCTGATCCTCTAATTTTCAACTTTTCTTACCTAGTTTCCAAACTTTATTATCTGGGAAATTACTTCAACTCTGTCTTCCATCCTTCCTATTAATTTTTTCTTTGTTTCTGCTGCTGTATTTTAATATTTCTACTTCATATCATCTGCTTTCTTCATCTCTCTGGAGCTTTTTTGTGTTTTTATTTCTGAAGTTTCCTTTTGCTTTTTGCATTGTTTGTGTTTCCTTCAACTTTCTTTTCTTTCACTTCTCCTTGTCTTTTTTCATTTTCTGTTTGCTCCTCTCATACCACAGGCTTTCCTTACAATCGTATTTTCAGTAAGCCACTCATAGGTGTGCACAGCCAGCCAAGAATAAATAGACTTCAGGGGAAATTTCCAACCTGTAATTGTAGACTTGTTAGTTCGAGGGGTGGTGGGGTCGGTGGAGAGCTGGCCCTCTGGGTGGGGAAACTCCAAATGTCCCGTCGGTGGGTCTTGTCGTCTTCAGCCCCTGGTCCCTGCAAATCCAGCCTTCCGTGGGTTCCGTGAGGTGGGCTGACTTGCTTCTCATTGTTTTTGCTTCTGCGGGCACCTGGGCTCTTGTATCCTTTGTTTTCCTGTGTTGTTTATTCCTTCTCCATCTGTTTTCCTTCTGATTTGCTGAAATATCTTTTTTCAGGTTAGAGTTTTGTATCAGCCAGGGATATTTTTATCTGCAGGTTAACAGAAAACCAGACTGGGGGGCAGGTGGTTCCTGGCCTTGGTTTAGTAGCTCAGTGATATCAGGACCAGCCTCTTTGATTCTCTTGGCCTTTCCGTCATGGTCAAAAATGGAAAAGTGTAGCTGCACATTTATCCACAGTTAAGGCAGGAGAAGGCAGGAAGGGATGAGGACTGCGTTACTTTCCCTGAACTTCCTAAAACAGACATCTACCTGCCTTTCACGGGCTTGTATAGGATCATAGAGCTTCTCTTTGCTACACAGAAGACTGGGAAATTGGCTTTGCATATTGACACTCTGGACAAAATTGGTGTTCTCTCGGCCAAGAAAAGGGGAGAGGAATGGGTACTAGGTAGTCAATGAACGATGTTTGTTATATCTTTTATATTTTGATGATATCATTTTAATGGGGTTTCAGGTAAAAAGAAATAAAGTGCCTGGTGTGTAACAGTAATCCGTAAACATTTGCTGTCATTATATGACCCACATTGCTCTGTCTTTGCACATGTTGTTTTAGTGGCAGTTGGACTGTCCTGGTGGAAATGCCACTAAGCTCTTAGATATACGGGTTATCCCTGCAGAGAAACTGAGCTAGAGAAATAAATTTGGTTGTCATCGGTATGTGCATAGTGTTTGAAGCCATGTACATGGATGGGATTATGCAGGGAGAGCTGATGTGAGCTGATATGATTGATGATGAGCAAGCAGGAACCAGGCCCCAGAGAGTGTAAATCAAGCTTAACAAACATTATAGAATGTCATTACACTTAAAAATATATAGGTTTTAAAGAATGAATTTATTCTTCTAGCATCTACTATGTGTGGTACATTGTTTAAAGTACTGAATTATCAAAAAAATTTAACCAGAGTAAGAGAAGTTACAGAAATTGGTTGTAAGGTCAGCCTAAATGTGGTATATTTGTAAGTGGTATGAATATTGCCTTATTTTCTTCTAGTTATTAAAAAACTTAAAAAAATTATTTTTTAGAATGCTGTCACAGTAAGTCACAGAAATCAGAGTTAAATTGTCTTTAAAAATACAGGCGTGGTTTCTTCCCAAGTTACTGAAATGTGGAATTCCACAGGAACTATCATCTAGAGGCAGCCTGGCTGCGATTATAGCAGCCCTGCTCTGGTTTTGCCAATGAGCCAGCAGCGCCCAAGGACACTTGCAGATGTGTGTGTGTATTTTCTTCTTTGTCTGTGTCTCATTTTCTTTCTCAGAAAGAACAACTGATGGCTGATGGCTTTCTTTAGCAGTTTGCATTATTTGATTTGGATTGTAGCCAGCATTTTTTTGATGCATAGAAACCATTTTGAATCTATTGTTTTATTAAACCTACTTGTTTCCTTATCAAAATTAAACAAAAAATATTTTCTACTTCTTGTAAAGAGTTATGACACTGAGCATAAACCTTTGACTAAATCTACACAAAATATATTTTTATTGAAGACTAAATGGTAATTGTGAAGAAAAAAAAGAACCCTGAAAAAAAAAACAACTAAAAACATTCATATTTGGAGACAGTGAACCAAATTCTAAAATTTAAATTGCATCTTGATTGCTACATATTTTTAAAACCATATGTCATGTATCTGTACTCTGCACTTCAATGCATCATTCACAGACTGGGGTATGTATAAAAAAGGATGGTCAAATGTGCCATAATACAAGTAGTACTTGGAGGCATTGTGGATATTTAGACTGGAGAAAAGAATACTTGAGGGAATAATGATAGTTTACTTCAACTATTTGAAGGACTGATACATGGGAAAGAATAGTTGTTCTCTTTTCCAGAGGAGTTAATTTTGGGTGTAGCAATGAGTGGATTCACTTATTTCAGTTCACCTGACAACAAATTTTCCTGTAAAGGCTTCTAATGTATCTAATCGTGGAGTTCTATCAATAACTAGGAGTGGTCTGTGTCAGAGGTTGGCAAATTTACAATCCTCAGAGCCAGATCTGGCCTATTGCCAGTCTTGTAAATGAAGGTTTACACAGCCACACCCACTCATCATGTTTTGTCTGTTGTTGCTTTTGTGTTACCATGGCAGAGTTGAGTAGTCACAAGTGAGACAGGATGGCCATAAAGCCTAAAATGTTTACTATGTGGCTCTAAAATGTCTCCTGACCCTGGTGTAGATTCCAGATAGTCAAGGGTTTGTAGAAGACCTAACTTACTGGATTATGGTAAGTTAGTGTAGGGGACCTCTTAAGGTCCCGTCCAACAAAAATTCTGTAACTCTATACAGAGCTAACAATATACACATACTTAAATTGTGTTCACAGCTTAAGAGTTAGTAGTGGGATAGACATAGACACCAATATAATTGTATTTATCTCTTCCACAGATATTTAGCATTTGTTGAAATGTGAAATTTTAACAGCATTCTGATTTAACTATGAAATGCCATTGTTTTTAATTTCCAGCTGTTACCTAGTGGATTGGAATGAAGCAACAGATTTTGTCAACAATTCAGTTGTGTCAGATTCAAAGTTGTTTAATATTAAAAAAAATAACTTTTCTCTGGCAGACCATGATCGGCATGAATGTCTATGTAACCAGTGTTGCTAGTTTTTTCTAACTTTTTTAGCTGAGAATCTCAAAGCACTTTACTAATATTTTATACCTTATTCATAAGGTCCTTCTTACACAGATAAATGAGGTTACTAGGAAAGTATTCACTGGATGTTCCGTTTGTATTTTCCAATGGATGTTCTATTGAAATATAGAAGACTTGCACATTTTATAGGAGAACAAAATTCATGGAGGAGCCATAACTTCAGAAAAAAATGTTGGTGTCACCTAATTAATATAAATTAATGGGAAACTAGAAACATGAAAAATAGCTATTGTACAGTTGGAATTCTAGCATCAGGTTTTAGATCTCAAATACTAAGTCATTATTTTTCTCTGCAATATCGTATTTCATGGTTTTTGCTTTAAAGTTAATATTTTAAATGTGAATTTAATAAGATAATCATATTTAATAAAAGAAATGCATAATGCAGCAGTAAATTACCTTTAAAACTAATAGAATTAATTTTTTTAGAGCAGTTTCAGGTTTACAGAAAAATTGAAAGGAAAGTACAGAGAGCTCCCATGTATCCCTCTCCCTCTCACTTGGCCTCTCCTCCTCCACTCTCTGTTATAATGTCTTGCATTAGTGTGGCGCATTTGTTACAACTGACGAACCAATATTGATATCCTATTATCAATTAAAGTCCGTGGTTTACATTAGGGTTCATTCTTTCTGTACATCCCATGGGTTTTGACAAATATACAGTGAGTTGTATCCACCATTATAGTTTCATACAGAAGAGTTCCACTGTCCTCAAACCCCCCTGTGCATACTCATCCCTCCCTGCACCCTGCCAGCTCCTAGCACACTAATGTTTTTACTGTTTCAATAGTTTTGCCTTTTCCAGACTGTCATATACATATTTGGAATCATACAGTTATGTAGCTTTTTCAGATGAGCTTCTTTCACTTAGAAATAAATATGCCTTTTAGATTCCTCTATGGCCTTTGGTGACTTGATAGCTTTAAAAAAATTATTTCAAAAAACAGATTTTGGTTAGATTATTATTGTGTAGCTTGGAACATTTACTTTTTTTTTTAATAACGTTTCTCTTTTTTTTCAGAAAGATTTTGCTCTTTTAGAGCAGTTTCAGGTTTATAATCAAATTGAGAGGAAGGTATAGAGATTTCCCATATACCTCCAGCCCTGCTCATATATAGCCTCCCCCATTATCAGTATCACTGACCAAATGGTACTTTTTTTATTTTAAAACCAAGATGAGTTTATATTGACACATCATTATCACCCAAAGTCAATAGTTTACCTTAGGGTTCACTCTTCGTGTTGTACATTCCATGGGTTTGGTTCATTCCTTTTTATTGCTGAAGGATATTCCATTGTATGGATGTACCGCAGTTACTTTATCCATTCACCTACTGAAGGACATCTTGGTTGCTTCCAAGTTTCAGCCATTATTAAATTAAATACCTTTTAAAGTTGGTACTGTAGCCTTGGCCAGGTGGATTAGTCGGTTGGAGCATCATTCTGTACACCTAAATGTTTAATTCCTGGTCAGGGCACATATCTAGGTTGTAGGTTTGAACCCTGGTCAGGTCACATAAGGGGGGCAACCGACAGACATTTCTTTCTCTCTCTTTTTTTCTCTCTCCCCACCTCCACCCCCCAACTTCTCTGTCTAAAGTCAATAAAGATATCTATCCTTGGTTGAGGACTTATAAAAAGTTGACACTGTAAATTAAATATATGTTTTAGTATTTATTTTTATATTTCTTAAAGTTAACCTACAATACACAAATGTGAGCACAAACTTTTTTTTAATATTAATTTTCCAAAAGCTTGAAACCTGTTTTAGTCTACTCACTGCAAAATAAATGTGATAATTTTTTAACTTGCAAAAGGTTTACATGGTTGTTCCAAAAATTCAAACATTACATAATTATATGGAATAAAATATGTAAGCCCTGCCTGTCCTCATAATACCATAGTCCTATACTTTTTTCCTATGTGTATATGTTAAAAATACATATAGTATAATCCTGTTACTGTAAAAAACAACTACAGTAGTCCCTCTCTGTATTGTGGTTCACTTATCACGGCCTCAGTGTATCGCGGGATTTAAAAATATGTAATATTTAATTAGTTATCACGGATATTTTGCTATATCGTGGGATTTTGCAGTACTGTATATGTATGTTGTTAAAGTTACTTAGGTTTAAGAGTGTAGAATGTGTTTAAGAACATAAGTAGTGTTTATAAAAGTGTGGAAAAGGTTAATAAGGGAGTGGGAAAGGTTAATAAGAGACTGGGAATGGTTTATAAGTGTGTGGGAAGGGTTTCTTAAGCCTTAAAATATATATAAATACTAAAATAAGTGTAAAGTTCTTACTTCGCTGATTTTCATCTATCACGAGGAGGTCTAGAACGTAATACCTGTGGTAAGTGAGGGAATACTGTATATCTATCTATATAGTTACATTTATCTCTTTATTATTTACAAAGATAAGATTATGCTACACATATTCTTCTGCAGCTTTAAAAAACTTCACAGTACATTGTAGTAAATGTTCTTTTAAGTCACTGCAGAGTATTCCATTGTATGGGTAAATCAATTTATTTAATTATTTACCTAATCCTGGACATTCAAATTGTTGCATTTTTTTTTTTTTTTTGTTATTATGAAGCTTGTTGCAGTGAGCATCCCTGTTCACATATACATACCTCTTTCATTTATTCCACAATATTTATTTGGTACCTATTATGTGTGCCAGGCATAGTTCTAGGTGCTGGGGTTCAGCAATAAGGCGGAGAGAAGGTTCAGTTTCTTGTGTGAGGAGACCCACACACAAACAATAAGTAAACTGGATGTTTTCCCACAGTGGTAAATGCTGTGAAGGGAGTGTTGGTTTTCCTACTTGAGATGGGATGGTCAGGAAAGGGCTTTCCAGGGAGAGCTGCATGGGGAAGATGATGCGGCCAGTGCATTGAGTTGAGGGTGGGAAGCATCTGCCCCGCACAGACAGTTAGGGAACATGGGTGTAGGGAACCTGAAAACAACAAGGAAACCAACTAAAATCAGCCTACTTCCAGTTACCACATGTGCCAACAATTCTAACCAATGCCCCCCACCCCCAGACAGGATGCTAACATTAAATGTGTTCTTTCCCCAATATTTTTGAAATGTTGATCCCTGGACATGAGTCAAAGGCTATGTGCATTTTACATTTAAACTTGGTGATTTATTTTTCATTAAAAAGTCATGAAGTATTTTTCAAATTAATACTAAATATACTAAGGACTCATGGATGAGGAAGTTTTGTTCTGCGTACTTTTGTAAATAAATAGTTGTATCAATTTAGGTTATTTAAGTAACAAGCCAGTTACAAAAAATTAAGAAGTGGAAATTAAAATCACCCGTTAACTCACTGTTGAAAAACAAATGCAGATAATATTTTCATTCAGAATAAAATTTTCTGTTTTGCTCTTTCTCATTGGAGTACTAAAGTCAAGCTCCTTGTGAATTTAAAAAATACTCAAAACCAGTAAATTGTCAAGCTTTCAAGCTCATCAAAGGTCAACTAATGTTCTAACCCCAATAAAATCCTATTGGAACAGGTACCTCATTCAATCATGTGAAGAGGGCATACGCGGGTTGGTGGTGGGACTTGGTTGCAGAATTGAGCCTCAGAAGTCATAAATCAGCCCCTTTATGACTTCTGGGGAAATTTTTTAACACAATAGTTTTTTTTCATTCAGCACATGCACATGTTTAGTATCTCTTTCCCTGTCCACTGCTAGGTGCTGGGGTACAAAGATGATTAAAGGTATTGTGAAAAGTCCAAACAGGCTACCTGGGGAAAAACAGGTAAACAGGTGAATCAGCACAGGATGGAAAGCACAAGGGTGGGGGCCAGGAATGGTGCATGGGTAGGTGTGTGAGTGTGTGTGTGTGTGTGTATGCAGGCACACAATGGAAGGGTGCTCCCTCCTGTCGTGGGGAGCAGGGCAGGCCCCTCTTTCCAGCCTCTTCTGCTGCTCTCCCCCTCACTGCTTTTCAGCCCATCTTCTTCCTGCTTTAGGACGTTTGCAGACACTCCACCTCCTGCCTGGAGTGGATGCCTGTTTCTGTCTCCAAACCTCTCGATGGTTCCCCACTCACCCTGTGATACCCTCTCACCACATGCTCTGCTTCCTCACATCACTCATCACAGATGTTATGAAGATTTACTTAATATCCCCCACCTCCACCCCAAGAGAATGCCTTCAGCTGTAAGTAACAGAAGACCTGATAAACAAGTGGCTTGAGCAGAAGGGGCTTGGCTCTTCTCAGATATTAAGGGGGCTGGAGGCCAGTGGACGTTGCACTTGGTCAGCTGATCATCAGTGTCAGGATCCGGGAGGGTAAGATTCTGTTGTCCTTTTCCCCGTGGTTCTGAAATGAGTGCTCCAGCTTCCAGCATCACACCCACACTCGAGGCTGCAGGAAGGGGTGCAGCATACTTCCAGACGTGGGCTACTGGCCATCTCTAGCTATAATCAGCTTTTCCAGCCACTGGTTAGGAAGGTGAGTGTTTTGTGTTCTTTTATCAGATGGTCAGGTGCAGCTGCAAGAGGAGACAGAGAGGCTCGGGAAAACACAAGTTTATCATACAGGTGTTAGAGACAGAGGCATGGCATGCAGGGTCATGGGGGCAAACACGGGGCGGTCTACAGGGAGTGAGGGGGAAGCCAGCAGGGAGTGGGTTTCTGGAGAAAGGCAGGACAGCGCTGGGCAGGGTGAGTGGTTTAGGACAGGCTAGTTTGAGTAATTTGGAAGGACTTTGGGCTACAGGAATGGTCTCTAGTTGCCTGGTACCTGGCCCTGTGATGTTTAAGAGAGAGGAATATTGCCTCCTGAGAAGCATAGGCGTGATGAGAGGAGGCAGGGCTCTGGATTCATTAGTTTGCATATTAATGTCATGGTCAGGGCTGAGCTCTTCGCTGTCTTCTGAAAATTGCAAGACCCCAGGAAAGGCAGTCTTTCCCCAGCCAGAAAAAAATTTTTCTTTTTTTAAGATACCAAAACACAATATACAGAAAATAAAAAAATACGTACAATGCAGTGAAGAAGTGGGGAGTAATTAAGGCTGGTGTTGGGTTCACCACTCAACAATGTCTTCCATACTTTTCAAGACTCCTTAAGGGAAGGGATTGTTGGCCTTGTTCGTCCTCGAATTTCCAGTGCCTAGCAGAATACCTGGCACACAGAATGAATGGTGATGTGTATGTCAGAAAGGAAGGCAGAACAAGGACATTGGGGAGAAGGGAGTGTCGGGTACAAAGGCACTGAGCTGAAAGAACCTCCATTGTGTATTTGGGGACAACTGACGGGAGTCTGGACAGATGACAAGGACTACTGGAAATTGAAGCTGAAAGGTAGTTTGGGGTCAAACTGTGAGAAGCTTTGTATATCCCATTAGTTCTGTCAGCTTTGGGGAGGCACTGAAAGGTTGCAGGAGAAGGAGCAACAGGATTTGTGGGTTATTGTTAAGTGTCGGTAGTGGGCTAGGAACTGGAGGAAGAGAGATTGGAATCGGGGAGCCTAACAATCTCATACTGTGGTTTGATAAAGTATAGAAAAAATAATTTTGACAATTTTAGAAATGTAATTTTGAAGTCATCCTCTAGAACAGTGGTTCTCAACCTTCCTAATGCCATGACCCTTTAATACAGTTCCTCATGTTGTGGTGACCTCCAACCATAAAATTATTTTCGTTGCTACTTCATAACTAATTTTGCTACTGTTATGAATCGTAATGTAAATATCTGATATGCAGGATGTATTTTTATTGTTACAAATTGAACATAATTAAAGCATAGTGATTAATCACAAAAACAATATGTAATTATATATGTGTTTTCCGATGGTCTTAGGCGATCCCTGTGAAAGGGTCGTTCGGCCCCCAAATGGGTCACGACCCACAGGTTGAGAACCGCTGCTCTAGAACAATTCTCAAAGTATGACTCTGCACGAGCAGCATCTGCAAGTTGTTAAAAATGCAAGTTCTTGGGACTCAGTCCAGGCCTTCAGCAAGCGCTCCAGGTGACTGAAGTATCTGCAGCCTGAGAATCACTAACTAGAGCAACAGACACTGGGGTGGAAGAGAGTTTGAAGGTCATCTTGATTTGATGAACCAATCTGCATGTTAGAATCACCTGGGGCACTTTTTCATGGCAACTAGGTTGAGCCACACAGCAGAACAACTGAGAGAATCTCTAGGAGTGGGATTCAGGCATCAGTTTATTTCCATTGCTCCCAGGTGGTTCCAGTGTGCAGCCAGGGCTGAGAATCACTGATCTTGTCTTACTCCCACTAATGAAAAGCTAGGGGTTGGAAGATGAGTTGCTCAAGGTCATACAGCAAGTTTAGGTAAGAATCAACTTTTTAAGCTGTCTTTTTCATAATGCTCTAAATATTTATTCCAACTTTTTGATAATTTGCCTTAAGATAATGACTTTGAAATCATTCACAGTAATGAATATAACTGCCAAAATTTTAGAAGAAAAATAGGTTATAGACAGCATTATAAAAAATTCTGTTCTCCTTTAGTTAACAGTATTCACACTGTAGAAACTTATCCTTTTATAAAGATTATGTAGAAATGTTTATATTTTTATGCAACAGATAAGATATAGATAAATAGTACTTTAGTGTGTAGTAATAAGCCTTTTTTCAAACTCTAGGTGGAGCTCTTCGGTTTATATATTGTTTTATGTATCATTTTGAGAGCCTGTTTTAAAAAGGAACTATTTCAGATTTAAAAAATCAAATATAATTATACTCAACATTTTTCAGCTCTTCTTTTTTTTTCTTTCTACTTATAGAGTAATATAGATACAAACTCATATGTTTGCTTTATTACTTGACCAAAAAATCCAAATCCAGGCCTCTGAGAATCATTTTCAAATCTGTCTGAAACTTGTCATGTTACCTCACAGTGTTTAACCAATGGAATATGTTTCCCATGGTTTTTGTTTCTTATAACTCTCAATGATGAAATAGAGTTTCTATAAGATGGGTTTTCCTTTCTGAATGATGGCAGAGAAAGACCTTGCAGATCACGTAGTTGTTGTTAAAGTAACTACTTAGATATTTTTACCCCATTGTGTACAAGGGAGTGCTAACAGCTGCTTTCCTGTAACATAAAGGAAACATTGGCTGCCATTTCTTTTTCTCTTTCCTCTCTACTAGCTCAGTATTCTCCCTCCCACTGGGAGTGCACTTGAAGCAACATTCCCAGGATATGCAGAATGTTATTTTGAGGTCATATAAGCCAGTGATTGTGGTTCCTGGACCAGCAGCATCACCATCACCTGAAAGTCTGTTAGACAAGTAGATTCTCAGGGCTCTCCCCAGACCTACTGAACCATTAATCCCAGGGGTAGGGTCCGGCAATCTATGCTGAACCACTGGCATAGGCTATTTTGAAAGGATAAAAATCCTATATTCACTGGTGCCTTCATAAAAAATACTCATTCTGTGCAATCAGCTGTGCCCACTTTGGGATTGTCCAGTGTTTTTAAAAATCACCTAGGGATTTAGTTCAGAGGTAGAATTCTCATTCAGTACATCTGAGGTAGAGCCCTGACTGATGTGGCTGAGTCTGTTGCATGTTGTCCTGCAAAATGAAAGGTCACTGACTCAATTCCTGGTCAGGGCACATGCCAGGGTGGCAGGTTCGGTCCCCATTTGGCGCATGTATGAAAGGCAGCCGATTGATGTTTCTCTCTCACATTGATGTTTCTCTCCCTTTTTCTTCCTCCCTTCCCCTCTCTCTAAAAATAAATAATATCGTTAAAAAAAATTTGATGTAGAGCCTGATACTCTGCATTTTTAGTAAGTTCCCAAGTGATGTGGATTTTGCTTGTCCAGGGATGACATTTTGAGCAGGTAGGATATTGGTCAGCCAAATAGCACATGTTAAGTCTATACCCACACCCACATATGAGAATTATCTGTGATTTAAGACTATATACTTTTGGTTTAGTGTTCCTAAAGTCAATGAGATTTTCCTTTTCAGTCACAGTGGAAAGAGACAATTTCTGGAATATAATGCTCTCTTGTTTAGTTTAAAATGACTCACCCTTGTCAAATGGGACAAGAATATATTGTTTGCCAGAATCTGTCTCTGAGACTGTGTATTCTAATTAGCAGTGGGCATACCTGAGGATTCCATTATTTGTTTAACTGTGAAACTAACTCATTCATAGTGTGTTGAAGCTGCAGAAAATTCTGAAGTTTGGTGGTGTTTTCAGACAAAACAATTTCATGCAAAAAAAGAAAAGGTTCATAAATGTTTAGAATTATTCCTTGAGTGTTCAATATTTATTTATCACCTGACATGTGAAGCACTATGCTAGGCACTTTGGGAAATTTTAAAAATAGGTAAAGGCTTTGACCTTTAGATTACATTTTACCTGAGAAAATAAAATGCCTGTGAAAATTAATTACCAAACTAGGGAGTATTCCATCAAATGGTAAAGAAGTATGGTAGCACCTCAAAAGACCAAAGGATAGCTCTTGGCTTGAGGGGGGTAAAACTATGGCGTCTGACTGGGCTTTGAGTGTGGGTGGAAGTTGGCTATTTGGAGGAAAGTGAGGGAAAGGGGTTCCATAAAGGCAAGGTGGCATGAGCCAGAGTGCACAAGGAACTGGGGGATAGTTCAGACTGCATAGAGCTTAGACTTCTTGTTCAGGAAAGATGATGAAAATGAGCTCAGGCCAGATTGGTAAGAATTTAATTGCCAGGTATGAGTTTCGACTTCATTCCTTGTGCACCAAGGAGCCCTGGCTTTGAGCTAGGGGCTGAATGGCCTAATCATGATGATTTAAGAAGAGTCATTAATGGAATGTGAAGAATGAATTGAAGTGGCAGAGACCGAGGCAGAAACACTTGTTGGAAGGCCATTGCATTGGGTGGCTTTGGCAGTAGGCAAGAAAGAAAACTTCAGAAAATAAGGAAGAGATTTGACAAAGAGGCAATGTAAACTGAAAATATAAATGGATTAAAGAGGTAAGATAAATTTATTAATGTGAAGGGAAACTACGGACATTTGTGACGATATGTTGATGCCTGTGGCAAACAGCCTTACTTTCCAATGAACCATCTTGGAGGCACTGTATAGACTAGCTGGGTTAAATGGTATTGCCTTTCCAATGGTTTGAAGTTTATTTCACCTGCATTTATCTTTCTGGTTTTATATCTACTTTTATGGTCTTCTGCCTTATTCCTGCAGTCATAAATATGTTAAAACAATCATCTTAAGACTTCAGATTTAGAAGGGACTTAGGAGGTCATCTGGTATCTTGTCTCAACAAAAAGACCTCTAGGACTTGAGGCAGAACGAAACTATGCTTGAAGGCAATGCTGTGTAGCACCTTGTCCCATCCATGGTAACGTGGTTTACAGAGCTGTGTCTGATCTGATTGATCCCCCATGCCTTGGGCTGGAGAGGGGGCTTGGTACCAGGAGAACACTCTGAACTAGTCTTTCAGAGAGTCTCCCTCTCTCCTCCACCCCAAGGGAAGGTCAATGCACCTTGGATCGTAAGTGAAGGAATCTTCTGGCAGGAAATCCGGATGGCTCTTTATTGACAATTACTGGTCATTTTGCAAAACATTCTCTCTCGAAAAATTCTTGGAAGCCATGTAAAGGGTATTTAGAACCACCACAGACTCACTTGTTGCAGGAAACACGACACCTTACCACACTAAAACACATTCATGTGAGCCTCTGTTCTGAGAAGTTCCCAGCTTTACATTCCAGTTTAGACAGTCATCCATCAAAATTAGAGCCTGATCCACTGGTACCTCATTGTCATTGCTCCTGTCTGGGTACAGTCCCAGTTATGGACATTAGGCTGTCTGGTCGGCTGACTAAGGAGACCGAGATGTGTATATGTCATGTGGCCATGGCATTGCCTTAGAGCATTCAGAGTGCTATGTAAAGTCTCTAGTACATGAGCTGACACATTGATCATTGCCTGCGTCCTGTAGGCAAGCATTCATTTATTCTATGAACATTTATGAAGTATCTTCTACATGTCAGGTAGAATGTTGGGAACTGTGGATACAAAGATGAGTAATATAATCTCTACCTTCTAAGACTTGAGAGTAAATGGACAGGTCAACAGAGACTGTGTATACAGGATGAAGCAAGACATGAAGGGTTTGATCCATGGTCTTGGGATCTGCATAAAGGACTTTACCCCTTCCAGAAACTGAGACCCTCCTGCTTCCCTTGTCAGCACCACTATGTCAGAGCAGCATCCATTGTGATACTGTAACATTTTATTATTGTTCATATCATGTCCCATCTCCAGTTCAGCTGATACTTCTGTCCAACACAGCACTAGTAATCTCTGATTCATGGGCCAGACCAAGTGCATGAATTGGATGTCTGAACCTTCACTAGCAAGATGGTTAGGCTGCCTTGAAGTTTTCCCATAACAATGGAAACTTAAAATTTTGATTCTATAGCAATGTGGCTTTTGTACCCCCACCTTCCCTACCACCTCCTCTCCCATTTCCTAGTTTCACATTTACCATCCTACTGCCTGTGGTCATGCTCATCTGACAAAGCTGAGAGGTGGGGCTCACAGGTGGGAGGACAGCCCCTTTTAACAAGGGACCTATTTTGTTTTTGCTCTGTTCTTTCTAATGCTTTCAATAGTTGCATTTGGTCTAGCCATCACAAAAGCTAGATGGCAATCCTCAGGTGACCTTTTGCTTCCAGCTCTTGCTGAACATAAAAAATACACCGAATATATCTCCACTCATTTATTTACCAGTACTTTGTTATATTTAGTTTGGTGAGAATATTTTTGGGTTTTGATTCAGTTATGTAGCATATTCATAGTCCTCTCAGCTCATCAACTGAGAAGTGTGATAAACATTTTTTCTATATCATTGTCCAAATAATTGATAACAATATGGAAGGACAGGGCCCAGTAGCATGCTTTAGAAACTTCTCACCTCTTTCATGTATATAGACATATTTGCAAAGATGTAATGATGTAATTCTTTGGGGCATTATATAATATTTTCAAATGTACACAAAAGTGAGGAATTAGCATAATAAACACATCTAGTTTTCATAGTTGTAATTTTAAAAATATTTCTGTCACAAATATAGACACTGATTTTTTCCCCTGCTTTGGACAAACCAGCTGTAAAAAACATTTGCGATATTGTTGGGGGACATTTGAATATGAATATGGCCTCGGCTTTAAAGAACTTTAAGGAATTAGCGTCAGGTTTGTTAGGTATGATACGAACATCCTGGTTATGTAGGAAAATGTTGTTTTTCACAGCTGTATACTGAAATTTGGGGGCAAAATGATGTGATGCCCATAATTTTAATTACAGTACTCAGACTGTCATGAAGACTCCAAAGGGAAGAGAGCTGAATAGGAAATATCTAGAGAGAGTCAGAGTAAAGGCTAAATGGCCTTTTGTCAGTCTACACTGATGCAATTGTTTTGAGTCTGGGATATTTTCACAGATTTTTAAATAACAAGCCTACTTTAACAAATTACCACATAATGTGCAAAAAAGAAGTATTCACCCTGTTTCAGAGCCTCACTCTATCCCATCTCTTTACCCTTAATATTACTGTAATTTATAATAAAAATCGTTTCTGTATTTTGATGCAGACTTCTCAAAACTGTTCTGTCAAAATGTCCACTTTGCCCACTGACTCCACCCAAGCATGCCTTACCCAGAACCACTGTACCAAACCTGCTGCATCAGAATGTCCCAAATGGGAAGACAGCTACATGAGTGGTGAGTTAGGGGCCATAAAAAGTAACTGGATATTACCAAGGGAAGTGTTATTAATATAATTTTAGATACCTTACTAGGATAATATTTAGACAAATGTAGTAGAATCAAGTATTGTTATATATTGCTGAGCTATTTTAAACATATATATGTATGGTAATCATTGAATTTAACAAAGAAACTCAATGATTTAATAAAGAGGAAGAACTTGGAAATGAATATAAAGTGTCTCTTAGAAAATGTAAAATGGATAAGACACTAGTATTGTAGAGGATGGTTATTATAGATAACACATTAACTGTAGTCTGGCTGTATCTGTAACTATTAGAAATAAAATTTTAAGTACTGCCATTTTCTGGGAGGCTGAGGATGACAGGCAAAATTTGTATTGTATGCATGTCACTTAAGTAGCATATAAAATGGGCAACCAAGTGAAACACTGGTAAGATGAGCCAGAACTTTACTTTTGGTACCAGTTTCAATTTCTGTACACCTGTTGGGATTTGCAAAACTTGGATTTGCTGCCCAGAGCCAATTAGAAATGTTATAGAAGAATTTTTTTTTTTTACTTAAACCACTTTAGATGGTATTCTTTTTACACTCCCTCATTACCCCCCCCCTGGCTGGTTTAGCTCAGTGGATTGAGCGTCGGCCTGCGAGCTAAGTGTCGCTGGTTCGATCTTCCAGTCAGGGTACATCAGAGAAGGAAAACTCTGACTCCAAAAAACCTCCGCTGCCTTGCGGCATACCTCTTCAGGGGAAAGGCTAAGGGAGTAAACCCCGACAGAAAATCCGGAGCCGGAGTCCCTAAGGCGGTTTGACGTTGTAGTCAACACCGGCAACTCCTGCGGCGCACCTGAACCCAAGCTGTATCGACTCCGTCTTTCCCTTGGACCCTTCAGCTGCGAAGAGAGGGGGGGTCTGCTGCATGGGCAACAGCAGACCCTCCATATTACCCTGCCCAGGCTCTGTAGCTTCAGCGTCATCGCAAGATGTCGATTCAACACGGGAGGAGACAGATACCATGTCACTCCCGAGTCGGACTGCACAGCCATTCTTGGCGGTGCAGATAGACTCTGAAGAAGCTACACCATCGTCTCTCGAGACGGACGGCTGCCGACGACGATTACCCCCCCCCCCCCAAATTAGGAGCTATTCAGCAGAGGTGAACCTTTTTCAAACAACTCCAGTCTATAATTTCAGTGATGAATCTTTCAGGGCCAGTGAACAGGGATAGCACCATTTGTGCCAAACCAGGTGGCCACTGTGCTCTTGAGTTCTTGTGTCCCTGTATGTTATTTCTCTACTGTTTTGGGTCTGCCTGTCTTTTTTTCCTGTTTCTTTGACTTTTGGGCATGTCCATGGAAGCCTTCCCCTTTCCTGACTCACTTCAATTTCTAATCTATGAGCATTATCACTGACATATATACATATATGCTCACCTTTATTTGGCCCCCACATTAGACTACTAGATAAACAGTCTTCAACCTGTAGGAATTTAAGACTAGCTATGATTTACCAGCTATATCTATATTCATGTTACAGTAGACAGTTTGACACAGCACACAGGAAAGATCCACAAAAATTATTAGGTTTTCCCTGAAGAAAAATAGTACCTCTGTTTTCATAAGTTAATTTTGTTGTTAATAAAATAATACCTGCACGTGTTTTTATAAGTCAAACAGTACTGCTCTGGCCAGTGTGGTTCACTTGGCTGGAGCATCAACCTGTAAACCGAAAGGTCGCGGGCTGTATTCCTGGTCAGGACACATGCCTGGGTTGCAGATTCTGCCCTTGTTGGAGCACGGATGAGCAGTCCTTGGTTGGGACACATACGAAAGGCAACTGATCAATGTTTCTCTCCCTCTCCCTCTCCCCCTTCTTCCACCCCCTGCTCTTTAAAATCAATAAGCATGTCCTCAGGTGAGGATTAAAAAAAAAATCAATAGTGAGCCCTCAAAACAAACAGCAGTCACTCCTCTCCAACCCATCCCACCCCTCAGTGACTGGTTTAGTGATCACTTTGGGCATTCCTCCCACTTCAAAATAATATACAGGTATCTCTAAAATCATTATTTTAGACGTTTTCTATTGACTTTGTGTTATAATAGTTGAATCTATTGACTTTCTATTAGGACAGATGAGCTCTCTGTCATAAGACGTTACTCAGTATATACCCTCTCTAGATACGATATACTGTAACTCTTTTAATGATTATACCACATTTTCCTTTTCTTGCTTTCCCAGTATAGTTACATGACTTTTGGTTAAATGAATCAGCAGTCAGTGTTCATATTCTTAGAACTCTGTGTTCACTGCTAAGCGAGGTAGTATATTATATTCCCTGAGAACACTGGCACTTACAAGGCTACCGTTGCAGGTGCTGATGATTTGCCTTCTTTTCTCATATTCTCTTAAAGCCTGGGAGTAGGTGTAGCTACTCATTGTCCTCCTGAGAAGCCCCCAGGAGGAAACTGGCTCCAGTTATTCATCTCTTCTTTTAGAATTTGGTGATACTTAATGATACTTGGCTGTTATTTCTAGGCAACAGGAAAACTTTTACCCACAAATCCTGTTCTATGTTATTAGGACACTTTTTATGACAGAATGGATGTGACCTCCTAGATGGCTGGAAGTGTGTTTGTATCTCTGGTTAGATTGTGAAGAGTCTGAGGGTAGGGGCTGTGAATATGTCTTTATAAAAAATAGGGAATGTGAGAAGGAAAGGTTAAGACTGGATAGGTGCAAGGCAGGAGGCTATGCTTTCTATACTTGGTCTTTGGCCCCTTTTATTTGAAGCTCTGGAACTCCTGGAATGGAACTCAGTCAAAGGTGGGAGGAGGGCTCTCATATTCAGTTAACCATTTACGGCTCCTCTTTGTATAGCTTCTCAGCTGGGAGTTGGAAGGGGCAGCGTGAGGCTGAAACAGGTGGCTTTTGAGGCTTGTGGGTTACCTTATATTCCCAAAGTTTCCTGGTGGCCTTTTTTTATGTCTGCTCTTTCCAGCCTCAGATATGGATCCTTTCATCTCATAAAACTACCTAGAAGAGCTTTAAAAATAAAGAAATAATATGAGCCCAGTTTTTAGTCACAGATTTCCTCCCAAGTGGAATAAGGGAATGTCATAGAAGAATGAGTTAACTTATTTCTCTAAGAATTTTAATTCCTGAGACTGAATTTACATCTTTTTTATTTTATTAAGTAAATGTAACTGCCTTTGGTGGCATTTGTGGTTATATAAGCATTACAATATATTGTTCATTGTGAAATACATTATTAATCTGTTTGAGAGCAACCCTGGCAATTTTTGTTCACGGAGGTCAGTTTTCACTAGCAAAAGGATTAGAAACAAAATTAACTGGGAATTTGATTTTATTTCATGTAAGAACTTTTTTTACTCTGTAAGTTAGTGATTCTAAAAATTTTCAACTGAAAAATTTAATAATAGAGTAATTAGGTCTAAGCTTCTTTGGAAATTGTACTTGTCAGTTCTATTTTTGGTTTCTTAGAAAACAAGTTTAAAACAACTCTTTAGACTTTAATACGTTTCTAATTACATTTCTCTCCTCTTTTAAGAAGTTGTTTTTCTTTAAAACTGCTGAATTTTTTGCTTGTACTGATGGAAATATTGGTTTTAAAAGTTTGTATTCTCTCCGACCATAGTCATTAAAATGTATGTATTTATATATTAATATGTATTTAAAGCCTGGCACAGGAATAACACAAAAGTCATTTAAAATATATATATTAATATATTCATATATTATATAAAACATATTTAACATGTAATACATTATGTGTAATATATAAAAACATGTGTTTAAATCCTGTCAAAGGGATAACACAAAAGTCAAGTGCTTTAAGCAAAGCTTTTGAAATTGAAGTTGTTTAGTGTGGTCACATGCTTTTATTTGTGAAGACATTTGCAGCAACTGAAGTGATGGCCTGGATTAAATTTCCTTCATCTCTGCAAATCATCAGCCACACTGATTGTTTCACAACTATGGGTGTAACCCGTGACAGTGAATGAGCTGTGGAGACACAGTGAGCTTTTTGACTGGGGGTAGAAGCAGGATGAGGATGAGAGGAGTTGTGGGGAAATTGAACTGCAGTTCTCTCTCAGCTCCTGTGTCTACAGTTTGTAGTGTGGCAACCTGGAGCATTGCAAGGTTTACATGACTGATTTCCACTCAGTTATGCACATCTTTTCCCAGATACTTTAGAGATCAAAAGTGGGAGGAAAGAGGAATTTTGCAGATTAGTTGCTACCTCTTTGGGGGTTGTGAACCAAGGGAAATGGTACAATCCCTCAGCCTGCCTTCCCTTCTAATGTTGTCTTTTACACTGACCATGTGGTTATCAATGGCTCTTCAGCTGCAGGCACCAAGTTCCAGGGAGATCTTTACTGGCCTGGACAATGTGTCGTGGCATGGGGAGTTCACATACTCTTCTGTTACTCTCCTGCCAGTGCCATGCACCTGCTCCATGGGCCCTCTTCTTCCTCCCTGACACTCTGAGCTAGTCACCATCTTCTTGTGGCTGTTGCCTTGTCATTCAGTTATCCACTCAAATGTCACTTCCTCAGAGAGGGCTTTGTTGCTCACTCCATCAAAGTAGGCCTAGTGTCACTCCCTGTCTCATCACCTTATTTTTAAACCATAGCACTTATTGCCATTGGATATTCTTGTATTTATTTGTTTCTTCTCTATCTCCCTGTGAAATCTATGCTCCATGAGAACTGGGCCTATCTCCTGACTTGCTGAATGGTCTATCCCATCATCAAGAGAAGGGATTCAGCCCCTTTTTTTAAAATATGAAGGACCAGACAGCAAATACTTTAGGCTTCATTGGCCAAATAGTCTCTGTAAAAACTACTCAACTCTGCCATCTTAGCACAAGCACACCTATAGACAATATGTAAACAAATGAAGCTGTGTCCCAATAAAACTTTCTTTATGGACACTGAAATCTGAATTTCACATAATTTTTATGTATAATGAACAGTGTTGTTTTCATTTTTCCTAATCATTATAATATAAACCATTTTTGACTCGTGAGCTATATAGAAACAACAGGTTTGGCCTGCAGGCTATAGTTTACTGATGCCTGATAAAGAACATTGATTAGCTGGCACTTACTGCAGGTTTATTACTACGAATGAATGAAAAAGTAGAGTGATAGGGAGGAATTTTACATGAAGAAATCAACATATTTACTCCTAAAAATAGAATGGGAAAATATTTCTATAAATCAATCCTGAATATATAGATCATCTTGGAAGGATAAGGATATTATCCTTTTTTGATATCTCTGTATTTGGCCTGGCTAGCAGATTGCAAATGGAAATTAAACCAATTTAGACATGCATAACTCTTAGGTTCTTTCTGGTGAATAAAAATAGCTATCAAACAGGTTTGAGGTGGTGTAGTTAGCGACTCTCATAAACTTATTGACCAGGAAATAATGAAATCAGGATTCAGAGAAAATTCAAACATTAATTAATCAAGCATTCATTAGCAAGTGGACCAAATCAGTTCATTCTGGACTCTTAATGCTGTATTCTGTGCTTCACCTTCACCTTGTGTACAGAATTCATTAAAGACAGACACAGCATACTTAGGGCAAGAAGGGTCTTGCAGTCAGAACTCCTCTGAAACCAGTAGCTAATATGGGACTAATTAGAGACTCAAATCCCTGATGTCATCTCTAACAGTACATGCTTTAATTTGCCAAGAAGAAGGTGATTTTTCAGATGACAGGCATTTAAACAAGTCAAATGAGATATTTTGAATAAAATACATGAAAGCATTTCTTACTTAAGTATAATTCTAAACATATTTATTAGCCATGTAAAATCCCATCATGTAGACTTACCAGTGCTTCTTTAATTCCCTGTTGTTAAAGTGCTTATCTAATTTTTATACTGATTTTTATCATGGCACAGCAAAGTATTTAGTATGTCATTAAAAACTCTCAATAAACAGTTATTAAAATTATTGCTGTGTTATGGGTAGAGGATATTCCTTGACTTATTTATTCATTAGTGATAAGATTTGTTCTCATCTTTTCTTTAGGAAAACACCTCTCTCCACTCCATGTGCCCCTACCAACTCCCAGATACAAGGATATGAGATGCTGCTGGTCTGGTCATGGCCCCACATTCCATGGGTACCATGATTTGGTCTGAGACATAAGTGTGTGATCCAAGCAGGACTAACAAGAAATACTTAAGAGAAAGAAGCACACTTTTTACTAGAGTTACGAGGCTGGGATATAACTGGACTATCAGTAGCCATCCTACCCTGACAGCATTATTTGATCCCTGGATCTAGCCACGAATGAGGCTACATAAAGTTTAGGACCAGCACATGCATTTTTCAGTTCAACGTGCCACATCCTGAGCAACAGAGGCACTCATGTATTCTGTAATGAGTGTCTTTGTAGGCGGTGATCCCACAGAGTGCGGGCCCAGGGCGGGGGGCTCCTGCTAGGGTCTAAGGACAGTGCTGCCTAGGAGCTCTCACTTACGTAAACCAATAAACTTTCTTACCTGATGAAGCTGGTTTTAACAAAAATCCTAAATCGTGCAATAAACATTATCTCAAATTAAGTAGACTTATGGAATAGATATATGTACAGAATATATGTGAAGAAAACTACAAGCCCTTACTAAAATATATGTTAGAAAAGCAGAAAACTTGAATAAATGGGGAGAGGTGCTATTTCTCTGGATAAAAAGACTCAATATTATAAAGATATAAATTCATTTCAGATTAATTAGTGCATTTAGAGCAATTGTAAATTGTATTAAAAATTATTGTCTCCCAACATCTATTTCATTCCAGGTCTGTGGGTGCCCCTGATTGTCCCAAGAAATATGATCTTATCCTTCTTGGTTGTGGCTGATAAAAAAAAAGGGGGGGTAGGTGACAGGCTACTGACACACAATTTTCTGGTGCCTTCTTATGTTCTACTAGATGTGAGTAAGGATGCAGTGGTCCCGGGGTCCTGGTTGCCTCTGGAGCCATCCTACACCCATGAGGAGACCTAGCTGAGGGGTAACATTGACACTGGATAGCAGAGTTGGAAGATGAGAGATGGAAATATGGGGGTTCTTAATGACATCGATGGGCCATTGTTTCAAGCACCCCTGAAATTTGATATACCTTTGGACTCATAGTTAATGAAAGCCAATCAATTTCTTTATTGCTTTAACCTCTTTGTGGCTTTCAGTGTTTTGCATCATAGAGCATGTTAACTAATGTGGTCATTATTATCTCTCAGGGATTTTCTTTTAAGGAAATGACTAAATGCTTTTAAAGCTTATCTTGAAGAATGAAAATTTTTAAGTCCTACAGTAATTTTAGCAGTGTAATGCTAATACAAATATATGCCAGTTAGGCTAATGAAATAGAAAGTTCAGAAAAAGACTCTAATACATGTACTTACTATATGATAAAGATGTATTATCTTAATAAACAATGTTGAGACCATTGGTAACTATATGGAAAAATAATATTAGTCTTCTCCCTTCTACCAAGTAAATCTTATCTACATTAAGAGTTAAATGTTAAATAAATAAATAAATAAATAAATAAATAAAAATCTACATAAAAAAAAAAAAGATTTCACCTTTCCTCTCTTGTAAAAAATAAATAAATTAATTAATTAATTAACATGTGTTTTCTGTTTTCAAAGGGCATAAGCCTACGATCTCATTACCTGAGTGATTGTCTGTACGTATAGGCCTCACTTAATCCTGTCTGCATTGTTGCCTCCTGAGACTCAATGGTTTGGCTGAACTAAGTGGCTGGGTTGGTGAAGAACAGGGAGGTCTGTGGGCTTCACTTTAAAACTGGTTTTTCTTTTCTATCCTAATGGCTTGGACAGAAAGAGCCCAGAGGCCTGAGAGGGGGGAAACCTAAAATATTTCCGTCAGTCCAAACTAAGTATAATGGGCAAAAGGGTTTTGGACAGGTGAGATGTACCTGGCATACCTTCCTCCAAAGAAGCCCTTCTTTTCCCTAATGTGGGACATTGAAAAATTAATACCTGTCTTTTGTCATCTAGTGGTTACGGATTGAATGATGTCCTTTAACCCTGTTGCCCCCAGAATACAACAAGGATGCCAGCCTGTTAAACCAAGCATGCCGTTGTCCAGAGACAGCCAACCAACCTGGAGTCTGCACGATCCTTCCCCTTGTAGGAAGGCCACCCTCCCCTCCACACCCCCACTCTTATTAGGGATTTCTTGACCCAAGGGTAGGTAGGACGACGACCATGTCCAGCTTGAAGCAGCTAGAGGAGCTCGAGACCTTCGTCCATTGTCCTTTATAAGATTGTAAAGGGTCTTAAGTCTGAGAGGGAGGGATTGTTATTTTTTATTGTTAAAATATTTAACTAATTAATTAATTATTTAAAAAAAAGAATATATGAAAGGGTGAGCCATGGGCATGGACTTGGGGAGGGGATTGTCGAGGAAAGGGGGTGCTGGGCGGAGGGGAGCAAAGGCGAAAAAATTGGAACTATTGTAACAATATAATCAATAAAATATACTTTAAAAAAATAAATAAATAAATAAAAATCTACATTTAAAAAAAAAGAGTTAAATGTAACACATTAAACCATTAAAGAATAAAAGAATACATAGATATCAAATTTTGGGGTTAGTAAAGGCCTTATAAGCTGACAGTCAACTAAAATGTGAAGGAAATATAGGAGGGTGTTAAAGTATTTAAAACTTTATATGTCAAAGAATACCATAATGAAAATTTATGATCAAAGGTAAATTGTGAAATAGAGTAAAATATTCTATTCCTTTGATTTTATTTTTACTGTGTTCAAAAGATTAAAACCAGAGTTTTTAATAGGCATGACATAGGAAACCTCAAGACTGATCATCTTTCAACCCATCAGCATTTTCTTTTAGGAACACTGTGTAATGGGTTTTAGTCAATTCTACAGGAAGTAAGACATCTATAATTGGAAATGAAAAAATTAATTATACACTCTTATTGAGTTAAAGCTTTTGTTCAACCCAGCTTTTTCATCCATGAGTCATGCTATTCAAAACTTAAATGCACTGATTGATATTTTTCTTTAATCAGGAAATCTATGTTATTACAATACAATATTGTATAAACATATAGTACAAATCATATCTGCAGAGTAATAGGTAGTGTCAACATCAAAGACTTATTTTCTCAGCATTTAATTTTGTTCTTTTCCTTTTTTATTTAACCCATTTATAAGTCCTAATATTTTTTCATGTTGCTCTGTAATGTTACAATCAATTTCTTTGTAAGTGTAATGTTAGATATACCCTACTAGATATGAAAACTCTTTAGGTTAGGAATAAGTTATCTTCTTTTTTAAACCTTTCCTAAACTTTATTAAAATGCTATCCATACAGTGGATGGTTACTTGACTGTGATATTACTTAAACTGTAAATATCGAGTTGGTTTTAGTAGTGAAAACTCTAGGAGCTTTTATAGGATGTTTTGTTTTCTGATAATGAATATTCAAGTGGAAACGGGGAAAGAGAACCATATAACATTTGCGTGTTTTTGAGACCTCCCCAAACTAGGTCAGATAGATTGGAGACCTCAAAACTCAGTGACTAAACTGCATCACCCCCTTGTTTTCAGTTACGTTCTCAGTGGCAGATCTTGATCTTCATGGAACACTGTGGGCATCTGCCTACAGGTTGGCATTTCTCGTCTGTTAGCCTTATTAGCTACTTCGGAAATGTTGCTATTGTTAGGGGCAAAGTGTTAGATTCCTGTAGTGCTTTCAACCTGGAGGAAGGGCAGCGCCAGACACAGACCAATTCAGTCTGCCTCCTGTACCTCAGCAGACCGGCTCAGGTTCCTAGACTTCTTCCTTTGACATGATAATTAACTGGGAGATGGTATTTTAGAGCAGTGGTTCTCAACCTTCCTAATGCCACGACCCTTTAATACAGTTCCTCATGTCGTGATGACCCCCAACCATAAAATTATTTTTGTTGCTACTTCATAACTGTAATTTTGCCACTGTTATGAATCGTAATGTAAATATCCAATATGCAGGATGTATTTTCATTGTTACAAATTGAACATAATTAAAGCATAGTGATTAATCACAAAAACAATATGTAATTATATATGTGTTTTCCGATGGTCCTAGGCGACCCCTGTGAAAGGATCGTTTGACCCCCAAAGGGGTCGCGACCCACAGATTATTTTAGATATATCTCCTTTGAGATCGTAGATTGAATCTCTGAGGTCAGTGTTAGGAATGGGTTTAGCTGCATGTCACAGAAAACCCAAGTGATATTGGCTGAAACAAAATAGAGGTTTGTTTTTCCCTTAATTGAGAAAAGTCTAAAGATACGCAGTTCAAGGCTCACATGCAGTTAGTTCCCTGGTTACAATGATCCCAGACTCCATTCTCCAGGTCACCTCATATTTGCAAGAAGGCCTCCATAGCTCTAGGTACAATATAACATCCACAGCTCAGAAAACAAGAAGGAAGAAGCAATAAAGGCAAGGGTATGCTTCCTGGTAGGGTCAATTGCCTTTGAGACATTTTCTTAGGCGCTCCGTTCAATGACTTGTGCTTCATCAGTCTCAGAAAGGATGGTAGGTAAATTCTTTTAGCTGAGCACATTGTCATGTCAATTAAGACTGACATTCCTAATGCAAAGGGGCTAAATGTGCATTATATGGGCATCTAGAAACTTCTGTCACACCTTGATATTTAACCCACTTTATTTTTATTTTAAAGCTTTACCTTTTTTCCCAAGTGAGCCATGAGGTATGTTTCATAGGATTCCATTTCTGTGGTCAACTTAAACAGACATTCTACAAGACTTAATTTTTTTCTTCCGAAGTTATTATTTAAAAAAATTTTTTAAGTTTGATGAATTACATTAAATAAATATTTATTAGGCTCCTATCATAATCAGGATATTGTGCTAACAAGGGTTTATCAACCTTGGCACTATTGACATTTGGGCCAGATAAGTCTTTATTGTGGGGGCCGTCCTGTGCTAAAGGATGTTTAGCAGCACCCCTGGCCTTTATCCACTAGATGCCAGTAGCAACTTCCAGTTATGACAAAAGAAATTGTCTTCACACATTGCCACATATCCCCTGGAGGCCATATTGCTCCCATTAAGAAGCAGTGTGCTAGAGATAACCCCATATTTATTTGAAGTGGCCATCTGACTTCCTGTAAAAATGTATGTTGCTGTAGATTAAGTGTTACTCCTTGTTGATGTTATGAACAAAGTATTGGGATGGCCAAAAAGTTTGTTTGGTGTTTTTCTGTAAGACGGCTCTGGTAGTGCTTAGTTGTCTTTAACTTCATTCGAAACAATTTTGTTAGATTGTATTGTGACAGCTGTCATATTAGCATGCATTAAAAAAAACTTGTCAAAATTGGTGAATTTTTGTGTAGCCATTTTAATATTGAAGATGGAAGAAAATATGCAACATTTTTGGCATATTATGTTTTATTATTTCAAGAAAGGAAAAAACACAACTGAAACACAAAAGATTTGTGCAGTGTATGGAGAAGGTGCTGTGACTGATTGAATGTGTCAAAAGTGGTGTGCAAAGTTTCATGCTGGAGACTTCTCACTGGAAAATGCTTCACGTTCAGGCTGACCAGTTGAAGTTGATAGCGATCAAACTGAAATGTTAATTGAGAACAATCTATGTTCTACCACACAGGAGATAGTTGACCTACTGAAAATATTCAAATCAATAAAGTTATTGGTGAAAATGAAAAATGTGTCTTTTCTTTTGTGGGGGGAAAAAAAGGACTTTTTGGCCAACCCAATAGTATTTGTTAAGTTTTTACTGTGTACCAAGCACCACGATGAGAACTTGACATATATTACCTGATTTGTATCTAATTGCAGCACTGAACTAGAAGATACTAATGATATTAGATAGTATTATTACTTCCATGTTGCAAATGAGAAAAATGAGGCTTAAAGATTATTTTAGCTTGGATTCCCCTGAGAGAAGAATCTGAGGCTCAGGTTTGGGTGTGGGCAATTTATTTAGGAGTTGATTGTAGGAAGCAGAGTGATGGAGGAGAGTGAACCAGAGAAGAAAGGCCAATAAGCTGTTGATGTTGAGCTGGGATCTGGTTATCCTAGGGCTACTTGGGCCCCAACTCTCCCATTGATTGCCTCCAGGAGTATTAACCCCCTCTTCCTTTCACAGATAGAGATGGTGAGCAATATTAACAAAGACCGAGCCACTTTCCCTTTGGGGAATGTGTTACTTTTGTATCACTATTTCACAAAGTACTACAAACTTAGTGGCTTAAAACAATACTCATTTATTAGCTCACAGTTTTGTAGATCAGATATCTGACATGGCTTTGCTGGGTTCTCTGCTGAAGGGGTCACAAGGGTAGAAATAAGATGTTGACTGGGCCCATTTCTCGTCTGGCAGCGCTGTGGAAAAATACACCTCTGTTGTATTAAATGTGGTCGAAGGCGCAGAAGTAATTCCAGCAAGGAGAATGAGTCGATTGGAGGGCTGCTGCACGCTCTGGCAGGTCAGCAGCAAGCGGAGCAAAGACCTCTCCTTTTATTGAGTTTTACAAGTATAGAAATCAATAGGGAGG
The DNA here is from genome assembly GCF_987537825.1 of Furipterus horrens. Lineage (NCBI taxonomy): Eukaryota > Metazoa > Chordata > Mammalia > Chiroptera > Furipteridae > Furipterus > Furipterus horrens. Next base: position 36,228,033 of record NW_028327176.1, read on the forward strand.
GTAAGGAATGAGCTCACAGGCACATTCAAATATTGATTACAATATACAATTACTTGGGTTTAAAACAAAAGGAGGTTAATATATAAACTATAAAGAACGATTCCTATCAAAAACAAAAAAACAGGAATTCAATCATCTATTCTTTTAAGACTATGGGAACAGATACACTGTTCCTTAAACAGTAACAGAAAGCACGCAGGGTTAAGCACTACCTGTGCTACCTGTGCTCGGCTTTGTTTGGTTTCCTTATCAACATCAGGGAAGATGGGGTACTCAGCAAGATTCCTTTTAAGTCACAGAATGTCTTGAAACCCTGAGGCCTGATCAGTCAAAGACTGTCGGCAATAGCGAGTCCAGCTCGCCAGCTCGCCAGCTCGGGTCATAGAACACCTGGACCAAGAGGCATGAGAACATGCCTCAGTTTAGGAACCTTGATTTCCAGCATCACACCTCCAAGCATTCAAGTTGTTGGCAGAATCTAGTTCCTTGTGGTTGTAGGACTGCGGTCTTCACTTCTTGCTGGCTGTTTTCTGAGGTCACTTTTAGCTCCCGCATGGAATCACATGACTCCCTCCATCTTTAAGTCATCAACCATTCATTAAATCCTTTTTGTGCTTCAAATCTCTGACTCCTTCTGTTACCATTAAAAAAGAACAATTTAATGGTTTTTAGTATAGCCACAAGATTGTGCAACCATTATGACTATCCAATTCCAGAATATTTTCATCATCCCCAAAGAAACGCTGTAGTCAGTGTTCACTCTCCCTTCCCCTTGTACCTTCAATTCCTGACAATCACTAATCTACTTTTTGTGACTATGGTTTACCTATTCTGAATACAGTGGTACCCCAGTATTCATCATTAATTCATTCCAATGAGTGGCAAACAAATGCCCATTGATGAAGCATTTTCTCATGTGGGTTGGCATCATGACTCATACAAGTTCTAGCAAGTTTAGCGAGTGGCAAGCAAGCACCGAGTGCTAAAATATTTTTTCTTGTCAAAATGTGACATGATGAGTACCAGGTTTGATGAGTTCTGAAGCTGACAAGTACTGAGGTACCACTGTATTTTATGTAAATGGTGCCATACAATATATGCCCTTTGGTATCTGACTTCTTTCACTTAACATGTTTTCAAGGTTCATCAGTGTTTTAGCATGGATCAGTACTTCATTCCTTTTTATGGTTCAATAATATTTCATTGTGAGGCTATACTACATTTGTTTATCTATTAATGTTGATGGACATTTGTGTTGTTTCTCCTTTTGGCTATTATGAATAATGATGCTATGAATATTAATATACATGGTTCTGTGGAAATATATTTTGAGGTCTCTTGGGTATATTCCTAGTACTGGAATTGCTGGGTCATTTGGTAACTTTTTGTTGAACATTTTGTGGAGCAGCTGGACTGTTCCCCAAAGTAACCACCATTTTACAAAGCAGTGTATGAGAGTGATTGTCTTTTTAATTATAGCTATCCTAGTGGGTATGAAATGGTATCTCACTGTGCTTTTGATTTTCATTTCTCCGATGGTTAATGGCGTTGAACATTTTTCATGTGTTTATTAGCCACTTGTATATGCTCTTTGGAGAAACGCCTGTCTAAATCCTTTGATTATTTACAGAAAATGGGGTTATTTGTCTTTTTATTGTTGAGTTGTAGGAGTTCTTTATATATTATGGATAGTAGACTCTTATCAGCACAGAACTTGTAAAAATTTTATCTTTCTGTGGGTTCTTTCATTTTATCAATGGTGTCCTTTGAAGCACAAAAATTTTTAAGCTTGATGATGTCCATGTTCCTTTTATTCCTGTTTTTGGTGTTATATATAAGAAATCTTGCTTAATCCAAATTCACAAAGATTTATACCTATTTTTTCTTCTAAGTTTTATATTTTAAGCTCATATTCAGGTCTTTGATTCATTTTGAGTTAATTTTTATTTGTGGTCTAAGGTTAGGAGTTCAACTTCAATCTTGCAGTTAGACACCCATTTGTTAAAGAAACTTCCTCTATTGAATAATCTTGGTAGCCTTGTAGAAAATAAATTGACCATAGATAATAGGTATATTTCTAAACTTTCAATTCTATTCCATCAACTTGTATATCTTTCCATATGCCAGTGTCAAACAGTCTTGATTACTATAGAATTGTAATAAGTTTTGAAGTTGGAAAGTATGAATCTCCTCAACTTAATCTTTTCAAGATTTTTTTTTTTTTTTTTGGCTATTCACAGTCCCTTGCAATTTCATATGAATTTTAGGATCAGCTTTTCCATTTCTGCAAAAAGGAATTTTAATAATGTTTCATTCCAAATGTAGATCAGTTTTGGAAATATTGACATCCCAACAATATTGTTTTCCAACCCATGAACATTTATTTAGGTCTTATATCTTTCCATTTATTTTGGTCTTATTTAATTTTTTTCAACAATGCTGTAGTTTCTAGGGCATAGTCTCACACTTTCTTTTGTTAACTTACTTTATTCCTTTTGGTTCTATTGTAAATAGAATTGTTTCTTAATTTTCAAAATTTTCACTGCTACTGTATACAAATACAGTTGATTTTTTGTATTTTATCTTTCATTCTGCAACTTTGCTGAACCCATTAGTTTTCATAGTTTTTTAGTGGATTCCTTAGGATTGTCTATATTCAAGATTATGTCATCCACTAATAGAGATAGTTTCACTTCTTCCTTTCCAATCTTGATGTCTTTTATTTCTTTTTCTTGCCTAAGTGCTCTGACTAGAACCTCTAGTACAATGTTGAACAGACCTGTGGACATCCTTGTCTTATTTCTGATCTTAAAAGGAAACCTTTCACTCTTTCATCTTTAAGTATGATTCAGCTGTGGGTTTCTCATAGATGTCCTTTGTTAGGCTGAGGAAGTTCTCTTTTATTCCTATGTTGAGTGGTTTTAAATCATGAAAGGGTGCTAGAATTTGTCATATTTTTTTCTGCATCTGTTGAATTGGTCAGATGGTTTGTTTTTCCTTTTAATATGGCTGATTACATTGACTGATTTTTTAAAAAATATATTGAACCTGGAGTACTCTTCTGATATTCCTTTTCCCTCCTAAAAAGGGCAAATGAGTGATTAATTTTCTGAATTTTTATAAATCTGAAATTTCTCTCATTCAAGTTAAAGATTATATCTTGCCTGGAGAAGGGATTCTTGGAATGCAGTCCTTTTATCTTTAAAGTATATATACATCTTTCAGGTTCTAGTATGCTATATGAAAGATCCGTTGTCAGTCTGATTATTTTACCTTTTTAAATATCCTGTTTGCACTCTCTTGAAATCTATAAGACTAAATCTTTATTCTTGGAATTCAAAAACACACCATAATATGTCAGTTGTGTGTATTTTTTTTTCCATTATAACTGATTGGCATTTAGTGAACTCCTTTGATCTGAAAACTCAATTCTTTCTTTAGCTTAGAAGTTTTTCTATTTGATCATTGCTTCTATTCTTTCTTTCAGTAAGTCCTGGTATTTGTATATTAGGCCTCCTGTATCTGTCCTCTGTGCCTCATATTTTCACCAATAATTTACATTTCTTTGTAATTATGGCTTCATCTTCCAGTTTACTAGTTTTGTTTTCATCCTTTATTGGTATTTTAATCCTAGATTTTACATCCTTTATTGATATTTTAATCCCAGATTTCCTATGTCTTTTACCACCCCCTCCCCCCAATTTTTGTAGTAATTCTCTATGTATATCCCCTTAAACATGATTATATTTTAATTGTTTCTACCACTAATTTGGTCTTGGTAGAAGCTGCCTATCCTGTCTATTCTGGTAGCCCTAATATGAACTGCTAAATCCCTTTGAAGTCTCTTAAGTTTCTTTGCTATCTTAAGTCAGGGAGTTTGTTCTCCCAGCAGCTTGTAGGTGTGGTGGGTGAAGTCTGTTGGCCCATGGTGGATATTGCTAATAATCTGTGGGAGCTGAGCTAAAAAAAATGTGAGACAGCATTTGGACCTAGAGACACTTTTTAGTCAAAGGCAAAATGAAGAACCACAGGAAGCAAGTCAGCATTGAAGAGATAACGCCCAGAAATGAGCAGATAGGTCATCTGTGAGGAAGAGAAGGCTCAGTTCTTGACAGGGAGGCCTGCAGTTTTTTGTTACTGCTCTTGGTTTTTCACTAAACTTTTGCATACCCTCCTATATAGCTTCTTTCCCCACCCACTCATACCACACACCTACCCTTTACCCCTTTCTTGAGGTGGCTTGAGTTGGTCACTTCCCAGATCAGGCAGTAGTCATGCCGTTGTTTATGTGGGTTGTTTCTGGGTTGCTTTCATCTCACACACAGCTCATGAGATTGTGGGGACCCATCTCTTCAACATCCCTCTGTAGTGACTTAGATTTACCTCACAAGGTATTCCTTTTCAGTAATCTCTTCCAAGTAATTTCATCCCTTTGTTAAATCTCTTTACCTGAAATTCTCTTTCACTCCTTAAGGCAGTGGTTCTCAACCTGTGGGTCGCGGCCCCTTTGGGGGTCGAATGACCCTTTCACAGGGGTTGCCTAAGACCATCAGAAAACACATATATAATTACATATTGTTTTTGTGATTAATCGCTATGCTTTAATTATGTTCAATTTGTAACAATGAAAATACATCCTGCATATCAGATATTTACATTACAATTCATAACAGTAGCAAAATTACAGTTATGAAGTAGCAAAGAAAATAATTTTATGGTTGGTGGTCGCCACAACATGAGGAACTGTATTAAAGGGTCGTGGCATTAGGAAGGTTGAGAACCGCTGCCTTAAGGTGAATTCTCTCCCTAGAGACTTTCATCTGTACAGATTTACCAGCATGTCTCACATAATTGGGTTATGGATACTCATCTGCAGCTAATTTTGTATTTTTCGTGTGAGACAGGCTTTCCTTTAGAGTTAAATATATACCAATAATGATGAGTAATGCACTTATTAAACCCCCTTTTTACAGTATACATATGTTTTCTAGATATGGCTATATTCTCTTTTACTAATTCATGTATTTACTCTTCTAATTTGCTTACGTTGCCTAGTTCAAGGATCACAAACTGGAAGCCCTTTGTTGAATTCAGCCTGGAGCTGATATATTCTGTTGGGGTGGAATAAAGTTGTTACTGTGTTTTAATGTAAACTTACCTTCTGATGGGGCATGCACACTCTACCTCTCTCTTACACCTGGCATTTCCCACATTTTTGTTAACTCCCCTATCATTGAAGGCATTTGGGTTTTAAATTTGGGACTTTGGGCTCATAATGTCATTGTAATTTATTTGCTTGCAAATAGTTTCCTTAAATATTTATAATGGATGACATTGTGAATTAGAGGCACATGTCATGAATTGCAATTTAGATCTGTTATTTACTGTCATTGTTGGCTGCGCCTAGAGAATGACTTTGAATTGTTTTCCTATCCAATTAAAAAAAATTTTTTTACAAGTCCTATGCTATTTCTAAAATGTTTCTATCTAAAACATGTTATTATGTTTTCCGTTAATTTGGTTGCCTGTCACTTTGCTAAAGTATAATTAGTGATATCTCTATTGTGTTTGATTCAAAACTAATATACTAAAAGGCACTTTGGAAACATGATAATTTATCCTTTATGGCTTGACAGGCCTAAGGGTCTTACAGTTTTCATGGCTAGAATCCTTTATTTATACCAGGCACCTATTAGCATTTCATAAATTCTCCATGGCATTGCTGTCCCTTGTTTGTCTCCTGACACAGGTGTACTGCTCATTTCACTTGAGTTCAATCAAATCCTCTTTGTCATCTTTTCCATAATTATAAAGTAAATAAAATAAACTTACTTGCTCCAAAATATAATTTAGAAATGCAAATTAATGTTCCCCTGTAGGGGGTGCAATCTGTTTGACACTCTTAATATTTTTAGTAAAAGCTAACCATAGAGGTAACTTTCATAGGCACTCTGTGTTTTAACACAGATTTTTTAAAGTGATTTTGTTACCGAGCAAAGCAGGACTCGTTCCTGTGGTGCCTTGGTGAATGACCCAACAGTTAGTTTTGAGAAAAATAGGTCTTTATTTACAATATTCGAACCTGGTGGGGATGAGGAGGAGCTATGAGCATTCCTGCTCAGACCGCTGTTCTCCCACGAGACCCAGCACTTCACTTGCTCCCTGAAAGGCTATAAAACCAATAGCATACCCAGAAATTCCCCACCCCTTATCTACCAGCTCTCTCCTTCGGAACCTGGGGTGTGTTGTCCCCAGCCTCTGTGTAATAGTCCAGGAAAGCATGTGCTGTGTTACACTGGATCATGGTGAAGTCCAGGAAAGGCACACATCCTAAGAGAGTGTCCTCTCCATGAGTCCCAAGTTCCAAGAGTCCATATAGAGTCCAGGACTGCAAGGCAGAATCCTTGGGGGCTTTGGAGTCAACTGGAGGAGGCGCAATCAAAGCAACAGCATGCCCACTTTCTTATTGCTTTAGGCAACATGGCTGAGTCCCAACTACAAACTGCTGTGGGGACTTTGGGGAGGGCCTCCACTCTGTTACAGTTTAAAAACCATGTAAATTTGATGATAGCCAATGTTTTCCTCAAGTTTTAAAATTTGAATAATGTTAGGATAAAAGCAATACATTTATTTTTTATTATGGTCTTAGGCATTGTATTAACATTCTCCCAAGAAGCAGAACCAATGGTATGTATATATAATATATTCTTATATGTGTGAGAAACGCTCACAATAAAACACTGGGACACAGGACTTGAGCAGCAAAGTGAGGCATTTATTCACGAGTCTGCAGAGTCAGGCACACAGCCAGCCAGGGGCATGCGCGAACAAAGTAGACAAAGAAAACTGGTTTTATACAAATTAGCTCCCCTTCCCCTCTCCTTCTCCCCGTTTCACCATTACTGGTTAATCCAGGTTCACAATATAACACAATTAACTACTTAACTCAGGGTGTGATTAACTAAGGGTAATCTAGTTATAGGTCTATCTCCAATTTATTTGTAAAGTTATCTAGCTACATCTTCCCATCTTTCTGTGTTTGGTGATGACAATCTTCCTCCTGTTGATCCCAGAGGTATGTGTGAGGAGCTGTGGAATGTCATTTTCTCACCCCTTTTCCATGAGGCATCAATTAATTATCCCCTACTGGTTTGAGAGTCACTGGCTTCTTTATCCCTTACATATGTGTATACATTTAAATTTATTACATTACAGTATTCCCTCACGTATTGCAATAGGTGAAAACCCATGAAGTAGGAACTTACATTTATTTTAGTATTTATATATTTTTTAAGGCTTTATAAACCCTTCCCACACACTTATAAACCATTCCCAGTCCCTTATTAACCTTTCCCACTCCCTTATTAACGTTTTCGACACTTTTATATACACTACTTATGTTCTTAAACATCTTCTATACTCTTAAACCTATGTAACTTTAACAACATATGTATACAGTACCGCAAAATCCCACGATATAGTGGAAAATATGCGATAATAATTAAATATAATATTTTTTAAAATCCTGCGATACAGTGAGGTTGCGATAAGTGAACCGCGATATAGAGAGGGACTACTGTATTTATATTTATACAAACCATATGTAAACACATTTTTTATATAGGTAGAGGTGGAAATAGAGATAGAGAGTTTATCATTGTGGTAGCTGGCAAGGTTCTAAATCTGAAGGACAGGCTAGGAATTCAGGTAGGAGTTGATGTTGCAGTCTGGAGTCTGAAGGCTGAAAACTCAGGCAGAATTTCTAAGTTGTAGTTTGAAGGCAAAATTTCTTTTGTCTTGGAAACTTCAGTCTTTGCTCTTAAGATCTTCAATTGATTGGATGAGGTTACCCACATTATGGCGGATAATCTGTTTACTTAAAGTCTGCTGATTGTAAATGTTGATCACATCTCTGAAATACCTTCACAGCAATATCTAGATTAGTATTCAACCAACAATTAAGCACTATGACCAATCATCACTGACATCTTGCATACATTTATATCAATGTAGGCCCGACCTGGATTAAAGATAATGATTGCTAGATTTTTAGTAGCTTGGCTTTAATATTTAGCACAACTCTGTAGTAATAAAGATGTTAATTTATATCGTAGTACTCCAAAGTTGAATGTGTAGGACATGATATATATAAACCATAAACCATGCTTCTTGCCAATTTGGATTTTTTTCATAATTTTTTTTTTTGTCAGTCTCCTATAATAGTATTGTTTCAGTTTGTTCTTTGAAACTTCCAAGTTTTTTGTGTGCATTTGATACTGGGCAATCTTGAATACATAATTAGAATAGTGGCCAAAATTCAGATTAAAGAGAAAAGGCTAATCAACTTGCTATCCTGTGGAATTTCTAAAATCCTAAAATTGTTATAACATAGAATGTTCCAGGACCTCACACAGATCCATAAAATGTGTCTTCTGGGTTATGTTCTTCATTTGTTTTCTGTAAGCTTACAGTGCAAGGAGATGTCAAGCTTGGATGTCTTTTAATTGCCCCTAACCCTATAATTCTTTTTTTTTTAGTCTCCAAGTTAAAAAAAAATCTTTTTAGTTCTCTTCCTCCCTACAGTCCTAAAGTGTTTCTCTCACTCCCTTTCTCTCTCCTCCCTCTCTTCTCTCTCTTCCTCTCAAATCTGATCCTGATGTTAATAACATACTGTCCTTAATCTTGTATTTCTTATTTTCAATTTATGTGAATCTTCATCTGTATTTTCTTTCCTAAGGCTATTACAATTTACTTTTTAAATCCTAAAATGGTGTTTAGTGTGTGCATGAACACGTGTGTGCATATTTGTGTGTCTTTAATTGTGGGAGCTGGATCTTTACGTGACTTTCCATTAGTCTGACATCCTCATGTGACCCCTAGGGTTGAGCAGGAAATGAGTTTTTGTCCAGAATAGCAGGTTACAACAGAAATGATTTTCTTAGCTCCAAAGCCTCTTTGCTGCAGGAGCACAAATTGAAATAGTGGCTTAGTGATTGACTTAACTCATTAGACAGCCTGCTGATAAGAATTTATGTTCAGACTTTGGAAGGAAAGTGAGATATTTTTCCAGGGCTCTGAGTAGGTCCCAGTAATAGAAAACAAAAAAGAAGGAAAACTGTTACTTGCATATAGTATTGAGCAATATTCTGTGTCATAAATCAAACTCTATGGGATTAATTATTTGTCAGATTGTGTCCTGACACCCTATTGTGTGATTGTGTGTCTGGGGCGGGGTCATATATATTCACTGAGGCAATCTCTAATGTAAAGTTTATTAGCTTTTTTTTTTTTATTTCTCCTTTATTAAAGAAAAGTATTCAGGAAATGACAAACACTTTTTGTTTTTAATTATTTTTTGGCAATCTCAGCTTTTTCAGGCTATTTATTTTTGCAGATGTATTTCATCAGTTCTTAAGAATGAAGCTAGGAATGTTTGCTGGCTTCTAGGTTAGAACCACCCAGAAATTTAAAATAAAAAATATGTTTTCTTAAAAGATGATATTTGCTGGAGGTAGGGAATCTTTTCATTTTTGTGAACTAGTAGATTTAAGAAGTATATTTAAGTAATGCATTTTAATGTTGCTTTTTAATATATAGCACATTTTAATTCCATATTGCCTTTTGACTCTTGTTCTAGGTTGTTGTTTTCATTATTTTATAGTTAGTGATTTTTATGGATAGGAGATAGAAGCTGCTTATGTTTATCTTCTTTAGTAAATTTGAATGTACTGTTCATGTCATCTTAAAATTCTTACCATTTAGAGAGCCTCCTCCAGGGGCTAGTCTCCAAGGGTATTAATACTTACTAATCAGTTGTGATTATTTGTTCAGTCAGTATCAAATACATTTCTTTTTTTTTAAGTATATTATATTGTTACAATAGTTACAATTTTTTTCCTTTGCTCCCCTCCGCCCAGCACCCCCATCCCCCAACAATCCCCCCCCCCAAGTCCATGCCCATGGGTCGTACATACAAGTTCTCCTGCCTCACCCTTTCATATATTCTTCTTCTTCTTTTTTTTTAACAATAAAAAATAACAGTCCCTCCCTCTCAGACTTAAGACCCTTTATAATGTTATAAAGGACAATGGGCAAAGGTCTCGAGCTCCTCTAGCTGCTTCAAGCTGAACATGGTCGTTGTCCTACCTACCCTTGGGTCCAGAAATCCCTAATAAGAGTGGGGGTGGCCTTCCCACATGGGGAAGGATCGTGCAGACTCCAGGTCGGTTGGCTGTCCCCAGACAACAGCATGCTTGATTTAACAGGCTGGCATCCTTGTTCTATTCTGGAGGCAACAGATTTGGCAAAAGGGTTAAAAGACATCATTTAATCTATAACCACTAGATGACAAAAGACAGGTATTAATTTTTCAATGTCCCACATTAGGGAAAAGAAGGGCTTCTTTGGAGGAAGGTGTGCCAGGTACATCTCACCTGTCCAAAACTCTTGCCCATTATACTTAGTTTGGGCTGAGGGAAATATTTTAGGTTTCCCCCCTCTCAGACCTCTGGGCTGTTTCTGTACAGGCCATTAGGACAGAAAAGAGAAACTGGTTTTAAAGTGAAGCCCACAGACCACCCCATTCTTCACCAACCCAGTCACTTAGTTCAGCCAAACCGTTAAGTCTCAGGAGGCAGCAATGCAGACAGGATTAAGTGAGGCCTATACGTCAGACAATCACTCAGGTAATGAGATCATAGGCTTATGCCCTTTGAAAACAGAAAACACATGTTAATTTATGTAACATAACCCACATACAAGTCTCTAAATCTGTAGGACTGTCTTATCAGAAAGACATCCAGTTGCAAGGCATTTGACATTCTTCTTGCCTGCAAATTAAACATCTTTGATAATACCACAGACATAGTTTAACTTTCAAATGAAAACAAATTTTAAATGAAGGGAAACTTTAAAGACGGTTAACTGCACTACTTTATAGTCTGCCACTGAGCATTGTGATTTTCCTTGAATCACAATTTCTCTCCCTAAGATTACCCTCCTTGTCATTAAAGGGACTGCATTAAGTTCATTTTTAATTTATCCTGTTCATTTGCATAAACACAGCAAGAGCAGAAAGTGATCACTTATGATCTTTAGTTCTGCTTTGCTGGAACTTACGCAAGGAACATTTAGGGTGACCTTCAGTCTGCCCTTCAGGGCACAGAAGCAGAACCATATACCTGGCATTCAGCCTTGCTTGTACACACCTGTTTTTTTCCAAGTCCTTCTGGTTTTCCATTCGACCTTAAGGTCCCTTCTAGCCATCTTTCAGGAAAACAACCTTCATTCCTTCCCTGGAAAGATTGCTGTGGACTGTGCATTCAACCAAGGTACCAGGCCTTTTATCTCGTGGGCTTTTATTACCTTTGAAAGTCAATCCCAGTTCCTCAGGGCTTTTTGGTAACAACCAGAGCCCAAGCATGTCTCCTTTAGGCATGACATTCCAGTCAAAGTCTTAGTAAAAAAAAAAACCTCTATTAACAACTGGTCTTATTAGTTTTATGCAAAGAAACTTATGTCATAACTTACTTCTTTAGAATGCCAAACTCTGGAGGGATCAGATAGGGAGAAAAATATACAGTGTGAAGGAAAATCCTTGTCCTTCTAATATTCACTGAACTTGCATTTCCATTCTTTATATTTTCATTTTTTCCCCCACCAAAAAATTTTTTTGTTTGTTTTTCCATTACAGTTGTCCCACTTTTTCCCCCTTTTGCTTCCCTGCATCCTGCCCCCTCTTCTCCCACATTCAGTCCCCACCCAGTTGTCCATGTCCATGGTAATTTATACATCTTCTTTGACTAGACCCTTCTTACCCCCTTCTCTCCCTCCCATCTCCCCCTTTGTTACTGTTAGTTTATTCCTTGTTTACATACCTCTGGTTCATTTTTGCTCATTTGTTTGTGTTGTTCATTAGTTTCCTGTAATAGGTGATAGCATAAGGTATTTTTCTTCATTGCCTGGCTTATTTTGCTAGCATAATTCTCTCTAGTTCCATCCATGTTGTTGCAAATGGTAGAAGTTCCTTCTTTCTTTCAGTACTTATTCATTTTCATTTCCCCCCTTTGTACTCGTGTTCCTCTCTGTCTCTCTCTGTTTCTTCATCTTCTTAAAGCAGACCCTTTAGCATCTCTTGCAATGCTGGTTTGGTGGAGATGTATTCTTTTAGCCTTCTTTTGTCTTGGAAACTCCTTATTTCACCTTCCATTTTGAATGAGAGTCTTGCTGGGTAGAGTATTCTTGGTTGTAGGCCTTTGTTTTTCATTGCTTGGAATATTTTTTGCCATTCCCTTCTGGCTTGTAGTGTTTCTGCTGAGAAATCTGATGATAGCCTTATTGGAGCTCCCTTGTATGTTATTAGTTGTTTCTCTCTTGCTGCTTTTAGGATTCTCTCTTTGTCTTTGAATGTTGGCATTTTAATTATGATGTGTCCTGAAGTGGGCCTGTTGGGGTTCATCTTCATTGGGACCCTCTGTGCTTCCTGGACTTGCATGATTCTTTCTCTCCTCATGTTAGAGAAGTTCTCTGTTATTAGTTTTTCAAAGAGGTTTTCTATCCCTTGCTCTTCTTCTTCTCCTTCTGGAATTCCTATGATACGGATATTATTACATTTCATGTTGTCCTGCAGCTGTCTTAGAGCCTCTTCAGTCTTGTTCAGTCTTTTTTCATTTTGTTGCACTGTCTGAGAGTTTTTGTCTACATTGTCTTCCAGCTTGCTGATCCGATCTTCTGCTTCCTCTAGCCTGCTTTTAATTCCTTCTACTGTGTTCTTCAATTCAGAGATCGTATTCTTCATTTCCTCCTGGCTCTTATTGATAGCTTCTATGTCCTTTTTCATGCTGGTGTAATTTTCAGTAAGTTCCTTGTAGTTTTTCTGGAGTTCCTTGTAGTTTCCACTGAGCTCATTGAGCTTCTCCATAATCTATGTTTTGAATTCCATATCTGATAGTTTGCTCCCCTCTATTTCATTCAGCATTCTTTCTGCGGATTCTACATTTCCTTTCAATGGGGGGTTGTTTCTCTGTCTCCCCAGTTTTGTGACTCCTATTGTTTGTTGGTGTTTCTTAGAATGATCTGCACTTCCTGGATCTGCCCCTGGTGGCATCCTCTTTTTTTAAATTGGATTTATTTGGGTGACACTAATTAACAAAATTATACAGATTTCAACTACACTTTTTCTTGTAGAGTATTTCTGGTAGTTAAAGTGTCCATATTAAGACATTGTTCTGATGCATTTTCTCTGAACCAGACTGGAGTAAAATGAATTGAGAAAATGACCTGGAACTGTTCATTTCTTCTTTTGTTACTTATTAAGCCTCCCAGACTTTGATGTTGTCCTGTGTCTACAGAAACTAACAGTTAAGACAAAAAATTGAAAGCAATTAAAATTCAATGTAGTGACTGTTACGAAAGAGGTTCCTTTACCTGATTGTTTCTTACTGTTTCAGGCCATCTCTACATGGCCTTCCAATTTGAACTTTGAAGTTGGGGAATAAAGCACAAGCAAAGACGTACAGAAACTTAGTTACAGAGCAAGAAATGAAATTTAAGCTGCCAACAGAGAACTATATTAACACACCTCCTTTTCTCTTAAATCCTAGATAAAAACTAATGTGCATGAAGCAGTGTTCCTCACTCAGGCTGGGGGATGTATCCCAACCTCTTAAGAAAAATAAAATCCCTGTGGACTTCTGGGGTTGATTGAGATTGTTATTATAATATTAATTAACTAACTTATTTTACCTATTTTGTTTATTACTTAATATGCACAAACATAAAACTACATATAATATGTTATGCTTACAACTCTTATACAGAGAAGGAAAACTCTGACTCCAAAAAACCTCTGCTGCCTTGCGGCATACCTCTTCAGGGGAAAGGCTAAGGGAGTAAACCCCGACAGAAAATCCGGAGCCGGAGTCCCTAAGGCGGTTTGACGTTGTAGTCAACACCGGCAACTCCTGCGGCGCACCTGAAGCCAAGCTGTATTGACTCTGTCTTTCCCTTGGATCCTTCAGCTGCGAAGAGAGGGGGGGTCTGCTGCATGGGCAACAGCAGACCCTCCATGTCACCCTGCCCAGGCTCTGTAGCTTCATCGCAAGATGTCGATTCAACACGGGAGGAGACAGATACCGTGTCACTCCCGAGTTGGACTGCACAGCCATTCTCGACGGTGCAGATAGACTCTTAAGAAGCTACACCATCGTCTCTCGAGACGGACGGCTGCCAACGACGACGACAACTCTTATACTAAATAAAACCAAAACAAATTCACAAATGGAATATAACTAGAACTATAAAACCATTATAATTCCAATGAACAGTGCAATTCAGTTCAGATCAACATGAATTTAATGGAATGCGTGAAATACAGCTTTGCTGAAATAGCTGTTGATTTGGGGAATTACGGTAGGAAGATGTTACCACAAGTCTAGTTCTGTGGTTCATCTGTTTCTGTATTTGGATTTTGAAAATACTCAGCAAATGCTTGTTTACATAAGTATGTTATTCAAGCAATAGTACAGTAACACCTTTAAGCCTCTAATTGGAAGTTGGGCTAATCAAGCCTCATCTTTAATAAAGCTCTTTCAGTGAGTAGTTTTGGAACCGTGCATTAAAGATGTATCACTTGGCAACTCCGTAAAGCTTCATCACTTGAAGATAAAGTTGGCCTAATTGAACTAAAGTTAGCCTTGATTAAGTAGGTGTCTGCTGCAATTATTGCTACAATCAGGAATAGAAACATTCTTTTTTGCATATTATGACCATTCTTATTTCTAATAAATTGATATGAGCTGGCACAAAGATGATACTGGGCTCTCCCATCACTGCACCTGTTTGGACCCCAGGCCCTTCCAGTCATGCAGCTTTCCCTAATGTCAACTGACATAAACTCAGGTGTCCATACAAACTACTGCTTTAGAATATGGTTGACTATGCACATACATGGGGTCATCCAAGAGATGCACACTATCTCTAAATTTCCTTCTAAATGATTATCCTAAATTTAAAAAAAAATTTTTTTAAACATTATGAAGAGTTTAAAGACCTTTATTTATATATCTATAGATGTTAGTGTGAGAAATTCTGCTATAGAATATGCAACAGTTTCCTGATGGTGAAAAATAGACTTTGGGCTCTAAATCCAAATTTTATGTATTTAAATAAAGTTGTTGATAGTTTTTTTATTTCTAGATGCATCATTAACATATAGCATTACGGTGATATTTAAATCTGATGACCAGAATCTGTTGTGAAATACGTGTTATAAAGGATTGAGGGGTACGCAGGGTGGGGAGAGAACAATAGGGGAAAAGTGGGACAACGGTAATAGAAAAAACAATAAATAAATTAAAAAAAAAAAAGAATTTAGATGTGTCCTGAGTTTTAAGAGTCAAAACTAACTGCTGTTGGTCCTTGCTCTGCTGAGGCTGTTATAGTCCTACCTACTCAGCTGGGCTAAAATGATCACAAAGCCCAGTTTTGGTATCTTCTGTATCTGTGGGCAGTGCTGTTGGTTTTATGTTTGGATCCATAATTTTAATTTTATTTTACTTTGAGAACTACAGTGTTCAAATTTTCACATATTACTGATTATATTTAATTTCTAAACATTAGAAGTGATTCATTTACCAAAGAATAAATTTAACCCATTTCACCAGTTTTTCCCCTACTCTTTTTGTGTTTTAAATATTGAAATGACATCTACCATTTCTGTAATGTATTAACGTCTACTCTTCCTTCTACAACTTAAAGACTCATATTTCCGTCTCTAATGGACCAGAAGGGTAGGGCACAAGCAGTGCTTGAAAATTCTAATGGAACAAACTTGTAATCCTTCATGATGCCAAACACTCTGCTTTATTCCCTTTTTTCTAATTTATATTTAGCTAATTTGTATCTGACAGGATTTTAGTCAGGGACACAACATGTTTACATTTGATAAGGGGCTCATTATAAGTTTCACCCACCTCCTGTCACCATGCTTGGCACATGGTAGTTATTCATTGTAGGTGAATGAACGAACAAATGAATTTGGTACGGTAGTAGTGGTGATGGTGTGGTCATTTTAGTGTTTTAGCAGAAGCACTCGTTGCGTTGGGGAGATATTGTCTTACTGATCGTCGTATTGCCTGAACTTTTATTTATTTTGGGAGATGCAAATCTTTTGGAAAAATGTGTTGATTTCTATGGCTAATGCACTTAGGATGAGCATGATCTTTGGATAAGCACGTGGATGGATTACCTTTTACATTACAGGAAACAGCTGTTCATAGATCAAACATCAAATTGCACATAGAATTTCTACTTCGTTTTCCTTTTTAATTTTAGTTTGTTACCTGTGATGCTGGAACCTCAGGTGCAATTCCCTTTTTCCTACACTGCTAAACCAAGAATGCATTTCCCTGTGCTTTCCTGGGGCTGGACCAACCCAGTTATGACCATATTAGTAGTGGTATGTCTTTCAGGCCTTTGCTATCTGCTTTCCTGATCCCAGCATCAAAATAGGAGTGAAAACACTAAACCAATACAAAGAAAAAATGGTTTTATTTCTGACATGGCACACATAGCTTATTATATGTGACCCAGGCAGTAAAGGTGTGAAACAGAGAAGCTCATTAATCAGTTCTTCCATTGGGTCAGCACATTTCCCTGTATAATGTAGTGCATAATTTGTACTTAACAGTAGCCAAACACATTTGAAAAATCAAGCTTATTTAGTTTGGCTAAAAAAGTAAATATATTCCTGTACAAAAATATTTTTAAAGTTTATGTGAAATAAATTTATTAATCATTTGTAATCCTACAACTTAGAAATAACCACATTTTAGTAGACACCATCTTTAACTTTTTTTTAATGTCTTTGGCTGTTTTTACTATAAGAACTTAAAAACATTTCTTATTTATTACCCATGTAATACATATTTACTTCTAGAAAAATTAGAAAATATAGATTAAATAAAAAGAAACATCAATTATAACACCATCTGGAGATAACTGATGTTGAGAGTTTTGTTTATATTCTCTCAGACTTCTTATTAAACAATAAATCATGCAAATTTATGTATAAAGAGGTACATACATTTTAATAAAACTAGAAGCATACCATACATACTTAGGTATAATCATTTTTGTGTTCATGTTAATAAATATGTATCTCCATGGCTGTGTGACATTCCATTGTGTTGATGTATAAAATAAATACATTTTTTCAACAAAGTTTATGATGATGAAAATTAGGTCATTTAAAAAATTCTTTTATAACTTTATTGTGAAGTTTGTACAGTACTATACATAACAGTTTTACATTTTTATTTGTTCAGTCTGTCAGTCTTACTGTGATTTCTGCCTTTGGGATCATGCTTAGGAATTCCTTTCCCATATAAATATTTTTATTATTCAGCTCTGTTTCCTTCTAGTACTTTCATGGTTTAACATTGACAACTTTAACCCATACAGAATTTTTTTAAAAGATTTTATTTAGTTATTTTTAGAGAGAAGGGAAGGGAGAGAGAGAGGGAGAAAAACACCAATATGTGGTTGCCTCTTACACACCCCAAATGGGGGACCTTGCCTGCAACCTAGGCATGTGCCCTGATAGGGAATGGAACCAGCAATCCTTTGGTTTGCAGCTGGCACTCAATCCACTGAGCCACACCAGCCAGGGCTAACCCATATATATTTTATCTTACATATTATGAGAAAGTAATCTTTGTTTATTTCTAAAACCCTTTAAGTATTCATCCCTCTACTGTTTTGAAATACTAGTTTTATCTTAAACAATAACCCATATAAATAATTGGGTCTATTCCTAGACTTTTAAATTTTGTATCATTAATGTACTCTATTTCTGTGTAAGATCCACACAGTTTTAAATATTGAGTGTTTGCAACATGCTTTATATGATGTCTAGTTGAATAAAACATCTTAAAGTTTTTTGTCTTGTCTAACATCTGGTCAGGTTCCATATAAATTGGAGAATAATTTTTCAAGTTGCAACTTGAATTTTTTATTGGAATTATGTAAATGCAAAGATTAGTTTGGGAGATCGACATATTTATAATTTATTCCCGTTAAATAATATAAAATATGGTGACTATAGTTAACAATACTGTATTGTATACTTGAAAGTTGCTAAGAGAATAGATCTTAAATGTTATCACCACACAAAAAAATGGTAACTATGTGAGATGATGGATGTGTTAACTAATCTTATTGTAGTAATCAATTCAAAATATATACATATATCAAGTCACCATGTTGTATACCTAAACTTACACAGTGTTATGTTAGTAAGTTCTCAATAAACCTAGAAAAAAATAAAATTTTTCTTTATCTTATTTTTTTACCTCTTACTGACATTTTTTATTCATATAACTATTACACATTTATATTGTTTATTTCAAATTACTTTATCCTTTGTTGCTATAGTAAATGGGAACTTTTTCTCATATTTTCTGATTATTGCAAGTACAAATATATGTGAATTTGATTATATTTGTTTTATATCATAATTTTTAATTATTTTTCTAACAGATTTTTTTTTTTGCCATAGAGACAGCCATCATTCCTTTCCACTATTTAGATTTCATTTCTCTTTATTGACTCATTTTATAGGTCCAAACCTAGTCTAGAAAAGTATTGAAAATTGGAATGATAATAGGGCTTTCTTGCCTTATTCCTGAACTTCAAAGAGAAATACTCTAGGTCATTACTGTTCAATGGAACTTTCTGCACTATAGAAGTATTCTCCCACTGTCCAATACATGTGGCCATTGGGCACTTAGAGTGGTTAATGATATTGAACATGGAATTTTAATTTTATTTGACTTTAATTAAATTTAAACAGCCACAGCTTGGGATTTTCATTGTTAATTATGTTAAGTAGTATTTATTTCAGATGGATCTTTAACATGTAAAGCCAGCTTAGAATAAAGATGATGGGTTATCATGTAGATAATTGTCATCCACCTGCCTTTAGCAGGATGTGGGAGTAGAGAACAAAATAATAACTGGAGGCAGATGAGGGTTGAGGGTAGCTTGCTTTTATCTGTTTGTTTTATTATTAAGACTAAGTATGGTCTCCAACACTATTTATCTTCCCAAATATGTACCTTCAACGTTCCTGATTTCTGTCAATAAAGCCACCATTATTCTAGCCCAAAACCTTATTACATTTTTTAGTTTTCTCTTTCTTTTCCCCTAATACCTAAATGCTCTTCCACCCATTCCCCCTTTCCACAGACCTACATTTTACCCATTCTTCAGTGTCCTTCACAAGTATACCTTTTGTATGAAAGAACCCTTTCTTGATCTTGTCAATTAGTAGCTTTGTCTTCATTTTAAGTAGTATTTAATTTGTGCTTTATTTTTAGAGTGCTTAGTCCTGCATTTTGTCTTATAGCTCTTTATGAATGTATCTATCAGATACATATCTATTATATAGAAAGATTTTATAATAGATATTGTAAGTATTACAATAGATATGCATACCATCAGATACATATCTCGTCGGCAGCCGTCCGTCTCGAGAGACGATGGTGTAGCTTCTTAAGAGTCTATCTGCACCGCCAAGAATGGCTGTGCAGTCCGACTCGGGAGTGACACGGTATCTGTCTCCTCCCGTGTTAAATCGACATCTTGCGATGACGCTGGAGTGTCCTCTCCAGTGAAGCTGAAGCTACAGAGCCTGGGCAGGGTGATATGGAGGGTCTGCTGTTGCCCATGCAGCAGACCCCCCCTCTCTTCTCAGCTGAAGGGTCCAAGGGAAAGACGGAGTCCATACAGCTTGGCTTCAGGTGCGCCGCAGGAGTTGCCGGTGTTGACTACAACGTCAAACCGCCTTAGGGACTCCGGCTCCGGATTTTCTGCTGGGGTTTACTCCCTTAGCCTTTCCCCTGAAGAGGTATGCCGCAAGGCAGCGGAGGTTTTTTGGAGTCAGAGTTTTCCTTCTCTGATGTGCCCTGACTGGAAGATCGAACCAGCGACACTTAGCTCACAAGCCAACGCTCAATCCACTGAGCCAAACCAGCCAGGGTATAGATAGGTTTTAAAATAGATATGTATACCTGTCATAAGCTCTTCTGCTGTGTGTAATGGAAATCCAATTAAAGTAGCTTAACCAAACAGGAGTTATTTTTTTCTCAAAAGAAAACAAGTCTGGAGGTAGACAGTCTAGAGCTGGTACAGAGGTGTGATGATGTCATCAATGCCCCAGATTTTTTGTCCTTAACATATGACTTTTGTCCTTGTGATCATATGAGATTCTTCTTCCAAGCACCATATTCATCTTTCTGTTTCTTTCTATTGGAAAACAGTAGCTTTTCTGTAGGTTTCTACAAATATTCTTCTGCTCTTATTCCTATAGTCAGAACTAGGGTCACATGGGCATTTTTGTATGCCAGGGAATTTTTGAAGGTGGGTATTTTTAACTGGGTGCATTGCCATCTAAGCAAAATTTGAATTCTATTCCTAAGGAATCACAGGAGAATGAATCTTGGATGGGCAATCTGGAGCACGCAACTTGGATATGGAATTTATATGTAAAGTCATTAGAATCTACAAAGGGATGATAAGATACATGTGAAAAGTTCAACAATCCAAGACAACTATGTGATAAATTCCATATAAAGAGTCATACAGTACATGCTATCAAAGAATAGAGGTAGTAGAGATTCCTGGAAGATGGGATCAACTAGGAAATCTTCAATGTAAGAGATATGGCTTGAGCAGAGCCTTAAAAGATGGGTCAGATATTTGATGGAGGCACTGGATGTCTGTTTTGCAATGAGGAATAACATGCTTAAGATATGTTTTGAATCACTAGAATCTAGCTTAGCAAGACTAATGTTCTCATTGGGCAATAGAAAATAAGTTGGGACAACATTATGGAGGGCCTTGAATGCTACTGCAGTGAGTTTGGATTTGAGACTTATTTAGATCAGCAGATCTATTGCAGGTTCCTGAAAAGAGGCATACTATGAGGACATAGAATAGACATGGCAATATGTTAGATTTAAAAAATAATATGTTAATTCACAGATTAGTTAATCAGCATTCATCAATATCTAATGCTGTACCTCCTACTCAGTAAAGATAGTTCATAAAGTATTTAGCAAAGCAATTGGTCCTAAGTATTAAAAATTAGTCTCCAGTATTTAAATTAGTCTCCAGTATTTAAAATAGATATTTGACATTCTTATAATTGAGGCTCCGAGTTATAGACAGTGGAGCTCCAAAAATCAAATTTTCTGTTAAACTTATTTATATTGCTAAGGAAATCTTTGTTTCTGTTATCACCACATAGATATTAAATATTGTCAGCATATTTTATCATATTAATACCCAAGTGTAATCTTTCTTAATTAAAATAATGTCTCTAAGCTGGCACTGAGTAATTCATAAAATGATTGAAAACAGACTAGTGCTCTTTTGACTAAATGTACTTTTGTTGTCTATTGTTTTCTCAACCTAGAATTTCAAATTGTTGAAAATACTTAAGCTTCAAAGTGCTTACATTGGCTTAATGTTTTATTTTCCTTTTTATGACAATCTTAATATATTTTCAAATAAGTGAGATATGTTAGAGCTTTCCCTAGATACAAGTATGAATTTTTTAAATGACAGAAGTTTATCCAACTGAAAAATCTCACAAAATAGCAAAGATTTATTTTTTATTTTACTATCAGTTACTTTTGATGGTTTGACATAGCAGTTTATTCAAAGAGGCAATCTGATTCAATTGAAACATGTAAAACATGCTTGAAATTATTTTCTATATAATTAGAAATTATATATAATTAGAAATTAATATCTGAAGACCGAATTACCTCTTTTATTTACTAACTGGAATATTAGAATTACCTCTTTTATTTACTAACTGGAATATTAGAATTTTCATCTCTATCAGTGTTTCATCTCTCCAGAATCTCCTCCTTAATTACCAGAAGATCTCTCCTTTCAGAGTCTGATTAATGTGAATTTAACTCCACGTAGAAATAATGCAAGTATATCCAACTAGTTAAAACTCCAATATTCATTGTTAGATACTTTTTGATTATTGTTCAGTACTCACCCTGCTGATGTTGGGTTTGGCCATGAGACTGCTTTGGTCATTGGCATGTTAATGGGTATGACATAAAGCCTCAAATATACCTGTATGGTTTACCTTTGGTTTTGCACTCTGGTAATTTGCTACAAGAAGAACTTTTCCTGGGCAGCTGCTGCCCCATCAGCTGAGATCCCAGACTTAACACAGGTGGAATGAACCATGAGCCAAACCCACAGCGTGAAGTAGAGTCACCCAGCCAAGCCCTGCCTAGACCCACCAAACTTCAATTAGCATACAGACCCATCTGCACGAGAATAAATGTTTGTTATGAGCCATGCGTTTGGGATGCTTTATTCTATGGGCTTATTATGGCAATAGCTGACTAATACAGTCTAAGAAATAGGTTTCTATATTTTCATATAGGAAAATTTTCACTAAGAAAAAGCCTAATTATTCATTGTTAAACTCTTAACTCCCTGCTTTATTGCTTTATTAGATGAAAAGAAATAGCACAATATACTAATTAATTGAGAGTTTCTTTGGACTAGCGGGCATTGCCAAATTTTGTTGAGTACAATGCCTGAAATGAAACTTGAGGAATAAGTTGTTGATGTACTTTTTTTAAAAAAAATTAATCTGGTTGATACTTTAATCATAAAATGGAATGGCATAGGAGCCATGGCTAATGTCACATGGCATCTTATTATCACATCTAATGTTCATAGCAAACTGGTCAGTCAGCACGTATTTATTGAGCACTTACTATATGCCAGTTATTGCAAGGTGTGTATTATTTCATTTTTGTTGAATGGAGAAAGTAAGGCTCAGAAAACTTATGTGACTAGTTCAAGTCTCACATCTAATAAAGGGCTGAGCTAGGATTAGACTTGAGGTCTGTCTGACTTTGAAGTGTGTTCAAGTTTGGAAGAGTGGTGGAAGTCAGAAGATAGAATTTACAAACTGACTTACCTAACATTTGTGTTGGTGGGCTATCCCTAATAATCATCTGCCATATATCCCAGATTTCTCCTGGAATTGCCTTTCCTTTCAGAAATCTACATATAGTTAGCTTGGACACTAATGGTTTGATAGCCCATGAAAGTCTAAAAGCTCTTGCCACTATTTCCAATTTTTAGGCCTTACACTTTTGTGGTCCCCCTCCTGTGTCTTTGGAGGTCACCTTGATTTGCAATGTCAATCTGGTGTAAAGCTCTGCCCTTTCTGGTTTTTTACAGCACACACTTTTACCAAGCATTTTGAGTGTTTGTAAGGATCCCCATGCAAAATACAAGGTTTTCACTATCCTCTTCCTCTCAGCTTTGTCTGTTAACTCCCCCATCCCCAAATTCTTTTGTTTTGTAGAATAGCTTTCCTTTTCCTTTGAAGCCTTCACAGCCCAGGTACCACGACTTTGGGAGCCACATCTCAGCCCCCAAGCTGGAGTATCAGTGTGTGCCTTCCTGTCTCTATCTCATTAGAAGCAACAATAGTGAGCCTATTTTGGGAAAATGGCAAAAGTAGGAACCAGTCCCATTAGTCTGACAGCTGAATTTTAAATTTTTTAATTGAATTTCATTGAATTTTCAACATCAACAATTTAGTTAAACTAGCTTTAAATGGTGAGAACTGAAAACCTCTAATGTAAGAAAAATCTACTCTTCTTAGATTAGAAATAAAATACTTTACATAACCAAGAAAAAGCCTATCTTTAGAATTTTATTTACTTCCTACCTCTTTCCAAAAATGTGATTTACAAAAACTGCAGAATGAATTCGGGTGTAAGCTTTTTCTGGACTTTTTCCAGACCACTCTTCCTATTAGCTATTCAGAGAGAGCTTCAGGAGTTTGAGAGCTTTGTTTGTTTGTGACCTAGAATTTAGATCACAGTATAAATTTAAATAGTCCGAAGTGCTAACTTCTACAACACTGTATTACAAATGGTTGCAGAACTGCTCTCTGCTTCTGTTAAACCCAGACTACAGACTTGTCTTGCATGACCTGCCACTAACATTTCAATTCCTGTCAATTATTTTTAAAGGGAGAAACCTGAAAACCAGTTGACCAAAAGAATTTCAATGCTTGCTCATTTCTGAAATAATTTTAATTGGTTTATCTTTAATTTGGGAGGCACTTCCCCTAGTACTTTGGCAGACATTAGTTCCTTTAAATAAAAGCTTACCGAAGATACTGACTTAGGGGTGTTTTGAGGAGCTCATGTTTCCTTACATTCCATGATTATAATGGTGCTGTTTTTTATTTAACCAACGTTGTTTTCTTTATTAAACAGAGCATTGCACTGGGCGTGTTTCATACATGTCAGCAATAATATATGGAAGAGAGTGAGTGAAGGACGAGGCAGGTCCTGAAAGTGAGACGCCTTTGGAAGTGAGTTGTCTCCGGTTTCCACATGGGAACATTGGTCTTAGGATTTTGTTACTGGTAGTCTGGTCTTAACACTAAGTTTGCAAAAAGAGCATTTTATCTTTGTGCGACCTTGACCAAATTCTTTAACCTTCCTAAACCTCTCATTCCTTATGTGTTAAATGGTTATTATGTTTGCCTTACCTAATTCAAAGTGGTGTTGTGAGGGTCAGATAAAGGCATCTGTGAAGGTACTTTGAACGGTACAGTAGTAGCTTCAGACATTAGTGATTGTGTTTGTGGGGCAAACACATCGGCGGGATGGAGGAGGAGAAGGAAGTTTGCTCTTAAATCCATCCCTGCAGTGTGGTCAAAATGAGCAGTCCTCAAATCTTCAATGGCTGAAAGATGGCCAGGGGAGGGACTATCAGCCTGGGTGCACAGCAGTGACAGGGCTCTTAAACGGGGCCTATGAGTGTCACTTCCAATTCTTTCAGGTAGGAGTTGAATGTCTGCAGTGTGCTGGGCACCGTGTTAGTTACCAGGAATTCAGTGATGGGATACAGTGCGGTGCTCGCCCTCCAGCAGTTCCCAGTCCAGCCGTGGGCAGCACAGCTGTGTGTCTCGAGCTGGGAAAAGGGCTGGTGGAGGGATTAGAGCAGAAAAGAAGCAGGTTACTGTGACCGGCTCTGGCATATTTTTTCCATGATTAAATAGGATGACTTAAAAATAATCCACCATATTTTTGGCTGTTGAAATCACACAGAAGAGAAAAATATTAAGGGTATTTTAAAAGGTTGGTTGCAAACCTCTGTAATAACACTTATTTTCTTTTTAATAGATGAAGAGTGACAGAACTGGCATCTTCTGTACAGTTTTGTCATGTTTTGGGTTTTTATATATTCTTTTTAGATTTTAGGAACATTATTATTACAATGAAGTTCTATTCAATTGCTTGTTTGCATTCCTTTAGTGGGGCACTAAATCTTCTGGCATAATTTTTAACTTTATCTTTTGTATTCAAATGTTAAACTGCTAGTGATCTTAATATTTGATAGTTTTTAAAGGAAATAAGTGGATAATACATTATTCATACTAATGAGAACCCAATAATAAAGATTATTCCCAATTAGTGGTAATCATTTTTGGCTCTTGAAGGCCTTGAGCATTTCTTTCCTCTTTCTTTCTTTCATAAACAAATAATAAAATAAACATTTATTTTCTGAATACATTATACAACAGGGAAGGGGGACATTCCAGAGTATGCCAAGAAATAGAAGAAAGCTGAGCTAAGATGAAAAACTCTGCAGAATATCCAGGGAGCGGCAGTAGTCTGGTGCTGAACTAAATTCTCTACTGTATCTAACTCATGTTTTAGCCCAGTGGAGTTGCTCCTTTGGTGTCTACTTTAACTTAAATATTTAGAGCAAATAAGGGAAAGTTTGTGAAAAGTGAAGTCTTGTATAATAAACAGGCGGGTCTTAATTACTTGTATTTGCTGCAGAAATCCCAGAGTGGCACCAGTGTGGCCCAAGTATTCACTGTTACCGTAAATCCACATGATGTCCTGGATGCTTTGGGAGATGGTAGCCAACCCCACATTCAAACCTCAGAACAAGAGATATTTCAATACCCAAGTGAGTAAAAGCGGATTCTCCTAGATCAGTCTGGACTCATCTTTTAAAGATGTTGAGCTTCTGGAATTTTTATGTGCATTTGTGAGACCACAGCTTCCTGTGACAGACAACTTGTCATTACTGGCTGTAGGCAGTAAGAAAGGGCAGAGTCAGGAAGGACAAAGAATTTACAGTGCAGAACTTTCAATAATGTATCGATGTCAGGAAGAGTGGAGCCATTTCTGATAAGAAAGAAGTGCACATTTAAACAGCTGTGAATGTGCTTTCTGTGATCTACTCCTGTAAAGTAACAGCAGGGGAATTCATAGGCCACGGATCACAAGATGAGTTTGCGTAATCAATCCCTAAGTGAAACCCAGGAGAAGTAAATACTAGGAGAGGTGACGGAGTTCAGCCCCGGGAGTGGAACACAGAGTCTTTTATGATTTGATTTCCTTGCCCAGGTTTAGATTTGGCAGCAACGACCCCCCTTCTTTAAGCCCTCCCCTCCCCCTTCCAGTGAATCAACATTTATGAAACTATAGAAGCACAGTATAAAAATTATTCCTAAGTTACAGTTTCAGAAATGACATTGGAAGTTACACAGCATTCCTATTACCCAGGCTCACTCTTAGTAGCACACTCATTTTGATGCTGAAAGAAATGTGATAAAGTTTTTCTAAACCGATTTAGAATTTTTATTAATACCTTGGGCTGGAATAATGAAAAGCTGTCTGAGTCTATGAAATTGGGTAAGAGCTTGTTATTTTGCTACAGATACAAATTTTCTGAAGATCCGTTTGCGAGCTATGAGGTACAGATGTTGAATGCGAGTTGAATTTGGAAGTTGGCTGCTTCGGGTTCCAAATTGGACCTTTAGGGATATATTCAGCTTTAAATCCAGCCTTAATACCTGTGTGCATTTAGAGTATCTTTTTTCAAAGAACGAGTAGCAAGATGTTCTTTTTCCAAAGGCAGTTTAGCTAAGTATCCGGTGTTTAGGGACTGGGATTCTTGTTCAGCTCTTCCTTTCAAGAGTTTGGAATAAATCATTCACTTTTTATATCTCTCATCTTTTTTACTTTTAAAATATGCACACCAATTCTGAAGGTGTCATACATGTTATAGTCTTTGTGATAAAGCCTTAAAATATCAGAAACAAATGGTGATATTTTAAGACTTCATCAACTCAAGGTATTTTTATATAAATAGTGGTACCAACATTGCTCAAAATAAGAGCAAATCATGTAAATGAATGCTATATCATTTTTATTCTTATTCATATTTAATAAATATTTATACTTATTTATATTTTATAAAAATTCCACAAGTATTTGGAACTGTGAAAGGAGAATCAAAGAGTGTGCATGTCTATTTTCAGATTCTACCTTAGGTTACAGCTTTAAATTTTCAGGGTTGAGGATCTAAGAAGCCTTATAGGAAGGAACCAGGCTGGTACTCAAAACTATCAGCATTTGGCTTGATTTTGTAAAACATTCAAATCAGCTGCTCAGAAGGCTGAATCCCAGCTGCTCTTCAAGACAAGCCATGATGGCAGAGTGGCTATAAAAGTAGCATCTCATAGATGTAGAGATCTCTGAACAGGTCTAGGAGAGAGAAAGGAAAGGAAGGGAAGATACAAGTAATGGATTTCAATCCCTTATTACTTTCTTTAGGGAACGTGATCACATTTACTATAAATTAGGAAGGAAGACTACATACAAGTATGGCAGTAGAACAGAAATGCATAGACATTTGGGATCAGGCAAATCTTGAACCTCACAAGGTCTAAAGATAGTAATGCAGGCTATTCTCTAAATGGAAATATGGAAACCATAATAATAGCAACAACTAACAGTAATAGAGCATTCATTATTTATTAGACATAATATTATGTGTTATCTATAGATTATTCATATGTGAGGTAGGCGCTGTCATTGTCTCTGTTTTGAAGATGAAGGAATCAAGGTATAGAGAGATTAAGAATGTTACTCAAGGTCATACATAGCTGTGCCATCTTTCAGCCCCAAGGAACCTGATTGCAGAAATGACACTCTTAACCATTATGCCATACTGTCTCCCATGAATTTGAAAAGCAGATTTATAGTTCATCAGTTGGTGCTGTGGGGGAAAGGGTGGTGTGGAATATGGTCCCAACAGAGGCCAAGTTCTAAATAATCTAGGAAGTGGCCCAAATAGCAAGGTACGCCTTTAAAATAAAAAAGGTAAAAAGATTTATTTCTACAGAACTTGGGTATTGGATGTTGTTGGAATGTCCTATTAAGTATTAAGGACCCATAACAAGAAGATATAGACTTCACAGTAAGAAACCCGGCCACTGGAAATGTATACAAGGCAAGGAACCCAGACAGAGTGGACTGGAATAAAATCGGAGGAACCCTAATTCAGGGCAGAGGCAGGAATGTCCTGACAAAGGATTTCTTATGTTATCTCCCCTGCTGAGGGCTGGAGTTGGCCCAGAATCAGATGCATGGCTATAAGTCAGGGTTAGTTTAGTAGATTCAGCTCAGAGGGAAAGAGAAACAAGGGCACCGAGCCATGTAGGCCATTACAAATTAACTGAGCTGGGTTAGAGTTCCAGGCAAGAGTCAAATTTTACTAATTTTACTAACATTATTTTTTTTTACCATGGCAGAGCCTACTGCTATGGGAGATGGCATCATGTAACACTGACATTAGATATCCAAAGACTGGAATGGCAGATGAATTTTCATACTGTAATTACAAAATTCAATAGTGTTTTTTCATACATATATCTTATGGCCCAGATTAAGTTGCCTTCTCCTACTTTTTAAAACACAGGATATGTTATATAATATATCGATTGTAAAGTTCACTAAGCCATTTAGAATATTATTAGGAAAAACAATTAGATATGAAATTGTTACTTAATTATTCATATCACTTGTTTATTGTCTTATAATAACTTTTGGAGAATATATGTGATTTGAGGAGCTCTTGATTTGTGTCCTTAGAAGATAAATCTTCAAGATAGCAATAGTTAGGAAAGTCATTTAAACAGTTTTCATTTACTAGTCTAGTCCTCTATTCTATGGAAGAAAAAATTTTTTATTTTTTCTTTCATGTGTTTATCCAACTGCCTCCTTATTTTATCTTATAACAGCTCTGAAGACTGTACAATTATCTGTTCTTTCTAAAGTTCATGATTTCCTAGCTTTAGTTATAAATGCTGTTAAGAATCTCCCAAAAGCGTTTTTAAATACCCAGATTAGTTTCATCTGTGCTATGAGGCTGTTCTCCAAATGACTGACATAATATGGTGTGGTTTCTACCCAGAAACATTTCTCTTGCTTAATTGGTGCATTTGTTCTGTTCCATCCAGTAAATAGCTTTGTTATTTGAAATGGGTCTGAGATGTACAAAAGAAAAAAATGCTAAAATGTTGATGCATCCAGGAACTGCAGTTACTTTCTGATATGTACATTTTCTCAATTGATATCATTTATGTGCGTCTTTGAGTTTCATCTCATTATTATAGAGTCGGCCTGAGATGGAGAATGAGCATGGGCTTGAGGTGGGACCTGTGGCCAAAGCACAGGTTATCACTATTTATCTGTCAGTTGTGAGTCATACCTATCTTCCAGGGTCCTTATGAAAAACAAACGTATATAAAGTTGCAAATGTAGGTTTTCAGTAAAAGCAAACTGTTCTCACTCATTGGCACCTGAACTTTACGACTATCTGCTCAAGAGAGTTATATAATTTCAAACAATAAGAAAATGCTTTTGCTGTAAAAGACCGTTTCCTGCCTCCTTGGGTATTTCACACAGCCTGCGGTGCCATTAGCTCTTGCTGTCTGCAGTTAATGATGACAGCCTGTTGTGCCTCTGGCTCCGTGCTTGGTGATTTATATATATTATTTCATTTAATCATAATAACAATCCTTTAAGGCAATTTTTGGTCTCTGACTATCTGCCATGACTTTCTCCTATGTGTATTTTCTTTTAGAACATGTATTCTTTTGACTCTTATCTCCCTTATTCTATCCACTGCTTTGCACTAATTATAGTACATTTTGCAGCCAATTAGTTAGGAGGCTTTGGGATACAGATATCAAAGAATCAGAACTGATCTGGCTCAGAAAACAAAGGGACTATTTTTGCACATACACAGCTGAGTGATTCTTCACTGGGCTCCATTTCTCTGTGATTCCATTCTCTCTTCTTCCATGGCTCCCCTCACTCATTGGAAATGGTTGCAGCAGTCACTGACATGACATCCTTGTGCTACACTCTCCAGTGGAATGGGGAGCTCCTGTTCCCCCATACAAAACTCTTGGCTGCTTTTGGACCAGTTTAAGTATTGTGTGCCTTTGCCACAGTCACTGGAAACAGGGGATTGGAGTGCATTGACTGGCTTATCCCTGCCCTTTTCTCAGTCATACACTAGACAAGGGAATGGTGTTAATCTGCTTATACCTGATGTCACAGTCAATGTCACCAAAATCACAGAGGAACATCAGGGAGCAGGAGGTAAAGTGGTACCAGGAAGGCATCTTTGCTTTGTTCCCAGTCTCGCATGGAAAATTTCCAACATTTAATTAAGATATTTTGCTATAGGGGTTTTAAAAAAAGATATTCCTTATCAGTTTAAGGAAATTACTTTCACAGTAGCTAAGAGTTAATTTTTAAAATCACGAAGTTGACTTTTATCAAATGTTTTATCTAAATCGGTTGAGATAATCATATGCATTCTTCTGTAAATAAAATAAATTACACTGATTTTTTTAAAAAACAACTTTAATGAGGTATGATAGCATACAATAAGTTGCACATATTTGTAGTATATAGTTTGATCCTCTTCACATATGTATGTAGCTGTGAAACCATCGCTGAAATCAAAGTCATGAACACACCTATCCCTCCCCTCCACAAGTTCCTCATGCTCCTCTGCAATCCTCTCTGCAGTTCCTCTCCTCCCACCCTTCCCTCCACACAGGCCGCCAGACAGCCGCTGGTCTATTTTCTGTCACTATTGATTACTTACATTACTGACTGAGTTTTTAAATGTTAAACTGACCTTCCATTTCTGGAATAAACTCACCTTAATTATTACATATTAGCGCTCTTTCTTACATATTTCTGTGTCCATTTACCTAACATTTTGCTTAGAATTTTTGCATCTATGTTTATAAATGTAATTGGGCTGCAGTTTTTTTTTCTACTAATGATCTTGTCATTCTTTGATATCAAGGTTATGCTGTCGTCATAAAGTGGGCCTGAGGATATTTTCCATTCTCCTCTTTTCTATAGAATAATTTATTTAAGATGTTATTTGGTTTGAATCAACCAGCAAAACCAACTGGATCTAGAGTTTTCTTTGTGGGAAGGTTTTTAATTATTGATTCAGTTTTAAAATAGATACAGAACTGTTCACATATTATTTCTTCTTGTGCTGCAGGATTTTTTAAGATGCATATTTTCTTGACTTTTTATTGAATTATAACACTGATAGTATGTGCATAATATTAAGCATAAAACATGATGATTTTTACAAATGCACAATTTATTGATGTAAAATTGTTTATAACATTCTTTTATCTTTTAGTTTCTGTAGGCTCTGTAATGATAATGATAGCCTCTCTTTTACACCTGATACTGGTTATTTAAGCTTACTCTGTATTTCTTTATTATTCTCTATAGTGTGGGGGGGGCGGTTATAAACTTATTTGTCATTTCAAAGAACCAAGTTTTATCTTTGTTTATCTTCTCTATTGTATGTTTTTTTTTTCTATTTTTACTTGTTGCTGTTCTTATTCTTATTTTTTAATGTTCTTTTATTTTCTTTAGATTTCTGTTCTTTTTATAACTTTTTATTATAGATTTTTAGTTCATTGCCTCATAGCTTTTCTTTTCTATTATATATATTTGGGGAAATAATTTTTCCTCTTAAAATGGGTTTAATATATCTCATAAATTTTCAGAACGTTCACTTCAAAATATATTCTAATTTCCATTGCGATTTCTTCTTTGACCCATGAGTTGTTAGAAAGTATAGTTCTTAATTTACAAACATTCTAAGTATATTTTTAATACTGAAATATTTCTAGTCTAATTTCTTAGTGGTCAGAGAATTTACTTTGTTTGAATTTGATTTGTTGAAATTTGCAGCTATTTGCTTTTACATATGATTGATTTTTATAATGACCCATGCATATTTGAAAGCAATGTGTATTCTATAGTTTTGGGATATAGTGTTTTATGTGTGACTATTAGGTCAAATACATAAATTGTGTTGTTCAAATCTTATATATCTTTATAAGTTATTTTTTCTGTTGTATCTGAAAGAGGTGTATTAAATTTTCTCTGGTTTTTAAATTTCTCTATTTTGTTTTATCAATATTTTATTAACATATAATTTTGGACTATGTTATTAGAGGCATAAAAAGTAGAATTATTATCTTTTACTAAAGAACTTAAACTTTTGTGATTTTGAAGTATACCTTAGCTTTCTATTAATGGTTTTTGCTTTAAAGTCTCCTTTGATACAAATATGACTTATATGTTATTGTTCATGCATCTTCACTTTATATATACTTAAAATTCCTTAATAAATTATTATAAAAATTGCTATACTCAGTTTAAATTAATTTAGATTTATCCATATGTTTTTCCTTTTCATTGTTCTTTATTCTTTCTTATATCTTTGAGCTCGTGCCTGGGAACTGAATCCCTTTAATATTTTCTTTAGACTTTTGGTGAAAAACTACAGTTTCCCCTGAAAAAATGTCTGTTTTCCACTTCATTATTACGAAGTAACTTTACTGGAATTCTAGGTTTACGGTTATATTCTTTCAGTGCTTTGAAGATACCATTCCATTTTCTTCTGGTTTTCTTAATTCTTTTGAGAAGTCAGCTGCCAATCTAATATTTTCTCCTTTGATGTTAATGTCTCTTTCTTTAAAATTTGATATTTTCTTTTACCTTTGATTTTCAACATCTTCAGTATGATGTGCCACAGTGTGCTCTTCTTTTGATCTTGCTGTAGGTTTAGAGAGCTACTAGAATCAATGACTTTTGTCAACGTGGGGAAAGTCTCAGCTGTTACCTTCTCCAGTATTGCTGTTTTCTCATTGTCCCTTTCCTCCCTTCTGAGGACTTTCTCATACCTAACTTCCTGGACATATATAAATGCATCCCTGGTAACCTATTTGCCCCCCATTTCCTGCCACACTCTGTATGTTCCCTTACTAGTTTTACCTACCTTGCTGATTTTCTAACAAGCCAAGGATGCTCCTGTCTAAGGGCTTTTGCAAATACTGATTCCTTAGCCTTGAATACCGTTTTCAGATATGTCCAAGACTCATTCCCTTACATGACTCAGGTCTCTGCTCAAGTGTGGCCTTCCAGAGACACTTTCCATGATTACTTTTTCAAAATTATTACCCAGATGCCTCTTCTCCTCATTGAACTCTAAACTTTTACCTGGTTTTATGTTTCTTCATGGCACTTATTACAATATGACACATTATATATTTAATTTTTATTTGCTTATTATCTGTCTCCCTCTATTAGAATATATGCTTCATGAGGGAAGAGACATTTTTGCTCACAGCTATATCCTAACCCCTGGAATAGTGCCTGCTCCAGAGTTTTGTGCTTAATAGTAATTTGTGGGATGAAAGAATGAATGAATGATTAACAGGTAATGGATATAGGAAGATAGAGTTCTTTATAGAAAATGAATAAAGAAGATAAGGAGAAATAAATTAAGGAAGGTTTTTAATTTTTATTATCTATATTTTCTTTTGTTTATAAAGATAACATCATTGATCATATTTTTATACATCCTTGTTTCCTAAAATAGCAAAATGGAACATTAATGTTTGAAAATACTGTTTCATTAGTTTAGGTTAACTGGCTCTCATCATTTAGTTTAGACACGTGCTCTATAAATTTTAAAAGATATTTAATTTTAATTAAAAAAATTAAACCTACCATATTTAGTCAGCTTGGATGGCCATAACAAAATAACATAGATTAGGTGGCTTAAACAACAGAAATTTATCTTCTCATGGTTCTGGAGGCTAGAAATCTGAGATCTGGCTGCTAGCATGGTCAGGCTGGGGTAAGGACTATCTTCCTGGCTGGCAGATGACTGCCTTCTTGCTGTGTCCTCACATGGCACAGAGAGAGCTGTGGTGTCACTTCCTCTTCTTACGTGGGCACTAATCCCATCATAAGGGCCCCATACTCATTAGGTTCATCTGAACCTAATTATCTCCTAAAGGCCCTGTCTTCTAATATCATCACATTGGAGTTAGGGCCTCAACATTCATAATTTAGTTCCTAGAACCTACCAAATAAGATGCATTATTTTCCAGTGAACTAATGAATATGTACATTCGATATGCTCTCAATGTTTTCCATAGAGTATAATTACTGTGCTTGCACATACAAATTTATTAGATTATTTTTGCAAAATATTGTGAATGCTTGTAAGTACAAAGGCTAAATTGACCAGCACCGGGTACTGCCTGGTTTATTTCATTTGTTGTTTGAATGGATATCTGTCTAGTGTGTAGCTATTTAGGGACTCACATGAGTACATCATTTTTATGGGCAAAAAGCTTAACTCTGATCTTCTGAATGTCTTCTATAAATTTCTTTCTCTAAATAGATCATAAATCCACCTATCATGCCTAGACCTACATACAATATGCCATCATTATAGCCACTCAAAGAATCTGTAGAGTAAGTCTGGCTGGAGAGACCTGACTTCCCTAATAGTGAGGTATTTGCCTCCCTGGCACCAAGAGTCTTTTGCCAGATTACCCGAGGTCATCAGCATGCCTTCCTGATGTTCATGGACTGTGCTGCTTTTTACAGGAATGTCTCTAAGGGATTCTGCCTGAAATAAAAGATGCCATACTGTAACATTTCACTACCTGGAGAGAGAACAAGAATGGCCTCTGCCTTATTCTTTTAGTCAGCTTAAAACAAACAGCCAGCTTAAAAACAGAAATGGGACTGATGAAGTCATCAACTCAGGACCTCTGCCCCCTGCCCGTGTATTTTCTTGTCTAGAATGAAGCTAATGATGTGAATAAATGCTTCCTGGAAAGGAGAAAAGCATCCACCACCCCACTGTTCCTCCCATTCCCCGCCCTTGGCATAGAATAGTTAGCATCTGATATGAACTAGAGGAGTATTTGAGGCTGGGCCATACATCCCTGTTAGAAACACTGAGCTCATAATGACTAAGAAACTCCAGGAGGTTGTCTAAGCTACCAAGGTTATACAGGGCACAGCATTATCATAGCTGAACTAAAACTTAGAGATTCTTTACCACCCATGGTGACCTAAGAAAGGTGGTATGGCAGACAAATTCTAAATAGAGGGGCTCAGTCACGGCTTGCCGAAGAGCCAAACATGCTGTTTTCATGGAGGAATAGGAAAGAAGATACAGTATTTCTAAATGTCGTGTGTTTTCATCTGAACCTATTAATTTCTGTGTTAGGATTCATCTCTTGTGAAAACTAAGGACTTTATAAATAACCCCTAAATTTAAAGTATTTATAACAAGAACTGTACATGAACTCTCTAATTAAAAAGTTAGTGTCCTCTAGAAAGAAGTGTGACTCCACTGGTCCAGGTGCCAAGGGTTCTATCATTAGAGGTGGGAATTTCTTTCCAGAAGGAGGTTAAAGGTGTGTTCCTACCTATGTGACCAAGAGAGTGGTTGAGACAGTTCTGGGGTTACTGTAATGAAGTGGGGCAGGATTGAGGGTGCCCCAGGGTGACCAGGAAAGAGGGAGGAAGGGTCACTATGATTTCAGTGAAGCATTTTTGGAAACGAAATTTTAGATGAGGCATGAAATCACAATGCCTTAACTAAGAAGATAATGATAAATAAACTAGATATCACTTTATGAAATTAGGGTGGAAAATGCACCTCATTCAGGAATCAGTGTGCATGTGTGCCAAAACTTTCTTGGCAAGCAGTGAATCAAAAAGAAAATTGCCTTGTTCCAAAAAGGAACATATCAAACTTTTGTGGCCTGGAGAACTGACTCTTCTTTACTCTGGAGATGTTTCTTTTTCTGACTAGTAGGTTGAAAAGGTTGTTTCTGATTTAGAACTCTACCATACCTAAAGACTTCAGTAACTTTTTCTCCAACTTTTCATTTTCCCATTTTATTCATCCCTAGAAGTGTATCATTGTAGTATCCTCTGTCTCAGTATACCAATGACAACATTCCCAAGGCTGAGGTTTATGTTACAAAGGGAGAAATTTAAAACAGTAACTCTCACCCTGGCCTGGCGACTCAGATGGTTATAACATCTTCCCTATAGGCCAAGGGTTGAGGGTTCAATCCCTAGTCTGGGCACATACAAGAATCAACCAACGAATGCATGAATGAGTAGAACAACGGATAGCTGTTTCTTTCTCTCTTTCTCTCCCTCTCCTGCCCATTTCTGTCTCCCTCTTCCTTTTTCTCTCTCTAAAACCAATAATAATAATAATAATAATAATAATAATAATAATAATAATAAATAGCAACTCTAATGAAATGAGCGGCTCTTCAGCAGATGAGGTGAGGGTAACAGGGATGTGCTAGTCAGAAAACCTGGGGGCTAGACCTAGGGGCTTCTATTACCTAACAGTCTGACCTTGAGTATGTTTTTTCTGGCTTCAGTGGCTTATGCTGCAAAATAAGATCCCTTTCACCTTTGACATGTAACACAGATTTAGCACTTTATTTTATTTTTGTAATTCTAGAGAGAAAACTTTTAGGCTGAGGAGATGAAATCTCTGTTCTCATCGAGGCTTTGTACCATTTTGTTTTTCTTGGTAACATCTCCACTTTCCACCTGGCAGCCTTTATTTGTGTTCTTTTCCCTTCATTTGGTAAGCTGGAGGTTAAGTGTCACAGCCGTGGTCCAAAGGGAATGTTCTTCTCACATCTGGAGCAAGGACTACTGGAGTGGAGGGCCCCATCCTCTCCCCAAATGCTGGTGAATGACAAGCCATGTAAAACGTTTTTGAAATTAAGTCAATTCAATTATAAAAGTTGAATTAATCTCTAATTTAGGCATATCATGGGGAACTATGATATATGCCAGCTGATCCTTATCCAAATTTCCATGGAAATAGTAGTCTTATAACAAAGCACATTCTCAGACTATTCTAAAACTTCTAGCTGCTTTAAGTGTGATATTGAACCTAAAAAGGGAAACCTACTAACAAAATATATTTGAGGTATGTACTCAGGTGCTCAGGAGGTAGGCTTCACTTGAAAAGAATTCACTGAAAAGGTGCAATAACCCTGGGATTTCTCTCAAACTTCTTTAATCAGAGCCTCTGAGAGTGTTGCATTGTTTCTATCTGGAGTCAGTGCAAGAGATTGCCGAAAAGTTTTGCGGTTTTTTTCCTCTATGAGATATTCATCTATGGAGACGTGGGGGTAGTCGTATTCTTCTCTTGAATGATCAAATAACGTTCTTGTTCAAGAGATTAACTATATTCCAGTGTTACCAGATTTATTCATCAAATGTATTGCTGTAGAGAGTATGAAAACTTTTCAGATGACATGATAGTATTTGGGAGAAATGAGCGATACCGGTCCTAATAAAAGTGCAGACGTCATGACTGTTTCATGCTTGGTGAAGGTGACAGTGGGTTTGCCGTGTTCTTAACATTTGAATGAATTTGCACAAACCCACACACATCCCTACAGAAATGACTTCCTGGTGCAGTCACTGCAGCCTGCAGCATGTGCAGCATCAGACAAGGTGGAAACCAGGCTTTTAAACAGAAGAGCCTTCCAGATGTAGTAATCCTGAGGTGACCTTGCTCACCACTAATACCCTGTGAGACAGCTTCAGACTTGTCTTACTCACTTTGTCCTGGGGGCATGATAGTTATTGCTTACCTCCATTAAAGTAGAAAATAGTTACATTTGACAGAATAAACATATACTTAGGTAAAATAATCTGAAGTTAACATCTTTCTTTGACAAATTCCTGCAACAGTGATTTGCGGCTCTAAGTATACATCCTTTTCACCACCCTAAGAATTTGCTTGGTCTGAATTTAGGTATTCCCAGTTTGTTATTTTTTCTTTTGACTCTTCTATGGAATTTTTTTACTATGTATATATTTAAATTTTTTTCACGTATTTGTATTTATCAGTCTCTTCCTTTATGCCTCCAGATTTTAAATAGAAAAGCATCCTCACCCCGAGTTAATTCTCCCTTGCATTCTTCTAGTGTTTTTATGATTTCATATTTTAAATTTAAATCTTTGCTCCGTTGGAATTTACCTGGTATATAGCATAAAGCCTGAATCCAACTTAATTTGATTAAAAATGTCTCTCTGGTTGTCTAAAGACAACTTTTCTTCACTGATTTCAGATGTCACACTTATCAGACACAAAATTCTGTATGTTCTGGGGTCTACTTCTAGACTTCTTGTTCTGTTACATCTATTCATCTGTTTATTCTTAGGTCAGGGCTATGCTTTTAATTATTGTTGCTTTATGTTATTTTATAGTGAGCATTAGGAATACTGCCCCCGTTTCTATTCCCTTTTTTGGAGGTTTTCTTGAAATTCTTGGTTTGTGTACTTCTTAATATATAGTTTAGAATTTGCTTGTCTAATCCTCTCCTCCTACCCTTCTTCAATTTTTTGCTTTGTTTTTGTAATTCTAGTAAATTTCTAAATTAGTGTAGGAGGAACTGACAAGTTTATGAGATTGAGGCTTTCTATATAAGAACTTGGTATGCCATTCCCTTTGTATAAGTCTTGTGTCCTTCAGGAATGCTTTACAATTGTATTCATAAATCTTACATATTTCTAAAACTTGGTTGTTGCTGTTGCACATGGATTCATCCCCTACTTCATCTTTTTACTCACTGTATTTGTTCATCTGAAATTTATTGATATATAGTAATTCTGTATGAGGCTACTTTATTTACTAAATTTTGTTGTTGTTTGTAGTACACTTTCAGTTGCATATCTCAGGTTTTCCATCACAATCACAAATTGTGATACTTTTATTTCCTTCTGTAAATTTCTGTACCTTTAGTTTCTTTCTCTTATAAATTGTATTGTCTAATATCCATTACTGTTGAGTAATAGCAGTGAGAAATGAGCATTTTCCCATTTTCCTTTGTTCCTGACTTTACTGGGGATGTTGCCTACTGTTGCCACAGTAAGTGCAATAGCCACTCTAGGGCTCAGATGTATTTTATCAAGTTAAGAAGGCATTCGTGTATTTCTCCTTTATTGAGTTTAACCATATTTCTAAATAATAGTAAAGCCCCAGGGGTGTCCGCAGCCTCCCTAGAATGATAGGATCAAAGCTCTAAAAGGAAACCTAACACTTGCTAGTCCACCTCCCTCCCATCCTGAGTAATAAATTCCAACCACGGGAAGATTGCAGTTCCCCCCAGAAGTCACAAAATTATTTCAGAAAACAAGCTGGAACTAAAAAAAAAGAAATCATCCTCTCTTAGTATTCCTTTGGGTATATAAATCTAATATTGAAAATTTCGTTTAGGACTATTTTCCTCTTTCATGGTGCGTTCTCCTTGAGAGCTCCCCATTTTATCCTTCTCTTTCCATCACACTTCTGGCACCGCACATGTGCTGCTCGCCTCTGCATTCTTCCCCCAGCTGGCCACTGCGAGGGGCCAAGTTTATCACGGATTTCTAGACAGTGACATAATCCCTTTTCCGCCCCAAAAGACCTTGCCATTTGGTCTTCCTGGACAAAGTGCACTGTCTTCTGCTGGCTAACTTCTGGAATGAAAGCTTGCTGGAGCCACAGGACATCTGAAAATATGCTTCAGCTGGATGGTGCCTTTAGCAAAGAGATCTGAACCAACAGTAGATGCGTCATAAATGTCAGTGCGTGTTATAGGCATTTGTGGGTGGTATTTGGATCGCAAAAGAAATTAGGTCGTGCTTATAATATTAAAAGGAAAAACATAAACAACCATATATTAGTATTGTATTTCTGATTTTGCACTTATTCTTTGTATCATAACTTTCATTAATAAACATCAAAATTAGTAAAAGTTTTATAGGCCAGGAAAGTTTGTATACAAAAGGAAAAAACTAAGCTTTTTGCAAATTATTTTGATTAATAATTTTCTTCTGCAAAATGAAAGATGGTATTTCTATCCATGTATAGTTATCAGACTTTGGAGTCAGACTTGGGTTTGAATCCTGGCTTACCACTCACTGGCTGGCCTAGTGACATGATACAAGTAACATAACCTCAGCAGAGTCTCACTTCCCTCATGTGCAGATGTAGTTGTGTGAGACTGAAGAGACTGTGGTACATACAGTGCTTAGCACAGTGGTACTACGGTGTTGGTCCTTACCAAACACAAGCTATTATTAGTATAGCCTATTGTTAAGGACTGTAATAAAGACTGTTGTTTTTCTTTAATTTGTATGAATTTATAGAGATTAATGAGCAAATATCACAGTTTTGGTACAATTCAGATCTATAATTGTAAAACAGCTCATTTATCCACGTGTCCTCTTTTCTGAGAGATAAAACCAAGGTACTTGTAGGGATTTGACTGAAGTTTCTGCACTGGCTCTTATTTCTTAGGGATTATTTGGGCAGCCATGGCAATTAACACGTATCTAAAACCTCAAGCCTAAAAATGTTAACTTTTTATATTAGGTTTTCATCAGATAATTATTATTTATTGACCATCTAATAAGTGAAATACAAAAGTGCTACAAAAGACTAATATGATTCATAATCTACATATTTAGAGCTATAAAAGACTTGGCATCTTTTATTTACACATTCATTAAGTAACTTAGGAGTGTCTGTTTTGTGCTAGATACAATGCTAATGTCCTAGAGAAGGGTAGATGAAAAGGTAGATACCTACTCTGAAGAAGTTTACAGTTTAGTATGGCATCTAGAAAGGAACTTAAAAGCTACCTCTTATAATAGTGTAAGCTTTCCCTGATACTCTTAACCCTCAGCTGAGGGATACAGCCCTCTTGTGTGTCACATAGCATCCTGTGCTTGACTATAGGCTACTTGAGGACAGAGACTGTGTCTTACTTATCACAGAAGAAAAAGATAACTAAAATAAGATCTCAGCTGTTGAATAACCTACAACTGAGTGATAAAGACATATATAAACTACTAACATAAAGAAAGAACTTCAATATAAATTTGCATGAAATAAATGCTACAGAGTGTATGCTGCAGGAGGTGGGGTGTTTTACAGGGTATTTAGAGGAGCTGGCATTTAAATGGACTTTAGAAGGAATGGTAGAATTTCCATAGGGAAGGATGTGGGGAACAGAATCCAGGATGAGGGAACATCTTGAACAAAGGCAGAACAGTACATGGGTTGCTTGAGGAATAAATAGGAAGGAATGGCAAGTGAGTGGACTCTGGCCAGAACATTGGGCAGGGACTTGTTTGTAGCTGATCTTGAATACAATTCTAGGGTGTCTGGATTTTTCTCCTGCAGACAGT
The DNA here is from genome assembly GCF_987537825.1 of Furipterus horrens. NCBI lineage: Eukaryota > Metazoa > Chordata > Mammalia > Chiroptera > Furipteridae > Furipterus > Furipterus horrens. The sequence goes on from NW_028327176.1 coordinate 36,269,564, forward strand.
GGGGCGTTGACAAGGATATTTGTGCAAAAGGGACTTCAGTTTTAAATGATGGAAAGAGAGAGATCAGATTCAGGAAGGGCAGTCTGGAAATTTCCAGTAATGTAGACAGGAGGTATAGAGGTGAAAATGGATATGGAGGAGAGCAATTCTGGAAACGCTGTGCAAAGGACCACGAGTAAGGATCTGAGGTCTCCATTTAAGAGTTTTATCTCAGAGGTGACGGCAGAAGCTCTGGAAGGGGCTGAGCTCACTCAGGAAGAGTACAGAGAAAGCAAGCCAGTGGAGGCCACAGAACCTTGTACGAAGCTTGTATTTAAGGGGTAGGTAAGTCTTCAGATTTAGAAGAAGTGATGTTTTAAATCTACTTTAAAAAGATGAGGAAAACTGTCTTTGGAATGAAGTGGTTTGCCTCCAGTTTACAGCAGAGCCCTCTTAAAACCCAGGTGCCCCTCCCTGTAACTTGGAGCACTGTTAGTTTAATGTTCTACTCTAGTTTAACACTAACATTGAAAATCTCACCTACCACCTTTCCTATCCTCATCTATCTTGGTACAACAGACTAAAAACTTGGATTTTGGACTCCTTTATGTCAAACAAAGTATCCTATATTTCTTATGCTTTCTAGCAATAGCCAAGAAAATTTTACCATTGGGAACTACAGGGCAAGCTGCCTATATGGACACCATTTAAAATTATAATGTACTATATGAATTGATGGTAGGAATTGTAAAAACATAATTAAATCTACCTTATGTTTCAAAGGTAATAAGTTAATCTTTTTCTCATTGTTTTTATATCCTTTATGTAAAAAAAAAAAAAAAGCTACGCCCTGCATTTTCAACGCTGCAGTCTCTGTATTATCCCCAAATACCTTGCTATATACGGAAATGGAAAGATTTTGCTCAAATAAGCCCAACCAAATGATTTCATTACAGAAGTTTTACAGATTTTGTTGCTATTAATACTGCAGTCTTCAATGCTATGTCCCAACTGTGGGGTTTGACATTCTTCTTTTAACTCTTAATTATCGAGAGAAATATTTATACCTCAAAGTGGGAGGTCTGAAAAGAAAAGATAGGAAATTTTGATATATATCATCTTAAAAAGCAAATACTATATAATGGGGCCAGTTCTCATAGCATCATCCTTGCTGAACAACAGAATTAAATAATATGTGGATATTATCCTTTATTTGGCTGGAAGAACTGAACTTTGAAAATGAACCATTATAAGCCATGATTAATGAACTGTTTATAACTGAAAAATTCAAATAGAGGTCTGTTGATAAAATGAGCAAGAGCACTAAATACTAAAAATTGATGGCCCATATTTAGATAACGAAACATCTTTTATTCTCAGAGAATGGATTTTAGCCATTTGAATGTTACATAGTAAATATTCCTATTAGAATTCTCATATATGGACTCATGGCCTACTCCAAAATATCTCAAACATATTTTGATATTGGCCAATCATTTTCTAGCACAGAGTTTCCAGAAAAAAATGATGCATTTTTTTGTTTTTAAATTTTTCTTCAGTTATTTTGGGTTTCTTTTACATTTTTGTTTTTCTTAAGCATATTTTACTAACATATAATACACATATAGAAGTGTTTCACAAATTAAATACCCCAATGTATCCAGCACCCGGATCAAGACACAGAACATCACCAGCCCTCCAAAATCCACCCTCATACTCCCTTCCAGTAAACAGGTACCCACCACCCAAACTGTTGGGAGACAGTTCTCACGGGTCTCTGATATTTCTGCACAGCTTGCGAGCAGAGACACTAACTACCTTTGTTCAGAAAATCTGTTCAAGGACATCAGGGAGTAGCTTTGGAATACAGATAGTGTTTCCCTCCAGCGCAAAGAGCAGGTTTGCTTATAGCCTTGAAAAAAAAAAGAGATTGTGCTTTTTTGGAGAACAGTGTAGGCTTACTTACTGTTCAGTATAATAAAGATAATGTCTCTTTTCACAGCAAAGGGCGGGCTTGCTTACTTTCCATTACAAAAGATTCAGGTTCCCCAAACTCAGGGTTCCTCTCCTGCAACGCAAACCACCGAGCTCTATGTTGCAGAATTAGGAATTAGGGCTTAAGGAGCTGTTACAAGTACTGACACTGGCTATTGTGTTGTATGGTCCTTTATTTCCGACTCAGCATCCATGCTGGAGGCAGGCTAACTTGTTAGTTTGTGAGTACCATAAGATCTCATACCCTTCACTGTTTTTGATCATAATCACTATTCTGATTTCTACTACCATAGGTCAGTGTAGTAACCTTTACTTAAACTTCATATAGAAATGAAATAATATAATATGTACTCTTGTGTTGGGCATCATGTTTGTGAGATTCGTATTATTGCGTGTAGGCATAGTTCTTTATTTCTCTAAACTCATTGTGTGAATATTTTAAAACTTTTTTATTTTTTCTACTAGTGATGGATCTTTGGGCAGTTCCCAGTATTAATTATTAGAATTGTGCTGCTATAAACATTTTTATGCGTGGCTTTGTGAATATATGTAATTCTATTGGGTATATTTCCAGAGTTGGATCAGAGGGTATACATAGGTCCTGACAAGCAATTACCTAAAGTTTGTATCAAGCTACTCTCCCACCAGCAGTGTATGAGCACTCTGGTTTCTCTGTGTGCTTTTCCACCCTTGTTGTTTTCAGTCTTTTTAGTTTCCTTTTTCAGACTGAAATGCTTTTATTTACCATTGTGCATGTGGGGAAAGATAAATATGCCAATGGTACACTCCCAGTTTTACACAGGAATCTCACTAATGCTTTTGCTATGTAAAAAGAGTAAATTGGCAAGACAATTAGAGCCACAATTTTTTTCAGTTAGTTTTCATAAAGACAATTTCCAAAGTTTTCAGTCTAATAAGACCAGGTTATTTGAATTATATTTCTAAAGTTTTTAAATATATATTTTATTTTATTTTTTATTATTTATTTATTTATTTTTAGAGAGAAGGGAAGGGAGGGAGAAAGAGACGGAGAGAAACATCAATGTGTGGTTGGCTCTCGTGCACCCCGAACTAGGGACCTGGTCTGCAACCCAGGCATGTGCTCTGACTGGGAATCGAACCGGTAACCCTTTGGTTTACAGGCTGGCACTCAATCCACTGAGCCACACCAGCCAGGGCAAATATGTATTTTATTGATTATGCTATTACAGTAGTCCCAATTTTTTCCCTCTGCATCCCTCCACCTGGAACCCTCTTTCCCTCCAACAATACCCCCCCCCCACTTAGTTCATGTGCATGAGTCATGCATATAAGTTCTTTGGTTTCTCCATTTCCTATACTATCCTTAACATCCCCATCTATTTTGTACCTACCAATTATGTTCTTAATCTGTGCATCTTTCCCCCATTCTCCCTCCTTCCTCTTCCAGCTGATAACCCTCCAAATGATCTCCATACCTATGATTCTGTTCCTGTTCTAGTTGTTTGCTTAGTTTGTTTCTTTAGATTCAGTTGTTGATAGTTGTGAATTTGTTGCCATTTTAATGTTCATAGTTTCAATCTTCTTTTTCTTAAATAAATCCCTTTAATATTTCATATAACAAGGGCATGGTAATGATGAACTCCTTTTAGCTTTACCTTGTCTGGGAAGCACTTTATCTGCTCTTCCATTCTAAATGACAGCTTTGCTGGATAGAGTAATATAGGCTGTAGGTCCTTGTTTTCCATCACTTTGACTATTTCTTGCCAACCCCTTTTTGCCTGAAATGTTTCTTTTGAGAAATCAGCTGATAGTCTTATGGGAACTCCTCTGTAGGTAACTCTCTTTTCTCTTGCTGCTTTTAAGATTCTCTCTTTATCTTTAATCTTTGGCTTTTTAATTATGATGTGTCTTGATGTGGTCCTCTTTGGGTCCAATTTGTTTGGGACTCTATGTGCTACCTTGACTTGTATGTCTATTTCCTTTACCAAATTAGGAAAGTTTTCTTTCATTATTTTTCAAATAAGTTCTCAATTTCTTGCTCTTTCTCTTCTCCTTCTAGCAATCCTATGATTTGAATGTTGGTACATTTGGAGATATCCCAGAGGCTTCTTATACTCTTCTCATTTTTTTGAATTCTTGTTTCTTCTTGCTGTTCTGGTTGAACGCTTATTTCTTCCTTATGTCCCAAATCATTGATCTGAATCCTGGCTCCCTCCCCTTCACTGTTGGTTCCCTGTAGATTTTTCTTTATTTCACTTTGTGTAAACTTTATTTCTTCCTTTATGTTGTTGTCATACTCAATGAGTTCTTTGAGCATCCTGATCACCAGTGTTTTGAACTCTGCATATGATAGGTTGGCTATCTCCATTTCATTTAGTTCTTTTTCTAGGGTTTTGTTCTGTCTTTGAATTGGGTCATATTACTTTGTCTCCTCAACTTGGCAGCCTTCCTGTGTTTATTTCTGTGTATTCGGTAGAGCTACTTTGACTCCCTGTCTTAGTAGCATGTATATTGTAGAAAAGGCACCTGTAAGTTGTGTGGGACAGAGCCAGGGTGGGGCAACCCACTTCACCACTTTCTGGCTCTGTGTTGGGGGAGGGGTGGGAGAGGGGACAGTGCTGCTGCCTGGCCTCTGAAGGTTTGCCTGGCACTTACCCCATTTCCAGTCATTTCACCCACTCCCCGTATGCAACTGGTGCCCTTCCAGCTGTTGCTCTGTTAGTGAATCCCAGAATGGGTGGGTTTGCGTATGTTTTAAGACCATGCCAACCCTTTGAGCAGAATCTCCTGAAAATTTGTCAGTTTCTTCTGCTGCCTCAACACCCACTGGTTTTTAAAGCTAGAAGTTATGGGGATTTATCTTCCCAGAACTGGAACCCTGGGCTGTGTGGTCTGGCCTGGGGCTGGGATTGCTCACTCCCAAGGTATTCCTCTCAATTTTTATCCACCACACATGAATGTGGTACTGCCTCTTCTACCACCTCTCCACCCAAATCCGCATCTCCACTTCTCCTACAGGTCTGGATGAATGTGGCTTCTTTAAATCCTTGGTTGTTGGATTTCCATACAATTCAATTTTCTCACAGTTCTGGGTGTTATTTGTTTTGGGGTTTAGTTGTAATTCTCTCTGTGGTTGTGCAAAGCATATCTGCCTATGCTTCCACCTTGACCGAAAGTCCCCTAAAGATACAGTTTTAACAGAAACAAAATGAAAACTGTTATGACTATTTGCATAAGTCTAGGTTTTACAGGAAAGAGACTGATATTCCTCCAGATATTCCCAACTGAAAGCAAAAGAAAATCTACACAGCTGAATCTTCCCAGTAAGCAGAAACAGAGAAAGTGAAAGTATTATACTAAATCCTAGTGAAATAATGGCTCAGTATTAATCTTCCACATAAATAAGATCATATGAAAAAAAGAGAGAAAACATTTGAAGTCGCCCTTTTCTGTAGAAGAATCGTTCTCTAGGCAGCATAGTTAACACTTCAATCACCTTTAGTTCTCTCCTCCCAATCCTGAGAAAAGTATTTCTCCTCGCATTAGCACTGACAGAATAAGTATCCCTTCCTCACAGACTCTCAGTTAACCCCTAGGGTTCTTGGGTGATGGTGGTGGTAGTGATGGGGAGGAGTTTAGGTCTCCCATGGGAGGAATAAAAGGTCTTTTATGTGCTTGCAGGAAGTCTAGGTCCATCACTGGTTCTGGAGATCCTCGTTTACCAAAAGCCAGAAAATGGAGCTGACAGTGGATTTGAAAAGGTTCATCCATCAGCCAGGAGCCTAAGGGGTGGGGGCATAGCCAGTAGCAGGCAGCAATAGGTGACCAGAGGAGCAGGAAGAGCAATGGAGTTGCATATATCACATAAACCAAGTGGCCCACTGTTGGTCTCCCTTGACTTTATTAATGCCCAGCAATTACCCACAGGCCATGTGCAGAGCAGAGTGAGTAAAATAGCTTCTTTAACATAGGTGGTAGTACCCAGACTAGAGACCCTGGGAACAAACAAGGTCTAAACTATGCAGAAAAAGGCAGTGCAATCTATAGCATCATGTCTGACTTAGAGAAGTGTGACCCAAGGCCATGCAGCATGTGATGTTAACACTGAACTGCATGTGGACCACATGGAAGTGTAGCAGCATGGCCTTGAAGGGCTTAATCTTGAAGTTGAGAGAGCTGAAATGTTAAGAGGAAGGAGGGTGCAAAAAAGTCTGCACGCAAAAGTAAAAGTTTTACTCAGTGCTGGTGCTAAAGCACAAGTCCTGCAGGAGGTAGTTGGGGACTTTGCGCAGGAGTATTTTCAAGGGCACCGGTCAGCCAGATGGAAACCCACAGGGCCTGGGCATCTCCACTGGCTCCCTTATCTGGCGAGGTCTGGCTCTATGGACCCCTTCACGAAATAGGTAGTATTGCAGTGGATTTGGCCACAGGTCCTCTTTGATAATCTCAGCAATTCTGTCATACTCTGGAAGGCTGTGGTCTGACAGCCAGGCGAAGAAGCTACAGATGACGTCTTGGTTCCTACTAAGGGCTGGGGTTCATGGCTCGGGTGCCATATGATCGGAGTGGAAAGAGACACCACCTGGCTGGGGGATCTGACCTCATATTCACCTTGTTTCTGAAGTACAGGTTTCCTTGAAAGAAGAACTTGAACTTGTGGCCAGTTTTCGGGTGTCTGAGCTCCTTCACTTCAGCATGTGTGTGGTGCTGGAAGGCAGTGACCCAGAAGCCAGGGATATTTTGAATGATGTAGTTCCTCCCTCTAGGTATTATTGGCGCATGGCCCAAACTTGCACTCTAACTGAAGGAAGGCCCTTTTGGCCTGAGCATTCAGTGTCCAGTTCCAGCTGTACAGCATCCAGAGCATTCATGGAGAGTCCACATTCAGGGGCCAGCGCCCTGCCCCGTCCCTCGTTCTGCACCTCTCCTACCACTGTGCTTCCCCCCACCGCTTCCATTTCTTTACCTACTGCCCTCACCTCCCCATCTCAGCCCATCCTCCTCACCCACTGCTGCTGAGAGGATGGTGCACCTTTCAGTCTTTGCTTCCTTGGCCTTTGCCCCAGCCATCACCTCTGACCGCGACCTGTGCCAAGGTTTCTAAGGCCTTCTCCCCACCAGGGCTGCGTGGCTCCTCAGCTGAAAGACATTTTTCAGGCTACTGTCAGTTGCCACAGAGGCAAAGGCTGCTTCGGCCCTTGTGGATGGCAGGGCCTCCTCCTGCCCTGTTTGGCCACTGCATGACTGCGACCCCCACCAACTAGGATATGGGGTGAATGGCCACAATCCTCAGGGTTCTGGGGCACCCGCCTCTTCAGGAAGCTAGGGCAGGGGACATGCGACAGTTCCCAAGCTGCTCTCCCCTGTCTCTGTTATCACCTATGTCGCCTCTTCTTCCTCTTAGAGCTGCTGACACTGTTATAGGTCTGGGCCTCACTGGATGTGGTCAGGAGTCATGAGATTGCAGGTTTGAGAGAGAGGGATTCTCTGAACCCCGTCCAGGATGTTCATATTGGTGGCAGCCTGATCAGTGGTTGTTCAGTGTCCATTTTCTTTACAAAAGGTGGACTCACACAAACCAGCCTTTGCACCAGTCACACTTCAGTGTCGTATATTCACCGTTCAATATCGTGATACTGACTCTTCAGCCTTCTGACATCCATTCTTCAAAATCTCAGTAAAGTCTGTTACTATGGTCTCTCCTATTCTTACTTTTGCCACACTACTGGATATGTGATGTTATCGGTTGGTGGTTTTAAATTGCATTTACCTAATGTCTAACAAATTGAGAACCTTTCCATGTATTCTTTGGCCATTTGAATAACTTCTTTTTGTGAAGCATTATCCCCATTTTTCTACTGGGTATTGTATATTTTTTCATCTTGATTGGTAGGAATCCTTTATACATGCTAGATACACGTGTATAACTCATCAGTGTTGACTGAAATGCAGTAGACAATAAACAGACATAGAAACTAATTAGTTTGGAAGAAAATATTTCTACAAAGATAGCATGGAGCTTAAATGATTTTGGGACAGATACTACCATACCTTCAAGGAACATATAATCTATTTTCTATATTTATTAAATGCTCAACAGATATTTATTGTGTGCCTATAGCATGCCTGGCACTGTTCTAGACCCTTAGGGTATATTGGTGAATAGAACAAAGATTTCTTCCCTCTTGGAGTTTCCAGCAGAGGAGAGATATAATAAGTAATAACATCAGCAAGTAAACAATAAAACATATTAAAAAGTGAGAAGTTCTATGGAAAAAATTAGGTAGTGTTGAGTTAAGGGGATTGAGAGTTCTGGAGGTGAGGAGTAGGGAACATATTGTAGTTTTAAATAGGGTAGTTAGAGGAAGCCTTATTGAAAAGGTAAGTTTTTGGCAAAGACTCAAAGAAAATGAAGGAGTTAGCTAAGTGAATATTTTGGAGAAGAGCATTTTAGGAAGAGAGAAGAGCTAAGCCGAGGCCCTAAGACAAGAGCATACCCGTAGTGTTTAAGGAACTGGGGCAGAGTGAATGAGTAGGGTCTTATATGATATTGTAAGAAGTTTGGCTTTCATTATTTGGTGAAATGGGAAACCATTATAGGATTTTGAGCAGAGGACTCAAAATCTGATTTATGCTTTACATGGATTACTCTGGCCCCCAGGTAAAGAATAAGCTGTGTTGTGTGTGTGAGGCGGGGGAAGGCAATGGCAGATGTAGGGAGATCTTTTAGGAGATTATCAAAGTAATCCAGGTGAAAGAGATGATCTAGCTCAGACCAGGTGGTATCAATGATGGATACAGTATGATGGTAGAGCCAGCATGATTTTATGATGAACTGGAAATGAGATATAAGAGAAGGAGAGAAGTTGAGGGTGACTCCATGGATTTTTGCCCCAAATAGCTGGTAGGCCAGAGTTGCCAGAGTAGAAATAGGGAAGGTTGTGATGGAGCAGATCTTTCCAGGAAAACCGGAAGCTTGCTTTTAGACATGTTAAGTTTGAGATGACTGCTGGACAACGGAGTTGAGATACTGAGTAGGCATGATGAGTCTGGAGCTCAGGAGAGGCCTGAGATAGAGACACATACTTTGGAATAATCTGTATACCTGGTATGTAAAGCCAGAGGGCTGGATGAAATCAGCAAGGGTGTGAGTATCGATAGACTGAGCCCTGGGACCTCCAAAGTTACAAGGCCAGGCAGAAGAGAAGACTAAGGAGACTAAGAAGGGACCAGTGAGATAGGAGGGAATCTGAGAGTGTGCAATGTGCTAGAAGCCAAATGTGTAAAGTGAAGTGTGCAACAGTATGATTTAGTGCTGATGGGCCAAGTAAAATGAGGGCTGAGAATTGACCGTTGGGTTTCACAACAGAAGGGTCACTGATGACTCAATATGAGCACTTTTAGTGGAGTGGTGGGGGTTGGAATAGGTTTTAAAGGAAATGGGAAGGAAAAAGTTGGAGACAGTGAATATTAACAACTTTGGGGGGGAATTTGCTCCAAAAGGAAATAAAGAAATGGGGTCACTGCTTGACAAGAACGATTTTGGAAGAGTGGTAAGGTGGCAGTTTGGCTGTAATAAGTTTAAGGGAAAATGGAAGGGAGAAAATGAAAACAGCAAGTATATGCAACTCTTGAGGACTTTTGCTCCAAAGAAATGGGATGATGGCTGATGGGCCAAGTGGTCAAAGAAAATGTTTTTAAAACAGGAGAAAAAAAGAAAAGTGTGCATGCTGATGTGAATGATTCAGTGGGGAGCAGAAGCTAAAGAGAATCATTGGAGGGATGTCGTTTAATAAGAAAGAGCAGATGGAATCTAGTGCCTGGGTAGAGGAGAAGGAGTTGGCTTCAGGCAGGAGTTTGACAACTTAATCTATAGGAACTAGCAGGAAGGCAAAGTATGAGCGTGTGTATGCTGGTCAGTGGGTCAAAGTGACAGTGCAATCTGTAAAATTCTCTTCTGATTGCTGCCAGGTTCTCAATGAAACAGGAAGCAAGATTATCAAGGGACAGTGAGGATGAGGTGAGAGGTAGTGTGTTTCTGAGGAGAAAGAACGTATGAAATACTTGTCTAGAGAATAGAAGAGTGACTGGACTGTGACATATGGTATGATTGTCAAATAGCATTAAGGTTGTGAATTTGTATTGAATCGCATGAGCATGTCTGTGAATTTTTTCAGCCACATTCAGTTTACAGGTGCAGAATGAGTAAGCAGTTGGCTTTAGAGCTGGAATGAGAAGGGAAAGAGAATGATTACAGTTATCGACCTTAGGATTTAAGCCGGAGGAATAGAGGACATATAAGGATGAGGGACAGTGAAACGGTGGCCTGCTCGGTGGATGGGAAGACCCAGAAAATGGAAGGTCACTGGGATCACTACCAGAGTGAGTGGGAAGGATTAGAGAGTGGTCTGAGAGGACTGCAGGGGACGGGTCATAGACTTAGTCATTCATCCAAAGCAGGCTCTAGGGAGGCAAACTGAGAATGAGATGATTACAGGGGAGAAAGTCAATGAACCAAGAGGCCCGGGAGGGAAGGATCACTTCTGTATTGGGTTGGCCAAAGAATTCGTTTGTTTTGTTCTGTAAGATGGCTCTAGTAGCACTTAGTTATCTTTAACTTACTTGAAATAATTGTTAGATTGTATTGTGATAGCTGTCATATCAGCATGCATTAAAAAAACTTATCAGAATTGGTGAATTTTTGTTTAGCCATTTTAATATTGAAGATGGAATAAATACGCAACACTTTCAGCATATTACGTTTTACTTATTATTTCAAGGAAGTAAAAATGCAACTGAAACACAAAAAAAGATTTGTGCAGTGTATGGAGAAGGCGCCAAAAGTGGTTTGTGAAGTTTCATGCTGGAGATTTCTCACTGGACGATGCTCCACAGTTGGGTAGGCCAGTTGAAGTCAATAGTGATCAAATTGAGCTGTTAATTGAGAACAATCAACATTATGCTACGCAGGAGGTAGCCAGCATTCTCAAAATATCCAAATCAGTAAAGTTACTGGTGAAAATGAAAAACGTGTCTTTTATTTTATGGAAAAAATCATACAGATTTTTTGGCCAACACAATATATTGAAATCACTGAACAATAAGACTAGAGAGTAGTGAGAATGAGCCAGGAGATAAAATCCTTGAGAAATGAGGGGGAATGATGTGGGAGTAGCAACAATGCAGAGCATTAGGTAAAGTCAATTTCTGGCAGGACATTTAAAACTGGGTCTGTACGCTAGGGCCAAGGTTAATCATATAGCAACACCACCTTTGGCTGAAATCAGTAAGAAGACAGATGCCTTTAGAATTTCAGATTACTTAATGTCACAGATCCTGTATTAATCCTATTTTTTCTTTCTCAAAGTACTTAGAAGAAAGTTACACATATATTAGCTGATCAAAAATAAGGAATGTATATGTTTTTTTAAAATTGGAAAGTGAATAGTGATATCTTTGAGTTCAATGTGAAATGTTATTTTCTTTTGGGGTATGCCATTCTTCTGTGTCCTAGAGTATGGACTAGAAACTACTGGAAAGAACACAATATGAATTTAATCTGGGGCTGGAACATTCTTTCTATAAAAAAAAAATTTAAGGGAAATAAAAAGAGCTAATATAAAATATCTGAAATATCTAGTCAACCAGAGACAGAAACACATAGGAAAAGGTAGAGAGGGAGGAGTGGGGAAGGGAGAGAGAGAGAAAGAAAAAGGAAAGAAAGAAAAGAAAAATGTACTCTTCTTGGGAAGAATTAAATTTAGCCACAAATCTTCACATTATAGGATTGTGGAGTGTTTAAATTTCTGGGAAACAGAAAAGCCATGATGTTTTAAAAGATAATATAAGATGAATGAAGAGAACCTATGAATTATATAGCCTTTTTTTCCTTTGACTCCTCAAATATTATTGTTCAGTTCTTACTTGTTTTGAAAGGGATCTCTTACTCTTGACTTAAATTCTTCAGACAAGTATGTTTAGTGATTTAGCATACAGAACTCTTGCTCTTTGGACCAGGCCACCTAGTTTAGAACACTGAGGGCCTCAATACATGTTACTTTCTTAAGATTGATAAGAATGTTGGTAGACAAGAGAAGGCAATTATTCTTTGTTAATTTCCTGTTTCCCATAGAAAGTCCATTAAACTGTGTTTGGAAAGGGAATGGTAAAAAAAAGAAAGAGGGGGGGGACTTTGAGGGATTAGTCAAGATTATCTAGCTTTACAACAGCAGTCATCTCTGTCACCTTAGAAACAGCATATAGAGAAGTGGGAAGAAAATATTTGAGTTACCAGAGGATGGGTAACAATTTACCCTGGAAAAGTTAATACCTATTAGGTAATCATTTTCTATTAATGTATCTCTCACAGAGAACAAATATACATTATGGTATATTTGAAACAATAAGAGGCTATGTGTCTGCTTAGGGTGTTGGCCGGGCAGGCTGGCCCCAGGCTGGTAGCACCAGATGTCAGGGGTGACTCAGATCATCCAGGGTGACACAGAGCCATTACAGAAATCTTAAAATATAGTACGAAACATGATGTAAAGTTTGTTTATAATATCTAAATGTTAAACATACATACTCATTCTAGCATAATTGAGATTAAATTGTTAAAAATAATGATATTGGTACTATATCAAATGAATATAATTTAGTTAATCATGAAAAATTGAAATACTATTATTGGATCTTTAAAAAAATAGTGTGATCTTAAAAATAAAATGCATTGATAGTGTCATCATTGCAATAAGAGCTTATTTTTGAGCAAATTTTTCCAGCTGCTTTACAGACTCTTGCAGGCTCTACAGTAGCGGCAGAATGGTGAGCAGACTTTGGCCCTGACTCCTAGTATTTTCTTTTCAGCTCTCATTTAAAAAAACTATCTTTTAAATTTTTTTCTTTAGAAACAGCAATATTTTTTATGTTTGGCACATTGCATCCTCACTATACCCTATGAACAAGGTACTATCATTAGCCCCATTTTACATATATGAAACACTGAGGTTCAGAAATAAGTAACTTGCTCATGGACACATAGTAAATGGCAGAGTCAAGAAATGAACTGAGGCCATCAGACCCACAGCTCTTCCTCTTAAACACTGTGGGGTATGTACCTTGAGCCTTTTTCATGCTCGATTTCCTCATCTATAAAATGGGGTCCATAATTCTTATCTCTTGTGGTGGTTGTAACAATTAAACAAGATATGGAGTTTGGGAGGGGGGGCATTGAATGCTGTCTTTATCTGTTTCTGTATTATTTGATTTGTTATAATGAACATGAATTATTCATGCACTTTTTAATCAAGAAAAAGAATTAAGGCCTATAAGAGTGCCTGGCACAGAGAGGCTGCTAATAAAGTCATTGTTATTATTCTGAAAGCAAAGTCAGAATTTCCATTTGACTTAATAGGGATTTGTCAGCTCCAGAAACTTGGGTGTGAAGGGAAGAAATAAGGGCAATAGCCTGGGGTGAATTCAGGTTAGAGGTTTTCACTTTCTAATGGGAGCAGTTTGTACATCCTAAACTGAAAGGTTGAAACCAGAAGGAGGGAGAATGAATTGGTTTAGGCAAGTGGGAATTAACCAATGGGGCAAAATGCCAAGAAATTGGCAGGGGTGAAGAGGGAACAGTCCCAGAACCTTGAATGAATCACTTATTTTGGAGAAGGTTAATAGTGGCTTAATTGTTAATAGATAAGCCCTGTTTTATAAGCTTGCTGAAGCAATAAAAATATTAAAAGTATTAAAAATCATTTTGCAAAATGAGACAAAAATTAAAAGAACTCTATAGTTTCTTAATTTATCTACTTGGTTTTGTGGGGTGTGAAAATAAGTTTTCTGAATAGGAGCCAACAGTTTATTTTCCCATTTGTGGGTTACTATTGTAAAATGATTGTTGGCAAAAGAATGCCTTTTCATGCAGAGGGGCACCAAGAGGAGTTATTTCTGCAGCTGGGGAAAAGGTTCAGAGCTGTCTTCCTAGAATTGGTTCTCATTTCAGAATCTAAATAGACTTAAAATAGTTTGCTGTTTGGGAATCTGGGCCCTATTCATCTTAAGCACATCTGTTGGTAGCTGTTGAAATTCAAATAAATTCAAATAAAGTCCAAGTAATGCTCATATTACACTTATTGATTCAAGGAGTGTTTAAAAAAAAATCGTATGCAAAAAATTCTAGTCACTGTCACTGCCAAGACACAATATGGAAAGCACTGATGTTTTGCTGACCACAGTTTCTTTGAACCTGAGCCACAACATTGAATCCCTTTAAAGTGCCCCTTCCTCCCTACCTGAACTCTTAAACTGAGATTCGTTTTCATTTTTTAAAGTTTAATATGAACTATATCAAGTACTTGTGTATTTTGATTTTGGTCATTCTGCAGACTTCAGTAGTTGAAATGATGTTGTGTACTATAAAATCATAAAGCCAGGATTAAATATGTGTATTTTCCTTTTTGTATTTTCTCTAATTTTAGTAAGTGAAAATTTTCAATTTGGTGCTATGATGAAGGAATTTGCTATATTTATTTACACATAATTCCATCCCATAAAGAATTCAAGGCGTCTTTGAAAAGGCAAACATAGGCCAGAAAAATAAGGGAAGTTTCCTTTAAAATTTTTTTTACTTAGATATAGTTGGTAGACAATATTATATTAGTTATGTTTCAGGTGTACAGTGTAATTACTTGACATTTCTGTACCTTACAATGTGATTACCTCACTAATTCTAGTAATCATCTGTCATAGCATAAATTTATCACAACATTATTGACTATATTCTCCTCTACCTCTTCACCCATCCACCTACCCCCCTCCTTCTGATAACCATTTCTTCAGTCTTTGTTTCTATGAATCTGTTTTGTTTTTTTTTTTGCTTTTTTAGATTCCATATATAAGTGAAACTGTACAGTACTTGCCTTTCTCTGGCTTATTTCACTTAGCATAATACCCTCTAGGTCTATGCATGCTATTGCAAAAGGCAATTTCATTCTTTTTTATTGTTGTACACTATTCATATATATAAATACATATGAATATTATATATTTATATATATTCTTTATTCATTCATCTGTCGATGGGCACTAAGGATGCTTCCATATCTTGACTATTGTAAATAATGCTGCAATGAGCACAGGGGTGCACATATCTTTTCAAATTAATGTTTGTTTGTTTGTTTTTTCAGATAAATACCCAGAAGTGGAATTGCTAGGTTGTATGTTAGATCTATTTTTAGTTTTCTGAGGCATCACTATACTGTTTTCCATAGTGGCTGCACCAATTAGCCTCTCGTCAACATGTTGTTTGTTCACTTTTTGAAAACAGCTACTCTAGTGTGAGATGGTATCTAACTGTGGTTTTGATTTGCATTTCCCTGATGATTAGTGATGTTGAGCATCTTTTTATTTGTCTGTTGACAATCTGTATGTCTTTTTTAGAGAAATGTCTTCTCATGTCCTCTGCCCATTTTTAAAAATCAGATTGTCTATTTTGTTTTTGTTATTAAGTTATATGAGTTTCTTATACTTTCAATACCAACTCTGTATTAAATATATCATTTGCAAATATATTGTCCCATTTAGTAGGTTGTCTCTTTTTGTTTATTGATAGTTTCCTTACTGTACAAAAGCTTCTTAGTTTGAGGATGTCCCAATTGTTTGTTTTTTTATTGGATGTATTGGGGTGACATTGATTAATAAAATATATAGGTTTCAGATGTACAGTTCTATAACACATCATCTGTATATTGTTTTGTGTGTTCACCACCCAAAGTCAAGTCTCCTTCCATCACCATTTATCAAGGATATTAGAAAAAATAATGCTATGAGAAATGTCCAAGGTTTTACTGCTTATGTTTTTTTCTAGAGTTTTTATAGTCTCGAGTCTTACACTGAAGTCTTAAATCAAGTTTTGAGTTTATTATTGTGTATGGTGTAAGAAGGTGGTCTAGTTCAATTTTTTTGCATGTATCTGTCCAATTTCCCCAATACCATTTATTGAATAGACTGTCTTTACCCCATTGTATGTCCATGTCTCCTTTGTCAAATATTAATTGACCATGAATGCATGGGTTTATTTCTGGGCTCTCTATTCTGTTCTATTGATCTGTGTATCTGTTTTACACCAGTACCATGCTGTTTTGATTACTATGGCCTTATAGTATAGTTTGATATCAGGTAGCATGATTTTCCAATAAGTTTTTATATATTACATATACTAACTTCTTTTCTGTCATAATAATACAGATGTTTCCCAATTATGTTTCTTCTTTTAATTTTATTACTCTTTTTGTTACATTTTTTTCTTGATGTTTTTGAGGTATTTATATTTTCCTTTGTCATTTCCATTATTGCCATAAGATTTTCAAAGATACTATCCCTCTAAAGATTTCATAAACAAATGATTCTTTTTTTTCTTTGCTTTGTTAAGAACTAAAAGAAATATTTCACTCTTTAATTCACTGAGTCTTACTCTGGTATGTGGTATAAGAGCTGATCTAAATCACTTTCTGTGTTTGTGTGTGTGTTCAATTGTTAGGTAGTTACCCTGGCAATTATTAAAGTATAATTAGGCAATTATTAACTATTATTTTATCTAACATTATGACAGTTGTGTAATACATTAATTTTTATATGCCTCACACTACTTTGATTATTTTAATAATTTAATTAATATACTTTATGTTTTAGGCAATCCTGGGAACTAGATTGGCATAGTTTCTTTGTTAGCACAGAATTTTAACATTTAACAAATGGTACATAAATTTACTTGCTGAAATTTGTTTTACTATATAACATGGTATATATCTCAAATTGTTCATCTTGTTTTATATATTTCAACACAGCTTTGTAGTTTTCTTTCTATATGGCTCATAACATTTTAAAATAATTTTCTTTATAAATGTCATACACGATTATGTTTACTCCCTTCCTCTTTTTTGTTGCTATTTTGAATGGACTTTCTTCCCTTTTGATTATATTATTGAGCTGGTGGTGACCATGATAAAGAAAGCCCTTAATTATGGTAAATTTATGTAAACCCGATCATTCTGATAAACTCAGAGGCTAATGAATTTAAACAGATGTGCAGTGCTTTCTGCAAGTAATCATAGTTTTATCACACTCTTTACTGTGTCATTCCAGTGGCATAAAGGGAATACCCATGATATGGCAGTCGCCACTATTTCTGTATTGAAAAGAGCATTAGGCTGGAGAGTCTGGAAACTTGAATTCTACTCTCAATTCCTTGACTAAGAAATCCATCTATGAAGATCCTTTCTGCATTAGGCACCATACTAGGTACTTTTCATAGTCCAACAGAGTATATATGTTATTAAATATCATAGGTGAGGAAACTAAGTTTAGCAGGTATAGTGAGACAAGGCTGTTCCATGCTATGTCTTAAAGAAGCAATAAGAAACGAAACATCCCCACTCTCTCCACTCCTATTCAACATAGTTTTGGAAGTTCTAGCCACAGCAATCAGACAAGAAAATAAAATAAAAGGCATACAAATTGGAAAAGAGGAAGTAAAACTGTCATTATTTGCAGATGACATGAAAGTGTAGGTAGAAAACCCATAGACTCCACCAAAGAACTACTTGACCTAATAAGTGAATTTGGAAAAATAGCAGGGTACAAAGTCAATATTTAGAAATTGGAGGTATTTCTGTACATCAACAATAAACTATCAGATATAGAAACTAGAAAAAAAATCTCATTTACTATAGCAACAAGAAAAATAAAGTACCTAGGAATAAACCTAACCAAGGTGGTAAAAGACTTATATTCAGAAAACTACAAAACACTGAAGAAAGAAATTAAGGAAGATACAAGTAAATGGAAGCATATATCATGTTCATGGATGAGAAGAATCAACATCATTAAAATGTTCATACTACCCAAAGCAATTTATAGATTTAATGCAATCCCTATTAAAATACCAATGGCATATTTCACAGACTTAGAACAAATACTTCAAAAATTTATATGGAACCAAAAAAGACCTCGAATAGCTGTAGCAATCTTTTTCTGTTTGTTTGTTTTTGTATTTTTAAAACATTTTTATTTATTTTCAGAGAGAGGGAGAAGGAGGGAAAAAGAGAGAGAGAAACATCAATGTGTGGTTGCCTCTCATGCGCCCCCAACTGAGGACCTGGCATGCAACCTAGTCATGTGCCCTGACTAGGAATCGGAGCAGTGACACTTGGTTTGCAGGCTGACGCTCGGTCCACTGAGCCACACCAGCCAGGGCTTGCAGCAATCTTGAGGAAGAAGAACACAGTAGGAAGAATCACAATACCTGATATCAAACTATACTACAAGGCTACTGTAATCAAAACAGTCTGGTACTGGCATAAGAACAGGCATATAGATCAGTGGAACAGAATAGAGAGCCCAGAAATAAACCCAGACCTCTATGTACAACTAATATTTCACAAAGGGGGAAGGAGCATAAACTGTAGAGAAAATAGCCTCTTCAACAAATGATGCTGGGAGAACTGGACAGGGATGTGCAAAAAAATGAAACTAGACCACCAACTTACACCCTACACCAGAATAAATTCAAGATGAATCAAGGACTTAAAAGTTATCCGTGACACCATAAAAGTCCTACAGGAAAACATAGGCAGGAAAGTCTCAGATATCCCGCAGAGCAATATTTTCACAGATATATCTCCTAGAGCAAAGGAAATAAATGAAAGAATAAGCATATGGGACCACATCAAACTAAAGAGTTTCTGCTCAGCAAAAGAAAACATCAGCAAGATGAAAAGGGAACCAACAATATGGGAAAACATATTTGCCAATGACACCTCAGACAAGGGTTTGATCTCCAGGATACATAAAGAACTTATAAGACTCAACACCAAGAAGACAGACAATCCAATTAAAAAATACAAAGGACTTGATCAAACAATTCTCCAAAGAGGACATTCAGAGGGTCCATTGGCATATAAAAGAATGCTCAACATCACTAGCCATCACAGAGATGCAAATAAAACCCACAATGAGATACCACCTCACACTGGTCAGAATGGCCATCTTCAACAAATCAACAAACAGCAAGTGCTGGCGAGGATGTGGAGAAAAGGGAACCCTAGTGCACTGCTGGTGGGAATGCAGACTGGTGCAGCCACTATGGAAAACAGTATGGAACTTCCTCAAAAAACTAGAAATGGAGCTGCCTCTTGATCCAGCAATCCCATTGCTAGGGTTATACCTGAAGAATCCTGAAGCACCAATTCAAAAGAACCTCTGCACCCCTATGTTCATAGCAGCACTATTTACAACAGCCAAGTGCTGGAAAGAACCTAAGTGCCCATCTGTAGATGAGTGGATCAAAAAACTGTGGTGCACTTACACAATGGAATACTATGCAGCAGAAAGAAAAAAGGCACTCCTACCATTTGTGACAACATGGATGGGACTAGAGAGTATTGTGTTTAGCAAAATAAACCAGGCAGCGAAAGACAAATACCATATGATATCACCTAACGCAGGACACTAATGAATAACAAAGAAATGTGCAAAATAGGACCAGAGGCAAGTAAACAAGGAGCAGACTGACAGTGATCAAGGGGGACCGGGGAGGAGAGAAGTGGGGAAAGAAGGAAAAGGGTCTAGTCAATGAACTAGTATAAATGACACAGGGACATGGACAATGGGGTAACGGGGTGGGGATGGACTGTGGGAGAAGGGGTGGGCGGGTGGAGGGTGAGCAGTGAGGGAAAAAATGGGACAACTGTAATATAAAAAGACAAATAAATTAAAATAAATAAATAAAAGAAAGAAACGAAACTCCAAAGTGCCTAACTGTGGCAGTTTATGTGTGAAAGGCCGGGCTCTGTGGCTCTGGAGCCTTTGACCTGGCACGTTTATCATCCCCCGAGGGCTGCACTGACCCCTGAACTTTGGCCAAGGGTCTGTGAGGAACCAGGGAGACATAAAGAAGCTGCATCAGTTCACCTTTATCCTTATCTTGTATGGGGAAGACAGTCCTTTCTCATTCTTATAAGCCTTTTAACCCAGATTAGCCCTTTGAGGTCTGGTTTTGCTCAGTGGGTTAAGTAATTTGTCCAAGGTCACATAGTGAGTGAAGGAATAAGAGGTTTGCTCTACAGCCAGTGGTCTTTCCATTCTCCCAGTGATGTCTGCAGCAGCAGTGTGATTTGGGCAGATTATTTCAGCTCTCTGTGCTGCAGTTCCCTCATCTGTACAATGAAAGAGGAAATAAATGATCCAGGCTGACTGTTGTGGAATGTATGTTAAGGGATTCTTTGGTTTTCCTCAAGATTGCAAATTCCTTAAAGACAGAGACTATACTTTCCATATTCTTGAATCACTCAAACTGCTTTGCAAATTAACAAGTGAACATCTGTTGATATAGAATGAATGAATGAAGGAGTGAGTGAAACAAATAAAATAGTGTCCTGACTGGTGTGGCTCAGTTCGTTGGGTGTCAGCCAGCAAAGAGAAAGGCCATGGGTTTGATTCCTGGTCAGGGTCCATGTCTAGGTTGTGGGTTCAGTCCCAGTTGGGGCAGGTGGAAGAGACAACGGATCAATGTTTCTTTCCTACAGCGATGTTTCACCCCGTCGCTTTCTCCGTCCCTTTCCCACTCTCTAAAAAAATAAACAAATAAGAAAATAGTCTTAATGCTTTTTTTCACAACAGATTTTCTTTACTTTTTTTTTTTTTTAATCCTCACCCAAGGGGGCAAGGGGAGGATTATTTATTTATAAAAAATTGTGTATTTATTCTTACATGTTTAAACTTCAGTCACCTTCAATGTACTCTCCATTTAATACAGTATACTTATTAAGACATTTTTTTCTACTGTTCAAAACAGTTTTGGAACTCATCAATTTTGAAGTCTTTTAGTGCTTCTGTTTTTTCTATTTCCCTTTGAGGACTTTTCTCATCTGGAGAAACAAACAAAAAAAGTTGCTTTGGGTGAAATTGGGTGAATAGGGAGAGTGGGACACAGGGGTCATGCTGTTTCTCGTCAAAAATGGCTGAACACTCAGCGCAGTGCGGGCAGGTGCACTTGTAAATCACCCATCACAGAATGGGCAAATGCTTGAAAGAGCCTTCAAAAAATTTTCACTGAAGCTGAACGCAGCCTTTTACAACAATGCCAGCTGGTACACTAATACAGATGGGTTCTTATAACACCAATCTACCAGGGGAAGGCTGTAATACAAGGGGCCTGCCCTCCAGAAGATAATTCTGGTTTGTTTGTTTGTTTTTTTTGTCTTTTTTGGTTTCCCCTCATATTTCCATTGATTTGAAAGAGAGAGAGAAACATTGATGTGAGAGAGAAACATTGATCAGTTGCCTCCAGTATGTACCCTAACTAGAAATCGAACCTGACTGCGTATCCAGCCCACAATGTGTTGGTGCACAGGACGATGCTTCAACCAACTGTGCCATCTGGCCAGGGCATGACAGATTTTCAGTGCTAGAACACAAGAACCTGTTGGGGGGGGTGGTCTCTAAAATTTCATGGGTTCACATTTCCACTGTGGAGTCTTTTATAAAAGACTACATTTGTCAAGAGCCTTTTCACAAGAGGCTTAGCAAGGGTCAGCTTGTTCTCATCTGAAAAGAACAAAGAATTGAGGTTAGGAAAGCAGGAAGCTAGAAAGGATCAAGGTGAGGGCTGGATCTAACAAAGCTGTTTGGGCTATTTTTATCTTTTTGCTGCTGTGATAGTAACAAAATGACAAAACTAACTATTCAAATCTAATAAAAGTAGACCTGTTCAAACCGAATTTTAAATAAATGATGAACAATGGGAGTATGCCTTAATGTCTATTTGGGCATGCAGTAGAGAACTACTAAATCTTATGTTCCTATCTATCATTTAAATACACAATGTTTTAAATGTACCCTTAGAAGATATAGTAAAATTACTTGTGCATTATTTAATAGTGTTCTCTTTTCATGCAAAAAAAAAAAAAAATCCAAATGAAAGTACACGCCCTTAGGAGGCATAGAATCTGTGGATTTTGTAATTACTGATTTTAAATTTAAAATCTCATTGAAGTCATTAGTTAACATTTCTAAATCTTCATGCCTGAAGACTTTTGAGCAGATATTCCAACAACCTTCTTGCGCCTTCCGCCATCCCCAGCCAAAGTGGGGAGGGAGGAAAGACCAGCACTGCCAAAATAACAAAGCTTATTTTTTGGAATAAAAACAGGAGTTTGCAGCATGCACCAGTGTCTGGTTTTGTCTCTTGAGTAGTTCCACAAAGACCAGTATCATACTGAAACTATAAAATTATTGTTTTCTGAAACTGAAAGAAAAATCTGAGGGAGTTAAACATTGTGGTGTTTTTGTTGAAAAATTACTTAAACTTACAATTTAGGGGATGCCTTAAGGACTCAAACTGTTTTTGTGAGCCACAGTATTTGCAGGAAAAGCAAATATTACGTAAACCAAAAACAGCTTCTCCGAGATGGATATAAAGCAAGATGTTTTGTGCTGCCACAGTGAAGACCACGGGTGGAGCTTTACTCTCCTTTAACTAAGTCCAGTATCCACATCCAGTTTCAACCGGAGAAGCAGGCAACAAAGTCACAAAATACCAGAGAAGCAGGCAATAAGGTCACAAAACGTCTTGACTTCCAGATTTTTTTTTACCACTTTGTGATAGCAGTTAGCTTTATTGTCCCAGAACAGGAGAAGGAAAACATCATGTTAATTAAATTTTGGTAATAACGAATTCTCAGTGTGGATAATTTTTACATTCTCGGTGTTATATTAGTTTGCAAAAGAATATACAGAACTGAAATGGTTCTGAATTCTGTAGACCACGTTTCAGGCTTCCTAATATTATTTTAAAATTCTGTGCAAGGTGAGTTATGAAAGAAGAAAAAAAAACCTCCTCACCTAAATAACCTTGGTCTTAGTAAATGCTCCAATGAAGCTTAGTTTGACTCTGAGTTAAAATGACCCAGTTCTACTGAATGACTATACTGGGGCTACTCTTCTGTATTTATTCATGTTAAATTTTATATAAGCCCTCAAATTATATGAGTTCAACTATATTCTCTAAAACAGAGCCAGACCGATGAACTAAATCCAAGAACACTTTCTGGTAACTTCTGACTACTGGGATCTCCTTATCTGTCACGTATCTCACTGTCACTGCCTACCCGGGGAAACTAGGGACTAGGTTTGTGGGTCTGTTTGACAGAGGTGAAAATCTCATACCTGCAAATAGTTTTTAATTTTGAAAGGATACTAGTACTGCTTGACTATTTACTAGCTTCTGGTACTAGATTAGGAAAGAACCATTTTTTAACATTTTCCCTAAAATCTTGGAATAAGATAGGAATAGGGAAATTCTAGGTCTTTATTTCTGCAACCCTGGGGACGTGCTTCCCAAGGCTCTCACAGAGAGAAACTGATAGCTTTCAGTGCAGATCAGCCTTGAATTTAACAATCCCCTTTCTAAGGAATATTAAGCTCTAACAAATGACTAAGCAGATTTATAGAATCTAACACATTAAGTGAACTCCATTTAGGTGAATTTTGGAATGTCAGCATGTATGGTGTTCTAATGTATATCCAAGCTCCGCCTGATTTGCCTAATAGATTTGTCTGTTTGTTAAGGACACAATAAGTTCTGATTTAATATAATTTTTTGTAAGTTAATATTTAGTTAATAATATGCAACATTAAGTATATCCCTAACTATATATTATAGCAATTTATATAGTTGATGTGGGTTATATATATATATGATATATATATATATATATATATATATATATCATATACTTTTTTGGAAAAAAATTTAAGCTGAAACTTAAACATTCACCCTTTCTTTCTTGTTGGGAAAAACTTCTTTAAAGAAATTACAATTATAAGTGCCCCAACTATAAATGTACTCTGTTTTTAGTTTTTATTCCCTCTAATGTATTTTTAATGGGCACCTTGAATTTTCATTCTGAAATACGGCTTGGTCTGTGTCTTTACAGAAAAAGCCCAAATCCTAAGTGAGCTACACAAGATCCTTCACCATCTAGCCACAGCCCCAATAACCTATGTTAATCCATAAAAGTCTCTCACTCAACATGTTTGGTGTCTTAAATGTTCTTAGTTCAGGTATTTTAGCCACTATTCTCCTTTGTTAATTGCACATGATGTGGTAGTCTAACAGTTTTCAATACATAAAATTTATACATGGGGGGAAAAATCACTCTTTGCATTACCATATTAGAGTTAGTAAACCCATTGAAAGGCTTGATACTATTGACAAAATACTAGATAGGATTTACTTCTGGATGCCATTACCTCCCAGCAAGAGATGATGTTAATAAAATTTTGACATTTATTGTAATGAATTTGATCAAGGAAGCAAAATTTTATATTTCTCTCTGTGTTTAGGTGGTTATTTCAAACAAACACAAAAGAAAAAAATTTGTTTTATTCCCTTAGGCATTTCCTCAAGCAATTTCATAATCTTTTACTAATTTAAAATGAATACATATTGGAGAAACAAGATGGCGGAGGAGTAAGTGGAAGCTACACTAACTTCCTCCTAGAACTAGTCTGGATTTACAAGGTAATTTTGGAGAAATCATCTGGAATAACGAACCGAACACCAGCTGGAGAGAAGTCTTATAACCACGGAGAGACAGAAAAGGCCGCTACATCACAACGTGACCGGTAGGGAGTGCGGAGACGTGGAAGGGCTGGCTGGGCTCCCACGGGTGGCAGCTGAAGGGGCTGAGAAACAGCTCAGCAGCCGGGGATTCCCCCTGAGAAGGGCAGGGTCTAAACCCCCAGCTGGGCTTCCCAGCCTACAGCGACAGAGTGGAAAGTAAAATAGTATCAGCTGTGAAAAGCGAAAAGCCACAGGCTTTCTTGCTAGCCGGAGAGAAACAGCAGGAGAAAAAGAGCTCTTAAGTGGATCACATACGAAAATATTTTGGCCACCACTTACCCTGGGCTCAAGCAGAGGGAAGGCAGAGAGGACTGGAGACACTTGGGGAGAATTTGGCACGGTGGCTTTGAGGGGAGAACTGGAGGAGCAGCTGACTGGGTCCCAGTGCTGACTCATCCCCAGTACTGCGGGTAGACCATTCCCCTCCAAGTGGCGTCAGCCTGAGGGGAAGCAAAAGCCCTGCCTACAGGAATTAAGCTGCCACACCCACAGTCCTTAAGCCTGACAGCTAATCACAGATTGAATAGATTAACAATCAAAGAAGACAGACAACAGCAGTAGATCCCTGGAAGTCTCCAACAGACTGCCTAGGGCCAGACTGGTACATGATCTGACGCCACCAGAGGCAGATCCAGGAAGTGCAGATCATTCCAAGAAGCACCAACAAACAATAGGAGTCAAAAAAATGGGGAGACAGAGAAACAACCTCCCATCAAAAGGAAAGGTAGAATCCCCAGAAAGAGTGCTAAATGAAATAGAGGGGAGCGAACTATCAGATATGGAATTCAAAACATGGATTATGGAGAAGCTGAATGAGCTCAGCGGAAACTTCAAAGAACTCCAGAAAAACTACAAGGAACTCACAGAAAATTACGTGAGCATGAAAAAGGACATAGAAGCTATCAATAAGAGCCAGGAGGAAATGAAAAATACGATCTCTGAATTGAAGAACACAGTAGAAGGAATTAAAAGCAGGCTAGAGGAAGCAGAAGATAGGATCAGCGAGCTGGAGGACAACCTACACAAAAACTCCCAGACAATGCAACAAAATGAAAAAAGACTGAACAAGACTGAAGAGGTTCTAAGACAGCTGCAGGACAACATGAAACGTAATAATATCCGTATCATAGGAATTCCAGAAGGAGAAGAAGAAGAGCAAGGGATAGAAAACCTCTTTGAAAAACTAATGACAGAAAACTTTCCTAACATGACGAGAGAAAGAGTCACGCAAGTCCAGGAAGCACAGAGGGTCCCAATGAAGATGAACCCCAACAGGCCCACTTCAAGACACATCATAATTAAAATGCCAACATTCAAAGACAAAGAGAGAATCCTAAAAGCAGCAAGAGAGAAACAACTAATAACATACAAGGGAGCTCCAATAAGGCTATCATCAGATTTCTCAGCAGAAACACTACAAGCCAGAAGGGAATGGCAAAAAATATTCCAAGCAATGAAAAACAAAGGCCTACAACCAAGAATACTCTACCCAGCAAGGCTTTCATTCAAAATGGAAGGTGAAATAAGGAGTTTCCAAGACAAAAGAAGGCTAAAAGAATACATCTCCACCAAACCAGCATTGCAAGAGATGCTAAAGGGTCTGCTTTAAGAAGATGAAGAAACAGAGAGACAGAGAGGAACACGAGTACAAAGGGGGAAAATGACAATGAATAAGTACTGAAAGAAAGAAGGAACTTCTACCATTTGCAACAACATGATTGGAACTAGAGAGAATTATGCTTAGCGAAATAAGCCAGGCAACAAAAGAAAATTACCTTATGCTGTCACCTGTTACAGGAAACTAATGAACAACACAAACAAATGAGCAAAATTGAACCAGAGGTATGTAAACAAGGAATAAACTAACAGTAACAAAGGGGGAGATGGGAGGGAGAGAAGGGGTAAGAAGGGGAAGGGTCTAGTCAAAGAACATGTATGAATGACCCATGGACATGGACAACTGGGTGGGGACTGACTGCGGGGGGGGGCAGGGTGCAGGGAAGCAAGAGGGGGAAAAAAAGTGAGACAACTGTAGTGGAAAAACAAACAAACAGAAAATTTTTTAGTGGGGGGGGAATAAAAATATAAAGAATAGAAATGCAAGTTCAGTGAATATTAGAAGGACAAGGATTTTCCTTCCGATAAGACAGTCCTACAGATTTAGAGACTTGTATGTGGGTTATGTTACATAAATTAACATGTGTTTTCTGTTTTCAAAGGGCATAAGCCTACAATCTCATTACCTGAGTGATTATCTGTATGCATAGGCCTCACTTAATCCTGTCTGCATTGCTGCCTCCTGAGACTCAATGGTTTGGCTGAACTAAGTGGCTGGGTTGGTGAAGAACGGGGTGGTCTGTGGGCTTCACTTTAAAACTGGTTTCTCTTTTCTATCCTAATGGCTTGGACAGAAAAAGCCCAGAGGCCTGAGATGGGGGAAACCTAAAATATTTCCCTCAGTCCAAAATAAGTATAATGGGCAAAAGGGTTTTGGACAGGTGAGATGTACCTGGCACACCTTCCTCCAAAGAAGCCCTTCTTTTCCCTAATGTGGGACATTGAAAAATTAATACCTGTCTTTTGTCATCTAGTGGTTACGGATTAAATGATGTCCTTTAACCCTGTTGCCCCCAGAATACAACAAGGATGCCAGCCTGTCAAACCAAGCATGCCGTTGTCCAGAGACAGCCAACCAACCTGGAGTCTGCACGATCCTTCCCCTTGTGGGAAGGCCACCCTCCCCTCCACATCCCCACTCTTATTAGGGATTTCTTGACCCACGGGTAGGTAGGACGACGACCATGTCCAGCTTGAAGCAGCTAGAGGAGCCCGAGACCTTCATCCATTGTCCTTTATAAGATTGTAAAGGGTCTTAAGTCTGAGAGGGAGGAATTGTTATTTTTTATTGTTAAAATATTTAACTAATTAATTAATTAATTTTAAAAAAAGAAGAAGAAGAATATATGAAAGGGTGAGGCGGGAGAGCTTGTATGTACGACCCATGGGCATGGACTTGGAGAGGGGATTGTTGGGGAAGGGGGTGCTGGGCGGAGGGGAGCAAAGGGGAAAAAAAATTGGAACTATTGTAACAATATAATCAATAAAATATACTTAAAAAAAAAGATAGCTCCTAACAGGAAAAAAATAAAATAAAAAAAAAATAAAATGAATACATATTATTAGAGACATTTGAAAATAGCAAAGAAAAGGGAAAAGAAAGAAAACTACCCACATTTCAAGAGATAACCACTATTATCACTTTGATGTATATTTTTCAAATTTCTCTCTCTCTTTCTCAAGTGGTGTCATATGATAAATCTTGTTTTGTAACTTGCTCCATAAAAACTTAACACCATATTAGAAACATTTATATCTTAGTAAACTCAATCTTCATAATTTTACTGGTTATCTATTATTCTTTCATATGGAAATGTGGTAATTTATTTAACCAGTCCTTAATTATTAGGCATTTAATTGATCAAAGATTCATTCTTACCATATATCTTAGCAAACCCCACATAATATGTTTTTTCTTATTGTTGAGAACTTGAACCTTTTCACTTTAAGGGAACACTTAATGGCTTCTCTTTGGTATATTTCATTGCCAGCATCACCATTGTTGTGCTTTGCGGCCATTATAAGTAAATATTACTTGAACGCAAGCACTGTGATACAGTGACAGTCGATTTGATAACTGAGGTGGCACTAAATGAGTCACTGGTAGAGAGCACATAGAGTGCATGTATGTGTGGACAGAGGGATCGTTAATGTACTGGGCAAGATGTAGCGAGATTTCATCATTCTTCTCAGAACAGCGTGCAACTTAAAAGTTATGAATTGTTTATTTCTGGAATTTTTTGTTTAATATTTTTGAGCTACAGTTGACCCAGGGTAACTGAAACACCAGGTAACTGAAACCAAGGAAAGCAAGACTGTAGATAAGGGGGGACTACTATATAAGTGCTATGTTGTAGAACAAATCTCTAGAAAGTATTCATGTTGCTTAACTGAAACTTTATGCCAGTTAATTAGCAACTCTTCATTTCCTTTTTCCTCCATTTTCTGCCAACCACCACTCCACCACATTTTCTTTATCCAATCATCTATCAATAGATATTTAGTTGTTTCCATATCTTGACTACTGCATATAGAGCTGCAGTGAATGTGGAAGTGTAGATATCTCTTGCAGATCTTGATTTCAATCCTTTTGGAGAAATGCCCATAAATGAGATTGCTGGATCATATTTAGATAACTTATTTCATTTAGTTAATCAAATTAAGTACCATATACAAAGTAAACCAAGGGTGCACAAGTACTGGGCACTGTCAATGGATGTTATGTGAACACCAGTGTCTCCATCAATAGGCTGAGAAGTGCCACTTATTAGCCAAAGGATTGCCTAGGAAGAGTAAGGACAGGCTGGTGTTGGGCCTAGACCAGACTTCCATTGGTTAAGGCTCCCTATCTTCTTGGAATTAGGGTAGCAAAGATATCATGTGACAGCAATCACCAGAGCTAGATTTTTTTGTGTGCAAATTTCTATGATGTGAAAGCTAATTCTAGGCTCTGGTATTATGGAGTAAAATTAAAAAGCCAAATCAAAACCATATTCTTGTAAATAAGAGTGTTATAACTCCTGGTGAGAGAACCAGGAAGATCTTGATTGCGGGGTCATTTTCTAAGGAGTTAAATACAGATTGAAGTAACATAGAACTTAGATGTTCATAGAAATATTTTACCAATTTCTACTTTTTTCTTCATTGTACAAACTCAGTGAAATTTGTTTGAATTGGAGTTATAAAAATAGTAATTATACCCTATCATCTAATTGTTGTCTTCTTTAGAATGAATGAGTTGTAGCAGAAGCAACCAACATCATTTGCAAGCTTAATTACTGTTTATTTTCATTTATCCATTTACTTATTTATATCCTATGTCCCACACAGGAGCTGAAGTGACTGTTGCTATTCATTTTATTGGTTTTAGTCATAATTTATCACCTAGGAGACCCCAGTTCTCTTGGAAATGAAATTTATGTTAATTTGAATATTTTTGCTTCAAAATTTTGACTTAAATAGTAAATAAAAATCTCTATGAAAGAACAACAGAAGAATATCCAAGTTTCCAAATCCTCCACAGAATACAACTCCTACATCTGTTGGGGCTGGTGGTGGTCAGGGGCTTTGAATAAAACTAAAACAATAAATGACCAGCAAATTCTACCATTGGGGATGACAGGGAACTAAAAATCAGCATTAACATTTTCAGAAAATCCCCAACTCCTATCCCAATCTTCCTTTGTGTCCTCTACCTGCTCCAGCATTTATTTTGCTCTTCTGTAAGCAGGTCACCCTGTTTGTGGTCACCTTTCAAGAAATTAATTCTGAGCTGGAGTACAATTCTGCCTGATTTGGTCTTAGTTTAGGTCACATGCCTCTCCGCAATATATCCCTATGAGTGCTTAAGAAAAAGCACTGAATACTTACTTCCTTATTAACAAACCACATTTGACTTGCTTTCAAGTGGCTAACCAACTACACTGAGCTAGTCATTCCCAGTGAGGCCACTGGAAATGAGCATTTGATGGATAAGAAAACCAGACTGGTGACAAACTTTATTCTTTTTTATATATAATCTTTAAGTTTTTTCAATTAAAGCTGACATACATTATATTAGTTTCAGGTGTGCAACGTGGTGATTAGACATTTATATAACTTAAATAGTGATCACTCTGATAACCTAGTACCCATTTGACACCACATATAGCTATTTTTTTCTTTTTCTTTTGTATGGTTGGGTGTTTCCTGCTAACTTGTCTTTCAGATTGCCAATTAGATTCTCTGCTTCATCTAACCTGCTGTTGTTTCCCTTAATGTATTCTTAGTTTCAGTTATTCATCATTACTTATGCTTTTTCTTTTTTTGTTGAAGTTCTTACTAAGTTCATCTATTCTCCCTCCTAGTTCATTGAGCATCTTTATAACCAGTGTTTTGAACTCCATATCCAGTAGATTGCTCATCTCCATTTTGTTTAGTTGTTTTGGAGATTTGTCCTGTTCTTTCATTTGGGATCTATTTCTTTATCTGCTCATTTTGGCTGACTCCCTATGTTTCTGTGTTTCAGGTTGATCTTCTGTGTCTCCCACTCTTGGAAGAGTGGCCTTTTATAGTAGGTGTTCTGTGGGTCCCTGTGGCACAGTCTCTGGTCACCTGAGCCAGGCTCTCCAGTAGTGTCCTTGTGTGGGTGGTGTGCCCTCCTGTTGTAGTTGAGCCTTGATTGCTATTGGCACGTCCGTGGGTGGGATGGACCCGCAGGCAGAATGGCTGTGAGTGCTGTCTGTGACCACAGCAGATGAGCTGTTGTGGTTGGGCTGACCTTACAGAGCAGGAGTCACTTCAGCAGGGCTCTGGTGCCAGCCAAGTCATTTTGGGGGGGGATGTCATTTGTGGAGATAGTTGAATGGTGCTCTGGTGTGTTCTGAAGCCAACCACTGGGTGTGCTGGTTCTGGAGCTTCTTTGAAAGGGATCTGGTATAGGACAAGTCAGCTGCAGTTTGTGCCCCATTTGGTGCCACCTGGTAAGAGCTGTTGAATACAGAGTGATCTGCAGTTGGTTGCCACTTGTGCTTAGCCTGGACCCTTTGGTGGGCACCATGATGTGAGCTGATGCCAGCTGCCACTTGTGCCAAGCTGTGGCTGCTTAGTTGAAGCTGTGTTCCAAGCCATGACTGCCACCATTTATGTCAGGCTTGGGACCACCTGATGGGAGTTACAATGCAAGTTGAGACCAATCGCTGTTTCTGCTGGGCTTGGGGCCACTTAGCAAGAGGTTCAAGGTACACCAGGCCCAGCCACTGCTTGTTTGGGGTTTGTGGACCTTTAAGAGATTTTAGGAAAGTCCACATATGATCCAAAGTAGGCTAATTGCGTAGAAAAGCTGCTGGAAGAAGTTTGGTAGAGAGAGAGGGCTGGGTGGGGTGGGACATCAGGGAATCACCAGGGCAGGGTAAATGGTGTTAAGATAATGGAGAGATCAGATCTGATGACCAACTGCGCCTGCCATCTGTGTGTGTTGGGGATGGGGGCATGCTCAGCAAACGAGTGATAGTGCCTGCTGGTACTTCCATCCCAGAGAGTGCCCTGCCCCCTGCCCCTCCAGCTCTCACCCTGAACTTAGTCCATTTAATTCCTTCACATGTGTCTCTGGTACTTTTGAGTCTCTGTCCCTTCGCTGGAGCTTAAGGTGAGTGTCTGTGAGTGAGCCAGTCCATGCATGGGCCCCTGAAGAGGATGCATAGGACTCCAGAAGCCCTCTGTCTCACTCACATGCAATCTGTCCACTGGCTCTCACAGCCAGATGTGTCAGCTCCTCTCCCTGGCACTGTAGTCCCAGGCTGGGGAGCCTAGTGTGAGACTGAGACCCTTCGCTCTTAAAGGGGAACCTCTGCAGTGGAGCTATTCCTCCTGATTTTTATTCACCACACTGTGGGGATCTGTCCATTCTGTATCTCCGCCTCTCCTAACAGTCTCCATGTGGCTTCTTTA
This sequence comes from Furipterus horrens, assembly GCF_987537825.1. Taxonomy (NCBI): domain Eukaryota; kingdom Metazoa; phylum Chordata; class Mammalia; order Chiroptera; family Furipteridae; genus Furipterus; species Furipterus horrens. The sequence continues at coordinate 36,301,749 of NW_028327176.1, forward strand.
TATCCTTAGTTATAGGACTTTTTGTTCAGTTGGCCTTCAGGTGGTTCTCCATGATGGTGGTTCTGTAATTTCATTGTAATATTGACATGGTCATGGGAGAAGGTGACACAGTGTTTGCCTACTGTGCCATCTTGAACAGGGCCTTTTTGCAGTCACCTACTACTCCTGTGGCCACTGGTTAGAAAGGGGTTAATTTCCTTCACCTTTTCCTAATCTAGGGAAAATATCAGAAATGTTTCTTTCCAAAATTGAAGTAAATAAAGTCACCTCTCTCAAAGCACACTTCCTTAAGATGTGATTTGTAATACGGTACAATAAGTGATAGGTTTTTCCAGGTCTTTGCCCTAGAAATGAGAACAAACTGGAGTGTTTCAGTATAACCCAGGTGACCAGAGACAGGACAGGAGCAAAGTAACTGTAAAACACACACACATCCTCATTGACCTGTCTGAGGTAATGAATGATGTGATAAGTGAAAAGCATTGGGTAGTGTAGAGTTTGTAAGAGGTGATCTATGATATATTGCCACTTCTTCAGTGTTCTCTAGGGAAGCAGTTACTATCATTACCTATTTTCTAGGCCAAATATGCATAGGCTGGAGAAAGAGCAATCTAATGTAATTCCATCTCAGTGCTCTTCCTCAACTGGAACATTCTTGTATCAATAGATGGATGATATATTTGACAAATATAGTGCCCAATATAAATGAATGCATGGCATTCAATTTTTCCATTGATCTCCGATGAATTTGATCAGCATGCATTTGTTCCCCTAAACTTGATCACTGCATAGAGAGCTTTTAAGATCAATTTCCTAAACCACTGAAGACCATTGACATTTCCACCAAAGTAATGATGCCTCATAGGACTTCTACAGGAAGCTGCTAGTTTCTTTCTTCCTTTGACGCAAGTTTAGCGGAGGCAGGAAACAGTGTATAATTAGGAGAGTCTCCCATACATTAGTCCTCATCTTGCTGATTACCAGGTCCAAACAGCACTTTTTGGAACTAATGTCAGGGAGTTCAGTTTCTTCCACAGTAGGACCCATCTTCTTCATTGTTGTAACTTCTGAATTTTTTAAAATTTATTTAAGAGAGAGGGGAAGGGAGGGAGAAAGAAAGGGAGAAAAACACTGATGCGCAAGAGACACATCAATTGGTTGCCTTTCGCACGTCCCCAATAAGGGACCTGGCCTGTAACCCAGGAATGTGCCCTGACCAGGAATTGAACTGGCTACCCTTAGGTCTGCAGGACAATGCCCAACCCACTGAGCTGCGCAATCAGGGCAGGCTTTTAATTCTATTCAAAAGCAAACATATCACTCTGATGAGTTTGGGTTCATATGCATAGTTTGGGCAACCTCATCTGAAAGTTATTTGGAAACTAAACATGGCAGCCATCTACCTACTATAGAAGTAGCTTTCAATTCCAAAGAGGGAGAGGCAATATAATTAATTAAATTGAATTTTGAGTCTGGTGACTAGACAGTCTTTGATCATTTTATTGGTGTCAGATAAATTGAGCAGATCTTAGAATGCAATATTATAATTATGAAGAATTTTTCTTAGAGTGGATTTTTACATGTCTCTCAACCTCTCCAATTAGATCTTTTTTCCTCTTCTCCATTCAGCTTCTAATCCTTCCCTCTTTCACTTTGGCACTTCCCACTAGATAGGCAACTTGAATATATGGATGATGTCTTTTTATTTGCCTGAGATTCATCAAGTGGTTAATAAATTAGATTTCTTTATGAAAAATACCACAGCTTTAAGTCAGTAAACAAACACACACTATTTAAATTTTTGTTATTAGGGTGACAACTGTACACTCAATTTTTGTTTTCAAAGTTTAGGCAGAAATTCATCCATTGGGATTTAGCAATAATTTTTCCTAACCACCTGCAAAAAAAAAAATTAATATTAGAAAGATACATACTTGTTTCTTCACCTTCTATTTTATTCTTTACTTTTATAAAAGAAGGAAATAAGCTGGCATGTATTTTTAAAGTATATTTTAATGATTATGTTATTACAGTAGTCCCAATCTTTTTCCCTTTGCTCCCCTCCACCCAGTATCCCCCTTCCCTCCAGGATTCCCACCCCCACCCCCTTAGTTCATGTCCCTGGGTCATACATATAAGTTCTTTGGCTTCATCCTTTCCTATATTATTAACTTCCCCCTGTCTATTTTGTACCAACCAATTATGCTTCTTAATCACTGCACCATTTCCCCATTTCTTCCCCTACCCCCTTCCCAGCTGACAATCCTCCAAATGATCCCCATACCTATGATTCTATTCCTATTCTGGTTTGCTTAGTTGGATTTTGTTTTTATTTTTTAGATTCAGTTGTTGATAGTTGTGAGTTTGTTGTCATTTTAATGTTCATAGTTTTGGTCTTCTTTTTCTTAAATAATTCCCTTTGACATTTCATGTAATGATGGCTTGGTGATGATGAACTCATTTTAGCTTTACCTTGTCTGGGAAGCACTTCATCTACCCTTCCATTCTAAATGATAGCTTTGCTGGATAGAGTAATCTTGGTTGTAGGTCCTTGCTTTTCGTCATATTGAATACTTCTTGCCAGTCCCTTCTTGCCAGCAAAGTTTCTTTTGAGAAATCAGCTGATAGTCTTAAAGGAACCCCTTTGTAGGTAACTCTCTGCTTTTCTCTTGCTGCTTTTAAGATTCTCTTGAACCTTTGGCATTTTAATTATGATGTGTCTTGGTGTGGTCCTCTTTGAGTCTAGCTTGTTTGGGACTCTCTGTGCTTCCTGGACTTGTATGTTTATTTCCTTCACCAAATTTGGGAAGTTTTTTGTTCATTATTTTTCACATAAGCATTCAATTTCATGTTCTTCCTCTTCTCCTTCTGAACCCCTATGATTCAGATGGTGGAACTTTTAAAGTTGTTCCAGAGGTTCCTAAGTCTCTCCTCATTTTTATCAATTCTTGTTTTCTCATTCTGTACTGGTTGACTGTTTTTTTCTTCCTTATGTTGCAAATCATTGGTTTTAACCCCAGTTTTTTTTCCCTGCGCCATTGGTTTTGTGTGGGTTTTCCTTCATTTCATTTAGCATAGCCTTCACTTCTTCCCTTATGCATTTGCCATAGTTAAGCATATCTGTCATGCCTGTGAGCATCTTTATTACCAGTGTTTTGAACTCTAATCTGTTAGGTTGGCTGTCTCCTCATTGCTTAGTTCTCCAACTGGAACCTTGATCTCTTCCCCCTTTTGAGCCATACTTCCCTGTCTCCTTATCTTGAAAGGCCCCTGTGTTTGTTTGCCTCTGTGTCTTAGGTAGAGCTGTCATGCCTGTTACATTATAAGGGGCGGAGCCTTAGGTATTCGTCAGTACAGGGCAACCCATTTCACCACGTTGTGGCACTGTATGTAGGGGAGGGTTCTGAGAGGGAACAATGCCACTTGCTCAGCACTTGCCCCTTTTCCAGGCACCTCTCCACTTCTGTGTGGGACTGGAGCCTCTCTAGCTGTTACCTTGGCTGTCATTCCTAGAGTGGGTGGGTCTGTGGATGCTCTAGGAACATGGGGGCCCTTTAAACAAGAAGACTCTTCTGAGAGACTGGCAGTTTCTTCCTCTGTCTCAACCTCTTCATGTCTGCACAGTCAGAAGCAATGAGGCTTTATTTTCCCTGGAGCTGCAACTGTGAGCTTCGAGATCTGGTCTGGTGCTGGGAGCACTCTCCAGGTGTCCCTCCCTACTTTTTAAAACATATGACTGCGCTTTCTGCTGGCATGCCACTACCACACCGTGTCCTCTCTGCCCCGGCTCCACCCCTCCTACCTGTCTGGATGAGTATTTCTTCTTTATATCTTTGTTTGTTGGACTTCCGTGCAGTTTGATTCTCTGGAACCTCTGGCTGTCTCTAGTTTTGAGGTAGTTGTATTCCTTCTTAGTTGTGAAGGGAGACACAGCATCTCTGTCTAGGCCTCCATCTTGCTGAAAGTCCTGGTATGCATTTTTATGAGTACAAGAAGAAGTATTTTGATAGGAAATGGCTATTTTCTGAATCTCTATTTGTATAACACTGAAATTTATCAGCATTTAACACATTAATGCTGAAGAAATATTCAGAACATAATATTTAAGTACCAGTTGCAGATGAGCACTTACAAACTGAAACATTATAATGGCTTTTTTACCTCCTATCAGGAGCTTCCTTATGAATGGAGTCACATACTTGAATTTAAAGATAAAACACCCTCCCTAGGGGAAATGAGAATCTAAAAAGAATATATTTTTTAAAAAACCTGAGAGGTTGAAAAGATAAGCCATTTTCCTGACTATGAGACACCCCCAGGAAGGAGAGCTTCACTATTTTGAATTCTTGTCAGATATTTAAAGGCACGCTGAAAGCTCGTGTCTTCAGGGCTACCAACATGTAGTGCAATATGCGCTGTCACACATGATCCCTTTAAAATACAGCCTAACAGTCCTTGACATGTTAAAAAAAATTTTTTTCTGATTTTCCACCTAGTGAATCTTTTCTAGTGGACCTTGTGTCAGCTACCTCTCCATTCTGCCTTCAAACTGTTATTTTGATTAAATTCTGCACAAATTATTTTCAAAATGGTTGTCAGAGAGGGAGGCTTTATGGATTTGTCTTTAAAGCCTGTGTGTGCATCTGTCTGTGGGACTTCCATTAGACTAGCCCGGCTTGGCCTGTGAGCCTCCCTTCCCCAATAGCCTCAGGAAGATGCTGCACAGACCCTCCTTCTACACAGGCAGTAGCTCATGCCCCCAGTGCTGCTCTGCTGAGAGTGGTCCAACCTGAAACAGCTCTTGCCCAAGGGCTGCAGCTGAGAGCTTTTAGTCCGCAAGTTCAAAGCTGTAGGCAGGATGGCAGCCTGAAGATACATCTTTTTATGACCTCAGAATGATGCATGCCTCACTTTAATGGACAAAGTATCTAGGAAAGTCTGTTGTAAAGCAGAACTCCATAAATAATTTCTGTCCCTCCTTCTAATAATTTCCATTATAAAATCAAAGAAACAGTATCAGCAAGAAGAAAAAAACTCACAGCTTTATGTGTCTGTAACTCTCTTTGTTGCCAACAGGATTTAAAGTGATGTGTATAAGGATATGTAAAACTAACAGGAGAGGGTACATTTAAAAGCAAAAAAGGATTAAAAACAAGCGTGAGAGATAAAATAGAGCCAGGAACAGGGCTTTTAAAAAAGTCTAAAATAATGACCTCTCTTCAGAGTGGGTCACACTTTGGCTCCAAACTATCAGATAATGGCATCACCTCAAAAACTCAATTTGCCTATGAGCTTTTTGGGAGCAGGTGGAAGGGGTCAGAGTGAGGGGTAGAAAAACAGGGTAGTCTGGCCAACTCCTTTTCATTTGGCTTCATGTAGGAGCAAATTTTAACATATTTGGAAGAAAAAAACAGCTTAGACTGTGTATCCTTAAAGCAATCTTTCTCAAATATGTTCTTCTGAGACAAGGTGCTCCTAAATATTAGAAGGCATTGGATTCAGAATCAAGGCAGGCTTGGCTTGCCAAGAATAGAACCTGCTTAGTGTCTCTCCTCTCCTTCATAGACAGCTAAAGAGATTGAGCTGTTCTTGCTGTCTCCATTTGTTCACTTGCACCTCACTCATAAAATCATTCTAATCTGGCTTCCACCCCCAGCACTTCACTGAAGCTGATCCTCCTAAGGACCCCAAAGCACTTTTAGTTCATGTTGTACTTGGATCTCAGCAGCATTTGGAAGTTGACTGCTCTCACTTTAGAATACTCTGTGCCCTTAGTTTTCCTAACACCACACTTTGTGGTCATCTCCCTCTTCTCTGACCATTTTCCTCCTCTTCTCTGTCTGCTTTTGCCTTCCTACCTGATCTTTCAAGATTTGTGCTCCTTGGGATTTCTGTTCTGGGGCTGAAAAGAGCTCAAGATCTGAGGGAGTGCATAAAAGTGGTGCTATGACACAGACCAGCAAAAAAAAAAAAAAAAAAAACATTTCTAGTCTTCTGTATACCATAGTGCAGAGTTTCAGAAAGTTCTGGTTAAGTGAATAATAGCGGTGGTAGACAAGGTATATTGCCTTGCTCAACCTCTGTTCCAAGCTCTTCCTGGTACCCTTCCTTCACTGCAGGCTCCGGAGAGCTAGGAACTGTTTTCCTGATTCCCTTGCAGCTAGAGTTTCAAATATGGTTTAGGTTTCATCAGTTAGAAGTCCTCCTGTGAAATTTGGAACTGAGGTGGGGAGAGAAGCAGCAGTGCTTGAGTCATCCATTTAGCTGACATGAGGATCTAGCAGACATTACATGGCTCTGAAGCCAACAATTCTGGTAGGGGCTTCCTGATGCCCGGACTGCAGTTAGGGTGGCGTGTTCATAAATGTGGTGATTTGGGTGGCAGCCTTCTGATTCCTAGCAGTTCCCTTAATGGACCTATCACGAAAAAAATTGTCTAAGGCTTGCAAATGGAAATTACAGGGTATTCTTCAGGGAACTTCCGAGTATTGTCTAGTGGAACTTTCAGGAATTTTCAGATTCTATATGGATGTACTGCATCTATTAGCAAGTTGAGTTTAGCATTCCTGATTATATGTGTGTATATAAGTATGTAGACACACATGTGTGTGTGTATCTAAAGTCTCCTCTGAACCAGACAGAAAATCCTCTAGGTTCCCTCAGTAGTTAATGCATTGAATTAAAATCTTTCACACATGTCATATTTGCATGAGAATCACAGTTTTAACATTTGATACATTAGCAGCCAATTCTACAGAGTTGCTCCAACAGGCCCAAGATAAATCTGTTCTTCCAGCCATTCCAGTGATTTTGTAAGGACCTAACTCCCTATGTTAAATTCCATTTTAAAACAGTGAGGGTGGTTTTCATTACCTGCACCCTGACTGATTACAATGGCTAAAATTATTGAGTGTTTACTCTTTCCTAGATAGTGTTAAACACTTTACACAGATGAGCTCATTTAATCTTCATAACAACTCTGTGAAATAGGCAACATACCTCCGTTTTATAGGTGAGGCACTGAGTTTAAGAAACTTGCCCATGATGACCAGTTAAGAAGTAGAAGCTGGATACACATCCAAACTGAATGATCCCAAAGTCTACTTACCTTACCACTGTGCCAACATCTAATTTCTTTCTACTTTGTAAAGAAGAGTGCATCTGTCACTTTGTTGCTCTGGAAATCGGTGTGGCAGAGAAGCTAGAGATTTCAGTCATGCCTTCACTTCTCTGCTCCCAGGCCCTTTAATTCAGTTGGCTGGTTCTCAGGATCCTGAGCATAACTCATGCCTGGGGTAGCTCTTCCAGACTCTCTCTCAGCTGAGTTAAGGACATACCATCTCCCACTGCAGCAGAGAAGTCGCTCTGCCAAGACCAAGGGGTATTACTAATGGGATTGCACTACGAGTGTGTGACTTTAATGGTCACAGAGTTTGCAAAACAGGCTGCTCACCAACTTAGGCAAAGGCTTGGTCTTAAGGACCTACTGTGTGTTAGACACATTAGGCAATTTACATACATTCTCTTTAATCCTTTCAACAACTCAGTGAGGTGAGTAGTATTATCCCCATCTTCAAGGTGAAGAATCTGGTCTCAGGTTAGATATGGATATCCTGGAATTCCCTTGATTATTATTGAACTCTTCACTAATCACAGGCTATATATCTGACAGAAATTTTAGACACTATATCCAAATACCATTAAAATGTTTATCTTTATTTTAAAAATGGTATCATTTGGCCACATATAACTGAATAAGGAAACTTGTTAAAGAAAGAAGAATAGCAAAAATACTATGCACTACTCCTCCATTATTAATGCTGGTTTGAAAGCTTGAAATGGGCAGGCAACTCAATATTTTCCAGCAAGCACCACGTTAGCTTTTAATTCATTAGCTGTCATTTTCTACTGTCTGCTTTCTTGCTACGCTCTACATTTATACTGGTGCTGCAGAGATATCCAAAAGGATTTATGCTGCCCCACTTTAGTCCCAGGAAATAGAACTGCTATGAATTATTAATAGTGGGCTTTCTAGTACTTTAATTTCACCTCTTTGTTTCAGAGGAGGATATTCGTTCAATGGAATATTTTATATCACCTCAGGAGCTTACTTTATTTTGTAGGAAACACTAACTGATTTAAATTATAGAAAAGACTGTCCTATGTTGATTTCCACTTCTACATATGATGGATCCTCCATGTACTCCACTCCCCAATAGCCTTGCTCAGTGATGGGTTCATAGGGAAGTCTTCCAGTGGAGCTTTTCAGAGCCTTTGCGGTTCCCCAGAGGTGCTCAGGGTGCAGCTGGGGACGATTATGTGCTGCCCCATCCAACCATTCTCTTGCTGCAGAGAAGCGCTTCATTTCCACTATGAGCATTAAGTTTTCATGTAAGATTATGCTGGAAGAAAGGATTCTTTTTTTAGTAGGTATTTGTACATCTGTGGGATAGTAAGAAAAGTGTCAGGCTTTTTATTTGATAATCACAATATGTATGAGCATGTACAACCAACTGTACACTGAACACGACGACTGAGCTGGCAGCATGCCATGTGACCAGGTTTGCAGGATGGACTTGGCCCCCTCTGGTGCTGTAATACTTCCCCTGAACTCTGGGTGAAGTCAGTTACCATGCTTGTTAATATAATAAATAAATTCACAGTAAAATTTGGGAGCTGGCAAAAATGAAATGAACTGATTCTACGAATACACTTGGTTATATTCAGGTGGTTATTCAGATCTGCAGGCCTCCAACTTCCTTTAAGAGGATGAATATAGTCATTACTTGTATTATTTTATAGGGGATTGTCACGAGTAAAATATTTTCTGTAATAAGAACAACTATTTCTTTACCTTTTCAAAGAGTGTAAAAAAAAAAAACAAAAAAACCCAGAAGGATTTTGTTTCCTATGAGGTAAAATCCAAGTTAAAAGGGCATGCTCAGGGTTCTTCCCATGCCTGGCAGCTGTAGACCAGAAGAAGGCAGGCAGGTGACTAAGATCCATCCATTCAGTATTTATTTATTGAGTACCCACTATCAGTGGGCACAGTGATAGACATTGGGGTTAATTAGTGAGTAGGACTCCAACCCTGCCTTAGAATTTTATTCTAATGTGGAGTAGGCCTGTAGCGCATATGTAAACACAGCCATATAGAATGTGATAATTTCCATGATGCACACAGTAGGTTGAGGGTGGGGCTCTTTTTAGATAGAAGGAGCCTGAGAAGGGACTCTGGGAGGGCAGAAACCTAAGTGCATTTCAGAAGGCCACAGCTGGCCTCTTTGCTGGCTTCCAAGGCCAGAAATGAGTGGCACTTACTGTACTTGATAGCTAAATGTATGCCATCTGCACCAAAGAACTAGAACGCTGTGGGGATCCTGCGGGGACCGATATAGTTGGTGACTGCCTGAACAGAAACAGGAAACACAGCACAGTTAATTTATTAAACACATAGATGTTTCCTCGGTCATTGAACGTTGATCAGTACTGTGCTTTACTCATTTCTGTAATGCAGAGATGGCCTGAAGAATACTTAAAAACAATGTTGTTAGATTGCATTGTGACAGCTGCCATATCGCATGCACTTTAAAAAAACTTTCAAAATTGGTGAATTTTTGTGCAGCGATTTTAATATTGAATTGGAAGAAGATACACAACATTTTTGGCATATTATACTTTCTTATTTCAAGAAAGGTAAAAATGCAACTGAAATGCAAAAAAAAAAGGTGTATGAAGAATGTGTGCTGACTGATTGAATATGTCAGAAGTGATTTGTGAAGTTTCTTGGTACTATTGACATTTTGGCCAAATAACTCTTTGCTGTGTGGCTGTCTTAATGCATTGAAAGATGTTCAGTAGTACCCCAGCCTCTACCCACTAGAAGCCAATAGTGGGAGATAGCCAACATACTCAAAATATCCAAATCAATAAAATTATTGGTGAAAATGAAAAATGTCTTTGATTTTATGGAAAAAGACTAAACAGATGTTTGACCAACCCAATAATTCACCCCTCTATCCAACCATCAATTCAGTATTTAAGTCTATTAAATGAATATGTAAAATATGCTGGAGACAGAATGGAGACATTTGTTTACAATATAAGAGATCACTAGTCTCCCTATATACCTTTAAGAACATGATGATTAAAGAGTGTCGTCTTCAATGTAGCAAGAAAAAAGGATTTATCTAGTATAAACTTATCAAGAAATATACAGGACCTGAATTAAGCAAAGTACAAAATTTTAATAAGGAACATAAAGACTTAAATTAGAGGAAATTATTACCCTTGATGACAAGATTAAATGTTTGTTAGAATGTCAGATTTCTCTGAGTTATATTAAGCTTTAAAAGGGGATTTGAAGAGATTGGAAAAAATTATGCCAAAATCTAGTAGACTGTATAAGACAAACAAGGATATTTAAAAATAGAAGACTACAGAGATAGAGGAAGCAGTGTAAAGACTACTGGACATTAAAATGCATTCTAAGGCTATAATAATTAAAATAGTTGGGTAGTAGTTTAAGAATTAACCAAAGATATCAATGGAACCAAATAGAATGTCTAGAAAGATACACATATACAGAGATTTAGTATATGGTAATAGTTGTGCTGGTGAAAATGTCTAGCCATTCAAAATTAAAACATCTTTTTCATAAATGCAATTACATAATTTTAGATGAATTAAAGATCTAATAAAAAGGCTAAAGCCATACTTTGAGTTAAAGATGTTACCATTTTGAACATATGCATTCACCTGCTTCCTCCTCAATTCCACTGAAGTATGAGTAAAATGGATTTAAAAAACAAGCAAACAAACAAACAAAAAAACGAGTTTAAACATCCACAAGAACAAAGAATGGGAAAGAAAGTTGTAGCAACAAAACTTAGGAAATTAGAAAGCAGATGAGCTAGTGGTAATACAGACCTGAACTGTAAGTCTGTGGTGGGTGGGAGCAGAGACACGGCCCATTTAACACAGTGGAAACTGACCCCCGCCCACACAAAGCACAGGCAAATGGAAGTGGGTAGATAGGTGGGGTGGAAAATAGGAGGACTAATTCAAACTCTGTTTAGTGAGCAGTTCTCCCCCAGCCCCACACTGGGGAGCAGCGGTCCCGCACACCCAGGCAGAAGCAGTGTTTCATGTTCCGGAGGGGTCTTCTAGGCACAACTGAAAAGAGCTGTAGTGCTGAAAACAAAGGGATTCAGTGAAGGTTACACACCGAGTGTTGAGGACTTAACCTTCTTCCCAGAGTCCCAGAACATGCAAAGCCAGATTTATACACTCTAGGCAGGATATTGGACGTGTCTTCCCTGGAGGATCTGACCAGTCCAAGAGAAAAGATATAAAAATGCCAAAATCAGAGGCTCCCCAATGAAATGGTTCATTCAGTGTACCCTAGTAAACATAAGACCACAGCTGTGTAGCTGGCCCAAGTCTATTCCACATGGGGATCCCACATTCCATTGCTCACTCCAGGAAACATTTGAGTGAATTCTTCAATCTGCCCCTCAGACAGACTATCCCTATGGAGAAGCCTTTGGCTCAGCATTGACCCTCCCCGCCACCCGTGGGGACCATACTTGCAGGACAGGCATCTCAGGAAGTACATGGCACGGCAGGCAGGCATGTTTCCAGTCCCCTGGCCATCCAGTCTAACCTGAAGGACCCTCATTGCTCTTAATTCTTTCATTTCAGTCAACATTTAACTCCCATGGCAATGATTAAGACCCTTTTCACATTCTTTAGTCCCTCAACTCTACCTCCACCTCCCTTATCTTCAGTAAATTACCTTACCTCCTACTTGACTCAAAATGGAGGCTAACTCATGTGAATGCCTCTTCATATCCAAGTTGCTCTCCAGTTATTTTGACCCCATTGCTTTCTCTTCTTAGGTATGTCTTGTTTCTTCCAACCTGTCCTGGGACCTTGTCATACCAACTACCTTTCCTTTGCATCTTCAGTTCATCCCCTTCACCCACTTGTGAGGACATGTGCAGCAGACACTGTGATGTGCGCTCAGATTCCCTTTCAGGCCTGAAGGGTTTCTTTCCAGAGCTGGGAGGGCTGCTGGAATGTGGTCCACAGTTGGGAATGGCCTCTGCAGAAGGAAGTCACCTCATTAAGGGTCACACCTTCTTCTCTGGGCAGCTTTCCTCTACTGAGTGGTTCATGTGGGGCTATGCAGACCCAATCCTCTCACCTCTACTCTGGACAACTTTGAAGGGTGTTCCAGCTTCAGAGCTCCTCTGTGTTGGCTGAGGTCTGAATGGAGACTGCATCTGTCAATCTTCCCCCTCTGTCCAATCCTGTCCTCTTTCCTTGACTCCCACGGTTATACCCAATAATGCTCTCTGCGTGCTCATCTCCATCTGAGTCTGTATCCCAGGGTATCCTCTATGACGCAAGGTCTGTAAGTTATGGACATTTACATTTTTAAACTTACTCTTCTAAAAACTGTACATATTTGCATTCCCATCAACAATGTAGAAAAGTGCCTCCTTTTCCACACCCTAACTGCCCATAGATACTATCAAACTTTCAAATTCTTGTCATTTCTTAAGTAACAGATGGTGTCTCCTTCTTGCTTTATTCGTATTTTTAAAATTATGAGTAAAAATGAGAATATTCTCATATATTTATTGGCCATATATATTTCTTTCCCTTTCATCTGCTTATGTTTTTTTGTCCACTTTCCTGTTGGATGGCCATCTTTTATATATTGGTGTTTAAGTGCTCTTCACATAGTAAGAAAGTTGCAAAGAAGTTTTTCAGTTTGCTATTTGTTTTAGCTCTGCTTAGGATATTTTTTTGACCATTTAAAAGTTTTACATTTTTAATTAGTTAATTGTTATCGATATTCTTCCTATGCCTCTTGGTTTCCTTTCATGTTTAAATTAGCATTCCCCATTTGAAGATTTGAAAAATTCAATAGTGTTTTCTTAAAAACTTAGCTCAAATGCCGTTGCTGTCACAAAGATGTCCTTGAGTACTTTGACCAGTAGTCAGCCCCCAATTCCTCTCTCCCTTTATAGAAAAATTGCATTGCACATCATATCCTGCCTTATTATTACAGTTGTTTTTATTATTCTCTAAACTCTTCTAGCAGATTGTAAGGAACTGAGGCGAGAAACTCCAGTATCTAGAATATGCCTTGCATACAAAGTCACTTAAATACTTATGTAATTGAATTAACTGGTCCTGTTTGATTATGTGGTTCTTTTTCACACTAAGGGTGAATGTGTGTGAGTTTGTATATGTATATGTATATGTATATGTATATGTATATGTATATATCCAATCATCACTAGATATAAACTTGTGTGAAAATTTGTGATTAGTTCTTTTTTGCTTAGAAGAACTGTTCTGCCATCTCCAGACCTGAGCCACACTTGTCAAGGGCTGACTGCAAGAACAGCACATGAAGACTGAGGTCATAGGGCTTGCCAAGTGACTGGGGACCAGGACACTCCTGAGTGAACAGGCAGACCAGGCAAGATGGTTCCTAGCACCAGGGGTGGCATGTGGGGAGCCATAACACAAAGTGGCCCTCCCCCCAACACACACACACACACACACACACACACAGACATACACAGAGTATAAATGGAGCTGAGTCACCTAACAGCATGACCATTCTGCCCACCAGTGGCACAGATTCCACCTTGGCCGTAGGTCTGGCTGGTGAGGTTCTTGAGGGCATTGAAGACCAGCTAAGGTAGGGAGTCAGGCTCTCAATTAGTCAAATAAATTGAGTTATCAGCTCCGGTGGATAAGTCCATTGCAGCTCCTCTGCCCACTATCCATTACTGGTTGCATCCCTCTCTTTTCATTCTCTCTTGAGCCCATTCAAATATGGTTTTCAACCCACCAACCCTGCTCTCATCAAGGCCATCAGTCAACTTTAGTGGTCAACTCTCAGTCCTCACCTTACTTGGCCTGCGAGCAGCAGCGTTGACCCGCCTGGTGCCTGCCTCCCTGTTGCTGGAGGGCTTCCTTTAACACTCAGGACATGATGCCATCCCAGCTTTTCTCCTACCTCACTGGATGCTTTCCTCTCCTCATTTGCGGTTCTTCTCCCTTTTCCTGAGCTCAACACAGTGCAGATCTAAAGAGCAGCCCTTGGACCTCTTCCCTTTTCTATCTATATTCATTTTCTTGGTGATCTCGTACAATCTTATAGCTTTCATTTCTATTTGCAAACAAATCCCAAACTTTATCTCCTCCAGCCAGACTCATAGATCCAACTGCATAGTCAACACCTCATTTAGCGGTCTAATAGACATCTCAAATGTACCATTCCCAAACTGAACATCTGCTCTTTCCCTCACATCTGCTCTTCTCAACAGCCTCCATTTCAGTAAATGACAGCACCGTCCAAGTAGTTTTCAAACCAATTACCCTGATATCATCCTTTAGTCCCCTCTCTCTCTCTCCTACAATCTGCCAGCAGATCCTTTGGCTATACCTTTGGAATATATCCAGAATTTGATCACTTGTCATCACCATCACTGCTAAACTCATACCCTGGATTAGTTACTTAACTCTTCTGTGTGTCTCTTTCCTCATCAATAATTTAGGAGTAAAAATGGACTACAACTTATAGGGTTAATTGTGGACTAAAGGAAATAGTATATGGGAAGAACTTAGCACAGTGCCTAGCAGTTAGTTCTCAATAAATGTTAGCTTCTATTATTTCTGGCTTTTCTTTTCTAGAAGGTTTTAAGGAGATCTGACTTGTACAATTGAAGCCATCAGCTTCTTTTCATAATAGCTAAATTTTATTCAACACATTGCAATTTCCATTTTTAAGATTTCAATTAAATGAGTTAAAGAAAATAAAATGGGCTACTGTGCTCATGGCTTAGCTTCCAAAAAGGAGAAAATGAAAAATTCACCTTACCCAGTAAAACTGTTACAAATCAGAACCAAAGAAAGTGTTTTACCCAGCACAATGGCAATTTAAAGTATTAGAATTCTTCTATTGCCTAGGAGTAATTTTCAGGTAATCAGAAAATTTTAGCCTAGAAAATATTTGAAATTCAAGGTTATATGAGATTATTACTATGATATTGCACAGCTGTCCACAGCACTAGTTTTACAACCGGAAAGAACCCCGCAGATATGAGCAAAGTCGTGGAATGTTTCTACAGATGCTGGGATAACTGCCATCGCTTGTAGAAAATGGCCTCATATTATTCACCTGTAGTCCCACTTAATATGTCATCCCACCTAATTATGAGTTGTCAACTATATTTCAGTAAGCCTTAATTATATAGGAAGCATCTTGGGTAAGTACCCAAATGCATAAATTAGACACATGGATACCACCAATAAATTAAGAAAAATCATGGCACTATATAAGCAGAAAAATAGTTTCAGAATATTTAACTTGTCCCTTTAGTGCAGCCAATTTGCTAATATATGGCAAGAAATGGTTTTTGAATAGATAAGAAAAAATGTTCACCTAATTTTAATTTTTATGGAAAATCACATTTATTCTTTATTATTTCATCCATTTTTTTCCCTATTCTCACTCCCCATCCTTCCATTATCCCTCTTCCCCCATATATATATCATCTATCATATCTACCATGTATATACTCTGGTTTCTCTTCAGATCGTATAAATCTTTTGCCTTTTACTACCATGTGCCAGGTAATAAAAAATACTGGTGAGTTATTTTTATTACCTCTTTTTAAAATATTTTAATCCTTTTCTATAGCTCAAGAGCTAGGTAATAATGGTGTCGATATTTTAAGAGGGGTGAAATAACTTTAAAAACACTAGTTGACTGTTTAATTTGTTATTGGCTTTATGTTCTCTATAATTATATGTTAAACTCTGTGGTGTTCTGATACAGACATGATATATACAATATAAAAAATTTATATTTTACATTATATGCAAAAGTTACTTAGTAAAAGTAAATTCCCAATGTGGGATCATTTTAGCTTGTCTATGTACACTTTACATGCTCATTTCTATTTATTTTTTGTAGGAAGTCCTGGCTGAGCAAGGTTGGAAGTCCTAGTTCTCGCATCGACCGCACAGACTTCTCTAATGAAAAAACCATCTCTACACTTGAATATTCTAATTTTAGTATTCAACACTAATAGAAATAAAAATTATAATGTTCATACTGCATAACAGGCACTACATATTCTTAAGTCTATGTACTAGGGTAATAGTAGCAGAGGAGGGTTAAAAAAAGGAACTTTGTTCTGAAAGCTGCAACATTATATGTAACACTAAAATGTCTGACACTGAAAGTTTTATTCAACTATGTTTTTAATAAGCTAAAAATAATATCCTAAAATAAAAAATGTCATTACAAATCATTTAATATGAATATTTAATTTAAACTTGTTTCATGGAAACTATAATAATTCTAATGAATGTTATAGCATACGTGTTCTTTGGCTTGGCTAGACATAAAATAATAAAATTAACCATTTAAAAATTATTTTAGATACTGTTGTCTGAATTGAATTCTAAAACCTTCCATATAATGATTTTTTATTAAAGTCAAGTAATTTTAATTACTCAAAAAGAACCAGTAGTTAGATATAAATGTATATAATGATCAGTATAATTAAAAAATAATATCAATAAAGAGTTAAAATTTTAAATTTGGATTGAGAGCATGATTCAGTACTTGGGTTGGAGCTCCTGAATGCATTTTGTGAACTGTATCATTCTGTATAGTGAACAGATGAGTGATCTCAACTGATGAGAACCCACAATTTCAGTATAGCAAGCAGCAAGATTTGTATCAACCACCATCCATGATGGCTATTCTTTAACCAGAAAAGGAACCAACTGTGAGTCTAATTAAATCATACTGTCCCCCTAACAAGGTCTATCATGTGAATGATTTTTAAACAACAGTATTTTAAGGGGAAGTTTATTTCTATTCAATAGAATTACATTATTGAAAAAGGAATACCTTTAACTCAAAATACTGGGGAATTTCAAATGGGGTGTATGCTTGCGTATATCCTTCATTAAAATAAAATTTTACCTGGAACGTAATACAGAAAGAAAGCGGAAAAGCACAACCAGCATGACTGAAATGGGGACGGGGATCCCTGGAACCCCGCACACCTGGTCACACTTTTCCTCCTGCATCTTGTCCCCCTTGGACAATTTCAAGTTCCTTGGGGATATAGGTTAGAAATCACTATCCTATCCAGGAAAAAATTTCCATTGCTACGCTCCCAGGCATGAAGAAAGAATGCAGGCCAGAACTGAGAAAAGGAGATGAAGGGTTGGCTGACCTTGTTCACTTGGAAAGGTAATTCTATGGATGATGATAATATTGAGACCAAATATGTAAGACAACACAACATTAGGGAATGACAAAGATTTTTTAAAACTTTCTAAATGTGCTTAAAATAAAGAAATAAAGAACTTTCCCATTATTTTAATACCATCATCATGTTAAGTATTATATGTGTTGAATATCATACAGGAGAATCGATTGTGATACTAATTTGTGTCCTTGTATTTCCTCACTCCTGGTTCAAGGGAGGTAGACAAGTCTTTGTGTCCCCTTACCTCAGGGAGGGTTTTGGTGCCACATACCCTGAAAACAACTTTCCTTCCAAGGTTTTATTTTAAAGAAGAAATGATGTTGTGAGTTAAGGAGAAAGACAAACACGCCTTTAGCAGGTAAAGGAGAAGCAGAAGTGACAAGAGCCAAAGGGACAAGGAGATTATCCAATACTTTGGAAAGGGACCAAAGACTGTGGATTTCCCAAGTGATGGAGACCTGAGCTTTTCTCCTCAGTGGCACCTCTGGGGGATGGTTAAACCTGAGAAGGGAGCAGCTGTGGTACATTCAGAAAAGCTGGATCCCAGCCCCAGCGGCTCCCAGCTCTAGCAAGATTCCTGTCCCCAAAAATGCTTCAAAGTATCCTGATTACAAAGGACCATAGTGGCTTGGGCAGAAGTTGTGGTAACTGGTATGGACTGGAGACCAGAGAAGTCTTTCCTGAATGTTCTCTCTGAATAAGGACCTTTACATGGTCCTTCTAAGAGAGGGTGCAAATACCAGAGTGACAGATTTAACTTCCTACCTCCCAGACAGGTGGGGCTTGAAGCAGGCTCAACTGGACTTAAAGGCAATACAATAGACATTTCTTGCACATTCAAGGTTGAAAAAAAATCTGTCTCTTTATACATAAAAAGGCTAAGTGATTTTAGAAAAAAAAATCTCAGATGTGCCACTAATATGTCACTTTTTATTACCCTGCTGTCCTCTGCCAGCTCCTTTCCCAGCTCTCGTTATAAGGAAATCGCACTTTGCTGGCACAATCTTCTAACTGCACGAACTGAGTCATATTACTCAGGGTTGCTTAATGAATACTATGTAACTAAATTCTATTACTGGATGAAAAATGTTGTAAATAATGATTAAAAGTAGGTGTTCATGAATGGGTAGAAAGCAAGAGAAAAAAAGTGAAGCAATTCTTAAAATTTTACATTTTAATGTTAAACTTAATATGTCAAACTTCATATGGAACTTACAGAAAGAATTTTTAAATTACAGTCACTTTAGATAATAACAGACAGTGACACATTTACTTTAGTCAGAATTAGACATTTTATAAAACAAGAATATTAAGCCAAAGGTGGTATCTACTTCAGGGACTGTCAACCAGGAGTCTACACACTCCACAGGCCCACACCCTTCTCCAGAAAGAACATATCAGAATTATGGAAGTATGATTTATAAATGCATACTTAATTATTTTTCATATTTATCTAAAAATTACTGCCTTTTAAAACTGGCATTAAAACAGGTATGTAGATAAGTGGAACAGAATAGAAAGCCCAGGAATAAACTCAGTCTATATGTATGGTTGATTAATCTATACCAAAGGAGGCAAGAACATACAATGGGGTAAAGGCAGTCTCTTCAATAAATGGTATTGGAAAAACTGGGCAGATACATGCAAAAGAATGAAGCTGGATCACTTTCTTATACTATATACAAGAATAAACTCAAAATGGATAAAGATGTAAATGTAAGACCTAAAACCATAAAACTCCTAGAAGAAAATATAGGCAGTAAGCTCTTTGACATCACTCTTAGTAATGTTTTTTTTGTTTGTTTGTTTGTTTTGTTTTTGATATGTCTCCTTGGGCAAGGGAAACAAAATAAAAAAGCAAATAGGACTACATCAAATTAAAATTTTTTGCATAACAAAGAATGCCATCTATAAAATGAAAAGAACCTACTAAATGGCAGATTATATTTGCCAATGATATATTCAATAAAAGTTTAGTAGCCAAAATAATAAGGAATTTATACAACTTCACACACACACACAGAGAAAACCAAAACAGCCTAATTTAAAAACTGGGCGGATGACCTGAATAGACACTTCTCCAAAGACATACATATGGTCAGTAAATACATGAAAAGATGGTCAACATCACTAATCATCAGGGAAATGACATTAAAACCATAACGAGATATCACCTCACACCTCTCAGAATATCCTTAATAAATCAACAAACGTGCTGGTGAAGATATGGGGAAAAGGGAACCCTTGTGGACTGCTGGTGGAAATGTAAATAGGTGCAGCCACTGTGGAAAACAGCGTGGACATTTATAAAAAATCAAAAATAGAACTAATATGACCCAGCAATTTTACTTCTGGGTATTTATTTTTAAAAATCCAAACACTAATTCAAAAGATATATGCACCTCTATGTTCATTACAGCATTATTTACAATAGCCAAGATATGGAAGCAACCTAAGTACCCAATGATAGACAATTGGATAAAGAAGATGTTGTATATTTATACAGTGGAATATTACTCCATCATGAAAAAGAATGAAATCTTGCCATTTGTGACCACATTCATGGACCTAGGGGGCATTATGCTAAGTGAAATAAGTCAGACAGAAGGAGACAAATACCATAATGTTTCACTTACATGTAGAATCTAAAAAACTAAATAGATAAATGGACAAAACAGAAACTGACTCATAGATAGAAAAGATTGATTGTTTCCAGATGGGAAGGGGGTTGAAAGGATGGGGGAAAAGGTGAAGGAATTAAGAAATATAATTGCCAATTATGAAAACAGTCATGGGATGTAAACTACAGCATAGGGGATATAATCAATAATATTGTAATAACAGCATGGTGTCATATGGGTACTAGACTTATCTGGATGATCACTTCATAGTTATATAAATGTCTCATCACCATGTTGTATACCTGACACTAACATGATATTGTATGTCCACTGTAATTGAAAAAATTTTTAATTAAAACATTTTTTTAATGAAATGAAAAACAAAAATACCCTGTCTTTTTAAAAAGCTGACTCAAGAAGTAAAGCTCAATAGACTTTTCTTGGCTGGAGGGCATGTGCAAATGACAGACTCCCTACCAGGTGGGGTACACAGAAGTAACAGAGGTATGGGAGAGACAGGAGGATTTCCTGTTAAGAAGGCTATGGGCTTCTAATGTCTAGAAGAAGCAATCCAGATGTCATCTGAGACTGGGAATTTCTGCGAATACCCTGCAGCCTGAAAACTGCTTATGCTTCCAAGGTAGGAGTGTGCTAAGGGCAGAGAAACACTGAAGGGGGGAACTCTTCAGGGGAGGGTATGAGGGAAGGGGGAGAATTTTGAGTTTGACTTGGCTCAAAACTCGTCACCGTTTTTACAACTAAATATTTTCAACTTAGTCTACCAAAGAAATTTTTCAGAAACATGTATCTCTATACTCATAATTAATGACAGAAAAACATAATCCACTTCCAAAAATAAGCTTGTATTTGGAAGTATATAGTCCACAAATATATTTCATATAGTAGCCCTCCCTGACCTCCATGAATATAGAATGTTCACTACTTGGTTAAAAGGAAATGATTTTCATGTCTGGAGCTATTAAAATAGGCAGCATAGTATGGTAGAAAATATTCTGGTGTAAAAATCAGAAGACCTGCATTCTGGGCCCAGCCCAGCCATTAATTTGCTGTGTGCCTCGTTGTCCTCAATTACAAAACCAAAACAAAAAACAAATTCAACTCAAGCTCATGAACTAAATTTGAATTGAGTACCTACTGAGCCAGGCCTGCAGACAAGTGGACAGCTCAACCGAAACATATACCATGCAAAATCCAAATACATACTGGTTTTCTATTTAGTTCCAATTTTGGACTAAATCTTAACTTCTGTTTCGGAAATAAGTAAAATTAAAAAAGAGAGAAAAAAAAAAGAATTTGCATTAAATCTGGGCTTCTGCAGGATTCTGGTAAGCCAGAGGCCTCCCAGGAGGTGGGACCAGGCTAGCTGCAGGCAGGTGAGGGCCCAAACCCTGCCTTAGTCAGAGTAGCCCTGCTCTCAGTTCTTCCATGTTGTCAGGATGCTCCATAAGTCAACATCCTAAAAAGAGTTCTGCCTCAAAGAAACAAGAAAAAAAGCAACAAAAAACACACAGAGTTAGTATCTGGAGTCTTCTTTCCTAATTTTCTATAAATGCTAAACTCAAATGTCTCCTATTCCCTTAATTCCTTCCGTTAAGCCAGTGTGGTATGTCTACTTTACCTTTATTTATTTGCATTTGAAACATGTATACTTTGTGATCATTTGCAAGCATCAAAGCAGAATGTCTACTAAATTCAGGTCAGATTTATCTGGATTAAGAGCATGCCTGTAATGCTTACCCATATAATTGGCATGAAGTGGACAGACCCAAAGTATGATTATTGTTTAGGTGCAGTATCTGTATCAACCAGAAAACATGCAGCAAAAATTGTTCTACTCCTCAGGTACTATATTCTGAGGTAGCAAAAGAAGAATAAACCTTTCTCTCTTTCCTCTGATCCCAACTTCACTCTTGGGATAACATAACTCCTAAGTCACAGCACGCGGAAAGAGGACATGGAACGACATGTTGGGTAGACCCATTACTTAAAGCATGGAAGTTGAGGCAAGGTAGTTTCCTAAGTGTCCATTTTATAATTATTTATACTCTATAAATTATTTTATACATCCTATGTATGATATATTTCATAATTTTTAAAAAGTTTAAGGCTCCTAGAAATCAAAATACTAAATTAGGCAGATCAACCATTCTAAGGCTTTAGACCTGAGAAGGATACCCCTGTCTGCTGGAAAATACCAGTATACTACCAAACTCTCCTCATTAAAAGTTCAATAAACAGGAAACAAAAACCAGCTTTAAATTTTTAAAAAGCACTATAGCTAAGGTAAATGAAACATTATCCAATAGAATCGGGGGAAGTACATATTTTTAAAGGTTATTATAAGAAAAAATAAAATTTCAGAAAACATGCTTTGTCCTCAGTAGCATGCAATTAAAGTTGATTTTTGAAAGAAGAGCAGGGACCCATTGAGGAGAATATGTGCAGATTAAAGTAAAATATTGGGTTGGCCAAAAAATTCATTTAGTTTTTTCCATATGATGGCTCTAGTAGTGCTCAGTTTTCTTTAACTTCATTTGAAACAATTTTGTTAGATTGCATTGTGACAGCTGTCATATCAGCATGCATTTAAAAAAAACATAAAATTGGTGAATTTTTGTGCAGCCATTTTAATACTGAAGATGGAAGACGATATACCACATTTTCATCTTATTATGCTTATTATTTCAAGAAAGGTAAAAACAGAACTGAAACACAATAAAAGATTTGTGCTGAGTATGGAGAAGGTGCTGTAACAGATTCAACGTATCAAAAGTGGTTTGTGAAGCTTCTTGGTACTACTGATATTTTGGCCAAATAATTCTTAGCTGTTGGGCTGTCTTAAGCATTGGAAGATGTTTAGCAGCACCCCTTACCTCTACCCACTAAAAGCCAATAGTAGGAGATAGCTGGCATACTAAAAAAATCCAAACCAATAGTTATTGCTAAAAATGAAAAACATGTCTTCTATTTTACAGAAACAACTAAATGGACTTTTTAGCCAACCCAATATATGGATTAAGGAAAATTACTTGAGATATAAAAACCACATTCTGAAGAACAGCCGATGCACACATACAATCACACACTTAGCTATGGACAGGCTATAGGAAACCCAAAAGGGGGTAGGAAAATTGCAAGCCATTCCAGAATGAGTGATAAAGAGCTGTGGTTGCCAAACCTAGCTGGTTATCAGAATTACTTACAGAGCATTTTAAATATACTTATTACTAGGGCCCACGCCAGACCTAATAAATCATGATATTGCATGGTTTCTATCCCAGAATCTGAATATTTAAAAACATCCCCAAGTGATCTGAACAATCTGCAAAGGTCAAGAAACACTAAGGTAGAGAATAAATCTGAAAAGTTTATCAAGAAAGTAGAAGAACAAAGACATGAAAATGTGAGTGAGAAAATGATTAATTTACAGGAATGAGGGCACATATCTAACCCAACAATAAATCAAAAATAGAAGTTCATGGGGGAAAAATGCCAGAATTGAAACAGAAGGAAAAATCAATTGTGATAGAAGAAAACTTTCTTGAGTTAAAAAAAAATACAGCTATAAGTTATACAGTATAAAGTTATACAGCTAAGAAGAATTTAAGTTTCATGCAAAAATTACTGAAAAGAGACCCCTACATAAAACTTGGCTAAAAAAATAAATTATCTACCATTCATCTCAAGAAGGCACTACAATTTGAGATGCTCAAGTTAAAAATTCAGGGCAAAAAAAAAAAATCATCTTTGACTTTTCTCTGGTCTTTATGCCCTGCTATATTTGTAGCACGTAGAACAGTGCATGACTATGGTAAGTGTACAATAGTATTTGTTAAATTAAATATAGGAAGAGAAATACGCTTTCAAGGACTTAAATGAAGACGACAGACGTTTATATATTCAAAATATATTTTTTAAATGGCTTAAGCTCCCCTGTGAAAATTCCTCATATAATCTTAACAGGGGCTGATTGTAAGAGACACATAAGGTGACAAAAATGTCCACTATCATCTATGACACAGTGACAAGCCCTGGGCTTAACCCCCAGGGTAAATAGCTAGAACACTGGACAAAATGTATGGAACCACTGTCTTTAGACACCGGACATCAGGTGGCACAGGACCCTGGTCCCTAAAAAAAGGAAACAAATGGCATGAGCTCAACAATTGCCGCATTTTTCTGCTTGGAGGCAATTTACAGACTGCAGGAGCAGGAAAGGGGAACCCAAACAGTGTCTGGAAGCAGAGAATGCTGCTTAGGGAGGCTAAGTCACACGTGGCTGGTGGCTACCATATTGGATAGCACAGCTCTAGATTCAGGGGGGAAAAAATGGAAATAAATCCACTGAAATTGAACAGTAATTATCTGTCTCTAGCTGGTGAAATTCTGTTTTATTTTTATCTATGTTCACCAAACTTTTATATAATAAGCATGTTTTCTTTTTATAATATTCTTAAAAACATTGAAAAATGAATACATTAAATTCCTAATACCTAATATGACACGAGAAATGCTAATTTCAGCAGAAAATTTTATTTTATTTATTTATTTATTTATTTTTTTTTTTTTCTTCCATTGTGCCTTAAGGTCCCTTCTAGCCATCTTTCAGGAAAACAACCTTCGTTCCTTCCCTGGAGAGATTGCTGTGGACCGCACAACCAACCATGGCAGCAGGCCTTTTATTTCGCGGGCTTTTATTACCTTTGAAAGTCATTCCCAGTTCCTTAGGGCTTTTTGGTAACAACATGAGCCCAAGCATGTCTCCTTTAGGCTTGACATTCCAGTCAAAGGCTTGTTCAGAAAAAGGAACCTCTATTAACAACTGGTCTTATTAGGTCTATGCAAAGAAACTTAAGTCATTACTTACTTGTTTAGAATGCCAAACTCTGGAGAGATCAAATAGGGAGAAAAATATACAACGTGAAGGAAAATCTTTGTCCTAATATTCACTGAACTGGCATTTCCATTCTTCATATTTTCATTTTCCCCCACTCTGGTTCAATTTTGCTCATTTGTTTGTGTTGTTCATTAGTTTCCTGTAATAGGTGACAGCATAACGTATTTTTCTTTCGTTGCCTGGCTTATTTCGCTAAGCATAATTCTCTCTAGTTCCATCCATGTTGTTGCAAATGGTAGAAGTTCCTTCTTTCTTTCTGCTACATAGAACTCCATTGTGTAAATGTACCACAGTTTTTTGATCCACTCATCTACAGATGGGCATTTAGGTTGTTTCCAGCACTTGGCTATTGTAAATAGTGCTGCTATGAACATTGGAGTGCATAGGTTCTTTTGAATTGGTGTTTCAGGATTTTTCGGATATAATCCCAGTAATGGAATTGCTGGTTCAAAAGGCAGTTCCATTTTTAGTTTTTTGAGGAAATTCCAAACTGTTTTCCATAGTGGCTGCACCAGTCTGCATTCCCACCAGCAATGCACCAGGGTTCCCGTTTCTCCGCATCCTCTCCAGCACCAGTTGTTTGTTGATTTGTTGATTATGGCCATTCTGACTGGTGTGAGGTGGTATCTCATTGTGGTTTTTATTTGCATCTCTCTGATGGCTAGTGATGTTGAGCATATTTTCATATGTCTATGGGCCCTCTGTATGTCTTCTTTGGAGAAGTGTTTGTTCAGGTCCTTTGCCCATTTTTTAATTGGGTTGTCTGTCTTCTTGGTGTTGAGTCGTATGAGTTCTTTATATATTTTGGAGATCAATCCCTTGTCCTTTGTACTCGTGTTCTTCTCTGTCTCTCTCTGTTTCTTTATCTTCTTAGAGCAGACCTTTTAGCATCTCTTGCATTGCTGGTTTGGTGGAGATGTATTCTTTTAGCCTTCTTTTGTCTTGGAAGCTCCTTATTTCACCCTCCATTTTGAATGAGAGCTTTGCTGGGTATAGTATTCTAGGTTGTAGGCCTTTGTTTTTCATTGCTTGGAATACTTTTTGCCATTCCCTTCTGGCTTGTAGTGTTTCTGCTGAGAAATCTGATGATAGCCTTATTGGAGTACCCTTGTATGTTATTAGTTGTTTTTCTCTTGCTGCTTTTAGGATCCTCTCTTTGTCTTTGAATGTTGCCATTTTAATTATGATGTGTCTTGAGGTGGGCCTGTTGGGGTTCATCTTCATTGGGACCCTCTGTGCTTCCTGGACTTGCGTGACTCTTTCTCTCGTCATGTTAGGAAAGTTTTCTGTCATTAGTTTTTCAAAGAGGTTTTCTATCCCTTGCTCTTCTTCTTCTCCTTCTGGAATTCCTATGATACGGATATTATTACGTTTCATGTTGTCCTGCAGCTGTCTTAGAACCTCTTCAGTCTTGTTCAGTCTTTTTTCATTTTGTTGCATTGTCTGGGAGTTTTTGTGTAGGTTGTCCTCCAGCTCGCTGATCCGATCTTCTGCTTCCTCTAGCCTGCTTTTAATTCCTTCTACTGTGTTCTTCAATTCAGAGATCGTATTTTTCATTTCCTCCTGGCTCTTATTGATAGCTTCTATGTCCTTTTTCATGCTCACGTAATTTTCTGTGAGTTCCTTGTAGTTTTTCTGGAGTTCTTTGAAGTTTCCGCTGAGCTCATTCAGCTTCTCCATAATCCATGTTTTGAATTCCATATCTGATAGTTCGCTCCCCTCTATTTCATTTAGCACTCTTTCTGGGGATTCTACCTTTCCTTTTGATGGGAGGTTGTTTCTCTGTCTCCCCATTTTTTTGACTCCTATTGTTTGTTGGTGCTTCTTGGAATGAGAAAATTTTATTTTATTTATTTATTTTTATCCTCACCCAAGGACATGCCCACTGATCTTAGGGAGAGTGGAAGGGAGGGAGACAGAGAGGGAGAGAAATATCGATTGGTGCCTCTCATACAAGCCTAACCGGGAATCGAACCAACAACCCTTAGGTTCACAGGACGACACTCCAACCAACTGAGCCACACCCGCCAAGGCCACCAGAAAATTTTTAGAATTAAAATCTAATAGTATAGAAACTGAATTAGCACTTAATCCTTAAAAGTAATATTTTTCTCTAGAGAGAAATTTCTATGTTAACAAAGAGTTTACCAATGGAAACATTTTAATTTAAGGAAATCAGCTCTAAGTTTTCATGTTAAAGTGAAATCCACAGCTTCTTTACAACAGTAACATTTTGTCTGAATCGTGATGAATCTAGATGGGATAATTTGTAAGACATACAAGAAGAGACATTCTGTCTCAGAGATATAATGGATAACTCTGAAAATATAAAAATCAATTAAACGTTGAAACTTTCAGTCATTTGCCTAATTGTATATTATAATTTTAAAAGGGAAAGAGCTTTGAATTTCTGGTTGTATACAATTTAACAAATATTTTAATAAAATAGGAAACAAAATTAGGTTAATGGACCTAAATTGAGATGAATAAAATATTTAAATTAGATTTTTAGAAAATTGAGAGGATATACTGTAGATTCTTCCAATCTATGACCTCCTCATCATCCCTCTTTCATATCAATTTGCTTCAATTTAGCAACAATAAACCTCTAAGTGGGCCCCATTAGTGCCTACAATATGCGGTCTAAATAATACATCTGAGACATCAGCATTCTGGTATTAAGCCTGTAGCTTAACTCTGATTTTAAAAAGAATGTCAATGTCCCATTCATTTTATTGTTTCACCCATTGTCCAAAAACAGAGTGAGGGAAAAACATTAGCTATTTTCAAATGTCATCAAATGTGGGTAACTCTGAATGTGTAGAGCTGTCAGGCCATGGCACATCATGGGGCTTTAACTTGGCAGTACAGGTATACATGGGCCTCTTTGGCATCCATGAGTTGAAACTCTTCACTAATACAAGCATAAATTTGACCAGCACATCCTTTAGTAGTAAACATTTGGCTAAATTTAAAATATTAACATTGTACAAAGACAAAATTTGGGTGTATTAAATGGTATTTGTATTATTAAATCTGAAAACATGGGTTTGAGATATGACAGAAGAGATTGTTTTAATGCAAATCATTTTTTTCCAAACCAAGATGCACATTGTTTTTTAAGTGCTGGCTGTTCCTGAGTAGCCCACAATTTGACTAGGAAATAAGACATTCACAAACACAAACCTAGAGTAAAATTCCAAGGTATTAAGCAAATGTACTGTAGGATGTATCGCATTAGTCCTAAAATTCAGGCCTGCCTCAAGTGGTCCATTCTCTTCTCCACTCGCTCCCACAGAAAAGATCTGGCCTAACAACACTCCTTACAAGGAACCAGATGCACTGCCTGCTTATCCCCAAATAGCAAGTTTCAGTTTCCCTGACAGCCTGCAAAATCATTCAAACAAGCCAATCACATCCTCCAGGGGAAACCAGGAGTGACCTCGTCCTCCAGACACTACCAAGCCTACCTCCCACTGCCTCTGCTTGTTCATTCTGCTCTTGTGTGACCTGTGGAGCATGGTGTCCTACCCCCCTTGGCTGTGAGGGTATGTGGCTAAAAAACTGCTGCCAGTCTCCTCTGCCCAGTGTCAGATATCATGTGTTCGGCCACCTCCATAATCCTAGCGCAGGAACCTCTCCCTCGTAAGTGGGGTGGATGGGTCGTGATTAGAATAGGCCATATCCCTCAATACTGTAAAAGTCCAGTTTTAGCAAAAGATCCTTATAGTGGCTGGCTATAAAGGTTTTGTGAAGTAGGTTGGTCTAGACAGAGAATGGTACTAAGCATTTGGTTTTGTATGTGGCTTTGGTCTTATTCTGGGATTCTCTGCTGAAGAGGCATACAGACAAGAAATGATACTCAGAGAGCAAACCAAGTACTGATTTCATTAAATGAACAAGGATCCAGTTTAATAATAGAAAACTCAAGTAAGAGCTAGATTACATAAATTGAGTTAGGGTAG
This sequence comes from Furipterus horrens, assembly GCF_987537825.1. Lineage (NCBI taxonomy): Eukaryota > Metazoa > Chordata > Mammalia > Chiroptera > Furipteridae > Furipterus > Furipterus horrens. Next base: position 36,330,574 of record NW_028327176.1, read on the forward strand.
GAAGCCAAAGTGAGCCTTCTTACTTCCTATACACCATGCCTTAAATTCTATACCCTCTTTCCAAATAGCTGTATGTTCATTGATGACTGGTCCATCAACTCCATCCAGCTGCAGTTAGGACAAAGGAGGCTGGGATGGCCAGGCCAGCTGAGAGAGGTCAAGGGTGTGCACATCCCTAACCATCGACCTTCAGTGCAGTGAGCCCACCCTCTAGTGAAATGGTCCCACTCAGTGCCCGTTTCTGACAGTCTGCTGAACAAGTTTTTCTCCAGTGCAGAAAAAGTGGGTGGAGAGCGGGATGCCAGAAATGAAGCAACAGTTTCTTCTAACCCAAGAACTGAGGCAAAAATAAATTCCTTCCCCCAAATAGGAGAGAAAGCATTTCACATAAGTATAACTATATCTGCAAACAGAGTAATACAGAAGTGAGGATGAACAGATTGTTTGGACCACAGGAGCCAAACTGTGGGGCTGGGAGACCCATGGAGCCAGTGTTAAGACGGAGATTTATGCCTTTTGAGAGTATGAAGTCCAAAGCCAGAGAGGGCTGAGAAACTACCTGAGAAAAAAAGTGCAGTCTGATGAAAACCATGAAGTCTTGTCTAAACCATAAGGTCTCAGGACACCCCAGTGAGTCCAGTCTCACCGTAGCTTTCCGTGAAAAGTTCCAGAAGCAGGGAGAAACCAGTGGGCTGGCAGGCAAAGAGCGGGGACTGGATAAAACTGACCAGATGTTTTTGTCATTCATTCAGGAAACACATATTGAGAATCTGCCTGATGCCAATCACTGTGCCTGGGGCTTGGCACAGAGACAAATGTGAAGCAATCTCAGCTTTTCAGACATTTATATTCTGATTAATGCTGATAGATAACAAGTGACTGAGCACCTATCAGGTACCAGGCAGTATACTATGAACCGTCTTATTTTAGCCTCACAGAAACACTATGAGAAAAGCAGGTACAATAATTATTACCACTTTATAGATGAGGAAAACGCCCTGGCTGGTTTGGCTCAGTGGATTGAGCGTCGGCCTGCAAGCTAAGTGTCGCTGGTTCGATCTTCCAGTCAGGGCACATCAGAGAAGGAAAACTCTGATTCCAAAAAACCTCCGCTGCCTTGCGGCATACCTCTTCAGGGGAAAGGCTAAGGGAGTAAACCCCGACAGAAAATCCGGAGCCGGAGTCCCTAAGGCGGTTTGACGTTGTAGTCAACACCGGCAACTCCTGCGGCGCACCTGAAGCCAAGCTGTATTGACTCCGTCTTTCCCTTGGGCCCTTCAGCTGCGAAGAGAGGGGGGGTCTGCTGCATGGACAACAGCAGACCCTCCATATCACCCTGCCCAGGCTCTGTAGCTTCAGCTTCACTGGAGAGGACACTCCAGTGTCATCGTAAGATGTCGATTCAACACGGGAGGAGGCAAATACCGTGTCACTCCCGAGTTGGACTGCACAGCCATTCTCGGCGGTGCAGATAGACTCTTAAGAAGCTACACCATCGTCTCTCGAGACGGACGGCTGCCGCCGCCGATAGATGAGGAAATTAAGGTTCAGAAAGATAAAACTTGCTCAAAGCCATGTCATTAAGAAGTGATTTCAACTCCAGGGGCACAGTTTGTGCTATATATCCCTTCAAATACGAATGAGAAGCAAAGAGAGTATTAAAAACAGGATGCCAAATTTTGGTCCTATATCTGCAGTATTCAGTTGAGAAAGAAGACTCTAATAGATCTAAGTTAAACAGTATAAAATTTTTTTCTTAGTGAAGGTAAACATAAAAAGTTTAAAGAGTAGTAATCATAAGAAAAAAAATCACAAGTTTCACATTACTATATATGAATAGAAAATGATAGAAAGAAATAAGTATGCTCAAGATAAAAATTATATGGTTTCTATATATTTTATTTTATGTAACCATAAGCATTCATTAGGAAAATACATGCTTAGAATTACTGTATTTTCCCATTAGTGAGATTTTCTGTTCCCATCCAATCTAATCAAACCACATACCAGTGAAAGCAAAAGTCTAAAGTTAATTATTTGGTTTTATCATTTACACTATCAGGCCCATCATTAGAGCGAGAAATATGATTTTGGAGTAGATTATCTTGTGGATGAGCTTCTCAGCCTAATATTCTTACAGAGATGAGACATGGCTTAAAATAAGGATTACTAGAGGGCTCAACAAACAAACAGAATCTAAAATATAAACAAAAAGCAAAAGCAATTAAAAGTTTTGCAGAAGAGGCTGATGCAAATTGTACTTTACACAACAGGAGTTGCCCTGTACTATGAAACTACCCCAAGAAGGTAATGTTGGGACCCAGCAAGGCCCAACTGATGCATTTAATAAAGGGCAGTTTAACAAAGCTCTTTCGTGTGCAACTGCTCCTTTAACCTTGCTGAGGAAGGTAGGATAGATATTAGTATCCTGCTGCACAGACAAAGGCATGGGGGTTCAGAGGGGTCAGATTTGCCCAGTCTAGGTTTCGAACACCAGAGCCTGGATTCGTGTTCATTGTGGAAACTCCTTACCTGCAACAACAAGGTTCAAAAGGCTCTGTAGTCCCCATGAGGTTGACTAGCCTTGATCCAGATAAAGTAAGGACTGTGGTACTTCCTGTATCTATTCTCTACATGGCAAAAATTACAGAAATGCCAGATTTATTTCTAATGTTGCCTACCTTCTCTTAAAATAAAGGAAAATCCTATTAAATCTCTTTTTCTGAATCTTACAACCCATTATTAAAGCCTCAGAAGTTGTCAAAGAAAGAAAGAAAAAGGAAACTAGAATCAGGTAATTTGCTCCCACACTTACGATGAGAATAAAAAACATGGCTAAGTTTCCAAACTCTTGAAAAGCTTATAAATACTGAAATAATTAACTATAACTTGAAGCACATAATACCATTATAATTCCATTAGGGGAAAAGGATAGGTTAGAATGATAGTTTAAAAGTGATGGCTTGTAAAATGTTTATTTGCCATACCATTTTGATAAGAATGACATAAGTCTAGGAGTTATTTGAGATGAACTAAACTAATGCTTACTAATTAAAAGTGTTACACTTTTCTATTGAAAACTTCAACTGTGATTTCCTTTTAGGTCAAAACCTTCATTTTTCTTTAAATGGAAGTTCAAGTTATCTCCTAACTCTTCATTTTTGTTACAGAAGGAAAGCATTATTAAATGTATCATAGATCTACCCATTCATAGCAAAAGAATTATCCCTGTTTACCAGTCTATTAGCATCACTGTGGCACCAAGTAAGGTCATGAGTCTGAATGGTGGAGATTTCTATGGGCCTATTCTTGATTGCTATTGTTTCTGTTTTACCAGCCATGGGACATAAACGGCAGCTCCAACTGCTGCACATTTGTCAGAATGCATTGTGTGTGGTGATGTTTTATGAGTCAGCGGTACAGAACTTTGACTTTTCACATACTCCGTCACCCCCACCCCCACATTACTGGATGGTTATCATGTTCTCCTCCACGTCACAGCCTTGCTGTCTTCAAAAGCTTTCACTCATCATGGGCTCATAACTTGAGTCAATTTTAGTCTTTCTTGTTATTTTACCCATTCTTATACCCTGGTGCTCCTAGTCTCTCCAGTCTAGTCAACATTAGGAGGACCTTGTTTAGAATTTTACATTCAATTTTCATTGCTATAGTCTAGCTGGGTGCTTTGACAATGCATGGAAATAATACTTAATGAGTGCCTACTTTGTGTCTGGTGCTTTACACATATATTATTTAATACAGCAACCTTACAAGGTAAGTTCCTTTATCCCTACTCTTATGGAGTCTTATTCATTTGTTTTTTTAAAGCTTAACAAGAGACATATTCAAAATCTAAAGTTCAAAGAACATAAATAACTTGCCCAGAGTCTCAGAGCTTTAATAACAGGACTAGGATTTAAACTCAGGTCTAACTCACAAATTCAATAAATATTAAGTTCGTCTGCCCTAGAGAAAGTACAGAAATGGCAATTTGTACCATCAAAGGGATCAAAGGTAGATTTCATGGGCATAACTTGAAGACCTTAACCACTTAGCTTAAAAGAAAGTTTTAATTACCATTTTTAAAATGTGGGGATTCTCTAAGGAATTTGTTGAATGATTATTGTTTAAGTCCATAAAATCACTTAAAAATTAAAAGCTGTATGTATTTTGTAGAAAATAAGGAAGAATTTTTCTAGATCATTCTCGCTAATAGGGCCTATTATTTTTAAGGTATTTTTCTAGGTGCCAAGGATCTCAAATGAATAAACTAAAAATTTCATGGTCCGGTGAGAATAGGCCAGAGCAGAAGAGATGTTCATGTTGGATTTCTAAGTAATTATATTATATAATAAGATGTGGTAATGGCCTGCAAGGAAGATGAAAACACAGACTTGGAATTCTTCAAATGAACAAGGAAAACAGCCTTAAAAAGTTGCTAGAAGATGAAGAAAACCATCAAAACTACACAGCTTAAATTAGTGACTCCTAACCTTTTGAGAATGGTAACACTCCAACAATCTTTCATTTTCCAGTGTTCCTTCCTCAAGAACCTATACACCCATAGCTATTTATTTGACCAATATTTACTATATGAGTACTCTATTTAAGACACCACTATAGCACCAAAATGGCCCTTCACTGTTCTCGCCACCAAAACCACCTTTTTATTCATCCTTCGGTTATATGGCTTCTATACAGGTGATCATAATTGGGTTATTTCAAGATGAACTTTGAATCATGAAATGATAGAGGTGGTTAGAACTCTCCAAATTCAAAAAGTATAGGCTTCTTCCTTCAATCGGATGAATTTCAAAACTAGAGATTTCTAACAATGATTTTGGAGTAACCCAGGCTGACTGTACTTATATTAGTTATCTCAGAAGATTTCATAAAATTAAAAGCATTTTACTTATATAACTATATGAACAAATATAAATACACTATCCAGGATCACATAAAACAGAAGTGATCTGTATAATTTATACCAGAGACTTTTACCTTTTAGGAGATGCAAAACCTCATGCTTATTTGTTTTGTAATATCTCTCTCTTAAAAGTGTGATAAGAATCACTCAACTTTGAACCAAAAGAAAATTTGGGGTCCCTTTTATATCTGTAATTCTTTTGAACCTATCCGTCTTCAAAGACAGGCAAACCTAACACTAACATTTCTCATTCTCACTGCCCTCTAATGTGTATTTTAGTTTGAAAAAATTCTTATGACCTAAGGCAATAAAATAAAAACAATGTAATGTATGTACTTGAACTTTTACTGTGCTAATTAGAATAGGAAGAATACTAACAGCCAACTCTTAATGAGCACTTACCTTGTGCAGGATAAGTTTTCTGCATGTATTTTCTTATTTAATCCTTATAACACATGTGTATCAGGCAAATGATCTTTAAAAAAATAAAAATTAAAGATAGTTTTGGTTCATGCTATATTCTTGAGATCCTCACCTGTATCACAAGTACATCACTGAAGGAATGTCTGAGAGGAAGCTGGACCTTCCTGGGCCTCAGCTTTCCTATCAGGTGATACAGCCATACCACTCATTATTTTTGGCATTGTCCTACGGTTCAAAAAAAAGTGGTGACAATTTTCTGTATCTATAACATTTTCTTTTTTTTTTAATGCAACATGCAAATTTTATTTAACAAAAGTAACAGGTAAAGTCAAACAGGCACTTACACTAAAACAAAAAGTAGCTAGAAATTTTAAACAGCTTACAGTAACCTACTTGCAGTTGCATTTAACTGAGCTCTGTTGCTGTGAAGAACACAGCTCATGCACAGGTATGGATGATTTGTACATTTTTCAAGTATTCACTGAATACTACCTTATATACACATATACATTAAATTTGTTCGCCCTGGCTGGTTTGGCTCAGTGGATTGAGCGTCGGCCTGCGAGCTAAGTGTCGCTGGTTCGATCTTCCAGTCAGGGCACATCAGAGAAGGAAAACTCTGACTCCAAAAAACCTCCGCTGCCTTGCGGCATACCTCTTCAGGGGAAAGGCTAAGGGAGTAAACCCCGACAGAAAATCCGGAGCCGGAGTCCCTAAGGCGGTTTGACGTTGTAGTCAACACCGGCAACTCCTGCGGCGCACCTGAAGCCAAGCTGTATTGACTCCGTCTTTCCCTTGGACCCTTCAGCTGCGAAGAGAGGGGGGGTCTGCTGCATGGGCAACAGCAGACCCTCCATATCACCCTGCCCAGGCTCTGTAGCTTCAGCTTCACTGGAGAGGACACTCCAGCGTCATCACAAGATGTCGATTCAACATGGGAGGAGACAGATACCGTGTCACTCCCGAGTTGGACTGCACAGCCATTCTCGGCGGTGCAGATAGACACTTAAGAAGCTACACCATCGTCTCTCGAGATGGACGGCTGCCGACGACATTAAATTTGAGAAAGATTTAATTGACGATCCCCAGATACACTTCATTTTTGTTGATCTTTTGGAAGAGGTCGTCTAAAGAGAAGAATGTGTGGTTCTGGCTCATGAATCATGTAATGAACCCACCCTAGACTCTGTTGGACACCAAGTCTCCTCTACTCCTCTTCAGACATCAGGTGGGTTTTGGGTACTGGTTTGGAAAGTTCTCTGAGTAACATGATGTGCCAGTACTCATAATGCTTGTCGAAGTATTTGTCTGAGTAGTAGATCTGTTTGTGGGCCATCCTGCCAGAAGTTGAGCAGCGCAAAATGGGAGCGCAGGGCCACGAAGAATGGGCGCGACACAACGCAGCGCAACTCGCCACCACACCGGACCAAGGTAACGACTCAACTCTGTAACATTTTCAATGAGCAATTTCCAACCTATTGTATTTACTCACATATGGTATTCTAGCTGAAATAGCACCAGTATTTTTAATTTGCACAATATTAGTAAACCATTGTACTTTGAATTACTCTTTGCTGACAAGTATCCAAATTACCTAACACAAATGAGAAATTGCATGTATTATCTAGGCTAGTGTATTCACTGATTTTCCAATAGAATCAATGTAGTTTACAGCTGAAAGTAATCATAAAGATGATCTAATCTGGCTACTTCTTTTTATAAGTGAAAATCAACAGCAGAGAGGTTGAAGTGTCTCTCCTAGGTGAGATTAGCTAGCCAGTTGTGGGAAAAAATAACAGCAATCCAGTGCTTTGTCTATTCAATACATTAAAAAATCAGTAATTATTTTTAAATCTACATTATTTTGCAGAGGATGTACCAATAAGTAATTGGCTCATTTTTATAATACTGTATTATAATCATTACTGAAATGTAATACTTGTGACTATCAGTTATATAATGCTGTTATGCATCATTGCTGCTCAGAACTTTTTTCCTGTTTGTCTTGTATCCATATCTAAATTGTGACTTCCTTGTGGTCACAACTGTGACACAATTTTTAAAATGTTTCTTATTTTCCTAAATAAATATACACATATATGAACTGCTTCACAGTTGGAAAGAGATTGACATAAATATATTTATATTTTAGACTAATACTCCATGACTCAAAATAGAACTGAACAACTGTCATTCTGTATGGCTGCATGTGAACTTGTTTTAAAAGGGAGAAAGTTGGGAAAAGTCCTCATTTCTTCTTATCAAGCATTTGAGATTGTCCCTGATTGTGAGTAGTTTCAGGAGCTTGAAGAGGTTGGTAAAGGTTGGAATAGAAATTAAAGGGAATGATGAGATTGTTGACTTAGGCTTAAGACATGTGGTAAAAGACAGACAAAACTGCTCAATAAAAATAGTAGCTAATAAGGACCACAGAGTTACTAGGTGTCTGGCACTCCTTTCAATACTCTGCCTGTATTAAATCATCTACACCTCACAACAACCCCAGGTACTTTTCCCATTTTGTGGACAAAGAAACTGAGACTCTCAGAGGTTAGATCATTTGCCCAAGTGAACCAGCTCCTAAGCAGTGAAGTGAGGACTCAAACACTGACTACTCCCAAGGCATATGCCCCTAATCACAATATAATGGTTAGGATAAAACTAGATAAGTAGAGTCAGCCCTCTGGAGTCTCAGGTTTCCTATCCCATAATTCAGCCAACTGCAGATAAAAAATATTTGGAAAAAAGAGCTTTTGCTTATGTGCACTATGTAGCTAGGCCATGATGGCTGCATCTGTAGTGAACATGTAGTCTTTTTTCTAGTCATTATTCCTTAAGCAATACAGTATAACAACTATTTACCTAGCACTTACATTGTATTAGGTACCATAAGTAATCTAGAAGTGATTTAAATCATATGGGAGGACGTGTGAGGCTAGCTGCAACGTGATGTCATGTTATATAAGGGACTTACTTGTTGAGTATCCTCAGACTTTGGTGTCTGCGGAGGTCCCAAGAAGACTGAGAAATGACTGTGGTGCTCAAGACAGTCTTCGCGACAGTCGCCCACCCACTCATTACCCCAAAACACACATAGGCATAGCGACATATTCACACACAGTCCAGTCTTCTTACCAATTCAGAAGTATTCTTCTTCCTCATAGGACTTCTCACATATGTGCAATGAGTCCTAGGACCATCCTCCACTTTCTCCCGTTTCGTCAAGGTAAATGTAAAGACACACTAATACTGACTCTGGATTACAAAATAAATGCACACACATAGTCCATACATAGCTGAATTCAACTCAGTATGGATTTTTCTTCTCCCATTATCCAGGGAAATGCATGAGTTGATGCCAAAGACATTTGGCTCAGGTACTGAAAACGGGGAGGCAATGGTGAAATGAGGTAAGAAATTCCAGGACCAGAAGGTGGACGCAAGTCATCAACTGCTTTTCCCCAGAGCTTGCTCTTTTGGATGAGTGCTGCACGAACAAGCTCCAATCCTCCTGCCAGAGCCTACAGTCCCCTCGGCCAGATTCTGAACCCGGCTGGATTCTGAACACGGTTGGGGCTGGAGCAGATGCACACACCGCGGGGAGCCTCATTTGCAAGACCTGAGTGTTCCCTTGCTCTATTTTAATGCTTGCCGCATGGCCAGGGAAAGAGGATTTGTCAGAAATCATGAACTGTGAGAGCCGTCTCAGGCCAAGACTAGGTAGCCCAGGAGCAGCGAATCATGACTTGCACAGTGCTTAATGGTTCACGGGAAAACAAGTTTCTCTCCTGCTTGCTTGCACTTTTGCAGTCAGCTCCCGCAGCTGCGGGCAGCACTGGGGGGACGTCTTGCCAGGCTCTAGTGTGGGGGCGCTGCGGGGACATAGACCCTAGCATCGCTGCCCCCAAGCGCTAGGGATAAGGGCCACGGGGAGGCTCCAGAATGGTCCCTCGCTGATCCCCAAGGATGGGGTGGGCCCTTAGAAATAGACTTCCCGGCCAGATAGCACAAAGGCCAAGTTCCATCGCAGAGTGTCCAGCTTGGGGTAGGTCTGGGAAGGAAGCCGAGAAATCCGGCCAGCCACGCCCGCCTACCGCGCCGCACAACACAGCACAGACAAGCCAGCTATCCTCGGAGCCAGAGCCTGTTACTGCGCCTGCGTGCTCTGGGTCCCCGCCCCCAAGCTGCTTGGAGACCAAGGTCTTGGCAGCCGTCGCTTAGCAACGTGTGAGTCACAGTCGCGGCCCTCCCGCGCCCCTTTCCTGGCAGGGTTCACTCTGTGATCATCCTCGAGGCTTCTCGCAGCTTCGTCTCAGGTTTTAGGAGCCCATGGAGGGAAAGGTTGATGCGCAGCAGTAAGTTCTGGAGTTTGGTTTTCTATTTCTCCTTATAAAACAGTATTTTCCTCCTTGGGAGAAGGTTAAGTGAGGGGAGAGTCCTCAGGCCATCAGGACTTTCACTCTTCCAATCTCCCACCTACCTCCCATTTCTGGTAGTTGATCACTTACAGTAATACTTTTTTTTTTTTTTTATACAAGTCTATCTTTATTTGTAAAAAATAATATACAACTAAAGCTAATTTGATTTTTAAAATCAAAGTTCAGTTAATGATAATGTACATTTTATAATAAAATTGTAGTAAAATACTGATATTTGATAGTTTAAACAAAGTATCATCCATGTAAAAATCATGTTGTCGTTATTTAAAATTTAATTAGAAAATTCATAGTTCACAAAAAGTACATACATTTTGTTGATAGCACATGAGAACATTATCATAAATTTACTTAAAGGTACAGAACAAAATTCACAGTTAAGCTTGACATTCAGTACTAGAAAATTTTGTGCTGAATCCACTGATATTTTTGTTAATGATGATACACTTGAAATAATTCATACCACAGATGAATCGACATTTTACTGTATAACCAAGACCTAATGGTTTTACAATACGTCTAGTAATCAATTATTTTACCAGTAAGTGAGCTCTAGTTGAAAACACCACTGACGAAACAGAACGCACTAGCAGCTTGGACTCCCACTTCATGAATACCACACACAGAACTGGTCTGTATCTTACAGGTAAAATTTGTACAAAAAGTCAAGCCCTGAAGTATTTTCCCCCACGAGAGAAGTTCCGATGTTAAAACTTTGTTTAAAAAGAGAGAGAGAGAGAGAGAGAGAGAGAGGTAGTGTGTGAAAGTATTTTTACTTAAAATGCTGCGCCCCTGGCACTGCTTTATCAATGAAATTTAACCTTATACATACGATCGCTGTTTTGCCATTCAAGAGTCAAAGTGATAAAACTCACAGAATGTTACAGCTAGAGCGCCACTAAAAAGGTCGGTGGTGGTATCTAAGTGGAAGAACTTCAGTGAATTCAATAAAAAGTACATGGCATTACATAGTGTTGTGCAGTTAATAGTTTATAGTGATAATATGTTTAGTGGTAATATGAACAAAATACATGGAAGTATTCTGGGTCAAGTGATCTTCATTTAATCAAGACTTTACTTCTTCATATATTATGACCATATAAAGAAAATACCCTTCAAAACGGAGTCATTGGATTCTTCATTGTTTTAATAGCACACCATTGTTACAAGGCTATCCACACTAGCCCTACCATAAAATTAATAAATAACTCTGAGAGTAAGATCCGTAAGTACATAAGGGAACTTACGTACTTCATACTAGTCTTCGTCTCTATATACAAGCGTACTGTAGTGTTACGCACACCGCACGGGGAGATCAGGCAAGGGGTGTGAGTTAGCAGCCTTACTCTTAATTTGTTCTAAGTGGATGCACTGGAAAGTAATAAATATCCCCATAAAATTAATAGTGATAAACTCTACCTGTCAAAGGTGAATACTATATCATTTTCATAAAGTGTAGGCAGTGTTCCTAGAAATCCCATGAAGGAAAGCCCAAATTGTTCATATAAAAAGTGCACAAGTTTGTCCTGTGTGTAAAAATCTCTTAATCTGGGTGCATTTTTTAATTCAAAATGATTCGTCCTACTCAAATACATGAAAAGAGTATACAAAAAGCACACCAACAAAACACACACACACAAACAACAAAAGGGATGACTTCCAGTGGGGCTGGGAATGAGGACGAGAAAGGCTAAGAGGAGGCTGAGGTTAAGGAGGAGTCTCGCGTACGCCCCGAGCTGCCGGAACTGCTGGCTCCAACATAAAGTTACCCCCACACGGAATAAGTTTGAGTGTGAAAGCTCTAGGACGGACAGGCGTGACCTTGACCAACTGTTAAAGAGTTTCTTAATTCGGGAACATAGTTTCGATGCCTTATAACATAGGAAGCAACTCCTAAAAACAGTCAATCGGTTTGATTTCTTAGAAATTAGGGAGGGAAAGCACTTGAAAAAAAATTGTTAAAATTAGCAACAGAGGAAAAATATTAAAAAATCAAAATAAAATACAGGGAAGATAGGAGCTGAGGTCCCCAAGGTACCAAAAGATAGACTCGGACTTTTTCACATTAGAAGTAGAAATATATATGTAAAGGAAAAGTTAACTGGGCTCCGTACAGCAGGTTAAATACGCAACCACTTCAAATGGAAATGATCTAGTCCTCTCTCACAGTTCTGAGAATGTGCTCTACCTTCCAGTTCTCCGTAGACAAAATAGCAAAAGCATGTAATTGCATTAGCAAAGGCCCCTTTGATTTAGACTTAAATTCACCTCTGACGCACCAAAGTTTATATTAGCAATTACCAAACTACTATTTTAATAACCTTTTAAGCTTGCAACATTATTTTTCCTCATGCGTATTCCGGGTCACTGGTTCAGAGGTATATATGCTTCCGACTCGCCAAGTTGACAGGTCCCCATGGCATCCTCACTCAGAAAACATTCAGTCAGTGGTTTCATAGTGTTATGATTGTTCCGTCTTCTTCTAAGAGTTTTTGATCTGGAACACGGGTTTCAAATTCAGTGTTTGTGCCACTTGCAACGGGGGTTAAGCTCACTTCATTAGAAGGAATGAAACCATTCTGTCCAGACTCCAAACTGAGTTCTATTTGCGTTAACGATTCCAGGCTCTCTGTGGCAGGAACGGCTTTAGGAATCTGCTGCGGGACTCCATTATCTTCAATAACAATGTCATCTTCGTCGCTGTCTTCGTCCTCTGGCTCAAAGCTGGGTTCCACCTGCTGCGGGTAGCCAAGAAGGCTGTTATCAGTGGACTGGCCGGAGCTGCCGGAGGTCCGACTGTTCCTGACAACGTTGTTCCTCTGGTTTGCTGGCCTCACTGTTATGATGAGGTTGCGGCTGTTTGCGATCATCATGTCTGTGACTTGATCCAGACTCTTCCCTGAAACTTCTATGCCATTAACTTCTAAAACTTCATCATTAACGGCTAACAGTCCTGTGCTCTGAGCCAGACCTCCCGGGACAAGCCTGGATATAAAGATCCCTGGGACCTTCTCTAAGCCGTGCGGTGTTACCCTGACACTGGAGCCGTCCCGGATGTAGAACCCTAGGGGTTTCTCGGTTCCATATTTGTAGAGACGAACCCTACGATGCGTTTCCGGGAGAATATCCACGTCTATAATAGAAGACACGGGTCTGAAGTCCTGGGGCATACTGATGACTATATGTGGCTTTTTTCTGTGGTTGTCAGGACGCAACACATTGGTTAAAACATTCTTCTTCTTTATTAATGTGTCTGTACCAAAGGCACTGTAGTCTGCTTCTTCCTTTTTTTGTATAAAAATCCTAAGCAGTGGATTGGCCGTTGAAACAGCTTTGTGGTAATTATCGTCATTATTTATAGGTAGTAAGTCCCCGTGGATGTCTGCATAGCCTACTAAAACGTCAACATTGGGGATCTTATGAACGTGTTGCAGTAATCCATAAAACTCCTCAAATTTTCCTGGTTTTGATCTTTCCAGTGAAAAACGACGAAATTCAGCTCCGAACTTGCTCTTCACCTCCATGGTGCCCAGGCAGCCGCTGCCCGCCCCGTGTCGGTGGCTGCGGTTCATGCTGAGGCCGGGCCCCGCGGCGGCCTCTTCCAGCCGGGCCGCCCCCGGGGAGCGCGGGGAGAGGGTGCGCGGCCAGAGGGCTCCGGACGTGGCTGCGGCCCGGGAGCCTCCTCGCAGGCACCTGCAGAGGGGCGGCCGCGGCTCGGGGCTCCGCGCAGAGCTCTGCTCAGCTGGCTCCTTACGCGGCGAGAACGAGGGTCCGACTCTACAGTAATACTTTTTAAAGCGCACTGTTTACTGGGCACCTACTGTATGTCAGGTACTTTACTGGCATTGTCTGGCCTAAAATTCTTGGTCATCTTGAATAGCCCACTCCTTCTCACACATGACATCTACTTTGTTAGCAAATTCTGTAGGTTTTACCTTTATTTTATCCAGAATCCACCATAGTTAGTTAATGCCTTAGACTACCATCCCCACCCGGTCCAAGTATGAGCATCTCTTACCTGGATACTACAGTAGCCTTTGCTGCTTGCTCTCCTTGTTTCTCTGCAGCTTCTCAACACAGCAGTCAGAGTGGTCTTTTTACAACACAAGTTAGGTCACTACTCTCCATTGGCCACTGCAGAGTAAAAGCTAAGGCTTCGACAATGGCTTATGGGACCTCCACAACGTGCCCCCATTCCCCTACTGGGCCTTAGCTACTACTTGCCCTCTGACTCCACTCTGCACCAGCACACAGGCCTCCTTGCTGTTACCTGCAATGATTCTCAGAGTGTGGACCCAGATCAGCATCACCTGGGAACTTCTAGACATGCACTTCTTGCAAGCTCCCCACCACAGACACATCAGACCAGAAACTCTGAGAGCAGGCCCAGTAATCTGGGCTTGATCATGATTCTGATGTAGCCTAAATTTTAAGAATGATTGAATCAAGCTTGTTATGACATGGAGCCAGTAGTAACTGCTTCCAAAGCCTGTGTTTTTGTCACTACAACAGTGGTTCTCACATACATAAGAAACACCTAGAGAGCTGGCTAAAACAGTTTCCTGGGAACCTGCCCCAGAGATGATGTCTTAGTAGGTTGGGGTGGGACCCGTGAATCATATTTCTAACAAGCTGCAGTTGATGCCAATGTTGGTACTCCAAGGATCACACTTTGAGAGGCGCCACTCTGAGGACAGGTACAATTCTGCTGCAGAGCTCTGGCAGTTAGAGTTCACGCTGCTTTGATTCTCTGCCCTCAGATATCCCCTTAGCTCACTTTCTTCTTTCCTGTCTTCTTCAGTTGTCACCTTCATAATACAGCCTCTACACTATCTAAAAACACAACCTACCTCCCACATACACGTAACCCTCTTCCCCATTCCCTGCTTTGTTGCGGTCCTCAGCACTTGATACCATCTTACAGAATGTAGGCACTTTATTGCACTCCACAGATGTCGCATTCCTTACAAATTGAAGGCAAGACCCTTCACCAGCAAAAAAGATTACATTAACTTTATTGAGATACTAGTTTTATCGCAATACTTGCTTTCTTGTGGTGCTCTAGAACCAAACCGGCACTCTCTGAGGTATGCCTGCACATGTTTTACTTATTATTTCTTATCTGCCTTCCCCAATCGAATATAAGCTCTGTGAAGGCAGGAATTTTGTTTGGTCACTCCTGTATCCTCAGTGCCTCAAAATTCATAACTCAATATTTGCTGAAGGAACAAATTATTCTTACATCACTTGCGATAGGTATTATTGTCCTTATTCTGCAAATGAGGAAACCAAGGCTCAGAAGGTAAATGCCTTCAAGCCCATTAGTGTTTTCACTCTCTTTTCCTTCTAGTAAAAGATTACTATGGAATCATAAATTTCACATTTATGTACACCATGAGTACCTAATTGGTGAATGCTTAGACATGCAAGTAAATAGCCACAGTCCTTTCCTCCAAGGACCCAATTCCAGTACAAGCGTATTGCTGGGTTATAACTATGAGAAGCATTCGGAAAAAAAAAGAATGTGAGTAAAACAGTGATGAATCAATCACAACCTTTAAATAAATACTTTTATCTCTGGAATGGTAATAGAAAAAGCCATAGAAGTTCTTCATACTTTACCAGTAATCAGTTTTTCCAAATCGTTGACAGAGAGCAATTTTTGTTGGGATGCAGGGAACCTGACTCCAAGTGTACTGAATATTGTGTGTGTGTGTGCATGCGTTAGAGTAAGGGTTGGGAGTGTACAGCTAAAACAGCCAGAGTAAAAACCATTCCAGGAGATTCACTAGTAATAGTAAATATTATAATGGTTCTCAGATATAAATACATAATGTCCTGATGGTGGGTACCTAATGATGAACGAAACACAATCTTTGCCTTCATGGAACTTATTGATTGGTAAAAGTTTTTTGTAGTGCTTACCAAAACAAGTAAACAAAAAGTAGGTACATGAATTATTAATTGTGGTGTTATGAAAGAAATTAAGGAAATACTAAAATGGAGACTACATGGGGTTAGGAAGGGGAAACCTAGGAAAAGTGTCTAAGATGACTTTTAAGCTGAGACATGAATGTTAGTGAGCCAGCTGTGCAGGGCATTGGGAACGAGCCAGTCCAGGTAAAGGGAAGGCAGTACATACACATACTCGAGGGGAAAGAGACTGCTAAAAGAAGGGGTGGGGGTGGGGTGGTTGGAGAAGCGAGGGGAGAGAGGCTTGAGTACAACTGAAGACATGAGCCGGAGCAGGGTCACACACTATGATAAGAGGGCAGCATTTCATTGTAAATGCACTGGGAAGCCATTGAAGAGTTTTAATTGAAAAAGGACTTGAAAAAGGAGGTGGACCTGGCTTTGGTTTGAAGTGAGGTAGGGGTTACATTTTAAGGGCCATGTATAAGGCCAAACAGAATTGTTCACTTTCTCTCCAAATTTGGACTCATATCCACTCACCTTCCATGAGTCAGGGTTTTGATTTTAAAAGCTTCTATGTAAAAGTATTCTAATTCATATTCTTTCATTTTTAAGTATATGATATTTAAAATACTCCCTTTTATAATGTTGACTACTCCTTATTTAAAAGGAGAAAAATTCCACAAACTATTTCTTTCTAAACATTTCTTTAACACTTTAAAGAATTCAGTAACTTTCATATTTTTGTACTAGTATAATTATTAGAAGCATAAAGTGGTAAGAAATTGAATTGTTCTGATGCGTCCACAGTGGTCTAGTCTTTTCTTGATAAATAGCAGTGGTCATTTGGTAGCTTTTATAAGTTTACCAGGTGAGATTTTAAAATTAAATAGTTATCCTTATCCAGATAGCTGAATTTACTAGGTAACTAACTTTTAAAGATGAATTAAGATTATGTAACAGCCACAATGAAATACTGCAAACATGATTTGTAATCATGATCATTCACTGCTCCTTCTTTACTCCAAGCAAATGAGAGTCACTGCACTGGTATCCTGTAATGAGTAATCATTATTAACACAAATCCCATTATCTTAGATGATGTAGAGCAAGACGATATCCTATGTAACTGTGACTCTCTCAGTACTGAAATGCTTACTGGGATAATTTACTATTTAATACTGTTTTTCAGACAGCATAAAATAGAAGATGCCGGTATAGTATGTGTGTCTGAAAAAAGAGAAGAATTCAAACAAGAAAAGGAGCCTGGAAAAAGTACACCACATCCAAAATCATGTGTCAAGAGAGGACGTGTCTATTATGCTAAATTCATTGACACAAATGCAAGAACATACAATGATCCAGTGCCCTACATAGATCCTCAAAATGGGTCAGAAAATCAGGTCAGACAGATGTTCATTATATACAAATATAGATTTAGATTCAGAAGCTGTTTTGTTTAAAGGATGTGACTGCTTAAAGGATGTGATCTATCTCAGACTAATACATTTTATAATCCAATAGTTAAAAGCAGTAACCTGGAATTATTCTCATAGACAACTTTTACATATATAAAAAATACATTTTTGCACATATATTCTATATATATTTCATATATATATTCCATATTCATTCTAGGAAAATGATTATTTGGATTCCTTCCATACACACACACACACACACACATACAGTCACCACAGTAATGCCTGGAGGTTACTGAAGAAATCTGTTGTATTTGTGACAGTTAAACTATAAAAACTTACCATGATACTCTGTAATTCAGATACTTTCTACAAAATAATAGCTACCATTTATTGAAAGTATATAAAGTGTTAGGAATGAGCTAAGTGTTTTATATGTTATATATTTGAATTTGCACAATAATTTCTAGGAAGTATTATTGGAAATATTTTTCAGATGGTAACATACTCCAAGAAGTAAATTGACATGTCTGAGATTACAGAGTAAGCAAATGTGATAGTCCCTTCTCTGACCCAGGAAATGTGGTTCCTTTAGCCAACCACACTTTCATTCACTATTATACAAAATATATTCCATTATCTTCTTTTTCTTACAGTCAGGTTTGTTGAGCTATAAGTCATTGTATTAGTTGCCTGTTGCTGCTGTTACAAATTACCACAAAATTAAACACTAGCTAAAGCAACACAAATTTATTCTCTTATAGTCCTGGAGCTCAGAAGTCTAAAATCAGTCTCATTGGCTATTGGCAGAGCTGGTTCCTTTTGGAGACTCCAAGGGATGATCTGTTTCCAGCTTCTAGAGGCTTCCTGCATTCCGTGGCTCACTGCCCCTTCCTGGTCAAAGCCAAAGCATCTTCAGATCTCTCTCTCTGACTCTCCTACCTAACCTCTTCTTAGGACCCTTGTGATTACATTAGACCCACCCAGATAATGAGATAATCTCCCCTTATCAAGATCCTTAACTTAGTCACAGCCCCAATGGTTCCTTTTGCTGTGTAAGGTTGGGTATAGTAGTGAGTTAGGTGTAACTGTGATTTTAGCTTAACATTTAAATGGAGATTGCTTTTAGAGGACTGTCTTTATAATGATAACATCACCTGTTCTTGTCAGGTAGTAAACCTTTACAAGGGCAGTTTTAAGACTATTTTATTTTATAAAAATTATTTTGGACTTAAAAGAAATGGATAGACTATGCCTACACTGGGGAAATAAGTTTATACAGAAAAGAAGCTGATTTAAGAATAAAAATATGAAAAAAGTAAATAAATGAACTGAAGTGTGAGGAGCTGCTATCAGTAAGACCAGTGACAGAAGAGCAGCAGAATCTTTATTAGTGCTAAAAGCTAAATGAGTCAGAGACCTTAAAGAGATGGTAAAAGTAAGTCTGAAATGAAGTAAGAGGACAGACAGGTAAGAGAGGTTGATAGTAGACAGAAATAAGGAGTTACAAAGAAAGACTGAACATGCCTCACAGAGTTAAAAAGCATGATTGACTCGGGTGTGGAATAGAGGGAATGTTCATATTTAGAAAGCAAAACAACAATAAAAGCCCTTGACTGTACTCATTTCCAAGTATCTGTGGACTAAACAAGCACTCATTTAACGTATTTGTAAACTTTGTTCTCTTATTTTTAATTTTTTTTTAAAAGATTTTATTTATTTTTAGAGAGAGAGGAAGGAAGGGAGAAAGAGAGGGAGAGAAACATCAAAGTGTTTCTTTGCCTCTTGCACACCCCCAACTGGGGACCTGGCCTGCAATCCAAGCATGTGCCCTGACCAGGAATGAAACCAACAACGTTTTGGTTCACAGGCCATTGCTCAATCCTCTGAGCCACACCAGCCAGGGCTTGTTCTTTTATTTTAGATGATAGGTTTCTTTTTTTTTTATTTTTTATTTTTTATTTTTTTTTATTTTTGGTTTTTCAATTACAGTTGTCCCCTTTTCCCCAAGTTAGCTTGGTTAAAAAAACAATTAACTGATTTTTAGTAATGCTGGCTTTAAAATACGAGTAATGAACATGAAGTTGTCTAAATATTTAAATTGACATATTTGGTGCCTTATGTATTTTGCTAAAATAATATCTTTAGAACACCAGATTGGTTGATTTTATTTATTTACAAGATTTTTAAATAAAATAATTAGTTATACAGTTCTACCTAGGGACATAAAACTGGGGGTGCTAGCTGACATATAAAGGTGATTTTAGCTCAGCCACTTCCAATGAAAACTAATTTGGTAGTCTTGTATTTTTAAATATTGATATTTTACTTTATTTATTTTTTAAAAATATTTTATCTATTTATTTTTAGAGAGAGGAAGGGAGAGAGAAAGAGAGGGAGAGAAACATCAATGTGTGGTTGCCTCTGATGTGCCCCCAAATGGGGAATTGGCTTGCAACTCAGGCATGTGCCCTGACTGGGAATCCGAACTGGCAACACTTTGGTTTGCAGGCCAGCACTCAATCCACTGGGCCACACCAGCCAGGGCTAAATACTGGTATTTTAAAAGAGATCACACTATTTTCCAAAGTGGTTTTTTTTTCTCAAAAGTGTACTTTTGAGAGCACTGACCTTGCTTATATGCTCAAAAAATAAAGTTCAAAAGTCATATAATGTTTTTTAAAAGCTGTATTTTTATCTACCCTTCTCAGAGCTTCACGATTCACATTAGCATATAAAGGTTTGGAGAAATCCTGTGATAAGCTTGCTTAATTTTTCTTATCACAATTTTTCCCATATTTATTTAACTATGGAAACCTCTTTCATGTATCTCCTATTAATATTCTGTAGAACTAGTGTTCCACAGAACACAATTTAGTGATAACTTACTGGGACATTACAAATTGCTTAAAAAGAGACATTTTTAGCACCCCTCCTGGTGTCCACAGCACACTAGAGATGACCTTAGGAAGAATGTAACTCCAGTGCTTGGGAGAGCACTTCAACTTTTTAAAGTCACTAAGCTCTACTAGTCAAATGTGATGGTCTCTGTGTAAGGTGGTATTGAAAGTCCATATTTCCAGTCAAGGTAGCAGCAGAGGTAAATGCAGTTCTTGAATCTTCTCACAACCACATCAAAGTTACAAGTTGAACTATAGAAAAACCATCATTCAGAACCACCTGAAGTATTGCTGAACAGAAGTCCCACAACTAAGGGTATAAAGTAGAAGCTGCATGAAGACTGGTAGGAGGGGCAAAGACACAGGACAGGCTGGTCCCACACCCATGTGTAGTGGCTAAAAATCAAGAAGGATATCTCAGCTGTAGAGGTCCCTGATGTGGAGCAAGGGTCCCAGCCTCACACCAAGCTACCTGCCGCAGGTTCCAGTGTCAGGAAGAGACATCCCATAACTTGTGGCTGTAAAAACAAGCAGAGATTTTGGCTGAGTGAGGGGGGCTCTGGAGTCCCAGGCAGCTCCTTTTAAAGGGCCTGTGCACAGACTTACTTGGACTCACTCCCTCTGAGCTCCAGTGCTAGGGCAGCATCTCAAAAGGCACCCAGTTCATACAAGGAGAAGCTGAATTGTTTGGCCTCAGGGTGGAGCTGTAGGGGCAGCTTTCTCCAAGACAGAAGTGCTGGCAGAGGCCATTGTTTTATTTCTGAGCCCTTCCTGCTCTGAGCCAGCAGGCAGAAGCCATACCTGAGTCTCCATCAACCTATCACTTAGTATATAAAGGTGGATACTCTAGGTGTGCCCCTACTCCCCGTCTCCCATGTGGACTGTGTATACCACCATCATATTGTAGTTGAGCCTTGATTTATGTCAGCACAGCAATATGAGGAATTTCCCCCAGGTTGATTGGCTACAAGGACCAGCTAAGACTACCATGGAGGATCATCTTTTTTATTCTGAGACCCTACCCCACCCACTTTGTGGGCCCACTCACACTATTTCCAGTGGCTTTTCCATATGAATGGCCTGTCTTGGTTCATGCTTCAGACTCCTAAAATCTCTGAAATAAGCATCATCTGGCCTCATACCTCTCACTAAGTCGCCCCAGGTCCAGTACTAGCCACAGCTGGGCTTGGCCTTTGTTTGCACCTTGGCCTCTCCTGGGCACTTCCAAGTCCAGCACAAGTAGCAGCTATTTGCAGATTGCTTTGGAGCTCATGCCAGGTGTCCTGGATCAGAATACAGGTGGCAGCTGACCTTGGCCTGCACCTCCTGAGAGGCCCCAAAGTGAAAGCATCCAGTGGACAGCTTCAGACCATGTCAAAATACCACCCAACCACCTTCACAAGTGACACACTCAAGGGACAGACTCAGTGGGCACCAGAGCCCCACTGAAGTAAACCCTGCATGGCTGATCCTCCATGGTAGTCTCAGCCAGTCCTTGTAGCCAATCAGCCTGGGGGAAATCCCTCATATTGATATGCCAACATAAATGAGGATCAACTACAATAGGATGGTGTACACAGTCTGCATGGGAGATGGGAGCAGGCACACCTAGAATATATAGCTCAGGTGAATGGGGAGGTTGTACCTCTGGACCCTATAGGACACCTATTATACCAGGCCACTCTACCAAGACTGGGAGACACAGCAGCTCTACCTAATACATAGAAAAAAACACAGGGAGGCTGCTAAAATGAGAAGACAAAGAAACATGTCCAAATGAAAGAACAGAACAAAACTCCAGAAAAAGAACTAAACAAAATGGAGGCAAGAAATCTACTAGAAGCAGAGTTCAAAACACTGGTTATAAGGATGCTCAAAGAACTTAGTGAGGACCTTAAACAGCACAGAAAAGATCCAGTAAGAAACAAAGGATACACTAACTGAAATGAAGAATAATTTACAGGGAATCAACAGCAGAGTAGGTAAAGCCAACAATCAAAACAGCAATGTGGAATATAAGGAAGCAAAAAAAAAAAAAACCCAATCAGAGCAGCAAGAAGAAAAAAGAATTTTTAAAAATGAGGATAGTATAAAAAGTCTCTTGGACTACTTCAAGCACACCAACATTAGCATCATGGGGGTGCCAGAAGGAGAAGAGAGAGAACAAGGAATTAAAAACCTATTTGAAAAATAATGACAGAAAACTTCCCTAACCTGGTGAGGGAAAGAGACATACAAGTCCAGGAAGCACAGAATCCCAAACAAGTTGGACTCAAAGAGGACCACACTGTCAGGGTAGCCCTGCTCTGAGAAATTGCCCAGAGACTGCTGTGGGAACAGATAACTGGTTTATTGAGGGAACAAAGGAAGGGGGGAGGGGGTTAAGGGGAAAGGCAATTCCCAGGACTGACTCAACGGCCCGTAGGAGCAAGAAAAATGGCGGCAGAGGCGGGGGCGGGTAGCTCCTGGTCCTCCTCGTGAGCCTATAGGAGCAAGGGAATAGGGGAAGGGTGACTCCCGGTCCTCCTCGTGGGCCCATAGGAATCACCACCAACACTTCTGCAGGCACCTTTTTTATACACCTTTCGATAAGGGGGAGTTTGCTTATTGACATATTCAGTAGGTCATTTACATCTCATTGCTTTCCTCCTCCCACATCAGCTTAGTTAACATTTTGGGCTAAGTCCATTAGCATTTCCTCTGGGAAAGTTTCATTTCAGTCCATCAACATATCTTTTGGGAAATGCTAAGTTCAGGGCCAGGTTAATTACCAAAGTCCAGGTGTACATGATCTGACACACACCAAGACACATCATAATTAAAATGACAAAGATAAAGAATCTTAAAATCAGCAAGAGAAAAGAAGCTGGTTACTTACAAGGAAGCTCCCATAAGACTGTCAGCTGATTTCTCAACAGAAACTTTGCAGACCAAAAGGGATTGGCAAGAAATATTCAAAGTAATGAAAAGTAAGGATCCAAAACCAAGATTACACAGCAAAGCTATGATTTAGAAGGATGTATAAAGAGCTTCCCAGTCAAGAAAAAGCTGAATCCATCACCACCAAACCAGTATTGTATAAAATGTTAAAGGGTCTTATTTAAGAAGAATAAAGAAAAAGATAAAAACATGAACAATAGAATGGCAATAAATTCCTATCAACAACTGAATCTAAAAGAAAGAACAAGCAGAACAGAAACAGACTCGTAGATACAGAGAACACTGATGGTTGCCAGATGGGAGGGGGTTGGGGATGGATGAAAAAGGTGAAGGGATTAAGAACTACAAATTGGTTGTTACAGAATAATCATGGGGATGTGACATACAGCACAGGGAATATAGTCAATAATATTCTAATAACTGTGTGGTGTCAGATGGACACAAGGTTTATTGGGGTGATCTCTTAGCAAGTTATATAATGTCTAATCACTGGGGGGGTAAACTTGATACTAACATAATATTGTATGTCAACTGTAATTGAAAAATAAGAAACAATATTTTTAAAAAGTCCATATTTTCCTAGGAATCCCTCAAGTGTGATTTTATGTTCCACGCCTCTGCACCGCCAGCAGCTACCTTGGTCTGGCCACCGTGGCTGTTGCTGCAGGGCTTGGCTTGCTACCTCTTGCTTCTTTTAACTGGTTTCTCCAGGATGTCTCACTTTCTTTTACTACTTATCTCCTGAGGATTCTCCCTTAATTTCCCAAAGAATGGAAAATAAGTAATGTTTACTAATGCATTTCTAAAGGCTTAGGGAGAACACAAGTATAACACAGAGACACTTCACGGTGCTTTCGCAATTTGACTGTGGGGTTCATAGTGCATGGCTGTTAGGCCTTCCGAGGCCAGGGGAAAACAGGAGCCTCATCACCAGGAATCTCCAGGCACTCTCTACCATGGAACCCCAAAGACTGTTATCCTGGGGCAGGAAAGGGGACAGGCCTTGGGCTGGAAGGGAGGACTTCCTTCTATCTTTGGGTCCAAAGTTTTTTCTGTTTGTTTTAATATTTTTATTTATTTTCTTAATATTTATTTTATTAGAGAGAGGGGAAGAGAGGGAGAGAAACATCGATGTGCAAGAGAAACATCTATCAGTTGCCTCTTGCACACCCTCAACTGGAGACCTGGCCTGCAACCCAGGCATGCGCCCTGACTGGGAATCAAACCAGTCACCTTTTGCTTTGTGGAATGATGCTCAACACACTGAGCCACAACAGTCAGGGGTGGGTTCAAAGTTTTGAACTGGGAACAACTATCTTTTTTAGGCAAAACCCCCTCTACCATATGCCAATGCGGTCTGACCCCCAAAGCCTAGACAGATGGTAGACAGAGCAGTAAATTTTTAGAGTGTCTTTTTAGAATGAGGAGAATTAAGAAAAAACAAGCCTCCACCTATATCTTTAATCTTATAATCTCTCATAAGCAAATGCTTGGACCAAAAAAGCAAGCACATGTGCATGGGTGCACACACACTCGCCCTCTTCCAGGAACAAACCAGACTTTTCAGGGACAGGGCACACTCTCCAGAAATATAAACAAAACATTTTCTGAACTGTAGGATTCCATCTTGCGGAAGTGAAAATCCACCCAATTTATAACACTAATAAGAACATTTTCACCAACTATGGGGTCTTAAAGTCATTAATCACATTTTAGAAAAATTGTTCATTATTTCCTTTGTGAAACTAAAGAGATCATTTTGGTAAAATTCTAAATTCAAAAGAATTCTTGGAATTGAATCAGTATCTGCTTTAAAGATAGTTTTTACACTATACTCCTGTTCAAAGAAAAAAACCCCGAAGTCTGCCAGGCATTTCCTAGTGGTTCACTTATCCCAGAGCTGCTTTCCCAGTTATTATGTATTAGCAAAGTAAGTTTCTAAACAACAAACGAAGATGATTTTAAGTGCAGTCCTTAAAACCTTATCATAGGAGATCTTTCTGAGGACGCTCACTTGGTGCCTTTTACTTTTACTTTTGAAATAATTTA
The DNA here is from genome assembly GCF_987537825.1 of Furipterus horrens. Taxonomy (NCBI): domain Eukaryota; kingdom Metazoa; phylum Chordata; class Mammalia; order Chiroptera; family Furipteridae; genus Furipterus; species Furipterus horrens. The sequence goes on from NW_028327176.1 coordinate 36,355,583, forward strand.
AGTAAGTTTGTGCTCACCTGGTTTTGCATGCCATAGCAGGTTTGATACAGCAATGTGGCATGGAAGATAGAAGTGTGCACAGGTGGGTGGGGTTTGCGTTGGGGTTGAACTATGACAGCCCTTCTGCCTGCTGGTGACATACCTTGGGGAAGTTAGTTTATCTGCCAGCGGTTTCCTCGTCTATTAAGTGGGTGTACCTACCTCGTGGAATTGCAGTGAGAGTGAGAGAAGACCTTCGTATCCTAGACCCCCGAGCATAATAAGCACTATCATAATCGTGGAGCTCCAAGAACCAGGCAACCAGGCATGCTGACAATAGTAAAACCTGACTATTTTCAACCAGATAGTGAGAAGACACCATCTGTTCAGTAATCTGCTCTAGAATTCCTAGGATTTACATCAAGTAGTTTTATTTTTTGTAACTCACCTTTTAACCCATTCTGAAAAATGAGGCAGCTGGTCTCTCCTATTCTCCAAAATTCCCTACTTCCTAAATGTCTTTGATCTCTGCAGACTTACTCGTTACTTCTGGTTACAATTTGTCATTGTCCTAACAGCTGGCACTCATTTAAAGTTGCAAAGTGAGGTCTAGCTCTCTGTTCATCTATGCATGTTCATCTCATCTTTTTCAGTCTGAAGATAATTTCCCTTACCAAAGAACCTAAAGTTGAGCAGCTCTGACTTCAAGCTCTGAAGAGTGTACTTTTCCAAATTTTTAGCCTTTTCTTGATTTCCTGCCCCAACAGAATTTTTCCCTGCAGAAAACCCTGTGGTTGCACAGGCATTATAAAATAAAATTGAAAAGAAATAAAATAAAATAGAAAAATAGGCAACTGCGCTGCATGTAGTAGGAGTAAGTATTGTTTTGGGGATAACTATTTAGTTTTATGTATATGTATGCATTGTGTGCTCTTGCATAACAATATAAAATGTATTTCATGGCGTGGATCATGGACTTGGAAAACCACCATTTTGGATAATACATTATTTTTATTGTCATAATAAAAAGTATAGAACATAATTTTTAGATTAAATCTCATTTAATACATATGCATACCAATGTAAATATATAATAAAATTGTATAAAATAGAAATATAACTATTTTGTCGATTTTTGTAACTATCTGTTAATAGAAGGTAGTGTAAGAACTTAGCAGCTGTATTTTACTAAAGTATATATATTTCATTTTTAGATGTCTTTTAAGAAATATGTGAAAATATCTTCATAGATTTTAGAACTTTGTTTTAGAATGTCCACGACATGTTGAATCAAATTACTAGACATTCGGAGACATCAAGCAGCACACAGAAAATGTCCTACTATATCCAATTTTGTGTTTCCAATTTTTTTTTCCATAAAGGGTGACTGGTGGTCATATGATAAAGGACTGGAACGTCACTTCCAACCACCATATGATACTAAAAGCACCCAGAGGAGTGACTTTCAAAAACCAACATGTCCATTGGTTTTGCCAGTCAAACATAGCAAGTTGCAAAAGCCTTCATGTGGAATAGGTAAGTTTAGCAGTGGTAAAACCTCTTCTCTATTATCTCAGGTTACTCTTATCAACTTCAGATATATTAGATCTGCTGGTACCACTTGAGAAAATTTCTTCTCTACAGGAGCTGAAAATATATGGTAAACGCAGCTCTTGACAAGTTTGTCCTTTATCCCTTCCTGGTGGGCAGCTTATCTCCAAACACATTTAATATAACCTAATAAAAGTGTACTGATCATTAACACCAGCCTCCAAGTCAGAAACTTAGTAGCATTCTGTTCTTTCTTGCCACAAATTTTAAAAATCATAACTATTAAAATAGTAGGCGATGCTAAAAGGCAGTATTTCTCAAAGTGCAATCTGAGGGACACTAGTTTTCTTGTTGTTGTTTATAGATGCTCAAAAAAATTCAGTTTTGCAAAACTAAATTATACAGTTAAACAGATTATATGTTTTATATATTAACATATATACACTCATCTATATATATATATATATATATATATATACATACATACACAGAGCTCTTAATACCGTTATTCTGAGCATAGACATAATGAATTTCCAAAAAGAGGAATAAATAATGCTATTTTTCTCACTGACCACTTCACCATTTTTTAGGGTATGATCTTGTAATTCCTGATATCCCACAAAACATAATTTAGGAAATATTCACGCTGTTACACACACTATTAAAACATTTTCAGATATAAAATTTATTTTGCCTGATCATGCCATTATAATAAATTTAACCCATGTCCTAGTCATTCCTACTTCTGGATTAGGATTTAGCATGTCTTAAAAGAAGTGCAGGATTCAGTAAAAACAAAAATGTATTTATTGAGTACCCACTCTGGTCTTTACTCCATACAAAAGTTCATTAGCTCAACTTCAAATTTTCTAAACACAACAGAAGACAACAAACAATTATTTTTAGAGGTCAGCAGTCCCTCACTTAATTTTAGCCTTCTGGCCTCTGCAATGTGGCTGTTCTACTTAAGCATACAAAAGGCAGCTAGATTGAAGGTCAGGACAAATGACCTTCAAATGGTCGTATTCAGTATGATTACCACCTTAAGGGTGGGAGTTGAGGGAGAGGGCTGTTAAGATAACCTGTAACAATGGCCTCTGGTTTAGAAAGGTAATAATGTTTCCTCTTCTGATTTAGGATGGTAAACTGAATACAAATGCAGTGGTTACCTCGGTACTTACCGTTAATCCATTCTGGAACTCATGATGAGTGCTGGAACCAATGAGTTTTGAACAATGAAGCATTTTCTTGTGTAGGCATCGTCATGGCTCATACAAGTTCTAGCAAGGGCCATGAATCCTGATCAAGTGCCGAGTGCTGAAACATTTTTTTTTCTTGTCAAAATGTGACGAGTACAGGGTTTGATGAATTCTGAAGTTGACAAGTACTGAGGTATTCTTATCTAAATCCCTGGCCTCCCAAAACCCTATTCAATGATAGCAAATCAATTGATCCATAAAAGTAAAGAGAATGGAAGGAAGAACTTTCTGGAATGTGAGAAGAATGAAAACCTGTTAATGGATAAATGAGAGACAAGAAGCAATAGCCTAGAATATATAGAAGGAGATGCAATAAAGATGAGCCAATCTGCCTGACAAAACCCCAAAGTAACTATAGGCTCAATCACCAGGCATAACAGAAGGAAAGGGGGTAGGAAGCATCAGAGGGTTACTTGAAATATCACAGAGCATAAAAGAATGACAACCAAAACACTAGGGAATATTAGAGAATAAAAACAAACTGGAGAATCAGTCTGGAAGGTCCAACTTCTCCAGAGCTCTAGGAGTAAAGAACGTAAAAACTGAAGGTGAGATAGTTGTCAATACTGTAACGGGGGACCACCCCCAGAAATGGGGAGGGGTGGAAAAGTGCCAAAGACTGCAGATGCCTGTGTCACCCCAGGAAGCTGGACGACACACACATGACTCAGCAGAAAAGAAGCGCGAAGGGCTGACGCTTGGAGTTAGGGAGGTGATTGGATGGGCAGGACATACTCTCCCATTTACTTCCATTGCAAGGGGATTATGGGGGGTGGGGTCTTTAAAAGCAGAGTGCACAGAAAATGCATACTTCTGCTCTCCCTTCCCTTGACTGGCTGGTCAGAGCTGGGGGGCTCAGGCTCCTGAACTGTCAGGCCTTAGGGGAACTGTGTCACCCGGGATCATTGCCCACTTGCCTGGCCGGAGCCCTGCGGGCGCTAGGTTGGTAAAAAGGGAGTGAGGAGGTTTGAGCTGGGGTGTCCTGGGAGGCGGGCGTCTGGGCGGCAAGCCCCGTGTCCCTCCTGTGTGTGGGAAGCTGCAGGAAGCTGTCAGAGGCGTCCACCCATCCTCCGCTAGCACTGGCCTGGCGGCAGCAGGTCCCACACCCCTCCCTGTGGACAGTGATCCACCAAAAGAAGCCACAGAGGCAGCACCTCAGACACACAGCACTAAGGCACAGGGCTTAACAGCAGCCAGAAGAGGATGGCGTGCTGCCAGTAGGCTGCCTGGATGCACAGACTCTGAAGGATGACAAAGATGGTACTTTGGGTGGGAGGAGAGGGTCCTGGTGCAACCTTGAACTGAGCTGGTAGAGGGTAGCAGGGTGATTTTCTTTGAGGCATTTTAAAAGAAACGGGCTTTGAGACAGAAACCTGCCATTATTTCAAGCTGTACATACTTTAAATACGAGATTCCTTCCCTTTCCACCAGACTCTGTCTCCAGAGTTTTTGCCTATGGGTGGCAAGCGGTAGGACCCCACTGACTGTTCTGGAACAGCACGAGGCTGTCAGGTAACAATACAATACATTCATTGAGAACGTACTGTTTGCTGGGACTTCTGTGGAACTTTCTAATTCTCACACAAACCCTATGGAATAGTATAGTAATACAGTGAATCCTCTCATTTTTCAGATAGAAAGCACAAAATTTAAATAACTTGCCCAAAGATACACAATTGGTATATGAACTCAGTCTCTGACCCCAGTACCTATAATAATAACTAGTGCTCTACACAGCCGCTACAATAATAAGAAAGTTTCCCAGTATAAAAGAGAGGCATTAACGGACTTATGGACGTGGACAACAGTGTGGTGATGGTTGTGGGAGGGGGGGATATAAGGGGGATAAATGGTAATGGAAAAAATACAATTAAAAAAAAAGAAGAAAAGAGAGTCATTAAAAGGGCCTACTGAGAACTTCGAAGTATGAAGGAAAAAAAAAAATACACACCTAGATATCACTATGAAATTGCAGAATAACAACTATCAAGTGAAGATTCCATAAAGAGAAAGAAAAATAAGTCACCATCTAAAAAATAAGAATCAATATGGAATCAAGCAGCAGTGAGGCAAGAGCACAATGTAGTTGATGTCTTCAATGTTCTCAGGGGAAATAATTTTTTAACCTAGAAAAGAGGATTTATTTGACATGGACACTAGATCCTTTTTTTTTTTTCAAGTGGCACTGGGCATTGGACACACTGAGAAAAAAATGTAGTCCTGGAACAATATTTGGACCATAAGTGAACAAAATTCAATTATATTGTAAATGCTATTTAGGAGGTCTCAACTTTTAACATCAATCTAGAAACACAATATGGAAAATTTAAATATGGTTACAGAACAGAATTATATCATCAGCTTTAACAAGAAAGTATATACGCAGTTGACAAAAGATGAGAAGTAGAAGACAAGGGTGCTAATATTATTTAACAGGAACACTCAGGAGATACTACCCAAAGTAGATGAAACAAGGAAAAGACATTTAAGGGTAAAGTCAAAGTAACTAATTTAAGAACCAATTTTCTCTCCAGCCCTGGCCTCTTTACTAAACTTCAAGACTAGGTATCCAACCACCTACTTAATATCTCTTTTTGGATAGCTAATCTCCTTTTCAAACTTAGCATGGCTGGAATAGAACATCTTGTCTCACCCATCCAAACCTTCCTCCGCCAGCCTTCCCTATCTCAATAAATACCACCTCTATTCCCCCAGATGCTCAAGCTTTGATAATCTGGAAGTCATCTAAAACTCCATACCCTCCACAACTAATCTATCAGCAAAACTTGACACCTTAATTTTCAAAATATATCCCAAATCTTCTTACCATTGTAGTGCAACCACTGCTCTTCTGCTTCCATCCTTTCTCCTCCATAATTTGTTTTTCACACCATTATCAGATGGATCTTTAAAAAGCATAAATGATACCACACTCCTTTAGGTCCTCCGTTAGTTCTCATTGTTGTTATGAGAAACAAAGTGGCCTACTACAATGCTTAGTATAGTGGACAACAAATGGTAGCTGTTTCTATTAGTAATTATTGCATTATACTAAATTAGACCAGAGAAGGAAAACTCTGACTCCAAAAAACCTCCGCTGCCTTGCGGCATACCTCTTCAGGGGAACGGCTAAGGGAGTAAACCCCGACAGAAAATCCGGAGCCGGAGTCCCTAAGGCGGTTCGACGTTGTAGTCAACACCGGCAACTCCTGCGGCGCACCTGAAACCAAGCTGTATTGACTCCGTCTTTCCCTTGGACCCTTCAGCTGCGAAGAGAGGGGGGGTCTGCTGCATGGGCAACAGCAGACCCTCCATATCACCCTGCCCAGGCTCTGTAGCTTCAGCTTCACTGGAGAGGACACTCCAGCGTCATCGCAAGATGTCGATTCAACACGGGAGGAGACAGATACCGTGTCACTCCTGAGTCGGACTGCACAGCCATTCTCGGCGGTGCAGATAGACTCTTAAGAAGCTACACCATCGTCTCTCGAGACGGACGGCTGCCGACGACGATACTAAATTAGATATTGCCTTGGAATCTAGCTTTGGGAACCTGGTGTGAACATCTTCTTTCTCCCTCCATGTGCCTTCTCTCCCTTCTTCCCTCCTTTCTCCTCCCTCCTCTTCCTTCTCCTCCTCTTTCCTTCTTATCACTCTCCTTCTGTCTCTGTTCTTTTATTGGTATTGCTCATTGCCAAGATCATTACTGTATCCCAGGTCCTAGCACAATGCCCAGACTCAATTAATATCAATTGATTAGTTTAATGATAATTACATATTATCTAACAGATTACTTTAAAGTCATAAAGTAATTTAAACTAGCATACACACCAATGTAGGCCTGAAATTTATTCATATTTTAGATGGTATTTCTATATTAGATGAAAATGATTTGAAAAGAAAATATTTTAATATAATTTTTGAAATAATGTATATAAACTAGCCTATACATGCCAGATTATGCATGTAGACATAGAAAATGTATATATAAACATGCACTAATGCCACTTAAAAGTCATCTCATAGTCATTCTGTTCAATCAGCCCACTTAATTACGCCTAGACTTTGGCATTTCAGCAATGTCATCTTGTGCTGACAGTGAAAGTGCCCTTTATGTCTTAAACCAGCACACAATTTCCAGGCTGCCATCCACAGTTAGTCCAACAAATGACTATGCTCCAGAATATATCCGAGTCCCTGTAAGAATAAGTATTCACTTTTGGTTTTATATAATAAAACTATAAATTGGAAGGGCTGAGCTAGTTTGTGAAGGAGGTATTTCATATTTAAATGAAACTTTGGCTGTTTATCAACTACTATTGATATATTAACATTCTTTTGAATTTCAAATTCAGATATAGTGGCAAAAATAATTTTCTAAATAAGGTTTTAGTTTGTGTTGCTTTTTCTGCACCAGGGATAACATAACAATTACTTGCTGTAGTTATTTTCAAATTTCTGTTTTTATCACTGTATTTTGAAAATCTATACTATTATTTTTACATTAATAATCTTCTTGGGTAAGATAAAAATAAATACTATGTAGAAGAATGGGTTTTCTAATAGACAAATATTACTCATGTTTTTCAAGAAGACACAAAATGTTAAGAAAATTTCTCAAAGTAAAAGCTAAATTTCCTCCAATATGAGCAATATGTTGTGTATTTGAATAAATCTTGGCTTTGCCAATAAAATATAGATGGCTAGATGCCAACTTGTTTGTTGTATCCTTGTTTAGAAAATTTCTATTTTAACTAGATCAAGTTTCTAAGAAACAGTGAGTGGATTTTAAAAATTCTTCATAGACTTTGCCTTATTTTTTGTAAGCCTTACCTAAAAGCCTTCTTTTAAGTAATTAGTTTGGATCTGATTTGAATTTTTATGTAGAGTAAACACTAAGAACTTGAATATCTTCTTTGATGTTTTCTCACATAGATGTTCTTCACTACTGTTGGCTTCTTTAAAAATCTCATATATTTGCATAAATGAACATGGCAGTTATGTCTAATTTTGACAGGCATAATGTCTGGGTAAGGAATTTCTCTCTATAATAGCTCAGATTACCCTTCCTCTCCTTTTATTTGTCCCCATGAAAAAATGTTTTAAGTTATTATTTTTGAGATTTTTAAAGGTTCTGATTACTACTATATAAAAGATGATTCATTTAAATTTATTTAATTGACTTCCTTCTGAAGTATTTGTTTGCTATCTGCATAACAAAGCACTCCAAAATTTAGTTGCTTAAAAGAACAACCATTTTATTTTCTCATGATTCTGCCATCTGAACGGGGCTCAGCTGGGCAGTTCTTCAGCTGGTCTGGCTGATGGGTGCTCATGGGCTTGCATTCAATTGGTAGATTGTCTGAGGACTGGACTCAACTAGGACACTGGAATGATTAGGCCTCTCCATCTCCTTGTGGTCTCTCCATGTGATTTCTCCAGCAAGGTAGCTGGACTTCTTACATGGCAGCTCAGGACTCTCAAGAATGCAAAATCAGAAGCTTTAGGCTTTCTTAAGGTTTATGCCTGGAACTGGCACCATGTTACTTCTGCCAAATCCTATTCATTAAAGTTAATCACATGGCCAGTTCATAGTAACAAGGAGGTGACTGTTCAAGGATGTGAATACTGGGATGCCTGCTTCATTGGGGCCACCAATGTAACAGACTACTGTAATGTCCTTAAATAGTTCTTTCTGTGAGAATTTAGGAATGACCAACTCTTTACATTTGTCTGAAAATGTCTTTAAATTGCCCTCACTCTTTAATGAAATGAATGATGTCCTATCTCTTTTAGTTTTCATGTTACAAATATTTCCAATCTACTATCTGTTAGCTTTGCCCATGGTGTTGTTCATGGAACAGGAATCCTAAATTTTGATGTAATCAAGTTTATCAAGTTTTCATCTATGGGTTATGCATTGGTTGTTTATGATGAGTTTTCCTACCCTTAGGTCTTAAAAATAGTATCTTATATGTTGTCATGGTTTTATAATTTTACCTTGCATAATTATGTATTTAAGCCTAGATTCCACTTTTATTTGCAGTATTAAATAGGGGACCTATTCCTTTTTTCTCTATGGAGTGAAGTTTTCTGGATACCAACTACTAAACAATCTATACTCCCATCGTTGACTAGTGGGACCTTCTTAATTGTATCTTAGGGTTTACTATATAAATGGATTTGTCTCTGAGCGCTGTTCCTTAGGTTAACTTTCAGTTGCTGAGTACTGTTTTTGTTATATAGATTTTTTTGTTTGTCTTAATATCTAATAGAGAAAGTTCTTATTCTTTGCTTTTCCTTTTCAGAGTTGACCACTCTATTTATGGACCTTTATTTTTCCATTTAAACTTTGGAATTCATGACATTCCTCCAAGTATTCAGCTGCAACTTTGATTGGGTTGTGTTGACATTATAGATTTAGAAAAAATTGCCACCTTTGTAGTAACATACTATATCCACTTTTATCTAAGTGTATGAACAGTTTATTCAGTTCTACTTTTTTGTTTAAAAGTTTAAAATGTTTTTCTATAAAGGTCTTCTGAATTCTTTGTTATTTTTTAGAAACTTTATACTATATAGTTTTTGTTCCTACAGAGAATATATATTATTTTTCATTTTGTTTCCTAGGAGATTACTGTCATTTTAGCAATATGCTTTTGATTGTTAAATACTTATCTGCTTACCTTGCCACACCCTTATTCTCATAATTTATTGATTCTAGTGGTTTTTCTATTTAGGTAATCATATCATCTACAAATAAGGAGTTTTTTCTCTTCCTTAGCAATCATTATACTATTTTATTTTTAAAATAATATTCACCAGAATCTCTATTAATATGTTAATCGGTAGAATTTTAGCTCAGAGTATTATGGGTGTAATACTTATTTTTCTATTCCTTAGTCTTACTCTTTGTTTCTTTTAATTTAATTAATTTATTTTTTAGAGAGAGGGGAAGGGAGGGAGAAACACTGATGTGTGAGAGAAACAATCAGTTGCTTCTCGCATGCCCCCAGCTGGGGACCTGGCCTGCAACCCAGGCATGAGCCCGGACTGGGAATCAAATCACTGACCTTTCGGTTCGCAGGCCTGCATTTAGTCCACTGAGCCACACCAGCCAGGGCTAGTCTCTGTCTTTTTAAGGAAACAAAAAATTGTATTTTCTTCTATATACCTTAGGCACCCTCCTTGATTTATTTCTATTCTTGAGTTTTTCCTCTAGGAATTTTTCTAAGTAGGACTGTTATGGGGGAAATTTTCAAGGTCTTTTTTTACCCCCCAATATTTTTTATTATGGCTTCAGAGTTAAATGTCAGTTTAGTTGGACATAATAATCCTAGTCTTAAAGTTCTTTTCCATTTAATATTTTAAAATATTAAATCAGTTATTGTATCCTATGTAGTTTTGAAATTTGATATAAATCTGCTTCTCACTTCTTTGTTGGTAACCTACCTCTCCTCTTTGAAAGCATGTAGAATTTCTCTTTGTCTTAGATAACCTTAAATTTCTCTATAAATGCCGTAGGTGTGAGTTTTTCCTATCTACACTGCAGGATTGGGAAGAGTGTGGCAAGCAAGAAGACTCGGGTGTAAAATTTAAGGAGGCACTCACTCCTAGGATCATGCAAGTGCCCCTTGAATTTTGCATCCCACCTGCCTCACTTACTCCTGGCCCTGCTACCTGTGTGGTAATCTGGGAGCCCTTTCAATATGAGGTCTTTGAACTTTAATTCTTGTATAGTTATCATCATTATTTCTTCAAATACTTCCTTCTCTCTATTCCTTCTTCCAGGTCTCCTGAATTCTAGTGTTGGTACTTCTACTGTTCATGTCTCTTAGCTTCTATTTTATATTTTTATTTCTTTATCGTTTCCTGCTGCCTTCTGGGAGAGCTTCTTAGCCTGTTTTTCTAGTTCATGAACCTTGTTATTTATCCCATCTTTTAAAATTTTTAATTATTATTTTTATTTCTAATATTTCACATGACTTTTTATGATCACTAATTCTTGCTTCATAGTAATACCTTCTATATCTTTGAGGATATTTGTGATGCTTACTTTAATTTTTAGTGCATAGATTCTAGTAATTCTATTTCACTTAGTATATATTTTTAATCTTGTTGTCTTTCTTTTATAGTGTCCATCTAGCTTATCTTGGGTCATATTGCCTGAGGAGAATCAGCAGCCCTGTGTAGGCAAAGGCTAAAGACAAGGACTGGCTTGTGTGCCTCCCATTGAATTTAAGGAAAGAAAATAAGAGTCAGACTGGAGAGCATCAGTCCCCACAAAACCGATGCTGACCATCTCCATTTGTTGCCACTGCTCTAGATCAGTCCTCAAGTCAGGACTATACTTCTTTTCCCTTTAAACTCTTAAAAAGAGGCACCAGTGAGAGAAGGACATCTTCTGGTATTTTTAATCCCCCAGCACTGATGGTTACTAGGGGAATGGTGGAGGAAATGCCCAATAGGGCAGCAAACACCGCTTTTTAAATCACCTTCTTACCCATAGGGGTGCCTGTGCTGTTTTGATGTTACTGAATTGACAACAGATGGCTAGACAGTTCCTGCCAGTTTCTGCAGCCCTGTGGCAAGCAGTGATCTTCCCAAGGCAATGTGGGGGGAAGTCAAGAGCAGATTTCAAAAGCTTTCCCCAACCAATTCTCTGTTGGCTGCATCTGACCTCCCCACCCTCCTGCAAGCTGCCACCACCCCTTTATCGCCTTACAGATTTTTTGTAGTTCATCAGATGCATGCTTCTTCTTCCTTCCACAGCTTCCTCTTTTGTCAGGACACTGAAGAGTCAGCCCCTGCCTGACTTTGACCCCAGCATCCTAGAGACTTGGTCTTTAATCCTTACGATTCTGAAAGCAAATTATTATTATTCCTATTTTTAGAGAGGATGGAATTGAATCTCAATGAAATTAAGAGATTTTGTTCCAAGTCACACAGCTAGGAAATGTGGTAGCTGGGATGGGAAAACCTGTCTGTCTTATCTCAAAGCCCAGGCTGGGATACTTCATTAACCCCTCCTGATTAAGGCCTAAATTTAGAGCTTCTTTATTTTATTCAAAAAGTTATCAAACTGTGTTTCTGAAAACACTAATGTTCTGTGAGCTGGACCAAGGCATTCATCCAAAAACTGGTAGTCTTTCCCCAACTGGTTGGAAAAAAGTAAGTTATGGTTAGAATTTTCAATGTCATAGTTGTCCACAAATTTCTATTAAATCTTTGGCACCTGCTAGTCTTTTGTGTGCTAGCAAATTTTTTTTAAAAGGTAATGATTAAGTAGGAAATGAGTTTTGAATATCTGATCTCAATTAGAAATCAAGAAAATGTTATCAATTAGCTTTTTTATTTTTAACCTACTAACTGGGAAAAGGTTGTCATTTTGTATCAGGTAATATATATTTGAACACTCATCATTTTTTGCTGGCAATGTTAGTTTATATCAATGTCTGAATATTGAATTGAATTCATGAATGCTTAATAAATTTGAATTTACTAACATATTTCTCCTTCATGTATATCCTCCCTAATTTTAAAGACATGATTTAAAATTTTTCAATTTTGTATTTAATAGTTAATTCATGCATACAGTACAAAATTCAAATGGTACAATAGGATATACAGGGAAAGTGAACCCACCTCTATCTTTCAGTCAGCTACCTCTCTCCTCATACAAAACCATTGTTACCAGTTTCTTGTTATCATTTCATAGATATGGTAGATGTGCATAAGGTCTTAAGTACATATTTTTTATAAAAGGGGGAGTTTTCAAACTTTTGGCTTGATAGAATTTTATGCCACTAAATTGGGGATTACCCTGACTCCTTACATAACTTTGTACACTAAAAATAAAGTGAGTTTTAAAAATTATTTAAAATACTAGCTCTGACTGGTGTGGCTCACTGGGCTGAGCACCATCCCACAAACAAAAGGTCATCAGTTCTATTCCCGGTCAGGACACATGCCTGGGTTGCAGGCTAGGTTCCCCGTAGGTGGCGTGTGAGAGGCAACTGATCAATGTTTCTCACACATCAATGTTTCTTTCCCTCTCTTTCTCTCTCCCTTCCCCTCTAAAAATAAATATATAACATCTTTAAAAATTATTTAAAAAACTAAAGATAGAGTAAGTAGAGAGACCAATATAAAAATCCCTATCTGCCCATCACCCAGGTTGATTATTTAAAAGTCAGGGTTTAATACTCTTGCAAATTGTCAGAGCTTCTCTTAATGAGAAATAAAAAGAATTAGGTTTTCAACTACAACTGCAGCAGCCCCAGGGTCTTCCAGTTCATTCTGGTGGTGCTAGCTGGGAACAGCTTATCCATACACTTCTCATAGCATTTCTGGGAGTAAAAATAAGTTGAAAAATATATTGTACTTATGCTTTTCTCAAAACTTCGGCTGGTATCTTTGCAAGTATATCTAACAGATTTTTAAAGCCATTCTTGCATTAATATTAGTTTTTTTAATTACCAGTAATTGCATATGTGGAGTTAAATTGGTTGTTTTAATCTGGTTCCTTTCATAGAGAAAGAATGCTGAATCCATTACATTTATTATTTAGATGTGTGTAAATAACTTTGCATACTTAAAAGAACTTAATTTCATTAGCATTTTCAATAAAGCATGAATATTATGAATGCTGATTTTATGTGCATCCACAAATCCAAATTCTGTCCTGAATTCACAAATCTACTTTTTCCCCCTTAGTTCCACTTGCCTCTCCTGATGCATCTGCAGAACTTCAGAAGAATTTTATAGAACGCATCTCTTTCAAACATCAATATGATGCCCGGAAAACTCCCAATGAGCCTATCAGGGGCAAGGTGAGACAGTATTTAGAATCAATTATTGAATACTTTAGGAAGGGATATATATTTATGTTAGAACTAAATTTAAGCCTTTTCAAGTCATAATCACCTTTCTCAAAGTTTATTTAAACAAGTTAACATGGTTATTAGTAAAATAAAATCTCAACAATGTCATAGTTAAAACTAAGGAATGATGTCATAATTTTGGATCACAGTCTTTGGAATTCGGTTTGAATAATTAAAATCTCTCACTTAAGGTATGAGCAAAGCAGTTGGATGACCTTTTTGATGTGCTGACGTGTGTGTTGCAGAGGGATCAGACAGAAATGTAATAGTCAATTGCTGGATTTTTTCCAACTAAAAATATTTGTTTTCATATTTCACTGTAACTAAGTCTTTTGTTGGAACTAATAGACATTTGGGATACAATCATAAGTCTTCAAGTGTATGAACTTTAGTTCCTATAGCAACCCATAGAACAAGAAATGAAATTTGATATGAATAGTCTCATACAATCCAAATGATAGCAAAGTTGAGAATGTGAGATAATTAGAAGCTGCATCTTTAACTTTCTGCTTTCCCTTCCTGTACATTTTCTGGTGCACCCTATTTTATAATTTGCTTAAAAGGTTCACCAATAATTATCATGGTCTTAGGTGACAGCCAGTGAAGAAGCAGAGACCTAAGTGCCTGAATCACCAGGCCTTGATTTAACACACGAATTCAGTTCATAGTTCCAGCAACTTGTGCTCCCTGGTTAATGTCAACTTTGTTTTCCTTTCCAGAGACATGGAGTCTTTATTCAGACAGAGATAAAACCAGGGAGTAGGCCAAGAGTTCCTAAGGGAACAGCGGTATTACTGAATGCTCCAGGGTCATGCTCATCAGAACAGCACAAAAAAACAGAGAAAGGAAATTCAGCCGAAAGCAAAATGATCTCACCGGGTCTCTGCCGACAAAATTGACAAGAGCTGTTAGAGACTAAAGTTCACTTATCAGAAACAGACATCCGAGAGGCAGCCAAGGCATGCCCCAGAAGTCCTGAGAGAAGAGAGAAGATTGCAGATGCCTTTCAAACAACTACAGTAGATGCTCTGATCCCCAGGCACAATCCCTCAAATCCACCAATAAAAAGTCAGGATAAATTATCATCTTCAGATAAAGACATAATCCTTGGAATGTAGAGGAATTTCAGTCATTATATAGGCCCTTGCATTTACTTTTTCTCTTATCATTAACCTCAGAACATACAATTTACATAACTGGGAAAATAAAAAAAGATAATCACAACATACTAAAATTTTAAGTGTCCTCCCATGAGTGATGGATTATGAGACATATTTCTATGCCATATTATTTTTTAAAGATTTTATGTATTTATTTTTAGAGAGAGGGGGAGGGGAGAGAAAGAAAGGGAGAGAAATAACAATGCAAGAGAGAAACATCAATTGGTTGACTCTCATACACACTGTGACCAAGGACTGAACCCACAACCAAGGCATGTGTCTTGACCAGGAATCTCAGCAACCTTTTGTTTTGTGGGACAATGTCCAATCGAGCCACACCAGTCAGGGTTCTATGTCACATTATTTATGAACAAATATTATTAACCTTTTAGAAGGAAGGGCCTTTTAGATAGTCATTAGTTATGGCTCTGGAATCAAACAAACCTGGGTTGGAATTTTGGCTCTGCCATGTATAAGCTGTGTAACCTTGAATAAATTACTTAACCTTTCTAGACTTTAGCTTCCTCATCTATAAAATTAGACTAATAGTGAGATCATAGATTATTTAGCATGAGATTAGCACACTGATCAATCAGTGTGACCCATGTGATCACATCATCACTATTACTATAATTAAATTTCAATTTAAGGATAATATTGTTTGGTAAACTTAACATTTCCTCCTTATTCTAAAACTTTGAATCCTTCTCTATGTAATTAAGAGTGTGAAAATCTAAGACCATCTCTTCCAGTACAAAACACACACATGCTTAATTCAAAGACATATGGGTACTTAGAATGTAAAAATATTTCCTAAATTGTGTTCTATTTTACTTAGATCATTTTGGCACTAATTCAACCTTCACTGGATGAGTTTGGTGTGGTTAATTCTACCAGCTATTCTATTTGCATCTACTAGAAACTATATTATGTTGCACACAAGTAGAAGTAGGTGAAGTACCCCTCCACTGCCAAGAGAGTATTTACAAGCCCTCCAAAAATATCCATGGAAATATATCAGTTGCACATTTATTATCTGTATTATCAATAAGACTATAGGTGTACCTTTATCTCTTTCTCCTCCACTACAGAAATTTTAACAGACTACAAACAAATGAATAACATAATTATATATTTGTGTATTGGGGACTTCCAGTTCTTACATGGCAGATTAAGGCTAATAGTGAACCCCTTTCATTACAAACACCTTGAAATACTGGGGAAAAAAAAGAAAAAAAACAAATAAATATATAACCAAGCTCACAAAACAGAGAAGTCCTCATGTTCCAAAATAGAGAACTTATTTGTGTATCAATATATATCTTGAAGAGCTTTCCTTGTCAACACATGTATACCACCTCATTATTTTAATAGCTGCATGGACTTCCATAGTATAGATATACTCTGTAATTAGGGCAATAAGAATGGAAGCTTTGATGCATGTGTGGAAAGGGAGTAGGAGTTGTTAGCAGATTGCGAGACAGTTCTTAAAGGCCAAGAACTTGAATTTTAATCTGCACTGGAACATCAATGGAAACTTAGAACATCCAAAGTAAAGAGCTGGAATTGAAACCTGAAAAAAACTAGAAGCCTCAAATAGCTGGCCAATAGGTACAAGGCAGACTAGAAGAACTCCACCATGCAACCAGGCTGACAGCAAGAAAGTTTGCCTCTGCAAACTTTAGAACTATAGTTAGTGAATAAAATCTTTGTTAGAAAGTACAGCCTCAAGCTTGTGCCACATTCCAGTTTGGAATTTGAATGTATATGCAGGACATCTCAACAGACACAAAATCGTTAAAACGAACCCTACTGGTGATAACACTAGGGTGCTCAGCAAGACAAATGCAAAACTCTATTTCCACAACCTACAGAAAATAAGTCCCTAATAAAGATAAGGTCACAAACAAAAATTACAAATCACACAAAGAAGAAGATCGAACTGAATAAGAGTTTGCAATACAACAAAGTGGATGATTCAAACGTCAAAAGTGGAGGTAATAGAATTCAGACACTTGCTATGTGAAGATTGTCTTTCTCCTACTCTGGAAAATTTTATTCTCTAGCATTTTCTATTATTTCCATGCCTTCTATTCTCTCTCTTCTTTCCTGCTTCAACAGCTACTAGCTGAACGATGGAAAACTTGGATTTATCTTCTATGCTTCTCAACTTTTCTCTCATTATCCTTCTCATGGTACTTTACCATTAAACAAGGCAACAGTCCCTTGACACTAACTTTCTACTAGTTTGCTTTCCAGCCATGTTCATTATTATGCCAAGCCTTTTCTATTAAAATTTATAAAAATTTTAGTATTCTATTTTAAATTTCCAAGATGCTTCTTAAATACATAAGGCTCTTGCTACAGTATAGATATGACAGCCTCTCTTGTCCCCTTAGAATATTGTCAATCTTTTGTTTCCTCTCTTAAGTCAATTGATTTTTGTTTGTTTAGTGCAATATTGTATCTCACTTTCTTGGTATTCTACCTTTTTCTTAAATGTTCAGTGATTCTTGCTTGTATACTCTTCTTGGATCATGAGATTTCCAGATCCGCATTAGCGTAAGCCATTTCTGTCTGTTATACCCTGACTTTGGGACAGGGTTGGGATATGCAGTCAGATAGGATCTGAGGATGGTTTGTCTGATAGGGTCTTTGGTCCTCCTGGAGGTCAATAGCTACTTGGGCACTGCTTTGCGTTTTCAGACCCAGAGGCTGATTCAGTTCCCACAGCTGCCGAGGGCTTAGCACAAGTAGAACATGGAGGGGATGGCTGATTTACTGCTCCACATGCTGTTCCCTAGTTTCTCAAATTGATAACTGCCCAGAGTCCTGTCTACTGCTTAATATCCATTGACTCTCAGCAAACAGTTCTATAAGACCTACATCCATGCATCAGATTTTGTTTCATTTCGTTTTGTTCCTACACACACTAGTTCTTGGTAATATCTTAGATTTATTAAAAATGTGTTTCTTCAGATAGTAAGTTTCCCTGTTTTTCAATGCTATTAAACTCTATTTTATTATCTATATGTACCCATATGCATTTCTGGGAGCTTTAGTAGGCAATAAGCAGTAGATGTGTAGATCTGCCTGCCATTTTGAGTCAATCTCTGATTTTCTTTTAAATAAATCATTCTCAAACTTTGTACTTTAATCATTAGTAAATAAATTCTCTACAATAGGTCTACAGTTTACTGACAAACTGTGACAAGTGTTCATTAAAATATAACCTCATTGAGAACTGATGCAGTCCTCTTTCTTAGAGAATATGTTTTAGTGAGAGATAAAGGATCTGGAGCCAAATAGTTTCAGTAGTGGACCACTACCATAGGCTAAGCCGGTGGTTCTCAACATTTTCAAATAAGAGAACATCTTTTCTGCATTAAAAAAAATATTTATGGCCTTTCACAAAATAGTAATAGAAATCTCAGTATCCATTGTTTGACAAAGCACATAATACTGAAATGCAATGATGATTTCCAGGTTCAAGTCTGTTTTTTAAGGGTGTATCTCTCTCTATGATGAATTTCATAGTCCATTAAAGTTGTAACAGCCTATCAGTACAGATAATACTCTTAAATTTCACAAGAAAAACGTTTTCCAAGTACAGTAATTCCCATATTAGGTACTTTAATAGAATAATAGCCTTGACCAAGATACAGGATTTTTTTTTCCAGCTTACCAAACCAAACAAAAAACATGATCTTTCATATAATTTAATATTTAAAAATACCTTAATGAATGTGCTAATGGTTTTTAACCTTTAACATTGCTACTACTAATGCCATAAATTTGTACAATATTTTAAGCTTTAAAGGCATTTTCAAATTTGTTATCTATCTCATTTGATCCTTATAATAAGCCTATGAGCAGAGTAAAATAATAATATCCCAACTTTATAGCTAAGTATAGGCTCAGAGAACTTCAGTGATTTCCCCACATTTGCACTTAGCAAGCAATAAAGCCAAGACCTTAGTTTCTCAATGCCCAGTCCATTTATTCATATTTCCAAATCTCAACCAACAAGACAATGCTGGCTCATTACAAATGAAAAAAACGAGGCAGTCTAAGAATTATCAAGAAAATAATTTCAACACTTTTACTGAGAAATTATCATGTCACTGCCTTTGGGGATTTAAGATGCTCTTTGTCAGACTTCTTATCACTGTAATGGACTACATTGATTTGGGAAGCACCCATCATTCCTAACACAGGTAAATGTGCATTAAAATATAACAAAAATATTTGAAATGTACAACTAAGCACTAAAATAAGAAATTGAAATCCTCAGGCCCCTGAAATGAAAAGAACACTGAAGCGGTGAACCAAAGGGGAGGCAACAGGAGAAATGGAATCCAAAGTTGACTTAGGGGGCGGGGTTTTCATAGCTGAACTGGAAGGGAGATGAGGTCTCATGTGAGTGGAGTTGAGCATAGCACCAGGATGCTAGGAGAGCTTGCTGCTGTGAAAAGGACTCTCAAATATCTCCTCCCATTAGCCTGAGAATTTGCGGAGGAAGCAAACTGATTATCACTAAGATGACACACCTCCCAAACTATACACAGGAGTGGGAGTCAAATATGCCTTCATGAGCAGTGCTAGTTTCCAAGGCAGGAAAACAACAGAAAAGCTGATTTGAACCAGGGAAACATGAAGGACCGTGGTAGAGGTAAATATGAAATTGCCCCATACTAACACCTTACAACCCTGGGTACATGAGCCACCATGGGAAGAATATCTATGATGATATGCAAAATATATATATGGAAGAAGAAAAACTTTTAGGGAAAGGGAGCTAGCAGAATTCATGCCACAAGAATTATAGAAAATAGAGCAAACAGACTATAAGTAAACAGGCATAAAAAGATTCAAGACATAAAAGAATAAAAACTATGTAGAAAAGCCAGAATATCATAAAAATAGGCATGTTGGGGGCGTTGTAGAAATTCTAGAGATAAAAATTATATAATTTTTTAAAAACTTAACTCAGACAATAGCTTAAGAGAACAGTAGTAAGTTGGAAGATAGAGGTGAAGAAATTTCAGCATACAACAGTAAAAGATAAAAAGAAATCCTAAAAAGAAGAGACACAAAGAATAGACTATTACTAAGAGTTTCAGAATATATAACAGAAGGAATATAAATGGGAGAAATTTGAAATAAAAATAGCTATAATAGAGATTACTACCTGTTACCAGTGACAAATCTTCTCCTCTGCCTTATTAATAGAATCACCCATTTTTAACTGGAAATTGGCTGCCCAAAATAAAAACACTATTTCCTGCTTCCCTTGAAGCTGGCTTGATCAAATGTCTATGTTATAGGATATAACCAGGGCAGTATGTGCAACTTCCAGAAATGTCCTCAAAGGGAGGAGGTTGGCCCTTCTCTGTACTTTTTCCTTCCTCGTGGCTGGAATAGAGATGATATTTGAACAGAAATCTACATGCTGAGAATGGCAGAACAATAAAATAGAAGGATCCCAGAGCCCCCGATGTCATTAAACACCACCTAGATTGCCTAATTTATGTGAGAAAGAAATAAACTTCTATCTTGTATAAACCACTCTGATTCAGAGTTATTTTTAATCACTTGCAGCAGAACCTAATTTTAAAGTGCACAATGATTGCAGATTTTCTAGGATTAAAGGAAGATGTGAATCTTCAATTTGAAGAAGCAAAGTGAATTTTGAGCTAGAAAAATGAAATTAAATCGACACATGGACACACAATAATAAAACCACAGATCACCAAATGTAGAGGAAAACCTTAAAAGCAAATCAGAGAGAAAAGAGATTTTTACTTAGAAAGAAAAAGATAATCATAATGGAAGCAGACTTTCCAACAATAGATTCAAGAAGGTATTGGAATTATATCTTTAAACTGCTGAAGGCAGAAATGGTCAACATAGACTTTCATGTTTAACTGAACTATAATTCAAGAATGAGAACAGAATATGGACATTTTTTCAGACATACATAGATTAATAATAATAGCAAGTACTTATATAATACAATTTTACAAGGCACTGTTCTTAAGTGCTTTATATATTTTAACTCACAATATTAATCCCCACAACAACCCTGAGACATACTATTAATATTACCAAATTAGAGATTATTACACTAAGATACAGAGAGGTTAAGTAACTTGCCAAAGGTCACAGTTAGTAAGTGGCCAAATGGGAATTCAAGAACAGGCATTCTGCTCTAGATTCCATGGTGTTTATTATTGTGCTACCCTGTCTCCATGAATAAGAGAGTTAGTTACTCACACATCTCCTTTGAAATAGCTACTAGAAAATGTCATTTATGAGACTGATATTGGACCTGAACAGAAATTATAGGATATAAGCAGAAAACAAATCAGCAAACCACATTGATTAATTTAAGTTTTGTACTACAAAATGTTCTTTTGTGAAATGAGTCTTATTTTAGAGTTCAGGACATTTTTTCCTTGTACTGTCTTGATTTGGCAAAAGAAAAGATTTGATAATTTTATGTCAGTTCCCAAAAAAACTTCGATAAGTATCCTGGTACATGAAGTCACAAAGTCTGAAAGCCATTGGTTCAATCTATTGTGCAACAAAAGCTGTGTTTCTTTTTTCTGAAAAAGCTAATTTGCAAGGGCACTTACTAATGCGTGAAATAAAAATATATTTATTGGTAATAGGACATTTTGTTGGGTACTTGTAGTCATGATGTAAGGACAGGCTACATGCAACCATTAGTGAGAATCACTGTTCTCCCAAAAACATGGCCCCAGTAAAGGGCATGCTATAAATCAAAATGTAAAAAAAGGAGAAAAAAAGCCTTTCCACCACAGAAATTCATTGCTAATATGTTAAGATTTATGGAGAGAATGCTTTGGGTTGATAAATTATATCAAGATGATCTACAATATTTCACAAGGAAGGCAGGGCCCAGAGCTGCTACAAGCCCACCAAAGTCAAAAGATGGATAACCCAACACCTTCAAAAGAATGAATTTCTTAACATAAAATTTTCTTCAAATGATGCTGTAAACTATCTTTTTTCATTCTCTAGCTGGAGGATATCTAATGGTTTATTCTTAAATAACCTCATATATCACATGATTTCCTCATTCTCTAGTCCACTTTGCACTAGAAGGAAACACCCAAAAGTGTTCCCCAGGGTTCTTAGCTCTTCATTTCACAATCAAAAGCAAATGAGTTGAAGAAATGTACAACCTAATGTGATTTTCATGCTAGAATCTTAATTATCACTCCCACAGAAGTTAAATTTCTAGTTAAGGTCTAGAAAAAATAATTTCATTTTTAGGGTGCTTTTGGTTTTTGTTTGTTTCTTTCTTTGTAGCAGCAGCAGCTTATGTTTTTTGTTATGGCTGGAGTTGGACACAGAAGGTATGTTTAAGAGTCAGCCTGTAGTCAAAATTCCCTTAGCCTGTGATGTCCAGTATACACAATTTTGTGTATAGTAATTCCTACATACACTAAAAATGTCATGGAGCCACAAGAACAAAAGGAAATCCCTATTTGAAGTCTGCCTGCCTATAGGATTTCCTCCATTTTGTTTTTATATTGGACTTCTACAACACTAATAAACCCTTGTGTAGTAAAGGATTAACCCTGCTCAGAGAGAGGTCTGGCCTGTGATATTACTTCTAAAACCTGGGAATATCCTGCCTGATAAGTGTTTTTGTTTACCTGGGGGCCTTAGGCCATGCCAGATGGTCTATGCTAACAATGTGATTTATTGTGTGGGTTCTTGGCCACACAGTATTAACTTGACCTCTGGAGAGGACAGGGACTAAGGTAGCCATGAAGGTGGTCAACTGTGATGATATGGCTAAGTTCAGTGAAAACTCTGGACACCAAAACTCAGGTAAGCATCCTAGTGGACAATATTCATATATATCACCATATATTACTGAGAAAAGTTAGCACTGTCTACAACTCCATTGGGAAAGGACAACTGGAAGCTCTCATGCATAGAATTCTCCTTTCCCGTATGCCTCTTTCTTCTGCTGATTTGAACAGGGATCCTTTCACTGTAGTTCATCATACCCATGAGTAAGTAAGAGATTTAAGGGAGTTCTGTGAGTCCTTCTAGAAAATTATCAAACCTGAGGGGCCTCTTGGGGACCCTTGAATTTACAGTTGGTGGAGACTCTCAAACATGGCAAGGTTGATTTATTTGCTGTGAGGATTAAGCAAGATAATGAAGTATATAGCAAAACTCCTTGGAAATGTTGAATCTCTCACTATATTAGATGGAGATGAAATATTTGATAGAAGAGGTTAGTAATAAATTGTATTTGTTTAGCTCTAAGAACATTCCCAAGTATTTTCAATTAGAAATTCTGAAAATATTAAGGACGAAGTATTGATACTACTACAGTTAATCTCAGTCATGGTACTATGAAATGGACAAAAGAAGAACTAACTACATTAATCTCTAAAACTCTCATTTATTTCATCAATCCTAATAAAGATCATTTAGGTCTCAGATTGGTAATCACTATTTCTGGCCTATGGTATAACACCCTCTCTTATTGACTTCTTGTAACTCTGTCCATAGCTTCCTAAATAACCCTTTTATTAAATTCTCCTCACTCACTCCTTTGAGTGGCCACAATTTGGTGGCTGGACCTGACCCCATACAGTAACTGGCACTAAGGCCATATGTATTAGAGAATCTTCTAACACTGAGCTCCAGGTTAAAACTAAGAATTGATTAAAGTCGACACTTGAAATTCACTTGTCATCCCTACATTTGAGGTTTCATGATATTCCTCTTGGGTTTAACTTCTACCAAGAAACAAAAAATATGCCTTATTATTGGACACCTTATTACTTTCTTACTTCTAATCACCAAGGAACAATTTCTAACATCTCTGGCTTCAGTAATGGGAATATTGGCTCAGTTTATCTGTCTGTTAATAAAACCTTGACAGCCACCAACATGAACTTCCAAAGAACTTCTGTGTCACAACTTTTTGTTTGCCAGTAACCTGCCTCTATATCTTAACCCTAAACTCAAATGTCCTCAGAGACCAGGTGGTATTTGAAGACCATGGGTAGAAATAAGACAGTGGTATAAAAATCAAGCAGTTCTGATTTCTGGCATGTCAGAGTAAAGAAGACTTTTGAAAATTCACTCTTCCATAAAAGAAATTAGAACATTGGCAAAAATTATCAAAAGCAACTGTTTCAGAACTCTGGAAATTAACCAAAGACATAACAATTGGAAGAGCATTTATTCAATAAAAATGACTGAATCTCTGGGAGAATAATGAGTTTTGTGGTGTTTTAACTTTGTGATGTTTACTCAAAAAAAGAGTAAAATACTTAGGAGTTAACAAAAAAGTACAATAATTTTACACTGAGAACTATAAAATATTGTTAAAAGAAATTAAAGACTATGTAAATAACTGGAAAGCCATTACATGTTCATGGATTAGAACAATTAATATTGTTAAAATGGCAACACTCCCCAAACTGATTTACAGAGTCAACACAACACCTAACAAAATCCCAGGTGCTGTTTTTGCAGAAATGGAAGCTGATACTAAAACTCAAATAGAAATGCAAGGAGCTCAGAATAACCAAACAATCTTGAAAAAGAAAAACAAATTTGGAAGACTCACAGTTGGTAATTTCAAAACATAATATAAAGCTAAAGTAAATCAAAACAATGTGGTACTGCCATAAGAAAAAACATATATATCAATGGAATAGAATTAAGATTCTATAAGTAAAGTCATACAACTATGGTCAATTGATTTTCAACAATGGTGCCAAGCCAATTCAATGGGGAAAGAATTTTTTTTTCAACAATGGTGCAAGACAACTGGGTAAACACATGCAAAAGAATCAAGTTGGACCTCTTCTTTACATCTTACAAAAATTAAGTCAAAATGGATGTAAATGTAAGAGTGAAAACTATAAAAGTCTTTAAAATAAAACATAGGTGTAAATCTTTATGACCTTGGATTAGGTAACAGTTTCTTAGGTACAACACCCAAAACATACACACACACACACAAGAAAACACAGATATGTTGGACTTCATCAAAATAAAAAACTTGTGCTTCAGAGAACACTGTAAAAAAATGTGAAAAATCAAACCAATGGAGAAAATATTTATAAATGTGTAAGAAACTTGTATCCAAACATATACACATCTCATAAACTGAACAAAAAAAATGCCCAATTGAGGAGACCTGAACTGGCACTTTTCCCAAGAAGACATACAGATGGCCAAAAGATTTATGGAAAGATACTCAACTTCATTAGCTATCAGGGAAATGCAAATCAAAACCCCAACGAGACACCACTTCATATCTATTAGATTGGCTATTCTCCATAAGAAAAGAAATAACAAGTTGGCAAGGATGTGGAGAAAAAGGAACCCTCATATACTGCTGGTGAGGATGTAAATTGGTGCCACCACTATAGAAAACTGTATGGAGGTTCCCTAAAAATTAAGAATAGAGCCACCATATGATACAGCAATCCCTCTTCTGGGTAACTACTGGAAAAATTTGAAAAAATTTATTCATAAGTTATGTTCATTGCACCATTATTTGCAATAGCCAAGACATAGCGTCCTTAGATGGATTATTAAATAAAGAGGAGGTGGTACATATATACAACAGAATAGTGATTAGTCATAAAAAAATAATGAAGTATTGCCATTTGTGACAACATAGGTGGATCTTGAGAGTAGTTAAGTATAATAAGTCAAGCAGAAAAGAACGTGAGCCATGTGATTTCACTCATATGTGGGGATTTAAAACAAAAATCAACAAACAAACAAACTCATAGACACAGACAATCTCACAGTAGTCACCAGATGGGAAGGAGGGTGGGGGAAGAATAAAGAGAGTAAAGGAGATCAAATACATGGTGACAGAAGAGGACTAGACTTGGATAGTGAGCAAGCAATGCAATACATAGATGATGTACTATAGAATTGTGTACCTGAAACTTATGTTATTAACCAATGTTGCCCCAAATAAATTTAATTAAAAATAAGAGAATCATACATGATAAGAAATACCCAAATTAAAAAATGGGCAAAGGGTTTGAATAAACATTTCTTCAAGGAAGCTATACAAATGGCGAATAGACATAGAAAAAGATTCTCAACATTGAGGGTCATTAGGGAAATGCAGATCAAACCCACAATGAAATACCAATTCACAACCCCTAGGATGGCAAAATCAAAAAGAGGACAAGAGGGGACATGGAGGCAAACACACACAGGAGACTTCTGGCCAAGATGGAGGTCTAGACTGACACTCTCCATCTCCCTCCACAACTAAGAAGGAATACAACTACCGCAAAATCAGAAATAACCAGAAGTTCCAGAAAATAAAGCTACATGGAAGTCCAACATATGAAGTTATAAAGAAGTGGTGCTTGTCCGGATGGGTAGGAGGGGCAAAACTGGTGTGGAGAGGTCAAGTTGTGCTGGCGGCAGCAGCAGCGATGATGGCGGCGGGACTGAGGTAAGCACAGATACCCATATTTAAGGGGAGGCAAGAAGTGCCTGGGGAGCGCCCCCAGCTGCATACCAGACCAGACCCATCAGCTTGCGATTCCAATGCTGGGGAAGGCAGACCCCCATTGCTTTGGACTGTGAGGGCCAGAGGGCGTGGGGGTGGAGGAGGAGATCCTGGTATCTCAGCAGAGAGTGAACAGCAGGAACCTATCTTGGACTCCCACCCCCACACAAAATGCCACTGCATGGTGAGGAGGGTTGCCCAGTTGAGACGAGTGCATGGGGCTCTGTTCCCTATAGCGTAGGAGGTGTGACAGCCCTTCCCAGGAAGCAAAGGTAAACTCAAAACTGTCAGGATGGCACAGATCATGATAGAGATCCCGGTGATGCAGCTGACCAGACAGCAAATATCTAATCTAATGAAGCAGCAGATAGAAAATCTTTCTGAGACACAGTTCAGAGCTTTGGTTATATGAATGCTTACAGACCTAACAGCAGATCTTAAACAAGACAGGGAAGGAATGAAGGCTATTCCTGATGAAATGAATGAAAACACATATGAAACTAGTGGTGAGGGAAAGAAAACCAGGGATGAAATCA
Organism: Furipterus horrens; assembly: GCF_987537825.1. Lineage (NCBI taxonomy): Eukaryota > Metazoa > Chordata > Mammalia > Chiroptera > Furipteridae > Furipterus > Furipterus horrens. The sequence continues at coordinate 36,382,505 of NW_028327176.1, forward strand.
ACACATCGGAACATAGGAAAGGAACAAATGCTCAACCAGTGCAGAAAGAGGAAATGAAAGGTGGGGAAAATGAGGAGAGGCTCAGAAACCTATGGAACAGCTATAAACGTGCCAACATTCAAATCACAGGGTTGCCAGAAGGTGAAGAAGAAGAACTAGAAATTGAAAAAATTATGAGAAAAAAATAATGAAGCAGAACTCCCCTAACTTGGGGAAGGAAATAGACTTACAGGTCCAGGAAGCACAGAGAGTTCCAAAAAAACTGGACCCAGGGAGAACCACACCAAAACACATTATAATCAAAATGCCAAAAATTAAGGGTAAAGAGAGAATCTTAAAAGCAGCAAGAGAGAAGAAGAGAATTATCTACAAAAGGGTCCCAATAAGACTATTAGCTGATTTATCAAAAGAAACTCTGCACGCAAGAAGGGATTGGCAAGAAATATTCAAAGTAATGAAAAGCAAAAACCTACAACCACGATTATTCTATCCTGCGAAGCTGTCATTCAGGATAAAAGGGCAAAGAAAGGGCTTCCAGGGCAAAGTAAAACTGAAGGAGTTCATCAGATCCAAACCACTGTTATATAAAATGTTAAAGGCACTTGTTTAGGAGAAAGAGGATCAAAACTATGAACATTGAAATGAAAACTGTATTACAACAACCAACAACAGATGCGAGGGAACCAAAACAAAGGCAAACTAAGTAGGCAACGAGAGTGGAAAAAGAATTATAGGTATGGGGAACATTATGGGGGGAGGTTAGCAGGGAGGGGGAAGGCGGGAAAGGGAGGGAGGTGGTACAGGAATTAAGAAACATAGTAGGAGGGAGTGGAGTAGACAGGAAGATGTTGAGAAGACCTATACGCACAACCAATGGGCATGGACTAAGGTGGGGGACAACTGGAGGCAGAGGTTCACTGGGTGGAGCAGAACAAAGGGAAAATTAGGACAACTGTAACAGCATAATCAATAAAACATACTTAAAAAAAGAGGACAAGAGTGTTATTGAGGATGTGGAAAAACTGAAACCCTCATTTATTGCTGGTAGGATTATAAAACAGTGCAGCCACTTCAAAAACATTTTGGTAGTTCTTAAAAAAGTAGAGTTGACCACAGAGTTACTATATGACCCAGCAATCCCACTCACAGGCACACAAATGTTCTCAGCAGCATTGTTTATAATAGGCAGAAAGTAGAAACAACTCAAATGTCCATCAGTTTATGAATGAATGAACAAAGAGCAGTATATCCATACAATGGAACATTATTCAGACATAAAAAGAAATGAACTGTGAATACATGCTAAAACATGGACAAACGTTAAAAATATTATGCTAAGTCACCAGCCAAGATGGAGGTGTAGACAGACATGCTGTGTCTCCCTCCACAACTAAGAAGGAACACAACTACATCAAAACTAGAAACAACCAGAAGTTCCAGAAAATCAAACTGCATGGAAGTCCAGCAAACAAAGATATAAAGAAGAAATACTCATCCAGACAGGTAGGAGGGGTGGAGCAGAGTCAGAGAGGATGCGGTGTGGTGGCAGCAGCAGCGGTGGCAACAGCAGGCTGGCAGAAAGTGCAGTCACACGTTTTAAAGACAGGAGAGACACCTGGGGAGCATTCCCAGCTCCTCACCGGACCTCCCAGCCCACTGTCCCAGCACTGGGGAAAATCAAGCCTCATTGCCACTGACTGTGCACACCAATGGGGGTTAGGGTGAAGGCAGAAACTGTGGGTCTCAGCAGAGTCCGCTTGTTTAAAGGGCTTCCACAGTCCCAGAACATCCGCAGACCCACTCACTCTGGGAATGACAGCCAGGGCAGCAGCTAGAGGGGTGCCAGTCTGGTGCAGAAGTGGGAGAGGTGCCTAGAAAAGAAGCAGGTGCTGGGTAGGCGGCATTGTTCCCTCTCAGGACCCTCCCCCACATACAGCGCCACAACATGGAGAAACAGGTCACCCTGTACTGACAAATCCCTAAGGCTCCGCCCCTTACAACGTAACAATAGCAACAGCTCTACCTGGGATGTGGAGGCAAACAAACACAGGAGCCTGTCAGAATGAGGAGACAGAGAAGTATGGCCCAAAAGGGGAAATGGATCAAGGTTCCAGTGGGAGAACTAGAGACGAGGAGATAGCCAACCTCACAGAGGCAAATTTCAAAACACTGGTGATAAAGATGCTCACAGGCTTAACAGATATGCTTGAGTTTGGCAAATGCATAAGAGAAGAAGTGAAGGCTATTCTAAGTGAAACAAAGGGAAATCTACACAAAACCAATGATGAAGGGAAGGAAACTGGGATTCAAATCAATGATTTGGAACATAAGGAAGGAAAAAACAGTCACCCAGTGCAGAATGAGGAAGGAAGAATTGAAAAAAATGAGGAAAACTTCCCAAATTTTGAGAAGGAGATGGACACACAGGTCTGGGAAGCACGGAGGGTCCCAGGCAAGCTGGACTCAGAGGGGACCACACCAGGATGCATCATGAATGAGATGCTAAAGGTGAAAGATAAAGACAGTCCTTCGGGCAGCAAGAGAGAGGCAGAAAATTGCCTACAGGGATGTGCCTGTAGGACTATCAGCTGATTTCTCAGAGGACTTTGCAGGCAGGAAGGGACTGGCAAGCAGTATTCAATGTGATGAAAAGCAACCTACAACCAAGATTACTCTATCCAGCAAAGCTATCATTTGGAATGGAAGTGCAGATGAAGTGCTTTCCAGACAAATTGAAGCTAAAGGAGTTCATCGTCACAAAGCCATTATTATATGAAATGCCAAAGGGACTTACTTAAGAAAAAGATCAAAACTATGAACACTAAAATGACAACAAATTCACAACTATCAACAACTGAATCTAAAAAATACAAACAAAATCCAACTAAGCAAACCAGAATAGGAACAGAATCATAGGTATGGGGATCATTTGGAGGGTTAACCGCTGGGAAGGAGGGGGAGAAATAGGGAAATGGTGCAGGGACTAAGAAGCATAATCAGTTGGTACAAAATAGACAAGGGGATGTTAAGAATAGTATAGGATCGGGTGAAGCCAAAGAACTTATATTCAGGACTCATGGACATGAAATAAGGTGGGTGGGATTGCTGGAGGGAAGGGGGGTACTGGGCAGAGGCAAGCAAAGGGGGGAAAATTGGAACAACTGTTAACAACATAATCAGTAAAATATACTTTAAAAAATATTATGCTAAGTCGAAGAAGTCAGATGCAAAAGGCTATAAATTGTATAATCCCATTTACAGGAAATGTCCAAAATAGGCAAATCCAGAGACAAAAAGTAGATTAGCGGTGCCCGGCACCTGGAGGAAGGAGATGGGGAATGGGGAGCAACTGTGCATGGGTTCAAAGTTTATTTCTGAGGTGATGAAATTGTTCTGCAGTTAATGGTAAATTTTTATTGCATGTGAATTATATACCAATAAAGTTGTTTATTAAAGAAAAGACAGTAGGCAGTGCTTGAGCTTATAAAAAACTATGGAATCCAGGCTCCTTCTAAACATACTGCAGTTCAGAAACATTCTAAATACAGGGCTCAGCAAATAAAATGCCACTGCTGTCAGATTCAGACCTTAGGCCCCAAGTGCGCATCCTCTAAAAAAGTCTATTTCTTCACACGAGCCTCCTGGTGCACACTGGCCTCCCAACTGGGAGGGGGGCCCACAAGGGGGGGGGCTTTCCCACCGAAGTGGGTTACACCTCTTCTCTGGAAACTCCTTGTCTCCTACATGTGGGACCTGGTCAGGAGAGCACCAGGAGTGAGCTTGGGGTGTTTCCTTAACCATGTTGCACCTTTCTCTGACACACCCTTGCCGTACCTGGAACTACTAGCTCCAACTCTACTCCAGTAGGATGGCTCAACCCAGACTAGCTCAACGGTCCTTCCAACCTTCCTGGAGATCTTGAGTCCTCTGAAAACCAAGCTCCAGCTTCCCCAGGAGCTGTCCAATCACTCCATGTTCCTCGCTCACCTCGGTGCTGCATACTTGAAGCACACTTGGCCACAGGAAACTTCAACCATCACACCAGGTCACGGAATAACACTCCTCTCATAAGTAGCACTTACATTCTTAGTTCACCAAAAAATAAAATAAAATCAACATACAGAAAACTTTCAAGAATTCACGTGGGCAGTGTGTATGTGCATGTCTTTGGCTGTCTGAAGTGAAATGATCCTGGACTTACAGACATTTCGACTCTTATCATCTAAAGTAATCCTCTCTCAGGAGGCTGAGAGAAAAATGCTGAAAATCTCTGGCAGGTTGGACCAAACCCTGAACCAAATACTGAAAAATCTGGTTTCCATCCCCAGAACAGGTCGTCTCAACTAAATAAACATCAGTTTTCTAATCCATAAAGTGAGAATGATTATATTTGGCTCTAAGTCATAGGTGATCTTAAGGATGAAATTGGAGAAGAAAAGTGATTTGAAAGTACTTTAAAATTTATAAGGCAACATACAGATGTGGAGTTTCATTATCTCATCTTTGAACTCATGATCCTATGAAAACTTTAATAAGCAAATAAAAATGTTTGTTTAAATAACTAGGTCACGTCCTTGGACATAGTGAAGCAGTGTTTTGAAGGGAGAAAAAAGAATATTATCAAATGCATTTATAATATATATTTATAGTTTACATTTTGTATATTTCAATATAATTATATTTACCTATGATATAATAAATGTAAAATATATACTCTTGAGTATAAGTATATACATATATTAAATTTTTTTTCCTAAGCCACAGAGGAGTTTGTAAATCAATGTCATGCTGACATTTCTCATCACACCAATCACACCAAAGTTTAGTTAGAGTTGCTAAAAGAAGTCAGTGATTGCAATGAAGGGCACCCACCACCAAATGGTCCAGTGGGACGTCCCTTTCTTCTTTGTGCTTCACTGTTATTGCCAGTAAATTTACACAGTACAAAATAGTAATTCTCTCCTACTTTAGTCCTATATTATATTCCAGTGCTGCCAGCTATCCCCCCCCCCCAAAAAAAGTCAAAATTACATTTTCAGATGAGGAAGAAGAAAAGGAGGTAAAATTTCCTACCACCTCTGCAAGAATGGTGTGCAAATTGTAAGATGTTAATTATAAAAAGAACTTTGCATATTCCTTTGAAAGTACATTGCACATATTAGTTGTTGTTTTAGTGCTTAAATAAAATGTAAAGAAGAGGGGCAGTTTTGTTAACTCAGACCTGACAGCTGATGAGACGTTTTTTTTACTGTGCCATCCAGGATTCCACCCCTCAGAATTTGGCTTGGACAGGAACCTAAATAACTTGTGGGAAACATACACATCTGGTGCCTCTTCCTAAACTGGCCCTGGTCAGCTTCAGCTTTGGGGAAAGGTAAAGTAACCCCACTGGTCTTTAGAAAAAGAAAGTTTTGTTTCAGAGGCCTCTTCACTTGTGATGTGGGTGGAGAGGAAGCCTGGGAGGCAGGCAGGCTGGGACCCACCAACACCAGGCAGGGTTCCTGACATTCTTGGGAACTTCCTGAAAGCCTTGAGAGGGGAGACGTGATCCCTGGAGGGGACTGTCGACTAGGAGTGTGGCCATGCCCAGGGCCACCCGCCAAGTGAACTTTTTATTGTTACCAAATGTCACTCCACCCAAGGCAGGATTTTGAAGGATTCCTTAGATGAATGGGAACTTCTGATTGCTCCTTGTTTTCCGAAGTGTGTTGTGGCAGGCATCTGATCTGTCCCTGCTTTGTAATTCAGAAAAAATTCCTTAGGACCTAGACTGTGATCTTTATCAGAAAGCAGAACACATTGTTATTCCTTTCCAGGCAGTTTCAGGGCCTTGGATTGGTTGAGAGATTGGTTTTCTCGTAGATGGGTCCATGTTTTAGGCTGTTCAAATAGGAAGAAAAAAAATTATCACTGTCCTGAATATTTCCTTGTTTGATGTCGAGTCCCCAGAATGGAAGACGTGGTGGGTTGAGACTGGGGAAAGTGCTTACCTTGGTGAGAGCACCCACGGAGTGTGAGACCCGGTCTACAGGTACTACCACTGTGGGCGGCCAGCTTTCACCAGGCTGCTGGCTTGTGTTGGATTTGGAGCAAAAGGTAGGCCTATCTTTACTCAGCACGCCCCCAACAGCCACCTGGGCCTCTCCCTCCAGCCAAGAAAGAGGGCAGGAACAGCTGGGCCCAGCATCTGTCCTGGTGCTGGATCCGGAGGGATCCCACGATACATTGATGTGTCCTGTCCTGGGTTCTGACTGGCTTTGGGGAAAGGGCTATACCCCCCCCCCACCCCCATTCCAGAACAAACGCAACAGTCCGGAGACTTCAAGCAGGGAGGCTGGGTGCCCACAGGAATCACACCTGCTATCACAGTTGTCTGTTTCTTGTTTCTAGTAAATTTCAGACATGCCAGTGGTGGGCGAGGGCCAATGCAGCCACGGGGGCGCCTCATAGGAGAACATCATCAGCGCCAGAAACACAGTAGCTTTGCCAGGCAGCTAATCCCACAGTGTGGGTGGGCGCAGGAGTGGGCCAGAGCATGACCCCACCCAGAGCAGCTGCACTGCCGTGGGAAGGGCCAACCCTGGGGAAGCAGGAAAGCAGGTCTCCAAGCTCCAGCTCTGTCACTTCCCAGCTGTAGGACCTTGATAATGTTACTTAACCTCTCAGGGTCATGTTCCTTCATCTGTTAAATGATGATAATATGAACAGCTACCTCACCATCAGATAGTGTTAGTGAAGAATAAGTGAGATAAGTACACATGGAATGCTTTGTAAACAATAATAGCTGCTAGCATGTATTGAGGGTGCTATCTATGTGCTTGGTACTGTTCTATGAATATCACATGTCTTACCTAAAACCCTCACCAACCCTGTGAGGTCGTTTACTAATGTTATACCCATTAAAATGGGATAACAGGTAAGAAAAATGGGGCACAGAGATAATTAACTTGCCTATGATCTAACTGTCAATATGGAATGGAGCTGGTATTCCAATCCAAGTAATAATGTTATAATGTGGGAAATATTAATGTGCATATTCACCTTTGAGGTTTCCTTCCCCCTTACCTAATATTTAATCAGTTGGTGAGGTCTGTGGAGTCGATTAGTGTCTCAAATTTGCTGTCTTGTTTTTATTCCCTCAAACTTACTGTGGTGGTTTTAAAGCATGGCCTGAAACTTTCTGACCCTTCTTCTATCGACAGAAGAGTCTGTTACTGCTTTGACCAATAGACCAAAACTGAAGTGATGACATCAGACTTCCAAGGTGTTGTCATAAAGGCCACTGTTCACTGGTACACTAAGGCCCCATGTGAGAAGTGTGACTTCCCCAAGGTTGCCGGGCAGGGACTGCCACATGCAGGCATGTCAACCCACAGTTCTGGCTGAACCCAGCCATCTACTCTTCTTCACCAGGTGCCAGATACAGGAGTGAAAAAGTCATCTTGGAAGAGGCTCCTGTAGCCCCAGCTCTTCAGTCCCAGCCATGTGAGCCATTCCCAGTCTTTCCAGGGGAGGCCCCAGACAGGGGAGTGGAGATGAGCCCCACCCACTTCATAAGAAAATGGCTATTGTTTGCCACTAAATTTGGGGTTATTTACTGAACTGCAATAGATAACTGCTACATTCACATGTCCCAAGCCAGATTCATCCCTGCCTATGTTCCCCCTCCTATTTCTGCCTTTCGGTTAATGACATCATGGGTCACCCAAATGGGTCAGAAACTTTCATGTTCCATCTCCTATTAGTCACCAAGTTTTATTTCTTCCATCTGTTTCCTGTTTCCTAATCCACTGCCTCTGCCGTACTAGTGCAGGACCTTAGCACTCTGCTCATCTCTAGTCAATGGTCTCCTAGCTGACATGCCTGCCATTAGCTTCCCACACCCTGTCCCTTCTCTTCATTGCTGCTAGAATTGGTCTTTACACACTCCCCTAAGTCTGATTGGTCTCAGCATTGCTCCCCATTGCTGCCCGAAGGACTTACAAGACCTTCCCAGTCAGGGAGCCTCTCTCCAGCAGCCATGCCTCCAGGCCAATGCCCGGGGCTCCCAGCTGGAGCTATTCACTTTTTCCAGAACATGCCAGGCACTTTGGGGCTGCTGTACCTTTATCCATGCTGTTCCCTCTGCCTGGACTGCCTTGCCCTCACATTTTCCCCATGTCTGTAACATTTTCTCATTCCTCCAAAGCCTAGCTCTGCAGCTGCCCTTCCACCAACCCCAATCAGAACCAGCTGCTCTTTCCTGCTCCTTCCTATACCTTCCATTGTTTCCCAGTTTGCATGTCACTTCAACTGGCTAGAAGTTGAAGTTGATAGCTATCAAATCGAAACATTAATTGAGGACAATCAATGTTATACCACATGGGAGAGAGACAACATACTCAAAATATCCAAATCAATGAAGTTGGTGAAAATGAAAAATGTGTCTTTAATTTTTGGAAAAAACCATACAGACTTTTTGCCAACCCAATAATTTGTCTTCTTAAAATATAGTCTCCAACAGGTCACCTCTCCACCAAAAATTTAGATGGCATCTGTGACACACCTGGGTCTTGGGCTGATGGAGACTCAGAGTAATGGTCAAAAAGTTGAAGTCACCTAATAAATCAGGTAAGGTAGCATGTTGGCCATCTCTGTGCTGCTCTGACCCTCTCTATTCTTATCTGTACCTAGAAAATGTCCAGCATAGTACTGTTCTGAGTTTTTAAATTTATACTCATATATTTATCTCCCTAATAGTCTTTTTCTTGGACAAAGTCTATTCTTTCATTCCCATATTCTGTCCTTAAGTCTCTACATCAAGTCTCAGGAATGCCCATGAGGTCATATCTATTTCTGGGTGTTAGATAGCAAGTTCACTTTCTTTATTGCCCATTGCCTGGTCAATGGCATATGGACATCTGAGAATAGAAGCATTGTTTTTTGCCTCCTTTCCAATCATCTTAACCTGCATCTTACTCTGCCATTTGCTTCCTGCAATGCTCTTTCTCTCTTATACTCAATATTGTCCACAGTAAGTGGTTTAACAGTTTTATCTGAGCATTTTTTGCCATACAATATAATTCTTAAAATGCTGAATATGGAAGTCTTATTTTTTTCTTTTGTCTCAGTCTATATGAGATATTTTAAGCAATTACATACCTATGTACTGGGAGTCCTATTTAAAACAAGGTATTTTGAGTAATTAAATTTGAGTTCTCTAGCTGAGGAATGATATTTAATAATTGTTTGGACATTCAATTCCTTTGGTCATTTATAGCATTTAAAGTAAAAAGAAAAATTATCTCAGACTCATCAAGAAAAAAAGAGAGGACTCAAATAAATAAAATCAGAAACAAAAAGGAGGAATTATAACCGATGCCACTGAAATACAACAGACGGTAAGAAATTACTATTAACAACTATATGCCAAAAAATTTGACAATCTGGGTGAAATGGACAAATCTCTAGAAATATAAAATCTTCCAAAAGTGAATCAAGAAGAAGCAGAAAGCCTGAATAAACCAACAACAACTAGTGAAATTGAAGCAGTAATAAAAAAAACTCCCAGCACACAAAAGCCCTGGACTGGACAGCTTCACAGGTGAATTTTACCAAACATTTAGGAAAGAACTAACTCCTATTCTTCTCAAACTATCCCACAAAATTCAAGAAGAGGGAACACTCCCAAACTCTTTCAATGAGGCCAGTGTTATCCTACTTCCGACACCAGGTAAAGACACAACAAAGAAAGAAAACTACAGGCCAATATCGCTGACAAACATAGATGCTAAAATCCTCAACAAAATATTGGCAAACCGGATCAAGCAGTACATTAAAAAGGTCACACACCACGATCAAGTGGAATTCATCCCAGGGATGCAAGGATGGTATAATATTTGCAAATCAATAAACATAACACACCACATGAACAAAATGAAAGACAAAAATCACATAATCATATCAATAGATGCTGAAAAAGCATTTGATAAAGTACAGCACCTATTTATGAAAAAAAATAAAAACACTCAGCAAAGTGGGAATAGAGGGGGCATACCTCAACATAATAAAGGCCATATACAAGAAACCTACAGCCAACATTATACTCAACAGACAAAATCTAAAAGCTTTTCCCTAAGATCAGGAACAAGACAAAGGTGTCTGCTTTCACCACTTTTACTTAACATAGTATTGGAAGTTCTAGCCACAGTAATCAGACAAGAAAAGAATAAAAGGCATCTAAATTGAAAAGGAAGAAGTAAAAACTGTCATTATTTGCAGATGACATGATAGAAAACCCTATAGGCTCCACCAAAAAACTACTTGACCTAATAAGTGAATATGCCAAAATAGCAGGATACAAAGTTAATATTCAGAAATTGATGGCATTTTTGTACACCAACAATGAAATATCAGAAACAGAAGCTGGGGGGAGGGGGCGGGGGAGGGCAGGAAATCCCATTTACTATAGCAACAAGAAAAATAAAGTACCTAGAAATAACCTTAACCAAGAAGATAAAAGACCTGTACTTGGAAAACTACAGAACACTGAAGAAATAAATGAAGATACCAATCAATGGAAGTATATACCATGCTCATGGATTGGAATAATTAACAGCATTAAAATGTCCATACTACCCAAAGCATTCTATAGATTCAATGCAATCCCTATTAAAATACCAATGACATATTTCACAGATTTAGAACAAATACCTCAAAAATTTATATGGAACCCAAAATGACTCCAAAGAGCCTCAGCAATCTTAAGAAGAACAAGGTAGGAGGAATCACAACACCTGATATTAAACTATATTACAAGCTCACTGTAATCAAAACAGTCTGGTCTCTTTAGAGAAATGTTATACCAATTTTCCAAAACATGAGTAGAAGAAGAAAGCTAGAATATGCCTGAACTGGAAAGTTGTGGTCCTTTTCAAACACAGAGCACTTGACAGATTTCAAATTCTCTTTCTATTCTTTTCATGTGGCAGATAAAGACAGATTAATCCAGTGTGAAATTTTGACAACAGAGCAAATGAAATATACATGTCAAGATACCCTTTCCATTTCCTGTTTGGCTCTCACAGAAGGCTCAATGCAGTTTTCTACTCTGCATTTTCTCCCTTGATCTGTAAAAAGCACTTATTATTGGAAAAATATATTTTTTTGTTTTGCTTCCATACATAATAGAGTATCTAGTGGAGTATTAAATTCTGGTTATTTTTTTATGACATTGATCAAACTTTCAAGGCTTTTTTTTCTCCTTGAGTCTTTCTAATTGCCTTATCAGCATTTAAAAATATCCAAAAGAAGACTCCCTAACCCAGAAGCTATGAAGGAACAGATTTAGCTATAAAAGAGTCTAAAAGTGAGAGAAAACATTTGTAGCATATAATGAAATAGTAATATCCTAATACAGAAAGATATAAAAAGCTCTATATAAAGACCTCATACAAACCAGTTAAATAAACTTGAGTTAATTGAAAAACAAGGAAAGGACACGAACAGGCAATTCAAAGGAGAAATACAAAAGAAGAAGTAAATGATGTCAAGTAATTGCAAAATAAGAACAAGATACAAGTTTTCACCTGAGATAGGCCAAAATTTAAGATTGTTCACATTAAATGTTGGTAAGAATGAGAGGAGAAATAGATACTTTACTGTAATCTTGTAGGAGTATAAATAGGTACAATTCTTTTAAAGGGCAATTTGACAAAAGTTATCAAAATTGGAAATGCATATGCATCTTTACCCTATAATTTTATTCCTTAATAGTTACCTTATAGAAATAATGTACAAGAATGTATTTATATGGATGCTTATTTACTACATTATTTTATTTGCAATAATTGAAGAAAACTTCAAAGGTCTTCAATAGGGAGCTCTTTAAATACATTATGGTACACCTGCACATTGATATTTTCTATTATTTATTCAAGGTATGAGTCAGATCTTCTCCAAGATAATTGTGAACAGAACAAGTCACAAAACGATTTACAATGATAGTATGATCCAATATTTTACCTAAATATTTTCATATTATGTAGGTGTGTATGTGCACATGCACAAATAAAGTTCTAAAAGGACACACACCCTAGTGTGAACATTCCCAGAGAGCAGGTATAAAGAGGCAACTCCCTTTTTAGCTTTACACTCTTGACTTTGTTTTTTTTACAGTGACATGAATTGCTTTTTAAATTTTTAACAAACACCTGAAGAAGAGAGACCTTATCTAAAGAAATCTTAACTATATTACTGCCATGAATATCAACTCACCAAGCTTTAAGGATCCCTAGAAGACTGTATTTATCTTCATATCTCAAGTTCACTTTATGGCCCCTTCTCTTGGCATTTGAATAGAGATAAATAATTTTGAGTTTTGTTTCTGACCCTTTTCCCAATTATTTTGTCTTATTTTCACACATCATCTTCCCATGGGGGTAAATCAGGCTTTTGGTGACAGAATAAATCACTGTACACTCACTGGGGCAATGGGCTGAAAGTGCCTGAGTCAGGAGTCATATAGAGTGCATTAAAGAAAGCCAGTGAGATACTATGCTCCGTGTGTGACTTGCTGTGAATGTGTTCACACACCTCACCAGCCAGGGCTAGCATTATGTGGCCACTAGCATGGAGGTCCAGGAAGCACGATGTATTCTAGAAAAAAACATTAGCCACACTCCAGGGCTTCTATCCACTGGGCACTGTAACCACAAGAGATTAGGCTTGGCCTTCCTTGAGGGCAAAGACACTACCTTCCAGGATAACTGCAAAACTTGCACAAGGGTCTGTGTCCCATAGTTTTGCCAATGACAGAGTGTTCTGCTGTAAGGAGTCTTATTCATTTTACCAATATCCCAACATACTTTCTGTTTTTCTGATTTCTGCTCTCCTGGGCAAGCTCCTGTTGAGTGGATATACTCTTGGGCTTACAGAAGATATTCATTAGTCCATATGGATAGTGTATTTCCTTATTTAGGGAATTCATCACAATATCTACATAGATACTGCCTAGTAGTATGTTAGTAAATGTTTAAAACCAAGTTCTCCTGGAAAGGCTATGCACTGGTTTGTAATAATTACTGATTTCTATAGTGTAGCTACAACTCCATGGCCAATTTCAAGATACTAAAACACTGTCACTGAATGTTAGTTGGGAAGAGATATATACACAATAGCATACCATCATATAGTACTTCCTACCTCAAGAGTGGAGGTAATAGTAAAGTATAATAAAATAATTAAGTGATGAGTTTTATGTATGACATTTCTTTTTAATATAATTTATTTAAACATAAGTTTATATAATTTAATTTCTAATAATGACTAGGATTAACAACTTGCTCACAAAATTCCTGAAGATTTAACAACTAGCTCTTGCAAGTCAGTACAAGCCAGGCCCAGCACTCCCCTGAAACTACCACACTGTAAGATATAACGGATATATTTTTCCCTTGGAAAAACTGCAGTCATTGTTTCCTTAATGGAAATCCAGACCTCCCTAAGTTTCAGACAATATATATGTCTGTTTGTATGTAGTTAGAAGGTGTCTGTATGTTGATGCCTGTGTCTGTGTTCACACCTTCTTGGGCTTGGTGTTGGTGGACAGTGTAGTAGGTGAGGAAAGGCATTGATGTTAAAGTCAAATAGACCAGTGACTGCTGTGTGTCAATGTGCAAATTAATTAACCTTTGGCTCTTAATGTGTTTTATATTACATACTACATAGTAATATTACCTATGAGATGGTTGTAAAAATAGATAAAACAGGTAGAGAATATACTTAAACTCAGAGTAGTTGTGAGATTTAAGGACTGACATATGTAAAACACTTGGCACATTACAAGAGCTAAGTGTCTATCGGCATCTTTTCTCTTTAACAAGCATCTTCACAATCCTGGTAATTCAGTAATTTGTTGGAGCTATTTAGAGAGACCTGTAGAACAAGGCAGGCTAAACCTGACTCTCCTTTTCCTTTTCACCTGATTTGGGAATCAGACTGGGAGAAACACTGACTTTATCATTCTGGCGCCTGGCAACGGTCTGTAGTTTAATCCTGCCAGTTGGAGTTGCTATCGTGAGGTAGAAGCTTCTAGACATAGAACTGTCCTGGTTTTGTGATGATAATACTCCTCCAAGTTGGATAACCAGCACTGCTCTGCCTTGGGAAAAATCTCAGCCTCACACAGCTTTGCAGCTGCACAAGCTTATCCAGGGTGCTAGGCCTGCACCTAAGTGAGCCTGAAAGGAGTTTGTAAAGTTTTAAAGAGGAAAACTATGTATTGCAACAATCTGAATTCTGCTCTAATTACTTAATCAAATCACAGGCTTTACACATGATAATGAAATTTTTTTTTTTTTTAGAACATCAGAAATTTGTTTTAAAATGGATTGGGAAAAATACCCTAAATTACCACACACACACACACACACACCTGCACACACATGCACACAAAGTCTAGAAAAAAAGAAATACAGGAGTGCCCAACTCCTTCAGGAAATAGAGCATATTATAATTAATGATATAGTGCAAGGTACTGATTTGCACAAGAAAAGTTAGTAACACATCCAAAAACAGACTAAAGGATATTTAAGAATTCACAAAACAATAAATAAAAAAGAAGTATTCAATGAAGGGGGAAGGCTGGAATGCCCCTCATCCCTTGCTTATCTGTTTAAATGAAAGCCCCTTTTCAAATCCCAGCCAGTTTCCCAAAGCTCCAGTAAACCTCAATGAACCCACATATCCTGAATTCCTGCAGCTATAGAACTTGTCATTGATGCTGCTTGGTCTGTCCTTTCCTCTCATTCTGTACTGTTGTCCCTTGTAGAAATTCAGATAGTCATATTTAACATCTGTTTTTGAGAGCAGAAAACATGTACTGTACTGTTATGTAACTTCATGCAACAGGCAATTCAATTCATGAATGAATAAACCAAAGAATCAACAAATGAATGAACAACTATGGATTTCGGCAAAGTACAACTTCCTGCCCCTCAGTGTCCTCATCTGGCCTTACACAAGGAGATTATATTGATTCAACTTAAAAACAAAGCTTCTGCTACAAATATGGTTTATTGGCTTCAGGCCACTGGGACTGACATCTCTGGAAGTGATCTGGCTGCTCCTAAGAACTCCTTATCCCCTTGGAAAATCAAATAGCCAGGAGAGGACCCCTGGTACTCGTTTGAGACCTTACCTTTTGATTTCTATTTCTTCTGCAGTTCCTAATTCCTCTAGGACAGTATTTTCCAACGTGTGGTTGTGTGATCACCTCCTCAGTTCACCTGTGGCCTTAATTAAATATGCAGATTCTTGGACTTCATTTAAAATCTCATGGAGCAGATTCTTGGGGGTGAGGCCAGGGCACCATCTCCCAGGTGACTCTTATGTACTCTATAGTTTGAGACTCTTATTTAGAAAAGAAGGAAGAGAAATGAATGTGCTGTGTGCCTCCTATATGCCAGGTACTTGTGTATATTCTCACAATACCACTCATGGTAGATTTCATCATTTTCTTTCACTAATAAGCCTCAGACACTAACATATTTTTTTCTTTTTTTAATGTATATTTTACTGATTATGTTGTTACAGTAGTTCCAATATTTTTCCCCTTTGCTCCCCTCTGCCAGTACCCCCCTTCCCTCAAGCAATCCCACCCCCTTAGTTCATGTCCATGGGTCCTGCATATAAGTTCTTTGGCTTCATCCTTTCCTGCATTATTCTTAACTTCCCCCTGTCTATTTTGTACCAACCAATTATGCTTCTTAATCTCTGCACCACTTCCCCATTTCTCCCCCTCCCAGCTGATAATCCTCCAAATGATTTTCATACCTATGATTCTGTTTCTATTCTGGTTTGCTTAGTTGGATTTTGCTTTTATTTTTTAGATTCAGTTGTTAATAGTTGTGAGTTTGTTGTCATTTTAGTGTTCATAGTTTTGATCTTTTTCTTAAGTAAGTCCCTTTGACATTTCATATAATAATGGCTTGGTGATGATGAACTCCTTTTAGCTTTACCTTGTCTGGAAAGCACTTCATCTGCCCTTCCATTCCAAATGATAGCCTTGCTGGATAGAGTAATCCTGGTTGCAGGCTGCCTTTCATCACATTGAATACTGCTTGCCAGTCCCTTCCTGCCTGCAAAGTCCTCTGAGAAATCAGCTGATAGTCCTATAGGCACCCCCCTGTAGGCAACTCTCTGCCTCTCTCTTGCTGCCCCAAGGACTCTCTCTTTATCTTTCACATTTGGCATCTCAATCATGATGCATCCTAGTGTGGTCCCCTTTGGGTCCAGCTCGCCCGGGACCCTCCGTGCTTCCCAGACCTGTATGTCCATCTCCTTCGCAAAATTTGAGAAGTTTTCCTCATTGTTTTCAATTCTTGCTTCCTCATTATGCACTGGTTGACTGTTTTTTCTTCCCTATGTTCCAAATCATTGATTTGAACCACGGTTTCCTTCCCTTCACTATTGGTTTTGTGTAGATTTTCCTTTGTTTCACTTAGCATAGCCCTCACTTCTTCTCTTATGCGTTTGCCGTACTCAAGCATATCTGTCAAGCCTGTGAGCATCTTTATCACCAGTGTTTTGAATTCTGCATCTGTTAGGTTGTCTATCTCCTCATCGGTTAGGTTGGCTATCTCCTTGTCACTTAGTTCTCCCACTGGAACCTTGATCCATTCTGTCTTTTGGGTCATACTTCTCTGTGTCCTCATCTTGACAGGTTCCTGTGTTTGTCTGCCTTCGTGTCCCAGGAAGAGCTGTTGCTCTTGTTATGTTGTAAGGGGCAGAGCCTTAGGGGTTCATCAGTACAGGGCGACCTGTTTCTCCACATTGTAGCACTGTATGTGGAGAAGAGGTCTGAGAGGGAACAATGCCATCTTCCCAGCACTCGCCCCTTTTCCAGGCACCTCTCCCACTTCCACACCAGACTGGCGCCCCTCTAGCTGCTGCCTTGGCCATCGTTCCCAGAGTGAGTGGGTCTGTGGACATTCTAGGACCATAGAGGCTCTTTAAACAAGCAAACTCTGTTGAGAGACCATCAGTTTCTGCCTCCACCCCAAGCCCCACTGGTCTGCACAGTCAGAAGCAATGAGGCTTGATTTTCTATGTTGCTGAGACCGTGAGCTGCTGGGTCCAGTGAGGAGCTGGGAATGTTCCCTAGGTGTCCCTCCTGACTTTAAAATGTGTGACTGTGCTTTCTTCCAGCCTGCCGCTGCCGCCGCTGCTGCTGCTAGCACACTGAGTCCTCTCCACCCCGGCTCTGCCCCTCCTCCCTGTCTAGATGAGTATTTCTTCTTTATATCTTTGTTTGCTGGACTTTCCATGCACTTTGATTTTCTGGAACTTCTGGTTGTCTCTAGTTTTGAGGTAGTTGTATTCCTTCTTAGTTGTGGAGGGAGACGCAGCATGTCTGTCTACCAGACACTAACATATTGATGAGACAAATTACCAAAGGCCTCATGATGAGTTAGAACTAAGCATGGCTTCCAAAGCAAGTCCATCTTACCCATATTCCTCAGTTCTTTCTATGACAACACGCTGCCTACCCCACTCCTGTTCAGACCACCATCATTTGCATGCATTCAAGATCTCAGGTTCCAGCTGATACTTTCTATATTGACCCAAACTGACCTCTGAGATGCTACTTCACAGCTCACTTGCGATAAGAGCTAAAATTTCAAAAAGCAACTCAGTTTAATTCCAACCTTCAGCACTGTTTGTATACATACTCTGGCCACATCTTAGAGACTTACAATTCAGTTCAGATCAACAGGTCATTGCTATGCCCTAAGCCAAGCACTGGAATCTGCAAGAAACATTGACAACTGCTTCCACTAGGCCATGTGGCGACATAAGAGACGCTCTTGATGAGCCTTGGAGCACTGCAGGAGGATGAGAGCAATCTCGCCACGTCTGCCCTAACAGTGATGGAGTGTTGTTGTGAGCAGCCTCTAAGATGGCCCCCAAGTGTGGAATCCCCTTTCCTTGAGTATAGTCTGGATTTAGTGCCTTATTTTTAGTGAAAAGAACACTGCATAAGAGATGATATGTTACTTCTGAGATTAGGTTATAAAAAGACTGTGGCTTCCATCTGATATATTAAAACAATAGGACTTAGTGAAGCAGGAGGAGGAATAAAAAAGATGACCACATTTTTGCATGGAATATCTGGATGAATGTGGCATCATTTACTAAGATGCTGAAGATTTGGTTAAAATAGTTTAAAAAGAAATATGGTCTTACCCATGATTTTGGATTTGGATGTGAAGTTCAAGATCTCTATGTGACATCCCAATAAAAATGTCTGCTAAGCAGGTCAGATTTAGATCTGAAACTGAGAAGAGACGTTTGCATTTCAGTATAAATTTGGGAGTTTTCAGAAAGAAAAACAAAAAAGCTTCTGGGAATTTTTCATCCACCTGTGGGATATTACAGGGGGACCATGGGCTTATACCCTCTCTTCCAACTGCAGTAGTGCATGAACTAGGTGTGGGTCCTCCACACCTGCCCTGACACACTCACATGGTTACATCTGTGCCATATGAGTGTGATCACCCATATAGACATGAACTACCATGGGAACATGAGCACAGAATACGTAGATGGTTTCCTTCTTTCCTTTATAGATCATCAAAACAGGGTTTCTTTGGTGATATCTTTTTTTAGTCTACTGTTTCCCTGACTACAGGTTGAAAATGATGAAAACAGCCTCTGGGTGCTTTTTAGTAGATCTTTGTCAACTGAGCTGGGTGGCTGAATGTTTTCAAAGTCTGTTGTATTAATTATATCATTCATCTGTTTGCAACTGAATCTCAGAATATGTTTGCATAAACCACCACTGCCCTAGAATTTAAGATCCTCTTCACTGCACCAAGCTCAAGCTCAAGCTCCTCTCTTGCTTTCTTGGGCTGGCATTGCCACACTTGTCCTTGCCCAGACTTTCCTCTACCCCCTCTGTCCTAGACCCAGGTAGTGTTTCTCACCTCTGTGCCTTTGTTCATGCTGGTTCTAATGTGAGATTCCAATCCAATTCCTAACTAAGTGACTTCCTATGTAATTTTGAGCAAGTTAAAAAAACTGTCTAGGACCGTTTCTTCATTTACCATAAAGAGGCTCCACTGATCATTGGAGTTACCATTTACTGCCCTAAGTATTTTATGCATGTTTCCTTAAATCCTCCTAACACTCATTGAAAGGGCTACTATTGTTCCCATTGTACTGATGAGGAAACTGAAACAGAGAGAGGCTAAGTAAATTGCCCAAAGGTACATAGCTTGTGAAGAGAAAAGAAGTAACTAGAACATATGAAAGGAAAACTTGTTTTCTTCTACTTCTCTACTCATGCCTGTGGCAGCTATGTGGGTTCCCCCCCACCCACCTACCAATCTCCAACACCAGTGGGGCATCCTACAGTTTTGACACTGTCCACTCAGAATCAGCATTGAGCTCACACAAGCTAAGGACTCTGTTCCACAAGACTGTCCTCTCAATTCAGGTGCCAATCTCATATCCCAAGTTGTCACCCATACTTCTGACTACCTGGCTATAAATCAAGGTTCTCATGACCCCCTCCTGGGGTTCAATAATTTGCTAGAACTGCTCACGGAACTGACAGAAACACTTACATTTACCAGTTTATCATATTTTAAAAGATATAATAAAGGATATAAGCAGCCAGATGAAGAGATACATAGGGCAAGGTCCAGAAAGGTCCCAAGCACAGGAATTTTTGTCCCCATGAAGTTGGGGTACACCACCCTTCTGGTACATGGATGTGTTCACTAACCAGAAGGCTATCTGAACCCCATACCATACAGATATTTATGGAGGCTTCATCATGGAGGCACGATAGGTGATTAACTCAACCTCAAGTCTCTCTCCTCACTGGAAGTTGCAGAGTGAGGCTGAAGGTTCCAACCCTCTAATCACAATGGTTGGGTTCTGTGGCAACCAGCCCCCCCATCTTTAGGGGATTTCCAAAAGTCACCTCATTAAAATAAGCTCATGTGTTGTTGACAGGGGCTTTTTATAAATAACCAAAAACACTCCTTTCACCTTTATCTGCTTATTAGGAAATTCCAAGGGTTTCAGGAGCTCTGCTCAATATATATTTGGTTCTCTAATTCTTTGATAATTGTCCCTTCAAGATTTGAAGGTTAGTCCTGGCTGCATGGCTCAGTTGGTTGGGTGCTGCCCACAAAGCAAAGGGTCACCAGTTTTCTTCCTGTTAAGGGCACATGCCTGGGTGGCAGGGTTGGTCCCCGTCAGGGTGCGTACGGAAAGACAGCCGATCAATGTTTCTCTCTCACATCAATGTTCCTCTCCCTCTCTTTCTCTCTCCCTTCCCTTCTCTCTAAAAAAAAAAAAGAGAATAAATAAGGGAAAAAAGAACTGAAGCCTATTTCCTGTTCCCTTGAGTGTGGCTTGGATGTAATAATTCTCTTCTATGAACAAATATAACATGAGTGGCAGCACGTGACATCTGAGACTAGATCACAACAGGCATTAGAGCTTCCTCCTTGCTCTTCCTCTCTCTCAGATCCCTGGCTCCGCGGGAAGTCAGCTGCCATATTGTAAGGACACTCAAACAGCTCAATGCTATGGTCTGCATGGCAAGAAACTGGGGCCTTCTGCCAGCAGCCAGCAAAGAGCTGAGGCCTTTTGCCGAAAGCCATGTGAATGAGCTGTCTAGGAAGAGGATGCTCCAACCTCATTCAGGTCTTCAGACAACTGCCGCCCAGCCAAATCTTGCTTGCAGCCTCATGAGAGACCCAAAGCTAGAACTACCCAGCTAAGCTGAGTTGTTTTAAGCATATAAATTTGGGCAATTTGTCACACAACACTAGATAACTAATACACAGGCCTAGTAATATAACATCCCAAGCACTATTTTACACACACTCTTTTTACCTACTCATGTACCTTGAAGGAAAGATTCTGAAGCTCTCAAAGGCCATAAGATGGAAGGAGCCAGGACCCCTGAGTCACTTGCATGTCCAATTGCACACTAGGAAACCATCCCTATTGAGTTAAACCACAGGCTTGGGGCTTATTTATTATAAGAGCTAGTGCCACTTGGGTCCGTGTCCGTGGGTCATTAATAAATACTTGTTCCTTGATTAGTCCCTTCCCTTTCTTTCCTCCCTCCCCCGTGGTCGCTGTCAGTCTGTTCCTTGTTTCACTGCCCCTGGTTCGATTTTGTCGCCTTTAGCTCGGAACGTCTTGTTTTACAGATGCAGTAGGGAGAGGTGTGCTTTGTTTGCTTAATAATAACTTTTATGTGTATAATAATGTATAGTTCCTGGCTGGTTTGGCTCAGTGGATTGAGCGTCGGCCTGCCAGCTAAGTGTCGCTGGTTCGATCTTCCAGTCAGGGCGCATCAGAGAAGGAAAACTCTGACTCCAAAAAACCTCCGCTGCCTTGCGGCATACCTCTTTAGGGGAAGGCTAGGGGAGTAAACCCCGACAGAAAATCCGGAGCCGGAGTCCCTAAGGCGGTTTGACGTTGTAGTCAACACGGCAACTCCTGCGGCGCACCTGAAGCCAAGCTGTATTGACTCCGTCTTTCCCTTGGATCCTTCAGCTGCGAAGAGAGGGGGGGTCTGCTGCATGGGCAACAGCAGACCCTCCATATCACCCTGCCCAGGCTCTGTAGCTTCAGCATCATCGCAAGATGTCGATTCAACACGGGAGGAGACAGATACAGTGTCACTCCCGAGTCGGACTGCACAGCCATTCTCGGCGGTGCAGATAGACTCTTAAGAAGCTACACCATCGTCTCCTGAGATGGACGGCTGCCGACGACGAGTGCCACTTATGCTTTTAATATACCCTCCTTTCTATTTCTCATAGCATTTATTATTTATCACATAAGATATAATTACTGCATAATTTTTTTTTCATTTAGTCTACAAGTTGCTTTCTTTTTTAAGTAAACATCAAATGAGTAATTAGAATATGCTTGGTAGCATGGGCTTTGCCAGAATACTTCAATTAATTCTCACAATAACCTGTAAAGTTGATTCTATTAGTTTTCTGATTTTCTGATGTGAACTCTGAGACTGAGAGGTTAAGTGACTGGCTCCAGATTACACAGCCCAGAAGGGCAAAGCCGAAAAGTGTTTTGATCCCCAAATTCAAGCTCGTAGTCGTTCTGATCTGCTCCCTCTTGTGATCCCTGGACCCCACACAGCACCCAGCGAAGTCTCTTGCATACAGTTGTTGTTTAATTAATGTCTGTGACTGTATGAATAAGTGGGTGAACAAATGGTAATATGTTAAGAGGGGAAATGTCATGAAAGTTCACAAATAATCAAAACACTCTATTGTCCTGAAATATTCTTTTCTTCATACAAATGCCCCTTTTTACTTGTACGCATCTGAACTTTCGGGTGCTAGTGGCTGGGACATATAAAGAGATTCATTCACTGGATGAAAAGCATGCTTAGAGAATTCTTCATAATGTCTACATCTTCAGAAAAAGAGCTGCAAATGCTTTAGGACATCAAACAAATTTGGGACTTTTTTGAGGAGCCGGTTCATTAAGGGAAGCTGCTGGAATTCACGGGCACCTTGCAAGGAGGGGACAGTAGCTACTGCACCAAGGGCGCCTGTTTCGCCAGAGACCTGCGTTCATTCACAGGGCCTGGCCGGGAACCTCAGCGACATGACAAAGGCCGGATTGTTCACTCCAGGACAGCACGCTAATGCAGTGAAAGAGTGGGTGCCCTGTGTGCTGAGGGAAAAAGGCATTAAATGAGTCCCTGGCACCCCCACAACAGGTCAGCCTTAACAAAGATGGGGACAGAACTCTCTGCCAAAAGAACAGTCTCAGCAAGCTTGCTCTGTGAGTGAAAACTCTATCAGATTTAAACTAAGAACAGCTAAATTTCCAAAATATGCAGCCAGGGCACCATGGGAAAAAGAAGACTATCCCTTCCAAGGGAGGGGAGATAAGTAATGAATAGTCACAGACTCTTTTCATGAAAGCAAAGCCCAGGTCTTCCTTTTTTGATTTGTTCAGAATTGGCTTAGCTTCAAATCACTGCCCTGTTTCCACCTCAAGTTCACACCAATGTCTCTCCCAGTTCTCCCAAAGGAAAGCACAAACTTTCCACACTGCAAATTGTTTTTTTTCTGAAGTAAAAAATATTGAAAATGCTTAGCTTTGGGGAGAGGAAGAGGGATTAGAGCAGAAGGAGGGAGATGTTTGATATCTATTTTTACTTCATGTTAATTTTTTACCATGTGTAGTGATTAATTTCACTTTTATAATGTTAGAGTGAGTGAGTGAGGATTGTGACCACTGGGGTCTTCATTTTTTTATTATTCTTTCAAAAGAAATCAAGTATTATTTTTGTAAGTTTTTAAAACTACAAATCTCTGCCCTAAAACAACACTGATTATTCCCATAAATAAAACCTTCCTTCTCAGAGAAAAGTACATTCAGTATGTGTTCCTTGGAAGAGAATATTATAGAACACCTTCATTGAACAGGAAAAAAAGGGGGTTATTGAGGGTTTTTACAATTTTAGTATTGCTTAACATAGTATAACCATATATTACTCTTCTATATAGATTTCTGCTTCCCAATGCAGGGTGATTTTTTCCCCCCAGAGGACATTTGGCAATGTCCAAAAACACTTTTTCATTGTCATAACTTGGTGAGGGGGGATCCTACTGGCATCCTGTGGATAGAGACCAGGGAGGCTGCTAAATATCCCACAGGACAATTTCCACAACAAAGAATTATCTGGTCCGAAATGCCTATAGTGCCCAAGTTCAGAAACCCTGATAGAGGTATGATGATTCCATTGCAAATATATAGAAATTCACCCTAAAGTTGTGCTCACAGAACAGCTGATTAGATGGAGGGGGTGAGAGGAATCATCTTAATTGTTTGGATGACACACCTAGTATGAGGTTGAGACTGGTCAGATTTGGGGGTAGCTGTTTGTGTTCATTCCCCCTGGACTTATAAGGTACTTAATAAATGCTTCAAAATAGAATGGAACCTATCCTTTATTCTTTGCTCATTTATTTAACAAATATATGTTGAATCTCTGCTATGCTATCAGGTGGACACAGTTTGTATGAGGAATCACTCTTCAACTGTGAGCACATCTGTCCTGGTATGGTTCGGGGGTTGGGGGGAGGAGAGGAGAGGAAAGTACCCAGGCCATATCTGAATATTACAATCAATATTTTGGCCAGGAAATGTCGTTTGAGAACTGAAATGAAATGAGAATGAAACTGAAATGTCTAGATATCTATATATTAAACATGCATACAATTGATTTTCAGTCTGGCTGATTCTGTTTTCTCAGTCATTATAAATAAACTCCTATCCCTTTGGGAAAGCCAGGTCCTCATTCAGGGGGCTACAGGAGGCTGGCAAGAGCTTCTGAAACTTTCACTTTCTGTTACTGACTGGCCCCCACCCTAACCAGTTGTCTCTGGACAGGAGGTGCTCTTGGATTTCTCTCCACGGCTAGAATAGCCAAAAGGACATGAGTGTGTAGTCCCAAGGGTTGGGCTTGGCTCCTCACTCTGAATGCAGTCATTTAGAAAGTTCCAGAACTATCCCTCCCTAAGCAATCATGAATCCACATTTAATTCTTCCCCATTAAAGTAAGCCTCATAAAAATATCCTCCCTTAAACTTCAAGAAACCCCAGCAGGATGAATTCTCTCAGAAGTTATAAAAGTTGTAGCATTATTGATCCATGAACAATTGACATCTTTGAATTAGTGCCTAAGAACACAAAAGAAGCCCCTGTACTTTTTCACAAGTCCCTGCAGACTTTCCTATACTAGTGATAGCAAGTTACACTTAAAAATAAAAAAAGAAAGAAAAAGCAAGAGCACCATTTCCAACCACCAATGTAAACACCTGATAAGCTTTCTTTGCTGGTTATAATTCAGGAAAAAAATTTTTCTAAAAAAAAAGAAATGCAGCTACAGAGTTCTAAGATCAGAAAGATACATTTGCAAAAGTTATATCACAAATGTAATTCTCTCCAATTTTTGATTGTCTTCAAGGAAAACGTTAAGTTGGAAGAACAGCATTGATGTCAACTCAACTGAGCCAAAGCCAAAGCTGAGCCAGGGTTAGCAGCACCCACTGAGCTGAGGTCAGAGTGGGTCCAGCCTGACCTCCTTGCTGGGCAGGAGTCTCAGTAGGATTCTGTCTCAAGCCATTCCAGCTGTGACTGCTCCTGGTTGACCCTACCTCCCACCTCAGTGGTGCTTCGCTTAGAGCCCACCTACAGCTCCATAGGTGACCAAAGCACTGGTCAGGCCCACAGCCTATGTCAGTTGATCATATGATCAGGGTTCAGCATGCCCTGATCAGCCTGGAAATAAACCAGACCATTTGGGGCCATAGCAGTGGACACTGGGTGTAGGAACAGCCAAGGAGTTCCTGAAGAACCAACCCCACAGCTCCTCAGATCTGAGGGCTTTGACTGGAACCAGAACAATTGTGGGAATGCAGCAGACCATCTGCCTGAGTGCATTCAGCCCTGGGTCAATCACAATGGGTGTTCAGTCCCTGGTCCTATGTAATCTATCAAAGACAGACAACTTCCACTAAGAACTAAAAACTTGGACAGGCTTCTGACTTTAAATCATGCCTTGTGTCACGTTGGAACTATGGAACGAGTTAAACCTCAGCATGCTCCTTAACTGTAGCTCATTCCAGTTTCTCAAATGAGAACAAAGAAAACAGACGTTATCTATCAGCAGTGCAATACACTCCATGCTGAGCTAAGCACTGTATTTTCACCCTGAACTTGGAATTTCCTTTCACTTACAGGTTTAACGCAAATACTGCTTTTATTTACTGATGGCACACATATTCTTTTTGTTTATTTACTATGTGCTGGCTTACTATATGCTGGGCAGTGACCTAAGTGCTTTATTAGCATGAATGTACTTAGATATGTACATATATATGTACACTTATCACCAATTGTACATAGGGTGGGGTTGCATAAATTCCAGCAAAGGGTGCATTTTTTAAAAGCTTTATATGTGACAGCATTACATTTTTTTTTAACTAAAGTAAAATATGCCCATTTTAAGAAAGTATAGAAAGCTTTAAAAAGAAAAAGTGAATGGTGTTGTTCCCTTCAGATCCCTCCTCCTGGGGTAATACCACTGTTTACAGTGTTGGATAAATCTTCTGAAGGGAGTACTGTAAAAAAAAAAAAAAAAAAAAAAATTTGAAGAAACCCAAATCTCAAAGCAAACAAGAAGCAGGAGATAAAGAACAACATTTTTTTTTATCAAGAAAAGAAAAATTAAGAGATGAAGTGGAAACCAATATAGAGGAAAAGGCACATGGAAGAGGCTAAATAGCATAGCTGTAGCTAAAGTTTTAAATTAATGCTGTTGAGGTGGGAATGGTGAAGAATGAACCATAAGTCAGTGGAGACCTGGTGGATGGGTAGAGTGAAATCTCCGACCTTCCATAACTGATTAATGAGTTTCTAAGAGTAAAGTAGGAATAGAGAGCATCTAGTCATTCTTTTCAGCAGACATTTTCTTTTAAGAGTTTAGTCACACGTCCTTTTGAAAATAGTCCAGTTTCCGTCTGCTCATGTACTCCAAGGGCTCCCGGGGTTGCATTTGAACGGGCTGCCAGTGCAGAAGGGAAATCTAGAAACAGCTTGTCCTCTGAGACCCAGCATCTTCCAAGAACCTCTGTTCTCCCCTGAGGCGTATGCAGGAGACGTTTGGCGGGACCTCCAGGAAGGCTTCTAAGCCAAGAGAGGCTCACAGATGCCCTGGGGAATGGGACCTAGGACAGTCAGTGCCAGAGGACTCCTCTGGGGAACTAAAGTGCAGCACAACATAGCGGAGATTCTGAGTGGAGGGATTAACTGGATAACAGAGACAGAAATGTACTGTGAGTCGCCCAGGGTCACCATTGCAACCCTCAAAAAAAGGAAGCCTTCAGGCTCCAGGGACCACCCTTCCAGCTGCAAAAATGTTACAAACTGAGTGTCTTTGTCTTCCAAGGAGACCAAAACAAAGATCAAATAATGGAGGGGGTGAGGAGTGGGAATACAGACTCCTTAGCTCATTGACCTTAACATTGCATGTGGTTTAAAGGCTTTGTTGTATTACATAGTAATCAGTCTCTTGGCCTTGTAAAAATACATGTGTTGTTATTTTATATCTTCATAAAGAACTCATAACCTCCCCATAGCTAATTAATAAGTCTTAATCCTCATGTGTTTTGATTTAAAGTTCAAAGTGTTGGAAATAATCACGGGACTTGATTAAGAGGGTGTTTGTCTAAAGCAAAGGTTTGGCACCCTGACTGCATGTTAAAATCACCTGGAGAGTTGTAAAATATTGATACCTGGAATCCACCCTCAGAGATTCTGATTTAATTGTTCTGGGGTAAGGCCAGGTTATCCATATTCTTTTTAGAAGTTCCCAGGTGATTCGAATGTGCAGTAGCAGAGACAGGTCTCTGACCATTGGAATCCTAATCCCTTCCTTAATAACCACGCCTTCCTGTGAGGTGCACAGAGGAGAAAATGATGCAAGTAACCTTTCGTCAGAAGCTTCGGCCCCCATCTCACTGCAGTAGTGCATTGAGCTCAGCTGAACCTAATGGGGAACGCTTCTTCTGCATGCACCCGAAGAGCCAAAGCCAAGTGAAAAGCTAACTCTTCTCTCCACCCCCAACTCCCAAGCAAGCCTCAGTTGTTACTGCTCCAGCAATGGGGGCAACCATACAGACATACTTGCACCTCATATTTTCAACCAAGAAAGGATGAGTATCCCAAAAGAGCAGGCAATACAAAACAATAAGAGAAAGGCAACAACCCAATGGAAAAAATGAGCAAAGGATATTAACAGTTGATAAAAGAGAAGCCTCTGAAGACCAAGAAATACATGAAAAAAATCCCCAACTTCTCCAGCAATCAGGGAAATGCCAATGATAAGCATAAATGAGATCAACACCATTTCACACGTATCAGAATGATTAAAATCCAAAAGTTCAGAAATACCAGTAGTTAGCAAGGATGTTGAGCAACAAGAACGCTGATACATTACAGATGGGATGTAAATCTGCACACTTAGAAGAGCAATTTTGCATTATCTGCTAATGTAGAAGGTATGCATATCCTTCAAGGACTGGATTTCCCCTTCAGTTATTTGCAGCTCAGACAGGTACAGAAGGAGATATATACAGGGTGTTCATTGCAACATTGTTTGTAACGTGAATAGGTGGGAAAGGTTACCATCCTCCAACAGTGGAACAGATCATTTGGTTTTGTCATCACACAATGAAATAGTTTATGCACTTAAAATGTATAAAAAACAACAGCTACATATTCCAACACAGATTAATCTAGAACATAATCTTAAATGAAAAGTGCAAGTTACAAAAGTCACTTTCAGTATGATACCTTTTATGTAAAACACACAAATACGTTAAAAAAACTACAAAAACATGAGCAGGAAAAATGCACATGAACAATAAGAAAAGTTATTACCTTCAGGAAGAAGTAATATCTTCTTAGCTGAGATTGGGGAGGCATTTCAACTGCAACTAAAATGTTTTCCTTCCTTCCTTTCTTCCTTCCTTCCTTCCTTCCTGTTTTTTATCTGAAGCACATGTGGCCAAATGTAAACTATTTAAAAACCTGGGTATAGGTCAATGTGTACTTTTCATTTTTATCCTTATCTTATTGTACGTCTGAAATGCTAACTTTTAAAAAACTTATTAGGAGGAAAAAAGCCACAAGCATCTCCTTCAGTAGGTGCTTTGGTGCATTTCCTGTCTTGCTTTAACACTGAGATGGCAAACAGCTGGGGTGGAGAAGCCCGCTGCTGGCTGCCAGGATGCACTTGCTAATGGGGCGGAGACTCCAGGGGTCCCAAACTCCAGGGGTCCCAGGTGACCCCTCCACAGCCGTCAACTACATCGGGCTCCTGTAGCGTCATCAATGTGCGTTCCAGAAGTCCACTTTGGACCATGGGAGAGACTTAATCTGACTTCCAGAGTAACACACAAACCCTGGAGTGAAGGAATTTCTTTACTTACGTAATTGGTGTTTTATTTGGGATAACTATTTGAGTTATATTTAAGCTACATTTGATGTGTTTCAAATGCTCGGGCCCCTATAAAAGATCAGGTTATGAGTCACTCATGAGCAAATCAAGGGGAAATTGGAAGCAGCTGGGGAATCAGTGCAGCGGGGCGTCTGCTGGACGAGAAAACCGGGAGTAAGGAGGCGGTGGGCTTGTCGGAGCCCGCAGCTCTGTGGTTACTGGAGCCTCTGCCCTGACCTCTTGAATGCCTGCCCAGTGCTCACTGACCCCAGGAGGCCACGGGGTTCCTTTTCATGGACAGGTGAAACGTCCTCAGGGGAGAAAACTAAAACAAGGTTAAACTTTTTTGCCCATCTCTTTTTCTCTCGATGCTGTTGTTTTGTCCCTACATTTAAGAATTACAGAAACTAAGCTATTATACATTTAGGTAACCAGTTTATTTGAGGAACCTCAACCTGAAGAAGAAACTATTAAAAAATGGCTTTATATATTTTTTAATCACCATTTTCAACCCTGACTTGTCAAATCATCCTTTCCATTCGTTAGTGTCATTTTGGGTAGATTTGAAGGTCACTTTTAGTTAATAAAACGTGTCCAAACAAATCTCCTGAGGGATTCAAAGCTCTTCTCTCCTTCAGAGTAGGCTTGGATTGCGTATGCGTATTGCGTGTTGTGTATGTGTGTGTGTGTGTGTGGTGTGGGGGGTGGTATGTGGCTCTGACACTACCTGCCCCTTGATTCTCAGGAAGTTGTGAGAGGCTCTGAGAGGCACAGGAGAGGCTTAAGAAATCTTCTCCCGTGACTAGTGATCCTGTGATAGGGATAGGGGTGGCCAGTATCACACTGGTTTTGCTATGGTTCTCTCTGAAATTGGAAGCCTCTGTTTAAGAGCCATCCAGAGCCCATATGGTGTCTGGGCCAATTAAAAACAGGTGCCCCCAGGGAACCCTCTGGGGTGGTGGGAATGTTTTATACTTTGTCCTGCTCTCCCCTAAGGCATCAATAAGAATAGTGCATGCTCTTCAGTCAAGCACCTCAAGGCCAAGGGTACTGCAGAGAGCCTGCTGCTGGAGAACACCAGCGATACAGGCATGGAAGTTCCAGGGGCACCCAGCTGCCTTCCCGGAGTCAGTGTAGCTGCCGGAAAGAGGTTGAGTTCCTCAGAGACTCTGTTAAGGCCTTGTTTTTACCCAGAGGGGAATCTGTTATATTTTATTAAACTAAGACACCATTGTCTCCGTAAATACATCAAAGTTCTTTAGTGGGAGCTAGGGAAAGAAGGAGAAGGAATGTGGGCCTCACCCATCCAGGTGGTGCTGTCTGAAGGTGAGAGAGGAAGCATTCAAAGCATTCGTTCAAATATCCATTTTGTTTGGTTAGAGGGAGAAGGAGAAGAATGGAGAAGAAAGTTACCTCTGGATGTGGTCCCCTCATCTGACCACATCCACTCCCGACAGCCTTTACCTATCCCCCCTGACTCACCTTTTTCCTTAAATCAGTCTTTTTTTTTTTTTTTTAACTGCACAAAGAAAGCAGTACAGATGTAAATGCTGACCATTCATAATATTACATAAAGGCAACAGATTTAAAAGACCATCAAAATATGCTTATTGTTTTAGTCTCAAATACTACTTTAGATTTGGTTTAATTAAACATCTTGACTCTTTACTGAACAAAAATCTCATCTTAAGTACTAACATGCTGCTACCTAGGTATAATGAAACTGGTTTTTAAAAATTGACAATTGTGTTTCAAAATAAAGGGTTCGACAGGCAATGACATTCTGTCTTGCTTGTATGTTAAGGTACCCTGGACTCGGGTGCCTTGATACATTTGTTTTTGACTCTATATTAGTCAGTGAAAAGAGGACCATATTTTAAACCCTATGTGTAGAATTTTAAACTTTATAGTTTCATCAGAAAAATACACCTGCAGCGCCCCTGGCTCAGTTTATGAAGGCTTTGGGTTGTCATTCTGTCTGCGGCTGACCTGTGTTTCAGGTTCCTTTCTGCCAGGGCAGCTGTGGGCATTCTACCCCTGAAAGGAAGCTGTCCTGAGAGAGTGCCATTCATACCAAATGGCAGGTTTGTTTGGCTCTTTGTACCTTGTAAGAAACTTGGTATATCTTAATCCCTTTCAATGTAGAAACCTTAAGGAGTTACAAGGCTCCGTTTCTTATAAGCCTTTATTTAAAATTCTATTTTTGGTGTCAAAAATTTTAAACCTTAGAAGGGTGACCATATATATATATATATATATATATATATATATATATATATGGATAGAAATTGATTTGAACCATGTATCTTTTGAAATAATCCATGGAATGTTTTGGTTAAGCACTACAATCCACGTATTAATGTTATTTCAATGTTTTTATGTTGCTGAGTTGTTCAATAATTAATACATGTTTTGTGCTCTGAAGATGTTTCCAGTCTGCATTGGTCAGAAGTTAAAGAACTGACATGCAGTCAATATAAATTGCACTTACACCTAGTAAATGTAGAGAACTAGCTTTTGTCAAACATTGAAAACAACAATCTGAGGGTAGGTAATGCAGGATATCCAGGGAGAGATTTTTGTTTCTTTGGGGGTCAATAAGATGCCTATCTTTTTACCATTAAAGCATATACATTTTCCTCTTAGTTAAATTTTTCATGGCATTAATTTCCCTTTTAAATGTGCAGTCATTATTTACATTTTATGTCATTCATGTTAATTAAAATTCCTCTCCCCTTAAAATATTATTATAAAAAACAAAATATAATGAGTCAGCTTTCTATTCAAGTTGTCAAGAGCAACCTGGTTTGCAATCCAGAGAGGAAAGGATGAATCACAGTTTTCTTCTCAGATGAGAAGAACATGGACCTGAAATATTTATAACAAGAGCAGGTCACGGGTAAGTGCACTTGAGGGTGACTGTATGTATGCAATTAGCAGGATGCACAGGCTAATGATATATAGAAAAAGTGACAATTGCAAATAACATAAGCCTCTATAGCTAAATATACATCTTCCAAATGTCTCTGAAACATTTTAGACTGTGTTGTTAGCAGCTATCACAACATTGGTTCTAAAGAACTGCCATACCTCTTCGTAAAAATGAGTGGCTGGTTCAGTCTACCCATCTGAATGTGACTCAGGCTCTAGTTTCCCATTAGAGAAAAGTATGGAGGGTGAAAAATATGAGAGGGTAGGGGGAGGGATAGAGACTGAGAGAGTGTGTGTTAAGAATTCTAGGAAGCCTCCCTGGCTGGTGTGGCTCAGTGGTTGGAGCGTTGTCCCGTAACCAAAAGGGTGAAGGTTCGATTCCCAGTCAGGGTACATACCTAGGTTGTGGGTTCATCCCAGTTCAGGCATAGGTGCATGCAACCCCCGGTCCCTCAGCATGGATCCACAGTCTGGGTGAGTACAAAGGCAACCAATGAATGCTTCTCTTGCATCCATGTTTCTTTCTCTCTCCCTTTCTCTCTCTCTCTCTCTCTCTCTCTCTCTCTCTCTCTCTCTCTCTCTCTCTCCCCAACCCCCACCTCCCAACGCCGCTTCAAAAAGCAAATAAAAATGTCCTTGGGTGCGGATTTTTAAAAAAACATTCTAGGAGGCCAGTCAGAAACTTACTACTGGGAGACCCAAGTTGCTAATCATGTGATGATATTGGCAGATCATGGATCAGGGGCAGATCATGGATCATGGTACATTACTTCAGCTTACCCCTTGGATGATTTAGCAGAGGCTCCCTCTCTAGAGACATGGAGAGATGACCAGGAGTGCCGAATCTCTTTCCTTCATAGGGAAACTCTAAGGATAACTCCCTGGTTTCATCTCCTGCACATACATCTCTGCCACTCACTCCAAGGGATGTCGATAAAGAACCAAATGTCCTCTCACCTGGAGCTGCTGCTGCTGTTGCTACTAAAGACCACTCAAGGAGGCTTATTCTTCCTTGGGACCATTCATATACCTTTAGCACTTCTATTCTACTCAAGGTGCCTATTAGTTTTCTCTGTATCTTTTTAATATTTTGAATAATTTAAGCTGGGCTTTTAGCTTTTATAGGTTTCACCTCAGATTCTTTTTGTCATGTAAGATGAAAATGCTTGCATTTTCCCACCCTCAATTAATCTGGCTACTTGACCGTAAAGTACATTCAGTTTTCCATCTGGAAACACTAACAAGGTACTAATGTTTCTATAGTCTACCCAGCTACCTTCTTCCTCTAAAGGTGGATGTGTATTGTGTCAATTTAGCTAAGCTGGAATTATATTTTCTAGAATTCTTCTCCTTGCACTGTTGGCTGGGGTCAGAAGAGAAATTTTGTTTGAGATTCAGAAGGCAGATATGAGGCAGCCATATTCTTTTTGTGCTCAAAGGTTGCCACTGGCATGGAGCACAGATGCCTTTCATGTCATTGCAGATCTGGTGGCTCCACTGGTTGGTGTGGCATACCCACAGCTCCTCCAGATCCCACCAGGTCTCCTATGTCAGCTTCTCTGGCTCCAACGTCAGGTGCACTCTTCTCCTTCGCAAAGAGTCACCAGCTTATCCTAAAGGTCACCTGCCTCATGGACCTGGAGGCTTGAAGGTAGTTGAGAACCCAGTTCAAGGCCAAGACATCCTTTCGGTTCCTGAGTCATCATCACACATGTGTCTGCTTCTCCCTCTTCATGCCATCTCTCCTTCCCAACTGCCTGCCTATGAACTTCAAGTTCCAGACTGTTTAATCAGCTCTCACAATCAAATAAGGTCAAATCCCTAAAATAAGTTCCTTATGATATCACTTCTAGAGACTGCTTCCCTGGTAAAACCTTGATGGATACACTAACTTTACTTGGTTGAGTGCATCTTGGCAAATAAAGGAAAAAGAATTTAGGTTACAACTGTTAAGGTCCAGGTGACCTGTCCCTTAGTCTCACCCAGATGGGGAATCCCCATTCACAATTAAAACATTTCTATTTTGGCCAAACACCTGGAATTCAAACCAAGAGGGTCATCCACTTTCCTTCTTGTGCTCAGAGTCATTTAATGTTTTTCTGCAACTTTGCTTTAGGTTCTCTGATGTGAACAGCCCCAGGAAGGGTTAATGAGCATTGAGTAGCTAGGGTACATGCTTCACCCGCTGACAGTCTTCCAGTAGAGCTGGGCAGTTCAGGGCCCACCAACGTCCCCTGCTCTGCCCAGTCAGCCTCCCCACACTACAGGATGTGTTAAGAAGCCTTCTTAGGAAAAACAATAATCTTGTTGGTCAGCCAAGCAGTGAGAATTCATTTGACTCTTCTACATGGGTGGGTCTGTTGATTTTAAAGGATATGTTTTAAATTATGAGAGCTGCCCAGAAGCCACAAAACTACATTTTGGTTACATGCATGTTTATGCACAGAGAGTTGGTGAGATCTGGAAAACACTTTAGGAAATCTTGGTATTGTTCCCATGGCTGAACTTTTCCTGAATATAATGCTTTTTTTTTTTTTTTTTTTAACATGAGAGTTTCTTTTGGATCAGACTTAGGTATACGGGTCATGACTTGTACAAGATCTTAAATAACCCCAAACTTAGATGAAAAAGAATAGTTTCCAAACACAGCTGCTTGACAATGGGGATTGCCAACACTCCTTTTATGAGAAGAAGGAAAAGAGATTTTCAGAAATCTGTTTTCTTTCCTCTGCAGTTTGTTTTTCACTCAATCCAAGGATGAAGACTCATGTTTTGTTAACTCCAAATATCCATTCTTGACATAATTTTGGGGTAGTCTTACTATCTCTATCATCTCTACAGTTTAGCTAAATTATGCTGGATTCACTCTGCATGAGTTCAAGCAAAGGGATGGCCATGTGACACAATTTGGACCAATAACACATAAACAGAAGTCTCATGAATTTTTCTGCTTTCCAGATTTAAAAAATATATATAGCTAGCAGTGGCCTCTTCTCTGATTCCCCTCTTCCTGCCTTGGATTGGAAACGATGGGGTTACAGCCATCTTACAATCATGAGGAGGCAAGGATGAAAATTAGCACATTAAGGATGGAGCAGAAGATACATAGAAAGAGAGACCAGGTGCCTGGTGGTAATGTTGATCAGCTGAGCTAATGGAGCATCAGCCTACTCCTGGGTTTCTTGTTATATGGGGGAAGAAAAGCAAAATAGGAAGATATTTGCAGAAGACACTTTGAAATGGGTTTGCTGTTACTTGCAGACAATTGGGAGCTGAAGTGATAGCAACCCTGTTTCCTCAAGCAGCTTCAGGAGGGAACTCCATGAAGCAGGAAAGAGTGAAGGAGTCTCCTCGCCTTGTCTCACCCCTCAATGTCCCCAGCCAACTCAAGCATCCAGACCAACACCAGTGACCACAGGGATGACACATGTTTTGGTCATTTCACCCCTACCCCTCATCATTTAATAACACTGCAGGGCAGACCCAATTTCTTCACTCTTACCGCTTATGTGCTATTTAAAATCCACTCTTGCTGCCTATTTCACCACCTCAATGACAATAATCACAGAGTCCATTCTCCTGGCATTCTTGTTTAACCTGAAAGTGAGCTAACTTGCTATGTCATTTGCCATTGAGAAAAAATAAGATAAGTGAGAACTGTGTTTCTAAAACTGCATCCATTTATAACAAGTTATTTTGTCACTAACTTCTCCAGCTTTTAGGCAATCAATTCCCTTCTCAGCAAACTCAGTAACTCATTACCATCTTCAAAACCAGATTTGTATTGAGACAGAGGAGGAGTTGAAGGAACTCCTGATACCAAATCAATAAAAAAGATCACATTCTCACCCCCTAGGTACACATCCTCAAATCCCAGGGAGCCCCGCCTTACATAATTCAGTAGTACTCTACACTAATGAAAGAAGTAAGAGGCTGTCAAGAGGAAGAAAAACAACCACTATATCATACCCTAATTGGCTGCTTCCTAGGACGTACACACAAAAAAAAGATGTCCAGATTCTTGTCTTATTTTAATCCAAAATATTAAATAGTATTTTTTCTACCAAGAAATATGAACAGATCCAGGGAACCTTACAACAAATAAGTACTTAATGTATTTTTGTTTTTTACTCCCTTCTGTAAAAGTGTAACATTCATTTAAACTCTTTTTTATTTATTGATTTTAGAGAGAGAGAGAGGGAGAAGAAGGAAGAGTGAGACAAAGAGAGAAACATCTATTTGTTGTTTCATTTATCTACGCTTTCATCGGTTGCTTCTTATATGTTCCCTGACCAGAGATCGAACCGACAACCATATCACAATTTACTTAACCATTTCCCCATTATTGAACTCATAAATGATTTTTCATATATTGGCTAAAGTAGATTATACTATAATAACATATTTTTGCAAGTGCTTTTTCTGCCAGTAAAAATGTTATGAATGTTAGAAAATCACAACCTCACTAGCATGGTGCTAATCATTCTTTATGTGCTTCTCTTTTTCTTTTTGCTGTGTCCCCAGCACGAGGAAAGGTAGATGGGTTTGCAATGACTACATTTTAAAGGAATCACAGGTTGCTGTTTGGAGAATAGATTGGCTGGAGATGTTGGAAGCAAGAGTGAAAGCTGAGACCAGTTGGAGGTTATAGGGATAGTCTAGGTGAGAGGTGCCAGGGGCTTGACTAAGATAGAGGTGATGAAGCTGGTGAATAGCTGTCAGATTCTGGATAACTTTTCTGGCTAGAGTTGACAGGATTTTCTGATGGATTAAATGCAGTATGTAGGGGTGATGGGGAGTCATCCAGGATGACTCCTAGGTTCTTGGCTAAGTGAATCTGTAGTGCCTTTTACTGCATTTTGGAACCCTGGAGAAGGGGCAGGCTTGGAGGAGAAACTTGCAAGTTCAGATTTCTTAAGTCTGAGATTAGTTGCTCAAATGAAGATGTTGAGTTGGAAGTTGAATATATTAGATTGGAATTTAGAGCAGAGAGCTGGATTGGAGGTTTAATTTTAGAATCACCAGCATACAGATAGTATTCAAAGCCACAAGCCAGAGAGAGATCACCAAGGGAGTGAGTTCAGGTGGAGAAGTAGAAGCCCCTTCATAAGGGGAGACTGGGAAGATGAGGAGGATCCAGCAAGGGTCATAAGAAGGAGTGACCAGAGAAGGGGGAAGAAAACCTAGTGGGACCAGGGTCCTGGGAGCCAGATGAGAAAACTGTTCAAGGGCTGTTTCAACTGACTATGTCAAATGCTACCAGAATATCTAGTAAAATGAAGACTAAGAATTAATCTGCAACTATGCTCTGGTGCTTGGTAAACTCCCAAATGCCTGACATGCATAAAAAGCCATTGAGCCCTGGCTGGTGTGGCTCAATGGATTGAGTGCCAAACCTGTGAACCTAAAAGTTGTTGGTTCGATTCCCAGTCAGGGCACATGCCTGGGTTGTGGGCCAGATCCCTGATTGGGGGGCATGGGAGAGGCAGCTGAATGATGTTTCTCTTGCACATCAATGTTTCTTTCCCTCTCTGCCTTCCTTCCTTTCCCTCTCTCTAAAAATAAAAGTTTTTTGTTTGTTTATTTTTTTCAGCCATTGAAAGCAATCCCAGCAACCGTCTCTTCCTGGACTATTTCAAAGTGTGACATTGACAAGATTTAGATCTGCCTTTAAATGTAAGTAAGGACTAGTCGGCCAGTAGCAGGAGCTTCCACAGTTGTTGTCATTCCTTGTCTGAGATGTATTCCTGAGGCTGGTCTGAGGATTAAATGGATAATAAATACAAAGTATGAGGCACAGGGTCATCACTCCATAATATCAGCATTAGTGATCATTGTAACTCCAGTGAGTTTCTTCTAATTTTTAGTTCTCATTTCAGGCTGTTGCTTAGCAGTGTTTCAAAGATTAGCACAGTTTTCTGGAAATGACTGAAAGTAGTCCCAACATCTTAGAGCTGAGAGAACAGTTGAGATTACTCCATTCTCTTCACGTAACAAATAAGAAAACAGAGATTTTTCAAGATTAGGTGACTTTCTCAAGGTGCCCCCACCAGATGAGTGGCAGGACTCGGACCAGAACACAGGTCTCCCAGTATTGAGTTCTTTACAATTAGCTGTGACTGGTGTGGCTCAGTGGGTTGGGCATGGTCCTACAGACTGAAAGGTCGCAGGTACGATTCTAGTCAGTGCTCAGGCCTGGGTTGTGCGTTTGGTCCCTGGTCGGGGTGCGTATGAGAGGCAACCAGTCGATGTTTCTCTCTCTCATCAATGTTTCTCTCCCTCTCTTTCTCCCTCTCCTCCCTTCTCTCTAACAATAAATAAATAAATAAACTCTTTAGAATTAGTTACAACAAAGCTCACAGTTAGAGAATAGTCTTCCATGTCAGCAGACCTGTTTTAGATAACTGAAGCTTGTTGCTTTTAACCACCAAAACTTAATGTCAGTGATCATCGTTATTGTCACTTTTTTTTTCAGAAAAAAAAGTTTTATTTTAAAGCATAAGAAAAACAGTAAAAGACAAATGTTCATTACATAACCAAAAATGTTAAATATTTGGAAACTGTAAGTCTTCTAAAATGGGGTAGGCACTTTCAGAGAGCGAAATATTGCAAGTTATTTTACCATATGTCTTCTCTAATACCAACAATCCTTAATATGATGAAAAATACCACGAAGACCCAACTAATTTCAATCAAATCCACCCTATCAAGGTTCAACTTAAGTACAAAAAGTGAGAGTTTTGTCCAAGATGTTTCTGACACATGAAGCTTCCAGATGAATTTCAGAAATGTTAACAAAAGTATCTTCCTTTTTTGTCTGTGGATGGTTTGGGTATTGCTGTACAGTTGGCTGCTGACTCTAGGCTAGCCCAAGGGTCTTCAAGCATGGAGGCTTGAAATCACTTTCTAACTCATTAGACATTGATTAAAATCTTCTACTGCTTATGATTAAAACACTTCTCCTGCACAATGGAGTTATTTTAGTATAGAAGATTTCAGATCCTTAAAGTCAGCTTATCTTATTGTTTTATCAACTGCTTTAAGCTTTGAGCAGTCCCTTTGACTTATAAAGCAAGTGACAATATTGTCAAATCAACCAGTTGTTATTTTCCAAAAAGTCAGAAATCTAAGGAGTTAAGAACAGCATCAAGCAAGCACATATTTCTGCATCTAAGAGCACCCACGATAACAAGAGTATATCTATTATACATTATATATGCATGTAAAATTTAAATGTATTACTATGGAGATTTCAATGCACAACACGGATCTGAAATTCAGGGAAAAGGTAATCTTAAATGGGTGTTGTCTTTTCTTCAACAGTTCAAAGTATACCTGGAGCTCATATGTATTTAGTTACTAAAATAATTTTTATTTCTGTAGCATTTTTCCACAGAGAAATTCTGAACACCACTTCATTAAACACCCAAATACTCCTATGAGAGATGAGGAACCAGATAGTATTATTCCTATTCTATAAATGAAAAAACTAACAGCCCAACATGTTAATACAAGGTCTGTTCAAAAGGTATCCAGCCATGTAATATGAAAAATAGAGACACTTATTGAAGAGGATACAAGATACAAGAAACATTGTACATAAGACATTGATGGCTCAGTCCCCCTTCAAAGGAGGCAGCTTGGGACCTCACACAGTTCTCTCAGTCGCCATCAACTGCCCCATCATATTTTCCTGAATCTCATTAACAGTCTGAAATCTCTTCCCTTTCAACGGTGATTTTAGTTTTACGAAAAGCCAGAAGTCACAGGGCACCAAATCTGGGCTGTATGGGGGCTGAGTCACCTGGATGATTTGATATTTCACCAAAAAATCTGCATAAGCGGGCCTGCTGTTGTGATGAAGCTGCCAGTCACCAGTTGCCCATAGCTGCAACCTTCTGAACCATCTAAATAGTTTCTGCAGAAGAATGCTCAAGCTTAATGCAAAATTTGACTCAGATTTGTTGCTCTACTTGCTCAGTCATTTTGAATGCAACGGCCACACAGTACCCATGCTCACTCAACCATATCTGCCACCCCCACTGACTAGCACAGTGAAATCACCATTGTTCATACATGCACATTCCAGTTCACTTTCCTTGGCTGCTAGGTTATATCAATGTCATACAAACCATTCTCATTATATTAATAA
Source organism: Furipterus horrens (assembly GCF_987537825.1). Lineage (NCBI taxonomy): Eukaryota > Metazoa > Chordata > Mammalia > Chiroptera > Furipteridae > Furipterus > Furipterus horrens. The sequence continues at coordinate 36,422,644 of NW_028327176.1, forward strand.
TGGCTGGACTTTTTCTGGACAGACCTCATATCCCCAGAGGACCTATATAAACAGGAACAAAGTCCCTTTTTTCTCTCCTCCTTCCCACCAGGCAATCTTTTAGTCTCATCCAGGAGTCTGAATTTAGCCCTCAGTATTTTCAGCTGTTCCAGGAATAGAGCTTGCCAGTGAGTAAAGCCTGGTTCCTGATTCACAAACCCACCCTCAACTTTTCCCATCACTAGGGACCACAGGCTTAGCCCCTGCCTGACTCTAAAGTCATGTGGTCTCTGTTGCTATAACAACCACGAATCTATCACACTTCACTATTAAATGTAAACTGCCAGTCACTTACATTTTATCCAATCTTGTTAGCACAACTGAGCTGTGCATCTCTAGGGAGTGGAGTAGCAAATAACAGAGCAGCAAAGGACTCTTTCTTGCCCTATGTAGATTTTGGTGCTGTGAGTGATGGTAGATATTGTTGGATGGTGGGCATGTGGGATGTTCTGGAGGAATAGCTGATATCTGGATAATTACAGGGTGATTGGGAGGATTGAAATTAAAGGAAGTAACACATGTGAAGTGCTAATCAAAAGATCTTGCTCAGAGGAAATGTTCAATAGGTGGTAGTGATTGTTATTAGTATTTGTATGTTAGCTGACAGAATTTGGGAAGAGCTAATAATGGTAATTGTGGTTACCATTTATTAAATTAGACTTAAATTTCACAAAAGGTTACAAGGTCATTATCATTTTCCCCATTCCACTGGTGAGAAAATGGCAGATTTAGGATTTGACAAAGGTTTCTCCGATTTTAGCAAGTTTGTTCATTCACTCATTCACAAATACTTACTAAGCTACTGTGTACTGGTCACTGAGCTCGGCAAAGAGTGAACAAGAAAGACCTGGTCCCTGCCCTCACAGGCCCTGAGGTCCAGGGAGGAGTACATACAGGCTATCCCAAAGCCCGCCCTCATTCTTGCCTTGCCACCTTGAATGCAAACTCTGTCCTTCTCTTCATCCTCCCAAAATAAATTCACTCTATTAGGCCAGGAAGAAAAGGCTATTTTACTGAAGAATACCTAGGGGAAGGGCTTTATACCTCACAACACAGAGAATCCCTCTCCAAAAGTCCCTGTAGGCATCTTTGAACTCCCCATCACATCAATCCTTAATCTCCTCACCCCCTCCACTGCAAGTCTCCCAGTCTAGTGACAGGCTCCTGACCCAGGGTCTGCCCTGTGGGACACTTTATGGCTCTTCCTTCCTTATCAGATGACTTAAATCTTACATCTCAATGTCATGGGTCCTTCTATTAGCAAGAAATTCTCTCCCTGGAAGATGGCCAGGAGAATATAAATACATTATATTTTTCTCCTGGTCCTCTAAGTAAACAAGCAGATCTACTGGGGTGTGATCTCCTGTGTTAGAGAAGCACAGAAGAGGGATTGGAACCTGGACTTAGGGCCACAGAGCAGGTGTCCTGGAAAAAGTGGTATCTGAGTTATGGTAGACCATGTGGTTGCCTCCTCAACATCCACTGTCCAGTTCTTGGCAATTACCCTGATCTGGTGGTGGAGGTTGGAGAGAGTGGGATATCCTTACCTTCTACATTAAGCCCATATGGTTTTCTGAGAAACAATTCCAACCCCCCCACTCAAGTCCAGGATAAATAGCACAATTGCATCCCCCCACCCCCCACGCCTCCAGCCACAGCTACTGGTTCAGAAGTGAGCAATATTGGTTCTGAGGTGAAAAAGGTGTGGAAAAGAGAGAGGCTAGGAGGGGAGAAGGCCTGGAAAAGAAACACTAACTTTTCTTTAGTGAATAGGAATACAGAAGCACATAGCCTTAACCACTACTGTTGACCACCTGATCACCACAAGGACCACCAGCCTCAACAGGAAGGCTATGTTGCCCAGAAGACTGAAAAGTTAAAAAAAAAAAAGTTGAACCCTTTGTTACTTGGTAGAGATACCAAAACATAACCTCAGGGATGTGAGTCTCTCTTGTCTGAGGCAGTTTGACTTGAGTTTTCTGTTACTTATGATCAAACTCAACCTAACTGAGGCAGAAAGTGAGATGCGATCAACAAGCAGCCAATAGCCTAGATAAAGAGGTGGGTAGGCAAACCCCAGATTTACAACTGACAAGTTCATTTAAATGGGGCAGTTTGATTTTCAAGACAAATATATAATACAGGGCAACCCCTACATACCCTTAATTTCCAGCAAGATAACATAATAAAAAAAGAGATCTGATCTAAAACTCCCCCTTCCACACAGACACACCCCCACACTCACAAATTTCTTAAGTTAAAATGATTAGGGACTACATAATGTGACTATCAAAAGAAAACTTTGTAACTTCATTAGAACATTTAAAAGATGACAAAAATGATCAAATATGCGGAGAAATGGACAATTCCAAGATGAAAAGACTTAATAACATTAAAATGCCTCTATCATCCAATAGAATTTGAGTTTAATTGAATTTGTAGATTCAATACTATTCTGATCTAAATCAAGTAATTATTTTTAATCCACAAAATTATTCTAAAATGTATGTATAAAAATACATATAGGGGATATAGAAAAAAAAAGCAATGAAAGTTTCTACCAATATTAGCCATCAAAGCCTACTACATAGTAAAATAAGAATGAAAATAATGTGCTAACTAAATCATAGATTATTAAGGAACGAAATAAAGAGACTTCTAAAGGCCTAATAACTTACAGAATCATTTGTGGAACAAACTGAAGTATAACTATATAAAACATATATACATACACACACAAACATACACACACATTTTAAATATATGTATCTATTACAAAATAGTTTCTTAAAATATAAGGAGAGAAGGAAAGTGTGGTAGACACTTCTAGTTGACTGATTTAATGGGCTTTCTCAACTCCCTTCTCTCTTACATTCTTCTATAATGAAGGAATTAAATAAAAGCAGAAGAATTAAATACTTTTACATCCACCATTACAGCTAGATGTGACCATACAATGCAGTTCTGGCTAATGAGACATAGTGAAAGTCTGCTGGTAGGTTTTCAGAAGATCTTTGTTTTCCTAACAAAAGGAGCGGATGTGGTTCTCGTTGCTCTTTTGAATACAGTATTCCTCCTGCTTTAAATATAGACATGATAACTTGGGGTTCAGCAGTCACTTCAGAACCATGAGGTGATAAGCATGAGGAAAAGGCCAAGAAAATGTCAGTCTCCAGCCCCAACATCAGACACCAGAAGCTACTATAGTAATCTATATTAATCATTAATCTGTTTTTAAATTTTTATGTACCTTATGATGTTTTTTACATCTTAAAAGTCTTGCTGACCAGGGAGAGACTGCCCACCCAGAGCTAGCTAACACCTAAAGATAGTAAACAACTTACATGGGAAGTGAACTTCTCATTTCAAAGCCAACCACCCCCTTTATTTAACCGTCACATACCAAGTCAATATTTCCTCTCCCCTAAATCAAGTCAGGGCCAGGTCACAGGCAATGAGAGACCACCCTTGCAGCCCAAAGCCCACAAAGATGCTGGTCTAGGCTTTCCCTAACTCCGGCTTCTGACCACCACCTGACGCTTCTCCTGTGGTCCTGCATGGTGCGGTGGGCCCTCTTCAATCAGGAAATGTAAGTACTGAATTCTTTTTTCAATGGCATTGATCTCTCTGTGTCGTCATGTCGCTCTGTAAATTAAAATCCCACAGGTACTTTTCAGGACAGCTACCAATCTCTGGACTTCTTGTAAAGTGAGAAGAATAAACCCCTATTTATTTAGCCACTGTTATTTGGACTTTGTTAGTTGTAGTCACATAATTATAACTAACACAAGACATGTTTGATAAGAGGTATCAATCTTAAAAAATAACTAAGTACTCCATATATTCCAAATGGATTAATGAGTTAGTTTTTTTATTGCGAGAAAAGTACAGAAAATTGAGTAACAGATTTAGCAGATTTATGAGGAAGAACTTTTTTTCCTTGAAAGTTTACAAGGAATCATAAAGAAAGAGATAGGTAAATACAAACATAAATTTTTCTTCCATACAATGAAAAACAGTAAAACATAGGAAAACCAAACATAGAATATTAAAAAATATATCAAATATGACAGACTATAGGATCATAAATAAAATATAAAAGGATTTTATTCAAATTTATTAGCTATATTTCTTTACTCTGATATATAAATGGGCCAAGAACATGAATAAGCAATGTCCCCAAGGACAAATAGAAACAGTAAGTAAACACCTGAGAAAATGTTCAACCCTGGTAGTGATCAAGGAAATGCAAATTAAAGCAGCCTTGAAATGTCATTTGACACCTACTAAATGAGCATTTTAAAAAATAATGGGCTGGCAAGGTGACACATTGAATGAATGAATTGGCACACTCATTCATTTCAGGGGGCGCTACAAATTAGTTCTACCTTTGAGAAAGCACTGGCGGGCAGGGTGAAACATCCCTGCCTTTTGACCCAGTAATTCAGTTTTTGCAATTAGCACTAAGGAGGATAATTCAACAGAAGGGAAGGGACACACTCAGCACTGTTCTTCAGAGTCTTAGCAATTCAATGAAATTCAATTAACATGCATTTTACACCTTCCACCTGCCAAGCAGAGGCAACAGGGAATCAGAAATTAAAAAGATACCGAATCTGACCTCAGGGGCTCACAGTCTGGCAGAGGAGTCAGGAGGGTAAATAAATACATCACAAAATAGTGCAATACGTTCAGCAATAAAAACACAGATAAAGTCAGATGAGGCAGATTTTGATGATGGGTGTAGGTGAGCAGAGAGCAGTCACGGTTGAGAGGTGACTTGCTGAGGGGACAAGGTGAGCCTGTAGAAGAAAAGGCACAGAGAGTTAAAAAAGGGACAATGAGTAGTCCAGTACTGCGGGAATAGAGATTCCAGAAGGAAGTGTGTGCATGACTAAGATTTGTAGCAGAGTGGAAGGAGAGCTCTATAATAGCAAAAAAAATGGAACATTCTTAAATCACCAACCTTGGAAAGATCTCTTTATGAATTATGATACACAGTGGACCTTTATCCCACCATAAGAATGAAAATTATGAAAAGTATATAAGACACTTTAAAATATTTATGATATGCAAGCAGGGTACCCGGGGAGGAGCAGCTGGCCTCGACAAACCTAAGCACTGCTCTGAAATTCACCTCTGCTTTTTTTCCTCAAACCATTTTTTTTATTGAAATATAATCCACAAGCTATAAAATCCACCTATTTAAAGTATAAAAGTCGATGCCTTGAATATATTTACAAAATTGTGCAACAATACCACTATCTAATTCCAGAACATTGTACGTATACCCGTTGGCAGTCACGCCCCATTCCTCCCAGCTTTGGCAACCACCACTCTACCTGCTGAGTCTAAGACTTACCTGTCCTTCACCGTGACCTCTGAGAAGCCTTCCTAACCCCTGCTGCCCTCCCCAGGCCTGGGTAAGCAGGGGCAACAACTACTCAACGCTCCGGCCCAGAGCGGACACGGGCCCTCCCAGAGGGCACATAACTGAACTCAAGTCAACACCGCCCTGCCAAAGGCTCAGAGACAACCCAGGGAATTAAACACAGACTCACGTAGAACGCAAATATCTGCTATAAGAAAGAACAGGTAGCTTGCTCTGTGGGGCTCTCAGGGTCACCATTCTAACTTGGACCCCCTCCCTGAGGTGGGCACCGTCTTACTCCCACCTCCCAGCTTTCCTCCTTGATACCAAGAGCCAAGAGGTTGGAACCAGTGAAGACTGGCAGGGGGAGAGCACGAGGGTGGGGCAGGAAGCACACCTTCCCGGACTAAACACACGCAAAGGAAGTCTGGTGGTGCGTTTTCCTTTTCCACTCTGGCGCTCGCAGGAGGCAGGTTAGGGTGGTGGCTTGGTCTCTGGCCGCCTTCACTAAGTTCATTATCTCTCTTCCTTTCCAGCCTAATCTACTGCAGGACGCTGTTTTGTTCCTTTCCCAGGACATTGAGTGTAAAAGGTGCAGTTCTCTGGAAATGACCACAGATGAGTTTCCTTGCAATTTGCGTTTGCTGTGATTTCCTGACTAGCTAAGGAGGACGCTGCACGTGTTTGCTGGTGAGGCTTGACCTTTTTGTCACCACAGCACGTCCTCTTTAGCGGTCTCAGTGGTTAGAAGAATTTACCTCACTCTTCACAACCTATAGCAGTGATTCATCGCCCTGTTTCTCCCAGTCTCCTGATTCACTGTGAAGTGAAAAGGAAAGAATTATAACATTGTGTTGAAAGCGCAGACACAGAGGCAGCCAGGTGATGTGTTAGGAGGAGCACTAGATATGTGGGTTTGGGTGTAATCTCTCTGTTCTCAGTTTCCTCATCAATATAGTGAGAGTTGGAATAGAAAAAGGCCCCAGTAGTTCCTGCAGGGGAGGGGAGGGAAAGTGCAGGAAGAGAGGGTGGGGACAAGAGGAGGGAGGAAAGGGACCAGATGGGGGTGAGAAGAGAAAGGAAAGAAGGGAAGGGGACTGGAGAGGAAGGGATGGATGGACTGGAAGAGAGAAAAGGGGAAGGGAGAGAACAAAACAGAAATAGGGAGGGACAGGGAAAAGAATGGCAAATCATTAAGAAGATGGGAAGAATGGAACTAGCATGCCCAATATCCTACTAGATATCAATGTTCAAAACTGCTTTCAAGGTAGGTACCGATATCACTCACCAACGAGGACCTGACGTTTCAGATTCTTCGGGACTTCTCCTGCATGTGGAATAAGCGATACCTCTCTCCCCCAAGGGATTCTGATGTAGTTGGACAGGCTTTGAGACAAGCTATATTTACTCAGCCTCCCTGAGTTAATCATGGTGCTGAAATTCAGACTCAGGTCTCTTCAGTTTTGAGACCTGTGTTCTTTCCACTCTACTGGGCTGAGAAAAGAAAACACAAGAGAGATGAGGAAAGGTTTCAGTGTAGATGCCTTTCCACCCATTCAATAAACAGTGCACTAAGAAACCCTCTCAATCCACTGTCAAAAAAAAAAAAAAAATAGGAGGAAAGAAAAAGTAGGCTGAGTTAAGTAAACTACTCGATTCAATAACAGATTTAAGATAAAAATCTCAGAAGCATTTTAGGTACAACAGACCTTTTCCATAATTAACATGTCTCCCTCTGTACTGGGCTGGCAAAAACTTACTGCCTTACTCTTTAATAAGGATTTAGATTTAACAATTATGCTTTTTACTTTATAGCACATTCACAATCTTTATAGCATTTTCACATCCTTCCTTTTGAGCCTTAATTAAAAAATAATAATAGGTAGGAATTCAAACTAAGATTTAGGAATAAGATCTCAGTTTGATTGCCTCACTTCCACCTATGAGCTATGTGACCTTAGGCTGGTTAATTAGTCATCTCGAGCTTCAATTTTCTGTTCTCTAACATGGGGATTTTTTTTTAAAGTGTCTACCTTATAGGGTTGTGGTAAGCATCTAAAGAGAAAATATATGTCAAGTGTTACCCAGCACATAGTAAATGCTCAAGAAATGTTAACCAATATTATATGTATGTATGTATGTATGTATGTATATATATATATGTCAGAAAAATGACCTGACATTTGAAAATAGAAAAGATTACTGGAGCTCCTTTTAGTGCTGTACTAGCCTCGATTTTCTATTTACTTTACAACTTTGTAGGTGCAGAGGCTAACCTGAAAATTTTTGCCTGGTGAAGAAGCAAATAATTTCTGTCCAACAGAGCAAATAAATGGAAAGATTATAATTGTATTGTCCTGTTTAACATTAACCAGTTTTGTTTATCCAACTTGACAAGCTTATAATTTTCTTTAAATTAAATAGTACACATACCAACACAGAGACACACAAACACAATTTCTAATGACCTTTGGACCAGTTTTAACATTCTAATGTTCCCCTCAATAAATAAAATCTTAGGCATGTATTCACATTATTATTACCTGAGAAATATGATTTTTTACCTTTTTTACCTTTTTAACATATTAGAAGCTAATACACTTATTTGAGGGGCTCTGGAATTCAAGGAGATTCTGATTCATGTAGAGTTTGAAATAGAATTTGGTTTTCCCAAATTCCAGTCCAGTATTTTTTATTCAGTCTTATGCCTTTGCTCAAATGATATTCAAAAATAGAATGACAACAATAGAAACTATAATACAAAAGAATGTAACTCCATACTTTCCAGCAGGCTTCAGCAGTTTCCAGGCTATCTCCACAGCCATCACCCCATCAAAAAGCAATGTAAAATTGTTCTGCTTCTCTAAATGTTTCTCAAACACATAGAGATAAAAACAGGGCTGGGTGGAATATTTGACAGTGCACTTACCTAGTTAATGAGAAATCATTTAATTTAATCTGCATTGATTAGGTAGAGGGAGACTAGGTTGAATCTATCCTGGAATTTGAGCAGACCCAGCATCTTTGAAAACTTTATGTTCTCTTTTCTCCACCTGAGAGGAAAGTAAGCCTTCAGAATTAGAAGGGTAATTGAGAGGAAACTTCCTGTTATGCTCTGGATGGGGATACCAGTTCAAGCATGACCTTGAATTTCAAAATTGACTTGTGGATATAAAATGCCATTGGGATTGCGGGAGGGCAGAGGATGTGTGTGTATGGGGGGCATGGGAGGAGGAGGGCAAGCAAATAAAAAAAACATAAGGAAGTAAATTGTTCACTTTCTAGATTTTGTGATTCCAATAATCCCTAAGTATCCAGAAAAGTTTTGGGCAGAAAACATAATCATTTTATTTTTATTTTGCCAAGTAAAGATATTAGAGGGGAAAGTTCTCATCTACTGTCACCATCACCATTGTGTCATAAAATAAAGGACATTTGGACTTCCGGCCAAGATGGAGGTATAGACAGACACGCTGCATCTCCCTCCACAACTAAGAAGGAATACAACTACCTCAAAACTAGAAACAGGAGGCAAACAAACACAGGAGCCTGTCAGAATGAGGAGACAGAGAAGTATGGCCCAAAAAGGGGAACGGATCAAGGTTCCAGTGGGAGAACTAAGTGACAAGGAGATAGCCAACCTCACAGATGAGGAGACAGACAACCTAACAGACACAGAATTCAAAGCACTGATGACAAAAATGCTCACAGGCTTGACAGATACGCTTGAGTACAGCAGACACATAAGAGAAGAAGTGAAGGCTATGCTAAGTGAAACAAAGGAAAATCCACACAAAACCAATGGTGAAGGGAAGGAAACCGGGGTTCAAATCAATGATTTGGAACATAAGGAAGAAAAAAACAGTCAACCAGTGCAGAATGAGGAAGCAGGAATAAAAGAAAATGAGGAAAACTTCCCAAATTTTTTGGAGGAGATGAACATACAGGTCCGGGAAGCATGGAGGGTCCCAGGCAACCTGGACCCTGAGGAGACCACACAAGAACACATCATATTGAGATGCCAAATGTGAAAGATAAAGAGAGAGTCCTGGGGGCAGCAAGAGAGAGGCAGAGAGTTGCCTACAGGGGGGTTTCTATAAGACTATCAACTGATTTCTCAGAGGACACTTTGCGGGCAGGAAGGGACTGGCAAGAAGTATTCAATGTGATGAAAAGCAACCTACAACTAGGATTACTCTATCCAACAAAACTATCATTTGGAATGGAAGGGCAGATAAAGTGCTTCCCAGACAATGTGAAGCTAAAGGAGTTCATCATCACCAAGCCATTATTATATGAAATGTCAAAAGGACTTACTTAAGAAAAAGAAGATCAGAACTATGAACACTAAAATGACAACAAACTCACAACTATCAACAACTGAATTTAAAAAATAAAAACAAAATCCAACTAAGCAAACCAGAATAGGAACAGAATCATAGGTATGGGAGTCATTTAGAGGGTTATCAGCTGGGAGTGGGGAGGGGGAGAAATGGGGAAATGGTGCAGGGAAGAAGAAGCATAATCGGTTGGTACAAAATAGACAGGGGGATGTTAAGAATAATATAGGAAAGGGTGAAGCCAAAGAACTTATATGCACAACCCATGGACATGAACTAAGGTGGGTGGGATTGCTGGAGGGAAGGATGATACTGGGAAGAGGGGAGCAAAGCGGGAAAAAATTGGAACTACTGTAACAATGTAATCAATAAAATATACTTAAAAAAACAGATAAGGGTATGGAAAACTTCTGGGCATGGTTTTGGCTTGTAGCCTTTTGGAGAGAAAGGGAAGTGCTTTGTCTTGTGAGAAAGAAGGGCTCGAGCAGAAATGCTCTCAGCTCCCCCACACAGGGTTTGGGACCCTCCCTGTAAATAAAAACCTGTTTCCTTCAAAAAAATTAAATAAAATAAAAATAAAATAAAATAAAGCACATTTAATTTCCAAAAAGTAAAAAATGTATTAATTTCATGGTTTTAAAAAACTGAATAAACTTGGTTGCATGAAAACTTCCTATTTTGACTTTATTTCTCCCATTGCACCAAGGTCCTTTGGAAATGACAACACTGACATTGTGGGGAACCATTGACTTAAGTGACTGGTTCAAGGTCAATGAGCAATTACTGGCAAGTTTCTCAAGTCTGTACTTCTCTAAATGTCTATGGCCACGTAATGTGTAAGGTGAGTAGGTGACCTCAGAAACCTGGCATTTGAATATTACTTAAGAGTTTTTCCCATACATTAACTACTTATAAGACTAGGCATATAAAAAAAGGTAAGATATCTGAAATAAATAAATATGTGTTTGTATATATGGGTGTGTGTGTATAATGTACTAAGGAAGAAACTGGTGGATCAAAAAAATTTTAGTATGTAAATTGGTACATACTAATGACTAAGGCTTTTAGTGTCATAGTTATGTTACATAGAATACAAAGTAGAATTTCCTTTTATTTTACTGTAAATTATTTTTTAAATAACTTAATAAAAGACAAAAGGCACAAATAACAGAAACAATTGAGAAAATGTTTAGTCTACTGGAGAAACTAAGAAACAACCCCAAGTGAGGCTGATGATATCAAGCATTACTCACATTCACTGATGAATCAGTTTATTCAGGAATAATATCCACATGAGGAGAATATAGTTTGCAAATGGAAATGTGAATAATTTCCTTAGATTACTTACTTCATAGGAAGAGGAAAGTCTGCTTATAGAGAATATGTAGCATGCAAACAACAGTGATTGGAAGCAAAGTCATAAAGGGAGAAGGAGAAGGAGAGAAATAGTGCGGCCCCAGAGCCTATAGTCAGCCGAGGGACAGGGAGGGGACATGTGTCATAGCTCATTAGATGCCATTTTAAGAAATTATTAATTTAGGGCCCAGGGGGAGCATTGGGTGACTGTAGTCATACATGTAAGTGAATAACAATAAAGACTAAGTATTCTGCCATTTCATTGACTTACAGGTTCCTGGAGGACAGTAAACAGGGACTCAGTATTTGATTCACTAGATAAACAATAATAATAAGAGGACTCATTATGGTTCCAATCTGGCTCTCTAGCTCTGCAGGGTGCAGCCGCATAATCCACTCAAGTAAAAAAAAAAAAAGAGAGAACTCAATTAGCAGTGTCCTCCCCTCACCCCTACTCCCTCTAATGAAGAAAAGGAGTAGAATTTTCTCTCGCTCACTTCCTAAGCCATGGGGGTGTCTCTTGAGCTTTTGAACAGCAGTCAGGAAATGAGACTTGTTCAGTAAGTTGATACTGTGAACCAGAGGTCCCCTGAAGAGCTTAAGTGGAAAATAATACAAGTGGCTACATTTGAATTCCCAATAAGAGCAGAATTATTCTTCCTGCTTAATTCTAGTAGAAACTGTCACATTTTAAATAGACATTGTATAATATTTGTGATTTAGAATCAGATCCAAAGATCTTATCTTTTGATGCAACAGCAGTCAAGCTTTTTCTGGTACTCAGGACAAGAAAAAAAAAAAATTGGTATCAAGCTTTCTGGGCCAGAGACCATCTATCCAACATGCTCCTCCTGGAAACATCTTGAAAACAAAGATTCCCAGACCCTCCCATTTTCCTTGGGTATGGCAGTCAGAGCCTGTTGACTTAAATCCTGTGTCCTATTGGAGATACACCCCCAAGCAAAAGAAAATAAACCCAGTGATCTTGATTTATTTGAATTTTAATTAGAAAGGTTGCAAAGAATCCTGAAATTTTTTGCTACAAGATTCATCTCAGTTGAATGTATGTTAGTCTTTTGAGCAATGGAGTAAGACCACATGCTGGTGTGTAGGGATGGAGTATTTCCCGTAGAGAATGTATGTTCCTACTCAATCGTCCTGTGAAGTAATTTCTCTTAGGACGAGAAATGGGAGGCGGGGAATGCTTTGAACTAGAGAAAAGGTCCAGGACCTAAGACAACCAACTCTAAATCTGAGATGTGGAGAAGCCTAGAGTTATTCTACTAGCAGAGGAACTTCTGATATCACATGGAAGTAGTGAATGATGTCACCAAGTTTCTGATCTAGGATCAATATGGAGGCTGAAAAGGCAGAAAAGTGACCAGTTTCTCAAGATGCCTGACTGAGGCAGCAATTGTGGATCTGACTAGTCTCAAGAGTGGACATCCTGTTTCCAAAGCTGGAATGGAGATCCATAGAAAGTGGTCACTCATAAGTCAACTGAATGAAGTGGGGATCTCAGAAGGGCATGGACAGTAGTGATAGCAACAGCCAAGCAACAAAATTTGAAGGTTAGAGAAGAACCCAAGGGTCTTTTCTGTAGCTCTGCTGAGAGCTGTTCCAAGACACTCAGAAATAACTAGCAGGACACTTTGACAGGAGCTGGTTTCCAGCACATAGTTCCATGCGTGCCAGCCATAATCAGTACCCACAGTGCATCATGCTCTTTCATGCCCTCCTCGTGCCTGATTACCTTTCCTGTTTCATCCATTTCATCTACCTAATTAACTCCTTTCAAACTTTAAAAATCAACTCAGGCTTTTATATTCCACCAGGAAGTTATCCCTCACCCATCCAACCCAGACTGAGTTAGGAGTCCTGCTTTTTCATCCCTTAAGAGTTTACGTACTTATCACCCTTAGCTCAGCACATTGCAGGGTCTATATTTGGTATAAGCATTCAGGTCTACCGAGGAAGAATTACTATGTTGCAGTCACAGCTAGCGGGGCCAGGGTATTCTCTCGGATTACGTTTATTTCCATCGACATCAAACCTTCTATCCAGACACCTAAGCCTGAAAACTGGGAGTCCTTCTATATTCTGTGACCTACCATATATGATCAGTCACAAAGTCATTTAATGGGTCCTCTGATTTATTAATCCCTTGCCCTGGACTGAGCTAAAGCATGGCTTTAAGGACTTCCTATTTTCTCCTATACTTTTCATCAGCTAAATATGGGTGAAGAACACTGAAAGATATAACCTTGTTGTCATCCTCAATAAAGTACATTTTACATTCACTAAGATACTGCCTTTGGAATAGGATACAACATTCATATGTATTCCACAATTATATGTATTCATAAAGAAAAGAGTAGAAAGCAAGTGCTCATCCCACTTAAATTTTTTCATTCATGCAAGTTTAATAATAAAAAATATAACATTTTAATAATAAATAAATTATAGCCTCTGATTTTAATTTTAATCAAGGCTGAATCAAATATATTTTGAGCTTATATTTATTTTTTTGTAAATAGGTACTTTACATGACCTCATTTAGTAACTCTACAAGGAAGTTATTATTTTTATTAATTCATTAATTTATAGTTGAGGTAATGGAAGTTAAGAATAGTAAAATATATAGCTCAAGGTCACACAACTAGTAAATGATGGGGCCAGGTTGCAATTTATGTAGTCTGACCCCAGGGCCACTCTTAGGCAAAATACTAAATTGGCACCTCCCTCTCCTTTACAACCCCATATTTAAATAACCTGCCAAATCTGCCTTTTTCCTATTTATTGACCTAATCCCTTCTAACCAACCCTACTGGCCTGAGTTTGCTCAGGCTCTCAAATTCTTGCCTAGATTATTCCTTTAACTTTCTAATTAGTCTCCTTATTTCTAGTCCTGCAGCTAATGTACAAATCTGATAACTTCCCTCTCATATTTAAAACACTTAGAGCAGTAACATACAAATTAAGACTACAACGGGAGTCCACTCTATTAATCTACTTAGGCTGCCCTAAGAAGATACCACAGACTGTGGGGCTGAAACAATAGATTTTTGTTTTCTCATAGTTCTGGAGGTTGCAAGCTCAGGATTGAGGTGCCAGTAGAATTGGTATCTGGTAAGGAACCTCCTTCTGACCTGCTGATGGCTGTCTTCTCTTCCTCTTCTTATACAGGGTGGAGCAAAAGTAGGTTTGCAGTTTTCCATATGTGAAATAATACATTAATAAATAATAATACAAGAATAAATTGTTTCACGTACTCACAACTGTAAACCTATTTTTGCCCATCCTGTATGGACACCAGTTCTGTCAAATTAGGGCCCCACTCTTATGACCTCCTTTAACCTTAATAACTTCCATAAAGGGTGTAACTCCAAATGCAGTCACATTCGGGGTTAGGGCTGCAAAATATGAATTTGAGGTGGTTGGGCACAATTCAGTTCATAACAATGACACACACACAAAATGACGAAAATGAAAAAGACAGACAATGTCAATTGTTGGAAACTGAAGCAACTGGAATGCTCTGATACACTGCTGCTGAGACTCTAAACTAGTCCAATAACTGTAAAACTGGTAGGATCCAATGAAGTTGAATGTATACATAGCTTATGGCCCAAAGATGCCACTCCTAGGTATTCTATCCCATGGACATGCACACATATACCCAGAAAAAGAGATGTATGGGTGCAACCACACTATTCGTAATAGCCTCACACTGTAAAAAGCTCAAATGTTGATGAAGAAGATAAATAAATCATGGCAAATTCATACATAGCTTATACAACCACGAGATTGAATAAACTATATCTCCACATGATAGAATGGATGATGCTCAGAAACATAATCCTTGTTGATATAAGCCAGGCACAAAAAGAGTACATACTTTGAAAAGCCACTTAAATAATGTTTAAAAAAAAGAAAAAGAAAAACAGGCAAAACAAATCTCTCATGTTAAAAGCCAGGTTGGTGGTCCCCCTTGGAGAGGGGAGTAGTGACTGGAAGGGAACAAGCCCGAGCTTCAGGGGTTCTGGTTACATTACGATCTAGTTTCAGGCTAAGGGGCTGTGTTCAGTTCATGAAAATTCATTGAGCTGACTATTTATCATATGTGCACAATATAAGTTTTTCTTAAAAATGAAATATTCTGAAGACTCCATATTACCCTAGAATGAAGTTCCAATACTTCAGCCTAGCCTAAAGTCCTTTGTGACCCGGTGGTTCCAGGCCAGCCTTTCTAGTCCTATCCATACTACTCCTAGCCTAAACTCCACCTAAAACAAGCCATAATCAGTGTCCACAATGCATCATGCTCTTTCATGCTCTCCCTGTCTCTGATTACCTTTCCCATTTCATCCATTTCATCTACCTCGTTAACTTCTTTCAAACTTTAAAAATCAGCTCAGGCTTTTATATTCCACCAGGAAGTTATCCCTCACCCATCCAACCCAGACTGAGTTAGGAGTCCTGCTTTTTCATCCCTTAACAGTTTATGTACTTAGCACCCTCAGAACATTGCACTGTCTGTTTTGGTTTATAAATCTATCTTCACCACCGGACTGTGATGTGATGAGGGAGAAGATTGTGTCCTTTATCTCAGCATATGCAGCACCTATTGCCATGCCCACCACATAGCAATTGTGCAATGAACAGAAAATGAATGAATGAAGGAATTAATGAAATTTAGCTTACATCTTGATTTTGGTACAGAATTTTTCTTTAGTCATTCTAGCAAGAAAAAATTTAAAGAAAATGAATCTAATCTGGCAACACACTATACCATGCAATAAATGCTTTGTTCTCCATGAACATAAATGTCAGGGAAACAAAATACACATTTCTTAAAATACATAATAGTAATATTTCCCATTCTCTAAAGACTGTCCAACTGTACAAAATGATTGCATTCCTCTGGAAAACGGGTGAAGTGTTAATGTCCTTGGTTGGCTTGAAACTCAAGAAATTCCTGTAACATCTAGATTGGCCATGTTTCTTGGTGGATCTGCCAAAAATTCCTCAGATATCCTGGGCTGGGATTTATGAACTGAGAGGTTTATGATATTTCAGAGTGTAGAATAGGCTATTGTTTTACATATTAGACAAGTCGAGTAAATGCAGTGAGAGCTGTGACTGGGCTTGGAGCCTAGACATGAACTAAGTTAACAATAGTCATCTTCTATGCAAGTTCCAAATAGGCTCAAGCCAGGTAAAAAGCTAAGTAATGATCAAACTGGATTCTCAACAATGTTTCTTCCTATATTTGAGTTTGGGCTTTAGGTATGACTCTATAATAGGAAGCCAGAAATGTATTAGTGAGGAGAGGTAGGCTGATAAAGATATTGCCATGATGATGATTCCTGGTAAATAAGGGTGAACTATTTTCAACAGAGCAAGCACAGATGTGAAACCGGACCTCAAACTGTTAATCATTCAAAAAAGTTAAGGCAAAGGTAAAGAGGTAGTTGTCTATTTTAAATATATGTACAACCTAGGTAGTAATTAGACCTACCTTTAGAGCACTTGCCCACCCCTTGTTGGATTAGAACTTCTCACCCTCTCCATCCTAAGGGCCCAAACTGCAGTCTTATTTGTACTGTTGCTGACTCCACCTATCCTCTTGAGCCACAGCTTATTGGGCCAAACA
Source organism: Furipterus horrens (assembly GCF_987537825.1). Classification (NCBI taxonomy): domain Eukaryota; kingdom Metazoa; phylum Chordata; class Mammalia; order Chiroptera; family Furipteridae; genus Furipterus; species Furipterus horrens. Next base: position 36,439,406 of record NW_028327176.1, read on the forward strand.
TAGACACCTAACTCAAGCTGAGCCAATCAGATGCTCTCAGTTTGGAACTGGGCTGCAGCGAAGCCAGTGCTCCAAATGAGAGGAACTGTAGGGCTGCCTGCCCAGACATATGGGGTGGAAGGGAGTGGGGAAGCAGAGAAAAGTGGACGCAGAGATAAAGAAGAGATACAATAAACCATTGTGGCTGGACAGTGGGTTGCTGTTTCTGTTTCTAATTCTCTAGAGAGAGCTGATATATTCTCTGCCCAGGTCTGGCCTGCTCTTTATGACAATACACCACATTTGTTTGTGCTGGTTTGGGTGGGTTTCTGAAGTCCCAGGACTAGGACTCGAGGTCTGTCTTTTCTCCCCTAGTGCCTTGGAAAAGGACAGAAGATGTGACTGAGCCCAGTCCTTACAGCCACTGTCCACTGGAGTTTTAGTTATGAATGCCAGGTGCTTGTGAGCTGTTGGTTAGTGGGGGTGTTACATGGTTCTTTAAAAAAAGAAGCATGACACCATGTATGATGACAATACAAAATTAAGCCTGTGGAAAATTTTAATTTCGATAGCTAACACAGGAAATTGCATTTATGTATGGAAACTAAATTTAGAAGCCTGGACAGATTGACAGGATCCCTCCTAAATCCATGTAAATAGCCCATGCCAGGTGCCAGGAAGTAACTGCAGCAGCAAGGACTGGCTAGGCAGGCAGGCCCCTTGGCTGTCCTAGAGTCTGAAGGAAGAAAAGGGCCTTTTCTCTAGGCAAATTATTTTTCAGAAGTTATATCTTCTAGGTTGAGAGAGAGTTAATAGTTTCTGTAAGAATAATTTTCAAGGCAGTTCCTATACTCTCCCTGCTTTGTGTCCATAAACAAGGAAAGGGTGTGGCCATGACTTGGATTCGTTCTGGGCAGTGCTTCTGTTTCCTCGGCTGGCGGCCAAGAGGCAGAAGCCAGTGGAAAAGGGGAAATGTGGGAGTGGGTGAGGGGAACTCTCTCAAGCTCCTTCCCCTCCCCCACTGCGGTCCCTACCCTTGGGGTATACCCTCCCTCCCCTGGTGTTCCTCTACCACTTGAAGCGCCAGGACCGTGAAAACTGGGGTCAGAGGCAGAGGAATAACATTAATGGTGATTTAGTAGGGCAAGGACATTGGGGTTGGACAGACATGTTAAAGCCCTGGTCCTACCACCAGAGCCACTCTCAGACCCAGGCAAGAGAGCCCTCCACCCGGGGCCATGAGCCCTAGGGGGCCCTACTGTGGTCCTCCTCAGGTGTGCTCCAGCCCATGGAGTAAAGAGTACATCAGGTCAAAGGAACAAGCCCACCCAGTCCCTCTCTCCCCATCTAGGCCAGGCTCCAGGTACTGCCTGTGCTCCAGGTACTCCTAGGATTGCCCGTTGTGGCCCTGAACTTGCTTCCAGGACCTGTGCAGGCCTCTTCATAAGCACATGCTCCCAAAGATGTGTATCCTATAGATTTCAGGGTGGATTAGAAGCAGCTGTTTGTAGAGAGTATGGACAAGAGCTGGATGGTGCCTACTGGAGGATAGGTACATGAGTTTCAGGGGTGGGAAGGCAGGGCACTGGGCCAAGACCGGGCCATCTCTCTCTCTGTGCACCACCTCTTTCTGGCTCGGACCAAGCAGTCTGAAAATTCTAAATTTGAATCTGGCCTTCCAGGATGTAATGAAGTTTTAATTTTTCAAAGCAGAAGAGAACATACCTTATTTACTTGTTAGCTTGATGTATAGCTTTGGCCACAGAATATGGGTCTATATTTGTATTCTTGCTCTAGACCCCCTAAATGTTAGGAATGAGCCATGCCACCACTTCAACACTGTGTGACCTTTGAGAAGTTAATTTAGGTCTCTGAGCCCCAGTTTCTTTATTTGTAAAATGAAGGCAATAACAGTAGCAGTTATTGTAAAATTTTTAAATGTAATTAGTTCTATTATTGTTAAGTGCTTTTTGGCAAATTACTTAATCTCTCTGTCTCAGTTTTCTCACATGCCCAATGGGAGGATAGTAATAGTACCTGTCTTATGGGTTGTTATCAATTAATGTAAGGGTTTTAGAAGAGTGTCTGAAGCACAGTAAATGCTAAGTAATGTTAGGTGTTGTTGTTACTGTTATTATTATCCACTGCCCACTACCACCACCTGGTCCATTGTAATGAAGAAAACAGCATATGCAGTGTGTAGTCACAATGAGACACAACTCTGCAACATTCCTCAGTTACTTTGAGACTTGCCTCATACTCCAGATTCATCCTGTGATTTCAAAATCCCTACAAGACTTCTCAGGAAGTATGAAGCTTGTTCCTGCTTCCAACTGCGACTGTTGCTTTGGCCAAGTGTAATCTGATGAATACAAACTAAGAGTGCTGTCCTGGGATAACCCTCATCCTTGTCTTTAAAGCGCTTTGAGATCCACTCAGAAAGGTACAAAACAAATCTTAAATATCTGGGCAGAGACTTGGTGGTGGCAGCAAGTGAGGAATGGGGGAGGGATGTTGGCCCTTCTCCTGAGATTTACCGATTGCCATTCCTTGCTATGGAAGAGTTTCTGCAGCCCTCTGCACTGGCCCCTCTTAGAGCTGGGCTGGCTTTGGGAATTAATTTGAAATATTCATTTTGCAACTATCTAGAGAGGTCTGATCCTTCATAAGAGGCGCCTTGCCCACGTGGGAACCTATAAGCACAGAGAGCTATAAAAGGGTTTCCCAACAACAAGCTCTATTGCTTTCTGCTACCCAGCACTGCCTCTGTGGAGCAGCAGCTCTTGCTTCTGCTCAGCACCCAGGCAGCTCACTCCCTGTTTGCTTCAGCTTTGTGAGGGATCATCAGCTTAGATACTAGTGCTCTCCATGGGAGTGAAAACTAAGAAGGGTACCAGGGAGGCCATGAGCAAAGCATCAAGCATCCAGCTCTTCACTTTAGGAGCATCATCTCCTCAAGGACCTATTGCAGGCAGGTTCTTCCTACATCCCCATGCTCAATAGACACTTTTTATCTTAGGAATGTTCTATTTCTTATTCATATTAAGATATGAGTAACTAAGAACAGCATACAGTACTATACCCCTCTCAAATATTTTAATTTTATAAAGGATTAAGGAAGCCCAAAGCCAAAGAAGTAAGGCAATTTCAGACAGCAGACAGCAGTTGGAGAGGGGTTTTGTCAGGGTGGTGGTCCTAGGCAATGGGAGGCCTATTCCAAAGCCCTTTTCACCTCTGAAATCATTTATTCAGCCAAAATGCTTTTCTACTTGCACTTCCCATTATGATATTAGGAACTGACTCCATACGTTCATTGGCATCACTGTGCTTTGGGGCTGGGCATACAGCTATTCCCCAGAGCCTATGAGCAGTGAGTACTAAACCCCTCTGGCCATGGTTTCCATCAAGGCCTTTGCTTTGGAATCCCCTTCTCCTTAGGGTCAACAGCTTGGAGTTCTACTGACAGTCAGGGAGTGGTGCCCTGACCATCTTTTATTTGTGTTTGGTGGTTCTGACCACATAAATGTGCTGCTACATCTAGCAATGGGACCATTTTAATATATAGAAAACTGCTAGAGTGAGGAAAGGCAGTACCATGGTGCTGCCAAATGAGGTTACCTGCTTTGATTGGTATGAGTGGTGCCTTTGTTTTTAAGATCACATTTGAGGCGGGGTGAAAATAGGTGAGCTGGTTTGCATGCTATGTTGAACAAGCCCAGCAATAAATTATAAACATCCTTGTGATATTTCTTAAAGGAAATAATTCCTATGTGTGACTAGTCACCACTTTTTCAAGAGTCAAAACATCTGAGCTATTTAAATTCCTCTGCACAGTATGACAAGTAAATTAAGTAATCATGCGCAATCACTCAAATCAGGAGAATGAGGAGTGCAGTTGTTCCCCCCTCTCCTCTTAACTTGGTGGGGTGGTAGGGGAACAAAATTCAGTCAAAATCTCTAGCCGTTAAAAGTTTTTAGGGGATACATGATACCACTTGCAGATGATTAGCTAGGATGAATATTCTTGTGGTTCAATCAAATCAACATGTATTTGATTGCTGACTATTACTGTTTACTACAGAATGAGTGTGTAAGTCCAGGGTGTGGGGAGACCATTGTGTGTTATGGGTGTGCCCATGAAGCCACAGAAATATTTTTCTCAATGTTCTGTTTATGAAGCCTAGTTTGTTGGACAGCTGCTGTGGAGTCGAACCAAAGGATATTATAGCCACTATTTTCATCTGTGAGAGCTAATTTAAATAAATGTATGTATCAGTGGTACAATAATCCATATTTTACACCAGCTCTTCTTTGCTTAAAACAAAACAGAGATATCTCTGTTTATTTCTCATGAAGAAAAAGTTTTGATTTGCCCTGAGTGTACCTTTGTTTATTTACAAAGCTGTTTCCTGTTTTCTCTTATCAAAATAATTCAGCTGTAGCTTAACAAATTAAGTAGATATAAGAGTTTCTGTCTCAACCAAGTCAGATGAGTGTGTTTAATCACAGTCCTGAAGCAGATCTACAATGTTAGCAAATGAGGCACTTAAAACAAAAATAAAGTGAAAAATACTTTTATTCCAGTATCGCCTATGGGAAAAATGCAAATGGAAAAAACAGCAATGATGAAACAAAATTAATAAATCTATATTACATAACAACCAAAAAAAGTGCCATGCCACATCGCTGTTTCCTTTAAAATCATGTGCATGTTATTTTTTTCTCTTTAGATATGTGTTTATGCTTGAGTTGACAGCCTTAAAGGCACAGGATAGATAACTGATTTCTGCTCCTTTAAGGAGGCTACATATTTCTGCACAGTGCCATTATGTGTTGATTTCATAGTTTAACACTCAGAAAATATGTTTGTTTCCCTATTTCCTATTTCTTGGCTGCATTGGGGCTGAGGGTGGAAATCTTACTTTTACCCTCATGGACTGCCTACACATGTAAAATCAAATTTGGAGAAAATGTATCCTAACTTGCTCCAGCAACATATGAAAATGTTTTGTTACTAGACACTGAATGTATTCCAGTTTGCTGACAGATACACCTCTGGGGTATCAAAAATTGGAGACTTCTCCTGTTTCTTTCCATAGGGGAGCCAATAGTATTGAACAAGAAAGGGTTATGTTCCTTTCAGGCCACAGGGGTGAAGGCAGCACTTAGAGGAGGTAAGAGAGTTAATCATGCATCCTAAATTGAGCTGGTGGTGATGTGCCTAGTGCATCAGTTAACTAATCTTTAATTTTTGTACCAGGCACAGAGCCAGCACATCCAGTTAGCTAGAAGAGATGATTAAGGAGAACGTTGTAAAAATGCTGAACATAATTCACTATCACCAAATTAGGCATCTCAGAAACTGACAATTTGCTCATATGAAATGTAATGACATGATCCAAATTGTGAGAAAAGGAATCCAACTTAGTTGGGATAGAAAAAAAACAAAACAAAAACAAAGAAACTTTGACCCGCAAGTCATTGTTGTTTGGAAAGATTTCTGAAGATTGAATTTAGGTCCACAGTGCACTTTTTTTAAAAAAAATTGCTTTTCTATTACAGTTGTCCCACTTTTTCCCCCATTGTTCCCCCTTACCCCACCTCCCCCTTTTCCCACAGTTATTCCCCATCCCATTGTCCATGTCCATGGGTCATTTATACAAGTTCCTTGCACAGAGCACTTAAGAGTGCAATTTGCAGGCTGCCAATGAGCAGCCATGGACCTGAACCCATTAGTTCAAGGTGGGAGAAAATGAAGTGGACATAGTCTACCTTCTGAAAATGCACTTCTTATCAGAGCTTCCTAAGACCTTCCAGACTGATGGGTTCCAAACTATGTGTAGTCATATGGAAGAAAAAAAAGATCTGGCCAACTGTGAATATGAGATTTAGTTATCTATAGGTTATTTCCAACTTCAAAACAATTTCCCAGAAGTTTAAGAATTTTACCTTAAAGTTTCTTAACATAGTTTATTTTTTTAAAGAAAATTACCACAGAGAAAACATTTTTTAAAACCACTTTCCAATTATACATACAATATATACATGTATGTGTATCAATACATACCATATATTTTATTTACACATACAAATTTAAATCAAGTAGGTGCCCTGGCTCTATTCCCTATATGGAAAGTTCAAAAAGAAGGATCTAAATATGTTTTTTTTCTAAGTTAGCTATGTCCTTTGGAAAATGTTTCATAGGATGTTTCTTAGGTGCTCCGATTAACTGGACAAGATAATTATACATAAAGAAAACAAATGGCCAATTTCTTCAATATAGAACTGAGTCTTATAAAACAATAAGATAAACAATCCTACAGGAAATAGCCATAGGATATATAAAGATAGTTCACAAAAGGGAACAAAACTAAGAAACAGACATATAAAAATATACTAAACTTCACTCATAGTTTAAAAATTCAAATGATGATGAGATAGTAATTTTCACTTCCAATTTCAAAGATTAAAGAGTGGTAACACCAGGTTGAGATATGAGGAAACAGTCACTCTCATACACTGTTGGTGAACATATTAATCAACACAGCATTTTATGGTGGTGATTCTACAGTACCAAAGTTGACCCAGAAGTTTTATTTCTAGTTGTGTAACCCATAGAAACATTCATGTGAGAACACAAAGACAAATGTACAGGGATGGCAGTTGCAACACTGTTCCTAATAGCTAAAAACTGGATGGAAGGAGACTTGGCTTAGGGTGGTGAACATGCAATACAATATGCAGATGATGTATTATCATCCTGAAACCTATATAATTTTATTAACTAACGTTACCCCCAATAAGATGAATTTTAAAAAATAGCTAATAACTGGAAACAAACCACTACAAAGAATAAGGTAGACCTATATATACTCATACAGAAAGTATTCCAAGATATGGCAACAAGTATTAAAAAGAGCAAGTTACAAAAATGATGTGGTTTTATTTTGTTATTTACAAAGGAAACATATCTAATGGCATATATACTAAAATGTAAATACTGCTTATTTCTGAGGGTGGCATCTTGGAGCACTTTCCATGTCTACTTTTTGTGTTTCTGTACTATTTGATCACATGTTAAAGGTAAAATATAAGTAGTTTTAAAGAAATAACACTATGAACATCACTTAAGTGGTTTTCCTCCTAATATGTTAAATCTCAATCTCAAAATGAGGAAATGATCACATAAATCCAGATTGTGTGATATTCTACAAGATAGCCATCCCAAACTCCTTAAATGTATCAATATTATTAACAAGGAGAAGAGACTGTTCTAGGTTAAAAATAACTAATGAGGTCACTCCCCCTCCTTGCCTTACTGCATCCTCTCAATGACCCCCGCAGGAGGCTGTTAGCTATATTTTACTGTCTTGGAAATGGAGCCTAGCGGGAGGTTGGGGCGGTGGGTTTGCCCAACCCCAATCCAAGGGCGCCCTGACTGGATCAGGCTGTATCACTCTCCTTGCTTCCCTGCGTAGGTAAACTTATGTCATCAGCATGATTGCCAAGAGGTAAGATTTCTTCTTAGATTTTTAGGAAGTAAAACATGCTTACACATTTTATTATCTTTTAAACATATCTTCTCTCTTAACATCCTATTGTTAAGCTCATCCATTCGGTCACATGGCCTTTTCTTGTTCATGTGGCCTGCTGCATAGCACTCTGCTGGGTGAGTATTCTGTAGCTGATCCTTCACCCTCTGGTCAATGGGTACCGGGCTCAGCAAGTGTGAACCTAGAGCTGCTCTGATCACTGTGCCTTGTGGCTCCTCCTGCACAGTGCAGCTGCTGGACCAGGAGGCATGCAAATGCCAAGCCCATTTCCAAAGGGGTGACAGCACCAATCTGCTCTCCCACCTGCTATAGACAAGTTTTCTGACTGGTCTTCATCCCTGTCAATGATTGGTGGATGTCTAGGCATGGGATGCCCACTTGGCCAATGAGAATAAGAGGACTGCCCAGAGACTGCTGGGAAATTCACTTAATCCCAGGAATTTCTTACCCTAACCAGAGACCAGCTCACCTCTGTAGGCAGACATGATGCTCCAGCCACCTTGTGACCACAGGAGGGTTGGGAATGCAGAGATAGACCTGGGTCCTATGCGGCCATCACAGAGCCCCTAAATTAATCACCCTTGGAGCTGCCTTACCTTTGGACCTGAGCTTATTACAGGGAACTGTGAATTTCCTTGTTTTAGTCATTCTAAGTAGGGCTTGAAGTTGTTTTAATGTTTGCTATTACTTTCAGCTGTTATTTTCAACTGCCTCCCAGCCTAGTTCTCCAGCAATTCCAGTGGTGACTCACTCTCCTTTTTAGCAAGTCCTTTTTCTGGTTAAATCTGCCAGGACTGATTTCGGTTATTTGCTGCTTAGAACCCCATGATACAGAGAAGAGTCTGAACTCAGGCCTGTCTGCTACCAAGCAAAGGTGCCAACACAGGAACAAGGTAGTGTGTTGAGAGAGAGCGTAGAGCAGAGGCTGGAACTCCAAGTTACCTGCTCCCTCCTGGGTGGGAACCCGGAAGGTCACAGTACGAGGACACAGCAGGGCTCAGATCCTGGAGGGCCTTGAATGCCAAGCTGAAGAATGTTGACTTTATTCTTAAAGTCATGAGAATTTGACCAAAAAAGTCACTTACTGAAATTTATATTTTAGGGAGTTTGCTCAGAAACAATATTTAGGGACCCTGAAGAGGGAGCTCTGCATCCTTTGAGCTCCTACTGTGAGCCAGTCAAGTCCCTACCCATCTCATTTAAGTCACACAACTCCCCTCAGAGAGAGATTATTCTTTTTCCAGGTATCCGGGAAGGGACTGCTGCCACACCCCCCTCTTGGTCAGGGGCATAAGCTCCCCATGCATTAGAAAATAACTGGCACCCAAGGCTTATTCCATCAAAATTATTCGTGCTGCTCCAGGAAGAGCCTCTACACTGATCAGCAAAATGTTTCTGTGATTCTTCAAACCCAGTGACCAGGTCACTAACTTTAAGGCTCTCCGACCTGAGGGCTGTTGAGGCTGATCTGTGAAGTCTTTCTATACGACATTAGTTTAAATAAAGCCTTTTCCAGATGATGGAAACTAAATAAATAATAACTAAAGAGAATCAATAACTAAAAGCAACTTGTGATGCTTGATTGAAGCCTGAATGAATAAAAAAAATCATTATAAAGGATTTTTTAGGACACGATTACCTCGGTAAATATAGGTGAAAGAATAGGATTTCTAGAATTATATTTTGGGAAATGCAAATATAGGAAATACCCCTTTAACTGAAATATATTGTGTCCCTCCATGCTAGATGTTCCCATGCATATATTATCTGACTTAAGTTCACTTATTTATAGGAGAGGAAGATGATTTCCTATTGAAGCTAAAACTCTAATTAGTACTATGATTGTGGAGGGATACCAATATATTCAATTTTAGAATTTCTTATCTTTATAGTGTCTAGATGCCAACTAGAATTTATCATTAAACTGGGGAATTTCAAAACTGGAGCGTATCTTTGAGGTTACTTTGGATCAATCATCATTACTTTTCAGATGAGCAAAAGGGAATTATATGGGTTAGGTGATGTATCCATGGTCAGGTAGAAGAAAAACTGCTTTTGGAAATCTTGCCTTCAAATTTAGTGCTCTTACAAGAAAAGCATAAAGATTTACTTAACACTTGTTAAACATCAACATCAGATGAGGCATAATAACGACCTGCCTTGGGATGTTCCTGTAGCACCGGAAGAGGCTTAACAGTTGAGGAGCAATTCCATGATAATCAACCTCAAGGGCCAAAGACCCTCCAACTCCTAGCACTTGTAATCATGCAGGCAGTCTGCCAAGTCCAAGCTGAACCAAGATGTGCACTTTGCTTGTCTTGTTTTATTACATAAGAAAGCACTAGAAGTTCAAGCCAACACATTTTTCTACCTAAAAGAGAGAGAGAGAGAGAGAGAGAGAGAGAGAGAGAGAGAGAGACCTGCATGATTATGGAAGATGAATTACAAAAATCCTAAATCCTTTACTTATCTGCCTGATAAATATTTCCCTTGTAACATGTTCCCAGCAGGCCTCCTCTCTTCTGATAGAATGAAGGGAAGAAAATTAAATAATTTTTCCTTCATAAAATATGTGTATCTCCTTCTTGACTGGACTGAGACTCCAGACTTACATCGCCTGTTTTATATTTCCCTCAGAGAATAATCTCCTGACCCACACCATGCATTTAAGAAAATCCAAAAGCCCTTCTCCTTAAAACAACTTCCTGGGATGGCTCATGGTCACTCCCCAGGGGCCAGTGGAATATCCCAAACTGGTGATTATGAGGGTGTGACTGCTTCTTGTTTTGGGGCAGGTACTGGAGGCTAGGGCAGGCAAAGGGCCCTAGAGGGCACAGGGAACCACAAAGGTGTTTTAGAGGTGACCACAAGTCTAAATAGCTGGAAGAACACATACAATGCCAAGTCTGGAGGATATGGAGGTTGGGATGCTAAGTCAAGGGTTTGGTACTGAATGGAAATAGGCTTATAGCACAGACAGGTCAGGGCCAGGCAAGAGGGTCTCTCAGAATATAGGCCTCAATTCTATCTTGCAACTGTGGCTCATCATTTATGGTTGGAAGGGCCCGGTGTCTTGAATTGGCTGACATAGCAAGAATCAGTGGACCTGGAAGAGCCACTGGTCAATGAACAACAGCTAAGAGCATTGGGCCTGAGTTAGGGTCTGGAATGAAAAGTAGGTCCTCACATCAGAGAAGGTAAGCAGGGTGTAAGTCAAGAACAAATCCAATGTTGGTCCAATAATCAAGTCAGACAAGGGAAGAATAAGAATGAACACCTGAAGCCAGGAATAACAGGCAGCCAAGGTGGTCAATGTTACAGGAATGCAGTTCAGTGCTGGAGGGTGGAGTGATACCAGAATCAACAAGTGGATGGTGTAGCCACTCTTCATTCTGTTCCTGCTGCTCTAAATGGGATGTGTCTTATGCCATTAAAAGTACCACCAGAAATGTTTATTATGCTTCCTTGCACTTAACTGAGAGTATGAAAGTGAAAGAAATTTGTTTGTAGGGAAGGGTATATTTGGAGGAACACCCGAAGATGGCAGCGTAGGCAGATATTGCTCACCTATTTGCACAACCACATCAAAATTACAATGAAAAATATAGAACAGCCATCACTCAGAACTGTGAGAAATCAAGTGGAATGGAAGTCTGACAACTACAGAATTAGAGAAACCACATCCATCCAGATTGATGGGAGGGGTGCAGATGCGGAATGGGCTGGTCCCACAGCCATATGTGGTGGATAAAGATTCAAGAGGGATATCTTTGGAGTGATGAGTCCCAACCCCACACCAAGCCCCCCAGCCCAGGGTTCCAGTTCCAGGAAGATAAGTCCCCACAACTTCTGGCTGCAAAAACCAGCAGGGATTGAATCATGGAAGAAACTGCTGGAGCCCCAAGCAGTTACTCTTAAAGAACCCACATACACACTCACCTACTCAGACTCACTCCCTTTGAGTTCCAGCACCAGAGTAGTAGCTTGAAAGGCACCAGTGGTATACAGGGAGAAACTGTAGTATCTGGCATCAGGGCAAGCAGAGACCATTGTGCCTGTGCTAAACCCTCCCCCCACAGAGCCTGCAAACTGGTGCCATATCTGAGACTCCATCAACCTAGCTAACACTGTTTGACCTGCCTTAGAGATCCCCAGAGATGCCATTCCAACCAACTTAGGGGCCCACTCAAGCTGCTTTTCCATATGAATGACTGGCCTTGGCTCATGCTTCACAACTTCCTAAATCCTGTCGAACTTCCTAAATCCTATCAAACAAGCAACAGCTGGCCTCAGTGAGCTCCAGACCCAGCCCTACCAGCAGCCAGCCTAAGATTCACAGCTGCGCCTCACCTGGGAAACTCAAAGCCCAGCTCAAGTAGCAGCTATCTCAAATTGCTTTATAGCTCAGATAGGGTGGCCCAGGCAAAACACAGGAGGGGACTGGCCTTGGACTGCACCACCCAGGAAACACCAGGGCCAGTGTACCCAGTGGACAGCTCCAGACCACATCAGAACACCACCACCCTGACCCTGCACAGCTGATCCTCTGCGGAGCACAGAGGTTAGAGGTTAGTGGTCACAGCCAGCCCTTGCAGCTGAGTGGTCTGGGTAAATCCCTTCCATTGACTACCAAAAGCAAACAAGGCTCAACTACAATAGGGTATACTAAGCCCACATGAAAGGTGCACCTCGAGTACCCAGCTTGGGTGGTAGGAGAGTCTCTGTCACTGGACCCTACGGGACACCTACTACATTAGGCCACACAATTAAAACATGGAGTCAAAGTACTCTACCTGATACATAGAAACAAACACAAGAAGGCTGCCAAATTGAGGAGGCAACGAAACATGGCTCAAATGAAAGAACAGGTCAAAACTCCAGAAAAAGAACTAAATGAAACAGAGATAGCCAACCTATGAAAGGCAGAGTTCAAAACACTGATGATAAAAATGCTCAGAGAACTCATTGAGTATGGCAAAAGCATAAGGGAAGAAATAAAACCTACACTAAGTGAAATAAAGAAAAGTCCACAGGGAACTAACAGTGAAGGGAAGGAAGCCAGGATTCAAATCAGTGATTTGGAACATAGGTAGAAATAAACTTTCAACCAGAACAAAAGAAAGAAACAAGAATTCAAAAAAAAAAAATGAGGAGAGTGTAAGAAGATTCTGGTGACATCTCCAAAAGGGCCAACATCTGAATCATAGGGATGCCAGAAGGAAAAGAGGAAGAACAAGAAATTGAAAACTTATTTGAAAAAATAATGAAAGAAAACTTCCCTAATTTGGTGAAAGAAATAGACATATAAGACCAGGAAGCACAGAGAGTCCCAAAGAAGTTGAACCCGAAGAGGACCTCACCAAGACACATCATAGTTAAAATGCCAAAGGGTAAAGATAAAGAGAGAATCTTGAAAGAAGCAAGAGAAAAGCAGAGTTACCTACAAAGGAGTTCCCATAAAACTACCAACTGATTTCTCAAAAGAAACTTTGCAGGCAAAAAGGAGCTGCCAAGAAGTAAAGTGAGGAAAAGCAAGAACCTACAACCTAGATTACTCTATCAAACTATCAGCAAAACTATCATTTAGAATGGAAGGGCAGATAAAGTGCTTCCCAGATAAGGTAAAGCTAAAAGAATTCATCATTATCAAGCCATTATTATATGAAATGTTAAAGGAATTTATCTAAGAAAAAGATCAAAACTATGAACATTAAAATGAAAACAAACTCACAACTATCAACAACTAAATCTAAAAAACAAAAACAAAGACAAACTAAGTAAACAACCAGAACAAGAATAGATTCATAGATATGGAGATCATTTGGAGGGTTATCATTTGGAGGGGGAGAATAGTCGAAAAGATACAGGGATTAAGAAGTACAAATTAGTAGGTACAAAACAGACAGGGGGATGTTAAGAATAGTATAGGAAATGGAGAAGCCAAAGAATTTATATGCTTGACTCATGAACATGAACTCATGTGTGGGGGTGGGGGATTGCTGGAGAGAAGGATGGTACTGGGTGGAGGGGGGCAAAGGAGGAAAAATTGGGACATCTATAATAACATAATCAATAAAATATACTTTAAAAAAGAGTATGTTTGTATTGATTGAAACTTTGAGTTGATAGGAACACCAGTATTTCAAATATGCAGGCATCCTTAGTGCCAAAGGAATGGGGGAATATGGCCAAAAGACCACCTGTGATCAGCACACTAAGTTCTCCAATTGACTGGGTGGAGATCCATGGGTCAGGTCAGCATGACCTTCTCAGAAAAACTGTGAGAATGCACTCCTTTTGGGGGGATGGGTAACAGTTGCACTTGAGAGACCTAATAGCTGGGCTCAGCTCAGATAGAGTTATGCTTATGTCCTGAGGGAATGGAATGAGGTAGTCCGGGAACTGGGGAAGGCTACGTTCCTAGCAAGGAAGCCCAAGAACATGGCACCAACAGGGAAGGGGGTGAAAGGAGCCCTAGGGCGGCTTCAGAGCCTGCGCAGAGGCGGGGGGCCAGCTGACAAGATGTCAGTCCACATACCTTTACCCCAACTTCTGCCACAGTAGGTCAACTTCGGCTTATTTTGCACACTGGGTTTCTATGATTTTCTTTCATTTGGCTTTAGGTCATTTGAAAACCACTGCCCTATACCAATAACCATAAGTGCTATCCATGTTCTCAGCTGTGTGTTGGATGCTATCTTGATTATTCTTGTTGGAGTTTGCATTCTCTCTAGAAATCAGGTTAATGTTAATGGCAAAAAAAGGAGAGAACAATATAGGGTAGGATTTAAGTGCTAAGCGATGTGTTAGGGGCTACGAGTGACTTACAATTGCAAGAAAAACAGATTCCTGGGTTTTGGGGTAAGGGGTCATGTCAAACAGTAAGTAAATTACTACCAAAAAAAAAAAAAGAAGTAGTATTTGAGTTGAACTTTAAGGAAGAGAGGATTTGAATAAGGGGGGTGGTATTCCAAGCTGAGAGAACAATAGCATAAACAAAGTTATAGTGACAGGAACTCTCAAGGCCCATTTGGAAAATAGTAAATAGAGAAAACATATGGATGACTGACAGTGTTTTCCATTTTTCAAATTACTTATTCAGATTGTGTCCTGGGCAAGACCAATTTCCTGTGGTTTATAAATAGGTCCCAGTTATTTTAGGAGAATGTAACACTGATGATCATTCATGGAATGTTTCATAGACGTCAGTTTTCCAAAGGCCAGGAGAAAATGTATAAATGTGTAAGAAATGGTCCAACACATAAAACATTATTATTAATAAAACTTAATACAACCCTGGCTAGTATAGCTTGGTAGTTTGGAACATTGTTCCATAAACCAAAGGTGGCAGTTTCGATTTCCTGGTCAGGGCACATACCTGGGTTGTCAGTTCAATCCCCAGTCTGGGCGCATACAGAAGGCAACCAATAGAAGTTTCTCTCTCTCCCTTCTCTCCCTTCCTCTCTTTCTAAAAAAGCAATAAAAAAAAAAAATCCTCAGGTAAGGATAAAAAAATTATTTAAAAAACTATACAAAGTTAATGTAGGAACTTAGTGTTCCTACTCAGGTACCTGTCTCTCTATCTTATTCTCCCTCCCGGATTTGCTCCTTATTTACTATGCACAATGCCTAAGGCTTCAGATGACATGTAGCTCTAGAAATACAAGAGCAAGAATAGAAATTGGGAGATTAAAAAAAAAAAAAGAAAGCAAAAAACAAAAACCAAACACAAGAGATGAAGTCATTTGTCTGAGCTCACAGGGAGAGCGGTGCCAAAGTTACAATTCAGGACACCCATCTCCGGTTTCCTTTCACCCAAGGGCTTGAATACAGAATTTTGACCCACCTTTGTAACCACAAAGCCACCAAAATTGTACAGAATCCCAGTTCCTGTGATTCCTAAGATGAGAACTTCTTCACCGTTTCATAGGTTGGGGATCTCAATTCCTATACTTGAGAAACATTCCAGTACATAGGTCCATGTTATATTGTGTCCAAAAGAAAGAAGATATTTATACCGATAGCTAATTAGATCAGAGACAGATCTGTATTTTGTTGCAATTAGCATCATCCTCAATTTTCCTCTACTGTTCTATTTTCCAACATGTTTCACTAGTATTTGCATCACTATATATTATTCACTTGGGCCTAAGAAAGATTTGAATGAAGACATCTTTCAATTTGTCTTTTTCTTTTGAGTTCCTCTTACGATAGGCTTAGGACTTAGGGCAAAAATAAACTGATGACTATCATAAATATTCTACCTTCCTGTCATAATGCAATTGGTAAAAGAAGGACCCTGGGCTCCATTCACAGCTTTGAGTGATTAAAATGAAATTTTAATAACAGTAACAGCATCAGCAAACTAACTTATTACTAAAAATTTCTCAGGAAAAACATCCAACAGTCAATTCTATCTTATATCTGAAGAGATTATTATCAAACACTTCCAAAACTATTAAATGACTCTATTACTTGTGATTCTACAAGTTTTTGCAAGAATTTGGAGTTGTATCTACCCAAGCTCTCTAGATAAGAATGAGCATTGTTAAGTAGCCCTCTCTCATTCTTACAATTGTTCATCATATGGTGTAAGAAGACCATTATCAATGGCATTTCTAGCCACTTTAATAATTATCTCAAAAACTCTTAAAATTGAATTGAAAAGGTAGCTCCACCAAACTTCAAATGTAGTAACAACTGCCTTCAGAAATGTCCGTTGACAGGCAGAATTAGCAGCCAGTCAAAGGGGTTTATTTTCACACAGTGTTTAAGATGTGCAGCATCCATTCTTAATAACAAAGGTTTGACTTGGTTCAGCCACACCATGTGTGTAAGTTTTACATTTCATGAGGATTTTTGGAAGGAAAATGTGAAGGTATTCTTTTTGGACGTACTCTCTTTTATAGTGTTATGATAGCAGCATTGGATTATGTATTAAACCACCAGCTAATTAGCAATGATGTTCACAGGCATAACCTAGACAAGGATGGCCTACACATACTTTTTTGGTTCTCAGTATCCCTACATCTTTACCTTGGAGCATGAAAGAACTAGAATAGACATTGGGAGATTTCTATTTTAGAAAGAAAATAGGTTATTTTTTTCTATTTTGGTACCTAAAACAAACAAAGAATGACAAAACAAAAAACAAAACATATCAGTTGTCTATGATGTGGTACTTTAGGTAACTTCTTTTCTGTGCAGTCCTCATGAAGGAAGATTCAAATACTCTTTATATTAGCATTATATAATTTGTAAAGAGTGGTTATGCACCCGGGTGATCAGGAAACACAGCTTTCCTTTCTTTTTCCCTGATGGTCTATTTAGGCTTTCCCAAGCTGGTACCCATTCCAGCACTATTTCCACTGAATGTGACTTGAACAAAGAACTTGAGAGTAGTGGCAGAGGAGGGTGTCATGGTAAAGTAGATTGGAAAATGTAAAATGCAACATCTACATCTTGCTTGATTTATGAACCACAGTACTTAGTATATTAAAGTCTCTGAGAAAACCTGCAATTAAATGAAGGTCTGTTTTTGGTTATCTTAGCATTTCCCAAGCTTAGTTGAACTCAATTCCCCTCAAGGCCATGCATTGGTATTCTGTGAAAAAGCGTTGGATAAACATTGGCCTGTGCACGAGCATTGGCGTCAAAGGCCCCCTTTGCCACTAGACAGATTTGAGACCTTGGGCAAGTTACCCTCTCAAAAACCTAGTTTCCTCCTCTGAATTATGTGGAAAATAATATCTATCTCTCATGATCTTCTGCAGACATGGTATTTGCTCAATAAATATTTATCTCCTTCCATTTATAATCCATGGTAGTATAAACCTTCCTGTGTCTCAACATGATTTTCAGTATCTGAATACAACCACTTTTTCCAGTCCCATCTCCCTGTAATGTGGAGATAGAACCTTACCGAATGACTTTGGACTTGAGGCAAGTTACCTGTCCTCTCTGTGTCTCAGTGTCCCTGTTTGTGAAATGATGATAATAATGGTACCTGACTCATAGGGTTTTGAAGATAAAAGCTTAATATTGAAAAAGCCTTCAAAATAACACCTGGCATAAAGTAAATGCTCAATAATCTCAGTAAAGCTACCAGGAGTCTTATCGTCTTATCATACACTGTTCTCCAGCCACAAGGCTCCATGCTACCCAAAGATACCTGGCGTTTTGCCATGTGCATGTCTTTGTTCTTGCTGATCTCTTCACTGGAGTGCCCTTCTTCACCTTTTCTACCTGATGAAATCCTTTCCATTCTTCTAAGCCCATCATAGAATACTTCCATCATGATGAAACATCTAACTGCTTTTTTTCTAACTGCTTTTCATCCTCTTTGAAGGAATCCCCTCCTCTATAGCTCTCTCTTGGATTTTATCAGGTTCCATTGTATCTAATGAGTTTTATAATCCTTGAGGAGCAACACACACACACACACACACACACACACACACACACACCACACACCAGCACACACACGCAGCACCCAGCAGTGTGTGATCTATCAGGGACACCTTCAAGCTGAGAACCAGGAAACCTGGGCTCTGGTCCCAAGCCAAATACTCTGTAACCTTGGGCAAGTTGCTTCACAGGAGCTTTTGTTTCTCTTTCTTAAAATAGTGGATTGGCCTAGACCAGCTTTAAAGCCTCTACCATATCAACCTTTCTGTGAGTCTAGAATACCCTTCTTGGACAGCCATATACATGTATGTAGGATTTCAAGTGAATAGAAGGAACAAAGTTTGAGCTAGAAATCTCTGATCAAAAACCTTTGATTGCACTGTTTGTAAAAGCAAAAGACTGAAATAACCCAAATATGTAAAGTGTAGTAAATAATGGAATACTCTACAGCTCGAACAAAAAAGAAGGAGGCAGAGGAGGAGGAAGAGGAGGAGAAAGCTCACCTTGTGTGATAAGGAAAGAGCTCTAAGATGTATGAAAGGAAAAGAAAAGCAAGGCTCAGAATTACTTATAGTATGCTAACTGTTGTATAATAGAGAGAAGTAATAAGAATATATATTTGATTTTGTTTATATATGTCTAAGGAGACATTGGGCAGGTACCCTGGAAGAATATATAAAAAATTTTAAGAAGTGTTTATATGTAGGGAATTGGGGTGAATGGGTACTGGGTGAGAGTGAGAATTTCAGTGTAAACCTTTTAGTACTGTTTTGATTTTTAAATCAATATGCAAATATATTTAATGTGAATATATTGCCTACTCAAAGATAAAGCTAAAATTAGAAGTGAAACAAACCTCTGATCGTGACAATGAGTATTTTTAACAAAAAAAAGATATTTATCTTGTTTTTTTCAGCTTTCAGTGGGGCTAGGGAACAACTAAGGAATGATTTACTAATTTATTGCTGCAGCTTTGTACTAGAGTATAAATCCCTGTGGCAAACTTGTCATTGGAAAGGTGACACTAGGCAGTTAAGATATTCCTGAAGTTTTCTTCTGAAGCCAGCCACATTGATTCTTCAGTTCATGCCACCTGAGCAGATAGCTCAGAAACCAGAGGCCTCCACCCACCTGGGATGTAGCTTGTGATCCTGTGAGGGTCGAAGGACTACAGTATGAGCACCCTGCTCTTTCTGGAGCATCTGGGAGCATCCAGTTGAGAGAGAGGGGAGGGTTGGCCTAGCAAATTCTCATATCTTCTTGGAGGGTAAATTAACAGAGAAATGACTGGAGAATGCTCTGATCTTCTCTTAAGAATGGTTAAAGAAACTTTTGTGTACGACCCATGGGCATGGACTGGGGGGGGGGCGGTTGCTGGGGGAGGGATAATGCTGAGTAGAGGGGAGCAAAGGGAGAAAAATTGGAACTATTGTAACAATATAATCAATAAAATATACTTAAAAAAAAGAATGGTTAAAGATAGTAGTGCCTACATTACAACAAGACGCAAGTCATAGAAAGCTTTCAGATAGCTTTTCTAACCTTCCCGTAAAATCTACCCCTCAGATCACATAAATCTTCCCAACAAGTGGGTGAAATCCTAGGTTCTTCTCAAATTCAGTTCGCCTACCACCTTAAGAAACTTAGTTCTTAAATATTTTTTGTTCCTACCACTGAGTCCCAAAGCAATTAGAAATCCAGTGCATGATTTTCTCAGCTTGCTGTGGTCCAAGGTCCTCTTTGGAGAGGATCCTGAGAGTGTAAATTACTTGCAGCTGAGACAGGCCCATACTTAATCAGCATGTATTGCATCAAACCCCAGCACTCCTGCTTGGCTGCTCCTGGGAAGGCCTCAGAAGGGCTTTTCAAAGCAGACCTCATAAAAACAAATACCCCACCTCTACCCCCATCTCCTGTCCCCTTCAAAAAACAAACAACAATACGGCTCTGTTCACCGAACACAGGGGGATTTTCTGTTTAAAGTATTTTTTTCTTATTCCATATTGGCAGCAGTTATTAAGGAGCGGATGACTTTCAAGTTGGGTGAACTTTGAAACATAAGCACATAGGAATCCAGGTGTTTGAAACTTTTAAAAACTTAGCTACATCCTTAGAGACTTCATCTAAAAAAAAAATCTTTTTAAAATTTTATTAAAATGATTCCAGCCTTTTTTTTTTAAGCCTGCCTTCGACCACATATCTTGAGTTATTATGTTTGCTTTTAAAGCTAGTCTAAGATCCTACTTTCCTTTTCAAACTTTTGGAAACAGTGTTGGTGTTTGATAGACGTGGGTTTGAATTCAATTTTTATCACATATTAATTTTTAAAATATCAAACTTCAGGCAACTGACATAACCTCTGGGTGCTTCAGTTTCCTCATTGGTAAAATGCGATTAATATTAGTAAGCACCACAAAGATTAGTTATAAAGATTAAATGAGTACAGTAAATCCTCACTTAAGGGCATTGATACATTCTTGGAACTGTGGCAAAAATGACTTAAAATGAAACGAGTTTTACCATAGACTAATTGCTATAAATAATAGTTAAGTTCATTGACATTATAATGAAATGACATTGAACAAACGATGTTATTTGAGGACAAGCTGGACATGTGAAGTGCTTAGCAGAGTGCCTAGAGATATATATGCGCAGTAAAAAATAGTAATATTGAAACAATTACAATTATTATACAAATGCTTATTAACTGAAGTTTATCAAGTATTTCCTCATTTTTGTGATTCGTTAAGAGCTCCAATCACAGTCTTAAATAAAGGCTTATTATTAAAACTTAAATCATGCTTGCTTTAGCCCATGCATGAAAGAAAGAACCCAAGAGAAGAGACCAGTCTGCCAACCATGAAAAGTAAGCCAGAAAAGAATTTCATTGCCTCCATGGCAAATGTTCAGATAGTCTTAGCATTTTTGTCATCCTCTGAGAATGAGATGTAACACTTAAGCTGTGGTCCTGCATCCCCACTCATGCAGTGCCTCAGGGCACAGAATGGGAAATATATATTGTTCCAACATTGAAAGTAGGATTAGGGGGCAAGATCTAACTACTCAATCCAGACAGAAGACTTTCTCTTCAAACCAGCTACATGTTAAACTTTTCTCTGTGAGGAAGTGATTTTTCTTTTTCTAATTGTTCCTCACCCATCAGCCTATGAATTTCTGTAATTTCTTGAATGAATTTTAGGCATGAATCTGTCCCACTTCTGGAATCCTTTACAGAGGCTGGCAAACTATGTCAAACTGGCAGGTTGGGGGTGGCGGTTAGTTTATCTTGAGGCAATGGCACTCTGTCATTGCCAAAGTCATCTTTGGACTTCCAAAAGAATGACACTAGTCATAAAAATACTAGCCATGCCTGCCTTCTGCTCACAGAAATGCACCATGGCTTCCCATGCACGACACCAAGGCCATTGTGATGGAGGCACACGGAAAGCCTGGAAGTTGGAAATGACCTCACATTGGAGTTCTTGCTCTGCGGCATATTCCAAATTCTAGTTGCTTTTCTTCAGTTTTCCTGAGCCTAAATAGTGAGGATACCAGTTACTGAGGTTCCAGTGACAATGTCTGGAACAGAGTTGTCCAGTAGAAATGTGTGAACCACATATATAATTTTAAAATTTTGCAACGGTAATATTTGAAAAAATAAAATACATAGTAAAATTAATTCCAAAAATAGGTTTTATTTAACCCATTATATCCAAGATAGTATCATTGCAACGTATAAGCGGTATTTTAAAAATTGAGATATTTTACATTCTTTGTTTTAAACTAACTCTTTGAATCTGGTATATATGTAGATTTTATAAAATTCACAGTGAAAACAAGTAGATTCAAATACCTAAGTTGTTCTAAACATACTTAAAAGTTGTTTTAATAACTAAACCAATAATCAACTTTTAAATTTAAAGCAAAATTAAGTAAAATTAATCCCCTTTTCTTCCCTTTCCCCCAGCCCCTGGCAACCACCAATCTGTTTTCTATCGCTATGGATTTACCGACTCTGGATATTTTATATAAACAGAATCATATAATGTGTGACCTTTTGTGTCTGGCTTTTTCTCATTATGCTAAGTATACTACACTAAGTGTATAATGTACTAATAAAGTATAGCACATAACAGTGCTTGATTCCTTTTATGGCTGAATACTATTGCATTCTATGGATATACCACATATTTTGATGATCAATTTAATCATTGATGAACATTTCAGTTGTTTCCACCTTTTGGCTATTGTGACTAGTGCTACTATGAACATTTGTTTACAAGTATTTGTGTACCTGTTTTCAATTCCTTTGGACATATAGGTAGGAGTGGAATTGTTGGATCATATGTTAATTCTATATTTAACTTTCTGAGGGACTACCAAGCTATTTTCCATAGCAGCTGTACTACTTTACATTCCCACCAGCAATGTACCACATTCTCACCATACTTGTTATTTTCCATTCCCCACGCCACCTCATTTATTGAGATATAACTGACATACAGCTTAAGGTGTACAGCATAATGATTTGACTTACGTACATCATGAAATTATTAACACAATAAGTTTAGTTAATATTTAGCATTTCATATGGAACAAAAGAAAAACAAAAAATTATTTTCCTTGTGATGAGAACTCGAGATTTACTCTTAACAACTTTCATATAAGCCCACAGCACTGTTTATTATCAACATGTTGTACATTACATCCTTACCACTTACTTATCTTATAACTAAAGTATGTACCTTTTGACCACCTTTACCAAATCCCCTTTTCCCTACCACAAATCTGATCTCTTTCATTACAAAAATTTTTTTAAAAATCTATCATAGTGGGTGTGAAGTGGTATCTCATAGTGATTTTGATTTGCATTTCCCTAATGACTAATGATATTGAACATATTTTTATGCTCTTGGTGGCCATTTGCATATTTTCTTTAGAGAAAATTATATTAAACTCTCTTGCCCTTTTTTTAATTGACTTGTTTGTCTTTTTTGCTGTTAAGTGTAAGAATTCTTTATTTATTCCGAACACTAGGCCCTTATCAAATGTATGATTTGCAAATATTTTCTCCTATTCTGTAGATTATCTTTTCACTTTCATGATAATGTCTTTTGATGCACAAAAGTTTTAAATTTTGATGGTGTCCAATTTGTCTATTTTTTACCGTTGTTTCTCATGCGTTGGTGTCATATCTAATAAGTCATTGCCTGATCCTTGAAGCACATTTCAAAAGAAAAATAAAATTATAGCTTTATATCTGAGAAAGACATACTTTGAAATTTTATTTTACTTAAAATTTTTAAATTTACATTAACCAGCTAATGAATTGATGAACAATGTGTTTCTTTGAACATATCTACCGAGTGAAAGGCCACTTCTTTTTTGCAGAAGCCACTGCTACGTGATACACACTTTTGTTTTCTTTGAAGTTGATGAAGAACATAGAGACACATGCAAAGCAACCTGGATTTGAAATATTTCACGTTTTTTTATGATTTGCATCCATCCCTACTTTATATTGTTATTTTGCCCACATATATTTTGATGGCAATATTTCTAGTCTTTAATCAGGCATTTCAAAAATATGCAACTTAGGAGACTTCCAGTTAACATGGAGGTATAAGTAGACATGCTTCACCTCCTAGCACAGCCATAGAAAGAATTACAACCAGAACTCAAAAACAAATAACCAGAACCATTAGAAAATCAAGGTATATGTGACAGCCTCGGTTTCCATCCCTTCCCCTCTTCCCCTGCCCACCTGCAGCTATCTGGGAGTTTCCTGTGATAGCAGAGTACGTCAAGCTGAGCCCTGTTTGGCGTTGATCCCCCTGTCATGCTTGCAGCTGCAAGATAAGCAGGCAATGACTAAAAATTCAATAGTTTCTTTTTTCTTCCCCCTATAAAACAACCCCCTCCTTCTCTAGGAGTCCAAAGTTGGAGCCATTTTCTCACAGCACGGCTCCCTCCTGGCTTGCTAATTCCCTCAAATAAACTTCTTTTTCTGCTCACTGCATCTTGATTGTTCTCTGAGCGACTCCGTTCTTACAATATGGAAGTCCGACAACCAAGAATTTAAAGAAGCCACATCCATCTAGATGGGTAGGAGGCGTGGAGTCATGGAGATGAACAAAGAGGCAGTGTGACTCGCATAAACAGTGATAGCGGTGGAACGGACGATCCCTCATTTACGTGTGGTGCATAAAAATCAGGAAGGATATCCTGGGAGGGAGTGATCCCAGCCCCAGGCCAGACTGCAGAGCCCAGAGTTCCAGCACCGGAAGATAAACCCCCATTACCGCTGGCTTTAAAAACCAGTAGGGGTAGGAGTGGCTGAAGAAACTGCCGGTTTTTTGTGCTAAAAGAGCCCGCATGGTCTTAGAACGTATGCAAACTTCAGGGCTGCAACTGAAAGGGCTCCAATTGCATATGGGAAGTGGGTGAAGTGACTGGAAATGGGGTGAGAGCCAGGAAAATCACCAGACCAAGAAGTGGCATTGTTCCCTTTCCAAACCCTTCACCACAGAACTACAAAGCGGTGAAGCAGGTGGCCCCACCCTGGCTATTACCTAAGGCTCCATCCCACACAATTTACAAGTGCCTTTGACCCCACACAAATTACAGGTGCCTTTGCTACATAGGCCACACTACTAAGACAGGGAGTAAAAGCAGCTCTACCTAATACACAGAAACAAACACAGGGAGGCTGCCAAATTGAGGAGGCAAAGAAACATGGCCTAAGTGAGAGAACAGAACAAAACTCCAGAAAAAGAACTAAATGAAATGGATATAGCCAACCTATCATATGAAGAGTTCAAAACACTGGTGATAAAGATGCTCAGAGAACTCATAGAGTATAGCAAAAAAATAAAGGAAGAAATGAAGGTTACACAAAGTGAAATAAGGAAATAGATACAGGGAACCAACAGTGAAGGGAAGGAAGCCAGGATTCAAATCAACAATTTGGAACATAAGGAAGAAATAAACATTCAACCAGAATAGAAAGAAGGAACAAGAATTCAAAAAAAGGAGGAGCGGCTTAGGAACCTCCAGAACAACTTTAAACATACCAACATCCAAATCACAGGAATGCCAGAAGGAGAAGAGGAAGAACAAGAAATTGAAAACTTATTTGAAAAAATAATGAAAGAAAACTTCCCTAACTTGGTGAAGGAAATAAGACATATAAGACCAGGAAGCATAGAGAGTCGCAAAGAAGTTGGACCCAAAGAGGACCACACCAAGACACATCATAATTAAAAAGCCAAAAGGTAAAGAGAGAATCTTGAAAGCTGCAAGAGAAAAGCAGAGAGTTACCTACAAAGGAGTTCCCATAAACTACCAGCTGATTTCTCAAAAGAAACTTTGCAGGCAAGAAGAGGCTAGTAACAAGTATTCAAGGTGATTAAAAGTAAGGACCTAAAACCAAGATTACTCTATCCAGCAAAGCTATTATTTAGAATGGAAGTGGAGATAAAGTGCTTCCTAGACAACGTAAAGCTAAAGGAATTCATCATTACCAAACCATTATTACATGAAATGTTAAAGGGACTTATTTAAGAAAAAGAAGATCAAAACTATGAACATTAAACTGACAACAAACAAAACTATTAACACCAGAATCTATAAAAATAAAAATGAAACAAGCTAAGCGAACAACCAGAACAGGAACAGAATCATAAGTATGGAGATCATTTGGAGGGTTATCAGCTGGGAGGGGAAAAGGGGAGGATGGAGGTAAAGGTGCAGGGATTAAGAAGCATAGTAAGTAGGAATAAACATAGTTGAGAACAAACACAACTGACTTGATAAATATACACCACAACAAAAGTAAGCCAAAATATGCAGATGTAGCAAAGTACAGCCTACTAGGGGCAGTGTGTTATGTGTGCCATGGACATGGGTCATTATGATTACAACACAGAGTGAGTGAACAGTGTATAATCAACAAGTGGGTAAAATGAAGAAGCATTAAGAATGCATCTACTCTACTATTCTAGAGGTCTAAACTCAGAATTACTTTAAGAATTTTTTTAAAATTGTGATAACATACACAACATAACTTACCATTTTAAGTGTACAGTTCAATTACCGTAATTATATTCGAATTGTTGTGCAATCATCACCACCATCCATCACCAGAACTTTTTTCATCTTGCAAACAGAATTACTTTTTAATAATTAAGATGTAATGCCCAGATACATAGTTTTGATATGTGAGCTTCAAAGCAAGTGTCTCTGGCATTTAGTAGCTATGTAAATAAACTTGGACAATTCATCTGACCTACTGGTGTCTCTGTCTCAGTTTTCTCATCTATAAAATCAGGTTAATAGGTATCCCACAGCACTGACAGAAGGAAAAAGTATATATATTTGCTAAAGCACTTTAAAAACTGGAAAGCATTTTATAGTTGCTACTTGTGATTATTATTATTATTAGAAAATTTGAAGATCCTTTACATCCGTAAATATTTTGTAATAAAGTACTATTCCTATGGGAAACAAAGCCATATATAATTGCATGCTTTTAAATATGGAGAGAAGTATGTTACAGACATGATATCAATGAGTTTTAGATTCCTTTAAATCAACCCGATTCTACTGTGAGGATAATAAACTTCAGTAAAGCTGGTTCTGAGATATTTAAGAACAATCTTTTTGAGTTACCATCATTACTGACTAAGGCTTTTTATCTTTTCTAGATTCCTGCCTTCCACAGAGATATGTCTTCTCCAATTATCTCCAGATTCAGAATTTTTCTTTGACCTGTTACTTTCTTTCTGGTAAGTGGTACACTGGGTTCTCCTGGGTGATGACTTTTTTCTACCAAAAGGTAAGAATTTGAAATTGTGAGCAGGTATTTATAGCGAGACTCTGAATCCTTGTCTTTCACATTTTTGGAATACTTAACTGCCACTTTATGTGAGTACCTAGCTAAGGCTGTGTGTTAGCCTTGCTTGTTGAAGGAAAAATTTTAAAAAGTAAGTCTGAGTGGAATAGGGTAGGAGAGGTGACTCATCTGTCAAATGAAGATTTATTCAAGTAGTGTTATCTGTGAAAAAGGAAGCAGTTAGGAGTCACCATTTCAGAATAGCATTGGAAGAATTTAAACAAAGGCATTTCCCGGTACTGTACTGTCATTGTTTTCTTTGGTATTTCATTTACATTGTGGGTGGGGAGGTGCTGGGGGCCATGGCCCAAAAATAAGTGAAAAGAAAACAACTTTCATTCCTAGTGGATTTCCAGTGTTAGCTAATGAGGGCACCCGCTTACATGTTGCTTCTGTTCAATTCAAAATTCAACAAAAAATTTTTGAGCACCTCCTAAGTGCCTAGTATATACAGTAGATAAAGAACCCTGCCAAAGTTCACCTGTGTTAATCAGCCTTCTGAGAAAAATGTTAAAATTATTTGCCTTCCTCAATTTTTTTCATATACATTAAATGTAAACATTGGCACAAACATTCAAACTGATGATGAAGGCCTATGAGGAAGAATCACCTTCCTGAAGTCCTGGCACAATTGAATTGTTTTATTTTTTAAATTTCATTTAAAAGTATATACAAAAATATAAACCCACCAAGCCTCCTTTCCATTGATTTGAGATACAAGCATGATGCAAATTATCTGTCTTTTATTTTTGTTTTTTTATTCAGGCATGAAGGGCCAGATCTATAGGGGGAAAGCCTTGGGGCCTTTCAACCAAGGGCCCGCTTCCCTCTGAAGCTTGCAGTGCCACCCCACTGGGTGGGCACCTACCCAGCAGGCAGAGAGTCAGTGTCTCCAGCCTGTGCTTTCTAAAGAGCGTTTCTAATCGTGGTCATGACCAGACACCATCTTTTCTGTCCAACACTGTTGGTTCCATAATTCTGTATAGCCTGGGGGATTGATGCGGGTGGGCCAGGGGGTTGAGAAGGGTTGCTGACCCTTGAGGAAAACGTCCAGTGTCATCTTCTGGTACGTGAGTAGGGGGAGGACTCAGGCCCCCTCAAGCCATCGGCACCTCCAGGCAGCCCAGGTGTCCCCCTCCCGCTACAGCTGAAAGTGAGCGTTGGGGCCAGACGCAGGAGTTGGACGAAGCACTTGTAGGATCTGTTCCCAGCTATCCCGAGGGAAATGGTGGGAAAGAGCACTCACAAAAGAGGAATATCTTGACTCTGCCGAGAAACAATCCTCCCCCATCGTCTCCCAAGGTTTCCCACGGCGGGGACACCACCGCTCTTCGTCGGGCTGGATGGAATTTACAATCTAGATCTAAACCCCAACTAAATGATGCTCTAAACCCTCCCTCAACACATTTCTCCGTCGCGTTCCAAATAGAAACGTCGCGGGCGAAAACAGACTGTATAAGTAACGTAGGAAATTATCGCCTCTTTCCACGGCGATAACCGAATTAGCCTCAAATTAAACGTGAAATTAGCCTCCGCCGGCTGGACTGTGGGGACAAAGCCCTCATTGTCCTTTTGCCCGGGTAACGGAGGTTGCGGTGCCCACCCTGCACAAGCGGGGTACGAGGTCGTCGCTGGGCCCGGGCAGAGCCTGAGCTGCGGAGAGCGTGGACGCGACCGAGGTTCGGCTCGCGAGCGGAGCAGGCGCCAGGTGGGCGGCTGCGGGGCTCCAGGCAGGCGCTGAGGAAAGGCAACAGGGAGGAACCGCGCGAGGGGGGAGCGGAGTAGAGCAGAGGAGGGTGGAGGGTGCCCGAGAGAGCGAGTACGCGCGTGCGCGTGCGCGCGCCCTCTCCCCGCCCCTCGCCCCCTCCGTGACTGCTCCCTCCCCTCCTTCCCCCGCCCAGCGCTCCTGCCCAGCCCCCGGAATCAGTGCAGCTGTTGCCGTGCAGGCTGCAGATTCCTCCAGTTCCTCCCTCGGCCGCCTCTCCGCTCGGAGCGAGCGCGCAGCCCCGCGCAGTAGCGCCCACTGGTCCCGTCCTGTGAGCCCCGGCCCCAGCCGCAGACAGCCCCGCGGAGTCGCCTCCTGGCCCACCCGCCCGGCCGCCGAGGAGCGGGAGGAGGACGGGACCCCGGCGCCCCCACCCCCCTATCCGTGGGAGGTAGGTAGGGGGCCTGGGGCTGGAAGATGCCAACTCACTGGGGCTGCCTCCCGGTCGGGCTCCTGGGCGGTGGGCGGCCGGCCGGGAGGAAGGGCGCGGGCCCTGGCCGGGAGAACGCTGCTGTCCTGCGCCCGAGGAGTGACGTGGGGGCAGGGAGGCTGCAGAGCCCGGGCGGGGGCGGCGCGTGGAACCTGGGTCTCCAGTGCTTATTAGTACTTGGGTTTTGCGGGGCAGGGACGGCAGGCCCCGCGTGAGGCAGCCGCAGACCCGCGGTGCGCACCGCGGCAGCCCAGCCCCATCCCTGGCGCAGAGGCGCTAATTTCTCCTCCCTGCATCAGCCGCCTCGTCCATCTAGCCGGGCACAGGGGCCCCTGGTGCGGAGGTGGGTGCAGAGTGGGCAGCGGCGAGGGTATATTTTCGGGTGCTCTCTTTCTAGTCCTGCTGGTGGGAGCCGGGGCGGCATTGACAGGGTCGGGCTCTGAGCCTAACGGTACGGAGGATGCGGCCAGGCGTGGTCCGGGCTGCGCCGCGCTGCAGCTGAGCCGGAGGCGGCGGCCCGGCGACCCCCCCGCACCCCTCCCACCCCCCCGCCTATCCTCGCGCCGGTCCCCCCACCCCCCGCGCCTGCCTGCCCTCCCTCAGTCTCCACTCTCCCAGGGTTGGGCGTGAGCTGCTTGCGGGCGCGGAGCCTCCCCTGCGCCCGCCCTTCAGCTCCCGCCACCTTCTCTTCAACAGGTTTGTACCAGCGCGGGGACCCTTCGGCCCCATCTTTGGGGTGGTGGGCTGGAAGCTCTTCTCGTTATCACCCCTTACACCACGCCCTTGACCCTCTTCTGGGGGGGGAGGCTTCCCTTTGTTTTTGTGATAGGAAAGATGCCAAGTGCCTGCCATCCAAATGGAGAAGGGAAGTGTTGTGGGGATCAGTACACAAACCATGTCCATTATTCGTCCAGTCAAAAGCCAGGCCAGATAGTGAGAGGAAGTGTGAGGGTGCTTCGGCGCAGGAGAAAAATGGATTCGGTGGGTTTATTTGGGCGGGGATATGCTTTTTTTTTTTTGGCAAGATGGATGTCTCACGGTGCCCCCGTCGTGATGCAGCACAATGCAGCAGTATCGCAGCCTCCCTGGGTTCTCGCTGGCGGGGCTTGGCACGGCCACTCGGCGCCTCCGGCCTCCGCCGACCCCACCCAGGCCGGGGGCTGCCCTTGGCGAGGCTTGTAGCTGCTTTTACCTTGTCATGCCTCTTCAGCTGTCAGGAGGACCGGATCACCTAGCTATGAGAGGGAATTCTTTTCTTTGGGGTGCCCCCTCCCGCCCTGCCCGTTGGGCTGTGCGTGGATGAAGGGGCGCCCTGCAGCGTTAATGCAGGCAGAGGGAGCCTGCCTGCAGCTGCGGACGGGAATCCGATCTCCAACCCGGGGACTTGAGCCG
Source organism: Furipterus horrens (assembly GCF_987537825.1). Classification (NCBI taxonomy): domain Eukaryota; kingdom Metazoa; phylum Chordata; class Mammalia; order Chiroptera; family Furipteridae; genus Furipterus; species Furipterus horrens. Next base: position 36,469,825 of record NW_028327176.1, read on the forward strand.
TAGGGAGGGGCTGGAGGGAGGACGCGGACCATGGGTGTGCGGAGGCAGTGGTGCAGTCAGTATTGGGAGTCGCAGCGTCTTTCTGTGGGTCACCCATAATTTGTAACCACAACCCGACTATCCATCGATTTCTTAATATATGAAAAGTTGACGTTTATTGGAGCTTCACAGCTATGATGTTACAGCACCTCTGTCTTTGGTTAATACTAAGAATATGATTTTTTCCTACAGGAAACTTTTTTTAAAAATGAAACGATTAATCAATTTTAGTTCTTAGATCCCTGATATTTCTAAAAATATAAACGTTCAATAGGTTGTTTAAAAAGGAACATATTTTTCTATGGGTAGTTAATGATTAACTTGTATTTGCTTTTCATCATTTGCTTTCTCTATAAATCAAGTACAATTATATATTTGGATGCCTTATTAGGGATTATTAGGTAAGTGAATGTTAAGATTGATGCTGAATTGGTATTCAGACTTATATAGATTTAGATAGCCAAGTTATTCATGACTAATGGGATTATGATGGTAACTGACTTCACTTATGCTTGTTTATATGTATTTTTTAAATACATGTTTTTTGCAGATGTGGCCAGGGAGGGAGTTGAGAAGGGCAGACCACCAAGCCTTCTGAGGCTGGTATCTGGTCAGAAAGAGATGGTTGCCAGTGTTCTCATCTGTTTAGTCTGGGCTACTATACAGGGAATGTCCGTTCTAAATGCCACTTCTACAATTCATTTATTCAGTGTGAGAGGGCAAATGAGATACATTTCATATGTCACCCTAGGCTCTTCTAAACTCTAAGTAAAAAAGGGAATTTATGTACGCTTACTGGAAGGGAAGGTCAATGTGTCAAAGCAAGGGTGTGTTTACTTTTATTTATTTTTTCAATCTCTAGTGAATCCAAGTTGGTGGCATTTTACTTCTTGGTAGCTCTGCAAAGTAGAACTGAATGCAGGTCGTGTGATTTATGTGCACTATTTTGAATTTCTCTTAAAAGAGAACCATTAAAATACATAACTTTTTTGATTTGGGCTTCATTATTGTGCTGGTTGTATAAAATAGTGTTGTACAAAGATGCTTGTGAGTATTGTTCCCAATGGATTATCCAGACATTTTGGATTTACTATGTTGTAAGAAAATACCCTGTGTTGATGTCACAGGAGGTTTAGCTGTTCTGACTTAAACACCAGGTGCAGAATTCTGTTAGGTTAAGCTCTTTGTAACTTTCTCATCTCTGGACTGACCAAAACTTTCATCTGAGAGAATGAACAATGTTGGGGCAGTGAAGAAGCTGCTCTCACTTTTTGTCTCCTGTTGTGCAGGCTTTCTGTGAAGAGGATCTCTTGGGTGAGAATAGTAACAACTGTCTGATGCTGTAGGAGCCAGTGGGAAGGCCTCCCTCTGTGCTTGTGACATATCCCTAGCAGAGACTTGGCATGGACAGAGTTTCATCGGGAAAGTTTGTTGGAATGGTTCTTTTGTCTTGCTGTATGAAAGTATGACTTTACATGTGGAAGTACTGTTTTGAGATGGAAGAATTTTACTGCTACTAAACAAGCATAGACATGATGAGCAGAAATTATTCCATGTGTTTTTTGTTGAAATAAACTTTTCATTTTAAGAGCATGTTCTTGGAATTTTAAAGCCCAATCTATATATTTTTTTACATGCGGTGGTGTGATGCTCCTTGCATTATGTTGGACACTGACCATCATCTTCTTTATAATTGGGCTATAATTATTGTTCTGTGGATTTCCTTATGGTAGTCCTGGTTTCTTCTTCAGTGACTATTGGAAATGTAAACCATTTTTCCATAAGGAAAAGGCCAATATCTCCTCTGGAAACATTACTTCTGTAGGTATGTGGAGGTAAGTAAAACATCTCATGGATTTCTCTTATGAGTTTTAAGACTTTGCTGTTTCTTAAAGCACCTTTTCTTTGTAAAAGACCTACTTTAGTACTCTTGATTCTTCTGATAACAGTTGTCCTGTTTCTAAGTTCACATAGTGTAGGAATAACATCATCAATCTCTTTACTTTGGTGAGTAAAATAAGACTTTCCCAATTAACTACACCCATACTTTTACTCTTCAACATCACTGGAGAAGGCGTTTTCATAGTTCCTTTGCTATCATAATGAGATTTGTGGACCACAAACATCAGGATCTCCTGGGAGTTTGTTATAAATCAGATTCTTGGAGGCCCCAACCCAGACCTATCCAATCATAATTTGCATTTTAACAAGACCCCTAAGTGATTTGTATGCACATTAAATTGAGAAACTGCTCTGCTTCTTCATCTAAGGGACTTCTATATTGAAAAGTTCCTCTTGTATCTTACTTTTGTCTTTTATCTTGCTCAAGTATCAGCTCATTTTTCCCCTTCTGTCACTAAGTGGTGTTGAAGAAAGTGATTCATCCACTGTAAATTATTTACTACAGAAAAACCTTATAAAGTTCTTTAATATTTCAATGGAATAGTCTTATTAAGAATAGTTTTTTAGATTAATCAGTTTTGGAGGTTCCTTTCTAAAGTTGATAAACAACCAGTTCCACACTCCCTCCCCAAAAGTTTGGTTTTGAGACAGCGGAGCCGGAGTCCAGGAAGCACAGGGTCCCCTCTGCCCCTTCTCCTCTCCTTGCATCTTGTTCTCTGTCATCAGCTGTTTCTCCTAGTATATTCAATGTGCTGCCCTTCTGGTCCCTTCTTTTCTTAAAGTTGTTTTTTATTAAGTAATCCATACATACAGAATACTGCTCTTAAAAGATATATTACAGAATCACCAATCATTGGACACTCAGGCAGCCATTACCTAGTTCAAGAAGAACCCTACCGTGCAGTCCCCTAAGTACCCCACTGTCATCCTGTCTAAAATAACCACTGTCCTGAATTTTGTGCTTCTCGTCCCTTGCTCTTCTTTATAGGTTTTCCTTTTTAAAATTCTTAAGTTTTGTATGTTTTTAAATTTTATATAAATGAAATTATGTTTTATTTTTCTGTGACTTACACTTTTAGATTAATATTATATTTCTGAAATTCATTCATTTTGTTGTTGTAGTTCATTCCTTTTTACTGCTGTAGTATTCCACTATGATGTATTTATTCCTTCTAGTGTAGATTGCCATTTGGTTTAATTCCAATTTTTTGCTGTTATGAAAGGGCTACTATGAATGGTTCTTCTATATGTCTCAGTACATATGTGGAGATAGACACACACACACACACACACACAAATTGTCTTTTTGTCTCTTTCTGTCTCTCTGGAATGAAATTTTTTGGATCATATGTGCATTATCATCCTTACTAGATAATGCCACACTTTTCCAAAGTGATTATACAAATTATATTCCCACTAGTAGGGTATAGTGTTACTGTTGTTCACAACCTTGGCAACACGTCATTTACCAAACTTGAAAATGTCCATTTGTGAAGTTATCTCCATTGTGCTTCTTATTTGCAGTTTCCCTGACTATTGAGGTTGAGTACCTATTTATGTTATTGGCCATTTGGTCTCCTTCTTTTGTGAAGCCTCTGTTCAGTCTTTGCCTGTTTGTCTTTCAGATTTTTTCTGTATTGATTTGTAGGAGTTCTTTATGTAGATTGCTTACTCATCCTTTGTGGATTATATGTGTTGCAAAAACTACCTCCTAGTTTCTGTTTTCTTTTCTTTTAAAGAAACTTTTTGTGGTTTCTTTTGATAAATAGTCATTCATAATTTCAGTAAGTCATAGTTAGTTTTTATCCTTTAAGGTTTGTGAGGATGATTTTGATATAGCAGGAAAATTTTCCAGTTTGGAAAGAGCATAGATTTTGCAGTCAAACAAATCTGGGCTCAAATCCTAATGCTATTATTGTATACTAGTCATGTGGCTATAGCTAGGTTCTAGCCTTGAGCTAGTTCATTACTCTCAGAACTACAATTTCCTCATCAGTAAAATTGAAATAATAATACTCATACGGTTGTGAGACAGCAGTGTACAGTGCTAGGCATATGGTGGGTGTTCTGCTGATTACCTTTCCATTTCTCTTTAGACTGCCTGAACTATATGAGCCACTTACCCCTTTTGAAATGCTTTGCAAAAACTACCTTATTTTATTTTTAAAAGGCTGTTATTCCCAATGGAATATATATATCATTAACACAGGCTGTATAAGACCACTTATTGGAAACCCTTTGTCAGTTCAGATTCCTGTTCTTGAAAGTAGTGTAATTACAGTTCTGTTTACCAAGAAGCATTTATACTAATGTTCTTCCTTTGCTGCTACTCTAAGATTACTTTGCAATATATATATATGTATATATAATTTTTTGATTCAGTAAATAACTGTTGGCTACCTTTTCTTGCTAGGGCCTGAAGTTGGGCTAGGGGTGATGATGGTGTGGGTTGATTTAAAGTTGAATAAAAATTAGTTCCTGAATTCAAGGACTTTCTAATCTACTATATAGATTATATTCTATATATGTGTACACAGAAGATAAAAGACTTTTTACTGACCACATGTGCGACTTCTGGTCTCCGATCTAAATTTATAAAATGGAAATCTTAGATACAATTATAGTAGTGGTTGAAATATGGCTAATGGGCACCACTCCCTCTGCCCCTGGCAGTCTTGGAAAATAATCATGGTACTGTTTTTCTGCAGAGCTGAGATCGAGCCTCAGCAACATCCTCAGTGCAGTGTTGTAGGCAATAATTACCAATTGACCAGATTTGACACTTAGACTTTAAGATCATGTTAACTTCTAAAATTCTGTGATGATAAGATATTTAAGTAACACAACACTTAAGCCATGTTCGAAATACAGTGGAACAGGAAGAAACTAGAAGCAAGGAGACAGAAACAGGTGATTGTGGGGATACAGATGTTAAGGAAGCAAATTATGGTGGTGGCCATGGAAATGAGAGGGAGAGGGAGAGGGAGAGGAGAGATGAGAGAAAGGCTGTGAACTCTCAGTCCTGGGCTACCTGTCTGTAGGGTGAATGAATGAGACCTGGTGGATCTAAGTGGGGATGAGGAAATAAAAGTGATAAAGGTGTCAAATTTGGATGATGACAAAGAGCTTGGTTGGTGAGAGCAATAGACAAGTTGAAGGTAACAGTGCATATTTGGTTGGGAAGAGAATCAGTCTGTCTTCAGATATGCTGTTTGAAGTTCCAACATAACCCTTAGTGGAGTTAGAGGAGACAGGTCAGGGCTAGTATGGCCAATAGGAGGCCACTGAATACAGGGGTCCTGACCTTTAGGCCATGGAGTTGCACAACCTGGTTACTGCAGGCACTGGCTAAGTGACCTTGGGCAAACTGCCTTGACTTCTTAGCATGCCTCAGTATCTTCATCTGTAAAATGGTGATAATGGCAGTACCTATTAAAAAGGATTTTATTAAAGTTTGAGTTAACCCAGTATCCATCACAGTACATTTTAATTACTTACTATTAAATGTAGAATTTTTGCTTTGTTTATCTCAACTTTATGCTTTCTTTCAAATAAGTAATTTGATTTGTTCAGAAGAGGTACATTCCAGTAAATAATACCAATCCATCAGATAATTTAAAATTCAGTCTATATTAAATGTGTCCCTATGTATCTTGTCAAATACAGTAATACGAAAGGCATACCTGAATAATATTTATTTTTAATAAACAAGAAAATAGTAAAACCCTAGAATGTGGGGAAAGGCTAGGAATAGGTAGCTTATAAAAGAAGAAATTAAGGAAACGAATAAGTATATTAAATTGTTCAAACTCACCAGTAATGTGAAACAAATTAAAACATCTAGGTCAGTTTTTCCACTTAAACTGGTAGGTAGATAATTCTCTCTGGGATGCGATGAGATGGGAGCTCTGCAGCATCTGTTGAGGATATTTGGATTAATACAAACTTAGTTAGAAAAGTAAGAGAAACTTTAAATGTTTATACGTTTTGGACTGAAATCTCACTTGTAGCTCTATAAATAAAGGGAGAATTAAAAATAAGGACAGAAGATTTTAAACAAGGATTTTCTTACCAACAAAAATAGTGGAAAAACAAATGGGGATAATCAAATCATGGCACAGGCACAGGATGGAATTTAATGTAGTGCTTAAAATTATGATTTGGAAGAATAATACTGAAATAGGAAAATGCTAACAATATAATATTCGGTGGAAATAATCTGTATACAAAGCTATATAAACTGTATAACTCCAGTTTTGTTATATTAAATAAGAGACTGGAAGGAAATACATTAAAACGTTAATGGTTTGCTTTGGATGGTGGGTTGATGTGTGATTTCCTTGTATGAAAGGAAATTCCTGTGACTTAGTGTTTCTTACTTGAAGTTTTGAAATATTTCACACATAGAGAAGGGTACAGTAAATAATATCATAGACTTCCATAGGACCATTTTTAAAATAGTCAAAAAGCAATCAACACGTTATTTTAATTTTTAAAAAAGGAAAGAAAAGCAAATCTCGCAAATTGTTGATCATTGTTAAGGAACAGTTTAAAATTCCAAAGGATTTGTCATATGTGTCCTCTGTACTAATCGAAAAGCAGTGAGAAAATTAGTAAGTCAGCATCTTAAGGGTGCTGGGCTGAGAGAGAAGTAGAGCATTCAGATGTAATGGAATGCTCACTTGACTTCACACTCACCTGGGCCAGCTTAAGAAAGGGGGAAGCCCAGGACTTGAGTATTTCCAAACCACCCACTTGTGTGGAGAGAGGAGTGGAATTCTGTGTCACGCTTGTTCTCAGTTGTGGGAGCCCTGACTGCTGCTGGAGTTAATTTTGTAACCATTTAGACCATTATGTTTTATTAGAATTGGTCAGAAACGTAGCTAAAATTCCAAGTGAAAATTTTTAAGTTAAAAATAACTCCAGATTTAGATAACTTCCACTTAATGGTTTTTCAGTATTTAAGGAATATTGTAGGCTAAGAGTGGGTGGAACAAAGTTTAATGGTATCCTTGATTTTTTCTTATATGAAAGGAAATTCTTTATATAATGTTATATATTTATATTTAAACATACATGATGCATATCTATTTATTCTACCATATGTATTTCTATCACATGATAGAAATCATATGTGAGAGAGGGGTGAGTACAATTAATTTCCTGCGCCAAGGGAGGCAAAGAGCTATTTTAAGGCTTTTTGCATGGGAATATTACAGAGATAACCATTTGAAGGTGAATCCCAGGAATGAGTTATGTCCTTAGCTGGTGGGGGAAATGTTTGGAGGACCATAGTACTTTCTGTTTTTATCGTCTAAGTCCCCAACGGCCTTGGCACTTTATAAAATATGGCCTGTAAAAATGAACTTATTTACTTCCATGAATTTTGTATGTTTTCTGCTATGAACTTTAAACGGTTGATTGGAGAGGGTTCAAGATTAAGCGTGCTTTTGAGGTATGAAAGTAAAATGTTACAGTTTTAAGATTGCTTTAAGTATATATGTTCAGTGTTTAATTTGTGCAATTAAATATGCCCATGCTTAGAAAGTTCATTAGCCTAACAGAGGTTATCTCTGGGTGATGGGATTCTGGAAAACTTCTAATTTTATCTCCATATTTTCCATACTTTTGGAAATGCTTAACAGTAAACTTTTACTTTTTATCAAAAATATCCTAAAACCATAACAAACCATACATTAGCTGGCGAAGAACGAAGTAAAATGATTACTCAGCTAAATATCCTTTCTGTTTTTCAGTTTTTTTCTACCATAACTTTCTGAAAAGCAGCATTAACACCAGAGGTGTAAAGAACCCTGAAACATTAAAAAGATTTTTTTCATTTCTCATAAGTGTGCATATTGGTAGAGCCTTGTTATTTCATTACTTTCGTGGAGTGTGGGAAAAGATGTCGGAACTGGGCCCCAAGGGAGCCTCTCAAAAACATCCTCTGAGAGATCAGCCTCTATGGCTCCTGCCTTTGGCTCTGGATGAAGTTCTTGCTGTTTCCTACCCTCTTGGGTGGCTCTTTCTGGGATAATTTTTGTCCTAGTATGCTTGCTTCAAGGCCAAACCTAAATGGTCAAGGGCTGCATATTTTTCTGGAGTGTTCTTCACCAGCTGTACAGCATTTTTGGGGTAGGAAAATTCGTGTTCTTATCATGGTAGGGCCTTTGAGAAGGGGGCCTTTTATCTTATTTACTTAAAGGGGAAGGAAAACCTAGATTCTTTCCTAAAACAGTGCTTATTTATTTTGTTATGTGATGTTTAAACATTTTCCATTGTATTTCTTAACCTGTAGCATAGGAATTCTTTTTAAATGAGAACAATAGTTTTAAAGTTAATTTTTTTAACCTTTTTAGAATCCCTGAATTTTTGATAATTTGCTAATATATACAGAGTGTATAGTTTTACTCTGAATGGTTTCTGAAGAATGTATACTTTCATAAAGATATAAATTAGCATAAATCATAACAGAAAACTTTCTAAATTTTTAAAATAATATTTTTGTTACCAAAATAATAAATATGTATTTAGATCATATGGACAATAAAAATAAACACAAAGAAGAAAATTAAAATCACTAGGTGAATTCAGTGACCCTATAAACTTGCAGTTAACATTTTGGTATTTATCCTTTAAACCTTTTTCCCTCTGCATATATTTGTTCATTTCACAAATAAGGGTCAGTTCTCAAATCTTAGGGTGGAAGATGTAAAGTTTTGACAGTCTAAAGAATCACTTGATGTTTGTCACTCTTCCAGTTTACACATGTAACATAGCAAATCATAAAATCTTATTATTGGTCATATTTGAAGCTATGGAATAAGTAGCTGTTTTTAGTGGCGGCCATATTAAAGAAAAACGGTGAAGAATCGAAAATTAGCTTATTATAGATAATTCTGTTCTTTGGGGAGGAAATCCCCATCTTTTACAGTGGAAAAATACCAAAAATTAAGTTCTCATTAGATAATGTGTACTTTCTGTTTTGTTTAGGAAGGAATTCCCATCAGAGTTGCCTTAATTCCCTTGATAGACATCTCTGTGCTCCCAAAAACATCTGATTTTACTTTTGTCATGAGATTTCAGAGTCTTTGAAACAGCTACCCTATAACATATCGCAAATGGAATGGATGTGGTTATTATAATCTTGGTTTTAAATGTAATAAATTTTACTGGGCTGGGTTTGGTTAAAACTGTTGAAAGCATACACCAGAGCTCAAGTTTATATTAGCTGAAGTCTTTAAAATCATATCTTTGGAGCTAGGATCTGTTTCAAGGAGAAAAAGCAATATACATATTTGATTCTGTGTGCCAATTCTTTACGCCCTGGGACCTCGGATGGAGGTGACTCACTGGCATTTCCTTGTTGCCTTAATTCTAGTATTTGGCCTCTTCCCCACGGAAGGTGCTAAAGTGGTCTCTTCGTTTGCTGAGGGGAAGAGGGGAGAAACACCCTTTCGTTGAAGAGAAAGAAAGCCTTTTCAGCAATTTTTATGAGGTACAGTGTGGGATGGTGGGTCCTGAACAAAAGGGGCAAATGACCTTCTTCCCAGGCTTAAACATTGAAGACCAGTGGCAGCTCCTTTCACAGTTTAGAGGGAAAATCTGAGCTGAGCTGGGTGTTGAATGGCACAGGTTTGGGTGATGGAGCTCAGTTACGCAAGTTGACTTCCTCTCTCCACATAAGGGGTTCTTCAAAAACTCCAACCTGATGAGAATCATTCCCTTTGAGGGTGGCTGAAACTCATCAAGGGAAATGTTTGATGGTTAATGTGCCTGGGCTGTTTAAAGCCTGGAATAGGGCTCTCAACCTGACTTTCAGGCAGCTGCAGATGTTGGACCTAGTACTTGGGGAGGCATCCAGCTGAGACATTACCCCCCCCCCCGCCCTCCCCTCTAACCCCCCCCCCCCGCCATGGGGGAGTGCAGGGGGCTGGAATGTGGCCTTATCTGGACCTCTGACTGGATGAGCACACCTGTCACTATTTTAGGAGGTGAGTGGTGGTCAGAGGTATCAGTCGGGTGACTTCTCTGAGAGGGGCCTGGTCCTTCTCACAGCGAGGTTGACAACTCTGTGCTGCCAGCTGTCCTTAAATACCCAACTTATCTTCTGGGGTGGAGTCGCAGGCGCACCAAAGTCCTGGAGCAAAGATGTTTTGTGTGCCATTTGAGCAGGGAAGAAACCAGCACACACATCGTGTTTTATTCTTTGTTTTAAAGGTAGGTTTTTTGTTTTTCCTTTGGCTTGTTTTTAAATCAACACCCACTGCTACAGGAAATTTCTGAGTTTCCCTGATAATAAGGACGATGTGTCTTTTGAAAGGCTTATTTTGCTTTTGAAGTATGTGGTTCTGACATTAACACCACCTTTCATCCTAGTTCTAAAAATCGCATTTGATTCATAAAGGGTGAAAATTTAATTAGAGAGCAGGCTAATTTATTGTCTTGTTTCCAAGGAAGTCTATTCTTGTCTGTCAGTTGAAATATATATCTATTTCTAGCTCTGCAGAATTATTTTGTTAGTATATGTTTGCATGAATATTTTATTCTTAATTATAGTATGTATATCTGTTGGGCTTCACGCTTGTTACAGAAAACTTATATGAACTAAATTATATCTTTAGTGGGTCATACTTGAGAACTGCTCCTCAGTCTCCTCAACTTTTAAAGTAGGTATTTAATGTAAAGAGTATATGGATAGCTGGCCTATCATTGGAATGTTGTGCAGCTGTGCAGAGCATGAGGATCAAATGTGCTAATTAAATATTTTTTTTAGCAAGAATGGAATGTAGCAGCATGTGGTTAACCATTCCAGTTTGTTTTTGAAGAGGATTTTTTTCCCCCCCAGTATTCACAATTAGAAAGAACATTGGCTTTGAGGAGGATGTATTGCTATGTTAAATTGTTCTTTTCACGGAGCTAATGGGATTCATTAAATACTAAGATTATCCTTGAAAATGCACCCTGATTAATAATCTGCTTCAAAATGTATGCCGTGGGGGTATGACTAGGGTTTGGCATCTGCAGTCAAGGTGTCCCTTTTTAAAGATTTGATCTTGCTTTTTCCCCTCCATCTCAGTTATCCCTCCTCAGCTGGTGAGCACTGAACCTTTCTTTGGACAGTGCCGCACAGTGTTTGCCTCCCAGTTCGAGCAGTATTCTGATGTTTGTTTGGGGACCAGTGTGGATCATTTGGACTAAGCCGCACCCACACACATGTTGGTTTGATTTTTTTCTTTCTTAGCCAGGCATTATGCGAATTGACCTGGTGGGAATAAATGGCAGGCTGGTTGTGTAACGTGGCAACATCTTACTTGTCGTTAGAGGTAAGTGGGATGTGATTCCAGCAAGGCTGTGCACAAGAAGTTGGAATGTGTTGGAGAACTGCCAAGAGATTGGGAGCAAGCTGCATGACAAGCACTAATGCAGCTCTGGCCTGCCTGAAAATAGCTATAGTTTAACAAAATAGCTTGAAACTTGCCATTTCACGTAAGCAAAATTGCTCCTCTGAACGTATTACCAAGACACAGAGATAGTTGCCTTCCTCCTCAGTTTAACAAGATTTATTTTATCTTTTTGTTCCAATGGTCTTAAAAAAATCTTGTTGACTATATGTAGGAAAATACTTCTTTGCAACTTCTTATCTTGTATGGTTTCTTTCACCTGGACTAATTAGCAATGCATTATCCCAAACTTCACGTTGAGCTTCCCTCGTCCCACCTGCTCCACCCACAAAATATGCAGTTTTGCGGTTTAAGTAAAAGTTGGGTCCTTGAAGATTTTTTAAAAGTCCTATATTTTATATGTCTGTGTCTTTTGGTTATGAATTACTGATGTTTGAACACTAAAACATGGTAGAAGCAGAGGAAAAGACACTTTCTGACTTTGTAATAAGTTCATTGGCAGTTTGTAGTACTTTGATTCTTGTTTGTAATCAATTTATTTTCTAACTGTGGTCTGTCAGTTTGTAAAAAAAATAGGCTTGATTTTTAAGCCAGGATGGATGGTAAAGACAAAGGGGAGAGGGGCATGGTGCAGACAAGTGGGGGTGGGGGGAGGAAGGGAAGGAGGTGGAGGTGGGGGCTACCAATGGGGATAATCCCAACAACCTATTGGTTTGGGTGCAGATGAGATTTTTTTTTTCAGATGAGATTTTTTTAAATGCAGTATTTGGATTAGTGAGTGCAAATAAGGACAGAGAGGGTTTAGACCTTAAATATAATATGAAAACAGTGAGTGAACTTCATCTTGAGGGGCATAAATACAAACCAAGTTCCTATTAAAAATTTCTTAAAAGAAGATATTCACAGATATCTTAATTATCCTGTAACAAAGTCTATTAGAAATTTGGATGGCTCTGTTCTCTTATATCACAGTCTTCGGATTTATAATTCTGAATTTTGTTTTTTACTTTCAGTATCATAAATATATTTTAGAGGGTGTCCCCTTGAGTAGAAACATTATTTCTGGCTCTGTGTAAGTGCCTTTTTCAGAGATTTATAGCTTATAATTATTAGACCTTTGGTCAATAGAGGTTTTTTTTTTTTTAGGCGTGTTTTACAATATGTAAAAAACATTTTGTGTTTTAAGACATGAAGAAATATTTTGAGGAAAACATGGAGATACTTAGTTTCTTTAGATGTATCGATCTTTTTATTATTAGATGGCAGCATAATTCTCTATGGTATTGTAGACATGTTGGAAAATATCTTTATTGAGCATATGCTTTTTAAATTTTTAAAATTATGTTTTGCCTCTTCTCGTAGACATTTCCTGTTTTTTAAACGTACTCTTGGATAGCCAGAATGGTAAATTGAATCCAAGAGATACGAACTATGGGCCAGAACCACTGGTTACCTTTTTACTTAGTGTACTGTTATCTTATGTGCTTATATGATCTTGCTTTTGGATAATTTTCACCTCAGACTATTCGTTAATTTAGAGTATGCATTTATTTAATCTTGAAAGAGGATTGAATCATTCACTACAAGATAAGCAGGCAAACAGTAAAATATTTGAATATCCCTTTTCTGGATTATTATCTGAATTAGAAAAATCATTCATCTTAATTTTACACATGCAAATTGGATGCTGTCTCTTTGTATGCCTTGTACTGACTCATGTAAGCTTAGTATTTAAAGTATTCCATACATAAAAATTGACGGAATTCGCTTATATGTGTTGGGAGATTCACAGAAGAGACCCACGGTTATAATTGGCTCTTTGTGAAGTGTGCAGGCTGGTGGAAACATGACAGAAATCTGCTGTAAATGGCAATTGACTAGACAGGTGAGGACGACATGGAAGTTCATACCAGGGTTAGGTGGAGTAACAAGTTGGTTTATGAAATGCTAACCATCTTAGATGTTTCTACAGCTGCTGTCGGCTAGCCAAAAATACATTGGACTTCTTGAGTGGTAAGAGCTTTGCTGTCTGAATAGGTTTATTAGGTAAAATAATGTGTCAGATGCCTATGAAGACATCTAGTATAATATTATTATAATAGAAAAAAATTGGTAATAACCCAAATGTCCATCATTGGTAAATTAGAGGAAGGAATATTATAGAGGCAGTACAATGTAGACCCCGAGGCTCACTTTGTGACCTTGGGCAAGCCATTAACCCTTCACTGTCTCACTTTCCTCATCTGTAAGATGGGGCAGTCATAACACACACCTTAGAGGGTTATTGTGAGGATTAAATAAGTTAATATAAGTAAAGTGGCTAATGCCTGGCAAAACTCTTAGTTATTACTATATTGATAAAATATTATTGTAAACTTTGTAATAACATAGGAAGATTTTTAATTTAAGGGAAAAAGGAGAGTACAAGGTTATATAAATGGTATGATCTCAACTATGTAAAAAAACATACAAAGAAAAAGAGATAAGAAGGAAATATTCCAAATGTTAATTTTTGGAGGAGAGTGGTGAGATTTTTTGTGACGTTTGTTTTTGTCTCAATGCCTTTTTCTTTAGTGAAGGACTTCTCAGAGCCATTATAGGCTTAAAAGGCATTCTAGGAGAGAGAGTAATGTATGGTATTTCCCACACTTACCTGATCTTGGAATTCTTTTCTTTTTTTTCCATAGCCTCTCTTTGACCTGCAGTGTCATAGAACATGCTTTGAGATGTACTAGTGTAGTCTGTTCTTGTACAAAGCAAAAACATTAGCATTGCATTTTAATTATTACATACTTTGGGAAGAAATTTTGTTTTTATTGTTTGTTAGAGGAGTTGACTATTTGAAGAGTTAAATCAAATTGCAAGCATTATTTTTAAAAAAATATTTAGTCATTATTGGTTACATGCCTGTGTTGAATCCTTAGGGTTTTTCTTCATTTAGCTGCTTTTGTGTCCTAAATCTACTATTGAAGAGAGTAAGGTAAACAAACCATGACCACACATATTAGTGGTTATAAAGGATTAAGTAGGTTTGCACAGATGGCCCAAACACATGTAATTTTTTATTGACTTCAACATTTTTTGTTGGTTCTTTCTAACTTTCCATAACAAATTTTCTGAAAGTTTTGACACTATTGAAATGAGTGCTCTGATAAGAATCAGGGAGACAACTTCGGTCAAGAAGTGCTACTTATTTCTCTGACAGAAGGCTTTGGATTTAAACATGCTATTTGTTGCCAGGGATTGGATGCCTGCATATGTATCGAATCTCAATATGGAAGTTTTCACTTAAATGTGGCTTTAGACTTGACATGGTAAAGCTTTAGGTGAGAACGGTCTCCGTTTCATTACTATGCATGAGTAAAACTTCGTAATGACAAACTCCCCAGACCTGAGTTTATGCCATTTTTCTTCTAGTGATGAATTCACGTTCTATTAAAAATCATGTGAAATCCAAGCTGAGAATTCGTTTTCATTTTCTGTTCTGTTTTTTTTTTTTTCCCTTTTTGAGTGAAAAAAAGGTGAGAAGAGCAGTTGCTGTTTCCTGACACTGTTAAACATATCAGTAAATTCAGCAGCGCCCACCCCTCCCCTTTCCCAGTGTCACTGTGATGAGGACAAGCGTAGTCAGCCTGCCTTGTGAGGGCACCTTGTAGGGATTGGGGGCAGGGAAAACCTTCTCTAGATCATGGTTTCCAGTCTTGCCCTTTTGATAGATTTAATATCATCTTAGAATTCATGACCCACTGCAAGAACAAACATTAAAAACCATTTTTTGGTTTTTTTTTTTCACATAGCCTAGGGCTGACAGGAGTTAGACTTACTATATTGAGGAGTATTGTGGTATAAAGGTGAGAACCATCACTGTTCACCACAGGGCTGATCCCAAGCCTGGTCACATGACCATTCCTCCCAGGTATTTGATGACCTCAGATGCTTATGTTTGGTTTCAGCAATGGTAGCCCTGGTGTGGGTCTGCTTTTGAGAGAGGATTGTTTATTTCCTCACCTTCAGGGTCTTGTAGTGCAGTCCTCTCATGGACCGCCTTGCTGGACCAGCCAGGAAGCCAGCCTTTAGGAAGGTTTGTGATAGAGCACTGTTTCCACATTGTAGGCTGCAGCTCATGGTCAGAATTAGAAGTTGTAGAGCTGGTGGGACCCTGTAGATCTTACTACATCCACACCATTGTATAGAGGAGGAGACAAGCTCAGAAAGGCCAGGTGAAGTGACACACAGCCTCACACAATGGTCAGGGCCGAAATCACCATATTAAGTCAGTAAGTGTTGTTCTGAGCCATTGGCCAATATATAGGAACAGTCAATTTTGTGACTGTTTTCAAAGTGCTGAAGCCTAAAAGGCATCTTATATCTTACCTCTGCTTATTTGGACCACTTGTGATGCATTTAAACATTATATGTGAGGTGAGCCTACAAGTTAATGCTCTTTTTCACTGTTTTCATGCTGTCAAACCAGCATTAACATTTATTGGGAAGCTAGATCATGTTTTACCAAAAATTAAAGAAAAAGAAAAAAAAATTTTAATAGGGAAAGAAGTGTGGAACTTAAAAATCAGCACATACCACATGTCCACCTTTGTCTTAATAAAAATAGCAAACAACTGTGCCCTGGCTGCCCTGGCCAGGCTGAAAGGAAGGTGAAGGTCATTCCAAAATAGAAAAGGATCTGGTTAAATATTACTTTGATAAGTTGAATACATTTAAAAATTTCTCAGACCAGGGATGTGGATATAGGCTGACTGAGGAATTCTCTCTGCTCACAGATAATGTGTGCTGTGTATCATCAATGACTTAAAAGAGGATAAAGGACAGTCCTGAAAACATGACCCTCATTTACCCCTATCCCCTCACCCCACATGGATTTGTAACCATGTAGGAAATCTAGGATATGATGGATAAAAGTAAAAAAGTTAATCCCATCTTCCCTTGGAATCCTCTTCTGTGGAAGGTAAGCCTTGGGAGGGAGTATCTTTCAGTGGTTGGGTTCTGTTTCTGCAGCCACCCTTCCTGGATTGACCCCTGCCTCTGCTAGCTACTTATTGTGGATCTTTGGTAATTGACCATATAATTTATCATCCAAACTGGGTAATTTATGGGGAGTGAAAGGGGACATTAAATAATTTTACCGGGACAGCAGGCATAAACTGGGACCCTCTGAGGCAAACCAGGCAACATGGTCACCCAAGTCTTATCAAAAATTATGTAATTTCTGTCTCAGTTTCTTCATGTTATAAAATGGGTGTGATAATAGTACTCACTTCTTAGGGGCTTAGGTTTAAGTGCAGTAAGATACATAAAGTGTTTGCATGTTGTTTGGCAAAGAACCGCTCAATAAAATTAGCAATTAAAAAAAAAAATTTAGGATAGTTTATTCACATTATAGCCACTTACATATACAGTTTTTCTGTTGTCATAGGATTTCTTGATAGCAAATTTTGCTTTTGTTTTCTAAAACATTAATTAATTAATTTTTAATATGCTTTATTGATTATGCTTAGTGTTGTCCAAATTTCTTTTCCCTTTGTTCCCCTCCACTCAGTGACACCCCCCTCCAGTTTTCCCCTACCCAGTCCATGCCCATTGGTTGTGTGTATAGTTCTTCTCAACATTTTCCTGTCCACTCCACTCCCTCCTACTATGCTTCTTAATTCCTGTACCATCTCTCTCCCTTCCCCCCATTTCCCCCTCCCTGCTGACCTCCCCCCAATATGTTCCCCATACCTATAATTCTTTTTCCACTCTCGTTGCCTATTTAGTCTGCCTTTGTTTCAGTTCCCTCACATCTGTTGTTGGTTGTTGTGATACAGTTTTCATTTCAATGTTCATAGTTTTGATCCTCTTTCTCCTAAACAAGTCCCTTTAACATTTCATATAACAGTGGTTTGGATCTGATGAACTCCTTGAGTTTTACTTTGTCCTGGAAGCACTTTCTCTGCCCTTCTATTCTGAATGACAGCTCCGCTGGATAGAGTAATTGTGGTTGTAGGTTTTTGCTTTTCATTACTTTGAATATTTCTTGCCAGTTCCTCCTTGCTTGCAGGGTTTCTTTTGATAAATCAGCTGATAGTCTTATTGGGACCCCTTTGTACATAATTCTCTTCTTCTCTCTTGCTGCTTTTAAGATTCTCCCTTTATCCTTAATTTTTGACATTTTGATTATAATGTGTTTTGGTGTGGTTCTCCCTGGGTCCAGTTTTTTTGGAACTCTTTGTGCTTCATGGACCTGTAAGTCTATTTCCTTCCCCAAGTTAGGGAAGTTCTGCTTCCCTAGTGGTATCCACACTAGAGACCACATTTTTACAGTTGACCTGCAGCTCCAGGAATTGTTAGATGGTTGAATGAATGGAGAGTGCCAAAACTAGATCTCCTTGACTTTCTCAAGTTCGGGTTTTCCCAGCATAGTGATATGTAGAGTTGCCAGATTTAGGAAAAACAAAGAAACTAGAATGCCCAGTTAAATTTGAATTTCAGATAAACAGCACATCTTCTTTAGTAAAAATGTATCTTGTGCAGTATTTGGGGCACATATATATACTAAAAATTCGTTGTTTATCTGAAACTCAGCTTTAATTTAGCATTCTGTATTTACTCATAATCCATTATATACTCTAAAGAGACTTTTCCCTCTATTCAGTATAACCCACATTCAGATGTCTATACAAAAGTACGGTTCAGTTCCTGTTCTAAGTATTGCGTTAACTTAAAAAAGTCCATGTTTTTTAACCCTAATTGGAATGGACATTTGATAAGTTTTAACTGAGTAGCTGCTGCTGGGTATCCACTAAGGCCAAGGTAGAAAAGAATTCAGTCTGTTTGCCATAGCTGTAGGGATTACATTTGCTCTGTGAGAACTTCTTGGCTCTGAGTACGGGTGCATTTAAGCCAGTGCTTTCTCCTTGGATGAGAGTCCATTGCTTAAGGTGACTTACTGAAGTCTTGGGAGTTCTTGGTTTTGAGATTGAATTACTTTAGTAATAATCTGGGGAGAGGAAGTTTAATTTTGGATCATTTATATTTCACTTCTGAATGTAGAAGGGGAATGACTCTTATTATTGTTAAGAGTGACCTTCAAATACCCCTTACATTAAAGTTTCTTCTTCCTGTTTTGAGTTTCAGTAGCACTGCCTGGAAAACGCTGGTGAATTTTTTGCATCAGCATTGGAACTCAGTCAGCATTCATCCTGAAGGGCACTATGTGCCTCTGAGAAATGACGATTGGAGGATTAGGGCCTGTGGAAACCCGAGTGTCTATTTGCATTCTTTACACTCTGAGTAAGATGCTCTGTTAAGTCAAGTCTCAGAGAAAAAGCATCACCAGGTTAATGATACACTTGGTGAAATTAGTAATGGCAAGTGAAGGTTGAGATTATGCTCACTGGAGAAGAGTGAGCCAGAGCAAATGGGTATTGGACCAATACTGGCTTTATAATTGCTGCCATTTTAAAAGTTTATGCAATGGAAAGGCACAGGTTTCAGATTATCATTTGAAGAAAAATGCATATTGGTGAAGAGTTTACTATCAGGTAAACATAGTATGTGGGTGGATTAGCCAAGGGGAAAAATCCAATTAGAGCTGTTTATTCAGAGTTCCAGGTGTATTTTGTTGTTAACTGGTGGCTTCCCAGAAAATACATTCTTTGTATATAAAGATTCATGCTAGCCAGGCTTTGGATGCTGAAAGTTGCTTTGATAAACTTTTCCCTTCGTTTTACCTTCATTTCTGAACTGTCCCCTATTCTCCTCATAGCTTCCTTTAGCAACCCATTGCCTCTGGACATGGTTTTGCTCCTGAAGAGATCTGTCATAGTGTCATAGGATTGATGTGCATAACTGGTGGAATATTTGGCCTAATTGTTTACATGGCTTAGTATGTGTCTGGTTGGACAAGGATTGGCTGCTAATGGTAGATTTTTTTACATATTACAGCAGTGATTCTCCATCTTGGCAGCATATTGGCATCCCCGAGGAGCTTTTGAAAATGCAGATGTCTGGGCCCCAACTCCAGGAAATTTAATTATCTGGGTGTATTATTAAATGGGCACTGAGACTTTTAAGAGCTTCGTAGATGATTCTAATGCATCACCCAGTTTGCACATTATCCTTTGGTCTACTCTCAGAATTATCACCTAGCCATGAGCCTCATGCAGCTACTTACATTTAAATTAAAATTACCTAAAACAAAAAAATGCACTTCTTAACTCGCATTAGCCGCATTTCAAATGCCCAGTCGCTACACAAGGTTCATGGCTGCTGTTGTGGACAGTGCAGGTATAGGCCGTTTCCAACACAGCAGAAAGTTCTTTTGGACATCCTAGATTTAGGCTGTCTTGGGATATTAACAAAACAGGGCAGGGGCAGTGGACATTTGAGAACTCGGGCACAGGAAGGACAGGTTTGGAATGGGGCTAATCCAACAGGACCTGGCAGTACTGAGTTACTGTATGTGTTTTTAGCGGCCTTTTTCTCAATGGTCTTTTGGCACCGGAAGCCCCGCACAGTTGGTGCAATGGATTATGTGTCGTCGTGCTGAAAGGCCCCATGTAAAGCAGGCTGGTTTGAAGGGGTGTGGTAAGGACTGAGGGCAGGACAGTGTGAACTCCCAGGCGTCCAGGGCCAGGGAGGAGAGAATTAAGGCTTTATTCCTGCAGAGCTGAGGAATGCCCTTTATGGAACTGAAACATCAGTATTTGGGGTAAAACCAGGTGAAGGGGATTTTATCTCCTCTGTTGAAGAAACACTTGCCTCGGGTGTTTTTTGTCTCTCTTGGTTCATTTCTAGTGTGTGGGAGAGGATGGGCGCCAGCACTTTTTCCAGTGAAATAAAGTTCCATGTGGGCCCCCATGTGTTGCGGGGCTGGGCAGGGAGGAGTTGAGAGAATGGGATCAAACTAAGTCATTTTTATTCAGACATATCTCCTTAAAATCCAAGTAGGGTAGGACCATGGAAAAGAGAAAGGGTAAATGAAGTCTGCTGAAGGATGTGGATTTTCTAAATGATACTTTGCTCAGACAGGTCCTCAACCCTCTGGCTGTCATGCGGGGCAGTCCAGGCTGTACCCTCCAGGCTCTTGCTGAGCCTCCTCTCTTATTTCACTGGATATTAGCATCTCCCCAGGGACAGATTTCTGTTGCTTTGCCCTGAGCTCACCAGAAGGAAAGGCCAAGTGTTGATGAGCACAAGGAGCGGAAGGAAGACCTCTGACAATGCATGATTCAAAAGAAGGCAAGGAGTCCAGAAGTAAGAGTCCCAGTGGTTTCACAGGGCCTGTGAGTCACTTGAGTTTTTCCTATTTTGTCATTGTCCACTGTTAATCCCAGGTGAAGTTTAAGTGCTTGTTGCAGGTGTCATTTCCTCTCTTTGTTACACTTGTCAGGTGTTTTTGATGGGATTATATCTCAGTATCTGCATTGACAAGTCATACGAGCTAGCACCCCAGCCTCCCTGCTGAGGAACTAGTGATCAGGACCTCTCGCCAATTACTTCCACTCTGCTTTAAAACAAAACAAAACAAAACAAAACATTTCTTAATTGTATTTTTTTTCCATTACCATTTAGTCCCTTTATCCCCCCACCTCCCTCTGCTTTTGACTGCTGGAGAAGCATGCTTACTTCCTTTCCTGTTGTCAGTAATTTTTATATTTTGTTACATATTTTATATTTTTTGAATTGCGTTTAGCACTTTTATTTTGCCTGGCTTTCTATACATACTCTATTTCCTCAAGCTCAGAGAGCTGGGTAGGAAATGTTAACTTCTTTTAAAAATAGGAAAAGAGTAGATTAGAAAGATCAAAAAGAAATGCTAAGAAGAATAATAGAAAAGCAAGCATTGCTTAATTAATATCTTGTGTAGGAAGCCATCCTAGTAATTCTTGAGGGTGTCCCTCTTGCTTAAGGATTTTGGAGGTTTTTATAGAAATGAATTTTAAATGGCAAGTAGAAAAGGAACCTCCCAAGCTCTTGAAAAATTTGCATTCTTTAGTACTGTAACCTTTCAGTTCTTAATATAGTACACAGAGAAATCTTCTGGAAATAAATAGATCTTGGTTCTCAACAGAGATTTAAGTTGCATTTAAAACAGAAACGTGAGGTGGTACCTTAGCACTCATCTTTGTTTGGTGGTTTCCAGACATGCACGTCAGAACCACTTGAGGTGCCTTTTAAAAAATTACAGGTTCTGGCCACATCATATCCCTATTAAATAGAATTTCCAGTCCCTGGGCCCAGGATTCTGTATTGAAAAGTCTTAGATGATTTTGATCAGCAGCCAAATTTAAGAATCACTGGCCCCGTTGCTTCCCTCAGTTTTTAGATGAGGACACTGAGAACTAGGGAGGTGAACTGATTTCCTTGCAGCTAACGGTAACCAGAGGGAGGATTAGACCCATGGACCTTTCCAAGGTCCCTTTCATCCCCGAGAATTTGTGACTCTGGTTTTACCTTAGACGATTGTGATGTCCAACTCATACTGTAGTCTTTCTGAAATCTACTTCTTTTTGTTTGATTTTTTATTTTTGGCAGTGTGTTGAATTCTCTTTTTTTATTTTCCAGAGTGCTATTTCTTGCTTCATTAGAAAAGGTGGCCTGTCACTGGTCCTGCATGGTCACACAAGCTGGCTGTGAACTTTGAGGATGATCTCTGGGACCCTTTTTCTCAGATTTCAGCTTTGCATTATCTCATCCTTTTGGCTTTGTGATTTACAGGTTCCTCCCTCCCCTTACCATTTAAAAAAAAGTTCTATCTCTTGATGTATTTTTGGCTGCAGAATAACTCCAGATGGTACGTTTTGTAGAGGGGAAGAAAATAACAGAATTTTTCACACTTTTTCATGAATTATTTTCCTACTTTCAGTTTTAACGAAGTTATTAATCTTACAAAGGACTCATTTTGTAAAAAGACTAATCACTGAACAAACACCTTTCTATACAATATTCAGTTCCTTTGGCAAAAATTTAAGAGTATAGTGACTTTTGTATCATTGCATCATTTGTTACTCTCTTACGTCTTTAGCATCGTGTGCTAAAATAGCAATCCAATTTTGTAGGCATAGAAAATTAAGGAAAATAACTTCTGATACTTGGGTTTGGCATTGAGAAACAAGTGCCAAAAATGAGATCAAATAAAATAATATGATTGAAAGTGCTTTGAAAAATACATGGCAATATACAGATGTAAATTATTGGGTTTTTTTAAATCATAATTGTGGCTTGAGAACTGAAATGGTTTCAGATGATTAAGCGCTTTCACAAGGAGCATGCATATGGGATGTTTTTGCATAATGTTACTGCGTATGTGGATTATTTATATAAAATGTTCTTTACTTTGAAATGGTCTTTTCACTCCGGTTTTTATTATTTGGATTTTTCTGGATCAAGGAGAGATGACCTATGATCTACCTTTGAGCCTAAATTGTTTTGTATCCTAGCTGTGTTTTCCTAAGAATAAGAGAGCACCTAATATTATTTATTCATGCTGATTTCCACAGAGCCACCCCAGGAATCTGTTTAATTTTCTGGATTGATGCTGCAGAGGATAGAAAACAGCTTTTTGGAGAGTTTGTAAACAGATCTTTTAATTCAGAAAGTATTTAAGGAGTCTCCTCTGGTAGTGCTTTAATTCAGGTAGGATCACAAAAAGGGCTAAAGAGGACATTTGAACAATCTTGCAACTCCTGAAGTGGTAATGAGAGAGTTCTTTGAAAAGGCAGTTTCTCCATAAATTTCTGATTGGGAATAAGCACTTTAAAATAACTGGATGCTTTGATTAATCGACCATGTCTGAATTTTCCCTCATAGTAGATGTGTTGGCCAACATCAACCCCATTGGATAACTGCCTCCGCAGCATGGATGGGCGTCAGAAAGTGGAGTACTTCCATTGCTGGGCTTTGTGCTGGCACCAGGGCTCAGTTCTGTCCTCACAGGGCGAGAGTAGCGAGGAGGAAACGGGGACACAGAGACAAGTCCATGTCTTGCTTAGTATGAACTGCAGGCACAGAATTGTTGGGTCATAATTCATGAATGTGACAGACAGGGTTGGGACAGTTTCCTGAAGGACAATAATGCCTGAGACAGGACTTGAGGAATAAACATTGTTAGCTGGAAAGATGAGGAGGGTGTGGGAGAGTCTCAGGCTGAGGGAACAGCCTGTGCTGCAAAGTCATGAAGAGAGGAGAAACTAATATGTTTTGATGAAATGTTCTGCTACGGCTGGATCATAGGGGACGTGCTGTGGACTGAAGGGAGCTGAGGCAAGGTAGAAGGTCTCCTGTGTCTTGAAAGGAGATTCTACTCAAAAGATGAACCAGGAGGGTATTGAAAGATTTTAGGCAAGTTTGTGCGTTTTTCAAAGCTCACTACAGCTCTGATGTGGAAGAGAATGACTTTCGGTAAGGCAAAATGGCAGAGTAGGCAACAAATTCAGCCAAGAAACTGTGAGGGACTTCACTTAGGTCTAGTTCATAGTTCGTAATTTTTTTTTTGAGAAATTGTTAATAAACCTGATAGACGGGAAAAACCAAATTCCCAAGGCATCATAATCTGTCTCCAAATCCATATTCAGTGGTTTTAAAGATTGCCCACATCATTAACAGCACTTTATAATGTTCAAATATGTTATTTTTCAATTATTCTACAATTTTGTAGAAAAAAATTTATTACCAACTAGATATTATGATTTGAACTGTTGTGGTCAATATTCTTGGTGAAAAATTGATTGGTAATTGTTGGTCATACTATGTAAGAATAATTTTTTTAATAACGTTCCTGTACAGCCGTATGCAGTGTACAATTTTGAACATCATATTTTAAGTGCCTTATAGCCATGCACCATTTAAATTAATCCTCGCGAAACTTCGGTGAGTTGGAGAGGCATATTAAAGTAATTTAATTCTTATTTCTCTCCTAAATCCAGATTTTCCTATTTGGCTTTGCTTGTATGCCCATAAAGAAACAAACATTCAACATTACTGGTGAACATAGTTCTTTAGATGTTTCCAGAAAAATAGTGTGGTACTTTAAGGGCCTAAAAATGAACCTATAAAATATTTGTTTTGAGGATACATTATAATTTTTAAAAATTACTCCTAATTATGAAAATAATACATTGATTAATTTTCCTGTGAATCCAGAGATAATCCTTGTTAACACTGTGGTATATTTCTTGTTGGCCTTTTTTAGTCACACTTAATCACATGCATATATTCACATTCTTACGCCATTTTTTTTTAAAAATAATTGTGCTCACTTTATTACATAATGATTTGGATCCATTTTTAAAATGTTTTTTGAAAACATTTTTTATGGCTGTGTAAAGTACCCTCATACAGTCCCCTGTTACTGAACCTTTAGGTTGTCTTTAGTCTTTTTGTTACTATAAAAAAAACACAGAAAAAAAAAAAAAAAACACAGTTATGAGCATCATTGCATTCAGATTTTTATCTAAGTTTACCTTTTCCCATATGTTCCTAAGAGGGGAATAGCTGGATCTAAAGAGTTTTATTTAACACCTGTTTCTATAGCTGTACATTATCATGACCTTCTTGCAGGTGTCTGGCTACCCTTGTGTTAACGGACTTACTCCTGTGGTAGGTGCCTTCAGCCTTAAGCAAGCTAGTAGCATTTATATGAGGTTTGGTTTTTGCTACTTAAAATGTTGGCTTCTGGAACATTTATGTAAATCACAGTAGTCTTCATGCTGAGGACACGTGGACATGTGTCTTATGTCTCAAGCAAAGATACTCCCAGCTGGCAGTAGAAATGTAATTGACTGCTGGGTGGATTTCCTTTCTTTTAATGTGGAATAAGAAAGAGATTAACTGGCTTGCATAAACTAGAACAGAAAAGTTAATAGAAATAATAAAAGCTGTCAGACTCTGTGTAGTTCTATGTTGCTTTTAAACTCAGATTCTTTTAAAACAGTGTTTAGAAAATTCTACAGTTTAATATGTCTACAGAATATTGAATATAGTATTACTAGAAAATCTTATCCTTTGAAGTTTAGTTAGAACCAATGAACATAGCTCAATATTTTCGGTTTTCTTATAATTTCTTCTGTGGTCTGGATAGCTCTTATGTATATATTCTATAAACCATATGCTTTTATGTGCTTGGAAAATAAATAGGTTAAAGTTGTGAGAGAAGGTCCCAGACTAAGTACCAAGACAGAATATTTCCACCTAGATTTGCTTTTCTGTTTTTAGCTCATGTTGTATTTACTGCTGAATAGCTTCTTAAACAGGAAGCTCTTTAAATCATCTAATTTTGGGTGCGGATAGGATGCCTGTCAAAGACACAGAAAGTTAATAAAACTTCCCAAAGTCACATGAGCAGGTTACTGTCTTTTCTTGAAACACATACAAAGAAAAGGTCCTTCTTCAAGACTGATATAAGCACAATGCCACATTCTTTCTCACACCACTGTAGAGAATGAAAGAGAAAGAAGCAATTAAATAGTGCCATCCAAATCCTGAAAAGAATGAGGTATAATGTATGGGCATTGGACAGTGGACAGAGCACAGATTATTATATAACTGTAATTAATACAGGCATGACTCATTTGGAGTTAAACTTCAGATGTGAAGATTGGATTTGAAAAGTTACAGAGAGTGATTATTTGCTTTATAAAATGACTCATCCCTTATAAAAAGGACATATTATCTTTCTTTTAAGAGGATATTCCCCTAGTGAATTTGGGTACTTGTCTGCCCATTGTTTTTTTTGTTTGCTTTTTTTAGTTGAATTAGAATGCCCTATGGTATAGTTCCTTGAAAGATTATATGACCAAAATGTTCTACTCATAGTCGTTTACCCAAGAGAAATGAAAGCACGTGTCCACACAAAAATTTGTACACAAATGTTCATAGCAGCTTTATTTGTAGTAGCCCCAAACCGGAAACAACTCAGATGTCCATCACAGGTGAATGGATAAATAAACTGTCCTACAGTCATACAATGGAATGCTATCAGCAATACAAAAAGAATGAACTGTTGCTATATGCAACAACATGGGTGAATCTAAATAATTGTGATGAATAGAAGAAACCAGACAGAAAAAGAGTTTATACTAATGAGTCCATTTATATAGAAGACATAAACTAATCTATAGTGACAGAAAGCAGATCTGTGGTTGTTTGGGGTGGGGGATGGGGATATTTGGGGGTGGACTTAAAGATACAGACTACATAGGGGCTTGAGGAAACTGGAGTTATGGATATGCTTATTTGGTGGATTGTGGTATTAATTTCACTGTGTATACATAAGTTAACGGTTATCAAATTGTGTAATTTATAAATGTGCATTTCATTATATATCAACTGTTCTTCAATAAGTCCTTTTTCCACCTGTCTACTGGCTCCACCACTCTGTTGTATCCCATCCAATCAACTTACACTCAAGAACGTGGGCAGGAATGGGCCAACAACAGTAGTCTAGTGTGCAGGATGCTGTGCTGATAAATATGGGCACACAGTGCGGTGAAGGCCTCCTGCAGGAGGTGAGCTTGAACTGTGAATATGAGGGGTATTTCAGTGGGCAAGCAGAGTCTGGGAACTGCAAGGGGCTTGAGCATCTTGGAATGAGGGTGTGTGTGTGGGTTTGTGGCAAGGAATGAGAAGCGGGAAAGCAGGGTCATTGTGTGCCTGTCATATAGTTTAAAGCTTCATTTTGAAAGCCCTGGAATATTACTGCTGGCTGGCAAGCAGGGGAAAGACAAAATCAGCTCAGGGCTCTTGTCCGTATTGGGGGAGGATGAGGAGGCAGGAAGCCTAGGTTCAGAGCTCAAGGAGTCCTTAGGAGATGCTACTCCCACTCTGTCCAAAGAATGTTCTTGCTGGAGAGAACCTTGTTATCCAAGAGGGATCTGTCTTGCCAGACAGCTCTGCTCTGTCCAAGAAACTGCATACCACATCGGAATCCCACCTGTACAAATACTTAAAATTTCTCATTTCAAAAATAAAATGATCTTTGTAGGAACAAGGGAAAATACAGTTTTCTTAAGAAAAATAAAACATTTAAATTGCCTTTAATACCACTACCCAATGCTAACTATTTTTAACATTTTGGTATATATTTATTTCAGATAAAAGTATGTTTTCAAACAAAAATAGAATAATAATATGCATATTTTATTACTTCCTGTTCATCTGAGCATCGTATTGTTTTATATATTTGCATAAAGTGTCATTGTTTTTATTTGATGTATGAGAGTCCATATATTATATATGTTGTGATTTATTCATCCAAGGCTCCTTTTTGGATGTTTTTGTCACAATATTTTGTTATAAAATTTTGTAAATTCTGGGAAAGTCAGGATTTTATTAATAAAAAGGTAAGTCAAAGAATGTACAATTTATTCAAACATTTTTGAATACATTACAGAAAAAGTCTACTTGCTATTATAATTAGTAGTGTCTGGATATTATAACAAAATGAAAGGGAGAGATGTCCACTTCTAGAATTACACATGGGTACATACAGTGGTTCTTTGTTTCCCGGTGATAATTATTTCATCTGTGCCGTTCACAGAAAGTAACCACCAATGTGAACACTGTTGTTTCAAAGGAAGAGTTCTGTCTTATCAGAAATAAGTATTAATAAGTTAAAAAGTGTAAACAATAGAAGTTTAAAAAGTATAATTGTAATGTTTTTGAATAGTCTGTGTATTGTTTTAGGCATTTTAAATGCATTAACTCATTTAATTCTCAGAACAATTCTGTGAGATACAGGTTTAATCATTATTCCTGTTTTACAGATAGATAAACTGAAGCACAGAGGAGTTAGTAACTTAACCAAATAAGTGATAAATTTAGATTATGAAAAAGTATTCAACATCATGTCACTAGTAAGCAAAGACATGCAGATTAAAATAACAGAATTATCACTTCAGAAATGTTTGGTGATCTTAACCATAATGCTTGGTGTTGGTCAGGGTACAGGGAAAACAGGCTCTCCCTACAGTGCTGGTGGGAGGGTCCACTTCTGTGGGACAACATGTTTCTCTTCTAGAAACTTATCCTAAGAAAATAATGGTCAAGGTTATAGTGGTATTACCACATTCAGGAAAATATTGAGAATAGTGAGCAACTGTGTATCTAATAAAAGGAACTTATTTAATAAATTATGGTATTTCCATACCGTAGAATAATGCCCAGCTATGAAAAATGATGATTTGTGCATGTTTATGGAAATAGTTGTTCGGGAAATAGTAAATGGGGATAAACATAGTGTGGAACATGAAGACCCGACATCTGTGCACACTCTGTGCTCCTGGTTTTGGGTATTCGGCACCCCCTGACTAGGGAACCAGCACACCCGGCATCCCCCCTCGTTCACTGCAAAGCCAGACAAACGTTCATCTCTTGTCGCAGGATGCGTGTCCATTGAAGGAATCTCTGGCATTTTCTGTGGGGAACCCTCTGGGGTTCTCTGAAAATAAGTGTCATAAAAAAATGCCTGGCTTAGAACGGGGAAAGAGGGAATGAGTACATTTTGTTATGCTCTTACATCAGCTTTATTTAACAAATGCAGAAACGGGATTTTACAGCTGGAGAGTCCAGCCACAGCAGAACTAGGACTTAGTTTTGTTTTTCCAGTCTTCCTCTAAGCCCACTGGAGTACCTTCTTCCTTCTTCCCTTGAGACTCGCTCCAGTCAGTGAGTTTTCCTCTTTACCTTTTTGTTATCTTGCCCCTGGATGCTAGGACTTGACTTTTTTTCCCTACCAGAATTTACCAACCAAATGAGGGTCTTATTTCCCCTCAAGTCCTTTTGAATTCAGATATATTGAACAATAACTTGGTGTGTTACCCTTCTTAGGTAATTGAATTTCCACAACTGCCTTTTTCAAAGGTGTAACTCTTTTGGGAATTGCAGAAATCATAATCCTTCCTACCCCTGCTCCCCAATGGCAGCTCTTCCTGAATTCTCCAAGACCAAGAATTTAAAGGCTGCCTTGATATCAAAATCTTTGTTTCTTGTGTTACAGAAAGAACCTTGTGTGGTGTGCTTTCTGCATTTTGAAAAATGCATGCAAATATTTTGGGAACTGAATTTTTGGGAAGGGCTACCCTCTGGCTGAACTCTTCTTGCAAAATCCATAAATACAGGGTTCAGGCCTTCACAGCAGGACAGGTGCAAGTGTGCGCCAGCGACCTAACAGCCAGAGACCATTTCTGCTAACATCCTGCCAGGAGAGGAGTAGAGGAAAACAAAAGGAAAAACAGAGTTCCTGGTTGGCTTTCCGGTTGAGGACATCCATCAAGCTGCTGTTGACTTATTTTTATATATTTTTGCTTAAAGAGTGGGTGTTAGAGAATCTCAACTGGAAAGACCCTTTGTGTTATATTTTTATTAGAATGAGGGAATGGCATGGAGATGGGACTTCAGGGTCTGGAACTAAACGCAAACTGAGAGGCAATGGTATTGTATTGTCTATGAGCTTAGAGCAGTGCTTCCCATGGGGCTTTCTGTGATGACAGAAATGTTCTGCGTTCACCACGTTCAGGTCACCTCCATGAGTCAGCCACATGTGGCTTCTGAGTGCATATGGCTAGTGCACTGAAGAGCTGGATTTTAAATTTTATTTAATTTTAATTCATTTCACTTAAACAGCCACACGTGGCTCATGGCAGCCGTATTTGACAACATAGGATAGGCCCTGAAACTAGGCCACTTGGGTTTAAATCCTATTTCACTAACTTTACCTCTTTGACCTTAGGCAAGTTCCTCAAACACCCTGTGTCACAATTTTCTCATCTGTAAAGTACAAAAGAAAATAGTGCCAACCTCAGAAAGGATATTTTGAGGATCAAGTTAGTTAATATTTGTAAAGGGCTTAGTCCTGGCACATTGAGCTATACATGTTTGTTAAATCATGCAAATATACATATATCCATAAAATTAGAAAGTTAAAAACCAGATCCATGTTTGTCTTTTCTTTCAAGAAATTCCCACACATTAATTGTCAATGCAGTTTTCCTAAAACCCTTTAAATATTGTGGAGACCAGGAAAGTCATTCAATAAATATTTATTGAGCCTTTACTCTGTGACAAGTACGTACTGCTGGTTGCTGGGGATAGCACATCATAGGGCATAGGAGACTTGGTTCTTATCCCTCCTCCTAATAAAATAGGTAATATCTAGCAGAGTTTTCTCATCTAATGTTTATGGACCTTTAAAACAGGAAGGGACTTAAGAAGTAGGGTAAATGTTCAGGTTTAGACCCAGAAACCCGAAGAAACTGTGCCTGCTTTCTGGTCAGCCAGCAGGGGCTTCAGCTTTCATCTCCTGACTATTAGCTCACACTTCCCTTTCACCTGTGGGCCAGGTGTGTCCTGAAGCCTGTACTGCCCAATTCAGAAGTCCTGATGTGAGATCACCATTTGCAAAGGACTGCCCTTTCAATTCTCAGATGACGATGATGATTGTTCTCCTATATTGGGCCTTCTTTACAAAATAGTGGCAATACTAGATAGTAGTTTTTTGTTTTAGTTTTTATTCCCTACTTAACTAAATAAAATTTGGAAACCCATGTTAGTCCCCCCATTTTTTTGTTAAACTTTACAGGTTCATGAAATTGAAAAGTCTGGGCTGGACTGTATCACTCCATTTGGTTTGTATAAACCTTTTAAAAATGATATGAACCCCAACATTTATGAAATACTGTAATTTTGAACCATAATTGATTTGACAAGAAATGAGCATAATGAAGGAAGGTGACTGGTTGGTTATCTGTTGATTTGCTTTCGGCACTTGGTAAAAAGTGGAGGGAGGGGAAAAGAATCTACCAGTTTGCTTTACATGTGAAAAATATTAAAATGTCAGCATGGCCCAGGCACTGACATAAGAAAAATTGTTTAAGTCTCTAAATGATATCCTAAAAACACATTTGTAATTATCTAAATTAATAAAGGCTACAGGTAATAGGAATAATATGGGAGGCATTTTCTGGCAGATAAAGCTTCAGGAACATTCACATCTGCACATGATTATGAAGCCCCTGTTGTTACTTTGCTTTCTCCCTTCCTTAGCCCACATTTCTCACTATGAACTAATAGTACATAATAATAAAACCCTGGATGTCTGCCAGCACAGAGTTGTGGCTAACTTTCGGAGTGTTTGTGAAAGTTGAAAAAGCAATGCAGCTGTTACACTGGGTACTTTCCAGTGGAGGATATGTTTTCCAGATGAAAGCACAAATGGTAATTGAAATGTAATCAGTGTTTTCAGTATTTTGGTATAATTCTTTTCACTTTTTGTTATGTTAATTGTTTATGTCTTAGGATTTGTTTTGTGCTTTTTTTTTTGCAACCTATAATCAACTAAAAGTTAGGGAATGAATGGCTGTTTTGGGGCAATGTTTTTTTCTTTATTAAAAAAGACAAGCCTCATTTGTTAGCCAAAGACATTATAAGTAACCACATAATTTTAAAGATATTTTATTGCAAGACTCATGTTTCAGGAAGCGGAGGGAAGAAAATCTAAACCCTAAATACAGTGTCCAAATGTTAGAACTGACTGGAAACTTCTAGATCATTCAGGTGGGCTGCAGCTTCAGTTGTTCAAGTGTCCTCAGGGTCAGGCTGGCTGGAGATGTCCCTTCTTTTTAGAGATTGCCCTACTCAGTGAGGAGCACACCTCTTCGGTCCCCATCCCCACCCTAATGGGGGTGGGAGGGCGTGTGCAGATGATTTCATTGATATTTGGGGTTCAGGAAGTTTACTTGTTTTAAACTAGAAGGGGCTAGTTAATCAGTAGTTCTCAGCCCTTTTAAAGAACCCGATGAGCTCGCCTACACCTGTGCCTAATTAAATCACAGAATCACCGGACGATGTCCTGCCAGGGCTGGGAAGGGCTATCCTAGTCCAGCCCTCCCTCTTTGCAGATGAGGCAACTTGTCCCAGCTCTGCTGGCACTGACCTGAACGTGGGATAATAGGTTCCTGGAAGGGCTGTCAGTCTCATTCTGACTCCCTGGTGATCTCTCAGGAGGCTGGAGAGAGCAGGACCTCAGTAGGGAGGATGGAGCATTATCTCCCTTCCCTTTCACCCAAGCAGAAACTGTCCTTGGTTTGGTTTTCCTGCCAGCGCTTCTGCATTCCTCAGTGAGGGGCATGATAGACTACCTCAGGTGCTCCTTTTTGTCCCCCAGAAACAAATAGGTTTGTAATTAGATAAATGAGATGGCAGCTTCCAGACGAGTTGCTGTTTATCACAAAAGAGCTCTTTGAATAGGTGGTCCACGCTTGCCTATCTTAGAAGCCTTTTTCTCCCCTTTTAGGGAACAGTGGATGTCATTTAGGCACAGTGTTTGCTCTGACAATTTCTAATGCTACCCATATCCATTGAGGGTAACTTAACCAATTAAGTGCTAACTGGCTGGACAGTTAAGATGTAGGTCTGTGGTATCCAAAAAGGGGTTGGACCATGTGGATTCTTAAGCTGGTCTGTCCCCAACCCTTGCATGTCAGAGGCTTTGTCTAACTAAAATGCCCTCTTACCTGCGCACTTGCTGTGGCCATTCCTTTGCGTTGCAGCTGTGCAATGGAGGGTGGTCCCCAGAGGGGGTAACCTGGCTTGCCCATACTGGGCACCTTTGGGACACTTCACCTGGGGGGATGAAGCCTCTGGGAACAGGAGAGCACAATGGAAGGGGTTTGGGGAGTTGTGTCAGAAGAAGAAGCCAGGATATGGAGCAACTTGTGTGCATAGAGACTTCCTGAGAAACGTTTGATTACATTTTTGGTAAGGTATTTACAGTTCCCTGAAAATTTGTACTGCAGGTGATCATGAGCATATTTTGAAACTTTGATGGAAAAACATTTGCATTGTAAAGCAAGACTGGATTAAAGGGCTTTGGTCCCTTTCCAGACCTGCCGTTTATTTTTGTAATGTGACCGTATCCGTTTCCAAATGTAAAACTCAGAGAAATGGTGTCAATTGGAGAGTTCACGCATCCCTTATCCAAAGCACTCACTGGCTTCTGAAACGACCCCCTTCACCCCCCTCCTTCTCTCCCTAGTGTGAAATTATGGCTGTGAATGGGAAGCTGGTGATTTTCTGCTTTCTGGCCCAGAAGGCCTCACCCTTGCTGTCAGGAGCCTGAGGAATGTAGACGAAGCTGGGCCGCCACCATGCATTTAGCACTTTGGAATGGTCAGGCTGACACACTGATTGGACTTTACCTGCCCACTTGTCGCTCTGGGAGGAGTTGGTTTACATCAGAGAACGCTGCTCCTGACATTGCTGTCTATTTCTGCAACAGAGGTGCAGCAGGGATGGGATATACCTCCAGCCATGTAGAGGGAGTGCGATAAATATCCACTTCAGAGAATACATTTTGAGGCTGAGCTGTATATGCATGGATGACAGCTCCCTGCCTGCTTTTCCTGCAAGGTTCTGTACACAGAGAAAGATTGCGGTCTGGGCCTGGAGTCAGACAGAGTTGTGTTAATGAAAAATCTCTCTCAATGCAAAACCAAGGGCAAAACCTGGCTTGGCTGGTTTTTATTTTTTTCCCAGCCTTAGAATGTACACTGAAAGTGGGGGGCGGGGGAGCTCCTCAATCCCTCATTTGTAAAGCCTGTTGAGCTGGTTAGCAGGAACTTTATGGAACTTTTCAACAGAGTATTCAGGAGTGTGAGTGCTGAGCAGTCTGGTTGAAGAGGGCCAGCGCTTGTTGGCTTTGTCCTCATTAAGAGTCAAGAGGGAGCTCCGTACAGACTCCTGAACAGCCCGCTCACCCCCGAGGACAGTGCACTCGACATCACTGCCTTGCTGCCTCTGACAGTCTCTGTCTGTAGCTGGCATCTCTCTTGGCGTAGCAGTCACTCTGGATTTTACACTAGGAGGGGTTTTAACAGCCACGTACATTCGTAGTCTTCTCTTTGGTCAGTGGTTCTTACGTGTAAAAAAAATACTTTGCTGTGTGGAGCTTACATTATTGAGCTTATTAAATGAAAAAAAGACTTTTGGATCCTGATCATCTAGTCTCACCTGCCCCCAAGGCTGGAGTCTCCGTTCCGACGTATTATACTCAGTTTCTTTGCACACGCCATTTGGAGATAGGCTGATTGCATGAGAACCCTGGGTAAGCCAGTGGCTGCCTTCCGGTTCTCAGAAGGCCAGGCATAGTGTGAGGGGTCTCTTTGCTCACCTGGTTTGTGCCTTTGCAGTCAGACCAACACCCTCCCTGTCATCCCCCTGCAGGCCCAGTGTGGGGCAAAATGTGAGAAATATGCTTGACATTGGTTGCCTCCTCCTTCTCTTAGGGGATCTGAAGGGATTTAGCGGAATTTAAAACTATTCAGGGCTTTGAGGCAAGAAGTTGTCATCAGCATGCAAGTGACCATCCTTGTAGGTCACCATTTTGATCCATGCTCTCATCCCTGGTCTCACAAACAGGTCTTTTTTCCTAGCCTTTGAACATATCAGCCTTTTTTGAGCAACATGGCCATATCAAAATCATGCTCATCACCAAAAAGCAAAACCAATGAACTTATGGCTGAGAAACTACTAAGTGCTTAGCTCCTCATCATCCCATTGCTGAGCGGGGTCACAGTGGGTGGCTTTCCTGTTCTTCCTCGATGCTTCCCAATGTATCAGTTCACTTTACTTTTTTCAGAAAGGTTTTGGTGCCATCATGATTTGCCTGTAGAAAGGGTGAGATGAGGACAGTGCCGGGAACTGCATTTAAACCAGCCATATAGCAAAACATGCTACAGCTGGTGTTTGGTGCCTTGGTTTTTTGGTTTGGTTTGTCACCAGCTTTTCCCTGACTGTTCCCATCATCATGTCAGGAATAGCTACAAAAGGTCCAATGCTGGCTGTGTGCACGTTGACTGTCAGATATGCTAGGTGGGACAGATGAGTTCAGATCCCCTCCATTATAGCAAAAATCTGATCAGAAGGATCACGGAGAAATTTCTGAAGGAAATTACTTAGAATGCAACCCCCCAAAATGAAGAAGCAAAGCAAGGTTTTCATTTGAGCAGTATGAACAAAGGATGTGTGAAGCACGGGCTGTTTCATCTTCTTTCTGACCTTAAATACAGACTTCTTGCATTTTCACGTCTATTTAAGTAACAGGAATGGATCCACCTTTTGCAAAGGATAAAACCCCAGACTCAATCATAAATATGCCCTGGGTGACACAGTGTCACACCAGCATAGGCAATATTTTCTAAGTAAAAGTTTTTTTTGAATTAACAGATGTTTTATGTGGTACCTTATATTTTAAAAAGTGCACAGTTGCCTAATAAAATAATTGTTTTGATAAATATTTCCAATGGTGCACTTAAAATTGTTTCCATGAAAATGTAAAAGCTGCTTTCCAAGCTTTTTGCCCATTTTTTTAGGGGGGCCTGTGAAACCCAGTGAAAATGTTTTTAAATGTTTGCAGAAGAATGTGTTTTAAAGAGAATGCAGATATTTTAATATGGAAACACCCTAATGAAGAAAAGTTATAATTAAGAGAAATTCGATTAAAATTGGAAAAGCCATTCTTTTGAAACTTCCTGTGAACCCCATCGAAGAGAGAGTACTACGCATACCCTGGGAACCACGTTTTGAGTCCTTTAGCAGCAGAACTTCAATGTGCTAATCACAAGAACGGTAAACACTTTGTGGTTAACGAAATCATAGAGGCCTGTTAGTTGGAAGGGATCTCAGAATTCCTGCAGCCGTGCTTCCTGTACAGTACTTGGTCCCATCTGTGGCTGTCCTGTCAAACGGTACTTCCCCACCCTGCAGGAATCTCTGGTGATACTGTGAACTTTGCCGTCTGACCAGCCCTCTGCATTTTTAGAGAGCTCTGGTTGTCAGAAGCCTTCCATCTAACCCTGAGTCTCTGTGAATTTGTTGATCCCTGCTTAACAAGGAGTCTGTGCCAGAGCCCACACGAGAACGCCTGAGGCTACTTGAAGATTGTTACTGAATGTCCCTTTAAGATCTTTCTGTCTGTGGGGTCCTGGCTCTGGGCTGGAAATCCCAAGTGTCTTACAGACCGGCTGCCCCCTTCCGGACACTCTTGGGTTGGTCGGTACCCTGGGATTTTCTAACAACAAAGCCATCTAGGACAGCGCTACCTTCTGCTGGCGCTTCATTATGAGCTTACCACATTTTCCTGGGACTCCTGTCAGTTTTCACCTTCTCTGACCTTGGACAATTAAAATCTAAATGTGGAACTATGTGTACTTCAACAGTTTTGACTCTCTTGGTCCAAGGTCCTCCACTGTGTTAAGTTTCCTTTCTGAGGTAGTGAGGACTGCACCGAGGAGGCCTGGGCCCCGGGCTGTAAACCTGCCCCACTACCTTTAATCTGAACTTAGTGCCTGTTGAGCATGGCTGTTCAGCAGGCAATGAAAATTTGATTTGGGAAATTAGCCTCTGTGGTTTAGAAATTTGAAGTTGCCATTTGAAGTTTTTCCTTTGCTCAGTGAAGGAAGTTAAACATTCCAGTGTGGTAAATATAGTTTAAAGAAATAAAATGTAGATAATTCTTGATCATTTAAGGGTTTGTTTTTAACTATTTACAGCTTTCATTTGAATAAACTTACCACTGAATAAACTGCAAATTTTTTTCTTCTTGACACTGCAGATTTGGTAGGAAAAGTGCTTATAATACCCTTGAAAGATAAGATTCTTAAGCATAAAGTTTATTAATTAAATGTTTACTTCTAGAGATACAATGATATAAAAAAGAGAGAAATGCCTAATAATTCATGAAGAGTATAGTATATAAGGTCAGATAGCCATTTAACAAATAATCACACAGGTAATTATTTAAAACTGTGTGCAAGCCCTGAAGAAAAGATACCAACAAGAGCATGCAACAGACAGCCCTGGTTTGAGGCTGCTGGCTTCAGAAGAATTAACTGGAGAAAGACTGACCTGGTTCTTGTTTATCTTTTAAATATATATATTTATTTATTTTTAGAGAAAAGCGAAGGGAGAGAGAAAGAGGGAGAGAAACAATGATGTGTGCAACAATCATCAATGGGTAGCCTCTTGCATGTCCCAGCCATAAACCTGGCCCACAACCCAGGCATTTGCCCTGACTGGGAATTGAACTGGTGACTTTCTCGTTTGCAGTATGATGCCCAGCCTACTGAGCCACACCCTGTCAGGGCTGTTGTCCCAGTCTGTAAAGTCACGAGTTATTGAGAGATAGTAGCTCCATTACTAATGAGATTTAGAAAGCCCTCCTTGATTACAGGACTTGTTTTGGGGGGTGCGGGTGGGTGGGTTTGCATTAAATGTCACAAAAGACAGCATTAGAGTTCACTCTTGACACCACTAAAATATCCAGCCACCACTGGGGTGCCCAGCCCCTGATTTTCTCTCTGCGCAGAATCACGGAAAGCTAACAGAATTTGTTTCTCTCCAATCCTCTAAATTGCCCTATCATCCTGTTCATTCTTCACCATGTGCAAAGTTTGACCAAAAAAAGAAGAAAAAAAAAACCCCCACACAACTTTGAAAGCACTTGGAGGCAGGAAAAGCAAAGTGCATAGATATTCTGGGAAGCAGAAAATGGGTTTATTAATAACATATTTAAAGGAGATGAAAGTACAGGCTTGATTTTGGTCAGGCAAGGAGTTCAAAGATGTATATTTTACAAAGTTACATCACCAGGGAGCTTCTAAAGAAATCAGAGTGGTCTGAATGTTCTAGTTCTTGTTCTTTGTAGCCTCTTTACCCCTGTTTGTAGAACAAGGAAAGTTGCTGGTTTTCTTTGCTCTTGAACATGATTGAGGACCTCACCAGCTAAGACCTATTTCATTTTGAAGTAATTTGAGCAAGCAGATCTGAGTTGCAGGCCTCTACCCCTGTAGCTTTGGATAGGCTGCACTTGATTTTGTGCCTTTCTGAGAAGTTTGGTGAAGTGTTGGGTTGTGGGCTCAGTTGATTGGATTATGGTCTGGTCTCTGGTCGATGTGCTGTGTCTGGTCACCTGTGATGAATGCGTGCTCTTAGTTAGGTATCAGAGGTCCTCTGACATTCTAAATTTATGGCAGTGTTTTAAACACTGGCTCATTTTGCTTCTATATCAGTGTTTAAACACAGGGTGGGGTAAGAAGTAGGTTTACAGTTGTTAGTATGGAAAATAACATAATAATTAATTAATAATACAAGAATAAACTTTCGCATTCTCACAACTGTAAACCTACTTTTGCCCCACCTTGGATTATGGAAAGCCAAAGTGAATCCCCACATTTATCTACTTTAGCTGACCTTTGTTTGCCAAGCTTGATATTGAGAACCTTGAATCAGGCTTTTAAACAGTAATGGGTAGCATTTGAATGGATTCCAGCCTGATACATTGTTCAGTTGTATTTAAAATTTTTTTCAAATTGATCAGATTTAAATAAATTTTAGTGATAGAGGTTTGATTGTGTTAAAATGGTAATTATTTGAATGGTTTTCTTGGAATTAACTTCACCTCTCCATTTCAAGTACCATAGTCCAGCCTTTACTCATTTTGTTTATTTGAAAGGTTACAGATTTCGAAGTAATTTTGGGAAACATTTACCAGCCATACTAAGGGGGAAGGCTTGCTGCTGAAGTGTTAACCCAAGCAATTGGAGTCCTTTAAACTGCTCTGTGAGAAAATGTAATAGTATTTAAACCTTCGGAAAATTTAATATTATTAGAGAAGCCTAAGGGCATGATTCTTATATTACATATTAAGATAAATATATTTGTTTATCTCCACAGAGGTTATGAAATTAGTGGTTACTCCATTCCTGTCCACATACAACCTGGTTTATTTTCAACAATTAAAAATGAATCTCATATAAAAATTCATCCTTTGCTAACTGAACTGAGTGAAGAAGAGAAGGTTGCTCCTTATATAACAATGAGAATTTTACTGGGGTGCAGGGTACATATTATCTAGGCAGAAAGAAGCATTTTATTTTGCAATTGTTTTTGAGCAGCTGCTGTGCCTTAAGCGTGGGGCTGGTGATACAAAGGTGAACAGAATGGGGAAGATCCTGGTTCTCATGGAGCTTAATTTAGGGATGTGTGCACCTCATTTATCATTTCATATAGCATTGCTTTTCATTACAGTTTTTTTCATTTGATCATTATTCCAGGTAGTTGAGATATACATTTTTACTTGATAGATATGCAAAGAGCTTAGGCATGGGGCTGCTCTGGGAGTAAAAGTTAGCTTCCAAATAGAAAATACATTATTGCTCCTCTGTTGTTCAGGCACACACGATACTGATTTATGCAACTTTACAAAAAATAAGGCAGTGAAATTCCAAACTCACTGAAAATTCAGGATTGGCATTTTGGTAGCGGTGACATTAGACTTATATTGTAAAGTAATTTAAAACTATCAGGAAGTAAGGGTAAGACCAAAATGGTTATATATCGTGGCTCAGAAACCCCACATTGGCCATAAGATAATGGTGTTAGGTCTGCATTGAGTTAACAATTTCAAGTTTAACTTCTTCTTCCTGTAAGGAGAACAGAAGCAAGGATGACCTTTAACTGTCAGGTACTCAGTGAAGATAGCCATACACTTAGAAATAATTTTAAAATATTTTTGTTTGGTTCAAGGTAGGTGATTTTGAGACTTATAGATAGACATTAGAAAAGCTTACTTTTGAAAATCTGTTTTCAAACTAAACCTAGTTTTAATATATTTTAGAGCTTGCAGATTTATATTTAGAATCTAGATTGTATCGTGCAAGCAGGGTAAAGAAATAAGGTACTTTGTTAAAATTTTTAATGTACAAATAGTAAATGAGGATGAATATGTCTGCAGAATGTTAAGAATTTTAATTTAAGGCAGTCAAATAATCCGTTTATAATTTTACTGTTCTTGGTATAGTTTATTCTGTAAAATGGAGGACGTTCAGGGAGCTGCCCTATTGTTCCCCCTACATTATACTTTTTCTTATTGTAGAAATGTACTCTTGGTTATACTGTGTAATAAAGTTCTTAAGCCACAGAGATGGATTCTTTTTAACAGGTTGTTGTAAAATAAAATGGATTATGGCCAGTATATTTTTCTCTAGTGAAATCTTTAAAAATAATTAACTTCCTTTATAGTAAGGGTTAATTTTGCTCTTCCTAGCAATAGAACCTGGTGTAACCTGCCCATGTTAAAAAAATAAAATCTGTCCCTAAAACTTTGTTTATAAAACTAGAACCAGCCTTCCAGTGGCATCTTTCACCTGTGTAGGAAAGAGGTTATTTCTGAATATTGGGAATGAAGGTGTGTCTTAGTCCATTTGGGATGCTATAACAGAAAATATGTGTTTTCTGATTTAAGAACCTTGAGTCCATTAGATATTTTCCTCATGTGGACCACTATTAAAGTTTTGTGCCTCAAAATGTAGGCCAAGCTATTCATTTCAAGCATGGGCTTTGGAGTCATACACATTGGTTAAAATCTTCCTGGCTTCCTCATTTTCTTGTGTCACCACAGAAAGCCTTCGTTTATTTATCTGTAAAACAAGGCTAATAATAATATCTACATCAGAGATTGCTGGGAAGGACTGAATTAAAAAAAACAAGCATCATGCCCACATAAAGTAAGCCAGCAAGAAAATTAAGTTATTTATAATAGTATTAGAGTTTTCTTTGGCTGTTAGACTCATCAGCTCTGCATTTTAAAGATTAGATTGAGTCTATA
This sequence comes from Furipterus horrens, assembly GCF_987537825.1. Lineage (NCBI taxonomy): Eukaryota > Metazoa > Chordata > Mammalia > Chiroptera > Furipteridae > Furipterus > Furipterus horrens. The sequence continues at coordinate 36,510,829 of NW_028327176.1, forward strand.
TGTTTCAGGTTCAGTGGTGATAAAGATATTATAGATGTTGGGCTCATAGCAGCGTGACTTGATTCAGTTGTTTAATTCTTAGGTAGGCCCCAGTTTTCACACTTTATTAATTAAAATAGAAAACAAAATAAGCTGTTTGAAACCTCAAATATGGCAGTAATCCTAATAAATGTAAATGGATTATATTTGCCAGCTAAATGACAGAGCCTCTTGGATTGAATTTTTAAAATAAGAGATGTACCTAAAACAAAATGACTTGATTAAATAATAGAATGGAAAAAATAGGCAAATATTACTATCAGTGAAAGTAGAATTAATGTAGTGAATAGGGAGAAAATAGAATATTTTATAATTTTAGCAACCTACCAAGGAGAAATTATAAGAAAAATCTGATAAATTCATGATCATGGTGGGAGATTTTAACATATTCTGTCATTAATAAATAAAACATACAAATGTTAATATGGAGTATTTGAAGACCATCCTGGTTAGTGAGGTTTAATTATTAAACAAGCTTCTGAGTGCCCTTCCCTCTCAAAATGGTCTGATTTTATGATTTTGGCTAGTTTGTACAGCTGTGTCATGCTTTTTGTACAGTTGAGTGTTCCTGTAAAACTGCCAGTAGCCTGGGTAATTTCAAAAGTGAATTATGCTGTTAAACAATCACCTTCAAGGCCAAACTTTTTCTTGGAAAGAAAAGGTTTATTGAGCCATATGCTAGCCAGAGAAGAGACCAGGTCCTGGGGCATGCGGCATGCAGTCTAAACCACCAGGAGCAGTGCTGGATGGAGAAGTCAGACATGTCTGCCATCCTGGGATTGATGGGCTCTTTATACGTGTTTGGGGAAGAGTGATGGAAGTTGTTTTGGAAGAATTTATCTTGGCTATATATAGATGGGGGTGTGGAGAAGGTGAAGCGGGGCTAGTTCTGGCATAGGTGTATAGTTTGCAAGAAAGAAGTGTTTGCTGGTTTTGAATTGTTTGTGAAAATAGTTAGGGAAGTTCATGCGGAGGCAGCTGGTGGTTGGCTGTTCTCTAGGAATGAGCTGAAATAGCCATGTCTTGGTGTTTGTGAGCAGAGAACTTGGAATGTTTAGGATGGTATCTTGGGCCTTTAAGTGGAGCTAGTTCCATGAACCTAAGTCAGAGTAGGTTAGCTGAGTTTAGTCATCACTGTGGTTCTAGATGTGGTTTCCTACAGATAGGCTTCTTTATTGGCTGTTTTATACATGCTGCAGGTGGCGCAGTGGGCAAAGTGCAAACAGGATGTTCCTCTCCTGCTGTCTGGCGGTTGTATAGTTGAGAGGGTTAAGGTAGAACTCTTACCAGGTCTCTTGCTGGAAATTCTCAGACACACAGTATGGTCCCTTAAAGTCCCTGAGTGTACTTTCTTTTTCTTGCATAGCACACCAGCAGTCTAGCGTATCTTTTTTCAAGTTTTTTTTTTTTTTTTATGAGTGAAGTGGGAGGGTTTTAAGTGTTTACAGGATATTTGGGTCTGTGATTACTGCCAAAGTAATTGTTAATATATGTTTTTCCTTCAAAGAATTGGCAAATGTTAGTCACCTTTGTTATTTTTATTTAATTTATTTGCGCCTTTAATTAAGATGGGGTATTAACGAAGTGTGTATTTATATATGGGTAGATATGTTCTCTATCTGTTGCTTTAATTTCTGAAATCTGTTTAGCTCAGACAAAAAACAAATTCTTTTCAGAAATAAAACCTTAAAGCAGGAAATTTAAATTTTAATAAGAACATGGAAAAGCACCTCATTAAATGCATGTTCATGTTGGTTAGCTGCCTTACCTAAAAATGTCACTTCCTTGAAAGCACAGAGCTCGCCAGGTCTACATAGCTCAGAGGACTGTTTGCTTTGGGCTTTGAGGCAGTTGGAGATAGTACTGGAGTGGCGGCTTGAGTTGACATCTCTTCTTTGGTTTCACCTTCCACCACTCTGTCTACCTCTACCAGTCTTTCACCTGCCCAGCTAGCCCTCAAATAAATTATTAGCAAGCTCTTAATGTTTCCAGGCACCACACTGGGAGTTGAAAAGTTTAAAGACAGTATGATGGGGACATGATCCCAAGAGTCAGCGGCCTACTGACAATAAGTAAACAGAAGTTTTGTAATTATGAAACAGCCTTATAATGATAAGTGATAGGTCAGAAATATATAAAGTGCCTTGGAGGGAGTACCTATGCAGGCTAAAGTTGTCTAATTTAGACCAGGTGGTGGCGAGTGGTTAGGGGTGGCCTCCTGGATGAGGTGATACCTCCTGTAGGATTTGTGGGGAGAGTAGAGGGCTGTCCCAGGCAGTAGTATTGGAGATGGAACAAGGGCATGACTTTCCCTCAGGAGTTACAGTATCTGGGAACAGTAATAGTGAGTTTAGGACAAGAATATTGAGACCAGGCTGGAGAGCTGGACAGGGCCTCATTTCTTTTCAAAGGGCTCTGGCAATATTCTGAAGGTATTGGGACTTAACTCTTCTCAAGGCATGGACATTGGTGCGTTTTGGTCACAGGAATGAAATGATCAGAATTACATTTAAGAAAGGTCCCTCTGGTGGCAACATAAGAGAATGGAATAGGGTTTAAAATTAAGAGGTGAGGCACAGAGTAAGAAACTAACTCAGTGGGTTTTCAGGAGGTACAAGCAACGATGGGGCCTAAATATGGGAGAAATAAGGGTGCCATTCAGTGAGGGAGTAATGGGAAAAACAGGGCTTGCAGGGAGGAATTATGAGTTTAGTTTTAGACACCGACTTGATGATCCATAGGAGACAGCTATACTTAGCTGTTTCGAGATCAGTAGTCAGCCCAGGATAGGAGCCAAGGATGGGAGTGTGTAACGTCACCCAGAGATTTTGTAGAGTAACAGAGGAGGGTGGGGGAGGGAAGTTTAGACATAAACTATAAAGAACAAAAACCTGGGCATTGGTCTAATACCTGTGTGACATGAAAAATAGATTCAGGATCTTGGAAAAGTAACAGAACAGATAAAGTGCTTTCTGTCTGGGCTTTGCCAGGTATTGATTTTCAGAATTTTAATCAGTAAAGAGAAGAACTAATAGAATGCTCCATTTTCTTTCTTGATGGTTATGACCTTGTGGTAGCACATGCCACGAGGCCTAGGATAGTTGTTTCCTCCTCCATTTCTGTCTTGGTCTGCCAGTTTGAAGAAATATAATCACTGTGTTCTTATTGAAGCAGAAAATGATAAAGCTTTTACAATTTCTTTGTATTTTTTTTTTGTTTAATTCCAGTTCATAGGATATGGGAATAAAGAAGAGAGATCTGGTGGAAGAGGCTGGGCTTTTTATTTTTTTTAAATCCTCACCTGAGGACATCCTTACTGATTTTAGAGAGAGAGAAGGGAGGGGGAGAGAGAGGGAGAGAAACATCCATCGGTTCCCTCTTGTATGCACCCCGACCAGGGACTGAACCCACAACTTAGGCATGTGCCCTGACCAGGAACTGAACCCATGACCTTCTGGTTTACAGGATGACGCTCCAACCGACTGAGTCACACTGACCAGGGCAAGGCTTGGCTTAAAAAAAAAAAAAAAGTCTTATTTCTATACACACATGAGGTGAAGAAGAGTAGCGAAGATAGGTCTGTACTTTTATCCATCTTCTTCAAACCAAGTCTCAAAAACCATGGGTATTACCCATATCACATCCAGGATATTATTGAATTTTATTCACTCAAGGATTATTTAACGATTTCTGACATGATGGTCAAGTTAAGAATCTGGGCCATCACTGAGCGAGAAGAGGCAATGAGAACCCTTACTAGGAGAGGAGATTATGTTGTCTCATGCCAACCTTACATAGGTCTTTAAACTTCCCTAAGGGAAATTAGGAATTCCAAGATGGCCAGCCCTCCTCCCCCCTCTCCTCCTAATCGTTTTACAGCCATTTAAGAAGTATGGATTAGGTCACTGGCCCTTGGGACAGAGCGTGTTAGGAAAATCTAGCCCTTTATAGACAACCTCTTGGGGACACTTATATGTGTGCTATAAACTGCCATCACAGCTGGCACAGTCCCTTGTTGAAATGGGTTAGAAAGTAGTAATGTTTGTAGCGTACTGGTTTTTCTGGACTCCCGATGCAACGGGCACGCTCGCCCATCAGTGCCTTTCCTTGACTCTTGACTGTTACTTCACCCTCAGTTCACTTGTTGCTGTTGAATACCCGGAAGCACCTTTTCACCATTGCCCTGGTGAGGATGTGAGGTGTTTTGCTTTGCCAGTGCCCTGAAAATTAAAAAATGCCCCTGGTATTCAAACACTCGAGTCAAGCAATCAAATAATAAGAATACCCTATAGCATCAACAATTCTTTTGTATGCAGACTAATAAGAATTTTTGCTTCCCACTCTCCTCTCTGTTTTAAAGCACAGTGGTGTTAAGAACACCATTAAAAAAAATTCTTAGGACAAAAACGTGCTTACCTTCTCTGAAGGACTTGCTTTTAGCTTACAAAAAAGATTAACACTTGCTTGTTGTGGAAAGTAGTTGGGGATTTGGGGGCTAAATCAGTGGTAGGAAAAGATTAAGATGGAGGCAAGGGTTGTATTTGGGCTTACTCAGGAGTCAGATGTGGTTAAGTCTGGAAACAGGTTGGTAGCTGCTCTGGAGGCCAAGGTGTGGCTTGTTCTCGGTGGTCAGCAGGTGGCACCAAATAGCCAAAACGAACCTGGAGCAAAGTGGTTACATTGCACCTTGGGTTGGGTGAAATCATACTCCCTGTGCTTTCAGGAATTTGGTATTAATAGCACTTTTACGTTTTCCCTCCCTAGAGATGGTGTCCTTCAAGGCTGAATTTTATGAAAGTCTTTGGTATTGATATAGTCAAGAAAATTAAATATCTCCAAGTTCAAATGACGGTATCATTTTTTTTTTTTTTTTTTTTTTTAAGAATGTTATAACTGAATGTTAAGAGCAGTTATAAGCTCACTCAATAGAATATACTTAACTGGGTTAGGTTTCTGAAATTTTTTTTTTTTTATGAAATTTTATATTGCTTATGTAGTTGTTAAAATTAACCTACTGATAAATTTATGTTGTTGGGATTGATTATGTCTGCTTGGTGAAAAGCCAGGATTTTACTCCCATCCAAGATGTTTCTGCTTGAGCAAAGATGGGTGAGTTATAGATGTGTGGCTCAGATGTAAAGTGGACACAGTGCTTTTTCCTCAGGAATATATAGGGTGTTGTGTGATGATGTTCTTGGCTAGCTGGTGAGAAAACAGCTAATGCCAAAGTAGGAGGTAGTTCTATGCTTGTGCTACCAATAATTATATTATTTAAGGTGCAGTTCATTTGTTTCAGCTTAATTTATTTACCATGGGAACCTGGTTGCATGCTAGAACTTGAGAAAAGCTACATTTTAAGCACAATAAGAAAAATGTTTTGCCTTGACTGATGTGGCTCAGTGGACTAAGCACCACCCTGCGAACTGGAAGGTCATGGGATCGATTCCCAGTCTGGGCACGTGCCTGGGTTGAGGGCCAGGTGCCCAGTTGGGGGCATGCAGGAGGCAACCACACATTGATGTTTCTCTTCCTCTCTTTCTCCCTCCCTTCCTCTCTCTCTAAAAATAAATAAAATCTTGAAAAATAAAAGAATCAATGCATAAGTAAGTCGAACAACAAATTGATGTTTCTCACTCTCCCTAAAAAATCAATCAATAAATTTTTTTCTAAAGAGAGAAATGTTTCTTTCCGGCATTTGTGGTTTTATTTTCTTTGCATGGTAGCATGTGTGAAAGGGAAAAATCAGCCCAAGTAATCGTTTTACGGTTGCTGAGTGGTGTCCTGGTTTTATTAGTGCACAAACTCCAGTGCTTAGGCCTGCTGACTGGTCTGTGTGCACATTCTTGGTGCACAGTGAACGAATGAGGCTGCACTAAGCGAGCATCCAAACACAAAACCTGGTAACAGCTCACTGAATCTGAAGATGGAGGACTGGGACAGGACTGGATGGGACATCTTCCTACCACTAAAAGGGCGGGACATCTTTCTTCTTCCTCCTCCTCCTCCTCCTCTTAACTTGCTAGATAGCTTTGTATATAAAACATGAAGGGATTTAACTGTACCAGCAGGAATTAAGAGCTCATCCTTGCCTTCTAGAATATTATCTTTTCTTTCTTTCTTTTTTTTTGTATCCTCACCCAAGAACATTTTTTTCATTGCCTTTAGCAAGGGGGTTGGGGAGAGAGAGAAACATTGATGGGCTATTAACTGAACCCACGACCTTTTTTGGTCTGCAGAACAATGCTCCAACCAACTGAGCCACATGGGCCAGGGCTCCTTGAATGTGTTTTCCATACAGCACCAGGATTGAGCTTTTAAAAACATACATCCAGTGGTATCAGTTATTGACTTAAAATCCTGCAGTGCCTTCCATCACACTTAGGTTTGCAGAGCCCTTTGTGGTCTGGTGTCCCTAATCTTCCAGCCTCATCTCCTTGTCTCTCCCCCTGCCCACCAGACAGTCTCCAGACACTTTGACCTCTTCGTTTCTCCAGTAAGTTGCACTGTTTCTCACCATAGGGCCTTTACACAAGCTGTTTCTTTTGCTTGGAATGCTGTTCCTTTGACCTGTTCCTTTTTGAGACCAGTTTAAATAAATACCTACTCAGTGGCCTTCCCTGACCATCAGATCTAAAATATGTTCTTACTACCTGTATCATATCACTCCACTCCTCTTTTCTTTCAACTATCTTGCCTTTTCTGGTGCCTTTTGTCTGGCTCCTCCTAAGATATAAACTACACTAGAGCCTGGTCCTTGTCTTGTTTACTATTATCTCTGGCATCTGGCACAGGCTGATCTCAGTACATTCTGGTTCAATAATTGCATAATAACTGTATTGAAGGGAGAAGCTATATTTAAGCTAAATGTACTTCTCTTAATTCTCTGAGGGTACTGTAATGAAGTGAAGACAGCAGTGGGCCAAAAGTTGAGGCCAAGGTTCTTGTTTGCCATTTATCCCTGTAAAACACTGACTGTGAGTGGATTCCTGGGAAGTTGGTATTGGTATTGGTAATAAGACTTTATAACAACACAGCAATATAACTAATTACAGTTATTTTTTATTGAGTATCCACTAGGCACTGGTACTGTCCTTGGTGTTATACATTTACTATTTCATTTAATCTCATGTATAAATGAGATGTTTAGATGAAATGACCTATCAGTTCTTCTAGGTAACTTTTTATGAAATTCTAGGAGAAGCCGAAAGATTTTAGTTTATAGTGATATACAAAAGAAATAAATGAGTTCATTCAGCAGCCCCAAGTAGCTGTTCATCGAGCCCTGATAAAAACTTTAAAATTGCAAAGTTTAAACTTTTGAAAGAAGGAACTCATCTTTTGTTGGGCATCCATCATCTATTCAGTCCTCTGAATAACCTATAGAGTATCATTCCTCTTTGATGGTTGGGGAAACTGAGGCTCAGAGATGTTAAGCACCTTGGCCAAAGTCACACACATATTATGAGAGGGTGTTCCAGGTACCTGTTGTTGACACATGTGAATTATTTTATCTTCTACTCACCTTTATCTCAGTAAGTTGTATGAGGACTCTACACACTTTAAAAGATTAATTAGGTTTTTCCTTTTTCTTTCTCACAGCACTCTTAAGAAGGAGCTGATGTGGAGGAGCAGCTAAGAGAGTTCAAGATGACGACCACGGTAGCCACAGACTACGACAACATTGAGATCCAGCAGCAGTACAGTGACGTCAACAACCGCTGGGATGTGGACGACTGGGACAATGAGAACAGCTCTGCAAGACTCTTTGAACGGTCCCGCATCAAGGCTCTGGCAGGTAAGTTTCCTTCATGGCCCATCGCCGAGGCCCAGGATGCATTGCAGTTCCCTTTAAAATTATTTACTCTACCTCCCTTATAAGATCAGCTCACTGCTACTTAAAAGTGTCCCACAAGAGCAAGCTGACCATGCTGGAAGGTAACCAGTTTCATATTTCGAGAACTGTCAGTTCCTTAGGCCAGAATGATTCAGAGTAGAGTGATTTTTATAGCAGTTTATTTTTGTTGCATCTTAAATTTGAAAATAATGAAACATAAATAATCTGTATATTTAGTTGATCTGACCTCTTATACAGTAGAGTACTTTAAGTGATCCAGGTTAGTTAGTTTCACATGCAAGGGTTTTAAATATAAAAACCAATAGCTTAATCTTGTGAGGGCACGTTTAATGCTATAACAAGTAAGAGTGCCATTGATTTACTAAGATTAGCAGGAACACATCTTTCCTTTGTTATTTCTCACTCCTTTGTTGCTGTTGAGTACCTGGAACACATTTTCACCGTCACTCTAGTTGGGATGGGAAGTATTTTGCCCTGAAAATCTGAAAGGGTTTCTGTCGTGATGAAAACTCAGCAGTATTGAATACATGTAAACTAAGGGTCAAAGTGGAGTTCATACAAGCCCTTGCATCTGTACTTTGAGATTTCAAATAAAATGGTGCCCACATGAGAAAAGTGGGTTTATGATTTTTTTCCCTGATGTCTTTAATTATAACAAATAAATTGTAGTTCTGACTTAAACAGGTAAGTTTACAGTTAATTGTGAAAGCATCTCACTTTTTTGTTACCTTTACAGTGTAATCTAATTATGAGCATGTGTAATTTAGAGTTCTCTTGATAGTAAGCAAAAGAAAATCTAACCCAACGTGGTTTAAATGAAAAAGAGAATTTATTGATCAAGTAGTAGACAAATTGGCCTTTAAGAAAGACTTAGTTCTGGACTTAACCCTTTGAGTGCCAACATCACTGTGAGTGATGCTGACAAATTTTCCCGAAAGTGGCAGTGTCTTTCCCAGTGATTCTTTTTTCGGTGGCTATAAATGTAAATAACAATGGAATATTTCATATTTTATATTTTGTTCCGTGTTTTTGTACCTCAGGTTATATATTGATATTATTTTTTCTCATGTTGATCCAAATTTCAAATTACGCATGGCACTCAAAGGGTTAAATGGTGTGATCAGGACCTAGTTTCTTTCTCCCAGTTTTTGGCTTTACTTACCTAGTGTGGATTTATTTTCAGGCAGGCTCTAGGGACCCTCTAGTCCCAAGATAGCTGCTTCAGGTCCCAAATCTGTCTGTAAGGACATCTAGCAGAAAAAAGCACCTCTGCTTCACTGGCCTAATTGATGATGGCTTGGGTCTTGTGCCTCTCTCAGAATCTCTCTCCCACTGGAGTCAGAGAAGAGGATGTGATGACTAACATCAGCTACTCAGGATGCATTCCTGGAGTGTTGGAGGTTTTGCAGGGTTGAAGAGGGATCAGCCCCACACAAACAGCCTGGCTAGAGAATTTCAAAATATAATGAGGAAAAGGACCTTGGGGAGGCAGCCAACTAAATGCTATAGAGAAATCATTCAACTGCCTTAGGAAAATTTGTTTCTTGGATGCAGTGATTTAAAGTTCTGTCCTGAACTTGCCTGATTTGAGGGGAAAAATGAATGATTAACCAGATAGTCATTCTAGAATTAGAGCTTTAATTTCTAGCTTATTCATTAACATGTAACCTTCTGGAAACCATGATTCTGGCTTGCGCTAGTGGATTGATTTGTATTTTAATCTCTTACTTCTTTTTCTTGAATCTTCATTTGAACCATTAGTCCAGTATGATATTGGTGACCAATTATCTTTGACCATGAGTCATTTGCTTTCTGGTCCCAGGCTATTATTCTCTCTATTGTAAGGAGAATTTTACTTGCAAACTGCAGAGGAGTGTCTTGTTCTTTGTATCCGTTCTTTCCTCCTGTTCCAGAGGAAATGTGCAGCTGTCCTTAGTATTGATCAGTTGTCTTTATATGTACCAGGAGATCTTTCCATTCCCTGAACTATTATAGTTACGATAATATGGTACTTACTGTGTGTCAGGCACTGTTCTAAATACATTGCATATATTAACAGTTAATGCCATGGGAACCATATAAAGGAGATTATTATTGTCTACAGTGTGTATGAATGAGAAAACTGAGACCCAGAGAGATTAAATAGCTTGCACAAGGCCATACTGCTGATAAATGGCTGAAGGCAGAGAGCCTCCAAAGTGTATACTGTTTTTCTATATTTAGTAAAACACAAATGCATCAAAGCTCATTGGTGCAGAGTATTGATAATGGGTAATTCAAACATGTTAAAAATTTTCATTTGGCGGCTCAGGAATGCATCCTGTGATCTAGAAGAAGTCATGAGTAACCACGACACATTACTGAAAAGAAAATCTGTTTCTTCCGTGTTAAATGATGTTCAAAAAAAATTGCTTTCAGGGAATCCAGAAGATTTTCAGGAAAACGTCTGTTTATTAGCGGAAGTCATCTTCTGACTTACCAGTTCTGTGGAACAGAAAAATATCTGAGCTAAGATCTTGTATGTGATAGCAAGAGTAACTTAACAGTCCAACAGTGTCTAGAACAATGGTTCTGGAATTCGAAGGGGCATCAGAATTACGTACATGGAGGTCTTGTTAAAGCACAGATTGCTGGGCTTACTGCCAGAGTCTGATTCAGTAAGTTGAGGATGGAGCTTGATAATTTGCCTTTTTAAAAGACTTTATTTATTTATTTAGAGAGGAAGGGTGGGAGAAAGAGAGGGACAGAAACATCGATGAGAGAGGGAAACATTGATTGGTAGCTTCTTGAACGTGCCCCTACCGGGGACCGAACCCCCAACCCAGGCACGTGCCCTGACTGGAAATTGAACCAGGGACCTTTGCTTCACAGAACTAATTAAGCCCAAGCAACTGAGCCACACTGGTCAGGCTGATAATTTGCATTTTTAACAGGTTTGCAGGTGATGCTCAGGTGGCTGGTCTGGGGAATCACATTTGAGATTGGTGTACAGTATTGATTGATAGTTCTTGCCTGGTCTACTTCCTTGGATTTCTGAGACCATTTTATCTGTACCCAGCTAAAGTCTAGGGAGAATTAAAGTATCAAACACAACACATTAAAGTAGAGATACACTTTAATGTGGGATGGTGTGGAAGGCTGGTACTTGATTTGAGAAAAGGGAAATACTTTCCTGTCCCCTGTTGGGAAGTAGTATATTGTTAGGTTCAACGTGAGGGAGTGCTGTTGTAAGGTTTCTGTTACAAATCCCCGATCTGAAGTGGGAAGTCTTCAGTTAGAGCTGAAGCAATATACATATCAAGTTTTCTGCTCCTCTAAGGTGCTCCTCTAAGGTGCTATACACGTTTAGTCTTCTCTAGACTTCAGTCTGCATTCTGCAGTGATTTAAAAGAGACATTAACAAGAATTTATTTTAACAGTGCAGTGCATGTTATATTGATAATGTAACCACTGTCTGGTCTTGTGTCCTTTTACTCAGTGACTTTAAATGCCTGTATCTCTAAGGAAATAAGGTGAGGTAAACTACTTGCTACTTCATTTTCAGGACTTGCTGTTAACTCTGGTACATTGAGAAATAAATTTTATCTTTCTCCTCATTTCTCAGCACAGAGCTTTTAAAACCCTTGGAATTTTCCTGAGTGTCTTTTGTTATTTATAAAGAGCCTCTTATCACACTTGGATTTATACTAATGAGGTGACTTAGAGTGAGACCCCCCACCCCCCATCCCAGAGCGCTAAGTGGACAGGGCTGGTCACTGGAAACACCAAGTGATTAGAAGGTGCGAGTTTTCAGCCCTGCCCAACAATCTGTAGAGGAGGCAGGAGATTGAGCTTAATCACCGATGGCCAATGATTTCATCATCATGCCTACCGAATGAAACCTCCATAAAATCCCCTAAATGTGACAAGGTTTGGAGAGCCTTTGGGTTGGGGGACACCCCAATGTGCTAGGTGGTGTGCCCTGAGAAGGATGGAAGTCCTGCCCCCTAACATACCTTGCCCCATGTACCTCTTCCATTTGGCCGTACTTGAGTTATATACTTGATAATAGGCTGGCAGATATAAATAGAATTTTAGTTCCTGAGTTTTGTGAGTTGTTTTAGCACATTATTGAACCTGATGAAGGGTTGTCATGGGAACCCCTGAATTTATAGCCACTTAGTCAAAAGTACAGTGGCCTTAGACAGGCGATGGCCTGTGACTAGCAACTGGCATCTGTAGTGGCTGCCGTCCCATGGGACAGGGCCCTCAACCTGTAGGATTTGCCCTAACTCTGGGTAGCTAGTTTCAGAATTGAATTGAATTCCAGGGCACCCGTTTGGTGTTGGAGTATCAGCCTCAGTAAGATATTTCACAGGGAAGGTGGCTTCTCTGGTATAGTGTGTAATGTGTCCTTCTTTCTTTCTTTCTTTCTTTCTTTCTTTTTTTTAATGGAGAAATCAGGCCTGCAATCACTTGTCAAATGTCAATTTATTGTCACAAAGATGAGAGAGTCTAGAGTTGGTTCATGTCCATTGCCCCATGAGCTTTGTGTCTTTCCATTCTCCTTAAACCTTTTTGTTTGAAAGTCTGACTCATGTCTCCGTCACTCATCACCCCTCCTGCTCCTTAGTAGTTAGAAACATCAGAGAGAAATATCAAGTGGAATCACAGGGAACTGAACTCTCCTATCTTTATAATCTACCTAGAGCCTTTCCTGGTGAGATTTGTAGGCAGCTTTTTCTCAAAGTAGAGAAAAGCTTCATCTGAAAGCATTCCCCTCACACAAGTTGGGTGAAGAGGGAGTCTCAAGTCTTCAGCTTATAAATGTTCAAGACTTCATGTTTTAGGATAAAAAGAATTAATATTGATGATTGCCACATGTTCAAAGATTTTACATGTATGAGGCTGGGGAGCTACATGCTTATGTCTAAACTTTAGCAACTTTTTTTTAAGTATATTTTATTGATTATGCTATTACAGTTGTCCCAATTTCTTTTCCCTTTGCTCCCCTCCACCCATTTACCTTCGCAACCCTCCAGCAATCCTACGCACCTTAGTTCATGTCCATGGGTCATGCATATAAATTCTTTGGATTCACCCTTTTCTGTATATTCTTAACTTCCCCCTGACTATTTTGTGCCTACCAATTATGCTTCTTAATCCATGCACTATTTCCCCATTTCTCTCCCTTTCCCCTTCCAGCTGATATCCCTCTAAGTGATCCTCATACCTATGTTTCTGTTCCTCTTCTGGTTGTTTGTTTAGTATGTTTTTGGTTTTACTTTTATTTTTTAGATTCTATTGTTGATAGTCATGAGTTTGTTGTCATTAAACTTTAATGTAGATTGTTTACAGTTTAGAAGGAAGGTAAGAAGAGCATTGGTCCATCTTGTCCTTAATAAGTCCACTAGCAAAGAGATCACAGCATGCTATTTCAGCCTGAGACAGAGAGCTAGGAAGTGATGTTTATGCATTCTGTAAATGATTTCCTGAATCCCATGATGACAGGCCCACATTCCTGACCTCTGACCCAATTGCCTCAGTAGTGTAGGTAGGCCGTTGTGATGATGAAAAAAGTGTATCAAAATAAGCTAGACTTTTGGGAAACCATTTTATTTTAAATAAAACTAAAACATAAAACTATTCTTTTCAAGATATGTAGAAGGTAAATGTTTTCTTTCTGCAAGTGATGGGTGTTTATAGTTGTAGGTTATATTTTGTGGAATCTGCGCAAACTAGAGGAAGCAGGAAAAGTAGTCTTTCAAAAAGTGCAGCATTTAGCTTGAAAATATTGTTAGAGTAACTAGAATTAAAATTTTTCCATCAACATTCATTAACAGTGAATTTTAAAAATATAACCAGAATACTTATTTTGAATAATAAAATTTTTTATTTTCAAACAAATAATGGCATAGAGGTGGTAGGAGAAAGCTTGTGTATGAAAGAGCATTTAAAAAAAAGACAAACATGAGATTACTTTTGGAGTTGTCACTCATCGACATTTATGAGCTAATATTTTGCGTAAGAGCCTTTCTGCTAAGCTATGGGCATGCCAAAAATATTGACCTTGAGTTTACATGATTATGGATACATCAAGGACAACTGATAGCCATAGGAAAATAAGGTAAAAGCACCTAATTGTATCTTTAACATTATATGTATAAAGTAAATAACAATTATTTGTGGCTGTATTTATAGGCCAGACTCCTTTTAAACATAAGCATTTATCTGAGTGACGAAGAATTTTGGTGGAGTATTTAATTAGCTAAAGCAGTGATTTACTTTAAATATCCAGATCTGTGCTGTCCAAAAATATATATAATAACTAGCTCATTGTGGTTTTAAAAAGTTAGGTATTTCAGCTAATAAGATTATCCAAACTATTGTTCTATCACCTTGGATAATCAATATAAAAAGTTACTTAATGAGATACTTTGCATCTTTTATACTAAGTCTTTGAACACAGCATGTGTTTTACTACCCACATTTCACATAGTCAATGGTCGCATGTGGCTAATGGCTACCAGTTTGGACAGTGTAACTCGAGTGCCTTCACATAAGACACTTCTATTGGCCAAAACTTTGTGGATCCTGCCAAATAAATGGGCTTTAAAATACTCATCAAGTATTTGGGTTTGGGTATATTTATGAAGCAGTAAAGTAGTTGGTCACTTGGCTAAATGTGAATTTAAATTTTGATGAGTAATTCATCAATGGAATTGTTATTTTAAAAACAAACACTTCTTTTGGTGCTTTCCAATACTAAACTTTTATGAAATGGATGCCAGGTGTAGTGTTAGGGATAAAGAAGCAAGCCAGTGACTCTCAAAGCAGTAGGAGATAATTAACAGATGAATCATGGGAAAGGGACAAGGAAATGACATTCCGCAGCTCCTCACACATACCTCTGGGATCAAAAGGGGGAAGATTGTCATCACCAAAGACAGAGAAATGGGAAGATGTAGCTAGATAACTTTGCACATAAATTGGAGATAGACCTATAACTAGATTACCCTTACTTAATCACAGCCTGAGTTAAGTAGTTAATCACGTTAGATTGTGAACCCGGATTAACCAGTAATGGAGAAACAGGGGAGAAGGTGAGGGGAGGGGGAGCTAATCACATTAGTATAAAACCAGTTTTCTTTGTCTACTTTGTGTGCACATGCTCCTGGCTGGCTGTGCACCTGACTCTGCAGACTCGTGAATAAACGCCTTGCTTTGCTGCTCAAGTCCTGTGTCCTGGTTTTTAATTGTGAGCATTTCTCACAGTAGCAACAAAGACAGAGCTTCCACAACATCTATACTCTATTCTTTCAGCTGAGAACTTCTACACTCTTCTCAAGCACTGTTTTTGGATGCAAAAGACTATATCACACTTGTTTAAAAATGTATATTCTAAGATTCCCCCAGTCCCCATTCACTACTATGGGAGTGAGCACAGGAATCTGCATTATTAGTGCATATGATACACTTCGAGAAATACTTTCAGGGACATTGCCTAAACACTCTCATTTAATAATCAGATCCTATTATCCTTGAATATTCCCACCAAAGTGAAAATCAACTCTTTCTCTCTTCTTTAAAATATTAGTCTTGTCCTGGCTGGTCTGGCTTAGTTGTGTCATCCAGCAAATTGAAAGGTCTCAGGTTTGATGGCTGGTCATGACATTTGCCTGGGTTGCAGGCTTGGTCCCTGGTTTGCAGATGGTGTTTCTCTCTGTTTCTCCCTCCCTTCTCCTCTCTCTTTAACATCAAGAAGCATGTCCTCGGGTGAGGATATAAAAAAATACATATATATTAGTCTTTTGTTCCCCTCACTAAGTCAGTTACAATTTTTGTTTTGATAATTTAACAACTGAGAAAGCAACTGGCTGGGGAAACACATTCTCTCTGTAATCCCTGGCCTCACCACAGCCCCTGTCTGGGTGGATCCTCCTTGAGGTGGAAGTGATAGAGGTCTTCCCTTTCCAGCCCCTATCACTGTTTGGGTCTTTTAATTTGTAATGTCCAGGAGAGCAGAAAATTTCTTTGGGCCTAAATTATCTCTCCTGCTAAGTAAATTTAGTGCAGACACTTGAAAACTATATCCTAAAAAAAATTCTGCAGTTATATATAAAAATATTGAGGCACAGGGTTTTCTCAGGAGGAAAAGAGCTGGATTCTATACACTGATAATTAGAGCAGACCTTACTATCACTTTCTCCCAGTTGACTGCAAATTCCAGCTATCATTAAAATTAATGGTCTAAAATTATTTACTTAATCCCCAAATAGATAGACTTGCACATAAATGGAGGAAAAGCATATAAAATTTTTAAGTTTACCCTTTTTTTGAGAGATGTCAGTGTTTTTTCTATCTACAATCATGAGTTTTTAATTAAATGGTTTAGATACTGGCTTTATAAATTTTTTAAGGACCCCTATAACATGGTAGTTTTACTTAGAAACATTAACTACTAAATATTCAAATACCAAGAAAGTGGTACAGGCAATTAGTGCTCTAGTAATTAAAAGAAAAGGAGTAATCAAAAAGGAAAAAGAATTTAACAAGGTGGGTCAAGTAAAGACCATTGGAACTTGGAGAGAGACTGGGGCTTGGACCTTGGAATGGCTGGTTTAGTTCCCTCTGCAGCAAAACAAGTGGGGCTTAGGTCCCTGAGGACCCCTCTTATTAAAACAAAGTCAGCTTTTGGCCTTTCAAGATGACACACCAGTTTACGCTTGAACTCATTCCTCGAAAATTAAGCTAGAGCTTTTCTTATTTACACACTCCCATTGCTCCATTCAAAGGGAGCACTTTGATGCCTCAAGGGAAACGCTTCTTGCCTGATGGAATGGATTTTTGTAGTCAGGATTAACAGGGATTTAATAGCTATCCATTATTTCCCTCATTCACTCTTGAAGCTGTTTCCTTAAATTATGCATTGTTTGGGATTATTTGTAAGGGAGACATGGTCCCTAGTGCACGGTAAATACACTACCCATTATTTGTGAAATCTGAATCTGAAAGAGCATTTCATATCAAAGAGGTTCATGAAAACTGTTGAGTAGAAAGTCTGTTTAGGTCATTAAATATAGTCCCAGATTGTACCATCAATTTATTTTCTATACACACAGCTTCAATAGTTCTCCGACTGTAGGAAGGCAGGGATTTTTTTCTTTCTTTTTTGGGGGGTACAATTTCCTTCCCCTCCCTCCCTCCTTACCTGCAGTCAATGACTCCCTTCCCCACTTCTGAAATCAGCTTGGATTCCAGCTACTATTCCTTACATTTCTCAAATTCTGTTCACCCCTCAGTAATGGCTGAAATCCCTTAGTTGGAGGCAAATGATCCTGGCTGAGAGAACCAGCCTCTTATTCCTCTCCTGCATTAAACCTCTTAAACACACACGTTCCCTCTCCATAACCCAGCCCCCATTCCTGCCCTCAGTTTTCTAGAGCCCAATGTTTCATTCCTTAGTCACCTCAGAAAACTTTTAGTTTTTAAAGATTTTATTTATTTTTCAAGAGAGGAGAAGGAAGAGAGAGAGGGAGAAATGTCATTGTGTGAGAGAAACATTGATCCATTGCCTCTTGCGTGCCCCCAGCAAGGGACCTGACCGGAACACAGGCATGTGCCCCGTCAAGGAACTGAACCGGCAACGTTTTGGCTTGCTGACCAGCGCTCAACTCACTTGAGCACCTCGGAAAACTCTTTATCCATCCTTGGCCTCTGTCATAACTCCTCTTCCCATCTGACCAAAATATTTTCCTTAAGTCAGTCTCTTACTTTTGAGGAACTCCAATCACCATTTCTGTGAGAAAATCACATATATGTTATAGCTGATTTATGTTTGAACTTAGGCAATATAACCTCTCTTTTGTTGGGGACTGCAAGGGTAAGCAAAAGAAGGAAAACTTAAGATTTTTCTTCTCATGCTTTTCCTGGCACTCTCTGTGTATGCCTGTGTGCATGTGTCCATCTCCATCTGTCTGTCTCTTATATAACTTACATGCCACAAAATTTACCCCATAAAGTATACAAGTCAGCGGTTTTTAATATACTCAGAGAGTGGTGCAAACAATAACCACTAATCCCAGAACATTTTTATCACCTCCCAAAGAAATGCCATACTCATTAGTCATCACTTCTCATTTTCACCTGCTAGACCCAGACAACCACTAATCTACTTTCTGACTCTGGATTTGCCTGTTCTGGACATTTTGTGTAAATGGAATCATACAATATATTGTCTTTTGTGACTGGTTTCTTTGACTTAATGAAATATTTTTAAGATTCATCCATGTTGTGGCATGTACAGTACATTTCTTCCTCTGCTGTCTTATATAAATACTAGTGGTAGATTAGTGAAAAAAACAGGGAAAATTCTATGAAAGCTAGCAATATCACACTACTGTGCTTTTATTTGTCAGTTGCGTGGGAACAGATGGCAGATCCATTATAGGCATCTGAAAGTACTGTAGACTTAGGAACTTTTTCATTCACCTGGACATGGTCATCAAAAAAGCCCACCACTGGGTGTTTGGTATCTCATATGGTCATATTTGTTGCCTTTATTAAATTCACTACGCAGTTTAACTCCTTTGCCAGTTTTCTACCAAAGTGGACCTGTGAGCAGGTATCAACATAGGGAAGATAAAAACAAAAAATATAATTTATATAGAGGGCATTTATGAAGTCCTATACACTTAAAAAAAAATTCTGTCATATTAAGAATGAACTGAAAATGTCACCAAGTAGGTTTTATGAGGTCTGTTCAGAAAAAAGTCCAGCCATGTTAATACAACAAGAATGGCTTGTATGATATTGATGTAATGTGGCAACCAAGGAGAGTGGACTGGAATGCACATGCATGAACAAGGACAACTTCACTGTACTAGTTGGTGGGGGTGGTAGATGCCATTGAGTGACCATGTGTGCGGTGTGGCTGTCCCATTCAAAATGACTGAGCGAGTAGAGCAATGAATCTGCATCAAATTTTGCATTAAGCTTGAACATTCCTTTGTGGAAACTATTCGGATGACTATGGGCAACTGGTGATTGGTAGCTTCATCAGGACAATACACCGCTCATGCAATACGTCTTGTGCAGAGTTATTTGGTGCCCTGCAACTTCTGACTTCCCAAAACTAAAATCACCTTTGAAAAGGAAAGATCTCAGACCGTCTATAAGATTCAGGAAAAGAGGATGGGGCAGCTGATGGCAATTGGAGTAACTATGTGAGGTTCCAAGGTTCCTACTTTGAGGGGGACTGAGTTGTTATTGTTCTATGTACAATGTTTCTTATATGTTGTATCTTTTTCAATAAATGTTTCTATTTTTCATATTACATGGCCGGATAGCTTCTAGACAGACCTCGTATATTAACAAGGCAATTCTGATATTAGAGGTTTTATTTAACCACCATCTTCTTTATAGAGAAAAATTATGCTGGGTAGATGTTACATAGTTTGTTAAAATACATTTTAAATTTTTGACACCAGCTTGATTAAAGAAGATGATTTAGATATTCATCTGTAATTCGACATGATCACTTGGAATGGTAATCCGATGGGAAGGGTCTAGAGTAACAAGCATTTGGTCCATGTCTACTGATTGGCTTCTCTGAAAAGAATCCTGCATTCAAAATTATTTTTGGTTAATCCTTTCTGGTTGTTGGGAACAGAGATTCACTTGAGGTATCTGAATAAGACAAGTGTGCATGGGTAGGGGAGGAGAAGAGGAGGGTTATTGCAAAGTTTCAAATACACAAAACCCAGAAATTCATTAGTGACTGAGGCTGCTGCAGAGCTGGGAGCGTTCATCATCTTTCAGATGGGCCACGTGCCTCATTCATTGGAGCCCTCGGCAGAGTAATAGTATCTGCTCCCTCATAACTCAGCTCACACATGGCTTTGGTGTACTGTAGTTCAAACTATGTCCTTCCAATTTTTTTCTCTTTTGAACTTGCAGCTAAATGAATATCCTGGTTGTTTCTAGTTCTCATTTCTGTGATGTTGAGCATAGAGGTGGGGCTCTGATTTGCCCAGATAATCTTTTTATACCAGGTTACAAACAGCTTGATACTTACAAATGATTATCTTTAGAGGAGATATTCACAACATTGGTGAAGAGCAGGAAGCCATATGTGTAAAACATAGCCCCATCCATCCACAGCTAAGAGGGCACTTGTTTGGTAGTTGGAGACTATGGCTGGCATTTCTAATGCAGAATTCCTGTGTGGTGGAGGAAGGTACTTTATATTATTAGGGCTTTGGGAGAAAGATATTGGGGTATCTTGTGTGATCAAAGAAAGATAAACACAATCTGAGGAAAAGGCAAGGTGCCAACAACCCCTGTAAAAACCGAAATTAAGGCTTTCCATCACTCAATTTCTTGCTTTTATCTCTGCACCTACAGATGATTTTCCAGATGACATAAAATATGCTTGCCATCTGCCCCCTGGACTTCCTTATTCAGCAGTTCCTCCATTTTTCTAGTTCCATTTGGAAACATTAGGGGGGTATTGATATGGAGGCTATCATTTACTAGACTTTGGTTGGGGGCTGTTCCTGACCCACTGAAATGTGGTGTGGGCTGGGGAGAGATGTCAGAACCTGGTAGCTAGCTCTTCTGGAACCACATGGAGCTGTACTTGGAAAAGGGGTTGGGGTGCCGGGCAGATGACAATACATAACAATAAATGTGCACAACATGTTTTCAGATAGATTGATGTTCTTGGTTCAGACATAAAACTTTTATAAAATGGCAAAGTGATGTTCACCATTGACTAATTGCTTCCTTTAAAAAAAAGCAACCAACAATGTACAGCTTCTTTTAAGATCTTTGAAAACGTAAAGTTAACAAGGAGAAACAAACATTAACATTTCAGTCTTTAGAATATGCCTCTGATGGTACTTAGTTTACACCTAAGTTACTAACTCTTGAATTTGCTTAGCAATTTTGTGATTTGGAATCAAGCTATCCCATTTATTCGTGAGGCCTCAAGGACCAGCATTGTCTTGGACTAGGACAGGTTCCCAGTAATAAGAGTATCATTCCAAAATTTTTAGCAGTATGATGATGTAACTACCATATTAGCATGTTCCTTACCCACATGTAATCTATTTCAGGGAAACAGACTGTGTATGTAAAGCAAGCAGTGAATGTGACAGTATTACATAAAAGTGTGGTGACACTTTTCAAAAACCTGAATCTTAGCCTTTTCATTCCCTGGTTGAAAAACATGTCCATCTTCTTCAGTTAGGTAATCTTGAAGGGAATTTGCTGAGCTCTGAGTTTTGGCCTCTTTCCTGCATACCTGAGAATTTTCAGAGCCCTAAGGTAGTGACAAAATTGGATGATGGGCTCGTGTTATTGGGTGAGGCTGATAAAAATTTGCCACACAGGTTTAAAGTTCTGCAGACTCCTTAGATTTGTTGAACATGAATGTCAAATTGCTTTATTAGCCACATGATTGTGTCTGTAGGCATCTTAAGAAACAGATGGACTGGAGTCAAGAGGATGCTGTGCCATTTGCCAGGTCCCCAGGCTCCCCCTGCATTACATGTTACCTTTTGGATTTCCCTGTAAGTCTTCAGGAAACCCAGGATCTCCCCACTGTCTCCAGCCTGAGCCTCCAACTCCTCAATGAAGCCATCTTGCCTGTGTGGTCCACACTGACATTTTCAAGAAACTTATTTGGACTTTGTTATTCTGTACCCTACTCCCTTGAGTCTTATTAGTTTCCTGTGTGTGCTCAAGGTGGGTGTATCCATATTTTCTCTCTAGTTGATTACTGAACTTGAAGACAGTGACAGTGAGTCATATTTCTTTCAGCATTCCCTATAGCACCTCACCTAAGCCTGAATGCAATTGGGTGCTTTTGCATTGTACATTGCAATGTAATGCATTATAAAACAAAGGAAAAAATCCAAACACTGCAGAAGTGGACAGTGAATGTTTCCCCTTCTCCAAACCCGTCCCCATTTCTAAAGATACTTCCTTTTAAAAGTTTGATACATATCTGTTGAGATATTTTCTGTGAACATTATTGAAAACGCTTTTTTTTCTCCAGTAATGAACAGAAGCAGGACCAGTTGATTATTAGAACCTGGAATTTAATCTTCCACCAAAGAGTATGTATTTATCTTAGGTTTTCATTCTTGTAGTACGTATCTGATCTCCCTACTACAGTGTTAACTTACACAGATGCTTTTGTAAGTTTGGGACGTTGTAAGCCAGTACGAACCATTACACAGCAGATGGGACGTTCTTCACACAATCCTCTCAGTTTGGCCACTGCCTCCTTTTGTGCTGCAAGTGTCTGCCCCTAGGATTTTACCCTTTTTGGCAAAAAGAGCTAAAGATTTCTTTAATTGTCCATTCTTTCTTCAGGTCATTGCAATGTTTCTGGATCTCTTCTCTCTTCTCTTTCCATGTTTCCTGCATCCTATAGAAGTTTTTGGGGGAATGAGGGGCATCTCTAAAGAGGCACTCGCTCCTAGGTCAGCATGCAGTTTTCCTGTGTGTCATCTTTAGCCTCGTGTGGATACCAGCAGTTGGCATTTCATAATTTAATGGTTCATTAGAAATTTATAAATGCTGCCCACAGTTTTCTTCCTGGAGTCCTGTTTTGGGACTTTAAGGACATAGGGAATTTGGTGAATGTGGTAGCCAACCATGACAGGGCATGGAATGCTGTGATTGTAGTATGTGGTTCTTAGGATACTTCCATTTTCCTGTGACATTCAGAGGCCATTTATCTGTCTCTCAGGCTAGGCTAGAGACAGACTAGGGTGCTGTTGTCATTGTTGTTTTAACTGATGTGTAACTTAAGCCTTTTCTTCTGCAGTTAACAGCAACAAAAACAATCTAGTAACTTCTTAAATCTACAGGGCCATTGCTATGTGGTTTAGCCAGCTTGGCTCTGTGGTCAGTTTTCACCTTTTCTCTAGCCAGGATTATGGCTTTGACAGTTCCATGGATTGATAGTCCCCAAGCTGGTATATATACTGATTTTGGAGAAGTTTGCAGACCAGTGTCTCTACTGTGAAAACACAAAGTTGTGTACTTGGAACTGGTCGCTCTACAGAGGATTAGTGTGCACTTCCAGCTTCTGCCCTGCACACACCATCCATGGACTTATCTCCACCCATTTAAAGGAAGGCCAGTGCTAGTAGGGATGCTTGTAAATAATGTAGAGGTATTCAAGACTGTCTTGAGAAACACAGGATGGAGGGGAGGAAAGGTTGGAGGACACACTTGATACTAATTCGAAACCCAACACCCCAGCACTGAATTAACAGGTGTTCTTGTGCAGCTTTCTTTGTGCCTTTAATGAGCCATAATTTCAGGCGTGTCCACATGTAGGTCCTTTTTTTTTTTAATTCCCTCACATTTAGGGAGCCATCTTAATTGGCACTCCCAACACCATTACTGTCTAAACTGAATTTTATCATGGAGGAAAAAGTATCTAATGTTTTAAGAACTGAAAGACTTCAGAGTAACTGTGTTGCTCTAATCTATAACTGACAAAGATTTTGAAAGAAAAAATTTTGAGCACAGTACTAGTAAGAAATATGGTTTACAGAGCAACCTAGTATCATACATCCATACATCTTTGTATGTCAGATAGGTGCATGTATATCCACTTGCATTTAAATTTCACAAAGTAGTGTTTACTTGTAGTGCATGAGATGTCCTGATATTTTCTATTCTGTTCTATCTTTTTAAATACTAATGTTGATCCATGAATTAGATTTCATAACTATTGGTGTTGGAAAACCCTGTGGTAGCAAGTACATTTTAAAGTACACCTAAGTAGTTTCTCTTTTTAAGCTTTGTGAGTCATGAGTGAAGTGGTATTTGATTTTTCTTGCTTCATTCATTTATTAGTGAATGAAGTCATAACATATTTACTGAGCACCTACTGTGTGCTAGGCACTATGATTAGTATTAGAAACTCAGTGATAAGGGATCAGGTGAAAACAAGTCTGTGGTCAGCAGACGAGATTTATAGTTATCACAAAAGAGAGGATGTAATGGGGTTTTAGGCCAAGCACGTGGTGCCGTGAATGGCATGGTGGGCCTGGCTTTCTCAGGCAGCCGTGTGCAGGAGTGCAGAGAGCTCAAGGTGGAACTATTAGGAGTGGACAGGTAGGGGGTAGTGGGGCGCGAGCAGGGCTTGAATGCCATACCAGTGAATTTAGCTTTTATGTTTTTGGTCAGTGATTTTCGATATTTAGCACAGGATAATTTTTATTTTCAAATAGAATTTTATTTGTTACCTCAATATGTAAAATGGCAAACTCAAAATTGCCTTGGATGAAACAGTGTGCCCCCCCGTCCCCGACTTCTGTGCCCAGGAGTCCTGAAGCCCCTAGTGACTTAATCTGAGAACCGCCGATATGTGTTCAGGGAGTGGTAGGATCCAATTTGTGTCCCTTCAGGAGGCACTGGGGACATCATAGAGGATGCCTTAGGGAGGAGAATGGCTAAAGGGAGGGAAACTGTTGTAGGAGACTCATGTTTGTCCTAAAAAGATGAGGAAGAGGCTCTGAAACTGAGGTGGTGGCCAAGGGCTTCAGAAAGCAAGGACTTAACTGTTGAATTAGAATTTAGGACCTGCTTGTCACTGGGCTGTGGACAGTGTGGGAAAGGCAGGAGGGAGGAACATGAGTTTGGTTTTGGTTTAGATGAACCCTCATGCCAAGTCTTCCGGGTGCCGTCTACTTGGGGTAGATGAGGTTCGTGTTGGGTATTTTGTTGGTCACAAATGTGTAAGGCTCTATCCCATGGCTTCCAGTTTCAGGATCCTATCTCCTTTTCCTTAGTTCATACGAGGCTGTATTCTCTCCAGCCTTTGGAAACTGTGAGCCCTGAGGCTCTCTCAGTCTGCCTCTCTGCATGCACGTTTGCCTGAGCACCCAGTTGTTCCGGGTTTGGACTCAGGCATTTAGAGCTGTCCGTCTCAGGGCTGATGCTGAGATAGGGAGAACGGCTTTAGAGGCCTGGGTCCCAGCATAAATTCCTGCTCTGCTGCTTAACTGTAAGTGGGCACGTTTCTTCTATAGGCTGAGAATTATAATATCCACCTCGTCAGATTGTTGTGAGAATTTAAAATGATATGGAAGGTGCCTGGTTTAGTGTGTACACACAATCGGCCTGTGAGGTGTTACATTTTACTATGAAAATAAATCTTCTGAAGAGAGGGCCCCTCTCTTTCTGCAGGGAGGCCTTCCATACTGAGAAAGATTACCTGAATGCAAGGACAGAAGATTAGAAGTCACAGTGGAAAAGCAGGCCACTTCAAAGGGCACATGTTCTCGTGGCTCTGATGGCCTAAAGATAGGGTGACTGTGGCTTTGTTGTGGTGTTTAGAGGGCATTTGTGATCCCCGCACCTTTTCCAGGGAGGCAAGAAAAGTGCTGGAAAAGACTCTTTAAAAAAATATTTTTTAAAATATTTTATTTACTTTTAGAGAGAGGAGAGGCAGGGAGAAATAGAGGGAGAGAAGCATCAATGTGCGAGAGGTACATCGATCGGTTGCCTCCTGCACCCCCGTAGCTGGGGACCTGGCCACCAACCCAGGCATGTGCCCTTACTGGGAATTGAACTGGCAACCTTTTGCCTGTGGGACGATGCCTAGCCAACTGATCCACGCTGGTCAGGGCTTATTTTTTAATTTTAAAAATTAATATGTTCTTTGTATTTGCATCTTCTGTTACTGCATTTACCTCTCTTAGGTTTGTACTCAGTGCACAATAAAATGATTTAACCCTAAACATTTACTGAGAGGTTGATCTAGGAGGAAAAGTAGAATAAAAATATAAAAATATTTTAAAACTTGTTTTTGGAATGGAGGTTGAGAAATTGACTTTTTTTTTCACCCTGCAAATGACAAAAAATAGAGAGAGAGAGAGAGAGAGGTGGAGATTGAAGTGGGAGACTTGTAATGTTTGGAAGGAGAGGACCATGCTCAGCATAGAAAACCTAAGTCAGATAGGCTGGCTGTGCTGGGAGAGGTTGTCCTTCATGGGGTTATGTAGCTTTAGTGCTCTCCCTCTCTTTGTTGAGACAGCTGTAGTTTGGTATCAGGGAATAGTGAAGAAGAAATTTACTAGCTTTTCAGGGGGGTTATTTTTAATACTCAAAATTTGTATATCACTTTCATCTTACAGAAGATTATAAAAATATTGCTATCATATTAAGAGTAGTCTTTGGTAGGGACCATTAGCTAAATTTTACAGATTTCAGTCTGAGATTTCCTGATTTGGGTTATTTGCCCCAGCCTGCCTGCTTTAGTGGCTCTTAAATCAGAGGCCCCTGCTTTCCAGGGTGGTAATTGGAAGCCTCTGATGCCTGTCTTGGATCTGCCTTTTCTAACTCTCTTGGAAATTGCTGTCCTTCACATAAATATTTGTAGGTCTCTGAATGCCCTTTAATTCATCAAAGAGAAAAATCTTGTACAATTACTCCATATTAGAGAATTATGAGTAAGACTTTGAGATAACTTGAATAAAATTACAGGATTAGAACTACTGGAGGAACAAAAATTAGAGCAAAGTTTTTTGTTTGTTTGTTTTAGGGAATGAATACTCATTTAATGACATCAGTGGTGATTGAGCTTATTAAAACCTTTCCCAGTAGAGCCAAACATTACTTATATTTAACAGAAAAGCTAAGAGTAAAAATCATATTTTATAGTATTGTTTCTGACTCTCAAGCATAAGAGAAGTGTGACCAGTTTAAAAAGGAAGGCCTATTGATTTATATTTAAAAAAAGGGTCTCCCTGGCTAGTGTGGCTCAGTGGTTGAGCACTGGCCTGCAAACCAAGAGGTCACAGGTTCAGTTCCCAGTCAGGGCACATGTCTGGGTTGTGGGCCAGATCCCCAGTTGGGGGTGTGCGAGAGGCAGCTGATCAATGTTTCTCTTGTACATGGACGTTTCTCTCTTTCTCTCTCCCTTCCCCTCTCTAAAAATAAATAAATAAAATCTTATTTTAAAAGGTTCAAACATTTATTTGTTTTAAATAGTATAATAAAAAGATAACAGCAGTATCAGTTATCTCATAAGAGATACAAGATATACCCTAGATATGAGTGTGGTAGGTTGTATAAACAACTTGAAAAAATCTTTTTGAAAGGGTTACATTTTTATTCAAGGAAGGATGAAACTAAATACATGAAGGTATCCTAAGACCCTACCCAGTGACAGTTAGATGGGCCCTTTGTTTAACATGCCTGCTGTTCCATTGCTATTCTGTTAGAGAAAAGAGAAACAGACTGACATTAAATCTAGGGAAAACTCGTTTTGGGTCACAGAGCTTTTTTATGGCCTTTACAAATGTTGCGTCAGTTAGGCGGCCATTGTCAGTATGTTTACTGTGGTCAGGAGATCTGGGTGCTATTGGGCTTGGCCAGTTCAGACCTTAGAGAAAACACCTTGCCTCTCTCAGCCTTAGTTTCCTCACTTGAAAAACGAGGGGGTGGGCTGGTTAAATAGTAAGGTCCCTTAGGCTTCTATTTGTGTGAGGGCTCCTGGGGAGGTAGCGGGCTGACTTCCTGTGGTTACCAGGGTGAGTGTGGCCTCTTTGCCCCATGGTTTCTGTGTACACTGGGAGACATGAACTGTGTATAGGTATAGGGAAGATAGCAACCTTTGTCCTTCTCTCGGAAATAATAAATGCCGAGTGACTGACTCAAGTCCTACTCTTTTGTTGCTTTTTTTTCTTGTTAACTTCTTATGTTTGATGAGTCAGAATTACAGGCTCTTGGAGAGTATTAACAAGACTTTGATTATAATGACTTCAAATTACAGGCCCCTTTCCTATGTAATGATTTTTGTCATTTGCTCTTCTATAATATTTAATAGGCAGAACAAAAGGACAATCGGTAAGAACCTTCGTCCATTGCTTCCTGATCCCTTATTGCCTTAAAATTATCCTTAACAGGAAACTTGGTATATGCCCACATTGACAGGATATCAGTATTTTCTAGATTGGATGAGCAAGTCTAAATCTTTCAGGATAGTTGATGATGGAATATCAAAAAAATCTTAGGAGTGAGGAAAACTTTGTCATATTTAATATCAGCCAAAGTGATCCTGTGTGTATGTGGGCTTGTGCATGTGTGCGCACACACACACAAACCCAAATTTTATAAATATGGACATGCCTGCTTAACTGTGATGTGATGCTGCTCACTATGCATGAACTACCAGCTGATTACTTTTGTGCTTTATGAACTTAAACTCAAAGGTAGTGACTAAAAAATAAAGCTTTTGGACAATTTCATGAAAGTTGGCCTTGTAGAAATCATCAGGCCTGACACTAGTGGTAACTCTTGTGGTAAATGGAGGTTTCTCTACAGCACTGTACACAGATGTGAGGCTTGAAGGCAATTTGGACTCAACAACTAATTTATTAGGCCTTTGTTGTAAAAATGAGAGTTGGCATGGTTCCCATAAAGTTTTTTTTTAAGGGTTGAAGAGAGAACTCAGAGGGATCAGTGTGTTGGTTGATAGCATATGAAAACATTTTGTTTGAACTTCAGAGTCATAGACGTGTAACACACGGCTTTAGGTCTGCTGTTTCTTCCCATGCCTGTAGTACGTTCAGCTTGAGTCTTCACTGAAACTTTTAATTTTATTTTATGTTTAATTGTGGTTAAAAAAAAAACCCATAAAATATACCATCTCCAGCATTTTTAAGTATACAGTTCAATAGTGTTAGCTAATTCACATTGTTATGTAGCAGATCTCTGGAGCTTTTTCCTCTCGCAAAACTGAAATCTATATTCATTGAACAACTCTCCAATACTCGCTCACCCCCCAACTCCAGCTCTTGGCAACCATATTCCACTTCTTGTTTCTATGTTTCTGCTCTGGATACCTCATATAAGTAGAAACATACAGTACCCATCTTTTTGGGACTTACTTCATAACGTCCTCATAATGATGTTTAACACAATGTCTTCAAGGTTTGTCCATGTTGTACATTTGACAAGGTTTCTTTTTCAAGGCTGAATAATATTCCATTATATGTACATACCACATTTTCTTTATCCATTTATTCGTCCGTGTACATTTGGGTTACTTCTACCCCTGGCTCTTAGGAATAATGCTTCCGTGAAATTATCTCTTTGAGATCCTGCTTTCAGTTCTTGTGGGTATATACCCAGAGTGTGTTGCTGGGCCATATGTAATTCTATTTTTATGTTTTTGAGAAGCCATCGTACTGTTTTTCACAGTTGCACCATCTTACATTCCCACCATCAGTGTGCAAGGGTTCCAGTTTCTTCCCATCCTTTACTACAGTTTTTATTATATTATTAAAATAAGGTAATGGAGAGAACTTACCATCATGGTTACAATTTATGTTTTTCTTGATAGATGGTAATTAAAAAGGTGACAAATGGTAATAAAAAGGTGAGTGGAAAGGTGGTTATAGGTATGGCAGGTGTTAGTAAAAAGCTTATTAGTCTCTCTGATCTCATTTCATTCTTTACCTGCCTCATGAGCAAACTATTCCCTAAACATCATAAGAATAATAAAGAAAAGTCCAGTGCAGAAAACTGAGAAAGGGTCTTTGAACAGCAGAGTTTCTTGGGTCTGACTGTCTGTTTTATTCTGCACTGGGAGGCTGAGATCAAAGCTGCCCATACCACACTAACTGGGTCCTCGTTCTCTGCACTGGTACAAGCTGGACAATGGAGAACATGGAAAGATATGGGTCACCTACCACTTAGTATGAGCCTGTCAGTTCCTACGTGGTGTTGGATGCTAGGATGTGAGGTAGGGGAGGGCATGAGGATGACCTTTCTCTGATTTCGAGCCCTGGGCCCACTTCACTGACAGAGGCAGGAGAAATGCATGCCACTTCCTTTGTCCTCACCTTCCTCTACATTTTCGTTTGCTCTAGAAAGGAGAGGGGCAGCAAGAATCCAGAAGGCCTACTTTCTCATTTCCAGTATGTGGTTAATTATTCTGTGTCACTGGGTGTGCCACTCTGTGCCTCATTTTCCTTGTCTATAAATGAGATGGTAGGTGAATTTTGAAAAGGACCTTCTTGATATCTTTTAGGGGTTCTAGCCCTCATTATTGTGAAAGACTCAGATGTGGACTTGGGGTGGGTTACATAGGTAAGAGTAGGCTCAACACTTCACCACATGGTGCCAGCTCCCTCACAGAGCCTTAGCTTTGTTTTCAGGCTTTTGTTCAGTGTTCAGACTTCTGAAATAGCGAAATCACTTTGGAACAATTGTTTCAAAGAGGACATTGGGCTATGGGGTGTGGAGTAAAAGTTATATAAGACTTGTATTTATCCTAAAACAGATAATGATATATTTCCTAGCGCATTATGTCCAGAGGACATTAGAGACTTCCTATTTCAGACCCCTTGGTTTTTAGGGAGAACATTGGAAAAGTCAAGGGACTGGCTCAAGGTCACAAGGCTAGTCAGTGTCAAAAACCAAGACTGGAGTCCACTTTTTACTTCTCCTGAGTATGTTACTAGTGCACTTTCCATTATTTTAAGTAGGTAGATAAGACTGGTGCACTAGAAGAGATAAGCAATACTCTATTATGGCAGGGCATGATAGGTGCCAGAAGAGGGGGGCTGACAGTGTACTGGTACAGGGTTTCTGAGAAGGAGCAATCATCCCTGCTGAGATAATCTGGAAAGCCTTTCTGGAAGACGGAAGTTTGAGCTGGGCTTGAAAGATGAGTGGACTTTAGACCAAGAGGCTAGGAGAGCACCAAGAGCAGAGGCAGGGAGATGGGAAAGTCCAGGAAAGGTGGTGGAGCAGAAGGATGGGTAGGAGAAGGGAACGAGGACTGACTGACAGTGATTGAGCATCTCTTGTGTCAGGCACAGTATCATCTCATCCTGACTGGGGGAATAACATCCCGACCATGCACTTGTATGAGGATGTCACTTCTCCCCACCCCGTGTGTGTACTTGAGCCTTGACCTCCTTAGAGTAAAAGTCAGTTACACTTTGATCTAGTGGGAAATTTCCTGGTTTGAAATGGGGAGAAAAAGAAAAGAGGGAAGGATTTTCTGTTTCTGTAAAGATTTCAAAAGTGGTTGGTAGTATTTAATTCTTTTACAGTAAGCCTGGAGCTTGCCTCCCACTTAATGGCAGCTGGTGGGCCTTGGTGCTCCTGAGTGACAGGGCTGACCGTGAATTATTCAGGGCCTGTGTCCAGGGAGTGGCTGCTTAGCAAAGTCCTGTGGGAAGGAGGCTGTGCTATCTCATTGAGAGATCGGCAGGAGCTCAGGAGCTCAGGAGGAAGAAATGACTGCACTCTTAAAATATTTCACATTTTAACATGCCACGGCTGGACATACTGTTCCATAGCCCTGAAACTAGGTAATTGGACCCTGGTTTTTAACCCTTTGAGTGTCACCGTTGCTGTGAGTGGTGCTGACAAATTTTCCCAAAAGTGCCAGTGTTGCTCCCAGGAACTCTTTTTTCGATGGCTATAAACATGAATAACAATGGAATAATTCATATTTTATGTTTTGTTCCTCAGGTTATATATTGACATACTTTTTTCTCATGTTGATCCAAATTTTGAATTATACATGGCACTCAAATGGTTAAAGAGCAAGAAATAACACCTTCTACCCCCCCCTCCCGTTAATAAATAGAATAACCTTTACTCTCATGTTAGTGTGGCACACATTAGCAGGGATTTAATTGGAAGCTACATTAAAATTACAGGTAGGATAACATAGCAATGGAGAACATTTGTGTGGAGGAAACCACACTCTGTTCTTCTCTCAGCCAAGAAGTGTAATGCTGTTGTTTCATTCAGAATGGCACTTACTGAAACCATCACTAACCTCATTTGTTATATGCTATGTCATCTATGTATTTGCATGTTCATCTGTGTGTGTTCTATTTCTTCAACTAGGTTGTAAGTGCTTGTAGAGAAGGACTCAGTCTTTAAAACCTCATGGTTCCCTCAGATGGCTTGTGCTCCCAGGTAGGGCTGAGAATATGTTAGATGGGTTGACTTTTGTTCTCTGTAGACCAGGAGGTGTGGGGCCTATGGCTTGGTGGTGAGTTTGCATCCCCTACTCCCTGCCTTTTCCTCTTTCCCTTTCCAGGTGCCTCTGCAACCTCTGTTTCACCTTTTCTCATTACAGCCAGTTCTGTATTAAGTTCCTGGAAAATGTAACATGGGTGGTAATACCTGAGGGCAGGGTCCAAAGGCCTATTTACATGAAGAACAGATTTGTATTTCCTCTTTTCCCATTTCTTTCCCATGAGCTGTGCTACCAGGAAGCAGGGTCTTCACTGTCCCATCTGCCTTCGTGTAAAACTCTGGCCTGATGGCTCTGAATACCTACGTGTGTCAGACTTTTTTTTCTGTGTTGGAGGTGGAAGCAGAACCAGAAATCCTGGGCAAGAGCAGGCCTGGCCCTAACTGCATTCCTCAGATGTTCTTTTCCTTTGAACCACTTTACCTGGCGTGGAGGAGCCCAGCCTTGGCTCTGGTGTTACGTTTGCAGGCATAGCAACACCTGTTTGCCAAAGGTGCGGTCTCCGGAGCAGGGCATACTTTTGCCTACACAGGGAAGCTTTGCTTGTGTAGATAACAGACAAATAAGAATGCAGGGATAAGGTTTGCCTGAGGTAGAAGACTCCATAAACTGCATTCTTTCTGCAAGACCTTAGGTGTCCCTGAGTGTGACTTGTCATTTTTCTCCTTTTCAGCAGAGATGGCAGGTGCTTTGTATTTGGTTCTGCTGTGACCAGTTGAACAAGAAACAGGAAAAGGATATGAATAGAAATTAGATTTGCCCTGGTGTTCCAGATTCAGCACACAAGTAGATGATTTTGTTGGAGGTGTGGGGGGAGAGAGAGAGAACCATCATATCCTCCAAGGAACACAGATATTAATTGCTGTAGGTAGAGAAATACCTTTAGTCTAGTTATTCTAAGTTCTTAAGTGTCAAATTTAATAGCTTCACTTTTAAGAAACATTGGCCTTTCAAAAGCATAGGCCCTTTATAACTTGTTTTGTAGTGAGTTGTGTTCGTGCTATCTCTGAGGTGTTAACTACTTTTATGTCTATAAAATATGATTTCGAATATCTTTTTCCAAGTGCATAATGGGAATTGGGGTTTATGAGTACTTCCCAGGTGGAGTATTGGTCTTGCCATTCAGAGTTGTCCTAATCCATAAATGCAAAGGGGTGGCCTCTGGTTCCCAGCCTGAGGTCAGTAATTTCACTTGAAACCTACTGCATCCTCCAGCTGGTAGCCTCCTAGGTGAAGAAATGGCCAAATATGGGGTAGAATTTGTTTTTTAAATATCCTCTATGAGGAGTTTAAACTACTAATCATAGCTGTTAGAATAGTGCTAAGATCTGGAAATGGCAGTGGAGAGCGGCTGAGAATTTGGCAAAACATTTTATTTGTGAACCTCGTTGTTTTTTGTCCCTTTCTGTCCCCACCACTTCTTTCCCAGCTCTTGGTTGGTTTTTCAAGTCCTTGAATGGGAACAAATCCCATCACATTTTAGCATTTTGGCCATCCTCTCCCAGACATCTTCAATCTTGCTAATGTTTAGATGTTCCGGAAATGAATACCCCATAGTTTACCCCATCAAGCTTGCTGTAATGCAAGGAAAGCATTTATCTTTTTTTCTTTAACCTCCCAGATTACATTAAGCCCTTTGTAACAAACAGAGGCTTAATCTCACCCCCTTAGTGTTCCCTTTCACATGTTACATGGTAAATCATACAGAATCTTGGTGTACAGATCCACCAAGTATGAGAAAAGGACTCAAACTAAACCAAACAAGACCGAACAAAACCCAGTCACAATAAGAGAACCCCCAAAGCAGCAACTTCTATGTGAACTAGCAGAGAATATGCCTGATCCTGACCCAATCTAAGTATTGTAGAGGTTCGTGTGGAGGCTTGGTGGGTTTTAGGTTTATCTTGATACCATTTATCAAGTCGTATGGTTTTTCTGAAGAGCTTAGAAACCATAAAGTAAGCTGATACTTCACTCTGAATGCATAGGAGAAATAGCACTGTACTTCACTGGTCTGGGGTTCAGGTGTGTTTCTGCCACTCACTAACTGCGCGACCCTGGATAAGGCACTCTATCACTGAAACTCAGTTGCCATGTGTCTTGTCTGCAAAGTGGACACAATACCTGCCTCATAGGGTTAGTCACTTGAGAAAATGTATGTGAGAGCATTTTGTAAGCTACGAAGTGCTGAAATAATGTAACATTGTTATTAGTGCCTTCAGTTTATGTGGAGATGGGTCATAATTGGGACTACAACAGTAATCTCCAAGATGGGGAACCCAAATCACTGACAAATACATTTAGAACCAGAAGGAATTTTTTCGCAGATTCCAGTCTGTTTGATTTATAGGTGAGGATTGCTGGGCCTAGGGGTAGTCAGACACGCATGCAATTACCTAGCTTTTTGGTGGCACTCAAGAGTTGGAGCATTCTTGAGTACCTGGCTCTGGACTTGGGTCTTTCTACCATGCCACAGCACTTCTAATTTGTGCTGTCCACACATAATCACACATGGATGGCGGATGCATGTTATTCAGTCCTCCGTTGCTATGATCCCATTGCTGACTTTGCCAGTCAGTTGTAGCTGTCTTTTATTATACCTTGGAATCCTGATGCAACTTGAAGGTGGGCACAGTCACTTATCAGAGTTGGCCACATGTTGATACCCCTGGCGCAGGTGAGGGACAGTAGCTTTTTAGCTTAGAAAAGATTGAGAGGATAGGCCGAAATTGCAGCGTCTGTTTCTATAGACAACTTGGTTGACTGTTGAACATCTGAATACTATCTCACTCCCCTTAATGTTCCCATTCACGTACTACATGTTTCTGCCAAAGGTGTCTTCAGGATTCTTTTTTAGATCACTATAAATAAAACTGTAGGTAGGACCCCTGGCCTCTTGCTTTATTAAGTTAGAACTGGGCAAGCATCTTTAAATTCCTTCTTTCCTCCTCACAGTTTCCGTCTTTTCCTCCTGCCTCTGAAGGAAAGTGTACTGCTAAGGATGACCGCCCCACCCATACCACTGAGCCATTTTCCCATTGGCCTTTTCCTACTTAATGCCCACTTAGGGCTGAAACCTGTGCACAGAGGACATACTCAGCTGGACCCTTCCCCAGGACCCCTTCCCCTGGTCCTGTAACTCCTATTCACTAGTCTTCTCTTCACCACCTCTACCTTCCTGTTCTCCTTCTCTTACTCCCTATAACCTCACTTCAGCTTTTATTTCCTTACTGACCTCCTGATTCACATACTAGATCACTTTTCTCTGACTTCTGGTTCCTTGTTCATTTTGCATCACGTGAAGCCATCTATCCCTTTCCTGCTTGAATATCTCTCCTCCTTTCTTGGATTTTATTCTGTGACTTCTTTGGTATCTCCACTGATGTTTCTTCTTCCTTCCAAACTCTGGCCTTCCCCAGAGCTCTGTGCTCACCCACCCTCAAGCCACCCTTGTTGCATTTAAGGTCACTACAATCACAACTTTTGCTCAGTGCGTGGGACTGTATCTTCAGCCTTGAGCTCTAGTTCCTCATCCTTGACTGCTTCTGGACATGTCACCCCATGGTGTTGCAGGTAACTCAGATTCAGCCCATCTAGGTGGAAATGTTTAGTCTTCCTCTATACTCCACAGCAGCGCTAAAAGCCCAAGAGTCTTCTTGAGCCCTTGCCTTTGAACCTGCCCTTTACAGTCTGATACCACTGTCCTGTGGACCCTTGCCTCAGTCTATTTCTTTTTGTTCCTGTTGCCACGCCCTGACTAGTCCTTTGACTTAGCCTAGACAACTGCAGGTACTACCTAAGTGACCTTGCTGCCTTCAGGCTTTTCCCTTTCTCTGCATTCTAACCTACCACTGACTGACTGATCATCTCTAGAGCCCAGACTTAGTTCCATGCTTGCCTGCTATGGCTGACAGTCCCTTATGCTCCAGACAAATGGTAGCACTCGCTGGAGCTGTTCCTGGGATGGTCCAGTCGGTGCCTTTACCTATACCGCTTTTCCCCACGGAAAGGTGGTTTTCCTCTTGTCTAAGCCTGTTGATAGCTTGCTGGCATTTTGGGGTCTGGTCAAATGCTGTCCCTCCTGGAGTTAATCCTGCCTGCCTTCCTAGGCAGAGGTATCCTCCTTGTCCTCTGAACTCTTTCCCCCATCCCAGCTCTTACTTCGTTCTTTTGCTATTGGACTGTTTGCATATTCGTCCCATCTCCTTTGGCGAGCAACTCTCCCAGTCATCTTTAAATCCCTCGAAGCACTGGGCAATGTGCCTTGCACACAGTTGGTGTCCAGTAGATAGTGAATAGACTAAAGAATAAGTGCCTCTGGCCTTCCTTGCCCGTCTCCTCACTGCTGAGTTAGATGGAGGTGATCAGATGAACCATCAGGATTGTGTCCTCTTCTGCCCTAGTGCCCTCTGCTCACCTCTGGCCCTTGTGAGGTTGCCCTTGTGAGGTTATAAACCCTTCCCCAGCCCCAAAACCTGTCTTTCCAATACTCTGCCTGGCTAACAGTTGGTTCTAAGTCTTCTCTTTAGGATTGAGTGTGGCTGTATTATTGTACTAGTCCCAGGCTCTACCCCCATCACAGTGTAACCTGGCTAATTAGAAAGCTTATTTTGCCTACTTCCCCATATCAGAGGGAGCTGAAAGGGACTCTACGAGTAGTGACTCACTCTATTCACTTAAGTGGCTTAAAGATTAAAAATAAAGGGTTGTAAACTGGAAAGCACTTTGCAGTCTCATTTTTTTGTCTATAACTGGACACTTAGAGATTTATCACTTCATCAGTATATTTAATAGTGAAGAGGGGCCTGTTAAGAAGATCATAACTGAGAAGTCTCCATTCTGCTCTTTGTAGCTTTGATGTGATGGGGGCAGGGTACAAGAAGAGGTGCATTTTGAAAACTATAACTCCTAATTTTGAATAGTATGATCATTTTTGAGGCATTGTGACAATATCTCTTCAGTGACCTTGTAGAGGTAGACATTAATTATCCCTGTCTGACAGTGGAGGTTTAGAAAGAATCCAGGGTTTCTTCTAAGGTCATAGGTGATTAAGAGGCTTGGCCAGGCCAGGACTAGAAACCCCCAGTCTTGGGAATCCTAGCAAAGTGCTTCTTCCAATATTGAGCATTTTGCTGTCTTCTTGAGTTGCACTGGTGGCTAAAGGACTTTAGAATCTGCTGTACGTGATGAGAATGTCTTTGAATCCTGGGTCTGGCTTTACAAAGCTAGGCTGACACTGGGTATGGATGAAAGGAGTGGGACTGGGAGAGTTTAGTTAGCAGATAGCTAGACTCTAGGTTTGTTTTGTCTCTAGCCCTGGACGGAATGCAGTTGCTTGATTACACGTGCCCTGCGGGACTAAAGTAAACCACGTCTTTAGTGCCGATTGGAATCCCTTAGGAATGACATTACCTTCTTCAGTAAGTATAGATAGCTGCAGGGCTCCAAATTAGTTGCCTGCCAGAAGTTAGTGAGGAAGGGGATGGGGGATAAACTAGGGTCGATTATTTTCCAAGAATATATTTTAATCACAGTTATTTTCTATGTCGAGGATTTTATTTTTGGTTGTGATTGGTGGGAGAAGCAGCTAGGAAGGAGAGTTTTAAAAACTTAAAGAATCCAAAAGTTTAGAAACCTCTTTTTACAAATCAAAGTAGGATTTGGGGTTAGTTTCTGTTCTCTTACCTCCTCATTGTAAATCAAAGTAGGACTTGAGGTTAATTTCTGTTTTCTTACCTCTTCATTGGTTCACAAACTCCTCCATGTCTGGGGTCCTTGAGGTGTTTACCTGTGTATCCTTCTCCCACAATGCCTTGTAAAACCGGTGCTCCCATAAAGCCTGCACCGAATTACTATTATAGTGCCCATGTTATCCTAGAAAACTTCTGGCTTGAGCGTCTCGTGAAGGCAGCAGAAGTCTGTTGAGAAGAGTCTTCCGTGAGCCTGAACTTACGCTCCCTTCAGTGTGGCACAGCAGTGTCCAGAGGGACTTTGTTGTACTTTTACACGGCGGCCTGCGGGGGCCGCCGCCGCGTGTTTGGCGCCCACGCAGTGAGGATCTGTGCGCACCCAGGTGCGCAGTCCGCGTTCTCTTCGCAGGCGCTTAATAGAGGAGGGCCCACCCGGGCTGGTGACCTGCGGGGCTCCTTACCCTCCTGGCCGCCTCCTTTTCAAGTGATAGTAATCTGAGACTTTTCCGTTACGTGAAGCTCCCTACAAAAGATTGTAATTTCAGCAGCTTTGTTTTAGGAAGGTACCACTGCGCTGGGCGCGGTCCTGGGCCAGGCCCCAGGGTCCCTAGCCCCAGGCGGGCGGAGGGATGGCTGGTGGGTGGGGGGCGGAGGCCAGCGGCCTCCCCCGGCCCCTCCTCTTGGTACAGCCTGCGTTTGCTCCACAATGCTGTTATGCTAATCAGGTGACATCACCACCCAGCTCACTGCGAGTGGCTCCTGATTAAATTACAAACCGGCGGCCGCCGCGGGCAGCCAGGAGGAGGTGTGTGCACTGCTTCCGCGAGCTCCCGGGTTCGGCTCGGCGACCCGACCAAGCTTAAGATTGGCCATATTTTTAAAAAAATTTTAAGTAGGACTTGCGCCTTCCTCCCTCATTCTTCCCGCTCTTCCTGGGTAATTTATTCCAAGCTTCTTAACCAAGGGCCGCAAAAGGAAGGAAAGCAACAAGGAAATAGGTGCCTGAGTGGTAATTCCTGGGCTAAGGTGAACTCTCCTGCAGTCAGCTTCCTATCTGATCACCCTGCTGGACTTTCAGACCGGAATGGGGCTTGCCTAAGGTCCAGCCCTTCTCTCAGCGGCCGGGAGCCAAGCCGTGCGGAAGCTGCTGCGTGTTGGATGGGGGTAGGAGGGGGCTGGAGCGGGATTTTCACCGTGCAGCCCGCCAGGGCGTTACTCCAGGCATAATGGAATTGCAGAGGACGTCTAGCATCTCTGGGCCGCTGTCGCCGGCGTACACGGGGCAGGTGCCTTACAACTACAACCAGCTGGAAGGGAGATTCAAGCAGCTACAAGGTGAGCCCTCCTTCCCAAAGACTGGGCCTCCCAGGGGTTCTGAGGCTGTATTTGTGCCATATGGTACGTGACCCTAATCAAGACGGCGGCCGGCTGCACGGCCTGGCCCCAAAACTTCTGGTTGGCTGCGAGCACCCCATTCAGTACTTAAAGAGGCAGTTTCTTGCTGTACCCCAGAAAAGCCACCATTTGGAATCTGCCTGGCTCTCTTGTATCCCTTTGGCTCTTTTGGTTGTCAGGTATCTGCTGCCCACTGTACATACATTTTCTGTCCTTTTAGCTCTCTTTGCATCTCAGTTATCAATGATAATAAGCCAGTATTTGATTCCCAGTTGCCTCTGTCTCCCAGCCCCCAGTCTCTTATCTCCGGGAAGCCTAAAGGTGTAAAGTGCATTGCTCTACACCCAGTCCTGTAGAACAATAGCAGAGGGGAGGAGGGAGTGGTCTTTTTGTTCCTAAGCCTGAGTAAATTACAGTTTTGATTCCGAAGCTTAATTTTAACTCTTTTGATGTATTGTGTTGGGGGAGAGCCTTCCCATCAATTTAGTGGGCTATGTAATTTATAATGAAAACCAGTTATTGTCATTTCAGTGCTATGGGTTGGATTAGTTGGATTAATTACAGGTTTCCTGGAGTCTATATTAGGCTCAAATAATTGAATGACTCCAATATTTTACCGCACATATTTTTATGAAGAGCAGTGTGTGGGGTGATGGGCCTAAAGCCTGTGGCGGACTTGGCCCCTGCGGCCTTTGGCTGTCCCTGCCCAGCCAGCAGGCCTGGCCAGCAGTGTCTCAGAACTTACACATGAAAAAGATTCATAACTGAAAACAGAACTCCTTCCCATTCAAAGCCCCTGGAATCAAGTAATAGGCCAGGAATGGCTCTAGTGCTGTGAAAAAGTAACCTTCGCGGACTGTATGTTTCTTATTTTAACTCTTTTCGGTGCTACAAATGTGGTTCCTGTGAGGAGGAGGAAGGAAGGAAGCAGCTCAGTCCTAGAATGTTTTCATTGGAAAGGAGGGGAGGATATATTTCATTCATAGGTTTATTTGTCTTGTGAAATAGTTGACAGTAATGACACTTTTCTGGAAAACAAGAGACAGAACAGGACGTGATTTTAAACATTTGCTAGGCTGTACTGCATTCCATGAGCAGTTAGCT
Source organism: Furipterus horrens (assembly GCF_987537825.1). Taxonomy (NCBI): domain Eukaryota; kingdom Metazoa; phylum Chordata; class Mammalia; order Chiroptera; family Furipteridae; genus Furipterus; species Furipterus horrens. Next base: position 36,550,931 of record NW_028327176.1, read on the forward strand.
GAGAGGAAGCTCCGTTCCCTCCAGGGAATAGTTGTGTAGGTAGAATTTGCTCTTTTGGAAAACTCAGTGGGTCAGGGCTGGTGGGGAGAAGTTGCAAGTGTTAAATAGAGGAAAGGGGGTTTGCTCAGTAGCTTCTGGGTCTATGCAAGAGCCCCCCCCCCTCCCCCCATCACACACACAGTTTCAGGTTCTGAGAATTCAGAATGCACCTTCTGGCTGGCCCAGGCTCCCCACTTCATTGTGTCACACTGCGAGAAGAAAGCACACACGGGGCTCCTCCATTAGAAAACCTATCACTGCAGTCTCAGAAGAAATGGAAAACCAAGGAGAAAAGATAAGAAAGTGTGGGAGGAGTCTACCCCAGCCCATCCGTAACAATAGGCTGTTATTCTGAAAGGTTTGAGGATGGTTGTAAAACTGCTCACTGAAAAGGGTGGAGCTTGCACACAGGAAATGGCTTAAACTGTCCCTCTCTGGACAAAGTGAAATTTAAATTAAAAATCGCCATGTGCTACTCAGGTTTTTACCTAGCAACTGTTTTTCAAGGCAATCCCTTCTAAAGGCGTGTGCTTCACCTTTCTGTGTGGTGACTTTTTGTGTGTGTGACCTTTGTCCCCTAATTTAGTTCCAGATAACTTTCTTATTTCTAAATAGTATTGTGGTTTAGGAGTTGCACAAGTTTAGTGTTGGTATTTCTATAACAGAAAACCACCCATCCATGTTGAGGAACTGAGAAAGGGTGGATTAACTTTCAAGTGTGGTGGATCCCAGGAGAATTACAAACATTTAGGATCATCCTTACTAACAAATGGAACTGATTGCATTTTAAGGATTTTAGGAGGATTTTTAATAAGACCTTTTCCCATCTCTACTTCCCACCCCTAGTTTGGTATTTTGTTTAGTATTCATAGTTCCAGTCATCAACATCTTTGATAGCATATAGAGTCTGTCTGCTGATTTAATTTTGTATATGCCTACAAAGCTGCTTTTTTTTTTTTTTTTTAACTCTTCTAGGAATAATCTGTCCTAGCACTTGAAACCCAACGTTGGCTAGCTGCTTCTCTGAATCTGTATTAATTTTTTAAAATGCCTCTTACATGAGCTTATTTTATTTAGCATCTGTGTCTGAGAGTGCTGTGATTTCGTGGGAAATATTTCTGTATTTTTGCTGGCTTCAAATATTTTCACACTGGATCTTAAAATGTTCAGACGGGGCCATAGGATGAGATTTGTTCTAGCTAGGGAAAAGATGATATTAAAAGGAGTCTAGTCTATTTAGATAAAATAATTTCTAGAGATCTATGGGTAAGTAAAAATGATTAAGAGCAAAACCTCAGTGATTTAAAGGACTGAGATGTAGAATGGTGTCCGTCACACAAGTAATGCTTCTGGCATAAGAGAAGAGAGAGAACCTTCTACCTCTGATGGCTTCTAACCCTAACCACAAGCACCCAACACTTAATGCACACTTCACAGACACACCCAATGTTATCGCTCATTCTCTCTTTCAGTCAAAATTTTCACCTGCAAAATTACCACCTTCCTCTCTGTTCATGTATCTTATAAAATTGGATTAGTTGTTTTGTTTTTCTTTTTTAAATGAGAGACGAATACTGAGACACAACAAAACCCAACCTCATGTATTTAGAAAAATGTAGTCACAGAGAGTTCATAATATCTTTTCTCCATTTTCATATCAGCCAGTTTAACTCCTTAGAGGAAAATATTCCTGCTTTTCTTCTACTCAGAAACTAGAACTTGTGCTGATTGTGTAAATTAAATTCCACACCCGGACCCTTCCCCAAACAGTCCCACCTCTACTTTCTATTTCAACTCTTACATTCCTGATGAAATCTTCCAGGTAGGCAGGCTTGAAGGATAGGTTTATTGATTTTTAGAGAGAGAGAGAGAGAAAAGATGGGAAGAGAGATAGAGAAACATCATTGTGAGAGTGAAACATTGATCAGTTGCCTCCTGTACATGTCTGCAATGTAGGTATGTGCACTGATTGGGTATCAAACCTGAAACCTTTTGGTGTACAGGGGGATACTTCAACCAACTGAGCCACTCGTCCAAGGCCGTGCATGGTATCTTTTTCTTTATTTTTTATCTTTTTAAAGATTTTATTTATTTTTAGGAAGAGGGGAAGGGAGGGAGAGAGTGAGAGAAACAACAATGTGAGAGAAACAGTCTGTTGCCTCTCGCGCACCTCTAACCAGGACCCGGTCCACAACCCAGGCATGTGTCCTGACCAGGAATCGAACCAGCGATCTTAGGGTTTGCAGGCCGGCACTCAATCTACTGAGCCACAGCAGCCAGGGCTGTACATGGTACCCTAATCTAGTCCTCATAACATACCTATGGGGTTTTAAAGATGAGAAGATAGAAAGAATCTTCAAATAACTTGTCCAGGGTCGTAGGCATTGATGGTCTCAAACTACACATTGTTTTCTGTAACTTTCTCCTCATACTTCTTTCTTTTAGATTTCATTTATTTTTAGAGAGAGGGGTGCGGGAAGAAACATTGTTGTGAGGAAGAAGGAATGATTGGTTGCCTCTTGTATTCATTTGTCTGGACCCTTTGACTGGGGAATTGAACCTGCCACCTTTCACTTTGCAAGACTGTGCCCAACCAACTGAGCCACACCAGTCAGGGCCCAGACTTATAAATACTAATATTAATATTTCATTTTTCAAAAAAAAATTAAAAAGGTGACATTGTGAAATGCCCATTTCTGCCTACCTGTACCCCAGATTTCTGGCAGTAGAGTTGTAATGAAGACAGGATCTAATAGAAAAGCTTCAGAATGAAGTTTCTGTGCCTTCTTTGCAGCCTGACCCTGACATGTACCACCTGGTATTACTGGAGAAGGTGCTTTTTTCCTCTTAGCTGTCCTGACTCAATGAATTTATACCACTGTCCAGAAGGAGTTATGGAGTCCTCGGTCTTCATTGGGACATAGAGGGGTACTACAGAGTTTTAGACCATGGGGATGCACTAGTACTCTCTGGTTTATTACGTGCCATCTCAGAGTTGGCTTATAGGATTTCTTCTTTTTTGTTTGTTTGTTTTTTTGTTCTTGTTTTGTTTTAGTTTCTTAACCCTTAGGGAAATATTTGTTGGTTTTATTCCTGTAGATCATGAAGACAATGCATTCCTCAGTTTTTAAGAACTTTTCAGTTATGGTACTTAGATGTTTGTCTTGCTTAATGTCTTAAATGTAGGTTTACACCTGCTTGTCATGAAGAAAGTTTTAAGTTCTTAAATATAAAGTAATCGTCGTCGTCGTCGGCAGCCGTCCGTCTCGAGAGACGATGGTGTAGCTTCTTAAGAGTCTATCTGCACCGCTGAGAATGGCTGTGCAGTTCGACTCAGGAGTGACATGGTATCTGTCTCCTCCCGTGTTGAATCGACATCTTGTGATGACGCTGAAGCTACAGAGCCTGGGCAGGGTAATATGGAGGGTCTGCTGTTGCCCATGCAGCAGACCCCCCCTCTCTTCGCAGCTGAAGGGTCCAAGGGAAAGACGGAGTCAATACAGCTTGGCTTCAGGTGCGCCGCAGGAGTTGCCGGTGTTGACTACAACGTCAAACCGCCTTAGGGACTCCGGCTCCGGATTTTCTGTCGGGGTTTACTCCCTTAGCCTTTCCCCTGAAGAGGTATGCCGCAAGGCAGCGGAGGTTTTTTGGAGTCAGAGTTTTCCTTCTCTGATGTACCCTGACTGGAAGATCGAACCAGCGACACTTAGCTCGCAGGCCGACGCTCAATCCACTGAGCTAAACCAGCCAGGGCCCAATATATAAAGTAATAGCCTTCTAATATTCCCCATTGTGACAGTGAACAGAGTTGGTGACAAATGATATTTCTATTTCTGTTTAGGGGCGGGCAAGATTTGTAAGATTATTTTTCAGGTTTAATGAAAGCATAAAAGATTGGTTTTTTGGTTTGGTTCCCTCTAGTGCTATGGTACTGTAGTCTTCTATGCCCAGATAACCTTGTGGGATAAGGATAAAGTCGTCATTTAAAAACAAACAAACAAAAAACAACTTCTTTCACCAGTTTACCAGAATTTCAGCTCAAAATTTAGAAGTTCCTAATAGATTTGTGAATTAGAATCCTTTTTGAATGCTGTTACAATTATTATTGTATGTAGCACTTAACTTGAACATGTATCATCTTGCTAAGTTAACTAAATGAGATTATTTAAAGTATCCAGTATGGGATCTAGTACTTAGTAGGTTCTAAATAAATGCGCATTTCCTTAGCATTAATAATAGTCCTGTTGGGAAGATATTTTCTTTTTATAAGGAAACAGATCATTGGACTATGATCAACCAGTATAAAGCTTTCTCCAGAATCCAGGTTTTCTGACTCCATATTTGATGTTCCTCTTACAGGACAACAGAGTGTGAGTTAGGTAAGAACCAAGATACCCGTTACTCAGGTATCATGAATTTATTCTGATGGCCTGGAAAATTAATGAGCTCAAAACTGCTCAGATTTCTGGACATGTGGTTTTTGGTGGGCTAGGAATGCTGAAGGCAAAGGTACACCGATTTTATTAGTTTCTATTCAGTGATAGACTGGGATGACCATTAAAAGGACTCTCGGGGCCTGGTCGGTGTGGTTGGTTGGTTAGTTGGTTGGATGGAGCGTCATCCATAACCAAAAGGTTGCAAGGTCTGGGAGCGTACAGGAGGCAACCAGTCAGTTTTTCTCTCACATCTTTGCTTTTTTTTTTCTCTCTCTCCCTCCTTTACTCTCTAAAAGCAATGAAAAAAACTGTCCTCAGGTGAAGATTTTAAAGGGGGGATGGGGAGCTCTTGGAGACCAGCTAAGAAGGTGAGGGTGATAGATAACTGGGGAAAATCTACCACTTAAAAAAAAAAATTACAATTGACATAACATATTAGTTTGAGGTGTACAATCCCGTGATTAGACATTTATATAACTTAATTTACCACCCCAATCTATTACCCATCTGACACCATACATAGTTATTACATATTACTGACTATATTACTTATGCTGTGCTTAATATCCCTGTGACTATTCTCTAACAACCAATTTGTACTTCTAAATCCCTTCCTTTATTCACCCACTCTCCCAACCCCCCTACCCCCAGCAACCATCAGCCTGTTCTCTGTGTCTGTGAGCCTGTTTCTGTTCTGCTTGTGTGTTTGTTTTTTAGATTCCATATGTAAGTGAAATTATCTGGCATTTGTCTTATTTTACTTAGCATGATTTCCTCTAGGTCCATCCGTGTTGTTGCAGATTGCAAGATTTCTATTTTTTTTACGGCAGAATCATATTCCATTGTATATATGTACCACTTCTTCCTTATTCATTCATCTGTTGATGAACACTTAGGTTGTTTCCATATCTTGGCTATTGTAAATAATGCTGCCATAAACATATGAATGTGTATGTCTTTGATTTAGGGTAAGCTACCACTTTTCTTAGGGTAGTGAAATAATGGGACTCTGAATGTCCTGACTGCTGAGGAAGCTTTCTGGATGACTGTGTTCCCGATAATCTCTTCCCACATCTTGGGCCTGTGAAGGGGTCTGTTCACAGGTCCACTGCTCTTCCTCTGTTTTAGTCTTTCCATGGTTTTCAAAGGCCCCCCAGTGCAGCTGCAGGCACAGCATCCCTAAACCAGACCCCAATAAGAGCTCTCCTCCCTCCCAAAACTTTTGAGATTTGACTCTACCCAACTTTCCTATCTCTATCTGCTGTTACTGTCCTCTACAGTACTCATGCTTTCCTAAACCTGCCCTGCCTTTCCCACCTTTGAGGCAGCTCTCCTGGTTTCTTTCATAGGGAGTTATTTCATCCTTCTGAGCGTTAGTTTGGATGTCACGTCATTCCCAGTACAGTCATATCTTGGTACTCATTGGCTTCCAAAACTCATCAAGCCCTATACTCATTGCATTTTGATAAGAAAAAAAGTGTTTCAGGACTTGTCACACTTGCTAGAACTTGTCTGAGTCCTGACACCACCCTGCAAGAGAGAATGCTTCATCACTCATCGTGTTCAGTACTGAATTCCAGTACAAATTAATGACGAGTACCTAGGTACCACTGTAGTTCCAGAGGGGAGGTCAGAATCCCTGCTTGGATTCCCTTCCTTTAAGGTTTAAGCACTTGGTCATTCTGCGATATTCACAAATGGGTTTTGGTAATAGAGTATTTGCCTGTTTTCCTTACATTTCAGAAAGTCTGGGAGAATAAAGACAAAAGTCTGACATAACCTGTCTTACACATAGCAGTCACTAAGTCTTAAAGAGCAAATAAATGCAGTTAGTATTATGGGCTGCTTTATTGCAGTGGTTCTCCAAATGAGGCCCTTAGACTGGCACCATCAGCACAACCTGGGAATTTGCTAGAAATAGAAATTCTCAGGCCGTGCTTCTGATCTGCTGAAACAGAAACTGGGGTGGGGCCCAGTAATAATTTTAACTAGTCTGCCTAGTGAATCTGGTGTGTACTAAAGTGAGAATCGCTCCCTAATTGGACCTTTTGTATAATCTTTGTAATTGGTCGGGTGCGGGTTGGTGGGAGAAAGGTGGGGAGGAACAGATTGCATGTCATTGCTTCCAAATAGGAGCATATGTCTGATTTTTTACTGAAGAATGAAGTCTTGTAACAAAGTATGTTTTAGAACAAAATTGTGTAATAGTGGAAAAGGCATTTTACTAGTCAGGAATGGGCTCCATCTTGTTAAATCAGAGAAGTCCTTTAACATCTGTAGGCCTCAGCCGCCTCATTTGCAAAATGGGGTCAATTGTTTGCCCCAGTTTCCTCACTCAGTTGGTGTGAAGACCAATGTAGAAAGAGATGTAAGTTTAGAATAAAATAAAGATAATGGTATGTGTGGATTTGGAGGACAGTTTAGTAAGGCATCTAGTTTAGTCCATTTAGATTCTTGATTTTAAAAAGTCTATTGGATTTGACCTTAAAAACAGAAATCCCAACAACTTGGCATCTGGCAGTGGCTTGGTCTTAGATATCTGAAGATCTAGGCTGCATTCCTTCTCTGAATATATCAGATTTACCTTCCAGGGTTGTGTTGAACAGCAAATGCCATAATCTCTATGAAGTTTCCTTGAAAACATCCATCTACTATTAAACATATAAATTATGGTTATTGTTTCCATAATCATTTTCTTTTAAAGAAAACTTGTACATACAGGCAAACTCCTAAGAACTCCTCCAGTATTGTACATTAGTTAATGGGCTTCAGGGTTTGTTTTCCTCTCTTGGAAAATGATTGGAATCGTGACAGAACTTCAGGTTTACAATTAACCATAGTTTTGCGGCCATACATTTGTTCATGCTGGAATGACACTTGTGCAAGTAAGTATCAGAATAAGCCAAGTGGAGCTTAGCCATTTTTAGAACTGGGTACCTTTTCTCCTTTCCTGACAAGTTCATATCAACTCTTAAGCCCCAGCTATGGAGCACTGATAATGCAGGAAATAAATGGTAGGGACATTGTAAGCATTTTTCTGATTTCAGTATTCTTGGCTAGAGTAGCTTAATTATAAATTCGGCCTTTGTTAAACCATTTCATAGGTGCAGAGGGCTTGTCATTTACGTAAATGCTCAGTAGTTGGTCGCTAATCTAGGTTACTTCAGAGCAGCAATTCTAAGAAATAATATAAAACTGACTTTAAAAAGAGAGGGCTGCCCTGGCTGGTGTGGATTAGCAGATTGAGCACCAGCCTGTGAACCAGAGGGTCACCAGTTCAATTCCTAGTCAGGGCACATGCCTAGGTTGTGGGCCAGGACCCCATTTTGGGGGGAGGTGCAAGAGAGGCACACAATATGTTTCTCTCCCTTCCTCCCTTCTCCTCTCTCTAAAAATAAATAAATAATTTGTTTTTAAAGCGAGGGCTTGCATTTTTGGTTATTCTATTTGTTTTATTAACAACTACTTATTGATTACCTGCTTTTTGATGAGCAGCTGTCCTCTGATTAGGAAGTGTGTTTCAGCTCTGCTGGAGATGCCGGCTGAGCTGACCAATCAGTAGAAGCAAATGGAGAAATAAACTTGTTCCAGGTGAGGACCCAGGGTAGTGAACCAAAAGGTGAGGGACCCAGGTGGGGGAATTTGAGCAGGTTCAGGGTGGCCAGAGTCCAGAATGCAGAGCAACCAAGGGCTGGTCAGAGGTGGTTCTAGAAGGATAATTGACAGAGGCCAGAGGATACATGGTCCTCTAAATCAGGTTAAGGACTTTGGAAGTAAGGCAGTGGGAAGCTACTGAAGGATTTTAAATAGGAGACTGCCTTGTTTTGACGTTTTTTTTTTTTCTTGTTTTTTTTTTTTTTTTTAAAGAAAGGATGGTCTTGACTCCTGAGTATGATTGTTTTAGAGGCTGTTACCTTGGTGGGTTAAGAAACTTAGAACACAGGCTCCTCAAATTTTGAACTGCGAAGTATTATACTTCAAGAACTTTGTTACGCAGTGTCGTCTATAGATGATCTGGCATTTTGTTAGAAATGCAGACTCTTGGGTCCACCCCAGACCTACTGAGTCAGAACCTCATTTTAACAGGCTCCCCATGTGGATTGTATCCACATTCAGGGTTAAGAAAAAGTGATTCCTATTTGCCTCCTCTCTGCCTCTATGTGCACATAGAGGCAGAGAGGAAATAGTTCCAGATAGGTTATGACCTTTTTGAGGTTTTAAGTTTATATGTGTTATATGGAGCCTGCATTAAAAATAGGAGTTTTGTGGGTTTTTCTTTTTTAAGTAAACTGGATCATTTTAACTATAAAAATAATCTTGTCTCCAAATGTATAGTAGTTAATTAAGGAAAGTTTAGTACTGCCCTAGGAGATTACAGGGCTTTAAAGCATGGTTGGTTAATTCCTAGCTTTGTAAGTTTTTGTAGAATTTGGCTGGGGTTTTTCTACTTGCTAATCCTGCAGTTCTAGAAATTTGTGAGGTTAAAAAAAAGTTTCTTTTCATTTACCCATTTGGTATTAATGGAGAATTACAAAAGTACTCTGGGCCAGTTTTCTCTAAATTCCTTCAGAATTTTACCACAGTGAAATTCATACCTGCTTTACGACTTCAATTTTTTGTATACTTACAAACTTTTTTTTAAATAAAAAATACAGTATTCCCTCACTTATCACGGGTAGTACATTCCAGACCCCCTGCGAAGTAGGAACCTTACATTTATTCTACACTCTTAAACCTACGTAACTTTAACAACATACGTATACAGTACCATAAAATCCCGCAATATAGTGAAAAATCCATGATAAATAATTAAATATAATATTTTTTAAAACCCCGCAATACTGTGAGGCTGTGATAAGTGAACCGCGATATAGCGAGGTACTACTGTACCCTTCTCTTTCCCTAGTGAAACAGTGCTATGTTAAATGAATGTTTCTGTCCTTACAGTTGGTTAGACTATAATCCAGTTCCACATATATCAGATTTACCTAGCAGTGCCTTCAGATTTTGGTGTTAAAGGTAGATTTGAAATACATTAAACATCTGTCATTTAATGTGAGTGCTCATTTCCTGTGAATCTGCAGGTGAAGCTTTACAATGGTGGGGTATTGATTAGGTAGGGGAGAAAAAGCTCCTGCTGAAACTCGTTGGCTGGATGTTTTTGCCCCTTAGAAGAAGAAAGAAAAGGGGATGGGGATAAATGACTTCTGTTCTTGACTGGCACCACCCCAGAACCTTCCTGATGAAAGGGGCACAGGTAATGACTCAGGTGATGTTCTTTCAAAAGAAGGGTTGAAGGTCATTACTGGGCAAACAAATTTTTAACTGCCCTTTATATTATTCAGATTCTTCTTGTATATGTGTTATTTCACAACTGTACTATGACGCCTTCAAAAGAATAAAAATTTAATCGTTTATGTAATATCCTGTGATCCTGGCATATTTTAACTTCCATGGTTCTTTTCTCTGTGCATATACAATTTAACACTATTATAATCATCATGTAGATTAAGTTTTGTCTTGCCATCCCGTTTCTGTTTTACTTAACATTATAAACTTTTTGTATGTGGATATTTCTATGCCTGTGCCAAATATCACCAAATTGCTTTCCAAATTAGGGCCATTTATTTACTAATCTGAACTTGTTTACTCATCTATGGGATATGGGTAATACAAATACTATGTGGTAAGATTGTTTTAAGAATAAGTGAGATTCTCTATGGAAACTTGTTTGGCACAGTATCTGAGACCTAGTGTGCCCTCAGTAATCAGTGACAGCCATTACTAGTACGGGTCCTGGTAAAATGGCAAAGCTGGGCCCAGGAGGGGCAAATCGTTTGAACTTGAGTTGAGTGTCTCAGCCTCACGCCCACCCCTGAAACCTGTTCTGGGTGTGGTTTCCTTTAGCATGTTAGAAGAGTGTTTAGTTTGCCTGAAAATGCACCCAACTGAAACACCGTTTTTTATGTTCCCTTTTACAAAGTACATAAGGTTGATAGCAGTCACTTGGGTCTGTGACTTTTAATGTAGGTTAAGGTCACAATGGTGGTGCCTCTTCCAACTTCATAAAAAGCGTCTGAAATAGTTACTGCTGAAGCCAAAGCACTTTGTCAGAGAGAACTGTAGCCAAACTATCATTAACCACCCTCCGTAAATTGTAGAATGCAACTACTATGGTTACTTTTGAAAGGTATTTCTGAGCTTTTCTCTCTCTCTCCCAACCTTGTTTTCCAGAGGCACAGGACCTTTAAGTAGCAAATCCAGTAATGACAGCAGCATGGAGACACAGGCAGGCCTATGTCTGGTTTCACAAAGGCCTTGTGAAAGATCTGGCCTTGAAGTCCCTTTTTAATGCCGAAATGATGTAAGTGGAAAGTTAATTTGAGGATCACTGAGGCACACTTTATTCATGAAGAATGAAAGGAAAACATAGAAAGTCTGGAGGCTCTGTTCTTCTCTGGTGGCAAGGAAATTACATCGGCTCTGTCATTATTTGGGTGAATTTATCACCCCCCTCCCAAGCCCCCCCACAGAGAGTACAATATTGATGGAATTTTGGAGTGACAGCTGTCAGTTTAAGCACTGACTAGTTGCAGAAGTGGGAGTGTGTGTGTTTTGTCTGGAATCCTTATACAAACCAAAGGCATTGTTTTGGTGACATTGACATGCAAATAGTGGTTATCTCTTGGAATGTGGCCTTAGCAAAAGGCCACCTGGTTTTGTTTGTTTGTTTAAAAAATTTTAAGAATCTTCTTTAAAGGGTAAGTATAAGGAGTCTGAAAGGCAGCTTTATCCGTTTGAACTGTTAAATGCCAACGAGTTTCTGTAGATTGCTAGCTTGAATATATATAGTACCTGAGAGGCGGATGCAAGTTTAGTGCAAAGTGGGTTTCTGGTGCTTGAAAACGGTGCCCTGATTTTCTTTTGAAGTAAATGTTTATTCCTACAGAGATTTAAATGACTTGCTGTAAAAATTAACAAGTAAATCAGCCTTGCAGTGGTAGAGAGAGATTATGCATTATCTGTGAACAACTGTCAAGCAGATGCAATCCCAGCTGCATAGTCTGTGGTGGAAAGTGGGTGGGGTGACCAGGGGTGCCGAGGAGGAAAGTGCTCTGAAGACTGCGGCCAAGGTGTGGGGAGGAGGGCTGTCGAGGGCCATCGAGGCTGTTAAGACATTTTAACCAGCGTTAAGACATTTTACCTTTCATTTCAGAAACACTAGGGGTGGTGGAAAGCCCATGGGCTCTGGAGTTCACATAAGCCAGCATTCAAAATCTAGCTCTCCTAGTGACGTCGCTGAGTCCCATTTTCTTCATCTGTTAAAACTGGGAAGAATTTTAAAAATACTTGGACGAATAAATAGCCCTTGGGGTGGTTGTGAAGCTTAAGTTGGAATATTGTTTTAATTGGGTGATCAGCTAATAATCCTGGTTCGCCAGAGACTTCCCCAGTGTTAGCGCTGGACATTTCATGTCCGGGGAATCTCCCAAGTCCCAGACCTATTACTATGTACAGAGGGTAATGTCTGTGTTTGTTCATCCCTGTACTCCTTCCTAGTGCTTGGCACATAAATGTTTTATAAATGAATGAATGAATGAGTAAAATAATAAAGGCACTAATACATATGTAGTGGTTTTAAGGTGAGATCATTGCTCCTCCTCTCTCTGCCTCTGCTCCCCTGAGAAAAGAGGTGGCTTCGTCAGCCACATAGTAATGTGCTGATGAAAGAATGAATCACATGGTAATGATTTTGGCTCTATGATGTGGCTGAACTGTAACTTCAGGAATGGCTTATCTGGGTTGTCTACTTTTTTGATAAAATGGAATTTTGACAGGACCCTAGAGATCTCCCTCATATAGTCCCTGTCCTCTGCAGGGCACTTGGGAATTAACTTTGGTGGGGAGAGGAGAGAAACTAAAGTACTTGAAGCAATACAAACAGTTCCCTAGAAATTAATTAGGCATCACGTTGTCTCTTCTCTTCTTTTTATTTTTATTTTTTCTTTATCTTTTGAATGGGATAGGGCAAGAGTATTGCACTAGGAGAAAGTTTAAGGGTTATGCTAATTTAGATGTAGTCACATGGCAAAAGAGGTAAAAGTGTAACCCATGAAACTGGAATCCATTCTTCTAGGTGTGATAGCCATTCAAAGTTTTATATTGTGTGACTATAAAATGAGTGTGACTTTTCTAACTGCAAACATGCTTTCACTCACTGTGGTATAGTATGAGTAATGCTTTCCTAGGAGCCAAGCAGTTAATAGTACTCTGAGCAAATAGAAGGAGGGCTTCAGAAATTTAGATACGAGATTAATGTATCTTGGTATCTAAAGATACAAACTTGGCCTTATAAATTGAAGGAATGTCCACAACAAAAGTAATTGGCCCTGGCTGGTGTGGCTCAGTGGATTGAGCACCAGCCGGCAAACCAGAGGGTTGCTGGTTGATTCCCAGTCAAAGCACATGCCTGGGTTGTGGGCCAGGTCCCCAGGTGGGGGGCGCATGAGAGGCAACCACATATTGATGTTTCTCTCCCTCTCTTTCTCCTTCCCTTCCCCTCTCTAAAAATAAATAAATAAAACCTTAAAAAAAAAAAAAAAAAAAAAAAAAAAGGTAATTTTGGCCCAAGAACTGCTTCCCAGCCCTCAGTATCTCCCAATCCCCACCACCCTTTAAAAAATCTTTGGTTTTCCTCTGCAAATATATATGATTGCAATTTTGAGATGGGAGGTTATTTTTTACTTGAAACACAAGGAAACAATTTTTAAAAGTCATACTTATTCAGCAGTGGGCTTGACAACAGCCAAACTTGGTGAGGCGTTCTTGGCTACAGAACCACATACTGTAATCTTTATCAGGGTAGTAAATTCAGATGGCTGTTGGGGAAGGGAGAGGGCTGGAGCTGAGGGAGGGGCACCAGAGCAGGGACCTGCTGTGCTGGGGCCCTGGAGCTGCTGCCTTTGTGAGTGTTTGCCACCAGTGTTCTGGGCGGACCCAGATCCTCAGCTCAGTCATTGTTGTCAGCCAGTGATTCTGAAGTGACCTTCCACCTTCCTTACCTCACTTTCCTATGAGCTCATAGTTGTCTATGGACATAAATTATGTCATGGATCCTTGCTCCCTCTTTGTTTGATAAGGAGCAGCTCTGCTGCTCAATGTTTTTTGGAAGAAGAAAGTGAGGCACAGCTCACTGATTCAGCAGTTGATTTGTTCCCTCTCCCCTAGTGGGAATTCACAGTGCAGTTTATTTGCTAAGGTTCCAGACTGCATCAGGAACCAACAAACTAAACTGCTATTGGAGTAGGAGGCTTGATTGTTAGAATAATTATTTGTGTTACTCAACCCTGATGAGTATTCTGCCTTAAGGAGCACCTCTTTTCCAGGCTTTGGGATAGAATTCCTCTCCCTACCCTAGGAAGCTCACAAACAAGTCAAAAGACAGGAAAACATACAGTTTTTGAATGGGTGAATATAATAAGGAAAGGGGATGGTTCTTTATACACCTGCAGAATGGAGAACACCTGCCCTCCCTAACGCCTCAGAGGTTGCTATGCGAATCAGTTACAATAATTTGAATTTCCTATGAAAAATACAAATTTATAATCAAATCTTAAGAACTTTTTGTGGGGGGGGAAACAAATGGTGAGGCTGTCTTGTTCTCAGGCCCACTCATTTGGTTTGGTGTCCAATTATGAAGGAAACAGACTTTTTCAACAATAATGGCCAACATTTATTGAATGCTTACATACCCAGCTCTATGCCATTTATTCTGTGCATTACCTCATTGCATGCTCAGAAGAATGCTAGAGATGGGCACAGATGTTATCTCTGTTTACAGATGAGGAAACCAAAGCTTGGAGGATGAAGTAACTTGCTCAGTGTTGTCATATGTACAGCTAGTTGGCTGAGCCGTGCTCCACACTACCTAGCCAGAGATAGTTATCTTTCTGGGAGGATCTAGGTGTGACTGGGTGGGGAGGGAGCAGTTGGACCTTGTCTGGTAACAGCCTACGCAGTTTCTTGAGTCTGCTTTGAAGCAGCTTCCTCAGCCCTAGCTCCTCAGAAAGCATTGTCCCTCTGGGTTTAGGATTTATCATGTGGTGTCCTCCCTCCTGTGTGTGGAGGTCAGCACTTCTCCCCCAGAGTCAGAAAAGCTCGTTAGTTGCCTACGCGCTGCAGTGCTGGAGTCACTTGGCGCCTGCCCTGTGTTCAGGATGGGGCATGCTGGTGTCAGCATGTGGTAGCCCTTGGTGCTGCAAGGCCCTGATCAGTGCAGTGTGGCTTGGAATCCAGGGCATGCCCTCTGCCACCTCGTTCACGAGTCCACTGACTCCTATGATATAGAAGTTGAAACATAAGCTTTCTCCTGCACTGATCATGGCTTTAAACCAATGTTTTTGTGTGCTTTCTGGCATGAGGCAGGCATGAACCAGGTGCTTTCACATGCATGCTGTTTACCCTTTCACTAGCCCCATGAGGTAGAGGATGTCATACCTGTTCTGTGGATGGAGAAATGGTGAAATGAAGTGGCTTACCCAGCAAGTGACAAAATGAAATTTTGCAGCAAGAAGGGGCCGTTTTCAACATTTCTTTGAATTTAAAGTGTGTGCTTTTTCTATGTAGGTAGGGACAAATAGCAAGGCATGGTGTACATGCCTATCAGCACATGGGTAGACTGAATTGATTTAAATTGCATTTTAAATTTTGCTTAAAACATGTATTTAATCATATTAGGGATCCAGCCAAATTCATAGGTGTTTAAACAAAGTGTCACACTTAACCTAGCAACAAATTGAATATACAGCTTTAAAATGGAATGCTTACCTATGAGTTTTCTCATACATCACTTGCTGATAAATCTGTTGGCACTGATGAGTAAATCCTCCCATTAAAAACAACACAGCCTACTGATTTGCTTATCATTGGTAATGCAAGCAGCATAACATTGCGAGGGTGGGTAATGCGTGTGCCTGTCTTGAAGGACAGCGCTGACATCCACCCACATGTGGATACAGTGTTCGTTTGGTAAATGCAGTTAGGATATCGGTGGGATTATTGAGCCAGGGAGTATAAATTCAGGTGATATTGAGCCTTAGTGTGTCAGGATCCCTTGGAACATAGCTATAGGCAAGCACATAGGTAGACCCACTGCTAGTATTGTAAAGGCTCTGGATTTTGTTAGAGATGAAATACCTACTGTAGTCAGAGGTCTCTTGTGATGGAAAGATGGTGACTCAGTGGTGTCCAGCCTGTGTGATGGGCTAGCTTCAAGGTATTCAAGGACTCATCTGAATCTGGTATTCAAGGACTCATCTGAATCTGTCCACAAACCTCAGAACCAAGAGCTGAGGGGAAATGTGTTTACACTTTAGGGAAGCTGGGTCCCAACATGCCTCTGCTTAGGCAGTCGTGAAAACCTTGTCTTTCTTCCTTTCTCCTGGGCGAGATAGGAATTAACCTGTAGCACAAAAGAAACTTGTTTCGATGGGTGCATAGAGCAGCTTCCAGAGCCCAGTTCAGCTTAGGTTATGGCAGCAGAGTTAGAGGGAATGTGGGTGATGACGTCGGTCCCTTTCTGCTGCTGCCTTGCTCAGTTAATGACTGAAAGCTAGAACATTGATGGCAGGTGTGCCCGGGCCCAACAAAAGAGCTGCTGGCTCTAGCTGTTGCTTCAGGTTCTTTACTTTAGTGATGGAAGTGTTATCCAGAACTTGTCCTCAAAAATGAGCTTGCAAAACCTGGAAGTCAGTGGCTTATCTACTTGATGCAACGTTGCAGACTGGCTGTTGGAATAGAGTAGCCTGTGTGTGCCTCCGAAATAACCAAGAATAAGTGCTGTTGATGAAGGCAGAATGGTCAAGTTTTTAGGACACATTTATAACTCTGAGGTTACTGAAGGAGCCATCAAATCCAGCCAACAAGCACGTGAGGGTTGTGGTGAACATGTTACAATGCTAAAGCACATGAGAAACACAGGTGTGAACGAGACAGCCAGAGCCTCAGATTACACTACAAGAGAATACTAGGTAGAAAATGGCAGGTGTTTTAAGACATGCAAAAATAACATCTCTTTGTTGTGGGATGAAACTGTGAGAGAGGCTTTTTGGAGCTGACATTTGAGTTGCAACTCTGACTAGGATTAGGTACTGAGGTGGTGGGTGCTTGGGGGTGGGGATGGGATATGACCAGAGGGAATGATCTGCCCAGGATATGATGTAGATTTTTCCATCCATTTCAATTATTAATGCTTGTTATTATTAGTCAAGATGTTTGCCTCCTTTTTGTTAGCCAGTATTCAGCTCATATTGGCACAGGTACAGGGAATTAAATGCTTAGCAGCTGATGTTGGTGAAATGACCTTGCACAAGTGACTTGAACCTCATTTATCTCACTGGTTAGGAAGGGTTGTTAGGTCATCATCTGATGGAGATTTGAAGGCCCCTGCAAATAAATGCATAGAAGTAGCACCAGTAACCAGTGTTAACTTTCATTTTACCAAATGCTTCTCCAGGGTTCTGTTGAGTAGACCCACTGCTTCAAAACAATTGTAGCTTTTGTGTACTCTGGGCTCACAGAATATCTTGTCCGGGAACAGGCCACTGAGGAGAGGGAAAGCAAAAGCAAAGCTCTAGCCTCCTGCAGAGAGAAGGAAAAGTAGGTCCCAGGAGTGGTGGGTAATGGTAAGCTTCTTGATACTTGCAAGTACGGTTGTAAGTATTGATACATTGCATGTATTGATTCCTATGCTCCTCACAGCATCCGTATAAGAATTATCTCCATTTTGGAGGTCAGGAGACTGAGGTACAAAGGCTGCTTTGCCCAAGGACACTTAGCTACTAAGTGGTAGTATCTGGATGCCAACCCAGCAGTCTACTTCCCGGATTCTGGGTCCTTAACCACTTTGCTGTGCTGCTTCTCAAGAGCACTTCCCTGCATGATGATTGAGGCCCATGCTTTTGTAAAGCTGAGATTTAGCATTTCCAGGACCTGGAAACCTGGATTTGGTGAGAGCAGTTGCTGAGAAGTGAAAATTCCTGATCCTATTCCAACTGTAAAGGATTTGCTGAGACTTTCACTCTTAATTGGAGATGGTGCTGAAGGGTGGCTTGGTAAGTGCAGTGTGAAAATCAAGCCTTGCCTAAGCTGGGAGGACTGTTCCTTTGGTGCTGGATTGCTTTGGCGATGCTGACAGAATAAGAGAGGACTCCGCTGACAGGGCAGACTCTTTTTTTAAGTGCTACATCATTTCTATTCTAGCAGAAAAGGGTTTTTTGTTGTTTAGACATTTTGGTTTTGGTAGTGGTGTTTTTCAGTCCTGCTTAGTGTTTTACCAGTAAACAGAACTGTTTGTAACGGGACTTTGAGAACCTGGAATGAAGGGTAATAATAGTATGGAAGTATAATTTTGTAGTTAAAAGTATGATGGCTGGTCTTGAGACAGAGCCTACACAGAAGGTAACCTTGGAGCAGTATCAGTGGCAATGGCATTCATTACCTAGGAACATGGAGTTGGGCCAAAGCCCACGTTTTCAGTTCAGATTCTTAGATTTTGCTGATTTTTCTTGACTTTAAACATTTTCAGCTGCCGGAGTGTTTGTTGGTGTGTCTAGGCCAAGTTGCCATTTGTTCTATGATGTCCATGTGTGAATAAAGTAGATAATCCCTATTTCTGCTTCCACTGCCGCTTGCTGCCAAGCATAATAACTGAAGACTTCCAGCTGCTCTGTGCATTTTGTTGCACCTTTTGAGTTTCTCCATAGCAGATATAAAAATAGTTTTTAAGAGGGGCACCTTACTTGGTAAACCCTAAAACCACTGACTTTGTTTTGTTTATGATCCATTGTATAAAAGAAGCAAGTAATTTATGTTTATTGTTTATACCTACCTTGTTCCAGAAATGGTTTGATTTGGCCTTGGTAAGTGTCTCCTGATGATCCTTTTTTCTTTTTTTTTTAATGTGTGTGATGATTGTTCTGTTGCTGGGAGAGTCTGGAATCATAAGACTCATCATAGGATTGCTGGGTTGGTGAACACTGGCTTTGTTCTCTTCTTTGACCTCCCTCTCTAGAAGAATGTGAATATCTTTTTTAAGAAGGCCTGACATTGCTAGACTGAAGGTGCTGTGTCACTGCTGTATGTCTTATTTCCATCCCTCCAAAAATTTTTAAGGGTAATTTAGAAAAAACCCTCTCATATGACTGCATATGTTGGAAGCTCCCATTTTGATCTCTTGAGAATAAAGCTTAGGTTATGGATTTATATAGTTCAAGTGATCTCTTATCTATTCTTTGAAATGCAACATACTTAAAATGGAGAAGGAGCTATGTATGACAAGCACGAGTCAGAATGAAATGTAACAGTTTCCACCCCCACAGGTGTAAGCGTGTCACCCAACGAGAGATGCTACAGTATCATATTATGCGCTACCATTTCTTGAGATTGCCTCTGTGGAGCTAGCTAATAGCCATTGTGTGGCCATTATATGGGTAAACCATATACCGGTAATACCACAAACCAAACATTTCTAAAAATACCTAACTCCCCATCTTTCACATTTACGAGTAGGTAACTGAGCACCCAGTGAGGGTTGCT